>NC_051323.1:72137070-74537070 GCF_015220235.1 Choloepus didactylus | reverse complement strand
CTGGACTACCCATGAAGTAGGAAGTAGTAAAGTGTTATCTGAAGTGGACTTAGATTAGTTAAAAGTATATATTGGAAACTCTCAGGAAACCTCTTAAAAAAAAACTTTAAAAGCAGCATGATTTATATGCTGAGAGAGAAGATAAAATGGAATCATATAAAATGCACAAGTAAAACCAGAGAAGGCAGAAGAAGAGAAAAAAAAAAGAAATGCAATGAATGCAAAAGTTACCAATACAGTAGATATTAATCCAACTACATCAATAACACTTTAAAGATGAATGATCCAAATACACCAAAGAAAAGACAGATTTTAAAAATGTTACTTAATAAAATGACAAAAACTTTTTCTTCTAAAAATGACATTACTGGTTGGTGCTTCTTTAGATAGGCTTTTGTATTAGATCTAAATTATTCATGGTAGTGACTAGGGTAGGTTTTTGTATGATAAAGTAGTAAACTCCTATGAAATCCTTAAGGAAAAGAGGCATGGTTTTTACAAAGTAAGATAAAAAACATTCAGGTAGAGAGAATAAAAGCAAAGGGACAGGAAAAAAGTAAATATTGTGTGGTTTTAGGCAACGGAGCTCCAAATTCCCCTTTGCGGTTGTCCCTGACAGTGAGCCAGGAGCTAACATCATCATAATCATAATAATAATAATAATAACAACAACAACAACAACAACAATAATAATAAATATGTGGTTTTACTGGAATAAAGATTCAGGATCAACTGTATAAAATGTTAGGTGTTAAAAATGTTTTAAAAAGAGAAAAAGTTTAATTTTTTTAAATTTTACAAAATATAAACACAGCAGCAAAAGTAGTCAGACCTTAGACAATTATGAAGGCTATTGAGTTATTTTTTTACATTTTAAAAATCCTAAACAAAACCTCCCTTTATATCTCGATGTTACCGGTTGAAATGTGCCCCTCGAAAAGCTATGCTGACATCCTAACCCCCAGAAAGAGGATCGCTACGGGTGGGATGCGCAAAGACGAAGCCACGCTGGGAGAGAGCAGCTCCCGAACCCCCAGGACCCGCGCCCTTAGAGGAAGAGACGCGGGGCGGAGGCGGGGGTGGCGCGCATGCGCGGACAGAGGCCAGGCCGGGCCGGGCTGGCGCAGAGAAGAGCGAGGACCTCCAGCACCGCCAGCGCGCACCAGCAGCCCGGAGGGCCAGGAAGAGTCTCCCCCATAGGCTTCAGAGGGCGCGTGGCCCCGGACACCTCGGTTTTGGACGTCTGGCCTCCAGAATTGTGAGACCACAGACTTCTGTTGTTTTAAGCCACCTGCTCGCGGTACCGTGGAAACCATAACCAGATACCATCCCGTCACGGTCTGCACAGCACGGCGGTGCAAGTGTCCCCTGCACGGAGGGGCATCACTTCTCCTCCCGTGGCCAGCCCAGGTGCTTCGGAAGAAACACAGGACTAGTCTCCGTGCAGCCCTCGTGCTCCAGCCAGTGAGATGGGCTCAGGGCTCCAGCCACACTCATCTTGGCCAAGAGTCACTACTCCAGGATTTCTCCTGGAACCACTAAGGAAGTGGCTGCTCTCTGTCCTAGGATAGTGAAGAAAAAGGAGCTATCTTCTCAGTGAAATAATTTTCCAATTCAACTACCCAAAGAAGAATTTAAAGAAAATAACTAAACTACGAATGTCTCCGTGACATTACTTAATTAGGCAAAGTACTAGAGCCGGATCTCTGACTCTGCAGCCAGAGGCGTCTGGTGCGGAGGGCCGTCCCGTGCGTGGCTGCATTCTAGCTGCACTCTTGGCCTCTACTCAAAGATGTCCATAGTATCCCCTCCCTCCTGGGACAACCAAGAATGTCCCTAGACATTGTCAAATGTCCTCTGAGGGACAAAATCACCCCCGTTGAGACCTACTATACTAGATTTTAGGAGAAATATCATGCAAAAGAAATTCTAACAATCCTATCCTCAGTAATAAATATGATACATATTCCCCACACTATTAGAAATTCACGCATTATCATAATGCAAATAAAACTGGATAAAGCATTATATTGAGAATTGTCTAATACAGTAAAATAAGTACTTTTTCTCATCTCTGAAAAAGGCAGCTACTTAAACTAACATAAAGTAGCAGGCTCTATGACTTTCCATGCGCCGCTCAAGTATTTCTTCTTTCTAGGACCTCATTTTCCTAGCCATACCATATAATAAAATTTGTAAAATAATTAATTAGCCTTATCATTGTTAAAAGCAGCTAATAGAGAAGCTATACCCCTTTTAGGTCCACAGTATTTTGAAGAACTTGAAGCTCTGAGAAATGTAGAGTGCATCTAAGGTCACATAACTGGTAGGTGGTAGATAATAGAGCTGAGATCTGGATGCTGAAATCTGGGACTGTCTGTCTAGTGCAACCACTCCCAACCATTAAGTGACTGTTTAACTGAAAATCTGTTAATGAACAAGTACACAAGTGAAGTTTAAACTTAAGCAAGCTGAGGTGTTTTTAATTAATAAAAATTTGGATTTCAAAGAAAATTACATGGAAAATACACCTTGTAAGAATAAACTCAACCGTAGATTTTCTGGAATGCTTTGAAACTGTCTTGCCTCAAGGCAGCAGAATAACATACTTTTGAAGTGATTTTTCTGCTCAAAAGAATATCTTGAAAACTAAAGACTGTAGAATATTCTGGAAAACATTAACTGAAAGAAATAAATTGCAGTGGAAGAAAGAAAGAGGTAGTCTATAGATTAAAAGAGACTTAAGTGTCATATTAACCAAATGCTAGAAAGTAAAGGACAAGTTAAACCCAAAGGAAAATAAAGGAAAAAATAAACATAAAGGCAGAAATTAATGAAATGGGAAACAGGAAATAAAGAAAACTAACAAAGCCAAAGGTAGGTTCTTTGAAAAATTTAATAAAATTGATACGCACTTAGCAAGAGTGACCAAAAGAAAGGAAATCAAGAAAAAACACAAATCACCAATAACAAGAATGAGATAGGTTATCATACAGATCCTACAAATATTAAAAGGATAGTAAGGGAACAACTTTAAACCCAATATATTTCCCAACTTAGATGAAAAAGACAAATTCCTTGAAAAACACAAACTAAAATGTTCAATCAATGGTAGTCACCAAATTAACAGAATAACAAACAATATGAATTTTTCTCAATTGACGTAGAAAAAGTATTTAAAAAATCCACATCTATTCATGACAAAAACTCAGCACACTGGGACGAGTAGGGAACTTCTTCACCTGATAAAGGGCATCTGCTTTAAAAAAACCTACAGCTTACATCATACTTATGAATGCTTTCCTCCTATGATTAGGAACAAGTCATTGATGTCTGCTCTCACCATTTCTTTTTTTAACATTTAATATTTACTGAAAGGCATAGCCACTACAGTAAGGCAAGAAAAGAAATTAAAAGGCACCCAGTTTGGAAAAGAAAGAAGTAAAACTGTCTTTATTTGCATATTACATGATCTTCTACATAGAATATCCTACAGAACCTACAGAAGCGCTACTAGAATTAATACTCAGATTTAGCAAGGTTGCAGGATACCGGATCAATATACATAAATCATTTGAATTTCTATATAACATGACAGTCAAAATGGAAATGAAAATACATTTACAACAGCATCCAAAATATGAAATACTTAGGGATAAATCTGACAAAAGAAGTGTAAGACCTGAATACTGAAAATCACAAAACAATGCAGACAGAAATTAAAGACCTAAATAAATGGAGAGGTATATGGCATTCATGGATTAGAAGACCTAAGATTGTTAACATGTCAATTCTCCCCAAAGGGATCTACAGACAGATTCAAAGCAATCCCAGTCAAAATCCTAGCAGGCCTTTTTTATAGAAACTGATAAGCTGATTCTAAAATTCATATGGAAATTCAAAGGACCTAGACCAGCCAAAGCAACTTAATTTTAAAAAAAAGAAGTTGGAAGACTTGGACTATTACAAAGCTACAGCAATCAAGACAGTCTGGTGCTGGCATAAAAACAAACAGGGTAATGGAGCAGAACAAAGTCCAGAGGCAGACCTGCATATACAGTAACTTGATTTTCAACAAAGGCACCAACAAAATTCAGTAAGAAACAAACTTCTTTACAACAAATGGTGCTGGAACAACTGAATAAACATATGCATGTAAAGGGAAAATTAACCTTTAACTTAATTCATACCATGCCCACAGATTTTTAGATAAATCATAAAAATTATAAAGCTTACATAAGAAAACAATAGGAAATTATCCTTGCAACACTGATACAAACAAAAATTTCAAAATCAGAACAAAAAAGCACCAGGCATAAAAGAAAAAAACTGATAGACTGGACTTCATAAAAATGAAAAACCTATCCTCAACAAAACACTGTTATGAGGGCAAACCACAAAATGAGAGAAAACATTTGCAAATCATATATCTGATGAAAGACTTTTATCTTAAATATAGAAATAATCTTCAATACGGAATAGTAACAAAGCACCCAAGTTTAAAAAAAGAGCAATTACACAAATGTCAACCAAGCACATGAGAAGATGCTCAGTATCAGTCTTAGGGAAAAGCAAGCGACCACACCTAGTGGTGATAAGGATGTGGAACAATGGCCAGTGGGAATGTAAAACGGAATAATCATTTTAGATAAAGCTCAGCAAGTTCCCAAAAAGTTAAACATACACCTGCCGTATGACCTAGCCACTCCACTCCTAGATATTCACCCAAGGAAATGAAAGTTAACTGTATTTGTAATAGATCAAAACTAGAAACAATCCAAATGTCCATCAACAAATAAATCGATACACAACTTGCAATATATCCATACAATGGAATACTCCTCAGCAACAAAAAATAAACTACTGATACATGCAACATGGATGAATCTCAATCATGCTGAGTGAAAGAAGACAAACCAAATAAAAGTTCATTCTGTATAATTACATTCATATGAAATGTTTTAAAATGCAAACTAACTGATAGTGACAGAAAGCAGATCAGTAGTTGCTGGGAGACAGAGTGGGGGTGGAGGGATTAGAGTCATAAGTAAACTTTTGGGGGCAATAGAACAGATTCATTATCTTGACTGGGGATGGTACTACAGTCGTATAAGTATGTCAAAGTGGTCAGACTGTACACTGTACCCATGTGCAGTTTACTGTATGTTAATTGTACCTCAATAAAGGGTGTAAGAGTTCTAGAGTGTGCCAACCTGTGGTTTCCATGTGAAGACAACAAAAAGGGGAGTGAGGAAATTGATCACTCATGTATACCCTCTTGGTGGTGGGGGGGGGGAGGCATCACTATGAAGACCAATTTAGCCGAGGAGATCTGTTTTCCTCGATGATGACGAGGAAGGATCTCAAATGAGGATGCTGTCTTGTGAAAGGTAAAGAGACGTTCATTGTAGAGGAACTGTGGAAACTAAGGTTAAAAAGGCAGACAGTAAATGTTGTTCCTTAATTATAAGCCACAGAATATTAAAATAATCATTTAACTATAATAAACAGGAAAAAAAAATCTCAGAATATACCAACAATGCCTCTAAGTGTTGAGAGAAAGGGAACAATCACAAAAGACACTATTTTTTTCTGATATAAAGGTTTAAACATTATCTAAAAGGTACTCTGAAAATTGAGCCCCTATATCAAGGGAGAGAAAATAAAAGAAAGCATAAAGATTAGAAAACATTAAGATGGAAATTAAAGACATGTATTGTAAGATTGAAATAAGCTTATTTATTTAAAAAAGACAAAAAGATTGTGTCAAAAAACTAAAATCAAACTGTACAGTATAAATGCCTAATACAAAATGATGCAGAAATATCAAAAGTTGATGAATGAGCAAAAACAGGTAGGATAAATGCAAACACCAGTAAAGAAGAAAGCAAATAAGGGTTACAATATTAATAACCCTCCTATAAAATTCTGATATGTAAAAATGCTTACAAATCAATAGCAAAACAGAAGAAAAAAAAATACTGGGGAAAAGAATATTGTGATTAAAATGTAGGAAAGGGGCAAGAACAGGCAACTCACTATAGAAAAAATAGGCAATAATCACATTAAAAAGATGATCAACCTCACTAGACAATGGAGCAATCCTTGGAAGACAATGAGACTTCCTATTTCACCATCCAACTTGGCAGGGATCCTTGAACGTCACGAATTTATGCCCAGAGACAAAAAACCTATCAGGGGTACTCAGGGCCCTAGGAAATGCCCACGCCACATACTTTCAGACCTTCTATTAAATAAAAGACATACCTACAATGTTTTAAAGTTGGTAATTACTATATTTATCTAGACTAGACAAGCACAGCCTCCTTCCCACCCACAATTCAGACACCAGGCTTCTATTCTTGTGATGGTTAGCTTCATGTGTCAACTCAGCCAGATGATGGTGCCCATTTGTTTGTCTAGTCAAGCAAGCACTGGCCTGTTATTGCAAGGACATTTCATGGCTGGTTAATAAACCAGAAAACTGGTTTATTAAATCATCAGTCAACTGACTGTATCTGTGGCCAATTACATCTATGATCAACTAAGGGAGTATATTACACAATGAGAGAATCCAATCAGCTGGACCCAATCAGTTGAAGACTTTTAAGGGAGAAGAGAGAACTTTCAATTCTGTAGCCAGTCAGCCTTCTTCAGAGTTGCCAGCTCATGGCCTGCCCTATGGAATTTGGACTTGTGCATCCCCACGGTTGCGTGACACACTTTTATAAAATCTCATATTTGCAGATATCTCCTATTGGTTCTGTTCCCCTAGAGAGCGCTGACTAAAACAGTTCTCTTAAGGGCTCCCACTTCACCTAGCTCGCCGATAGGCTCCGGATTTCAGACCCACCAAGCACAGCCTCTCTCAGCAAGTACTTCCACCTAAATAGGGTTATATGGAAGGACAATGGGCTACTCTTTCCATCCAAGAACAACCTCTGCAAAAACATGTATCTGAGACATGTTCTAGAATAACAATTATTAGATTCTCTTATCACAAAAGTAACACAGATGATAATTATATCCCTAGAAGCCAGTGGTTCTTACTCGGGTAATCTCCCCCACCCCAAGGGGACATTGGACAATGTAGGGGCAGCACTGTCTGGAGAGTGTCACATACTTCGTGGCTATCCCCAGGGCTATGCTTGAAGAGAAGCTAAGTTTCCTTGCAGGTGACCAGACTATGCTTCTTTTGTCGCCTTCGGACATAAAATGACATGCTTGCTCAAGGGTTGGAGTAGGGGCAGAAGATGAGAGCTGCTTTCAATTAAGAAAAGCTCAAGATGTGACCTTGCCGCTCATCGATCCACCTGCCCTTCCCAAAAGGGTCTCTGCAAATAATCTCATCACTGAAAATGGGTATCCGTGAAGTACTTACAGAAATTTTTAACCAAACAAGGGGTTATTCCTGACTTTTCTTTTTAATTGTTTTGTTTCCTATGTTTGTCCATGTGTGTGCATACTTCAGGGGCAATTTTTATTAAGATAGTTGTAGATTCACATGCATTTGTGAGAAAGAACATGGAGAGGTACATTTTACCCAGTTTCCCCCAATGGTAACCTTATGCAAAACTGTGGAGTGATTATCAAAGCCAGGATATCGACTGTGATACAATCTACCTATCTTGTTCAGATTTCCTGGCTGTACTTGTACTCATGTATGTGTGTGTGTATAGTTCTAAACAACTGTCTCACTTGTGTAGGACTGTGTATTCACCACAGTTAAGATGCAGAACAGTTCCATCGCGGGGATCCTTTGTGTTGCCATTTTATAACCACAACCATCTCTCCCCTCATCTTCCCAAGTCCTGGCACAAACTACTTGTTCTTCATTTCTAAAATTCTGTCATTTCAAAAATGTTATAAAGGGACTCCCGGGGAAGATGGTGAAGTAGGGAGCTCCAGGACTCAGTCCTTCCACCAAAAAAACTATTAAAACTGACAGGAACTGTCTGAAACTATTCTGAAACCCCAGAGGCCACAAGAACCCTGTTCAGCATCCAAGGAAGAGCGGGAGGAAAAGGTTGATAAACTACAGTAAACAACTGCAAGTTGCTCTTTCCGCATGGCAGCTACTGGCACCCATCCCTACTCTTGCGGCAGCCACCACAGGTCCAGTCCCTAGCTGGCTGCTGCCGACACAAAAGGACAAAAATCCCATCCCCAAGAAGGGCTGGGCACGGCCAACTGCTGATCATGGCTTTTGATTCGTGAATCTGGATCGCTGGGTCCTGGCTCTGAAGGCAGCTATCGTTTCAACCCACCCTGGACGAAGGCAGTGGCAGCCACTCTCTCGACCTTCCCCAGACAAGGGGGGAAGCAGTAGAGATTTAGACGCAGTGCTTCCTCAGGGCTGCAGGGAACAGTTAGCTGAAGGGCTGCATTTGCTGGGCAGGCCAGGAAAGCCCAGCTTTGGGGAGCTGTAGGAGAAGACTTTGGCACCCTTCCTGATCCCCTCCCCAGGACACTTTGGAGTTCGTCTGTGCCCCCCTTCATGGGTACCTGGGCCCTGTGTTGGCTGTGAAGACCAACTTGGGAAAGTCCTCTCCGGGGTGCCCCTCTTTCCAGAATTCACACTCCAGGCAAAAGCAGTGTGAGACAATGAAAGGAATGTAAAAAGCTATAGAGGCAGACAGTCTGGGACAGAGGCCCACCAGTTTCAAACACCTGGGAGAAGGGACTCCGTCTCCTGGGAAGCAGAGGGGTCAGTTAAACTCCTATAAACAGGGGAACTCCAAAGTAACAAGATAGTCTGGTGGTGCCACAAAAAGCTAAGTACAGCACTGCCACAGGAACCAGCAACCCCACTATTAGGTATTTACCTGAAAGACTTAAAAGCAGGGGCTAGAACAGATATTTGCACAGTGACGTTCATGGCAGCATTTTCACAAGTGCCAAAAGATGGATCCAACCCAAGTGTCCATCAGCCAAAGAAAAGATAAAGAAAATGCGGGGGAGGGGGTAGAGGGAAATGTGGCGGAGGGGGCGGTGGCCAGACAATGTGAGAGAACTGCGCAGACCTGGTGGGGGTGTTAAATGAAATATCAGATATAGAAGGCAATGACAGACTGCAGCTCAGAAAGGAACATGCTCTCAAAACGTTTGCTTATATCAATTCCTGGACACAAAGGCTGCTTCAAGGAATATCAGATTTGGTGACTTTTAACCAAGTAATGTGTGTACTCATTAGCTTAGTGACTGCCCAACTTCAAGAGCTCAGGAACTGGCTTTGTAAATACAGTACTACTATTAACATAGCTTCATCAGCAAGAGAAAAGTGATTCATTACATACAAGGGAAAGGCAATAAGGCTAAGTGCCAATTTCTTATCAGAAACCACGGAGACAAGAAGGGCAATGATATGATATATTTAAGGTACTGTTCCAGTTTGCTGATGCTGCCGTTACGCAAAACACCAGAAATGGACTGGCTTTTATAAAGGGGGGTTATTTGGTTACACAGTTACAGTCTTAAGGCCATAAAGTGTCCAAGGTAAGGCATCAACAACAAGATACCTTCACTGGAGAAAAGCCGTTGGCATCCCGAAAACCTCTGTTAGCTGGGAAGGCATGTGGCTGGCATCTGCTCGCTCCCAGGTTGCATTTCAAAGTGGCATTCTCCAAAATGTCTGCATCAGCTTCCAACAGCTGTCTTCAAAATGTCTGTCTCAGCTGCAGCTCTGAGGTCCTTCTATTTGTGAGCTTTTATAAGACCCCAGTGAACTAATCAAGGCCCACACTAAACGGGCAGGGCCACACCTCCATGGAAACATTCAGTCAGAGGTCACACCCCAATCAAAGGTGTCACTCACAGTTGGGTGGGTCACATCTCCATGGAAACAACCCAATCCCAATACCCCAGGATACTGGATCAAAAGATCATGACTTTTTCTTGGGGAACATAATATATCCAAACTGGCACAGGTACTGAAAGAGAAAAACTGCCAGCCCAAAATTCTTTATCCAGCAAAACTGTCCTTCAAAAATGAGGTAACAGTTTAAAATATTCACAGATAAACAGAAAAATGAGAGCGTTCATAAACAAGAGACATACCCTACAAGAAATACTAAATGGAGTTCTGCAAGTTGAAAGGAAAAAACAGGAGAGAAAGGTTTGGAGGAAAGTGTATAAATGAGGATCATCAGTAAGGGTAACTAAGAGGGTAAAAAATGGAGACAAAATAAGATATGACTTTGTTTCAGTTTAAATGGGTTGGCTTTTAACAATGGGGATTTATTTCACAAGTTATAATTCTAAGGCCAAGAAAATGTCCAAATTAAGGCATCAACAAGAGGATACCGTCTCTGAAGAAAGGCTGCTGACACTCAGGGTTCCTCTGTCACATGGAAAGGCACATGGCAATGTCTGCTGGTCCTTCTCTCCTGGGTTCCGGTTTCAATGGTTTGCTCTTTCTCAGCTCCTGTGGGTCCTTCTTGCTCCTCTGGGTATTTCTCTCTCTAAGTTCTCCCCAAATGTCTCTGCCTATTATCCTCTCATAAAGGACTCCAGTAAAGGATTAAGATCCATCTTGAATGGGCTGGGTCACATCTCAATTGAAACAACCTAATCAAAAGGTCCTACCCACAACAGGTCTGCATCTACAAGAATGGATTAAAAGAACATGGCCTTTTTGGGGGATACATAACAGCTCCAAAGCAGCACATACATATAAAAACCAAAGGATAAAATGGTTGAAAAAGTACTGCCTATACAGCAATATCAATGAATATTAATGAATTAAACTCCCCAACCAAAAGACATAGATTAGCAGAATGGATTAAAAAAACTACGATCTATCTATATGCTGTCTACAAAAGACTCACCTTAAAGCCAAGGATAGGAATAGGTTCAAAGTGAAAAGCTGAAAAAAGATATTCCATGCAAACAATAACTAAAAAAGAGTTGGGGTAGCTATACTAGTATTGGACAAAACAGACTTTAAATGGAAAACTGTTATAAGAGACAAAGAAAGACACTATAAATTAATAGAAGGGGCAACCCACCAAGAAAAAATAATAATCATAAATACTTAGGCACCTAACTATGGTGCCCCAAAATACCTGAGGCAAACACTGGAAAAACTGAAGGGAGAAATAGACATCCTTATAATAATAGTTGGAGACTTCAATATATCCCTTCCATCAATAGAACATCTAGACAGAAGATCAATAATGAAACTGAGAACTTGAATAATATGATAAATGAACTAGACCTAACAGACATATATGAGAACACTACACCCCAAAACAGCAGGATATATATTCTTCTCAAGTGCTCATGGATCATTCTCAAGGATAGACCACCTTGAGTCACAAAACAAGCCTCAATACATTTAAAAAGACTGAAATAATACAAAGCACTTTCTCTGACCATAATGGACTGAAGATGGAAACCAGTAACAAGTAGGTCAAAGAAATGGCAAGAAAAATCAGCAAATATCTCAAGAAGAATGAAAACAAGAATACAACGTATCAAAACTTATGGGATGCAACAAAGGCAGTTCTGGGAGGGAAATGTATAGACCTAAATGCCTACATTAAAAAAGAAAAAAGAGCTAAAAATAATAAATAAAAAGGATCATAAGAGGATTCTATGAACAACTGTATGCCAACAAACTAGACAGCTTAGATGAAATGGGCAAATTCCTAGAAACTCATGAACAGTTAACACTGACGCTAGAAGAAACAGAAGACTTCTACAAACCAAGTACAAGAGATTGAATCAGTCATCAAAAAACTCTAAAAAACAAAGGATGAGCCAAGAGGAGCTAGATCAAAGGCTCCAAAGTCACGCCACAGGCACCCAAGGTTGGCTGATGACTAATGAGCTCATACAGGAAAAGCACCTAGTATGTAAGGTGTTCTGCATGTGTTAGGAGTCTCCACAATAGACTGAGGACAAGGACACTCCCCAAGAAGCAGCTTGCAGTTTAAAACAGGTAGTTTGGGGCAACTACAAGAAAGACCTAAATGTACTGAGATGTTAATTTTTAATTATGGAACTAATTCTCATAAAAAATTAAAACACTATGGATAAGGCTAAAGTTCCTCTGCACCAACCTCAATTCCAGTCCTTTCCTCCCCTCTGCCCAGAGGTGACCACTCTTCAGCTTCCTGAGAATCCTTCTAACCATGTTTCTGTTTTTTCACATGTACATGTATTTGTCCAAAGAAAGCACCTGCTATCATTTTGTGCGGAGGTTTTGTACTTTTCGTGGGTTTTTTTTTTTTTTTTTGGCTCATTTGCTCTTGATGTAAATAAATGAGTCCTCCATCTGCAAAAAAAACCAAACAAACAACAAAAAAAAACCTCCCAATAAAGAAAATCCCAGGTGAATTCTACCAAACATTCAAGAAGAATTAATAGCAAGCCTGCTCAAATGCTTTCAAAAAATTGAAGAGGAGGGAATACTACCTAACTCATTCTATGAGGTCCGACATCACCCTAACACCAAAGCCAGATAAAGATACTATGATAAAAGAACATTACAGATCAATTTCTCTAATGAATATAGATCCAAAAATCCTCAACAAAATACATAGAAACTGAATCCAACAGCACATTAAAAGAATTATACACCATGATAAAGTGGGCTTTATCCCAAGTCTGCAAGCATGGTTCAAGAAAATCAATTAACGTAATACACCACATCCACAAATCAAAGGGGAAAAACCACATGATCATCAAGATTGATGCAGAAAGGGCACTTGGCAAAATCCAGCATCCTTTCCTGATAAAAACACTTCCTTGGCATGATAAAGGGCATACATGAAAAACCCAGTTAACATTGTACTCAGTGGTGAAAGAGTAAAAGCTTTCCCTCTAAGGTCTGGAAGAAGACAAGGAAGCTCGCTGTCACCACTGTTATTCAACATGGTGCTAAGAGTTCTAGCTAGAGCAGTAAGGCAAGGAAAAGAAATAAAAGGCGTCCAAACTGGAAAGGAAGAAGTAAAACTTTAATATTTGCAGATGACATGATCCCATTGTTCTAGTTTGCTAATGCTGCAGAATGCAGAACACCAGAGATGGATTGGCTTTTATAAAAAGGGGGTTTATTTGGCTACACAGTTACAGTCTTAAGGCCATAAAGTGTCCCAGGTAACACATCAGTAATCAGGTACCTTCACTGGAGGATGGCCAATGGCGTCCACAAAACCTCTGTTAGCTGGGAAGGCACGTGGCTGGCATCTGCTCCAAAGTTCTGGTTTCAAAATGGCTTTCTCCCAGGACGTTCCTCTCTAGCAAGCTTGCTCCTCTTCAAAACGTCACTCACAGCTGCACTGAGTTCCTTCTCTTTGAGTCAGCTCATTTATATGGCTCCACTGATCAAGGCCCACCCTGAATG
The DNA here is from genome assembly GCF_015220235.1 of Choloepus didactylus. NCBI lineage: Eukaryota > Metazoa > Chordata > Mammalia > Pilosa > Megalonychidae > Choloepus > Choloepus didactylus. The sequence goes on along the minus strand of NC_051323.1, from coordinate 74,523,722 downwards.
GGTGGGGCCATGCCTCCATGGGAATGTCTCATCAGAGTCATCACCCACAGCTGGGTGGGGCACATTCCAAGCAAATCTAATCAGCACCAAAACGTCTGCCCCACAAGACTACATCGAAGATAATGGCGCTTGGGGGACACAATACATTCAAACTGGCACACCCATATATAGAAAATCCCGAAAAATCTACAACAAAGCTACTAGAGCTAATAAATGAGTTCAGCAAAGGGGGAGAATACAAGAACACACAAAAATCAGTGGTGTTTCTATACACTAATAATGAGCAATCTGAGGAGGAAATCAAGAAAAAAATTCCATTTACAATAGCAACTATGAGCATTTGTTTACAGGTTTCTTTGTAAACATAAGTTTCCATTTCTTTGAGATAAATGCCTAAGAGTGCAATTGCTGCAACTGATTATATGATAATCACATGTTTAGTTTTATAAGAATTGCCAAACTGTTGTCCAGAGTGGCTATATTCTACTACCTTCCCATCAGCAACATATGAGTGATCCAGGTTCTCCTGCATCCCTGCAGGAATTTTAGGACCATAATTTTTTATTTTAGCCATTCTGATAAGTATATAGTGACATCTCATTGTGGTTTTAATTTTTCATTTGCATATCTCTAATGACTAATGGTGTTGAACATCTTTTCATGTGCTTATTGGCCATTTGTATTTATCCTCTGCAATGAAATGTCTGTCTATGTGTTTTGTCTATGTCTTAAGTGGATTGTTTACTTTTTTACTGTTTAGTTTTGAGAGCCCAATTTTTCTAGCTAACTTACTACATGAATTTTGGGAATTTTTACTTATTTACTGTAAATCCATTTTGAGGATTAAACAATTACTATGACTGTAACATGAATTCCAGAATCTGGGAAGGCACGGTCTCAGGCAGTACTTCATTTTAAGTAATATAAAGTATGGCTGCTGCTTTGATTCTCTTCTTCCTTAGCTTCAATCTAAATAATTTAACTATGGAGGAACCTGATATATATTCTGCCATAGTAATGCTATACATACATTCTTCTGTTCTAATCATACCATAAAAAAAATAGGAGCTGTTTAAGAAATAATTGAACCTACTGGGAAATTATAGTCAGAAAAAATCACATTATGCCAAAATCATAAATGTTGTTCCTAAGAAACATTAATATTAAAATGAATAATATTATATATATATATATAAATGGTCACATACTCAGCTACTTTGGTGGCACATAATATATACGGCATCTCAATATATTAGATACTCTGAAGGAGTCTTAATGAGGTTTTTTTATGGCTGAGGTAACCAAGTGGTAGCACCTACCCTCAATATTTTTCCAGACCCAAACTACCTTTGCCATAGAACTCTGAGATCTAACCAAGCTCTTATCCAAGAATTTAAGATCCGAAGAGTATGATACAAGCAAATCACACAACAGCCCACAAGCTCTCCCAGAGCCAAGTCCATTAAGATACGTATTAACAGCCTCTCCAAGCAAAAAGCACAAATCATGCTCTAGAACTTTGGATATGGACTTTCCATAAATCAATAGAGAATCACTACAATTTGGGCATTCTCCAGAAATTCAGTCCTGAATCTGCCATCTAGATGCCACACTAAAATGGAAAGATCAACAAACACAACCAACTAAAGGAAAATATTTAAAACATTAATTCCAGTAGGTTCTCCAAGTTCTTATTTAAACAGATTAAAGCACTAGATAACAAGAGATTAAGATCCTTTTCTAGCAAGGGTTTATAAAATTGTAGATCATTATATTATCTTGCGTTTTATCAGGTTTTCGTATATACGAAGCTATACAAAGACTTTCTTCTCCAAGTGCCACGAGGCCCGACTGCCACATCACTCAACACCACTTACGTGAAAGATACGATAAACTTATTTTAAAATTAGTACCAGAGAAAACATTTGTCTTCCAGAACCCTTATCTAGTTCATTGTCAGAGGAAAAGAACCTTAAAATCTGCCACATTTTTTTTCTTTCTTTCTTTAACTTAGTGACAGAAATTTAAATACAAATTTATGCCAAAATGCTAAAAAGCAAGTAGGAATCGTATTTCAGGTCCTTAGGAAAATTGTTTTCTCTGTTGTTTTGATCAGATTTTAATTTTTACTTTCCTGCCTTTATTATAAACTACAGCAAATCTTTTACAGAATTATTTGTCATGCATTTAGTTATAAATAAGTAATAAATACCTCTGAGGTAGCATTGTGTAATAGAGTGAGAAGGCCAGGATTCTAGCACAAGCCGATTACTAAGTCACAGGATCTTGGGCAACTTTCTTATTCTCTATAAATCTTTGCTTCCCTTTAATATAAAATGAAAATAAAGGTATCAATCATGCTACCAAACAGCATGATGTTATCATTACAACATGGTAATTCAAGTACAGTGTTATGATAAGTGTTTGGAAGAAAGGAGAAAACACCCTAGCCATAAAAATCAAAGAGCTGGTTAAGGCGGCTTTTACTCTCTCTTTGAGTTCTAAAATTCCAGAACTGATTCTGAGCTGGGAAGACTGAAATAGGCTCCATGGTGACCTGAGCTGGGTGTCTCTGAAAAGAAGGCAGGATTCTCCAGAGTGCACTTTCTAATTTTATGTCTATTTAAAAGATGAGATTTAGGATGGCAAGTAGAAGGATGACACAGACTCCATTCTAAAGTACTTATCTGGATGGAAACCTTCTTTTTAAGGCCCAACGTCTAGGACTCAGCTCACCTCAGATCTCGCTGCCTCCCGATCTGGCCACGCCACTGGTGCATTCCCCCCGCCCCTCAACCATCCCAATATTCCACATCCCTCAGATCCACCTGGCACATTTGTCACCGACTAACGATTTGTTTATTCACAAGGCTTTAACATCACAAAGATTTTGCTCTTTGAATAAACATTTAATTTAAAAGAGAATTCACAAAGCTAAGAAGGTTTTTATTATTACTAATGATTCCATTAATCTGTTTACAAATAAGCTCATAAAATACATTTCAGAGAAACCAGTTATATTTTTAAAAGAAATAATCAGATATGACTGTGTTTGATACTGAAATAATTCTTCAAATCAAAATAAAATTACCTGAAGTAGTCCTCCATCATCAAAACGCAGTACTTCTATTATGCTCTCTGACTGAATGAAGGCTGTAAAGGAAACAAAACATAGTATCACTTACAGGACATAAATGCAATTTTAATAAAATCTTCTACTTTAAAGCTAGCTAATACAATTTTATATTTTAAAAATATACTACTCGGTTAAAGAGGAAAATACAACTGCTTCAGGATTTTAGCAACTCTCTAATTCCTTTAAAATAAAACAATAGGGATTCTGGGAAGATGGCGGCATAGAGAGAAGTGGAAGACTTAGTCTCCCCCAGAACAATTCATAAATGAACAAAAAACCAGTAAATAACCTGGAATAACAGTGGGGAGACAAACGTGACTGTCCACTCAACATCCACCAACCTGAATTGGGAGGAATGCCCAAGATCACAGCATAAAATCTATAAGCAAAACTGTGGACCCGTGCTGAGAGCCGAGAGCCTGGAGCTGAGAGCCCCTCCCTCACGGAAGCCGTGCCGTGCACTCTCTCAGCCCAGCTCCAACTGAGGTTTTACTATTAACTGCTCAATACAGACAGTAAATCCTCAACAAGCAGATAGAGGCTTTTGGTGACAACTGGCCTTGAGAGAATCGGGGGACATATCTGTCTCAGGATAGGGAGCCCAGAGAATCGGGTGCTATATCTGGCTGACGGGTGAACCTGGGAGTTTTTCTGTCCCTCGCTTGCTCTCTGTGGAGAAAACCTCAGCTGTTCTCAGCCCGCAAAGCATTGCAGTAAAGACAGCCTCAGACATTCTGCGTTCTGAAATGAGCTGAGAGCGTGCCGCAGCACAGCCCGGCAGCCCAGGGCTTCCCTTGAGGGACAGCGTGCACTGGTGACATAGCACGGCATTCCCTCGGCTGAGGGAAGATCGTGGCTGGGAGGGGGGATCCGCTCGGAGAACCCAGGGGTGCTACGCCAAGTCCGGTGGTTTGTGGGACAGCGAGAGAGAGGGTCTGGGGCTGAAGTGAAATGAAGGCTTAGACTCTTGCGGAGGCCTTGAATTTCCTGGAATCTGGGAGATTTGAACAGTAGAACTGCCCTTCCTCCCTGGCCACCCATACACATGCCCCACATTCAGGGCAGACGGCTCCAGCAACACACCCAAACTGAGTTCTCCAACTGAACCCACAAGAATCATTTCCCCACACACCGCAGGAACAAGGTTGAGAACTGACTTGAGGGATACAGGTGACTCACAGACGCCATCTGCTGGCTAGTTAGAGAAAGTGTACGTCACCAAACTGTGTCTCTGAAAAATTAGATCAATAGCCTTTTTTTTGTTACAACTTGAAAGAACCCTATCAAGCAAAACAAATGCCAAGAGGCCAAAAACAACAGAAAATCTTATTGCATATGATAAAACCAGACAATATGGAGAATCCAACTCCAAACACACAAATCAAGATTTTGGAAGAAACACTGTACCTCGCACAATTAATCAAAGAACTACAATCAAAGAACGAAAACATGGCAAAGGATTTAAAGGACATCAAGAAGACCATGGCCCAGAATATAAGTGACATAAAGAAGATCCTAGAAGAGCATAAAGAAGACATTGCAAGAGTAAGTAAAAAATAGAAGATACTATGGAAATAAAAGAAACTGTTGGCCAAATTAAAAAGACTCTGGATATTCACAATACAAGACTAGAGGAAGCTGAACAACATCTCAGTGTCCTAGAAGTCCACAGAACAGAAAATGAAAGAACAAAAGAAAGAATGGAGAAAAAAAATGAAAAAATCAAAATGGATCTCAGGGATACGATAGATAAAATACAACGTCCAAACTTAAGACTCATTGGTGTCCCAGAAGGGGAAGAGAAGGGTAAAGGTCTAGAAAGAGTAGTCAAAGAAATTGTTGGGAAAAACTTCCCCAACCTTCTACACAATATGAATACACAAAGCATAAATGCCCAGCGAACTCCAAATAGAATAAATCCAAACAAACCCACTCCAAGACATATTCTGATCAGACTGTCAAATACTGAAGAGAAGGAGCAAGTTCTGAAAGCAGCAAGAGAAAAGCAATTCACCACATACAAAGGAAACAACATAAGACTAAGTAGTGACTACTCAGCGGCCACCATGGAGGCAAGAAGGCAGTGGCATGACATATTTAAAATTCTGAGAGAGAAAAATTTCCAGCCAAGAATACCTTATCCAGCAAAACTCTCCTTCACATTTGAGGGAGAGCTTAAATTTTTCACAGACAAACAAATACTGAGAGACTTTGCCAATAAAAGACCTGCCCTACTTCAGATACTAAAGGGAGCCCTACCAACAGAGAAACAAAGAAAGGAGAAAGAGATAAAGAGAATTTTAACAGACATATATAGTACCTTACATCCCAAATCATCAGGACACTCATTTTTCTCTAGTGATCACGGATCTTTCTCCAGAAGGGACCATAAGCTGGGACACAAAACAAGCCCCAAGAAATTAAAAAAAAAAAAAAAAAATGAATATACTCAAAGCACATCCTCCAACCACAATGGAATACAAATAGAAGTCAATAATTTTTGAACTGTAACTCCACTATTTACTTCCTACATGATAAAAAACACACAAACTCTAAGGACAAATCAGTGGTTTTGAACTCAATGTAAAATATGTAATTTTAGACAACTATATAAAGGTGGGGGAATGAAAGAGTATAGGAACATAGTTTATGTGCCCAATTGAAGTGAAGGTAGTATCAAAGAAAAACAAGATTGATAGGGATTTAAGAGGTTAATTTTAAGCCCCACAGTAAACACAAAGAAATTATCAGAGAATATAACCATAGAGATGAAAACTAGAGTTTGGGTTCAGAGAAATGGGGGAAGGGGCAATGGGGAGTTAAGAAATGAGTGTAGGGTTGCTGTTTGAGGTGAAGGAAAATTTCTAGTAATGGATGGTGGGAAAGAGCATTACAACATTCTAAATGTGATTAATCCCACTAATGGAAGGCTAGGGAGGGGGTGGAATGGGAAGATTTAGGCTGTATATATGTTTCCACAACTGAAAAAAGAAAAAAAGAAAAGAAAAAAAAGACAGTCTAACTAGACGACAATTGAATGCTAAGGATGAACTCGGATGGGACTGGAGGATAGAGGACAGGTGGCTCAAAGGGACACAGTTGAGACATAAGGAAAAGGAGATATAGAATGTAAGCATTGTATCATTGTTGAATCTCATACTTCTTAGCTGCGCTTAATGGAATTACATAAAAGAATGTTCTTGTTCATGGGAAGTATATACGTGAATTACAGTGTATGTTCAAGGATGTGTGCAGCTAACTCTCATATGTTCAGAAGACAGAGCAATAGATGATGGATGATAGATAGGGAGGGAGGGAGGGAGGGAAAGAAAGCGATGTGACAGCATGTTAAAGTTGGTGGATTGAGCTATTGGGGGAGGGGGGTCAGGGTATGATGGAATTCTGTGTATGGGGCTAGTATTGTTTTGCAACTATTCATGTAACTTTGAAATTATTTCAAAATAAAAAAAATAATAAAAAAATAGAATTTCAATAATACAGTAGTTTTAACAACTTACAAGCTGTGTAAATAACTTTCAAAATATCTATTCCTGTTACACTGCCAGAAAGCACAAAATAGTCAAATTCAACTAGATTTTCACTGATAGCATAATTTAAAATATCATCAGCAGATACTAACAGATCACTAGATTATCCTTCTCAAAAATATGATCAGCTGAAATTCTTTATCATCTTCTCTTTTTTGGTTATATGACCTGGAAGCAATCATCTAAAGGGAACTGGCAGTTGGGAAAACAGCAAAAGGAGATTATTCTGTTTCAAGAAACTGAGTACACTGCAAAGGCAAGAAATTTATAAAGCTAACACAGTCTCACCATACAATCCAGCAATCATACCCATCTGATTTGAAAACATACAAAAACTACTTGCAATTATTTATACAAGGCCACCCAAAACTGGACACAATCAAGATATTCTTCCATAGGTCAATGGGTAAACAAACTGTGGTACATCTATCCATGGAATATTATTCCGTGATAAAAAGGAAAAAAAAAAAAAGGCTACATACTATATGATTCCAATTATACGACATTCCGGAGAAGGCAAAATTAGAGATGGTAGAAAGATCAGTGGTTGCTGGGGGATAGGGAAAAGGGTTGAATAGATGAAGCACAGGAAAGTTTTTAGGGTGGTAAAACTATTCTATATGATACTGTAATAGTTGATACATGACACTACACAATAGTTAAAACCATAAGACCTTTACACCACCAAGAGTGAGCCTCAATGTATGCAAATTTTAAAAAATCATTTAGGAGGTCAGAGGATCCAAGGATGGAATGCAGAATCTGACAAAACTGTATTACAAATGTACAAAACAGCCTCATGAAGTGGGTGTGGGGATAAGGTGCTGACCTAGGTAACTTTGGAGATGCCCGGAGTATGTCAGGCGAGGCAGAAGAACCTGTACCAAATCGCTATACTCCAGCAGACAAAGAGGTTTGCCACAGGGCTTCGGGCTCACAATTCTGAGGCCACGGTGTCTCATAACTTCACTTTTTCTTATGCCTAAATAATATTTCATTGTGCGCAAGCATCATATTTTGTCTATCCATTCAATTGGTGATGGGCTTTGGGGTTGTTTCCAGCTTTTGGTTACTGTGAATAATGCTGCTATAAATACTGATGTACAAGTATCTGTTTGCAACCCTGTTTTTACTTTCTTTCGGTATATACCTAGAAGTGGGATTGCTGGGTCAAATGGTAATTCCATATTTAACTTTTTAAGGAACTGCCATATTGCTCTCCACAGTAGCTGCACCATTTTATAATCCCACCAACAATGCACCAGAGTTTCAATTTCTCCACATCCTCTCCCATACTTATTTTCAATTTTTTTAAATAACAATCATCCTTATTGAGTGTGAAGTGGTATCTCATTTTAAATTTGCATTTCCCTAATGGCTAATGATGTTGAGCATCTTTTCATATACTTATTGGCCATCTGTATATCTTCTTTGGAGAAATGTCTATTTAAGTCCATTGCCCATTTTTCAATTGGATTGTTGGTCTTTCTGTTGCTGAGTTGTAGGAGTTCTTTATATGATATTAAACGCTCATCAGATTTATGATTCGCACATGTTTTCTCCCATTCTGTAGGTTGTCTTTTAACTTTCTTAATAATTTTCTTCAAAGCACAAGTTTTTAATTTTGATGAAATCAAATTCATCTATTATTTCTTTTATTGCTTGTACTTTTGGCATCATTTCTAAGAATCCATCACTGAATCTCAGGTCATGAAGATTTGACCCTATGTTATCTTCCAAGAATTTTATAGTTTTAGCTCTGATACTATTTAGGTCAGCTCAGGGTTTTTTTTTAATTTTCCTCTACAAAAACAAAGAAGAGAAGAGAGGACCATATAGACAGGCCTTGGGGAAGGTCTCCAAATCCTGTGTCAAAGAGCCACTCTGCCTTGGAACACTCTTCTGATGGGTTTGTATGGGTCTTCTATCTGTAAAGATAACCTTATGATCAAAACCTTGTTTCTTCCCTAACTTCATTATATGAAAGATGTAGCTTACACTTCATTCATCTTCTTGCCATATTAAAAGTAAAAAGGAATCCATATAAATCAAGACCACTAGTATTACCATTTTCCTAAAGAAAAGCTGTGTCTATGCTGTTTACTAACTCAGATGTGCAGGAAATATATTATCTATCTGAAAAGGTAATTACTGTTTTTCAAAGTTAATTATACAGTTAATGATAAAGTAGTACAATTATTTTTCATTTTATGCTTAGTTAGTTCACATAAAAAGATAAGCAAGAAAAATGTAAGTTTGGATAAAACATGAAATGAATGCCTGAGAACCATGTCTACCCTTAAATAAGCCACAGAAAACCACTCACACACTGAAGTCCACCTTGCCGTTGCCCCCCTCCATTCTACAGACCATCTCCAGAAGAAGTTTTCCAAACTCATGCTTTTCTTTATAGATTTACCATATAGGTACATCCCTAAGCAACATATTGTACAGTACAGCTTGTTTTTTAAAAAGCTACACAAATGGCTTCATCATACATACATCTATTCACTTTTGACTTCTCCCTAAAATTGTCTTCCACCATTCATCCGTGCAGACACATATAGCTGTAGTTTATTCATTTTCCCACCTCATCTGATCCCATGACATCTAGAAACCATCAGGCATTCATCCATTCTGCTGTGGACGGACATGTGAATGAGCAATGCTGCCCTAACATCCCTAGACACGGCTCCTGGTCCCATGAGCAAGAGGCCAGTGGTTCCTACGTCTTCACATCTAGCAAAAAATGACCCTAGTTCTTGGTGAAATGGTAAAAATGGAGTATACTGCTCCAGGCCCTACCCAACTGTCCCAAGGTCTAAAGAAATCACTAACCACACACTGGTTGGTCCTGATGAAGGAGGGCATTCCGAGGAGTGAAACTGTTAGATCACAGGGGATACCTGTTCATAAGTTAATGCCAAATAATTGCCACATCACTTTCTAAAATGGTTGTACCAATTCACTCTCTCACCAGCACTATTTGAGAGTTCCCACTGCTCCCAATCTTTGCCAACATTTGGTATTATCACATTTTTAATATTTGCCCATCTAGTGACCCTAAAGTGGTATCTCATTCTGGCTTTAGTTTGTAGGACACTAATTACAGGAAGTTGAGCATCTTTTCACTTTTATTGGCCCCTGTACATTTTCTCCAGTGTGAAATGCCTGTAAATTTTTTCATTATATTTTACTTTAGGTTGTGTATACTTTTTTTTTAAGTAACATCAGATAATTTTTGATATAAACAAACAAAAGAAACAAACTTATTTTAAAGCAAATCATCTATAATTAAATTGGAGAATTAATATTTTGGGAAACAGCTTTTGCCATAGTCTATCAGGAAAATATTCACCTTCTTCTAAAGTAGATTCATTTCTAAAGCTTATAAATTCTAATTACCTTTATTTAACATATGAGAAAATTTTATATTTTAAAATTTTATTACTCTGGGTATAAATATAGTTATTTTATAGGTAATTTTAGAAACAAACAAAAAATAAATAGTAGAAATTAGAAAGAAACATTAAATGTAAGCGAGTCTTGATTCCCATTCATAGTATGTTTAAATGGAAGAACAGACTTACTTGTCACTATCCAAGCAAAATTTCACTTTAGAATTAATTAAAGAAAAGAAATATAATATTTATGCCTTAGAAAAACTATGAAAAATTACAGAAAACTAATTTCCCAGGCCTAAGACTCCCTCTCCTGACCAAAGACATCAGAAGAGCTAGGCACAAGGGTCAGCCACAGCAAGTGGCCCAGCCCAGGAACCTGTTTGTCCCTGCAGACCTGGACTCCCTCTCTCACTGGCACATGGGTGTGGCTGGGCAGCACCAGCCAAGGGCACCCCACCATAATAAACAGCCCAGACCAGAAAGCCTCCTTGGGCCACAAGCCTGAGATTCCCCTCTCCCACTGGGTGACACCAGGCTGGCCAAGTGGTTCCACAAAGAGGCCACATAACAAGTGACCCACCCTGGGAAAACTCTTTGCACCCAGGGGCCTGACTCTGCTCCTCCAAAGACACAGGAGGGTCCCACTACATTGAGAGTCAGGCAAGGGGAGCCTCTTGCTCCCATGAACCTAAGACTCCCTATCCCATTCAAAGACACTGGGAGGCCGGCCTGGGAAAAACCCTTTCACCCCTCAGCATGAGCAGGGGCCGGTGGGAGCACCAGTGACACCATAAAAACTAAGCAGACCAAATTAAACAGCTGAGGCTGTGAAAATTAAACTGTCATTGGAAGCATAACCACCAAGAGTGGATCCGGACCTGTATGATAAGCCTAAATAAGCTAACTTCCAGCTAAAATAAAAGACTTAAGTAGTACCCAAAGTCTCCAAACACAATAGGCAAAATAGCAAGAATATAAGTGAAAATCATCTGTCACACTAAGAATCAGGAGAGTCACAACTTCAATGAGATGAAACTATTGTCTGGGGCCAAAACCAAATGAATCAGATGTTGGAATTACCTGATGAGGACTTTAAGGCTGCCACAACAAAATGCTTTGACAATCACAAGTTATCTTAAAACACATTAAAAATAAAATAAAAATCTCAGGAAAGAAATGACAGTTATAAAACATGGAAAGTATAGAACTAAATAATAATATTAATGATGTTTACAAAAATCACTACATAAGCTCTGTAGTAGAGTAACTATGACAAAGAACAGAATCAATGAACTGGAAGACAGAAAAACCAAAATTACCCAATATGAACAAAAGAGAGAAAAGAGACCAAAAAAAAGCAGAGTCTCAGAGAACTGGGAGTATAACAAAACATCTGATAGTTTTGTCATCAGGGTCCTAAAAGGAGAGGAGAAAAAGGGCAAGGCTAAAAACATACTCAAAGAAATAGTGGTTGAAAACTGCACAAATTAGGAAAATGAAACAAATCTACAGATTAAAGAAACTTAGTGAACCCCAAACACAATTAAACTCCTGAGAACTGATAACCAAGAAAAAGCTTGAAAACACCGCAGAGAAACAGGAGGAACACAAATTTAAATGGCAACAGATTTCTCATCTGAAAGAATGAGATGCACAAAGTGTTTCAAGTGTTGAAAGAAGAAAAACAAAACAAAAAAAAAAAACAAAAAAAACCAAGCCTGTCAACCAGGATTCTATATTTAGCAAAACTATCCTCCAGGAATAAAGAAGAAATAAAGACATTCTCAGACAAAGGGAAACTAAAAAATGTGTCACTAGCACACCTATCCTTTAAGATCGACTAAAGGGCTCCAAAGAAAAAGGAAATGATAAAAGAAGGAAGCCTGAAGAATCAGGAAGGAAGAAATAACAGAAAAAGCAGAAATTTGGGTATATAGATGATCCTACTCCTGTGTTCTATAAATAATGTTTCATAGTCAAAATAAAAATTATAACACCATGTAACTCTTAAGTGAGGAGGATGAAGTGGTAAAATGCTGATACAAATAGACTGTGAGGACCGACATATATATTGAAATACCCCAAGAAACATGTAAGAAAATTATACAAAGAGTTATACACAAAAACACTACAAATAAATCAAGATGGGATCCTAATAAATATTCAAGTGACTGATAAGAAAGCAAAAAAAAAAAAAAAGAGAGAAACAAGAAAAAGAAGAAACAAGAACACAAATATTAAAATGGCAGACTTAAGATCTAACATATCAATAAATACCCTAAATGTATTTGATTGAAATAACTAATCAAAAGACATCAAAATCAAAAGAACTGATATGAAAACCACAACCAAACTACATGTTTAGAAGACACTCAAATTATCTTGATATCAAAATCACACAGTATTTAAAAAAATGACAGAAGCATACTTCCCATGAACTTAGGAAAAAGTAAGTCCTCAGGAAAATAAAAAGCCAATTGAATTCAGCTAAGCCTAAAAACAATTATACACCATGATGAAGTGGGATTTACTACGGTATGCAAGTCTGGGTCAAAATGTAAAAATCAATCAATATAATTCACCGTATTAACAGGGTTCTCCCAGTGCCCGCGGACCATGACAGAGCAGGCCTTTATGATGCCAGGCCACAAACCACACCTGCACCAAAGCCCTGGTCCAGCAGAGGACCTCCAGGGGGCTGGCCGTGCTCACTGTGCTGCATGGCTCAGACTCCATGAGAAAAGGGTTAACCATCGTCGATGACATCACCATGGCAGATGTCCTTGACAGTGGCAATTCTTGGCAATTCTGCCCATTTAACCTTAACGAAGAGGTCGGAGTTGAGCATCACAGTAACAAAACTCCACTGCAGGTCACTTACACAGTATTCAAAATGTGTGTTCATGGATGCAGATACTTTGCTCCTAGCAAACAACGATGATCTTTTGGGGAGAGAACTGCCCATGGCACCAGACGCAGGGTGGCCTGATTGCTTCAATTCTGGAGTCTTTATCAACCTTCAGTTGAAACACACGATCAGCTCTTGCACCTTGCTTCCAAACAAGGCAGTTTTGATGGTGGAGACCAGAGTTTACTGAGCATGTTTTTAGCAGCTGGGCAACAGAAATCAGAAAGCACCTGCCATTTAGTCATAACCTAAGCAACATTTCTATATACTCCTAACTCCCAGCACTGAACGTGTTCAGTGTAAATGCCAAAGTTGTGCATTGCCTGGGACAAATCAAACTGCGGCATTTGACACGAAAAGTGTCAAAAGTGATGCCCATGATCCTACCATGATTCATCCCCAGTTTCTCCACCTATGGTGGGACATCTTTACTTCCCACAATGTGGCCTAATCAAAGGCTCCCTCTCAATCCAAAATGTGGACCACGCCTCCAGAGCTGAATCACATCTGCACCTTGGGGAGATCCCAGCTGCAGCACGCACAGACTTTTGCAGCCTCAGAAGAATGGAAGGAATGGTGGGAACAGGGCCAGGCGGATTACCTGGGAACAGATTCCTTTGACAACATTAAGAGGAAACAAACTTGACACTTAGCCTTGAGTAGAAACATTGCCATTTTCCTGTGAACATATCTACTTCATGGGCACTGTTTCTGATACTTAGTGTCTAGAACTTGGTTAAGGAGGTTTGTTACAGTTGCTGGAGGCTTTCACTAAAACTCATTAGATGAAGGGTTTTTGCAGAACAACAAGTGAGAAATGGACAAAAGTTATGAAGTAGCAATTCCGTTAGGTGGACAGTGCTCTGCTTTTTAACCCTATAATATTCAGTTAATATTTCAGAAAATCTCAGTTAATGCTGACTGCCAATATATGTGGTAAGGGAAATTCAACATTAAGCTATTAAGACGGCTATATCAACTCCTAAAATGTGCAGAGCCAGGCTCTAAATCAGTCTCCCTTCAGAACAAGGACACGGCACCTGTCCCCTGCTTGCTTGCTGCACCGTTCACTAGACCTGCGTTTTAGAATTGCCCAGAAGCTGCCAGAGTGACTGTAATTCTGCTTTCAGGTAAAGGAAGTACATAGTACTGCTGAGTGATTCATAAACTTCAACAAATGGAGTTAAGCCATTTTACTTTCTAGTCTTAGTGCCTAAAGATGTTCACCAATTTTCTTTGTACAGTAAGGCGGCATGTTAAAATGCTTTTGTTCCTTCTGTACATCCAAAAATAGCAGAATGTTCTGTCTGCAGTGGTACACTATATGAGAAATAAAGACTTACTGCCAAAAAAAAAAAAAAAAAGGATAAAGAAAGATGAACCTAATTTTAAAAAGGGACAAAGTATTTGATAAGACATTTCTCCAAAGAAGATATGCACATGGCCCATAAGCACATGAAAAGATGCTCAACCTCATTAGTCATTAGGGAAGTGCATATCAAAACCAACATGAGATACCACCTGACATCCACTAGGATAGCTAGAATCAAAAAAACAGATGATAAGTGCTGGCAAAGATGTGGAGTAATTGGAAACCTCCTAAATGGCCGCACCTCCTAAAGTGGTGCAACCACTTTGAAATACAGTTTGGCAGCTTCTCAAAGAGGAAAAGTTACCATACGATACAGCAATTCCATTTGAGGTATATTCCCCAAGAGAACTGGAAAAATATGTTCATACCCAAACTTGTACACAAATGCTCACAGCAGCATTATGAAACAACCCAAACATCCATCAACTGATAAATGGTTAACAAAATGTGACGTGGCCATATAATGGAATGTTTTTCAGCCATAAAAGGAAAGAAGCGTGACTATACTAGAGTTACATAAGTGCTTAACATTAAGGAAAGTTGGGAAAAGGTTATGTGTGAATTCCACAGCATTTCTGCAACTTTTCTGTAAATCTAAAATTATTCCAAAATAAAGAAGTGTTTTAAAAGCAAAAAAAAAAAAAAAAAAAAGTACTACAAGGCTACTGTTTGGATGAGCCTTGAAAACATTAGGCTAAATGAAAGAATCTAGACACAAAAGGCCACAAATTTTAGGATTCCATTTATATGAAATGGCCAAAATAGGATAAATCATAGAAACAAAAGTAGATTAGCAATTTCCAGGGGCTGGGATAGGGAGAAATGGGGAGTGGCTGTTAATTTGTAGAGGGTTTTTTATGGAGGGGGGGGTGATGAAAATATTCTGGAATTAGATAGTGGTGATGGTTAAAAAGCTTTGTGAATATATACTAAAAACAACTGAACTATGTACTTTATAAGAGGGTGAATTTATTATATGGGAGTTATAAATCCATTTAAGGAAACAGGAAAAAATGCTAGTTCATAGTTTTGTGTTCTATTCCATAAATGCTTTCTAAAAAGTTTACATGAAGCAAGTATTTTAAATACTCTGTAGTTGTGGGCAAAACATAATCTCTACTACAAATTACCATCAAGCTTTATGGTTCTTTTATGTAGAAAAATTCATTTATGGGGGTGCTTTGAAGGGAAGAGGAAGGGAGAGAAGGAAAGAGAGAGAGAAGGAACAACAAATGATAAAGCAAATGCAGCAAAACATCAACAATGGGTGAATCTGGGTAAAAAGAATGTGGATGCTCTTTATTCTTACAAGTTTTCTGGAAATTTAAAAATACTTCCAAATAAAAAGTTTATTAAAAAATAATTTATGCAAGACTTATGAAAACTCAATCTTTAAATGCACCCATTCTCATTCAGTCTTTTAAAACTCCATATATCAAGCCATAGTAGATTCATTTATTTAATTATGTAAAGTTGGAAATACTGGTTACAGAGGTGGTAGGTGGCCTGACCCCACCACAGATTAACTGTAACAGGAATGAAAAGCTGCTGTGTGTGACTACTATGGTGTTGCAGTCATCTTAAAAGTTAACTGAAATGATACACTATTGCCAACCCAGCTATAGTACCTGGATTTTATCTTGTGTGTATTTCCAGCATGCAAGCATGTATTACAAGATTACATAGCACATATTTGCTATATTTGCATTGCATACAATGTGTGTATACATGTACAATACACATAATCACTTTCTGTCAGGGAAGTAATCAGCCCTACCTTATCAATATAGTTTTTCTCAGATGTCTAAAGAAGTGACCAATATAAGAAACAAGAAAATGGAGAACAAATTAACTCCAAAGTAAGCAGAAGAAAGGAAATAATTAAGAACATAAATGAATGAAATGGAAAACAAAAAAACAGAAAAATCAAAGAAGATTAACAAAATTAACAAAATGCTACTACAATAATCATAAAAAGAGAGAGAAGTATTATGAATATAAGAAATGAGACTCTAGAGACAATTACACTTTCTATAGACATTAAAAGGTTACTGAGGGAATATCATTAAACAATTTGTCAATATATTCAATTTGATAATTCAGATATTATGACCGTCCAAAGTCTCAAAATATCAATGGTCATTCAAGAAAACTTAACATGAATAGACTATATGCATTAAAGAAATTCATTTCATAGTTAAAAATCTCACAAGGAAAACTCTAGGTCCAAAGGGATTCTCTGAAACATTTAAGGAAGAAAAAATACCAATTCTATACTAACTATCCAAGAAATAAAAAAGGAGGAGAAACTTTCTCACCTTATTTCATGAAGTCAGCATTATTCTGACACCCAAAAGAAACGCATTAAAAGAAAACAAAAGGGGGAGGGGGGGACAAGCCAATCCCTCATGGATATAGATGTAAAAATTCTTATCAAGATTTAAGAATATCTAATTCACCAATGTGTAAAATAAATACATCATGACCAAAAAGGGGAAGGGGTATCCCAGTAATGCACTATTGGTTTAACATTTCAAAAAAAAAATCAATACAATTCAACACATAAGACTAAAGGGGAAAAAAAAAATCTCAAAAGATGCAGAAAAAACATTTGACAAAATTCATCATTAACTCAATAAAAAAAGTCTTGGCAAAGTAGGAAAAAAAGGAACTTCCTGAAGTTCATTAAAAGGCATGTACAAAGGACTGGAGAAAGACTGATTGCTATCCCACTAAGATAAAGAACAAAGCAGAATCCTTTCTCTCACCACTCCTATGCAACATCCTATTGAAAGTCCAAGCCAATGCAAAAAGGTAAGAAAAAGAAATAAAAGCATTCAATACATCAATATTGTTAAGACATCAATTCTCCTGGAATTGATTTAGAAATTCAAAACTATCCCAATCAGAATCTCAGCAGGCTTTTCTGTAGAGATTTACAAATGTATTCTAAAATTTATATGGAAAAGGACCCAAAATACTACAAACAACTTTGAAAACTAAGAATTTGAGGATTTATACTACCTAATTTCAAGACATATAATAAAGTTATAGTAATCAAATCATTGTAATATTGATACAAAGACAATGAAAAGTAGAACAAAATAGAGATTCCAAAAGGCCTAAATAAACGAGCATGCATTACTTGTTCATGGATCGGAATACTCAACACAGTCAGTGTCAATTCTCCTCCAATTAATACACAGGGATCACCTAATTGCCTATCAATATCCCAGCAAGGCTCAGACTAGTAGACACAGACAAGCTTATCTTAAAATTTACATCGAAAGACACATGTCCTAAGACAGCTGAAACAATCTTGAGAAAGAAGAAAAAGCGGGAGGAAAGACATTAACAGCCTTACTATATAGCTCGAGTACCTCAAGACAGTATGGTACTGGCAGAGGGAACAAAACAGAGAACCCAGAAACACACCCTCACAAATATAACCAACTTATTCTGTCAAAGGTGCAAAAGCCCTGAAATGGAGGAAGGATGGTCTTTCCATTAAATGGTGCTGGAGCGAGTGGACATCCACAGGCCAAAAAAGGAACCTCGCCTCAAATCTCATACCTTACATGAAACTCGAAATGGATCATGGATATAAATCATGGATAAACAAATTGTGGTTTATCCACATAATGAAATTCTACTTTGCAGCAAAAAGAAGCAAACCACAGAAATATACAACATCATGTATGAATCTTAAAATAATTATGCTGAGTGAGAGAAGGCAAACTAGAAATATCTCTGTCAAAAAATGCAAACTACGAAAACTCAAAATGAAATAGATGACCTGCATACTACTTTAGTCATTAAAGAAACTGAATCTGTAAATAAAAATAAAACTCAGAATAAAACACAGGAGAAAATCTTCACCATCTAGGGCTATGAGAAGAGTTCTTCGATTTGACACCAAAAGCACAACCCAGAAAAAATAAAATTTAGAAACTGTGTATCATCAAAGTTAAAAACTTTTACTTTGTAAATGACCCTTTTAAGAGAATGAAAAGACAACTGCAGACTGACAAAGGACTAGTATCTAGAATATATGAAGAACCCTCAAAACACAGCAGTAAAAAATACACGAACAATCCAATTACTAGACTCACCAAAAAAGATATATGTATGGCAAATAAGCATATGAAAAATGCTCAACATCATTAGCCATCAGAGAAATGCAATTAAAACCACAATGACATATCACTACACACCTATCAGGATAGCAAAAATAAAAAAATACTGGCAACACCAAATGCTGACAAGTATGTGGAGAAAATGGGTCACTCATAAGTGACTGGTAGGAGTGTAAAATGGCACAGCCACTATGAAAAGGTTTGGCAATTTCCTAGAAAACTAAATATATAACTGCCTATCATAAAACCCAGAAATTACACTCTGGGGCATTTATCCCAGAGAAATAGGAACGTATGTGCATGCAAAGCTCTGTAAATGAATGTTCCCAGGGGCTTAATTGTAACAGCACAGAACTGGGAAAGCCCAGACAGCCTTTACAGGCAGATAGTTCCACAAACTCTGGTCCATATAAATTTGGTCCTCATTATTCACAGGTTCTGTATTTGTGAATTCACCTATTTGCTAAAATTTATTTTTGCCCCCCAATCAGTATTTGCTGCACTTTTGTGGTCATTCACAGACATGTACGGAGCAGCAAAAATCTGAGTCACTTGCTGTGCACATCCCCACGAGATCAAACAAGGCAAGGCTCTGCCTTCTTAAGTTCTCAGACTATGAACAAATATCCTTTTAGCAGTAAACTTAGTGCCCATTTTCTCATTTTTGTGGGTTTTGTTGGTGCTTCTGCTGTTTAAATGGGCCCTAAGCATAGTGCTAAAGCACAAGAGGGCCAGATGGGCCACCAGAGAAGACACCCGTGTGAGGTCAGCTTCGTCCTGGCTGCCCGAGTTAAAGGTCAGGCTGCGCATGTCATGGAACGGGCTGCAAAGGACCTGGATGGACAGTGATTCCAGCCCTTCTCCACTGTTCCCAGGCAGTCCGGGACTGTTGCAAACTGACCAAGGTGATTGAGGCCAAGGGTACAGAGACAAAAGAAGAAAAAAAAATCATCAAGAAAATGTTGCAAAAGCCAAATGAATAAAAAAAGACTGAAGGAAAAAAAACAAGACTCTGCAATCATAGGAAAAGTTATTCAGCTTTCGAAGGACCATTAAAATGTCTTATTATTTAATAAAGGAAGTCTGACCATATGAAAGAATCATGTTAGGTCCAACTTCAGTTCTATAGTAATTTTAGGTGTGGATATAGAAATTTGTTGGTGTTTATTGACAGTTACTATAAATTAGCATTTAGTATACTACAGATTCTTTATAGCTTAGTCTTTTGCCATTTTGCAGCCTATGTACTAAAATGAAAACTTCCTATGAAGAAAAATGAGTATTTCAATATAAACTCTATTCAAATAATGGCTTAAACTGAGGTATCATTCTGGACAAAGGAATTACTAATGTTACAAATCAGACTGTCCTCTCTGAAGCAAACAGCATACTCTGGCTTAAAAGAGATACTTATTTCTTAGAACAGCATTCTGACTTCATTAAAGTAAAATAATGTTAAGGAGCACTCCTGATTTCTGTACTGTTCTAATTTCTGCCCTGGGATGCTACTGGTAATGTAATTACCAGACATGCTACACTCTTTTTACCTGAGTTTATACCAAGTTCTTGTACAATCTCGGGTATGTGGTAACACCCACTGAACCCAACAATGTTTGTCCATATGAACACTGCCATATTCTTAGAGATGACTTCCTGAGAAGAACAAAACTGTGATTTAAACCTTTAAGTAGAAGTGTCAAACATTGTAGTACCTTGGAACCAATTTATTCTTGCTTGTGGCTAAGTACAAATATGAAATAGTTAAAATGTCTCATCAGATAGTTTGATGATTATATAAATATCACTTATTTTTTATTCCATTCTTTAAGTCATGTGGTAGTGATCTATACTTTGATCAGAGTTTCAAGGTTAAAACTAAAATTTCAATTTATTTCAAGGAACTCTCACAAGTAACAGTTAAGGCATACTCCATAAGTGGTAAAAGAAAAAGAAAGGCTTAAAGTTTGGAAAAGTTTTCTTGGGGACAGGAGTAACTGGGATGAAAATAGATAAATGAGAATGTTTTATAATTAAAAGTAAAGAGTTAAAGGTTGTTTTTCCCATTTCTTCAGTAAGTAGTGTAAACTGGAATTTTTTTTTACTATTAAATATGACTTTTATAAATGCATAGTCCAATAATTTTATTCACTATCAGTCTTTAATAGCTTCTTTACTTATTCCCCACCTTGGATATAAATTTAAACAATTGTCCAACAGCATCAATTTAAAAATTAAGTTAGATGTTTGAATAAATGTGAGATTTTTTTATAAAGAGAAGAAAAAATTAAAAGATGTCGAATTTGGCAGGCCCCAAATCCAGTAATGTCTTTTAAAAACACAAAAGAAATTTAAACCCTACTTTGCCCAAGTACTTAATGTTTCATTTAAATATGAATTTTAGCTCTATTATGAATTTTAATGGTTTCAAGAAGACAAACCTTTTATTTATGTATCTCCCTTTTACTTTTGGTTACTCTATATAAAATGTCACTATGCATACTTTTTCCCTTCTAGTAACTGGGCACAAATTCTAACTGACCTCTAGTCTGCCCTGGTTAGCTTCAAAGCTCTAGGGATATCGTTTTTAGCACTGACCACTGACTATAAACAGAAGGTACAGGTTAACTCATAGGACAGGGGGAAGAAGGTTACTTTATGATCTCATTGTGGGGGTGAGTCAATTTCAAACCTAAATTTAAAAAAAGAAACATGTTACCTCTTCAGAGGTTAGGAAAACAATGTGTTGTAAGTGTTGAATCTTCTATTCCAAAGGACAGACACTTCCTGTTTTGAAAAGGTGCTGGAAAGTTTACCACCTGTTGGCATGGCTGCAAGAAAGCAAGCAAGTGAGGAAGAAAGTTTTAAAACTAGGCCTTCCAAATGCCATTAGCTAATGCCATCATATGCACTCTGATAATTTATTAAAAAACGAGAAAACTTTTAACTGAAAGCTACTGCCTGGAGTACTGTGCCGTGGGCTAACGTGGCACCTGCCCTCAAGAAGCTCACGGACTATGACAGAAGAGAGAACAGTAAATCAAGTGCTGGTGGCTCCAGGCGCTCTGACGCCACAAATTCAGCCACACGGGGTTGGGGGTACCTCCCAGTAGTGGTTACATCTGAAGGACAAGTGGGAGTCAGCAGATGAAAAGGAGGGTGAAGTTGGGCATTCCTACCAGAAAGTGCAACAGTGCAAAGGAAATTGCAGTACTTTCAAAAACCAAAGGACATTACATAGTCCTAAAATTCAGAGCGCATTGAGAGGTGTTAGAAAAGAGGGTGGCAACGGAAGCAAGGGCTGAGCCACACTCTCTGCTAAACCTGGAAGCTGTGTAACCTGCCCCAGGTCACACGGCTGGCAAGCGGCAGGGTTACAACGAGATGTGCCTCTCTGCAAAGTTCAAGCTCAAGCTGCCTCTCAGTAATAGACAGGAAAGTAAACCTGGCAGAACCCCCGCTTCTATATTTAAACAAGGCCTCCCAACAACATCAACTTCTTGAAGTTAGAGGAAGTCCATGATGAACTAGAAACTGATCAACAAAACAGCAGTTCTCAAAGTGGGGTCCTTGGACCCCTGCCCCCAAATCACCTCAGTACTCAGGAAAATGTGGATTCTTGGACCTGTACCCAGACATATGAATCACACTCTCTGAGACTGAGCCTTAGGAATGTGTATTTTATAGTGACACACACCACCTCTGAAGGCTACTGAGTTAAACAAAGCCAGGTGATGACCAGATGTGAAGAGGAGTATGAAGAAACAAAATAGTCAAATCACCTTTAAAAAGAACAAAATTGGAGAATTTAAAATGCCTCTTTTAAAACCTACAGTAATCAAGACAGAGTGGTACTGATAAAATGAAAGATATATACATCAGTGTAATAGAACTGAGAACACAGAAACAGACACACACATATACTGGTCAATTGATTTGCAACAAAGGTGCCAAAGCAATTCATTAGGGAAACGAAAGTTTTTTTCAACAGCCGAGTATCCATATGCAAATAATGAATACTGACTCCTAGCTCATACCATACACAAAAATTAACTCAGAATGGATTACAGACCTAAATACAAAAGCTAAAACAGTAACGTTCAGAAAAAAATGAAGTAAATCTTTGTGACCTTGCAGTAGGCAAAAAGTCTTGTAAGATACAAAAAGCACAGAACTATAAATGAAAATTGGACATCATTAAAATTTTAAACATTTGTTCTTCAAATCACTAGTTTAAAAATGTCTAAAAACACTGTAAAGACTGTTTTTAAAAATGAAAAGGCAAGCCATACACTGGGAAAAAATATTAGCAATACATGTATCTGATAAAAGAATCATATCTAGAATATATAAAGAACTCTCAAAAGTTAATAAGAAAATGCCATAAAAACTGGATGAAAGATTTGACTAGACACTTCACCAAAGGGGATCTATAAATGACCAAGAAGCATACGAATAGCCCAACATCAATAGTCATTAGGAAAATGCAAACAATATCATAATGAAATACCACCACACACTAGAATGGATAAAATGACTGACCCCACCAAACGTTAGCAAAGGTGCAGAATAAGTGAAACTCTCACCCACTGCAGATGATGGTTTGGCAGTTTAATGAAGTTAAAAATAATCTTAACATACAACCTATTAATCCCACTCATAGGTACTGACTTATGAAAAATGAAAACATTTGTTCACAAAAAGACTTCTGCTTGAACATTCATAGATGCTTTAATCACAGTAGCCAAATACTTGAAATAACCCAAATGTTCATCACAGGTGAATGAGTCAATAAACTGTAGCACATCCATTTAATGGATCACTACTCAACAATAAAAAGAAACAAACTGATACACACCTGGATGTATTTCAGAAGTATTATGCAAAGTGAAACAAGTTAAGCATAAAAGTCTACATACAGTACGATCCCATCTATTTGAAATTCCAGAAAAGGCAAAATGAATCTAGCACTTACTACCCGCCCCACCCCCGGGGTGATCTCATTCAGTCGCAGAGCAGCCCAGCGGGCAGGCACCTACCCTCCCACCCTCCCACCCTCTTCGGAGGCTGCAGGGAGCTGACTGTGAAGACTCCATAACCTGCTCCAGGTGGCACAGGGTGAGGGTGGCATCCAAAGGCAACTGCACGACTCGTCTCTACCCAGAGGCAGGAGCCAGGTTCCTCACGCAAAGTGAGGGCTGATCGCTTATCAGGAGAACGCGTGCTTGTCTTACAGACTTTTTCCAGGAGCGTTCGCAGATCTCAATTCAGCCACTCCTGCCTGTTGCTTGCAAGGAAACAGCACATTTATCAGGGCGGTGGCAGGAGTGAGAGTGGCACAGCACAGTGCAGCAGTGTTCTGACTCCCTGTGAAACTGGCTTACGGGGAGCCTGACCTAAGACCCTCATTGTTCTCTCTATTATACAAGCTGACCTGACCGCAGGCACGTGCAGTCAGCCTAACTCCTCCCACGCCACACACCACCCTGACACCTACCTTGAAGCCCACCCTGTAATCATCTGCTTATGCCTGTCTCTTTAATAAGAAAATCCTGGAAGCCAATGACTGTGTCTTACTCATAAACTTCCCAGAGCCCAGCAGTATGTTCAATAAATATTAATTGCATGAATGACATACCACTGATAGAAAACAGGAAGCATAACTTAAAACAGTACAGTGTGTAAATTCATTCCTATTTGAGTACAGGATGGAAAGTTTGAGAAGGTTCATTGATTTAAATTGCCGGGGTACAGACCAACTGACAGAAAGGGAGAACGGAATCAAACAAAAATAAAAGTATAAAGGCCATGTGGAAATAAGGAACTGTATAGATAATTTGTTAATTGTCTATTATCAAAAATTGAATACTCACTAATCTGAAGCATACTAGAGGGAATTTTTTAAGAGGGTTGATATTGGGGTGGGGATGAGAGAGAAGCTGATGCTGGATAGATTTATTAAGCATCCTCAAACCCAAATTTAACCCCCTCAAATAAAATACTTATATTCTCTTCTAGTGTAAGAAGAAACAGACTCTCAGAGGAAGTAACTTGCCCACAGTCCCCAAGCTAGTAAATACAAAAGCCAAGGTTTACATCCAAGTCTATATGAATCCCAAACCATTGCTTTTCTTTTTATCATTCCTTCCTGCCTTCCCACATAAAATGTCCTATTAGAATGTCTTGCACCTTTTTTTTTGTTTGTTTTTTGGAGACTTTCTCCTGAGCCACAGACACACCATGACAAAGCCCTAAGACCCAAAAGTGGGCTACTTATTCCAAGCAAGGTCAGTTCACAATCTGTTGCTTCCTTGTGGATACCCCAGATTTTATTCAAAGCTCAACATTCTGCTTGTCGGGAAGAACAGTCTCCTGTAACATGAGTGCACTTGCAGGGGCTCCCCGCTGAGGCCTCCTGCACCGCCCGCTCCCAGGGCAGATACCCCTGCCCACAGCGCCTGGCCTACCCTGGCACCCACTGTAACTTGTAGCTCAAGAGTCTGTCTGTAGCCCTGTTTGTCCCACCATACTGGAGACCCTTGGAGGGCCAGAACTGTGTCTTTACCTCCTAGACCCAGACTGGGACACGGCAGCAACCGAATAAAAATTGTTGAATTAATTTGCCAGCGTTCAGTCTAGCCTGGTGACCAGATAGGAGCAGAGGTGTGATGACCAGAAAAGGGCTCAGATGGTCTGCGCTTAAAATAAAATAAAAGACAACGTAGTGTTTCAGGACTTAAATTTTAGGAAACCAGCATGAACTGAGATAAACATGGGGATGGCCCTGAACCAGCCCCTCGGTGTATAATTCAACTTTCAGTTGGGCCAAGATCTGCTGCGCACTTGCCGCATCTCAAGCATGATGCAGAGAGCACGGTGCCACCCGTGCCCACCTTTAATTAGTGCTGTGAGCATGAGTCCCCCCACCCCCCAGAAGGGAGATGTTCAGGCAAAGCATCCGTCCTCAGGAGGATGCACTGGGCAGGGCTCAGAGGGGACTGTACAAAGCAGGGGCGACTCCCAACAGCTTCCCCTGGCCTCTGAGTCCACAGGACAGAGACATGACCCTAAAGCAAGCTCACACTCCCCAATGCACCCACCCAGCCAGTTTTGTACAGCATTTCTCCCTATTAAGAATAAGAAGAATAGGGCAACATTTATATTAGTTAACTAGCTGACAAAACGAATTCACTCTATAGTATGATTTGTTCATGCTACCAGGCATATGTAAGCTGAGCCTTCTCTCTTCAGTTGCACAAAGGCTCTGAGGAGAAAACACCCTGTGCATAGTTTCCTATCTTAAGGCCCCCTCCCTAAAGATACCCTGAAGGTGGGAGGTGGTAGTTAGGCAGGTGGGGTCTGTTCTGGGGACAACTGTTGCTGTATCACTAGTTTCTCTCCAGGCCTCACTGAGGTCTTCCTGCCCACCACCTTCCTCCCTGCAGCCCTCCCTCTGCTAGCCTCTTACCTCCCCTAACTGTCTGCAGACACTCAGGTGCCTATTTTAGAAACTTTCAAACACTTTTCCTTTCAGATCCTAATGATGACACTTTCAGGCAGCCGCGGATATTCTGGAATGCATCCTTCATCCTTCAGTGCTGACTCTCTTCCGCCCAGGCTGCACTTTCAAGGTCTTGCAGCACGCATTCTGCAATGAGTTGGCAATACACTGACACACTCATCTGGTGGTTCTCAGAGCACACGTTACTGCATACAACCAGCTCACACAAAATGAGGTGATGAAGAAAGAACCTGAAGGAACAGAACCATGTCCTGAAAGCAGAACACCTTCTCTCA
The DNA here is from genome assembly GCF_015220235.1 of Choloepus didactylus. Classification (NCBI taxonomy): domain Eukaryota; kingdom Metazoa; phylum Chordata; class Mammalia; order Pilosa; family Megalonychidae; genus Choloepus; species Choloepus didactylus. Next base: position 74,497,424 of record NC_051323.1, on the reverse strand, counting down.
TAGGTGCTCTCCCTGCCCATGCTGCCTTCCATAAACACCTGACTCCAGTGTTGCCGTAAGCAATGCAACACTGTCCACATCCATCTCTAAATTATTTGGCATCTCTCAGAACCAAACGCTGAGTTCTGTGGCTAGTTCTGCCCCAGCTAACCAGGACCCTGGCAGCATTCCATTTCTTCCCCGTTGTTGACTGGGAGTCACTGTCACACTGCTGCTAGCAGCCGAATACAGATGTTTCCCAGAATGTGCCTTTGTGAACCAGAAGTACAAGTTATGACACTTATCTTCCGGGAGCAGCCACATGAGAAAACCTGTTTACCTACTGAAAACAGCATGGATCCTGGAATGGAAAGCAAAATTTGTATACATTATTAAAATAAAACACAACACCTTAAAGAAATTTCTTTTTTTTGGAGTACATTCTTATGCTCCCAAGGAACTGTTTAGTGGAGAGAATTAAAGGTTGATTCAAGAGACGAAAGTCCTACGCATAGTTTCTTCTGATGAAAGTGGTGGGAAAATGTAAGTAGAGACACAGACAAAAGGAAATAGTATAGAGAAGAGAATAAAAGAAAATGGTAGGAAGTCATTCATGCGAGGAAATCAGAAAACATTTGATCACCTATGTAAAATGCCTACCAACTCTATTAAGCAAGTTTATGCCCATTTTATAGCTGAGGAAAGTCCACAATTAAATTAAAGAATTTGGCCAAAGGCACACACAAGCTAGTAAATGATAAACTAAATGTGAAGAAAAGTAGGCCTATCTGCAAAGCCTTGGCCTCGTCTGTTCACAGGCCCCAGACCCCAGGCAGGAGCCAGCCAGGTGGAGGAGCAGGTGCTCAAGTCAATCGGGCTCCAAATCACAGGACTGTGACCAGAAGCAGGTGACAACCCCGAGCTTTTTCCTGCAACAAGGACAAAGTGTTGAGTGTGCTGCCCAACTTCCTATTGGTCTCCAAGCTAGGCACAGCTAACTCACTCTTACCTAGGCGTGTGCAGTAGCAGAAAAGCAACGACAGAAGCAGCAGAAGCATCACAACCCAATGTCACTGGCTTGCCAACATGCCCTGCAGCTGGCTCTACTGACCTTCAACGGTGCCTGGGCAAATAAAACCTGGTTTGTCCATTTTGTTTTACTGCAGCTAATGGTGGGGGACGGGTGAAGAGTGATTAAAATCTGCATTATCATTCTGCATTATTATTCATTCATTTTGCACAGTGCCTCCTGCCTTAGCTATTATGAAGAAGTACTGTATTAAACCACTTTAGAATTCCATCAATAATTAATTACACATGAGAAGGGAGGCATATATACAGCACACACACAACTGTGGAAGCAAAAGTGATAACCTAATTTCTCAGAGCTGAGTTGTATATGTTATTACTATAAAAAGTTAAAAGAAAAACAACAACAATTAATATTTGAGTTAGAATAAATAGGGCTATTAGCTCTCACAGGAAGTCATCAGCTACTGCTGCCTCTCCATTCTCAATATCATATTCTGACAACAAATGAATAATACAGAGAGCATACTACCTCCTTCCAAAGGTGCTGGAAACACAAAACTTAAGATTTTAGATATGACAGGAATATCTGTTAATATCACTTGCAAGCAAATTTTAAATAAAGACAATATTCTATGTCTATATGAAATAAGCTGCCTTGGACTCGGTTATAAATGAAAACTGGCTTCCATATACAAGACAGTAAACCACAGCCCCAGTCTGCAGGTCTCAGGCCCCACCCAGCTGCAGCAAGGGCATTCCATGCTCATTAAGTTTAGGTAACGGATGGTGAGGGGAGCACAACACTGTGACTGTGATTAACCCCACTGAATTGTATGCTTGGGAGAGGTTAAGACCGGAAAGTTTAACTTGCATGTATATTTCCACAACTTAAAAGAGAGAGACTAAAGAGAAAATTACAAGAGCAATTGATTGTATACTTTGAGTGGATTGTACGGTGTGTAAATAAATCCGTTAAAAAAGAGAGAGAGAGAAAACGACACTTAAATTTATACATGATCCTGGACTGGATCCATTAGTGGAGAAGAAAATGCCCAAAAGGACATTAATAGAAAAACTGAAAAAACTGAAATATAGATTCTAAGCTTTACATCAATGTCAAATTTCTTGAACTTGATAACTGTGTTTAAAAAGGTTATATAAGTGAGTATCTTTGTTCTTAGGAAATATACATGGAAGTATTAAGTGTTCAAGGAGCATACAAACTACTCTCAAATGTTTAGAAAATAGATGATAGACAGTTACAGAGAATTATACAACCAATGCGGCAAAATGTTAGAAGTTGCTTAATCTGGGTATCTGGATAGGGGTATGATATCAATCAAAAGCGATGGGTTCTCTGCCTAATGCACTCAAATGACCAATTTTTGAGACACCAGGATTTCAAAGAAAGAGAGAGAGTTTATTGCTAAGCATGAAGCAGAAGATCAGATGGCCTATTGGCCTAAAATTGGTGTCTCCAAACTGCAGTAACTCTGAGTTTTATAGTCTCAAAAGACGGGCAGGTTTTAGGATAATGAGTTGAATGGCTCCAATTAATGCTGTAATTAGAGGGGATCTAATTACTGAGAATATGAAGATTGATAACATGCTTAGCAAGATAGTTTAGGAATTGGGATGGGTTAGTTCTGGGCTGAATCTAGTTCCTTCTTTAATAAATACTAGGAGCTATCTTTTGTGATCGTAAGAGGATCAGGGGTACAAATTAGGGCCAATCACAAGGTTTTTACAATCACAAGATAAAGGCTATGTAATTATTCAATCATTATCAAAGATCAAGGTAGCTGGGCCACTGTTCAGTAATCTCAGATATTTCCCTCTGACTATTCTAATTTCTAAAAGAAATATCTATATAATGATTCAGTAATCATAATCATTTGTTAAATTCTAGCTTCTCAGTACAGGTATACTGGAGTTCTCTGTACTGGTTTTGAATTATTTTTGCAACTGTTCTATAAATAAGCTTTTTAAAATCTAATATTCATTAGCATAACAGGTGTTGCACAGAAATCAAATCTCTTACAACTTAATTCTTTAAGTCTGAAATCTTAAAACTGATAATACCATCATGAACAATATATACAAAATATAAAATAACATCAGTCAAAAAAGAAAAACAAGGTAATGATTGCCTAACTTAAGAGGTAGTGTTTATTTTTAATAAATGGTTAATTACATGGAATTTTACAGTTTATGAAGAATAAATTTTAACTTCTCAATCCAACCTCACAACTACCCAGAAAGGGAGGAAAACATTATTCCATTTTCAAATAATATGTTCAGAAAGCAAACTATTTCAGGAGACAGTATGACATGCAGCAGAGGTTGACAAACTTTTTCTATAAAGAGCCGAAGAGTCAGTATTTTAGGTTTTGTGGGCCATATGGTCTCTGTAATAACTACCAAACTCTGCCACTATCCCACAAAAGCAGTCACAATTACCAGGTAAATGAATGAGCAGGGCTGTGTTCCAACAAAGCTTTATATACAAATACAGGAGGTGGGCCAGATTTGGCCTATAGAGTAGGCAGACTGCCTGAATTTGATCCAGTCCCTGCCATGTATATGCTGTGCAACCTTGGGCAGATTACTTAACTTCTCTGACATACTATATTCTCATCTGTAAAACAGGGATTTTAGGCTGGTTCTGAGGATTAAATGAAATAATGGACATAAGCTCCTGACACGTAGCAAGTGTGCCTACAAACATTTGTCACCGGCTTGCCCACTGAAAAAAAAGTTAGAAAATGCTGAAAAGCCACAAATCATCAGTACAACAATTGTATAAGAATGATATTTGTATCCCCATTCTTACAGGTGAATTAACCACAGGCATCAGAGAAGTCCAGTAACTTCCCAGAGTTCACAGAGATCAATAAAAACTTAAAGGCATAAGCAACTGGACCTCTCTAAAATGAAATACACAAAGAAAAAAAAACAAAAACAAAAACAAACAGTGCAGTGAGCTATGGGACAACTTCAAGCTGTCCAATATATCAATAATTGGGGGGTTAAAAAACAGAAAAAAATACTTAAGGAAATAATAGTTGAAAACTTCCTAAACTTAATGAAAACTATAACTCTACAGATGTAAGAAACTCAACAAACCCCATACATAAGAAACATGAAGAAAACTATACTAAAGGACAACAAAGTCAAATTGCTCAAAACCAGTAACAAAGAAAAACTCTTAAAGCATCAAGAGAAAAAAGACATGTTATATACAGAGGAACAAAGATAAGAATGACCTCAGATTTTTCAAGGGAAACAATGTAACTAAAAAGAGAGTGAAGGCAACACTTTTAAAGTACTAACAGAAAAAAAAAATGTCAACCTATAATTCTATACCCAGCAAAAATATCTTTTAAAAGCAAGGGTAGATTTTGGAGACAGCCATTGAAACCAGAACCAGGAGAGAAGCTAAGAGATGAAATTCAGAGTTTGCCCTGCAGAAGCTAAAAGAGAACCCCCAGACACTTAAAGAGAAATGCCCTGGGAGAAATGAGCAAGGACACATAGGAGCTGAGAGAAAGAAGCTAAGACAGAAACCCAGAGACATTTTGGAGAAAGCAACAGAAACCAGAAGCTAACCCAGGGAGAGGCCCAGCAGACTCCACCCATGTTCGTTCCCATATGACAGAGGAATCCAAATACCATCGACCTTTCTTCAGAGAAGGCAAAGGAAGGTGAAGGATGATAGTTCCTACGTGGTAAAGACTCCCTTACCAGTGGAAAGAGCTTGCTCACTGGTATCTGAAGAGACTAGTCTTACTCCGTTTGAAAATCCTGTGATATGTGCAAAAGAATGAAAGCGGCACCAAAACTTACACTATATTAGAAAAAAACATAGCAAAACATCTTCAGGACCTTGTTTTAGGCAGTGGATTATTAAACTTTACACCAAAAGCACAAGCAACAAAAGAAAAATTGATAAACTCAACTTCCTCAAAATCACAAACTTATGCATCAAAGGACGTTACCAATAAAGTGAAAAAACCTACAGAATGGGAGAAAATATTTGGAAACTATGTATCTAATAAGGATTTAACATGCAGAATACATAAAGAACTGCTACAATGCAATCACAAAAAGACAAGCAACCCAATTTAAAAATGGGCAAAAGACTTGAACAGGTATTCTCCAAAGCAGATATACAAATAGCCAATAAGCACATGAAAAGAGGCTTAACATCATTAGCCTTTAGGGAAATGCTAATCAAAACCACAATGACATACCATTTCACACTCACAAGAATGACTATTATTTTTAAAACAGAAAATAACAATTGTTGGCAAGGATTTGAAGAAATAGGAACTCTTGTACATTGTTGGTGGGAATGCAAAATGGTCCAGCCACTGTGGAAAACAGTTTGGAGGTTCCTCATAAAGTTTAGAATTACTATATGACCCAGCAATCCTACTTCTAGGTTTATACCCTAAAGAAGTGAAACGACCCAGCAATTCTAATTCTAGGTTTATACCCAAAAGAAGTGAAAGTAGGGCCTTGAACAGATACTTGTAAACCACCGTTCCTAGCATGATTATCCACAATAGCAAAAAGGTAGAAGCAACTTAAGTGTCCATCAACAGATGAACAGATAAACAAAATGCAGTATATACTTGCAATGGAATGCTAGCCATAAAAAGGAATGAAATTCTGATATATGCTACAACATGAATGAACCTTGATGACATCATGTCGAATGAAATAAATTAGACACCAAAGGAAAAAAAAAAAAAAAGCAAAGGCAAAATAAAAACATTTTTGGACATACAAAAGCTAAAAGAATTAACCACCAGCACACTTGCACTACAAGAAATGTTAAAGAAAATCTTTCAGGCAGAATGAAAATGACACCAGGTAAAAATACGAGCATACAAAAGAAAGACAATTGGAAATGGTCTGGAAATGGTAACAACATGTTAAGTATAAACTACATGTAAATACACATCTATGTAAATCTCGTTAAAATCTTTTCAAAGACCATTGACAGATAATGTATTTTGGGGTATAAAACATATGTAAAATAAAATACATGAAGAATGACTGTGATAAACATGTATACTATAAATCCTAAAGCAACCATAAAACAACAAAACAAAGAGCTACAGCTAATAAACCAAAAAGAGGAAAAAATGTAATAGAAACTAACCATTTAATCCAAAAAAAAGCAAAAAAAAAAAAAAAAAAAAAGGAAAAGAGAAGAACAAGTGGGACAAATAGAGGATAAAGAACAAGATGATAGGCTCAACCCTAACCATATCAATAATTACTTTAGATCTAACTAATCACTGCAATTAAAAAGCAAAATTGTCAGATTGGATAAGGGCAAGACTCAACTCTATGCTGCCTATATTTATTTTTAAACAGAAAGACTCAAATAGGTTAAAAGTAGACAGAAAGAAATATATCATGATAACATGAGTCGAAATAAAGCAAAAGTGACAAATTAGCATCAAAGTAGATTTCCAAGCAAAGAATACTATCAGGGATAAAGAAGGTCATTTCATAATAATAAAGGGGTTAATTCATCAAGAAGACAAAACAACTTTAAACATATCTTATACATCTAATAACAGGGCCTCAAAATACATAAAGCAAAATCAAATAGAGCTACAAGGAAAAATACACAAATATAAAACTATAGTCAGAAATTTTACTACCCCTCTCTCAACAACTGATAGAAGAAGAAGCCATAAAATCAGCATGGATACAGTAAACTTGAAAAACACTATGACCAATTTGATCTGGCTGACATTTATAAAATACTCCAATGACAGCAGAATACACATTTTTCTCAAGTGTACATGGAAAATTTACCAAGATAGCCCATATTCCAGGCCAAAAAACAAGTCTCAAATTCAAGTCATACCAAGTATGGTCTCGGACCAAAATGGAATTAAATTATAAATCAATAACAAAATCCCCAAAGGCCTAAAATCAAACACCTCAATTTCCACCTTAAGAAACTTGAAAAGGAAGAGCAAATTGCTATATCTTTAAAAATCGCAATTATGGTTAAAAACCTCCCCACAAAAAAAACCCCTGGCCCAGATGGCTTCAACAGTAATGTCTACCACTCATTAATTGAAGAAATAATGCCAATTCATACAAACTCTCGCAAAAAAATTTTTAATGGAGGAACTACTTCTCAACACATTCTATGAGGCCAGCATTACTTTAATATAAAAACAGACTAAGACTGTGGACAGTGGATTGTATACCATGGATAAATGTATGGTGTGTGAATGTATTTCAATAAAACTGAATTTAATAAAAAAAAAAAGAAAAAAAAAACAGACTAAGATGTTTTAAGAAAGCAGACCAATATCCCTCATGACCATAGACGGAAAAAGTCAAAATGAAATTATAGCAAACAAGTCCAACAATATATTTAAAAGACAAAGTAAGAAATGCAAGGATGGTAATTCACCATATTAGCAATAGTAGGGAAAAAAAAAAAAAAGATCATCTCAATACACAAATAAAAAGGATTTAATAAATTCAACATCCATTCCTGTTAAAAACTCTCAAACCAGAAACAGAAGAGAATTTCCTTAACCTGATAAAGGGCACCAACAAAAAACCTACAGTTAACATATTTAATTGTGAAAGACGGAATGCTTGTTCCCCCCCTAAGATAATAAATAACACAGAAATATCCACTCTCACTACCTCTGTTCAACCATGTATGGTAGGTTCTAGCCAGGGTAATCAGGCAAAAAAAGTAAAAAGTATCCAGATCAAAAAAGAGGAAGTAAAACTGTCTTTATTCACATACAATATGATTACCTATATAAGAAATCCAATGGAATCTACAGAAAAACTATTAGAACTGACAAGTAAGTTTAGCAATACAAGATCAATAAACAAAAATCAATTTATTTCTATATAACTAGCAATGAACAATTGGAAAACTGCAATTTAAAAACCAATACCATTTAGAATAGTATCAAAAAATATGAGCTACATAAGGATAAATCTGACAAAAGATGTAAAAGACCTGAACTCTGATCACCACAAAATATTGCTGAGCAAATTTAAGGATGACCTAGATAAATGGAGAAAACATACCTGTATGTGCGTCAGAAGACTAAATATTGTTAAGACTAAATATTGTTAATTCTCCCCCAGTTTTTCTAAACATTCAATATCGCACAGGCTTTGTTAGAGAAATTGATAAGCTTTTTCTAAAATTCATAAGGAAATGTGAACAGGCAAAACAACTCTGAAGAAGAACAAAGTTGGAGGATTAACATTAACTGCTTCAATAATTATTATAAAGCTACAGTAATCAGGACAGATAGTACTGCATCAACACAGACATACAGATTAATGGAAGATTAGAAAGATGCCAGAAATAAACCCACATATGTATGGACAATTAATATTCAATAAAAGTGCAAAGATAATGCACTAGGGTAAGAATAGCCTTTTCAAAATACTGTACAAGGAATATTCATATGTAAAAAAACAATAAACTTGGATCCATATCTCACACTGTTCCAGTTTGCTAACGCTGTCCTTTTGCAAAACACCAGACATGGATTGGCTTTTATAAAGGGGGTTTATTTGGTTACAAAGTTACAGTCTTAAGGCCATAAAGTGTCCAAGCCAAGGCATCAACAAAGGGAACCTTCACTGGAGAAAGGCCACTGGCACCCAGAAAACCTGTTAGCTGGGAAGGCATGTAGCTGGCGCCTGCTTGCTCCCAGGTTGAGTTTCAAAATGGCATTCTCCAAAGTGTTACTCTTGGGGTGTTTTGTCCTCTCTTAGCTGCAGCTGCTCTTCAAAGTGTCAGCTTCCAACAGCCATCTTCAAAACGTGTCTCTCAGTTGCTCTCTGCTCCTTTGTCCATAAATGCCAGTGACCCAATTAACACCCACACTGAATGGGCGGGGTAACACCTCCACGGAAATTATCCAATCAAACATTTCACTCACAGTTGACTGAGTCACATCTCCATGGAAACACTCAAAGAATTCCATCCTAGTCAGCACTAATACATCTGCCCACACAAGACTGCATCAAAGAACATGGAGTTTTGGGGGACATAATACATCCAAACCGGCACATGCATCATACATAAAAATTAACTCAAAACGGATAAGAGATCTAAACAAAAACCTAAAACTACAAAACTTCTAGAAGAGAACACAGGGGAGAATCTTTGTGACCTTAAATTAAACAAAGACTTCTTAGACATTATACCAAAAACATGATCTACAAATCATGATTTACAGAATAAATTGGTCCATCAAATTAAAACTTCTGCTCTTCAAAAGACAGTATTAAAGGAATGAGAAGACAGACTAGGAGAAAATCTTTACAAACACATATTTCTTTGAGGAGTTGTATCCAACATATATTATTTAAAACTCTCAAATCTCAATTATAAAAAAACAAACAACCTCATGCAAACATGGGCAAAATATCTGAAAAGACACTTTACCAAAAGATACATGAGTGGCAAAGAAGCACATGAAAAGATGCTCAAAATCATTAGTTATTAGAGAAATAAAATCACAATGAGATACCAACTACATAACTATTAAATGGCTAAGGTTAAAAAGACTGACTATATCAAGTGTTGACAAGGACATGGTGGAAATGGAACTCACATATACTGCCGATGAGAATCTAAAATAATACTATCACTTTGGAAAGCAGGTTAGCAGTTTCTCAAAATGTTAAAACATACACTTACCATACAATCCAAGCATTCCACTCCTAAGTATCAACCCAAGAGAAAATGAAATATATGTGCATACAAAGACTTATACACAAATGTTCATAGCAGCTTTATTTACAATAGCCAAAAACTGGAAACAACCCAAATTTTCATCAACAAATAAAAGCAGAAAAAAAAATGTTGTATGCCAATACAATGGAATACTACTAGGCAATAAAGAAAATAAATTACTGATATACACAAGTTGAATGAATCTCAAAGCCTTATGCAGCAGGAAAGCAACCAGTCTCAAAACCATATAGTCTAAAAACTAAATACTGACTGATTTCATTAACATGACATTCTCAAAAAGTGAAAACTACAGTGATGAAGAACAGATCAGTGGTTGTGAGGCGTTAGAGATGGACAAAGGGTGTGACTATATAGGGAAAGCACAAGAGAATTTTTGGGGGTGATGGCACTGTTCTGTATCCTAACTGCAGTGGTGGTTACACAAATTTATACATGTGTTAAAATTCATAGAACCACACACTAAAAAAAATTTAAGTCAATAAAAAATTGCAGCTATAGTATAATCTACAGGGTAGATTAAATTATGTACCCCAACAAAAGGCATGATCTTATTCTTAGTCTGTTCCCATGGGTGTGAACTCATGTGTATACAGGACCTTTTGAAGATGCTATTTTTAATTAAGGTGTGGCCCAATTTAATTAGGGTAGGTCTTAATCCATATTGCTAAAGGTCTTATTAAGAGAAGAAGCAAGAAGACAGAAGTCTGAGAAGGCCACAGGGAGAAGTCAAAAGCCAGAAGTCAGCGGAAATCAGAAGAGCAGACAGAAGAAGAGACAGAGAATTCCATATGATGGGAAGCAGAGATGCAAGCCAAGGAACCCCAGGAACTGTGGCAAGCCAGCTCCAGAACACTACAGACTTGGAGGAGAAAGCCTTGCTGATTTTGGACTTCTAGCCTTCCAAATCATGAGCCAAGAAATCCCTGTTGTTAAACCAACCCACTGTGTGGTATTTGTCATGGTAGCCTGGCAAACTAAGACACTATATATATACTATGTATACTCTATATATACCCTGCTGTTTTCCTTTGGCAATACAGTCAGGAAATCAATGAATATCAGATTCTAGAACTTTTCCTTGTTCTTTTTTTTTTTTCCCAGATGTAAGATAATAATCCATTAGGTGGATGTAACATAGTTTATTCAACTATGTATGGGCATTTAGGCAATTTCCAATATTTTGCAATTGCAAATAATTGTGCAATGAACAGCCTTGTGCTTATTTATATGGTTACAAGTGTATCTTCAGGGTCATCTCCTGGAAAAGTGATTGCTAAATCAAAATATAAACACGTATGTAGTTTTATTAAGATGCTGTGCCAAATTTCTTTCCATTAAGGTTATAACTTTTTGCATTCTCACTAGCAAGGTGAGAGTGCCTGCCTTCCCAACACCTCACTAAAAGGTTTTAAATTTTGCCAATCAGATAAGTGAGAAATGGTATCACATTTAATTTTTTTTTATTAAATTCAGTTTTATTGAAATACATTCACACACCATACAATCATCCATGATATACAATCCACTGTCCACAGTATGATAACATAGTTATGCGTTCATCACCACAATCTATCTCTGAACATTTTCCTTACATCAGAAAGAACCAGAACAAGAGTAAAAAATAAAAGTGAAAAAAAACACCCAAATCATCCACATTTAATTTTTTACTTGAGTGAAAAGGATATTTCTCAATTTTAAGTAACTTTTTATAACAGCTTTATTGAAATACAATTTACATATACAAGTCACCCAAAGTGTACAATTCAATGGTTTTAAGTATATTCTCAGAGTTGTGCAACCATCACCACAATCTAATATCAGAATATTTTCATCACCCCCCCCCCCAAAAAAAAAAAAACCCTGTCCTTATTAGCTGTAACTCCCCATTTCCTCCTCCTCCAGTCCTAGGCAAACATTAACCTACTTTCTGTTTCTACAGATTTGCCTATTCTGGACATTTCATACAAATGCCTTTTATGGTCATATATGGTCTTTTTTTTTTTTTTTTTAACTATTCATCAAATTTAAAAAAATTTCCAAACAAAACAAAGCAATTGGAAAAACAAATATCCTAAAATAACTACATTCCTTCCAATATACTCCTACCACACCAAAAGAAAATCAACGACCCACAGTCATATATGGTCTTTTGTGACAGGCTTCATTCACTTAGCATAATGTTTTCAGGAAATTCCTGTACAAGTTTTTGTTATGGAGTGACATGTTTTCATTTCTCTTGTGTATATATCTAGAAGTGGAATTACTATATCCTGCAGTAACTCAATGTTTAGCATTTTGAGAAACTACCAGACTGTTTTCCAAAGAATCTGTACTATTTTACTTTTCCACCAAGAACTTACGAAGTTCGAATTTCCCCACATCTTTGCCAACACATGTTGTCTGACTTTTTGATTCTAGCCATCCTAGTAGGTGTGAAGTGGTATCTCATTGTGGCTTTGATGTGCATTTTTCTAATGGCTAATGATGTTGATTAACTTTTCATGTGCTTACTGGCCATTTGTATATCTTCTTTGGAGAAAGGTCTATTCAGATCGCTTGTCCATTTTTTAATGGGTTTGTCTGTTTTTATTGAGTTGTAAGAGTTCTTTGTATATTCTAAATGCATGTCCCTTATCAAATATACGATTTGCAAAAATGTTCTTTCATTCTGTGGGATGTCTTAACTTTCTTGATAAAAGCCCTTTTGAAGAAGCACAAGCTTTTAATTTTGATGACGCCTACTTCATTATTTCTTTGGTAGATTGTCTTTTGGTGTCACATCTACCAGGGAAGCTCAATGGACTCAAGGTCTGTAGCCAGCTGAATAAAGGCTCCCTGAGACACCCAGTCCTAATACCTAAACCTGGAATGTTACCTTACATGGAAAAAGGGACTTTTGATGTGATTAAGTTAAGGATTCTGAGATGGGGAGATTATCCTGGAATATATATTCCAGGATATAATCATGGGGGTCCTTATAAAAGGGAAGGAGAAGACAAGAGGGATAGAAGGAGATGTGACAACGGAAGCCAGAAGCCGGAGCGCAGCAAGACGCTGGAGTGACGTGAGGAAGTCATGAGCCAAGGAATGCAGGAGGTCTCTACAAGTTGGAAAAGGAAAAGAAACAGATTCTCCTCTGAAGCCTCCAGAAGGAACTCAACTTTGCCAACACCTTAACTTTGGACTTTTGCCCACCAGACCGTAAGAGAATAAATCTGTGTTGTTATAAACCACCAAGATTGTGGTAAACTGCTATAGCAGCAACAGGAAACTAATACAGGGTCCAAGGTTTGTCTTGGGGCTGGTCACACAGGAACCCTATACCTAGCACTTAACAAATTGCAGACTCCCAGAAGGAAAGCAGGTACTCAGCATAAACCACATCCACCTAGGTGGTGCTAGATTTTCTATTCTATTCCACTAATCTATTTATGCATCAATGTATACATTTTCCAATTATAAAATGGCTTCAGAGTATGTTACAGTAACTGCTGGTGCTAGGCACCTCTCAAAACTTTTTCATTTTCAGCATTTTCCTAGCTATTCTTCCATGCTTATTTTTCATACAAAGTTTAACATCAACTTTCTAACTCCATAAAAAAGTATTGCTGATATTTTTTATTACATTAAGGTTAAATTAATAAATTAATTTGGGGAGAATTGACATCTTCATTATGTTGAGTTGTTCTCAACATCATAAGACAAGGAATGACTTTCCACTGTTTAAATCTATTTCTCTGTCTTTCAAGAATGTTTTAAAGTTTTTCTCAATTAGATTTTGCATTCTTCTTGTCAAATTTCTTCTTAAAAGTATTTTGTTGTTGCTCTCATAAATGGGGTGTTTACTACCATTATATTCCCTAATTAGTTATTTTTTGTGTGTACATAAACTACTGATTTCTGTAGATCAATTTTATATCCTGCTACCTTACTGAATTCATCATTGATTCTCTAAGATTTTACATTCTTATTGGTAGCTTTTTGCAATCTGAAATATTTCAAAATAATTTTTAAAAGAGAAAAAATAACACAAAATATAAAAACACACATCAACGGGAGGGAAGTGTTTTAGAGTGGTCTGTTAGCTGTGAGCAGCCAAGTTCAGGGGACATCAGTGGATAGGTTTTCAAGAGGAACCAAAGACGTGGCTTAATTCAGCAAGATAGCTCTGGGAGCTAGCTAAGAGAACAGCTGCTGTATTTGAAAAAGCCAGAATCAATAGACTAAAGTAAAAGGGTCATAAGAAAACTCTCAAAAATACAAGAAATGTCCTAACTATCTTCAAGAACATTTAACTTCAACCAACTACCATGATCATGCAGTCATGTATTACATGAAATACTTAAGGTATTTAAGACCAGAAAAAGACAAGAATGCCTGCTTTTTCACCACTCTTATTTATTTAACATTGTTCTAGAAGCTCTAGCCAATGAAATGATATTGTCAAACATACATGTGTATATTAGGTTGAAACACTAAGTTGTTATTCAATCATTTTGGACTTACAAAAATGACAATTTCATACAGTTCAGACTAATACACATGCATACATATAAGAATGAGAAATGAAATAGAAAACATAATGATGTCAACAAGCCCCAAATTTACCTAAGATTTTAATACAATTCTAACAAAAAGGCAAACAGGAATTTTAAATTTTCTTCATAAAATGACTTAAGGGTTCACAGGGAATTAAAATACAGAGCAAAAAATGTTTTCAGAAGAGTAATTTGGGACACAGGGATGACCTACCAAACCAGCAAATAAATGAATAAAGCTGTATTACTTTACAGCTATTTTCTAAACAATTTAACTTGTACAGTCAGTTTGTACAAACACCATAATTACATGGAACTTTGAAGAGGAAGTGAGACCTGGTAGGTTTGCATAGGGCAATGTGAAATAGCAACACATCCCAAAGTAATTTGGACAGACAATAAAAATATATATGCAGGGTCCCCCTGAGGAGCTGGGGAAAATGCAGAGGTGTTGGGCTTCCTCACCTTGATTGTTGCTGATGTTCTCACAAGCATTGAGGACTGATGGCTTGATATGACGAGCCCTCTGTCTTGGGGCTTGCCCTTATGAAGCTTGTTACTGCAAAGGAGAGGCTAAATCTGCTTATAATTGTGCCTAAGAGTCTCCCTGAGTGCCTCTTCGTTGCTCAGATGTGGCCCTCTCTCTCTAACTAAGCCAACTCGGCAGGTGAACTCATTGTCCTCCCCCTACGTGGGACCTGACTCCCAGGGGTGTAAATCTTCCTGGCAACACAGGATATGAGTCCCAGGGATGAATCTGGACCCGGCATCATGGGATTGAGAACATCTTCTTGACCAAAAGGGGGATGCAAAACAAAACAAAATAAAGTTTCAGTGGCTGAGAGATTTCAGATGGAGTCGAGAGGTCACTCTGGTGGGCACTCTTACGCACTCTACAGATAACTCTTTTTCATTTTTAATGTATTGGAATAGCTAGAAGTAAATACCTGAAACTATCAAACTCCAACCCAGTAGCCTTGACTCTTGAAGATGACTGTATAACAGTGTAGCTTACAAGGGGTGATGGTGTGATTGTGAAAACCTGTGGATCACACTCCCTTCATCCAGTGTATGGATGGATGAGTAGAAAAAATGGGGACAAAAACTAAATGAAAAATAGGGTGGGATGGATGATTTGGGTGTTCTTTTTTACTTTTATGTTTTATTCTTATTCTTTCTGGTATAAAAAATGTTCAAAAAATAAATTGGGGTGATGAATGCACAACTATATGATGGTACTGTAAAGGTGACTGTACACCATCAATGAGTGTATGGTATGTGAATATATCTCAATAAAACTGAACTTAAAATTAAAAAGAAAAACAAATATACAAATATATCCATGGGGCAAAAAACATCAAGAAACAGATCTAAGTATAAAAGAGAATTTGAAGGAAAAGAATATATTGTATAATTCAATAAATGGTGTTAAGGCAACTCATTCATTTGAGAAAAAACAGATTCCCTACCTGTACCCATAGAGTCTAAAAAATTAGAGACCTGCATTTAAAAATAGAAGCATGGAGATAAAATATAGGTGAATATATAATCTTTATGCACAGGGCTTTTTAGGCATGACAGAAACCATAAAGGATAGACTTGGTCACATAAGTTTAAAAAGAATAATAAATAGAAAATTAAAACAAAAAATTCAAAAGGAAAACCTGGGAGAGTATTAAATTTTTAAGTGTTTTTTAAAGGGAAAAAGAAAAATTCAAATACCAATGGAAAAATGGGCAAGACATGATCAAACAATACAAAAAAAAAAAAAAAAAAAATACAAACGGGGAGAAAATATTTGGAAACTATGATTCTGATAAGGGTTTAACATTCAGAATAGAAAAAGAACTCCTACAACTCAACAATAAAAAGAAAAACAACCCAATTTAAAAATGGGCAAAGGACTTGAATAGACATTCTCCAAAGAAGATATACAAATGGCCAATAAGCACATGAAAAGATGCGGAACATCATTAGCCATCAGTGAAATATAAATGCAAATCACAATGAGATACCACCTCACTCTCACTAGAATGGTTGTTACAAGTGCTAGAGAGGATGCAGAGAAATGGGAAACCTAGTTAATGCACAATGGGTGCAGGGTTTCTGTGTGGAGTGATGGAAAAGTTTTGGTAATGGATGGTGGTGATGGTAACACAACATTTCAAACATGATTAATTCACTGAATTGTATGCTTGGAGGTGGGAAAGTTGTGTATGTTTCCACAATTTAAAAAAGAGAGCAAAACTAAAGAAATGATGACAATTAAATGTAATACATGATCTTGGACTGGACCTAATATTGGTGGACATGCTCAAAAGGTCATTATTGAGACAAATGAAAACACTGGAATATAAAGCATATGCTTTATATCATTGTCAAATTTCTTGAACTTAATAACATCACTTAAGGTGTTCCATAAGTAAATATCCTTGTTCTTAGGAAATACACATGGAAGTAGCATGATGTATGCAACCTATTCTCAAATGTTTAGAAAATAGATGATAGACAGACAGACAGATAAATGGAATCATACCACAGATGTGGCAAAATGTTAAAAGTTGGTGAATCTGGATATCTGGGGAGGGGGTATATTGGAGTTCTCTGAGCTGGTTTTGTATTATTTTTGTAACAGTCCTGTAAGTTTAAAATTATTTCAAAATAAAAAGTTCTTTAAAATATACAAATAGCCAGTAAATGTATAAAAGTGTTCAGTCTTACCAGTAATTTTTAAATCAACTAAAACAATGTGATAACTTTTTTTTCCTTTTCTTTTTGCCAAACTGGTAAGGAATTACAAGAATGGAAAAAGCCAATGTGAGGAAGAGGGCACCATCATGTAACATTTTTGAAACATGAATTGATACAGTTGTCTGCAAAGGCAATTTGGGCAATATCTATTTTTTAAATGAGGAGCAGGAGAGGGAGTGAGGATGAGGGAAGAGAGAGGAGACACTGGTCTCTATTCTTTCTACTTGACTGGTTACAGAAGCTCTTCTCTATTTACCCATCTGTATTTCATAATTTGTTAACTTTTACAATTAACATTAAATTTTTGTGTAATTAAAAAAAATTTTTTTTCTCTGAAACAGACATCTAAGTTGTAAGTACATAATTAAAGACTTATTAAACAAGTCTCACTTAACTGGAGGTCAAAATCACATACAATACTGTAACAACCAAGCACATACAACTGTGATGTCCACAGGGGAATATGGCCAAGGACAAAGAGATGATCTGAAGGGAAGGACTGTGCCCTACATAAGGTTAATGTAAGGGTTAAATAAGATAAGGCCTGAAAAGCAGTTGGACACAGTGTTTGACACAAAGAAAGTACAAACAGTAGCCATCCCTATCAAGCATCATCACAAGCAATTAATTACAGGCATCATCAATTATAGGCAGGTACCACTTACATAAAAAAACATATTCCAGAAATGGTGAAAAAAATCAAATGTAGGTAAATGTGATCATTTCAGAAACACTTTTCTTCATTCAGGTTCATATTTAATTGGTAATGTGTTTACTGCTTCTTCCACCAATACAGAACCATTACACCAATACAGAACCCCTCCAGAACTCAAGATCCTATACAAGTATAAATAAACCCAGATGCAAGCAGAAAGGAACTGAAAAGATTCAGAGATTGTTTTATAATTTCAAAAACATCTGGATTCCAGTAAAAATGGATCTAATTTCCCAGCCTGCTTTTCTTCCTTCTTAGATCTTTCTCCCTTCACAACCTGGTCTCACGTTGTCATAACCCAAAAGAGGACCCAGGACAGTGAGGTAAAACCCTAAATACGAAATAACTCCCCTCTGTCTGGAATGTCACTATCGCTGCACACAGAAACGGCCTCTGGTTGTGCTTGGGTGGGGTGGGGGATGGCCATTCCCTCATTCCTCACCAGCTCCTCAAGAAGCGATGCTTCAGATGAGACCAGGTCACCAATCCGTTTCCATTTTTTAAAGCGGTCCAACTGCACCCAAATGTTGTTTGAAAGCGCACAGCTCTACCAAGCTTCTGTAACAACAAACTTAAACCCTATCTCAAAGCTCTTCATCCAAATGTTGTTTGAAAGCGCACAGCTCTACCAAGCTTCTGTAACAACAAACTTAAACCCTATCTCAAAGCTCTTTATAAATGCAGTAAAGCTTTAGACACCTTTATACCATAAATAATTCCCTAGAAAACCTTCTGCTTCCAATTCAATCATCACTGAAAGAGAAAATCCAAGTAGGGTCATTTGCCATACCATGAATGCAAACTACTAATTAATTTGAATTAACAAATTTGGCTTAGGCTATTTCTCAAACTTTACTGCTCAAATAGTTTTTAACAGCTCATGCTTTGAGCTAAATGTAAAAATTAGGTTTTAAGAACCAGAGTAAAATTACCATATCATTTTGCAATCATTATAAATGATTTAGAAAATAGTCACAAATTCTTAGAACTAAAAAGGGCTTAAAATGCATTTCATTTTACAGGCAAATAATCTAAGGAAACACTTCAAGCACACAGTATTTTTCTTATTTCAAATACAGAGTATGTTTTCTTTTATTGAAAACAAAAACTACACATTTCACAACTATTAGTCATACAATGACTGAAAGCATTAGTTTTAAAATGCAGGTTTGACACTTGTTCCATCATGAAAATGTCAAGGATCCCCTTAGACCTTGGTCATTTTTCAGGTCTCTGCCCTAAACACTATAAGCAACAAATTGAATCAAGCAAAGAATTGTGATTTTCTAAAATCTTCTTCCATCTGTGGTCTTAAAATAATCATGTGGGAATGAAGAAAAAACTGATCTAGTACAACAGATGAAACAAATCATCACCTAATCCAAAAGGCCTTCAAAAGAAAGAACAAGCACCAGAAGTGAACTTCTGGAGCCCTTAGATCTCTAACCAAAATCTGAATATATTTCCCCAGGGCCAGCTTTTGAGAATATAATTATCCCTTCCACATCGCAGGGGTTAGGGGGACCGCACCCCTGTGATCTGGGAAATCTGTATAAAATTTTTGGCCCTCCCTTTGTACCAGAGAAGTCTGAATTTTTTCTTTTATGGGGTGTTTACAGTATCTTATTGTAAAATTTGGGTTAAGTATTTGGTCATAGGCTATATGTAGGTCAATGTTAAATAAAAATACTATATGAAAAATTTTTGAAAAAATAAAATATGTTTATATTATACAATACTATACATATATTTTATGCATTTCTGAGATTTCAAACTTCTTCTGCATCATCTGCTGGCCTTCACATGTTGTCTGCAGCTTTCACAAAACTCCCCAAAAAGTCACATTTAATTTCTTATGCTGACCTGTGATATATCGAAAATCATGATGTGGAAGGGAAAAATGTATTCCACACTTCTAAACTAACTTGTCACACCAATCTAGAATGAGGGGGTATTCACAAAATGCAATATATATGCTTAGTGTTAACCTAAGAAGTATAACCAGGTACCTAATTCATCAAGAGTAAAGAGTCAGTAGCTTCCAAGACCAATTATTTGGTGCCCTGAATTGCCCACTCACCAGTTTCTTTGCTTTCCTTTTATAAAGTGAATGATCCAGATGGCCTGTGATCATTTCAATGGTTAACAAGTCGATAAAAAGTGACTACGGAAGTTTATGGCTGTTTTTAAAAAAAGGTACACTTCACTGGAACACATAATAAATACAATGGTTTTGCACAAACTGGTAGGTCTATTCTTCTCCCAGTGGAACAAAATATTGCTGAAAGATGGAAGCAACCCAAGTGTCCAATAACTGATGAATGGATAAACAAAAGGTGGTATACATAAACAATGGAATATTATTCAGCCATAAAAAGGAATGAAGTTCTGACACATACAACAACATAGATGAACCCTGAAGATACCACATTGAGTGATATAAGCCAGACACAAAAGGACAAATATCATATGATCTCACTGATAGGAAATAATTAGAATAAGCAAACTCAGAGTCAGAATCTAGAATATAGGTAACCAGGGGACAGAGGGAACAGGGAGTTAAGGCTTGAAATGTATACAGAGTTTCTACTTGGGACACTGGAAGAGTTTTGGTAATGGACAGTGGTGATGGTGGCACAACACTGTGAACATAATTAACAGCAATGAATTACACATTTGAATGTGGTTAAAAGGGGAAATTTTAGATTGTATATATGTTATGAGAACAAAAATTAAAAAATAAAAAATCCACGGACCTGCACTACACAGTGAATCCTAAGTTAAACCATGGACTATAGTTTATAGTACAATTATTAAAATGCACTTTCATCAGTCACAACAAATGTTCCACACCAGTGCCGGGTGTTAATAATAGGGTGGTTTATGGGAACCCTGTATTTTATGCATGATTTTTCTGTAAACCTACAACTTCTCTAATAAAAAAAAAAAGAAAAAAGAAAATTAAAAGAAAAGAAAAGTACACATTCAGGATGGTACAGTTTGATTCTGGGACTAACAGTTTTGGCTGGACTCCCACACCCACCATTTACCAGCTCTATCACCTTGGGAATATTACATAACCTCTCTGTGCCTCAGTTTCATGATCTATAAATTGTGGCTTTATGAGGAGCTTAAAACTCTAAAACCCAAAAGTTACTGAAGTGATGGTTTAGATAGGTGTATATTACTCATTTTAGTTATAAGGGAAAGTAACATGTGGGGAAGAAAAACTAGTGCCCACGCACATGGTTTTAGAGCCAATTTCCTAGTGATATCTCCACCAAAGTTCCGAGCCTTCCCTGCACTCCTGACTGAGGCCCAGGCAAACCTGAATTCAAAACTTTTTCATCCCCTCAAACCTGAGTGCCTGCCATGGACATTCATCCAAAACAGAGCCCCGAATGCCCCGTGTACCTCCTGCAGACCCTGCAGGGATTCAGCCCTTCCGAAACTCCAGTCTGGGTGAAGAATGACATCCATGAAATAATTTAAGGGGCTCAACGAGGCAGAACATGACTAACTGTCAAAAAGAATAATAACTGAGTAACAGACATTGCAAATTCAGAGAGTGGCAAGACGGGAAAGAAATGGTGAAACCTGGTGGGGGGGGTGCTTATTGCAGTCCTCCCCCTCCCCAGTGCCCACCCTCCCGAGGGTGCTGGGGGCTGGAGGGTGCAGACTGTGGGTGGGGTAGCAAGCACAGACAACTGGTAACTGACTAGACACACAGGACAGAGCAGAGGATAAAGGCTAGTCCAGAGTGGCAGGGAGAAAAACCACGTCATTGATAAAAGCTGGGGTCCTGTAGGTGGAGCAAGATAATTCTGCTCTGGACCATGTTCAGGAGGCTGGTAGCCCCCAGGCCACTGGATTGCCGCCACTGACAGCCAGGCAGGATGACAACCAAGAAACAGAGTCACAGAAACCAAGGAGAAAAGTCCCAAGGAGCAGCTATCAACTATGCCTGGTGCTGCTTATGACAGGGAGTAAGGAAAAAATCCAGGCAATCAGAAAGCTCAAGCCATACACAGTTGGAAGAGAATGTCTAAAATATCAAGCACCCAGCAAAGATTCCCCCACCCCCACCCCAAGAGTCTTGGCTTGGTGCTACTCTAGACAATAATAGATTAGATGATTTCACATCTACTCGCAAAACCAATCTTTTTGGCAAGCATCTACAAGGATCCACCATAAGGAATAAAAAGAGGAGGAAATCAGTCATGAGCAAGGGGAAAAAAGGACACGCTTTTTCCAACTACAGGATTCCAATGCTCCGGACAGTACCGACAGCTTTTAGCAAAAGCAAGCCACCAAAATACAGCCAATAGTTTATTAGTCAAGCACTTACTAATATTCTATTCACTGGGCCCTAAATTAAAGGGTAGCCACTCTACCCCATACAGCAGGTTAAAACATCACACTCTCAAGAAAATCTCCTTTTAAAATACTTTTACACTATAAAACAAGAATTGCATTAAGAAAAAGTGAATACCACCCTAATCAATTCTACTACCCCAAGACAAATCACTATTAGGTTTCTAACTCTTTTCTTCTGGCCTTTATTCCTTTGCCCTCTGTTCATCTGCTTTCTAGAAAAACAAAACAAAACAAAACACTTTTGTACCCTCCTCCTGTGCTTATGTCACAAATACAGCTTAAAACAGAAATGTGTGCAAGAAAGTAAAGCATACTGACAAATGTAAAGGTCCTAATATACACAAACTTTACCATCATTAATTGCCAATTAATGATTATCTATGTGCCACTAAAGTTAAGTTGTCACAGCCTAAAACATATTCCTGAAAATTTATCCAAGTTTATATTTACTAGATACATAAACTGAACCTTCACATTTATGACAAATGAAAAGGAGCCATGCTTTCCAAAAAACCATTTCACGATGAAAATATGTTATGTGATACATGATGCTTAAAAAAAAATACTCCCATTTGCAGCACATAATGTACTAACCTATAATTCAAAAGGCTATTAAAATTTATAGGTTTCACTTACATACACACATATTTTCACTATATATATACTTTCTCACTAAACACACACACACATGTATTTTTGCTATTCTCAAAATCGAGATGTCAGCCAGGAAAAACCTTGACATCAATCCAGAAAAAGCTGGTTATCTGTAGCAATTAGGGTAATTCCACTTCCGGCAACTCTTTCAAACACCTCACAAACTTTAGAAGGCAGCCAAAACATCCTCCCAGACCCTTTCCTCGGGACTAGTGATAGTGCGCCCCCAAGATAAGTTAAGATGGATGCCAAGGCTTATAAGATGTTTAGAGGAGGGGCTCATGTTTCTGATTCAAGAAAATTAACATCTAGTCCAAACATGAAAAACCACATTAGATAATTAGCTATTTCTGCTGCTTTAATTCAGATGACAAGTTTTATTTTGCTTTGAATACTTTCTATTGAAATTGTGCTGCAATGGAGGAAAAATATACAAACACAGAATACCCAGACAACCATCATTAAAATTACAGGTAAATCTTAACTCTGAGAAATTAAACTGGTTTACACTACTTTAACAGATGCAAAAAATCCTCAGGATTTAAACGGACAAACTGACCATGATTATCTTCAGAAACCTGCCCCTAACTTGCTGTAAAAACCCAACAGCACCCTTTTGAGGCAAATGTGATGTTTGTGCCCCATCAGATGCCAATCTTGTGGTGTCACAATTATGTAAGACAATCAATTTCATTTCACCTATTACCCAAAACAAAGCCAATACTGGATTTTGATCAGCAAAAAGGTTTAAAGCATAGGCCATTTTTGGAGATAACACCCATGGAAATTTTGATTAAAACCAGATCCATTTATAAGATATCATGGGCAGAAGCCTATGTTCTATAAGAGAATGCTAATCCTCAAATCTTGAATAAGTAGCTTGCACATACATACTGTTCATCTAGATACAGCATGGACCACAAAGGATGTCTGATTCAGCAACGATGACCACAGGCCGATTTAACCACATAACGTACTTCACATCGTGGCAGGTATTCTCCTCCAGCCCTCACATACACAGATGGACAGAGGAGAGGTGCACGGAAACTTATAATGCATGCAAATGAGAAATTAACAAGTGTAGTTTAGGTTGACATTTCTTAAACTCTTGGGGTTTGTGTATTGAACTGTACCCAAAGAATTAGCATATAAAATGTCTATTGGAAAAATAAGCATCAATAGAATAATACAAATTTAATGCTTTACTAGAGTCAATCATTATTGCATCTCCCTGTGTGCTAACGGTCTGTGACAGTCATTCACCCAAACAAACGTTCAGGACCTACTGTGTGCCTGGCACGGTGCCGGGTGAACAAAAGACGAGAACAGCAAGGACATGGGTTCCTTTAAATTCAAGAAGACACGCCCATTAACTTACTTTACGGCTCCAGGTTACTGAACAACCACACGCCAGACTATACTGGGCAGCACAACCACAGATGGAAACAGCCAACTAACTGGAGATCCGGAGCCAACCCTGAGCCTCGACAACCCCAGAACTGACCTGTTCTAGAGCAGCAATATTTTCTTCTGGAAATAAGCTAGCTTCTGTCAGTTACTCCTTTCTACAGATCGCAATTCTCTGAATAACCTGCTCACAGAGTTGAAGAAAGGAATGTAATGTCTTGATCAAAAATAAACAGTGAACTAAAGCACATCTGCACTTTAACACTAACACAGTTTGCATTTGCCCACTGCCTTCTCTAACAATAAAAAACCAAGTGACTCCAGTCATAAAGTAGAACATTAACCCTACAGTCACGGTGGCAAGAAATTATTTTACATAGTGGCAGTTTAACGTGGAAAGGAAGCCGAACTAACAAGTTTTGCTGAGCTTCTTAAAAAACATTCAGTTTTGGTGATTTCATCACCAAGGCTGTGTGGCCACTCACATTTCCTAGACTCAAAAACAGGCAGTGCCCATAAAAATCACACAGGTTTGGTCTTCTAGATCACAAAATCATTTTTGCCCCATCGAAGTACCGGTTTTGCACTCATACAATATAACGAGGGTTTTTTTTACATGGGGACAGCCCTCAACTGCAAATTACAGGTGAAAGTTTGCGAACTAGAAACCTGACATTTGTTTTTAACGTCTTTCGTGTCAAAGATACAGGAACCCAACTATGTGAGCACCTCAAAAGTAAATTTTTAAAAAATGTAAACGGGCTTTCAACAGCTCACTAGGACAGCTGAATGGAATTGTATTTGTGGTTAATAACAACCTAAACAATCATCAACACTGCAAAGCGATACTGAAGCGGAAAGCTGAAGAAACAACCAGATTCCCCTCGAAGAAGTGTTGGAACAAATTCAAAATAAAATTGTGAAAGCCTCTCGCTATTTTTCCTACTACACTTTAGACTGAGCTCCTTTTGCAAAGCCGTTATTAAAATCGCAACCAAAAATAAAGAAGTGTCCGAAAATTTGCCTATTAGCCTCAATCATGCCTAAAGATATGCCCCTCCCACGTACCGGGCCAAGCCGCAGGAAGGCAGGGAAACTCGGCAAGTTTTGAAACGGCAGTGACAGGCGGGGAGGGGAGGACGAGGGGAAGGAACCGGGGGCCCAGAGCGGCTCCGCGCGCTCCCGGCTAGCGGCGGGACTCGGCCCCCCAACTTCTCGCCCGCGCGCCCCGTCCCCCACCCCGGCCTCCCCGAGGGGGCTGACAGCCGCGGCGACACCCACCTTCCTTCTCGGCCCGCGCCGCTGCCACGACGAGGGTCATCACCAGGTGCAGCGCTCCGAGGAGGCCGGCCGCGGGCTCCACAGCGGCGCCGGCGCCGGCCGCTCCTCCGGCCGCCTGCTTCCCCATCCCTGCCGGCCCGGGCCGCAGCGCTCTCGGTCCGGCGCGGCCCTTCTCGGCGAGGCGGCGGCGCGGGAGCCGTGGTCAGGGCTCCGGCCGCGGTGGCGGGGGCGAGAGCGGGCCCGGGACTCGGGTCCGGCCGCGGGTGCGGGTCGGTGCGCGCCTGAGAGCGGGAGTGTCAGTCACGGCCGCGGCCTGGGCATCGCGCGCACCGAGTCGAAGCGGAGAGGCCGCGGGTCAGGCGCGGCGGGCGGCCATACTGGAAGCGGGCAGGGCGGGCCCAGGGCGCAGGCTGCGAGGGGCGGGGCGGCCCTCGGCACCGCCCCCGCCTGCCTGAGAACCGGGCGGCCCGTCCGAGCCGGCGTCCGCAGGGCAGCGCTCCTTGTCCCACTCTCGGAAGCCCACGGCTTCGCCGGCCGGGCGGGACCGGGAGCGGGACAACCCCGTCGGGGAGAAGAAGGGCGGCAGGTCCCGACTCGGTCGCCAGGACTTATGATGGCCGCACCCGCTTCGCAAAGGCCGTGCCGGAGGTCACGTGGAGCCGGGGAGGCCTGACCGCGCAGGCGCTCTGGTGGATGGGCGGGGCCTCCGGGCTTGTGGCGGCTGCGGCCCCTCCGACGTCCCGGGAAAATTCATCCAGTGACTCTCCTGGGCGCACCTCCGAGAACCCCGGGTCTGCTGCAGTTCCTAGTGGCGCTGCCCTGTCTCCTCCAAGACAAGCTCCCGGGAGGCGCTCAGTGGCGTCCTCGTGCCCTGGGGTTGTGCCCACTTGGCGGCGGAAAGCCCCTGCTCTGGGCGTACACGAAGCAGCAGTGACCCTGGGTGGAGAGGACAGACTGCCCTTTCGGGGGCCGTGCTGACTTCCTCCCTCGTGGAAAGGTTCTGAAGACGTTTCTACTTACACTTTTCTTCACGGCCCAGGTCGAACTCCCTCTCCTTCAGCCTCCTTCGTGACGCCATCTCAAGCCTCTGCTGCCTGGCTTTTCTCCCCTGCAAGACCACAGGGGTCCTTGAGGAGGGGTCACTTTCTCCTTTAAGTCTTCCCCCAGGTCCTAGCTCAGAACAGTTTTACTTCGCTCAACAAATCTGTTGAGTGAATCAATACATTGTGAGGGCCAAGTCTGCCCGTAATGCATCTTAGAACAAACTGCACAGGAAAATAAGATTTCAGAAAGACTTGCAAAAGGAACTCAACATGCTACCTGTGTGGCAGTCTTAAGCAAGCAAGCAGTAAATGTATGCTTTTGAAAATGGTCTTACCCTCATGCTTTTGAAAAGCAGTTTTATTTTTCTGAATATTAGGGCTAAAATTGATTCATTAAGTTTTATTCTTGATGTCATGAAATAGGAAAATCCTGAAATAATTGTTATCTGTAAACTGGCTTTTCCGTTTTGTACATGCCTAAGGCGAGAGATTTTTAGAAGGCTTTTAACTCACTGAAGAAATCAAGCCCAAGGATATGTGCTTGCACTCCAGTGACCAGCGGTCAGCAGCCCTGCCCCCATGGCCAGGTTCAGGGCAGACAAGCCTCTCCAACCATGAAATGCTCAGGTTCTCACACTCAGGGATCAAACACAGCCCCTAATTTGCCTGAGGCTCGGGAGGCCCATGGGAAATAACCTGCATGTGTCTATAAATGGAGCATAGACGTATGCAGACATGTTTGATGGGAAGGCAGTTTCCAATGAAGCTAATTAGGCTTAAGCTTCAGGGCACCTGTCTTGCACAAGTTCCTTCCAAGGCCTGCACCTAAATGTATGTGTGTGACCTTGTATTCTCCTCCTTAAAGGGGCTGCCCCAGTAGTTGGGTAAGTTTTCAGGCCCCACAATACTAAAACCATCCCCTGTGCCTGATGGACATTGAGTACAGAAGAGGTGATGATGAAAACTCATTCCCAGTAAAGGATGCTGAAACTTCTAGGAGAATAATAAGAAAAGAAGGAATCTTGCTAAACCCCTTGAGAAACTGTTGGAGAGAACTGGGGTTGAACCACTATCACCCCATCACTCCTCTCTCCCACAATACCATGTGAGTGCTCTGAGTTAATACTGAAGGAACTGTCACCCAGGACCCTTCTGCAGCTCTGATTAGCTGTGAACCTCCTTTTGGGAAGTAGAGACCTGGGCATTTGGCAGATGGAGGCTATTTAGCTGGGAATACTCAGTCTCAGGGAAAACGGTGCCTGGTAGCCTCAGTATCACCTGAGAACCTGTTAAAAAATGCATATTGTCAGGCCACACCCCAGACCTGCTGAATCAGAAACTCGGGGTTGAAGTCCAGCAATCTCTTTCTTAACAAGTGCTCCAGGTAATTCTGATGCAAGCTCGGATTTGAAAACTACTGCAGTAAACTGATATTTGCTAGGAGTTGCAAGCTGTTGGGATTCCTTGCCTTCTACTCACTTCACTCTCTGCTCTGCTTTTGGGAGGCAGAGTTGTAAGGGATTCGGAGGAACTTGGGCTGACATCATCCCAGCCCTGCCTTTATTAGCTATAGGATCCTGGGCAAATTACTCAGCTCTTCTGGCCTCAGTTTCCTTCTCTGTAAAATGGAAATTATAATAATGAGGGCATAAATTTGGGGAGACTAAGCAATATATGTTTGTGAAGCATATAGTATAGTGTCTGGCATATAGGAGGAGACTGTAAAAGTTACCTTCTCCTTTCAGAACACTATATTAGGCATAGTGAGACAATCAAAGCTTGATTCATTACACAAAATGTTTGTGGAGGCTTACAAGAACCCTTTCATTATAATAAAAAATACATATGAATTAAAAATCAAGACGAGGAAGAGGATACCGTTGAAGTCCCCAGTGCTCCATCCCACCTGCTCCCTTGGTGACTGCACACGGTCCCCTGGCTTTCAACACCATCCCTACACCTTCAAGTCCCAACTCTATGTCACCAGCCAGGCCTCACTGTCTACACTGCTGTCCCCACTCGAGTGTCTAATGGACATGTTAAACTCATATGAACTCCTAATCTCCCCATGCCTGCTCCACCTGCAGCCTTTCCCATCTCTAAGACAACCCCAAACATGGATTTGCACAGGGCAAAAATCCAGCAATCATTCTTGACTCATCTCCATGCATATCCAGGTTCCCATCACCGCCCCTGCTACACCTGGGTTTAGCCCCCTTCATCTCCTGCCTGCATTTCCTAACAGTTCTTGTTCCCACCTGTGAAAGGAGAAATGTCCACTTATAGCACTTGCCTAGGAGATACCAAAACGGAATGCTGTGTTTTACCACAACTGGTTCTAACCAGCTGAAGTGATAAAAAACTGTGAACCTGGAGTAACTCACCCTTCCCCCATGCCAGGCCCATGTTGGCCCTAACAGAAGCCTCCTTCCTGCCCAGTGCCCGGTGGGACCATTCTACCCAACGGTGTTCTGTTCTATCCAGAACACTGGTTTTCAATCTGTATTTGGTGTATTAATTTCCTCGGGCTGCCACAACAAATTACCACAAACCAGGTGGCTTAAGAAAACAGGAATTTAGTCTCACAGATCTGGAGGCCCAATGTCCAAAATCAGGCTGTGGGCAGGGACACGCTCCCTCCAAAGGCTCCAGGGGGAAGCCTTCCTTGCCTCTGTCTGGAGGTTGCCAGCACCCCTCAGCTTGGGGCTGCATTGCTCCACTCTGCCTCCGCGGTCGCCCGGCCTCCCCGTGTGTGCGTCTGCGTCTCGGCCTGGCCTTTGTGGGGACACCGGCCGTGGGATTTAGGGCCACCCTCATCCAGTGTGCCCTCAGCTCACCTCATTTAATGATGTGGGCAGGGACCCGATTTCCAAATCAGGTCATATGCTGAGGTTGTGGGTGGGTGGATGTGAATTTTAATCAACCCAGAACAACCAGCGGCACCACCGCGAACCAACCCCCTTCCCTCTTCCTAGCAATTAAGACACACTGACTTTCCCCAATTCATTAACTACCTAGTGAATTTTTTTGCTGGTGTCTTTCCTTGACCAACAAGTAAATAAATAAACTCCACTTTGGTTTTTTTGTTTGTTTGGTTGGTTTTATTTTTTGTTTTTTGTTTTTTGTTTTTAGCTCTGGTGGTCTTTGCTTTATATTTTGACATAAGTTTGCACCCCTGTAGTCCATTCTCAGCACAGCAGGCAGCATGTAATTTAAATGTCCATTTAAAATGTAAGCCACCTCATGTTCCTTCTTTGCTCACTGCTCTGCGATGGCTCCCAACTCAGGGTCAAAGTCAAAGTTCCCACAGTGTCCTAAGGGCTCTCCATGACCTGACTCCCCTCGAGCTTTAATTTCCATTTGAGCTCGGCCTACTTCAGCCACCCTGAGTGTCATTTTATTCCTCAACACACCAGGCATGTTTCTGCTCCGCTGCCTCTGCTCTAGCTTTCCTTCCACCCGAACCACCCTCTCCTCCCCCAGCTCTCTGCTGGGCTCGCTCTCTCACCTCCTTCCAGTCTTGGCTCAGTTGCCACCTTCTCCAGGACGCATGCACCTTCCATCCTAGTTCAGACCAAAGCTTGATATAGCCACCCCTAAGTCCCAATCCCCTTACCTTATGCTTATTTGCTTCTTTTTTCCTTAATACTTATCATTTTCTATAATACTATATAATTTACTAAATCTATTGTGATTCTATGTCTTTCTTGCTCATCTGTTTCAATCACTGATATATCCCAAGCTTCTAGAATAGTGACTGGCCTATAGTAAGGAATCAGTAACACTTTTGAATGAATGAATCAATGAATGAATAGAACCCAAAAATCAATATCAGCAGAACATAGTTCTTCCCCTCAAGGGAGCATAAAACCTGGTGGGTAAGATAGACATATCCAAAATATAGTTAAGAGGCGGCATGAACTAAAGAAAAGAGGAGAGGGAATGTGACATGAGGACAACCCTGGGCTCTACCCATTTCTTTATTTACCCAGCCTTTTTCAACTACTTCAACTGATTTTGCTTTGTTTTCAGTCCTCTGTCTCTTCCATAATCCAGAATACAATTGAAACCCAAAGCAATTAAGTGAACAAGAAGAAATGTAACATAGTGACTCCTTCAGGATACAAAGTAACCTGCTCATTTTGTCTGCTGTGTGCTCTATTGCTTCGTAGTTTCCCTTTGTTGCTCTTCTTAAAATGAAATAAACAATCAGCTCACAAAGCCTAAGGTTTACATGTGTTCAGTTTACTAGACAAACTGCTGTAGCCTTGGGGATAGCAAACAAACCTCAGGCTCATGCTATAGGATGACAATGACACCTTCGAGGTGGTGGACTTAGCTCTGTGTCAGTGTGGAGCCCATCCTGTTAGATCTGTACTCAAATATTCCTCAAGAAAACTAGATCCTTTGCAGTTTCCAAATCCACATGAACTAAAGTCTTCTCAATGACCATAACCACAACCACGCTGACCCCATCTTTATTAAGCATCTTGCTTTTGGATGCTGGAATTAACGATGGTCTTGTTCTGTATTTTCCTGCCTAGCTGACTGACACTTGTACAAGCCTGTCTTAATCTTTCTAACGTTCTTAAGAAATATTTTCACGGCAAATATCCTAGTCTGAGATGAACCAAAATCTCATCCTGCCATCACAAATTCTCCGCAAGCAGCTCCAGTACCTCTCTGACTTTTTCTCTCCTACAACACTTATTAATCTTGTGACTTTTTAAACAGTTCATGTAGGTGGGTTGTCTGTCCACTGAAGGGAGGGAACCAGTGTTCTTGAGGACAGGGGGATACCTCTAGTGGTTCCCTCATTCTTCCCATCCCACTCCCACCCTTGCCCTTGCCAGCTCCTAATAAGTACCTGGAAATTAAACTTCAGGCTGTCCTGAGTCTCTGAACTTTCCTAAATACCACCATTAACGAGACCTGCTTCAATCCTCCTTCAATTTTTCTTAAAATTGCATAGTTTGGTGGGAATTAAAAGCCTTGGAAAACCATTCAGGGGCAAAAAAGCATTGAACAATGCCTTGAGAGAAGTTTGTATCCTGCCTCTCTGTTAATTACAGTTTAACCATTTGTAACAGTAAAACTCCAAGTGATTTTCAGAAAAGGTGAGGACCCACACATTCAGATGCTGAGATGGAGACTAGAAGCAACAGAAAACAGAATTAAAGCATTAATTTAAGACAGTAAAATAATGACAACTGTTGGTGCCCTTCCATTGATGATGGATAAACAAATTGTTGGTTCATCCATGTAACAAATGGGCCGCACTAATGCAAGATGTCAACAATAGAGAAACCATGTGTGTCGGGGGCAGGGAGAACTTCCTGTGCAGTTTTCCTGTAAACCTAAAACTGCTCTAAAAATAAGATTTATTTTTTGACATGTAAAACAAAAATGCATTCCCTTTTTGACTAAAGGGGCAGGGGGCAACAAAGTAAGGTTTCAGTGGCTAAGAGATTTCAAGTAGAGTCGAGAGGCTGTCCTGGAGGTTACTCCTATGCAAGCTTCAACTAGATATGCCAAATGACCACAACATGATAAGGCCAAGTCCACAGTAGTCCAGAAAACCTTAAAGAATACCCAGATCCCTATCTGAGACTCTATAAAAGTTTCACTCACTAAATTTGTTCATCAGAAACTTAAATCCTCCAGAGACCTCCTATGCCAGCTAAGTCCCAAAACCCAGAGGTAACAGCCTCTTCAAGAACATCCACCGGATGTATCCCCTTTTCCCATAATGTCAACACCTTTTCAACATGAACAAGTTAGGGTGGTCCCTGCCTAGACATCCCTGAAGATCGGGAAAGTGATTAAACTAGAGGAAGGGGTAGCAACAGACAAGATGGAATTTAACGAAGGATGATGAATACTGAATCTCTATATAAATTTCTTTTTCTTAGTTGCTAGGGTATTAGAATAGCTAGAAGGAAAGGCCTGAGTGGTGGAGCTGCAATCATAACATTCTTTGAAGTTTGCTGTATAGCTAATTGTTAAATTGCACTTTGAAAGTTATCACTTCTGTGTAAATATGTTATATTACACAATTTAAGAAAAAATTCATGTAAGACAGTAAAATAACGACAACCACTGGGACAAAGATGAGGGAGGAGAGACGCAGTTCTCTCTGTCAGGTCTAGAGTTGAGTCCCCCAAATGCAGAACCAAGAACTGACCGTTTGCTGTGGAGCCCACAGTGGCTTCTGGGTCTGGCTATCCCGGCTATTAAACACATATAGCCGTGTGATGTTTTCCGCTATTGAGTGGATTCTACCTTTTCTCAGTGGCATTTAGACATCAACCACAAGACATGGATCTTTCCATTCACTTCCATAACAAGAGAGGAGTGAAAGTATATCTTATTTTTTAAAACTACTTAATATGGCCGGGAGGATTTTATGACCATGACTTAAGAAGCCTTTGAGTTATTCTTAAAAGAAAAATGTCAGCAAAGAAATAATTTGTGCAAGGTCACGAATGAAATAACTCTTTTTTTCCAGGTCTAGCCTGCATTGTGGCTTGCATCTGTATTCTGTCATAAAGCTTAGATGCTTTGAACCACTTTGATAGTGCACAGGCAAAGGGATATAAATAGCAGTCCTTGATCTCCATACAATATGTGTTCTGTCACGTTCCAGAAAATATGATTGCAAATAAAAAAACTTTTCTTTTTTGTTGGAGAAAATATTATTTTCTCTCTTGACAACATGATATTACTCCTCACATTGGAACCTCACACCAAAAATTCTGCAGGACTTAAGAACCTTAAATGAACCTCAGATACTGAGATGATGAGTCCTCCACTTCCAGCTGTTGTTTGACAAATTACTCAGCCTCTCTAAATCTCAGTTTCCACAGATCCAGGTTTAAAAAAAAATGGTAGAAATAGCTATCAAGTGCTAGATTTAAAGAATGAATAAACTAAGATTCACGGAACTTCCCAGAACCTGGCAATTTCTAAATAACATCACTGTTGTAATAATGATTACTATTACAGAAAAGGAAACTGAGGCCCAGAGATGAAGGGACGTGTCCAGGACAATGGCAGGGCAGAAACACCACTCCCAGGCCAGGTTTTCATCTTTTCTTTCATCTTCGGATCTATTTAATTTAATGTTTTACATGTCTATAGCATTTTATTTAGCAATGCACTCAAGTTATTATATTCATCTCATAATAATGTCAAAAGATTAAAACTAAAGAACTTTAATTTTAGTTCCACCACTGTACCTAAACGATGGCACAGATCAATTCAGTAATATCATAAAAGGTGAATTAAATGATTCTTCAAGAGGGCTCTCCTAAAGACTGTTAACTGTAGCTAGAATTTCCCTGAAATCACCAACTCAAAGTCTAAGCCCTTTCTATGGGTCAGCATAAGTCAGGTTGTGCTGTGATAGCAAACAAACCCCAAAAAATCAATGGATTAATGCAACAGGTTTGTTTGTCTCTCCCACTACATGTCCACCCAGGACCTTTGCTGATGGAGCTCTCTGGGTCACTGTGGCAGAGGGAGAAGAAGGTTCGGTAGTGAGGGGTGGGGGGCGGGGGGGGGGGATGTCTCCCAACAGCAATTACATTTTCTGAAGGGAACTGAGGTTTCACCACTTACACTCAAAACTCATTGGTTAGAACAAGTCCGTACCTGACACAAACGGCCTGGGGCAAAGCACTCCTCCCACACGGCTGGAAGGAGAAAGGGCTGGAAGGCATGTGAAAAGCCCAAGTGACTGGGACAGGCTTTAACTGATCTACTTTGCTTCTCGGAGAAATAAGAAACAACAGTCTGAGAAAAGATGATGAAAACTGGCTTTCGTTTCCTTTTCAATGAATTATCAAGTTGAAAAGAGCCACTTTTGCCATGTACACTTTTTTTTCTGTCTCTTGGCTTCATATATTTTCATTGTGAATTTAATCACCAATAAAATATGAATGCTTTTAAAATCCATTGGGAGGACTTCAAATTTTAATTTTTAGAATTTTTACATTAAAAAAGCAGTAAGAGAATATTTGAATACTGACGATATTTGATGCTGATGAATTGTTAACCATTTTAGTTGTGATAATGGTTATCGTGTGTTTTTTTAAGAGGCTTTATCTTTTAGAAATATATTCTGAAATATTTATGAATGAAATGATAGGATTGGATTTGTTTTAAAACAATCCAGAGGGTGAGAGGAAGCAGTGGCTGGGTTACACATGAAACAAGCTCAGCCAGGAGTGGCTGACTGCTAAAGCTGGAAGTCAAGTGCATCAGGATTTGTTATGCTGTTCTCTCTGCTTTTAGGTATGCTTGTCATTTTCCGTAATAGAAAAAATTTTAAGTTAAAAAAAAAAATAGACCTGCAGCTGCATGAGCCCCAGCTCCACTTCTCTAGCAATGGTCAACAGGGCCTGGCCTGAGAGAGCTCTGAGCCATCAAGCCTGGGAAATACTTTCTTCAAAGAATTGTTGCCCTTGCCAAGTATTTAACACTGACCGTTCTTACCCCATGTGGCAGCGTACGATGGCCAAGCTTTCAGCATCTGCTCAGGAGACCCCCAAGGCCATTGCTGCCCTGTGGAGTCCAGCCTGCAAGGCTCGAGTCTAACTTGGAGTTAAAGTCCTCTTCTTGGGAAAGTTCCTTTGGTCATTAACATAGCCCCCAAAAATGTTTAAGGTTCGGGTATGCAGGGATGTGTGGGGCATGAGCTTGGACCAGAAACAGGCTCAAGATGTGGCTCAAGGGCTCCTAAGAAGGCTGCCCCTTCCCTCCAGGCCCCTGGTCTTTGCACGTCTTCTCCCCAGTCAGCCCATTCTTGGCACCAGCCAGTGCTGACCTTTCCCTGAAGCATCTCGGGGTGATGCCTGGCACTTGCCCTCCTCCCTCTGTGAGCCCTGCTCCCCTGCCCACAGGTGGACCCTGGCAGGCAGGTTTACTCCTCGAGGTCTTGCTTTCCCTGCCAAAGATCACGGGGCCGAGGATGGATTCCTATCCCAGACTGAACCCATCAGATTCTCTCTCTTGCAAATCTTCACCAAGAGACACAGCTGTTGGGGGGGGGGGGTTCTAAGTTGTGCTGATGGAAGAGCTCACACAGGGCCATCATGTCATCCCCAGAGCTGCCCTGAGCCAGCACCCCTCCTCCTGAGGACTGGAAACTCGGCCTTTCCATGGACCCCACAGAACCATCTGGGGTTACATAGGCTTGAGGTTCCTTTCTTTGCAGAGTGCCTTGAGGAGGTGGTAGGCAGCCTCTAAAATGACCCCAGTTATCCCCACACTCTGTATTTGTGTTTTTGTGGAGCCCCTGCCCCCCCTTGAGTGTGGCTGGGCCTAATGACTCACTTCTAATGAACAGGATGTGGCAAAAGTGATTGAGGTTATGTTACCAAAAGACTCCTTCTCTCTGCCTTCTCTCTCTCTCTCCCTCTCCCCTCTCCCCTCTCCCCTTTAGGAGTAGAAAGCTGCCACATTAAGATTAGCCCTATGGACTGGGCCTGCTGGGCAAGGAATAGCTCTACCCAGCATCCAGCACAGACCGAGCCGGCCAGTGGCCGCGAGTGAGCCCGGAAGCCCTGAGATGCCTGCAGGCCTGGCTGGCATTGATCACAGACCCGTTTGAGCCCCTGAGCAGGGGCACCCAGCTGCGCCACACTCGGAGCCCTGATAATCAGTGCTTGCTTTAAGCTGCTAATTTGAGAGGTAATTTGTTATGCAGCAGTAAGTAGCTAATACAAGGGCTGTGAATATTCAAAATACAGGGAAAATCTTAAAAACTAAAACTGACAAAAGTGAAAGAAGAACTAGATGAATCCAAAATTACTGTGGTGGTTTTCATACTCTTCTCGCGGTATTTAATAGAAAAAGAAGACAGAAATCAGTGAGAATAGAGACAGCTTAAACAACACTTTCAACCAACTTGACCTAATTGATGTTTGTATAAAATGCCAACCAAGAAGACAAAATGCACAATCTTTCCGGTTGAGGGTGAATTCATCAAGATATGCCATATGCTTGTCCATAAAACAATTTTCAGTAAATGTTAAAGGATTAAAATCAAACAAAGTATGTTCTCTAGCCACTACAAAATTCGTACAGCAATCACTATTGGAAAGATATCAGGAAAATATTCCCACATGTTTGGAAATGAAACATTCCATTTTTAAGTGATGCATGTGTCAAAGAGAAATTAGAAAATATTTTTAACTGAATGATAACAAAAACCCAGCATATCAGAATTTGTGAGATGGAGCTAAAGCAATGCTTAGTGGGAAATAGATAGCTTTAAATGTTTACACCACAAAGATGAAATGTTTAAAATCAATCATCTAATCTTCTACCTCAAGAATCTAGAAAAATAGCAAATTAAACTCATGTAAATAGAAAGGAATAATAAAGATAGGCGTGAAAATCAAATAGAAAACAAGCAATAGAGAAAACCCAGTGAATCCAAAAGTTGGTTGTTTAAAAAGATCCTTCTCCTGGCTTCCTGCCTCACTCACAACTAATTCTTTCTTTTCAGACGTCAGCTTGACCACTGGACGCAATGTTCATCTCAGTTGTCTTGACAACAACTTCGGTTTCTGTACCTTGAAGTCCAGTAGCTAAGGTGGAAGGAACGTATTAAGGGACCTTAGAAAGAGGACGCTGCCACTGGGACAGGCTGAGCTTGCAGGGACACCTCCTCACACCAGCACCCCACGCCCCGCTGCTGCCTCTGGCGCTTGGCTTCCCTCAAAGTCTCACGCTGATTTCCTCTGCTTGGTGGACCCCACTTTATGTGTCTGAACCCCAGGGGGAAGGGAGGTTAGGAAAGGTAGGATCTGGATTCTATGGTGGAAGGTGAGTTCACAAGCTGGGGGTCAACGAAACATGGAGAGGCCATTGAGCAGATTTCCAGGAGCCACTAATGACGGGTGAACACCTTACCTCTCGCTTGCCGACTAACTAAGCTTCCCCTAAGTGTGCCCCCTCATGCCCTGCCTCCAGCATCCCCCCGTGTCCCCCACCAAGCAGGGAGCACTGTCTTCTGGGCTGCTTCTTCCCTGCCTCCTCCTCCCACACGTGCACACTTGCGCAAGACTCGTTCGTGCATTAATTTGGCATGTGCTGGATGAACCCCCACTACACGCCCTGCAACAGGCACTGGGGGTCCCTCACTGAGCAGGACAGTGCAGTCTACAACCCCCCAGGCTCTACCAGGTCTAGGATGCCGGGCTGACAGCGTTCATTAGGAAACCTCCTTGGAAGTTGGGAAAAAAACAACACAGGGCAGATTGGCCAAAAAGGGAGATGTTATTCTAGGAAGGGGGAGCATCTCACAGACCAGGGGGTGGGGCTGACCTCAGAGAGGGATGGGGGTCGGAGGGGGGTGTCCCCAAGGTCACAGCTCTGTGTGCCTCTTATCTGCTTCATTCTCGTCCCTGAAGATGGGTTTTCTCCATCATTTCAACCCCAGGCATAAAGCATGTGTGCTGCAGTGCCGTCCAGAAGGCAGAACAGACAGAAGTAGAATTTCAGATGAATTTTCAGTCCCCAGGATGGAGAGGCAGGGCCCACAGAAGGGGTGAGGGTGGGGGTCGGGGTATTTCAAGTGTAGCCGCAGCTGTCGGTGGCTTCTCCACCACTGTGGGCAAGAGGGGCAGACGGAGGATCGCTGAGAGCTGGGCTGACACCCCCAAATATCATACTCAGAGTGTCCAAGACTCACCAGTAGGAATCTGCTAACCTTTGCACTGTAAGCCAGAGGCCATAAAATAACTGACCTTCACCCTGATTTGGGTTCCTAATGCCTTAACAGAAAAATCTAGGATCAAATGTGAATGTGAAAGAGCAGCAAACATTAATTAACCGATTTCAAATCTTTGTTCCGGTTGCCCCTCCCTGTCACCTGGGACACCGCCATAACCCTCGGAGTTGTCACTGTCACCTGGCACCTGAGTCCTGGTCGCAGGCCCTGAGGCTGCCTAGAGCCAAGAGCACGCAGGATTCCTGGAAAATGTTTTTCTCATTGAGTGAAAAAAAAAAAAAATCTTAGGCTTGGAAATCCATAATTTCTCAAAGTTACAATCAAAACATCCTTTATATTTTTCTCAAATAGTCCGTTCCTGTCACAGAAAGGGGGGAAGAGGAAGGCAGAGGAGGGGAAGGAGGAGACGAGCCGGACGGGGAAACCAGGTTTTCCGGTGCCTGGGGTCTGCACACCAACGGCTGGCCCCGTGCCCCCCGCTGCATCCCGCTGCACCCCGGGGAAAGAGCGAGGCCGGGGCAAGGCCCAGCTCCCAGGTCCAGCCGGCCCTTTCCCTGCCCTCGGTCCCCGGGCTCTGAGGCAGCCTGGGAAACCCCCTCTCCGGCTTCCCCGGGCCAGGTTGGCTCTCCAGCCCCAGTCTTGCCAGACCTGCCCTGTTCCCTGCTTGTGGCTCCTGCCCTCTTCCTGCCCCTTCTCTAATCTGTCTTTTAAATGCTAGTTTGGAGAGCTTCTCTTTGGGGTAATGGAAAAGCTTTGGAAATGGGTGGGGGTGACATCGCAAACATAAAACTGACACCATCGGGTGACATATTGAATGTGTTTTCAAAGGGGGACATTTTAGGTTGTATACATATTACCAGAATAAAAATTTAAAAAACAGCAACACTGGACTGTACAACTCTGACAGTGAACCCTAACGTAAACCCTGGACTATTGTTGATAGTACAATTATAATAACGTTCTTTCATCAATTGTAACAAATGAACCACAGTAATGCCAGGTGTCAACAGGGGGTATACGGGAGCTCCGTGTTTTGTGCATCTTTCTGTAAACCCCACAACTTCTCTGAGAAAAAATAATTTTAAAAATCAATTTTCCCACAATTAAGCAAACAGTTGGTACAGCTTGTTAAACACAACTGTAGCACAGTCTCCTCCAATGCCTGTAATGTAAAATTTCAGATAAGTCAAAACAACTCAAGGGGGACAAACGGAAAGTTGCTTTTCCTGAAGGTTTGGAGTGAAGCTCTTTGACCACTAGGAAGAGGTATTTCTTTTTTCCTTCCATGAGTCCCAAGGACATCACAAGGTCGCAGCAGGAGTTCAATGTACGTTACTGGGCAATGATGACCACTGTACACTTTTTTTTTGCCTCTTGATTACTTTTCTATCTACAGAGGTTTGTATTTTAATGGAGACTTGTAGAAGGAATACAAATATTTTAGAATATTTTTTTTCCTACATTGAATTGGGAAGTTTTATGTGGCTTACATGATGAGAAAGTGGGGATTTAAAAAAATACTTAATAAGTATATCCTAAAACTATTTTGAATTAGATTTATACTCCTTGTACATAAGGATGCAAACAGAAAATCTCAGAATAACAGAAATTTAAAATATTACATTGTTTAATTCAGGACAACCTCTGTCCTGCCCACTGGTGATACAGCATGATTAAGGCTTGAGTTGAAGCTCAGAGTGCCCGAGTCTGAGTTGTTTTATTTTGTTTTAACTTTTCAGTTTGAAATCATTGCAGATTCTCAGACAGTTGTAAGAAATGATGCAGAAGACCCCAAGTCCCCTTGACCCAGCTCCCCACGTAACTGCAGTTCATCACCAAATCAGGAAACAGACACTGGGACAAGCTAGAGTTTAATCAAAAGTCACCCATTTTAATGCATCCATGTGCATGTGTGCATGTGTGTGTATCCCTGTGCACCTTTATCAGATGTAGGTTTGTGTAACCACTGGCACAAGAAGACACAAAACTGCTCTATCACTATCAGGCTCTCCCATGCTCCCCTCTTAGCGTTCACCTCCCTCCCTGACCCCTGGTAAGCACTAATCTGTTCTCCATCTCTGTAATTTTATTTCAAGAATGTTATATAAATGGAATCCTGCAGTCCGTGACCTTTAGAAATTGGCTTTACTCCCTCCTCAAAGTTCCCTCGAGGTCTGCCTGGGTTTTAATCCTGGCTTCATGCCCTACTAGGTGCGCCAGTTTGGATGTATTATGTCCCCCAAAACGCCATGCTCTTTGATGTAATCTTGTGGGGGAAGATATATTAGTGTTGATTAGGTTGGAAACTATTGTTTGAGTGTTTCCATGGAGATGTGACTCAATCAACTGTAGGCAAGACTTTTGACTGGATAATTTCCATGGAGGTGTTACCCCACCCATTCAGGGTGGGTCTCATTAAATCACTGGAGTCCTATAAAAGAATTCATGGACAGAGGGAGCTAAGAGCAGCTAAGAGTGATATCTTGGAGCTGCAGCCAAGAGAAACAATTTGGAGATGGCCATCAAAAGTAGACTTGTGCTATGCCACAGTTTGCCTGGGAGAAACTAAGAGAACACCCCCAGACACCTAGAGAGAAATGTCCTGGGAGAAAGCCATTTTGAAACACAACCTGGGAGCAAAGGAAGAAGACGCCAGCCACGTGCCTTCCCAGACAACAGAGGTGTTCCAGATGCCATTGGCCATTCTTCTGTGAAGGTACCCTGTTGCTGACGCCTTAGCTTGGACACTTGTACAGCCTTAAGACTGTAACTTTGTAACCAAATAAACCCCCTTTATAAAGCCAATCCATTTCCAGTGTTTTGCATAGCAGCAGCACTAGCAAACCGGAACACTAGGTGTGAGTCTTGGGCACTTTATGTAACTTCTCTCTTAGTTTCTGTTCAAACCAAGGTCCACCTGATTCCAAAGCCTCCCAGTCCCCCTGCCACCTGGCGTGCAGTTGAGAGTAGGCCTTTCACAGGCTGTATCATCTGTTTCCTTCTGGAACTTTGAAACATGGGATCATGCATTTATTAAACCTTCTCTCAGCATTTTCATATCAAAACAACATAAGGGAAAATACTATTTAGAAGCACCAATTGGATAGCTATAGGTAATTAGACTGTCATAATCTTATTCTTTTGCTAAGTAATTTTATATGTTTAAAGTAACATCATTTTGAATGGAAACCTAGTTCTGATGCTACCAGTTTTGTTTTTGTTTTGTTTTATTTTTCAGTTCCTCTTTCATCATTGGAGAGGTTCATCCAAATCACATTTGCCCGTCTCTTAGAGGTCATTTGGTTTAGCCTTAGGCTGTGACAAGGCCGTGGGTTTACTGCAGATGGAGCAGTCCCCTACGGTGCCAGTTGGCTGGTTATCTGTTATCATGGCTATAAAGCATTTTTATAAGTTCACAGATCTCTCTGCTCAAATGTCAGCTCAACAAAGAGGCCTCCCTGACCACCTCTAAAATAGCATCTGCCTTCTGGCTCCCATCCTTCCCTTACAGGACTAAATTTATCTTCACAGCACTTGTCACCACTTGACACATTATATATTTATTTATTTGCTGTCTGTCTCTCACCTTTGAGATCTCATCTTCAGGAGAGAAGGAACGTGTCTGTTCTCTGCTCTATTTCTGGTCCCTCAAGCAGCCTCTGGCACCAGGGTGAACGAATGAAACCAAGGAGGGAGTGAGGTAGGAAGGGGCACACGCACGCCTGGAGAGGCGGAAGGACGCGGTGACCTCAGCGGGAAGGTTCCAGGTCTGCCAGTGACCTCGAGTTGAGCCAAGGAGCAGGGGCTAAAAGGCCCCAGGATGGGAGACGACAGTAAGGCAGAAATGAAGTGGGTGACTCTGCGGCAGGGAGATATCCGGTCATGGGTGTGCACGAAAACCTACTTTACTTTTTTTCACCTCAACTCCATTTCTATTTGGAGGCTTGATTTTGACATGAGGGAGGCATCTAAGATCCACAGAGCTGAGGTCCAGCCCCTCCTCTGCCCGCCCAGGGCTGCGGGAGGGGGTCCCCAGCAGGCACCCCGAGGGGGGCGCAGGAGGTTCCGGGTCCCGCAGACGTGGGGCGCCCCTGCTCGTCTGTGCAGACTCCGGAGGCCGAGCCCCCCGGCGAGTCCTGAGCCAGCCCTTTCTGGGTTTCTTTCACCTGCATCTTACTTCCCCACTGCCTTCTGCTAAAAAAGCTGATTCCCTTACAGCCACGTTCTGCTTTTCAGCTCTGCCTGTAATTTCTGTTCTCAATTCCACTGCAAGTTTCAGTTCTTTATTCCCATCCCTGATATAAGACTTTTCTTCTGATTCTCAGATCTTAAGTTTTGGTAATAAAATGAGGTGTCTTGCTTGGAGACGCCTACACTGCCCTTTTTTTGGTCACAAATGGTATATAGCATTTCCTAATTGACACATTCCATTTACGTGCAGGAGCGTTCCTCCTAAGTCAAGTAACTGGTTTCAGTTACGCTGGGTTTATATCAGAGCCAAGTGTATTAATAAGCCATTAGGACTAGGATTTTTTTTTATTATAAATGAGTCATCCATCTAAACAAAGTTTATTTTCTGAAAAAAATCTCAATTTAAATGCAGTCATAGTACCCAAATTTCATGGGGGAAATTTTAGCACTATTATTTGACACAGTTTTAATTAAGCAAGCCAGGGATGTTAATATAAAATGTTAGTGCTTAAAAGAATATAACCCAGTAACCAGCAGTGAGTGTCAGTCATCATCTTGGGGCATTTTTAAAATACATCAGCCTGGGACCTGTCCCCAAAGACTCAGATTCAAGGGGTCCATTGCTGTGAGACCTGAACTTCTTGAACCCTTGACCACAAGCCAAAATTCCAGTCCAGCCCTGGTAGAGAAACTGAAGCTCAGGAAAACGGAGTGATCTGTCTAACCCCACACAAACAGAGAAGCAATTTCACCAAGTACATTCTGAGGACTGTTGACTCCACAGTCAGTTAAAGCTTTTCTGGGTAATGATGCTTAAAACACATCACAGAACTCAACCTTCATCATCACCTTTGTAATTCAAGTGAAAATGATGAAGAAAGTCTTAGTTCCTAATGGAAATAACCCTCACGTACTCAAGTTAGCAGTTCCCGAAGGTCATATTTACATTTTGCCAGAGTAGGTTGTCAAAAAAGAGGTTGGGCTAGGAGAGGCTTGTCTGAGCAGGGAGCCGGCAACCCCGCCCTGGACGCCTGAACCTGGCAGGATCTGGCACAGACAGCACTTGACCACGGCCGCGCTCCTGCAGGACGTGGGTTTGTGGCCTCGTGACATAGGACCCATGTACATCACTGACGCCACCATCCAGATCGTTGAAAACAAACTCCTTTTGATCCTGCTGCCCCTTTCCAAGCATTCACCTTCTTGTATCCCCTTTACCA
The DNA here is from genome assembly GCF_015220235.1 of Choloepus didactylus. Classification (NCBI taxonomy): domain Eukaryota; kingdom Metazoa; phylum Chordata; class Mammalia; order Pilosa; family Megalonychidae; genus Choloepus; species Choloepus didactylus. Next base: position 74,453,714 of record NC_051323.1, on the reverse strand, counting down.
TCAACTTTCTCTCTTTTGAGAGAGTAGTACACATTTTTCATCTTTACCTCCTCAACACTTGTTAGTTGTCCAGTTGGGCCTTGTTTTACTTCCTCTTTCTGCAGTACCTGACCCTGTTCATTCATTCATCCAATGACTCTTTACTCAGGTGCTTGTGCCAGGTACTGCTCTAGGCTCAGGGTGCACATAAAAGACATAGTCCTTATCTCACAGAGCTTATTTTTTGGTGGGAAGCCCAAATAATCACACAGCTCTGATGGGGCAATAAAAGAGAGTGTGTGAGGAGATAGTGAAATAGGGACCTAATTCAGATTGGAGGGGGAAGTCATGGTCAAGAAAGGCCTCTTCGAGAGAGCGGAACTTAATCTGACATCTCAAGGAGGAGTAGGAATTGACCTGCAAAGAGTAAGGAAAGGCCGTTCCTGGAAGAGGGAACCCCAAGAGCAAAGGCCCCAAGGCAGGGAAGACCTTGGGCAGGCAATTCATAGACCCCGAAGCCAAGGAGGCCAGAGCTGATGAGCTGGTGGGAAAGCAGCACCAAGGGGCCCTGGGCAGATGGGTGAGCTCATGGAGAGCCTTATGGACCAAGCTGGGATCTTTGGTCCTGATTCCAAATGCAAAGGGAAGTCATTGAAGAGAGTTTGGCAGAGAACAGACACTCTCTCATTTATAGTTTAGGAGTATTACTGTCTGATGGGTGGAAACTGGATTAGAATGGAACATTAGGTGACCGTTCCAGTGTGGTAGGTGAGAGAAATGGTGACTAAGGCTGGGGCAGTGGCCTGGGAGATGGAGGGAGGTAGATAGATTCAGAACATATTTCACAGCTATTGTGTACAAAACCTGATGCATTGGACGTGTGGGCGGTATCAAGTATGACTTCTAAGTTTTGGCTTAAGCAATTGCATGATGGCGCTACCATTTACTGAGATGTGAAAAACTGGAGGAATGAAAGGTTTGGGGGAACAACAAGAGTTCCTTGCTAGAGAGAGTTAAGAAGGAAGTTGGGGTTGTGGATGTTATGTTCGTCAGGGTTCTCCAGAGAAGTAGAGCCAACAGGATATATGTGTATTTGTGTAAGGAATTGGCTCACAAGATTCTGGGGGCTGTCAAGTCTGAATTCCATAGGGCTGGCTGGAGGCTGGAAATTCCAGTAAGAGTGATGTTGACATCTTGAGCCCAAATTTCTTAGGCTGGAATCTCAGGAGTGGAGAGTGTTGTCTTGAAGCAGAATTCCTTCTCCTGCTTGGAGCCCTAAGTTCTTTGCATTTAAGGTCTCTAACTGATTGGATGAGGCCCACCTACATTATCAAAGGGAATCTCCTTTACTCAAAGTCATCCACAGAAATATCTCCACAGCAACATCTAGGCCAGTATTTGATCAAACAGCTGGATACCATAACTCAGCCAAGTTTGACACATAAATCTAACCACCACAGGTGTGAAGCTCGGAGAAGAAGTCTGGACTGAGCATAAATTTGGGAGTCATTAGCACTTGGTTGGTATTTGAAAGCCATAAGAAGGTTGAAGGTATCTAGAGAAAGAGAGAAAGTGATAAGAGGATAGACCTGTGAGGAACTTCACCATATAGAGATCAGGCAAAGAAGGAAGATCCATAAATGAAGACAAATGGACCAAATGGCTTGGAGGAAAAACAGAGGGTGTGATGTCACTGATACCAAGGAAAGTGTGTGCTTCAAAAGGAGAGCACGGTCAACTCAGTCAGATGTCACCGAGAGCTCAGGTAAGATGAGAACTGAAAAGGACTGTTGGATACAGCATCCATTGAAGACCTTAAGCAAGAAAAAGTGTGCATGGAATCATGAAGCAGAAGTCTGATTAGAGTGGCTTGAAGAGTGATGGGAGGTTCTGCAAGTCACAAAGAGCATTAAAGAAAGAAATGAAATAAAAAAGGATGGAAAAGACCAGCAAATCAGAGTATATTGCTTTTTTTAAGGGTAAGAATTGTTTTCTGAAACTTTTGTTTCTATTATGTGTGTCCAACCGTGAGTCACAGTCAAAGGAACCTGAGGAACACTGGGCAGTTGGGTCTCTAACGTGGTACCAGTTACTCTAAAGCAGCGGTTCTCAATCGAGGGCAATTTTGGACCCCCACCCCACCTAGGAACATCTGGCAATGTTTGGAGACATTTTTAATTGCCATAATGGGGGGGGGGGTGTTACTGGCATCTATTGGATACAGACCAAGGATGTTGTTAACATCCTGCATCCAGGACATCCCCTGCAATGAATTATCCAGTCCATGATGACAACATACTGAAGTTGAGAAATCCTGTTCTAAGATAATGGATCTCAACCCCAGCTGCACATTAGAATCACCCGGAGAGCATTTAAAACATGCACATGTGTCCCCACCTGGGATTGATGAATGTAAAATTCTCCCTTGGTGATTCTATGTGAATTATATTCTCTGCTCTGGGAAAATATTTTCATTGTCCTTTTATGCCCATCTATTAAAAAAGGAGGGGATGGAATGCAGATAATTTAAGCTGCCTGACAAACACCCCCACCCCTCACCCCCCCAAAAAATATTAATAGGTGTGCTGGTTTGGAACTGTTATGTACCCCAGGAAAGACTATGTTCTTTAATGCAATCTTGCAGGAGGAAGACTTATTATGGGTGGGAACTTTTGATTAGGTTGTTTCCTGAGATGTGACCCACCCAACTGTGGGTAGGACCTATTGATTAGATTATTTCCATGGAGGTGTGGCACTGCCCATTCAGGGTGGGTCTTGATTAGTTTACTGGAGTCCTTAAGAGGGGCCAACACAAACACCAGGTGCTGGGAGATGCAGAGAGAAAGACGGTTGGAGATATTAAGCTAAGAGATGAAGCCCAGAGTTTGCCCTGGAGAAGCTAAGAGAGGATCCCCAGATGCTTAGAGAGAAATGCCCTGGGAGAACTAGCAAGGATTCACAGAAGCTGAGAGAGAGAAGCTAAGAGAGACAGAAGCCCAGAGACATTTTGGAGAAAGACATTTTGAAACCAGAATCTGAGAGCAAAAGGCCAGCAGACACCAGCCACATGCCTTCCCAGCTGACAGAGGTGTTCCAGATGCCATCGGCCTTTCTTCAGTGAAGGCATCCTCTTGTTGATGCCTTAGTTTGGACACTTTTATGGCCTTAGAACTGTAAATTTGTAATCTAATAAATCCCCTTTATAAAAGCCAATCCATTTCTTGTATTTTGCATAACAGTAGCTTTAGCAGACCAGAACAATAGGTGAAAGCCCAAGCCCATATTATCAACAAATCTTTGCAATGAGGCCTTGCAAAGGGGTTTTGATGAAGCCATCGCCTTCTCTTTGGGCTAAACGTCTCTCTCAAATCTCCTGCCATCTGGCACATGCTCTACTGGGAGAATAACTGGCTGCTTCTCAGTTCTTGTGCCTTTCTCTTGCTGGAAGATGAATTCTATCAGGCAAGGCACGATGTGGCATCTCCATAACCCACTGCAGTTCTCTCTTGTCAGAGAGTCTTCATATATTACCTTTTGATGCTCCTCAATTTCACTCCGATGTGACTGCATGAGGATTTATTTTTACTTATCCTGCACAAGATCCAATGTGCTTTTTCAACCTGAGCATGCATCCTCCTGGAGTTTTGGTAAATTCTCTGCCATAAAAATATGTTGGCTATCCCTCATGCTCTCTTTTCTCTCCCTCATAACTCCTATCAGATTAATGTTGGATTTTCTTATTCTGTGGTAGTTTGGAGGCTGTTATGTACCCCAGGAAAGGCCATGTTCTTTTAATCCATCCCTGTGGGTGCAGACCTATTGTGGGTGGGAACTTTTGATTAGGTTGTTTCAATTGAGATGTGACCCAGCCCATTCAGAGTGGGTTTTAATCTGGTTACTGGAGTCCTTTAGAGAGGATAAAACAGATACAAAAGCTAAGAGATGAAATTACAAGAAGCTCATAGGGAAAAGCCCCAGAGAAGCTAAGAGAGGACCCACAGAAGCTCAGAGAGGAAGCCACCGGAACAAGGAGCTGAAAGCAATGAAAACTGGGGGCAAAGGACCAGCAGACACCAGCCATGTGCCTTCCCATGTGACAGAGGCTCCCAGACGCAGGCAGCCTGTCTTCAGAGTCCAGGTATCATCCTGTTGATGCCTTGAGTTGGACATTTTCACAGCCTAAGAACTGTTACCTGTAAGTTAATAAATCCCCATTGCAAAACCCAACCCATTTCTGGTATATTGCATTCTGGCAGGTTTAGCAAACCCAAACACATTCTATTCTTCACATTACTTTAATTCCACTTCCATCATTTCTGTTTCTCTCTCTCTGGGCTTCTGTGTAATTTCCGCAGACATACCTTCCAAATCATTAGTTCTCCATCCAATCATCTAGTCTGTTGAACTTGCCTATTGGTTTTTAATTTTAATGACTATATTTTTCATTTCCAAATTATCTGTTTGGCTCCTTATTTTCCCCAATGTTTTCCTCCTGCCTTATGGATTCTATTCATCCCTTTATGTCTTTGAGCTTTTTAACTCTCTCAGATCATCATCATTTCTAGAAATGCTAGTTCTACCATTGCTGTGTCTGCTGAGTCTCTTCCCAACACGTCCACAATAACATATTACACATATTGCGAGATACGAGTCCCCATCGCCCTACCCTGAGCCCTTGGTTCAGAGAGTGTGGGTCTCACCGACACCTGTGCCCCCACTCTGGGTGAGATCGTTCATACTGTGCGGAAGCCCTGACCTGAGGACGGTCTCGTTGACTGTTTTTTCTACAATTGCGACTGGAACAGGGAAAGGGGAAGGAGACAGCATCTTTCCAAACCACTAGGTCAGCAAGGCTTATCAGAAAGTAATTCAATTTAAAAAACCACTTGCTAATTTGTTACAGTTATGTCACTACCACTAGATTTAAGTTTAGAAAAAAATCCTAACAATCTTTGCAAATGACATCACACTGGAATTTTCTCAGGTAGAGGAGAATGGCATATTAACTACTAGGAAAAGAGGACTTAATTCTATGCTGTGTAGAGATGTTGATGATTTGTTAGCATTTGTTAACAAATGGATAACATTATCTTGATCTAATGTTTAAAGACCTACATTGAAGGATTTAATTACTGGTGTAAAGGACACAATTAGTTTTGATTATAAATGCTTTATCTCAGGGGTTCTCACTCTTTGCTGTACCATGAATCATCCAAAAAAATTTTTTTAAAATAGAGATGCCCAGGCTGTAGCCCTAGAGATTCAGATCTGATTGAACAGGAGTTGGTCCAGGTATTGTTTTTTTTATTTTTGAAAGCGCCACAGGGGATTTGATGTGAGCCAGTGTTTCCAAAACAACGCAGAGTTTTGTCTAACTATCTACCCAGCAGTTTTCCAGGGAAAAGCAAAATTGACAGGTCTAGAATAAGCATTTTTGTTGACAAAGTACCCACAGAGAGTAACTTGGTTAAAAAAAATAACTGATGAGAAGGATATTTGTACTTTTCCTTTTTATTTTTTAAGAAACTTCAAAAACTAATCACTTGCAAAGAGGAAAATCACTAATAAATAACTTATGTTGGGAAAGTTAGGCAACATTGCATTAAATAATTAACCTCAAGTAAGAAAGAATAAAAATAGGAAAAAAAGCCATGGATAAGAAGTTCATCTTCCAGTCTATACGAAACATTAGTTGGGCTGTATTTAACAAGCAGATGGGACAAGTTTTCCTAGGAGGAGAAACTAAATGCATGTCATACGAGGAATAAGACACAGACGAACTAGTAATGGATTTTCAAATCAAAACCACTTTAATTTGTGACTGCACTTCTGTTAAACTGGCAAGAACAAATAACAGTGGTAAACCCAATGATGACAGGACTGTGAGAAAATAGGACGCGTAGCTCATGTTGCTACTGGCATAATCTTTCTGGAAAGAAATATGGCAAGATGCAGTGTGTTACATGAAGAGGTGAACCTTAAATCTATTGATTCCTCCTTTAGAGCACTCACCAAGGAAATAAGTCCAAGTGGAAAAGAATCTGCAGAGCGCTACCAGGGTGAGAGGAAAATAAGAAAGGAACCAATTACCAGCAATTGCTAATGCATCAGGTATATATCATAATCTAATAGCATATTAGGAAGTTATTGTAAATGACAATGTATATTATACCAATTTGTGGAAAAGTTAATATGAAAAATATAAATGAATAAACTGAATACAAGGTTGCAGGGATATAAATTTACAACCTCAGCACCTGTAACACAAGGTTGGACGTTAAAGATTGGAAGAATCTAAGAGGTCCCACGTGACGTGATCCAACCATGCAACTTCTTTTTCAGCTTATTGTTCCCCTGACTGTCTTCCTCTCAAGAATATTTATTCTGGTCTCTGCTCTGCTCTGGGCTGGTGGCTGGTACATTGGTTTGTTGAATAAATGCACATTCCATTCCATGTATAATTAGGAAGTCTTCCTCCTTCTCTCCTTTTGTCCAAGGACAATGCAAACCTTGTTCAAGTCACACCAAGTATTTTTAGATGACTCCAGCAGATATTTTCCTCTTTCATCCAAAATCTATGAAACATAGACACTCTCATACAGTTGAGCACAAAAGTTCTCTAATTGTTTTGTGCAGGGTAGTTGTTGCCTCAGGAGAGCTACGGGACCTGAAGGGTCAGGAGCCTCTGGATGGGCTTTTGCAGGAGGGCCAGGGTGATGCACCAGGGAAAGAGATGGCTTTAGAGCCACCAGCCCGGGCCCCAGGACCAGCCGAGCCCTCACCTGGAGTGTGTCTGGAGTCGGTCACTTCACTTTCTGGACCTTACTTTCCTCGTCTCTAGAATGAGAGGGTTGACTATGTTTTCCAACTTTATTTTTAAGCAGCACAAACTTTTTAACTCCCTCTGCCCCAATGAAATCTTCCAAGAATCCCCAAGCCTTCTCTGTTCAGTTCTGGATCTCTAGGGCTCGTTCTTTACCTTCTTTCCTTTTCATAAAACAAAGGATTACTGTTTGTACTCCAGGAACAACATAATTTATTTAGCAGTTGTGGTGGTCATTGATTCTTTCATTAAATATTTCTAGCTCTTAGCCTCCCAGACACATAGTAGGATTGCAAAAAGGGACTTTCAACAAGGAATTTGCAGATGTGATCTGCCATCTTCTCTCACTGGCCATCACAGCCTGTCCTTAGGAATCTGGTTTAGGAACAGTAGTCCATAGCTATCATCGGTTAATCTCACCTGCTTATCATTGGAAAGAAAATTTTTCCACAGCACTGTCAGTTGAACTCAGGCCTCATGCAGGATATTTTCCCAAAGGTTTCTCATAATGCAGTCCTTTAAGGTTGACTCTTGGGTAGATCCTTGGCTGACCTGCATTTTCAGTGACAGGGAGCTCATGACCAGACAAAACAAGTCACTGTAGATCCCAACACCTACAAAAGTTCTTGAGCTAAGCTCTTCCCCTCTCTAACTTCCACTCACTAGTCCTTGTTTCACTCTTCAGAAATACTCATGATTAGTCTAAGGTTTCTTGCATGTCTCAGTGCTTCAAAGATCTGAAGCCAATTATACTTTAAATCCCTTCACACCTATGCCACGTTTTCTCAAATGAACATCCTCATGTCTTGCATCTGTTCATGCTCAGATGTCATTTCTAGACTGCTAAGCATCCTTGTTTCCCTCCTTTGCACGTGCTTGGGATTGACACTGCAATCCACCAGTGCACAATGTATCACATCAGCCAAGGGGGCACAGAACTTCTGGCCTTGCCTGGACACTCTGCTTCTTCTCATGCACCCCAAGACCTTTTTAGATAACATGTTATACCTCTGAGTTATTAAACTAAACCATCTAAAACCTTGAGCATCTTATACACAAACCTGTTGTGTGGTCTCTGTAGGCAGGTGACCATATGATTCCAGCTGTACAATCACTGCAAACCCAAAGGACAGCTGATGCCCTGCTGCACTCTAAATACCCTTAGTGGCCCTCCTCCGTGCCGTGAGTCTAGCAGGCAATCACAGACAGAACCCTAGACCCCTGCCACAGTCTCCCTGGGGGAAGAGCAGTTACATACTTGAAACAAAAGAGGATCCCTGTTAAGGGAAGTGTCAAATCATGTGCAAAAGACAAACACTGCAGGCGTGAAGACTAGGGAGTGACAAAGGGTTGGTAAAAGCTTCACAGATGGCACAGTTGGGCCTGTGCATAGAACGTTCCAGGCAAGTGGGGATGGGAAAACCCAGAAAAGAGCTTATGGTGGAAAATGGTGGGAAACAACTCTGGGTGAGTAAATCAGAAAAGCCAAGGAGCTAAATTTGAACTTAGGCTTATTAACCATCTTTCCATTGTGTTTTTTGAATGCATTGGAAATCACAATATTTTTCTGGAATAACTACTGTATGAGGCCTTTTGTTAAATTGTTTCAGCCCCTGTCCTCAAAGACATAGTTTAAGAAAGCAGAGACAGGAGGATGTGAAGGAGGACATGAAGGAAAGAGGGGGGGAAATGATAATAGAAGTGCTTAGAGGAAAAGGGTGTGCTCTAAGAAAAACTGCACAAGGCCTGCATGTCTCCTCACAGCAGCCTCTTCTCTTCTGACTTTGATGGTCAACATTAGCCATGAGAAAGGAACAAAGACTCAAAAACTACAGATGTCTTCCCTGAGAATAGGAACGAAAAATGGCATGGAAAGAAAACAATTTTGTTTTCGAGGCACTGCCAATGTCCTGCTGCCAGTGGAGAGTAAGAAAACTGCGGAGCAATTTGTTTCTGTCCAGTTGAAAATAATTAGTCACGTTGGAGACTCAAAAAACCTTTTCAGACAAATGGCTATTTCGAAGACTTACTGAGTGATTGTCTCCATTTTGGTAAGGATTGGTGTGTGCCAATTTCTTCACCTTTGAAAGACACCCATTCTTAGCCAACCAGTTCTGGTGTGACCAATATGCTATTTTTGCTCTGGAAACCGAGTCTTTCTTTTCACCGTTTTCCTGATTAAATTTTTTTGCAACTGAAGTGCTCTTTTCCCATTTTACAAATAAAACTTCCATCGAGGAAAGATGAATTGAATGCATGATTCAGGACAAAAAAAGATGGTTGATGGGTGTGGTTTGATGGGCAGGTCTCCACCAGCTCTGTGTCAGGTGGAGGAGATACTGAATAGCCACTGTCTTCCCTTTGGGAATGAGTGAGTGCAGAGGCGTTCATGAGGGGTGGTGGTGGCAGGCAGGGGGTTAGGTGGATCATAAAGACAGAGCGGAGAATACTCACTGATTCTTAGGAGGAGAGGTGGTGTTAGGCAGATGGTCAGCAGGAAGAGATAATAAAAAAAGAGCCACCATTGATCAAGTGCCTTCTACGTGTAGGGCATTGTGTTAACTATATCACATAAATTATCTCTTTTAAGCCTCGCTCATCCTATGAGATAGAGTCTGCTAGTATCCCCATTTTCCAGATGAGGAATTTGAGTCTAAAGAGGGGTTAAATAAGTTGCCCTAGGTTAAAGAGGTAGCAAGTGGTAAAGTATAAATTTGAACTTGGCCCTAGAGTTCATTCCTAATCACCTTGAAGTCCTGTGCCTTGGAGGATTATAGTGACTTGCCTTAATTCTACTAATAATTAGAACCTGTATCATCTCGGTCACTGAGTCTCATTGCTTGGCATCTTCTGAAGTAAGATATCAATTACTCAACCAATGCTGGCGGTGCTGCCATTGCCTGGCCTTTTATTGTATGCTGAAGACGTCTCGATGAGTCAGATTGGTTGCTGCCCTCCATGAGGTGGCAATCTCCGTGAGGAAGTGATGAGGAGAGCTCTGGAAACATAATTACAGTGCAGTGAGGCAGATGATGATTCAGTGGCTGTTTCTACAGAACGCAAGGGAATCTCAGAAGATGGCTGGCTACTGCTGTGAGAGAGGGTATGGGAAGACTTCAGAAGAAGGGGATATTTAAGCTAAGCTTTCAAGGATGCATGATTAATCAGATCAGTGTGGAGTGAAGAGAATTTCAAAGTAGAGGAAACAGTGTGTTCAAGGGTATGCAGGGATGAGAGTGCATGGAAAATCAAGGAATGATCACTGCCAGAAGAGATAGCACAAAGCCCAAGGATAATCCCCAGGTATGTTCTGCAGACCACTATTCCTATGAGATGTCAGTTCTGTGATCAAATATGTGTAGAACTAGTTTTTTATAATCTCTTTTGGGGATTCATAATGCATATAAGCATACCAGAGACTTTAAGAAGTGCTGCAGTAAACCAACTTGTTCAACTCTTTTTAAACAAGAGTCTCTCACACTTAATTATCTACAGATCTACAGAATCATTTATTACCTTCAGAATAACACTTTTACTTTTCATTTCAAGAATTTCCATTTTTATAGTTTCCATTTCTGTGTTGAGATTCTGTATCTGTTCACTTATTAAGTTTACATTTTCCATTAATTTCTTGAACATAAGTGCAATAGTTACTTTAAAGTCTTTTTTGATAATTCTAACATATGGTGCATCTTGGGTTTGGTTTGTATTGATTGGTTTAAAAAAAATTACTGTGGATCACATTATTCTGTCTCTTTGTATGTCTAGTGATTTTTACTGTTGACTGGATATTGCGATAAAATGTTCCAGAGACTCTGGTTTCTGTTATCTTTCTCCAAAGAGTCTTGATTCTTGTTTTAGCAGGCAGTTCAATTAATGGCTGAACACTGTAGATTTTTGTAGGCTTTACTTCATTTGTGCAGAAGTGTGGGAAGTTCAATGTGATTCCCAAGCCCTTCTGACCAGGACTCTACCTCCAAACTCTTTACCCCATGTGAACCTTGTTGGGATTTGGCTTTAGACTTTGTTAGGATAAGGTGAGAGCAGATCTTGGTCCTTACTCCCGAGGTGCAAGCAGGCTTTCCGTGTCTGAGCTGGACGCCAGGCTTGTAAATGAGGTGTTAACAAGAACTCTTCTCTCTGGCAGGGCTGAACTCCAATGTCCTAAAGTACTGTCCAGCCTCTAGTATATCAGTTTCACTTCCAACCTCATCACAGTGACCGCCCAGCAAGCCTCAAGAGGTTTTGCCCTGCACCTGTACTGCCCATACATCCTCAATGGATTGACAGGGGTTCCCCGCAGGGACTTCTGGGGCCGCGTCTCTGCATAGCTCCTTCCTCTGCTGTGTCACATCTCACCAGTTCCAGCTGCTTTGCTTTTGCCTCCTCAGCTCAGCTAGACGACAGGGCTCTGCTTGGACTCCAGTTCTCTGCCCTACGCTAGAAAACATTCCCCAGGCAGAGATGAGGGCAGTCACGAGGCTCCCCTTGTAAGTTTCCCTGCTCTCAGGGTTGCAGCCTTGTGCCCATTGTCCATTTCCTGAAAGCAGCCAAACCTCTTTATGGAGGGAGGGCTGGCCTAGTACCAGCTCCTCATCACGGCTGGAAGTGGAAGTACCATATAAGACATATAATAGACAGCACGCGAGACTGGCATGGTGCTAGTACTGCAGAACGTACTTTGGAAAATGCTGAGATCAGTTTATATTTAATTTAAGCCCCATTTTTAGTAATAAGGACTCACACATTCTAACAAATGTTTTATAGCTCCACTTGGATATCCAGTAGGCTTCTTCGACTTAACGTGTCCAAATTAAGACTTCCAAACCTGCTCTTTCTTCTGTCTTCCCCATTTCAGCAAATGACAACTTCATCCTTCTAGTTTCTCTCTCATCCCTACATTCAATACTTCAGCAAATCCTGTTGCTCCAGCTTCAAAATATATCCAAAATCTGACCATGTCTCACCAAATCTACATACACCCTGGCCATCACTTCCCACTACTGTTGGAAGTTTCCTAACTGATATCCCTGCTTCCTTCTTGGCTCCTTCTGTCTATTTTCACCCAGAAGCCAAAGCAATCCTCTTAAAATGTAAGTCAGCTCATGTCATACTGTGCTCAAGGCCCTCTACTTGCTTTTCGTAACACACAGAATAAAATTCAAGTCCTTCCCAAGCCTACAAAGCCTTAACTGACTTGCCCCTGGCTCTGTCTCCTTTTCTTCCTACTTTTTTCCTCTGTCCAGTCTTCAGCCTTACTGGTCTCCTTGATGATGTTTCTTGAACGTCTCATCACAGGGGCTTTGTACCTGCTGATTCCCATTCCTGGAATGCTTTTCTTCCCAATATCCGCATGAGTGACTCCCTATGTTACATCCTCAGAGAGGCCTTCCTGGCCACCCATGTAAGATCCTACACCTTGTCACTCTTTATTGCCTCACCCAGCTTCATTTTTTCATTAGCATTTATCACTGCCTGACATTATATGTCTTGGTTTAATTTTTTTTCCACAGTAGTAAGCTCCTTGAGGTCAGAGACCTTTTATAGGGAAACATCTAGAACAGGTGGTTCAGGGTAATAAGGAAAGATGGGGAAAAGACACCCCAAATAGCAAATACGTTTGTAAAATACGCATATTTTATTGGTTTTTCTGAATATAGGCTATCAATTCAAAAGCACTAGTAGGTTGCTGTATTTTGCAGTGGGGAAATTATCCTGTTTATCTTTATCTATGCAAAGTTTCCTGGATTCAATCTTTTCCCATCAGGTCAATTTCAATAAAAGCCCAAACAGAAGAATATATTAAAATACAAAAGGAAAACACATACTCTGGGACAATGCTTTTACACAACCTGTGTCTTTCATAAGAATTATTTTCCCCCTTCTTAAACAGAAACAATCACATTCAGAGTCAAAAATACCCTCCCGAAGACGGTTGCTGCAAAGGAGAGGCTAGGCCTCCCTATAATTGTGCCTAAGAGCCTCCTCCCGAATGCCTCTTTGTTGCTCAGATGTGGCCCTCTCTCTCTAGCTAAGCCAACTTGAAAGGTGAAATCACTGCCCTCCCCCCTACGTGGGATCAGACACCCAGGGGAGTGAATCTCCCTGGCAACGTGGAATATGACTCCCAGGGAGGAATGTAGACCTGGCATCGTGGGACGGAGAACATCTTCTTGACCAAAAGGGGGATGTGAAAGGAAATGAAATAAGCTTCAGTGGCAGAGAGATTCCAAAAGGAGCCGAGAGGTCACTCTGGTGGACACTCTTACGCACAATATAGACAACCCTTTTTAGGTTCTAAAGAATTGGGGTAGCTGGTGGTGGACACCTGAAACTATCAAATTACAACCCAAAACTCATGAATCTCGAAGACAATTGTATAAAAATGTAGTTTATGAGGGGTGACAATGGGATTGGGAAAGCCATAAGGACCACACTCCACTTTGTCTAGCTTATGGATGAATGAGTAGAAAAATAGGGGAAGGAAACAAACAAACAAACAGACAAAGGTACCCAGTGTTCTTTTTTACTTCAATTGCTCTTTTTCACTTTAATTATTATTCTTCTTATTTTTGTGTGTGTGCTAATGAAGGTGTCAGGGATTGATTTAGGTGATGAATGTACAACTATGTAATGGTACTGTGAACAATCGAATGTACGATTTGTTTTGTATTGTATGACTGCGTGGTATGTGAATATATCTCAATAAAATGAAGACAGAAAAAAACAAACAAAAAAAAAACCAGTGAGGATGTCTAACACTCATGTAACAGGAGTTCCATAGAAGGAAAGAAAGAAAGAAAGAAGAAGCAAAGGAACAGATGGCAACTAAGAATTTTTCAAAACAGATGAGAGATTTTAATCCCTCAATTCAAGAATGTTTGTGATTCTTGAAAAACAAAGAAAACCACCAATGAAGTATATAATATTTAAATTTCTGTTAATCAAAGACAGAGAAAAGTGTAACAGCAGAAAGAAGGGAAATCTCCTCACAGCAAACGATCAACAATAAGACTTACAGCAAGCAGACTTAACCAAAATTATGGAAGCCAGACACAATGGAATGGCATCATTAAGGAACTGAAAGAAAATGACTGCCAATTTAGAATTCTGTATCCTAAATGATTTATGGGATATTTCAATCTTGATTCACAGGTATTTATGGGAGCACTTAATGTCTGTATGGTTCTGGTTTTATCCCTCTCCTTTACCCCATATTTACTTAAGGGAAGAATTTGAAATATCTATTGGAAAAGTCATGTAAAGTACATGATCTACGATTCATCATTTGAGCCTAATGTTTTTATTGCACATGCCTTTTGTTTATCATTTGTGATCAACCAGAGACACTTAGTTTAAAAAGAATTATTCTATACAATTTTCCCATAATCAGTGATCACTGTGGCATAAGGAGAAAGGTGGATGAGGAGGGATTATTTATACGATGAGGATTTATTTTAAAGAGCTTTGACATTTATCTTATCTCTCAAAGAGCTCTAACATTTCTATTTAATCCTTTATTTCACATCCTGTTTCAATGAGTGGCTATGATCACTAATATTATTTCAACATTATTAAGACTCACCTATTGTATAGTCTCCAAAACCAATAGTACTTATGGTGGTGAATGTATAATAAATTCCTTCAACATAAGTCCAATTCTCTAATGACATGAAAATAAATGGTGGTAATACCAGAAAGAAAATTGATCCAGTCACAACAAAAAGTAACACTTTCCAAAGATAAACATTTATCTAAAATATATTAGAAAAAGGGATACAATGTTAGCAGTTATATCACAAACCAGTAGTATTCAAGAACTATTGTTTGATCTACTAGTTTAGTTCCTGCACTGCTCAGAGGCTTGGAACCCTATAAAGGGATCCTTCTTTGGAATCATATCACATATCATATATCACATATCATCAGAGAATGTCCAGGCTCTATCACTCTACCTTCTGTTATCCCTTGTTTTGTCATTCCCTGTCTTCCCTCTTCTTTACTCCACTCTCTGTTTCTAGACCATGATTTAAGATTAGTTATCTTGTAGTCGACACTTTAAACATTCTTCTTTTTTAAAGTTTTCCCATACTTAGATATCAGACTCCAGTCCTTCTTTGCTCTGGGATCTACTCACACACTTCCAGCCCCAGCCAGGAAACCCAATATAGACACAGCCCCAACCCTTTCTGCTTTCATAACAGCATAAGTTAGACAACCATCAGCTAGAAGCTTAGGGCTCTAATTGGCATCAATAAATATTGCATTTATTATTTAGAGAGACTCACAGAAAAATTACCCTTACATTTTCAAACAAAATCAAGATATTCATCTTACAATTTGATTTCTTAGCTACCTATTTTTAGCAGATGATTTAAAGTCTCTACTGGCTTATTATAAAGTTATCATTTAACATTTATAACTCATTCATCCACCATTTTTTAACCTTATTTCTGGCCAGTACTACATGAGATGCAAGGCAAAGGAAAGGTAGATAAAGCTTATGCCTTAACCAAACTTGTAGTCGAGTAAGTTAGACTGATAAGTAAATAAACATTTAGAAAATGTTATTATCACTTGAAGAAGTAAATTATATCATTTACTTTATATGTACCAGGCACTGTGCATATTATGTAACATTATTTCAGAGCCAATTAAAAAATACTATTGCATAGGGGAAAAAAAAAAATACCCTCCCTTACCCAAAAGGTTGGTGATGCACAGGTTTGCTTTAGGTTATAAAACTGTATGTTCACATAAAATGAGCAGACAACTATAGAGACACCCAGAAAGAGGTTGCTGGTGAAGATCGGCAAGGATGCCCCAATCCATCCATGTACCAGAGCTCTTGTAAAGCCAAAGAGCATCCCTGCAAGCAAATTTGGGGCTAAAGAATCAAATGCAATTTAATTCATTATTTGGTATGAATTCTCACACCAGGACTGCTCCATTTGCCCAATATTCAAGGAGAACAACATGTGGAGATGGTGGAGATATTTGTCCAAGCCACTGTGATCAGTATCTCAAGGACTATTAGTTCCAATCCCATAGCCCCTTAAAAATCAAGAAAGACCCTCCATTTTTTGAGTTTCCTAATGGAAAAAGATGTGGAAAAAAAAAAGATAAATTCTAAATTCTAAATAGGGTTACAAAAATTGTGGTATATTTTAAGTACTTCTGTTCAAAACATGAACAAATTAATAAATTTTAAAATAAGAACATGCAATGTGATATCACTATGCTGTTTGGGGGTATCACTGTGGCCATGCAGAGTTGAGTTTAAACTTCAACTCCTGCTGGAATCCAAGTGTCCCTGTGATGAGTCCCGCCCACCCCCTGGATGACGTGAAGGGCTCTCACGGGTCAGGCAATGGTTCTGAACATTAAAAATTAATTCTCCTTGATCCTCCTTACTCATAGCCACTTGATGGATGAAACAGATGCATCATTGTAATAAGTCTTGCCTTTGTGGGTAGGAAAAGCCAATTGTGCAAGTTTGAATGTATTATGTCCCCCTAAATGCCATTATGTTTGATGTAATCTTGTGTGGGTGGACCTATCAGTGTTCATTAGACTGTAATTCTTTGAGTGTTTCCATGGAGATGCACCCCACACAACTGTGGGTGATGACTCTGATTGGATAATTTCCATGGAGATGTTGGTCTGCCCATTCAGGGTGGGTCTGAATTAAATTACTGGAGCACTATATAAGATCAGACAGAAGGAGCAAGCTGCTACAGCCAAGAGGGACACTTTGAAGAAAGCACAGGAGCTGCAGATGAGAGACAGTTTGAAGACCGCCATTGGAAGCAGACTCTTGCTCCGGAGAAGCTGAGAGAGGACAAATATCCCAAGTACAACTAAGAGTGACATTTTTGAGGAACTGCAGCCTAGAGAGGAACGTCCTGGGAGAAAGCCATTTTGAAACCAGAACTTTGGAGCAGACACCAGCCACGTGCCTTCCCAGCTAACAGAGGTTTTCCAGACACCATGGGCCATCCTCCAGTGAAGGTACCCAATTGCTGTGTTACCTTGGACACTTTATGGCCTTAAAACTGTAACTGTGTAACCAAATAAACCCCCTTTTATAAAAGCCAATCCATCTCTGGTGTTTTGCATTCTGGCAGCATTAGCAAACTAGAACACTTATTTTGTGACCAAATTACCCATTCTCAAGGAAATGACTAAAATATTCCAATCTATTTCTTTAAAAACCTATTTCTGAAAACTCATTGCCTGATACATATTATAAAAGTGGACAAAAGATTCAAAACAGGCTCATAAAAATGACATTTGGTAGAGTGTTTGGAATTCATAAAGTAAATCTCAGGGAGGTCATAGTCGTCTCAGGGAGGTCATAGTTGTGTCCGTTGTGGAAAATCTTGAGACTTGGGGAAAGAAAGTGAACAAATTGGGGGAATCAAGTGTGCAATTTGAGCAAGGGTGTTAATCCATTTGTTTTTCTATGCATCCAGCACATTTTTCCCTCTTTCTGTCCGTCCTTTCATCCACTCATACATCCAACTCAATATTTCCGGAGAGCCTGCTCCTTGCCAAGCACTCTACTAAGTGTTGGGGGTACAGGAAAGAATGGGACAAGAGCTCAAGGAACTTACTCTGCTTGGAGGCAAAAACAGACCAACAGTGGTCACCCAGGTTGTGCTAACAGAGGGAGAGCAGGTTGCTCTGGGGCACAGGCACAGGCAGGCAACTTAGCCAAGGACGAGGTAGAGAGCCATGACCCAAGCCCTAGCTTTTTTCTGCTTTGCCTTTCAAGGAGAATGCCCTTGGAGCTGGAAATAATAGAATATTGATAAGAATAAACTGAGGTTCAAGATTTGAAACTTGAATTTACATATGCTAAATGAATTTACTTTACTTACTTGAAACTTGAACATGCTTACCTACACCAAACAAATTTTTATTTCTTTAAATGTTTTATGAGGTCCCATGGGGAAAGAGATTATATTTATTCTGTGTATTTCCAAGGGGGAACACTTGGACCAATAGAAAAAACTAATAGAAGGGTGGTTATAGCTTAGTCTATGAGGGGCCTTTAAGTAAACATGCCTTTGTATTAGAAAAGTAATATGTGCACCTTGTAGAAAATTGCAATAGACAAGAAAAGTATTAAAATGAAGACAATTAAAAATTATATCTAATCTCACAGGTCAGTCATAAGCATTGTTGACAATGTGGTATATTTCCATTCAGTTTTGAAATGCATTACATGGTTGAGATTATGTAATGTATGCAAATGCTATCTTTCTTTTTTACTTAGCATTAAGCATTTCCCACATCATTACAATCTTCATGTAAAGTAATTTCAGACTTCCATTTCCAGTCAACATGCAATAGCTACATTCTTTCCAGGTCTTCCCTCTTACAACTAAAAAACCCTGGATATTACACACAACCATAAAAAGACTGAAAAGTGGAAAGAAGAAAGTAAACTACCTAGGGACTTTGGGACTTGAGAATCACATGGCACTAAGGTCCCTGGGCTTCCTTATTTCCTCCCATGTATCCTGAGCAGGGTGCTGCAGAAGCCTGCAACCTGGAATCACCAACAGGCAGTCAAAACAAAACAAAAAAACTCTGAGAAAAGTCTATTCCTGCTGGACAAAGGACTAGGGGGAAAGAGGCATAGAGAACAGAAAACCTTTTTGATAATTCTTGCCCTACTCTAGCCAATCACCAGTAGAAAAATATCTGCACCCAAAGTTTCTGCCGGGCCCTGCCCTGCCTGGTAGAAGAAAGCAGAGCTCTGATTTTCCTTTGGGGAGATTGTCCATAAGGTCTAGTAGGGAGCAGTTACTCTATTCCCACCTGTCATTGCTGAGACAAAATAGGGCAGTGGTATGAATCAGCACTCTGTTTCCCCACCCTGGTGTTAGCGCGACCCTATGGCATGGATGTGACTGAATAAGGTGGTGGGAAGCAGAGCTAGTTGGCACTCCGTTTCACCTCTCTGGTGTCTACAGGGACCAGTGGGGAGCTGAGCATCTACCCCACTGTCAATGAGATCGAGGAAGGCAGTACCTGGAGGGACTCGTTGTCTGCCATTTCCCCTGCCCACCCCATGCCAGCTGGGTTTAGCGGGAGCTAAGCTTATACCTCACTCACAGACAATGAAGCAAGAGGAATCTGAACCAAGCTTTCACCCCACCCATCTCCACTCATGAGCAGTGTGAGTCACTGCTCAACTATTGTTAGGGTGGCATCAGAAGGACCCAGAAGGGAGCCAAACATCCAACCCTTCTTAACCTGCATGTGACACTGAAAATGGATGACAGCTTGGCAAAACAGAAGGTTAAATAGGATTCAGAGTCTCACAATGCAATATCTAAGAGGACCAGGAGTGAATGAAAATCATCCGTCACACCAACAACCAAGAAAATCACAAGTTGAGTGAGAGAGAGGAGCAACAGGTGCCGATGCTTAGGAGACTCAGATGTTGGAATTATCCAGCAAGGACTTTAAAGCAGTCATCATAAAAATGCTTCACAAAGCAATTCAAACATTCTTGAAACCCATGAAAAAAAAAAACAAAATTTCAGAAAGAAAACAGGATATACATAAAAAAGGGAAATTATAGAACTCAAAATACAATAACAAAAAAAGGAAAAAAAAACCTCATTGATGGGCTCAATACCTGAAGAATACAACAATGACAGAAATGAACCAATGAAATTGAAGATAGAACAATAAAAAGCATCCAATCTGAATGACAGAGAGAAAATACACTGAAAAAAGTGAATGGAGCCTCAGGGACTTGTGGGACTATAACAAGAGTCCTAGAAGGAGAGGAGAAAGAAAGTGGAGCTGAGAAATATTTGAAGCACTAATAGCTGAAATTTTCCCAATTTTTGTGAAAAAAAAAAACATAAAAAATACATTCAAGGTGCCAAGTGAACCCAGAAAGGGTAAAACCAAAAAAATCTAAACTAAGACACATAATAGTCAAACCTCTGAAAGCCAAAGACAAATAAAAAGTCTTGAAGCGCCCAAAGAGAGATGACACAGTACATACACAGGAAAAACGTGAATGGCAGCAGATTTCTCATAAGGAACAGAGGAGGCTAGAGGAAGAGGGACTGTCTCTTTACATGCTGGAAGAAAGAACTGTCAACCAAAATCCCACATCTGGCAAAAACATCCTTCAGGAATGAGGGGAAATAAAGGCAATCTCAGACAAAGGAATACTAAAAGAACTTGTCATTAGCAGATCTAGTCTTAAAGAAAGGCTAAAGAAAGTTTTCCAAGGGGGGAAAAAAAAACAGAAGACGGCTTGTAACTGCATAAAGGAAATAAGAATAATGAAATGGGTAAAAAAAAAAAAAAAAAAAAAAGGAATAAGTAAAATATACTATCGCTTTCCTCATGAGTTTCTTAAATAATATTCAATGGTTGAAACAAAAATTTTAATGGTATTCAATGTATATAGTGGAAATATCAAAGAAAATTAGATTTCTGAAATGGATAGGTGGAAGTAAGGTCTTTACCCTTCACTTAAAGTGTAAAGTGTAAAGTACAACATTATTATCAAAAGACTGGGATATGTGATATATATAAAACTAAGTACTTAGAGCGACCATTAAGAAAAACATATGGGGATCTATTCAAAATAATTCAAAATGTAACTTCAAAAATGTTCAAGTAACTGCACAGAAAGTCAGGAAAAAGGTAACAGAAGCAAAAAAACAAGGAGAACAAATGGAAAAATAATATCAGACTTAAGTTTAACATATCAATACTTAGTTTAAGTATACATAATCTATATGCTCCAGCTAAAAGACAAAATTTGGCAGAGATTGGGTTAAAAAAACATGACTCAACTACATACTGTCTAGAAGACACTCACTTTGAGTGAAACAACATAGGTAGATTAAAAGGACAGGAAAGTTATATCATGCAAACATTAATTTTTAAAAGGCTGGAATGGCCGTATTAATAACATAAAGTAGACTTCAGAGCAAAGAAAACTACCAGGAACAAGAGGAACAGTATATAATAATAAAAGGATCAGAGCACTAGGAAGAAATAATGATCCTAAATATGTATGCACCAAACAACAGAGCTATAAAATAATGAAGCAAAAACTGATAGAACTGCAAGGAGAAAAGAGACAAATCCACAAATATACTTGGGGAAATCAACACTCTACTTTCAGCAACTGATAGAACTACTAGACAGAAAATCAGCAAAGATATAGAAGATTTGAATGCCACCACCAACCAATAAGATCTAATTGACATTTATAGAACACCCCACCGTATAACAGCAGAATACATATTTTTTTTCATGTACCTATGAACACTCACAAGGACAGACTATATTTTGGGCTATAAAACAAACCTCAACACATTTAAGAGACTTGAAATTGTACAAAGTCATACTCTAGGAAACAGGGGATGATGGTGGCATAGAGAGGTGTCGAATTTAGTTTGTCCACTAGAGCAACTAGTAAATAGCCAGAAACAACTAGAAAATAGTCTGGAAAAACTGATGGGGGACATCATGACCAGACAACATCATACACAAGTCAGGAATGCATGGAATGGATGAGATTGCAGCATAAAACTGTAAGTAAAGCTCCCAAAACTACAGAGCTGGTGCCCTATCCCCCACCAGCATGGCAGGTTGAGTTGTAAAACTTTGCTGTGGGAAAAAGAAGCAGTCCCTGCAAGGAGCAAGGGAATGTAGCTCAACCAAGTTCCAACTGTGGTTTTAATTAACAAATTTGAACTACTGAATACAGGCTATGAGCTCAGATAAACCTGGAGCAAACAGGAAAAGAAACTGGAGGTTTATCCTGGCAGAGAGGAGGTGGGGCTGATGAAAAAAATGCATAAATAAATAAATTAAAACAGAGGCTTTTGGAGTCTGCTGAGATCAGAATAATGGAAAAGAGCTGTGCCCCAAGAAAAGGGGCACACAGAACCAGGTATCAATTCTGTTTCTTGCCTTGTGAACTGCAGAGCTGGGGACTGGCACTGAAAGGGGAACTTCTGCCTTTTTTCCCTCTTTTTTTTTTCTCATTCTGAGTATCTCATTAGAGAAAGCCTCAGGTGTTTTCAACTGTCAGCAGTTACCCAGGCAAGGGTGGAGTTAAGATAGAGAGTCAAATGAAAAACTCCAGTGTAGAAGACAATTCTCTAAAGGGCTTATCTTCCCTAAGAAAAGACAGGGGTGGGGCCCAACTCTTGTGGTGACCCTCCCTCAGAGAACTCAGACTCCAGGGCCTGTGGGTGGAGGGGGGAACAGAAACAGCTTAAGCTTGGCTTCTGACATTCTTGACCCCTGGCTGGGACATGGTCTACTGAGAATTAAATACACTGCACCTGTTTACACCAGTGGGGAGCTGTGGGCTGACAAACACCACCTGCTGGGCAGGATATGAAAAAGCACAGAGTCTAGAAATCTCACAGGAAAGTCTGACAATCTTCAGGGTCTCATCCTCAGGGAAACCTGATACTGATTATGATCTCCTCCTGAGACCTGGGCCCATCTACTCTGGGAAAATCTGACTGGGGTAATCAAGAAAATCAGATACCTAGACAACAAAAAATTATAAATCACACTAGGAAAAATGAGGATATGGTCCAGTCAAAGGAATAAATTTACATCTTCAACTCAGATACAAGAATTGAATCAACTAATTATTAATCAAACAAACCTCCTAAGTCAATTCAAAAATCAAATCAATGAGTTGAGGGAAGATATGGCAAAAGAAATGAAGGATATAAAGAAGTCATTAGACAAATATAAGGAAGAACTCGAAAGTTTGAAAAAACAATTGGCAGAACTTATGGGAATGAAAGGCACAGTAGAAGATATGAAAAACACAATGGAGACATACAACAGCAGATTGAAGAGGCAGAAGAAAGGATTCATGAACTGGAGGCAGGACATCTGAAATCCTAACACAAAAGGACAGATAGGGAAAAGAATGGAAAAATATAATCAGGGTCTCTGAGAACTGAATTACAACATGAAGTGCACAAATATATGTGTCATAAGTGTCCCAGAAGGAGAAGAGAAGGCAAAAGGGGCAGAAAGAATAATGGAGGAAATAATCACTGAAAATTTCCCATCTCTTATGAAAGATACAAAATTACAAATCCAAGAAGCACAGTGTACCCCAAACAGAATAGATCGAAGTCGACCAATTAATTCCAAGACACTTAATCAGATTATAAAATTTAAAGACAAAGAGAGGATTCTGATAGCAGCAAGAGAAAAGTGATCCATCATATACAAGGGAAACTTGATAAGACTATGTGGGGATTTCTCAGTAGAAACCATGGATTGTACACTTTGGACCATTAGATATTCATCCAAATATATATTCGCATACCATATGTGAATATATATCTCAATAAAATTGCATTAATAAAAGTCATACGATCTCTGTCCTTTGTGTCTGGCTTACTTCACTCAACATGATGACTTCGAGGTTCATCCATGTTGTAGCATGTATTGGAACTTCCTTCTTATGGCTGAAGAATACTTCATTGTATGTATATACCACATTTTGTTTATCCATTCATCTGTTGGTAGGCACTTTAATTGCTTCCACCTTTTGGCTGTTGTGAATAATGTAGCTATGAACATTGGTTTACAAATATCTGTTCGAGCCCCTGCTTTCAACTCTTTGGGGTGTATATGTAGAAGTGGGATTGTGGGGGGTCATATAATAATTCTATGTTTAACTTTCTGAAGAACTGGCAAACTCTTTTCCACAGTGGCTTCACAATCTTACATTCTACTGACAATGTATGAGGGTTCCTATTTCTCCATATCCTCCTCAAAATTTGTTATTTTCTGTTTTGTTTTTTGCTTTTTGTTTTTTTTAAATAACAGCCATCCTTGTGGGTGTGAAGTAGTAGCTGATTGTGTTTTTTTTTTAATTTGCATTTCCCTAATGGCTAATGAAATTGAGCGTCTTTTCCTTTTCTTATTAGCTATTTGCGTATCTTTTTTGGAGCAATGTGTATTTAAATCCTTTGCCCCTTTTTAAACTGGTTGTTTTGTCCCCTAAAGGTCTTGGGTGGAGTGTCACGTCTTTCAGGTTCTGCAGGTTCCTGTGGGGGCTTTAGGTCCCTCAGTGTGAAACCTCCATGAGACAAGCCAACCTTTCTTTTGCTAATACTGACCATTTCGTGAGCATAACTGTAACACTTCATTGCTATCACAGCTTCTTTATTTCTTTTTTTTTTATCATCATTTTATTGAGATATATTCACATACCACGCAGTCATACAAAACAAATCGTACTTTCGATTGTTTACAGTACCATTACATAGTTGTACATTCATCACCTAAATCAATCCCTGACACCTTCATTAGCACACACACAAAAATAACACGAATAATAATTAGAGTGAAAAAGAGCAATTGAAGTAAAAAAGAACACTGGGTACCTTTGTCTGTTTGTTTCCTTCCCCTACTTTTCTACACATCCATCCATAAACCAGAAAAAGTGGAGTTTGGTCCTTATGGCTTTCCCAATCCCATTGTCACCCCTCATAAGCTACATTTTTATGCAACTGTCTTCGAGATTCATAGGTTCTGGGTTGTAGTTTGATAGTTTCAGGTATCCACCACCAGCTACCCCAATTCTTTAGAACCTAAAAAGGGTTGTCTAAAGTGTGCGTAAGAGTGCCCACCAGAGTGATCTCTTGGCTCATTTTGGAATCTCTCTGCCACTGAAGCTTATTTCATTTCCTTTCACATCCCCCTTTTGGTCAAGAAGATGTTCTCCGTCCCATGATGCCGGGTCTACATTCCTCCCCGGGAGTCATATTCCACGTTGCCAGGGAGATTCACTCCCCTGGGTGTCTGATCCCACGTAGAGGGGAGGGCAGTGATTTCACCTTTCAAGTTGGCTTAGCTAGAGAGAGAGGGCCACATCTGAGCAACAAAGAGGCATTCAGGAGGAGACTCTTAGGCACAAATATAGGGAGGCCTAGCCTCTCCTTTGCAGCAACCGTCTTCCCAAGGGTAAAACTTATGGTAGAGGGCTCAACCCATCAAACCACCAGTCCCCTATGTCTGTGGTCATGTTAGCAACCATAGAGGTGGGGTAGGCGAATACCCCTGCATTCTCCACAGGCTCCTCAAGGGGGCACTACATCTTTTTTTTTTTCCTTGTTTTTCTTTTTATTTTTTTTTTAACTTTCCCTTCTTTTTTAAATCAACTGTATGAAAAAAAAAGTTAAAAAGAAAACAAACATACAATAAAAGAACATTTCAAAGAGACCATAACAAGGGGGTAAGAAAAAGACAACTAACCTAAGATAACTGCTTAACTTCCACCATGTTCCTACTTTACCCCAAGAAAGTTACCTAATATAGCAACATTTCTGTGAACTTGTTCCTACTATATCCATCAGAAATTAACAGACCATAGTCATTTCTGGGCATCCCCAGAACGTTAAATAGCTTATCTGTTCTTCTTGGATTATTGTTCCCCCTTCCTTAATTGCTCTCTACTGCTAGTTCCCCTACATTCTACATTATAAACCATTTGTTTTACATTTTTCAAAGTTCACATTAGTGGTAGCATATAATATTTCTCTTTTTGTGCCTGGCTTATTTCGCTCAGCATTATGTCTTCAAGGTTCATCCATGTTGTCATATGTTTCACGAGATCGTTCCTTCTTACTGCCGCGTAGTATTCCATCGTGTGTATATACCACATTTTATTTATCCACTCATCTGTTGAAGGACATTTGGGTTGTTTCCATCCCTTGGCAATTGTGAATAATGCTGCTATGAACATTGGCGTGCAGATATCTGTTCGTGTCACTGCTTTCCGATCTTCCGGGTATATACCGAGAAGTGCAATCGCTGGATCGAATGGTAGCTCTATATCTAGTTTTCTAAGGAACTGCCAGACTGACTTCCAGAGTGGCTGAACCATTATACAGTCCCACCAACAATGAATAAGAGTTCCAATTTCTCCACATCCCCGCCAGCATTTGTAGTTTCCTGTTTGTTTCATGGCAGCCATTCTAACCGGTGTTAGATGGTATCTCATTGTGGTCTTAATTTGCATCTCTCTAATAGCTAGTGAAGCTGAACATTTTTTCATGTGTTTCTTGGCCATTTGTATTTCCTCTTCAGAGAACTGTCTTTTCATATCTTTTGCCCATTTTATAATTGGGCTGGCTGTACTATTGTCATTGAGTTGTAGGATTTCTTTGTATATGCAAGATATCAGTCTTTTGTCAGATACATGGTTTCCAAACATTTTTTCCCATTGAGTTGGCTGCCTCTTTACCTTTTTGAGAAATTCCTTTGAGGTGCAGAAACTTCTAAGCTTGAGGAGTTCCCATTTATCTATTTTCTCTTTTGTTGCTTGTGCTTTGGGTGTAAAGTCTAGGAAGTGGCCGCCTAATACAAGGTCTTGAAGATGTTTTCCTACATTATCTTCTAGGAGTTTTATGGTACTTTCTTTTATATTGAGATCTTTGGTCCATTTTGAGTTAATTTTTGTGTAGGGGGTGAGGTAGGGGTCCTCTTTCATTCTTTTGGATATGGATATCCAACTCTCCCAGCCCCATTTGTTGAAAAGACCATTATGGCTCAGTTCAGTGACTTTGGGGGCCTTATCAAAGATCAGTCGGCCATAGATCTGAGGGTCTATCTCCGAATTCTCAATTCGATTCCATTGATCTATATGTCTATCTTTGTGCCAGTACCATGCTGTTTTGGCAACTGTGGCTTTATAATAAGCTTCAAAGTCAGGGAGTGTAAGTCCTCCCACTTCGTTTTTCTTTTTTAGAGTGTCTTTAGCAATTCGAGGCATCTTCCCTTTCCAAATAAATTTGATAACTAGCTTTTCCAAGTCTGCAAAGTAGGTTGTTGGAATTTTGATTGGGATTGCATTGAATCTGTAGATGAGTTTGGGTAGAATTGACATCTTAATGACATTTAGCCTTCCTATCCATGAACATGGAATATTTTTCCATCTTTTAAGGTCCCCTTCTATTTCTTTTAGTAGAGTTATGTAGTTTTCTTTGAATAGGTCTTTTACATCTTTGGTTAAGTTTATTCCTAGGTACTTGATTTTTTTAGTTGCTATTGAAAATGGTATCTTTTTCTTGAGTGTCTCTTCAGTTTGTTCATTTCCAGCATATAGAAACATTACTGACTTATGTGCATTAATCTTGTATCCCGCTACTTTGCTAAATTTGTTTATTAGCTCTAGTAGGTGTATCGTCGATTTCTCAGGGTTTTCTAGATATAAGATCATATCGTCTGCAAACAATGACAGTTTTACTTCTTTTCCAATTTGGATGCCTTTTATTTCTTTGTCTTGCCAGATTGCCCTGGCTAGCACTTCCAGCACAATGTTGAATAACAGTGGTGACAGCAGGCATCCTTGTCTTGTTCCTGATCTTAGAGGGAAGGCTTTCAGTCTCTCACCATTGAGTACTATGCTGGCTGTGGGTTTTTCATATATGCTCTTTATCATGTTGAGGAAGTTTCCTTCAATTCCTACCTTTTGAAGTGTTTTTATCAAAAAGGGATGTTGGATTTTGTCAAATGCTTTTTCAGCATCTATTGAGATGGTCAATTGATTTTTCCCTTTTGACTTGTTAATGTGTTGTAATACATTGATTGTTTTTCTTATGTTGAACCATCCTTGCATGCCTGGAATGAACCCCACTTGGTCATGGTGTATGATTTTTTTAATGTGTCTTTGGATTCGATTTGCAAGTATTTTGTTGAGGACTTTTGCATCTATATTCATTAGGGAGTGCGGTCGCTGTTGACTCTTCTGGGGGGGGCGGTGGCAGCCGGTTGCTAGATTCTATGCTCTCGGGATTGCTCGGAGGGTGCCGGCGGCGGGGGCTCTTTCCCGGAGGCGAGGGCGAGGCGGGGGACTGGGCCCGGTCCCCGGCGGTGGCGTGCAAGGTGTGGAGGGCGGCGAGAAGAAACAGGTGGGACACGTTTCTTTGAGGGTGAGGAAGCCAAGAGAGTTTATTAGGGGAGAGTACAAGCTTATATCGGGCGGTTTAGAGGGCGGGGTAGCTGTAGGGGTTAAAGGCTTGGATTGGTTCTGAGAGGGCGCGGAGGTTGTTTGAAAAGGGGCGGGAGTTGCTCCGGTAACGAAGAGGGTGGAGGGTGCGGGTAAGGCACGGGGGGGGGTTTTCTCCAGCAAGCCCTCCCCAACGGTTGTACTTTGGGGTGAGGAAATGGGGCCTGCATTCGGCTCCACTTTCTCAGGCCCGGGGGGCCGTGGAGGGCGCTACCACCCGTGCCCCACTACCTTTCCTAGGGGCTGATCAGTTCCCCTGGCCCAGGCCCGCCAAGTCGGAACTCGATAACAGTGTCCCGCATTTCCCCCTTCTTTTCTAATTAGAGGAAGAAGCTTATCGGAGAGATCCGCCAAGGGATGAGGGAAAGGGGAGGTGGGGGAAGGGATAGGGGTAGATGGTAGTTAGAGAGGCTGGAGCTTGACGTTGGTGTGGCGCCCGGGCGTTCGAGAGGGGCCTCGCTGCTTGCGGGATGGACGAGGGTGGTGACGCTGCAGAGGGTTAGTTTCTTTAGTAGAGGCGAGTTGTTGATACTGGATTTGCACAAATGATGAAAAGACAGCATCGGCTTGGTTCTTAGCAAGCTGGACAATTCTGTGGATAATGCAGGGCCCTAGGGTGAGAGCTAGAATAATCATTAGTAGGGGGCCGATGAGAGGGAGGAGGTATGGGAGGAGGGGGGTAAAGCTGTGGGACCAATAGTTGGTGGCTTCACGGTTTGTTTTGCGTTGTTCTAGTCCCTCTCGGACCTTCTTTAGGCTGTCTTCGGCGAGACCTGTGGAACTGGCGTATACACAGCACTCTTCTCCTAGGGCGGCGCAAAGGTCTCCTTCTTTGAGGAGGAGAAGGTCGAGACCTCGGCGGTTTTGGAGCACGACCTCAGAGAGGGAGTTGACAGAATTTTTAAGATGGGAAATAGCGTCTTGTAGGTGACGAATGTCCTCGTCAACAGCCGCCCGGAGGTGAGTTAGGGCGGAGCCTTGACTGGCTAATGCAGCGATTCCAGTGCCAGCGCCTGCAAGACCTAGGAGGGAGGCAATCGTGAGGGCGGTGATGGGCTCTCGCTTTTGCAATGGGGCAGGAGCTGCAGTTCTTTCTAGGCGGAGGAAGAAGTCTTCCTCGCTGTGGTATAGGACCCTAGGGATAAGGACAATTAGGAGGCAAGTTTCATTAGTTGTATTGAGGGTTTGCACATTAAGGCAGGGGGTAAGTCCTGTAGAGGAGCAGAGCCATTGGGAGGAGTTGTGAGGAATAAGAAACTTGGCATAGCTGCTGGGAGATGAGTAGTTGGCACAAGCTGTGAGGTTGGGAGAGTTGTATGAGAAAGGGCGGATGCACTTTCCTGTGGAGGAAACTGAATGAAAGGTTAGGGGGACGGCAGAGGTATTCCAATTGCATTCCGAGGGGCTATTCTCTGTATTTTCCGAAAAGGAGAGGTTGGAGGCGACGGGCTCATACAGGGAGGAGGAGGTGGAGAGGCAAAGCCAACAGGAGGAGGTAAGATTGGGGTTGGAGGAATTCACTGAGGTGAAGGCCGCTTGGATAAGGCCGAGGAGGGGAGAGGAGTAGCGAGAGGAGGGTAGAAAAGGTTGGGGTGGTGGGGTTGGCGATGCGTTGTTGGCAGCTGAGGTGCGGTTGGTTGGAGCTGAGGTGTGGCTGGAGGGCTGTGGATAAAGGGGGTTAAGGACCTGTTTGGGACCGATGCCAGAGGGTGTTTTTAATGCAGTATTTTGGCATGGTTGGTTTGCAGCCCCTTTTTTTTATGAGAATAAGTGATTCTCGGTCGGCTCCTTTCTCATAGATTCTGAAGCCCCAAGTTCGACCGAGTAACCAGGAGGGATCAGTGGGGAGCTGCACTGTAAGATTAAGATGTGTGCAGGATCCCTCGCTTTCTTGGCCGAGCCAGTTAACTGTAGGGAGTTTGCACCCTGTAGGGGCCCACTTTAAGGTAAGGTATTGATCAGGAACAGGAGGCTTCCAATTAGTGGCTAATGTTTTACACCCCCAGTATGCACAGTAGTACTCGTTGGGGGAATTGCAGTACGATTTTCCAGGATTTGAGGATGGGCACATGTAATATTGGGCCTGGGGATCACTTACCTTTTGAGCGCAGGTTTCTTTGACTCTGGAGACAAAGGTGGCGAAAGGCTCACTCGGCTCCTGGAAGAGCTTGGTGAATTTATTAGGCCTACAGGCGGAGCAGTTGGCAAACGCTCGTAAGGCGATTCCCCGAAGGATAGGCCAAAAGGTGGCAGGCGCATTAATATAGGCGGATGCATTTATAAACGCTCCCGTGCCCAAGTAGGCTTTGGGGTGATGATAGACTCCAGTGGCTGCGTCTTGCTCACTTTGCTTAGCTGCTTTTGCCTGGAAGTGAGCACGCCAATCAACAAACTGGCCGGGGTTAAGGATGGTACGGGCAAGCGAGGCCCAGTCTTGGGGGAGGCAAAAGTCCATGGCGATATCCTGTAGTAATTGGGAAGCGTATGGGCTACCTAACCCGTCTTCCTTGACGGCCCTGCGAAGCTGCTTGATAGTATCTGAGTCAATGGGATACCAGTCGTACGGTTTCTGCGGTGTGGGGGTAAGGTTAAGAGGAAAGCAGCGAAAAGCACGAGAGAAAGGAGGACGCGCTTGCAGAGGGCCTGGCACGGGAGTGGGGGTAGGGGGAGCGTTGTTCCAAGGGTTGCCTTGAGGTGTAGAAGGCAGCCAGGGGTTGTTAGTCGGCAGGGTGGGAGGAGCGGCGGCAGCTGCCGGTAGCGGCTCCGAGGGGGTGGCTAAGGCATAAGATGGCGGACTAGCCCCGTCCTGTGAAAGGGCGGGGCAAAGCGCATGCGGTTTCCGGCCCGGCTTAGGGCTGACGTCATCACTAGAGCACTTCCTCCCCTCAGTGGAAGAAGAAGGAGGAAGTTCGCCATTTTGGAGAGGCTTAGTATTGCTTTGTTTTTGGGGGGTGACTTCGAGCGCATTGTTAATCTGCTCGACTAAGGATTTTGTTTCCGAATCGTGGTCCACATTAGTATCGCTGTCTGAATCTGTTGACTGGGTTGATAGGGCCTCCTTGGATTTAATGGGGCCTCGATCAGAGGGGAGGGAGCCTTGAAGGCAGGAGCGGACGGTTATTAAGGTGGGGAGCAAGCCGGGAGGGAAGCGCTTGCTCTCATGTTCCATGGCGTTGGTGACCCGACCAATAAGGCGATTATAAGTAACAGGGTCCCAAAGATGGCAAGTGGTGAGCCATGGGTTAAAGGGCAGCAGGAGGTCCCAGTATACTTGCAGCTGCCGGACAGACACCTTACAGCGATGTGTGTCTAGGAGACCCGCTAGAGCGCGAACTTGAGGTGCTTGGCGTACAGATAGACGATTACCCATAGCGGAGGGAGAAAAAAAAGGGGGGGTTGTTTATTGAGTAAAGAAAATGAGGTAAACCGTGGCCGCGAGGCCGAAGGAGACGGCGAGAATAGAAAGCAGGACCCTCTGGTAGCGAGAGCAGTTTGGGGGGGGGGGGGGCGGTTGCAAAGAGGTACACGGCGCCAAACAAAGAAACAAAGACACAAAGGACCACAGCAAAGTAATGGAGGGGAAGAGGGAAAGCTACTGGAGGAAGAGTGTTAGGAGGAATGGGGGGACATAGGAAGAGAAGACGAAAGGTAGTCGGGGGCAAAAGCCAGGTTACTGCGGGAAAGGAAGAGCGGCCCGGGCGCGGAGCAGCGAGGGAGAGGCGGCTCCGGACGTGGAGCGGCGAGGGAGAGGCGGCTCCGCGGGGCGGCGAGGGAGAGGCGGCCCTTACCTTGCAGGCGAGGAGAAGGGGAGTTGGAGAGGCGTCCGGGCGAGCGGGTGGTTTTACTGGACCGCTGCATGGAGAGGACCGGCCCCACGTTGGGCGCCAGTTGCGGTCGCTGTTGACTCTTCTGGGGGGGGGTGGCGGCCGGTTGCTAGATTCTATGCTCTCGGGATTGCTCGGAGGGTACCGGCGGCGGGGGCTCTTTCCCGGAGGCGAGGGCGAGGCGGGGGACTGGGCCCGGTCCCCGGCGGTGGCGTGCAAGGTGTGGAGGGCGGCGAGAAGAAACAGGCGGGACACGTTTCTTTGAGGGTGAGGAAGCCAAGAGAGTTTATTAGGGGAGAGTACAAGCTTATATCGGGCGGTTTAGAGGGCGGGGTAGCTGTAGGGGTTAAAGGCTTGGATTGGTTCTGAGAGGGCGCGGAGGTTGTTTGAAAAGGGGCGGGAGTTGCTCCGGTAACGAAGAGGGTGGAGGGTGCGGGTAAGGCACGGGGGGGGGTTTTCTCCAGCAAGCCCTCCCCAACGGTTGTACTTTGGGGTGAGGAAATGGGGCCTGCATTCGGCTCCACTTTCTCAGGCCCGGGGGGCCGTGGAGGGCGCTACCACCCGTGCCCCACTACCTTTCCTAGGGGCTGATCAGTTCCCCTGGCCCAGGCCCGCCAAGTCGGAACTCGATAACAGTGTCCCGCAAGGGAGATTGGCCGGTAGTTTTCCTTTTTTGTAGCATCTTTACCTGGTTTTGGTATTAGATTGATGTTAGCTTCATAAAATGAGTTAGGTAGTGTTCCATTTTCTTCGATGTTTTGAAAGAGTTTGAGTAAGATTGGTGTCAGTTCTTTCTGGAAAGTTTGGTAGAATTCCCCTGTGAAGCCATCTGGCCCTGGGCATTTATTTGTGGGAAGATTTTTGATGACTGATTGGATCTCTTTGCTTGTGATGGGTTGGTTGAGGTCTTCTATTTCTTCTCTGGTCAGTCTAGGTTGTTCATATGTTTCCAGGAAATTGTCCATTTCTTCTACATTATCCAGTTTGTTGCCATACAGTTGTTCATAATATCCTCTTATAATTTTTTTAATTTCTTCAGGATCTGCAGTTATGTCACCTTTTTCATTCATTATTTTGTTTATATGGGTCTTCTCTCTTTTTGATTTTGTCAGTCTAGCTAGGGGCTTGTCAATCTTGTTGATCTTCTCAAAGAACCAACTTTTGGTGATATTTATCCTCTCTATTGTTTTTTTGTTCTCTATGTCATTTATTTCTGCTTTAATCCTTGTTATTTCTTTTCTTGTACTTGGTTTAGGATTGGTTTGCTGTTCATTTTCTAGCTTCTTCAGTTGATCCATTAGTTCTTTGATTTTGGCTCTTTCTTCCTTTTTAATATATGCGTTTAGTGCTATAAATTTCCCCCTTAGCACTGCTTTTGCTGCATCCCATAGGTTTTAGTATGTTGTGTTCTCATTTTCATTCGTCTCCATATATTTAGCAATTTCTCTTGCTATTTCTTCTTTAACCCACTGATTGTTTAGGAGTGTGTTGTTTAACCTCCAGGTATTTGTGAATTTTCTAAGTCTCTGATGGTTATTGACTTCTAATTGTATTCCATTGTGGTCAGAGAATGTGCTGTGAATAATTTCAATCTTTTTAAATTTATTGAGGCTTGTTTTATGTCCCAGCATATGATCTATTCTGGAGAAAGTTCCGTGAGCACTAGAAAAGTATGTGTATCCTGGTGATTTGGGATGTAATGTCCTGTATATGTCTGTTAAATCTAATTCATTTATCAGATTGTTTAGGTTTTCAATTTCCTTATTGGTCTTCTGTCTGGTTGATCTATCTATAGGAGAGAGTGATGTGTTGAAGTCTCCCACAATTATTGTGGAAACATCAATTGCTTCCTTTAGTTTTTCCAGTGTTTCTCTCATGTATTTTGTGGCACCTTGATTGGGTGCATAGACATTTACGATTGTTATTTCTTCTTGCTGAATTGCCCCTTTTATTAGTATGTAGTGGCCTTCTTTGTCTCTCAAAACATCCCTGCATTTGAAGTCTATTTTATCTGAGATTAATATTGCTACACCTGCTTTCTTTTGGCTGTGGCTTGCATGAAATATTTTTTTCCATCCTTTCACTTTCAGTTTCTTTGTGTCCCTGTGTCTAAGATGAGTCTCTTGTATGCAACATATTGATGGTTCATTTTTTTTGATCCATTCTGCGAATTTATATCTTTTAATTGGGGAGTTTAATCCATTTACATTCAACGTTAAAACCGTGAAGGCATTTCTTGAATAGGCCATCTTATCCTTTGGTTTATGTTTGCCATATTTTTCCCTCTCTCTATTAATATCCTTTATTGTACCCATACCGAATCTCTTTAGTACTGAACCTTTCTCCAAGTCTCTCTGTCCTGTCTTTGTTTCTCTGTCTGTAGGGCTCCCTTTAGTACCTCCAGTAGGGCAGGTCTCTTGTTAGCAAATTCTCTCAGCATTTGTTTGTCTGTGAAAAATTTAAGCTCTCCCTCAAATTTGAAGGAGAGCTTTGCTGGATAAAGTATTCTTGGCTGGAAATTTTTCTCACTCAGAATTTTAAATATATCGTGCCACTGCCTTCTCGCCTCCATGGTGGCTGCTGAGTAGTCATTACTTAGTCTTATGCTGTTTCCTTTGTATGTGGTGAATTGCTTTTCTCTTGCTGCTTTCAGAACTTGCTCCTTCTCTTCTGTGTTTGACAGTGTGATCAGTATATGTCTCGGAGTGGGTTTATTTGGATTTATTCTATTTGGAGTTCGCTGAGCATTTATGATTTGTGTATTTATGTTGTTTTGAAGATTTGGGAAGTTTTCCCCAACAATTTCTTTGAATACTCTTCCTAGACCTTTACCCTTTTCTTCCCCTTCTGGGACACCAATGAGTCTTATATTTGGACGTTTCATATTATCTATCATATCCCTGAGGTCCATTTCGATTTTTTCAATTTTTTTCCCCATTCTTTCTTTTATGCTTTCATTTTCCATTCTGTCATCTTCCAGGTCACTGATTCGTTGTTCAACTTCCTCTAGTCTTGTACTATGAGTGTCCAGAATCTTTTTAATTTGGTCAACAGTTTCTTTAATTTCCATAAGATCATCCATTTTTTTATTTAGTCTTGCAATGTCTTCTTTATGCTCTTCTAGGGTCTTCTTGATTTCCTTCATATCCCGTACTATGGTCTCATTGTTCATCTTTAGTTCTTTGAGTAGCTGCTCTAGGTGCTGTGTCTCTTCTGGTCTTTTGATTTGGGTGCTTGGGCTTGCGTTATCCATATCGTCTGGTTTTTTCATATGCTTTATAATTTTCTGTTGTTTTTGGCCTCGTGGCATTTGCTGAACTTGATAGGGTTCTTTTAGGGTTTGTAGACCTATTGAAGTCCTTATCTCTAATTTATCAGATCTACAGCTTCATGGGGTACACTTTCTCTAACTAACCAGCAGATGGCGTCCACGAGCCACCTGTTCTCCACAAGCCAGTACTCCCCTGCTTAGCCTTTTTGGTGAGTGGGGGAGTGAGTCTTGTGGGGCCCAATTGGTGTACCAAGCTTGCGTGTGTAGTTGGTGTTGCCTGCCCTGTATGTGGGGCGTGTTTCTGGGCAGTCGGGGAGGGGGGGTGGCCCTAACAATCAAATCTCCCTGATGATCCTAGAGTTTTAAAGCTGCTGCAATAGTCTAATCCTTCAGTTCAGTCCTGCCACAGTTTGTCTCTGCCACTGACCCACAAGTCTTTGGTATTGGCGTATGGCTCCTGAGACTTGCAAGTGGGCCCCTCTTCCAGGCTGTGCACCCCGGGTCCTCTGTTGAGGGATGACTGTGCTATGTCACAGGTGAGTGCTGTCCCCCCAGGGCAGTTCTGGGCTGCTGGGCTGTGTAGGGAGGCTCCCAGTCTGCTCAAATGATGGCTGAATGGGGCTTTGTTAATTCACACTGCTCCACCTTCCCAGCTCTGGGACAATCAGCTGAGGTTGCAGGGAAGGATAATGTCCATGCCCAGTTTTGTGGTGTGTGCCTGTTATTTGAAGCACTTCCGTCACACTGGGTTGTCTGGGGCAGCTCTGGGCTATGGGGCTGGCGATGGGCAGGAGTGTTTCCTGTCCACCAGGATGGTGGCTGTGAGCGGACACCCCCCTTTTCTTGGGAAGTTGTGGTGTTTAGTGAATTTTCTTAGCCACTGGATTATTGCCTTTTGTCTCAGAGCTCTCTTAGTTCTGCTCTTGACTTGACGTGCCCAAATTGCAATTCTTTGAAGCTTTCTGTATTGGGCTTCTTAGAGTAATTGTTTTAGAAAAAGGAAAAAGGATTAAAAAAAAAAAAAAAAAGGGCCCTCCTCAGAGATCTAATGGGTTATTGAAATGCTAATAGACAAAGCAACCAGGGCCATTAAGGAAAGGTCCACTGGGCAGAGAGATCAGCTTTTCTTCAGGATTTGCATATGCACCTCAAGGCCTGAGCTCCGCCCTTCCCCTTTCTGTGTTCACCAGAACTCCAAAAATCCTCTGCTTTTATTTTGGAGTTTTTCGTGTTATTTTTTTTTTTTTTTCTATGCCTGTCTCCTCTCTGCTGGGCTGGCAGCTCTCAGATTCTCTGGTGTCTGGTCTCAGTCTGTCTATGGTTGGAGTATGGATCAGTAGAATGGGTTTTCGAGAAGGGCTACCACTGCAGTTCTCCCTTCTCCTTCCCGGAGCTGGCAGCCCCTCCTCCCACGGGACTGAGCCTGGCAGGGAGGGGCGTGGGTCCCCTGGCCGCAAAAACTTACAGATTTCGCTGATCTCAGCAGTTCGACATTTTCATGTGTTGTATGAAGTATGCCCAAAGACAGATTGCTCTGTGGTGTCCAGTCCAAGCAGTTCCTGGCTTTTTACCTACTTTCCTGGAGGAGTAACTAAAACTTACAGCTCACCAGTCTGCCATCTTGCCCCGCCTCCCTGCTTCTTTCTTTCTTAACCTTCTAAAAAGTCTTTCTCCTAGGTCAGGGCAGGGGTTGGGGGTGGGAGAAATGGGGAAGAGAGAAAAGCCCAATCTTGCCTCACTTGCTGGTCTCCCACATGTGACTGTCAGCAGCTCAAACAGAGCTGATTCCCTCGAGCTCTCTCCACGTTCCAGACACTGTTCCAAGTTCACCCTATGAGGTGGTGTTTATTATCATCACTGGACTACAGAAAAGGAAAGGAGGCAGAGTATTCAAAAAAGTCAAAGGCCAATTTACCTCAGAATGCTGTTCTTAAGCCAAACTTTAGAAATTACAAATTGCACAACTGACACCGTCAAATGTTGGGTTCTCTGCCCAATATGCATAACAGCCAATCTTTGACACTGGGGTGTCAAAGTGAGATAAAGTTTATTGCTACGTGAAGTGAGGAGAACAGATGGCCTAAAATCTGTCTCCCTGAACTGCAGTAACTCTGATAGTTTTATGGTATCAAAAGATGAGCAGGTTTTAGGATAAGAGTATAAAGGCTCGAGATGATCAAGTTAGAGACAAAGATAATCCAATTATTGAGCATGCACAGATTGATTACATGAAGCTACTGAGCATGTCAGGCTGGCCAATTTTGGTTAGATCTAGCTTCGTCTAGTAAGATTACAAATTGGGATGAGTTTGTTTTGGGCAGACTCAAGTTCCTTCATTAATAAACATTAGTGGGCTGTCTTTGTAATCATAGACTAAAGTTGTAAAACAGGATAAAGGGGTACAAGTGGGGCCAGTCACAAGGTTTTTACAATCACAAGGTAAAGGTTATATATTTATACAATCATTTTCAAAGATCAAGGCATCTGGGTTACAGCTCAGTGGCTTTCAGTAATTTCAGGTATTTCCTTTTGGCTCTTCTACAATCTACTAGAAAGTAAAGATAAAGGCATCTATATAATGATTCAGTCATCCTAATTACCTGTTAATTCTTGATTTATCGGTTACATGGTGAATGTTGAAGCTTTGCTATCCACTAAGGCAAATTGGCAAGTTGACTTTCCACCCACCTTTTAAAAATTTTGTGGTTCTTTTGTATTGGTTTCCATTTTTAGTGACATTGGTGATCCAGGGGCACACCTAAATTCTCAGTCAAGTGTGACAAGCACTGTTTTCTGTAATCCTGATGGGATAAAAGCTGCACATTATTCATAATTGGCTATTTGCATTTTAAGATAAAGTGTCATGGACTATGTAGGAAAATGGTTGCTCAAAAACATTTCTGATGTAAGGAAAATGTTCAGAGATAGATTGTGGTGATGAAAGCATGACTATGTTATCATACTGTGACAGCTGATTGTATACCATGGATGATTGTATGGTGTGTGAATGTATTTCAATAAAACTGAATTTAATATATAAAAAAAATTAGGAAGGAAAATACAGAAACAAGTAGAACTCAGATCAGAAATGGTAAGTCTTTCTCAGATTATATATGAACTGAAATTTGTGTGTGTGTGGTCTGCTCCCATTCCAAGTGATACATTATAATTAATTAATGATGCTGGGAAATAACATGAATGTTTCTAGAGTTGAAAATGGCCCATTGTCACTGAAGCATGCCCCTTCTCAGGCAGACACAGAGCCCTTGAGAACTTTATCCCCTGGGGACAGGCTCAGAGCCCCAAGCATTCCCGACTAGTCCTGACTTCAGCACCTTTCAGGCAGCGTGTTCTGAGTCAGGGTACTAAGTCACAGAACTGTTACATGTTCTCACTTTCTGTGCTCACGGAACCAGGTAGCTGCAGTGTTTCTGCCTTCCTCAAAATCACCTCCGTCCTCGGGCAGTTGTTCCGTCAGGCACGCCTGGAGGAACCTGCATTGGACCACTTGTGATGTGTTTTTGAGTGTCTTGGATCCAAGAATCTCAGTAGGCAGGGCTCCTTCTTGTGAATAAATACATCTGATGACTCCCAGGATGGAGACAACCAGGAGCCCTCTGGGTTCGTCTTACTAGGTATCCTCACTTTCCCTTCACTCTAAGGGCTATTTTCATCCTATTGTGCCACATGGTTTTCCTTGTAAGCCCCCCTCAGCTCTTTCTGGGACGAAATAATACATAAAAATAAATGAAGTGAATGGCAATTCCCTTCCACAGGCTGGTGGTTTAGTTAAACAGCAGCAGAAGGGCAGGTGGGGAGAGTTCCCGGGCCTCAGTGTCGCCATGACAACTGTGTGTACCACCTCCCGCTGGGTCCTTCCAACCTCCATTACTAAGTCCAGCTCACACGTACACCTCCACCAGCCTCAGCCCCCCTTGAAGCTGTCTCCAAGCGACAGGCAGGACCGGGGGACTCCCCATGTGCTCTCACAATCCTGGCTTCCCTCTTTCCGGGACTCACCTGGTGGCATTCCGGTTACCTGTTTAGTTCTGCCTCTCCAGACCATGAGCCCAACTTGAAGGCAGGGGCAAAGTGCTCTTCATTGTTTATTCCTACCAGCATCTACTCCTGAGCTTTGCCCACAATAATTGTGCAAGAAATGCAAATGAATGGAGGAAGGGGAGAGTCTTTGGGAATCGCCATAGCAGCAGCCGGAACCCTGACACCCTGCCTGGGAGCTGCCACTTATGCCTATTGACATTTAACACTAAGTTTAAATTAATTAAAATTAAAAACTCAATTCCTCAGCTCCACCAGCCATGTTTCAAGTGCTTGACTGCCAGCTACCTATGGCCAGTGGTCACCACACCAGACAGAACAGATATAGAACATTTCCAGCATCATGGAAAGTTTTACTGGACAGTGTTGCTCTAAGAGGATCCCGTAACCAGTGCCCAGGGTTGCTGTTGGTGTTTGTTCACTTCATCCCTAGCCCGTCAGGGCTCTGCCAACTAGAGTTAACCCTGGAACAGAAGAGACAACGTAAGCAGTGTGGTGGTTTGAAGCTGTGTGAACTCCAGGAAGACAAACTGAATCCATTCCTGTGGGTGTAAATCCATTGTAAGTGGGATCTTTTGTTGAGGCTACTTCAGTTAAGGTGTGACCCACCTCATTCAGGATGGGGCTTAATCCTATTACTGGACTCCTTTATAAATGCAATGAATATATATATATATATATATATATATATATATATATATATATATACATATTAAGAGAGAGAGCGAGAGCAAGAGAGCGACATGGAAGCAAGGAAACCTAGAAGAGAAGGGAGAAACCAGGAGATATCACCATGTGCCTTGCCCTGTGGCAGAGGAGACAAGGATCACTGGCAGCTGGTCTTCAGGAAGAAAGCTTTGCCTTCATGATGCCTCAATTTGGACATTTTCCCAGCCTAAAATTTGTAAGTGAATAAATTCCCATTGTTTAAGCCAAACCCATTTCATCATATCTGCTTCAAGCAACCTTACAAACTAAAACACAGTGTATTCCTCTTGGGATTGCTGCCCAGTTGTTGCCTGTAGCTACAGGTTACGCATTTTCATTATGGTATGGTGTTCCATTTTATGGAACATATGTCAACTTATTTCTCCATTCTCTTGTTGGTAAATATTTGCATTCTTTTATG
The DNA here is from genome assembly GCF_015220235.1 of Choloepus didactylus. Lineage (NCBI taxonomy): Eukaryota > Metazoa > Chordata > Mammalia > Pilosa > Megalonychidae > Choloepus > Choloepus didactylus. Next base: position 74,413,577 of record NC_051323.1, on the reverse strand, counting down.
TTTTGGGTCAGATTTGCATATATGAACTCATTCCTGTTGAGAATATACCTAGGAGTGGAATTGTGAAAGCTCGACTTCGGTGGATACTGCTAAAACATTCCCCAAAGTGGTTGTTCCAATTTACAACCCCACCGATAAGAGATGAGTTCCGGTGCTCCCCATTCTGGTCAACACTTGGTATTGTTAATCTTTTGGCATGTATAGCTCATTATAGATTTTTGTTGGCCTTTTCCTGACGATTAGTGAGGTTAATCATCTTTTCACATTTTTATTTGTCATTTAAATATCATCTTTTGGAAAATGCCTGTCTTGGTTGCCTGTTTTGTTCTTGGTGATTTGTAGGAATTCTTTTGAATGTTGCATAGGATCCCTTTGCTGGTTATATGTGTACCAAATGTCTTCTTCCACTCTGTAGCTTGTCTATTCATTCTCATAGCGGGGTTTTTTGATGAACATGAGTTTCTAATTTTAATGTGGTCCAATTAATCAATCACACTTTATGGTTAGTGCATTTTGTGTTCCGAGGAAGCATTTTTGCCTACCCCAAAGTCATGAGATTTTCTTTAATGTTATCATCTAGAAGTTTTCTTATTTTATTTTTCATGTGTATATCTATGGACCATGGAACTGATTTTTGTGTATTGTGTGGAGATTTTGGATTACCAGCTAACTCAGAATTATTATCTGCAAAGATCATCATTTTATCCCCTGTTCTGAGGTATCACCTTGGTCATAAATCAAGTATCCATACACATGGATCTGTTATGGGATTCTCTACTCTGTTTCATTCATCTATTTACATGTTTTTGCACCTGAACCACACTGTCTTAATATAGCTTTATAATAAATCTTGGTATCTGAAATTGGAGGTCCTCTGGATTTTTCCTCTTTAAGGCTGTCTTGGTTATTCTTGGGCTTTACATTTCTACGTGAATTTAGAATCAGCTTGTCAATTTCCAAAAAATAAATGCTAAGGTTTAATTGAGATTTGGAAAGAATTGACTTCTTGACAGTACCGAGTCTCCCAATCCATAAACAAGGCATACCTTCCATTTATTAGTCTTTCTTGATTGTTCTTAATAATGTTTTATAGCCTTCTGTATAAAAGTCTTGCACATATTTTGTTAAATTTATTCCCAGTTATTTGATCTGCTATTGCATGTCATCATTTTTAAAATTTCACTTTCTAATTCATTTACATTTAGTTTAAATTCTTTGGATGTCATTATATTAAATATCATCTGTGGATAATGACAGTTTTATTTCTTCCTTTTCAGTCCATAAATATATTTGTCCTGATGAGAAGCTAGGATGTCCATTACAGTGTTGAATGGAAGTAGTCATAGTAGGTTGACTTGGTTTGGGTTTCCCAAAGGCCAAGACAAGAATTTGAGTGCATGTAGTTTATTTGGGAGGTGATCCCAGGAAATACTGGTAAAGAATTGTGGAAGTAAGAGAGGGGAAAGAAGGAAGACAATAAATGGTTCATTATCAAGTCAGTGTCCACTGTGGGCAATTGGTGCTAAAGCCCCTTAGGAACACTGGGGAGCAGAGTAGTTTGTCTGAATTTTTGCAACTGAAATACAATGAAACTGGGATCTTTATCCACCAGCTTCCCATTTGGCGTTGGTGGTGAGCCACTTCAGGGGACATTTTAAGAGTTTTTTTACATCTATGATAATGAGAGAGATTGCCCATAATTTTCCTTTGTCCTTATCAGGTTGTGAATCAAATTTATGCTGGCTTCTTAACTTTTTGTTTTTTCTCTGGGACAGTTTGTTTAATATTTATCCTATTTGGAAACATTTCCCATTGAAGCCATCAGAACTTGGTATTTTCTTTTTGGAAAGATTTTAAATTACATATTCAATTTTATTTAATAGAAATAGTACTACACATATTTTCTCCTCTTTCTTGGGTCAATTTTGGAAAATTGTGTTTTTCAAGGAATTTCCCATTTCATCTAAATGTTTACATTTACTGGTAATAAGATTGTTTATAATATCTTCTCATCATCTTAATGTCTGTAGGATCGCTATATTGGTGTTTCATGCTTTTTCTATATTTTGTCTTTATTGTTCCTGGTAGGAGATTATCAATTTTATTAGCCTGGAAATTAATTTTATGTTTCTTTGGTTTTCCTGTGTTATTACATTGATTTCTACTATTATTTTCTTCCTTCTTTTCTTTTTGTTTTAATTTGATGATTTTTTTCTAGGTTTCTTGACATGGAGACTTAGATAATTTATTTTCAGCATGTTTTTTCTCATAACGTATGCATTTTAAGAACATAAATTTCCCTCTCATCATGGCTTTAGCTACATCCCACTTTATCTATTTTCATTATCATTTCATTTCATTTTTCCATTGTGATTTCTACTTTGACTTATAGGTTTATTTTAGAATCACCACATTTTCCTTTTCAAATTTTTCTTTTTATTATTGTGAGAGATCTTATTTAGCTCTAGTAATACTTCCTGCCTTAAATTCTACTTTGTCTGATGTTATAATAGCTATTTCAGCTTACTGTTGTTATTGTTTACACCATATATTTTTCTGTTCTTTTAACTTCAACTTTTTTGCATCCCTTTGTGTACAATGTCTTTTCTAAGCAGCAGAGAGTTTGTTTCATTTTAATTAATTCTGATAATCTTTGTCTTTTAATTGAAATACTAGTCCATTTACGTTTAATGTAATTACTGATAAACACGGTGTTCTAGTTTGCTAATGCTGCCGGAATGCAAAACACCAGAAATGGATTGGCTTTTATAAAAGGGGGTTCATTTGGCTACACAGTTACAGTCTTAAGGCCATAATGTGTCCAAGGTTACACATCAGCAATTGGTTACCTTCACTGGAGGATGGACGATGGTGTCCGGAAAACTTCTGTTAGCTGGGAAGGCATGTGGCTGGCATCTGCTCCAAAGTTCTGGTTTCAAAATGGCTTTCTCTCAGAACATTTCTCTCTAGGCTGCAGTTCCTCAAAAATGTCACTCTTAGTTGTACTTGGGGTATTTGTCCTCTCTTAGCTTCTCTGGAGCAAGAGTCTGCTTTCAACGGCCGTCTTCAAACCATGTCTTGTCTGCAGCTACTCTCTCAGCTTCTGTGTACTCTTCAAAGTGTCCCTCTTGGCTGTATCTCCTCTTCAAAATGTCACTCACAGCTGCACTGCATTTCCTTCTGTTTGTCAGCTCATTTATATGGCTCCACTGATCAAGGCCCACCCTGCATGGGTGGGGCCACACCTCCATGGAAATATCTCATCAGAGTTATCACCTACAGTTGGGTGGGGCACATTTCCATACAAACAACCTAATCCAAACATTCCAATTTAATCCCCACTAATATGTCTGCCCCACAAAATTGCATCAAAGAATATGGCTTTTTCTGGGGGACATAATACATTCAAACCAGCACACATGGGTTAAATCCACCAACTTACTATTTGTTTCTCTATTTGTCCCATGTATTTCTCCTTTATTGACTTCTTTTAGATTAGCAAAGGTTTTTGTTGTGTTTTTTATTCCATTCCATGCCCCAACCTTTATTATCTTGTTAATTATACATTCTTTTATTATTCATTTACCTTAGAGATTATACCATGCATCCTTGACTTTTTAGAGTACCCCTTAAATTTGTACTTTCACTGCTTCCTAGACAGTGCAAGGACCTTAGAACACTTTAACTCCATTATGTCTTTTTTACCTTTTGTACTATTGTTGTCATGTATTTTAATTGAATATATATTTTAAACCCTTAAAGAAAAAAAAGATTTGTCCACATTATTTTTTACCTTTTCTAGCACTCTTCATTCCTTCCTTCACCTCCATGCTTTCAGCTGAGATAATTATCCAACTAAATAAAAAGAGCTTCCAGTTTCTCTGTTAAGTCAGTCTGCTGCTAATGAAGTATTTCAGTTTTTGTTTTATTTTTGTTTAGTTTTGTTTTTTAAAAATCACTTTATTTCACCTTCATCTTTGAATGCTATTTTCTCTAGGTAGAGAATTCCAGGTTGGCAATATCTGAATGATGATGATGCATTTCTTTGGGCTTTCATAATTTCTGTTGAAAGCAGTTAGAAATGTTATTTTATCTTTGAATGCAATGTGGTCTTTATTCTCTTTTTCTATTTAAAAATGCTTTTAAGATTTGCTCTTTAACTTTGGTTTTCAGCCTTTTAATGATATGCCTAGGTGTGGCTTTCTTTGTATTTATCCTGCTAGGATTCTTGAATCTGTAACTTGATGTCTTTCAGTACTCTTGGAAAATTATAGGCCAGATTCTCTGAAGCCATATTCTCTCTTTTCTTCCTTCTGGGACTTCAAGTCTACATATGTCAGACTTTTTCACTATAGCCCATATGTTTCTTATTGTATGTCTGTTTCTTTTCCTTTTAGTGTTTCAATTTGGATATTTCCAACTGACTGATCATCCAATTCTCTAATCCTCTCTTCTTCTGAGTATAATCTTCTAATCTCCTGTCATTCTCATGGGGAAAGTTTGGTTTGAAACAAACTACACCATCATAGCTGGAGGTATCTCTAGTCCTTTTAAAGTCTCTGGTCATTTAAATTTCATTTGGCTTACTTTTCTCAATTCCTTCTTCCTTTTATCTTATTGCATCTTCAGCTATGTTGCTTCTCTTTTGTGCTGCTTCTATTTTAGTGTTTATTCTTGTAACCATTTTGTTTCTCTTCCAGCTTTCTTCTGCTCTGCTAATTCATGCTCCATGTTTCTCTGTTCCTTGCCATATCTTTCTCAGTTTCTTAAATCTGGGCTTCATGCTCTTCTTTTACATGAGTGTTCTAGTTTGCTAATGCTGCCGGAATGCAAAACACCAGAAATGGATTGGCTTTTTTTTTTTTTTTTTCAATATGAGTAAGTAAACGTTTATTATTTTTTTTAGTGTATTATTATTATTTTTTTAATTCAGTTTTATTGAAATATATTCACAAACCATACAGTCATCCATGGTATACAATCAACTGTTCACAGTATGATCATATAGTTATGCGTTCATCACCACAATCTATTTCTGAACATTTTCCTTACATCAGAAAGAATCAGAATAAGAATAAAAAATAAAAGTGAAAAGAGAATACCCAAACCATCCCCCCATCCCACCCTATTTGTCATTTAGTTTTTACTCCCATTTTTCTACTGATTTTTTTTCAATTTTTTAACTTTGTTTATCAAAAAATTAAAAACAAACAGGCAAACAACAACCAAAAAAACCCCACAACATTTCAAACAAAGCAATGGATTAAGGAAAACAAATAACCTAAAATAACTACTTTGCTTCCAATATGTTCCTACCATACCCCAAGAAAATTAATAAACCATGTCCAAACAGAGGAGTAAGAAAAACAAATAATCTAAAATAACTACATTGCCTCCAACATGTTCCTACCATACCCCAAGAAAATTAACAACCCCTAAGAAAACAAAGGAATAAGAGAAAAAAAAAACCTAAAATAACTCTATTGCTTCCAACATGATCTTACTATATCCAAGAAAGTTTACAAACCATAATCATTCCTGAGCATTCCCATAACATTGAGATTAGGATTGGCCTTTATAAAAGGGGGTTTATTTGGTTACACAGTTCCAGTCTTAAGGCCATAAAGTGTCCAAGGTAATGCATCAACAATCAGGTACACTCACTGGAGGATGGCCAATGGTGTCCAGAAAACCTCTGTCAGCTGGGAAGGCACGTGGCTGGTGTCTGCTCCAAAGTTCTGGTTTCAAAATGGCTTTCTCCCAAGACATTCCTCTCTAGGCTGCAGTTCCTCAAAAATGTCACTCTTAGTTGCTCTTGGGGCATTTGTCCTCTCTTAGCTTCTCCAGAGCAAAAGTCTGCTTTCCAGGGCCATCTCCAAAATGTCTCTGTAAGCTGAAGCCCCTCTCTCAGTTCCAGTGTGTTCTTCAAAGTGTCCCTCTTGGCTGTAGCTCCTCTTCAAAATGTCACTCTCAGCTGCACTGAGTTCCTTCTGTTTGTCAGCTCATTTATATGGCTCCAGTGATTTAATTTAGACCCCCCCTAAATGGGTGGGGTCACACCTCAATGGAAATTATCCAATCAGAGTCATCACCCACAGTTGGGTGGGGCACATCTCCATGGAAACACTCAAAGGATTACAATCTAATTAACACTGATATGTCTGCCCACAAGATTTCATCAAAGATAATGGTGTTTGGGGGGACATAATACATTCAAACTGGCACAATGAGCAAATGCTTCATTAATTCTTTAAAAAATTTTCTGGCACTGTGTTTTTCAGTTTTTCCTCTATTGCATGCCAACAGCCTTTTTGGTAAGTGTCCTTCACCTGCTGCATCCTCAATGTTACTTTCACTTGTTCTTTCCTGTGGAATCTTTGTTTACGTTCTGTGACTTTAAAGGAAATTATTAGTCTTCTTTTTAAAGGTGTGAGTTCTTCCTGAAGGTTTAGATTGAGGAGGGGCCAGGGTCATGCTGTGCATGTGTGAGTTCTTTTAACCTTTATTTCTTCACAGACTGATGAGATAAGCACAGCTGAACCGCTCACACGCCCCTGCTCACCGTCATCCTGCAAACGTGGCTTGTCTGTGTTCTTATTTGTTAAGACTTTGGGCCTAACCAGTCTAGGGACTCTCCAGCTACGAACTTGTGTGTTGTTTTCGTTATTCTAAAAGGGATTGTTGGTGTTGTCCCTCAGGGTGTTTCATTTACTTTGAGGAAGCAGAACATCCTGGCTTTGATAGACCTTTCCACCTGTGGATATCCTCTCTCGATATCTTCCCACATGCCTGCTTGACCTTTGCTAAATTTGGAAGACCTTCCTCATCTATTGCAGTTCAGGGTTGCAGATTTCTCTTAATCTCTTTCACAAAAGGGTTTAGTTCCTGTTTCTTATTCTACTTCTTGATTCTGAGTGATTTGGCAGAGAAGCGGGAATTGCCCCTTTACACCACATTTTAAAACCAGAAGGCTCACCCAGATTCTTTTCCATATAACATTATTTTTAGTCTCACTGCATCACATGTAATTTTTTGAGAGTCATTTTAAGCAATGATTAGGGAACTGAATTCAAGTTTAAATTCAATATGCCTGGCACTACCAATGCAAATAGCTCAATTGAAGTGACAACTGAACAATCAGATACTGTACCACTTGGCTAAACTCGCATGTGTGCAGACAATGACAGCTCCATAACAGTGGGCATCTCTGCTTGGTAACTGGGAAGCATCTGTTGACATAAATTTAAGATGCCTTCCAAAATAGGAAGTGTAGAAGTGTAGAAAAGTGGTGAGTGGCATTTCAGCTGGGCCTGAAGAATGGATAGAATCTAACAGGCTGATGAGGCAGGTGAGTTCCTTCCATGGAGCAGCGTCAACTTTTGAAAGGCTGAAATTTTAGAATGGGTGTGGGAATCAAATAACAAATAGTCCATTTGGGCAGGAGAATAAGGTTCTGTGGCATATGGCATTTCATTTTTCTACTGAATTGAATACTAATTCTTTAACTCAGAAAAGAAGTCTGTCTCCAAGTTTCCAACAAACCCATTGTCACCTCATTGTCTACAGATCAATGCTTAAATGCTAAAACCTGCATTCAAAGCCCTCTACCCCATGGAGCTAAAACTACACTGAAGAAATTGGATGAATGACCCATCAAGCTCTGTTCTAGTTTGCTAATGCTGCCGGAATGCAAAACACCAGAGATGGATTGGCTTTTATAAAAGGGGGTTTATTTGGTTACACAGTTACAGTCTTAAGGCCATAAAGTGTCCAAGGTAACACATCAGCAATCGGGTACTTTCACTGGAGGATAGCCAATGGTGTCTGGAAAACCTCTGTTAGCTGGGAAGGCACGAGGCTGGCGTCTGCTCTAAAGTTCTGGTTTTAAAATGGCTTTCTCCCAGGACGTTCCTCTCTAGGCTGCAGTTCCTCAAAAATGTCACTCTTAGTTGCTCTTGGGGTTTTTGTCCTCTCTTAGCTTCTCTGGAGCAAGAATCTACTTTCAACGGCCGTCTTCAAACCATCTCTCATCTGCAGCTACTCTCTCAGCTTCTGTGCATTCTTCAAAGTGTCTCTCTTGGCTGTAGATCCTCTTCAAACTATCCCTCTCAGCTGCACTGAGTTCCTTCTGTTTGTCAGCTCATTTACATGGCTCCAGTGATTTAATTTAGACCCACCCTGAGTGGGTGGGGTACCACCTCCATAGACATTATCCAATCAGAGTCATCACCCACAGTTGGGTGGGGCACATCTCCATGGAAACACTCAAAGAATTACAATCTAATTAACACTGATAGTCTGCCCACACAAGATTACATCAAAGATAATGGCATTTGGGGGGACATAATACATTCAAACTGGCACAAGCCCTTTTAATTCTAAGACGCCATGCCTCAGTGTTGGTCTCTTCCCTCCTCCCACACACATGTGAACGCTGCTCTCTGAGTGTGTCTTGCACTTTCCTATAAATGTACCAGTGCTCATTCTGGTTCCTTCCTGCTGTGGTTTGTGCTGTATGTACCCCAGAAAAACTTGCTCTTACACTTAATCTACTCTGTGTGTGCAGACCCCTTGTAAGTAGGACCCTTGGTTGAGGTGACTTCAGTTAAGTTGTGGCCCACCTTAATCAGGATGGGTCTTAATCTTACTACTGGAGTCTTTTGTAAGTGGAATGAAGTTCAGAAACAGAGGAAGAAAAGCCAGAGAAGGAGCAGCCAGGAGCTGAACATCAGTGTAACCTGGAAGAGAAGGGCGAGACCAGGAGACACTACCATGTGACAAGCTAAGGACCAAGGATCGCCAGAAGCCAGCCCCAGAGTGCCACAGTCTTCAGGGAGAGAGCACTACCTTGATGATACCTTGATTTGGACTTTTTCCTAACCTCTAAACTGTGAGTGATTAAATCCCCATTGTTTAAGCCAGCCCATTGCATGGTATTTGCTTGAGCAGCCAAGGAAACTAAAAAACGCTTCCCAATTGACCAATTCTTCTGATCAAAATCCTGCCATCTTTCAAAGTCCCACTGACCTTTACTAATTCCCCAACCAGATATGACCTTGGTTTCTGCCTCTTGGCCTGCATTATTCTCAATCTTGTCAGGCCAGGTACCACCCCCTCGGGGAACAAGGGCTCTCACTCTGACGCCTCAGCTCATCCCTCTGCCCTCGGCAAGCTCTTCCAAACCAACCTTCAATGTGCTGCTCTCCTGGTGCCCTCTTCCCATGTTCAGTTGAACCCACAACTAATAACCTGTACATTCCTTGCTTTGACTTGGACGTTTCAGATTCTGGGCCTACTGTTGTCCCCGAGTGGGCCTTGACTTCTCTGCTGGTTGTAACTGTCTATTCCCTTGACACTGCTGTGAAACCAGGCAACAAGCTCCACATTTCCAGAGCCTCTCACCCCAGTGGTCATCACACTGACCCTGTCAGTCCCCAGGCCATGGTCCCCCAGATGCCCACTGAACACTACCTACCAGGCTTTATCCTTTGCCTTATGTCATCAACCTCGGGGATACTGAACAGTCTTCTTGGGTTTTTAAGTCTTTGTGTGTTTGTCTCACACTCTTGGGTCCTTGAGGATGGAGCCTGCAATGCCCAGCTCAGTGCCTTGCATACAGAAGAGCTCAGAAAATATTTATTTGGTGTCCTTTGAATATGGGAAACTTAAGCTGACCCGGGTATCTCCCAGTGTGCCTCAGCAGTGACCACATCTCAGAGGACAGGTCACTGGGAGGCTCTGTGCAGGGAACAGGGTGCTTTCCACTGTAGCCAGGCTCCCGTCCCAAGTGTCTCCCGCAGTTTGACGGCTTGATGCATTCAGAGTGAAACAGACCCTGAAGTCCCCAACAGAACTGTGAATGGATGGTTTCTGGATATGTGTCCTCAGCTGTGCCTCCGCAACCCCCAGTCTCCTCTCTTGACCCTCCCTCACTTGTGCTTGACCATCAGCCACACCAAAGCAAAAGGGAGCCCCTCCCCTGCTGGTGTGCAGGCTCCCCGAGGCCAGGCACCAAGCCCTTTTGTATGTCTGTGCATCGTCTAGTCCAGGACACGGCTGGCCCAAGCTGGGCCCAGAGTTTGCACTCACTGAAGTTGTGGCATGAAAAAAAAAGCATTTTATGCCTTTATGCTCTAGTTGTGCCCCCCCTTCCTGCCTCACTTGCCTTCCGTAGCTGCCGGAATCTTTCCTCTCTCTCCTTTCTTTAAGCTTCTGCCAGAGCATTTGTATTTTAAATTTAATTTCCATTTGTTATTCATTAGAGAAAGAATGAAGACAGAAGGGCCTTTGAAGTGACTGATGGCACAGCCCAGGGGCTGGACAAGCATCCCCATGGACTCTGCTGTGTGGGTGATTAATGCTGTGAAACAGATAACCCTGCTCTGAGTGGCTTAAAATGGCAAATATTTCTTAGCTCACAGTTTCTTTGGGGCAGGAATTAGGAGCGGCTTAGCTGGGTCGTTGCTGCTCAGAAGCTGTCGAGTGGTTGCTGTCCGGCTGTCGGCCGGGATGTGGTCATTTGAAGGCTCGACAGGGGCTGGAGGGCCCGTTCCCAGCTGGCGCCCCCACACGGCCGCCGGGGGGCCTTCAGTTCCCGGCCAGGTGGGCCTCCCCCCGGCTGCTGGAGTGTCCTCGTGACGTGGCAGCTGACTTCTCCCCTCTCCGAGAGGCCGCGGTGCCTTTCATGACCTGGCCTTGGGGATGATGCACCGTCGCTTCTGCCGGGCTGTCCTGGTTAAGGTGGGGCTCAGGGCTGCACAGGGGCAGGGACCCGGGAGGTGGGACCCCTGGGGGCACTGTGGAGGCTGGCTGCCCCACCCACGCACCTGGGGTGTGTCTCCGTGCCGGTCACTAACCCAATTCTCGTTTCCTTAATTTGAAAATACTGATGCTTACCTCACTTTTAGAAGGTGCTTGGAACGGCTCCTTGGTCCCCCACTTCCTGGGGCGCTACAGGGAAGCCTGTTGCAGCCTCTCCCCGAAACCCTCCAAGCCTCGGCTCTCATCCCCTCCCCTTTGCATCCTTCCCTCCGGACCAGGGGGGCAGGTATTTTCCCGGGGAGAAGGAGGGAGGAGCCGCATTCTTCAAACGTCACTTCTCCCAAAAAAATATTTATGCCTCAGTCCTCCATGTTCCCCTAAGGACCCAGGCTTTGGAATCCAAAAGCCAGGAAGAATATTGCCAATAATTTATTTTTTCTCCTAGCCTATCACATCCCCTATCATGGCAACGTTGACTATTTGCTTGAGGAGAGGATCAGGAGAGAAACAAAAAAAGGTTATTTCCGAAATATTATTTCACCATAATGCTAAGCATAGGATGAAATAGGGTTTCAAAGGATGGGCCCCTCACCTTGATTGGCTTCCTGGAGGAGGTGTTATCACATATGAATAGGAGTCACCCAGCGCGATCAGGGGAAGGCCCTGGATTGGGTAAGGGCTATTCAGGTAAAAAGCACTTGTGTAAATTCATGAAGGCATGAAACATCTCCACCCCTGCTGCCAACAGGGGTTGGGCCTAGAGATGGTGTGGGATTGGGTGAGATTGAGTGGGATTGTGTGGGATTGTGAGGGTGGTGTGGGGTTGTGCAGGATTTGTGGGATTGGGTGGGATTGGGTGGCATTACATGGGATTGTGTGGGACTATGTGGGCCTAGAGATGGGTGGGATGCAGGTGGGATGAACAGGAACTGGGAAGGTGTGGGCAGCTCCGAGCAGCCCTGGGAAGGGGGTCAGGAGTCTGGGTCCAGGTGGCCTGGGGAAATCAAATCACTGGTCAGACAGTGAAAAGGCAGAGGATCCCCAATGGAAGTTGGGGTGAGCAGCGGGAGGCAAACGAATGAGCCTGTTCTGCTTCCTGATGTTCTCTCAGCTGAAATGTGGTGATGCCTGAAAGGTGAAATAATTCTTTAGAATGGCAGGAAAAGGGAAGTGCACACAAGGCTTCAGGCTCTTTATCTGTGTTGGTTCTACAACAGGTGTCCGAGAAGCATATTCTTGAGAACTTCTGCATGTGGGGTGTGTGGTCAGGGAACAGCTCAGAGAAACAGTCACCTCCTTTGGAAAGCACCAAAAAACACTTTTTTTCCTGATGGTGGGAGACAAAGATGGTGGCTCATGTTTTAGCATGGAGCCCTCTTCTGTTAACGCTCACAGTCTCATCATATATGAGAAATTCTGTCCATTCAAATCCTAGCTCCAGAATGCAGTTGCATTCTTATTTTTAAATCAGCTTTAGTGAGTAATAATTTACATATAATACAATGTTCAGTTTGATGGGTATTGACACATGTATCCCTCTGTGTACTCACCATCACAATCATGATATAGCACATTTCCATTACTCCCAAAAGTTCCCTTGAGTCTTTTGGTGACTGTGCTGGTTTGAATCTATTATGTCCCCCACAAAGCCATGTTCTTTAATGCAATCTTGTGGGAGGCAGACTTATTCATCCTTTGATTAGGGTGGAGCCTTTTGATTTGGTTGTTTCCATGGAGATGTGACCTTTTGATTAGATCATTTCCATGGAGGTATGACCCCACCCATCCAGTGACTAGTTCACTGGAGTACTTTAAGAGAGACGTTTTGGAGAGAAGCTAAGCGCCAACACAGATGCAGACACTTGGAGACGCTGGGAGACGCAGACAGAAGGACGTTTGGAGATGCTAAGCTAAGAGATGAAGCCCAGAGTTCACCCCAGAGAAGGTAAGAGGGACTCCCAGACACTTAGAGAGAACCAAGCAGAGAGCTGAAGGAAGCTAAGAGAGACAGAAGCTCAGAGACATTTTGGAGAAAAGCCATTCTGAAATGCAACCTGGGAGCAAAGGACCAGCAGATGCCAGCCACATGCCTTCCCAGCTGACAGACGTGTTCCGGATGCCATCAGCCTTTCTTCAGTGAAGGTATCCTCTTGTTGATGCCTTAGTTTGGACACTTATTGAAATTTGTGAACTACTAAATCTACTTCAGAAAAGCCATCCGTTTCTGGTATTTTGCATAATGGCAGCTTTAGCAAACTGGAACAGTAATCAAGCCCTCACCCCAGCGCAGCCACAGTCCAATTGTAGAACGTTCCTATCACCCTAAAAAAATCCCTCACACCCATTGGCAGTCAATCCCCACTGGAGCATGTGGCAGGTTGAATTCTGTGCCCCAGAAAAAATCATGTTCTTACTCTACCTGTGGGTGTGAACAGGTAAATGTTATTGAAGATGTTATTTTTAGTTACGGTGGGGCCCGACTGAGTGAAGTTGGGCCTCAAACCTATTACTGGAGGCTATGTGAAGAAACAGCCACGTGGAGGGAAAGAGCTGGAAGTCAAAGAATCTGGAATGGAAAGCAGAGGACATCACCATATGACAGGAAAGCCAAGGAACCCAAGGACTGCCGGCCAGTGGGAGCACTACTGTCTTGGGAGGCAGCCAGCCTGCTGCCTCCGAAACCGTGAGACAAAAAAAGTCCTGTTTGTCTTCTAAAGCCACCCCACTGTGTGGTATTGTCATGGCAGGTGGGAAATTAGGACAGAACAAATATTTCACTGTGACTTTTGGGGAACTGGGCTGAGCAAGTGCTTTAAAGGGTCTGCACTCACTTGCCAGGGACCCTGGGGAAGACGCCACCCGGGGCAGGCTTGTCTCTGTGTGTGGCATCCGGGCTTCAGTTCTTTTTGCAAATGTGGTCACAGGTGTTTTCTCCGTGCTCCTCCTTGGAGCCTAAGCAGGCTGGGCTTAAAGGGACCTCTGGCTGTCCTTCAGTGCCTCTGCTGCTGTCTGCACCCTGAGGAGTCTGTCCTGCTGGCCAGCTGTGGCTGGAAGGAGTGACAGGAGCAGGGTTGGATCTCCCTGGGGCACCACACGGACGTGGGAAGAACACAAATGATCATGGCAGACTTGGACTGAAAACTAGGCTCATTTAGGCAGCAATTGTGTTTAATCTCAAAGGGCTGACACACACCTAGAAACACGTGGTAAAACTGCCACCTTAATTGGCAAAAATAAGAGTAAAAGCTTGTCAGGGAGCTGATAGTCCTCTCCTTGCTTCCACCAGAGCCCAAAGAGAAGGCAGAAAGGCAGGATTTACTTTTTATTTTTTTTAAATTAAATTCAGTTTTATTGAGATATATTCACATACCATACAATCATCAATGGTGTGCACAACTGTTCACAGTACCGTCACATAGCTATGCATTCATCACCCAATTCATTTCTGAACATTTTCCTTACATCAGAAAGAATCAGAATAAGAATAAAAAATTAAAGTAAAAAAGAACACCCAATCATCCCGCCCATCCCACCCTACTTTTCATTTAGTTTTTTGTCCCCATTTTTCTACTCATCCATCCATACACTGGATAAAGGGAGTGTGATCCACAAGGTTTTCACAATCACACTGTTACCCCTTGTAATCTACAATTGTCTTCAAGAGTCAAGGCTACTGGGTTGCTGTTTGATAGTTTCAGGTATTTACTTCTAGCTATTCCAGTACATTAAAATCTAAAGAGGGTTATCTATATAGTGCATAAGAATGTCCACCGGAGTGACCTCTTGACTCCATTTGGAATCTCTCAGCCACTGAAGCCTTATTTTGTTTCCTTTTGCATCTCCCTTTTGGTCATTTGGGACATCAATCCCACGATGCTGGGTCCAGATTCATCCCCAGGAATCATACCCTGTGTTGCCAGGGAGATTTACACCGCTGGGAGTCAGGTCCCATGTAGGAGGGAGGGCAGCGAGATCACCTGCCAAGTTGGCTGAGCTAGAGAGAGAGGCCATATCTGAGCAACAAAGAGGCACTCAGGGGAGACTCTTAGGCACAATTACAAGCAGGTTTAGCCTCTCCTTTGCAGTAACGAGCTTCATAAGGGCAAGCCCAAGACAGAGGGCTCAGCATATCAAGCCATCAGTCCTCAGTGTTTGTGAGAACATCAGCAACAATCCAGGTGAGGAAGCCCAACACTTCCACATTTCCCCCAGCTCCTCAGGGGGGCCCTGCATATGTATTTTTATTCTCTGCCCAAATTACTTCGGGATATGTTGCTATTTCACTCTAACCTATATAAACCTACCATATCTCACTTCCTATTCAAAGTTCCTCATAATTGTGGTGTTTGAATAAACTGACTGTAGGAGTTATATTGTTTAGAAAATATAGATCCTGTACCAAATTAAAATCTCTTCCCTTGGTCTCACATGGAAGTTGAAGTTTTAACACACAGTCAGTTTCAACCTTTTCCCTTTGGCCTTATTTGCCCTAGTTTTAACCAGACATGCTTCATTCATATCTTTAATTGAAGTCTGGGCTCTTTTTCAGCTTTTTTTTTTTTTTTTTTTTTTTAACAGTTGCTGTATGCACTAATACTGACATTCATACCTGCCGAGCTCTAGCTCTGAGTTTCAGGTGTCACACAGATACCAATGTTCCAGAGACCAATCAGGTTATACAACAAGGGATCAACATCTCAGAGTTTGGAGAAAGCCATTACAATTCAGGAGTAGATTTGACTGCTGTAAGAGCTTACACTCCAGGGACCATTACAATAATTGTTCCCCTGTTAGGCTGTGCTCTAAGACTCAATTCTGAGTTTACACATTGTAGTTACTCCCCATTGGTGAGGCATTATAGTGTTTGCCTTTGTTTCTGGTATACTTCACTCAAAATGCTGTGTACAGGATCCATTCACCTCGTTGTGTATCTCACAGCTTCACTCCTTCTCATAGGTGCTCAATATTCCATTGTATGCACACACCACAGTTCACCATTCTGGTCCTCAGTCAGTGTACCCTTAGGCACCTCCACCCACTGCAAATCATGAATCCTGCCTCCAGGAACACCAGTGTGCAGATGTCCATTCATGTCCCTGCTCTCAGATCTTCCCCTGACATACCCCATAATGAGGTTGGAGGACCTTATGGCCCCACACACTTAGCTTCTTGTGGAACCAGCACACTGACCCTCAGAGAGGCTACATCATTCTGCCTCCTCATCAACAGTAACTAGGTAAATCCCTCCCTCCATGTTTTCTCCAGCACTTTTACCCCTATTTATATTTTTTCCTACAATTTTATTAAGATACATTCACATACCATACAATTATCCGCAACGTACAGTCAGTTGTTCATGGTATCATCATATAGTTGTACATTTATCACCACATTCAGCACTTGAACATATTGATTACTATGAAAAAGGTTTTCTTAGCGAATAATAAAAAAGATAATAAAAAGAAAAAGAAAATGTCTTACAATACAATATAATAGCAAGGACAGAAAACAACACCACTACCAAGAATCCCATATCTCTGCCCTATATCCCCCTCTCATACACAATTTGCTTTGGTATATTGCCTTTGTTACATTTAATGGGAGCATATTACAATGTTACTGTGGACCATAGACTCCAGTTTGCTTTGATTATGTTTTTTCCCAAATACCATCCCTTTTTTACCACTCTGCATGGTTGACATTCATTTGTTCTCCCACAAGTAAAAGCACTTTTGTGTTTGTACATTTAGTAACAGTCATTGGCCACTCCAGTTTTTGCCAAATTATACAGTCCCAGTCTTTATCATCTATCTTTACCTCTGATGTCATACATTCCCCTATCCCACCTCTTTCAGCTTTACTCATAGATATCTTTGTTCAGTGTACTTACAATATTGTGCTACCATCACACAGTACTATGCTATCTATTTCTGCATCTATACAATCAATCCTGCTGAACATTCTGTAGTCCATCAGCATCAAATGCCCGATCTCTCCCCTCTTTCAATCTCCTGGTAGCCTGTGTTATCATCTTTTAACTCTCAAAGTTTGCTCATTAATGTTAGTTCATATTTGTCAGATGATACAGTATTTGTCCTTTTGTTTCTGGCTAACTTCAGTCAACATAATGTCCTCAAGGTTCATCCACATTATTACATGATCCATGTCTTTGTTCTGTCTTACAGCTGCATAGTATTCCATCATGTATATATAGCACAGTTTTTTATCCACTCATCCGTTGATGGACATTTGGGCTGTTTCCATCTCTTGGCAATTGTGAATAATGCCACAATAAACATCAGTTTACAAATGTCCGTTTGTGTCTTAAGTTTCAGTTCCTCTGAGTATATACCCAGCAATGGAATAGCTGGGTCATATGGCAGATCTATACTTAGCTTCCTGAGGAACCTCCATACTGTCTTCCAGAGTGGTTGCACCATTCTACATTCCCACCAACAATGAATAAGTGTGCCTCTTTCTCCACATCCTCTCCAGCACTTGTCATTTTCTGTTTTTTGGATAATGGCCGTTCTGGTAGGTGTGAGATGATATCTCATTGTGGTTTTGATTTGCATTTCCCTAATAGCCAGTGAAGTTGAGCATTTTTTCATGTTTTTGAGCCATAGGATTTACTTTTGATGTACTACCCCAGGATTCTACCAATGAAATTAAGGAATTGACAAGGTAAACCTAATTTAGTTGTCCACAGAATATCACAAATCAGAAAGCATGTGTCCCATCTGCCCTGCAGGAGACGGTTGGCTGCTCCTCTTTTGGCAGTGGCCTCAGTGGCTGGTTCATGGACCATGGGAGTGGGGTGTGTTTGAGAGCAGTGCGGAGGCTGTTGCCCCTAGAGGGCCACTGCTGGTATTAAAGAGACGTATTTAGAATGTGAGAACGCCAGGACCATCGTAGGCAGCCAGCTAGTTGCTCACGGGCTCCCTGGCGCACACACTTGTGAAATGCTTCCCTATGCTGGGTCGGGGTCTGGCTATCAAGCCTGGCTACTTAATTTGCAGGGTCCAGTACAATAAGAAAATGTGGGTCCCTTTGCTTAAAAAGCAGGAAAAAGCTTTTTCCTTTCTTTCCGGTCTGTCTCTCGGTGTCTTTTATTTGCCATTTAGTGTTGTGCTCCTTCACTCCTGGGGAAGCTCGTGGGGCAGGTGCAGACCCTCACAGGTGCCTGTGAGTGCCCCCCGACCTCGACTTTCCCTGAGCCCGTGCCCAGGTCGCCAGCAGGGGGGAGGGCAGCAGTGGTTGCTGGACAGGGGTGGGG
Organism: Choloepus didactylus; assembly: GCF_015220235.1. Classification (NCBI taxonomy): domain Eukaryota; kingdom Metazoa; phylum Chordata; class Mammalia; order Pilosa; family Megalonychidae; genus Choloepus; species Choloepus didactylus. The sequence continues at coordinate 74,395,540 of NC_051323.1, read as the reverse complement.
AGGGGGGGCTCAGAACCTGTCCCAGGGAGGCAGCAGGAGGGGGGGACCACCCGTGAGCCAAGCCTCCAAGCCCCTGGCACACGCTCCACTGTCCTGTCCAACCTCAATTACCAAACACAAATTCACAGATCAAATTATTAAGAATCTCAAGATGGCAACCACAGAGCACTAAACCCCTGCAATTGTTCTGAGCCTATCAGCCATCCCTGATGGGCTGCACTAGGTGGCCTTTATCATTTTGACCGGCCTCCTGCTGGTGGGGTTTGCCAGGAGGAGGCCCAGTGGTGAACAGAAAAGAAGGCTCTGGAAAGGACCTGGGTTGATGTGAGCTTCCCCACGTGCTCCTTGGACAACTTACTTATTCCTCATGTATAGAACAAAGGTGTCAGGGACGTTGCAAGGATCAGATGAAATGAGAAGAAAACATACATGTTTAAATTTATGGTTTTATTATTTTTGGGCTTCTGGCATCAAGCAAGGTGCCTCAGATGGGGAGAAAAATCCTTCAGTCCCATGCTTCCCGAGACGTTTCAGGGGGCAGTGCCAGGCCTGTGCAATATTTTGATTGAATGACGTTGACCTTCTGGACCTCCTCCTTCTTCTGCAGGACTGTGCCTTCCCCTCTTGGCACACTCCTGTCCCTGTGGCCTGGTGGTCCTTTCAGTGACATTCCACCCAGGCCATCCTGCAGGCCTCTGGTTCAGGTGCTCCCATGGCAATTGACACTCACTTGTCTTGGGTCCTGTTCGTTAGGACTCTTCAAGGTCCTCAGAGACTGTGATGGTTGGTTCATGTGTCAGCTGGGCCAGGTGATGGTGTCCAGGTGTCTGGTCAAGCAAGCACTGGCCTAACCGTTGCGGCAAGGACATTTGTGGCTGGTTAATAATCCAAAAGGCTGGTTTAGTAAATCATCAGTCAATTGGCTGCAGCTGTGACTGATGACATCAACGAAGGGCGTGTCTTCCACAATGAGAGAATGCAATCAGCTGGATTTAATCCAATCAGCTGAAGACTTTTAAATAAGACAGATAGAGGACTGTCACTTCTTCTTTGGCTGACCAGCGAAGCGTTTCCTGAGGAGTTCATCAAACACCCTCATCGAGGTAGCCAGTTTGCTGCCTGAACTAAGGAATGTGGACTCTACATCCCCACAGTTGCGTGAGACACTTTAATAAAATATTGTATTTAGATACCTCTTGTTGATTCTGTTTCCCTGGAGAACCCTGACTAATACAGGGCCTGAGGATAGAATCCAAGGAGTCTATGAATTTGGGTGGGAAAAAATTGAAACTTCGTTTTCACTGTCCTCAGACTGAGAAGCTGCATTTCCTTCTATCACGACTGTAGACAGCCAGCTGTGGGAGAAGAACGCCAAGGCTCTGTCACACTGGTCTTGGTATTTGCAGTGACATCACACTGGTCCCAGATATTTCCAAATATGGTTTATTCTCATCATTACTACAAAATTATAACACTTAGTTGACTTTCCACTAGATCTTGTTATTTTGTATGTTAATAAAGAAGCACATTTGTTAATACAGCACAATTTGTTTTTTCTAATATTTTGATAACTGTATTTCAATATAATCCATTTCCTTTGCAGTTCTGTGTATTTTAATTTATTCATTTGAAAGGATTTTTTTCTGTGATGGGATCCGTCGGCTTCCCAGATCGCCAAAGGGGTTCGTGGCACAAAACGTTGAAGAAAACTTGCCCTAGAGAGGAAATTAGGAAAAGGGAAGTTTGTCACTGGTGGCATCAGAGATACTGGATTTATTAGCCCTGCTTTCCCACCACTGGAGCACAAGACTCAGGGCACCCCAACAGCTCGAGCGCTCTGCTAAGGTCTCGCGCCCCGTTTGGCGTCCCCTTTACAGAGGATGCAGTTGCCTGACACAGCTGTGGTTGGCTCTGGGGTGACACTTTCTGGCAAGCTAAGTATTGGGGTGCCTGATAAAGGGAGAGAATGTGAGGGCCTCAGTGAGGCCACAAAAATGTCTTTGTGACTTTCACGATGGACTCACTAACTAGCCTTGCATACGTGGCAGAATCCGATCCAAGACTAACCCTGGTTGCTACACCCGTCTGGTTGTGAGGTTACAGAGAAGGAAATATATAGCTCCCACCCACTGCCAACCAGCAAAGGCTGGAGATACCCAAAATAGCAGGGCAATTGGTAGACCTAGAGATCCGCCCGGCTCGGTTGGAAACAGAATGCCTCCCCCTTTGTGTGTTACACTCGGGCGAAGCTTGCCCCCATCTCACAAACACTTCAGGGAAATCATCTCCTCACGGTTTACTCACTGCCGCTTCTTTCCCTGGGGCTCAAGGTCAAGTCCAGGGAAGGCCGGGAGGGGACCAAACCCACGAGCAAAACTGTGCTGGTTGCACATGATTCTGCAGCTCTCTTCCTTAGGACGAGTTCCCTCCGAGGGTTACCTCAGTCCCTCAGACAAAGAGAACATGCAGGTCTCCTCAGTGGGTTTGCTAGACCCCTGTCTCCTCTGATTCCCATGGACAGGGTTCCACTCATGTCAGGACCCTCTTCCCTACTGGCCTTGTTCACCCCAGAAGTCAAACCATGTCAGACACCCAGTTTAGAAGATGCTTTGAGCTCCCAGTAGAGGCACCGGGAGGCCTCGGACTTCTTAGCTCCCTGGTCTGGACACCAAGCGAGTGACGGCGGAGGGCAGGGAGTGGGGGGCAGAGACATAGCCTTGCTTCGGTTGTCCAGCCAACCGCGGCTACCACCCCTTCCCTTTTAAGTCAACATTTCCTTCAGGCTTGACCCCAAATCTCCCTACGGCCAGGGCAGTCTGCCTACTTGCTGCCCTTCCCTGGTACGCGTCCTAAAGTCCACCTCTGCCCCCGATATATTCACATATGAAGACTTCAAAATACACTAGAGCATTCAAAAGAGCTGCCCCACCTTTCTCCCAGAATAAATGCAAAGTCCAATATTGACCTAGTAAGTTTAGGCTCATCATGTAATTCAGTCTTCAACTGTCAGAAAAAATAGCTTCAGCTTTCTCTTCCACTCTGGAGACAGAATCTCTGTGACTCCTTTGATCCCCCAAAACTTCCTCAAAGTGTCAAGTTCTGCCCACAAAAATCAAGTTTTCAAGTGAGGAAAAAACTTGTTCAAAATGTCTGCGAACCAGTTCTCCACGTTACTGAAGTGCTTGGCTCTCCCTGCTGTTCTTGACCAGTGGAAAAGCGCCCATTTGCTTCGCTTTTGCTTCACGGGGCTCCTTTTTTTATATATGTACTTGTTTATTTTTGAGATATAATTCACGTACCATAAAATTCACCCACCTAAAGTAGACAGTTCAGTGGCTTTCAGTACAGTCACGGATTTGTGCAACCATCACCACCATCTCATTCCAGAACATGTTCATTACCCCAGAAAGAGCCTCCCTCACCCACTGGCAATCATTTTCTATTCTCCGCCCTCTCTGCAACCCCCTCCCCAACCCCTGGCGACCACTGAACTGATCCCCACCACCGTGGATTTGCCTGCTTCTTCATTCTTTTCAACCTTCTGAGTACAGGAATCCAATTCAGCCCTACAAAATCAACACTTCTTTAGCGTGGGTCCACGGTGTGCTCTCACTTTGACTCTGAATGGGTCAACCATGGTCAGTTGTCTTTACGCAGAATGTAAAGAAAGAGGGGCAGGAGGCCATGTGGGATCCCCAAGAGGGACGAGGGGCCAGAGGTTAAGGAGAAACCCCAGCACCTCACTTAGGAAACGAAAACACTTCTCATGAGCAATAAGGCTTCTGATAACCATGGAGAATGTCTGCCAAGCTCCGGAACCTTTGTTTTCTCATTCCTGGGGAGTTGCTGTGCGCCGTTGCCAGCTTCCAATGCAAACAGAAACAAACTCAAACGTCCACTGACTGGAAACTTGATTCTCTCTAGCACAGTCAACTCGGGCTGGGTTTGTTTTCGCGGCAAGAACCCCTCGATCTGGTATTACTCAATTGGCATCCAATCATCACATCACCAGCTAACCCAAGTCCTGCGAGATGAAGGCACCTTTAGAGATAGCTTTGAAGACACAGCTTAGACTTAAAATATATAAAGAGAGGTATATTGATTTTGCACGGAATTTTTTCTTAATTAATCTGTACTCCTAATTTCGAAAATATAGTATCATGCGTGTTCAAATAATAATATAAAAGGATGCTTTGTTTTTGTTTTTAAATAAAGTTCTGAACAATTTTTGGCAGTGATCTTTTCTTTAGGGAGCACCTACTACTAGTGTGTAAATGTTTTCACCCTAGTAAATCACACCCTCATTTATAATCTCTAACATTTATAACAATATATGAGTTTTATTGATATTTACCATATTAGAAGTTAAAACTAAACATTTTTAAAAAGAATTATTTATTCATTCTTTTTAAGATACATAAACCCATTATATGTTAACGTAATAACGTATTTTTAACAAAAATAGCTGTATTTTCTAAAACAACAAATTTAGTGAGAAGAGTGGAATTGTTTTGCATTTTTACAAATTTCTTCAATGTCTGGCTCAATAGAAACCAGCTATATTCTCTTATCTACTTCTTTGTTTCTAATAAGCTTTACTGAGACATAACTGACATCCCATACACTCACCCATTTCAAGTGTACAATGTGTGTATAATTTTGTAATAATCCTGTATTGGTCATTTGGAACATATGGGTTCACTGAGTTATACGGATCTTTCAAATATTGATACAATTCAATGTGCAATTTCAAAAAGTGCTAGTTGTTTCTTTTACCATCAGTATCATCAGAAAAAAATTGTGTCGGAAACTGTCATGTTCATGGTGGCAGACACAGTCTTCTAAAATTCTTACATTCACTTGAGAGTTTGGATTTTCTCTTGAGCAACAAATGCTGTCAGTCATTTTCTTGAAGTGACGGGCTCACTTTGTTCATTTTCAAGAAAACATCTGCCAAATGAATGATCTTAGGTTGTCTCTCAGTTGTTCTTCCAAGTAAAACTGATGTTCTATGAAAAAAGTGCCTAGTTCAGCTCACAAGACAAGACAACTTGAGAAAACCATTGTACTTTGATATGCAGCAATGTAGTTCCCATTTTATCCATCAAATATTAAAAAGGGTTGCAATTCAATACAATTAATACATTCACTGTCTTCATCAAGGACACTCTTAAGTGGGGCCATCTTTCTTCCCCTTGTGCATAGTGGAGAAGAATAGAATGACGGAACAGTGCGGTGTGGCTGGGATTCTTGCTAATGTCCAGGAGTTTTACCCACCACCATTGCTTTCACAGCATCAACACAAATGGCAACATGATGAAAAAGACACATTATTTCTTAATATCATTGCTACAATAATATTGACGTCATAGATACCCCGGAAAGGTCTCAGGGACCCCCAGGGATCTGTGGACCACACTTTGAGGACTGTTGCTTTATGGAAGATGTAAGTAGATGTAGGAAATGACTTCTATGGGATTGACTGTTCCCTTCCTCCAAACTTGTTTTGTTGTCACTGCTCTACCCTAATAATCCATACTATAGAAGTTTCACTGGGAGACCCAATCATTTCTGAAGGTCTTTGATCCTGTGTATCTAATTTTTTTGTGTTTTTTATTGAGATTGCTCACATACCATACAACTGTCCAAAGATCCAAAGTGTACAATCAATTGCCCACGGTACCTTCATACAGCTATGCATCCATCAACACAATTTTTTTTTGATTTTTAGAATATTTCCATTATTCCAGAAAATAAAGACACAATAAAAGGAAACTCAGATCCTCCCATACCCCTAACCATGCCCCCCTCCATTACTGATTCATAGTTTGGGTATAGTACATTTGTTACTATTGATGAAAGAATGTTAAAATACTACTAACTGTAGTATATAGTTTGCAATAGGTATATATTTTTTCCCTATATGCCTATTATTAACTTCTAGTTATAGTGTCATACATTTGTTCTAGTTCATGAGAGAGATTTCTAATATTTCTATAGTTAATCATGGACATTGCCCACCATAGGATTCACTGTTTTATACATTCCCATCTTTTAACCTCCAACTTTCCATCTGGTGACATACGTGACTCTGAGCTTCCCCTTTCCACCACCTTCACACACCATTCAGCACTGTTAGTTATTCTTGCAACGTGCTACCATCACCCCTGTCCATTCCAAACATTTAAGTTCACCCTAGTTGAACATTCTGCTCATAATAAGCAACTGCTCCCTATTGTTTAGCCTCATTCTATATCCTGGTAACTTATATTTCATGTCTATGCATTTGCATATTATAATTAGTCCATATCAGTGAGACCCTGCAATATTTGCTTTTATGTGTCTGTCTTATTTCACTCAATATAGTGCCCTCAAGGTTTCTTCATCAACCCATTTCTTTTAAGATGGTTTTGTTCACACACCATACATTCCATCCTAAGTAAACAATCATTGGTTCTCTGTATAGTCACGTATTTATGTATTCAGCACCATTGCCACTATTTATATAAAGACATCTCCATTTTTTCCACAAAGATGGAGGAAGAGTCAAAGAAGGCAGAGAGGCAAAAGAAAAAGAAAAGAGAAAGAGAGAGCAAACAAAACAAAACTTGGTAGCTAGAAAGTGACAAAAGGAGAGAGAGCATTAACCTAAAGTAGAATAAAGAGTCAGACAACATCACCAATGCCAAGAGTCCCATACCCTTCCCTTATGTCCCCCCCATATGCATTTAGCTTTGGTATATTGCCTTTGTTATATTAAAGGAAGCATAATACAGTGTTTCTGTAAATTATAGTCTCTAGTTTGCATTGATTATATTTTCCCCCCAATCCCACCCTATTTTTAACACCTTGCAATGTTGACATTCATTTGTTCTATGTCATGTAAAAACATATTTGTATCTTTTATTACAATCGTTGAGCATGCTAGGTTTCATTGAGTTACACAGTCCCAGTCTTTATTGTTCATCTTTTGTTCTGGTGTCCCACATAGTCCCAGCCTTCCTCTTTCAACCATATTCACAGTCATCTTTGTTCAGTGTACTTACATTGCTGTGCTACCATCTCCCAAAATTGTTTTCCAAACCTCTCACTCCTGTCTTTTCCTTTCTGTCTGCAGTGTTTCCTTTAGTGTTTCCTGTAGAGCAGGTATCTTGTTCACAAACTCTGTCATTGTCTGTTTGTCAGAGAATATTTTAAACTCTCCCTCATATTTGAAGGATAGTTTTGCCAGATACAGGATTCTTGGTTGTTTTTTTTTCTCTTTCAGCATCTTAAATATATCACCCCACTTCCTTCTTGCCTCCAAGGTTTCTGTTGAGAAATCCACACATAGTCTTATCAAGCTTCCTTTGTATGTGATGGATTGCTTTTCCCTTGCTACTTTCAGGATTCTCTCTTTATCTCTGATGTTTGATAATCTGATTATTAAGTGTCTTGGCATAGGCCTATTCAGATCTATTCTGTTTGGGGTATGCTGTGCTTTTTGGATCCATAATTTTATGTCTTTCATAAGAGATGGGAAATTTTCATTGATTATTTCCTCTATTATTGCTTCTGCCCCTTTACCCTCCTCTTCTTCTTCTGGGACACCCATGACATGTACATTCTTGCTTTTTGTTTTGTCCTTAAGTTCCCAGAGACATTGCTTGTATTTTTCCATTCTTTTCTCTATCTGTTCTTTTGTGTGTAGGCTTTCAGTTGCCTTGTTCTCCAATTCCTGGGTGTTTTCTTCTGCCTCTTGAGATCTGCTATTGTATGTTTCCATTGTGTCTTTCATCTCTTGTGTTGTGCCTTTCATTTCCATAGATTCTGCCAGTTGGTTTTTCGAACTTTCAATTTCTACCTTATGTACACCTGGTGTTTTCATTATACGATTCAACTCTTTCACTGTATTGTCTCTAAATTTTTTGAATTGACTTATTATTAGTTGTTTCAATTCCTGTATCTCAGTTGAAGTGTAAGTTTGTTCTTTGACCAGGCCATAACTTCATTTTTCTTAGTGTCGGTTGTAGTTTTCTGTTGTCTAGGCATGGTTTCCTTGGTTACCTCAATCAGGTTTTCCCAGAGCAGAACAGGCTCAGGTCCCAGAAGGAAGAAATATTCAGTATCTGGTTTCCCTGAGGGTGTGTCTTAGAAAATTGGTACACCCTATGAGGCCTCAGGTTACTGTGCTCTTCTGCCCAGCAGGTGGTGCCTATCAGCCTGTAGCTCCAGACTGGTGTAAGGAGGTGTGATCCATGGCTCTTTTTCCCCAGGCTGTGGGGTCTGGTTCTGAATGGAAAGCAGGTAGTAGAGCTGGGCCCCACACTTTTCCTCTTAGAGAAGATAGACCCCTTAGGGAGAGGTCATTAGCATTTCAATGGTCTCTCTCTGCCTGTGCTATCTCCACCCTTGTCTGGGTCAGAGCACTGGGAACTGAAAATGGCTGAGGCTTTCTCCACTAAGCTGAAATGGGGACTTCCAGAGCTAGTCTGCAGCTACCCTCTGGCTCTCCAAGGTCAGTCATCACCCAAAGCCTCTGTCTGCTTGTTGGGGATTCATAGCTCATAGTGAGCAGTTAATAGTCGCTAATTAAAACCCCAGTTGGAGCTCAGCTGAGCTATATTCACTTGCTGGGAGAGAGCTTCTCTCTAGCACCATAAGGCTTTGCAGCTCAGGCTGTGGGGGGAGGGTTCTCCTGGCTTGGATATGAAGTTCTTACTTACAGATTTTATGCTGTGATTTTGGGCATTCCTCCCAATTCAGGTTGGTGTATGTGGAGTGGATGGTCACATTTGTCCCCTTGCAGTTATTCTGGATTATTTGCTAGTTGTTCCTGGTTTTTTGTTCATTGTTCCAGGGGGACTAACTAGCTTCCACTCCTCTCTATGCCACCATCTTAGGTCCTGTGTATCAAATTTTAACACATTTTCTCACAACTGTTGTGGCAGCCCATGGGTTAGAATCCCCTTCCTTAATGAAAAGGGTGGAGCCTCGAGCATGCAGTGGCCCATGTGACCAGAGCACAGACATTGAAGGGCACTGAGCCTAATCACTGTTGGCACTCAACTTTCACGAGACTCAGCTGAGGTTTCTTTGTAACCAAATCTCGTGAGGCTGTGCTGAACTACAGAAAGCACTCCTCTTCCCCTTGTTTGATCATTGACTTCCATTTCCCAACCAGCTGCCATTGGGAAAAAATCCCCCTGTATGTAAGTCCCTAATTAAAATGCATGGGTAGATTTTTGCCTAGCACGTTCTTTGGTCTTGGGGCTGAGTTGGGTTGGGGCATTGGCTAGCCAGCCAGGAGACCAAATTGCCACCAGCCACAGAAGTCATGAGTCCTGGGATGACCCGTACTGTCCATGTGGGGACAGGTGACTACCCTCCTAGATGAATGTGCCCACTGAGGGAGTATGGAGATGCTTATAACTCCCTGGCTGGACCAGTAGCCCTCTGCAACAGGCTGCAGGACAGTTGGGATTTCATAAGAAAAAGGAAAGCCACCAGGTTGCTGTAGCTGTAGCTTGTCTGTTTTGGGATGCAGTATGATCAGCTATGGAAGAGGCCTTTGCAGCCAAAGTGGCAGTTTGCCACCTGGAAGAGGAACTTAAGTTAGAGAGGGATATGCAAGTAGCACAAGCAGAGTTGAAAGATGCTTTAAATGAGGATACACCAAGTAGATGAAAATTTGGAAACATTAGCATGTTGTTATGCTAGGGTAAAGGGAAGGAAGTTATCTAAGTTTCAAGTAAGATATATTCTAACTTCCCTTGATTGGGATCCCAAAGTTTGGGACCCAGTGGATTTTTCTTCGTATGATGAGGATTCCCAGTCTGACTGGGAGAAGGAGGATGAAGGGTGTAAATTTGCTTGCCCTCTGTTCCAACATAAGATTAAGTCACAGCATGTCGCAGCCAAACTGGGCCCCCAGGCCTATGGGGATGATGCCACTGATGCAGCCCCAGCCCCAGCCACACCCACTGAGCAAAGAATACATATTACAATGCGAAATTTCACCACTTCTGAATTATGAGAAATTGGGACTCAGTATAGGCAAAAACCTAAAGAGCTTTTATCAAATTGGCTACTGCAATTGTGGGATACAGGTGCAGACAGCATACTGCTCTCAGAGTATGAGATGAGTAAATTGTCCTCTCTTGCCACCCATCCTTCTCTGCATCAATGCATATATTTGTTAGCCCCTAAAATGAAAACAAATTTGCTACTTAATTAGCTTATGTTCCAGTGTAAGGAGGTGTGGCCCCATGAAGGGGATTTGCCCCATGAAACTCCTACTGGAATACCATTGACAAACTACAAGTTATTTTGAGGGGTTGGGGGTGAAGCATGTGGTTTATATACCAGGTGCTGTTGGACTGGATGGTGTAACCTACACTGCAGGAATTAATGAGATAATTCTACATACTGCTCCAATCAGTGTTATGGGACTTTGGTGCTGTTCTCAGCCTACCTATAGGACAGCCCATCTCACAGGCTGCCCAAATGATTGCATACCTGGGAGGGACAGATCACCTAAAGCAAAAGGGGAGCTGGAGTCAGAGCTATGGGTCGCATTCTGAGGGGAAACGATGGTCTGAACCAGGTGTCGTGTAGACAAATGTGGAGAGATCTAATAGCTGCTAGAGTTAAAATTGAGGGTATTGATGGGCAGCCAAAAGCAGTATTAGTTAAACTGTGGAGCAAGCTGCCCAAGGAGCAGAGGTTTATTAAGCTTGAACCCAGGTCACTAGTGGAGGACGTGGATTTTGGCCGAAGACACAGATGATACCACATAAAGAGCCTTCTGCCTGCCCCCTGGCTGAAGAGGTCTGAGAGGCCTCGTTCCATGTAGCATAGGGGGTAGGTTGAGATCCCCAGTAAGAACAATATACAGGGACACTGGGGATTGGGGACCACATATAGAACTATCTCTTGGTCCCCCACTAATAAATATAGGGTTTTGGCCTTAGTAGACACTGGACGAGTTATAGAAAACATGAAACTTGCAGTTGTGTCCAAAATGCAAGCACAGGGCAATACTAACATAGAATTTATCATCTGTCATCACTGTAATTATTATAGACATTTTTAAAGTACTATAGAAGGTGTTACGCTAAAATGTCACTGACATTTAGAACCTTAGGTCTTGTGGTAGGTAAGTTCAAAGACAGACTTAAAAGTCAACATTTCTTAATCTTTTACTCAGTGAACCTACAAGGCAACTTTATTGCTCAAGAATGTGGCCCAGAGTCTAGATGCTGCTGGAGCGCCCAGGGGCAGGGAGGCCCAAGAGTGGGGTGGTTAGAAAAAGTTGCAAGGGAGGGCAGCTGAAGGAGCCTAGGTGGAAGGCTAGAACAGAAGCCAACTCTGCGGGACATGCCTCCCAAAGTGCGGTAAGTGGAGGCGCGGGACTGAGGGCATCCCACGGCTGATAGCCAGACCTCACAGGGGAAGACCTGGCGTGGCTGTTGGCGTGACGGTGCCAAGGCCACGTGCAACCTCGATGGCTGCAGTCAACAGCTTTCATCCCGTCAATTAAATCAGTGCCTTCATCTCCTCTTCCCCATACCCCAGCGAGTCAACAACCGCATAGCAGGATTGAGTAACTGGCACGTCACTTTGTCAACTGTAGATGACATCAGAGTCAGTGTCCTGCCCACAGCGATCAGCTTCCTGGAAAGAGGAGACATGCCTGTGCTGGTGGAACGCACAGTCCCCTTAGCGCATCACTCGTAGGGAGTAAGTCGGAGAAAGCTCTCATGGGGTGTGTTGGTGGAAGTCCCAAGCATCAAAGTCTTGCCAGTGGCTTTGAGACAGAGCCTTGGTGAAGTCTCATCAAGACGACTTTTAGTTAACACCGATTAAGTTTTTTATTCTTCAAATTTTAATTATTCTTTTGAATAAGCTATACATTTAAATGGTATAAAATTTAAAAGATATGAAACGATGTAGAGTGGAAAGTCTTCTTTCCACCCCATACCCAACTGCTCAGTTCCCCTCCCTGGAGGCAACTGGTCCTGCAGTTTCTTAGTCTCTTCTGGAGGGAGCGTGTGCATACACAAGCAATCACCTACATAAAGAAGCAAGGTGATTAGGGTCGCATTTTAATATGGTGGATAACATTATGGATGCATTATGATATCCTTTTCCTTTTACTTAAGGAGAAAATGGTTATTAGTTTTCCAAATTACAAGATAATTTAGGTTTATTATAAGAAACCTAGAAAACACAAAAAGGAAAAGGAAGAAAATGAAGGTTGCCCATTATCTCACCATTCAGAGAGAACCTCAGATGACCCAGGCTTATTTCTTCTTCCTTCTAGTACCTTTTCTCCGTATGCACAACTATATCAAACAGTTTTTGTTTTCACTCAATGTAGTGTTTCAATCTTCCCAAGCCATTAAATAGTCTTCTATACATCATTTTTAGTGACTTGTTTGTATGTACCATAATTTAGAGGTGTAAGGCTTCTTGTTTGAAGCTCAGGTTGGTTACAAATTTGTACCAGTATAAACGCTAACTTATAATATATTTAGTCGTACTTGATTGAGGACTTTGAGCTTAGGTGCAAAGTTCCTGACGGAAAGGACTGGTCTTGTCTTGATTACTTTTATGCCCAGTGTCCAGTGCCTGGTTATAGGAATTTAATAATTAAAAGACCATATTTGCAATTAAAAATGCAAGTCTTAAGTGAAATGAAAAGCCAGAAAGGATTTTATGTGTTGGATTTCTGATATAAGCTGCTTTTTGCAAAACAAGACAACGTTCTTTCACCCATAGCTGCAAATCTTGCTGAGGATATGCCAAGGATTTGTCCACCCTCTTTCACAGAAGGAGGAATTGTGACTGGGGGTTTTACATAAGAGAATGAAGACACAATTTTTTTAGTAAACAGCATTCCTTCTGATTCCTACTGTGTTAGGACAAAAGAATACATTTTATACCACTGGAACAACCTGGCTATAGGACAGTCGTACCAGCTGAAAAACATCAGATAATTGCTCTCTGTGCGAGAGGCTGTAAGACAAAGCCATTTAACACGTTTCCAAAAGATACTTCCTCAAAACAATTCCCTGATCCTCAGTGTGATGATTGGCTCGTGTGTCAGCAGGGCCAGGTGATAGTGCCCAATTGTCTGGTCAAGCAAGCACTAGCCTAACTTACTGAGAGGACATTTCATGACTTAAATCATCAGTAAGTTGACTACATCTGTAGCTGATTACATCTGTAGTCAACTAAGGGGAGTGTCTTCTGCAATGAGAGATGTTTACTTCAATCAGTTGAAGACTTTCAAAGGAGAAGTGATGAATTCAGCCGTCAGAAGAGAGAATTTCCATCTTTACTTTGGCCAGCCATCCTCTCCTAGGGAATTCCTCAAAAACCTTCATCAGAGTTGCCTGCTCACTGCCTGCCTTACAGATTTGGAGTGCATCCCACCCTACGGAATTTGGACTTGTGCATCCCCACAGTTGTGTGAGACACTTGTATAAAATCTTGTATTTACAGATATCTCCTGTTGGTTCTGTTTCCTTAGAGAACCCTGACTAATACAGGGAAGGTCTGTCTTAACAGAGGGTCACCAGGCCATGGTGGTCTTGTTTATTACCAACCTAAACGAGGTAACAAAACCCTTTAGCTCATTCAGCCTGCAGAGAAATCTTCCCCATCACTAACAGTGAGTCCCCACAGAGGGAACAAAGAGGGGTGCTTCAAGGGCAAAGCACACAGAGGCAAAGAAGGAGGGGAGGTGGTGAGGTTCTCATGGGTGTCCCACGGTGGCTAGGCCGGGGTTTAACCATCCGTGTGCCGACAGCGCACCCTGCCTGGCCGCAAAGTGTCCGTGGGATGCAGGCACACACCACAGTACGTCGTGACGACTTCACACATGGACGCCCTGCGCCAGCCTCTCTTTCCAGGGGAACTTGCCCAGTAAGGCTGGGTCCAGGATGCAGCTCATACGTGTGGAAAGAAGTCTCCTGCAAATCTGTGACTTTGGAAACATTTGCAAAGGGAGAAGTGAAACACCGGCTTTTTTCTTTACTGGAAACTAGATTTTTGACTTTTATATGTAGAAGGACGCTCTCTCTTCCTTGGGTCTGTACTTCCCCGAAGGTGTAAGAAGCGCTTGCACTTCCTGTTAATCTTTCCCTGATCGTCTTTGAAACACAGGTGGAGGGGATTCCCTCAAAATGAAACTTTTCTCATGAAGTTGGCCCACCTCTGCTCACAGTTCCCCCATGTGTCTCACCTCACAACAGGTCCAGCATCCCAGACAAACTACAGTGTTGCCTCTGTCAGGAATCAGATAGAATCAGCAAAAGTTCTTGAAGTCACCTACATAAACTGTGAAAAGATGCCACTCTTCTTTAGATTTTAATTTTACTTTGAAATAATTACAGACTTACAGGAAGTTGTGAGAAGAATACAGAGTTCCAGTCACCCCTTTCCAGCCTCCCCACCACGGCCCCAGCTTAGGTCAAACCCGGGTGTGAAGGTAGGTTCATGTGTCGGTAAGGAGATGGTGTCCAGGTGTCTGGTCAAGCAAGCACTGGCCTAACCATTGCTGCAAGGACATTTGTGACTGGTTAATAGGCCAGAAGGCTGGTTTGTTAAATCATCAGTCAATTGATTGCACCTGCGACTGATTACATCAATGAAGAGCGTGTGTTCCGCAATGAGAGAATTTAATCAGCTGGATTTAATCCTATCAGTTGAAGACTTTTAAGGGAAAGAGAGAGAGAACCTTCACTTCTTTGGCTAGTCAGTAAAACATTTCCTGAGGAGTTCATTGGACATTTTCATCAGAGTTGCCAGTTCACTGTCTGCCCTACGGAATTTGGACTCGTGCATCCTGCCCTAGAGAATTTGGACTCGTGCATCCCCACAGTTGTGTGAGAAGCTTTTAGGAAATCTTATATTTACAGATATCTCTTGTTAGTTCTGTTTCCCTAGAGAACCTTAACTAATACACTGGGCATTCACCAAGCAGGTGAACTCACTGCCCTCCCCCTACATGGGACGTGACTCCCAGGGGTGTGAATCCCCCTGGCAATGCAGGAAATGACTTCTGGAGATGAGCCTGGACCCAGCAGTGTGGGATTGAGGGAATCTTCTCAACCAAAAGGGGGGAGAGAGATGAAAGAAAATAAGTTTCCAGTGGCTGAGAGATTTCAAATGGAGTCGAGGGGTCAGTCTGGAGAGTATTCTTGTGTGTTACATAGATATAACTTTTTAGTTTTTATTGTCTCGGAATGGCTAGAGAGAAATATCTGAAGTTGTCAAACTGCAAAACCCAGTGACTTTGATTCTTGAAGACGATTGTGTAACTATGCAGCCTGCACAGTGTAACTTGTGTGACTGTGAAAACCTTGTGGCTTGCACTCCCTTTATCCAGTGTATGGACAGATGAATGGAAAAATGGGGACAAAAACTAGAAGAACAATACGGTGGGATGGAGGGGATAGAAAGATATAGGTGCTCTTTTTTGCTTTTATTTTTATTTTGGAGTAAGGAAAAGGTTCAAAAATTGATTCTGGTGATGAACACACAGCTGTATGATGGTGCTGTGAATAATTGATTGTACACTGTGGATGACTGTAGGACGTGTGAATATATTTCAAACTGTATTTAAAAAGTTAATGAACAATGGGGGAGGAGGGAAAGGGGATGTTTTGGATGTGCTTTTTATTTTAATCTTTATTTTTTGGATAATGAAAATGTTCAGTTTGATTGTGGTGATGCATGCACAACTACATGATGAAACTGTGAACAATTGATTGTACACTTTAAGTGATTGTGCTGTGTGATTGTATCTCAATAAAATTACATTAAAAAAAATCCCAGGCATTGACTCTCTTTTTTGTGACGCCTGGCAGTACAAAAACTGAAATTTTAATGTCCTGATACTAAATGAAAAAATGAGTTTCATCTCCTGCTGAGATTTACTAGTTCCAGGTTCAAGCCACTGCCCAGGCTCCTTTGGTTTGGTAACATCTGTGCCCTCTTTGGGCAGAGAAATATTATCTCCCCAAACACCTGCTAATCCCTCATCCCAAATCTGCCCAGCAGGCCCCCCGTCCCTGTTCTCAACAATCAACCGTCCGTCTGTCTATGGGAAGGGGCAGGTGGCATCTTTGGGGGTCCTCACTGGTGTGGTACTTTAATGTACTTATTTTAAAAAAAAATATCCTAAGGTAATTCTAGATTCTCAGGGAGTTGTTTACTAGATTAGAACGTTTAGAAAAAATAATCCATTACTGTTGGGGGATTATTTGTGTTTTTGTTTTGTTTTGTTTTGTTTTGACTAGGAAACATGGGTCTTTTCAAAGTCCTCCCTTTGCCTCAGAAAATGAAATCTCTGTAGTGGAGACTCTTTTATTCAAGGGATTGGGACTGCTAAAAAATAATTGAAAAAGTACTAATTATAAAAAGTGATGCACATAACTTACATACCTCATTTTAACTCGGATCACATAAATGTGCTTATTCTACTCTACAATCTTTTGATATAGGGTTGTAGGAAAAAAATATGTCAGTGGAAAACAAAACATTACCTATATAATACACCCTCTGCCTTATCAGACTGAGGCTATGGGAGCTATTTTGGAAATCAGAAAATTATCAGTAACCAGTACACATTCAGATTATGTCCTGCCTGGTAGAAATTGGCTTCCCTCTCCTTTGTGCAAAAACCAGTGTGTTCATTTACACGTACAACTCAACATTACTTTACTCCTTTTAAATCCGTGACTTTCAACTTCTCCTTTGAACCAGCTGTAACATCTGACTGGTTCCTTCACTTAATGAGTTCAATGAAATCTTTTAACACATGTTCATTTTACCTCATTATTCTAAACTGCTGTTATATCACCAGGACAATAGATCATAGTTTAAACCACTCCCTTACTCATGGGCATTTACATGATTTTCATTATTTTGCTCTTATAAAAACCACTTCTGTGTGTTCTCAAGGATAGAATTGCTTGGCAGATAAGTCTGTACTTTCACAATTTTTTACACAATTACTTAAAAAATATTCTATTGAGTTCAATTTTCTGGCATTATGTAGGATTTTTACAATTAGATTCATCAATAAGATTGATTAAAAGCCTTCTAAGATTAATCTCTTCCTCTCTCTCCTCTCCCTTCCTCACTCCTCAAGTATTGGGGAAACTGAGCTAATTGGATCTGATTCCAGGATGCACATGATGCCAAGGTTGCCAGTGTGGGGTGATGCACCCTGGTGTGGCTCTCCCACAGATGCTTTGCCCTCCCTCGAGGGGGAAAGGAGGGTGGACAAACCAGGGCTCCCTTCCCCCGGTGGGCACTTGCCCCTGCGGGCTTGGCAAGGAGCTGCTGGAGAGATCCGAGTTTAGAAGGGGAGACAGAAGCCAGCCTCATGTCCAAGTGCTATGCCCACTTGGGGCTGCAAGGTAACTCTGCAGCTGGGGCCGAAGGCATGCCAGGTGAGGAAGTGTCGTTACCCACCTGCCGTCGTCCATCAACTCAGGAACCACGGGAGCTGGTGACGAGCCGCGGCCAGATTCAGGCCCCATGTCCATGTGGTCACCATCTCTTCCCAGGAATTCTGTCTTTGTCAGGTCTTAGTATCAGGGTTAAGCTAATCCCATAAAATGAATTGGGAAGCTGTCCATATTTTTCTAAACCCTGGAAAATTTTAACACAGCACAGCATTTAAACTTTCTTTGAATGTTTTAAAAAGCAAAACTATCCCTCAGCCTTTTTTGGAGATTATTATTTGATGTTTCCTCAATCTTCTTCAGTTTATTCAAGCTTTTTATGTCTCATAGAGTCAGTTTAGATACATTTAATTTATTTCTTTCCAGAAAATTGACAATATGAGATTTTAAAATGTATTGGCATATTAATGTACTTATTAAAAAAAATCTCCTTTGCAGTTTTATATCTATATTCTCATTTCTAATTTAATATGATTACAAAAGAAAGAGAAACTTGGATATTTATTTTTATCTTTTCGTGTTTTATTGAGGTACGTCTTAAGTACCATAAAATGCACAAATCTTAAGTGCATAGTTCAACTGATTTCTGTGTATGTAAACAGCTGCTTAATCCCCACCCATATGAAGAAGTAGCCATCTTCCAGCACCCAGCGAGTGTGCTTGCCTCTTCATCTGATGACATCACCACCTCCGAAGGTAACGGTCATACTGACCTTTGTCAGAGCTTTGCCTATTATGAACTTCATATAAATGGAATCATATTATTCTATTATTCTTCCTTTATCATCTTTTTTAGTTATACTTACTTGTGTTATTCTTTTAGTGATTATAATATGCATCCTTAGCTTATCACAGTTTGCCTTAAATTGGTACTGTTACAACTTCCTGAAACATAAGAACTTAAGAATAGTTTAACTTTATTTGCCAGCCTTACCTTTTGTGTTACTGTCATGTATTTCATTTTTGCCTCTGTTCTAACTCCACAAGATACTGCTGTTGTTGTTTTAGATGGTCAGAGTATTTTATACTTAACCACAGATTGCCCTTTCTTCCTGCAGTTCTATTCTCCCATTTCTCCCACACGGTATCATTACTATTTAGTTTGAAGAACTTTCTGTTTTACGTCTTACAGTGCAGGTCTACTGGTGGTGAATTCTTTCAGCTTTTGTTTGTCTGAAAATATCTTTCTTTTTCCTTCATTTTAAAAGTATATTTTCACAGGGTGTAGAATTCTAGGTTGTTTATATTTTCTTTCAGCACTTTAAAGATGTCATTCTGTTGTCTGTTGCTTCTATAACTTCTGCTGAAAAGTCAGTCGTCAATCTTATTGCAACTTCTTTGAAAGTAGAGAGTCCTTTCTCTGGCTGCTTTTAAGATTTTTGATCACGATGTGCCTACATGTGATGTTTCTTGTATTTATCCTGCTTGGGGTTCCTTGAGCTTCGTGCATCAATGGATTGTATGTCTTTCATCAGATTTGGAAAATTCCCAGGAATTATCTCTTCAAATATTGCTTCTGTTCCATTTTCTCTCTCTCCTCTTCTGTTGAGTTTCCAATTACATGCATATTAGACATATTAGACCTTTTGGCTGCATCCCACATGCTTCTTATGCCAAGTCCTGCCCCCCCCACACACACTTTGGTGCTTCGGTTTGGATATTTTCTGTCCTTTAGATATTGTGTGTCTTTGGGTTTACTAACCCTCTATATTTCCTATGTCCAGCCTGCTGTTGAACCCTTCAGTGAGTTCTTAATTTCACATATTACAATATGTGAATATTTTAGTGCTACAATGTTTATGAGTTTTTTTTAAAAAAATAGATTCTAACTTTCTGCTGAAATGCTCTCTTTATCAGGTTGTTCATCTTTAATAATCTTTAATTATTGTTCTGACATTTGATTTTTCTATTTCAAAGAGTGATTTTAAATTTCCAAGTGTTTGGGACCTTTCTTTTATTTCAGTAGTATTATATTGTTTTAAATTGCTTCTTAATTTAGCTATTGGCATATGGTAGTAGACCACGAGGCATCCAGTTTATTTAAAAGCAATACCACGTTGCAAAGGTGATGGTTAACAAGTGTGTGTGCACGCGTTTGTGTATTGGGAGGGGTGGGGTGAGTTAGAAAACAGACCTGCCATATGCCTTTTTAAATTGAAGTGTGTTCTGTTAGAAACCTATTGAGACCCAGTGAGGTTTCCACTGCAGTAATATCCACCTCTACATGAACACTGTACAACTTAGATGACAGAAAATTCTTTTTGGAGGAAACTAAAGCCAACAATCGATCATCACAACATAAAATTAAGAGGGCAGGATGTGGAGGCAGGCTGCCTGCATTTAACTTTTGGACCCACCCTTTACTAGCCGAGTGGCCTTGCAGAGTCGGTTAATCTTACGTCTCAGTTTACTTATCTGGAAGATGGGGGCTTGCAATTGTCTCTCCGCACAGAGCTTTTCCAAGGACTAAATGAGGTAATATACGTAAAGTGTTTAGAACATTGTCTCACAGTTAATAAATTCTAGTCGTTATGTTTGAATATTGATTTGTCAGGTGAGACTGAACTTAGTAATTGTCCAGGGTCGACCAGTTGTGCTTAAGGCCCTGTGTTCCTCATGAAAGATGTTGGATCGAGAGCCACAAGCTGTCTTCCTTCCCGAACAATGAGCACCCAACTCAAGAGCAGCCTGGTGCACCCAAATGTCTGTCTGGGCTCTCTCTTCCCAGCTCCCACCTGCCTGCCCCAAGCCAGCCCCTGCCCCTGACCCTGGACCGACAGTGCCCACAAAGGGTTCGGCACTGGTTGCCTCCTGGTCCCCCCACTGTCCTCTTCAGGGGAAAGTCTTCTCTGGGTTAATTCCACTACAGACAAGCTCTTTCCCATCAGCATTCTTCTTTTCCTCTTTCAATTTTTGCAGTGAGTTTAGGAAAACTGCTTTTCCTCCTTTCGTCCCCGCCCCCCGCCCCCAAGTTCTAATAGTGGTCCTAAGCTCAAGCAGCATTCAGTTTCCGAGAGAGAGAAGAAAAGCCATCCAATCTGAAAGGTGAAGTAAACGTTTCAGAAGTCGAATAACCTGAGGGCAGCCAGAAGGCACACAGCCAGAGCCATCCTGACAATGAACACCTGAGTGTGGCCAGGTGGCGCCAGGTCACTGGGCTCTGTGAAGAAGGGCTCCAAGTGACCCCGAAGCAGCTGCGGCTCCCCACCTGTGGCTCCCAGGTGGCAGGACGGCCCAGGAAAGGCATCTGTGCTCAAAGGTAGGGGTGGGGCAGTCTGGGGGCAGTGGGCGAAGAGCCTGGCAGTGTGATCTGAGCAGACTGTTTTATTTAAGGACAGAAGTGAAGTGATAAATGTCAGTTGCTCAGGTTGAAGTTATGATACAAATTATCCATAAAACGTAAATTCAAAATTTGTTAAATCTCCGTTCAATGGTATATCGCCATTGTGTTAAAGGTGTCCTTATTCCAGGTTACTCAACAAACAAAAGTGAGGATCAGCTCTGCAATTCTCCAAGCTCATTTAGTTTTCCACAATTTAAGTAATGTTAAACATTTTCAAAACAATCTGTGCTTCTAGGCACATACACATATTGACAGGAAAATAGAATCGTTTGCAAGTAAATGGCAAGTGTCTCAGGGAAGGGGGTCCGCAGGGGTGGGATTGGGGGTGGGAGAGCCGGGGGTGCTCCCCCGAGGCAGCCTCCGGCTGTGTCTATCCTCCGGCTGTGTCTATCTGACCCGAGGGACCCCGGAGAGCTGGGATTACTGTGGCCTTGTAAATGTGGGTGTGGCTCGGGTGCCTGTTCCGACTGAGTCTTTAGTAATTTTCAAGTTTTATTGATTTTCCGTGGTGGGGTTGGCCGGGGCCACTCGCAGGGCCCATGGAATACAATCCATTAACTTCATGGAATGATTTGTGATCCGGGATCCAACCTTTCAACACTTTTTCAGGTTCTAAACGCATGAAACGAATGCAGGAAAAATAAGCTGCAGATGAAATACAATTTTCTATTGGGGGCAAAATATTGCGTTAATGTTAGATCTTCGACTCAAAAATCTACACATGATCTGGTCGCTTCAATTTCAGAATTTGAAACCCAATTTAATGTCCCAATACACTAAAAACACATTACCTGTCTGTGGGATCTTTTATGAAGGACTTAAGGTGCTTTTTTACAATGTTACTTCCCAGTAGCTGTAAAATCACAGGCGTGTTCTGAGCCCTTAGCTTACTAGAGAGGGTAAAATGAAAATAAGGGTAACATGAAGCGGACCGGAGAAACGCAGGGCTTGGGGAGGCCTCGTCTCGCACAGCCAGGGGGCCCGCCGGCCCCACCGCCCCAGCCTGCACGCCCAAGAGGGAGAGAACCCAAGGGAATCCCGCCTCCCCGGGGGAAGGGTCTGCCACCCGCTCCCGCCCCGGCCTCGTTCCCGGGCCCCTCGGCTCTGCGGGCTCTTAGTGTAATTCATCAGTGCCCGAGGACGGCGGGCGCAGGGGACACGCCATGCACCCTGCCCCTGGCGGGGGCGCCCCCTGTCCGGGCCTGCAGCCGAGGTCGCCGTCCCTAAGGGAGCCCTGCGCCTGTGAGGGGGCTCGGAGCGCGGCCCGCTCCACCGCTCCTTTCATCACCGCCGTCCGCGCTCCCGCTGTTTCCACCCCGCCCCCTCGGCCGTCCGCGCTCCCGTGCCCCGCCGTCCGCGCTCCCCTGCCCGCCGTCCGCGCTCCCCTGCCCGCCGTCCGCGCTCCGTGCCCCGCCGTCCGCGCTCCCGTTACCTCGCCCCGCCCCCGCCGTCCGCGCGCTCCTCCTCGCTGGGCGCGCGCCGTGGGCGGGGCCGGCCCGGGCAGCTGCGCGGTGATTGGCCGTGGCCAGGCAACCGCGGCGTCTTCGCGGTCCGCGGGCAGCGCGGGGAACGGGGGCCGCGCGGGTCACGGAGACCGGGACCGGCTGGGACCCCGCCCGAGGGATCCCCCGCCCACGTCGTCCTCTGCGCTGCCCGCCGCCCGCGTGCGCCCCTCGGCTGGGCCGTGAGCGCGGGCGCCGCCCCCTGCCGCCGCGCCCCGAGCCCGCGCTGCAGCCACTGCGCGCGGAGACGGAGCCCGCGGCTGTCGGCGCTTGTGGCCGCGTGTCCCGCGCTGAGGAGTCCCGGTGGGCTCGGGAGGTAACACAGGGGGCGGGAGAAGCTTGTTTCTGAGGAGAGCCTGAGGCTCTCACGGTCACGTCTGAACATGAGCCGGGCTCTGCCCCTCGGTGCTGAGGGGAACGGGAGGGTTGCGCTTGACGATCACTGGGCTGGTTTGCACGCGGTCGATTTCTTCCCGCATCTTCTGGGGAGCGCGGTTCCTTCCTTCCCAGCAAGGACCGCGCCCTAAAGCACTCCCATCAGCTCAGATTTTCTCTTCTTGGTCCATTTCCACCTCCCCGCCCCTGCCCGCGGTGTCTTAGCCTTTAGAATGACGTCGGCCTTGTCCTCCAGGTCAGAAGGAGGGGGTGTTGGGGATTTCGGGGAGTGGGGGGTGGGGGTGAGGAGGGTTGCTGCATCGTCCATAGTGGAGCTTCATCCCCAGCGATCAAGTTCAGAGCTCACGCAAATCACAGGATGTCTCCACCTAGCCCAGATTTCTCTTTGAGACGCTAACAAGGATATAGGAAGTTTGGGGTGTTGGTAATAAAGCAGGGGGGAGCTTACCAAATGTTTAAGCTGAATTAATGAGCGCTAAGTGGTGCAATCCCTGGCCCTGGGACCACACAGGACCTTCTCTCTTAGGGCCTGAGGACTTCCTCGAGGGTCTCCCCAGGACGGCCAGGGGCTTCCTCGCAGCACAGGGTGGACTGTGGATGGAGCCTCCACTTTCTAGGGCTTGTGCCAGCTTGACCTTCCTGTATTTCTAAAAAGCTCCGTCTGCCCCTGCCTTCAGCTCCTCCAGCACAGACTCTCACCTCCATTGTTTTTTCCTCTTT
The DNA here is from genome assembly GCF_015220235.1 of Choloepus didactylus. Taxonomy (NCBI): domain Eukaryota; kingdom Metazoa; phylum Chordata; class Mammalia; order Pilosa; family Megalonychidae; genus Choloepus; species Choloepus didactylus. The sequence continues at coordinate 74,372,117 of NC_051323.1, read as the reverse complement.
CTACTCAGCAACCCCCTACGTGTGTCCCCAAAATCTTTATAGCTCTTGGCGTGGCTTTTAAAACCCGGCAACATTCAACTGGGATTTGTTGTTGGGTTCTTCCATTTCCTGATTTGTAATAACCTCAGATGAGGAAACAACCTTGAATAATAATAAATAATATTAATGGTATAGTACTATCCAGAAAATACCATGTCTCTGTTTAAATGTTTCCTGATCTTAGCCTTGCTGGACCTGCTCTGCCTTGCCTTGTTTGAAACAGCAGGAGCTCTGGGTGACCCGTTTAATTCCCCCGACACTCCTGCAGGGGCCTGCTGCCTGAGCCCTGGAGTCGTGGAACTTCCATCTAGAGAGGGCAAGCGTGAGTGTCCCAGGCCGTGGGGGTCATGTATCAAAGACAAATCACGGCTTTCCCGGGGAGAGGCTTCCGAGGGCTGGTGAGGGGTCTGGGGGGCCTTGGTGGGTGGGGGAGGAGCGTGTGGACTAAGAGGTCAGAGGCTGCCTGAGCCCGGCTTGGAGGAGGTAGCTGGGGCTGGCCTTCGGGGTGGGGGTGGAGGTGATGGCTCTGTCAGCTCGTCCAGCATCCCTGCTGGGCAGCCTTCCTTCTCCCCTAGAGTGGCTCCGTCCTGTTTGAACCTAAAGATCCCTTCTGTCGTGAGAGTCCTTCCTTTTTCCTTCTTGTTTTCTCTGGTTAAGTTCGGTGTTCCAGTCCTTTTCATTTCTGACAAGACAGGCATTCAAAAGCAAATCACCCTGGGAGTCGACATCTGAATCAGAATGATATACAGGTTCTCAGATCCAACAGGGCCAATTACACTTTTTTTTTTTAAAGCCAGAAGCGTGCAGAAGGGACTGGTCTGCACCTTAGTGAGGCTGACCTGGAGGGTTCAGTGCCCTTCACGTGGGACCAAGAACGTGTCCCTATGGCTTAAAAACAAACCCAACACTTCTGAAGCCCTGGGGACTTCTGTGAAGCCCCAGACCCCGCTCTGGGAGCCTTCTTAGGGCGGCTGTTGGAGCTGGGCATGTAGCTCCCTGTAGCAAGGAGTATGTTGGGGGTGACTGTGCTTCAGGGAAGGGAAGGACTAAATGGAAATGATGAAACGGTCAACAGTCTTTACTCTGAGCTTCATGTCTTGTTTTGATAGGAACTCTTGGACCCATTTAAAGTTCATCAACTAGAGGTCTCTGTGGACAGATCCCCCAAAATGAAAGTTGAAGCTAATTAGTTTTCCCTTCCTATTTTCAAGTTCTGTGATTTCGAAGGCGAAGGAGAAGGAGCCCAAACTTCATAACTCGATATGACTAGAGACTTGGGGATAAAAAAGTGTTTGGAGTGAAAGTGGGTGTTAGAGACAAAACTTGTAAAGGATAATGGCTTTTAAATAACTTATTTATACACAGCTCTCTGCAGGGTACCCGGTGCTTGTCGACCCGGTTGTCCTGGCGGCAGCTGTGGGAACTGGAGGGCACAGGCGGGGTGGCTGTGGAGGGAGGTGGCAGATGGGACTTAAACTGAGCTTTGACTCTGAACTTTTCCTCCACTGTGAGTTTTGCAACGTTCTCATCAGCTTGAGCTCTTGTAGAAAGAAAGCAAGATCCTAACCCATAATGGCAATTTGTGTAGTTTTTGGAATTCAATGCATGTGGACAATTCAAATCCACGTAAACCTTACAGTGGGAGTCGTTACCTTTAAAAACTTGAAAGTGATGAACCAGGACGCATGCTGAGCCTGGGCTCTGAGAATGAAGGTTAACGGTCTCTGTCTTCAGGGAGGCCCTGGGAGCCCCACGGACAGAGCCCCAGTGTGTCTAGGAGGGTCTATAGCAGTTCAGGATGTTGCATTTTGCCTTCAGTCCAGTTGATCCAGGACAGCTGGCTATATGAGTCGGGACATTTATGGCCAATTTTGGAGTAAAGTCCCACTGGATTCAGAGGGTGGGTACATACATGTTTTCCTGCTGGGCCAGGTATGGTCTGGTACCCGCCCTGTCACTGGCTCCGAGTTAGCCACTCCACCTGTAGCGCAGGTATCCTTCCTCTTAGGGTTTTAGCCTCTTCCTCCTCTTTGGAAACAAAATCTCAAGTGTGATTATAATCAGAATACTGATATGTAATGAAGGGTCAGGGTGGAATATATATTTTCCAAATGGAAGAGCTTTATGTTTGTCTGATTGTAAAAGTAAAATCCGTTTTGGAAATATTCAAATAATGCAAATATTTTTAAAAAGGCAAAGCCACACCTAACTCCCACCACACAGAGAAAACTACTGTGACCCTAGGGGCCTGTACCTTTCTAGATGTTTTTCTGTGTGTACTGTATACATGTAAGGATACTGAATTTTACAGACACCTCAGTGATATATGTACATATCTTCTTTGCAAAGTATATGTATCTGTATTACAATTTTCAGCTGATACATAGAATTCTGCTTCATAGATGTACTGCAATTTATGTGAAACCAGTCCTCTGTTGATGATAGATTGTTTCCAAGTCTCAGGAAGCCTGAGACTGACAATTGCTCTTGCAGGAGGTCCCTGTGACTTAGACCCTAACCCAGAGATGGAGCAGGCGGGCCCTTCCCCCACCGTCACCGAGCAGCAGCTGCAGAGGCAGGAGGGACAACACAGCACCAGAACCGACTCGGCCCAGCAGAGTCTCGTTTCTTCAGAAGAGTGGCTGCAGCTGCATGGGCTGAAGAGCAACAGATTGACCTTGAGACAGATCTTATCACAAATCGGGTTCCCACATCAAGAAGGTATGTAGGGTCCTTGCCCTTCAGCCCCTGGGGAGATGCCTCAGTGCCGAGGGCCCCTCAAAACCACGGGTCTCTGAGCTTGTTCTGTTCTTGCATCTCTACCAGTTAAAGGTGTTTGTGCCTCCTGTATGTGTATATTTATGTTGCATAGATGTAATGTTGTCAGTCTGCATAGTAAACATTAGTAATGCTTAATTTCATTCTTTTTGAAGATGAAATAAGAATATAAATGGGAAGTATTTATATTTATTCATACCCAGCAGCTTTCTTGCTCATGCCCTAGGATGTGCAAACCCCTCTGGGAGGCCTTTGATTGAGACGAGAGCTGTATGTGGCTCCAGGTAGGATCTGCTGCTTTCCTGTTGGTATCTGCTTATGCTCTGGTCAATTTTCTTTTCCAAATGCGTTCACTAGAATGTGGGTTCTCGACTCCCAGTAGCACTGCTCCCCAGGGAGAGTATGGAAACTTGAGGGGCAGCTGTTTTGATGGCCTGTGGACTTGGGGTGCCACTGAAATATAGTGAGCTCCTCACAGGGCGACTAATAGCCCCACCCAGCAGGAACTGTCCTGCCCCAAATGCTAGCAAATCCTGGTGGATGAGCGCTGCCCTGGTTACCAGGGTGATGCCTGGTAATGCTGGCATTAGTCAGTTAGTTAGTGAGCTAATCAGTTCACCAAATACCTGCTGAGCAGCTGTTAATCCGGGCTTAGGGGTGGGGGATATAAAGATGCATAAGACGCAGTGTCTTCCCCAGGGAGCCCAGGGTGTATTTGGGGAGCAGGCAGGAGGGATGCCCTGCGCTCTCAGGGTCCTGACGCGGGGCAGGTGGACTGTTAGATCCCACGGCAGCCATGGCGTCCGTGGGGGTGGTCCTTCCAGGTGGGTGGAAGGGCTCCTGGAGACGGAAGAGGGCAGGACCAGGGGCAGCCTGACTTTCAGTCTCCTCTGCCTGTTTCGGGGCCAAGTTGGGGAGGAGGTAGTGCCTGGGAAACCATGTCCCATTTACGGACAGCAGTTATAGACTGTGTCTTCTACTCGTTCCTTCTTCCTGAGCCCATCCTTTCTCTCCTCTTTCTTGCCGTGGCGGTGTGTGAATAGACCCGTGTGTTTCCCAGAAGGGCTGCCACATAGAGGTCATCAGGAACCATGAAAACAAGAAAAAGACGGTTTTACTGCTTCCCGTCACTTGGGAGTGTGAAATAGTGTGAGCGCCACTGCACGAGGCTTTCTACTTTTTTTTCAGATATAAAAATGCAGAGATATATTTTGACCTCTGTGATACAAACCATAACATAGCTTTGTGTAAAAAAAGAGATCTGAAAATAATCATCTTACAAAACATTGTCAACAAAAGATATTTTTCAGACAGTGAAAAAAATACAATTTAGTACAAATGTAACTGTGTTATTTAGTATCATGGTGCTATTGCAACATATATTATTACAAGTGGTTGAAATGTAGTTAATGATTCAGTAATTATGAAGCATTTAAAATAAAGGTTACAGTTTTTTGTATACTAACTTGAATTTATTTAACCTCGATAATCTTTTTCCAGAGTAGGTATTTTAATGGCTCATGGGATGCTAATTTCCCTTTAAGAGACTCCTAGAAAAACTTGGATTCACTGAAATTTGTTTACTTAAAAATAATAAATATTCTTGGAAGAAAATTGATTGTCATAATTGTAGTTTGCGGCTTCATCATTAAATAGTTGCATAGCAATAAAAAGATACATGTATTCTCCTCTTCCTAAAGTTAAGAAATGTAACTTCTGATTCAGCTCTTAATGCCACAAAAAAACATGTCTTATTTATCTCCTAGTAAATCTGGATATAGCCAGTTCACAGTACATGTAAGTCCTTGTTTGTTGTTTGAAGACTCAGTGCTTGGGAAAATTGTAATACATTTTGGTAAATGTATTTCCTTGATTTTTTATCTTTAATTGTAATTTTTAAAAAATTGAAACATCAAAGTGTTTCTGACACTCTTACATTCTCATCAGGTATCATTTTCTAAGAACTGCTTCACATCCTGTAAGTCTCTTTATAAAAGTCTCTTTAGCTGTAAAATAAAAATGAAGCTTTGTGGTATCGTTCTTAGAAGAAAGGAGTTTTCTTTTTTTTTAACATGAGAAAAGTCAAATATAAAATATCTATTTATATGGAACTTGAAACTCAAAGACGGCAAAGGTGTCCGGCAGGTAAATGCCAAGAGATGTACATTTGATGCCCCTTCTAACTAACGCAAAAGTAATCATGCGCCTCTAGCCTAACTCAGTTCTTGGTAATCTTTAAGGTGTGAACTCAGCACTTGTTTGTTAAAAGTACTGCAATATTTTGCAAACTGGAATTCATAATCTTTGGAATCCAACTAACTACGAATAAATTGCTATAATTCTTGGGGCTTGACTAAAATCTGTGAACTTTTCAGCACAGAAAAAAAAAAACCAAACGTGGGAAACAATGTCCTGTGCTTTTCAGTCTGCTGGGGATGAGGGAGTCCCAAGTTGGCAGGTGAATCAGTCAAGGAAAGAGTTTAAATGTGTCTGGAGTAGTGTCTGTGCTTCCCTGGAAAATAAATGCATGGGGTCGCAGTCCTGGAACAGACTCCCAGAAACGCTGGGCTGGGCTTGGGGAGGCTGTGACCCCAGGCTCTCCCCGGCCCGGGAGACGAAGGAAAGGAGCAGAAGGGCCCTAAAAAGAACCTAAAAGGCCCTTGGGTCTCACTGAAGGGCTCCCCAACGGCAGAGAACTTCAGGGAGCCCCAGACTCTCAGGGTGGGACGGGCATGGCGTGAATCGGGCCGGTTTTCTCCGGGAGCCGCCGCATTGCCACCCCTGGAGGCCTTTCTTGAGGCTCAGTTTGCCAGGGTGGGGGCAGCCGCAGCTATGGCTGTTGCTCTCCGTGCGGTGCCAGTTCCCGGGGAGTGATGGTTGAAATCTGTGAGACTGTGTCCATTCTGACGTGGGCTGGAGGGAGAGGAACTGGCCCCAGATCAGCAGTGGGGCCTGGAGTGGGGTTGGAGGGAGGCAGGGGTCGCAGGAGGGACAGAGAGGACGGAGCTGCTCCACCGTCCGCCTCCTCCGTGTGCTGGGGGCACGGCCTGGCGACGGGCGACGGGGGTTTATAGACGCAGCTCCACGGAGGGTGGCGACTTCATCCTTAGGTCCTTTCTCAGAAGCCCTGGCCCGCTGGGGTCCCTGTGTTCTGTCTGGTGACCATGGATGACCTTCAGCTTTTGCCTTTGTGACATACAGACAGTGATGGGATTGACCTGAAATGGTGGCTGTGAGAATTAAATGTGTTATCCCTGCTTAGAGCAGTGCCCAGCACACGGGCACGTCCTCTGTAAATGCCAGTGGCGGTTAGCCTGGGCCAGTGTCACCCGTGATTGAGCGCGTGCTCACAAACAAATACCCCAGGAGGGAGGCCCTTAGAAAGGGGAGATCGTTTTTAGGAAGCAGCGAGGGCTTGCTGAGTTTCTTACATGGCTCAGAGGCACTGACAGCCTGGGCTGTGCTCCGAGTCTCTCATTCCCTGGGCGGTTTGGGCCACTCTTGCTCAGGCAGGTCCGTGGGGAGTGATCTGGCAGGGCCTTGCCCCCAGGGCCGAGGGGTGGGCCCCGCTTCTTTGTGCACAGAGGAGCCTGAGGTCCATGGGACCTGGTCGTACAGACTTATCCGAGACCCGTTAATATTCGCGGGAATAGCAGTTGCTTGTATTTTAGAGATTTTTCCATCTGAGTTTATGAGGGGTATTGCTCTTTACTTTTTTTAGGGGTGAGGTTTGGGTCAGAGGTTTGTTTTTGACCATGGACATCCGGTTGCTCCAACACCATTTGTTGAAAAGCCCATCCTTCCGCCATTTAGTTACCTTTGGTCTTTGTCAAAAGTCGGTTGTACTTGTGAGAGGCTCTTTCTGGGTTTTCTCTTCTATTTATTGTTCTCTCCCTCCACTGATGCCACGCTTAGCTTCTGTAACTACATGGTAAGTCTTGAAATTGGGTAGACTGGTCCCTACCACTTTGTTCTTCAGTTACTGCTCATTTTTAGCTACTCCAGTTTCTTTGCTTTTCTGTATAAACTTTAAAATTATCATGTATGTGTCTGTCTACAAAAATCTTGCTGGAATTTTGATAGAAATTGAAGTAGACCCCATATATCAGTTTAAGAAGGATTGACATCTTTCTTGTGTTCAGTCTTCAATCCATGAACAGGGACTGCCTTTCCATGTATTTGTATCTTTTCCTTCATCAGCCATCTTGTAATTTTTGCTACACAAATACTGTGTGTATATATACATGTGTGTGTGTATATATATATATATATATATATATATATATATTTAGCTCTATACCTGTATCATTTTTTGGTTATAATGGTATTATATTTTTCATTTTGTTTTCCATGTGTTCGTCACTAGTTTGTAGAAATACAATTGATTTTTGTGTGTTGATCTTGTATCCTGCAACCTTGCTGAACTCACTTATTATTCTAAGTTTTTTTTCTGATGTGGATCATCATGTTGTATACATTCAGGAAGAGTTCTGATCTATCAGCCTCATATTTCCTTGTATTTCCTTTTCTTGCCTTATTATGCTGGCTGGAACTTCCAGTACAGTGTTGAATTATAATGGTGAGAATGGACATCCTTGCCTTGTTTCAGATTTTTTGGGAATGCTTTCAGTCTTTCACCATTGATTAGGATATTTTTGTAGGTTTTTAAAAATTAAGGAAGGTCCCCTATATTCCTAGTTCTGCTGGTTTAAATGTATTATATCCCCCAAAACACCATTATCTTTGATGTAATCTTGTGTGGGCAAGTGTATCAATGTTGATTAGATTGTAATTCTTTGAGTGTTTCCATGGAGATGTGACCCACCCAACTGTGGGTGATGATTCTGATTGGATAATTTCCATGGAGGTGTTACCCCACCCATTCAGGGTGGGTCTAAATTAAATCACTGGAGCCATATAAATGAGCTGACAAACAGAAGGAACTTAGTGCAGCTGAGAGTGACATTTTGAAGAGGAGCTACAGCCAAGAGGGACACTTTGAAGAAGGCACAGAAGCTGAGAGAGGAGCTGCAGATGAGAGACGGTTTGAAGACGGCCATTGAAAGCAGACTCTTGCTCTGGAGAAGCTAAGAGAGGACAAACACCCAGAGAGCAATTAAGAGTGACATTTTTGAGGAACTGCAGCCTAGAGAGGAATGTCCTGGGAGAAAGCCATTTTGAAACCAGAACTTTGGAGCAGACACCAGCCACGTGCCTTGCTAGCTAACAGAGGTTTTCCGGACGCCGTTGTCCATCCTCCAGTGAAGGTACCCGATTGCTGATGTGTTACTTGGGACACTTTATGGCCTTAAGACTGTAACTGTGTAACCAAATAAACCCCCTTTTATAAAAGCTAATCCATCTCTGGTGTTTTGCATTCTGGCAGCATTAGCAAACTAGAACACTAGTTTTCTGAGTTTTTATCATGAATGGGTGTTGAATTTTTTCACATCCTTTTTCTGTGCCAACTGATAGGATCATGTGATTTTTCTTCAAGTAGCCTGTGATTTGGTGGGTTACAGTGATTGATTTTTGAAGATTGTTTCCTTGGAATCATACTTGGCCATGTTGTATAATTCTTTTTTTATTATATTTTGCTGAATTGTATTTGCTAATACTTTTAAGAATTTTTGCGTTTATATTCATGAGAGATATTGGGCTGTACTTTTCTTTTTATTGTACTATTCTTGTCTGGTTTTGGCATCAGGGTAATACTGGCTTTATAAAATGTATTGGGAAGTGTTCCCTTCTCTTCTATTTTCAGGAAGATCTTCTAAAGAATTAGTGTTAATTCTTTAAATGTTTGGTAGAATTCTCCAGTAAAATTATCTAGGTCTGGAGATTTTTTTATGAGCAGTTTTTAATTACAAATTCAATTTTCTTAATTGTTATGGGGATATTCATATTATCTGTTGCATATTGGGTGAGTTGTTATAGTTTGTGTTTTTTGAGGAATTGGTCCATTTCATTTAAGCTGTGCAATTTATGCATATAGAGTGTCGAGTTTTTTTATTTTAATAGTATTCCATTATCTGAGTCTTTAGTGATACTCCCTGTTTCATTCTTGGTACTGGTTAATTTGTGTGTTCTGTCCTTTTGTCTTTGTCAGTCTTGCCAGAGGTTTGTCAATTTTATTGATTTTTTTCAGTAAATTGTGTTGAACATTGAGAATGCCTATGAAGACCTGGTTATTTATTTATTAGACAGCTTTATTGAGATGCAATTCACGTATCGTACAACTCACCCGTTTAAAATGTACAATTCAATGATTTTTAGTATATTCACAGATATGTTCAACCACCACCAGAGTCAATTTTAGAACATTTTTATCACCTCAAAGGAAACCTGTATCCTTGATGGCAATATCATCCCCCATCTCTCTGTCCCCCCACCCTCACCCCCCGGCCCCTGGTAACCACTAATCTACTTTCTGTCTCTGTGGATTTGCCTATCCTGGACATTGCATAAAAATGGAATCATAATATGTGGGCTTTTTTCACTTCGCGTATTGTTTTCAAGGTTCATCCACATTGGAGCTTGTATCCTTTTTATGGATGAATGTTCCATTATGTGGATAAACCGCATTTTGCTTATCCTTCATCAGTTAAGGGTGGAGAGCTTTTTTTCTAGCAGGCAGTTAAGTTGGCTGGACCCAAACTCCCAACCCTGCCTGCCCTGAGGTGGGCAGCTTTCTGCCAGGGCCCCTGGGCAGTCAGCTGTGCAGCTCTCTGCAGGGCTTCCTCCGAGCTGCCTCCCTCGGTCGTGACTCTCCACGGAGTACAGCTGAGGCTCTGTGCCTTCCGGCTGCCCCGGCCACGTGGGGCAGGAAATGCCTGGACAAAAAGCCACCGAACACACATCTCTCCAGTCGGTTTCCTGCCTTCGTGGACCCATGCTCCTCCAGTTTCTGGCCATTCTTGGTTGCTTTCCAGTACTTTCAAACAGCAGTTTTTTAGATTTTGTCCAGAGTTCATAGTTTTCCATATGCGGATTAGGCAATAAAATCGACCCCACCACGATTAGATGCAGAACTTGCAGTGCCTCACATGTAGTGGGTGGTGCTGCTTACAGAACCTCCTGTAGGCTCGACTCCTCCAGTCCTCAAGAGAACCCTGTCTGCTGCCTCCAGGAAGCTGCCCTGGATAAGGAGTCTCGCTGGTAACTTGACGTTGCTTCATTGGCTTTGGTTAAGAAGTTGAGATCTTGGACCGGTGGAGGTTTTGGAGTTTGAGAGGTTTTTCTCAGTAGGGTCATTGCTATGGCCCATTCTTTACTGTTATGAAAGTTGGACTTCAGCACTGTTGAAGATTTATCACCAAGCCTGACCAGGGGGCTATAAAATTCAGCCTTGTCCTTCTGCCTTTCCCGAGCAGGCTGTTACCCTGTCTCCATAGAAAGGCAGAGGAGAGAAAGTACTAGAACCAGGAATACTACCTTTGTATCCCTCTGTTTTTTCGTATTCAACAATAGCAGCAGCAGCAATAAAAAATAGTAATAAAAGCAACTTCTCTGTGTAGCCTTCTCTCGTCTTCTGCCCGTGAAGACACGGTCAGTCCTTGAAGCCTCCCTGGACATTCTCAAAGTCCCTGAAGGGTGGAAATGTGTTTGGTCAACGTGGTCTTCCCCTGTGAGCAGTGTGCCGAGCATGCCACAGGTGCTCAGCGAGTGTTGGAGGAATTGACGCTGAACAACGGAGCATATGGTCTGATGAGAAGACCTTGTGGTCCCCATTCTATGTACCTGTTCTGAACCTGCCACCTCCTTGCTTCCTCATCCATTTGTTCGTGAACTCTGTGATGGTTTGACACTGGATGACCCCAGAAAAGTGTGTTCTTAAAGCTAATCCATTCCTGTGGGTGTGGACCCATTGTGGGGAGGAGCTTTTGGTGAGTAGGATCTTAAGTTAAGATGTGACCACCTCATTCAGGGTGGGTCTTGATCCTCTTACTGGAGTCCTTTATAAAAGAATAAAATTCAGACACAGAAAGAGAGAAAGCCACAGAAGCAAGAAGGTGGAAGCAACGAAACCCAGAAGAGAAGTGAGAGACCAGCAGACACCGCCGTGTGCCGTCATGTGACAGAGGATTGCCGTCAGCTAAAATTTGGAAAGAAGGTATCATTTTGAAGATGCCTTGATTGGATGTTTTCACAGCTCAGAACTGTAAGCTTGTAAGCTAATAAATTTCCATCGTAAAAGCCAGTGCGTTTCATGATATCTGCTTAGAGCAGCTTAGCAAACTAGAACAAACCCCTACTTAGGAGAATGATAGATAATATTTAAATTTAGTTTTTAAAATTCTGAATACTAAATTCAAGTCCTGAATAAAAGTTTTCAGGAATTAAATATAATTTCTATGTTGATTTTTTTAAACTCCGCCTTGATCATTCTGGACAGAAGAACCAGAAAACAATCAAAACCTGGTCATCTTCTCCACTCATTCATGCATTGAAAGATGGCACTTCATAAACAGTTACATTTTCATAACCCCTAGAAATTCATCATTATTTAGAACAGGCTATGAAACATCATAGATTGTTGAAGTCACTGGCAGTATAATTTGAATGGTGTCAGAGAAAAGCATTTTGAAATAAAAATAAGAACTTTGATAATGCACCATCTTGATTGTTTTTTTTTTTTTTTCCTCATGAAAACGCAGAGTATGTGACTTCTTTGGGGAGATTTGTATCTTCCCGATATGCCGATGGCCTGTTTCCGCAGTTTGACAAAGCAGATGGCTTGGTGTACAATGTAAGTCTGAGTTCCTTGTGGATGGGTCCCAGGGACGGGATTCTGGGAGTGGCTGTGAGAGAGGTGCCGCAGCCAAGCCCAGGCCTCATCGGAGCGGGGGTCTGCCCTTGGCAGCCGGGGGAGAGACAGAAGTCACGGCCAAGGGGCTGGAGACGGAAGCACTTGACCTGTTGGAGATGAGTGCGTAAAGCTCTTGACCAGGGACCAAGACTTTTGTGTATCAGCACTTTTATTTTTAGTTTTTGAACATAAAGAAAAAAAGCAATGTGAGGGAGTTTAGCTGAAAGCCAGTTCCCACAGCCCGACAGGGCCCTGGGAATGGAGGGCGGCTTTCGCAGGTGGAAGCACCTCTTACTGGAGTCCGACAGGTGGCTCCCGGGCCCCTCTTGGTGCAGAGCCTGTGTGGGCCCGGGGGAGACAGGAGAGCCGGCACTGGTCCACCCGCCGGGATCCCACAGGATGCCCGTCACGCAGCTTTCCGTTCATGCCGGCAGACAGCCACGTACCACTTGCGTGATTATTCCCCAGTATTTAAAAATTTTTAATTACTTTTAAGATAGCCTGGTCCTAAGCAGTAATATCCGGGGACTCTGGAGTCTGGCGTGTGCCGAGTGTGCTTTTTCACCTGACCCACTTAAAGTGCATGTGTAGCCAGAGAAGCACCTGCTCACACCTGCCTACCCCACACGCCCTCTGCGGCCCGCCCCGATGTGCAGACATGGAGGAGGTGCTGCGGAAATTTCTGGGAGGTAGAGTTTGCCTGAGGGAGGCGTGGAGAGCTGCAGGGAAGGGCTGCTGGAGCTCGAGGGACAAGGGCTGAGGTTAGGTCTGAGGGCCAGTAGAGCCAGGGTGGGGAGAAGTGGAAGTGCATGGTGGGTGCGGGAAACACATTTTCCTTAGCAGTTTGGACATCTGGGGTTTTCCTGGGGTGGCAAAGTAAAAAAAAAAAAAAAAGACCAGATCTTTAAAAATATGATTCTACATGGAATAGGGCACAATTTCTTTCTAACTTATTTTTTGTCTTTTACCTCCCTACACCCTGAAAGTCTAGTAGAGTTTTAAGAATAAATTCTGAGCCTTGCAGATTTGTTCCTGCTCTAAGCGAATGATGGTTTAATTGCACATACAAGAAATGGCCTGCAGTCTCTGCCATCTTTCAGGGGCAGCCTGGTCAGTCGGGGTGGCCAGGTGACCAGGTCCCGGGGAGTTTGGCCTGAGAGTCCGAGACACGGGAAGGAGCTGGGCCGGTGTGCTGTCATGTCTAGAGCACCTTGGCTTGTACTTAGGAAGACTTTTTAGTGAGAATTGTTTTATTTTTCCTTCTGCCTCTACTCCTCTCTCTTTTCTTCTACCTAATTCCTTAAAACTATCCTGGGGCATTTTCTGGTTAATTCTGTAACTATGAAGATAAAACACAATCTGGAAACACTATTTTTCATAAGAGTACAATATTTGGAAAACATCACATCCTCAGCTTTTCTTCCGTGGGGAGTTACCCAAGGGTGTTTCATTTGAAAGATTGAAACACTTCCTCCTGGAAGCTCATTTACAAACTTGTCACAAACGACAGCTCTTGACGGAAGAGGCTGTGGCTAGATGGTCTCCGAGGTCTTCTGGCAGCCCTGGAGTTCGGATGATTAATTTTGGTGTCGGTTTTGGTTTTTTCCCTTGTCAGCTGACGGCTAAATCAGAACTGATCCAGCAGTTTGTGGAACGTTTAACGCAGGCCATAGCGAGCTACAAGCGGCGGATGAACTGGCTCACCAGCGGCAGCCGGCAGGTTTTCGGTGTCATCTTGGAACAGTGCGTCACCATCGTGCTGGACCTCGGCGACGTGCGGGAGGAGGAGCTCCCTCTGTGCCGGGACGCTCTGACCATGGTCCTCCGGGAGCAGGTGGCTCACCTGACCAGCTTCAACCTCATGTGGTGAGTGCCCGTGGGAAGGAGATTTCACGGAGACCTCGTCCGTCCGTAGCTTACATGAAGGTGCTTGGGGTCGAGGGGCATGGCTAGCATCGTTAGCTCTGGCGAGGAGGAGGTGTTGTCTTGTAATTTCCTAGAATACTCAATTTCAATAGAAAAAAGCACAATGACTAAACCTTAGGAAACTTTTATTCACTTTGCATGTGGCATTATAGTTTTCAAATTAGAATAGATTTAGAAACATTTTTTTTTTCAGTGCATGGGAAAGGTAAAATATAGGTATACAAATTATAAATTGAACATAAAATGGCCATAAAATCCCTTCACTCATTTTGGATTTTAGCTTGGGTAATTAATTCAAACTTGTCACAAATTTCATAGACTTTCTAGACTGAATTTGCAACTCAAGTAGACCTCCCCTGGACGTTGACTGACTTTAATCAGAGTAGCAGGTGGTTAGCTTTATAGAATTTCCTGTATTCCAGAGTTCTTCACCATCAATTATTTATGGATTCTTGGATTAAAGAGAACATGGACTTCTTTGCCAGCATCTCCTCTGGAACAGTGCCCCCCCCCCCCACCGATGGGAAACATCTGGCTAAGGGGGGGGGCATCTGCCTAATTGAGTTTTTCTTTTTAACATTACTTTCAGCTAAACAGGTGAAATTTGGGGGATGCTGCCTGGGTATGTTATATCCCAGGTCCCTATTTCTGCCATAGGTGTATTAATGAAGGCTTTTGCTTTCTAGAAAATACATGCTGTTGCGTATATGCCACTTGACCAGGTTCTGTATCCTGGGAGGCCTCATCAGAGCCCACACAAGTGAGAGGAAGTGGGCAGGGGGCAAACCAGTCGTTCTCAAACCCACACTGAATAGTTTAACCAGGTTATCTCAGAATTTAAACTATAATGCTCTGTGAACTCAAAAGAAAACTACACTATTTTTGATCCAAAAAAAGGGTAAATGGTGAGAATCTTTCAATACAATGAGAATAATATCATGAAAGCAGTAGAGATAAAATTTTAGATTAGTAAAATTGCTGCTGGTTTGCAAATCTTAATAGCATCTGAATTCTTATAAATTTACTATTAATAGATGTTAATAGAACAGTTACATATAAACTTGTTTTAGGAAAATAACTCTCCGATATTTTTAAAACACTTGTCAGTGTTTATATTGTTGAGATCTTTATTCTCCTATACAGATGATAACAGTGCTTTGGAAACGTCTTTGCCGAGGTCCTGCCTCAGCAAACGTGACAGGGTCCTAAAGTGGGGGTCGGCGTCAGCGCAGCAAGGAAGGAGACAGACACGCAAAGTGTCTGGGACGAAGCTCAGGGCTCCGACAATTTTAATGAAAAAGTGATTTTCTTTTATAGCTCAAAGTTACATAAGCTCTGCACCTGGATCACGCGGGTGAGAGCTGGCAAGCACAGCATATAAATCACAAAACCATTGTTACTCAATTCCAGGGGACATTGGGGTCCGAACAGGGCGGGGGGACCGAGCAGTGTGTGTTTTCATCCCTATGTTAAGACAACTCTATTCCGGTGCAGACCTTCCAAGTTCCTCATAATATTCTTCCTTGTTCTCAGTAATGATCTCTGTTTTGGCTATTTTAATTATTTAGAAGGGCTTGTTTTTGTACCTAAAGTAAATTAGCTGTGGGCTCATACGAGGAACTACTCTCGTACCATAAGCCCGTGGGGTGGGTGCCCAAAGAATTTCTTGTATGCTCTGGCTGCCCGAGGCCAGCCATTAGGCACTAGTGGAGCGTGTTGACCCTGATTCAGTTCTAACCTCGGCAAACAACGGGGCCTGTCAAGGAACCGGGTGATGAATTACGTGGTTTACATTGCTTCTGCTTTGGCCTTCTAATCGCTTTCTCAGTGAAATATTTTTGGATGTCAAAGGGGGAACTTGTGTAAAGGAGGATGTCTGGAAAGGGGCAAGGGGGCTTCAGGCGGCTAAACGGGGTGGCTGCTTTCTCATAGGTGGAGGAGGGGATTCATCGAAAGGTAAAATCATCGGAAGGTGCCCAACACTTTGTCATATCTTTGGTTATTATCCAGAGTATATCCCAAATAATAACGTTAGCAAAGAAAAAGAGAAAGCAGAAGCACAAAGATTAAAAGAATCAGCATTGCAATAGTCCATCGGTGGTAGGCTTTGCCAGGATCCGTCGAGGGGCCACGCCCACTGCCGTGCAGCACATCCACAGTAATGTTTTCTGTTGAAACTGAGGCCTTGCCATCAGGTTTAGGATGTGGCGATTTGGCTCCTGACACATCTTGTCGGTAGCTTTCAGAGGGCAGGGAGCCTTGTTCTCTTTCTTTTCCAGTTCTGGGGATGTTCGGTGGCTTTTTGGTCATGGCCGTAGGACTGGTGACTGACCGCGGCCCAGTGACGGCCCCGTGTGATTCCTTCTAGTGTTTCTCAGGAGCCTGTGAAATGGCGGGAAGACGCTGCTCCTGTGACGGAACCATCCATTTCTGCCGCCGTCAAGTGGGTCGAGCATCTGCCGTTTGAGCTGGCCGGGAGCCCGGCTGGTCCCCTGGGAGCTCTGCGGGAAGCCCAGGAGGACAAAACAGTAAGTGGCCCCGGGCCGTGCAGGTGGCCCCAGCCTCCTCCTTCACCTGCAGACTCTTGGTTCCACTGTTCACCTGCCTGTGCTCCCCTCCCAGCAGCAGCTCCCGGAGACCCTGTCACGGGCACTGCAGGGTCCCACAAGTCACACTGCTGTTCACCTCTGAAGTTTGGAACCAACTGATAAATGGGTTACAGGTGCCAGATGGAAGTGACAATAGCAGCTTTGTGGAAGGCAGAGCTGGGTCAGCCAAAAATGTGCCTATTTTTATCCCCCTGTGCTGAGCTAGGCTCTTTGGAGGGCGATTGGAGCCTTCTGCAGACCCTCTGTTAGCCAGCGCAGGGGAGCTAAGTGCCCCTCGCCCCCACTGAGCACCCAGAGAAAGGACAGGGCACTGGGTCACAGCTGTGCAGCGCTCCTGCCATGAGAAAACTCAGCTGCGTCCTAGGGGAGGGGAGGCAGGCTGGTTCTGCTCGTGGAGCCGTGGGGCTGAGAGCACGCTGGGTTCCGAAGCTTTCCCCAGCCGTCTCCACGAGCGGACGCGTCGTGTGCTTTCCTAGGGGAAGTGCGGCCCAGCTGCTGAGCTCCCCGGTTTGGGAGTGTTAACAGATAGACGTGTACTTTTTGATACATGCCTTCGGAAATAAAGCTTTACCCCAGAAGAACTGACTAAATAGTGTTTTATGTCGCTTTTAGCCACAGGGTTTGTGTTTCTGTGAGTGTGAGGTAAATAGTAATATCTCTCTTGTACAAGAGAAGAAATGAAGTTAAATCTCGTACCCCGGATTACAGAAGTCATTAGAGACAGGCAGAGTCCCGGGGAAGGTGGGGCTGAGTGGGCAGCGGACTCCCCGGAGGGACGTGGTCTCTAAATTAAGCTGCCTTTGGGGTTGTCTCCCCTGGGTGAGGCGTCTCCCCTGGGTGAGGCGTCTCCCAGCATCGCTGGTTGAAGGGGGCTACTGGGGCTGTGAGGGGCTCCCATCTCCTGCCTGGCCTGCGGGGGCGCCCGGTCCCGGCCTTCCGTGTGGAGCCAGCACAGCCCCCTCCTCAGGTGAGCGTGTCTCCATGGCAGGATGTGGCCAGAGGGTCCACAGGGCAGCACCCCACCTTCCTATCCTTGCCCAGACTGTGGGCAGAGGAGTTTGTGTTGTTGGAAATGGCCCATAAGCTTCCCGCCCACGGTGCCAAAGCTTCCTTCATTCCTTGACTTGAAAATAGCCACCCCCGGGCACGGGCTTGGGGGGAATGTTCCCGTGCAGTACCTGAGTGTGCAGCCGCTGCCAAGAGGCCTTCTCAGCCCCAGAAGTGAGCAGCTCACTTCCCAACTCTGGCCCCCGAGCGCCCCACGAAGCCCTGAGCAGTGTTGCTGTTCTTTCTCTGAGCCTGTTAGAAAAAGGAATTTTGTGGACAGGGTCTTGCAGGCGAGTCCAGTTCAAGGGAGAGCTGCAGGGTGCTGAGCCGTTGGCGCCGCTGTTTTGCAGATTGAATCCGTTTACTACTTTGTGGTTGGGGCTGTTCCTGAGGAGTCCAAGGGGCTCCTCATGCAGGAAGTGCTGCAGAGCCTGCGTCCAGTCTGCACCGTGTCCTTCAATGCCCGAGGAGACGGCACCATCGCCTTTTTAAAGGAGCTGAGCGCCAGGACCCAGGGCAGGTAGGCAGAGAGCACCTGCGTCTACGAGAGCCACCGGGGCCATGACTCCCCGTTCCAGTGCGTCATTAGGCCCTGGGCTCCCTTCCTTCTCTCTCCTGTGTGTGTGTGTGGAGAGATCACCTATTTCCGTGGCTACAAGAGTGACCCAGTCCTTTTCTGAGTCTGAAGGGGGTGCAGAGTCTGCGCTTGAGCCTTGTTCTCAGATGCAGGTGCACATCGTCGCCCCTGGGGAGCTGCCCGGTAGGACTTGACAGGCCAGGCCCTGCAGTCCGCCTCTCAGCCCCTCAGCTGGCCCAAGAGCTGCCCACGGAGCTCCTTCCCATCTGATTTCCAGGGTCTGAGGAGGCTCAGGAATCTGCATTTTTAACAGGAACGCTGGTGGCTGTGGTGCCCCAGCTAACGGGCAGTTATCACTAACCCGTAAGCCACATGCTCAGAGCATCGTGCTCATGGGGCGGCTGCCTCTGCCCGGGGCCCCAGCTGTACCTGAGCTCACTGTGCCAGGAGCTGCATCCGCCTGAAGCCCCCAGACCCCGGCACACAGAGTCCCACTCGGTGTTAACTTGGTTTCTGCAAACTGCATAAGTAAGGCTGTTTCGGCCAGAGTAAAATTCCACCCCCTTCTCTCTCCTGATCTGGAGAACAGATCAGAGAGGCCTGGTCTCAGCACCAGAGGCCTTGGCCCCGCAGGTGTGGGGCCCCCAGGACGTTGCCCCCCCCCCCCCCACCTCGCTCTGCCAGAAGGTGGCTCCTGCCTGGACCAAGTCCCTGCAGCGGGAAGATGGTCTGGTTGGGAATCCTTGGCCTAATGGGGCCATTGTATCACAGCCAGCCTGTCCCTGCCATCGGGTGCCAGCGCGCCCACAGCTTATACCCCTCAGTGGTAGACAGGCCCCAGACTTCACACGGGCCAGAAGAGGACCCTGGCCTCTCCCCCCGTCAGTCCAGCTGTCTGCCCCTTCCAACCTGCGCTGTGATTCTCTCTGGGTTAGGGAGCGGCGATGGGCAGGTGGGGAGCTCCGAGGGGCTGGAGAGCATGACCCAGAGAACCCACCTGCCAAGTCTGAGGGCAGTTTCCTGCTACTGACTTCTTGGATTAAAAATTGGCTTTCACGGTGCAGCTAAACCGTTACTCCACAGTCTGCCTCGGTGCTTCTCAGGCTTGAACGTGCACCCCAGTCTGCTGGCGGCTTGTTAGGGTGCCGTTCTGATTCAGCAGGTCTGGGGTGGACCTGAAGGCTTGCATTCCTGACCGGCTCAGTTCCCATGGTGGCTGCTGCTCCCCAGGCCCTGAGAACTCAGCCACCCAGGAATCCTTCTGATTCATCCTCGCCTTAGGCCCTGGGGAATCAGCCAGTGGTGCCTGTGCTGCCAGCATTCAGCGTTCTGAACCGCAGCGTTGCTGGGCGCCACTACGGCCCTTCATTAGACTCTTGACTTGTCAAAACTAATGTGCCTGAACCCCGGGGTCAGAAGACTTGTAAGCACAGGGTGTCCTTTCCATCATCACTAAATAAGACTTGGTTGAGCTAATTATCCCCCCGGAAGAGGAGAGCCATCAGCTGAAACCCCAAACCACTGCGGTTGCCTGCTCTCTTCTGCCTGCCTGGCTTGAGCTGTGGGGGGCCCGACAAGGTACAGGGAAGAACTGTGGACACAGCTCGGCAGCACAAAACAAATCCAAACTCCCAGGAAAATTAGCGAGCATGCAAAAATTCCCTTTCACTAGCCTGACGTTGGAAACCTCTGGATGTTTCAGATTCCACGCGTTTGCAGAGAGAACGGAGTGTATGGAATTTCCTGCTTTCGCCGTGCAGGAAGGGGAAGGTGTCGTCACTTGGAACTCAAGGAAACTGAAAGGGGAGCCCCCCCCAGGTATCTGGCTGCTAAAAAGGTGTAGTTTATATCCTTAATAACTTCAGGTGCTCCATGTCCTTAGGAAATAAAGCCGGGGCGGGGACGAGCGGTGTCTTGTGTTTCTATGTGGTACAGGGCGTAGGGAGTGGACGTGAGTTACTTGTGAACTGGCAAGCTTGTCACCCAGGGGGGTCTGTGTGTGCGGTGTTTACTAACGTGGGGACCTGCTGGAGACGTGGTTCCGGGTGTGTCGGTGCCACACGCTTTCCTGGGGAGGCAGAGCGGCTTTGCTGCACACGCAGCGTCGCTGGGCCCGCAGCGGGACGCCTGCAGCTCTCGTGGGCTCTCTGCGCCCTGCCTGTGTGGTGCAGGCCGAGCTCGTGGGTGCAGGGTGAGCACGGCGCTTGTGAGGTTATCGGGTTGAATGGACCTCACCTTCCACCCAATCAGGGCGACGCGAGAGTGCAGCAGGCCTGAAGAATGAGTTGCAGAACTGTAGAAATGGGGTTGCGATTCAGAACAACAGTAGGAGGAGCTGACTCAGAAAGCGGAGAGCAGTTTCCTTAGGGCTGATGCAATTGCTAAGGGCCGAGGACCCGGCAGACACCAGCGGGAGAAAGAGGGGCGGGGGCTCCTCCTAGGTGGGTGCTGAGGAGGGAGAGATGGCTGAGAAGCCCATCCCCACCACCTTCCCGTTCGTTTGTAGTTCTTGGCAGAAAAATGTCCCACTCCAGGATAAGCAGGAACTTACCCCTCTGGGAAGATGGAGGAGAAGCTGCAGCATCCGGCCGCCTCAGAGATCCCTGTGTCCCCGCGTGGGGTCGCAGAGGCTCCGGGGGAAGGGCTGGGGCAGGGGGTCAGCTCAGTGGGCTGCGTCCTCCGGTGGGGAGGGAGGCGGTGGGTGCGGCCTGCTCCCGACTCCCTTTGTAGATGCAGACCCCCGGGCCGCAGAGCAGAGTGGGCCGGCTGCGTGCTTTATCCCGACAGCGAAGTGGGCAGCTCCGGAGGACTTGAGAGATGTCAGTGGATGAGCAAGGTTGGTGCTAACGTGAGAACAGTTTAAATCAGGGTATGTGCCACGCCATACAGTGATTTACAAGATGAAGTCTGGTGGACAAGGATTCATTTAGGGCAGGACTGCAAATGTGAGGTGCCACCAGCCCCCCACCATGTGCCAACAACTGTAGGTGGAGTCTAATTTTGGCCCATGTGTTCCTGGGCATCACTTACATTTTCAGCAACTGTGTTCTTCCTACCCCTGTGAAGCAGACAAATTAAATTACAGATAAGGACATTCTCAGAATGAAATGCTCGGTGTGCGGCCTGCCATTCTGATGTCACTTCAGTGATCACGTGTCCTCAATTTGGGGGGCGAGTCCAGTATCCTAAATGTATGTTCTCGTCTCCTCCGTCTGTCACAACTCCCAGAAACGCTGGCATTTCAAAGCCAGCTGCTCCCACTCAGAATTGCCCAGAATGCTTGACAGACTATTTTGGTTGAGAAGACCTGCGGCTTCCAACCCCACCACAGCCCAGAGGCTGTTCGTTAGATGGGTCTCGGTCAGAGCCCTCTCTCAGCTGCCACCCAGACGGTTTGGAGCATCTATGGGTGTCAGTCTCCTCAGACCCCCACCCCACCCTGCTCCGTCTGACTCCTGGGGTACAGAAGGGGGGACTGTCGATGGAGGGTTGGAGTCACGCACTCAAGGAGCTCACCTGCTCTTCTGTGAGAAATTCCCTGCTGTTGCTGGCTTTTTGGATTCCAGATAATTGGCTTTCAGGGTACAAGTTAGCCCCCATGCACTATTCCAGTGTACAAAAGGGGTGCTACAAAAGTCATAGTCAAAATTAATAATATGTTAATGCCAAATGAAAAAAAATCAAAATTAATGCAAAAATCTATGATGTGTAAAATATCAACATTTTAAAGACAGGCTCAAACATGTCCATATCAGAGCCTGAGGCAAGAGGAAAAATGTACACTTCTAGAGACATGTATTTATGTATTATTTTTAATGGTTAATTATTCCCTAGAATATTAAGTTAGTTGAAAAAATCTTGAAAAATTGAAACATTGGTGTATTACAACTCAGAACACTATTTTAAGTTTACATATTTGGGGACTCTATTCATATGTTTTGCTAAAGTTTTACATTCATCAAGCATGCTTTTAAAGTTATTTCTCAATGCTTGTCACATACACCTCTCAATTGAAAATGATAGAGAAAAGAAGTAGGTTTTGATTTTTTTTAGCTGATGAATTTGCTTCCATTAAAATCAGGAAATTAAAATTATAATAAATTTTGTTTGGGGTATAAAGAAAATATTTAAACAAGGTAATGTTTAGCGTATCTACTTTTCAATTTATCAGTATTTTTTCAAGTACTTTAGTGTTCTGGAAAAAACTAACCATTAAACAGTACATGAAAACCTGCCTTTAGGACTGCGTGTGTCTTCCCTTTGCCCCACACAGCTCTGCTCACGCAACCCCACCATCTAACCACATCCCCATCGCTTCCTTACAAGAAGCAACAAACAGGGAATCAACTGTAGAATCAGCCCTGGGTGCAAATCCTGGTTTTACCACTAACCATGGTCTGACCTGGGACGTTACTGAACTTCAGAGCTACGTGTCCTTTGTAGAAGGGGGATTAGTGATAACTGCCCCAGA
Organism: Choloepus didactylus; assembly: GCF_015220235.1. Classification (NCBI taxonomy): domain Eukaryota; kingdom Metazoa; phylum Chordata; class Mammalia; order Pilosa; family Megalonychidae; genus Choloepus; species Choloepus didactylus. Next base: position 74,349,861 of record NC_051323.1, on the reverse strand, counting down.
CGGTGGTTGGGAGAGTTCAAGCATGTAGCACACCTGGAAACGGCTGGTACCTGATTGGCTCCCAGTTAATGTCCATTTCCTCTTTCCTCGTTTTTGGAATTCCAAGTGGTCTTTTATTGTAGACATTGGTTCTAGAAAGAAAATGAAATAACCCAACAGGCTGGGCAGACTCTGTCATAAAGACTGTTTTTAGAAGAGCCATGATGCTAACCAGTCAATTCTCATGCACAAGGGCGGATGGAAATTGGAATTTCAGAGAAGGAAGTGAATCCTGGATTGTTAAAGCATGCCCCGATGAGAGGTGGATGCGTTTGTCACGGTGGCCACTGGGGTGGGCCTCCAGGTTCTTTCCAGGGGAGACCAGGAGACCAGCAGCTTTCACCCGCTTCCCTGTGCCACACTGCGCCTGGTGGAGGCTGGAACGGTGCAGGAGTATGTGTGGATTGGACACAGTCATCTTCAGTTCTCGAGGCTTTCCTGGGGGATGGCTCGTTCTGAATGGGGCCTGGGGCTTGCTGCCATCTCGATGCTTTCCAGAGGTACTGTCCGTGTCCCCTGGAGGGGCTCCTTAGGTTACAGGACCCCCTGGGCCTGGAGCAAGGGGGCTTAGTGGTTTGGGGAATGCCTCTGAAGAAGGGAAAACGCTTCTGGTGTCGTGTTCAGAGCAGGCCTCATCTTTTATTTGGTTCTCTTCCTGTTTTGTACTCAAAAAATTAAATTAAATTGAAATAATAAATATGGAGTAGTAAAATTATATTAGAGTAAAAATTTTCCCTGAGGGCCTGGCATCAGGCTAAAAACATTAATTTAGGCATTGAAGCAGCCGGCCCAGGATCTGGACTAACCGTGAAACGATTGGTTTAGAGGCCGTGTGCCATCAGGCACTTCAGAGATGCAAATTCCAGGAGTTTTGGTTGTAGGGTGAGCACCCAGGCTGAAGGCAGGTCAGAGGGCTCTGGGTGCCACTTCAACCCAGGCAGCCTCACGGAGGAGAAGAGGAGGCAAATCGTAAACAACTGGAGCACGATTTTAACTGTAACACGGTTTCATGTGCACCGAACAGCCCAGAACCCTCTCGTGGTTCCACTTGGACAGGGGTGGGCATCCGGGCACCGCTTTCAATTCTATACCCTCCTCACCCTCAGCAGCCACCACTAATCAACCACCCAGTCAGTCAGTCAGTCAATCAGTCTGTACTTCCCACCGCGCCAGTACTCACTTCCCGCTCTCCCGGCACAGCACTCCGGCCGGCTCCTGCTAACTGATCAGAACTGGCAAATAGGGGTCATTTGCTCACCACCATGTTTTGCTTATGAGCAAAGAGAAAGAGTTCGCAATGAATAAATAAAAAGAAGCGAGTATTAGGCAATAGGGCAAGGCAATGCTTTTCTGAGAGTATTTTTGTATGTTTCTTGTACTTTTATAAAACGGGGCTAGAAAAGCTGCTCTGTCCCCCAGGATTATTCTTGAGTCCAAAAATGTAGCTATAAAAGTTGGCTGAGTCTACCTTTGGAAACTGCGCCTTTCTGTGTTGGTGGAGAAAAATGAATGAACTAAGACTAAGTATTATAAAGCCAAATTTTATTTACTTTAAAATGTGTTCAGGCTGCTACACTTGAACAGAAAAAATAATCAAGACAAGATTCTTGGAAGACACTTGGGATCTTTAATGAGATGTTGAAAGTTTACTGGCCCATCCCTCAGGCTTGGCACTGCTTCTTTGTGTCTAATCCCCAATTTAATTTAGAGGCACTGATCGGTGCTATTTATAGCTCACTGACAGCAGGGGATTCTCTGAGGTCTCTTCCCTTCTCCCTAGATTTCTATTTAATTCAGTATTTGGGGCTGGAGCAGCTGCACTTCCAAAATTACTGCCACATTACAGTTTATGAGGCTGGGGAACTACCTACAAAGTCCTTCTCCTTGGCAGTGGGTTGCTTGCAATTTCTAATTGCTGCCGTGTGACAACCCTCCAGGTAGTTAACAAGAATTTTAAACATCTCCAGTGTGAGTTAGGGGTGAGGAAGAGGATTCACAAGGAATGAAAGGCAAGGTTCCCACTCAGGGAACTCCACACTCTTGGAATGTCAGTTACACTTCTGCTTGGTGATTTCAGAGTTGTTCTTGCCCCAATACCCGCAGGATCCCGGTTTAGAATTTACACACTGCCCACCTGCACCTGCACCCCTGCTTCCCTAGGGCACACCTTCTTCCAGTGTTTGCGCTGGTCTGGTTTTCCCGAGTGGAGAGCAGCCCCCTGTAAGGGCAGGGGACCCCTGCCTGCCTTCTCCCCTCTCGGCGTTGTGTCCCGGACTCCTGGGTTTACTCTCAGCTCCTGGCTGCCCGCCCGGCCCCTGCAGATCCCTAGCCTGCTCGCAGGACTCCTCCACTGCGGCCAGCCTGGCAGCTCACATTGCCCTCCCTTGACTCGGGACCGTGGTGGGCTCTGCCCGGTTCTTTGGCCTCCAGCGCAGTCAGCCCCCTAGAGCTGGGCTGAAATTACCAGGAGGGCCCAGGCTTCCGGCATCCCCCAACGAAACGTGAAGCTGAGAGACCTCCAAGAAGCTTTTAAACATTAAATTGACTTGCTAAGAACAAGAGAATCCGTGTAGACGGCTGATCGTAGTTGAGCACACATGTTCTGGTTACAGGATGGAGGCCTTCCCACATTTGTGATTTGAAGGTCAGGGGCTCTGCTGACCTCTCGGGAGATGACGATAAATGAAGGGGGTCGCTGTCCTCAAGCAGCCCATTCGGAGGTGCCTCCCACGTGTCAGAGATGCACCAGGTGGAATGGCTACAGAAATGGGTAGACGTGGTCTGTCCTCAGGGAAGCCCAGTTTGATCAGGGAGACAGACGGACACGCGGATGGCAGAAGCCTGACCCTGTGGCCCCGGGAGGCCTGTCCTGTGGATGACTGCTGTTTGCCATGCTGGGCCAGTGGACGTGTGCGCTGCTCATCGATGCCACTTCTGTCCCTGACCCTGGATGTGGGGACATGGCTCATATCAGAATTATAGGCTGGGTGGTTTCTGTCCCAGGTAGGGGTGAGTCTGTAAGCCCCTCGAGGGAAACTAAAAATAACCAGTACAGAACTGACTGAACGTGCTTCTGTGGCTCTTGTATTGTGATTATTTGGGGGGCTACATAAGGACAGTGTTCCACAGTGGAAAGAGTACAGGAAGCTTTGCTGACAGAGTGGCCTGAGGTTGATCCTGCCTGAGCAAGGTCCCTGAAGTCCCTGAACCACAGTTTGCGCATCTGTAGAATGGAGTGGATGAGGCATGGATGAAAGTGCCCAGCCCGGCGGCTGACACACAGTGAGGCTGTAGTTAATTTCGGTTTCCTCCCTTTCCCCTTCTTTATTTGTCTTCAGGAGGCAGCTGTTATATTGAAATATATCTGAAATAAATGGCTCCTATGAATGCAGAGTGGGTGGGTATCTAGGAGAGGTGCCCAGGGGTCGCCAGCCCTCTGAGGGGTCGAAGGAGCTCGGATCTTGTTGGCAAGTGTCTCCTTAGTGCAGAAATAGGGGCACCAGAGACTGTCATTCCCAGCAATGTCCAGTTTTCCTTCTTGCTCTTCCAAGAATATTTTGGATTGTAATTCGTTTACATGCCTGTTTTGTCTGTTAAAGCTTCACAAACTTTTGTTGCAAAAGACTTACTGGGGTGCTGTTTTAAAAAAGGCAATTTTATTGAGATACATTCACATAACATACAGTCATTCAAAGTGTACAGTCAGTTCATAGTATTGTCATATAGTTGTGCATTCATCACCACAATCTTTGAACATTTTCATTATCCAAAAAATAAAATAAAAATTAAAATAAAAAAGGAACATCCAAAACATCCCATTCCCCTCCTCCCCCCCATTGTTCATGTATTTTTTTAATACAGTTTGAGATATATTCACACAGCCTACAGTCATCTGCAATGTACAATTATTCACAGCACCATCATACAGTTGTGCATTCATCACCAGAATCAATTTTTGAACATTTTCCTTACTCCAAAATAAAAATGAAAGCAAAAAAGAGCACCTATATCTTTCCATCCCCTCCATTCCACCCTATTCATGTAATCTTTGTCCCCATTTTCCCACTCATCTGTCCATACACTGGATAAAAGGGAGTGTGAGCCACAAGGTTTTCATAATCACACTGTCACCCTGTGCAAGCTACATAGTTACACAGTTGTCTTAGAGAATCAAGGTCACTGGGTTGCGGTTCAACAGCTTCAGGTATTTCCCTCTAGCCGTTCTAACACACTAAAGACTAGAAAGTGATATCTGTACATCACATGAGAATACCCTCCAGAGTGACCCCCCGACTCCATTTGAAATCTCTCAGCCACTGGAACCTTATTTTGCTTCATCTCTCTTCCCCATTTTGGTCAAGAAGATCCTCTCAATTCCACAGTGCTGGGTCCAGGCTCCTTCCCAGGAGTCACTTCCTGCATTGCCAGGGGGATTCACACCCTTGGGAGTCACGTCCCACGTAGTGGGGAGGGCAGTGAGTTCACCTGCTGAGGTGGTTTAGAGAGGAGGGGCCACATCTGAGAAACAAAAGAGGCTTCTGGGGGGACTCCTAGGCACAGTTATCAGTAGGCTTAGCCTCTCCCTTGCAGCAACTAGCCTCACAGGGGAAGGGCCCCAGATCAAGGGCTCAGGACTGGGGTGCTTTAAAGAGTGAAGTTTCCAGGAGCCCCACCCTCAAAACGAGTCTGGGTTGGGCCTGGAAGTCTACATTTTGATCAGCATTTCGGGGATTTCATGACAGGTTCTGTGCACCCCACTTTGGGAACATTGCCCAGGATCTGGGGCTGTTTCCTCTTGGCCCTGCGTTTGCAGGGCCTGTTGGTCAAGTTTTGTTGAATAAGCAAGTGAAGGATGGTGCGCCCAGCTGATTGGCCTGTTGAGAACAGGGTAGTTTTAAACCACTGGCCTACTGCTTTCCAAGTCCGTCTCCCAGGGTTTGAAGAGAACAGACGAGTCCCCTAGAACATGCTAATTCCCAGATATCCTGGAGAGGAGGGAGCACACCTGAGGCAGGTGCGCAGGTGGGTGGGCAGCCCCCAGGAGCCCATTCACCTGCCTGGTTTCCACAGGGATGGGCTTTTGTTGAGGCTGGAGGCCGAGCAGACACTGGCCTGGGTGGCTCCTTGCACGTTCTCTGTTGGTCCAGAGCTGGTTAGGAGAAGGTGGCAGGCAGCTCTGCGGCCATCTCGGTGGTTTTGTTTGTTTGTGTGTTTTTGTGTGTGTGTGATTTGTAGGTTGAAGAAGTAAAGAAGTTCAGGCCTTTTTTTTTTTTTAATGAAAAAGTCAAGAAGTTTTGTAAATTGGCTCTAAAGGAAACTCATAAAGTCCCTCTGAATTTACCATTTTGTTAAAACACTTACTTTAAATTGGTGTCTTATAAATGAAATAGATTTACTCAGGTAAACTTGATCACTGGGCAACTTTTGCATTATTCTTTAGGTCTTGCTTCTCTCCGCCATGGCGTCTTCATTGCCTGCCCCTCCGTAGCCCCCCAGAGCCTGGGCTCCCGCTTCTTGCAAGTTGCGGAGCTGCTCTGCCAGGGAGAGAATAGTGAAGGTCTGTGTTCAGGTCTCTACTGGAATATCAGACAATTAGACTGTGTTGCATTTGCATTTTATAATGTTCCATTTACAAGAGAGAGCCGGCCCCAGGCAGGGCACCACAGTCGCATATCAGCTTGCAGCCCAGTTGGCCGTATTCTGTATTTGAAATCACTTTGCATTTGAAATCCTCGTGAAGCACACGGATTCATCGCCCCAAGAAAACACTGGGTGTTGATTCAGATGCAGGGTGACTCTGTATTTCCTTTGAGTTAATTCCCGGTTCCTCTCTGTAGGTGGGACTGAGTGCAGCCCCACGTTGTACTTTGGTGTCAGGTGTGAGCTCCCATCAAGCCCGCAGGTGTCCGCTTGCCTCTCGACAACAGGTCATTTTAACGTACGATTTAACACAAGTCATTGGCAGTTTCTTTGTTGCAACAAAAATCACTCCTTTCGATACTCTATTTCCCTTTTTGAGTGTAATTGTCCCCCTTTCCTCAGATACGTACTATAATTTTAGGTCTCTGAAGCCTTTTAACACCTCACATTTTATTTTTTTCATGTCACATTGCTTTCTGAAAGCAGAAGTATGTGCTGCTTTTTCCTGGAAGTGCTGCCTTTCCTAGCTGCCTCCGTCTCTTTGAGATCGGCCTGAACAGGAACGACAGGCTCAGGCTCCCAGCAAACTCCCCCTCCCCGGGCCAGCCTTTCACCCACCCAGGGGTCCCGAGGGAGGGCAGAGGCCACCAGCACGCGAGACCCTGGAGGACCAGGGGGCGGGCGGAGACGCAGGGCTGCCAGGATGGGTTTGTTTCTGGACTGCCCTCTCCCCAGGTCAGTGCCCTCAGCCAGCTGCCCTGCTGGGCGCCCCTCCAGGCCTTCTGGCCATCGGGAGGAGATCCCCAGGGTGGCTTGAAGGCCTAAAGGAGACAGCGTCCTGCTTTAGGGCACGGCCGTGTTACCGTCTGGGGTCCCTGGGCCGTCTGCTCAGGTGAGCCGAGTGTGTCACGGGCACTCAGAGGCCTTCCTTGCAAAACCGGGGGCCGTAAATTCAGAGGCAGGGAGACTCCGGGAGGAAAGACTGTAGTAAGTGCTCGTGCAGCTTCCCTGTCGTGAGGAAGCATAAGAGCAAAGATGCATGGGAGTTCTCACCCGGAACGCTGGGCCCCGTGCTGAGTGCTGTGGGGAGACAAGGAGGAAACGGCCTTGTCTACACGCAGGTCGCTGGTGACGCAGCGGGCGCGGCAGCGGGCACAGACTGGAGCAACCCAGGGCTGCCGTCAGGGACCACGCGCCCCAGCTCCCGCAGTGGGTCAGCCGTGGGCTTTCTGCCCGGGTGTGGGCTGCTCTGTGCTCTCTGCAGCGGGAGGCTGGTGTGTGCCCACAGCCTAGCTTCATGGCCTGAGAGCGTGTCCCGGCGAAAAAGAGCCGAGAACGGTGCTTGTGGGTGGCTTGTTCCATGGAGTTGAGGGGCGCAGAGCATCGGGACGGTGGTGGAGTGAGGGCTGGAGGGTGCATGGAGGGCAGCGGGCGCCCCGATGGGGAGGGGGTGTGAGGACAGAGGCTCAGAGGGGTCCAAGGAGAGCGGTCCCCCGTTTCACCAGGCAGAGAGGGCTATGGGGTGTCAGGGGCCCCCAACGCCGGACTCAGATGCCAGCTCAGGGGAGCAGGGCCCAGCCGCCCTGTGCCGCTGTGCAGCAGGTGTGTGCCACGACACTTGTTAAATGAATGTGGGAGTAAATCGGACGGCGACAGTCAGACTTGAATCTGTGGGTGAGACAGAGAAGGCTTCAGGGGAGAAGCAGGTACTCAGTGTAGCCTCCCCTCGCCCCGACACTTCTCTGTGCGGGGTCTCATTTCATTTGTGAAATTAGCCAACCCAAGGAATCAATTCCAGGTGCTAATGAAAAGCAGGAGCTCACAGGGCATCTCTCCTAGGAGACACTGGCAGGCCACTGTGGATGTGGAGGACATTGGTGGTGGGCGTGGGCTGGGGCCACCTTGGCTGGTGGGTTTTCAGGCCGCTGGGACGTCTCGATGGGGAGCCGTGTCCTCTCTGGGTGAGGCAGCCGTGGCTGGCTTCAACCTCGCCGGGGCAGGCACATGAGGCGCCACTGTGCTTTCGCGTCCTCTCGTCTCGGCCCTGGTTCAGCCTGGGGGGCCCTGCATTTCCTGAGGCCCCTGCTCAGCCACCCTGATTAGAATGGCAGCCCTCCCTGCTCCTGCAGCACAACTTGAAGTAAGACTGTGAATTCCGAGTCATGCTTTCACTGGGCTGTGGTTTTTCTTTTTCTTTCTTTTTTTTTTTTCTTTAAGGAAAGCTGGTTAAATGATCGTTCTGGGTTGTTTGCTTTCTGGTCGCCAGTGTAGCCACCTGCAGCTGCCGAGTCATCAAGCCCGTGTAGGGATGATCCCGATTCTCCCTGCGCGGAGGAGTAGAAGCCGGGCCCCGGCTGCCTCTGGGCAGTCAAGAGCCATGCTGTTTCCTTGGGAATTTTCCCTCTGCTGCTAACCTGTAGTTTATACCCTCATAAGAGATTATCGACAGGTCTTGCAGAAATGGAAAGCCTTGACTCAATTAAAACTTCTAAAGGGAGACTTTTAACCCGTCCCTCTGGAGGCACCCAGCTGGAAGCGAGTCCCGCTTTCACAGTGGTCGGAAAGTCCTGGGCACCTAGGGACCACGTCTGGCCGAGCCTGCAGAAGTTTTGGAGTTGCAGTGTGGCACTGAGTCACATCACATCTCCCTGCTTGGCTACTGAAGGCTGGAGAGCTGGGGTGGACAGCCACCTCCGTCAGGGCTTCGTCTGCGTGTTTATAAACAGAGCTGTGACTGCTCAGTCGCTTCATCTGCCCTCTTTGGGAGGGCCAGAGCGCGGCCGTCCCTCGCTGTCGGCCCTGAAGTCAGAAACCTGGGTGCTGCCTGGGTCTGCTGGGTGGCTTAGTCCCTAGATGGGCTCATCTCTTGGACCCGATGGTGGGCTCTCTTCCCTGGTGCTGGTGGGCCCTTGTCCCCGGTGCTGGTGGGCCCTTGGGCTTCCTGATCTGTGCTGTCGAATGTACTGTCGAGAGGCCCGGGAGGCTGGGTCTCACCCCCAGCTGGAGGTGGGCTGCAGAGCCCCCCAGACTGACCCATTTCTTTTCCAGTACAGTGGACAGGGCAGCCACGTTGGCACAGTCCCACCAATCTGGGTTCGAGGCCCTGCTGTGCTGCTCAGTGAGGTGTGGCCTTGGACAGCTCACTCTGCCCCAGCTCATCAGCTGTAAAAACAACAAAAAAGGACTGGAACTTTCCTGCAGAGCCATGGTGAAGAGAAGTGAGAACATTCGTGGCCAGGCCCGGATGCCAGGCTGGGTGTGCTCCCTCCCAAGAGTACCATGCCAAGCACAGGGCAGTACTCACAAGACACAGTTAGCATTAGAGAATTAGGACTTAGCTATTGGCGTTAATGAACACTGTCAGTGTTCCCTGGCCAACTGTATAGTCTGTGAAAGAGAGATTTTTTTAAAAAATAAGCTTTACATTGGAATGGAATTTTTGAAACCAGGAAATGCATCTGCTGTAACTCCTGCTGGAGCAGCAGTGGTACGAGCACCCCTGAGCAGGGGCTCCCGCGGCCTCCGTGATGCCGTGAGCAGAGCCGGTGGGAGCTGCGCCTGTCGAGGCTGCTGAAGTGGGTGGCGGCATCCTCCAGCTGCGGTTGCCTTTCGGGGTCCCTGTGGGCCTTGGGTGCCCAACAGGCTCAGGCAGAGGCACGAGGAGCTCGAGCCAGCTGGGGCAGGAGGAGCCGGGACACGGTGGCAGGGCCCCCACATCCGTAAGGCCGCAAGGGTTTCCCTTCCTGAGGTTCTGACTGACCACAGCCTGGCCACAGTGTGACCACGAGTCGGGGGGTGCTGTTTGCCTGGGACTTGACCACATGTCCAGGCAACTTGTAAGCAGCAGCAGATGGGGCTGTGCAGCTGCCGGGAGCTCCAGATGTTGGAAGTGACACCGCTGGGTGCCCCTGGCTCCCGGCTCTCAGCATATGGCAGGGCCTGCCCAGGGCCACCAGCTCCGCTCCAGCCTGCTTGGGAGCTAAAGCCCAGCTGACCTAGGGCTGCAGCACACCTGCTTCAGCGCCACCTTTCCCAGCCTTCCTGACAGCCACGTGGGGCCAGCACTCGGTGATGGGACTGGAAGGAGGCTCAAAAGGGACTGCCTTGGTCAGGGCCATGCTTCCACCTTCCCAGCTTCCCCTCTTCCTCTGGACTGTTGCTGGCCGGGCTGCTTGCACCCTGGTGCCATCTTGGATCCTGGAGAGACTGAGGGCAGGAGGAATGTGCTGGGGCGTGGCTGAGCAGGAGGATGGAAAGAGCCTGGCTCCTGACCCAGCAGAGCCTCCCGCCAGCCTGAACCACCTACTCCCGGGCTTTATTCATGGCGAGAGAGAAATAAATATATTAATTAGGCTGTATCATTTTCTAAAAATGTCATGCAGCCAAACCTTACCTTTCCCTGAGACAGCAGAGGCCCAGAAAAGGAGGCCAGAGAATCACTAAACCTTTAGAGGAAAAATAGAGACTTGAGGGTTTGGTGTAAAAGCAGTGGGAGATCTCAGCTAAATTGAGACAGGATTAGGGATTATTTTCATACACCATTGAACCTCTCTTCCCCACAGTGGTGATCCTTACTTTTATTTGGTGCTTTTGAATAATGTCATCCTTTTTCTTATATGTGTGTTATCAAATCATTCACCTTAAAATATTCTGGCTGCTACAAAGATTTACAAAGACTTATTGCATTTTAAGGGATGAATTTATGATTCCCTTGGGCAGCAGCATTCCTTAGGGTTTTTGATACTAATTCACAGAAAGAAATTATTGGGGAAAGTGGAACTGGACGTAGAGAAACGTTGTAGAAACTTGGCCAGAAGGTGCCGGGTCCTCCAGGGCTACCGGGGAGTTCCTGGGTCCGTCTCAGCTGCCGCTAACGCTGGGCTTTCCCTTCCCAGGAGCCGGGGTCCGGGAGGACGTGTTCCTGATGTGGAAGGAGATGGAGGAAGCCTGCGGCGTGCGGGCCCAGCTCTGGGGGCTGCTGACCCAGCCTCCCACGGCCAGCGCGGCCAGCGCAGCCTGCGGTTAGTGCCGTCCCTGGTCACAGTGTAAGAGAATCGAGGATGGGGCCAGGGGCTGGGGGTGCCCGCGTCCCTCAGCTTTACGGTTAGCCGGGATGTTCTGTTTGCCTTACGCGACTGTCACTAGTTAGCACCTGTCCTGCTTCGAAGAAACGAAGGTGCTTCCTGCTCTTGCACTCCCAGCTCCCACCTCCACTGCCCCGTGGAACATTGGCTCCTTACATGCTAGTTAGTGAATGACATTGAAGCTGCAAGAAGGTTTTTTTTTTAATTGTGTTTTCCTTTTCGTTACAAAGGGCATGAGTTTTGGAGTAAGAAAAGCCTGGTGTAAATCCCCTCTCTGTCACCAGCTTATCCTGAGTTCATCTCTTTAAGCCTTAGTTAATTCTTCTGTAGAGTGATTATAATAATGTTGATCTTGTGGAGTTATTGTAAAGATTAAATAAAATAGTGCATGCTTTGCACCTGGCAGGTTCTTGATAAATGATAGTGAGTCCACTGATTTCTACTTGTGAGGTCTTGCGTTGGGAAAGAAAAATTTTCCTCTACAAGGCAAATGGCTTCAGTTAGGGCACACCTGATAATAATAACAAATCTTTATAGCAGATTGATTAATCTTTCTGATAAGGGTGTGACCTCTTGACTGAGTGTTTCCATGGAGATATGACCCACCCAACTGTGGGTAATACCCTTTGATTAGATTATTTCCATGGAGGTGTGTCCCCGCCCATTCAGTGTGGGTCTTAATTAAATCACTGGAGCCCTATCAGAGCTCAGACAGAAGGAGCTCAGTGTTGCAGCTGAGAGAGACATTTTGGAGATGGCCATTGAAAGCAGACTATTGCTAGCCCACAGTTTGCCTGGGAGAAACTAAGAGAACACCCCCAGACGCTTAGAGAGAAACGTCCTGAGAGAAAAGCCATTTTGAAACCAGAACCCCGGAGTAGATGCCAGCCACGTGCCTTCCCAGCTGACAGAGGTTTCCGGAGGCCATCGGTGTTCTTCGGTGAGGGTACCTTCTTGTTGACGCCTTTGTTTGGACACTTTTATGGCCTTAGAACTGTAACTTTGCAACCAAATCCCTTTGTAAAAGCCAATCCATTTCTGGTATTTTGCATAATGGCAGCATTAGCAAACCAGAACACTTAGCTAGATTGACACAGAAAAAGGAGACTCATATTATAAAACCAGGAATGAAAGAGGGGGTATCTCTACCTACCTTTCAGAAATAAAAAGAATTATAAGGAAATACTGTGAACAACCAGATTCCAACAAATTAGATTAAATTAGATAAAGTGAAAAAATTCTTGGAAAGACACAAACTACTGAAAATGAATTAAGAAGAAATAGAAAAGCTGTGTAGACTTTTAACAGACTGAATTAGCAATAATAATAATTTTTAAAAACTCCACACAAAGAAAGCCTGGGATCAGATGGTTTCACTGGTGAATGTACCAAACATTTAAAGAAGAACTAGTACCAGGTCTTCACAAACTCTTCCAAAACACAGAAGAAAAGGGACACTTCCCAAAACATTCTACGAGGCCAATATGCTGATACAAAAACCAGAGAAAGGCATCACAATAAAAGAAAACTATAGGTGAATATCCCTGATGAATATAGACAAAAAATTCTAGATAAAATACATAGCAAACTGAATCTGGAAATACATAAAAAGAATTCTATAACATGACCAAGTGGATTTATCCCAGGAACACAAGTTTGGTTCAACATACAAAGATCAATAATTGTAATGCACAATATTAATAGAATACAGGACAAAGCCCACAGGATCATCTCTGTAGATGCAGAAAATTCCAAAACCTTATCATGATGAAATACTCAACAAATTAGGAGTAGAGAGGGATTTCCTCAACCTGATATAGAGCCTCCATGAAAAACCCACAACTAACATCAGACTTAATAGTGAAAGACAGAAAATTTTCTTGCTAATATCAGGAATAGACAAGGATATCTTTTCTCACTACTTCAGTGGAATATTGTTCTGGAGGTTCTAGCCAGCACAAACAACAAAAAGAAATAAAGATATTCAGATTGGAAGGGAATAAGTAAAATTATTTACTGATGACATGATCTTGTATACAGAAATCCTAAGGAACCCACAAAGAAACTGTTAATGCTAACAAATGAGTTCAGCATGATTGCAGGAGAGATTTACAAAAATCAATTATATTTCTATATACTAGTAATGAACAGTCTGAAAATGAAATTAAGAAAATTATTTCAATTATAATAGCATCAGAAAGAATAAAATACTTGGGAATAAATAAAACAAAAGAAGTGCAAGACTTGTAAGACTTGAAAACTTACAAAACATTGTTGAAAGAAATCAGTAAGACCTAAATAAAAGGACAAACAGCCCATGTGCATGGGTTCACGGATTGGAAGACTTTCTATTGTTAGGGGGGCAGCATCCACTGATTGACCTAAGGATTCAAGGAAATTGCTATAAACATCCCAGATGCTTTTTTCCCAGAAATTGACAAGCTGATCTTAAGTTCATATATAAATGCAAGGGATCCAGGACAGCCAGAAACAATCTTGAGGAAGAACAAAGTTGGAAGACTCACACTTCCCATTTTCAGAACTTAGTATAAAGCCATGGTACGCATGACAGTGAAGTACTGCATAAGGATATTCATGTAGAGCAATGGGATAAAATCGAGGATACAGAAATAAATCTATATATTGATGGTCAACTTATTTTCAATCGAATGCCAAGACAATACAATAGGTCAAAGAATAACTTTTCAACAAATGGTGCTGGGACAACTGGATAGCCAGAAACAAAACAATGAAGTTGGACCCCTACTTCACACCATATACAAACATCAAGTCAAAGTGGATCAAAGACCCCAATGAAAGAGCTAAAACTATAAAACTTTTAGGAGAGAACTTGGTGTAAAACTTTGTGGCTTTGGATTAGGCAATAGTTTCTCAGCTATGACAGCTAAAGCACAGGTAGCCAAAGAAAAGATAAATAAATTGGAATTCATAAAAATTAAAAGCTTTTGTGTTTCATTGGACACAATTAAGAAAGTGAAAAGACATCCCACAGAATGGGAGAAAATATTTGCAAATCATACATCTCATAAGGGCCTAGAATCCAGGAAATAAATAGAATTCTTGCAGTTCAACAATAAAAAGTCCAATAACTCAAAGAAAAAATGGAAAAGGATTTAGATAGACATTCTCCAAAGAAGAGATGTAAATGGCCAATAAGCACATGAAAAGTTGTTTAGCATTACACTAGAGAAATGCAAATGAATGAGAGACCACACGGACTGGATGGCTATAATAAAAAAGATGGACAATTACAGGTGTTGACAAGTTGTGGAGAAATTGGAATTCTCACACACTGCTGATCAGAACATAAAGTGGTGCAGCTGCTTTGGAAAACAGTCTTGCACTTCCTCAAAAAGTTAAACATAGAGCTACCATATGACCCAACAATTCCACTAAGTAGATACCCAAGAGAACTGAAAACATAGTTCCATGCAAAAACTTGTACACGAGTGTTCTTAGCAGCATTATTCATAATAGTTTCATTCAAATGGAAGCAATCCAAATATCCATCAACTGATGAATGGATAAACAAAATGTGGTATATCCACACAATGGAATATTATGCAACCATGTTTCGGTTTGCTAAAGCTCCCGAAATGCAGTATATAAGAAATGGGTTGGCTTTTTTTTTTTTTTTTTTTTTTAACAGTGGGGATTTATTAAGTTACACGTTACAATTCTGAGGCCGGGAAAATGTCCAAATTAAGGCATCAACAAGGGGATCTGTCTCTAAAGAAGGCTGCAGGCATCTGGGTTCCTCTGTCAGCTGGAAAGGCATGTGGCTGGTGTCTGCTGGTCCTCTGCTCCTAGGTTTTGTTGCTTTCAGCTTCTGATTCCAGTGGATTTATCTCTGAGCATATGTGGGTTCTTTCTTAGCATCTCCCGGGGTGTTTCTCTCTCTCTGCTCGCTCTCCAAATGTCTCTGCCTTTTATCCTCTCATAAAGGACTCCAGTAAAGGATTAAGACCCACCTTGAATGGGTGGGTCACACCTCAGTTGAAACAATCTAATCAAAGGGTCCAACCCACAATAGGTCTGCACCCACAGGAATGGATTAAAAGGACATGGCCTTTCTGGGGTATGTAACAGCTCCAAACCAGCACAAACCATAAAGAGGAATTTGGTACTGACACATGCTACTCTATGTGTTAACTTAGGAAGCATTTTACTAAGTGAAAGAAGCCAGATAAAAAGGTCACATATAGTAGGATTCTATTTACGTGAACTGTCCCAAATAGGAAAATGCCTGGAGTAGATTTGTGACAGGGAAGGTAGAAATGGAGAGTGACTTACAAGGGGCCTGAGGTTTCTTTTGGAGGTGGTGAAAATGGGCTAGAATGAGTGGTGGTGGTTGCTGTTGGGGATTGAACCATGTACCCCACAAAAAGGCTTAATACACATTTCTGCAGGTTTGAACCCATCTGTAAATAGGACCTTTGAGTTGTTATTAGTTAAGGTGAAGTCCTCATGAGCAAGGGAAATTGGACACGTAAGTGAGAAGACAGAGTTGAGCAAATGGCCATGAGGAGGAGGCAGAGGGGCAAGCCGGGGTACCCACACATGCTGGCCAGGCAGCCCCAGAACGCGACAGGCTCTGGGAGGAAAAAGAGTCTGTCAAAACCCTGGGTTTGGACTTCTAGCCTCCAAAACCATGACGCAATAAAGTCCCATTGATTAAGCCAACCAGTTTGCAGCATCTGCCGTATCAGCCCTGGCAAACCAAGACAGTTGCACAACCTTTGAGTATATAAAGCCCCTGAACTGTATTCTTTAGACAGGTGAATTTTCTGGTATATCAGTTACATCTCAATTGAAAAACTTTATAAGAAAGAATAAATGAAATAGATGTTCTGACTAAAGATAAAAAAATACCTTGGCAGTAGTGATAAGAGATTAAAAACGTGGCAAGCATTTGAATTTTTCAGGGGGAGTAGAACTCTGTTTCAGGGCTCCCATGTTCACTACTTACCCCATGAATTTCAGGTGTCTCGGTCTACATTTCCCAAACTCCATCAGTCCTTTTCTCACATCCCAATCTGGGTTGTTCCACTTGTACCAAACATCTCGAGGTAGTCTGTTTGTCTTGCTGTGTCGTGGCAATTTTTTAAAAGAAGTGTTGCCCAAGGTACAATTTGGTTCCTACCTCACTGATCCTCAGCTATATTCAGTTTATTTGAAATGTCATTTTAGGTGTAGACACATTAAAATGTGGCTTTTTAGTTCTTCCCTTGGAGACTACCCCTGAGGTGGTTTTTCCCTCAGCCTCCGTGCACGTTTGTCATTAAACTGACTAAATGACTTATTTCTCAGTAGCCAGCCGTAGGTGGTGTCATTTAAAAATTCTCCCTGCAGATGCCTCAGTCACGATGTAGAATTCACAATTTAGAATTACAAACTCTAAAGTAATTTCTTGCTATCTTCAGCTTCCTTCTTCCAGAATTACGAGGCAAAAGAGAAATGAAAAAAATGTGGAAAGATGTGTCGGAACGGGTGTTTGCTGCTCTCTCCATTGTTAGAGCTTTATTTTTTGGCCTCTTCATTTTTTATTTCATCTCTCTCCCTCCGACCTCAACCCCCTGAGGGACACGCAGGGTTGGAGTCATCTGTTCCACTGGTTTATAAGCAATTTGGGGAAGCCGTGGAACCTTTATTTGCAAGACAGATTTTACTTTGATTTTAGAGGCAGTTCAAGAAGGGAGTAAAAAATCATTTCATATTATTCCTGGGGAGAAGGGGCCTGGAATTGCTCAGGATTTTTTTTCCATTCTCCTGTGAAGGGAACAGTGATGCGCTTTAATAGACTGTGTTCACTTGCTCCTGAGCATCTTGTTGTTTTCCTTGGCTCCAGTTACCTGCTGCAAAGCAGGCCTTGACTTCAGGAGGAAATTAACACAGTTTTTTTAGGAGGAAATTGTGTTGGAACACATTGGATATTTTCTGTCTCTTTTTGTCTAGCCTTTTTACCAATCTTTAAAATCTATATTAGGAAAGCATTACCTACAAACTCATTTTGATCAAGTGATCTGTGTTAAAATCCCACAATAACATTGCTTCTGGGTTTTTTCCCTCTTAAAAAAAACTGGTCTTTGATGTACTTTTGATATGCTTTGATATACTAGTCTTTGAAATACTTAGCATCAGATAAATACCATTTTGATATTCGACTCCATTTGTTACCTCTTCTGTTATATTTGTTTCTTCTGAAAAAGACATATTCTTTCATTTCAATATTCCAGCAGTTGGCCCCCATTTCACAGTATCTGATATGTGAAATTGTCATTTTTTACTGTGATTTTGCACACCGTCTGCATTGGTAGATAGACCTCTGAGCGCACAAGTGTGGATCCGGACCTTTCTCTCCTACTTTATACTGAAAATTTCTGGCACTTGTGCTGATGTTCTTGATTCTACAACACATTTGTTATTCGTTATTCATTCCACTGTTACTGCATTTTTTTAATCCTCCTCAGATTTTAGTCTAAAAATAACTTAATCAGTCTGAATCCTTTACATTATAGGTGATAAATCTGAGGTTGAGAAATTGATCCAGGGTCCCACGGCTGTGCACAGCCAGGTTGTCTCGTCTCTCCACGTCCCATCGGTGCTGTCCCTGCCTCTCCCTGCAGCTCTAGCTCCTCTCTGGTGGACCCCTCATCAATACCTCCCGGGTGTAAACGCACCAGATCCCGTAGACAATCCTGCTCTTCCGAAGGCCAGCACACAGCATAAGGTTTAATGTCTGCCTAGCAGCGTGGCCCCACGGAAGGGAAAGGATATGTGGAGTTTGAGAACCAGACTTGGGTTTTAGGTTTTATCACTTTGGCCGAATTGTTAACTTCCCTGAGGCTCATTTTCTTTGTCTGGAAAATGGGGAAAATAATCCCTAGTTCATAGGTTTTTTGGTTTTGTTTAGGCTTATTGGTTTGTTTTTAGAGATGCATGAAAAACAATAAGAATACAATATACTCTCGATCCAGGTTAGGTCCCTGTTTTAATTTCCGAGGCTGCTCAAGTGAATACCTACAAAGGGGTGGCTTAAACAGTGGGGGTTTAATGACTCAGTTTTGAGGCCTGGAAAAAGTCCAAATTAAGGCGTCATCAAGGCGACGTTTTCTCCCTGAAAACTGTGGTGTCCTGGGCTGGCTGCCAGCGGTCCCGGGTCCTGGGCCCCTCTGTCACATGGCGGTGCACATGGTGCCCTCCACTGGCTTCTCCATTCTCTTCCGGGTTCTGCTGAATTTCAGCTTCTTGCTTCCAGTGGTTTTTCTTTCTCTTCTGAATTTTGTTCTGCTTGTAAGAGACTCCAATAATAGGATTACAGCCCATCCTCATTGGGCTGGGCCACACCTTAACTGAAGTCACCTCATCAAAAGGTCCTCCTTACAAGGGGCTCACACCCGCAGGAGTAGATTAGGTTTAAGAATATGTTTTTCTGGGGTACATACAGCTCCAAACCACCACAGTCCCTTTCCTGCTTGGTTTCCTTGAAGGTATTGCTGGGAATTCTGGCTCTTTCATTTTGCCATCGAGGACATCAAGATCCACAGAGGATCTTCCCTGAGGTTGTATGACAGTCCACGCAGAGAGGCTCTGAGAGTCCCTGTGGACTTGGTCCATATGGGACATGACACTTTGTCTTCTGCTTGTGGCCCTAGCTACGGCACTGGAGGTTTTCAGACGCATTGACCAGTAGGTCTTACTCATTAAAAAGTGCTCTGAGGTTGATGGGCCCCGAGAGGGCCAGGCATGGGTGTCACCTGCCATTTGCTTCCCCTGCAGTCTGCGGGGTGGAGAAGGAGAGCAGTGCAGTCACGCTCACTTTTAATAAAGATCACTGCAGGGCAACAGACTCTAGTGACGCCTTCCCCTTCCCTCTGGGGAAACCGAGGCCCAGCCACTAACTGGTGTAATCAACACTGAAAAGATTCCCCCTTTCTCTGCTTTCTCCAGCTTTACAGCACCCAGGCTGTGGTGTTGCTTTATGGTTCTCTCCACAAGTGCATTTTCAGGTGGCAAATGGGAGCCTAAATCCTGCATCCCCTGGTCCTGGGGGAAGCTAGGAGTCAAGAGCCAGTCGGTGGCTCTTTAAAAACTTTTGTTAGGTTTGGTTTTGAATGTGTTTCTAGAAAATTCTTTTATGGTAATCTTGAGTTTATAATTGAAAAAGGCTCTTGTCTTTTTTAAAGAAGGCAGCTCAAAACAGAGTGGGACACTGTGGGTTGCTATGGAAATCATGGAATAAAAATTTCATTTCGTACCACACACAACCAGCCTATTGGTCAGAAAGAAGGAAGGAGAAAAGAGAACATCTCCCTAAAAAGGGTAAAAGAGGAGACAAGACTTAGACTGTAATTAACAATCATTGAAGAAAAATGGTCACCCAAAGAGTTTATCCACGGAGGCTGATCCCACTAACAGAAACGTTCCATCCTCTCTTGGCTGCTTCCCTTCAATGCAGGAGAGCCTTGGGCCCTAGAGATGCTGGGAAGGGGTCTGGGGGTGCCCCTTTCCCCCCACTGAGGAAAAAGATGCTTCGTGAATCACGTGGAAACAACTGCTGGCAGAGGGGACAGGGCTTTTGATGCCAGATTGGTGTCAAGTTCGAAAGCCAAAAAGAAGCTTGACAGATTCCAACTTCAGTAGGTTTCCGAGTGAATTATTTAAAAGGTGTTCTGTTAAATTCAAGGACGCAGCTCACTTGTCCTCAGCCGAAGGCCATCTCCACCTTTGCATGGGGCCACTCAGCCTGGGTGGGGGAGGAAGTGAGATGGGAAAAGTATCTGATTCCTGCTTTCTCTAGTCCATGAACGAATTCTTGGCCAATCCTGCTTTGGAAAGCATGTTTCCTGAAATGAATATGGTAAATATTGAGTTGGGGGTGTAATATGAACAGCTTGTGTACTATGGATGGCTGACGAACTGTGATTCCAAAAATAGGGTCAGAAGCAACCACTGTCCAGAAGGAGCCAAATCCAGAGGACACCTGGGACTCTAAGAAGTGGCTACAGAAGTATGGCTTGAAAGCCCAGAAGCTGTCATTTTATGACGTCCTTGCGGAGTGCTCCTTCCGCCATGCCGATGGGGTTGTTGATATAAAAGCCAAGCCGGAGGATGAGTCCTTGCAGACCAGTGCGGTAAGCGGATGAACTCTTGGTGGGGAGGGGCTCTGGCCTTCCCTTGATGCCCGGGGTCAGTGAGGCCAAGGGCAGGACCCAGGTTGAACGGCAGTGTAGAGGGAAAGCAACACAGGTTTCCCTTCTGCTTCCCACCTTACATGGCTCTACATGGCACTTCTGTGCATGGAGATCAAGTCTGGGCATGGTTTCTAGATACATGCAAATTATACACATGCCATTTGCAG
This sequence comes from Choloepus didactylus, assembly GCF_015220235.1. Classification (NCBI taxonomy): domain Eukaryota; kingdom Metazoa; phylum Chordata; class Mammalia; order Pilosa; family Megalonychidae; genus Choloepus; species Choloepus didactylus. The sequence continues at coordinate 74,329,716 of NC_051323.1, read as the reverse complement.
GGCTTGTAGAAATTCAGGCATTATGAATCTCAAAATTATTCAGTACTATCTCAAAAAAGAAGCTCGTTCTCCGACACCCCCCCCCCCCCCACTGAATGGCAGCATGTCCCCAAAGCAGGCATTGCTGTGGTCCTTTTGTATTTTCATTCTCTTAAAGAGGCATTTTCCCAGTGACTACCAGCCAGCACATGGGCACTGCCAGTTAACTTAAAGCCAAATTCACCCAAGAGGTTTCAGCACTGGATGGGGGCGTATGGAAAACTTGTGAAAGCTGTGGTTGCTTTGTGCCAAATAGGGCTGAAAGGAAGACAGCTGCTCACAGTGCCTGACTCTGGCTCGCACAGGCAGTCGTCTGCCATGGCAGCTCCTAAAGTTTATCACGGAAACGAGCCAGTGGTTCACGGTTGGGCCCAAGAATTTGCCTTTACAAGTTCCCAGATGCTGCCGAGGCTGCTGGTTCAGGGACCCCACTTTGAGAACCAAGGGGTAGAACAGGGACCAGGATCAGGAGAAAATAAATATTCCAAATTTGTAAAACTGAAGGAAAGCTCTTCTAGAAGTCGTGAGGGCCCACAAGACACCGTGAGGTGAGAGCTAAAATGCAGCCCCAGAGCACGTGGGGCTGGTGGGAGAGCTTGTCAGGCCCTCCTCAGGTACAGTGCCACTCTGTGTGCTCTGAGGGCGCCACTTACATTCCACAATGATTGTTGAGTTGTTTGTGACTCCCACAAGAGGTGAAAGCCCAGCCTCCAACCCTCGGGGTGCTGCCTGTCCACCGGGCCCCACCATCCCCAGGAAGGGGGTTTTCCTTTGGGGCTTGTTCTAGTTTGCTAATGCTGCCAGAATGCAAAACACCAGAAACCGATTGGCTTTTATAAAAGGGGGTTTATTTGGTTACACAGTTACATCTTAAGGCCATAAAGTGTCCAAGGTAACACATCAATAATCGGGTACCTTCACTGGAGGATGGACGATGGCGTCCAGAAAACCTCTGTTAGCTGGGAAGGCACGTGGCTGGCGTCTGCTCCAAAGTTCTGGTTTCAAAATGGCTTCTCCCAGAACGTTCCTCTCTAGGCTGCAGTTCCTCAGAAATGTCACTCTCAGTTGCTCTTGGGGCGTTTGTCCTCTCTTAGCTTCTCCGGAGCAAGAGTCTGCTTTCAATGGCCGTCTTCAAACTGTCTCTCATCTGCAGCTCCTGTGCTTTCTTCAGAGGGTCCCTCTTGGCTGTCACAAGCTCGCTCCTTCTGTCTGAGCTTATATAGTGCTCCAGTAAACTAATCAAGGCCCGTGCTGAATGGGTGGGGCCACACCTCCAAGGAAATTATCCAATCAGAGTTATCACCCACAGTTGGGTGGGGCACATCTCCATGGAAACAACCTAATCCAAATGTTCCAACTTAATCCCCACTAATATGTCTGCCCCCACAAGACTGCATCAAAGAACATGTCTTTTTCTGGGGGACATGATCTATACAAACCGGCTACAGCGTGATGTTGTGGAGTTTTTCTTTTTTGCTCTCCTTCTTCCATGTGTTTACTCTGAACTGCAAAGAGGAAGATTGAAAAATTGAAATTAGATAAATACAACAGTGCAAGACAGATTTCCTGATTTATGCCACATCCCGAGTAATTGCTACAACACAAGGAAAACCTCATCTGTGAACTTCTTTCCCCAGAAGAGTTTTCTGGTTTTATGCACATTGTTCAGTCCTGTTATTAGTTCAGGAAATCATACATAACTGAATGTTCATTTTAAGGGCATATCTGACCCTGGTATTTCGGAATGTGAACGCCTTGGCTTCGAACCCGGCTCCCTGGCCTCTGTGACAATGTGGTGTGCTCGGATTCAGCGTGGAGCCGGGTTTTCTCCTTACTCTCTCTTGACAATTTTAAATGAAATTGTATAGGGCCAATTTGAAGAATTTGGCTTGTCTAAAGGAAGTTTTACCTCAAATTTCTTGTGCTAACAAGTAATACTATGGCAAAAGTTGGGAAGTATACAGTACAGCTGACCTCTTTCACAAATATTTACAAAAAAAGGAACAGTTTTGTTTTTAGTGTGGGGCTACATTTCTGAAACTGGATTTATACCTAAAATTGTGATGTATATAAAATAGGGAGAAACTGAGGCTAAACTGTGAAATCAGTAGATTTTTTAGGGCTCCCCCTGACACCCACTGGGCAGGCCCTCCCAAAACTTTATCTATAAAAACCTGTTTATAGGTATGGATCTGGAAAACTCGTTTACACTGAGAAGTAAATGACTGAAAAGGCTTGCCATGTAGCCTTTCTCAGATGGGTGAACAGGTGGAAGAAGGAGATAAAATGCATTTTTCAGGAGGGAGTTTCGAGCAAACTCTAGTAACTAGATATTTTGGGGCTCCCCAGAAATCACATTGCATGTGCGGTTGCCCGCACTGCTTGTGCACAAAGCCAACCCCGATGTTCAAAAACCCACTCTTGTCTCGCCGTGTACTCATTTCCCAGAGATCGAGGCCCGCCGTGTGCCTGGTCTGGTGGGAGGGCCCTGCGTTTGGAGCAGGAAGACCTGGGTGCAGAGGCTGCTTCTACCCATTACAAATTTATGAGACCTTAAATTATCCAACCTCTTTGCACCCCCCTTTCCACGTCTGTAAGTGGGTGGTATAAAGTCCAGATCTAAAAATCCATGTGTCTTAGCTCTGTGCCTGGCACGTAGGAGATGCCAGTAGACGTCAGCTTCCTTCTTCCCTTTGTTACCAACACTGGGGCCAGAACTGAGCGTTTGCTGAATGCTGATATGCTTTCCATACCAGGGAGTATTTGTGCTCTCATTTCACCCTTGAGAAATCTAAGACGCGGGGCCTGGGCCAGGGTAGGTAACTCTCCAAAGATCCCGCGGCAGGTGGAGGCAGGTTCGAACTGGGAGTGGCGGGCCCTTCCCGTGCTGACCCCCAGGTGCTCCACCTGGCACAGAGTCTGCCTCTTGGAGGCTTTCCCTTTCAGATGGTAACTTTCCCCTGTGCCCTCCCCACCACCGCAGCACTCTCTGTTCTCCTTCCTCACCTGGCTCTTCTCAGCAGCATTGATCATCTAACAGGCTTGTAGTTGTTTCTGCTCTGGCCCTTCTGCTGTGATGTGAGCTCCGTGAGGGTGGGAATGCTGGTCTGCTCTGCTGGGAGTTGCTTTCCTGCTCCCGAGCAGGGCGCCTGGCGTGGCGTGGGGCTGGTGGATACTGGTGGGATGCCCTCTCCCTGTGTCCCATTGGAGGCGCTGGACGTGACCTCTTGGCTACTTTCAGGCTGCTCTGAGTTGCTCGTTCTGTGTTTCGGGGAGTGCGTCTGTGTGTGCATGCAGCATCTCCCTGCCCTTGGACATGGGTTGGGTCGCAGGGTCTTTCTGACCCCTGTGTGTGACACCCACACAGGCCTCCCTACGTGCGCAGATGATTTTACAGTGGGGCGAGTGCCCCAAGCAGAGCAGCCTGGCAGCCAGGTGAGGAAGGCAGGGGGGTGCCCTCTGGAGACTCCTTCCTTGAGTGGTCTCTGAGCGCCTGCTGTCCTCATCCTCTCCCAGGAGACAAACAGGAAGACGGTCCACGCGAGATACTGCAGCAGGTTCGTGCACGCTCCCTGGAAGGACGGCAGCTTGGTCCACGTCTGCATCACCAAGGAGAGGTGCAGGTGGTACCGCAAGAGGATCCACGAGGTCCTGGACCAGATCGAAAAGAGGTTGGTGCATTTTCAGGGGAGGAAGGGGGGCTGGACGCTCTTGACATTGAAATCTGCTTGGCGTCTCGGTGAAAACCTCAACCCAGAGGAAAGGCTGGTAGACAGGAAGGCAGGGTTTCTGCCTTAGGGCTTGCCCGCGGCCTGGCCTGGCTGTGCCGACAGCGAGGGGGGTGTGAGGTCTCTGACCGGCCTGGATGTGAGTGCGGGGTCACGGCTGGTGCGTGTTGCTGTAGGGCCGGAGGGACGCGTCTGCACAGGCCCCGCGCTTGTTGTAGACCCTGGTATATTCGCCCATCTTCTGTACTCTAGAAGATTCCTTTTCAAGGCTCCTGTTGCAGTGTTGTGAAATATGCGGACACAATTGAATAACAGACATTTTTTAAAGTAAGCTAAGCATAAATTCATGTGATTTCTCTCTTCCCTGCTGGCTCAGAAAACCTGGAAATACTCCTGAGCCTGGGGTACAGTTCAGTGACCTCAGAGTCGGCCCCACGGGGGTCAGTGCCTCTCAGCCCCTTAGGTTCCCTGGTGCCAGAGCCCCCCTTTCGACCACGTAGACCTGCTCCTTTTAGGTGCACAGGCTCTGGGTCCTAATCCGGCCCTGCCGCTCGCTGTGTGCCCTGGGGAAGTCAGTTAGTGTCTTTGTGCATCAGTTTCTGATGATGCCATTTGTAAGCGTGTTCTGTGGAACGTGAGAGCTTCCCCTCTCCTCCTGCTTTCTGTCATCAGGCCACAAGCTGCAGGCACCCTCTGCCCCTGTTCGCCATCCGGAGCTGCAGCCTGTCGGGGTGCAGGGGGTGGCGCTTACTCAGGAAGCGTGACTCCTGGGTCTGGAGCGTGGGGCTGGCCATGTGGGCGGGAGAGAGGGTGCTGCCGAGGAGGTGACCCCGCTGAGCTGTGGGTCTGCTGTCCCTCCCCTCCTCCGGGTGTTGAGGGTGGTCAGGAGGTTCTCTCTCCTCTTCTGTTTTCTGGAGGACTTTGTGTAGAATGGGTGTCGTTTCTCCCCCAAATGTTTGGTCGAACTCACCATGGGAGCCACCTGGACCCGGAGTTTTCACTGTGGGAAGGTTTTTAACTACACATTCAGTGTCATCCAAAGTACAGAGAGCTGGAGTCGGTGATTTAGATCCTCATTATTTTCTAATCAGTCTGGCTAGGGGTTATCCATTCTATTAATATTTTCAAAGAGCCGTATTTTGGTTTCATTGATTTTCTTTCTATATAGGTTTTCTTTTGCTGTTTTCTATGCCATTGATTTCTACCCTTATATTTATTATTTCTTTCTCCTTGTTTTGGATTTAAGTTTCTTAAGATGGCTGCTTAGGTCACTGATTTGGGACTATTTATTTCTAATATAAGCATTTAATTTTATAAATTTCCCTCTGAGTACTGCTTTAGGTGCCTCCTACAAAGTTTGATACATTGTGTTTCATTTTCAGTCATTCCAGTATTTTCTAATTTCCTATGTGATTTCTTCTTTGACCAAAGAGTTACTTAGAAATGTATTGTTTACTTCCCAAATATTTGTGGAATTTCTAGATAACTTTTTGTCATTGATTTCTATTTTAATGTCACTATGGACAAAGAAATACTTTGTGTATTTCAATTCTTATAAATTTATAAGACTAATTTTATGGCTCAGAATATGAAAAAAAAAATTATGGAGAGACAAGTGTTGAAATCTCCAACAGTTGTGGAGTTGTCCCTTTCTCCTTTCTGTTCTGTTAGTTTTTCTTCATGTATTTTGAAGTTCTATTAGTTGGTGGATATACATTTAGGAGTGTTATGTCCTCTTGATGAATTGAATCCTTTGTCATTATGAAATGTGACTTTTTTATTACTGATGAGATTCCTGTGCTCTATCTGATATCAGTATCGTCACTCCAGCTTTCTTTTGATTATTGTCTGCATGGTTTATCTTTTTTCCATCCTTGTAACTTTAGCCTGTCTGTGTCTTATATTTAAATGGGTTTCTTGTAGACACTATACATGGGTATTGTTTTTTATCCACTCTGACGATCTCTGCCTTTTAATTGGTATGTTCTGATTGTTTACGTTTAACGTGATTATTGATTTGGTTGTGTTTAAGATCTTGCTATTTGTTTTTTATTTATACCATCTGTTCTTTGTTCCCTTTTTACTTTCTCTGCCTTCTTCTGGGTTATTTTTTATGCTTCCACTTTAACTCCACTATTGGCTTATTAGCTATACCTCTTTGTTTTGTTGTGTGTATATGTGAATTCTTATGCATTTATAATACACATTTTTAACATATCACAGTCCACCTTCAAATAATATTATATCACTTCATCTTACAACTTCCACTTCCCCCCTTTTGCCCTTTTTCTCATTGTCCTACACTTTACTAATACATGTTATAACCTCCACAATACATTGTTATTACTTTTGCTTTAAAAGCCCTCTACCACAGGATTTACCCTTGGGAAGACTGTTGCTGCAAAGGAGAGGCTAGGCCTCTCTGTAATTGTGCCTAAGAGCCTCCTCCCGAATGCCTCTTTGTTGCTCAGATGTGGCCCTCTCTCTCTACCTAAGCCAACTTGAAAGGTGAAATCACTGCCCTCCCCCCTACGTAGGATCAGACACCCAGGGGAGTGAATCCCCCTGGCAATGTGGAATATGACTCCCGGGGAGGAATATAGACCCGGCATCAAGGGATGGAGAACATCTTCTTGACCAAAAGGGGGATGTGAAAGGAAATGAAATAAGCTTCAGTGGCAGAGAGATTCCAAAAGGAGCCGAGAGGTCACTCCGGTGGGCACTCTTACGCACAATTTAGACAACCCTTTTTAGGTTCTAATGAGTTGGGGTAGCTGGTGGTGGATACCTGAAACTATCAAACTACAACCCAGAACCCATGAATCTCGAAGACAATTGTATAAAAATGTAGCTTATGAGGGGTGACAATGGGATTGGGAAAGCCATAAGGACCACACTCCACTTTGTCTAGTTTATGGATGGATGAATAGAAAAATAGGGGAAGGAAACAAACAACAGACAAAGGTATCCAGTGTTCTTTTTTACTTTAGTTGCTCTTTTTCACTTTAATTATTTTTCTTGTTATTTTTGTATGTGTGCTAATGAAGGTGTCAGGGATTGATTTAGGTGATGAATGTACAACTATGTAATGGTACTGTGAACAATCGAATGTACGATTTGTTTTGTATGACTGCGTGGTATGTGAATATATCTCAATAAAATGAAGATTTAAAAAAAATAGTTTTGTAAATAGATCAAAATGAGAAGAAACCTATTTTATATTTATCCGTATATTTTATATTTCTATTGCTCTTTACTCCTTTGAATAGATTCAGACTTCTATTTGGTATCATTTTCTTTCTGCCCGAAGAATTTCCCTTTAATACTTCTGGTAGTGCAGGTCTACTGGTGATGAATTTTCCCAGCTGTTTTAGTCTGAAAAAGTCTTTAATTTAGCTCCATTTTTGGAAGGTATTTTGCTAAGAATAGAATTCTAGGTTTACAGTTTTATCTTTCAATACTTTAAAAATCTTTCTTCCTTGTCTTCTGGCTTGCGTAGTTTCTGACCAGAAGTCTCCTAACGTGTTTGTTCCCAACATGTGATGTGTATTTTTGTCTCTGGCTGCTTTTTTTTTTTTTTTTTATTAAAATCAGTTTTATTGAAATACATTCACACACCATACAATTATCCAAGGTAATCAATCTACTGTCCACAGTATGATAACATAGTTATGCGTTCATCACCACAATCTATCTCTGAACATTTTCCTTACATCAGAAAGAACCAGAACAAGAATAAAAAATAAAAGTGAAAAAAGAACACCCAAATCATCCCCCCATCCCACCCCATTTGTCCTTTAGTTTTTATCCCCATTTTTCTACTCATCCATACACTAGATAAAGGGGGTGTGATCCACAAGGTCTTCACAATCACACTGTCACCCCTTGTAATCTACATTATTATATAATTGTCTTCAGGAGTCCAGACTGCTGGGTTGGAGCTTGGTAGTTTCAGGTATTTACTTCTAGCTATTCCAATACATTAAAACCTCAGAGGTGTTATCTATATAGTGCATAAGAATGTCCACCAGAGAGACCTCTCGACTCCATTTGGAATCTCTCAGCCACTGAAACTATTTCGTCTCATTTTGCATCCCCCTTTTGGTCAGGAAGATACTCTCAGTCCCACGATGCCGGGTCCACATTCATCCCCGGGAGTCATACTCTGCGTTGCCAGGGAGATTTACATCCCTGGGAGTCGGGTCCCACGTAGTGGGGAGGGCAGCGAGTTCACCTGTCGAGATGGCTCAGTTAGAGAGAGAGAGGGCCACATCTGAGCAACAAAGAGGTACTCAGGGGGAGACTCTAAGGCACCATTACATGCAAGTTTAGACTCTCCTTTGTGGTAATGAGCTTCATAAGGGCAAGTCCCATGCTCGAGGGCTCAGCACATCAAACCGCCAGTCCCAATGTTTGTGACAGCATCAACGCCAGTCCAGGTGAGGATGTCCAACACATCTGCACCTTCCCCCAGATCCTCGGGGCTGGGAAGGGGGAGGCTGTAAATATAGTTTTTATTATCTGCCCAAATTACTCTGGGATGTGTCACTGTTTCACTCCAGTCTGGCTGCTTTTGAGATTTTCTCTTTCTCACTGGATTTCAGCAATTTTATTGTGATGTGCCCTCATGTGTTTTTCTTTGTTTCTTTTGCTTTGGTTATTTGAACTTCTTGGGTCTGTGAGTGGATTGTCTTCATCAAAATTGGAAACATTTTGGCCATTATTTCTTCAAGTATTCCTTCTGCCTCTCCCATCTGCTCTCTGGATTAGTCTCTCATTACACATGTGCTAGCCTCCTTGATACTGTTTCATGGGCCACTTATTATTTGATATTTTTTTAGTCTTTTTTCTCTCTGCATTTCATTTTGAATTGTTTCCTATTTCTATGTCTTTTCTTCAAGTTCTCTGATCTTTTCTTCTGCAATGTCTAATTTATTGTTAATACCATATAGTGTATTTCTCATTTCAGATATTATATTATATATCTCTAGACGTTCCATCTGGGGCTTTTCTAAATATCTTCTACTTTTCTCCTCATTTTGTTCATACTATACCTTCTTGAAAAATGCATTATATTTATAAGACCTGTGTAACATCCTCTTTTGCTAATTCCATCATCTATAGTCATTTTTGGGTCTGCTTCTGTTGATCAGTTTTTCTTCCTGTTACGATCACATTTTTCTTTTTCTTTGCACACCTGGTAATTTTTTATAGGATGCTAGGCATTTTGAATCTTATATTGTTGGGTGCTGGGTTTTGTTGTATTCTTTTCTTATGTTCTGTGATGCCGTTAAGTTACTTGGAGTCAGTTTGATCCCTGTGGGACTTGCTTTTAAGCTTTGTTAGCATAGGTAGGTCCAGGGATGATTTTCTCCTACTGCCAAGGCAGTGCCCTTAGGAGAACGCATCTTGATGCCGCATGTGTTAAGGAGGTTTTCCCACTCTGGCTGGTTGGAGGGTGACCTATTTCAGCCCTGTAAGTAATGAGGGAGTGTTCCACCTGCTCCTGTTTGGTGATTCATTCCCTGGCTTCGTAGTTCTTCATGTGCACGCCCTGAGCATCACTTAGCCAGAATCCCAGGGGGACCTTCTGCCGGTCTCCAGAGTCCACTCGTTCTCTGTCTCCCCGCCCTCTTCTGTGCAGTGCTTTAGTGTTTTGCCCCATAAATTCTAGGTGCCAGGCCTTGCTGGACTCTGAACTCTGTTTTGAATGTGTTTGTTGCCACCCTACTCCCTTCAGGCTTTGCCTGTAGCCAGGACTGAGCTAGGACCATGGATGCAGTCCTGCCCGCGTGACTGCCTGGCACTTGGTTATTACAGGGATCTGGGGTCGCTTGACAATGTCCATGAGCCTTGCTGATGCATTGGGAGTGTGCTGGCTTCACTAGCTTGACTGCAGTCAGCAGGATTAAATGAACAAATGATCTGAACTCACAGTTGAAGACCTCAAAATGTCAGATGACTGGAAGTAATTTGCTTTTGGCTTTGGAAGCCAGTATTGGATTTATTTTTTCTGCCATATTGATTTTCCTGGTTATGAGTTACTTGGATTGGTGATGGGTAGTAAGGTGAGGTTGGGGGCTGTGATCATGGAACCAGCTCAAATGTAGGATTTTCTATAGAAATCCACTCACAGAATGTTGGGCATAACAATATGGCACAGCTCTGTCCTCTAGAGATGCATCGTTAAGTTCTTTGGAAGATGCCCTCATTGCCCACAAGCTCTAACTATTCACTTTCAACCTGTTTCTGCCTAGGATTAAATGGCTACGAGATGGGAGTCAAATCCTCTTTGGGAAAGTGCTAAATGATTGTGTCTATGTCCTCATCGATACATCTCACTCAATGACGGGCAAACTGGACCTGGTGAAGGACAAGATCGTTCAGTTTCTGCAGGTTGGAGGGAACTGTCATGCTGTGCATTTGGAGAAATGGGGAAATATCGTGTCTGCATCTCCCCCAAAACCACCGGCAATGCTTTGAGTGGTGTGCCGGGGAGGTTTGCACTCAAACTATCCATAAGAAAACCACTTTGGAGAAAGCTCCCTCTTGCCACTCACAGAGTCATCACCTCTCTTTTGAAAGTGGACTCTTCCTGCGATGTTCCTTTCCGTAGAGTGGGCGTTGCTTAGCAGAGTTTCTACCTCCTTCGCTTCTGGTTCTCTCTGTCCTGAACTCTGTGGCACACACACGTTTCCATTGTTTTCTGGATACTCTCCATCTCCCCCAGATGCTTTAATTTCCTAATGTTTATCAGAGATCCAGTGTGCACTGGCCCCGGGGTTATGTGGGAGAAGTGTAGGCCTTGTTCTGCTCATTCAGCCTCTGAGTCGTACGACCTCAAGCACAGTGCTTGTTTCCCACCCCCTGGGCTGACACCTGTCAGTGGAGGCCACAGCGCTCTCAGGAATCGGTGGTGTTGATGCAAGCAGTTCCCTCAAAACACGGTTTGGGGAGTGTTTGAGAAATGCAGATTACAGTGTTTAAGGTGATAAGCCTCACTTAGAGACATATGGGCTGGAGGGAAGCCAAGGGCATAGATTTGTAACTGAAAAGATGACTGAAATGATGGCACTGTTTAGAATTTCTTCTCTTTAAGCATATGAACATGTGTGATCAAGTAACATATTCATACATACATGTATACATTTGTAAAAGTATCCTCAGCATCCAAACTGTATAAATTTTATTTAAACGTCTTTTATACTAGAAAATATTTTTCTCTATTGAATGTAATTTTCAGCTTCTAGAATGAAAAATAAATGTCCCAGATATCATCATGATTAAAATTTATCAAACTGGGAGCTTTCTTAACCCTGTCTTACATTTAATTGGTTTTATGGTTAAATAATTTTCTCTTTCAGGAACAGCTGCGATATAAAAGGAAATTCAATTTTGTGAAGTTTGATGCCCAGGCAGTTGCTTGGCAGGAAAAACTTGCTGAAATTGATGAAGATAATTTGAAAAGTGCCTGTTCCTGGGTTAGAGACATAGAGGTAAGATGGAAACTGAATCTGGGAGAAGAAATCTGACTTTATTCTGTGTCTGTTGAATTTATTTACGGGATGGAAACTCTTGAGAAAGTACTCAGCTCCAAGGACAGCAGTGGCTTCACGTAGACGTTCATTTTGTTTACTCAGGTCACGTTGCTCAAATCTCAGTGGTCAGTTTCCTGAAGTGTAGATGAGCCTCTATTCCCAGAACTCTGTTTCCAAACCTTTGGCTCAGGCCTCAACCCCTTTATGAAAATACATCGTCAAATATTGCTTTTGTTTTTTTATACTCCAACATTCAGATTTGTTCTTCCTGAAACTTCATTATTGTTTCAGAGGATATCATGTACCTGTCCTTAATCATGGCCTTTCCTCAAAAGTAATGGAAACGTCCAGTGCAATCTGGGTGCTCAGGCTTGAAAGCGAGATGAGAGATGGGGAGAGCAGGCTATAGTAGAATGGGGAGATAATGATTTCTTCATGCCTGGGTGTTACTTGGAGAAATTTAAAGCCACTGTTCTTGGCATTAGCACAGACTCTTGGGAAGGATTTTCCTTCCTTAGACATTCTCTTGTATTGAAGTTATCTTAATTTTAAAAGTTCTTTTTCCAAAACCATGTAACATTCCAGATATATGAGATACACTAAAATTGAGACCAAGGACTCTTAATAAGTCAAATATAGATTACAAGTATGTTTAAAATAGCTAAGTATATGAGTTCAGTGTCCTGGACATCAGCAGATCTGTCTGAATATTACCCAAAGCAGGGCCTGTGTTGTCAGTGAGGTACACTGGGGTTCCCTTGGGGTTTGCTTTCAAAATAATGGGGAAAGGGGAAATCTGTTCAATAAGATATAATAGTGCCTATAAAATTTTGACCTAACTATCCACCTTATCTAGGAAGAAGTATTAGTATTAAATCCATACCCAACTTGTTAAATTTCTAGGAGTAGATTAACCAGTGCACTTACTTGTGACATATGTGTCCTCATTTTATAAACTGTAGGTAATGGAGAATCTTGTTAATTCAGAGCCCACTAATTCAGGGTTTGTGATAACATGATTTTATATGTGCAATCTCACTGGATAAAAATATTAATGGGTTTTGCTTTGCATGAGAATCACAATGAATAGAATCAGTCATCTAAATGGCTAAAAATATATAACTCAAATTATTGTCTGTAAAGCATGAGTCTGCTCTATTCAGAAATCTTTACTGATGCTCCCTGGCTGTCTGAAAGGGGCCAGTGTACGAAGTCATTTTTAAGATGACCTAATTCTTCTGTTAGTCTTTTGGCCAGTTTGGTCCAGTGATCAACCTGGTAAATTCAGGACACCCCTCCTTGTGTCCTGCGCCTGCTGTCTGCTGGTGTCAGGCAGCAGTAGTTCCCAAACAGGCACGGCTCGTCCCAGCTTTGGGGCGCACGGCCTGGGGCAGTGCCCGCCTGGGGGTCGAGGGGTGGAGCCAGGCGCCAGCTCCTGACCGTCTGTCCCGTGGTTTGCTCAGTTTGGCTTTTTCCCAGCGTTTTCCACCATCTTTTAAACATACCCTTAACAGTGGGCTTGTCAACCAAGGCCCCTGAGATTGGGCTCAGAAGGAAGAGTTGTTTGGTTAATTGTCTGAGCTATGTTGTGGCTGCCCAAAGGCTGCAAGCATTTGTTTTAACTTTTTAATTTGAAATCATTTTAGACTTACTAAAAGTTGCAAATACAGTGCAGAGAGTTCCCATCTGCCCTTCACCAAGCTTCACCTGATGCAAATATTTGACATAACTATAGTGCAGTTATCAAATCTGAGTTCAAACTGATAGAAACTAAACCAAGGTCTCTATTCAGATTTTACCTCTTTTAAAAAAAAAAATAATATGCCTTTTCTAGACTCCAGAATTCCATGTTGCATTTAGTTGCAGTGTCTCCTTAGTCTATAATCTGGATGGTTCCTCGGTCTTTATCTTGTATGAACTTGATAATTTTGCAAACCACTGGTCAGATGGATATTTTGTAGACTGTCCTTCAGTTTGGTTTTGTCTGATGTTTTCTCCTGATTAGATTAAGTTGTGGATTTGGGGTGGGGGGACAGAATGTGCCCTTCTCAGTGCTGATATTGAGAGTATCATTATGTCAGTATGTCTTACTTATTTGGAAAGAATGGACCAGTTTCTTCTCTCCATGCAGCTTGCTATTGCTGCCGTTATGCAAAATACCAGAAATGGACTGACTTTTAAAAAGGGGGATTATTAGGTTACAAAGTTACAGTTCTAAGGCCATAAAGTGCCCAAACTAAGGCATCAACAAGAGGAAAGGCTGATGGCATCTGGGGTTCCAGTGTCACATGGGAAGGCACACGGCCAGAATCTGCTGGGCCTCTCCCAGGTTTAGCTTCTGGTTTCCGTTGCTTTCTCCAAAATGTCTCTGGACTTCTGTCTTAGCTTCTTTCAGCTTCTGTGCGTCCTTGCCTCTTTCTTCCAGGGCATTTTTCTCTAAGTGTCTGGGGGTCCTTTCTTAGCTTCTCCAGGGTACACTCTGGATTTCGTCTTTTAGCTTTTCTCCTGGTTCTAGTTTCAACAATTGTCTCCAAAATGTCTCTGGGCATTTTCTCTCTAAGCATCTCTGTCTGTGTCGGCTCTCTTAGGGACTCCAGTAAACTATTCATGACTCACCCTGAATGGGAAGGGTTACATTTCCATGGAAATAATCTAATCAAAAGCTCCCACCTACAAATAGGTCTGCCCCCCCAAGATTGCATTAAAGAACATGGCTTTTTATGGGGTACACAACTGATTCAAACCAGCATATTGCTGTAGTTGCATCTCACATATGTTCATGTTTTGTTTTAATTTGCATTCAATTCTATATAAATTTTAATTTCCTTGTGATTTCCTTTTTGACCCATGGATTATTTAAAGACTGTGTGTAATTTCCAAATGTTTGGCGATTATCATATTGTCTCTCTGTTATCAATATAGTTTGATTCTGCTGTGGTCAGAAGACGTATTCTGTATGATTGCATTTCTTGTAAATTGTTGAAGTATGTGAATGTTCAATGTTTGTTTGAAAGAATGTGTATTATGTTGTTATTGAGTAGAACAGTTCATAAATGTCAATTAGATCCAGTTAGTTGAGGATACTGTTCAGTTCTTCTATAGCCTGGTAATTTTAGAACTTTTCCTATTCTATCAGTGGTTGAGAGTGGGGTATTGAAATCCACAACTTTACTTGATTTGTGTGTTTTTCGTTTCAGCTCTGTCAGTTTTTGCTTCGTGTATTTTGATGCATATACATTTAGGACCGCTGTCTTCTTGGTAGATTGTTCCTTTTATCATAATATAATGTCCCTTTTGTACCTAGTAATTTTTTTAGTTTGCCAGGCTGCTATGACAAATACCACACAATGGGTTGGCTTAGCAGTGGAAATTTACTGGCTCACAGTTTTGAGCCTAAATGTAGTTCAAAATCAATATATCAGCCAGACTTTCTTCCTCCTGGAGACTGTACATTCTGCTGCTGGCTGTTGGCAATCATTGGGTTCCATGGCTCGAATTCTCACTTTCCGTCACGTGGTGATAGCTTCTCCTTTCTCTTCTGTGCTCCCACTGGCTTTCGGTTTCAGATTCCTTCCCATGGCTTTCTCTTTAGAAGGCCTTCAGTAATCTGAATTAAGACCCACCCTCAGTCGGATGGGCCACACCTTAACCAAAAAAATGTCTTCTAAAGGTCCTATTTACAATGGTTCACACCACAGGGATGTGGATTAAGTTTACGAACGTGTTTGTTGGGGCACGTAATTCAACCTACCATATCTATTTAATGTGGTATTACTATAACTACTCCTGCTTCTTAAAAATTAGTGTCAGTATAATATACTTTTTCTATCCTTTTACTTTTAAACTACCAATATTATTATGTTTAAAGTGAGTTTCTTGTAGGCAGTATATAGCTGGGTTGTGTTTTTGTCCACTCTCTAATCTTTGTTTTGTAATTGGTATATTTAGACTATTTACATGTAGCTATTGATATTTAAGGCTTAAGTGTCCCATTTTGTATTTGTTTTCTATTTATTTCCTCGGTTTCTTGTGTCTCTCTTGTTTTTTCTTGCCCTCCTTTGTGTTACTTGAATGATTTTTAGCGTTCTGTTTTGATTTATTCATAATGGTTTTGAGTGCATTGCTCTGTGTAGACTTCTTAGTGGTTATCCTGAGTATTACTTTGCATGTATATATCCCTAATTTAACACAGCCTGCTGATATCAGTAGTTACTACTTGAGTAAAGTGTACAAACCATACTTCCATTTAGATTTCTTTACCCTCACCACTTTCTAGATATAAGTGTCTGATGCGTTTCCTTTATTTCACACCAGATTAGAGGGTGTTAAACTTGCTTCAGCTATAAAATATGATTAAAGAAACTTGTGGGGTTAAGGATAATCTATTATGTTTACTTGACTGTTTACCAATTCTGTTGTTCTTCTTTTCTTTCTGAAGATCACAGCTTTCTTCTATTATTTTCTCTCTATTTGAAGAGCTTCCTTTAGCCATTCTTTAAGGATAGGTCTCCCAGCATCAGATTCTTTTAGTTTTCCTTCATCTAAGCAAGTCTCTATTTCCCCTTCATTTCTGAAGGATAATTTTGAGGATATAAGATTTTGGGTGGACAGTTCTTTTCTTTCAGCTCTTGAAAAATTTCCTTCTGGCCTCCATTGTTTTAGATGAGAAATCCTTATCATGTGAACCGATGTTCCTTTATAGGTGATGTGTTGTTTCTCATTGACTGCTTAAAGAAATTTTTTTCTTTGTTTTTAGTTTTCAGAAGTTTAAATATATTGTGTTTCCGTGTGAATTTATTTGGGCTTTGCTCAGCTTCTTGAATTGTAGTTTTTAAGTCTTTTACCAAATTCGGGGAGTTTTCAGCCATTATTTCCTCTAACACTTTTTCAGTCCTGTATCTTCCTCCTCTCCTTCTGAAACTCTGATGGTATGAATGATTGAATGATTTTTTTAAATTGTTCCAGAGATCTCTGGGGCTCTGTTGGTGTTGGTGTCGATTGATTGTTTTTCTTATTCAAATCTGTTTTTCTGGGTTCTTTTGATGAGTATGCAAGTGATTTTTAATTTTATCCTGGACAATTTGATTATTATGTGTTAAAAGACATAAAACAAAAGAGAGTTTCTATGGCTAAGATATTTCAAATGCAGTCGGGAGGTCATCCTGGAGGTGACTATTATGCAAGTCTCATTCGGAGATCACAAAGTGCCAGTGTCAAAGCTCAACAACAGTGTCCCTGAAAACCCCCGGGACATCTGGACACCACAAAGAAACCCAAGATAAAAGACCCAGTTAACTGTCTAACCTGAAGGATAACTGGAGGACCCCAGATAACCTCCAGCCACAAATAATTGGTGTCATCTTCTTTTCCTTTAAAATCCCTTGCCTGGAAATGCCAAGGAGGGGTACAATTTGGGTTTCTCCCTAAATCTGTGCTCCCCGAATTGCAATTCTATGACACCCCCCCCCCACACACACACACAGTTCTTCTATTGCCTTGCAGTTTAGTTTATTTCTCAGTTGATATGTTTGGAGAGTCTTGCTCCCATTTAAATCTTCTCATTTAGCAGGTGGTGGCCATGTTGAGGTTTAGCATGTTCCTTCTGGCCTACTTTGTAGACTTGAGTTCCAGGGACAGTTTTCTGAAACTGGTAGCAGCCCTCTTCTGGTCTGTTCTTCCGGTGCTGCTGGGCGCCCGGGCGATTCCTGCTGGTCCTGTCCGTGGGGTGGAAGGAGCTCCTCTGGGCTGCCTTCGGCTCCTCCTCATCACCGCCAGTCGGCCTGGAAGTCCACGTGCCCAGGTGGCCTCTGTGGGCGCTGTGCTCCCACTGGGTGGGTGTGAACCGCAGGCTTGGTTTGCTTCTGCCACCCCCAGTGGCCCCCAGGCTCTGCATTCTCACGGTGATAGCACCTGATTAGGGTGGGGAGTGGTTGGCTGGAGGTTTTTCAGTGTTTGCTCCTCCTTCAGAGTTTGTTTTCCCTTTGTACTGGCAGCCTTAGAATGGGCCCGTGTCTGCCAAGTGATGTGTTGGTCAGCGCTCATGGGGCACCGCGGGAGCTGGCCTCCTTCAGCAGGTGCGGCAGCCCGTCCAGAGCGGCCTTCTCAGGGAGGAGCGTCCAGCACCAGTGCCGCCCCTTCCGCAGGTGCATGGATCTTCCCCTCTCCCCTTCCCCAGCTGCCGTGGATTATCACCAGCCCTAAGGGTTCCCCCCCACACACACATGCAGATTAAGGCCCGTGTGTACCCACATGCACACACACACACACACACACACACACACATGCACGTGGACTGGAGAAGAGAGGAGAAGAGAGGAGAAGGTCCCTGTGGGCTTTCACGCCATGCAGCAGGCTTTCTTGGGACTGCCCAGTCTCCTCCGTGAGCGCCCTGTGGGGTTTGTGGTGGAAAAGCCCACGGCAGAGTGCAGACACCCCCTCGCCCCCCACCAGGGGCTTTCCGCTCTCTCACCAGTGTGGCCCTGGCCAGCCTCTGTCAGTTCACCGGTCACCCCCGCCGTCCTCTTTCTCCGGGGGTCTGGCTGCACCTTGGCCCAGAAAGCTGGAGCTTGCATCTCACAGAACTCCAAGAGCACCTGCCTCTCTTTGGATTCTGGCCCGGCTGGTCGCCTTGTGGCCTGAGCACTCTGGTGGGTTTCACGGAAGTCATGAACTTACTGTTTACCTGGCCTTTCCTTCCTTGTGGCTTGGGAGTGATGCCTGTTCCGAGCAAGGCGAGGGGCTGTGTGGTAAGACAGGCTCTGCCAAACTGCAAGGGATGCGGCTGCCAAAGAACGGCTCAACAAGCCCAGCTTGGTGAGAAGATAGAGCGTCTGTTGGGGTTCCTGTGGGGTCCTCGTCCTCGGCGATGGAAGGAGAGACAGCAGGTCCGAGCTCGGTCATCTGTACTGTCCAGGGGAGAAGGCCGGCTTTTGGTGGGCATGGACAAGGAGGCACGGAGCCTGGAGAATGTGTGCATGACAACTGAGAAAGCTAACTCGCTCTTCATGTTTGCCCTTCTGGGCACAACTTCCCACGAAGTTAGCCTTGGGGAAAGGTGACGGAGGCACGGAGCTGGGAGAGTTTGTGCAGGAATGCGCATCATTGCTGACGAAGGTGGAAGGGTTGGCGGATATTGAAAAGTGTGAAACCATTACTCTGTTACTTGCTCTTTCCAGTGTTCCCTATCCCTGGAAACTTTGGCCATTTTTAAGATTTATAATTTCTTGTTTTATTCCCAGTTGTTCTTTTTCTTTAGTAGGTCTGCGACGGGGCCTGCAAACCGGTGTTTATTTACAAGCATCTCTGTAGCTCTGTTATATAGCTAGGCAGGGGACATGGCTACAGAGAAATGATGTGCAGCCCGATACCTGAGGGTGGAGATAAGCCCTTTACAAGCTTGTCCGTGTTGGAAAACAAGGTGGTTGCCAGCAGGGGTTGGGTGTGGACCAGGCCTGGGTCATGGTTTGGCACAGATGAACTCGGTGACCTTGGGCAGGTCATTAGCAGGTCATCAGCTGCCCCAGGTCTGCGCTCCACAGCAGTGAAGAGGGCTCAATGATAGTGTCCACTTCAGAGGTCGTGGTGAAGCTCACACAGGGAACGCAGAAGTGAGTGCTCAGCCTGCGAGGGCTCGGCCGCTCGTCGTTTTTATAGTTATTATTAACGACCACTGCTTTCTGATCTCCCTCTTGTCACGTGGCCTGGACGAGCGCAGCATTACTTGCCAAGCCCAGAAGAAGGTAGGGGTCTGGAGTGCCCGCCACCCATTCTGACTCGTCCTCTGCTCGCCTGCGCAGACGTCTGCACAACAAGAGGTCAGCCTGCGGTGAGCGTGGCCTGTCCCTGCTTTTAGCGCAGAAGCTGGTCGTTGCCTCCTAGTCCTCCAGCGTCAGGCTGTGAGCCCCCAAGGGCACAGAGTTTGGTCTGGTTTTATAAGTGTTCCGGTTTGCTAAAGCTGCTGTTACGCAAAATACCAGAAATGAACTGGCTCCTACAGGGGATTAATTGGGTTACAAGTTTATAGTCCTAAGGCCATAAAAAAGTCCAAACTATGGCATCAACAAGAGGATGCCTTCACTGAAGAAAGGTCGATGGTGTCTGGAACACCTCTGTTAGCTGGGAAGGCCTGTGGCTGGCATCTGCTGGTCCTTTGCTCCTCGGTTGCATCTCAAAATGGCTTTCTCCAAAATGTGTCTGGGCTTCTGTCTCTCTTAGCCTCTCTCTCTCAGCTTCTGTGCATCCTTGCTTGTTCTCCCAGGGTGTTTCTCTCTAAGCACCTGGGGGTCCTCTCTTAGCTTCTCCGGGGCAAACTCTGGGCTCCGTTTCTTAGCTTAGCATCTCCAAATGTCTTCCTGTTTGCATCTCCAAGTGTCTCCAAGCGTCTGGGTCTGTGTTGGTTCTTAGCTTCTTCCCGGGGCAAACTCTGGATTACATATCTTAGCTTCTCTCCAAAATATCTCTCTCAGCTTCTCTGAGCTCCTTCTCTCAGTGAGCTTTCTTAAAGGATGTCAGTGATCTAATTAAGACCCACCCAGAATGGGCAAGGTCACATCTCAATGGAAATATTCAACCAAAAGTTCCCACCCAAAAAGATTGGATTAAAAGATCATGACTCTTCTGGAGTCCATAACAGTTTCAAACTGACTGTGATGGTTAGGTTCATGTGTCAACTTGGCCAGGTGATAGTACCCAGCTGTCTGGTCAAGCAAACACTGGCCTAACAATTGCTGTGCGGACATTTGAGGGCGTGTCTTCCACAATGAGAGAATGCAATTGGCTGGTTTTGATCCAATTAATCAGTTGAAGACTTATAAGCAAGACAGATAGAGGACCTTCACTTCTTCTTCAGCTGCCCAGTGAAGCATTTCCTGAGGAGTTCGTCGAAGTTGCCGGTTTGTTTCCTGAGGAGTTTATCAGACATCTTCCTTGGAGTTGACAGTTTGCTGACTGCTCTGCAGAATTTGGACTCGTGCATACCCACAGTTGCGTGAGTCACTTTTACAATTTGATAGTCAGAGACACCTCTCATTGATTCTGTTTCCCTAGAGAACCCTAACTAATACACTGACCCAATAAATTATATCCCACCACCCAGCAAAATGCCTGGTGCGTGACACTTAGGTGCTTATTAAATATCCACTGAAATGAAAAGACATGAAAGCCAGTGGAGAAGCCTAGAGGAAAGCGTCCGGAAGGGCAAGGGCAGCAGGTTCCCCGTCCGTGGCTGGTCTGAGGAAAACCTAATGGGGGCATCTGTGGCATCCGTGGGGCTCTGGAGAGGCGGTGGGGCAGGGCATGTGCTGTGTCTTAGCCATCAGCCTCTGCACGCCCTTCTTGCGCCAAGCCTTGGTGTGGGAGGCAGCGCCTCTTCGCCCCTTGGCAGGTAGAAGTTCTGGCCTCCTTTGTGGTAGGTCGTGTGTGATGTCACCCATCAGAGTAACCTCCCAAGCTTTGGACTGAGCGCGTGACACCAGGCAGTGGACCTGGTGACGAGAGCTGTGGTGGTGGCGAGTGCAGAGGGTTGCAGCCCCTGGGTGGCAGCTCCTGGGTGACAGCCCCTGGGTGGCCGGCCCCCCACGTGTCTAACCTCTCATCGCCCACAGCGGATCGGGGGTCTCGCCCCTGGGTGTGTGTTCCCAGGCCAGGTTCCCCTGCCCTCTGGGTGGTGCTGCGAGCCGTCCCCACGTCCTTTCAGTAAACCCCTTCCTGCTGGAATCAGCCACGGTGGACTTTCTTGTTTTCGATGCAGCTGGGCTGATACACTGGGATTGAGGTGTGGGGAGGTTTCAGGAGGTTTTTGGACAAATAAAAGCCCCGTTTTGATGGTTTCTTGAGGAATTTATTTCTGCATATTAAAGAAAGTGCATTCCTGCAGATTTACACCTATCTAAAAATTAATTCCTGTCTATATTGATTAAGTGATAGATTTTCTAATTTGTAATTGTTTAATTTTAGAGATTGCTGAAAGTCTCCTTATCATTAATTTTCCTGGGTACCTTCCGGCCTGTTTCTTTTTTGCAGAAAGAGCTGTGGTTGGTGTTACGGTTGACATGATATGTAGGGGAGGGAATAAGCCATAACTCATCCCTCTGGACTGATTCTGCTTGTGTCTGGCCGTTTCTGTTGTTGTTTATCTGTCCCTTTCATAGGTAGAGCAGCACGTTTGGAGTCCCCCATTCACCACTGCACATACACAGGTACAAACCTGATAGTCTGTCCATGTGCCAGAGCCTTTATGGGATCAAGTTTTATGTTAAATAGGCCTCTGTGTCCATGTGTTAGGCTGCCAGTGATTCCACACTCAGTCTGCCAGATGCTGGCTGTCCTGAATCAATCCCGGCTCGAGACAGATGTGAGCGCTGCCCACGGGGAGCTCTGCTGACAGCTGGAGTGCCTGACTCCATGTCTCACCCAGAGCCACCCAGAGAGAGGACTGGGTTCAGAGCTGTGTCCTCAAGACAGATCTGCAGGCCTGGCCTTGAGCAGCCCTGGGGCTTTCAGCATACCAGGGCTGGGCTTCTTGGAATCACTGGGCTCAAGTTATCATCTCAGTCTAATCTTTATCTTTTATTTCACAAGTGCCTCCCCCTTTCCTGTAATTGGATGCAGAAAATAAATGGCTTGTTTTTTAGACCAGTTTGGAGATTCAGGTTCGTGCTTGAACATCTTAGGGTGAGCTGCCTGCAGACCTCCAGCCTTCCGCTGTCAGTTCCTGTGGCTCGTCCCTGTGGGCTTTCTGCAGCCTTCCTGCCCCAGAGTCAGCTCCGTGCAGAGTCCTGAGGCCCAGACTTGCTCAGAATTCAGTCTCCCTGGTTGGTGAAGGTGGCACACAACCCAGGGGAACTGGGAACGCCGCAGGGGTACTTCACAGTAATCCTCTCTCCCTCTCTCCCTCTCTCCCTCTCTCCCTCTCTCCCTGTCTCTCTCCTCTCCCTCTCTCTCTCCCCCTCTCTCCCTCTGTCCCTCTCTCTCTCCCTCCCTCTCTCCCTCTCTCCCCCTCTCTCCCTCTCTCTCTCTCCCTCTCTCTCCCTCTCTTCCTCTCTCTTGTGTAGATTGGAAGTTCCACAAACACCCTGGATGCCCTGCAGCTTGCTTTTGCTGATACAGAAACAGAAGCCATCTACCTTCTGACAGATGGGAGACCTGACCAGGTACTTGCCAAAGTTGGGAACAAAGAGGCCTCACCTGGCCCCCAAAAATGAGCGTGGAGAGTGGTTTGGGGGCCTTTTCAGCAGCCAGTGGCACCAGACCTTTGGGAGACACTTCATGGCTTAGGGACCCCAAGTTGAGGTGAGGGAAGACGCTGAGGAATTCCTGTGTCCGGTGAAAACCGGGGAGAGATCATGAGCCGGGGAAGGTTGTCTGGCTAGAGGGGGCAGGCCTCACCCCGGAGGCCCCCGTGGACGGAGAGGCTGCCTCGCCTCGGAGCCTGGTTTATAGGTTATCACAAACGGAGAGTGAGACGATTCTCTCTGATTTTTTCCCCTTTGGAGACTCTGAATCTGAATATGTCACTGCACAGTGTCCTTGATTTTACTTACTAATCACTTGAACAACAGCATGCCTTTCTGGTGGAACATTCTTGGTTTTGTTTAGCCTGACTGCAAAACATTTGAAAAGTTTTCAAGGACTCTGTTCATCTTCTTTTGAGCTTTGTAAATGAAAGACCAGTACTCCAGGCATTAAATAAATACAAGGGTTTTCAGGCCAGTACAATGTAAATTAAACTCTAAAGTAAATTAGTGTTAACGGATCCTTCATCATAAGGAATTTGCATGTGCAGACTGCTAGGCAAGTATTCTGAAATATCCTGGGTTAAATAGTTCAGAGCTTAAGTAGTAGAGCAACAAGGTGTCCCTGCAGCGTTAGGTTTATGGCGGAGCAGCTGTGTGTAAAGTAAAATCTTCTCTAATGGTTCCTCTGTCAGCTTTACTGTGCTTCTATTCAGAAGCAACGTTGGGGTCTCCTTGTGCAGCCCAGGTTCGCAGCGGCCGCGTGAGTGATGCCTCATCCCCTCCTCGGGGACGCGTGCGCTTTGGGGGCCGTGACTGACGGGTACCACTGACTCCGATTCAGTTTGGGCAGCGGTCCGGGGTGTGGGCGTGCGAGGAGCCGAGTGAGGAGGGCGTCCGGGCTGTCTGGAGGGAGGAGAAGGAGCTTTGCTTCCGGGGCTCTGGGCAGAAGGAATAGGGGAGAGGAGAGGCAGGGGGTGCTCAGTGGGGAGGGGCGAGGAGAGGGGGCCGGGGTGGGCGTCCCTGCGCTGGGGACGGTCACAGGCCTGGGGACAGAGAAGCCCAGTGTCTTCAGTAGTTTGGAGACGCGGCCGGTCACTGCCCGAGGCCGTGGCCGTGACCTTGGTGGGCAGGAGAGGAGATGGGCCGGGCGGCCTCCGCGGGACTTGGCGACCCGGGGAGCGGGGAGGGTCAGGAGGAAGCGGGGGGGGGGGTAAGATGGCTGGTGCCTGGTTGACAGTAAGTACGGTATGGGTGCATTTAAATTTAAAGAAGGAGCACGTTTGAGGGTTGTTGGGGGGAAAGCTGAGTTTGAGCACCTGTGGTACTTGGACATCCAGAAGCTTCCAGAAATGTGGGGCTGGAGTTTGAGAGACATCACGACAGGTTCTTTTTCTTTTTAATAAACTCTCATTTATCTTTTTTATTGTCTAAACTATAGGCAATTTAGAAAATACAGAAAAGCATAAAAAAGAAAATTTAAATCAACATGTAATTGAATTTTATGTTCTGCCTTTTTTTCCTTTAATATATTGTCTTACTTTCGTGGCTGCTAAATGAAATACCATGCGATGGGTTGGATTAACAACAGGAATTTACTGGCTCATAGGTTCAGAGGCTAGAAGGCTTGCTCCCTCCCGGGGTTGATATCTTCTGGCCATCTTTGGGGTTCCCTGGCTTTTCTGCCACATGGCAATGCATATAGCAGCATCTTCTTTCTGTTCTGGGTTCCGTTGACTTCCAGCCTCTGGGTGCTCCCACAGCTTCCTCGCTTTGTGTCTGAATTTCATTCTGCTCATAAAGGCCTCCAGTAATCCAGATCAAAGCCACCGTGACTCATGGGGTCACACCTTAACTGAGGTTGCACCGTCAGGAGATCCTATTTACAGTGGCTCCACGCCCACCAGAAGGTCGGCCAAGACCGAGGTCAGGGCCACACTGGGTGCAGTCCGTCCGTCCATCACGTGTCACTTGCCTTCCCCAAGTCACGAGAGGGTCTTCAGAAACACGATTCCCGAAGCCTGCATCACATTCTATTGTATGGCTTTAACAAAACTTGTACTTTAAGAATTAATTCTATTTATTTGTTACTGTTTGAATAGAAACTCACATAATACAAATTACAAAGGTATAAAAGGGATGTAAAGAAAAGTCTCCCTCTTACCCCTGTTCACCAGCTGGGAAGCAACAGATGTTAGCAGTTTCTTGTATCTCTTTCAAGAGATGGTTTATGTTTATGTAAGCAGAAACGGACTTATCTAAGATTTTTTTAATTTAAGAAATATACATAGTAACATACTATACACACAATTATGCACTATATTCATAAAACAATACACTCGGGAGATTGCTGCGGTCGCAGTTGATTCGTCTTGGGGGGGGGGGTGGCGGCCGGTTGCTAAATCCTAGGCTCCCAGGATTGCTCGGAGGGTACCGGCGGCGGGGGCTCTTTCCCGGAGGCGAGGGCGAGGCGGGGGACTTGGCCAGGTCCCCGGCGGGGTGGCGTGCAAAGTATGGAGGGCGGCGAGAAAGGAACAGGCGGGACACGGTTCTTTTAGGGTGAAGAAGCCAAGAGAGAGAGTTTATTAGGGGAGAGTACAAGCTTATATCGGGCGGTTTAGAGGGCGGGGTAGCTGTAGGGGTTAAAGGCTTGGATTGGTTCTGAGAGGGCGCGGAGGTTGATTGAAAAGGGGCGAGAGTTGCTCCGGTAACGGTGTCTGGCAACAATGTATGTGCACTGGTGGTAATGGGAGTTGCACTGGCAACGGGGAGTGTCCGGGCAAGATAAGGGGGTGGGGAAAAGGCGGTTCCCTCCGGCAAGCCTCCCCTAACAGTGTTATTTTGGGTGAGGAAATGGGGCCTGCCTCCGGCCTCACTTTCCCAGGCCCGGGGGGCTGCGGAGGGCGCTGTCGCCCGTGCCCACCACCCTCCCCAGGGGCTGATCAGGTCCCCCAGCCCAGGCCCGCCAAGTTGAAGCACGTAATCAGTGTCCCGCATTTCCCCCTTCTTTTCTAATTAAAGGAAGAAGCTTACCGGAGAGGCCCGCTAAGGGATGAGGGAAGGGGGAGGCCGGGGAGGGGAAAAAGGGGTTGACGGTGGCTCAGCGAGGCTGGAGCTCGGCGTTGGTGTGGCGCCCGGGCGCTCGACAGGGGCCTTGCTGCTTGCGGGATGGACGAGGGTGGGGGGTTTAAAGTTGGAGGTTCAGAGAAGCTGGAGCTCGAGGTTGGTGCGATGTTCAGGCGATCGAGAAGGGCCTCGCGGTCGGCGGGTTGACCGGTGGCGGTGAGGTCGCGGAGGGTTGGTTGTCATCTCGGAGTAGGGAGCGTCAGAGGTGGCGAGTCGCTGGTACTGGACTTGCACGAACGAGGAGAAAATAGCATCCGTTTGTTTCCTTACAAGCTGGACAATTCTGCAGATAATGCAGGGTCCTAAGGTGAGAGCTAGAATAATCATTAGTAGGGGGCCGAGGAGAGGGAGGAGGTAAGGGAGGAGGGGGGTAAAGATGTGGGACCAATAGCTGGTGGCTTCACGGTCTCTTTTGCGTTGTTCCAGTCCCTCTCGGACCTTTTTTAGGCTGTCCTCGGCGAGACCTGTGGAATTGGCATATACACAGCACTTTTCTCCTAGGGCGGCGCAAAGGCCTCCTTCCTTGAGGAGGAGAAGGTCGAGACCTCGGCGGTTTTGGAGCACTACCTCAGAGAGGGAATTGACAGAATTTTTAAGATGGGAAATAGCGTCTTGTAGGTGACGAATGTCCTCGTCAACAGCCGCCCGGAGGTGAGTTAGGGCGGAGCCTTGACTGGCTAATGCAGCGATTCCGGTGCCAGCGCCTGCAAGACCTAGGAGGGAGGCAATCGTGAGGACGGTGATGGGCTCTCGCTTTTGCAGTGGGGCAGAAGCTGCAGTTGTTTCCAGGTGGAGGAAGAAGTCTTCCTCGCTGTGGTATAGGACCCTAGGGATGAGGACAATTAGGAGGCAAGTTTCATTAGTTGTATTGAGGGTTTGCACGTTAAGGCAGGGGGTAAGCCCTGTAGAGGAGCAGAGCCATTGGGAGGAGTTATGAGGAATGAGAAATTTTGCAGAGCTGCTGGGAGATGAGTAGTCGGCGCAAGCTGTGAGGTTGGGAGAGTTACTTGAGCGAGGGCGGATGCACTTTCCTGTAAAGGAGACTGAATGAAAGGTTAGGGGGATGGCAGAGGTATTCCAATTGCATTCCGAGGGGCTGTCCTCTGTGTTTTCTGAAAAGGAGAGGTTGGAGGCAACTGGCTCATACAGGGGGGAGGAAGTGGAGAGGCAAAGCCAACAAGAGGAGGTAAGATTGGGGTTGGAGAAATTTACCGAGGTGAAGGCTGCTTGGATAAGGCCGAGGAGGGGAGAGGAGTAATGAGAGGGGGGCAGAAAAGGTTGGGGTGGTGGGGTTGGCGATGCGCTGTTTGTAGCTGAGGTGCAGTTTCCAGATGCGCTGCTTGTAGTTGAGGTGCGGCTGGAGGGCTTTCGAGCACAGGTTTCTTCGACTCTGGAGACAAAGGTGGCGAAAGGCTTACTCGGCTCCTGGAAGAGCTTGGTGAATTTATTAGGCCGACAGGCAGAGCAGTTGGCAAACGCTCGTAAGGCGATTCCCCAAAGGATAGGCCAAAAGGTGGCAGGTGCATTAATATAGGCAGATGCATTTATAAACGCTCCCGTGCCCAAGTAAGCTTCGGGGTGATGATAGACTCCAGTGGCTGCGTCTTGCTCACTTTGCCTAGCTGCTTCTGCCTGGAAGTGGGCACGCCAATCAACGAACTGGCCGGGGTTAAGAATGGAACAGGCAAGCGGGGCCCAGTCTTGGGGGAGGCAAAAGTCCATGGCGAGATCCTGCAGTATTTGGGAAGCGTATGGGCTACCTAACCCGTCCTCCTTGACGGCCCTGCGAAGCTGCTTAATAGTATCAGAGTCAATGGGATACCAGTCATACGGTTTCTGTGGTGTGGGGGTAAGGTTAAGAGGAAAGCAGCGAAAAGCACGAGAGAAAGGAGGACGCGCTTGCAGAGGGCTTGGCGCGGGAGTGGGGGTAGGGGGAGCGTTGCCCCAAGGGTTGCCTTGAGGTGTAGAAGGCAGCCAGGGGTTGTTAGTCGGCAGGGTGGGAGGAGCGGCGGCAGCTGCCGGTAGCGGCTCCGAGGGGGAGCTCGCCGGAGGGGGAGGTGGAAGTGGGAGGCCCCAAGCGTCGCAAGACGGCGGCGCGGTGGGAGTGGCTAAGGCATAAGATGGTGGACTAGCTCCGCCCTGTGAAAGGGCGGGGTAAAGCGCTTGCGGTTTCCGGCCCAGCTTAGGGCTGACGTCATCGCCGGAGCACTTCCTCCCCTCGATGGAAGAAGAAGGAGGAGGAGGAAGTTCGCCATCTTGGCGAGGCTCAGTGTTATTTTGTTTTTTGGGAGTCACTTCGAGCGCGTTGTTAATCTGCTCGACTAAGGACTCTGTGTCCGAATCGTGGTCTACATTAGTATCGCTGTCTGAATCTGTTGACTGGGTTGATAGGGCCTCCTTGGATTTAATGGGGCCTCGATCAGGGGGGAGGGAGCCTTGAAGGCAGGAGCGGACGGTTATTAAGGTGGGGAGCAAGCCGGGAGGGAAGCGCTTGCTCTCATGTTCCATGGCGTTGGTGACCCGATCAATAAGGCGATCATAAGTAACAGGGTCCCAAAGATGGCAAGTGGTGAGCCATGGGTTAAAGGGCAGCAGGAGGTCCCAGTATACTTGCAGCTACCGGACAGACACCTTGCAGCGATGTGTGTCTAGGAGACCAGCCAGAGCACGAACTTGGGGTGCTTGGCGTGCAGATAGACGATTACCCATAGCGGAGTGAGAAAAGAAAAAAGGGGGGTTGATTATTGAGTAAAGAAAATGAGGTAAACCGTGGTCACGAGGCCGAAGGAGACGGCGAGAATAGAAGGCAGGAGCCTCTAGTAGCGAGAGCAGTTTGGGGGGGGCGGTTGCAAAGAGGCACACCGCGCGAAACAAAGACACAAAGGACCACAGCAAAGTAATGGAGGGGAAGAGGGAAAGCTACTGGAGGAAGAGTGTTAGGAGGAATGGGGGGACATAGGAAGAGAAGACGAAAGGTAGTCGGGGGTAAGAGTTAGGTTAACACGGGAAAGGAAGAGCGGCCCGGGCGCGGAGCGGCGTGGGAGAGGCGGCTCCGGACGTGGAGCGGCGAGGGAGAGGCGGCCCTTACTTTGCAGGCGAGGAGAAGGGGAGCTGGAGAGGCGTCCGGGCGAGCGGGTGGTTTTACTGGACCTCTGCGTGGAGAGGACTTTTAATTCCAGGGGCCCCACGTTGGGCGCCAGTTGCGGTCGCAGTTGATTCGTCTGGGGGGGGGGGGTGGCGGCCGGTTGCTAAATCCTAGGCTCCCAGGATTGCTCGGAGGGTACCGGCGGCGGGGGCTCTTTCCCGGAGGCGAGGGCGAGGCGGGGGACTTGGCCAGGTCCCCGGCGGGGTGGCGTGCAAAGTATGGAGGGCGGCGAGAAAGGAACAGGCGGGACACGGTTCTTTTAGGGTGAAGAAGCCAAGAGAGAGAGTTTATTAGGGGAGAGTACAAGCTTATATCGGGCGGTTTAGAGGGCGGGGTAGCTGTAGGGGTTAAAGGCTTGGATTGGTTCTGAGAGGGCGCGGAGGTTGATTGAAAAGGGGCGAGAGTTGCTCCGGTAACGGTGTCTGGCAACAATGTATGCGCACTGGTGGTAATGGGAGTTGCACTGGCAACGGGGAGTGTCCGGGCAAGATAAGGGGGTGGGGAAAAGGCGGTTCCCTCCGGCAAGCCTCCCCTAACAGTGTTATTTTGGGTGAGGAAATGGGGCCTGCCTCCGGCCTCACTTTCCCAGGCCCGGGGGGCTGCGGAGGGCGCTGTCGCCCGTGCCCACCACCCTCCCCAGGGGCTGATCAGGTCCCCCAGCCCAGGCCCGCCAAGTTGAAGCACGTAATCAGTGTCCCGCAGATTGCTTCTCGTCATTTCTTTCTTCGAGCTGCCTGGTGTTCCATCGTGTCCGCCGTGTGGCTGTGCCATAATTTAACCCGTCTCCCGGAGATGGGAGTAGCCTGACTGCTACACACAATGTTGCAAAAGCAACTGTAATAAATATATCACTTTGCACATGCGTGAGTATATGTGTTGGATAAATTCAGAGATGCGGACTCAGTCAAAATACTGCCAAATTGCTCCCCAAACAGGATGGGCCAGTGAACACGTATTGGGAGGGATTCTTGATCTCCATTTCATTGGGCCTTCTGAGGGTCTGGAACTTTCCAGTACTGTAAACAAAATGCACTCATACTCATGGGGACACCAGTAGCTTTCACCAGATTCTCAGAGGGTCTGTGGTCCACATGAAGATTAAGAAACAGGGATATGAATAATAGTTAAAGCCAGAAACAGGATTTATAAACTCTTAATTATGAATTTTCATATTCATATCTGCCATTTTCCTATGTGAAATCCATATATTATGCATTACCCCTCAGATCCTCTCAGCAAAGCAAGTGAATATTTGATATTCATGTTCTATGCATAGAACATTAAGATGTACCACTCAGTCGCCATTCATTTTTGACTTTTCACTGACTTTGTAGAACCTGAATGTGTAAGGCCAATGTAATTATTCCAAATGTTCAGCAGAATTTTTTGCTTACAGGAACACCACAGTGCATTCTGGATTCAACCACATCAGCCCCTACTGTGTGTTTATTAAATGTCCAGGGTGGCGTTATAAAGCCACACAAGACTGTGAGATTAGTCAGGTTAAAAGGTTCTCGTCATATCGGTCTTCATCAAGATCAGGTACCCAAGAGGGAGGTGGCCTTTGGTGGCACCTGTAGGAGCTGAAGGCCCTGTAGGGCCCCGGCTGGGAGCGGCTGGTGCAGCTCTGGCTGCGGTCGTCTGGGACCTCCTGGAAGGTCGGGGCCCCCAGGCAGCAGCCGGGAAAATGGTCATGTAAAAGTGTCTGCACCACTCTAAACCAAACCTGGTGGATAAAGTTTAATATGGGGGTGGGCAGAGTGGGGGGACGGACACATGGTCACCCTGACCGGCCTGCACAAACGAACCCCTGTCAGACGGGATGAGGTGGTGCAAGGGGACCTGGCAGGGGATCTGGCTGCACATCTGCTCACACTGAGAGAAGAGGGAGCTGGGGAGGTCACTTGGGTGTGCCTCTTGGCTCGTCTTGGGGGTGAAAGAGGTCTGGAAACCTGGGAGAATGAGGGAGTCAGGGGCTGAGAAAGGCTGCCTCGATGGCCCCAGGGCCCCCGAGTTATACGGAGAGAGGCCACCACATTCCATGGCCCAGAGGAGCTACTGGGTAAGCAGCTGGGAAGAATCAGGGTGGTCAGGCTGCGGGGGTGGAAGGTTCACTTCAACCTTGTAACTAGGGGACATAAACCAGTGAGAGGACTCTTCAGACTGGACAGGAGGACAAGGACAGCTCTTTTCTGTTGCAGGAATAGTGCTCCCTCTGCAGTTGAGGGGCGCGCCAACGCCTCATGCATGATCTGCAACCCCCATGCAAATTGCAAACTCTCCAACCCCTTGTGCCAGCTCTTCAACCCTCACACAGAACTCTCCACCCCTTGTGCGAACTCACCCCACCCCTACCCCGTGCAGACTCTCCAACCCCTTGCTGAGCACCTGAGCCTCACGCAGGGCCTGGGTGGAGACCGGGGAGTTGGGGGGTGCATAGAACAGTAGACCTGACCGTCTTTCTTGTACTCATGTTCTCTTCAGCTGAATGGAGTAATGGAATAGCTTTAGAGGCAGTGACCTGGGTTGGAAGCTCCACTGCCAGCTGATGTCTTGGGGCAAGCGTCCTCGAGCCTGAGTTCCCTTCTCTGTCCTTAGAGTTAATCCTCCCTCCTCACAGGGTTGCCTTAAGGAGTAAAGGAGATGATGTGCCCATGAGAGCATCCCACAGATATTGATGGAGCACCTTTTAGTGCCAGATGCTGTGATCTACCTCGGGACACAGTTGCGAACAAGCAAGCGCTCACTGAACTTATATTTTAGTGAGGAGACAGGGCATGAGCAAATAAATGCAGGATACATGTCAGGTAGCGCATGGAAAGCTATATGCAAATGTCAACCACAGTACCTCACACACACACAGGTGGTACTAAACATCTCAGCTGTAAATCAATATAGAACTAGTTCCTGATTTGATTCAGAATCTATCAAATTAGCACATTTAGGTCTTGCAGCTCCAGTCGGCTATGTGGGGCTATCTTTATTAGGAAATAAATGACGATGGAACCTACCCCAGAGGCTTGCAGGGAAGCTGCGGGGAGAGCACACAGCATAGCTCCTGTGTCTAGCACATAGTAAATGCTCAAAATGGAAGCCAAGTTGAAGGAAGGGGAGGCAGCATCGGAGAGTTCTCTGTCCTTGCGGTTGACAAGAGGGATGGGGTCAGCCCTCCAGCTGGGTTGGGGGGTGTTTGGTCACCAGCTGATGACAAGAGAGGAGGGGGAAGGAGAAAAGATAAGGGAGGGTGGAGGGAGGCTCTGGGCAGGGGCAAGCTCAAGGCCAGAGCCAGACACGGAGACCTAGGTTGTGGATGAGACCAGACCCTTGGGGACCCCTAGGCAGCCACCTTGCTGGGCAGTGTGTGACCTGCCCATGGTCAGCCAGTGCTGAGGCCCGAGCCTCCTCTCTGCCTGCCCAGGGCTCTCAGGAAAATCATGTGAAGAAGCGCTGGAGGTCAGAGCAGGAACCAGTTGTGGAGGATCGGAACCAGCACGTTGGGTCAATCAAAAAGACACTCCTGGCACTGAGAACTCAGAGGCAGTGGGGGCAGGACGATCTGAGGCAGCTGCTGAAGTTTCTAGCTGTGCTGTGGTGGCCGTGGCGAGGTGGCAAGGGAACTAATCTTTCCTGAGAGTTGATCTTTACCAAGAGACCATCTGAAGAATCCAGCACTGCTTCTAGTACCAAAAATTGTGTTCACATTCCAGTCTTACCACGTAAGAGCTTGGTGACTCTGGGAAACAGTTGTTCTGAGCCTGCTTCTCCTTTACATGGAACCCATATCTGTGTACCAATTAGGGTTGCATGTTGTTGAAAGAAAAGCAGAAGAGCAGACCCATTGTGGCTGAAACAAGTAAGGGGTCCATATTTCTATGGACAAGAAGCCTGGCAGGAGTGGGCCAGATTATACAACCGCTAAAGGACGTCTCCCAGGAGGGAGGCTTCCTTTTATCTCTGTGCTTACCCATCTCTGTAAGTGACTTTGGACCACGTTCCAGGGAGGGAGAAGGGAAGGAAATCAGCCAGTTAGCTCCTTCCTGTAAGTCAGAGTCTTTATTGGCGAAGGGGAATCCATGCCTGGGACTTCTTCCCATACATTATTGTCCAGAACTGGGTCACAGGGCCACCCCTAGCCACAAGAAAGTCTCCGAAGGTGAGATTTTGTTTGTTTCATTTTTTTATTTTCTTCATTTTTTTTCCTTTTCTTTTCTTTTTGGCAATTGCTTTTTAATTGGGCATATTGCTGCCAAGAAAAAAAAACAACCCAGGAGTCTGATAGTAGGAAAGGAAGAGAGGAAAGTGTATTTGGTTTGCCATAGCAGCCTCTCCAAAACGACTTCACGAGGTGGTTGTGAGGGTTAACTGGGAGATCGGGCCCTGCCACAGGGTGCCAGCCCATGGAAGGCCCTTTACAGATGTCCCTCCCTCCACTCCCCGCGAGAGGCAAGCAGACCGCGGCACGTCCAAGCCTGGAGATTGCTCTTGGGGCAGAGGTGCTTTGGAAGGTTAGCCTGGACTCCAGGGACCCCACTCCGGCCAGGAACTTCTTCCTGTGGCTTCTAAGCCGAACGCTTTATGTGGCCTAAAAAGCACAGCCCGCTGCTTAAAAAGCATGGACTCTATACATGCACCTCAAGTTCAGTGATTTATTTTGCCAAATCTTTCTCCCAGACTCTTTCCCACCAAAATCGTGAGCCTTCTGATTTGTATTCTGCCTGGCAGTCTTTGATTTGTTTATTGGATTCAACTGATGCCTTAACAAGACGACACTCCCTGCTAAAGAAGGAATTGCTCTTGAGAATTTTACCGTTTACAGCAAATACTAAGGGTTTTCATATCATATTTTTTCTTTCTCCTCTCTTTCTACCTCTGTTCTTCCCTCAAAACTTGTAATTTCAGCCACCTGAAATGATTATAGACCAAGTAAAAGTTTTTCAGAAAATTCCTATTTATACCATCTCCTTCAATTATGATGATGCAATTGCAAATGAATTTTTGAAAGAGCTTGCTTGTTTGACTGGAGGAGAGTTCCGTTCTTACAAGTTTGGCTGCAAGGACTCCTGCTCTCCAGAGACTCTTCAGGTAAGATCTTGCTGGACTGAGAAGGGAGGATTCATTTATTTGACAGTGGACAGTAACTTAATTGGAAAGCCAGCAACCACAGAGACAGGTTGAGCAAGTGAATCTCCCAACAGTGAGTTCACCAGTGTAAGCAAGATGTGCTCTGAGGACCACATGAGCTGAGCACTTGTGAACATGGATGTTCCTGGGTCCCACTTAAGAGCTACTAAATCAGAGCCTAGGCAGAGAGGCCCAGGAATCTTAAATTTTTTTCAGTTTTTAAAAAACTTGTTATTATGGAAAGTTTCAAACAAACACAAATTAGAAGGGTATTTGAATCCCCATGTACACATCCTCAAATTCAACAATTACTAACATTTTGGCAAACTTCGGGAATCTGTACTTTTAATATACATCCCAGGGGTCCATAAATGAAGTTCGTTAAGCACCGCCAAGATTTCAGTTGATAGGTAGTGGTCTTCTGATTTCTTAGACTATATAACCATGTGATTGCCTGATAGCAGAAAGCTAGACAAAATTACGCGCTCCACCACCTCCAATCTTAGCCTGAAAATATACATTTCAAGAATGCTCTTCTAAAGAGTGTATTTTTTTGTCTTATCATCTGTCCTGAGGAGCGACTTTAAATCCAAGCCAAGTAGGTTCCAGAACAAGCCAGAATACTGATCAGAGTGTACTTGTGAGGACAATGCCCGAGGCTGGGGAAAGGGTCACCCAAGAGGATTGGAGGAAACAGTCCTCTGAGATCAAATGGCTGTTCCTACCAATCAGGCTAGGAAACCCCATGGGCCACAGGACATTGGATAGAGTATACAAAGGGTTTTGCTTTGGTAGTTGGGAATGATTAGGCTAGAAACTGCCCCATTTCTGCCTAGCAAATCTTTAAGGCAAAGCCCCAAAACGATCAGACTGTTTCCAAGTAACTTAATTGCATCCCAGGAAAAAAAACCCAAGACTATTTATAGAAATAAAGATTTTTATAAACAAAAATATCTACCACCCAACAAGGGGTAAAACAGTATCTGGCATCTAATCAAATATTACCAGGCATGCAAAGAAACAAGAAAATACCAACCTATAATGAGGAGAAAAATCAAACTGAAAAATAAAGCCTACTTAGAACTGAGGCAAAGCTTAGTAGTAGAGCATTATTGTATTGGTATTTGATATGTTTAAAAAGTTAGGTAGAGACGTGAAAGATGCAAGCAAGGCACAAATTGAACGTTGAGAGATGACAAGTACAATGCCCGAGAATAGATGAAAAATACATGGATTGGGACAAACAGCAGATCAGACATTGCAGAACAAAAGATTAGTGAATTTGAGGGCAGATATAGAAACTATCCAAAATGTAACCCACAGAGAGAATTAAAGTGAACAGCAACACAAAGCAAATAAACAAACCAGAGCATCAGTGAGCTGGGGACAACTTCACACAACCTAATGAGTGTGTAACTGAAGTCACTGGAGAAGAGGGGAGAGAGAGGGGGACGGGAAAATATTTAAAACAAAAATGCCCAGAAAATTTCCAAATTTGATTAAAACTATAAACTCACAGACCCAATAACTCAATGAACCCTAAACACAAGAAACAGAAAGAAAACCACACCACGGCATCTCATAATCAAATTGTGACAGAGAAAATCTTGGAATCTGGAGAAAGAAGACACATTATGTAAAAAGGAACACCTAAGGGTGGCAGCAGATTTCTCATCATAAATGATGCAAGTGGGAAGACAGTGGAGCAACATTTATAAAATACTGAAAAAAAAAACACCTTGCGGCATAGAAACTATACACAATGAAAACATCTTTCAAAAAGGAAGGTGAAATAAAAACTTAGATATACAAAATATTAAGGAAATCATCATCAGGTAAACCTGCTACAAGAAACGTTAAAGGAAGTGCCTTAGAAAATGATGCCCGATGGGAATATGGATCTACACCAAGGCATGAAAACAAAGAGAATGGTATCTACATGAATAAACATGCAAGGTGTTTCTCTTATTGTTCAATTCTAATGAGATAATTGGATGGACTTCCAACTCCATCAGAGATGGAGCAGCTCTGCTCCTCCCAGGAAGTCTCTGAAAGGTGGAGAGAAGGGGGTGGGGTGCTGAGGGCCTCCGGACTGGAGACCTGGCGTGGCAGGGGGTCCCCTGCATTTCCTTGTTGCCTCCAGTATGTTCCAGAGCCCTGCAGAAGCCTCCAGCCTGGACCCTCCAACAGGCACAAAAAGTGATCGAAGAAAATTCTGTTCCCCCTCGCCAAAGGATGGGAATTAGTTGACTTAACAGTACCTGCCACACACCAGCCGCACACCAGGGAGCTACACCGCCTGCCTGGAGTTCCAGTGGAGCAAGCCAGGGAGCTGATCTTCACCCCCGCGACAGAGCTCCAGCCTTCACACAGTGGTAGAGCAGGGCTGAGCAGGAAGCGGGTCTCCCTTCCCCTCCATGGGGCCTCCATGGTGATGCGTGGATTCTCTGCTGAGCTGGTGTCAGGGGAGCAGAGTGGACACTGGCCCTCCATGCCCACCTGGCGAAGCACATGATGCCCCTTCCTGTGTCAGGGGAGCATCAGCAGGACCAAGTGGGAGGCAGATCTCCCACCCATCTGGTGGAATTTAGCAGCGCTCTGGTTCCCCTGCCAGGGGCAGGTCTGCCGGTTCCTCGGTGAGCTGAGCCTCCACCCCCGGGCAGCAGTGCGTCTCCTCCCTCTCGGCTTCACCAGTGCTGTCTCTCCGTGGGGCTCAGGGAGGGGCTGAGCGTCACCCCCACCCAGCAGCAGTGAAAATGAAAAAGGAGGTGTGTGTTGAGGACTGTCGGAGCCTCCCTCTTGGTGCCCGGAGCCTCCCCCTTGGTGCCCGAGTCTTCGTGTGGAGCTGAACCTCCACAGCCGCCCGGCAGCAGGGAGCCTAAACGAGGCAGCGTGAAGCAAGTATCAGCAGGGGCAAGTATCAGCAGGGGCCAGAGAATGGGGTCCCCACCCTACCCAGTGTCAGAGAACCCACAGGAGGCAGTGCCGGAGGGGCTGGCCGGTACTTGGTGAGCCCCCTGCCCTTGGGAGCCCTGTGAGCCAAGCCGTGATGATGCCCCACACGGGAGAGCGCAATGCCTGACCCTGGCCCCTCTGGCAGCTCACCTGGACCAAGGTCACTGGTGAAAGACCGCCAGGTCATTCGTGAACTAGAGCAGTTATAAAGAGTTAATAATAGAGGGGTATATGGGAAAAAATGTACCTGTTGCAAACTATGGATGATGGTTGGCAGTGATATTTTAATACTCTTTCATCATCAGTAAAAATGTACCACATCAACACTATGGGTCAATGATGTGGGGTGGATAAGGGGTATGGGAGGATTAGGGTTTTCTGTTTTATTTTCATTTCTTTTCTGGAGTGATGAAAATGTTCTAAATTTGGTCATGGGGCTGTGGGCACAACCATGTGATGATATGTGAGCCAGTGATTGTATGCGTCGGATGGTTTCTATGCTGTGTGGATATATCTCAATAAAATTGCATTTAATAAAATGAGATTACCAGTTACACAGGTGTGCACAAATAAAAGTGACATTTAGCTCTGAAAGTTCCCAGACTTATAAAAATTATGCTGGGAAAGCACAGGTTTGCTGGGATGTGTGGGCAGGACTAGCCAAGGGGATGCAGCCCAGCGAACGGGGCGGTCAGGGAAGCCTCTGTCCCTGCGGAGAGACCCCGGAGTGTGCGGGTGGAAGAGGCAAGGGCGACCCAGCTGCAGCCAGCGGCCCCTTCCAGGACCCCTCTCCAACCCTGCAGGTGGGGACTCGCCTCCCCTGTCCGGAGACATGGGGCCACGTGAGCACAAGAGACCCTGAGAGGTTTCCAGCAGCCCGGCCAGGAAAATCCCTGCAGCCCCCTTTCAGGTGCACCAGGGAGAGCAAGGTAACCCCACAAGAGCTGTGAAAATTAAACTGCCATTGAAACAATAGCTGTTTTAGTTCCCCAGCTGCTGGAACAGACCCCACACAATGGGTTGGCTTAAACAACAGGGATTTATTGGCTCCCAGGTGCAGAGGCCGAAGGCTGGCTTCCTCCCGGGTTGGGACCTTCTGGCCGGCAGGCCCTGGGGTCCCTCGGCTTTTCCGTCACAGGCGATGCGTGTGGCAGGGCCGCCTCCTTTCTGCTCCGGGTTCCACCGACTCCCGCCTCTGGCCGCTCCCGGTGCTTCTCTCTCTGTCTGACTCTCACTCTGCCCATAAAGGACTCGAGGAAGCTGGAATAAAGTGCAGCCTGACTTCAGGGGCCCCTCCTTATCTGGAGAAACGTTCTTTACGATGGGTCCGCACACACCAGAATGTGGACAGACCAACAGCATGGCCCACGTGGGGTCCACGATTCCGTCCACAAAAGCAGGGAAGCCCAGCAGGCTAACGTGAAGCAGGGTGACTGCCTGCTACGGTGAAAGACTCGAAGGACTCCGACTCTCCTAACCAGATAGGCAAAACATGCAGGACACAACGATCATCCGTCATCCAAGAAGAAGAAAATGACAACTTGAATGGGAAGAGACAACTGACACCAAAACCGAGGTGAAGCAGATGTGGAATAATCTTGTGCAGGATTTTAAAGGAGCCATCGTAAAAATGCTTCAACAATCAATGACAAGTTCTCTTGAAACAATGAAAAAATAGAAAATCTCAATAAGTAGAAATTATGAAAACAATTCCAAGTGGAAGTTAAAGAACTGAAAAATGCAGTAACGGAATTAAAAAGCTCACTGGATGGGCACACTCGTGAAGTGGATTTAACAGAGACTAGTGTGCCAGTGAACTTGAGGACAGAATAATAGAATTCAGCCAATTTGATAAACAGAAAACTGACTGAAAAATAAAATAAAAGAGCCACAGAGACCTATGGGACAGTAAAAATAGATCCAACATTCGTATCCCCAGAGTCCCAGAGGAGAGGAGAAAGGAGTAGGACCAAAAGACTATTTGAAGAACTTACAGCTAAAAAAAAAATCCCCAAATCTGGTGAAAGAAACAAATATTTACCAGACATACGATAGACATTTCACACCTGACATACCATAAACATTTATGGGCCACAAGTTTTATAGCCGGTGAAAATTCCTCCAGGAATGAAGGGGAAATAAAAACATTCTCAGACAGAAATTGAACGATTTGTCACTAGCAGACCTACCCTTAAAGATTGGCTGTAGGAAATTCTCCAAACAGAAAGGAAATGATAAGGAATCTTGGGACATCAGCAAAGAAGCAGAACAATGGGGACAGCAAAAATACAGATAAGTACAATAGACTTTCCTTTCCCCCACAAGATTGATAAATCACATTTCGTGGTTGAAACAAAATTATCAATCTGATAATTAAGGCAATGATGTTTTAAAGTGGAGGCAGTAAAGGAGTCTAAATGGAAGCAAGTTTCTACCCTTCACTCAAAGTGGTAAAATGTTGATACCAGTAGATGTTACAAGCCACACATGTAAGCTGTCATACCCAGAGCCACCACTGTGGGAACCATGCAAAGATGTATCCTCAAAATCACTATAAATAGATCAAGATACAACTCAAAAAATATTTCAGGTAACCCTTAGGGAGGCAAGAAAAAAGAAACAGAGAAAGGAGAACCAGGCAAGACTAACAGGAAACAAATAATACAATGGCAGATGGAAGCACCGTCCTATCAATAATTACTTTAAATGTTAATGATCTAATTACACAATAAAAAGACAGAGATTGTCAAGTGAACTAAATAATGACTCAACTATATGTTTTTTTCAAGAAACTCACTTCAAATACAATGACATAGGTAGATTGAAAGTGACATCATGCAAATGTTAATAAGAAGCTGGAGTGGCTATATTAGCATCTGATAAATTGGACTTCAGAGCAAAGAAAATGATTTCATTTTCTTTGGGGCAATTGCAGATGCTGTTGGGTTTTATTTCTCTTTCTGCATGTTTGTTTTTGGTATACTGAAATGTGATTGGTTTTGTGTGTTGATCTTGTAACAAGCAACCATCATGAACTCACTAGGAAAGCCTAAAATAAAAAAAAAACCAAGTATTTGCAAGAATGGGGAAGAACTGGAACTCTTATACATTGTTGGTGTCGATGTAAATTGGTACAACAATTCTGCAAAATAATTTGATAGTTTCTTAAAAAGTTAAGCAGCACCAACCATGTAACCCAGCAATTGTACTTCTAGATCCTTACTCATGGGAAATGAAAGTGTGTGTCTGTAGAAAAACCTGGATACAAATGTTCTTATCTTTATTTATACTAGCCCAAACCTGGAAACAACCCAAAAGTCCATCAACAAATGAATGGATAAACTTTGGTGTGTCCAGACATTAGAATACTAGTCAACAATAAAAATGAATGAACTATTGGTTCACACTGTAATACAGGTGAATCTCAAAATAATTATGTAAGTGAAAGAAGCCAGACAAAAGAGTACATACTATATGGTGCCATTTATATAAAATTCTAAGAAAGTCAAACTAATGTGTGATGACAAAAAGCTGATGAGTGATTGGGATCTGGTGGGGATGGCTGTGGGGTAAGAAGGAGGGCAGATTTACAGTGGGCACAACAAAATTCTGGGGGTGTTGAAGGATATGTTCATTGCTTTGATTGTAATGATTTCACAAGTGTGAAATGTCAGTCTTTTCAAAGGGCACATTTTCCAAACATTCAGTTTATTGTAGGTGGATTAGAACTCAGTAAAGCTGTTTAAAAATGAAATAATATATGAACTACATGAAAACCTTTAGATTTTTCTTTTCCTGATACAGTTGGCTTTCTGTTAGGAATGTTTGAAATATGAACTCTTTCATCCAGTCTTATTGATATGTTATTTCTCATTTTGGCAGAATGAAGATTTGGCTCTTTTAGTTAAGGAAATGGAGCAGGGAAGAAGCGACCTGGAGAAGATGGAAAACCTTTATTCCGAGTCCCTGATCATGGATTGGTGGTACAATGTGGATAAGGAGGGAGGCAATAAGTGAGTGTGCCAAACCGCCGTCATCGCTGGGGGCCGCTGGGGCGCTCGGCTCGCTCTCCTTGTACACTTCTCTCTGCAGTGCTTTGGGAGATCTTAAAAAAAGTGAAAAGAATTATAGCATTCTATCTATAAATTATGATTTTTTTTAAGCAAAGAGAGTTTGTAATTTAATAATAATAGACTCGAGGAGGTTGCATGTTCACCTTTTCATGCAAATCCTGAAATCCTTGCAGCACGCCTGAGCATGGTTTTCAACTGGGTCTCCCCCGAGCGTGGCAGCCCCGAGCCCCCCTGGGGCTCTCAGAAGCAGAGACCCGAGGTCTGGGTTTCTTCTTTCTGGGTAACTTGGGCGGATCCCTGAACTTCTCGCCACATGTCTCCATTTCTGCGGCCTCAGTTTCCTCATCTTTGAAACAGTGGCTGTGGTAGTGGGGTTCTAAGGTCTTTTCCTTTTCTAAGGTCTTTGGGAAAGCTCAGATGCCTCTTCTAAATTAGGAAATAAATGGCTCATTGTCAGCCGCCATCTCTGTCCTCTTCCCCTTGGCAAATCAGACTGGAAGCCTCAGGCCACCGACCGGCTGTGGCTTGGAAGCTGCGGCGGTCAGATGCCTGGCTGCCATTTGATGACTAGTGATGTGCTGTTGTTTTTATGTTTTTAGTTTTTTAGAGGGAGGTCCAGGCTCTGGAGTCAGGCAGAGATTTTAATCCAGGCTTCCCAGCGTCGCCCATTAGGTGACTTTGGGCGAGTTCCTTGCCCCCTCAGCATCCTCAATTATGACATGGGAATTGTTGGGTGGGTGCAACAAGAGTTTATATAAAGGGAAGAGAAAAAGGCACCATCTTGTTCTACAAATATCATAACAGCGTTAGGAAAAGTTAATTCTCCCAAACCAAAACTGCCTTGTTGTAGTTTTCCACCAGATTAAAAACAAAAATGTTACCATCACCTGCCTTTCCTTCTCCTCTGAAATACTAATTGAGAAGAATCACGTGTCTGGGGAGCTGCGCCGGGCTCCTGGGATGTGAGATGGACGTAAGGCTGGTGCAGGGTAGCTGGGGACAGACCCCAAAGGGTCAGGGAACCTGGTGGGCGCTCCTGGAGGCAGGTGCCTTGGAAGGGGCTCGAGGAGGAGGCACAGCCTGAGGAGCAGCGAGGAGCTTCTGCGACCGCAGCTGAGCTTCTGTCAGCTCAGTGGTTTGCGTGGCTCCTGCCTTCTGGAAACAGGACTCGCAGTGGCTTTCCCCACGTCCCCCCCGTGGCATCAGGCACCTACAGTGTTGGGGCAGGATGTTGTTCCATGAACTCCTTTCTGTGGCTGCCTGGGAAGATCCTCGGGGCTCCCTGGCGCCCTCCCAGCCCCAGCCCCTCTCAGAAGGCTTCCCCACATTGGGCACTGGCCTGTGGGCGGCCACGGCGGGTTTCCCTTCTCCGCCTCCCGTGAGGGCTGGTTACCTCTGGCTGGAGAAATGCATCACGATCGCTTTTTCTGCTCTCCCTGGTGTTACCTCCTCCCCAGCACCACGCCTTAGGCGGTCAGGTGCTGTCTCCTGCTGTGCGTAGTTGAGGGGAGTGTAGAATTTTCAGGAAGGACTCGGGGACTCCCAGGTCCCACCGGCGGAAGGGGACAGGGCTGTGGTGTGCAGCCGGGCCTTGGACCCCAGGGCTGGGCCCACGGCTACGCCTCTGCCGGGGGTTGATAAAGGACGAATCCCGCAGCATCCCAAACCCGGGGGCCTCAAGTCTGTAAGTCTGCAGTGTTCAACACGATTGTTTTCAATATAACTCTGCCTTCTTGATGGAAAAATTTTCAATTTATGTTTCTTTTTACTTATATCAA
Organism: Choloepus didactylus; assembly: GCF_015220235.1. Lineage (NCBI taxonomy): Eukaryota > Metazoa > Chordata > Mammalia > Pilosa > Megalonychidae > Choloepus > Choloepus didactylus. The sequence goes on along the minus strand of NC_051323.1, from coordinate 74,286,982 downwards.
AACAGGCATCGAAAAGAAATCTCTTCTATGATTTCAACCCCAGAATCTGCAAAACCTTGGTCTATTATCGAAGCGACACCAACATCATCCCCAAATATGTCAACAGCAGGGCGGGTCCTTCCAGGTCAAAAGGCTCCAAAAAAGAAAATCCTCCACGCAGGTACCAGTGAACAAAATGTCTTGAATTTCATTAACAGCTCCTCTTCAGTTCAGGAAGGTGGAATAAAACTACAGTTCTATGGTTTCTCAAAGAAGCCCTACATGTGGTTTTTTTTTTTTCATTGAAATTTTTATCAAGATAATTCTACCTTTACATGCAGTCGTGAAAAAAAATAATAGAACCTTTCACCCAGTTTTCCCCAGTTTTCAGTGGTACGATATCACACTAGAATATTGGCATTGATTAAAGCCACTGACCTTATTCAGACTTCCTGAGTTTTACTTGTACTTGTTTGTGTGTGTGTGTGCGTTGTGAGTATTTAGTTCTACGCAGTTTTATCACCTGTGTAGGTTCTTATGTCTACAACCACAGTCGAGATACAGAATATCTCTCTCACCACAAGGATCCATCATGCTGCACGTTTGTAGCCACACCTACTTCCCCAACCCTTGGCAACCACTAATCTGCTCTTCATTTCTAAAATTCTGTCCTTTAAAAATGTTATATGAATGGAACCAGACTGTATGTAAGCTTTTGGGGTTGGCTTTTCGCACACCAGCATTGTTTCCTGGAGTCATCCGAGGTGTTGTGTGGATCACTAGTTCATTCCTGTTTCCTGGTAGTAGACATCCAGGCCCACCCATGGTGGTTTTGTCCCTTTGCCAGTCCTGCCCACCCACCCTGATATACCTGACTTTTTCTAGCTTTGTTCCTTGCTACTCATCTTAAACATTTTTTAATGCAGTTTTACTGAGATATATTTATACATCATACAATCCATCCAAAGTATACAATCAGTGTCTCATAGTATCATCACATAGTTGTGCATTCATCACCACACTTTTCATTACTCCAAAAAACATTTTCATTACTCCAAAAAACAAAACAAAAAACAGCAACAAAAAAAGAGAAAACTCCCAAAACACCTCATATCCCTTACCCTGCCCCCCCCACCTCCTCATATTATTGATCCCTAACAAATGTGGTCTATTTGCTACTGTTAATGAAAGACTATTAAAATATTACTGTTAACTGTAGTCCATAGTTTGTAATAGGTGCATTTCCCCCATATACGGCTCTATTATTAACTCCTTGTAATAGTGGCGTACATTTGTTCTAGTTCATGAAGGAACTTTTTAATATTTGTATAGTTAATCACAGTTATCATCCACCACAAGGTTCACTGTGTTATGCAGCCCCATGTTTTAACCTCTAGCTTTCCTTCTAGTAACATACATGACCATAAACTTCCCCTTTTAACCACAATCACACCCATAATTCCGTGCTGGTAATTACACCCACCATAATATGCTACCATCACCTCTATCCATTTCTAAACATTTAAATCCAAACTAGTTAAAAATTCTGCACATGTTAAGTACCCGCTCCCCATTTTCTAGCCTCATTCTCTCTCCTGGTAACCTATATTCTAGATTTTATGTATGTGAGTTTATATATTATAGTTAGTTCATATTACTGAGATCATAAAATATTTATCCTTTTGTGTGTGGCTTATTTCACTCAGCATAATGTCCTCAAGGTTCATCCATGTTTTCACATGCTTCAGGACTTCATTCCTTCTTCTTGTTGAATAGTATACCACATTTTGTTGATCCATTCATCAATTGGTGGACACTTGGGTTGCTTCCGTCTTTCAGCAATTGTGAATAATGCCGCTGTGAACATCGGTGTGCAAATGTCTGTTCGCGTCTTCTGAGTATATACCCGGAAGTGGGATAACCAGGTCACGTGGCAGCTCTTACTTAGCTTACAGAGGAACCGCCAAACCGTCTTCCACAGCGGCGGCACCGGTTTACATTCCACCAGCAGTGAATTAAGTGCTCCTGTTTCTCCACATCCTCTCCGACACTTGGAGCTTCCTGTTGGTTTAATCGTGGCTGTCTTAAACATTTCAAGGGTATTTTCTAACTTGCACCATTTTGCTTAGATTTGGGATCTTGGCTGTTGACCGGCAACCCTGTGCTGATTTTGATTTCCTTTTGATTTTTGGTGTAGAAGAGTGATGAAATGTAGCAACTAACTAGTTAAATGCTTTAATCCACTGCCAGATAAATATGTTTTTATTCAGTATTTGCAGGGTTTGAGAATAGTATGATTTTTATATGTTTGGGGACTTTTAGAGCTAAAATTCACTTTCGTTTCTGCATACCTGTGTGTCTGGTGATCTTTTCCAGCTCTTTTGGTCAAGGTGAGCTGCCAGAATGCTCAGGGTTGGGAGTTCAGCTCTCCTTTGTGGATCATTTGTCTCTTTTTTCTCACAGACAAAGCTCCCAAGAAGATTTATCCTTCTTTTCTCAGCTCTTGTTTACAAAGGCAAACAAGATGGGGCATACCCTTTTGTTGCCTAGGAAAACAGTGATGGACACATGCCACGTTCACACCTCCATGCTCGGAGACTGCTGGTTCCACCTGTTGTGCAAAAGATAGGCCATTAGCATACTACCAGTTAACCGTCATCCCAACTATCTGAATTCTTGCAGGAGAACGTGAGTGCCTTCTCATTCAAGACAAGGCCACATGTCATTCACGATGCTGCATAAAGCCTTGATACTTGTGCCTCTAAACTATGAAGGACAGAACACATTTAAAATTAGTGTTGTTTATGTCATCAACCATGACAGTTACTCAAGAAGTCTCTGCACAGGCTCAATTAAACATGCCAATTAAATGTCAATATTTGATAAGTATCTGCTTGCTAGTTGAAGAGACCCAACAGAGGGGAGAAAATAATATTAGATAGTCTGGATGCCAGCTGTGGTAGACAGAATTCCTAAAGCCATCCTGCCCTGGTCTATGGACCCCACGGCTAGGATAAGCCGTCACTCCCCTGGTTATGGTACGCTGACATTAAGTTCGGGCGATCACGTGGCCCACTGTGATCACATGAGCCCTGAAAAGCAGAGAGTCTTCTCCAGCTGGTGGCCGAGAAAGTCAGAGAGATTCCAAACCCAAGGGAATGCAAGGTGCCATTGCTGGCTTGAAGATGGAGGGGACCTCGTTGGAAAGAACGTGGGTGGCCTTTGGGAGCTGAGAAAGGCCCCGGCCAGCAGGCAGCAGGGAAAGGGAGATGGCCCCTGCAGCTGCAAGGAAGAGAACTCTCCCACCAGCTGGAATGACCTTGGGAGCAGAGGTCTCCCCGAGCTTCCAGATGGGAGCCCACACAGCCAGCACCTCCGCCCCAGCTGTGTGAATCCCTAGCAGAGAACCCAAAGCGGCCCAAGCTTCTGAACCAGAGAACTGTGAACTAATAAGTGGGTGTTGTTCTAAGCTGCTAAGTTTGTGATAGTGTCACAGCAATAGGAAACTAATACAGAAAGTTAAAGCTGAATTAAATAGAGGCTCCTCGTTTCCACCAGTAGACGCGGAGAATTTAGAAGCCTTGTAGGAGCTGCAGGTGTAATATCAATTAATTCCACGGGACCCTCTTCTCCCATCAGGAGCTTTGAATGGTCATCTCTGTTCTGTTCTTTGTCAAAGAGTAGGAAACTTTTCCATTTCATTCTGATATCCTCGTCAGACCCCATCTCCATGTGCCCTTTGAGCAAATCCAATGGGACAGATTGATGTCAGACATTCGCTCAGTCACCTGAGGACTCGGGAAGTGGGGCCTGGGATGGAGACCTTCCAGGCAGCAAGGGGGAGCCTTGAGAGGGTTCTGGGTGAGTGATCAAGGTTGGCTCAGACCCCTCTATGCAGGGCTAAGTCAGCAGAACACAACCAAACTCAGGGCCAGGAGGAAGGAGGTTGTCAAGGGGAATCACAGGAAAAGCCTGAGTGAGAGTTAGTGTGAGAGTCATGGCGGGAAAAGCCGGAGGGTGAAGTCAGAAGTGACCCGTTGCCTGGGACCAGCTGGCCCTGATCAAGCTGCTGTGGTCGTGGGCATCCTGCACCCACCTGGACAAGACCGGTCCCACGGATGTGTCTTTGTAGTGCAGAGAGGAAGGGAGGATGGCACGTGTGTGCCAGAGAACTGTGTCCCACTGAGCTTTGCCAGACTGTTTTTTTGGCATCATCTGTGGGGCTGGTGCATTGGGTTGTTTTAACGACACGAACCCGTATAGCTTGAACGTAGTCCAACTTGTTCCTCTGGCTTTGGACACTGTACAGAGAGGACGGAGGGGCTCCGCTTTCAGAGCCTCACTGGCTTTTGTTGGAGGCGAGGACTTGAATATGCCGCTGCCATGCTTGTTTTGACCTCAGTATAAAAGAGAGTGTGTGCATGGCTTTGCGCTTGATTTACATTGTCTTACAGGCAACCTTGTCACATTTTGAGGTTTGAAACTGTGTGTCGGTGGCTGCCCCCCAGCTTGAATGCAGATAAAAGGAGCATTTGGTTTGTGGCAACCCTCCTCCTAGGGCTGGGGCACTGAAGCTGCATTTATTTCTCTTTAAAGGATCTGAGCAAATAGCTGCATCTAACGAAGTCTCTTCTTTCATCCCCAACTCCTTTGACCTCTCTCCCTGGGATCCCCACAGAACCGACCAGAACCAGCCTGCTCAGGAGCCAGCTGTCCACCCTCAGGAGCTCAGCCTGCAGCGGGAGGAAGGCCGGCCTCTCGGGTCGCAGCAGCTCGAACCCCGCCGCGAATGACACAGGCAAGGCCGTAGGACACCCGTCCGCTCCTGAACAAGCCCCGTAGACACATTTGGGGGAAAACAAGTCATGTTTTAAGCGGGCCCTTCCTATTCACAGGAGTCCCTTGTGATCAGGTCTTCCCGCTTTAGTGAACGGGATTTTCCTAGGCCGGACGCACCTGCCCTTACTGAGCTGGGGCATGTCACCTCCACCCGTCACCCGAGACATGGCGCTGACGGCACTGCTTGCCGCCACTTGTGATGTGAACATGAAAATTCAGTGCTTCCTGGTTGGTTAACCTTCTTCCCGTCATTCACGGGGGGCACCGTCCAGTGAGCCCCTCTCTGCTTTCTATTGTCAGCCTTTTGGGGGCTAAATGTGAGAAAATAGGACTTTTCCACTCAATTTTTATACTATTGATAAAATTATTATTCTTAAAATAATAAATTTTTAAAAGTTTAATGTCTGTAGTGCTTTTCCCTTTATTTAAAACAGTTGACAAATGATCAGCCCCAGTTAAAAACATGCACACCTTCAACCCCTGGGTAGCAGGAAGCACCTGAGTGACAGATCTGTCCCTGCTGTTATTCGTGACATCAGCATGACATGTGTCCTGAGCCGTCTATGTTCACGGCCCTTACAGGGTTTAAATATGAGAATGTTTAAATCAGGATGTGATTTCTTGGGCATTTGACTAACTCACTCTGAGCATCCCCCCTGCTCAGTGCTGCTTATTTAACGAGGTAGCATTTCTTTCCATTTATAAAACCAAGTTTATATGAGGATATACATTAAACAACCCAAATATTAATTAAAAAATTTGGGCCTACGACTAAATAGCCCACTAGGGTTTTGGTTTTCCACATAGTACTGAGGAATCACAAAATAAACTCTCAGAAACTAAAAGTGGATCAAGGCACCCCTGCCCGATGTGGGGAGACTCCAGCGATGTCAACATTGAGCAGCCATTGCCTAATGACACTTATTTGGTAGTTTTTAAATGTGTCACCTAGAGAAGGGAGAATGAGTATGTCTCGTTCTTCAATGAAGACAAAACCCACAGGATGTGGATGGGGCGGATAAACGGGAGAGAGAATGTGCCATGGACCTGCTTGATGGTGTGGGGTTAGATTACCACATAGACCTGTTCAATGAGCATGCCGTAACTTACCACCTGGACCCGTGCACTGGGCCCGGGGGTGGATCACCACATGGGCCCGTGCTCTGGGCATAGGTGTGAATTGCCATATTGGACCTGTGCACGGCACGTGAGTGTAAATTGCTTAGAACCCAGCCTGAAGATTAAGGTGTTCTCTCAGACATGGCCCATTTTTCTGCCCTCAGCCATGACCAATGAGACAAGATGATCCCTTTGCGTTTTGATTTAAGCCCCATATCTGCGGAAATGATACAACTGCCGTTTCCCTCCACAGAAATGAGCATCCTCCTGACACATGAGCATCCAGATGACAAACCAGTAGAAACACCGACTCAAGAAGGAAGGCGAGTTTATGAGAAAAGGTGAGTGCTTTAATTTTACTAGGACAGTTTTATTATGTTTGTTCATTACTGGTTGAGTTGCAGTTTTTTAAACGTCAGAGTCTTGTGTTCTTAGTTCCTTAGATATGTCTTCAGCAAATTGGCTCAAGGCCCACGGCTTGGTGGCACAAAAACTCACCATCATGGATGTCTTGTCAGTGACTGCAGTCCCCCACAGCTCCACCTACGTCCCAGTTCTGGACAGACACGTCACCTCCAAGGTCTTTGATGAGGTAAAGCTGATTGTCTGTGTGTCCCTGCTTGAGATATTTTTCCACTTCTGCTACAATGAAAAGTAGGCCCCTTTAGTTTCTTCTACAGGTGTAAAAGGTATTTGAGTCATCAAAGAAAGCCTATCGAGGCAGTTGTTTTGGTCAGCTGCTGAGGGATGGCAACGCAGAGCTGCGGATGTGTTGGAAAATCTCCAGGTCACTGTTGTGATTGTACATGATCTGGGATCAAATGACTGGGAGAACTTGAGAGGGCCGTTTTCTTCCTTTGCCCACCTTCTCTTCCTACATAAAGTGGCATCTTTTCGCAGGGGAGGGGGCAGTGGATGAAATAAGATTGGCCAGCAGTTGATAATTGTTGAATTTTGCTAATAAAAATATGGTGAGGGCTCATTTTACTATTCTGTCTGCTTTTCTATATTTTGAAGTTTTCCATAATAAAAACAAAAAAAATCAGAGGCAGGACAACTTTTTACAGAAAGACCGCACCTACCTTTATCCAGACATGCAGTAGCTGAGATGTGATGTATTTGGAGGAAGTGGCTAAATTGGTGGGATTTGTTTTTTCTGCTACTAGTTACATTTTGGATTATAACCCCTGGAGTTCTCCCGCAGCCTGGTTTGGCAGGGCTGGTGGTTCTTGCTCTGGAAGTCGGTGTTGTGCAGCTTATCACTTGGTCCTTTGCACTGGGCCCCTGGCTTTGTGACTGGCAGATTGGATTTGTATCTTGGTGAACTGTAACCTGGGTAATCGCTTAACTTGCTGCTCGAAATGAACTTCCTCCAGTGGGAAGGGAGAGGCAGCCAACAGTGATTTACGTCCTTTAGGAAGTTTGCTGACAGTGCCTCGTATTCTGTGAATTTGATTTTTTAATATTCTTGAGTTTTCTTATTTTGAGTAAAACGTATACCTCGTTTTCATGAAATTAGTGAACTCTCCTTGGAAATAGGATTTCCTTGGATTCATTCCTTCTAAACCTCCCAACAACCTGAACATTGAAAAGTAAATTTCTCAAAATACATGCAATACAGTAGGAAAGCATAAACATAAGCATAAAATCAAATGAAGAAACCATAAAGGAAAGATTTATAGATTGACTAAATAAAAATGCTATTTTGCACAAAAAAGCATGTTAAGTAAATGAAAGCAGATCTCAGAAAAATATTGTAACATACTCGACAAAGAGATAAAGGAGTAATATTTCAAATATGTGTGTATGTGTATCAGTACAAAAGAGTGTTCACTATACACACACATGCACACACACATACCATAGAGAATAAGTAAGTGATAAATACCCCAGTAGAAAATCTAGAGAAAAAAAGAAATGTCACAAGCACATACAAGGATGTTTAACCTTGCAGGTAACCAAAAATATGCTTTTGGAAAAAGTGCGAACTGAAAAACAGTTAGACCTTATGCCCCAAATTGGCAAAGGTTAAAAAATGCTAATAAACAGCAGTGGCAAAGCTAGGATGAAACAGGAGCTCTTATACCCTGTGGGAGTATGAAAGGGTTCAACCTTTCTCGAGGGCAATTGGCAATACATTCAGAAGCCTGAAGAGCTTACAGCTTTCACTTCTGTAAGAACATTTGTTCATTTGTTACTAAGAATCCATGTAAGGAAATAACCAGAGATATTGACATAGATGTGCAGAGAATAATCATTGTTGCATTATTTCAAATGGTGAAAAAATTGGAAACAATCTATATGTCTAGTAGGTACAGCCACATGATGGAGTGCCATATATTCATAAAATATTATATTTCTAAAAAAAAAATAAGTAATGGCATCAGGGGAAGCTCTCAATATAATGCTAAATGAAAAAAAGCAGAGTACAAAACACCATTGTATTTTGTTAACAATTTGGTTATGTGTATGTATAATGTAGACGTAGCATTCTTTCTCCCTCCCTCTGTCCCTTCCTTTTCTTTTTTACCAGAGTGTTAGGAGTGTTTATCTGGATGATGAGACTATTGGAAGTATTTTTTAATCTATATATTTTTTAGCTTTTGTTCTATTAATTATATGCTGAGAAAAAGTGTTAAGGAAAGCAGATCTACCTAAAATCAAAAAATAAAATGGTTTAAGTATAAAGGAAACTTAATTTTTAATTAATTAATTGGTTGATTTTTATTTGATAAGTAATACATAGATACATCCTCAGTATAAGAGATTCAAACCATACAGGATTTTTCAGAGCAAAATGTGGAAGCTCCTTTCACAACTGTTCTCATCCACAGAGGGACACAGTCTGAATAGTTTGATGAATAGCCTTCCATTCCTTTTATATATATATATAGTTGTACATATACACATAATTTTAACAACCATAAATAGGCAATACCATATAGCTTTGCTATTTTTTAGAAAAAATTATGTCTTGGAGACCTTTCCTGGTAAGTAGATACGTGTATCTCATTCTTATTAGTTGTGAGATTCTCCCATCTTGTTAATGGAAATGTAAGTTGTGTCCCCTTTTCCCCTTTTACAGTCTTGTAACAGATTTCCTCATACATAGATTGTGGGCACATGTACAAATCTGTCTTTGGGATAGATTCCCTGGAGTGGGATGTTGGGTCCAAAGGGTGTGTGCGGTCTAAATTTTGATAGTTGCTACCAGCTCACCCTCCCAAGGAGTTTTACATTTCCACTAGTTTATGTCCTCAAAGTCACAGTACAGAGATACCGTCCTCCTAGGGAGAGCTCTCTATAGACTTGTTAATAAGATTAGTTCTACAAGTACAGAAATGTTTTGAAAACCCCAAAAGTAGTCTGAAGACATAAAACCTCGTTCAGTCTGTCCTTTCCCATTGGCTCATGTGGTGGTGTGGAGTATGTACCCCCAAAAAACATGTTCTTAAACCTAACGCATCCCTGGGGGTGTGAGCCCCTTGTGAGTAGGACCGTGTGATGAGGTGACTTCAGTTAAGGTGTGGCCCAGCCCAGTCAGGATGAGCCTTCATCCCATTACTGGAGTCCTTTATAAGCAGAATGAAGTTCAGACAGAGAGAGAGAGAGAGAGAGAGAGAAAGCCATGGGAAGCAAGAAGCTGAAGGTCTGCAGAACCCGGAAGAGAACGTGAGGCCCTGCCACATGGCAGAAGAGCTCGGGGCCGGGGCTCACCAGCAGCCAGCCCAAGAACTCCACCATCTTCAGAAGGAAAGCACCACCGTGATGATGCCATGATTTGGACTTTCTTTTAGCCTCAAAACCATGAGCTAATAAATTCCTATTGTTTAAGCCAACCCATTGCATGGTATTTGCTTGAGCAGCCTCGGAAACTAAAACAGCTCAGATGCCGAAGAAGTCACCATCGCCAGCTCACTCCAGTTGACCAAAAGTTGCTCTCCAGGATGTGTGCAATATATCTGTACTCTGGAGATAATATACCTACTCTGAGGTTGCTATTGGATTAAATGAAGTCATGTAAAAGGCCGGTATTTAACAGGCATTCATAAGTGTTAGCTTTTATTACAAAAATATTCAACAACTGTCACGTGCCTACCGTGCAGGTCCCATGCTGGACCCTAGGGTGCAGGGCCAAACAGGACAGCCAAGGGCCCTACTAAACACAACTTGGTCTTGTGGAGGAAGTAGCAGCTGTAGTTAAATGTCACAAGTGGAGAGGACCGTATGAAGAGCGGGAAGGGCCCTGACCTGGTTTCAGACGTCAGAGAAGCTTGCAGTGCGAAGTGGTGTCCGAGTTGGAACCTGGAGTTGGAGAAGCAGGTATGGAGGTGAAGGGGTGGGGAGGGTCCCTGCAGGCTTGGTGTGAGTGGAGGAAGAGGGTACAGCTGGCCAAGGAAGAGCTGGTTGCGTTGAGGATGTTTAACTTCATCCTGAAGGGAATTGAAAGGTCTTTAGCAGAAAACGGGGACGGTCAGTGTGGGTGATTAGACTGCACGTTTTTGACAGCACGGTCTTTGTGTCCCACCCCAAGTACCCAGCATGTTGCACCAAGAGCAGGTGTCAGCACCAGACAAATGCAGTGTCTGTCTCGCTCCCACTCCTTAATAGCTGCAAGGCCTTGGGCGATTGCTCCTTCCCGAGATTGTCTCCTTGTCTGTAGGGGAAGACCCTACAGACACGTAGCGCTTGGAAGGCATTCTATCAACAAATATCGGTTGAATCATGTAGAAGATGCCAAGGTTGGGAATAAATGAAAAGCAAACCTTTATGGTCCTGCTCTGTCTCCAGGGGGGATAAAAAATCCCCCAACATGGGCTTTGGCGGCCGGGTGGAGAGTAGTTAGAGCGGTGCGAGGCTGGGAGGGGGGACGTCAGGCGAGCTCCAGGTGGCAGAGGTCTGGGCTCCGACCAGGTGGAACGGACCCAAGGCTGTTTGCGAGCAAATGTTAACAGGACTAAACCACGTGCGACTGGCACAGAGAAAAATGTCGAGAGCGATCCTCACGTGTCCAGCCTGGGCAATGGAACCCCAAGAAGGAAAAAGTGGGCGGGAGAGTAGTGAGGGTCCGGTTCTTCTGGAGAAAGTTCCAGGCTCTGGCTCTGGAAAGCAAACCCAAGGGAAGCCGATGAATGCTTTTCAAGTGCCTGCCTTTGGCCTTGTGCCGGGTGCCTTTTGTTATGCTGTGAACTCTTGTCCCGGATCTGCGGGCAGGTGGCACAGTCATCCTTTATTGATATGAAAGCAAGAATCATGATGATGTCGAGCTGTACATAGTAAATTCCAACGTTCACCTTCAAAGCAAATACACATCTTTTGTTCCTTAATAAAAGAAGAGACTCTCAACTGTAAATGGAAAAATTAGGAAAACAAGACTCTAAAACGTATCCCACTTAGTAAATATATAGCTTTTTTTAGATTTAACCTAATATTTTATGAAAAAGAAGACCAAAAGTAGAATGGAGCTGAAAAGGAAACCTGTTTGGATCTTAGCCCGCTTCGTTGAGAATTTTAATAGCCTCCTACGCCTGTGTTCTGTGCGTGGTCGCTTCTGTCTGTGCAGGAGTGTAAAGCAGTGTTTGGCTTTGTCCCCAGTCTTTTGTTTCATCCATGACTTATATTTGAACTCTTTCTTCTTCTGGACAATGAGGTTTTCATTTTCAGTGTTTCCTAAACCAGCATCAAATCTGTCAGCTTGGAAATGAAGTATTGAGAGCAGAGGGGTTGTTTACTAACTCTGCATTGTGAGATGCTAAGTGGCACCTTTAGTTTCCAACGGACCAGATGATGGTACCTTACCTCTTTCACGTGCAGAATAAAGCTGTTTTAGTTATTTGATGAATCTGCAATTCAAGGGTCTTTATTGGTAATTACTTTGGGAAAAACCAATTTGAAATAATTTGGAAAGGTTAGTCTGTGTCATGGGAAAGTCTGCACCACCATCATCATTGTCATCGTCATTGTCATCGTGGCAGCTGCTGCCCACCTTGTCCATATCCCCTGCTGGGTTCTGAGAGAAGCATTTGATGTCGAAGCATCTCATCTCAGACTTAGAGCAGCCTAGTTGGTGAGGTGGCTATTCATTTCATCATTTCGCCGAGAAGGAACTCGAGCTGCCAGGAGATCAGGGACCTTGCATGGCCAGCCACGGAGCAGTGACAGACAGAGCTGGGTACAATCCAGACTGTCGGACCACAAAGTGACATGCTGAACCCGAGGAAGGCAGAGCTGGAAGCCTGGGATGCTGTTAAAGCCGGGCCATTTTACTGCTTTCAAATAATTACAATAGCATGGAGGGCAACACAATTATAGATTGATAGAGAGGCTTATTTTGATTAAAAAATTAAAAGAAAGTTATCTTATTTTGAAAGCTATTTATATGTATTCATTGTATAGAAAAATTAGAAAATATAGGTAAGTGAAAAAGAAACAATAGAGTTATAATGTCACCACAGATGGATAGTTTGGTGGATGTCTGGACAGGCCTTTTTCACTACATAAGTATCCTTTGTTTTGGTTTTGTTTTGTTTTCATTTCTTACCAAATCGAAGTCCTTGCCTTTTTACTCAACAGTCGATCGTGAGCATTGTTCCATGGCAGCAAATATTCTTCTATGATATTGATTAAAATCCTCACTAGCTGTCAGTGGTTTAGATTGAAAAAAATAATTTCTCATTTCCTTAAAATTTAGATTTACAAATGTGGGCACACAATCTCATTGACCAGCCACCCTGCCAGCTGATTTTGTGGTGCTGCCACATTTGGTTCCGTGGCTCCTTTGACTTGGAAAAGCAGACATTTGTGCTTCGGCACTTCGCTATTTGTACAGCTACAATCTCTATAAAGCCACTGCACGTGTATTCAGAGAGCCAGCCCTGTGGGGCCTGCACAGTGTTTGCATTTCAGTCTGGTGGCCAGCTCTGGGGTAGCTGTTAGAAGAACTGATTGCGTCAAAGCACAGAGAAGCTGGCGAATTCAGCCAGGGTTGACCAGCAATACATAATCACCAGTTTCACACTATTTTCTCATTTTCAAAATGTTTTGAGACTGCTTATAGTCACAGCTGGGATGCTGGCAGGTAGAATGATAAATGTGTGCACAGTTCTGTATCCTGCCGTCTTCATTTAGCATCATGTTGGCAACATTTTCCCGTGATGATGTATTTTTTGGCTGAGTTTTTAATGGTTGCACCAATGTGAATTACTATAATTTATTTAACTATTCCCCCTGCTATTGGTCAGTTTACTTGTCATTTTAAAAGTGCCTATTTTTCTGTATCTTTGCTATCACTTAGAGCAGTAGCATTAAAAAAGAACTTTGCTAATTGCTATGTGAAAATGATATTTCCCTTTAATTCTTAATTTTTAGTGTTTGTGAATAATTTCCTTATGTAAGCTAAATCTCTCTGAAGATCTTGTTTATGTCATTGATATTCATAGAAAACACTTCATAAAAAATAGCAGTTACACTTCATCCCATGCCTCAAATACCAAGAACTCAAATTTGGTACAATCCAACTTAATTATGTTTTATAATATAGATAAAGCTTAAAATTTGGGGGGGGGCCTCAGCCATTATATTAATTTACATATGACTTCAGTCATTCATGTATTCAATAAATGGTTACGTTGTGTATGTATTGTGTTATAAACTAGTACTTTAAAAAGGAAATAACTGCAGTTTGCTGGAGGGGAAAACCGTACAACAGAAAATTGCAATTCAATGTCTCTGTGCTGTACAGGGGAGGAAACGCTATAGAGTGGTCAGTGCCTGGCAGAGAGTAAAGGATAGATCCTATTATCGTTGTTGGTAGAGCTGTCCCTAAGCACAGGGGAAAATCCTAACAGAACCAGCCCGAGTTGGCTGGGCATGGATTCCAGGAATTCTCTGTGGGCCGTGACTGTCCCTCTCTCTCTCCGCGAGTAAACCATTCTCAGGTGGTTTTATTCTTTCTCAAACGGAGCTGGCAGTGGCTCCACAGACCTCACTCACCTGCCCCCTGGCTTCCTGACAGAAAGCTGTGGGAGGGGGCAGGATTCTGACCCCCCAAGGCCTGGGAGAACCCTTCTGTGACCTCACAGTCATGCTAACCGTGACATCGTAAGGAAGAAATCTCCTGCGGCCCCTGCAGTCACCACGTTGTAGAAACTAAGAGCACAGACTCCGGTGAGGGGCATGACGCTGTCCTTCCCGGAGCCTGCATGCAGACAGGAGTGAGGGTGGCTGCCCACGAGCCCGAGCTGCACAGCCGCGCCCGGGGACGCCATGGCCACGCAAGGCACGAGACCCAAGTCCACGAAAGAGGCAGGCAGAGCCCGGGCGAGCGCAGTGCACACACTGAGTCACGGTCAAGCCGGTCATGGCGAAGAGTTAGACCGTTGCTAAATATTCTGTGGTGCTGATTTATAACTGAGCCATACGTTAGCAAACTTGGAGAGCGATTTATAGGCTTGTAAAGGAGTATTTTTTCCAGGGGAGGTGAAAATCTAAGGGTCTTTTTGTTTGGTTGAGACTGACTTTTTTTTTCTGCCGGTTGATGTGACATGTTGCTGTCTTTACTGAGGGCTGATTTTTTTTTCACCTCCTGTGAGCTTCATCCATTTTCAAGGTCCAGTTGTCTTATCTTTTGGCACACTCTTCTGTCTCTTTCCCCCGACAAGGATTGTTTTGCAGCCATAAGCTGAATTCATGTGGCTGCTAAGTAGCTGCTTGGACCACGCAGCCTCTAACTTCATTTCTTTACGGTTTTCTAAATTTTTCTATGATTTGTTTGGTGTTGATGCTTCAGTTACAAAATTAATATAATATATAATTTTAAAAACTGTGACGCTGAATCAAACACTTCAAAAAGTTAAATTTCTGCCTTCACTTGGGCTGAAATCCCAATGTTCAGAAGTAACCACTGTTGCTAGTTTTAAACCATATTTTTTTATGTTTCAGGTATTTTTAAAAAGAAAGAAAGTATTTACAGATAAAGTTGAAATCCCCTGTGCATGTTTGTATACTCTCACTACAAAAATATTAAAACATTGATGTATATGTGTAAAACTTGATACAAATGGTATCAGTGTAGGTTTTGTACTGAAACTTGCTATTTGTCTTACATTATGTTCCTGAGATTTTATCTATGTTGATTCATTTACTTCCTGCTGCATTTTCCCTTTGTATGTATACACCACCATTTATTGTAAATACTGACTCTTTTGGACTTATTTCTAATTTCTTATTTTCTGTGTTTTATCGTTTTCCTTTGCATCTTTATTTTTTTACTCTCCAGCCTTTGTTAGTCATAAAGTTTTTTATATTTCCTTTTTCCTCCTTTTTTATTAGAAGCAATAAATTGTATTTCTGTTCTTTTAGATTATTTAAAAAGTTTTAACATACATGACTAAAATTTTTTCTAAGCAAGTCATTATTTTATATTGTTATTCACCCAAACACAATAAGGAACTTTAATACCATTTAACTAACCATCCTTCAGATCACATATCTGATGAAAAACTTGCATCCAGAATATATAATGAAACCTCAAAACTCAAGGGTAAGGAAACAACCCAATCTTTTGAAAATGTACAAAAGACTTGAACAGACACTTCGCCAAAGACATATGCAAATATGAACATTAAAAGATCTCAACATAATTAGTAACTAGGAAAATGCAAATTAAAGCCATGCTGATAATCCACTATAAACCTATTAAATAATTTTTTTTAAAAAATTGAGAATACCAAATGCTGGTGAGGATATGGAGCAACTTGAATTGTCACACCCGTCGGTGGGAATGCAAAATGGTACAACCACGCTGGAAAAGAGTTTGACAGTTTCTTAAGAAGTTAAACATACACTGACCATGTGACCCAGCAGTCTCACTCCTGGGTATTTACCCAAGAGAACTGAGACTTAAATTCACACACAAACCTGTACGATGAATGCTTATAGCAGCTCAGTTCATAATTGCCTAAAATTAGACACACTCGCATGTCCTTTAGTGGTGAAGGGATAAACTACATTGCGTTCGCCAACGGGAATCCTGCTTAGGAAAACAATGGAACTATTGATACAAACAAAAATACAAATAAGTCACAAAGGCATTATGCTGAGTGAAAGAAGACAGTCTCCAAAGTTACCTAGAATATGATTCCACTTACAGGACTGTTCTAGTTTGCTAATGCTGCCAGAATGCAAAACACCAGAAATGGATTGGCTTTTATATAGGGGGTCTATTTGGTTACACAGTTACAGCCTTAAGGCCATAAAGTGTCCATCAACAATTGGGTACCTTCACTGGAGGATGGCCAATGGCATCCGAAAAACCTCTGTTAGCTGGGAAGGCATGTGGCTGGCATCTGCTCCAAGTTCTGGTTTCAAAATGGCTTTCTCCCAGGATGTTCCTCCCTAGGCATCACCTCCTCAAAAATGTCACTCTTAGTTGTTCTTGGGGTGTTTTCCTCTCTTAGCTTCTCCGGAACAAAAGTCTGTTTTCAAAGGCCATCTCCAAAATGTCTCTGTAAACTGCAGTTTCTCTCTCAGCTCCTGTGCAATCAAAGTGTCCCTCTTGGCTGTAGCAAGCTCACTCCTTCTGTCTGAGCTTATATAGTGCTCCAGTAAACTAATCAAGGCCCATGCAGAATGGGCGGGGCCACACTTCCATGGAAATTATCCAATCAGAGTTATCACCCGCAGTTGGGTGGGTCACATCTCCATGGAAACGCTCAAAGAATTACAATCTAATTAACATTAATACGTCTGTCCACACAAGATTATATCAAAGATAATGGCATTTTGGGGGCCATGATACCTTCCAACCAGCAGAAGGACATTCTGAAAAAGCAAAATGCTAGCCCTGGAGATAATGGGTCACAAGAGGTTGGGGATGGGGTGCGGATGGGGTATTGTGACAAAAAGTGGCCATAGGAGGGAGGCTTGTGGGGATGACAGGACCGTTCCGTATCCCGATTGTGGTGCTAGGTACATGACATGTTTACTAATCAAAGAAATGCACACCCAAAAAAGTCTATTTTACTGAGTTAATTTTTAAAATTAGAGTAAAAAAAAAATACATTGATGGCGATACTACATGTAAAAATCGTTTCAGGAAAAGCTCTCTGATAAGTTGATGTTTGAGTAGACACCTGGTAATTCGGGGGGCAAAGCACCTCAGGCGGGGGACGCTTGGCTGGGGCAGTCACAGGAGGGAAGGGTGGAAGGCGAGGGGAGGGCGTGCGTGCTGCCAGATCATATAGAGCCTCAAAGGCCGTGTTGAGAGCTCCAGAATTCACTGCCACTGCAGGTATGCACAGAGGAAGGCCCCGGGAGATTTAGAAGAACCTTGGATTGGGGTGGTGGCAGTGGAGGAGGTATGAAGATTTGGATTTTGGAAAGATTTTGAAGGTGCAACCAGTAGGATTTGTTGGTGGAGTGTCTGTGGGGTATGAGGGATTGGAGTTAAGTATGGCTGCCTGGTTTTCTCCCTTCACTGGAAGGCTGGAGTTCCTGTCCGCCGAGGTGAGGAGGATGAAGAGCAGGCTGGAGAGCAGAGCAAGAAGATCAGTTTTGGGCATGGTGGCTTTCAGCGACCCCCTGAGCCTCTGGGCCTCTGCCTGGTCCAAAGCACACTTCCCAGAGCCTCTTCGTGGGATCCTTCTTTCCTGAAAGATCCCACTCTTGGCCCCCAGGCCACCACGCCTCTCGCCACCTCCCCTGGCCTGCCCACGTCAGATGCCCAGTGCCTCCTGCTTGAGCCATGCAGCCATCTCCTCACCGCGGCTGCTCCGGACATCAGACTGCACCTCATGACTCGTCACGCCTGCGCTGCCTTCAGGATGAAATGTAAACTCTCGTCCTCTCCTTTTAGCGGCATTTAACAACTGCCCACTTTGGGCACCGTGCTGGGCTCTGGGTGTGTGGGACAAGGCCTCTGCTTTTTTAGGCAGAGAGACAGACAGTAAACAGCCAGCTCATTACAGAATTACAAGTTGTGCGACGAGGAAATAACGTGGCTGAGTGTCTTAGTTTGCTAATGCTGCAGAATGCAAAACACCAGAGATGGATTGGCTTTTATAAAACGGGGATTTATTTCGCTACACAGTTACAGTCTTAAGGCCACAAAGCGTCCAAGGCAACACATCAGCAATCGGGTACCCTCACCGGAGGATGGCCAATGGCCTCCGGAAAACCTCTGTTAGCTAGGAAGGCAGCTGGCATCTGCTCCAAAGCTCCGGCCTCAAAACGGCTTTCTCCCAGGACGTTCCTCTCTAGCAAGCTTGCTCCTCTTCAAAACATCACTCCCAGCTGCACTCTCCTCTTCCCCCCTAGTCAGCTCATTTATGTAACTCCACCGATCAAGGCCCACCCCGAATGGGTGGGGCCACGCCTCCATGAGAACATCTCATCAGAATCATTGCCCACAGCTGAGTGGGGCACATTCCAAGCAAATCCAACCATCACCAAAACGCCTGCCCCACACAAAACCACAAAGATAATGGCATTTGGGGGACACAATACACTCAAACCGGCACACTGAGTGATGGAGGATGAAAACGGAGGAGATGGACGCCGTCGAAGGTGGGCCAGGAGGGGTGGGACGAGCCAGCAGGTGAAGAGCGAAGGAGGGGACTGCATGCAGGCCTCCACGGGGCAGCGCTTGGTGTGGCCTGAGGGGCAGTGAACAAATGACCACAGGCCGGGGTAGGTGAGAGTGGTCGGCCAGGCGAGCGTTTCACAGAAAGCTGCCCGTCCAGTGATCTGGGAGACTCGCCGGAGAATGGAGACGCTGGCAACAGGAGCTCATGGCAGGCGAGGACGCTGGGAGCCGGGCAGGAAGTGAGAGGACGAATTGAGATGCTCTGGAGGTGTCGTTCGAGTCCCCAGGAAACATCTAATGGAGACTCCAGTCGCAATAGCAACAATAGAAACAAAGTGTCTAGGATTAAACTTAGCAAGAAACTGACAGAGCTTGTGTAGAGAAGATAAGGAAACTTTATTGAGACGTATACAAGATTTGGATAAATGAAGAGATTATCCCTGATTGGAAAGCTGGGACATCTCAAATTAGGTTGGGTTTAGTGACTTTAATCAAAATTCCAAATTTTTTTTTAGCTTGACAACATCTAACGTTCATTTGTAAGAATAAACAGGAAAGCACAATTAGTTTTTTAAAAACTGAAACATTTAACATTAAAACAGATATTAGCACTTATTATAAAGCTATAGTACTTAAAACAGTGTGGTGCTGGTGCAAGAATTACAAATAGCTCAATTAAATGGTACAGAATAGCAAACTCCAAAATCCACCTTAGTATCTATAGGAAATTAGCATCCTGTGCTGGTTTGAAGCTGTTATGTACCCCATAAAAGGCCAAGTTCTTTTAATCCATTCTTGTGGGGACAGACCTGTGGTTGGGTGGGACCTTTTGATTAGGTTCTTCCCTAGCAGGAGTCCTTCATGAGAGGATAAAAGACAGATGAAACTCAGAGAACCTGAGAAGCTGAGAGAGAAATACCCAGAGACATTGAGAGAGAGAGAGAGAGAGAGAGAGAGAGCCATTTTGAAACTAGAACCCAGGAGAAGGCCCAGCAGACATCACCATGTGACAGAGGAACCCTGGATGCCAGCAGCCTTTCCTCAGAGAAGGTATCTACCTCTTGGTGCCTTAATCTGGACATTTTTGTGGCCTTAGAACTGTAAATTTGCAACCTAACAAATCCCCATTGAAAAAGCTGATCCATTTCTGGTATATTGCATTCTGGCAACTTTAGTAAACTGGAGATTTTGGTACCAGAGAAATGGGGTGCTGTTATTTGCAAATACCAGAAATGCTGTAACAGCTTTATAAATGGGTAAGGGGAAGATTCTGGAAGAATTGTGAGATGCTCAGTAGAAAAGGCCTCGAGTGCTTTGAAGAGACTGTTGGAAGAAATATGGATGCTAGAGGGACATCCAGTGAGGCCATAGACAGAAATGAATGTTGTTGCCAACTGGAAGAAAGGCGATCCTCGTTTTAAAGTGGCAGAGAATTTGCCAAAATTGAGTCCTGGTGTCCGATGAAAGGGGGTATTTGAAAATGATGAACTTGGATATCTAGCTGAGGAAATATCCAAACTAAATGTGAAAAGAGTGGCCTGGTTTCTCCTTGCAGCTTGTAGTAAAATGCGAGAGGAAGTAAGCTGAGAACCGAACTCTTAGGTACAGGGAAACCAGAAATTGATGGTTTGGAAAATTCTGAGTTTCCAGAAAACGAGTCCCCAGAGAACAGAGCCCCATGTGAGGGTTTACCCAGTCACCCATCTCAGTGCGAACCAGGGTTGGAGATGGAGTTATCCAGGAAGGATTTGTGGAAAGTCCTGTTGTCTGGTGGTTGGGACCCCTGTGTGCTGTATGCCAAGCCAACAAGTTTGTTGTAGGATCTGTATAAATGGAACCACTGCCAGCCTGGACTAACAGGGACAGAAAAGGGACAGAGTGAAGGAAAAATGACTTCAAAGGCAGAACCGTGTAGCTGAGATCTGAGCCAAGAAACCCTGGGCCAGGAGAGCAGACCCACCCAAGCACGTGGGGAGGCTGAGTCTGCCCCGGAGTTTGCCAAGGGCGGGCCTCTCTCCCGTTGTTTGGGAAGAGTGCTGCCACCCCAGGGCTCAGAGAGGTGGAGACATTCCCCGGGGAGCGGGAGAGCCTGACCACCCCACTGTTCAGAGAGGGGAAAGCCTGTGCCCTGGAGATGGCCAGAGTCCGGTCGCCGCCCTGATACTTGAAGAGGGTGCAACAGAGGATGTGGTGGGCTCCCCAATGTGTAGAGATGTTGGAGCCCTCACCCCAGTGTCCGGAGAGAGCAGGGCTGCAGCACAAGCCCTTGGAAAGGGGGAGACTGCCGCTCTCTCAAGCTTGGAGGATAAAATGTGTTTCTGTAGATGACTTTCAGACTTTGAAATCTAACAGAGTTTGCCTGCCCTGCGGGTTTTTGGAACTCTTTTGGGCTTTTGACCCCTGTTCCTCTCCAAGTTTCTCCCTGTGGCAATGGGAACATTTATCCTATGACTGTCCCCCCTTTGTATATTGGAAGCAGATACCTTGTTCTAAGTTTCACAGGTCCACAGCCAGAAGGGAATTTTGCCTTAGGATAAACTTAGGATGAAACTTTGTATTTATTTATTGTTACTGAAACGATTTGAGGTTTTTATGACACTGTGATGGAATGAATGTATTTTGCATATGGAAAGAACATGTCTTTTTGGGGTCCAGAGGGTGGAGTGTGCTGGTTTGCAGCTGTTAAGAACCCCAGAAAAGGACATGTTCTTTTATCCATTGCTGTGGGTGCAGACCTGTGGTTCGGTGGGACCTTTTGATTAGGTTGTTTTCTTGGAGATGTGACCCACCCCATTCAGGGTAGGTCTTAATTCCCTTGCTGGAGTCCTCTATGAGAGGATAAAAGATGAAACTCAGAGAACTCAGAGAAGCTGAGAGAGAAACACCCAGAGACACTGAGAGAGAGAGAGAGAGAGGAGAGAGAGAGACTCATTTTGAACCCAGAACCTGGGAGAGAAGGACCAGCAGATGTCAACATGTGCCTTCCCATGTGACAGAGGAACCCCAGATGCCTTTCTTCAGAGTCAAGGTATCTTTCTCTGGATGCCTTAATTTGGACATTTTCGTGGCGATAGAACTGTTAATTTGTAACCCAATAAATCTCCATTGAAAACCCAACCCATTTCTGGTATGTCACATTCTGGCGACTTTAGCAAACCAGAACACATATGATGAAGTAAGTATCCTGGATCCAACAGATGGCTAAAGAATGGATTAATTAACAAGATACTAGCATTACTAGCTATTTCAAAAAACCAAGTTAGATCACCTAACACCACAAACTCTGCCTGTGAAAAGTTAAATGAAGGAAATAAAACCATTGACGTTTTAGAAGAAATTATAGATTTCTCTATTGTCAAGGACTTTCTGAACTTTCAAAAGAGATTATTTGGACAATGTAAAAAAAATTTTAATTCCATGTCAAAAAATCAATAGTAAAATTAAAGGACAAAAATCCAGATTTGGAAAAATATAATAAAAATATGTCAAAGGATTGATAGCCCTTCTGCATAGCTGATAGATTTGCCAATACGAGTGTTTGAACATAGAGAGGAATCCTTATTGCTATTTTTACCTTAATGCCCAATTGTTAATCTTAGATATTTGTTAACTATTCAACATTTTAAAATATTGAATAAGCAACCTTTCTCAGTATCGTTATAGAGTGATTAAACTACTTATGGACTTAATCAATTATCTTTCCTCAAACATTTAAATGCTGATTGTGAATATGAGTGAATCCTTTTTAACAATTAAAGTCCAAGTCTACTGTATTGAGTTCTGGAAGTGGAAATGGCTAGAGGGAGCGGAGAGGCTGCTGTCACTGAGCTGGCACGCTGGCTTCTGTGTGTGAGGTTTTTAAAAACACATTGAATTCATACTTATTTCTCCCATGTAACACGTCCCCTTTGTGTATTTGCTCCTTTTATAGACTGTGGTTTTGTTAACCACTAAGCCTTCTTTGTGTGACATATAATAGGAGCTCTTGAAAATTGTAAGGAAGATGATCAAAGGGCATGAACTGTAACCTGATTCTCAAATAAAATCACATGAAAAATAGATGAAAAAGATGTGTAACCCAGCTAGTAACTGACAAAGAAGCAACCGTGAGATCCTATTCCTTATCACCCACTCCTATCAATTTGGCAGAGACTTATTTTGAAGATGCTACTCAATTCTGACTAGGGTTTCATGAAACTGTGTGTATGTGTGTGTATTGGTTATTTTTAAAATAGACAGTAAAAACTTGGAAGGAAGAGCTTATCCGTGTTATCTCTTATTTCTGTTATAATTTTTATGTATTTTGTAATTTTCTACAATGATAATATGTTGATTTTTATCATCAGAAAAGCATATTGTGCAGTCATGTAGATGCATTTTTACAGGCCCTGTTAGCCCCTCGAGTGACGCTTTGCTTTGCTTTGGTGCTGATGTGTAGGTGTTCCCTCTGGCACACGTGTCCACCGACACAAATAAGATGACGCTAATTAACCCCCAAGGAGTCAAGCTCAACATCTACAAGCAGAAAGTGGAACAAGCAATTAAATCCTATGAAAAGTGAGTACCGCTCCTAGCTGCTAGCTGTTCTTTAATGAACATGGATTTTTTTTTTTTTTTTTTTTTTTTTTTGCTGCCTTCTCTCTTGTTTTGGCTTGGATTTTTCATTTGAAGCAGCTATTTAAAAAATTGTCCATAAGTAATATCAACAGCAGAAACAACTAATATACCTACAGCAAAGTTTTAAAGCAACCATTTTCCCTTCCCCAAATCCATAGAAATCTCTAGTTTCTGTGAGATCTTGGAAGTTTTCCTTTTACCAGAGTGAACTGATCGTCTCGGCCTCTAACGTTCTATAAAGTGACCAATACAACTCCACAGTATAAAATAATGGAGATACTGTAAGCATATATTGCTATTTTAAAATTATATACAGATCAAGGGATAATCAGGCTGACTTTGGTGAGACTAATCATCTTCAGCAGTGGCCCGTGTGTCGGTGCTGAGCGGGGGCCTCTGTCCACAAGGGGGACACCCCCAGCCCTGGCTCTCCAGTCGCCCCAGCTCCACCCCCATGCGTCATTAGTCCTGGGGCACACACGGAACTGCCCTGCAGCTGTGCCCAGCTTCTCCAGGCAAGCCTGTTCTGGGTTCCAGAAGCTCAGCTGTGGCGTTTTCTTTTACCACACCACGGGCAGGTAAAATGAAAAGGACATGAAAACGTGTGACGTGGCCCAAGCACACATTTACCTGTCTTCTGTGATTCTGCAGTCTGTCTAGTGAGTGTACAAAGCAAGTGTGAGGCCTGCCACTGCCCCCATAGTGCACACCCAGCTGAGGCCTCAGGGCCATGGGGAGGGGACCTCTGCACCCCCCACCCGCCAGCTCTTCCCCCACCTCCCCTAGGAACCGAGGCCGGCTCAGCACCTTCGCTGCCTCCAGCTGCCCTCGGGATTTCTCGGACGCTTTACCTGCTGTGCCAGTTTGGATGAATTACGTCCCCCAAAACTCCATGTTCTTTGATGCAATCTTGTGGGGACAGACGTATTATATTGATTAGATTGTAATTCTTTGATTGAGTGTTTCCATGGAGATGTGACTCAATCAACTGTGGGCAAGATCTCTGATTGGATAATTTCCAGGGAGGTGTTACCCCACCCATTCAGGGTGGGTCTGAATTAAATCACTGGAGCCATATAAAAAGCTGACAAACAGAAGGAACTCGGGGCAACTGAGAGTGATATTTTGAAGAGGAGCTGCAGCTAAAAGGACAAAGCGCCCCAAGAGCAGCATTTTGGAGAACATCATTTTGAAATGCAACCTGGGAGCAAGCAGACACCAGCCACGTTCCTTCCCAGCTAACAGAGGTTTTCCAGACGCCGCTGGCCATCCTCCAGTGAAGGTACCCGATTGCTGATGTGTTACCTTGGACACTTCATGGCCTTAAGACTGTAACTTTGTAACTGAATAAACCCCCCTCATAAAAGCCAATCCGTTTCTGGTGTTTTGCAGAGCAGTAGCATTAGCAAACCGGAACATCTGCTTCCCCCTTCCTCTCCCAGCAGGGACCAGCTCTTCCCTGGCCTCGCGCCCCTGCCCCAGGTCCTGCTGCCGGCTCTGTCCTCCCCCATCACGCTGCTGCCCCCGCGGCCTCCTCCACCCCTCTCTCTCCACCACCCGCCTGGTGGCCTCTGCCCGGCTCGAGGGCAGCGGCTCGGCCAGCCCTGCCTCTCCCTGTGTCCTGTTCTTTGAAAGCACCTGGCACACCATCAGTGCTCAATCAGTAATCAAATTATTTATTATTGGAATATCTGAATTTAATATGATTTTGATATAATTCAAAGTGAGGCATTAAAATCTTTAAATTCGGGCATTCAAAATGCAATAAGATAATGCCATTCAAATTGTAATTTAATTTTCTTGAATAATTCAAATATGTGGGTTCTGTGGTTACTCGCCAGTCCCGGCACAGTGCCAGGCGCAGGCTGGAGCGAGGCAGGTGGACGGTTCGCGCAGGTTTCCCCCTCGCTCTGACACCCACCCTGGGCCATCCGGTGACAGCGTGAGCCTCCGAGTCCTCCTTTGTGACACCTGCGTCACAGGGCTGGGTGAGGGCCATGCGATTTATGTAAAGAGGAGTTAGTGTGAATTACCCCCTTAGTTCCCTGAATCTGCGGATGCTAAATCACCATAGATATATGGAGGGTATTTATCTCCCCACAGTTTGCCCTTTCCCAAGGGTTTTGGGTGCACAAAATTTTTAATTTTGATGAAGCCCAATTTGTCTGTTTTTTCTTTTCTTGCTCATGCTTTTGGTATAAAGTCTAAGAAATCATTGCCTAATTAAGAGGTCCTGATGATGTTTCTGTATGTTTTCTTTTAGGAATTTTATAGCTTTTATATTTACATCTTTGATCCACTTTGAGTTAATTTTTGTACACGGTGTGAGTTCAGGGTTCACTTTCATCCTTTTCCATGTGCCTATCTAGTTTTCCCAGTTTTAATTACTCAATATTATTGATTTTATATTTATGTTAAATAATTTATACAATATTATTATTTAATGATATTAATATTTACATCAATATAAACTTCCTGATCTTTTGCATCCACTTTGGGGGTATAAATATTAATTTCCTTTCCCATTTTGCTCCACCTTTCTAAAGATAATGCAGAATATGAAAAGTACTTGATGAAACTTGGTTTACTCAACCCCACCCCCTATGTGATGTTTCTAGAGTTTCCTGTGAAAGTAAACAGATATTACCCGAAATCTGTATGATTAGAGCTGACCAGGCAAATAGGAAGCTCACAGTCGTTTGGCTAAAATAATGACATAAACTAGCTGTGTTGGTTGCGCAGTATGTGAAAGTCCTGTTTTGATATTTTAAGAATTGAGGCGGCGATCGTGGTGTCGTGTGTCTGAGCCTACGCTTTGGGTGAGGCCTCCAGGCTCCTGGGTTCCGGGTGATTTTTCTCCAGCTTGTTTTGATGGCTGGTCCAAGGTGAAGGCCCCAGTGCTCAGACCCGCGGGAGAAGCGCGGTTTAACCCGGAGCCGCTTGGACACGCCTCTGCTGCTGGGCTCCGGGCCGCAGGGGCTGCCGCGCGGGCGTCTGAGGGGCCATCAGCTAATTGCTTCGAAAATGAGCCAATTCCTGGTGCAAGACTGGTGAAGGTGACCCCTCAACCCAGTGTCACTGTCCTAAAAGAAGAGAAGAGGACAACTGCCCCTGGTCCGTCAAGGGGCTCGGCTGTCCTCGGAGAGCCCTGCGCCCCAGGGGGCTCACCACGTCCCACACCTGAGGCCTCCCGAGGCTGCCTCTCTGCTCGGGGGCGCAGGATCGCTCATTCCCGGGGCCCGGGGCTCACTCCCACCTGCTCGGCGGCTGCATCCGGGCCGTCTAATCTCGCTGAATCCTCTCAACGCCAAGGGCAGGTGGAGGGATCAAGGCTTCATTGACAGGAAAAAGGAGTTTCAAAAAGCTACACGACACAGGACCACGTAGCAGCAAAGTGGGGGTACCCCGATGTGAAGCCCGGCCCGGGAAGCTCCAGAGCCCTCGTCCGCACTCCCTAAAGCCTCCCTCCCACGCTGCCTCCACTTTCAAGGTTTAGATTTAAGAGGATTTTGAATGGGATTTTTTTTTTTTTTTCAGAAAAGTTCAAAAACCCAAAATGCCTGCTGTGCATTCCTTTACCAGGTCTTAGAAGCCTTGATCGTGGTTGCATGAAAAGCATGATTAAAGAAACCCAATTTCCAAAAGTGCCCCAAAGAGCCAGAACCCCGGAGCGTGCGGGAGTGTGGGGCTGGCCTGTCCCCTCCCTCCTGACTCTATCCCAGGCCTCCACCAGGGGCAGGCCCAGCTCAGTGCGGTGCACAGGGCGCTCAGCACGGGGAGGAGCCGCTCTTCTTGTCCCCGTTTGCAGAGAAGTCCCTTCTGGCCGGAGTCTCGCAGCCAGCAGAGGAGGAGACGAGCTCCAGCCAAGCCTTCACGGGGAGGGGTCAGGGCAGGGCCCCTCAGAGTTCAGGGCTTGGGGGCACCTCCTGGAGCTCGTGGGATCCCTTCCTGTGATCCTCAGCCGCTGGCTGGGACTGCACCCCAGGAGGCCCAACTCTGGGTAACGGCGACGCGGCGCAGAACCGGGCTGGCACCTCTGGGAAGAGCAGAAGGAGACTGTCCTGCCGTGGGAACTGCCAGCTGCAGCCGCCTCTTCCTCTTCCCCTGAACACGTGTGAGCACGTGCCAACCAGCCTTGGCGCATGGCCCCGTCCCCTCACCCGCGTCTGCCCCCAGCAGCCTCCTCTAGGAGACGGGGTCGGCCAGGTGAGCTCTGAAGTGTGTCCTGTTCTGATTGTTTATGACCCATTAATTCCTTTTGCTCTGAGAATCCAGGCAGAAGAGTGTCGACCCAAGGCGAGTGAAAGGCAGAGTTAGGTTTTTCTTGGGGAGGAAATTGTGGGTGTTTAGAAACATCGTAGTGCAGAGATAATGAGGCCCGGTTTGCTCATTGCCTTGGCTCAGTCTGGGTTTTATGGGACGGAGTCATGAGCCGAGCCCTCCTTTGAGATTTGGCACAATTGCCACAAAGCCCCCGGCTTCTGCTGTGATGCTGATGGAAGGTGACGCTCGTGTCCCCTCTAAGCCAACAACAGCTGTGTGGTCCCGTGGGGCCGGCCTCCTGCTGGGCTCCCCGTCCGGTGCCACGGGGCCTGGGGTCAGCCTTTTGCCGTGAAATTAGGGATTGCTGCTAAATTATTGTTGTTGATTTTTTTTAACAGGCGCTTGAATAAAATTGTTTGGCGAGCATTATCTCAAGAGGAAAAAGAAAAGTGAGTCACCGAGCCCCTCTTGCGTTCTAAAGCACGGTCTGAGTCGAGTGATGCGCTGTGGCCTGTCGCTCTGGAGACTGGCCGGTCCTTGGGTTCACGTCCCTGAGGCCACCAGAGTGAGACCCGGCCGGGCCTTCCCCGCGCTCCCTGCCTGGCCCGTGTGGGCACAGATGACAGCAGGAAAGATCAGAGGCGCTGCGGGGAGGCCCCCATCCTGGGGACTGGGGTTGCGAGGAAGGAAAAGCCAGACAAGGAGGTCCCTCCAGCTGGGGCTAAGGGGAGGGAGGGGGTCCCAGAAGGTTGGGGTCCCCGCCTCTCCATGGAGGTCTGGCTGGGTGCTGGCTGTGTCCAGGTGCTGCCCGGAGCCCCTGTCGATCCTCTAACCCTCCTCCCCCGCAGATGGGGTGGTGCCTTCCAGAGCCTGCAGAGGGTGGCTGCGGTGCGGGAGAGGCCCGTGCGGTGCCGGGTACTCACAGAGAGAGAACGGGGTCCATCCCCAGAGGCCACACTGCGGGGGCCCCTCTGGGTCTGCCCGGCCCATCTTATCCTGGTACTTTGGTACCAAACCCTTCCTCACCCCTCGTTTCCAAAGCCCGGGCCCCTGTGCCTTCACTGGGGCTCTGAGTCCCCGCGGCTGGTGGCAGCTGTCAGCTTTGCGCCCGTTCTGTTCCTTTCCCACGGCCGTCCCCACTGCCGGGCACTGGGCACTATCGGCCCATCAGGGTCCCGTGGCCCCCAGCTCCTCCTGCCCCTCTCGGTGCTACGTCTGTCTCCTCCCAGCCTTCCTCATATTTACAGCTACGTGTTTCTGTCCCTGTTTATTTCTGTCCTTGCTTCTTGTCTCTCCCCACTGGTGTGTAAGCTTTACACGAAAGGGGCAGTAGCCGTCCATCCGCCAGAGAACACCCAGGGCCTAGCGCGGCACAGACAGACAGACTAGGCCCACGGTGAATATCTGTTGACTATCAGTGAGTGAAGTCTGTTTATCGAGTGTTTTTTTTTTTACCAATCTCTTTACCTCTACAACTTTTTGCTGCCTTTTAAAAGCTTTCACAATTGAAATCTGTCTGAACTCAGGGAGTGATTGCTTCTCCTACAAGTACTTTGCAGCCTTTAAATGAATGGTTTCTATCTCCAAATCTTTATAAGATGGGAAAGGCCTTAATTTTATTTTTTAACTTTAAGAATCATTTAGATAACAGATTATTGGAGTGTTAGTCCTGTGCTCATTTGAGGAGTAACTAACCGTTAAGAGGTTTAACAAAGGGGCTATAAAATTCACACAAAGCCCCCTGAGGCAGTGACCTTGTGCCCAGCCCTTTCAAATTAGGAGAGCTGAGCACAGTAACGAGATGCTCTCCCTTCACCTCAATACTCTGGAAACCGCCTGTATTTCCCTGAAAAAAATTTTCCCTGAAAAAGTGACTATTAATTTCACAGTAGAAATGTTTTTCTCCATGAGTAGGTTAAAAACATAACCTAGGAATCTTAATTTAGATTTGTAGTGAGGATTTTTCAGTCTTCTGGAGATGTTTGTTGGCTGATGAGGTCCCGCGCTGGGTTTAGGCTGTATCTGCCAACATCCAGCTAAGAAGGAAGGAAGCGGTGCTTTCGGCAGTGGAGAATGAAAGCTATAATGTACTCTCTCTCTCTCTCACTCTCTCTCTCTCTCTCTCTCTCACACACACACACACACACACACACACATCCTTCCCCTCCTCCACTCCCTCCACCTCTGGGACTCTCTGATTGGAGCACTCGGGACTGGAACCAGAACCCAGGGCCTGGGATGTGACACACCCCTGGCTGCCACCGCATCCGGCTTGGCAGCCTCGGGAAGGTTGGCTTCTGCTCTTCGTGGACCCAAACCTAAGGCCGGGAAGTTTAGCCCCTTGTAGACGTGCAAAGAGGAAAGGAGATTGTGATCCCCACACGAGCTGGAGGAGCGGCCGCACTGGGCTGAGAGCTTGGTTGTCCAGGTCCCTGCCGGACACAGGCGGGAGGGCTCTTAGAAGTTCATTTTTGGATTTCCCAGATGTTGGGCCTAAGAGAAAGGACAGGCCCCAAATATGCTGGAAGAAGATTTAAAACATTCACAGGTGTATCATACCCCTTTAAAATCGTGTAATCAGATGAGATAATGGGGTCAAGTGCCACCGCCACTCACAGGGATCCTTCCTTTGGACTTGTGCCACCGGACGGTGGGGTCGGCTGTGCCGCCAACGCCTGCCTCGACAGATGCGTCTCCGACCAGCTCCGCACGTTGGTTTCTTATTATCGTCACTTTATTGTTTCTTTTTTCTGCTTCTGTTTTAGGTTAGATGCAGACAAGCCCATGCGGTACTTGGAAAACAAGATGGCTTTAAACGAGGCGTTAGAACGGCTGAACTGGCCCATTTCCTTGGAAGAGCTGTCGTTGCTGGAGAATGAAATCCTCGCCGGGAAGCTGTACGTCCAGCAGGCCCTAGGGCTCCAGGAGGCCGCCAAGAAGGAGGTTCACGTGAGCAGGGCCTGGGAGGGAGGGAGCCTCGGCCGCACCTTACTTCTCCCTGCCCGTCTCGAGTCTTCTCCGTCCCACCCTGGCCCCCCACCCTCCCCACTCCACGCTGACTCCAGGAGCTGGGGACGCCCAGTTGAGGGCCCCAGCCTCTCTCATCAGAAAGAAATGCCGTTCGATTACACTGAGGCCCATTTTTAAAGCAGCTTGTCTGTCCATTGAAAAACAAAACTAAACAGAAGTAGAGCACAGGGATTAAAAGCTGGGGCTTCAGCGTGAAACGGATAAGGATCGCGGCCCAGTACCCGAGCTCGGCCGGTTTCGCCGTCTCACTAAGCCTCGGTTTTCTCATCTGTGAAA
The DNA here is from genome assembly GCF_015220235.1 of Choloepus didactylus. NCBI lineage: Eukaryota > Metazoa > Chordata > Mammalia > Pilosa > Megalonychidae > Choloepus > Choloepus didactylus. Next base: position 74,256,276 of record NC_051323.1, on the reverse strand, counting down.
CAGGAGCAGCGATAGCATCTTCCTCACGGGTTGTGAGGAGGGTCAAGTGAGCATTTAAAGTACATGCTAACCCGTAGGTGTTAGCAGCTGTTAGTGTTATTAATACAGCAAAACTTGTAAAGGAAAACATAATCGGTCCTCTGACTGCCTTATTGCCACATTGGAGTGTCTCCTTTTAGTTATTTTTTCTCCTTGAAAAAAAGATTTGTATGTAAATGCTTTCTAATCTAGCATGGTTTCATACACGTTCTGCCCGTTTTTCACGAGTGAGTCGACTGGTATTTTGGGCGGGTACACGATGTCCCGTGTGTCCACACCCTGGTTCACTTCCCTCTTCACCGAAAGTCGGACATGTGGTTACCTCATTCTCTGCTCCTTCCCGTGATGTTTTTGCGACTCTGTGGTGTCTACAGTTGAACTGTTGGGTGCGGGCAAGCTCCGAGGGATTCCTGGATCAGAGGTCGTGGTTTTGGGGTTCCAGAAGCGTGTCGCTGGGGTAACACCACCCTCTCTGACCCAGATGGGGAGACCTGGAGTAGTTCACCCAGAGTGCTCCTGAACTCTAGACGGTCTTAGGTATTCACTGTGTAATGGCCAGAATTCCTGAAAACCCGTCCTTGGGGATTCGTCCTTTTGGGTTCTGTCTTTGCTAAGTGATCCTGGCTTTGCCTGGTTTTAAATTCTGTATTTGCTGCTTTGGGTTCTTGGGTTTTGTTTATTTGTCTTTCTTTAAGTTTATTTTTTCCCCTGCAAACCACACTTTTTCCTTTAGCATAGAAAGTTATGTCTTTTGTGCAGAATGCAAAAAAAGTCTATGAATTTGTTCAAATGAAGTGACTTCCTCCAAGGGCTGTTCACTGTTTTCTTAGGAAGGCTTTGTCTGAGATGCTCTCGTAAGGTAATTACTGGTGTCCCATGTCCCGTGACACCAATGCCCAGCAGCAGGACTTGCTGGGACTTACGCTTTTGTCTGTCCTTTATATTAAATTACAAACGGGAAGTGTAACAAATGGGAAAAACAAACCTCTTGTGATTCAGAACAAAAACAGCATGTTCTATAGAATTTGTCTGAAATTCTGGCGAAAGCTCATTGTTCATGGGACGTGAATGAACTGTTCTGTTTCTTTATCCCCTTATCTACAAAGTAGGAACAAAAATAATTTCCACAGGAGCGAATTTCTTCATCCAAAAATATTTGCTCACCCCCTGTGGTGATGAGTTTTGGGCTTGGCCCGGGAGCTGCCCAGGGGCGGCTGTGGGTACCTGCTCGCCTTCACCGTCCTCCCTGGGATCGGTGGGTGGCAGCCCCAGCCGTGCCGCCCCGCAGCTTTCCCAGGGAACCAGGGCTGCTCTCTGGGGCAAATCCCGCAGAATCCAGGCCCGACAGGCGCAGGGCTCTCCAACCCATAGCCCTGACTGCCTCGGAAAATCAGGAGCAGAAAATCTGTTTAAGCCGGAAGCAGCCGTCAGCCACTCTAGGGAACGCCTGGAAATCACCCCCCAGCTGTCCGCACAGTTCCCCTGACAGCGTGTGACCCGCGAAGGGTCGGCCGGCACCTCCAGGAGCAGTGTGGCCTCAGCCGCCGCGCCTTGAACGACTGCTCAGGGGAAGGAGCGTTCAGAAAATTGCCCCAGGAGTGGAGGTGGGTGAGGCTGGGTGAGGCGAACCTGGGGGACTGAAGCGAAGAAGAAAGACCACCTGGATCTGGAAACGGCCTGTTGGGTGGCAACTTGCGCACTAAGTGCAGGAGACTGTTGGGAAACTCATGGAGGGAAATTTCGTTGATCTGGATTCAGTGAAGCCAGGACAGAGAGAGCCAGTTGCCATTCTGGCAGTGTGGCCCGCTCTGCAGTCCCCAAGGTTCCCTCCTTGAGGGGAACAGGGAGGCACGTCCCCTTAGACCCACCAGTGAAGACCCTCAGGTCTGGAGGTCGGACCCCCAGAGGCGGTTCTCCAGCAGCACATGAGGTTCCCTTGTGCAAAAGTGGGAGATGAACGAGCCTGTGCATCGATGAGGTTGAAGTCACAGACGTAATGATGAACACATGGTCCGGTCGTGCTCTCCCCAGCTGGCTCCTCCGTGATAAGTTGACATCTGGAACTGGGTCTCCAGATGAATTCCTGATGGGAGGGTGGCAGGAGGGGTGGCCCCGGATGATGCTGAAATCTCTGAGAGCGAGCGTGCTGCCCTGCTGGGCTAGGAAAGGCTGCTCCTGAGAAAATGCCGTGAGTTTCAGTTAGCTGGGAATTTAAATCCTGCTTACAGTCACTGAAGAAAAACAAAAGAATGGAAGGAGAACCCCCACCACCACTAAACATTATCCAGCAGCCCTCTGCTCACTGATGTTGAGCAGTGGGAAGCTGGGAATTAGCTCTGGGGATCCCTGGGATGACTAGACAGCAGCCAGACTCTTTTCATTCTACAGCTAGGGGCACCTTCCCCGCTGGGGATTTCAGCCGGGCAGACCCCAGCCTCTCCGGCCACCACATTCACCTTTCTCTCGGGCATAGATTCCATCCACGCTCCCTAAGCAGGTTTGGGGGTGGTCGTGGGCCTCCCTGTCTGGAGATGGAGAAGTGAGTGCGGAGAGGTTATCTTTCAGTCCATATGGAAAACAGTCCCATTCCAGCAGTTCACATGGAGGACCGCGAAGGAAGGGAACACCGCAGGGGCAGGGGAAGGCCCAAGGCAGTGGACGGGGCACTGAGGCTCCCAGGCCACAGCAGACCGTCACTGCTCATGCTCCCGGGGCCCTGGGAGAGCTGGAGCCAAAGGATGAAGCCCTCCCACTGGAGCAGGGGTGGCCCCAGACGGGCAGATAGCAGGGCGAGGGCAGGGAGCCAGCACCCAAGTCTCCTGCCCTCCCCGGCCCGTGGACCTCCTGCCCATACCTCCCGTGGCTGACCCCATCCAGAGCCAACAGGGAAGTAGAGGGTGTCCTGGTTGGGGGTCAGGCCCTGGGGACAGGGCAGAGCAGGGAAGGGCCGGTGGTAGAGGCAGGAAAACCAAGAGTCAGGGGAGAGGCCTGGAAAGTTTCCTAAAGGCTTGGGGTTTATTTTTATGCCGTGGCCTGGGTGAGATATTTGGATGAAGTAGATGGCTGGCTGTGGTCCACGGGGCAGCAGTGAAACACAAGTGGCCCCACCGTGTGACTTCTCTCCGTCTCCGGAGCAGAGCATATAGACAACTGTAACTGTGATATCCGAATTACAAATCCCAAAGCTGCGGTAATTTTCAGAGTTAAATATTTCAGACATTTCTAATTTTTCTCTCTGACTTTGACCTCAAAGAGGAATGAGGAACTAGTCTCCAAGAAGGGGTTGCAGGTTTGCTTTTCCAGCTGAGGCCTTTGTTTCATTCAGAATTGAACACATGTTTCCTTCCTTCTTTCCTTCCTTTATTAGGGAAGTTGTAACAGAAAATTCACACATGAAATAGAGTTCCTGTGCACCCACCCATCGTGAGTAACTTGCATTAGTGCAGTGCATTTGTTTCAGTTGGTGAAAATGCATTTTCATAATTGTATGATTAATCCCTTTGGTTTTTAAAGCAATGCCACGTATCCACAACTGCGCCCTCCTGGCTGCAGCTTGCCCCTGAGGCCCGGGGCCGCCAGCTTCCCTGTGAGCCTGACCTCAGAGCTGGTGGGAGGTCTTGCATGGAGACTTCTCTTTCTCTTCAGAGGGCAGGTCTGAAGTGGGAAATTCCACTTAGAGTTTCTTTTCTTTGACTGATCCACCTCCGGTTGAGCAGTTGTCCTGGGGAAAAGCGTACACCCAGGCCCTCCAGCCCCTTTCCCGTGGGCCCCCCGCTCCAGCCCTGCAGGGGCAGGGCACACAGGAGGCCCCATGAGGCCCCCGAACAGGGTCTGCAGCTCCTGCAAGTCCGTCCTCATCCTCACTCCAGAGCCGTGGAAAGGGATGCAGGCCCCTGGTTCTTTCTGGAGGGTGGTGGTAACCCCTGTAATCTAAGTGAGGGGAAGGAGAGCTATGGTCACACAGGCCAGCCCTATCTTGGCTCCCCAAGGTTTTAAAGGGAGTTTAATTATTCACAGCGAGTTTGCAAATGTTCTGGTGCTGTAATTAGGTGTCCTAGAAGGAGGAAGGTCAGAGCAGGCCTGGCGCTGCGTGCGTTGTCCTGATGCCAGCAGGCACGGGTTTGAGTTGACCTCCCGGACAGAGCACAGGCGAGGAGGATGCTGGGGCTGCGGCCGGAGCAGTTCAGGAGCGTGTGGGCCAGAGTTCAGTGATTTCAGTTGGGGAAAATAGGAGTTTAGTAGTTGTTTTGTAAAAAGATTTTGAACCAAGGACTAATTTTAGTTAAGTCTTAGGGATGGGTTTTGTACCCAAACCTGGAAACATGTTGCTTGGTAAAGGGAGTATTTTAAAGCATCACGTTTATTAACTTCACCACGAGGGCATGGCCTTGAAGTTAAGTAATGAAATGAAAGAACCAGGCCAGCACGTTGGATCCTGCTCTCCGTCACCTGGTAATTGAATGTGGCAAAGAGGGGAATTGACTTCTCTGAATTCTGTAGACGAGTCTAAACCACCATCACCACCCCTGCTGCCAGCAGCATTGCCCGTCAGATCTTCTCACCGTCCCTGACAAGCAGTTGCTCGTGGACCTAAGGCTGAAGGCATGTTGGCTGAGTTACTCTAAATTATTTGGTGTTGGCATTTCTTGTTCTCTCTCTCTATCCCCTATGACTCTCAGCCCCCGTGGATTTCTTTCTAAAACCCAGTGGCTTGTTTGTGTCTTATGCTTGTAGAGGTTTGTGTGTCGGTTATGGCAGGAAAGGGGCAAGGTTGTGGACTGAGCTTTGGTGTGGACCATGCAGCATCTCTAAAGTCTTTTGCAAGATTAAAAAAACAGCAGGATCTCATCTTTCTGGATCAGTGTTGTCAACATTCTGGCTTAAGGGGAGAGTACTTAGGTGCCCTGATAAGACGTCCTTCTGTCCTGGAAAGCCAGTTTCTCTTGGATGAACCATTGTATTAAAGCTGGATGAATAGAGTTTGGTGTTTTTTTTTTGTTTTGTTTTGTTTTTGCAATGGTCAGCCCACTTTATCTAGTGGTTTATCTAGCTGAATTGATTGTGCCGTGGTACAAATGAATCGTTAAGTGGGCTGTGGTGAATAGTTCCTTCTGTAGAGCTGCATGCTAGTGATTTGACCCACTATGGAACAATCAGAAGTGAGTTCTTGCCAGTAGTAGTGACAGTTGGAAATGAAAGCCCTTTACTGGCTGGGTAGGTCCTTTCAGGTGAATTCACAGGTCTATGAATGATTTGAAGGGAAGTGATATTTTCAGCCATTTAGAAAGGCATTTTCTTAGGTGGTATTTGCATTGTGTTCAAAATGAACCTGATGGCGTGAGCCCAGATGTCACCAGAATGGCAGAGTGAGACTCTCCAGGCTAGCATCCCCCCCACAGAAGTTTTAAACAAGTGAAAATGGACAGAACCATCTCTCTCAGAGCTCCAGAAAACAGTTAAAGGATTGCAGTAACTGGGCAACTTAAAATGGTCAGATACCCCCATGGCACTTTGCTGGCCCTTACCCACCCCTTCTCTGGCTCCGTGGAAAACCACCTTGTGCTTCCAGTGTTGGTCCAGTCCTGGTTCCCGAGGGAGCCGAGTAACCCTTAGGCGCATGCCAGGATGGGTGTATATCTGTACCAGTCCATCTGGTGTCGGTCTCGCCACAGGCCCACCATCCCAGAACTTTGCTCAGTGTGCAGAAGTTGCCCACAGCGACTAATATACAAGAAAAAAGCAATCAGATCATTCCTGCCTGGGGCAAAGGATTACCAGCTTTAAGATATACAGTATAGCACCCAGGACCAGGAGGAAAATGATTTCCTAGGGGAAAGGGGGATATTTGGTTCCATATAAATGGGGAAATTCCTAAGGCCACATACGCTTGCCCAGGACAAGACACATGCTCAGAAAAGACTGGGAGGGCCCGACACTTTTTCCTCAGGCTGTTCTTTAGACCCATTCTTATGATGGCTAAGGTCTGAAAGAGAGCCCTCACACAGGCCAATCTGCAAAGACTGGGAATGATGTTTTCTCTGTCCTGTTTTGTTTGCTCCTGGCATTCAAGGAAATATCAGTCATAAGACTAGCTGGATATCAGTTTAGGGACAGACACCTCAGTGACTAAATTCCAGAGGTTACACATGAAAATATTAAAATGCCCAGTGTGCAACAAAAGATTACAAGGCATGCAAAGAAACTTGAAATGATGGCCCATGCAAAGGAGCAAAAAAAAACATTAAAAACCACCACTAAGGAAAACCAGATTTTGAACATACCAGACAGAGACTTCTAAAAAATTGTCTTAAATATGCTCACAGAGCTAAAGGAAAAGAAAAGGAGATCAAGAAAATGATACAGGAACAAAAAGAGAATTTCAGTAAAGAGATATAAATCATAAAAAGGAACCAAACAGACATACTGGAGCTGAAGACCACAGTAACTGAAATGAAAAGTTCCCTAGAGGGGTTCAACAGCTGGGAGAAGAATCAGTCAACCTGAAGATAAGACAATTGAAATTATTCAGTCTGAGGATCAGAAATTAAAATAAAAAAAGAAGGAAGAAAAGTGAATAGAGACAGGAGCCCAGTGGGACACCAACAGCACATTATGGGAGTTCCAGAAGGAAAAGAAAGAGGGAAAGGAGCAGAAAGAATATTCAAAGAAATAGTGGCTGGGATCTTCCCAAATTTAACAAAATACTTGAGAATACACATCTGAAATGCTGAACAGACTCCAAACAAGATAAACTTGAAGAGACCCCAACACACTATAATCAAACTGCCAAATGCCAAAGACAGAGCCTCCCAAAGGGCACGAGAGAAGCAGCGTGCCCTGTGGGAGGGAGCGTCAGTAAGATTAAGTGCCAGTTTCTCATACTAACCGTGGAGACAAGAAGGTATGGGTTATTTAAAGTGTGGATAGAAAGAAATTGTCAACCAAGAATTATGTATCTGGAGAAACTTCTCTAAAATGAAGGAGATGCTAAGACATTCCCAGATAAACAAAAGTTGAAAGAGTTTGCCACACTAGACCAGCCTTATAAGAAGTGCTAAAGGGAGTTCTTTCAGCACAGAAAGGACGCTAGACAGTAGATCAGACATCATAAAGAAATAAAGATCCCTGGTAAAGGCAACTACCAGGCATAAATATAAATGCCATTGCTTTTTACTTCCTATAGGATCTAAAATTCAAATACATAAGAATAGTGATAAATCTATGGTTATTTGTGACAAGAACGACATAAAGTTGGGGGGTGTAGGTGGAGAGGAATAGGAAGATGGTTTGTGTATGCTATTTAAGTTAAGTTGGTTTCAAAACAAATGAGGTTGTGATAGATTTAAGATTTTAAATGTAAGCCCCATGGTGACCACAAAGAAAATATTTGAAAAATGTACACAGAAGGAAATGAAGAGGGAATCTAAAGGATTCATTACCAATGATCACCTAAATACAAAAGAAGATAGTAATGGAAGAATTGAGGGGTAAAAGAGGTATTAGGCTCACAGAAACCAAATGACAAAATTTCAGAAGAAAGTCCTGCATTATCATAGTTACTTTAGATGTAAATGGATTAAACTCTCCAGTCCAAAGGCAGAGATTAGCAGAAAAAGCATGACCCATCTATATGCTATTTGCAAGAGGCTCACCTTAAATTCAAAGAGACAAGTTTGAAAGTGAAAGGGTAGAAAAAAAATATTCCTTTACAAATAGTAATCAAAGGAGAGTAGGAGCAGGGGAAGCTATACTAATATCAGACAAAATAGATTTTAAGTAAAACAACTGTACAAGGAAGAAAGAAGGGCACTATATATTGATAAAAGGGCCAATTCATCAAGAGGTTTTAAGAATTATAAATATATATGCACATAACAACAGAGTCTCAAAATATATGAAGCAAACATTGACAGATTTGAAAGGAGAAATAGACAGTTCTACATTAATGGTAAGAGACTTCAGTGTACCACTTTTCAATAATGAGTAGAACATCTGGGCAGAAGATCAATAGGGAAATAGAGGAGATGAAATAAAACTAGAAATCAGTGACAGGGAGAATTGGAAAATTCACAAATATGTAGAAATTAACATGTTTTAAACAACCATTGGGTCAAGGAAGAAATCACAAGGGAAATTAGGAAGTATCTTGAGACAACAAAAATGAAAACACACCATACGAAAACTTATGGGATGTGGCAAAGTCAGGGCTCAGAGGGAAATTTATAGCTCTAAATGCCTACATTACAAAAAGATCTTAAATCAGTAACCTACCTCACACCTGGAGGAACTAGAAAAAGGAGAACAAACTAAAACCCAAGTGAGCAGAAGAAGGAATTAAAGATTACAGCAGGGTTAAATCAAATAAGCATAGAAAAAATAGAATTAGCAAAAAACCAAAAGTTTGTTCTTTGAAAAGATCAATGAAATTGATAAACCTCTAGCTAGACTGACAACAGAAAGAGGATGCAAATAACTAAAATCAGAAATGAAAGGGGGCATTGCTAGAGATAAAAAGGATAATAAGAAGAATACTATGAACAACTGTATGACAACAAATTAGGTAACCTAGATGATTAGGACAAATTTCTAGAAACATGAACTACCTAACTGACTCAAGGAGAAATAAAAGATCTCATCAGACCAATAACCAGTAAAGAGATTGAATCAGTAATCAAAAACGTCTCAACAAAGATGACTTCACTGTAGAATTACACCAAACGTTCCAAGAAGAATTACTACCTATCCTGCTCAAACTCTTCCAAAATATTGAAGAGAAGGGAACACTTCTTCACCCATTCTGTAAGGCCAGCATCACTCTAATACCAAAGACAAATAAAGATATTAAAGAAAAGAAAATTACAGACCAATATCCCTTAGGATTACAGATGCAAAAATCGTCAACGAAATGCTTGCAAATCATATCCAACAACATATTAAAAGGATTAGACACCATGGCCACGTGGGATTTATCCCAGGGATGACAAGGGAGTTCAACATGAGAAAATCAATGTAATATACCATGCTATTGAAGGGAAAGACCCGCTTGATTATATCAATTGATGCAGAAAAGACATTTGACAAAATCCAGCACTGTTTCCTGATAAAAACCCTCAGAAAACTGGGAATAGAAGGACATATATAAAAAACCCAAAGCTAACATCGTACTCAGTGGTGAAAGACTGAAAACTTTTCCCTAAGATCAGGGACAAGATAAGGATGCCTGTGTTCACCACTGCTATTCAACATTTTACTGGAAGTTCTTGCCAGAGCAGTTACACAAGAAAAAGAAATAAAAGGTATCCAAACTGGAAAGAAAGAAGTAAAACTATCCCTATTCACAGATGGTATGACTATAGAAAACTATAGAAAATCCCCAATAGTCTATAAGAAAGCTACTAGAGCCAATAAATGTATTTAGCAAAGTGGCAGGATATGAAATCAACACACACGCACACACATACACACACACACAAATCCGGAAAGGAAATCAAGAAAACATTTATAATAGTAGCTAAAAGAAAATATGCTGAAATAAATTTAACCAAGATGTAAAGGACTTGTACAATGAAAACTACAAACCATTGCTGAAAGAGAGAAGACCTAAATAAATGCAAAGATAGCCCATGCTCATGGGTCAGAAGACTTAATATCATTAAGATGTCAGTACTACCCCCAAGCGATTTAAAGATTCAGTGTAATCTCAATCAAAATCCCAACAGCCTATTTTTGCAGAAATGGAAAAGCTCATATGAAATGACAAGGGGTCCCAAATCGCCAAATCCATCTTGAGAAAGAACAAAGTTGTAGGACTCTCACTTCCTATTTCAAAACTTATTACAAAGTCACCAAGGACCAAAAAGAAACTACCAAAAATATATAGTATTGAACAGACAATTGCATATTCAGAAGCTGAACTGTTTATCACCTTCATTTAGAGGGAGAGATAAAGGGTCACCCATTGATCAAAAATAACCCTTTTCTTTCTCACATCTCATCATGAACAAACCTATTCGAAAAAGCCCAGCCAAAATACGGCTCATCATTCCAAGATACAAGTATTAAGGACACACACAGACACACACAAACAATTGTTTGATGTGACACGGAGTGGAACTTGTGAAAATCATTACAGAGATGTCTCTGTGTAAATTCCAGGGCTCCTATAATGACATGTTAGAAATCTTTGGAATATTGTGTTTCAAAGAGATAAAGTATAGAGATGATTGTAGGGTTTCAGGAACTAGGTATAGATAAAATTTTTATTTCCCTTTTCTTTAATTAGTTATCCAAATCTCCTTTTACTTGGAGCTAGATATAAAAACGACAAGGACAGAAATTGCCCTTACCGTAAGGGTAATTTAATTAACAAAGAAGAACATGTACTCCAAAGCGAGCGTAGAGTATACATATGTTCTGTAATTCTTCAAACGTGATCTTGAGTAGTTGGAGAATCCCAAGCTACCCAGTATCTGTAACTTCCACAATCTGTATTGACTTTTTCTCATTAATCATGAATGTTTTATATTTTTTAGCAACAGAAACTGCAGGTAAATCCAACAAAGAAGATCAAATCAAAAAGGCCAGATCCTCTCAAAGGGCAGAAGGTTATTGCAAGATGTGATGAAAACGGCTTTTATTTTCCAGGTAGATGTTTTCATTTTATAAGACTCTGTTGTTAAATGATTTGATATTGAGGACCAGCAGCTCTCAAACAGTGCTTTGCCTGGAATTGTGACTTTTCTTGAGCGGGACTGAGGTATTCTGCTTGTCAAATGAAATGATGATGGGGTTTTGCTCCATATTTTGGCAAAAGTAGCCAGAAGTTTTTATTTTATTCTCTCATTTGTTTGGTAAACAACTTTTTGCCACGCACCTACTATATTGCATGTATTCAGTATTCCCAAAGTGCCGGGCCCATGTGGTGAGTAGACTAAAATTCTTGTCTTCAGGAAGGAATCTGTTGAGGCCCTTGCTGGCAGCGGGAAGTGACATTCCTAAACTGCACTGATGGCAGTGAGGACGGAGGAAAATAGACACCTGCAGGAGATATTGCAGAGGGCATTAATGGGCCTTAGTCCTGTCTGGACGAGGGTGGTGAGGAAGAGGGAGCAGTGGGGCATGACACTCAGGTCTGCGGGGGCCACGGGGCATAGAGAGGGACAGGCAGGGAGGTGGGGGGGCATGACCTGGGACGCGAGGGGCTGAAGGCCCCCACAAGATGCCCACACGGAGGCATCAGACAGGGAAGGTGCGGGTGGGTCTAGCGTCCGGGGAGGGAGTCTGTCTGGAGATAGAGATCTTGAGACATCAGCACAAAAGTGTCATTGAAATTGTGGGAGGATCCATAGGGAAGGAGGGGCTGGCGAGAGAACCCTGAGGCTGTATATTTTGGTTGTATATTTTAGGGAAGTCATTTGACATGTTGAACCTGTTACCTTTTCATTGATCTAATACTAGACAACACCCTGATTTTGATGGGCGTTCGCATTTACTTTTTCCGTCTTTAAGTATTATAGGAGTGCGTGTGGCTAAAATAAACAGATGAGGGCCCCAGTGAACAGAGGGCAAGAGGGTGTCTCCAGGAAGGGGATGTTTGTCTCCAGGCACAGTGCAGAAGGGAACCGTCCTGCCCTGTGCTCAGCGGCCGCCCCCTCTTTGGTTCCTCGCAGGGGTCGTGAAGAAGTGTGTAAGCCCCTCCCACGCGCTGGTGGGCTTCAGGTACGGAGACACCAAGGTGGTGCCCACCTCCTTTATCACGCCCGTGGGGGGCGCCATGCCCTGCCCGCTGCTCCAGGTACCTGCGCCGCGCACCCCCGCTGAGTTTGGGGTAAGGGCCGTGGCAGGGCCACCTGCTGGGCCTTTCCCGAGCCCCCAGCTGGGCCCCTCAGGGAGCTCGTGTTGTGCTCCTGGGACCTGCTGCCGCGTGACCCTGATGGGCCCTGATGGACCAGCGCCCCGTGGGCAGCTCATGGCTGCACCAACTTGCTCGGCCCTCGTGGGGTCAGGAGACCGTGGGGAGCTGGGGGGGTGCCGGGAGCTGCCAGGGTTCTTGACACTTCAACTGCTGAAGGTCCCAAGGACAGAGGTGGCCTTTCCTGGACAGTCAGCCCCGAGTGTGCATCCCCAGATGAGGGGGCTGAGGTGTCTCCATCTGTCTGTAAATTCATACAAGCTGCTGCTGCCCTAACCCTGCCCCGAGGCCGAGGAGGAGAGGAAGTCTCCAGCCTCCCCTGCTGTTACTTCCTGGGCAGTGTGAGCCCGGAGGAGCACAGCTCTGTGCGGGTGCCCATCACCGCCTCCCCGCCAGCCGCGGCACAACCCTGGGCCAGACTCCCGGGTGGCCAGCCCCCCACGGTGACACATGCCCGGCAGCCTATGCCGGGCCCCGTCACAGGAATGTCTTCCTGCAGAAGTTTCCAGACCTCTCACCATGTTGCTGACCATCCCCCGGACCCTTTGCTGGTCATCCAAGTCCTGCTAAATGGGGCCCCAAACTGATCCCAGAGCTCCGGGCGTGGCCCGCCAAGCCCAGCATCCACAGGAACTTCAGGCACTTTCCCAACTGTGCGGAAAATAAGTGTTTGATTCCCAGCTTCAGTACGTGTAACTCTTGGGGTGTTTTAAGCTCATGTTAATGCTGTCTGTAAGAGCTATAAGGAAACGTTCGCTGTGGAAATGTTCTTATCTGCAGGTTGGAGATTACGTGTTTGCCAAAATTGTGATACCAAAAGGATTTGACTTCTACGTCCCTGCCATTGTCATAGCGCTCCCGAACCAGGATGACACAGCAAATAAATTGTACACCGTTCTGAAGTGTAACAACCGGAGAGTAAGTGGGCTTTCATTTATTTAGAAAAAGTTTGATTCCAGCCGCTCAGCAACACAAAGTCTGCCCTTACTGACATCTCGACCAGTGGTGTCCGTCTGCGCTGCAGCACCTGCTGGGGGGAGGGGGAGGCTCTCCTCCCTGGGGTCCCGCGGGGCCTCCCTCTGCTCCCCCTTCTGCTCCCTCCAGGCTTGGGCTTCTCTGCCACCTGCACATGTGGGTTCTCCTGGTCTCCCCCTGCCCTGCCCCCAGCCCTCTCCCCCTCTGCCCCCCCGCCCTGTCCCCAGCCCTCTCCCCCTCTGCCCCCCGCCCTGTCCCCAGCCCTCTCCCCCTCTGCCCCCTGCCCTGCCCCCAGCCCTCTCCCCCTCTGCCCCCCCGCCCTGTCCCCAGCCCTCTCCCCCTCTGCCCCCCGCCCTGTCCCCAGCCCTCTCCCTCTGCCCCCTGCCCTGCCCCCAGCCCTCTCCCTCTCTGCCCCCCCTGCCCTGTCCCCAGCCCTCTCCCCCTCTGCCCCCTGCCCTGCCTCCAGCCCTCTCCCCCTCTGCCCCCGCCCTGCCCCCAGCCCTCTCCCCCTCTGCCCCCCTGCCCTGCGTCCCTGTGCAGTGGTGTGGTCCCCACTCTGCCCTGAGCTCTGACCCTGTGTTTCCAGCTGGGTCTTCCTGGCCCTGCCCCTCCGGGGAGCCACCGCATCAACTCCACCTGTCAAGGTCAAGCTCATGGCCGTTCCCCTCCCTCACTCCTGTCCTGCACTCCCTGGCCCTGGGGGAGCCACCGCCTGGTTCCCATCCCTGACCGCCTTGGAGCCTTCCCCAGGGGACAGGGATGTGCTGGGTCGGGCCGAGTGGGAAGAGCAAGGCTTTTAAGGGCCTGCCCTGGGCTCAGAGCCCCTCGCTGTGCCCTTTGTCGGTTCTCGGGCCGCAGCCAGGCTGCTTCTCTGCGAGGCTCAGTCTCAGCATGTGTGAAGTGGGCAGACTGGCATGTACATCTTGCAGGGTAATTGTGAGGCTTAAAGAAAATCTATGTAAAAAGTCTAGTTTTGTGCCTGGCACACAGAGTATTGGGTGTTGGCAGGGATGACTGCAGCCGCAGTCCCTGCGTAGCCTCCTTCTAGAATCTTCTGCAGAACACACGGCCAGAGTCGCGGTGGCTCCAGCAGCTTTATCTCCTCCACGTGCACTGGCCGGCTCACCAGCTGCTTGTCAGGCACCTGCATTTCTGTTGGCTCCTTTGTCTCTTTTATAGATCTGTGGGAGTTCTCTGCATTTTCTCGATGGTAATTCTTGCCAACTTGCCAGTGTCCTTCCTGCCTGTTGCTTGTCTTTCATTTTGCTCGCGCAGTCTTTCTTGATAGAGAAGCTTTAGTTTAATACGGTCAGCTTTATCCATCTCCTTGATGAACTGCCCTTGTGTTTTGTTTAAGAACTCCTTCCTTACACCGAGGTGGAAAATACCCTTTTCCACGCATTTTGCTTGAGTTTGGCCTCCAGCCTTGTGGTAGGAACCCTGTTTCCAGAACACAAGGGGCTTTTTCAAGCGTCTGGGGTTTTATCTTTTCCTAAACTTCTGTCACCTTTCCTCGCCACAGAAAACTCCTGTCACCCTAAAGGCTCCACTTATTCGGACCCTGCTGAGAACCGCCTTAGAGACCCTCTGCCCACCCTTTCCCCTCCCCCACAGACCCCCAATTCCTTAAATGCAGGGACCATCTTACCCGCCTTCGTGTCCCCAGCACAGCCCCTACTGAAGAGAAGGGTCTCACAGTTATTTTTAAAATTACTTGAATGAAATTTTAAAAGAAAATAACACCATTTTGATGATCACTTAATGTACCTGAAAAATCAACTGACAAGCAAAAAACCAGCCAGTGAAGCAGCAGCTGACGGATGAGGCATGTGGAGCACGTCCTGTGTCCGGGGCTGGCCCAGCCCTTTACACGGAGGGACAGTGTAATTCCCACAACCCCGCTGGGCTGTGGTAACAGTAACTATTACGATCCCCATTTCCAGATAAGGGGATCAAAGCGAGTTAGGTCACACAGCTGGTGGGCAGTAGGGCTGGAATCCGAATCTCTGGTGCTAAACTGCCTCGTTCACACAATGAAAATATCCAGTAAATTCTTGACCGTAGCACGAGGTATTTCCACCAGGGCTGGGGCATGGGAAATGAATGTTGGATTTAAGGCTAAGGATGCAGTTGTTCGTGGCCAACGGCTGTGGGGGCCCCGTATCCCATCTGCAGAACGCAGGGACGGGGGGCGTCTTCTCATCATCCAGGGAGGGAAACCCCGTAGAGACAACAGAGTTCCCTGGAGCTGTTTGCTTGGCAGGAGGAGCATGGGGCTGTCCCGGGGGTCTCCACTGGACATGGTGGGGGGGGTGCAAACCGCGGCCCTTCTGAGACGTCCTCGGGCCTGCACCCAGGTGTGGGGAGAGATGGGGCGACTGGGTGAGGAGGAGCTGCAGGGCCGGGCAGCGTGGCCTGGGCAGGGCAGGCACAGAGACGGTTCTGTGGGGCTGAAGGGGGAGCGTCACAAGGTCCTAGACACCCAGGTCGAAGGCAGCCGGAAAGGAAGGTGGCTGGCGAGGGGGCGTCCTGCAGATGCCCTTGGCAAGTGACACAGAATAGGGCAGAGCGGACGCAGACAGGACTCTTAGTCAGCAAGCAGTTGTCAGCCTGGGCCCCGAGTTCAAACTGCTGTCGTGTCACCCCGCAGAGCGGCTAACAGCATTTATAAACGGGCGCCGAACCAGAATAAAATAGCATCTGAACGGTGGGCGTTTCTGATTCAATCTGAGTGAGCTCTCTTGGTCTTATTACAGGAATTTTGCCCTCGAAGTGCGCTTATTAAGATCAGCCAAAACAAGTATGCTCTTTCTTGCTCTCATATAAAGTCACCCCTACTTCAGGAGGCTCCAGAAATGTAAGTATGCCCAACTTTTCACCCCCTGAATGTTATTTACTTCTTTGCCCCTTTAATCTGTTCCCAAGTTGACCTCCAAGCACTTGAGAAGGAAACCCGAGGCAGGGCACTTCCCGCTCGGAGTGTACTTCTAGAGGTATTCCTGCAGAAACAGAGCATCTTTTACCTGATGTTTATTTGTCCCTCTGACCCCGATCCTGTATCCTGCATTATTTTGCTATCCCTTGAAGAATTATTTGTAAAGATTCAAGGAAAGAGTTAGAGGCCCTCTAAGTCTAACCATAAGGCAAAGAAAGGGCAGCCACCTGCCTCCCCCTGCAGGGGTGGGGAGAGACTGGCCCCGGCTCAGCTTGGCCAGGTGAGTCTCGGGGGCGGGATGGGAGAGGCAGGTGGGTTTCTGGGGGCTGCAGTGGGGTGAACAGATTTTCATCTGCTGTGCTAGGGATTGCTAAGAGCTAACAAAGTGAGCCAAAGCAAAGTCCATATGGAAAAGCAGAGACCCAGCATCAACTGGGAAATCACAAACTAAGCTGCAAGGCAACAAGGACATTTATTAGGGGTCATAGAATTGCAGTTCAGTGAGTACAAGCTCAGGTAGCAGCCCAAATCGCGTCTGGTTCTTGGCACTTCCACACAAGGGTTTTTAATGAAAAACAAGATTACATAAGTTGTTTGTGATTGGTGGATATTGGGGCAGGGCTCCCGAAGTCCTTCTTGTTAGACAGCTTTCTGAGTTATCTTTTGGTTTGTTTGTGCTCCCATGTCCTTAGGGATTTCGGGAACATTGTTGCTTGAGGCTTTGCACACTGTGGCAGTTTGTGATACCTGGCTGAGATTTGCATAGGTGTCACCTCCAGAACGACCTCCCACTCCGTCTAAAGCTCTTGGCCATAGTAACACTATTTTGTTTTATTTCTTTTTACACCAGGGAGCAGGCAAAACCCCAAGTCCATGGGGCCAAAGAGAGGGTATCTAGGTTGGAGCCTCAGGGCCATGAACTTGGAGTCAAGGGAGTACAAAAAGGTGAAGGGGGATTTTGAGCAAGCGTTGCAGAGAGGGGCTCAGGGCACAGCCCCAATCTCTTAGTTTGGGGTGGTCCTTAGGAGCCAATCAGGCTCCAGCTGCAGAGTGGGGGGGCCAAGAGCAGATTCGCCTTCGCCTTGGGGGCAGTTTGCTCTGCTTGGTCCTCGTGTGGGGAGGCAGCTGGAGGTGGGCTTGGGGAACGCGAGGCCCAACCTAAGGCAGTTCGGTATGGCCCCAGCTGGGAAAGATTTGGCAGTTGGGGTCCCTAGGACTTGGAGACCCCTGGGGTGTGGTTGGAGGCTGTTAGGGTGGGGGTGGGGTGGGGTGGGGGGCAGGAGGAAGCCAGAGCTGTCAGCAGACACCTGCTGCACAACCAAGGGCGAGAAGAACCAGGGGGAGAGGGCTCCTCGGAAAGGGGGAGCGAAACATCCCGGTTGGGCCCCCCTGTACTTCCCAGTGGAACCAGCCTTACAGCGAGGGCCCCCCTGGCCCACGAGGCCCAAGGCCCACAGGGGCCCCCAGTGGGCCGTGCGCTTTCCCGGGAGGCAGGAGCCCTTGTGGGCCGGGCCGGGCTGATCCGCCTGAACCCCGGGCGCCAGGGTCCGGAACGCAGGGGACGCCTCGGGCCTGTCGGAAGGAGGAACCAACAGAAAAACAAACATGTTAGCGGGTGTGCAGTCGGCTTAGCTCCATAGTGTTTCCTTAGGTTCTCGAAAACATATGGCACGGTCCTCCATTCTTTCTCTGGATGCGTATAGGCTTTTGTTTAAAATAGCAGCATATTTTTGTGGATCCCAAAATTCTGGTATCCAAATTACAGCATGTAATAAAGGAATACGGAGAGATATGTCTACTGTTGACAATTTTCACTAAACTCAACATTGCGAATCACTATTTTAGAATTGAACTTCAATTCCTCCTATTTTGAGTAAAGCCCTTCCTTTGTCTCCCTCTCAGTGCCACTCCAGGCGGCATTTGGAGTCTTAGCTGGTAATTAGTTCCTCAGTTTCTCGGGCTTTGCACAGTGGGGAGTCATTCCTTGACTCCCTGGTGTACCCGTCGTCATTTTCGCTGTTTTTTGCTCTCGCTGCCTCTCCGCTGTCGGGAGACTGCGTTTCATTCTCCTCCGCAGAGCTCACATTCAGTCTGCTGACCCCCGTTTAATCTGCCTCCGTTTCTGTAATCAGGGCCAGGACGGGGCTTTATTCTGGGTTTTGTTTTGTGTCTCTCTACATCAGGCTTTCCTTCTGGGAGGTCCTTTCTCTCCAGGAGCCCTTCCTCGCCTGCGTACCTTATAAAATGCAGGCGCTCCTTTTGGTGCATCTTCAGGGAGTCTTCACACCACCAGGCCAAGGGGGACCATTTCAAAACCAGAACCCACGTGCGTTCTTTATGAGCTAGTAAAGAAATGGATGATAGGTGCATCTCCAGCAGGGCATAAATTGATCAAGTTTAATCTCTAAGTATTGAACCCACTGTGGCCTTCAGTTCGGAGGTGGTTAGAGAAAGGACATGCCCCGGGCGGCTGGGGGACGAGGTGCCGGTGGCCCCCTCCCCACCCGAGTCTGCCTTCGTGGGGTCTCCGCGTCTGGGCCCCTGAGAGTCCATGCCCTGCAGGCCCCTCCTCGGGCCCCTGGCTGAGCGTGCTGCACAGCGAGAGGCAGGAAGGAAAGAATTTTGAGGGTGAAGGGGGCTCAAGATTGAATGTAGCCAAAGCTGATGCAGGTTTTTGTTTTCAACTCAAAATTTGACACTTAAATGATTTTTGAAGACTTTAGGCAAGGTTGACTTGCAAAATATAGTCTCTGTAGTGCTAAATTCTAAATGGCTAGTTCTGAAAGCACGAGGAGGGTTGGTGTCCCTGGATTTGCAGTGTGGGATGGGGTGCGGCGGTTTGGATGTTCTCTTGCGTGTGCACCGTGCTCACTGTATCCCGGGACCGCACGGCTGATGGTGCAGAGGGGCGAGTGTGCTGCAAGAGGGTGGCTTCATGGAGGGGGCGACTCTTCTCAGCCTTGCCTCACTCCCAGTGGTGTCCCCAATTCTACGTTTAGAAATGTAGCACCAGAGCCGTCTGCTGTGAGTGAAAATCGTCCCTGCCCTGCAGAGCTTTGTCCTTTTGGAGGCTCGGCAGGTCCTTTCTCCACGCAGCCTTCTCAGTAACTGCCAGGAGCAAGGGGACGGGAGGAATTTCCCCATTTGGCCTCTGTGCTCCTGTCATGGCTAAGTCCTTCCCTGGCAGCCTCGGGTCCCACTGGAAGGCTGTGGCCTCTGGCAGCTGCAGGGGAGGTGTCTGGGGGCACTGAGGCTCTAGCTTCCGATTTTCTCCAGTGAAGGCAAGTAAGTGCCTTCCCCAGGAGGGGCCGCCGTCCACGCCTGGGCAGGCTGTGCTCCTCCGGGCAGGTCTGGGCCGAGCCAGGCGCCTGGCATCGCTCTCCGCCCAGCTGGAAGCCACCCCACTGCCTCCTGCAGAAGCAGGGCCTGGACTAATGACCTCCACCCTGATTAGGCTGAGCCCAAGGCCCTCCTGAAGGAGACTCTCTTTAAAGGAAGTTCAATTTCTTGAAAAAAAAAATTGGAAACACTCCAAAAATGATGCCAGGAAAGTCAGATAGGACTAATTGTTTCCCCTGTTGTCCGAGAAGCAGCTGGACGTCCGGAGGACGATGCTGGCTGCCAAGATCCCCAAGGCCCGGCGCGTCTTCCCTTGGTGCTTGTGCACGATGGGGTGTCGGGCGCGGGCGCCGTGGGTCTGCGGGAGAGGAGCACCCTCCCAGGTGTCCGAGGGGGTTTGTCTGGGTCTGCCGTCAGCCGGCCAGTTCCTGTGTCACAGATGCCAGCCTCCCATCAATTCGCCCTTTTTGTTGAGCAGTTGAGCAGTTTTCCATCAATCCACTTGGATTCAGAGCCTTGTTCCAGTGGGAACCCTGATTCCCATACTGCTTCATACTCTTCTGTCTGCTCCGTGGGGGTTGTCCCACATGCCTACCTGGCAGCAGTGAAACTAAGACGGTGATTGCAACATCACGATTCAGGGCACCCTGACATGCCTTAGCGCCTCGCGGCCCCTGCCCTCGCCGCCACCCTGTTCGCCCCATGGAGGAGCCACGCCCTGCGTGTCCTTGAGCCTCCTGAGGTCATTACCGCCTCGGCCACTGCTGGCAGGAAGGGCCCCGTTTCCTGTTCAGGAGCAGAGCCCGGGAGGACAGGCCACATGGCGGTGATCTGGTCTGCGGTGTCCTCCTGCTCCTGGGGACACGCGGACACAGGTCCCAGAGGCAAGCCAGCGGTGGGCCGCGGTGACACCGTGGATGGCAGCAGCCTCTCCCCACTGCTCCTTCACGCTGTGCCCCCAGGACTGTTAGCACCCAGGGGCCTCCTGTTCTCAGGGAACACCAGGTTGGGGCTCCCCAGACGGATCCTTCTGCTCCTTAGGTGCCAGGATGGCCTCGCTGGCATGGAGAGGCCGGGCCTCGTGTGGCCAGCAGGGGTGCGAGGACCCTGGCCAAGCCCGGGAGGGAGGCTGTGAGCCTGAGGGTGCGGAGCAGGTGCCTGGCCCGTTCCCCCAGAGCCAGAACCTGCCTTTTCTAGCATCAGTGAATGCGGTGACAGGCCTCTGCCTGCAGCGCGCACACATGTGGCCTGTTTACCACATAATGCCACCCAACCTGGAGCCTAAACTATGAATAGGGCACCTGCCTGAGTTCTGCCTGGGTGTGAAAATGGGCAAAAGGAAGCCGGGGGTCAAGGAAGCTGGGGGTCGGTCCCGCCCGGGTGTGGTGGTGTCTGGAAGGGGCTGCACTCCCTCCCCCAAGTGGGTGTCACATGCAGTCACCCCCACCCTCCCCTCCCCACCCCAGCCCACCACAGGCGGCTCCTTAGGAAACACCCAGAACCTGGTCCAGGCAAGTTGCTCTGGAGGCCGTCTGGGGCGGTGGGCAGGGTGGGGCAGTCGACGGAAAGGCTCTCCCGTGGTCAAATCCCTGTCTGCCTTTTGCTCTAATCATATGACAATGTGATTTATTCTCATTTTAAAGGTAATGCATGTTTAACATAATTTAGAAATTTAAAAGAAGCAACAAAAAACAACCATCCATAATCTCACGTTTCAAAACCAATCATCATTTACATTTTGGTATATTTCCTTCCAGAGTGTTTTCTCTGCTGTGTTGGTCCTTATTTTTCTTCCAAATAAAAATCTTTATTGTTTTTCCTTACGTATGAAAATTGCAAAAAAAAAAAAAATTGTTTTAATGTGGAAAAAAGTGACAGTTCTCCTGGAATCCCTTTCCCAGAGGTGACTATTAGCAGTCGATGCATAGGCTGCCAGGAATCGTTCTGAATTCACAATCATAACACCATTTGCTCTGTAGCTTTTTGGCCACTTAATAATATACTGCTTGTGTCTCTCCCCAACACTGACACCTTTTTGCTTCATTCCTGCCGGCCTGGGATTCCTGACACGGGGGATCCAGGGTGGACGTGCCCCACCGAGGGCTGAGCACGGTTGCTTCTTGGTTTTCCTGGTCCTTCCCCCGACCCCGGGCGCTTTCCAGGGGCTCCCCGGTGTCCCTGGGGGACGGGGCCGCCCTCCTCGGGCCTGCAGGGTGACACAGCAGCCGTGGACCCACGTGCTCTCTAGGTGACCCTGATGTTTCTCCGTAGGCAGGACCTGGAGGACACGAGCTCTACCACCCTGGTGTGGCCACCAGAGGACAACGCCGGAGACCCATCGGGGCCGAGAAAGAAGCAGCAGCCGCCAGCCCCAAAGCTGCCCCTCCCGGCTAAGGCCGCATCCTCAGACTCTGAGGGCTCCTCCAACGGCCCCGGGTCCCAGGGGTCCCGCTCCAGGAGGCACCCCAAGCCCAAGGTGGGAGGGGGCCGCCACCGCTGGTCGCCGGAAGACCCCGAAGCCTCCTTCAAGAACAGTGCCCGCGAGATCGCTCCCCAGTTTCCGGGCCAGCTCAGGTCCCGCTGCAGCGGGAACACCAACACCTTCGAGTAACGCTGGCATCCACGTGCTCGGGGGCGTCCCCAGCTGCCCCGCCATCGCGGCCCGCCCCGGCCTCGGAGAGCCCCCCACCGCGGCCGGGGGCCAAGGCCCTCGCTGAGACCCCTCGGAGCGGCCCGGAGGCACCGCAGTCCCGCAGGGCTGCCACCCGCCGGCTGCCCAGGTAAGGCCCCCCACTCCCGGTGCCCCCGCGGCTCAGGCCTCCTCCCTCACCCCCACGTGCCTCTCCTCCCGGCGGGGGCTTCGCCCGACCGCTCTGTCCCCTCCTGCTTCCTCATCTTCCAAAACCGTACCTCAGGCAGGTGCTCTGCACCCGGAACTTTCAACCTGACTCTCGGCTGTCGTAGAATTTTCTAACTTTTTGCAAGTCAGTGGAGTTACAATCCCAGCTGTGCTGGCTGCAGTCTTGTTTAAATTGATTATCCCATCTGAATTAGGGATTTTATCACCCAATATTAGGACTGAAATTAAGACCTGCTAGCTTGTCTGAGATTAGCAGTACCAAACATTTCCTATTTTAATGTTTTCTGGAAGTTTGTGTTGCTCCCTCCCTAATTCCTCTTGTCTTATAGTCTGTTGTAGGTACCTGAAATTGAGTGCAGAACCAGAATAAAAACTCTTACTTGAGAACCTTTAAAAAAAATTCTGCGTTGTTTTGTTATTGTTTTCTTTGAACACATTTTAACAATGGCATATGAAAGTGTTTCTGTTGCTGTTTCTCTAATTTCAAAAACAGAAGAGCTCTCTCAAGTTCTCTATCTTCTAGTAAGAGCCCTGGGGCTACATAATAATATGGCACAGATTAATTAGCAAGAAAAACACCGGATGCTTTTAGCAAATAGAGAAGACAGGGCAGAGCCCTGATTCTCCAAAAACCCACAGTCTAAGTTAAAAGTGGCGCTCACGCACCTGAATGCCGGGAGCCGCCAGGGGTACGGTGAAGAAATCAAAGGAGGAACCCACTTGCAGAACTGCGAAAGAAAAGGAACCACAATGCAGCATCAGGCTAAAAGCAGTCGGGCATGAGGAAGGAATTGAGGAAATCATATAAAACAGGGCAGAGGGACGCTGAGTGTGAGGCACGTGGTCCCAGAACCAAGGTTTTGGCCCAGGCAGGAAGGCTCCGGAACAGGCATCTGCCCCGGGGAGCCGTGTCCTGGGTGTTTGGTCTGCATGGCAGGGGCTGGAGGGGTAGGAAGGAAACCGCTCACCCATCACGCTGCCGTCCACTCATGGTGCACGCCTGCCCGCCTGCAGGTGGTGATTCATCGTCCCACGGGCAGCTGAGAGTGGCAGCCTCCCAGGCTCCAGGGAGAGAGGTGCCTTCAGGCATTTGGAAGAGGGTCACCTCTCTCTGCATCGGCACTTTCCTATCGGACCAGTCGCTGTCGTCTGGGTGGGGAGGACATGCAGGGATGCAGAACTGCGGGGCAGAGGACATAGTAGCAGCTGGTGACAGTACTTCTCAATGCGTGGCATGACCAGTGCGTGTCCCTCACGGAAATGCGTCCTCAGTGTGGTGGGGAAATTGCCCTACTGGCCACTATGGAATGACAGGATCTGAATTTACACTCCCGCATGAAACAATCAAAACACCTGATAAAATAGAGGTAACAGCAAAGGGCAGTGTCTCTGAGAAACCAGCGAGGGGGAGCTCCCGAGGGCCCCATCTTACCGTGGAGACGGCTTCCAGGCCGCAGCTCAGGGAGGGGGTCCCGGGGAGAGCTGGGGGTCTCTGCGAGTTTCAGAGATGGGAGTGGGAGCTGCAGGGTGAAGTACTGGGGAGGAAAGAGCCACCCAGAGAAATACCTGGAGGTCTCAGAGGGCCCCTCGTGTCTCCAGGTGAGCACTGACCAGCTGAGAGATGTGAAAGACCCTACATAGGGGCAGAGCCGCCTAAACCCCCTCTGCATTCCTTTTCAGTTCCGGGTCCACCTCTGGATCAGGGAGCCAGTCCAGGACTTGCTCCTCACAGGTGAAAAACTGTCCCTATAGAAGGGGGAGCCAGCAAACACCATTAGACCAGAAAGTAAAGGAATAAGAATCAGAAAAGTAAAACTATATTCACACATAATGAAAGTGTATTCCTGGAAAACCTGAAAGAATTAAAAATAACACTAACTCAAAACCATAAGAGAAGTGAGGCTGCAGGATATAAATTTAACATCCAAAAATCAGTTTCCTTTATATACACAAATGACTCAATTAGAAGATAGAGTTGTAGCGAAAACCTCACTTAAACAGCAAAAGAGAAAAGAAGATACCTAGAATAAACGTAACAAATGTGCAAAACCTAATTAGGAAAACTTTAAAACACACCTAAAAGACACAAAAGTAGACTTAAACATCCTTTTTTGGGGGGTGGGATAGTTCAACACCATGAAGATGCCTGTTCTCCCTAAGTTAATTAATGTAGGAAAATCCCAATAAGAGGAACAGCAACTATTTTATGCGCCTTGAGAAGCTGATAGTAAACTTCATATAGAAAAGTATATGAGCATAGCTAAGAAATTACCAAAAAACCAAAGCAGAAGTTTTTTAGTAAGGGACTGGTGCTAGCATAGTAAAACCTCTTTAGGCTTAAAATAATCTAGTGGTGGTACAAGAAAAGACAAATAGACCAATGGAATAGAATAGAGAGTCCAGAAACAGACAAAAATTTATATGGAATTTTAGTAAATTTTAAAGAAAGCATCTCAAATCACGGGAAATTTTTAAGTGCTGGGACGACTGATAGCCATTGCAGAACAACCCATGCTACACACCACCCACAAGAATAAACTCCCAATGGATCAAAGTTCTAAAGGGAAAAAAATGAAAGCATACAAGTGCTAGAGGAAAACGTGAATGAATTCCTCTATAATGGGTGTAGAGAAAGGTTTTCTAACTATGCTTCAACATCCAGATGCAATGAAAGATTGCTAAATTCAGCTACATAAAATTTATTGTTAAAAATATATTTATCAAAAGCACCATAAACAAAGTCAAAAGAGAAATGACAAACTGAGAGAAAAATATTTGCATACAAAAATATCATACATAACTATCATACCAAAAGGACAGATGTCACTAAGATATAAAGAACTCCTAAAACTTCAAGGAAAAAAAGGACCAAAAACCTGGCAGAAAAATGCACAAAATATATGAACTATTCACAAAGATATAAGAATAGACCTAAAAATATGAAAAGATGTTTATCTTCACCCACAGGAGTGATTCAAGTTAAAATCACACTTAGATAGCTTCCAGTAATGTGACAATGTGAAGCAGGCATGCAAATCCTGAATAAAATATTTATTTATTTAAATCCTAAATAAAATATTTTTTAAAAATCAGGATTTATTTAAATCCTGAATAAAATATTTTAAAAAAATCAATAACTATTTAAAAACACAATAAAATATTCAAGAGCAGACAGAAGCCGGAGGAGTTTATTCTCCAAAAATTGCAGCTGTAAGAGGTAAGAATTGTGAGTTTGTGACAACAGGCCTGAGACTACTCCCCACCCTTCCTAAGGCAACAGAAAACTGTGGGTGCCAGAGATAAGAGTGCAAGGCTGGAAAAGAAGTGGAAATTTAGAGAAGAAATCTTGGCAGCAAGTAGCCACAGTGAGAACGAGTCATAAAACCTAAGTCTAAACCCTGTCCTAATTCCTGGCCGACACTAAATTATGCACACACAGTGGAGAGCCCGGAGAGCTCTGTGAAATAAGCAGGCAGAGAAGAATGTACGCTCGAGGTATTGGTTGCACAGAGCAAAGTGTGTGTGTGCTGCTTTTTAGCTGAAACGCGTTCCCAGGCAGCATGCAGCTTGGGCAGCAGTGAAGTGAAGCCTTATGGACTTCACATGTCAGGGGACAGCGTCTGAGGCTGGCAGAATATTTGGAAATTAGGGTGGAATTCCTTTCAGCAAGTGAGCGCCAAAGTCTGTCCAAATCCTTGGCCAACGAAGTTAGTCAGTCGCGGGGAAGACACCCAGGGCACCAGAATGGAAGAAACAGAAGCCATAAGGACAGAGTAGAGACACAAACTGCTTCCTACAGCAGGAGAGAGAAGTTTGTAGTGAGTCCAAGTTAACTGCCTATTAGAATAGAAAAAAAAGAAACCTGAAGAATAGAAACTAGCATTGCTAGAACGTGTTGCACACAGTGTCCAGTTTTGAACCAAAAGTTAGTAGAAAGGCAAAGAAAAATGTGCTTCATCCTTAAGGGTAAAGGAATCAGTAGAAACTTTGGGTCCACATGTTATATTGAGTAGCCTTCAAAACGGCTATTTTAAACATACACAAAGAATTTTTTTAGAATATAGTATCGATGAAGAAGCGATAGTGTAGTGTAGGGGTCTCAGTGGAAAAATGGCAGCTCCTAAAAATAGATTGGAGGCGTAACCCTAATACTGCTGGGCTCACCTGTCCTAACATTGGGGAACCCCAGGACCTGATCACAAAAGACGGTCGTTGGGCCCAAAAGAACTGACAGCAGAGACTCAGAGATAGTTGTACACCAATGCTCATTGCAACATTATTCCCGATCACCAAAAGTTGGAGCAACCCAAGTGCCATCAGCAGACGAGGCTATCGATACCATGGAATATTACTCAGCTATAAACAAGCTACAACATGCATGAACCTTGAAGAACCATGTTGAGAGAAATAAGACAGACACAAAGAGACAAACACTGTAATTTCTCTCAAAGGAAATACTTAGGATAAGCAAATTCATAGAGAGAGAAAGCAAAATAATGGTTACCAGGGGTGTGGGGAAGGAGGAATGGGGAGTTATTGCTAAATAAGCATGAGCTTTGCTTTTGGATAATGAGAATAATCTGGAGATAGTGGTCAAAGTTACACAGTATTGTCAAGGTACTTAATGTCAAAGATTTTCCACTTAAAACAGTTTAAATGATATTACGTTATATATATTTTACTATAGTAAAAAGTATATTTTAAAAAGATGGTCATTGGTCAATAGCAAAGCAAACTCACAGTTTAACCTCGAGCCAGCCATGCCCCTCTCTGGGCCTCAGTTTCCTTATCTGTACAGTGGTCAGGTGAGAGGCCGTTAGCATCCAGTGAACCCTGAAGGACCCCCCAGGGCTGCCTCCTGCGGTCCCTCTCCCCACTCTTCTTTGACAACTAAAACAGACGCCAGCAGCACCGTGGGCCTGAGCAACACACAGAGAATGTGAGTTCTCCTTGTGGTGCTTACAGACCAGTGAGGGAGATAGAAAATAAACCAAATGCACACCACGTCAGACTGAGATGAGTGTTAGGGAGAAAAATAAAGCAGGAAGGGGAGAGAGCGGGTGTGGGTGGGATGGAATGGGGTCTTGCAGTTTTAAATAGAACATTCAGGAAGTGCCTTCTTGAGGAAGTAACATATGAGCCAAGCCCCGGGGAGGGTGGGGCACACGGTTGGCTGAGCCAGACGAGTGAGTGGCAGGTGCCAGGGTCCTGTGGCAGTGATGTGCCCGGCTGGTGGCTGGTGAGAGGGAAGGGGCAGCAGCAGGGGGACCAGGTAGGAGGAGACGGCAATAACCAGGTCAGACACGTGGAAGTGGATTGATTTTGAAAGTACAACAGGTGAAATTGCTGTTGGAGTGGTAGTGGATTATAAAAAAAGAGGAATCAAGAATGACCCTGAGTTTTAGGCCTGAGCTACTAGAGGTTAGTAATGCAGTTCAAACTGGAGAAGGAGGCCACAGCTCTTTCACACAGCACCAGAAGTGAGGCATGCAAGAAGGAGAGGTCTGACGCCAGGCAGCAATGGGCCGAGTTCCCACCTTCTCCATCCAGAGGCACCAGAGACACCCCCTCTCACCCTACCTGTTCCAGTTTGCTAATTCTGTTGTTATGCAAAATACCAGAAATGGATTGGCTTTTATAAAGGGGGTTTATTTGGTCACACATTTACAGTTCTAAGGCCATAAAAGTGTCTAAGCTAAGGATCAACAAGAGGATACCTTCCCTGAAGAAAGGCTGATGGCATCCGGAACACCTCTGTCAGCTGGGAAGGCACATGTCTGGTATCTGCTGGTCCTTTGCTCCCAGGTTCTGGTTTCAAATGGCTTTCTCCAAAATGTCTCTGGGCTTATGTCTCTCTTAGGTTCTTACTCTCAGCTCTTGTGCAGCCTTACTTGTTCTTCTAGGGTGTTTCTCTCTAAGCATATCTGAGGGTCCTCTCTTAGCTTCTCCGGGGCTTCATCTCTTAGCTCAGCATCTCCACACATCCTTCTGTCCGCGACTCCTAGCATCTCTCAGCGTCAGCGTCTGTGTCGGTTTCCAGCTCTCTTAAATATTCTAGTGAACTAATCAAGCCCCACCCTGAATGGGTAGGGCCACAGCCCCATGGAAATAATTTAATCAGAATTCTCACCCACCGTTGAGTGGGTCACAGCTCCATGGAACCATTCAATCAAGTTTCCACCCTAATCAAAAGACTAACAAATCTGCCCCCACAAAATTGCATTAAAGAACATGGGTTTTCTGGGGGACATTATATATCCAAACTGGCACACCATCCTATTTCCTTTTAGTGGCCACTTATTTTTTTAAAAAATATTTCATACAATTAAAAAATATATATATAATTTAAATATAATAAAATGCATGGATCTTAAATGTTCAGTTCCATGGGTTTTGCAGTTGTATACACCTGTGACACACCTCCCCAAACCAGCTGTAGAGCTCCTTCCTCACCCCAAAAAGTTCCTTCCTGCCCCTTCATGGTCAACACCCAGCTTCACCCCCCAGCAACCAAAGTTCTGAGCATAGTTTCCATCACAGATTAGTTACGCGGACTCATGCTGTGCGCCTTCATGTCTGGCTTATTTGCCACAGCGTAATGTTTTGGAGAATCATGATTCCGTTTTACACTCCCACCAGCAGTGCGTGGGTGGCCCGACTTCCTCTCCAGTATTTAGGGTAAGTCCAACTTCAGCCATCCTGGTGGGTGTGTCATGGAATCTCACTGTGGCTTTAATTTGTGTTTCTAACTCAATATTAGTAACTTGATTACTAGTCACATTTTTCATGTGTGTTTGCCACTTACATCACTTCTTTGGTAAAATGTCTGTTCAAATATTTTCCCCATTTGCTAAATGAACTGTTTTTTTATTGTTGATTTAGATAAATCTGTCTGGGGGCTTCTCTACACTTTTCCATTTTCAACATTTATTTTTGAAATGGTTTTAGACTCACTGAGAAGTTGCAGAAATAGTCCAAAGAATTTCCACGTACTCCTCATCCGGATCCCACAAATGTTAACATTTTACCACAGTTACTTTATGATTCTCTCTCTGTGTGTCTCTCCTTCCACATGCATGCACACACATGTACACACTGTAATTTTTTTCCAAAACATCTGAGATGAAGTTGCAGAGATGATGCTTGAATACTTCAGTGTCTATTTTCTAAAAGCAAGTATATTCTTTCTTAACCACAGAATAATTATCAAAATCAGGAATTATCATTGATATACTACTGCTATGTAATCTACAGACCTTATTCAAAATTCACCAATTGTCTCACGTCCTTTATAGCAAAAGAAAAAAAAATTCTGGGGTCAAGGAGCCAAACCAGGATCACACGCTGCACTTAGTCATCAGGTATCTTAGTCGTCTTTAATCTGAACAATCTTCAGTCTATTTGCTGTCTTTCACCGTCTTGACATTTTCAAAGAGTACAGACAACTTATTTTATAGAATATCATTTTCTAATGGTATCTTTTGATGAGGAGAAATTAGTATTTTGATGAAATACAACTTACTGCTTTTTTAATGGTTAGTGTTTTTAAAGAAATTTTTGCCTACCCTCAAATCGTGAAAGTATTGCTTTTTTTCTAGAAGCATCATGGTGCTAGCTTTTTTATTTAGGTCTATCTATGATCCATCTCTAACTTTCCTATGTGGAGTGAGATAGGGTTGAGATTCATTTTTCTTCACACATAGCCCAGTTGTTCTAGAACTATCCCCGAAAAATGAGTTTCCTTCCCCACTGAGTTGCTTTGGCACCTTTATCAAAACTCAGTTGATCACAGCCATGTGGTCTTTTTCTAGACTTTGTTTTGTTCCACTGTCCTGCTCCTTGTGCCAGTTCCACACTGTTTCTACCACAGTAGCTTTATAATAAGTCTTGAGATCAGATAGTACAAATCCTCCAACTCTGTTCTTTCTCAAGATTGTTTAGATCCCTCACATGTCCATAAAATTTTAGAATCAGTGTTTTCCAAAAGACTTGTTAGGATTTTGATTGGGATTGCATGGAATGCCTTCTTCCAGCTCAATTGGGGAAATCTTAAAATTATTGAGTTTCATGAATATCTCTTAGTACGGTATATCTGTTTATTTAGGTCGTCCTGCATTTCTCCTAGCTATGTTTTTTAAGTTGTGCACATGATCTGTTAGATTTACTCCTAAGTAATCTATGTCTTTCATGCTATCATAAATGGTATTTTTTTTTAATCATACATGGTTTCTGGTTGGAGTGATGGAAAGCTTTGGTAATGGATGGTGTTGATAGTAGCACAACATTGTGAATGTAATTAGCAGCACTGAATTAGAAATGTGAATGTGATTAAAAGGGAAAATTCTAGTTATATATGTGACTAGAATAAAAATTAAAAAAAAAAAATAGGACTATCCAACACAAACAGTGACTCCTAATGTAAGTGTTGGAACATAGTTAATAGTATGATTAATAATATTCTTTCATCAAGTATAACAAAGGCACCACACTAATCAAAGTGTTAATTATAGGGAAAACTGGGGGGGGGGGGCTTCTGTAAACCTACAGTTTTTCTAAAAACAAAAATTTCATTTTCCATTGTTTGTTGCTGGTACATAAAGATACAATTAATCAAATCATGACAGTTATCCCTTTCTAACTTTTATGCCATTTGTGTCTTTTCTTTCTTTTTCTTTTCCTTTTTTCTTTCTTTTTTCTTCCTTTATTGCATTGGCTAGGACTTTCAGTATAATGTTGGATACAAGTGTTAAATGTAAACACCCCTTGCCTTTTTCCTGATATGAGTCTTTAAAGTAGGTATGATGTTAACTGCAGACTTTTCTAGGATGCTTTTTATCAAATTGAGGAAGTTCCCTTCTATTCCTAATTTGCCAAGAGGTCTGTTTTTTTTTTAAACATGATTGGATGTTGAATTTTGTGACAGAGACCATTGGACACGAAAGCCTAAAACACTTTCTAGCTGGCCCTTTAAGGAGAAGTTTGCTGAGCCGTTCCAGCTCTAGAAAAAAATATAATGGATGTGCTGGCTCATGTCATGTGTATTAGTTTGGGTCCAATCAAGACAGAAACGACACAGTGATTTAAACAGGAGACATTTAATATAAAGAATTATTAAACTGCGATAAAAGAGTTACTGTAAGATGTAAGAAATCTCTGCCTGGTCCCCTAGAGCTGAAGGAGGTACCCAGGAAGGACAGGATGAAGCGGGGCCCGTCCCCAGTGCTGGTGTCCGGAAGGTGTGGGCTGCCGCCCACAGGCTGGTGAGGAATTCATGGCTTGTATGGGGCAGTGGTCAGCCACCAGGTGTGCAGAGACAGCGGGGGACTGGCACCAGTAGCAGGCCTGGAGCTGCGGTGTTTGTGGCCAAAGTGCTGTGGCTCTGGGAAGGTCCCAGGAGACAAACCCGGGGGAGGGCAGAGGGGGCATCGCGGCTGGCCAGGGGCCTGGGTCTCCGGTGTCCAGAGAGCTGCGGGAAGGTGACAACCAGGCCAGGCTGGAGCTGCAAAGTCCTCAGGGGACGGCGTGTCCTGGGCATGTGGCTGGGGCAGCGCCAGGCTTTCCCACACCCGTGTCAGAAACCACACACCAGTGGAAGCAGCAGGAGAGCCCCTTCCTCCTTATCCTCACTCCAGAGGTAACATTGTGCTCCCTGTAAAGGAGAAATGCTTAAATTCGGCCCACTGCCGCAGGGCACATATTGAAGAGTAAATTTGAAGCTGAAAGACAACAAGTTGATAACTGGCACAGCGTGGCTGGGGAGTGGGGTGTCCTAGACAGTCAAATATTTGACCCATCTGATATTCTGTTAGAGGAACCTGGAATAAAAAGCGGATGTGGACACCTTTTTTTTTTTTAAAACCGGTGAGCAAACTGAGTCCCACATTAAACAAATTTCTCAAGAATACAGAAATGTTAAAGAAGTAAAATCGTCTAGACCTTACATCAGAACTAACCCAATTGTATCAAAGAGTTAATATTATGAGCAAGAATATATTATACCAACAAAGCAAGGGTAGACAGCCCATGCAAGATAGAATCAGGCCTTTCTAGGCTTTCAGTGAATTGAACGAATCTCAGGGGGGAAATTTTGCTAGTCTCTAGAGAAAATATTATCAGAATTCAAATAAGAAAGGCAAGCAGACTGGGGGAAATATTTTCATCAAATATGCCAGCAAAAAGTCTGTCAGAAGTGCACAAAAAGCTCATGAAAATTGAAAGGAAAAATATCAAAATGTCAATGTAAATTGGCAAAGGACATGAATTGATGATTCACAAAGAGGAAACACAATAACAGACTTGAGAAAATGTTCAACTTTACCAGTTCTAATAAAGATGCAAGTTAAAACTACAATAGGGTATAGTTTATGCGTAAGATTTGAAAAATAAAATACAATGTTGGTTAAATACACACACATATAGTAGAAGTGGTAAATGATTGGTGGCAATAGAAATTGCTAAAGCTACTCCTGAATTCCAGTGTACATATCCCTGAAGTAACTCCACTTCTGGGAATATAACCTAAGGAAATAATTGCAAAAATAGGACAAGGTTTCATGCATGTGTGTATGACGTCATTTAAATGAGTGAAAATGGGAAATAATTTAAATGTACATTTAAAAGGTCAATAATTGTGTAAATCATTGTATTAATAATGTAAGTAATCTGGCATGATCGTGGCCAATGATAAATGATTTGACCCTGACCAAAAATCATTGGAAACCAATATAGCAAGATAGACTATTTCTCAATATATAATAGCAGAAAAAGCAGAAAAACAAAATTGTAATCACATATCACTGTGAAAGAGTATAACAGAAGTATGTGTGTGAGGAAAAACTATAAAGTAACATAAGATATAGAATTGATTTATTCAAGTTTTTCAAGTTCTATTACTGATATGATGTAGCTTGTGTAACATTATTTTAAAATGTGACAACAAAAATGAAAATAACCTCGATATGTTGACAAGACCGAGCAAGACTCAGCTCCTGTTTCCTGCATGTTATTCTTCTCTTGAGTCAGCCTTGTTACTATTAGCTTTGTGACTTTGGGAGATGACACGTCACCCTGAGGCCTCGTGCCATTTTGAGTGAGGTCTGCTGAGCCAAGTGTCCTCCTCCTGGGCTGGATGACTGGCTTTTTGGATCCTGGTGCAGAAACTTACACATTTGTTCCTGTTACCTTTTTTCTTGGTCTGTATATGCAGCCCGTGACTGTCAAGAATTGGTTGGATCCTGGGTTATACTCAACTTATTCACCATACTTCTTGAGTACATGTTAGCCTCACTTTCCATCAACGTTAAAATCTACAAGGGACCACATGTTCACCCAAGGCCATGATGAAAATGTCGAGCTGAGCAGTACAGAGCGCCAGAGCGTGTCACATCCACTATCCCATTACAATCCACTAAAACAGCCTTGGGTCTGGCACACATTTGCTTTGCCAGCCTTAACAGCAGGCGTGACTGTTGGTGCTTCTCACCAAATGCTCATAAGCTGCCTCGGCCAGGCCTGGGCTCGGTCGCGATAGTGGCCAAGGTGCCCTCAGCGTCCAGCGTCTGTCCTTCCCCCTCCAGCCCTGCCCTCCCCCTGCCACGCCATCCCCACCATTGCACCCTCACAGTCTCCAGGACCACCCAGTGCTCTCCTCCATCTTTCTTACCAGAGCCTTTTATTGGAATCTTTATCTGTGCTTGGATATCTAAAGGGATCAGAGTCTGAAAACAGGATGCAGTTCTGATGGTGGAATGGCAAGCATCATCTGCTGCAGAGTGGTGGTTTGAAGCTGGTTGGACCAGAAAAGGTCCTGCTCTTAAAGCTAGTCCATTCCTGTGGGTGTGGACCTACAGTGGGTGGGGCCTTTTGATGAGGTTATTTCAGTTGAGGCATGGCCCGGGTGGGTCTTAATCCTCTTACTGGAGTCCTTTATGAATGGGATGAATATGGAGAGAGACAGAAAAAAGCCCCAGAAGCTGAGAGAGGACAGAGCAGCTGGGAGAGAAGGACACTCAGGAAGCAGAGAAACCTCAGAAACAGAGAGGACGCCACTGAAGCCAGAAGCTGGAAGCAACAAAACCCAGGAGAGAAGGACCAGCAGACGTCGCCCTGTGCCTCGAGGATTGCCGGTAGCCGGTCTTCAGCAAGAAAGCATCGCCTGTGGATGCCTTGATGTGGACATTTCCATGGCCTTGAACTTTAAACTTGTAGGTTAATAAATCCCTTTGTAAAAGCCAGCCCATTTCTGGCATATTGCATTACGTCAGCTTTAGCAAACCCAAACACCCAGGGAGATTGGGAGAGAGGGGCAAGGCTGCCGTGGGGCCTTCCAGACAGCCGCCTGCTCTCGCTTGCGAGGCTGACCTGAAGGGGGACGTCTCCAGGGGTCAAGGAAGCTGGTTCCCAGGGCCTCGCGGTCCTTCTCAGGTTCTCCGTGACGCTTGCTAGGATTTTAAACTTCAGAT
Source organism: Choloepus didactylus (assembly GCF_015220235.1). NCBI lineage: Eukaryota > Metazoa > Chordata > Mammalia > Pilosa > Megalonychidae > Choloepus > Choloepus didactylus. The sequence continues at coordinate 74,221,756 of NC_051323.1, read as the reverse complement.
CTCATTCCTTGTATTCCGCCAAGCTCCAGATGAGTGAGGGAAGCATGCCGTTATCTCCACTGGGAAGGAAGCAGGCAAAGTGGGCGCTAAGGACTGGGGGCTCCTGCTTCCCCCTTTCCAGGCTCTTTCCCCTCTTCTGACTTTGCACATCAGGGGAAAATCCCCGCTGGGGAAATGGATGCATCGCTCTTCCCAGGTGAAGCTCATCTGCCTCCTCATAAATATCTTATGTCCCAAAGCCATTCTGACGAATTGCCCTATCATCTGCCAAGAATCTGGACCATCTGCCGGAGAGCCCCCTCCTGCCCCTGAGTGATAACTGGGCTTATCTGCTGCATTTCTGCCCCTCGGCTGTTAGTCTGGCTTATCTCCGGATCAGATTGTGTGTCCCTAACACACTGAGCACCATATGGCCCCCAGCTGAGCGGGCCTTGCTGGACCGGCTGTCCCGTTAGCCACCAGCGGGCATAATTTACTTGCCTTTCGCCCCCACCCTGCAAGTATCAGGCCACCAGTTCAACTGTTTGGACTGGGCAGATATTATATAACTAGAATAGCAAAAATGTAATAATTGCAGTTTTTAAAGCCAAATGCACAATATGCATAGAATAAATAACAAACTGCATATTTATGCAGTAAATTGAACCACAGCTACAAGCAACAACATCACTGAATCTTAGTAACCTAATCCTGATTGAAAAAGCAAATGTCAGAGACCACATAGCGCAGGTCACACTGTTTCTGTTTCAAAAACAATTTAAAGGTCACGGGGGAGCCCCCTAACCTGTCACATGCACCTGCTCATGCTCAGACCCGGCCCCTGGGGATGGTGGGTGTTTCTCCTTTCATTTCCCGGGCACTGAATTCAGGCCAGGTGGACCTGGCCTCGCCAGCCTCCCTCAGCTCCTGATGGCTGGGGCCCACTTCTCCACGGACCCTCCTCATTTCGTTTCCTTACTGTGTCCCAACTGAGGCCGAAGGAACCCAGGATTCTCCCGGTCCTCTCCTGTACCCCCCCCCACCCCATTGTAGCTGCCTTGTCCCATTGGGGAAGTGGCGCCTCTGTTGACTTACTCCCCACGCTGTAGCTTCCTTCTCGCTCTGGTCCCCCAGTCTGGGCTCCTGAGGATCGCTCTCCCGGGCCTCTCGGTGCCGTGGACCTGGGCGGACAGCCACTAACCCACTGGGATTGCCCAGTACCGATCGTGTCCTCAGCACTGACCTCATCCCTTCCACGCCGAGCCACATGCACTGGCTGTGCCTCAGTGGAAGCCTGAGCCCTGGGTGGGCGCCCACCAGCCCACCCCACCTCACCAAGTGTGTCTGGGACCAGATCTGCACTCTCCGCTCCAGCAGCCCAGAATCTTGCCGACAGATTCACAGATACATCCCCATCCAGGCTCTTTCTGCTCATTTCCCATCTCAGTTCCTGTTTCTACCTTCCTGGTACTCGAAGCTCTTCACTGATAACAGCTCCTGCCACACACATCGTTTACTAGAGCCAGTTACGTGCCCGTCTGCCAACTGTGCCAGCTGCTCTCCCTCGTTTCACTGGATATGGTGCACATCTCCATTTCACAGTTAATTTTGTAAGGCCTTTTCCCCCTCAAATCTTAGAAGTGGTCTGCATTTCAGAAACAAAGCCCAAAGGGATTTTTCCATTTTTCAGGATTATACCTTAAAATTGTCTCATGATAGCTACTGCTTTCTTTAAAATCAGAGTTTAAGATTCTTTTGAAGCTCCGAAATGTTTCTGAACAACAGAAGACAACCAGCTGCTTCCAGTCTCCCCTGAGAACAGGATTTGTAGTGTATATTCCTGGGACTGGAGGGGGGAAGCGTTGCCTGACAATGAGGGCTGTTAGAAAAAAACAAAAACAAAAACGACCAAAAACCACACAGGGTAATTGGTATGTCGGAGTTCTCTGGATTAAGAGGACTACAAGTCTTGATGAGGCAGGGTCTCATAAATTACCTTTTTTCTTATGTTAAAGAAAATTGGGGGGTTCTTCCAGGATCCCAGAAGATAAGACGAAGTCAACACTCCTCTGGCTTCTGTGGCTTCGACTCTTTTGTTGATTCACTCCTTCCATTTGTTTTCCCTCCCACTACCAGAACACCCTTGTATCTGACTTTTCTCTGCTGAAATCCTTGTGGAGTTTTCTTCCCTTCTTTGAGATGTGTGTGCCTGTGAGTGTGTGCGTGTGCCACCCATTCTGTATCTGTGCAGTTAAAGTGCACCCTTCACCTCTCCCTTCAGGTGTTGCATGAACTCAAGGACCTGGGCTCCTGACAGCAGTCTGCTCCACAGGCAGACGATTTGATGGGTCTAGTCAGGGAATAGTGTGAGCTCCAAGATCTCAGAGGAGCCTGTGGCCTCCAGGCTGCTGTGGGATCTGCTTTTGGGGGCTCTCCTCATGAGGATGTCCATCGAGGGGACCTCCGGCCCACGAGGCTGTCCCGGCCTTGGCGGGGAGACTGGGATCCTCCTGGGACCTGCTTCCATGCTCCAGAACCAGGGCCCCTGCTGCCAGCTCTCCAGGACGGATGGGTAGGTGGGCCTGGGTCTTCCCCCTGGGTGGAGGTCTGTGTCCTTAGAAATACACCTTCGGTGGGGAAAGTGAGTTTGGGGAAATATGGGGGCTTTGGTAAATGAAGCCATTTTCTCCAAAAGGAATCTAGATCTTTCCACTCCCGCAGAGGGCAGTGAAGACCAGCTGGATTAGGGGTTTCAATTTTTAATTCAGAGCATCTGGTGCTGTCTGATGTGATAGAAACAAAAACTGAGAGGAGAATACACCATCAGGAAGAGGGAGTTGTTTCTCAAACCCTCCCTGAGATCGTAAAAGGGTTTAAAGGAAGAAAAATATGTGTGTCTACCAGACTCCCAGATCTCCACTGCGTCCTAATGCAGAGCGCATCGCACTTGTGGTAAAAGACCCCGGAAAGGGGTCCGAGGCGGCCCCCGCGGTGGCCGAGCCCCGAGTTTTGCGCCCGGCTCGTCCGCTCTTCCCTCGGGGGATCTGGGCTTATGAACGAGTCATCCTGCCCCTTCCGGGGCCGCCCTGGGGCTCGCCTCGCCTGCCCTGCCCAGAGGGAGGCCGCGGGCTCCGGCGCCCCCGAGGAGGGTCCCGCGCGGGAGCGAGGCGGCGGCGCGCGCCCGAGCGGCGCAAACTTTGGCGGGGTAAGGATTTAGGGGGCTTTTGAGCTTGGGGCTCCCGGGGCGCTGGGAGGCGGGAGGGGGCGCGGCGCTGTCCTCGCCCGCGGTGCTGAAACGGCCGCGTCGGGCGGCAGGGGACGGGGAGAAGCCGGGCGCTCTCCGGCCTCTGCTCCCACGCTCGGCGCCCCCACACCCCCAGTCGGGCTCGGAGGACAAGTGCACCCCCCAGCCCCGCTCCCCGGCCTCGCGCGCCCCTGACTCACGCCCCGCGGCCGCGCTGGGCAGAGCCGGCTGAGCGTCGGGGCGCGGGGCAGACGGGGGCCGGCCCCGCTGGGAGCAGGAAGGGGACCCCGCCGTGGGCGACCCCGAGCGACCCCTCCCCCCGGGACCCGGGACCCGGAGGCCGCCCCGCTCTCGCCGGGGGTGGGGGACCCGCGCGGGGTCACCCCGAGTCCGCGCGCGCAGGTGGACTCGCCGGAGCCGGAGGGGGCGCAGCCTCGGGGGTCCAGAGGGAGACGCGGGGGGCTAGGAGGAGGCAGGGAATTAAAAGTCTTTGAGGGGGCGAGCAGTCCCTTTCCTTCCCTTTTCTTTTCTTTTAAACGGTAAAATCAGAACCCCCGGTCCTGGCCGCTCGGGGTCCCGGGACCCATGGCTCGGGCGGCGGCGGCGAGAAGGGACGTCGGTCCTCTGACATCCGCGGTCCCTAACCGGATAAAGGCCGCAGCCGCCCCCACCCCGAGGCCCCCAGGGCTCCTGCGCGCGGCCGGGGCTGCTGGGCCTGGTGGGGCGGCTTCGTTTCTCCAGCCTGTTAATCTTTGGGCTGTTTGGGGAACTTCCAACTTCATAGCCCCGAGGTGGGGGTTTCCCGCTGGACCCCGGGTGTTGGGGGGACGGAGGGCGAGCTCAGGGGGTCGGGAGCCCGCAAGAGCCTCGGCCGCGCGATCCGCTGCTCCCCGCGCAGGCCGAACCCGCTGCTCGACGGCGGACGCGCCCCTTAATCGTCCAGAGGCGCGAATCTGGGGGTACGTCCCCCTTGGGGAGTGGGGGGCGGCTGGGCTCCATCGCACAGCGGGCAGCCGAGACCCAGAACATTCTCAGTGGGCGATCCCCCGACCCCACCCACACGCACCTGCATTCATGAAAACGAGCAGGGCATGGGGGGGGGTCACAGCATTCGGGGGGCTTTCCCGCTCCCCCGAGTGACGGCTCCTGGGGGGAGGGGGACAGTCGGGCCAGGAGAGCGTGGTGTGACCGTGCTCCAAACCGGGTGCTCTACTCCAGAGACCCGGACTCTAGAAAATCCTTCCAGGTCAGGGAACCCAGCTGGCATTTCTCTGAGGCGGTGGGAGCGTCTTTGGTAGGGGGGACAGAACTCCCCTCTCCTGCCCAGGAAGGCCCAGGCACGCAACTCTTCCCCTTCAGCCTCGGCTCAGCCACAAATGGGGTCCTGGAGTCCCGGCGCCGCGGGAGCCCAGAGCGGGGGGCTGAGAGCTCAGCACAAGCCCTCGGTGGCTTTAGCTGGGGCTTTGGCCGTCACCGCCGAGCCCTTTCGGTGAGCTGGGGGCCTTTGCTGTCCTCCCTTCGCTCTCTGCCAGCTGGGTGGGTTAGTGGGGTTGCCGCGGTGACCAGTCTCCCATCGCCATGGCACCAGGAGGTAAACAGTTGGACGCCGCAGAGGCTCCCTGAACCCCCAGATTTCTGTGGGAGCGTGGGCGGCATGGAGGCCATCAGCTCTGCAAACGCTGCCCCCGCCCCCACCAGCGACCGGCTCCCCTGAAACCCTCCCCCGTCCCGCCCACCTCCATGGCCCCCAGGATGAGGTGAGCCCCGCTGTGCTTTTCCCTCTGTCCTTCCGTACGCTGAGGCTGGAGGGTGAGTGGTTTTCCCTCCGGCCTAATTCATCTCAGCGCAGCGACTGCGCCCGAGTTCAAGCACAGGCCAGTGGAGCAGAAGAAATAGAATTTAATCGGTTAGTTAAGCCACAGCCCCTGCCCTCTGGACCGGCCAGTGTGGGCCACCTGCAGGCAAGAGTAGAGGCTGGGAGAGCGGAGGGGGGCAGAGACCCGCCCCCAGCCAGGACAGAGGGCCTCCCGAGGGGGCACATCCGAGTTGATCCGGAGGACGAAAGGATTTCCAGCTGGCAGGAAGAGGAGAGGCCCTCTGGGGACTGGCAGGAGCAACCGCGCGTGCCTTAGTGGTAGAGGATAACAGCTGTGGTGACATCTAAACTCGCTCGTGCAATCTGTGACGACCGACATTAGGGGGCCGTGGCCGTCCCTGCAGGCTGGGGGAGCCCCCGGGGTCTCGCTTGGCCCGGGAAGGAGGCGGGAGGCAGGAAGCACAGGGTGAGCCAGTGTCTGCCAACAGGAGGGACGGAAAAGTTTCTGAGTAACTGGGTTGGCTGAGGCATAGGGTTTAGGCTAATTTGATCCGGCTTATGAACCAGCTTATGAAAAGTCTCAAATGCCAGGCTGAGAACTGGGGACTGGACGTTGTGAGCGAGCTGATTAGAGCCAGCCTTCCGAGAGACCTGCTGTCATTCATTCCACACCCACCGGGCACCTCCTAAATGCCAGGCTCCTGGTTTGGCTGAGGAGCTGAGGGGCCAACCCAGCGAGGGGCACGAGCCTTGGGCAGAGGAGGGTGCAGAGCTGCCTCTGTCTTGCTCCCCACTGCACACTCACTGCTCAGCCAAGCCCCTGCCCATGGTTGGCTCTCGGTCTATTTCTGAATTGGTGAATGAATGAGCCAAGGGGGACAGATGGGACAGGGCAGCAGCGTAACTGACAGGCTTGGTGAGGCTGGGACTGAGGAGGTGAGAGAGAGGGACGAGGGGAGAGGGATGAGAGAAGCTTGCTCAGAGTCTGGGCTTGGGGGGTCAGTGGGCTCTGGGTGCCCCACGCATTGGCCAAGACAGGGCCAGGGCTGGGGGTGGGGCCGTCGGAGAAGAGCAGGTGTGGGAGCAGTTGGGGCAGTGTCGTTCGGGACAGTACTGCAGCCTCCCTGACACCTGGGCTTCGTCTAATCCCCAGAGCCCATTTTGTCCTCCCTTGCAGGACTTCCCACATGCCCTGTTGTATTATGACAGTGCAGAAGTTCTGCCACTCTGTGACTTCGAATGCACTATTTAACCATTCTGAGTCTCCATTTCTTCAGGTGTAAATTGGAAATAATCATGATAAACCTGCCTCATTGGCTTGTTGGATTAAATAAAGAAGGGAAGGGAATTCCTTAGCACAGTGCCTGAACATTAGGCAAGGGCTCTAAGTTAGACACAAGCAGCTTAGTATTTCCCACAGCAACAATGTATTTCTTTTATAATCACATACAATAAGTTAATTAAGAAAAAAGACACTTTCCCTCCTGTGCTGCAGTAGGGTGGTGAAACTGCTCCTTGGGGAAGGAGGGGATGGGGGGTCCGGGCCTGGCCTCACTGGCCCAGGGTTGGGGGGAGGGGTAGGTAGCTCTCTGGGTGGGACATTCCACAGCACTAGCCACATCTGGAACACACTTTTCTCCTCCTGGAATCTCGACCTGAACAGCTGAATCGTATTGCAAAGCAGTTCATTCCGAAACCCATATGTTCAGAAATGGGGAATAAAGAGTCCATTAATCCCTGAGTCATTTCTGCGGAAAACGAAGACCCTTCCTAGGAGTGAGACAGCCTCTGCCTTGTGGCCGAGTAACAATAACCTTGTGACATCTCAGTGCATCCTCTTCCACCCTGATCTCTTCCTGTACTTGGGAACAATGTTGATTTTCCTCCCTAGGTGGGAGCTGAAAATCTGCAGCTGGCATTTGGAAGCTTCCCATTGCCTGAGTTATAAAAATGCAGAGTTCAAAAGAGGGACAACTCCCCTCACCGCCGAGCAGGGGTTTCCCTGGGAAATAAGAGTCGATTCTCCTAACTTGGCTCACTGTCTCCACGTGGGGCAGGCATTGCTGGGAGGGAGGGCAGCCTGTGCTGTACCCCCCAGAGAAGAGCAAGTGGGACTCCAACGTCCGGCTCCCCTCGCCGTCTTGCAGCTCAGCCTCAGACTTGAGCACACCTGGACCCATCCTGGAGTCGGAGACCTGAGCTGCGCTTTGGAACCCATCTGGGGCAGACGGAGGAAGCTTTGGTAACTGCCCGTCCCAGAAGCTGGCCTTGTTACTGAGAGGCAGGGGGTTAAACCTGTGGGCTCTGAGGCTGTATCATCTGTTATCATCCAGCTGTGTGGCCTGTGTGCCTCGGTTTGCCCATCCGTAAAATGGGGTGAGATTACTTAGCTTATAGAGTCATGTGAGTGTAATCCCTTCAAAATATGATCATTGTCATTATTATTGATTTTAACATAATTTTGGATATTCCCTCCCTTTATTAACTTATTTTGCAAGTTCTTTGTAGCAGATATTATAAGTTTTGCATTTTTGAAAGTTTTGATTTTAGATTTCCCATTACTTCTTTTTCTATACGTAATTCACATGCCATAACAATCACTCATTTAACATGTGCATTTCGGTGATACATGCAGCTGAGCAAACAACACCACAGTATAATTTTAGAATGTTTTGAAATGTCCCAAAAAGAAACCCTGCACCCATTCACAGTCATTCTCTTTTCCTGTCTCCTGACTCCTGACCCAGGCAATCTACTTCCCATTTCTGTGGATTTACCTCTTTTGGACATTCCATATAAATGGAATCATATAAATATGTGGTCTTTGTGTCTGGCTTCTTCCACTTAGCATAATATTTTCAAAGTTCATCCATGTTGTAGCACGTATCAATACTTTATTCTTTTTCATTGCCAAATAGCTTTCTATCTGAATAGTATTCCATCACATGGACACACTACATTTTGTCTACCCAGTTATCAGTTGATGGACATGTACGTGGTTTCCACTTTTTGGCTATTATGATTAATGCTGCTACAAACATTCATGTACAAAATGTTGTGTGAATGTATGTTTTCATTTCTCTTCAGTCTATGCCTAAGAGTGGAATTGCTGGGTCATCACTCTGTTGAGAATTTTGAGGAACTGTCCAACTGTTTTCCCTTTACCTTTCCACCAGCACTGGAGTTCCAGTTTCTCCACATCCTTCTCAACACTTGTTAATGTCGTTTTGTTATAGCCATTCTAGCCAATGTGAAGAGGTAGTTCATTGTGATTTTGACTGGTATTTCCCCGAGACTAGTGATGCTGAGCATCTTTTCATGTGTTTACTAGCCACGTGTTTATCTTCTTTGGAGAAATGTCTATTCAAATCCATTCTTAAATTGGGCTATTTGTCTTTTATTATTGAGCTTTGAGTTATATATTATGGATACAAGTTCCTTGTCAGATAGATGGTTTGCAAATTTTCTCTCCTGTGTGTAGGCTGCCTTTTCACTTTTGTGATGGTATCTTCCGATGCACAAAAGTTTTTACTTTTGATGACGGGCCAATTTATTTTCTCTTCTTTCACTTTTGCTTTTTGTGTTGTATCTAAGAAACCATAGCCTAACCCAAGGTCATGAATATTTACTCCTATGTTTTATTCTAGGAGTTTTATAGTTTTAGCTCTTTCATTTAGGCCCATGATCCATTTTGAGTTAATTTCTGCATATGCTGTGAGCTAGGGGTCCAAATCTATTCTTTAGCATGGGGCTCTCCAGTTGTCCCTTCACAATTTGTTGAATAGACTACTTTTTCTCCATTGAATTCTCCTGTCATCCTTGTCACAAATCGACTGACCATCCATGTGAGGGTTTATTTCTAGATTCTCAATTCAACACAGTCTTGATTACTGTAGCTTTGTAGTAAGTTTTGAATTGAGTTCCCCAACTTTGTTCTTTTTCAAGATCATTTTCATTATTCTGGGTCCCTTGAATTTCCAGGTAAATTTTAGAACCAGCTTGTCAATTCCTACAAAAATTCCACCTGGGATTTTGATAGGGATTGCATTGAATCTCTAGATCAGTTTGGGGAATATTGCTAACTTAACGAGATCAAGTCTTCCAGCCCATGCACATGGGATGTCTTTCCTTTTATTTAGATCTTTTTAAATTTCTTTCAACGATATTTTATAGTTTTCAGAGTATAGGTTTTGCATTTCTTTTATTGAATTTATTCCTAAATATTTTATTCTTTTTGATGCTATTGTAAATGGAATTGTTTTCTTAATTTAATTTTCAGATTGTTCATTGCATATGTATAAAAATATAGTTAATTTTTTATATTGATCTTGTCCTACAACCTTGCTAAAATCGTTTATTAGTTCTAGTAATTTTTTAGGGAATTCCTTAGGATTTTCTACATACCAGATATGTTATCTGTGAACAGAGATAGTTTTACTTCTTCCTTTCTAGTCTGGATATCTTCTATTTCTTTTTCTTACCCAAATGCTCTGGCTACAACTTCGAGTACAGTGTTGAGCAGAAGTGACGAGACACTTGTCTTGTTCCTGATCTTATGGAGAAAAGCATCCAGTCCCTCATCTTTAAGTGCAATGTTAGTTGTGGGTTTTTTGAAGATACCTTTTATCAGGGTGAGGAAATTCCCTTCTATTCCTCATTTTCTGACAGTTTTTATCTCGAAAGGTGTTGGATTTTGTCAAGTGCTTTTTCTTTCGCTATGGAGATGGCCATGGGATTTCTGTCCTCTATTCTTTAATATCATATGTTACATTGATAGATTTTTGGATGTGAAAATAGCCTTGCATTCATGAGATAAATTCCACTTGGTCATTGTATAAAATACTTTTTGTATTTTGCTGGATTTGGTTTGCAAGTATTGTTGCATATTAATATAATTTTCATAGTGCCCTTTCATATAAGTTCTGACACTCACGTTGTCTTCACATATATTATGCCATGTCATGAAAATATTAACATTATATTGATTTGTTCCTTCTGTTTTTGAAGCTCTGGAATATTTTTATTTCCCCTACATAGGATCACCTTCACCTGTAAAATACGAGAGGACCCTCAGTTATATTTGCATTATAGTGTTTTGCCCCTCTTAGAATTTCAGGAATAGAAGGATCTTTACTAATCAACTGGACCCACAGTTTTCAACTGTTTCTTAGAGTTTTCTTAGTTGTGTTCTGTACACATTATTAAGGTGTTTTTTTTAATGTATCTTTAAATATTTAAAAAACCCAAATAAATGAAAACAGTATTCACGTGCCCCACACCAAAATTAAATATACTGGATATCTCAGCCAAAATTCACTTGTGTCCCAATAGATTTTTTAAATAAGTGACTATTACAAATAAATTATCAGGTGCATTTAGATAAAATACTACAAGTGGCTATTTGGTGCATTGGGTTTCTGTGGAAGACCTTATTTGCAGTGAGGCCATGCCTGTCACTCAATGAGAAACTGAAGGGCAGGTCACTTGCCCACGCTGGGGGCTGAGCTGGCCCAAGAAGCAGGCCCCCTCCTCTCAGCCCAGTGCCCCTGACCTCCTATGCTGTTTTCCAAATGTCATTTGAACCAAGCAAATGGTACTTCACTTGGGATTTTCCATCTTCATGAGCCAGGGATTGCTTGAATGCACACAGCCCTCGCCACTGGGTGACCTAAGTTCTGTCCCGGTCCGTCTGTCTGTCCTGGGGTGGGTGCACACACATCTCTGGGTGATTACGTGATTCCACGTGAGGGATTTTCCCTCTATTCTGCAGTTCTCAGGTGGGACAGAGGAGAAAAGAAAGGCGATTGGAAGTGTGCTTCAGAAGAAGTTTCCAGGACCCTGCCAGCATTATTGACTTATCTTTGGAGTCGGAGTTGACAAAGGGAGCCTGTCCAACCTCACATTCACTGGGAATTTGCAGAGTTTTGTTAGATTGGAATGGATGAAATCCGGGGAGATTACCTCTGAGAAGTGAGACCGGAGACCCTGAGTGGTGGACGTGGCCAGTCCCAGGTGGAGAGCAGAAGGCCTGAGCTGGGGCCTCTGTCCTGCACACAACTGGGCCTTCCATCGGGGCTGCGGCTCTTCCAGTGTGACTGTGTGCGGACCTGGGGTCTCTCTGATAGGACCCACCAGACCTGGCTGAATAGGAGGCTCGTAACCAACCGCTGACAACCCAGAGGCCTCTGTGGGCAGGAGGCTCCATGGCGGACACGGGCCCCTCTGCCGTCTGGGCGGCAGGCAGGGCTGGGAAAGCAGTCGTGTGTCAAGTGACACTAGCTGGGGTAAGAGTGGTTTCCATGCGTAAGCCTTAGTAGAAAGGAGGACAGCGTGGACAGCATTTGAGGAGTTTAGGGGTTAGTCACCAGGAACGGAGACCGAGAGTTGTATTTTCCCTTTTTTCCAATGTACATTTTCATACAGAGCAGAGGGTTTTACACACGCAAGACCACCTTTGTTGCTTTCTTGCTCTCTTCCTCACAAATCCCATCAGTCTTAAAGTGGGATGGAAATTTTCAGTGTGAGTCATTCTAGGACATGTGTAAGGGTCAAATGCGTTAATAGACGTGTAAATTTATTAGAATAGCGCCAGGCATTGTCACTGCTGTCATTAGGATTATTTATCAGGTCCTCTGTGTGTGCCCCGCGCCTTTCTTACCAAATGGTGTATATTCTGGGTGTTTGGGAGGATAAAAAAAAAAATTTAAGTAAAAGGAAATGTGCTGGTTTGAATGTATTGTGCCCCCCAAATGCCATTATCTTTGTAGTCTTGTGGGGCAGACGTTTTGGTGCTGGTTGGATTTGCTTGGAATGTGCCCCACCCAGCTGTGGGTGATGACTCTGATGAGATGTTCCCATGGAGGCGTGGCCCCACCCATTCAGGGTGGGCCTTCATCAGTGGAGCCACATAAATGAGCTGACTCGGGGGGAGGAAATGGAGTGCAGCTTGGAGTGATGTTTTGAAGAGGAGCAAGCTTGCTAGAGAGGAACGTCCTGGGAGAAAGCCGTTTTGAGGCCAGAGCTTTGGAGCAGACGCCAGCTGCCTTCCTAGCTAGCAGAGGTTTTCCGGACGTCATTGGCCATCCTCCGGTGAAGGTGCCCGATTGCTGAGATGTCACCTTGGACGCTTTGTGGCCTTAAGACTGTAACTGTGTAGCCAAATAAATCCCCGTTTTATAAAAGCCTATCCATCTCTGGTGTTTTGCATTCTGCAGCATTAGCAAACTAGAACAGGAAATATTCTTGCTTTCATAGCTTTTGGGGTTAGCAAACGAGGAGAAAGTGAGAACAACCGGCCTGCAGGTGAGCTGTGGTGGAAGTGACTTAGGTGTCCAGGGCACAGACAGCAGAGGGGTTAAAGATGACACCAGAGCACACATGTCACTACCGAATCCGTGACAGTGGCTGCACCCGGCTGCGCATAGGGAACGTTGAGCAAATACTGAGATGCTCCTTGCCTGGGAAGCCCCCCAGACCTCGGTGGTCCCCGGCAGTCCTGGGGGCTTCACCCCCATTCTCATTGTCCCCACCGTGTCCTGTTCTAGCTCAGCACCTGTGGGCTCTCTTGTCTCAACGCTACAGGCCTGTTTCCTCCAGGCGATTCTGAGCTCTCGAAGGCTCCACTTCTCAGTCCACAAGGCCAGGTATGTGCCTGGGAAATCAAAGGAATTGATACGTGTGTGTGTGGAGCGGGGGAGGAGTCCTCATATTTGATTTGGGAATATTGTAAAGAAAATGAGAATTGTCTGAAATGGTGTGTTCTTAGTTCCCTGGTCAAGTCCTAGAAAACACACATTCCTTTTGGACGTGCTCACAAACTTCTCTCGGGCTCTCACCTGGGATCCGCTCCAGTGTCACAGTCTCAGCAGGAGGACCACACCTCAGGGTCACGGTCACACTCTCAAGGTTGCTGTCACACTTCAGGGTCACTGTCACACTCCAAGGTCACTGTCTTAGCAGAAAGACCATGCTCCAGGGTCACCATCTGCACACTCCAGGTTCACTATCTTGGCAGAAGGCGTCGTCTTCCTATTCTTGACAATTAAAATTATATTTGTGCATTTCTAATTTTCTGTGGTGGGTATAGTAAACACAACAAAACAACTGTACCAGTTTGAATGTATTATGTCCCCCCAAATGCCATTATCTTTGATGTAATCTTGCGTGGGCAGACCTATCAGTATTAATTAGATTGTAATTCTTTGAGTGTTTCCATGGAGATGCGACCCACCCAACTGTGGGTGATGACTCTGATTGGATAATTTCCATGGAGGTGTTGGTCTGCCCATTCAGGGTGGGTCTAAACTAAATCACTGGAGCCATATAAATGAGCTGACAAACAGAGGGAACTTGGTGCAGCTGTGAGTGACATTTTGAAGAGGAGCCACAGCCAAGAGGGACACTTTGAAGAAAGCACAGGAGCTGCAGATGAGAGACAGTTTGAAGACGACCATTGAAAGCAGACTCTTGCTCCAGAGAAGCTAGAGAAAGCAAGCTCCCCAAAAGCAACTGAGAGTGACATTTTTGAGGAGCTGCAGCCTAGAGAGGAATGTCCTGGGAGAAAGCCATTTTGAAACCAGAACTTTGGAGCAGATGCCAGCCACGTGCCTTCCCAGCTAACAGAGGTTTTCCGGACGCCATTGGCCATCCTCCAGTGAAGGTACCCGATTGCTGATGTGTTACCTGGGACACTTTATGGCCTTAACACTCTAACTGTATAACCAAATAACTCCCCTTTTATAAAAGCCAATCCATTTCTGGTGTGTTGCATTCCGGCAGCATTAGCAAACTTGAACAACACACCTGACTTCAGGGTCATGCAGACCTGAACCTCCATTTCCTCACCTGCAGAATCGGGCAGCATTTCCCCTTGGGGTTCTTGACGATTAAATGGTAATGGACATAGAAGGGCCCCGAGCTCAGGAGACCCCATCAGATGGCAGCTCTTGTTCCCAGCAAACCCTCCCATCACTGATTGCGATTTCCTGATCTATGGGTGAGTTTTCCTAAAATTTATCGGGTCCAGGTAATGTAAGGACACACGGAGCAGTTGTGTGTTTATTGTGACATAAAGGCTGGTAAATGAAGGGGCAAAGCGAGCATCTAGCCTGTGAACTCTACCAATGGACAGCCAAGTAATCGAGAAAACTTTTCTCATTTCAGAATATTTCAGCTAATGATGAAGAACACTTGATAAAAGTAGAATTGTTAGGTCAGAATCATTCAGGAATCCACGCAATGCAGTGAGTCATGGTTTAAGTAGAGAGTTTAAGGTTTATTAGAGGAAGAAAGCAGAAGAAAGCAGGTGGGAGCCAGCAAAAGGAAAGAAAGAAAAAACGGCTCCAGCCCTCTAACTGAGAGCAGCATTTTTTAGAGGAAAAACCCACGTTGGGAGGAAGGGTGTTGGGGGGAAGGGTGCCTGTGAGTGTATCCTGTGCCTCGATTGGGTGGGTGCCTATTAATTTCCGGGCTGATCGGTTGCCAGGTCTCTGAGCATTACTCTTCTTTGAAATGTAGCTGTGTTTCTAGCTAAGGAGAGCAGGCCTTTCTGGTTGTTCATCTTATGGACATATCTGACCATGTCTTACCCACCTTTGAGGCATCACTGTGGCTGGAACAGCCTTGAACAGCCTCATTCTTTAGTTTATGGGGCACCTATTTTCTGTGAGATAAGCAGCAGGGCCCCTGGATCAGACGTTCCTCCTGTATGTTAGATTCTTTTTTCTGGGGTCTGATAAGAATGTCACCAATTTTCAACCCCTAATGAATTCATAGGTATTGGCAACTGAAATACAATTAAAATATAATGGGCATTCTGGTAGAAGAACACAGCACCACCTACGAAATAGTCTTACCCAAAAAAGTTGAGCTCAAATTCGTGCAAGCCTCTGGATACAACCACCAATGCACAGCTGCTCCTTGGCCCCCTGAGCCTGGGGGTGCCCGGTGCTGCCAACCTCGGGCAGAGGTCCTGGGAGGGGCCGGAACCAGCTCAGAGCCTCTTGGGCAGGGGATTATGGGGTCACGAGCACCCGGGGCACAGTCTAGAGCAGGGGGCAGGGTGCTGGGTGCTTCGTCTCCTCGGCCCCATGGGCTTCTAGACCCTGTGGGCAAGGGCCGGAGCGGGCCCCAGGGCAGGGACCCGTCTCCCTTGGGTCTCAGGGTGGCCCCTCCATGCTTCCCTGCTGCTGACTTTCCACCGCTGGGCTCTGGGGTCACAAGGCTCTGCCATCGGCCCAGGGCAGTTACACGTGGCACCTTCGCAAAACTTGCTGAATTTGTCCCCGTTTGTAAAGGGGTGGGGGGTTGTGGTGAGGATTAAGTGAGAAAGGGGCACACAGCAGGCCCTCAACAGATCAGAGAGAGGGAGGCCAGATCTTATTTAATGGGGAAAAGTGGAGGAAACTTTTGAAGAAAAGGCTGTGAGGGAGTGACCCCTCCGTAGAGACTATCGTTTGAGGAGCGGAATTTGGAGGGACTAACGGGGGCAGCCCGGCAGGAGGCAGCTGTGTGAGGGCACAGAGGCTCTACCTCCTCAGGAGGGGGGTCTCAGAGCCGGGCCGGGGTTTGTGCTCGGGGGGCTGCTGAGGGGGCCGGGGAAGGGGCACAGGCGGGAGGCAATGGATGTTTTCTGTATTTTGTGCCATCTTCCTGGAAGTGAACAGAGATTGGCAATCTGATAATTTTCTCAGAGAGGCCCCAAATTTCTTTGACTTGTGCTAGATCCCTTGGACTGGGGTGCCTGGAAGCCAGTGCTGTGTTTTGTTCTCCCTGATAAATCTCCAACTTCTAGCACATTGCCTGGTGCGTAGTAATTGCTCAATAAAAACACGTTTAGTGAACTATTTCAAAGTGGATTTATTGCTTTTGACGGAAGACTCTTTATTTTGTGTGTTGGCTCCAAAGCTTCTGTGGGCGTCTCAAGCTTATCTGGACCCACTCGCTTCTGCAAACCTGCTTCTCTCCCGAGTTCCTGCTCTGGTGGGTGCCACCCACAGCTCCCTGAGCCAGCAGCCGGGGTGCTGCACCCAGGCCTCCCTCTTACTACCCCTTATGTCGGATCAGCTGCCGTGTCTGGGTGATTCTACCATTTAGCAGTTTTTGAACTTACCCAATTCACTACCACAAACCTAGCTCATGCCACTATTTTTCCTCCCCTGAGATTTGGCAGCAGCCATTTAACTGAGAAATGAGAAGTGAGAAAATCAAGGTCAGGAGGAACATGGCAACATCCCAGAGAATCAATCAAAGGGGTTTAGCTTCCTTACACCAGAAACCAACTCAGCCATCCATCCATTCATCCATTTATCTATCCATTCATCCATCCATCCATCCACCCATCCGTCCATTTATCCAGCCATCCATCCATTTATCTATCCATCCATTCATCCATTCATCCATCCATCCATTTATCCATTCATCCATCCATTCATCCATCCATTTATCCATCCATCCATCTATTCATCCATCTATCCATTGGTACATCCATCCATCCATCCATCCATCCATCCATCCATCCATTTGCTTGTTCAGCCCTAGACTTTGACCTTGTCTGTGCCTCAGGCGAGGAAGAAAGAAGAGCCCAGAGACACCAACTAAAACAGTGTGGCAGGAAAGAGAAGAGAAAAAGAGCAAGTGTCCCAGAGTCTGGGGAAGCCACGGGGTCCGCCTCGTGCGCAGGGAGCTGGGTTTGCAGCTGCTTCTGCATCCTGACCACTCTCTGCCTCGTGTTCACGTTTTTGCAGCCCCCGTGAGGGCTGAAGGTGACCACACAAGAAGATGGCCAAGATCAGCACGCAGCACTCCCACCCTTCCCCGGCCCACCTCGCAGAAAGGAGCGTGGCCCGCGGTCTCCACTGCATTGAAAGTGGCCTCAGCCGGTAAGAACCTTTTCATTTGCTCCCGGGGCAGGATATCCTCCCAGCTGAGCTGGGCCTGGGGGAAAGGTGTGTTCCTATTGGCAAATCACAGGCTGTGGCGCAGGGGTGGCATCGTGGTGTTCCTTCTAACTCCACTTCTCATCACTCTGAATCCTCACAACCCCCCCATTTTACAGCTGAGGAAAATGAGGCTTAAAAAGTTATAAAACTTCTAGAACGTAACAAACGAGTCAATGCAGCAGACTAAGCTCTACTGTAAAACCTCCCCCAACTGCCACCCTTTCCCATGCATACACCAAACATTTGCTGCATTCCTACTGTGCGCCAGTTGGGGTAGTACGACTCAGAGCCTGGCCCTCACTTCCTGGGGAAGGTCGGGGTGCAGGCTGGCCCGGGGCACTGGGGGCAGGTAAGGGTGGGACCTTGACTTCCACCGCTAACCCTGTCCTAACGTACTAGGAGGCCTGGGAGAGTGCACTCAGCCTCACTGTGCCTCAGTTTCCCCCACTGTTTGGACAGAATTATTTTCCAAACTCCTGGTATAACAGTGGGGACATGGGAGAGTACCTGGTGGGTACAAATGGACTTACATTTTTATGTTCCTTAAATTAGCAATGAGATGAGTCAGTTAAATCATGAGAAACTTTCTTTCCAATATTTGCTATTTTGGTCCTAAACATAGAGCATCGAAAGCTCCCTCCCCCAAAGCTCAGACACCAATTATCTGATGGTCAGAAAATGCAACCATCCCTCAGCCCCCATCTCTGTACCATGGGCCTCATCCATCATTTCTTCACTCATCTCTCTGTGTGTCATTTCCTCTCTCGGACATGTTTGTTTTTCTGTTTACGTTCTTGGTCCCAGCTCCTCAATGATCTCTGCTAATAAGTGATGGACAACAGTTTCCAAAGAGAATAAGTTCCCAATACCGCAAACTTACGTAGCCTTCGGATCGCGCCGTCTGAGATCCCCGCAGAGGAAGCAAAGGCCCAGCGTCTCCTGGAGTCCAGAGCTCAACAGGGGAAGGACCGAGGCTCTCAGGGTCAGGGAGATATTGGCGCAGAATAGAACCTCCCCCACGTCCCCGTTTGCCTCTCGCAGGGCTTGGCAGGAGCACCTCAGGGAGCTTCCCGGCTCCCCGGAGCACAGAAGGCAGCGGTGGGGTCTCCGTCTGGCTCCTTCTGGTGAGATATGGAAAGGGAGGAGGCAGGACCAGTCGGGGGGCCGGAGCCCCTGCCCCAGAAGCCCACTCGACCAGGCCCAGGTGGACCCCAGAGCTGCCCGGGCCGGGGGCCGACAAGCCTGACTGTGGGGTGGTCAAACGGGTCCCACAGGCCTCTTGAGAGGCAACTGTGAAAATGAACTGCCAGCTCCTTAAGCCATGTGACGCTGAGAGAAGAGGCTCTGGCCCTGCAGGGGCTCAGGGTCAGGGGCTCGGAACGGACGCCCTCCACGGTCACGAGCTGCCTTCATGGGTGAGAAGAGGCCCCCTCCCCTCCGATCCCCGTCCCACTGACCGGTGTGGTGGCCACACAGGGCAGGCTCGGGCCACGCTGCCCAGCCTTGAGCACCAGCTCTGCAACTGGCCAGTGCTGAGAAGTGGCCCACGCTCGCCAAGCCTCGGTTTCTCCCATGGCAGGAGTAGCATCATCCTTACAGGATGATGGTGAATGAAAAGTTCTTTTTGCATCCCTGCTGGGAAGAAGTGTTCGAGAAAGACTCACGTTGGTATTGAAGACAATTCACCCGCTCCATGACCTGCTCCCTGCTCGGGGCTCCCCGTCTGGGAAACCTGCCCTCCCACCTCTGGCCTCGGCGAGCCCCAGTGGCCCGGCTGTCTGGAACTGGCCATGTCCTGCCTGTGTCAAAGTGAAAGTCGTGCTTTCTCCGCCGGACCCTTGGCTGGCTCTCACTGAACCCCACTGGGAGCCCACCTAGCTGTTTGCTTGATGACAGACTGATGCAGAATTCCATTGACAAGCTACAGAGATCTCCAAAGAGAGAGAAAGCTTGCTTCCTTCATGAGAGAGATGTGCTTGGCGTAGCAAACGGAAGTTTCCAGAATATGTACCTTAGAGCCATCCAGGAGTGCGAGTGTGTGTTCAGGATGTGGGTGGGCAGCTATGGGCGCCGAGGGTGGGCCCCAGGCCCCCTCCCCTGCCCCGCAGCACAGCCGCCCATTTGCCTATTCACAGACCAGGTTTCCATGGAAGACTTGTTTGAACAAAGTACCTGGGACATACACGTAAAACTTTTAAAGTCTCCAATCCCTATTTTTGCAAAAGGATAGAAAGAAAAAAAAGGTGTGTTTGGGCTCTTAGCCTTGAAATTCCAGTCCTTTTGAAAGCTTTTCGGAGAAATAATTGGGAATTTGTGTACATAGAGATTCATCTCTCCTGATCCTTGACGGTATCAAGGAGCCCAGCCCACCTCTGAGGCTCCCGGGAGGGGCTGCCCCCACCTTACCTGATGGCAGGCCACATTTTCTGCTTTTCTTCTAAAGATTATAATCGTCTTCCTCGTGAAGAGTCCTGAGGAAGGACAAAAACTCTTCATTTGGAAACATCACGTCTACAACCTGAGAACTCCAGAAACAAGCCGAAACGTCTGGAGCTTTTCTTTTCTACTCAGACCTTCGTTGACGCAGTGGTTAAGGAGCTGTCTGGAGTATTTTTGATGAAAATGCAGGAGAGAAAGAAAAGACGGCACCACAGAGAATTGCAGCTGGGACCAGGGGCACCCCAAATCCCAGAGTCATCTGGTGTAGCTGCTCTCGTGACGGGGTTTGTGGCCCTCAGAAGACAGGCTGCTCCCTGAGTGGGGCCCAAAGCAATTATCACCAGAGAAGACCGTCCTCTGCCTGTGTCCCCAGGACTGGAGACTCGAAATGCGCTGATCTCATTTCCAGTCACACGTAGCCAAGGGCCCTGGAAGATTCCAGATGCTCCAGAGTGCAGCCCTTACCAGCAGCTCTCGCGGAACCTCTGCCCGCAGTAACTCCGCTTTACAAGTAACCGAGACCCTGCCGGTTGCCACTTGGAAAGGACGTTGTCCTTCACACGTGGTGTGCTGTCCACTGTGCTTGTCCTTTGGTGGCCGTGACCCCCTCCCGGGTCTGTCTTTGACGGTGATGCCACCACCGAGACTCGAGCCTGGAAGTGGGCGGGAAGCTTCGGGGCTGTCCCTCCTGACCTGTCGCCTTACAGACCCCGAGGCCCCTCCAGTGCCAGCTCTGCATTCTCGGGCGCTCTCCTCCCTCCCCTGTCCCCTCCCACCTGCTTGGTGTCTCACTGACCTGGGGAGTGGCTGACTGGTTGGGTTTATTACCCAAATGCCCCCAGGCACAGCACACCCCGGGAAAGCCTCTGGGGGTGAAAGAGAGGCTGAAACGGTGGGATTTCAGGCAAGTGGAGGGGTGCACTGGGGAGAAACGGGCCTCAGGGTCTGCGGATGGGAGGCGCTCACTGTCCTTCATAGCTAAATAAACGTGCTACTTGAACACTTAAACCAACAGGAAATCACCCCGTTTTTCTTCATTTCATTTTTGAAGGCCAGGAGATTGAAGCCCAGAGGGGGTAAGTGACTGACCCAAAGGTCACCAGCTGACAGGTGCCAGAGGGGGCTTTGGAGCCAGGCCACCCACTCCACACACTGTGGACGCCTGGTCCACATGGGGTAGCTCCAGGGGGCCCCTGGCTGGCTGTGCAATGCAGGCGGGGGCTCCCCACTCACCAGCTGCAACGTCGGGGCACTGGCTCCTCTGCCAAGGCTGAGGTGAGAGATGGACACTGGACTGGACAGAAAGGCTGTCCCGACTGCCCAGTGCCTGGGGTGCTCCAGGAGCCACCCACATGGACCCCTTCCCCGGGATCACCTCGGGGTCTGACGGGCACAGTTGCCAGCTGCTGTCCCCTCCAGGCCAGCGCCGGGACCCGGGACGGCAGAGATGGACTCCCTTGCCCCCCTGCAGGGGCTGACCTCGTGCCCAGGAACAGACAGCAGCTTCATGGGGTGCAGGCTCTTCCGAGGGGCAGAGGACCTGTGGTTTCTGACCTGCAGAGGGGCCTCCAACAGCGTCTCAGGGGCATCAGGGCAAGATGTGGGTGACCTGCTGTGGGTAGCCGGGGAGAAGTCAGCTCGCCCAACGAGGGGCGGCCGGCGGATGGACGCCTCCTGGAGGATGTCCCTAGTGGGTGCCACAGGCTCCGTCCCCAGCCACGTTGCATTCAGCCTCCATGTAACCAGGGCCATATGTGAAAACAGAGGGAGGCTTCTTGGAAGCTTGGCACTGGGGTGAGTGGCAGTGAATCTCAGCTCTGCTCCAGGCTGTGAGCCGTGGGGAAGTTTCTTCACCCCTACTAACCACCCTTGCTTCCTTTCCTTTGCTTTAGTGTGGATTAAATGACAAAATGCTGACGTGGAGAAAGCAATCGATAAAGGTTACGAGCTTTGTGTCCTGCGTTTGTGAATGGAGTGGAGCGGGGAGGAAAGGCCAGTACAGGCCTCTGTGGACCCAGGGCCCAAAGCATCGAGTGACAGGGACAGAGGGCAGGTCTCGTATTTAGTTCCCAAAACTCAATTGCACATGCTCAAGATAGGGCTCTCTGGTTTAGCAGCAGCTTGTGTCATAGGACTTTGGGTTTTGGCTGATGGCAGTTGGTGATGGGGCCACCAAAAAAAAAACAAAAAACCTGCAAACCATCAGGAATCTGGAGGTGTGGGCTCCAGTGCGACCCAGGCGGTCTCAGTCACCCTGCCCCCCAGGCGAGAACGTGGGAACCTGCTCACAGAAAGACCGGGACGGGGAGGAGACTTGACTCCAGTGAGAAATGGCGGGGCGAGCTGGGGCTTCTAGGCTGGAAAGCAGGGGCAGCAGAGGCGTGATGTTGCCTGGCTCCATGTGGTTCCAGCAGAAAAGTGGATCTGATGCAGGGAGGGTGAGAAAGGCAAGAATCTGCTGGCATTTGGAGCTGTCCAAGGATGGCCTGGAGAGGCCATAGGGGCGGTAGTGAGCTCCCCGCTGCTGGAGGTATGCAAGTCGAGGTTGTCAAGCTTTGGGCTGGGGCGTGGTGGAAAGGAGGAGGCAGCAGCTTAGCAGCTGAACCAGCTGAGTTTTGAGATTTGTCCCAGCTCTGGGATCCAGGACTCTGACTTCTTACCACTCGCCGGGGAGAGACAGAGCATTTTCCTGACATTAATTCTTGTCTCCTGCTTCCACTGCATTGCCACCTTGTCAAGAAGGCTGATTAGGGTGGAGTAGTTGGGTGGTAGAATTAATTTTTCCTGCCTGGTCTCTTCGTGACTCAGAGAATGCAAATCCCTGGAGCCCAAACCTGGAGGGCTTCTAATGAGGCTGATCAAACTTCAGTCCTCAGAGATATCAAGAGACAAGAAAATATTCTCAAACACATTGGTTTGTGCCAATATGCCAAGGAGCCAGCTCCAGTTCCAGCTACGCTCAGGCTTTTTACCCTGAATTGCACGGGTGGTGTCACCACCTAAGTTTTCTTTGTGTTGCAGAGGACAGAGACTAGGGTTTGGCAAAAGGGCACAGAGGAAGTGGATTTTCATGTGAAGATACTCTACAAACTGTTTGCAGTGTGTGCGGAGAGCTAGGACGTCTCTGTACCGTGTTCTGGAACCCTCCTCCTAATGCGCTGGCTCCCAGCAGGCTGCTGGAGGGGCACATGAGTAACCAGCAGCTGGGCACGCACGGCGTGGGAGCGGAGCTTGATGAGGTCCTGCGGGGGCTGGCCCATGAGCCAGGCTTCGAGGACGGGATTTCAGAAGGCAGAGATGTGTTTGGACCAGATTCCTTGGTCTGTGGCTCAGGGTGGCTCTGGGGCCTCCCCGACGGCCCCCTCCTCAGATGAGGACATTGCCAGCATTTGCTGCCGGCTCGGCCCCTTCCACCCGGCCGTGGGCAGTGGCTGGACACTCACCACCACCACAGTCCGGCTCGCTGTGAAGGAAAAGCCACATCCGCCCTGAAAGTCAGGATTTGCGGAGCGGGCACGGAGGCTCGGTGATGGTGCCTTCCCTCGTTAAGCCGGTGTCTGGCCGTCTCATTGCTGGCTGTGTCCGAGGATGGATGTGAGTGAAATCGATTTAGCTTGCTGCATATCTGGTTTCCTAGGACCCCCTCGCCGGGTGAGGCGACGTCGTCAGAGCTGCAGCAAGGGCTCGCCATGGAGACTAGAGGACAGGCTGGAGCCGGGCGCCCCTCCTGCACCGGCCAGGGGCCCCCCAGGTAAATGACAGTCTCCACTCCACCTTGGGAAGGTGCGGGATGTGGCGGAAAGAGGGTAACTGCGTCTCAGGGGGAGGTGGTGGGTGGGCTGGGGTTGCAGATTTGGAGAAGAAAGGTGCAAGGAGGAGAGCAGTCAGAAATCCATCCGTGAGTGACTTCCTCTTGAGCCAGGTGTCCTGCCCAGTAAAAAGTGATAACGAGGCACTGGCTCAATTCTGGGAGAATTCTGCAGAAGCCACTGAGGGAAGGTGGAAAGGCCAGCCCGCCTGGGTCACGGCTGAGGGCAGGTGACGCCAAGTCTGAGCAGCTTCTCCTGGGCACGTGCCCTGACCTGGCCCCGGCGTCTGGAAGGTGAGCTCTGTCTTCCTTCTGATGATATCTGATCTCAGCGTCAACAGCCACCCTCCTTGGGGGGTTTTCTCCCCCCAGGTCTCATCTAGAAAATGCACCTGGTGGGGGAGCTTAGACGTGCTGCCTTGTTACTTCCTGCCACCATTTTCCCCTATGCCTAGCTTGACATGGTCATGTTTTTTAAATCACTTTTTACTTAATATCATTGAAAATTTTTTCATTTATCTGTCTGGTTTTTGTATTTCTGCTGTGGAGGATGCTCACCTCCCGTAACTTATTTCTATTTAATGCTTCCACGAGGGCTGGATAGTAAGTGACTTCTGGTGTTTTTGTTTTACTGATAATACACTGTCTTGAGGCCCTCTGGTTGCAAGAAAGAGAAGATCTGCAAACCAGCTCCAGGTAGCGGCCAGGGCCAGTGGAGGCGCAGCCCAAGGTGGGGAGCCAGCGGGCGTGGCCGGGGCTGGGGAGGTGCCACTGAGCCGTCCTCTGGTTTCCCGTGGGGCTTGGTGGCCATCGCAGGCCATTTCCTGCACGTCTCCTCCGCTTGCTTACCTTTGGCATCCGGGCTTTCTCTGCTCACGGTCAGCAGGCGCGAGGCTCCCAACGGCCTTCGGCGTGAACCGTGAGCTGAGGCCCCCAACCCTTTCCCAGAGGGGCTCTCGGTTCAGTCTCGAGGGAGGGCCCGGCCCCCTGGGCCCACTCCCCATCCCTGGGCCCGCTGGCTGAGGCTGGGGGCTCAGGGCTTTGAACTGGGTTCACCCTCCGTGTCAGGGAGGAGGGGTCCGGGCGGGCAGGTGCCCCCACCACGGCCGCTCTGTGCAGCTCTGTGCAGGGGACGTCTCCTGCCTTCGATGGCTCCCTCAAGGCCCCGAGAGCGTGGGTTGGGACCGAAATGTGTGACAGTTCACGGCTCCTTTCTGGGCGGCTCAGACTGATCCCAAATGGGGACACCCGTCCGCCAGGGCCCTGCAGGTGCAAGTCGGGAAGCCAGGAGCAGAGGAAAAAAGCAGAGGGTCTCTCCCCCACCTCCAGTAGAGAATGGAGGGCAGGGGGCTGGGGTGGGGACGGCTCTGTCCCGGGACCTGCAGAAGCTGCTCCGAGGTGTCTGAGCCCATCGTGGCACCCCTGGGGCCCGGCGCCAGGAGAGAGGTTGGTGCGAGGGGTCGGGGTGAGGGGCCGAGAAACTTCCACAGGAGCCAGAGGAGGAAGCAGAGCTGGTAAAAGGCAAAATTAATGAGCTAAGGGGTGGGGACAGAAACTAAGCTGTGTCTGGGTGCCTGCTCCTTCAGCTGGCTCTAAGTTTTCTCTCATTTGAAAGTCGCACTTTTCCTGTGGCTCTGCCTGCCCGACGTGATGGGGGTCCCCCGGGCCAAGGGGGTGCCGAACAGAGGAGCCCCTGGATCCCCATCTGAGGGTCCCGACCACCAGGGCCGGGGGTCGGAAGGACAGAGCCTCAACACTGCCCTGCCTGGCTGCGGGCGGCGAGGGGGCTCCAAGGCTCCCAGTGGGCACGCCCGGCCGAGCCCCACTTCCAGCCCGTCTGTGCCCCTCCAGGCTGTCGCGCCTCGTCGTCTCGCTGCGTGCCTGGGCCGCCCGCCGTCTGCACCGCCAGGACCCGGGCCCTGACGCCTTCCTGGAGCAGTTCCACGGCACCGAGCTTGGGGAGGACACCCGCCGGGAGGGCAACGCGCTGGCCCCAGGCAGCCAGGAGCCGCCGGACCCGGGGAGCAGGTGAGGAGTGGGGAGGGCGCGGCACCACGTCGGGGGTGCTGTCCTGGAGGGGTACCTGTCCACGGGGGTGAGTCACCTGTACCGGCACCCCCACCCCCTCCACCCCACCCACCCCATCCACCCCCACCCCCTTCACTACCCCCACCCCTACCCCTCCGCCCTCCCCCCCCAGTCCCTCCGCCATCCCCCACTCCCACCCCCCTTCACCACCTCCTACCTCCACCCCCCTCCAGCACCCCCACTCCCACCCTCTCCACCACCCCCACCCCCAACCTCCACCACCCCCACACCTTCCCCCCCACCGCCCCCACCCCATGCTCCTGCCCAGATTGGAAGACAGGGTCCTGTGCCGTCTGTCACAGATGTGTGGAAACCTGATGCTGACCCAGGGAAACCCTGGCCTTGGACAGATGCTCCCTTCCCACCTCCCCTCCACCTGTTCCTGCCCCCCAGCAGGTGCTGCGCAGAGAGAACCCAGGGCCACCGTGGGCTGAGTTCAGTCCCTGAGCACCTGAGCCCGGCTCTGTGGGACACCTGGGCAGCCTCGAGCTGGGGAGAGCTGGGACCGGAGGACAAGCTTCCCCACCCTCGGCGCCGCACACGGTTCCTGCCTGAACCTACTTTCCAACAAAAGGGTTGAAAGGATCTCTTCTATTGGACGAGTCCTCTGAGTAATGAGATGTATGAGTTTAAAGGTGAAAATAAGCCTGGTTTTTGCAGAACAGAAGGTGCTTGTATAATTTGCTGGAGAGCATGCCTTCTGCTTCTCTGCCAAGGTAGGAGAAGGCCCAGGTTTGGGCTCCTCGGACACATCCACCTGAGGAGTGGAGGTCACGGGGCTGCAGGAGAGACACGACGTCACTTCCCAGAGCTCCACGGTCACCTCCATGTGTGCTTGCGGGTGTGCGGAGGGTATTTTTATACTAGATATTATGCAGTGGGTTCCAAAGCGTACAAGCATTTTTAAGATAAAATAAGAGCTCGAAGAAACATCTTGCTGGAGGCCCACGCCCGGGCTGAGCAAGGTGGGGTGTGAGCCCCCTGGGAGGCACCCCCGGGCCTGTGTCTTCAGGAGCTTGCACATCCAGCCCTCCTGCCTCCGGGCGGTGGGAAGGAGCCCAGGAAAGGCTGGGGGTGGGAGTTCTCAGCTCCCATGACGTGGCAGAAAGGATGGCAGACAGATGAGGAGGAAGAGAAGATGGAGCAGAAGGGGGATGGAGGAAGGAGAGGTTTTTGGCACTAGCCTGGCTCAGCAACTCGGGGAAGCAAAGACTTCCTTGGCTCAGTGGATCATATCATCTCCTCTGCAATCTTGGGCTAATGGAGGTGAATAGTAGACTCTTTGCCCATTTCCAATGTGATAAGATGAGCAGAGGGTTGAGCAGGACCACATCTGGGACAGCACCCAACTGTACCACAGGCACCTGGTCCCTCGCTCAAGGTTCAGACTAGGAGATGAGTGTGATGGTGCTGGGCAATCAGGGAGGCTTCCTGGAGGAGGAGGATTTTGACTTTTTTTTTTTTGAGGCAAAGTCCAATCTGCAAAGCAAAGTGTATGCCAAGGCTGGATTTCCAGTCAGATATTCAGTTTCCTGTGGGTTTGGCCTTATGGGAGTAGGAGAGCAGGATGTGGTGGGTACAAGCCGCTCTACTCAGTGGAGCTGAATTCTCTCTCCCCCCAGGGCTTTTGATTCCTCATGGGATTTTGGGGACCTTGCATTGGGATAGGGAGACCTGGCTGGAGAGTCAGGCCCGGGGTCACCTGCCCCTGGCCCAGTCACCATGGTCTCCTGAGAGCCCATCTGCAGGGACCGCTGTAGGCAAGCCCCCTCCAGCTCTATGAGGCCAAGCCGGCTTCCTTAAACCAGCCGTGTCAAACATTGTGCTGACAGTTGGACACGTGAGACAGGGTTTGTCCTACAGAACACCAGGCAACATTCAATTTTAAATAAGCATCTAGTTCGGCACAAAACCGGCCCTACTTCATGCTAGAGTCTCACATAGACGGGGCATGGCAGGTCCTGAAGCTTTAAGATGAATGGGTCAGGGCAGACAGACTAAACACTGAGAAAATTCTGTCCGTGGACTGTTTCTTGCCCTGCAAATTGGAAAAGCTCCTGAGCCGTGTTCCCGTGGGAGGGCGCGTTGGGGTGCCCTTGGTGGACGAGGGTGGCCCGTCGTTGCTGACTGCTAGATGTGTCCGTGCTGGTGCAAAAGGCACACAGCCCCCGGAATCCCCCAGGGACAGGCGGCATGTCGGGTCGTCTCTGTTCTCCAGGTGAACCGAACGACAGCGCGTGGAATCTGAGGCCGGTGAGGCTTCTGGGAGCTGGGTGCGATTCATGTGGTTAAGCCCCGTTTATCCAGAAGCCTCGGTTGAGCCCAGCCCATCTTCTTTCTCACAAGGCTTTGACTAGAGCTAACTCGTCACAAAAAGTTTTTGTCCCTCACAGTAACAGCACCCTCTGTTTTCCAAGCTGTGAGCAGAGAGGCCTGGGAGATGGGGGGGGGGGGATGGCAGAGGCAATGGGCCCCAGTAGCTGAAACTGAGTTCAGATCCCCGATGCTGGGTCTTGTCTGCCCCCTGTGGCGGCCAGCGTCTGGCCAGAAGCAGTGCCCACTCACCTGCCGCTGTCCCAGAGCCCCGGCTCGTCTCTCCCCTGAGGAGCTCCTGCTTCCCACCTTCCCAAACACCAGCCATTCCAGGGCCCCATTTGTTTCAGTGAGTCCAGCCCTGGGACTAACGGAGTAAAGGAGACAGGGCTGCGTGACCTTGGGCAAGTCATTCTGTCCCTGTGGCTCTCATTTTTATGTATAAAACCAAGGGGTTGAATTGGATAAACATTTTAAGCTTTCATGTTCTGTATCTCTCTATATTTGAGGGTGCAAAATTGGAGTGCCTTTACAGAGCAGTAGATATTCTCATGAATAATGAAAATGCCTTTTCCATTTTGTGATCTCAAGCTCCCGGGAGCCCACGAAATGTCCACATCTGAAGGCCAATTCAGGCCGGTTTGGAGGGTGCAAGTGGGAAGCGAAAGCGGTGACCTGGTGTAATTACTTCCATCCCCAGGTGCTGAGCTGACAAAATGTTTGATGTGTGATTCTGGCAAGCACCACCCAAGAGCCCAGGGAGTATGTGTGTGCATTTGCACACGCGTGTGCATGCTCCATCCTCCAGCCTCGCTGCTGCTTGATGGAGCCCCACAGAGGTCTGAGCCAGGGCAGGGGAGCGGGGAATGATCAGTATCGGCAAGAAATGCTAATTTCTTGTCTCCCAATTAAAAGAAGAATGCACCAAGTCTTTTTCTTGATATATTCCTCTTTGTTCCTCACATACAACTTTTTTCTGTTTCCTTCTGTAAACCTTGGTTGCATTTTTTTGGATAGGGGGTGCATTAATTTGGGCATCAAATCAAGGGACTTAAATTCCAGCAATCAAGAAAAATGAAATGATTTCATCTGCAAAACAGTAACTGTTGTGGGTTGTGCTTGACTGAAAGCCAGTCCTGATTTTGAAGGGCCTTGCATTAAGTGTCTCAGCCTGGGAAGGGCTCGGGGCCCAGGAAACCAGGGGCAGTGGTGCTGGGGTCTCCAGGCCTCTTTGTCCTGGGGCTGGGGGTTTGGCAAGTTCGGGGCAGGGGCTGCACCGGGCTCTCTGTTCTCAGGTGGCCCCTATCTTGGGTTCACATCATCTCCGAGGACCAAGGGACAAAGGGAGCCACCTGGGCACAGAAGACACAGAAACTCATTCTTCGGGGACGCCCCCCACCCCCTTCTCTCACCGCATTTCTAGACTTTTCCCTTGTCCTGTGGGTCCTGAACCGTTTCTCCCTCCCTGATCAAACAGTTACCAGCCAAACCCAGCATCATTTTGCAGATCCGTGAGGGTCCTTTGGGACTGTGCAGGGGGTTTTGAGACACGGGTGGATGGCCCCGTGCTCTCCTGTGCCCTCGGCTGGCCCTGCGGTCTGAGAGGCGAGCGGGCAGTGCCCTCCGCTGTGCCTGGGCGGTAAGACCTCGCAGCAGACACCGAGGCGGTCAGGGCGGCTCCACCTCCTCGTTTAACGGTTTTCTTTACTCTCATTCACTTTATTCATCTCCTCATTGTCAGACACAGAAGAGCACGTGCGAGCTCACACACTAAGTACAGACTCCACCACCAAATCACCCCTAACCGGCGGTGACCGTCCCGCCGCCTTCCCCTGGGCACGTGGATCGCGTCCACAGGTGTATGGCGTGGTCACTGCACACACTGGGTAAGGGCGTTTGCCTCGTGTCTCTGCCACCTGAGCTTTGTGACCTGCGCAAGTTACTGGACTTCTCTGTGCCTCGGTTTCCTGGCCTGTGAGAAGGGCCCTGTGGCCTCTTCCTCTGAGGGTGGCTTGAAGACTGAATGGGGTGACAGAGGTAAAGTGTCGAGACAGCGCGTGAGGCGTGGTGAGGGCTTGATGAACGCTGAATGTCGGGAAGGCAGAGTAACCCCCACCCCACCCTGCTGCTGCCCATGTCCCAGCCCCTGGCACCTGCAAATTGTGTACCCCGCAAGGCAGGGCAGGCTTTGCAGATGAACTTAAACGTAACGACTTGAGATGGAAGATTCTCCTGACTATCGAGGTGAGCCCCATCTATACCCCGTCTTTGAAAGCAGAAGGCAAAGTGAGGGCTGGGTCCAAGAGGAGAGGGCAGGAGGAAGGAGAGAAGGTGAGAGATTCGGCTGTTGAGGCTGTCTGGGAAGGTGGAGCCGGGGCCACGAGCCAAGGAGAGCTGCCACCTCCAGGAGCTGGGGACAGATGTCGGCTGGAAACAGGGACCTCGCTCCGACAGCCACAGAAGCAGGAAACAGACTCTCTCCGAGAGCCCCCAGAAAGTTGCGCAGCCCGGCTGCACCCCGGCTTTAGGCCAGTGAGACAGGACCAGAAGTGAGCTCACACGTCCATCCGTGTCGTTTCAAGCCGGCAGCGATAGAAAATGAATGCAGCCACTGTCACGAGCCCTTTTCCAGTCTGCTTTGTAACTTTGTGAGCTGCTAGGAGCACACTCTCCCGCCACCGGCCATCCCTCCCCAGCACCCTAAGTGGTCTCGGAGAACTCCAGTCGCCGGAGAGCCTCCCGCCGCTGCACGATGAGCCGCTCACGTACGGGTAGTGGGGTCACCGTCACACGTGCCTGCGGGCACACGCCTGGATTCGCTCCTGAGGAAGGGCTGGCGGAGAGCGTATCTGGCGTTTTCCAGTGAGCATGAGATGGGCAGACTGTTCCTTCTCACCCCGTGCCTTCCTCCAGAAGTGTGGAGCAGCGAAACTGGGGGTCTGCAGAGTCCTCCTGGGATGCTTCGCACACAGTGGGGTCTTTACCTTCCAGTCGGGCTTCAGGTCTGCCCTGCGGGCTCTCCTGTGGCTTCGATGCTGCCGACGGCAGTGCCTGTCCTCGGGGACCGAGGGAAGAGGGAGGCCGTCCAGCCCCGGGTCGGTGGGGGCCCTGCAGCCGGGGCTTCCCGCAGGGGCCGAGGTGCAGGTGCAGCGGCTGCCAGCCCGGCCTCGCCCTCCAGCGCAGTCCCCACCTGTGCCGGGACGCGGCTGCCTTTTATGGAGACCCCAGAAGACGCTGAGATGCGCCCACCCGGCCGGAGGGAGCTGCTCTGCCCGCTGCTCAGGGCTCTCATGAGGCCCAGGGTTTCCCGTGACCCCGAGACGGCTCCGCCGTCGAGCAGGCCACAGCCTTCCCTTCCCAGCAGAGGGCCCGGGGCGTTCCCACCTACAGGCGTGGATTCGGGTTGTTTCCCGTCACCTGGACCTGCCCCCAGCCTCGGGCTGTTCCTGACTTCCTAGGGGCTTGTGAGAAAAGGTCGGAAGTTGAAGGTCATTTGGTCAAACAGGTAACCTCTCCCCGTGGACCTCCGTGGGGGGTTTGCCTTGGGCTTCTGGGCCCGAAACGACCATAAAGCCTAACAGTGAGCGTGAAACCAACAGCCCCTGCACCCGGCCGGAGACCCCCTCCCTCCCCCGGCCCTCTCCGGCCTCCCCTCCCCGGGAAGAGTCCTGGTGCAGGAAAACTGCCGCTGTCACCCTGCACATCCAGAGACAAGGCGGGAGAGGAGGAGGAAGAGGAAAAGGAGAGTGAGAGGAAGGAAGACGGCCTACAAGCGGGGGAGAGACACCCCCCGGCGCTGCCTGCTGAGAGGGCTTCGGTGGGGAGCAAAGGCCTCGGGCCAAGGCGTTGGCCCTGGAGGGGGTGCTGGGGGCTGCAGAGTTGTCCCAGGTGGGGGTCCGGGCTCTCTGAGATCCAGGAGGATCCAGCTCTGCAGGGAAAGCCCTGCCCCAGCTCTGGAAGCCGAGTGGGGGCTGCAGCCTCCGTGGGCAGTTGGGGGTACCTGAGGGGCCTGCCTGGGGGCGTCTCCACTGCCGTGTGGGCGGGTCAAGGACTTCCCTTGGGCACAGGAGGGTTCTGTGTTCACTGACCTTAGTCCCAACCCAGCGGTGGGAGAAACATCCAGGGCAAGCCAAGTCGATCATGCGTCTGCCGAGACCAGGTGCTGGCCAGGGGGCAGGTGGGGCAGGGGGCAGGTGGGGCAGGGGGCAGGTGCAGGCCAGGCTGCCCCTGCGCTCTCTCCCGGGTTGGGGTCCACCCTGCGAGGCCTGGGCTGGCGTGGGGGGACGTCACAGCACAGCTTGTGAACTTGAATGCTCAGAAAGCCTTGAAGTAGAATCGGAAAGCAGCCTTGGCTAGTGCTTGCATTCGGGGGGGGCCACGTGCTGGGAAACGAGCCTTCAGGGGAGCAGCAGCACAAAGGAGCGGGTGGGCTGGAGGGGTCCCCAGGGGATTACTCCAGGGATCCCAAAGTCTCCTAGAGAAGAACAGGCTCAGACCCCCGGGCAGGGCCTCAGGGCACATTTCCAGGCCTCCACCTTGGAGGGGGTCTGGGGGTCCCTGGTAATTAGCATTTTACAGCCCCCCCCAATGGTTCTGAGGCTCCTCCTCCGCGCTGGGCGGCACACCCCCGGCACTTCCCTTCCCAGCATCCTGAGTTTGTGGCTGTTGTTACCGGCTCCGTGGGGAGTCCCCGCCGTGGTGTTAGAGCCAGCCTTGGCCATGCCGGCTCCCTGGAGGGCTGAGCGGGAGGGAGGGGCCCCCAGGGTCTTGTCCCAGCCTACTCTGGGCACAGGGATGCTCCGCTGTCCCCTGAGACCAGGAGGACCCTGCCTGGACACCACCTCCCGAGCTTCAGCCTGAAGTCTCCCTGGGGCCTCCAGGCGCATCTCCACGACCCTCCGAGGCTGTGGCCTGGTGACAGCTGTGCCGCGTGTGTCTGTGCTTTCAGGGGGAGGAGGGGCGCGGCCGTCGTGGACCCCTCCAGCGGCCTGTACTACCACTGGCTGACCGTCATCGCCCTGCCCGTCTTCTACAACTGGTGCCTGCTCGTGTGCAGGTAGGGGTGCCGCGTCCACGGCGGGGCGGGGCTGGGGCCAGCAGAGCCGTGTCGCCCTGGGTGGGGGGCTGCGTTCTGGACCGCTCCCCCCGTCCACACAGGAGCAGGTGCCCCGTTTCCTCTACAAAAAGAGCAGCAGCAGGCGGCCCCGCTGTGCCACGGGGGGACTGTCCCCAGGGTCCACAGCGAGGGGTCCGGCCCTGAGGTGTCCTTGGGTGGGTTGCAGGAGGAGGGTGCTGGGGCGAGTCGCCGCTGCTGCCAGGGGCAGGTGGGAGTGGAGGCACTTCTGAGCGTGATGCAGGGAGCGGGGCTGCTCTTCAGGGGGTGGGCAGAGGCTTCGGGGTCCCTGGCGGGACAGACGTGCAAGGTTGGCTGCTGCTTGCCTGGGGGGGGATGTGGGCTGGGGCAAGCTCCTGAGCAGGCCTGGACTCTCCTAGAGAAAACCGAGGCCTGGGAACTAAGTGGCTGCACGATGGGCAGGCAAGGGCGAGCTGCCGCCCCTCTCAGGCCGAGCCCTGGGGTATGGGGCATTCCAGAACAATCTGCAGGAAGGGTGTGTAGGGGGTCTCGGAGGATAAGTGGGGTATTCTGGGAAAGCCTGCAGCACTGGGGTGCAGGGACCGGCTCTGTCCTGTGGGTGGGGAGAGGGGTTGAGGCCCTCCGGAGCAAGCTGCAGGTGGAGGTGTGGGGGCGAGCTGCTGCCTTTCTGAGAGGAAGCGGGGGGGGGGGGCTTTGGGGTGCCACTGAGCAAGCTGCAGGTGGGAGTGCAGGCAAGCAGCTGCTCTTCTGAGCTTGGGGGATGCCGTGGGGTGCTTCGGGCCGGCCGTGGGGCAGGGATGCCTGACGAGCTGCCACTGTCAGCGTGAGTGGGTCCAAAGACAAATCCGAGTCGAGTTTGCAGAGGACAGGTTTTGTTCAGGACAGCAAAGTTTTGCTGCAGCAGAGGAAGCCAGATTAGTTGAAAGAACGGAAGTAGTTTCAGGGTTCCTGGGATGGCAAACGATTTTTATAGTGATAAAAAGGAAGTTATCTTGAGTCCTGTTTTGAGGAGCGTTTGTCCATCCTGTGCGTGGTCTTTATTTTCCATTGGGTCATTGTTCTAGTTTGCTAATGCATCACTGGAATGGCCAATGGCGTCCGGAAAACCTCTGTTAGCTGGGAAGGCACGTGGCTGGCGTCTGCTCCAAAGTTCTGGTTTCAAAATGGCTTTCTCCCAGGACGTTCCTCTCTAGCAAGCTTGCTTCTCTTCAACACATCACTCACAGCTGCACTGAGTTCCTTCTCTTTGAGTCAGCTCATTTATGTGGCTCCACTGATCAAGGCCCACCCTGAATGGGTGGGGCCATGCCTCCATGGGAACATCTCATCAGAGTCATCACCCACAGCTGGGTGGGGCACATTCCAAGCAAATCTAATCAGCACCAAAACGTCTGCCCCACAAGACTATATCGAAGATAATGGGGTTTGGGGGACACAATACATTCAAACTGGCACAGTCAGGATCTCTGGGTTTGATCGGCTCTCCGGGTCAGCTGCCTTGGCAGGGATTTCAAATGTCCAAAGACGAAAGGAAACTCAAGAGTGAATTCAAAGGGGAAGTGGGGCACAGACTTCTTGGTTCTGAGGGGTCCCCAGGGCTTTCTCTATACTGTGTCCACTGGGGGGTGGACCTGGGCAAGCTGCGGGGTGCAGATGCGGGGCAGCAGCCACTGTCCTGCGGGGAAGGGCAGGGTGCAGGGGCGAGATGCCGCGGTTCTGAGGGTGGATGGCGGTGTGGGGGTCCAGTGGGGCTGTGGGGGAGCTGCTGCCTTTTGAGAGTAGGTGGGCAGCTGAGGGGCGTTCTGGGGAGGCTGCAGGGCAGGTTTGCAGAGGCAGCACCTGCACTCGGGGAACGCGGGGGCTTTGGGGTGCTCCTGTGCCGCAGGCCAGGCCAGGATGCGGGTGTGAGTGCCACTACCCGGGGGGACGCGGGGGGCTCCTGGGGGTCCTGAGCAAGCCTGAGGGCAAGCGGTGGGTTTGGGCACGTTCCCGAGCATTCTGCAGAGGGGCCCAGCTGCTCTCGGAGCGTAAGGGGGCTTTGGGCAGCACGGGGATGCAGGGGCTCCCACTCTCAGGGACACCGCAGATGCCACCGTCCCCTCTGCTCCGTCCAGGGCCTGCTTCGACGAGCTCCAGTCCGAGCACCTGGCGCTGTGGCTGGTTCTGGACTACTCCGCCGATATCCTCTACATCCTGGACATTCTGGTGCGAGGCCGGACAGGTGAGTGTGCCGGGCCCCGGGGTCAGGCTCCAGAAGGTAGACGGGACGGCGCGAGGCCAGGGGTCGGGAGAGCTCCTGCAGGGGGAGCACGGGGTGAGCCTCAGGAAGACTTAGCCCCGGCTCATGGACGGGACCCAGATGAGGGCCGGGCACCTGCTTCTCCGCTCTCCCAGCTGCTGTGTGGCCTTGAGCAAGTGCAGCTGCCTCTCTGGGCCCCCTGGTGTCACCCGTTGGATCAGACGGCCGAACCGCGTCCCCGGGGACCCTCCAGCTCCGGCCGCCCGGCGTCGGGGGAAGCAGGAGGGAGCGCTCCGTCAGACTTGGAGTTTCTCTCTCTGGGCAGCCAGAGCAGCTGCGATGTGTTGCTCTGCGGCTCTCCGAGGAGCCGCGGCCCGTGGAGAGCTCAAATCTGAAGCCCGACCTTGCCGAGGGGGATCGCCTCGGGCTCCAAGCTCGGCACCCTCGGGGCGCCGTTTCCTAGTCGGCCCAGGGCTGGCGGACGAGGTCGGTGAACTGAAAACGGGGGGCAGTTGCTGTGCAGAAAACACCCAGACCAGCCTGCGCTGCTAAGCAGCAGCAGACCCCCGAGGGGCTTCATGATGTGCCAAGCGCCTGCAAGCACTTCTTGCTTCCTCGCTTTAACTGCCGCGTGAGAAAAGAAATGCAAGCGTGTTCACCTCCGCTGCAGTGACTGAGAAACCGAGGTCCCCAAGATGCTCAATGTCTCGCCCGTAGCCCACGTCGGGAACCCCGTCCTCATCGGCACCGCTGCCCGGCATCGTCACTCTCAGGGTCCTCGAGCACCCAGCTGGAGGCTTGCACGGGTGGCCTAGCCGGCCCTGGTCAGGTGGCCACGAGGGCTCCTCCAGTGACCTACTGGGCCCGGCCGTCGCTGGTCTCAGGCGTCAGCAGGACAATCACCCCCCCCCCAGACTCACCACCCCCGCCTCCACCCCCGCCTGTGCTTGGTCCCAGCCCCTCGGCCTGAGTCAGCGGGGAGCCGGGGGCTGGCACAGAAACCAGGTGGCCACTGACCGTTCCCAAGGGGACAAAATCCTCAGAACAGGCAGCAGACGTCTCAGGGAAGGGGTGGCGAGGAGTCCCCTGACCCAGCAGGCCACCCTGAGCTGGGCACTCAGCACGTGTGTCACAAAGGAACGACCTAAGGGATGGGGAGCTGGGGGGCAGGGTGCCCCTGCTGTGTGGCAGTAAACAAGTTTTGCTTCTAGAGGGGGCTCTCCTAGCTTCAGTCTAGCCTTCCTGGACCGTCAAGGCCAGGAACTTGCTGGAAATGCCCCCAACCTCGGGAATCGAACATTGGGGGCAGGTTCAGCAACCTGTTTTACTGAGCCCTAGGGGTGATTCTGGTGACCACCAAAATTTTCAAAGTGTTTGTTGTATCATTCTCTCTGTGCAGGTCAAGGCCTGCTTGATCGATTTCACCAGTTCTAGCACCTCTTGACATCAGTGTCCGGCCCCATCCCAGAAGTCTGACTCTCCAGGGGTGGGTCCCAGGCTTCACATGTTTTAAAAGCCCCTCCCCCCTCACTGATTTGAGTGTGCAGCCAGGACTGCGGACGGCTGCGTTCCTGGGCAATGGGTTTAGACGATGGGTTGTGTCCCCTTAGTGACTGGTAAAACCAATCTGATAGATCATGACCTGTGGCTT
The DNA here is from genome assembly GCF_015220235.1 of Choloepus didactylus. Classification (NCBI taxonomy): domain Eukaryota; kingdom Metazoa; phylum Chordata; class Mammalia; order Pilosa; family Megalonychidae; genus Choloepus; species Choloepus didactylus. Next base: position 74,185,145 of record NC_051323.1, on the reverse strand, counting down.
TTTCTTAATTTTTATTATTAATGTTTCCAAACATATACAAAAGTATTATGTACCCCCATGTCCTCTTCACCCAGCTTCAAGAGTCATCCATATTTTGCCAATCTTGTCTCCTTTATTCGCTACCCTCTTTTTTGGCTAGAATATTGGTAAAGCAAATCCTGCTTCTGTGTCTATCTCTAACTTTTAAGGATCCATAGTTTTTACACAACTCCCCTTTACTTTTTAAAATTTAGTAATCATTCCTTGCTATCATTCATATTCAAAGTTACCCAATTGACCTATGTTTTAAAAAAAATAGACACAAGTAGATTAGAATAGCCTAGAGCAGAAAATACGTGGATTTCAGTAACGATGGTAGATGTTGGCTGTGAAATTGTTCTTTTGTATACACATAACCACATCTCAGGCAATCGAGCTCTAAAACATCTTTCTGTAGGCTGTGGTCAATGAAAGGCTGTCTCTGACGCCCAGTGATCTCCGTCTTCTTCTCCAGGCTTCCTTGAGCAAGGCCTGATGGTCAGGGATGCCAGCCGGTTGTGGAATCATTACATGAAGACCATTCACTTCAAGCTGGACATGTTGTCTCTGGTCCCCACAGACCTGGCCTACCTGAAGCTGGGCGTGAACCGCCCGGAGCTGAGGTTCAATCGCCTCCTGAAGTTTGCCCGGCTCTTTGAATTCTTCGACCGCACGGAAACGAGGACCAGCTACCCCAATGTGTTCCGGATCGGGAACTTGGTCTTGTACATCCTCATCATCATCCACTGGAATGCCTGCATCTACTTTGCCATCTCCAAGTTCATTGGCTTTGGGACCGACTCCTGGGTCTACCCAAACATCTCGAAACCCGAGTACGGGCGCCTCTCCAGGAAATACATCTACAGCCTCTACTGGTCCACGTTGACGCTCACCACCATCGGTGAGACCCCAGCCCCCGTGAAGGATGAGGAGTATCTCTTCGTGGTCGTAGACTTCCTGGTGGGCATCCTCATCTTTGCCACCATCGTGGGCAATGTGGGTGCCATGATCTCCAACATGAACGCCTCACGGACAGAGTTCCAGGCCAAGATCGACGCCATCAAGCAGTATATGCGGTTCCGCAAGGTGACCAAGGATTTGGAGTCACGGGTAATCCGCTGGTTCGACTACCTGTGGGCCAATAAGAAGACGGTGGATGAGAAGGAGGTGCTCAAGAGCCTCCCCGACAAGCTGAGGGCCGAGATCGCCATCAACGTGCACCTGGACACGCTCAAGAAGGTCCGCATCTTCCAGGACTGCGAGGCGGGGCTGCTGGTGGAGCTGGTGCTGAAGCTGCAGCCCACCGTGCTCAGTCCCGGCGACTACGTCTGCAAGAAGGGGGACATCGGCAGGGAGATGTACATCGTCAAGGAGGGCAAGCTGGCCGTGGTGGCCGACGACGGCGTCACCCAGTTCGTGGTCCTCGGCGACGGGAGCTACTTTGGGGAGATCAGCATCCTCAACATCAGGGGCAGCAAGTCGGGCAACCGCAGGACAGCCAACATCCGGAGCATCGGCTACTCGGACCTGTTCTGCCTCTCGAAGGACGACCTGATGGAGGCGCTCACTGAGTACCCCGAGGCCAAGAAGGCCCTGGAGGAGAAGGGGCGGCAGATCCTGATGAAGGACAACCTGATGGACGAGGACATGGCCGAGGCCTGGGCAGACCCCACGGATGTCCAGGGGAGGGTGGAGCACTTGGAGTCCTCCCTGGATGCTCTGCAGACCAGGTTTGCCCGGCTCCTGGCCGAGTACACCGCAGCCCAGATGAAGATGAAGCAGCGCCTCAGCCAACTGGAGAGCCGGGTGAAGACCTGTGGAAGTGGCCCCCCGCCCGACGGGGAGGCTCCTGGGGGTGCCACGGACACAGAGGACAGACAGCAGTAAAATCGCAGGCGTGGGTCTCCTCTCCACGAGGACGGCTGTCAGCGTGGCTGCGATGTGGCCGTGGCTGTGCAGCAGGGGACTTGGCCAGGGTTTGCTTCCAGCTGCCCTCACCTTTTGTGAGCTGGGTGGCCTCGGTTTCCCCGTCTTGAGAACAGGACATGTTAAGGCTGCTCGGTAGTGGACCAGGTGACTGCGAGGTCCCCATGAAACACGAGCAAGGGCTTTGGAAATTGTGACATCTCCATCCCATGTGTTTAAACGCGTGCACACGGGACTCCAATTTCTTTTTTTTAGAATCCATGAGGGGTTTTTTAGGCTTTTTAACTCCCACAAAGTAATATTTTCTTGCGTATGTACAATGTAGCAACCAAAATTCAGCCTTACGCAGAGGGTTTGGGGGTGCATTTTGGAACCTGGCACCTCCTCACGGGCCCTCAGGGATGCAAGGAATCCAAGCTCTTGGTGCTGCTGTGGCAAGCAGAAGTTCTCAGGGATGAAGGGGTCGTCCCATTTGAGGTCCTCAAGGCCTGTGAAGCAGAGCCGGACTCCGTGCCATCGGGTCACCGTGAAAGCAAAGTCCGTTCTGTAGAAGAGAGAACCCCGGCTGGGGGGGGCACATCACCTCCTTCTCACCTGCAAAAGGGAATCCATGGCAGCCCCAGCTCTGTCCTTGAGCCAGAGCGAGCCCTGGGCAAGCTGTTCCAGTGCCGGGAGAAGGACTTGCTTCAGGGGAGAAGCTTTTAGGGTGGAGTTTGAAATTGTGCCCTAAGTCAGACAATGCTAAGAACAAGGACTCTTAGAAGGTGAGACCCTTAGGCCATATCTTTGCAAAAAGTCCCTTCACCCCCTGTTGAGTCTCCCGCCCCCTCGGAATTGTATCGTGGCAAAGCTGTTAGCTAGCTAAAGGCTGGCAGGTTGCAGACCCTAGCTTTTTTTTTTTTCCATCCAGTAAATAAAATTCCATTAACATTTTATAGCAGATTAATATATTGGGGTCCTATGGTTGCAAATTATGACCTCAGTGTCCCAAATACTCAAATAGGTGTTGCAAATTATCCAAAGATGTGTCAGTTTGCCTGGTGCAAGGAAGCCGTGTGTACAGTGTTTTGCTTTCTCTTATTGTCTTTATTTCTTCTTACTTTTTATCAGACAAAATGCCACCCTTTGCTTCAACAACTTTGTGGTCTCTGTGATCTGATATTATAATCTATATTCTACAGGTTGAACCTGATGTAGTTCTTAGATATGACAACTAAAGCACAAAAAAATAGGCAAATTGGACTTCATCAAAAGAAAAACCTTTGTGCATCTAAAGACATTATCAAGAAAGTGAAAACATGCAGATTGGGAGAAAATAGTTGCAAATCATTTAACTGATAATGGTTTAATATCCCAGAATATATAAAGAACTCCTACAACTCAACAGCAAACAGACAAGCCACCCAATTAAAAAATGGGCAAAGGAGTCAAATATACATTTCTCCAAGGAAGATACACAAATGTCCAAAAAGACATGAAAAGATGCTCAACATTATTAGTCACTAGGGAAATGCAAATCAAAATTACAATGGGATGCCACTTCATACCCACTAAGATGGCTATTATTAAAAAAATATTAATCAGTGCTGGGGAAGATATGGAGAAACTGGAACTCTTATGCTCTGATGGTAGGAATGTAAAATGTTGCAGCTGCTATTGAAAGCAATTTGATATATCCTCAAAAATTTTAGCACAGAATTATCATATGACCTGGCAATTCCTCTCCTGTCTGAAAACGGGCTCAGGCAGACATCTGCAGGCCAAGCAGCATTATTCGCAGCAGCCAAAAGGTATAAACAACCACACACACACCAACCGATGATGAATAAACAACCTGTGGTATGTACACATGATGGAGTATTATGCAGCTGTAAAAAGGAATGAAGTTCTGCTACGTTCTTGAGAACATTATGCTCAGTGAAATAAGCTGGACACAAAAGAACAAATATTGTATGACTCCACTTATGTGAAACATCTAGAATAAGCAAATTCATAAGAGACAAAAAGTAGAGTAGAGTTTACCATGGCCAGGGAGGGGGGCAGAAATTGGGAGTTATTACTTAAAGGGTGCAGAGTTTCTGTTGGGAATGGTGAAAAAGTTTCGGCAATGGATGGTGGTGATGGTCACACAACACTGTAAATGTAATAAAACTTTGACACGATTAAAATGGCCAGTTTTATGTGATATGTTACCACAATAAAATTTAATATATGTATCTGAAATCTGTCCACACTTTTACCTTCCCCTTCGCAAGTCTAAGCTACCGTTACCTTCCACCCAGGGCTGTCTCCTAACCCTAACCGGGCCTGCTGCCTCCATTTCTGCGTCCTCATAGGCCATACCCCAAAGAAAGCTCCCTTAATAATACAACGCAGACCATGGGCCATTCCTGCTGAAACCAGCCAAGGTCATCCTTCCTAATTAAAATGTTGTCAATATCTTTTTTGTAATCTACCTAGATCATAAAACCCCTGGCTGCCTCTGATCTACTTTACAAATATTTTCCTTCTGGCTTGGTCCATCCTGGGCAACCTTCCTTGAGCAGCTAAGCTCTTTGCTACCGCAGGCCTTTGCATTAGCTGCTCTCCGCGGCTGGAACGTGCTTTCTGCAGGTTCCCAGCGGGGCTTGGTTCTTCTCACTCAGGACTTACATAGCCGGTCCTCAGATAAGCCTTCTTTGTTGACCCCATTAAATTAGCAGCTCCCAAGAGCTCTCCTTACCATTGTCCTACTTAATTTTTGTTCCTAAGAAAATGTCATGGTGACGGATGCTATTTACCTGTGTCCCCACTAGGAGGCCAGAGACTTGCTCTCTTTTGTTTCCTGTTGTATCTCCAGGCCTGGAGCAGAGCCCTTTAAGGGTGTGTCCTCCTTTTGAGAATGAATGGATCTCATTTCATTTGCACAACCAGGTGGAGATACTGTTAGAGAGCTGCAGACTCCAATGAGATGCCCAAGGCCACAGGACTCAAGAATTATAGCACAGATTTTATAGTTCATAGGCTTAGCCCTGCACGTGCAGGCCCCACAAAGCCTGCAGCCGCCTTAGAGACCACTCGCTTCCATCTTTCAGATCTTCTATAAATATAGGTAACTGTGTTATAAAGATCAGTTCCTGTGGCAGGAAACTTGTGAGAGACAGAATCTGAAGCTACTTTGCATATCTGGGAACAATTCCCCCTGAGACGTGATGGAAGGCAGCACCTTTTGAGAATACTCAATATTTAGTTACCTGCTTATCCCACCTCCCCTGCGGCCTGGGCTTAGGTGTGCAATCAGGAGCATCTGTCCTTGATTTGGGGTTGGAAGCTGGTGGGGGAATAAAGCAGGAATGAGAAGGTCCCTAGGGGAAGCGGGTGAGGAAGTGACAGTGGCAACATTGTCCATTTTTCAGGGCTGGGGGTGGCCGCTGGGCCTCAACGGGCCCCCAGTGCCAGCCAGGCCGGCCGGTTTCAGCGTGGATTCATCAGTGGTCTCTTTCCGTGGCATAATTTTGACCCAGGCTCTGGCTACTTAGCCTCTTATTTTCCTATCTAGTTCTCTAGGCTTTGGGGAGTTTCTAAGAGATCTCAGAGTTAGTTTGATAAATTCATTTTCCACTTAAATTTGCCAGAGGAAACTGTAGGCAGCAGGCCCTTAGGAAAATAGGATTGCCAGCTCTGAAAACTGAAAAATCAGCTGGCGTGGAGGTAGGCGATTCTCAAAGGCCGTTCCCTGCGGTGGGACAGCAGCTAGTCCCGTCTTCATGTGGACTAAGTGCCCAGGGAAGGCTCTGGAGGAATGAATGAGTCGCCATAGTCTTCACGAAATAAGGCAGCAGGAGGAGCTCAAAGGGTGAGAAGGTTTCCTTGCGGAGATTTATGTGCAAATTCCTTAATTATCAGCACAGGCTTGTGCTGAAATCCAGAAAATCCAGAACCCAAGCCACGCATTTCCACTGAGGCTTTACTGCCAGCTGAAGCAGGGGCTCATTTTCTAACCAATGAGGCTGTTTCTGCTTTGCTTTGAAGGCTCTTGAATGACGCTTAGTGCATGTCAGAATATCCTGTCCGAACAAATTCCTGCAATTATGGCCCTGCAACCAGGAGGGAGCTCCAGTGCTTGGCCATTGCACCTTGGGATATTGTAAGAAATATCCACCACATTTTCAGAGTAAATATGCTATCTCTGATTTGGTAGGTGACCCCAAAGACTATCAGTAAAAACCTGAGAAACCTAAAAGCCTAAAAACCTGGTAAAGAAAGAGGTAATTTGTGTTAAAGTCCTTGAACAAACAGCCAAAGAAACTGGACCTTTTCTTTTAGCTAATGCTATAAAATTATTAGAAAACCTCAATTTGCCACCATCTTGAAGGTCAAAGAAGAAACAAAGACATCTCTCTTCCAGAAGAGAGGGAAGGCAAATTTGAGTGGCACAAAACTCATCAATACCAGGCCCTAGTTATACACCTCCTTGGAGATTTTGGCCATATTTACTAGGAAGTCACACTCTAGGAAGATCACAAGGCACCAAGCCATATTCTTGGAAGCCACAATGGGGAGGTTTGGATATTTGCTTGAGGGAGAGTCAATGAAATACTTTGCTGCTGGGCTGGTGGCAACTGTGTCTTCATGGTTCTCTGCCTGCTCAGATGGACGGGGCCGTTAAAATGGCAAGTCCTGATCCAGGAAGTGTGAATACAGAAGTAGAGCTAGAGATCTAGAGTCATGGCTAAGGTCTCATGGACAAGCTCTGGCACAGAGTAACATGTCAAAACTCACTGGGAAATCTAGACTCACACGGAAGCAAGACTAGCCACCAAATGGAGCCAGGAAAGGTGAGCTCCTAGAAAACTCCAGAGGAAAGCATTGCCTCTGCTTAGACCCTGCCCAGGGCAGCCACAGCCAAGTATCTTCCAACCTTGTAAGAATCAGAACTGGGCCATTTATACCTACACATGTTCAACCTACAAAACTTGATCCAAACAGTCTTAGGAAATATGAGGTCCCCGATAATATGCTGCCCCCAAGAGCAAGAAGTTGAAAATCTCACATAGGTCCCGCCACCCTTTTAACTGGCTGGTCTACTTTCTCGGGGACCATCTCTGATGTCTCCCCCAGGGCACACTCATCTTGGCAGCTGAAGACCTGGCTGCTTCTTTTCAAAACCCAGTGAGCATGCCGCCAGCCTCAGCCTGCACAATGCCCTCTGGACCATGCCCCAGGTTGGTGTCTTCCTCTCCATCACGTACCCCCAGCTGTCCCATGCCACACTGGTCAATGTCACACTAAGTCTGGTTCTGTATGGTAGGACATACTTGAGACTTTCATCTACTTGCTTTTGAGGACAACATCTTCTTAGGGATGGAGGGTTAAGGTGCAAATCCAGGTCCATGGCACAAGTAAAGATTCAAGGTGAAGTCAAAGGTCCAGTTCCAAATTCCAGCCGAAACTCACGTCCAAGGAACCGCATAAATGCAAATATAAGTTCCAGGTCCAACATCTGGGTACAGATCTGTGGTCAAAGCCCAATGTCTGTGAATAAGTTCAGGTCTATGCCCAAATCCAAAGTCAAGCTCCAAGGTCCACATCTGAGGGTAGGAGTCCAGATCCAAGTGCAGGCCTAAGATCCAAGGCCCATATCCTGGTCCACATCCAAGATCCAGTTCCAGGCCTAAGGTCCTGTGCAAGGAATGGGATAAATGCAGGCCAGGTAAATTTACCTTGGGCCTGGACCTTGAGTTGATCTTGGAGATAGGCATTGGATATGGACCTTGGACCTGGACCTCAAAACTCGTACTTGGACCTGGATGTTGGACCTGGGCCTAAGACCTGGATCTGATCTGGAACATAGACCTAACATTAGACTTGGTTCTTTGAAATAGCCCTGAGAACTGGACCTTTGACCTAGACCTTGGTAAACTCAGACCTGCACCTGGGACCTGGTCCTTGAAATTGGCAGAGGCCTTAGACCCTGCTCCTAAACTTTGGATCCAGACCTTGAGCCTGGACCTCATACCTAGACCCAGAACTCATATGTGGCATGAAGATTTGGACATTAGATCTTGACCTGGACCTTGGACGTGGACTTGGAATTTGAAAGTGGACATCAGCCCACAACCACATACCTGGATTTGTCCAGGACTTGGGACCTGACCTGAGACCCTAGTGAGTGCTTGGTCAGGGACCTGGAACTTGGACCTGGACTTCTAACCTTTTACTAGGTTCTCAGACTTAGACTTTTTTTTTTTTTAATCTTCATTTTACTGAGATATATTCACATACCACGCAGTCATACAAAACAAATTGTACATTCGATTGTTCACAGTACCATTACATAGTTGTACATTCATCACCTAAATCAATCCCTGACACCTTCATTAGCACACACACAAAAATAACAAGAATAATAATTAAAGTGAAAAAGAGCAATTGAAGTAAAAAAGAACACTGGGTATGTTTGTCTGTTTGTTTGTTTGTTTCCTTCCCCCATTTTTCTACTCATCCATCCATAAACTAGACAAAGTGGAGTGTGGTCCTTATGGCTTTCCCAATCCCATTGTCACCCCTCATAAGCTACATTTTTATACAATTGTCTTTGAGATTCATGGGTTCTGGGTTGTCGTTTGATAGTTTCAGGTATCTACCACCAGCTACCCCAATTCTTTGGAACCTAAAAAGGGTTGTCTATATTGTGCGTAAGAGTGCCCACCAGAGTCACCTCTCGGCTCCTTTTGGAATCTCTCTGCCACTGAAGCTTATTTCATTTCCTTTCACATCCCCCTTTTGGTCAAGAAGATGTTCTCCATCCCACGATGCCGGGACTACATTCCTCCCTGGGAGTCATATTCCACGTTGCCAGGGAGATTCACTCCCCTGGGTGTCTGATCCCACGTAGAAGGGAGGGCAGTGATTTCACCTTTCAAGTTGGGTTAGGTAGAGAGAGAGGGCCACATCTGAACAACAAAGAGGCACTCGGGAGGAGGCTCTTATGCACGATTATAGGGAGGCCTAGCCTCTCCTTTGCAGCAACCGTCAGACTTAGACTTTTGACTTCAGACCTAGTCACGGACATGATCTTGGCTCTGGACCTTGAACATGGATCTCAACCTGGTGCTAGACATGGAATCTGTAACTTGGAGATGGATTTTTCCTGGACCTTGGACCTGGACCAGGACCTCATCTTGCAGCTGTACCTTAGAACTGTACCTTGAACCTGAACCTCTAACCTCAGATCCGGACATAGACCTGACCTTAGTCATAAATGTTGGCTCTGGGCCTTGGATGTGAACCTGGGCATTGGACCTGACCTTGGAACTATATTTATTCACTGAGATTTTGGCCTTACCCCTTGGACTTTATTCAGAACTTAGATCTAGAACTTGGATGTGACCTTGGACGTTGGATCTCCACCATAGTCTTCAGTCTTTGACCTGGAATTGTCCAGCGCTGGACCTAACCTTAGTCCCCAACCTTGTCTGTCAGCACAGTGCCTGGCCTTAGGTCTAGAGTTTGGACTTGAACCTTGAACTTAGACCTGTACCTGGTCCTGGGTGTTCAACCAGAATTTTGGACCTGGATTTGACCTGGAGTTTAATTAAACCTGATGGTAGACTTGGTCTTTGGACTTTAATGTGGACCTAAGCTTTTTAACTATACTTTGGAACTTGGACTTTTTTTATCTTGGACCTCAACCCTTGATCTTGGATGTGAGCCTGTTGTGACTTGGATCTCAAAAATAGTCAGGGACCTTGGGCTAGGCCTGGAGACGTGGACATTGGAGGTAGACCTTGGATTTTGAACCTGGATTCAGACTAGACCCGGACTTTGGACCTGGCCTTTGGACTACATACACCTCAGATCTCAGCCTGGTCCTTGACCTTGGATATCGACCTGTCTTTGGACTTGAACGTCTTTGCAAGAGGGACAGAAGAGAGGGGCAGAAATCGCAGTCCTTGCCCAGGCAGCCCCTTCCCGTGACAACTCTACACTCTGGGAGGGACGCACCTCTTCATGGACAGCTAGCTTTCCTTGCAAACTAAAATTAGCGGGGAAAAAAAAGAGTCAGAAATCATGTAGTTTCATAGCTTCCTTTTTTTGTGCACATACTTGCTCTGAAATCTGATGCTATTTCATTTATATACTACAGCTGTCATATTTTCTGCAGGGGAAACAGGGTTACTGCTTTTACGAGGGCTGGGTAAGGGGGAAATCAATTGTTATTAAAATCACCCTAAATAATCTCTTAAATTGCCCACCACCTCCCGTCTAGTGCTGTCTGATGGAGCAGATTGCTCACCCTTTGGCAGGGCTCCAGAGGAAGGATGTGGCTTGTTTCTAGACCATGTTCAGGGCCGCCACATATGGTTGTTCTAGTTGCGCACTGCACCAGAGGGCCCATCTAAGGAGGCCCCGTTCCCATCACAGATGATGGGTTTTCATATGTGTTACCAGAGTTGTCCAGCAGATGGCAGCAGAGGGCCCCACTCTAAAGCAGCGCGTGCAGCGTGCAGGTCCTCTCGCAGGGCAGAGGGGGCTCGTCCCCCACAGGGCTGGGGCCGTGTGTGTCATTCCCTTCCACATCTTCACAAGGGAGGCGTGAGTCCCTAACCTGAGATCCCGATGGAGCATTGCAGCAAACGTGCAGCAGTAATTTGCTGGATTCATTTCTCACTTTGCCAACTTGGCTGGTGGAGAATGCAGCGTCTCAAATTAAAATTACTTAAAAATATAGTTTTTTCCATTGAAAAAGAGATAACGGAACGCAAGCACTCTCAAAGAATTTCATTTCCATGCAGCAAAGTGTGTGTCTACTTTATTTGTCAAATGAACATATCTAAGTACTTTGGATTTCCGTTGACTAAAATTCAAAATTTCTATTTTATGTTTAATGACTTGCTGTATGTAATTTTTAAAATGGCCTTATATTTGTTGTAATTGTTATATTGAGAAATAACTAATATATTAACTTTGAAAACATTTGCCCTGGACCCGGTGTGTTGAATGTCAGAGGGGGGAGGCGTTTGCCTCTGAGATGCTCTCGGGATCCGGCTGTTTAAAGTGCTCTTAAAGGATTATTTTTGTTTGGGGCAGTGAAAAAGAAGGGGCTGCAATGAATGACTCTTTTTCTTCCTCGTTAGCCAGAGGAAGCGGTGATGCCTGTGCAGAGTTCGATTCTGCAGTGTACCCAGAAGCCACTTACACCTCCCCCGCTTTTACGGCAACCTGGGGACTCACATTGTCCTGTTCAGTCGCCCGGGAGTCAGCCCCCTTCCAGCTGGCTCCTGGGGTCGAAGGTAAGCTCCAGCATCTCCTTGGCCGATACGGGGCGGGGAGCTGCCCTCTGTACTCCCAGCTGCTGTCACCGTTTTCTCCACCCCTGACGACTCCATCTCCACCCCACAAGCGGGGTTCAGGAACCCACCTGCCAACGGTTTAGGGGCAGGTGTGGGGCTCAGTCCTGAGAGGGAGCTCGGAGCTATCAAGGTAAGTGGCTACAAAGGTGAGCTCCAGATGAAGAGCAGAGGAGGCTACTTCTACCTGGGCTTTTGACCGTCTGTGGATGGAGATGCCGAGAGGGTTGAAATAACTTACGGAAAGCTCAGCAGCTGGTTGGCAGCCTTCTTTCGGGCTCCCCGCTCCATTCCTTCCTTCGACGTGCCTAACTGCTGGGACATAAGGGCTGGGTGTGGCTTGAGGCAAAGCCGGAGAGACAGGCAGGAGCTGACCGTCTTATTTCACAGCTTGTCCTCTTTCTCCCACCTGTTAAAATTGGCAACGCTTCTCAGGGACTATAAACCATCCCATCACCAAATTTCTCTCCTAAATATTTACGTGCTCAGGAGTTTGGCCTTCACCTTGTCAGTGACAGCATTTTCCGAGCTGCCTTCTAAGTAGGTCATTCCGGTGGGGGGTTGGATTTAGAGGTCCCAGGCTGGAAGCAGGGACACCAGCTGGCAAGCCTCTCCAGGGGTCCGGAGGGTAACGCTGCTGTGGAGAGGGGGGGATGGAGTCAAGAAACATCAAAGAGGTCACGCTGTCCGTGAGATGACTTTTTTTTTAAAGCAGTTTTTTTTAGATGTATTCACATGCCATATACAGTCCATCCAAAGTGTACACCGAGTGGCTCTCGGTGTAATTAGAGCTGTGCTTGCAGAGACACAATTTGAGAACATTCTCATGGCTCCAAAAAGAAAAGCCCCACGCCCCTCTTTCCCCACCATTGATGCTTAGCATTGGTCTGGACCTTTGTTACAACCGATGGAGTGTTATACTATTACTGATTGCTATAGTCTACAGTCTACATTAGGTGTATTTTTCCCATCTAGCACCCCATTGCTAACATCTGGCAATAATGAAGTACATTTGTTTTAGTCCTGGAAAGACCTTTCTTATATTTGTACTATTAACCACAGTCATTGTCCACAACAGGGTTCATTGTGTTACGTAGTTACATGTTTCTTCCTCTTTCCCTCTAGTGACATACACGACCCTAAACTTCCCCTTACAACCGCAACCACACACATGATTCAGTGCTATAATTTATTAATTACACTCACCATAATCTGCTACCATCACCTCTATCCATCTCCAAACATTTATAATCAACCTAATTAAAAATTCTGCACAAATTAAGCATCAGCTCCCCATTCTCTACCCTCATTCTATCTCCTGGTAACCTGTATTCTAGATTTTAGCTCTATGCATTAGCTTACTGTAATTAGTTCGTATCAGAGAGATCATACAATATTTGTCCTTTTGTGTCTGGCTCATCTCACTCAACACAATGTCCTCAAGTTCCATCCGTGTTGTCACAGGCATCAGGACTTCATTCATTCTTACCACATTTTGCTTCTCCATTCTTCAGTTGGTGGGCACTTGGTTTGCTTCTGTCTTTCGGCAATTGTGAATAATGCCGCTGTGAACATCACTGTGCAAACGTCTGCTTGCACCCCTGCTGTCAGATCTTCTGGGCATGTACTGAGTAGCGGGATTGCCGGATCGTGTGGCAGTTCTATACTTAGCTTCCTGTGGAACCTCTTTCCCAGCAGCTGCAGAGTCTCACACACCCACCAGCAGTGGCTGAGAGCTCCTGTTTCTCCACATCCTCTCCAACACTCGCAGTTTTTGTTTATTTAATAGTGACCATTCTAGTGGGTGGGAAACAATATCTCGTTGTGCTTTTGATCTGCATTTGTGGGGGGACTTCTGAAGCCTGGGGAGCATCTACCTGTTTGAAGGAGAAGAGAAGGGAGACACCGCCATGCGCTGTCAGAGAACGGAGATGCCCGCAAGACAGCCGGACGGGGCCAAAGCTGAGGAGATGGAGGCTAGAGAAGGAAGGCTTGCTCGACTGCCCTGTTCCGGGAAAACTGGAAAAGCAAGCACTGCATTTGGTGACAAGGAGGACACTGGTGACCTCGGCTGTGCTCTTGAGCTCTGTCTCCGTCTGTCTTCGGAGGAGGCCTGAGAGCGGACGCCGACAGCAGTGCCTCGCCGTGGGGGAGTCGTGGAGGGTGCGTGTGCTGTCCTTTTGGGGTTATCTGTACCTTCCACTATTTTAAACCGCGGGTGTATATTACTGTCAGCATTAGGGCATTTATGAGCCATGAGGGAGGGAGCACCCCGTGCAAGGGGTCCCCAGAGCCTTTGGGGAGCAGCTGTGGTCTCCCCTTCCCTGTCCCTGCGGAGGAAGCCCTGCTTATCCAATATTCCTTATCCTCTGTCTTCTGTTTTTTACATTTTGCTCTATGGTGGTGTTTGCCAGTTTGTATCACGTGAACAGAGAAGTAGGTAAGTCGGTAAGCATGAATAAGCACATTAAAATTAAAATGATGGAGTATTACTTCCTTCTATACACAGGAATTTTAAGATGAATGGATTTTCATAGGATGGCAGCAAGGCAAGGTTTTGGGGAAAAAAAAAATCCCGAGGCATCTTCAGAACAACCCGGTGTGGCCCTCAAGAGGGGATATGGGGACATTCGAAGGCTTTTTGACATCTCCTTTGAAATATCTGAGTTCCGTTTTACTAAGGCGATAATTTTAAGATGAGAATTTCAGAATGGTCTTGGAGATTCTTTTAAGCTTCATATATATTTTCAAGCATTCAAATTAAATTTTGATTATATATTAATAGAAACCTTGAATTCCCAAGGAAACTGCCTGAGATTATTCAGTTACTGATGACACCTCATGGGGGACTCGGGTGCCCCTCCCGCCCCTCGCCCCATCCCCAGGCCCGGTACAGACGCTGCAGCCGGCAGGCTCCTCCCCGAGCCCCTCACAGCGTCTGCAGCAGCGTCTGCTCCCCCAGAACCATTTTATTGTTTAACCATTACAGGTGGCCAGTGTTCATACTGTTAATAGAAATGAGTGGTAGCAGATTTGGTGGCAAGGTTGGACCCTCTTGGGGTCTAAGCACAGCCTGTATCTTTTCTGGAATGTATTGGAGGAGAAACAGTGTGTGTGTGTGTGTGTGTGTGTGTGTGTGTGTGTGTGTGAGATTGTTTTGCACAAAGGTTAGGTTAATAATCAGGGCTGGTGCAGAGGGCACTGCCTCTGGGCCTTGGGGAGTTTCCAGCACAGGGAAGGTGATGGCCGCTGCACACCCCTCCCAGCCAGGGCCTCTTGCGTGCAGAGTGCACACTCCGGAGACACACGCCACAGGTTCTGTGGAGTGCTCAGCTCCTCTGCTGCCCTCGGCTTTTGGGACTGGCTGCCTGGCATGAGTTGGCCCTTAATTAATTAAGCCAAATGCCAGTGTGAGAATGAAGAATGCCACTATGCTGACATTCCAGTGACGGACACTAAAGGAACACGTCGCTGCTTGTCCCCCTCAGTGGCTTTTGGTGATGGTGATGATGGACTGAGCTCACCTCTTCTCCCTCGTCTCCAGCAGAGGCCGTGGGGGCTCATGGGACCCAGGACCCTCTCTGTCTCCCAGCCCCCTCGAGGTCAGGCTGATCCGGGGATGGCTCAGGTCACAGTGTGTAAGCGGAAGGACGTGTCCAGGCCTGCCTGCCCCATGAGCCCCTCCCCAGGTCAGGAGTCCTTGCAGCCCACAGGACTGGGCATCTGTGAGAAGTGAAATTGGGTGTCAGTCACCATCTGTATCTGCCTTCTGAACACAAGCAGGCATTTGAGCTCTGGGCCAGCAGGCAGGGGTCATAGTCAGTGTGTGGCAGCCCAAAACCTGCCTTCCGAGGCTGCGAGGCCCTGGGGTTTCTGTCCTTGTCCCTGGGTCCCACAGGGCCACCCTACCTTGGCTCTAGAGACCAGTGGGATGGCCATCCCTCCACGAAGCCAAGGGTGGGAGAGAGGTGGGAGACAGCAGTGGGTGGGGGGCATGAGTAACCCCCTTTTCAGGGGGAACCTGAGGCTTGGATCAAGGAAGTCACTTGTCCAGAGCAGGGATTCTGGAAGCCACGTATTTAACCAGTGTCCTAAGCAGATTTTCAGGAGTTGGGGCAGCTGGACAAGTTTAAACTGAATGCGTCCCACTGTGGTCCTTGAAAATTTACAATGATTCCAGAAAAACCACTTTCTATTCAAACTGTAGGTTGCTATCCATTCTTGGGTCATGAAATCAATCTACCGGCCAGCTTTAATGGAATATAATAGAAAACAACAGAGGGCATTGGCACTGTTCCCTAGAAGTATTGCTCCGTGGAAATTTTGTTTGGTTGGGATGTAAAATGCAGCTCTTGCTACAGTTTGCTACGGTTTGCATTGCAAGAAGAATTAGGTTTTCTGTGAGACTGTGGGTTCCCCGTGGCTCCCAGTGGGTTGGCCCTCAAAAACACCCCTCTGTAGGTCAATCCCCAAACCTCATGGTGAGCAGGCGGCTTCATTTACCGTATCTAGAAAGGCATCAATGCCAGCGTGCTCACTGGTGAGGAGATCTGCCCCAGCCCTCCTACAGACCATTGGATTCATCCGCACGGAATCGTCAGTGTCAGAAACGGGCACCTCCCCTTCAACCCACTTCCCCAAGGGCTCTGAATGCAGGACCTTGTGTGCCAACATGTGTCCATCTCTCAGGGCCAGCCAAAGCCTCCCTCTGCCCTCCCACCATCCCATCTCACGCCTGCCTGCTCCGGGCTCAACCTTCCTTGGATGTTCCCCTTTAGCTGGAGAAGAAGGAAGGAAAAAAGGGTGGCAAACCAAAGTGCATAAGAAAGGAAATGAGATTCACGGTGAGCCGGTGATTTGACGTCAGCATGGTGCCCACAGCACAAGATCTCAGACCTCAAAGTGCTCGTGAGCCACACGTGAGCCACCCAGGGTCTTTGAAACGCAGAGGCTGGCGCGCGGGTCTGCGTGGGGCCTGAGTCTGCATTTCTAATGAGCTCCCAGGTGATGCCTGTCTCTAAACGCACCCTGACCAGCGAGGTCTGTCTGCAGCACAGCTGGTGCAGAGTGGGCACTCAGAGCTCTTTGCTACATTGACTCAAACTGCAGGAGAAGCTGGATTGTTAGCAAGAGCAAGTGTGGTGAGTCCAAGCAGTTGATTAGTCCAGCGGTTCCTAACCTGGCTGCACCTTAGCAATACCAGGGAACTTTCTTCAAAAGCCAGGGCTTGGACACCGCCCTCCGAGATTCAGATTTAGTCAGTCTGGGGCAGAGCCTGGAGAGTCATGTGTCTTTAAAAGCTCTCCAGGTGCCCCTGATGTGCAGCTGGATTAAAGAACCCCGGAAAGGAAGACTGGGTGCCACCTGCTGCGTGCCAGGACTTGTGCCCAGACGGCGGCCCTGGACATGCAGGGTGCAGCGAGACCCAGTAACTGCCTTGGGAATCTGTCCACTCATAGAGGAAGTAGATCCACACATGACTATAATGTAAAAAGTATGATGGTGCATTTATATAAACTGTTTTGGGAATACATTATGAGGGAGTAATTGATTCAGGTTGGAGAAAATGGGGGGAAAAAAGAACAGTGTCCAAGAGGTGATGACATTTGGACCTTAAAGGATAAGTGGGGCAGTTTCCAGGCAGGCGAGGAAGTGGCTGTCCCAAACCTCTGTTCTCCTCGATGGTTAGTCATGGGGCGATGATGTTCAGCCAGGACCCAGGGCCCCAGATTCTGAACCACCTGCCTACTGCTGCCACCGTTATGAGGAAGATCTATGCACAGAGAACAAGGTTGAGCCAATGCCAGCTCTTTCATTCCCAGATGGGGATATTTGGAAGCAACCCTCGCCAGATACTCTACACCAAAGAGGGAATTTAACAGGGGAGCTAGTTGCGTGATAGAGTTGAGATTAGCGAAGGCTGAAGGAGGAGAATCTCGGGGTCAGAGGTGTCAGAAGGAGCCAGAGCCCCATCTGCAACCGCACAGCAGGTCCACCGAGTGGACACAGCCTCCGCCAATGATGCTGAGGTGATGCTCAAAGGGGTGGGGAGACCCCTGACTTCTTCTTCCCTCTTGCCCCACCCCCAGGCTCCCAGTGGTGCACCCCATCAGCCAAACCCAGCCAAAAGCCAGCTGGCAAAGGAGCCCAGGAGACAGAAAACGCATCTGAGCTCTGACAGGCTTAACCAATCTGTTCTGGACTTCTGGCCCGAGAAATTACACGAAAGAAGGCTGAGCAGCCACCTTGTCCTTCTCCCTTATTCCTAAAACGCTGACTTGGCCAGAGCGGGGCTTCTCGGCTGGTGTGCTGGGACGATGCCCAAACAGTCTCTGGGGAGGCCAGAATCCACAAGCAGGTGACCCCTAGCACAAGTGGCTTTTTCTGTTTACCCCAGGACGCTAGACAAATCTGAATTCCTCTGTGTGCCGGGGAGTGAAAGAATTTGGGAAGCAATGCTGTAAGAAGTGAAGCAAAGGAAGAAGGATCGGAGGAAGAGAAGGTTCTTCTAGAGCAGAGTGGACCTCAGCTGCCTGACCAGGGCAGGGCAGTTCTGGACCCATCCGACTGTGCAAGCCATGAGAGCAGCCATCAGCGAAGGGGCTGGTACCAAAACAGAAAGGTGTGATGGAAGGCCAGAATCCTGATAACGGAGGACTTGAAATGAGAGCGAAAGTCCCCCAGACTCAGATTCTGAAAGAAATCACGGGACCCTGTAGAAAGTTCTGCGTCTTTAGCATTCTTGTCTTTGCACCATGATGGTTTGAAAAGGAACACACTTGTCTGAGGGAAAGTGCAGAGGCCGAAACAAATTCTCGTGGTGTTTTTCGTATCTATCAGCCTGGGCACTGACCTTGAAAATGCTGCTGGGTCCTACCCAGGTCCACTAGAAGAGCTAAGGCCAGGGGTTTATTTAAAAATTTCTCTAAGTTCGTCTCCATCAGTTCCTCGGAGAAAGGTCAGAGCTGCCTTCACAACAGCCAGTATCTTCAAGTTCTTCTGATTTATTTATTACAAATGGACCTTGAAAACTCATTCTGATATTCTAGCCAAATACATATATACAATTTTGACCAAAGAGTGTTTGCTTGGCACCCTTGCTGCCTTAGCTAGAGTGCCGGAGGGGCCCATACAGAGCAGGAAGGAGGAGACAGACTGCGCAGAGCAGTCAAACGCTCCCCTCGGAACTCTGTCACTCCATGTTTATTTAATTTGGACTTATACTCACTTGTTTTTTAAGGGTACAAGGCAACATAGAATATAGGCACCTTATGAAAGAGCAAAATTGGGGGTATAAACAAAACACAAACTCCTAAAGTGGAACATAGGAATATACATTAATAAGTACCCAAGGTGAACTAATTACCACCATTGGCCACTGAATTTGGAAATGAGTTTCCTGGCAGCCAAGATGAGAACCTCCTGCAGTTCAGTTTCTCTGAAAAACTCTGAATAATACAGAGCAGACAAAAATATTTGAAGAAATAATGGCTGACAATTTCCCAAATATGATGCAATGAAATGATCTAGGCATCCAAGAAGCTCAACAAACTCCAATTAGGATAAACACAAAGAAATTCACACACAGACAGATAGTACTAAAAAGCTGAAAACCAGAGGAAAAGGGAAAACTTGAAAGCAGCAACAGAAAAAGGACTTGTCACATACAAAGAACCACAATAAGATTGACAGTGGAGTCCTCATTAGAAATAATGGAGAACAGGAGGTGAGGGGATAAACAGTCAAAATGCTCAAAGACAAAAACCATCAACGGGAATCCTGTAACCAGCAAAATCATCTT
Organism: Choloepus didactylus; assembly: GCF_015220235.1. Classification (NCBI taxonomy): domain Eukaryota; kingdom Metazoa; phylum Chordata; class Mammalia; order Pilosa; family Megalonychidae; genus Choloepus; species Choloepus didactylus. Next base: position 74,166,068 of record NC_051323.1, on the reverse strand, counting down.
TCACATATGAAAGTAAAATGAAGACATTCCCAGATAGACAAAAATGGAAAGAATTCATTGCCAGCATAACAGCCTTACAAGAAATACTAAAGCAAGTCCTTTAGGTAAAAGCAAGTGACACCAGACAGTAATTCAAATCCACACGAATAAGCAAAGAGTTCCATAAAGATAATTAGGTAATTATAAAAGAGTGCTTAAATACACATTTCTTCTCCTTTTTCTCTCCTCCGATTAAAAAGCAATCATATAAAACAACAAGTCTATAGTTGTGTTCCTCTAACATGTGGAAATGTAGTATATTTGCCAAATAACAGCACAAAGGAAGTAAGTGGGAATGAAGTTGTATCTGACTAAGGAAATGATATCCCAGGTGGTAACTCCAATCCACAGGAACAAATGTAGAGAACCAGAAATGGTAAATAATAAGGTTAATGTAACTATAAATATATATTTGCTCTCTGTGATGGTTGGTTCATGTGTCAACTGGGCCAGGTGATAGTACCCAGGTGTCTGGTCAAGCAAGCACTGGCCTAACCATTACTGCAAGGACATTTGTGACTGGTTAATAAACCAGAAGGCTGGTTTATTAAATCATCAGTCAATTGTCTGCACCTGTGACTGATGACATCGACAAAGGGCATGTCTTCAACTCGATTTAATCCAATCAGTTGAAGACTTTTAAGGGAGAAAGAACCTTCACTTCTTCCTTGGCTAGCCAGCAAAGCATTTCCTGAGGAGTTAATCACTTTCAGTTGCCAGTTTGCTGCCTGCCATATGGAATTTGGACTCGTGCATCCTCACAGTTGTGTGAGACACTTTTATAAAATCTTATATTTACAGATATATCTTGTTGGTTCTGTTTCCCTAGAGACCCCTAACTAATACACTCTCATTTCTCATCTTTGGAAGTCATAAAATTATATAAAGCAACAGTTCTAACAGTGTAGTGTGGGGTTTGTGCCATATATACATGTAATATGTGTAACAATAATAGAGCAAAAGGGGGAGAAGGGAATAGAGCGTTGTATACCTCACTGGAATTTGTTAGTGTAAATCTGAAGTAGATTCTGACAAGTTAAGATGTACAGAGCAAGCATTAGAATGTGCACTAAAGAAATAACCCCTCTCCTTTCTTTTCTGGGTCCCCACCTCCCTCCTGCCTCTGGCCTCCTTCCCGTTGGCTTCTCTTTCCAGTAATCCAGACTAAGATCCACCCTCGTTCAGCTGGGCCACACCTGCACTAAAAATAACATCTTCAAGGGGTCCTATTTACAATGCGTTCACAGACAGAACATGTCTAAACTGGGGTACATAATTCAATCTATGGTATCCACTTAGACTGAGAACAAGGCAAGGATGCCCCTCTTATTACTCCTACTCAACATCATCCTTTAAGTCCCAGTTAATGCAATAATATAAGAAAAGGAAATAAAAGGTACACTGATTGAGAAGGAAGAAATTAAATTGTCTTTGTTCACATATGGCATTAATACCTGTGTAGAAAATCCCAAAGAATAGAAAAAAATTCCTGAAATTAATAAGCTACTATCACAAGGTTGCAGGATATGAAGCTAATATACAAAGATCAGTTTCTTTCCTATATACCAGCAATGAACAATTGGAATTTGAAATTAAAAACACAGTACTTTTTGCACTGTATAAATCTAACAAAATAGGTACAAGATCTATATGGAGAAAACTATGAAATTCTGATGAAAGAAATCAAAGATGATCTAAATAAATGGAGAGAAACCCCGTGTTCATGGATTGGAAGACTCATTATTGTCACAATGTTAATTTTTCCCAACTTGATCTATAGATTCAACAAAATTCCAAACAGAATCCCAAAAAGCTATTTTGTGGATAGCAAAAAACAGATTCTACGGTTTATATGGATAGTCAAAAGACCCAGAATAGCCTACACAATACTGAAGAACAAAGTTGGAGAATCAATACTACTCAACTTCAAGACTTACTCTAAAGCTACAGTAATCAAGATAGAATGGCATTGGCAAAGAATAAACATAGAGATCCACATAGCAGAATAGAGCACCTGCACAAATATAGTCAACTGATCTCCAACAAAAGAGAGAAGGCAATGCAATGGAGAAAGGATAGCCCTTCCAACAAATAGTGCTGGAACAATTGGGGTGTCCATATGCAAAAAAAAAAAAAAAAAATGTATCTAGACACAGAGATTACACCTTTCACCAAAATCAACTGAAAATGGATCATAGACCTAAATGTAAAATACGAAACTATAAACTTCTAGGATAAAGCATAGGTGAAAATTTAGGCGACCTTTTGTTTTGTGGATACAACATCAAAAGCATGACCCACAAAAGAGAAAAAATGGTAAGTTGGACTTTATTAAAATTTGAAAGTTCTGTTCAGTGACACTACTAAGAGAACAAAAAGACCAGTCACAGACTGGGAGAAAATATTTGTGAACACATATCTGACAAAGGACTTGCACTCAAAATATAAAAAGAACTCTTAAACCTCAACAATAGGAAAACAAACAACCCAATCAGAAAATGGGCAAATGATCTGGATATATACCTTACCAAAGAAGATATACTATACAGATGTCAAATAGACATATTAAAAGATGCTCAGCATTATTTGTCATTAGGGGGTTGCAAATTAAAATGAGATACAACTACACACCTATGAGAATAGGCTAAATGCTAAACACCCACAACTCTAAAAGCTGGCAAGGATGTGGGGCAATGGGAACCCTTGTTTGTTGCTGGTCGGAGTGTAAAATGGTTTAGTCACTTTGCAATAGTCAGACATTTTCCCACAAAGCTAAACGTAGGCTTTACACACAATCCAGCCATTGTACTCTAGATATTTACACAAAAGAGTTGAAAACTTACGTACACTCAGAATCCTGTATGTGAATTTTTACAGCAGCTTATTTATTTAACTGAATAGCAGCCAAGATGTCCTTCTGTAGGTGAATGGCTAAACACACTGCAGCACATCCACACAATGGAATATTATTCAACAATAAAACAAAATGATTTATGAAGCCAGGAAAAGACACGGAGGAACTTTAAATGCATGATGCTAAGTGTATGATTCTAACCGTATCACATTTTGGAAAGAGAAAAACTATAGACACGATCAGTGATCGTCAGAGGCTTGGGGAGTGTGGAGTGACACATCAGTGAAACACGGGATTTTTAGGGTGGTGAAACTATTCCATAAGAAACTATAATGGCGGATACATACATGAAAGTATGCATTTGTCAAAACCCATAGCACATTACAACACAAAGGGTGAACCTTAATGTAAGAAAAATTTTAAAACTCATTTAGGAAGTTGGGAACCCAGGAAAGAACTCAGACTGTGAGAGAAGAATCTACATATCATGAATACACGAAACAACTGCACCGAAGGGAGCTGGGAGAAATGTTGACCCAGCAACTGGAAATGAGGAGCGTGTGTAAGGCCACAGGCACAGGAAATAGGCACAAACACTGTACCCTAGTCGATAAAGTTGTTCCCCACAGGGGTAGAGGTTAACAGCCTGGAGCAGCTCCACGTATGTGTTGGAATCGCAGGATGCAGGCAGTCAACGGATGGCGGAGGGTGGGAGGAAAGTTTCTTACTGTCGGTGTGGGACGTTACAGACCAGCAAGGGAAACAAGCTTGAATGATCCCTGTGGTAATGGAGAGAGTTAGAAACATCCGTGCAAGAACTTATGTTTAATTTAATATCAATACAAATGGTTCTATATAGAGATATTTCTAGATAGGTGCATATGCATGGGTACTGTGTGTGTCTTTTCCCTGTCAGCTAAGAGCCTGAAAGAAACCCCTCAGCAGTAGCAGCAAGCACACCCAGCACCCGTATCTCGGTTCCCACCGTAGTTTGCCAGGGCAACTGCAGGAACAAGCCACGGTGATACTTTGAACCCTCGATGTGATGAAAATGACACTTGACCTCTGTGGTCTTCCTCCCAAAGCACATGACCCCTCTCCAATCACGAGAAAAAACTCGGAAAAATTCCACTAGAGAAACATCCTGCAATATGCCTGACCAGAGCTTCTCACACGGCCAAGGTCACTGAAAGAAGGAAAGTCTGAGAAAAGGGCATGGTCCATCAGAGCCTAAGGAGACAAATCCTGATTGAATCTTGGAACAAAAAAAAAGACATTGGGTAAAATAAAAAGCTAAGGAAATCTGAATAAAGTACAGACTTCAGTTAATAATAATATATCAAATTGATTCATTAATTGTACCAAACATATCAATTTAATGTAAGATTTTAATAATAGGGGAAGCTGGCTGTGGGGGTGGAGAATATAGGGTAATTCTGTTCTGTGAAGTTTTTCTGTAAATCCAAAAGTATTGTAAAAATCTATTAAAATTTTAATTGAACCTTATGGGCTGGGGGGCACAATAAATGTGTTTTGAGAATTGTTCTGAAGCACCAAGTTTGGAAATATTGCTATTCTCAAGCTTGACCCTTTAATTAAATAGCACAATTTGTCCATCCTTTGTGAATACTATACAGGCCGCTGATATGTCATTAACATGCAGCCTGGTGAGAATACGTCTATGTGGGAAGCTTAGGTTAGAGCTTTCTTTTCTTTTATTCAATCTGTCCCATCTAGTTTTCAAATAAAGTAAATTGTGTTTGACTCCCTGAGGAAGAAATGCTTCATTTACATTGAATCACTGAAATAAATAACCTCAAATTTTAATGTTTTGCATTTAGCATAGCTGGGTGCCAAGCCTTAGATTGCGTTGCCAGGGCCTTTTACCTCCATTCTTTGATTGTTTCTCTCCTTGATTCCTGGATTCATTTGCAGGCTAGCCCTCTCCACATGATGGGAAAATGGCCAGCTTCAACACTAAGCCTACATTCTTAACATCTGTGATCCAAAATGAAGAGAGAGATGTTTTCTTCCAGGGACCACAAACCAAATCGAATCTCCTGAAGAAGGAAAGAGGGATTCAGAGCAAGCAGGTGAAAAACATGAACTGCTTGAAAACACTTAGTATCATAGTACTTTTATTCTGATCACTCAACACACTAGAGGACCAATTATGCATCCATGTTTCAAACTTCTGTTTTCTGTGCTGAAGAACAGTGAAGAACCCTAGCCTCTGTACCCTTCCACAGTTCATTGGAGCTGACGCAGTCAGGATATTCTGTAGCCCATTACTTTACAAGTTCATCTTAGATGGTGTGAAATCCACACCTGCACTGGTCGTTGTTGCAGAATATCACTGCAGTCTACTTTGCTACTTTTCACTGGTAAAGGAGAAAAGATGGATTTTTTCAATAGCTGTTGCACACTGTTTAAATGCTACCATTTTTATTAAAATTAACTTTGATATTTCTAAAATGTTACAATTGTGTGGCGAGAGTTAACTTGGGAGGGTTTGGTTGCTCAAACCCTGCACATTCCTGAGAAGGGCCTGTTTCCATGACTTGCCTTTGGCCAACTCCTGGGACCTGAACTCGTAGACTGATCTGACAGATAAGCGTGCTTTGCAGGCCTGGGGCCTTGAGCCATGTTGCCTCAGTTTGTCCAGATAGTTTTATTCTAACCATGGGATTTATGGTGAACCCCTGCCTTCCCTCTGTAGGCTTGGCACTTCAGGCTCTCTGCCTGCATGACGTAGCACCTTCCCGTTGGCATCATGTCCTATATGTTGTCACACATTATTGCTGGAGGGATTAAGAGCATCCCATTCAACTCCACTGAGCGGGGAATATTGGACACATGGCCGGGTTTCCTCTAGACTTCGACTCACATATCTTTCCTCTTTGCTGGTTTTACTCTGTTTCCTTTCACAGGAATAAACCGTAACAGTGGGTATAACAACTTCTGGTCCTGTGGGTCTTTGTAGTGAATTTTTGAGCCTGTGATTGGTCTGGGGATCCCCATCACAATAATTCCCTATCTTCTTTTTTTTAAATGATAGCTTTATTGAGATATAACTCACACACCGGCAAATTCATCCTTTTAAAAAGTGTGCTATTCAGTGGCTTTTAGTATACCCACATTGTTGTGCAACCATCACCACTATCTAATATCAGAATATTTTCATCACACCAAAAAGAAACCCTATACCAATTGGCAGTCACTCCCCATCCCCTGGCTGCCATCCCCTGGCAACTGCTACCCTACATTTGTCTCTATGGATTTGCCTATTCCGAACACGTTACATAGATGGAATCATACAATATGTGGCTTCCTCCACTTAGCCTAATGTTTTCAAAGCTCATCCATGTACAGCATGTGTGATAGTTAAGTGCATGTGTTAACTTGGCCAGGTTGGGTGTCCAGTTGTCTGGTCACGCAAGCACTGGCCTGACTGTTCTTATTAGGAAATTCTGTGGGCTTAAATCATCCGTAAGTTGATTGCCTCTATGGCTGATGACATCTACAGTCAACAAAGGAGATTGCCTTCAGCAATGAACAAAGTCTCATCCAATCAGTTGAAGACCTTACAAGGAGAACTGATGATTTCAGCAGCCAGAAGGGAGAATTTCCATCTCTACTTCAGCCAGCCAGCTTTTCCTGGGGAATTCATAGAAAACGTTCATCAACTTGCCCAGCTTGCGGCCTGCCCTACAGAATTTGAGCTTACCCATCCCCACAGTTGTGTGAGAAAATTCTTATAAAAATCTCATAATATTTACATAATATTTATACGTAATAGATACCCTATTGGTTCTATTTATCTAGAGAACCCTGACTAATAGAGCATATACTAGTACTTTATGCCTGTTTTAGTTTCCTAGGCTGCTCAAAGCAGATACCATGAAATGGATTGGCTTTAAACAAGGAGAATTTATTAGCTTACCGTTTGAGGCTGTGAGAATGTCCAAATCAAGGCATCATCAAGGCAATAGTTTCTTCCTGAAGACTAGCGGCTGGTGATCCTCGGCTCCTCTGCCACATGGCAAGGCACAGGGCAGCATCTGCTTGTGTCTTCCTTCTCTTCTGGATTTTGTTGCTTTCAGCTTCTTGCTTCCACGGATTTCTCTTTTTGTCTGAATTTCATTGTGTTATAAAGGACTCCAGTAAGAGGATTAAGATCCAATCAGTTGATGGGGTCACCCCTTAACTGAAGTAACCCCATCAATAGGTCCTACTTACAATGGGTTCATACCCACAGGAATGGGTTCACTTTAAAAACATGCTTTTCTGGAGTACATACGCTGTTAAACCATCACAATGCCTTTTTAATCATCAAATAATATTCTGTTGTATAGCTAGATCACATTTTATTTATATGTTCATCAATAGATAACCTTTCTAATTTTTGACTATTATGAATAACGGTGCTATGGACAATCATGTACAAGTTTTTGCATGGACTTATGTTTTCAACCCTCTTAGGCATTATACCTAGGAGTGGAATTTATGGGTCATATGTAAACCATATGTTTAACATTTTCAAGAACTAGAAAACTGTTTCCAAGGTTGGCTGCACCATTTTACCATCCCACCAGTAATGTAGGAGTGTTCCAATTTTCCACATCCTTGTCAACACATGTTATTGTCTGACATTTATATCTTAGCCATCTGTTTTAGTTTTACAGCTGCTAAAACAAATACCATGCAATGGGTTGGCTTAACAACAGGAATTTAATTTACTGGCTCATTGTTTCAGAGGCTTGAAGGCTTGCTTCCTCCCAGGTTTGATATCTTCCGGACATCTTTGGGGTTCCCTGGCTTTTCTGCCACAAGGCAATGCACATGGCAGCATCTTCTTTCTCTTCTGGGTTCCGTTGACTTCCAGCCTCTGGGTGCTCCCACGGCTTCCTCTCTCTGTGTCTGAATTTCGTTCTGCTCATAAAGGCCTCCAGTAATCCAGATCAAAGCCAACCTGATTCAGTGGGGTCACACCTTAATGGGGTCACATCTTCAAGAGATCCTATTTACAATGGTTCCCTACCTACCAGAAGGTCAGTCAAGACTAAGGTCATGTCCACACTGAGGTGCACAATTTAATCCACCATACCTTCTTAGTAGGTGTAAAGTGATAGCTCATTTGGTTTTTGATTTGCATTTCCCTTGTGCCTTATATGTTGAGTATCTTTTCATGTTTTGTTTGTTTGTTTGTTTTGCCATTTGAATATCTTCTTTGGGGAAATGTCTGTTTAGATCCCTTTTGATGGGGTTGTCTTTTTTATTTCTGAGTTGTAAGTGTCCTTTATATATTATGAATACAAGTTCCTTAAAGTTATGTGATTTGCAAATGCTTTGTCACATTCTGTGGGTTGTCTTTTCACTTTCTTGATGGTGTTCTTTGAAGCAAAGTTTTTAATTTTGATGAAATCCAATTGATAGATTTGAAATTTTGTCACTTGTGCTTTGATATTATATATAGGAGGGCTTTGTCTAAGCCAAGGCCTACAAAGACTTACTCCTCTTAATATGCTACTGGATCCAATTTGCTAGTATTTTCTTGAGAATTTTTGCATCTATATTCATAAGGATATTGATCTATAGCTTTCTTTTCTAATGTCATCTGGCTTTAGTATCAGAGTAATGCTGGCCGCATAGATTGGGTTAAGAAATGTTCCCTCTTATATTTTTTGAAAGAATTTGAGAAGGACCGGTGTTAATTTTTCTTTAAATATCAAACACTAGTAAGTCATCTGGTCCTGAACTTTCCTTTGTTGAGAGATTTTTGACTATTGATTCAATCTCTTTACTTGTCCTTGAATCAAATTCTGGTCTGTTCAAATTTTTATTTCTTCTTGAGTCAGTTTTGATAGTGTGTGTGTTTCTAGGAATTTGTCCATTTTGCCTGGATTATCTAGTTTTTTGGTGTAAAATTGTTCATAGTATTCTCTTACAATCCTTTATTGTTTCTGTAAGGTCTGTAGTAATGTTCTCACTTTCATTTCTGATTTTAATAATTTTAATAATTTGAGTCACTTCTCTTTTATTCTTGGTCAGTCTAGCTAAAGGTTTGTTAATCTTGTTCTTTTCAAAGATCCAACTTCTGGTTTCATTGATTCTATATTTTTTCTATTCTATGTATTGCTTATCTTTGCACTAATCTTGATTATTTCCTTCCTTCTGTTAGCTTTGGGTTTAGCTTGCTTTTCTTTTTCTTGTTCCTTAAGGTGTAAAGTTTTGTTATTGATTTGAGATCTTTCTTCCTGTTTTGTGTAGGCCTTTATATCTATTTATTTCCCTCTGAGTACCATTTTTGCTACATTGCAAAAGTTTTGGTATGTTGTATTTTCATTGTCATTTGTCTCAAATTACTTTCTAATGTCTCTTGTAATTTATTCTGTGACCCACTGGTTGTTTAAATGAGTGGTGTTTAATTTCCACATATTTTTCAATTTTCCGGTGTTATTGATTTCTGGCTTCATTCCATTGTGGTCAGAGAAGAGCAGTCTTTTAAATTTTATTCAGACTTATTTTATGGTCTACCATGTGGTCTATCCTGGAGAATACTCCATTTCCACTTGAGAAAAATGTGTATTCTACTGCTGTTAGGTGGAGTGTTCTATGTATTCTATTAAGTCTACTTGTGTTCACACTGTTGTTCAAAACCTGTATTTCCTTATTATCTTCTTTACAGTTTTCTCTTCTTAATTGAAAGTGGAGTACTGGAATTTCCAACTATTGTTAGAGAACTACCTAATCTCCCTTCAATTCTTTCCAATTTTGCTTCATATATTTTGGGACTGTGTTGTTGCATTTATGTTTATAATTGTTATATCTTCTTATTGGATTGACTGTTTTGTCAAATATAATGTTCTTTGCTTCTTAACAATTTTTATCTTAATGTCTATTTTCTGATATTAATATAGCTACCACATCTTTTTATTATTATTTGCACAGAATATCTTTTTCTATCCTTTCACTTTCAACCTATTTGTGTCTTTCCATCTAAAGTAAGTCTCTTGTAGACATTAAATCATTGGATCATTTTAAAAAATCAATTCTGCCAATCTCTGTCATTTACATTTAATCCATTTACATTTCAAGTAATTACTGATAAGGACTTACTCCCACCATTTTGCAATTTGTTTCCAACATGTCTTTTACCATTTTTTTCCTCAATTCCTTCATTACTGCCTTCTTTTGCAATTAATTGATTACTTTTTAGTGTACCATTTTGATTCCCTTCTCATTTGTTTTTCTGTACATTTCTTTCCTTCCTTCCTACTTTCCTTCCTTCCTTTCTTCCTTCCTTCCTCCCTCCCTCCCCCTTCCTTCCTTCCTTCCTTCCTTCCTTCCTTCCTTCCTTCCTTCCTTTCTTCTTTCTTTGTTTTTTCCTTGTAGTAGTCACACTGGGTATGATTATCAACATCTTATCTTTACAATAATCAAGTGTGAATTAATACCAACTGAGTTTTAATAGCATACAGAAACCTTGCTCCTTTACGGCTCTGTCCTCCCTCTGCTTTAGGTTGCTATTATCACAAATTGCACCTTTATACATTGTGTACTTATTAATATAGATTCATAAAGATTTTTATGCATGTCTTTTAAATCATATAGGAAAAAGAGGAGCTACAGATCAAAAATGCAGTACTGCTGGCTTTTCTATATCCCTCTATACCCACCTTTACCATTGTTCTTTATTTCTTCCCTTTAATTGGTTATTTTGATTGGTGACACATTGTTCTCATACCTTCTGCAGGGACCCAGGGCCCAGGCCCCACCCCTCCATAGTGAAAGTGTGTTATTTCATGTAGCTGCCTACTTGACCAGGACAGATATTAAAGGACATCAGACCTCCCCAGGGGAGGAAGGAATATACAAATGGTGTTCTGAACAAAGCATTGAAATCCCCTCCCCTGATCACTGTTGATAACAAATCTCCACAACCCTGTGTCACAAGCCCCTGCCGAAATTCTGTTTTCACATGCTATCGAACATCTTTGTCCTTATAAATTACTCCCTGCCCCCCTCCCCCTGCTTTTTGTGGAGTGTTAACTTCCATCTTTCCTGGCTGACCACAACCATGGAACCATCTACTGTTCATAAGTTGTGCTGGTTTGAATCTATTATGTACCCCAGGAAAGCCATGTTCTTTTAATCCAATCCTGTGGAGCAGACCTGTTCTGGGTGGGATCTTTTGATTAGATTGCTTACATGGAGATGTGATCCCACCCATTCAAAGTGGGACTTAGTTGTCTTTACTGGCATCCTCTATGAGAGGAAAAAAGGCACAGACATATTGAAGTGAGCTCAGAGATGCTCAGAGAGAAAATGCCCAGAGACATTCTGGAGAGACAGTCCTTGAAACCAGAACCAGGAGAGAAGCTAAGACATGAAATCCAGAGTTTGCCCCAGAGAAGTTAAGACAAGACCCTCAGATGCTTAGAGAGAAATTCCCTGGGAGAAATGAGCAAGGACACACAGGAGCTGAGAGAGAGAGGCTAAGACAGAAGCCCAGAGACATTTTGCAGACAGCAATGGAAATCATGAGTAACCCTGTGGAGGTCCAACAGACTCCAGCCATGTGCCTTCGCATGTGACAGAGGAACCCCAGATGCCATCAACCTTTCTTCAGAGAAGGTATTGTCCTATTGATGCCTTAATTGGGACATTTTCATGGCCTTAGAACTATAAATTCATGAACTAACAAACCCCCATTGTGAAAGCCAGTCCATTTTTGGTATTTTGCATTTTGGCAGCTTTAGCAAACCGGAACATAAGTCCTGATTAAACTTATGTCTATATCTGTGCCTGGCATGTTCATCATTGGAACACCTTCCCACGATTTTTTTTCAACATGGATTCCTTTAGTTTCTTGAATATATTTGAATAGCTGCTTAACTGTTTGTCTATCAAGTCCAATATTTGTGCTTCCTCAGTGACAGCCTATTGCCTGCTTTTTAGCATGTGTACTTTCCCATTTGTTTGTCTTGCTAGTTTTTGTTGAAAACTGGACATTGAAAATGACATAACTTGGCAACTCTGGAAATCATATTTCCCTCTCCCTCAGGGTTTGTTGTTGATAATTTTTGTTGTTGCTTTTTGTTTGCTTAGCAACTCCTCTGGACTCATTTTGTAAAGTCTGCATTCTTTGTTGTTTGTAGCCATTGAAGGCCCTACTCTGTTAGCTTCTTGGTCCACTAATGATTTTATAGAGATTTCCTTACATGCCCAGAACCGAGATGTCCCTCTGTCTTTACTGAGAGGCTCTGTGTGCATATTGGGGCAAGCCTTCAATGATTCTGCCTTAGCCTTCACTTCCTGCTTGCTCAGAGGCTCAGAACAAGCCAGAGGTGAGAAATCAGAACCTTCTGAAGTCTTTCCTGGGCTAGCACGCAGTTGTGTACATGGGCATGTCCTTCTAGACTCTGGTCAATTCAAAGCTCCCCTGTGGACATCTCGTTCCTCAGCCTTTTCCTTTTAAGATTTTGTGTCAGCCTCATATTAGCTCCAACTGGTGTCTTCACCTGAGGCAGTTTTGATGTTAAACAACGGTTGCTGATTCTTTTCAACAGACACCTTGGGGCTAGGGCTGTTTGCACAGAGCAAGCTCAGGAGTCAGGACAATGAAAGTCCTGAGAAGGGAGCTTTCCCAGGAAGCTGCAAACAGTTCAATGAGTGACAGTTCTCTGAGGATAGGGCTTTTTGGGGTGCTCCAACCCCCTTCTGCCTTCCAGTGGCTTGCTAGGCTGTTTCCACACCTCCCTTGGCTTCAGGGCTATTGGTTTTCAAGGCTATATATTTATTTTTTTCTCTAACAAACACACACACTTATATACTGTTTAATGGTCTGAAGAGAAATTCTCAGGTGGGGTGATTCTGAGATAAAGCTGCTCAGCCCTTAAATGTTGTATATAGATTACCTAAGTCAGACTAATGATTGATATAGATTACTTACATCATTTGGCACATCAGAATCCCCCAGAGGGCTGGCGAAAATGCAGGTTGCTTGGCCTCACCCTGAGAATTCCTGTTTCAGCAGGTCTGGGTGGGACCTGATAATATGGATTTCTAGCAAGTTTGGGGAGTGGGTTGGTGTGCAGGGTTTGGACTCTGTGTTGAGAACCTCTGATGGATTTCTGTCCTCAGCAAACATAGGACAGATTTTTCCTTCAACTTGTAATGCTTAGTGAATGCATAGTACCATACTAAAAACGTGGTTCCCTTTTCTCTTGATAATTTTTACTCTAAAGTAGAATTTTGGCCCAATTCCTTGCCATGCTGAAAAGCATAATAAAGCTTTTAAAGATTACTTAGTATTACACAGCAAAGTGATAAAGGCTACTGAAAGTTGGATCCTCACTCAGTGTTTAATGGGCTAAATAAATGAAATATTGAAATTGGACTGAGGTCTATTTTTAAATGTGTGGGAATTTAAGTTTGCTTCTTTGTTTAAATCCAATGGTTTAAAAATTCTTGGTTTGCTTATGGCTAGCATGGCCATGACATGTATTGTCTGAACAGAAACACTTTTAGGAGTGAAAAGGGACCCTATTAATAATTTTGCTGGAAAATAGGTGTAAACTGGGGCTGTCCCAGGCAAACCAGAATATATTGGTCACCCTATGTATAGAACACAAAATATAAATATATGTAAACATAATGCAATATAAATATAAAAATGGAAAATATAAAAATATTTTGCATTTACAGAACTTTGATTTTCTTGTCTTTAAATTTTATACTAGTCAAGGTTCTGTCAATACTGCCTTCCATTTATCTGGAGATAGTAAAAGGTAAGTGTGTTGGTAATAAATTACTCTTCAAAAGAAATAAAATATAAAAGCAGAAAATAAAATCTTAAAGTAGTTTTATATGTGTTCATTTTTACTTTGGATTTTTGTCTGCATTTGTTTTTTGGTAACAGGGGGAGGCTCAGACCCAATTCTAAATGAGATCAGAGAGTTCTTGTTTAATTTCCATTTCTAGCAGATTAATATCTTTTCTTCCAAAAGCACATTATAAATGGTAAATTGCTTTTATACCTGAGGGATATGAACTCTAAGAAGTTTCTAGTTTATTGGGTTAAAACAGTTTTCATTTAAGAATTTTTAAGATTTTTTCCTGATAAAATTTAGAGTCAAAGTGAAATGTTTGTATTGTCCAGTATTTACACCTTGCTCAAGCAGATGTTATTTATAATCATATTGAAGTGAAAGATTTCTCCCCAAACTTCTGACTACTCAATCGTGTTTCTACGGAAACACAGACTTTCGGGGGAGAAGAGTAAGGAACTGATACTTGCCCCACCGCCCGGCCCCCGCGGAGCAGGACCCGGGGCCCGCGGCCAGGTCCCTCGGCTCGCCCCGGGCCTCCGGCCGGTCCCCCTGGGGAGGAGGACCCGGCTCCGCCCCAAGGCTCCGCCCCTACGCCGCGCCGGGCTTCGGGAGAGGAGGACCCGGCTCCGCCCCCGGCCCCCGGCCCCGCCCCTGGCTTGGGCCCCCAGGGAGCAGGCTCCGCCCCGGCCCGGGGCTGGTGGGGCACGCGCATGCGCAGCGGGGTCGGGCGGGGCCGAGGTCCCTGGAGCGGCGGCCGGCGGGCGGGTCAGGGCGGCGGCGGCGGCGGCGGCGGCGCGGGCTGAGGTTCGGGCTCGGGCTTGGGCTCGGGCTCGGGCTCGGGCTCGGGCTGCGGGCGGCGGGCGGCGGGCGGAGGACCGCGGGACCCGGGGCCGGGGCCGTAGCCCGCGGCTCCTCCACCAGGCGGCGGCGCTGCTGCTGCGGGCGCGCGGGGACGGAGGACACAGGACGCGGGACGGAGGACGCGGGACGCAGGGCGGTGGGCGCCGCGGCCGGGCGCTCCAGGTAGGCGGGCCGGGCTGGGCGGGCTGGGGGGCCGGGGGTGGCCTGCGGGGCCGAGGGGCGCGCTCGGACTGCCGGACCTGCGGGGCCGGAGGCGGGCGGCGCGCGTGGTTGCCATGGCAATCGCAGAGCTAGCGGTGCACCTGCGGGCGCGTCTCCTGGGGACGCGCGGGCCGGGCCCGGGCGGGAGGCGGACGCGGCGCCGCCCAGGCCCGGCGCCCGCGAGGCCCGGAGCCCCCGAGGCCCGGCGCGGCTCCAGGATCGGGCCCAGCGGCCCCCGGAGCCAGGCCCTGCCGGCGTTTCGGTGTAAACACAACCGGGTGGAAGGAACGCGCATCTCGGGGTGGGAGGCCTCTCCCCGCTGCCTGCCGGCCCCCGCCCGCGCCGGCCCTTTTCTCCTCTTTGTCTTTTACATTTCACATCTCTGTGGCTTTGCTCGTGCATTAATGGAGGCCTGAGAAATTCGCAGGGATCCGTGGCTGGGTCTTGAAAAACCAGTCATGAGTGTGTAGGCCGTGGAGGACCGAAATACGCCAACTGTCAAGGTACATCAGGGCCTGTGGGCGCGGGGAGCGGGACGGCGGCGCTCCCCTCCCCCGTGTCGCCTGCCCTCTGACATTACATAATGTCCTCCTGCCCCGGGTTATCCGTAATCACAGATCTTGGAATTATTTCCCTGGGTGGGAAAGTTGGGGCAGTGGTGAAGCTCATCTTGTCTTTTGCTTGTTACTGGGTGCATGTTGTGTTGGGGGGCTGCCTAAGAGAATTTGATTTGTCACCTGCTCCTTAGGGCATGGAGACTAAGGGAATGGGATGTGGCGGTGGAATTCTGCCTGGTTCAACCCACTGGCAGTGGACGGTGTGGACGGCGGTGGAGCCTGGCGTTGGGGAAAGGTCCAGGCTGACCCGGGTGTGAATCCTGGCCCTGCCACCGCGACTCTGGTTTTGTCATCTCTGAAAGACAATGACAGAACCTGCTGTGCCGAGTTTGTCTTAGAGTCTAGCCAACATTGCCAGTGGTACGTGCACGTAGAGTAACCACAGGTTGTCTTGAGTTCTTCTTTGGTGAAAACTGGATTTCTTTAACAGTAATTTGCCTCGGGGCCCAGGCCAGGGCCTCTGTTTTGGGGGTTCTTGGCTGAACTGTTCACTCCTGGAAGATTCACTTCATTGGTTTCTTTGGGGAAAGCCTGGTGGTTCTGTCCAAGGGGCGAGGGGTGCGATGCACCTGAATGGAGACCCACAGGCTCTGTGGCATCCTGTAGACACGCTCCCAGGTATTTACGTGGCCTCTGTAGCAAGAAGCCAAAATTGCTGGGCAGGCTTGGCCTGAAGACAGGACTTAAAGGAATGGATGCCGCTGAATTCAGAATGGGAAGGAGGGCTGTGTTTCTCCAGTGCCCAGCTGCAAAATGAGTGGTACTTACCTGCCTGAATTTTATTTGACGTGTTCTGGAGCAGAGTGCTACCTGCTCAGGTGCACGAGATGTGAAGCTGAGTGCAGGTGCCGTAGTTCATGCCACTGTTTCAGAAACTGAGTATTAGGGTGTTTTCTTTTTTGATCTCTTTAAGGAAAGGATGAAATAAAATAGTATACCTGAGAACTTTTTGTCAAGTGTAAAACTCCAGCATATAGAATCACATAAACCTCCTGCCACGGAATCCCTCAATCTGAACATATAAGACACCCCACCAACCCTTGTGACAGACAGAACCCTTGGCCCTGCCAGTCCCCTGAGCCGGATCCCACTTGGGGTCCTTGTCCAGCCAGCATCTCTGAGAAAGCCCCACGGGAAGAGAATGAAAGCCCTGGGGAACCAAGGCACCCCTAACCCCCACCCTGAGGCTCACCATCTCAAGAAATCAGTGAGGCGGAGTGGAGGGTGAGGGTTAGGACCCAGCCTGTTTAATTCTCATTTGCTATGAAAGACTCTTTAATTTACATATGCAGGAAAGTTCCCGTAGCCTGGTCAGCTGCTCCTGGCTTCAGGATGCTTTGGCTTTCACCGAAGGAAAAAATAGCGCAAACCTGCGGTAAAGACTGCTGGATTGTGTTGTTGCTGCTTTAGTGAACTTGATTAACGAGCTGGCCTTGAGGGAGCCTTCAAAGCAGTTTATTTCCGTGTCCTGGAACAGACGCTCTGCAAGGAGAGCGAGTTCTGGGAAGAGCTGGGCAGGAGGGCTGTTTCATTTAGTCTTTCTGTGCTTTCAGGGAACATGCCATGGTGAACCAATCCCAGGAGCTTACCTGTATTTCAATACATTGGCATACCTTGCTGTCTTCAAAAAATTTTTTTTTTATTTTGATATGATTACGGATTCACTGAAAAGTGGCAACAATTATTTAAAAAATTCCCAGATTCCCTAAACCTTGGCATTTTACTCCATTTGCTTTATCCTTGTCTCGTATTCATGCATCTATGTGTGTGTGATTACTTTTTTCTCAGTCGTTTAAAAGTTAAGTTGTAGACCTGAGGCTCCTTGACCGCCCCGTTCTTCACCCTGTATTTCGTAAAAACAAGGGTGTTTTCTTACAGAATCACAGAGCACCATTAACATCAGGAAATTAGCATGGTACGATGCTATTTTCTAATCTACAAGTCTTATTCAGATTTTGCCAGTTGCCCCAATAACGTCCTTTATGGCAAAAGAAAATTGTGTGTTGCATTAAGGTGTCCTGCCTCTTTACTCTTGCTCATTCTGGAGTAATTCCTGAGCCTTTCTTTGTATTTCATGCTCAGGCATTTGTGAAGACTACTGCCTGTTATTTTGAAGACTAGCCCTTGATTTTGGGTCCTCCTGATTAGCTGGAGCATTTGGCTGTGCATTTGGCAGGAGCACCCAGAGGCAACTGCAGTGGACACACTGGCCATCGGGCAGTCAGTCCCTTTGCTGTCCATCAGTCCCTTTGCTGGCCGTGTTTGCTGAGCAGCTGATCAAGGGGATGCTTGCTTGGTTTTCTCACTGAAAAATTAACATTTTCCCTTTGGAATTGACGTACCTTGTAGGAAGTTACCTTGAGATCAGGTAAATATGCTTTTCCTCTTCATACTTTCACCTACCAGTTTTAGAATTCACGGGTGCCTCCTACCTGAGTCAGTTATTATGATTGTTGCCAAATGGTGATTTTCTAATTCCTTATTTCCTTTTACACATATTAGTTGGAATTGTACTGAAAGGAAGAACTTATCTTTCCTCTTGTTTACATATTTTTAAATTTATATCTTGGGGCTTAGGAATTCTTGCTTTCTTCACTAGATTAGAGCCCATTGCTCTCATTATTCGTTTTCTTGCTCGCATTGTCCCAGTTTGGCCCGTGAGTGCCTCTTCGAGCTGGCTCCTTTGCCCTTTGGAGTGTCCCCCTGGTTCTCTGAACACTGCTTTACTTTCTGGTATAAGATGTTCAAGACTCAGCTTGTACTTTCTTGGCCCCCACCCTGTACCGGTCATTTCTCTAAAGAATCCCCTGGCCCCTTTCTGTGGCGGATGGTATTTAAAACCCGAGATCTGGGCCCCGTCTCCTTATGCACCCTGGGCAAGGCCCTGCGAGGAGGCGAGCCGTGAGGGCGACAGGGATGTGCAGGTGAGGAGCTCGTTGGTGAGAGGCCAAGCCTGGACCCAAAGCCAGGGTCATTCCCGAAAGACATCGCTTCCTTTACATACCAGTATAGGGATG
Source organism: Choloepus didactylus (assembly GCF_015220235.1). Classification (NCBI taxonomy): domain Eukaryota; kingdom Metazoa; phylum Chordata; class Mammalia; order Pilosa; family Megalonychidae; genus Choloepus; species Choloepus didactylus. Next base: position 74,147,644 of record NC_051323.1, on the reverse strand, counting down.
GAAATTAATTACTCTGAGCCCCCAATAGCAATAGTTTTACTTTCAGCATTTTGCTTTATGAATAAGGAGCTTTTCCTCAATCCTGTTCGTCAGGTGTATACACCTTGCAAAACCATTCATTTTTTTCCTGGAACCACTGTGGACTCTGGAGCGGGACTCCCTGGGGGTCTCTGTCTGCCTTACTGTGTGGCTTGGGAAGTAGCTTAGGCCTTCTGTGCCTCGGTTTTCTCCTCTGGAGAACTGAGCTGCTGGTTGTGGCAACTCTGTGGGCTTGTGGGGGTTAAATACGTTACTGTCTCTCCTGTGCCAGGCCAGATGATGAGCTCACACGTGGAGCATGGGTCGGCGTGGAACTTGGTTTAGGTCAGTCTTTTCTCTGTGGGTTTAATCTCTGAACCCTCCTTGTTTTCAGTCTGGCTGGGGGGTGGGTGTCGTGGCTCCCTGTGCCCGTCTCCGTGCCCCCTGCACACACCTCCTTATGACAGCCTCCCGGTCCACGCCACCACCCAGCCCACGTGGCCCTGGAGCTGGCCGTGGCCCCTCCCTGGGGGCCTCTCACCATGGGTTCAGCTGGTGAAGGCCCCGGAAGCAGAGAGGCAGCTGTATCCACGGGGGTGGGGATGGCGATGGGCGGCCGTGCTATGGTGATAAAGACGAGGAATAGGGCTGGGGAGACCGGGGCATCCCTGTCTCCCACGGGGAGCAGAGGTCATCAGGTGTGGCTGTGACCTGATGTTTGGGTCCAGCAAAATAGGCAGCTACCTCAACGGTGTAGTTTGTGAGGTCAGAATAGCCCACTGTTCCCACATTTTCCCTGGAACTGGCCAGTGGAGGTATTCTTAGATTTTCTTGGCTTTACAAGGCCTTTAAAGTTCACTTTATCTGTGAAAGTGGTGTTTAGGACTGAGCTCTCTCCATGCTGGGGCGAATGGCTGAGGAAGGAGACCGGTGGGAGAAGGGTGGGCCCAGGACGGGGCGTTTCGGACTGTGGTGGGTCATGAGCTCGATGCTGTGAGCTGTAAAGGAGAAGAAAGGAAGATGGTGGAAGCCGTGCAGGCGCATCCTGGGGTGCGGTCACCCTTGCATTCCTTGTGCAGGAATTGGTTGTTTACAGATGGCTCGCGGGTGTCTCTCCAGTGTGGACGTCCCTGGCTGTGGGTTGTGGTTGCGTGTGTCACTCCCTGGGGTTGAGCACAGGTTCTTAACCCCCGAGGAGGAGGCCCAGGCGGAGGTGTAGACACACCGGCCTTTCCCTGGCAGAGGACCGGGGCTTTCGTGGAACCCTGGGCGCGTGCGGCCCCGCAGGTGGAGACCGGAGGGGGGCCTTTGGTGGTGATCCTGAGGGAGTGGCGGGGTGGCTGTCACCAGAGCATATGCCCGTGGAGACGGCAGCAGACATGTTCTGAACTCCTGATCTTGTGCTGATGGATTTATCGTCTTGGTGGCTGACCTGGGCCAGGCCCTTGGGGTGACGGGGTGTCCTTAGCAGGCCTGGTCCTGAGACGGGAGTGTGTTGGTTTGTGAGGGAGCTGAAACTGAACTCCCTCTGAGAACTTCTCTGCTTATGGGGGTTCAACATCTGTCTGCCTGCAGAGAGAGGGGCGAGCTCCTCCTTGCTGGAGCCCGTTGCTTCCTGAGACGCCCCAAGAATTCTTCATGGCTCAGTGGTAGCCGGACGACTCCGAGGTCACCTTGGCTGGCCGTGGGCTCTTTCGGGGCAGTGGTCAGTTTTGGAGGCAAGTTGGAGCATGGGAAGGAAAGGTGCTGGGCACGCACCTGGCTCAGCCTCCTCCCCTGTAGAGTGGGGCCGGGCCAGGCACACAGGGTTTTTGTGAGGACTGAGCAGTGTGGGTGGGGAGCTCTGAGAACCCCCACGTGCTAGACCAGTCCCACTGGAGCCCTTTCTGAGGGCTGCGTGTCCCCTCCTCAGCTTTGCAGTCTTCCTGGCATCTCCATCTATCCCCACAGTGGCCCTATTTTTAAAATGTAGTCAGAGGCCTAGAGGATACTCCATTTCTGACTCCTGCTTGGGGCCTTGGAGGGGAGATGTCTCAGAAGAGGGAGGTGTGGAGGGCAGGGGGCTGCCAACAAAGGTCAGAGAAGGAGCTGGGCACAGAAGGGCAGCGGGAGGGGCCCGTGCACCATAAACTTTTGACCAGGTTGGTGCTGACCCAGCTACATTTTCTACTGACACTTGTTTTTTTAAAAACTTTTGATGGTAGGATGGAATGTTCATTATTTTCATGATTGTTGCTCATTAACTTTGATTGTATTCTGCATATACAAATGTAGATAAAATGGTCACATAATTGGGTGGTTGTCAGATGTCCAATAAAAGGGGATGATTGTCGGAAACCACTTAGGATGGGGCCAGGTATCAGGAAACATTGGGACTCTCCAGAATCTCGCAGATGTTGTTCCTCCTCTGGGGGAAGAGATTGGCGGTGGATGGTTTCCCCCTTAGGTGGAAACCAAAGTCTGTTGGTTTCATGTGGGTTTGCCCCAGCTTGCCGGGGACTTACATCTGATTCTCACTCTCCTGCTTCCTCTTCCATCCAGGGGGTGCCCCCTTCGCCCCCTTCCTCGAGCCCCTCTCTGATGGCGGGACGGGGTGACGATGGTGCCTGAGGACCACCATGGTTCCCGGTTTAGTCGGGATTGGGGTGACATACATGCATCCCCACAGTCTGTTTGGGGAAGTGCTGCTTCAGGCTGTGGCCATGACGGTGAAACTCCTGCTTCTGTATTCTCTGACTTTCTCTCCCTCTGCAGTGATTCAGGGGGAGTTTTCTAGAGGAGAGAGAACGCCCTAGTGTCAACCCTGGAGTGCCCAGGGAACGTCTGTGGAGGGTGAAGCTGCCCGCGTTGTGCAGATGAAACCCTCCCGGCCCAGGGGAGCACCTGCTGCCTTTCCCGGCTCGCCCACCCCGTCCCCACTTGCCATCCCTCCTTCTGAGGCCCTAACACAGCTCCCCGGGGCAACTAAGGAGGCATTTTGAACTCCAAGTCCTGTCACTTTCCGATGGTCTGGTGGAGACGTCTTCACTCCCGTGGGCGTCCTGGCTGTCGTGCACAGTTGTCTTCCTGTCGGGCCTGGACTCCTCCTCGTTTCCGGCCACTGCGTGTCCTCCTCTGGCGTCTCCATCTAAGCCTGCAGCCTGGTTTTATCCTAATTCTGATCTTAATTTTATTTCCCATTTACCATTCCTGACCTGTTGGGAAAAGAAGACGTGAATTTAAAGCTATCAGTTAAAACATAAACTGGTTAAAAAGTTAAAAAGAAAGTGCTTCAAATGAGTTCGACTGGGAGTGCCGTCCCTGCACGCCGAGTCCTTGAGAAGTTATAAATGTGTTTCGGGGGTGCTGCCCGGGCTAAGAGCTTTTGAGTCTGCCTTCGTTCATTGTCTTTGTCCTCGAAGCCCGGCAGGTGCCACCTGGGCACTGCCCCCTCGAGAGTGCGTGTAGCCAGCCCTCACCCAGCCACTGCCCAGGACGAGTGTCTCCTGAACCTCGCCTTTGAAATTTGTGGGGTTTTGAATGACTTCACTGGAGGGAGGAGGATCCTTGCATTTTGAGAGTCATCTTTAATTATTTAACATTTTTTAAAATCAGCTGGATAATCTTCACCAAGGTAGGTGTTGCTTTCTCTGGGCACAGAGAGAAGAAGAGCCGGCGGAGGGACAGTGCAGTAGCCAGGAGCCCTGTCCGGGGCCCATCGGCTGGCTCCAAGGGGAAGGAGCTTCGCCGCTTGCAGAGCTGTTGGGAACCACGGACTCCTACCAGCTTGGCTGTGAAGAAGCATCTCGACCTCATAGTGACTCTGACTTGGTTTCTAATCTGGGGCAGCACCGGCCTTTCGTGTTAGGGATTGACTGTCCTCAGGGCCCTGGGCCCCCTTCCTGGGGCAGGTCCTCGTCACAGTGTCCTCTGCAGAGGGGCTAAAGCTGTGGTCGTCGTGACGCAGGCGAGCAGGGGTAGGTGGGGCAGGGTCACCTTCTCTTTCTCCTTTCTGGCAGCTTCAGGGCTGCAGTTGCTCTGTCATTCCTTGGAACTGGGTGTCACAGGATTACACAAGGTTGGCTGTTTTGTAAACTGTGAAGGGTTGTACCAGTGTCTGCTGTGTAACCAGCAGGCAGTGGCTTCGACTGGGAACCTGATTTAATGCACTGGGTGCAATGCATAAAAATGGGGGCTGTTTTTACCTCATAACCTAGATTTGCCTGAGGTACTTGTGGGTCTGCACTAAATATGCAAGCCCAGCTACTAAACGTTTGGGGCAGTAAACAAGAATGTGGTATGTTAAAGCTCTTTGAGCTTGCTACTCAGTTGGTCCTGGGAATAGGATTGGTGAGCTTTTTTTTTTTTTTTTAGGAATATAAATGTTGGTTATGTTAGGGAGAAATGAATCTTATTATGATTAATAGGGTCTTATGAGAGTAGAGCCGAGGGTGAATTTCAAAGTGTGTTAAAAGCCTCTCTCTAGGGAAATGAGACTGTTAGTGAGCTTAAATACAAAGCAGCATCCTTCCTTATCCCCAGTTCCCAGCAATACTAGATGCCAGCCTTCTCTGCCACTGGATTATCAGTGGGGGACGGGAAAATTACTAGGGTTGGAGCTGGCTGCATAGAACAGAGAAAACTTTAAGGAAGAAAGCTTACTCAAGGTAGATGTTGATTTTCCTCCCATCCTGAGTCTGGAGGTCGGCCGTCCGTGCTTGGAACCGGCCATCCCTGGCACACGGCCTGGTGGCCAGGACGGTGGCTGCCCTTTTAAGGATAGACGTGCCGGCCGTCACCCAAGGGGAAGGAAAGCCTCTGGAGGAGTTGGGGGCCTTCCCCGGTGTCAGTGGGCACAGCAGTTGTTGGTCCTGCCTCTGGGCCAGCTGCCCTGGGCACCTGCCCGCCACCCCACCCAGGGCACGCGTGCACACCCCGCACGTGTGCGCACCCCGCACGTGTGCTTGTTCACCACTTGTGCACACACTCACACCGGGCAGTTGAGCTTCCTGACAGACCGGAATCTCTGGGGCTCTGGGTCCGGGCCTGCATGGTTTCAGGAATCTTTACAGAGAAACGCCTCCTGGATTTACGTCTCTGAAATAAGGAAATTCTGCTTGTATTTCCAAAGCTAATGATGAAAATGTGCTAATTTGCAATAAATATTTTTCTGTCAATGTAACTTTTTTACTAATTTCACATCTAAAAAGGGTAAGACTTGTCAACCAGCCCTTTGTTGCGCGCCTTCCCCTGGAGTGGCCCCTGGCTGGCCGGGGACGAGGACAGCACTGTGCTCGTGGCCCAGCGTGGCTCCTTCCTGCCCGCAGAGTCCGAGCTGGTGACTGTCTTCCAGTTGTTTTACTAGCTGGTTCTTTCTCAGGTAAAACGTAAATTATTTTTTTTTTCCATGTTTGAGAGTGAAATATTTTACTCAAGGGAGGTAGGCTCCACACTTCATCGACACGCCTGCCCCCCTTCAGGGTGTGCCGGGGTGGGCGTCCCCAGTGGGCGGGTCCTGCCCACAGGACCTGGGGACAGCCTGAGCATCCTGGGCGCCGAGGCAGGGTCCAGGCGAGGAGAGGGGTGCTGCTCTCCCTGTTTAACTGCGTGCCCTTGCAGGGGAGGCGCCCAATGGGGTGCAGAGTTGTCTGGCATTCTCGTGAGTGTTGTGATGCTGGGAGCTGCTGCCAGCCCACTTTCTGTGGCCACTGGCCGTGCTAGTGTGTGTCAGGAGCGGAGGGGGCTCGGGGAACATTTGGGGTCCCCTGGCAACTGCCACTGGCCCAGAGACACCCCAAGCCCTTAGGTTTGACTGGCGTTTGCCACAGATGTGGTGGGAGCATCTCTGTGGCACAGGGCTCGCCTGTGAGGCAGGACAGGTGGACGCTGTTTGACCCAGGAGCCAGGGCACGTGGTCTGCAGCAGGCACGGCCCTGTGGAGCCGGGAGTGGCCCAGGAGTGACCGTGCTATGCACCATCTCCAAGGAGCACGCTGGCCAGCTCTGAGCGTCCGTCTTCATTCCCATGGGCCTACCTAGTACCTGGAGAAGGGAGAAAACAGCTCTTTTCATAAGCACGCAGTAGGCATTTACTGAGTGAGTGGCCAAGGGCTTCCGCAGGGTCTCGGTGGTCGGCAGGCCCGTGAGCCTCTTGGGGGCCACAGTGGCTGGGGGTTGGTAGGGTTACCGCCCTCCGTTGTTGACACGTGATGGGATCTGCACCGATGGGCACAGGTGACGGAGGCCAAGGAGCGGGACGGATGTCACACAGCTGGGTGTGGAAGCTTCTGGAGGCTGCTTGGCCTGTGCTCCCCCTCAGGGCTGCGTTGGGGCCAGTGGAAGTGGCCCCAGCCCCACACCCCCCAGGATCGTGGTCAGCAGGAGAAGCTCCGCCCAGTGGGTCCAGGCCCCCTGGTCACGCTGGCCCCTCCATGACCAGGGAAGGAGGGACACAGCTGGGAGCCGAGCTTGCGCCTGCCCCCAGCTCCTGGTCCCTCAGTCGCCCCTGGCCAGAGGCTCCTGCCCCACTCTGAGTGGCTGAAGGGGGTTGGTTCCCCTAGGATGGTCAGGAACTGCTTCCAGGAGGAAGGGGCAAGGGCAGACAGGTGGAAGGGGAATGACACCCCCCACGGGTGCTTGCTCTGAAGGCTGGGGTGCAGGGAGCCAGGGAGCTGGGCACCTCTGCTTGGGCAGGGGCCTCACACCCTCGCCTGCTTGGGTCATGCGGTAGCCCGTTAGGGTCTGGAGAAGCTGCCTGAATGTCCTGCTCAGCTTTATCCTGGTTCATGGGGGACGCTGTGCCCCCCAGTGCATTCGCAAGTGTGAGGGTTGGGGGTCCCCTGGGGACCTGTGGTGTCTCCGTTCCCTCGGGGCAGGGACAGGAGCTCATTTGTTGTCTCCCCAGTGCAGCCCACCGTGCCTGGCACAAAACAGATGTGTAATAATTGTCTACTGAGTGAGGAATAAACAGAGCTGCCGTGTTGCTGCTGAAAGAGCCAAAACAAATGCTTCAGCCTCTCTGGGGAGATAGCCTGCTTCCTCGAGGTCAGGTTGGGGTTCATTTATGTTGTGAGGGAGCTGAGAGCAGAGCTAGCAGTACAGCCGCCCCGGCCGGCTGTTGGAGAGCCTGGCCTGTCAGCTTGCCCCACCTCACCCGTCCTCCACATGAAGGCCAGGCCCGTGTCCAGCTCGGCCCACGTGTCCTCGGCGTGCCAGCCCCCTCGAGCCAGCTGGGCACGGGCTCTTCTGCTCCTCCAGGGTCTGAGGGGGCCACCCCTCAGGCCTGGGTCATCTTAGGGATGTTTTGCTTTTTAAACTTAATCAATTTAGAAGAGTAATTTTTTCAAATACCTAGGATTGTGAGTGTTGTATTATAGGTCCTAAAAGATAAGGAGAAGACTGGAGGGAGGACGTGGCTCCTCCTCCCGTGGGTTTTGGGGGCCCCACAGGCTTTGTGGCATGGTTATGTGACATGGGGGGAGCGGCAGCTCGAGCAGGGGAGCTCACTGGGAAGGAGGCTCAGGGGTGTGGGGCAGGTCCCCCAGGGGCTTGGGGCCTTTCTGACCCCCCTCAGGGTCAGAGGCTTCCTCCCCCACTGGCGGGTCTTCAGGCTTCTTTGAACATATTAATTCCATTTTGCTTCTGTTCTCACCATTTTAAACGACAAGCGTGATTCCATGGCCACTTGAATGGATGCCAGTGGTGGTTCTGGCCTTTCCTGTGCCCTAACTGCCCGTTCGGGGGGCTGGCAGGTCAAATGGGGCATCCTGCAGTGTAGGCTCCGCAGCCACCGAGCCCTGCTCGCGCTGGGTCCTGATGCAGCCTGGACGAAATGACAAACCATGGGGTGGGGTGTCTGTGGTGGCCACAGTGGCGGAGGCAAAGCCGTGCCTGTGAAGCAGCAGAAGGGAAACCCAGTGCTGGGGAGGAGAATTCCGTACCCCTCAAAGCGTCCGCGAGACACTGGGTTGGCTGAGCAGATGGGAGGGTTGGGTGTGAAGACCCCCAGAAGGATGGGTTCCTTGAAGCGGGGCTCTTCCTTCAGGGAAGCAGCCGACTGGCACCTTCTGAGAGCTCCCGTGGCCTCTGGACCCTCTGTCCAGGGCGTGCAGAGCAGGTAGAAGGCGGAGTCCAGCCCGGCAGCCAGCGTTTCGGGGTGAGAGGCTGTGGGCTCACGGTCGCTGGACGCATCCACCCCTGCGGGTCTGCAACTCTGGACTGGGAGCGTGGACTGCTGGGGCCATGCACTGTGGCGAGGGGAGCAGTGAGAAGCAGGAGCCCACGGGGTGCCTGGGGGGCTGACGGGGGTTCATGCTGCCGTGAACCTCTCTGTAGTGCCTGTGGGAGTCCCCAGGACCTGCCTGCACTCAGCACGATTTGGCAAATTTGACCATTTTATTTTTATGTTATCTTGAGTTTTAGAATAGGCATACATTTAAACGGCTCAAAATTTTAAGATACAGCTGGATGTATGATAAGGTCTGCCTCTCCCCCTCCCTGGGGGCACCATGCTGTGTGCTTCCAGCATGTTCTTCCCAAGGCGTTCTGTCTGTGCCAGCAGACGTGTGTGTGTGCATTTAAAAGTGTCGTTTTACACCCGGGGTAACGTGTGCTCACTGCGCCCTTCCTTGCACCCTGTCTTGGTTCTCATTGCACATCGGGCGTGAGGAGTTTCTCGCTCCGGTCTGGCTGCACGCCGTCCCACACCAGGAGGTGCGGCGGGTTAGTTAACCGGCGCCCTGGTGGTGGGTTAGCGGTTTCCGGCCTGCGATTAGCCTTCCCGTGAGCTCTGGGGAGACGCCGCAGCCCACCTGGGTCTGCTGGCTGGACAGCGCTGGGTTAGGTGGCCTTCGGAAGCTCCTCCCCGTCCATTTCAGCAGCCTGCAACTGGTTCTTTGGAGGGAGGAGGGCAGTTAATGGTTAGATATTATTATTATTATTTGTAAGAAACACTTCTTCAAAATCTTATTCCTAGTTACACATAGGCCTTTTAAACTAATTCCATATCGTCCGAGTAAGGCTTGTCTTGGCTGGCAGTTGTTTTCTTTCAGGACTCTAAATATTTTGTCCCACTGTCTTCCTACCACATGGTTTCTGATGAGAAATCAGCCTTCAACTGTACATACCACGTTACCTTTCTCTTGCAGCTTCCAGAACTCTCTCCTTGCCCTTGGCATCTGACACTTTGACCTCTGTGTGTCTGGGTGTGGTTCTCTCTGAGTTCATCCTGTTGGGGTTCGTTGTATATTCATGTCTTCTGTTAAACTCGGGGAGTTTTCTGCCTTTAATTCTTGGTAGACTCCTTCTGCCCCCTTCTCTCTCCTTCTCCTCCTTCTGTGACTGCTGTGGTGAGAATTCTGGCGTGCTTGGTGGTGTCCCACAGGTCTCTCAGCCTCTGCTCACTTGTTTTCATTCTTTTTTCTTTCTGCTCCTTGGCCTGACTCATGTCAATTGTGTTGTCTTCGAGTTCACTGCTTCTTTCTTCTGCTAGCTCCAGTCTGCTGTGGAAGCCCTCTAGGAATTTTCCGTTTCAGTTACTGTGGTCTTCAGCTCCAGTATTTCTGTGTGGTTCCTTTTTAAAATTTCTCTTTCTTTACTGAGATATTCATATTGTTCATTTGTTGTTTTCCAGACATCCTTTAGTTTTTCTTTGTGTGTTCCTTTATGTTCTTGAGCATATTGAAGATCATTTTTTAAAGTTTTTGCCCAGTAATTCCAAAATCTGGTCCTCTTCATTGGTGGTTTTTGGATTTTTCTGGTTCTTTTGAATAGGCCTCATTTTCATTTCCTGTTTCTCTGTCTTGTAATCTTTTGTTGCACACTGTACATTTTAATATTTTAAAGTGTTAACTCTGGGACTTAGTCCCTGAGTCGTCTGTTCCTGTTTGTATCCAGCTAGTGATGTGGCAGAGATTTCCTTGATGCCAGGAGCTAACGAAAACAAACAAACCGAGGCAAAGAACACCTTCCCTAGTCTTTGCAGTGGCTCTGCATTGACTGGTGCTCTCCTGCAGGGTTTCACCCTCCTCCTAGGAGGTCAGCCTGGGGCAGGAGTAAAGCGCGGGGTCCTCTCCGTCTTTTCTAGGCCCGTGTCTTGTCCTGGGCTTGTGCTTGTGGGGGCATCAGGGACTCCCCTGTCTCCTTGACTCCCTGTGAAATAGACCCTCCACCCCGGGTGCTCTTTCAGTGTCTTAGAGCCGGTGAGCCTTAGCGAGCCTTTGCCCCACCTTGACTGCTTTAGCCTCCATGAGTGGCTCCTGCCCGCGGGCGCCTTCTGGGAGGGCGAGGCCGAGAGGAGTGCCCCGTCCAGCCATGCAGGCTGCCACCCGGTAGAGCAGCACCGCCACAGGCGCCACAGGACACGTGCAGGGTCCCTCCGCTCCCTCTGGAACGGGGAAGGGACCCACAGTGGGAGCGCAGGCCAGGAGGGGGCTCACAGAGGGGACAGCCAGGGGGCCAGGAGCCTCTCCTGCGGTTCTCAGAGCTGCGTTTCCTTGGCTCAGCTCTCGCCCGGTTTCCGCACCCCTTGGACTATTTTGTGGAGTTCTGAGAAGGATGGCTCTGCCAGTTCCTCCTCATTATTTGAGGATTCTGGTGGGGAGCGACACCCTGGAGTGCCTTTCGTGCCCCTGACTGCCGTAAATCCTTCAAAGAGAGTGTTGGGTGATCTTCAGCTTCTAATCCATGAAGTGGCGGTGGCAGTGGCTCCCGAATGGAGTGGGTGTGAACAAAGAGGCATGTTCCTGCGGCCACCAGTGTGATCCGGCAGGGAAAGGCTCGTGAGGGGCCTCTCTTCAGGACTGAGGGTGAGGGGCAGCGATGGGATCTGGGGGCCTGCCTGTGTGCTCATTCGGGCTCTTGTTGGTCCTGGGGGACGCAGTGAGAGGCGAGCAGGGTGTGAGAGCTCTGAGCGTGTGCGGACGTGTGGCCGGGCAGGCACTCACTAGCCCTTGGTGGGTTTAGCACGACAGGTGAGCTGTGAGGGACCCTCCCTGGGCTGTGAGGGTCTGCAGATGTACCCCACCAGGGCTGCTGCCTTCAGGACCGGGGCCGGAGAGGCACCCACACAGCCCTTCCTTCTGGCCGGGGCTCGCCCCTGCATGGCTGTGGTCCCTTCCACCCTGGCAGTGGCTGTGGGTCAGCACAGGGCCCCGGGTCCCCACTGTGCAAGCCTGGACGCTGCAGGAGCTGGAGAACATGCAGAGAAGACGGGCAGAGGCCTGCAGCTGGCTGCTTTCAGGAAGTGAGTCGGCTCTTCTTGGTTCGTTTTTCTCTCAGACGTGCTCTTGAGGGTCTGAGGCTCCACCCTGAGCTCTCTGTGGCTGAGGCTGCTTGGCCCGGGAAAAGGGACTGAAGGGGACAGTCTCGGTGCCTCGCCCAGGCTGGAGTCAGCGTGGCAGGACCTCGGGCAGCACCAAACGGGGTGACTGGGCAGGGGACAGATGTCATCAGGAACCCGGGCCTTATCCTTGCGGGAGCCCAGAGGGAGCTGAGGCTGCAGGCTGCACGAGGGCGGTGAGGCGAGGAGAGGAAGTGGCACTATTGGATGTGGTGGGTGTCGACTCTTGGGACTCAGCCCTCAAGAAGGAAACCTCTAGTGGGGCACACGGGACCAGGACTGGAGATGTGAGAAGGAGGGGCTCTAGAGCAGAGAGGCCACTCGCCTGGAAAGGAGAAGCAGTGCAGAGGCTGGGTGTTAGCCGCTGCCCAGCCCGCGTGTGGGCGCCTGTGGGGCAGGGCTGGGCACCCCGGGCTCCAGGCTGTCGCTTGGCAGCTGCAGAGTCTGTGGCCATGCGGAGCTTGTGGCTGTTTATTCAATGTAGGTGGCCGTGGCCACAGCTCTTACACCAGGGCCAGGAGGCCTCCGAAGGCTCAGGGCAGGGCCCCTGTGAGGTTTTTATTCACTTGTCCTGGGTGTTTGAGACACATGGCTGCGCAAAATTGTGTTTATATGAGATGAGCTAAGTATCTTTGTGCAGCCTTGGAAACGCTCCTTTTGGGAGTGAGTCAGTGAAGACTGTGCGCATGAAGGAGTTGTGACCTCGTGAGTGGATGATGGGCTGGCTGCCGTGCAGCGGGCGAGCGCTGGCGGGGTCTGGGAGGACGGCCGGAACTGCCCCGCCCTGCCCCAGCTGGGGTTTCCTGGGCTCCTGCCCTGAGCCAGCCTGTACTTCCCTTTCACCCCCGTGTTGGTTTCCTACGGTTGCTGTAACAAATTTCCGCAAATTTGGTGGCTTCAAACAACAGAAGTTTATTCCCTCCCAGCTCTGGAGGCCAGAAGTCAGAGGTTGGTGTCCTTGGGCTGGAAACCAGGTGCCTGTGGGGCCGCGTCTCTGCGGAGGCCCCTTCCAGTGCCTGGTGGCCGTCCGTTCCTTGGCTCTCCACCTTCGAGCCGGCAGCGTGGCGTCTCCTCCCTGTGCCCGTGGCATTGCTTCCTCCTCAGGAAGGGGCCGCTGGCTAACCCTGGGTAACCTTCCATCTCAGGACGCTCAGCTGACTCACACCTGCAGTCTTGGCCACGTCGGGAGCATCTGTGGTTCTAGGGCCTGGGATGCGGACACCTCTGGGGGACACACAATGTCCCCCCAGCAGCCTTCTGAGGACAGCACTGCCTGAGTGCAGTGGACGCAGCGTGGAAGCTGAGCTTGGGCAGGACCAGTGGCTGCCCCTCAGGGAGCCAATTGGCCTTTGTCAGTTTTCTGTGTTGTTGCACTGGTTTGGGAAAATGAGGTCTTGGGGGTCAGGGGCCACGGCTGCGTCTTGCTCGGGACGTGGGGGGAGCGAGCAAGTCCGGCTGGGCGTGCTGCGTGGCCCTGGTGGCCTCCTGGTCCTCCTCTGTCCGCAGGTGGCGGAACAGCCTGTGGGGCCATGCGGAAGGTGGGATGGGATCACGTGAGGGGCTGGCCAGCGGGGCCGGCCCGGGGAGGTCTGCTGCCGGATCCTCTCAGCTGAGGAGAAGTCACTGGAGCAAGGCCAGGTGACCCAGGTGACAGGCTCGGCTTACACATGGAGGAAACAGCATACGGGGAGGGTCTGTGGCCCATGGATTCGCTGGCATAGCGAGCGCTCGTTTGATGTCTGCTGCGTGCTGGGCAGCCTGGCAGGAGAAGGGAGAGTAGCAAACTGAACGTGTCTCTCCTGCCCTGGGCCGGGTGGGGGGGGGATGTCAGTGACAGCCTGTCAGAAGTAATCACATAGTTGTGGATGGAAGGAAAAGTGGCCCTAAAAGTATGAATATGGGTATCTTTAATTCTTTATTTCTATCATGAATGACCTGATGAAAACTCCTGGTGGCCCCTGTTCCCACATCTGTTTGGAATCTTTGGTTTGTGCTGCTCGTCTCATCTGCTCAGTCACTGGTCATGGGTGAGGCGCCCTGGGCCCGACTCTCCCTTCCCCAAGGAGCAGAGCCAGCTTCCCGCCTCTCTCCACTGAGCCCTGCCCTGTCGGGGCCCTGCGTTCTCCTGGCCCTTAGCTTTTGGGCCTCGTTTTCCCACTGATGCTTTCCCTCTTGGCTTCCTGGCTCCATGCCCAGGCTGCCCCTGACCCCGCTCGGTCCTCAGCCTGTTGGGGGTAAGTCTTGCCCTCCACCTGTCGCTTAGGCAGGGCTTTTCTTGTGTTTTTGTAGCTAATCCTTCTGAGCACTCACTGGGCAGCAGGGCCTGTGGCTCGAGAGGGGTGACAGTCCCTGACACAGTGTAGCATCATGAGCCGCTGGTGCCCAGGGAGCTGGCCGAGCACCAGCCCTGCTCTGCCTTAGTCTGCAAACTTCATTTCACCCTCCAGCAGCCTGCTGACGGTGCCCGCGGCTCCACTGCACAGCGGAGAGAGCGGAGGCTCGGGGAATCAAGACAGAGCAGATGCAGGGTCTTTCCTTCCACAGGGAGGAGAGTACAAACGGTGGTGTCTGCTGTGCTCCTCTTGATGGGGACCACAGTTTTATCTCCGTCTCCCTCTTTGTGATACTGGCTCACTTCCCTGAGGGACCACACCAGGCCTCTGAACTCCGAGTCCCTTAAGCAGAGGGTGGGTGAGGGGGCTTCTGTTCCCCCCTGGACCGCTTGGGCACGTGCCATGCGCCCCCTGTGTCTTAGCTGGGTCTCGGCAGCTTTCCCCACCGTTCAGCTCCATTCTGCTCTCCCTCTGCTGCGTTAGCAGCTGAGGCTGGGACCCTGTTGTCAGTGTCCACGACGCCCCTCGAGGGGGTGGGCCCAGGGGCCCAGGGAGGACGCGCACCGTGGCCGTGTCCGCCCTTGACGGTGAGCCCAGCTTCCCTCCTGACCCTCCCGGGACTCACCTCTGTGCTCATCCTCAAGGAGCAGGTTCCAGCTTGTGTACCCCACACACTCACATTTGACGTTCTTCTCTCTCTATATACATGCGTACACATACATTTGACTTTCTTGTATTATATAAATATTTTTCTTATTTTAAATTAGAAGGGAGCAAATGAGTTAAACTAGCATCTGTCTGTTAGCTTGGACTCTCCAGTACCGTCATAATAGCTATTTGGTGTCAATTATATGAAAAGAAGTGTAATCTAGGTCCAAGTGACTTACAGAGGGGCTTAGGAATACAGCCTATTGGCTGTACTGCCAAGTTTGACTTAACCATCATGGAATTCCAGAACTGATTTTTAAAATGATTTATTAATGATAGTGCTTTGCTTACTTTCTAATGCAACGGGACCCTGAAGTAATTGAATACGTAATAATGTAAGAATGTCCTAGTGGAACAATAATAAAATTTTGAGGTTTTCTCGTAAGGATGTGAAAGCCTCAGCAGACATCCCGATTTTGATGTCTCAGTGAAGAAAATGGGAGATGTAGAGGTGCCACCAAGGACAGGTGTCTTGAAGGAAGGAAGGTACTGAAAACTGAGTGAGAGTGAAGCTGTGTGTCACGTGAGGCTGGGGGTGACGCTTCTGGTCCTAAGATGTGTGACGCTGTGTCCGGGGAGACTTCGGTCCGCACAGTAGAAACTGCACACTCTCTGGGGGCCGTGTAGGCATCTGGAACTGCTTGGGGTCTCCACCCAGACCATGGTCCAGAGCTCCTGGCTGGGCATCGAGGGCAGAGAGAACAGATCCCCATCTTGCCTGCTCGGTGGGTGCTTCTGAGGCCGAGAGGGCTCTGACAGGCCAGGGAACGGACCAACCCTGGCGGGACAGTTGTGGACGCTGGGAAAAGGGATTGTGGGGCTGGGGAGTTGGTGTCCTCCACCCTGCGGCCCAGGAGAGTCCCCTGGGACGCCCCCTCCCCACCCGCCTCCCCCAGGCCAGTTAGCGGTATCTGAGGACAGGTGTGGTCAGGGTGGGGCGCTGCCGGGCTGCAGAGGGCAGGTGTGGGCCCCTGAACTGGAGCGGCCTGGTCTCAAGTCCCCGCCTGACTGGGTTGAGCTGCCACTTACCTGCTGGGCCCCAAGCCCCCTCCGTCTCCCAGAGGCTGTGGAAATGACATGGGGTGATGTCCACATTTTCCTACTTTTCCGTACCCTGCCGGGCACTGAGGAAATGCCTCATGGAGCTGGCGGCTTAGCTGCAACCGGTAGGAAGGGCCAGTGGCAGATGACCGCTCAGGCCCTCAGCCCCGCTCTCCTTTGGTGCTGTTTCCGTTCTCAGGCTCCCTTCCTGCTTGGAGGCTGGCAACGCTGGAGGCTTCTCCGGCGCAGACTCCTCCGCTGCACGCCACCCGCTCCTCCCCGACGGCGGGCGTCCACCCTGAGCTTGCCCGTCCCGGGGAACAGCCACGTTGTCCTCTGCAGCTTGGGTGGTGGAGCTGTGGAATCGTCCTTGGCGGCTCTTCCGCCTCCCCGGGCCCGGAGGCGGGAGGCCCTGCCGGCCCGCTGCTTGGATTAGAAGCAGAGCACACGCTTTTCCCAGCTTCGCACGCTCACCTTTTGCTGTAATGACCGTTGTCTCCAGTGCACCTGCTCTCCTTGCCGCTGCCCTTGCCTGTCTGCCTCGTCTCTGTGCAGCAGCCACAGGGGGCTTTTCTGCTCACCACCTTCCAGAAGCTTCTCACTGTGTGAAGCAGTGGCCACTAGGCCCCACGCTGCCCCCGCCCCCTCCTCTGGCCAGGCTGTTTGTCCTGGCTGGTGCTTCTGTTCGGCTGCTCTTCCTCCAGATGCCTGCACGGTTTACTTGCTCGCTCGGCTCCTTTGCATTTTTTTTCCCATGACCCCTTCTTAGCAAGGCCTGTCCCAGCAGCTTCATTTAAAATTACAGGCCCCTGTCGCATTCAACCTTTCCCCATCTCTCTACCCTGCTTCATTTTTTCCCTCAGAAAACCTCTCACCTGCCAGCGTAGCGTCATTGCCATTTTTTTGTTTATTGTCTCTTTCCCACACAAGAACGTGAAGTCCGTGGGGACGCCGTCCGTTTATCGACTGCTCTGTTCCCAGCTCCGAAGGTGTGCTGGCTCAGAGTGGCCCCCGGGGCGCACAAACTGGAGGACAGAGTCAGGGGCCTGCCTGCCCACCTTGCTGCACCCCACCTCGCACACAAATCACTGACCGCGGAGGCAGCGACTCGGGGCCGAACCACCTCCCCTCCAGTCCTGCCTCCCGGGCCCTCTCTGCTGCCGGCCCCAAGAGCTCCCCCACATTTACTCTGTATTAGCAGAGTAAGCCCCTGTCTGCATCCTGCACGGCTGCTTAAAGCATTTGTAGGACAAAAGGATACATTTTCTGGGAGAATTCCAGCTGCTGGTGAGAGAATAAACAGCATTTCCTTCCTCCTGGAGCTTCCCGTCTTCTCTGCCAGTGTTGGTCCCGAGAGGGGGCCGGGCCCACGGTGCCACGGCCGAGCCTCGGCCAGAGCAGCCTGGGCCTGCCCCGCGGGGGCTGCAGGACGGTGGTGCCAGCGCAGCCCCGGGCAGGGAGCAGCTGCGCAGGCGGGGCCGGGGGCCGACGTTTGGGAGCAGGAAGGAAGAAGTGGGCGCGTTGGGTGGTCGCTCCCTGGGGTGCTGCTTTGGGGTGGAGGGGTGGGGCAGGCCATGCTGTGGAGGGGCAGGAAGGCGCCTCCAGAGAGGCCTTCACTGTTCTTCCGGAAAAGGTTTCAGTTAGGGGTTCATTTTTGCTGCAGCTCCGTTGACCTGTAGACTTGGAAACCAGGTGGTCTGGGCCAAGCTTTTGATGTAGCCGCGGGCCTTCGATGCCCCTCCTGCTCGTGCGTGCGTGAGCGTGCGTGTGCGTGTGTGTGTGTAAGGTTTGCAGGGCTGGGGCTCCCCGGGGGACTGCCTGCGTGGAAGAGGGCAAGGCCTCCTGCGTGCTCCCTGGGAAAACAGTTTTCAC
The DNA here is from genome assembly GCF_015220235.1 of Choloepus didactylus. Lineage (NCBI taxonomy): Eukaryota > Metazoa > Chordata > Mammalia > Pilosa > Megalonychidae > Choloepus > Choloepus didactylus. The sequence goes on along the minus strand of NC_051323.1, from coordinate 74,130,356 downwards.
TACTTCTCAGTCGTTCCTCGTAGGGGGGAAGGACGGATGACCCTGTGGGGTTGAAAAATAGTTGGGTTTTGAAAAACCTTTTTCCCCTTTAAACTTGACAATCTTGTTAAGCTATAAGAGTAAAATGGAGAATTAAAACATATAGCAGGTGGGAGAGTGCTTTTTTTTTTCTTAAGCAGACTTGCACCTAGGATTTCTGTGGTATTGGTGGTGTGGAAGGTTTCTGCCAAGACGGCTGCTTCTGAAGCGCCGGCCGTGCGGTGCTGCTCGGAGGCGACGGCCGGGTGGGCTTTCAGGAGCAGGGCGGGGACGGAGCATCTGTCCTGGGCGGACTGGGCAGAGGGGATGTGCTTGGGTAGTGCTCTAATGTGGGATGTTTTCTTTACTGTCCCATGCATGTCGGAGGCCCCCACGACGCGGTGGGCCTTGCTAGGGAATTTGCCCTGGCCCCTTGGTGCCCCTGGTTTTACTCCCAGTGCCCGCGAACCCCTGGCACAGCCACGGTCACAGGCAGCGCCATGGAGGGCAGGATCAGCAGTCTGGCAATTTTTCCAGGGCGTTGGGGCTGGGCTGCGCTGATTTACAGAGGGGCTGCCTTGGTGACTGTGCAGAATGAAGCCCTGGGGGAGCCTGCTGGCACGGCCTTGGCGCTGGGCTCGTGCCTGAGACCCGGCGTCAGAACAGTGGTCCGAGGGAGCCCTGAGTGTCAACTGCGTGACGTCCAGCCCAGCCCAGCTCCTCCCAGTCTCCCAGGTGATGGCAAGGAACCTTCCTCTCTCCTGGGACCAGGCAGGCCTGTGTCCGCCACCCCCGGAGTGGCAGCACCGCCTGTGATGGCAGAGACCTGGGGGCGGTGGTGAGCAGAAGCCCCTGGGGGCTCCTCGGTGGGCACTCCCGACGGTCCCCTGGGTGGGCCCAGGGGTGGTGGAGCCAGTGGTGTGAGCAGGTGCAGTGGCTGCCCGGCAGGCGACTCCATCAGCGGATGCTCGCTGCAGCCCTCCTGCCAGGCCCTGCCCCGGCCCCTCCTGGGGGCCACTGGGAGGGGGCATGAGGCAGAGCCCTTCCCTGGGAAGCTCGCAGCGTGGCGGAGAAGCAGACCCAGGGTGTGTGGGGTGAGCACTGTGGCGGGTGGGGACCCAGTTCAGCCATGCGGATGGATGGAGGCAGCTGTCTGTCCCCTTCTCAGCTGCTTCTGCCGAGTGCCCTGTCTTCACGCAATTGTCCTTGCATGTCACCGCCCTCTGGGCAGTGACCTCGTGAGGGAGAGGCCCATCGGGCCCTTCTGTGCTGCCTCCCCAGTGGTCTGCACTGGGCCTTTCGGCCCATGAGTCTTCATCATAAAGGCCGACAGAGCGGGGGAATTTCAAAAGAGGAAACTGAGGCCCAGATAGGGCCAGTGGCCTGCTCAGAGTCTAGCAGCTTAACCAGGGGCAGAGCAGGTCCTGGAGCCAGGAGGCCCCTGCAGGACTGAGCTCCGGGGGCGTCAGCTGTGCCGAGGGCCGGTGGCCACAGGACTGGGGTGCTCCTTCCTTGCGCCTCGAGCCTGGCGAGGCGGGGGTGCCTCCGACAGCTTGTGCCACGGGCTGGAGTGCCCTCCCTCCTGGCCGCCGACCTTCCCCCTGCCCCGCGGTTTGTCCCCTCCTTCTTCCTTCCCCTGGGTGGTCCAGGTCCCGGACACGTGCCCCCTTCACTTTGAAGCGGCTGTCAGCTTAACGGCCGTGAGCCGTCTGCCTGAGCAGAGGCCGGGGAGGGCACGTCCAGGGCCTTTAGGGGACCCGGCCGAGGGAGGTGCCGGGGAAGGCCAGGCCCGTGTCCCTGGTCAAGCCAAGAGGCCTCAAATTAGCCTGTCGGACCTGTATCTCACCGGGAGACCTCTCAAGCCCCGAGCAGCGTCTGGGTGCCCGGATCCTCTCTTCCCAACTAATATTTAAACTTAACTCTTGGTGGACTGGGTGACAGGCCAGGGAGGACAGGGAGGCTGGGCCTTGGATAAAACAAAGGCACGGGTAACACAGAGGGAGCCGAAATACAGGACAAAATGGATTGAATCTGGTTAACATTCCCGGCACCTTTAACTGTTACAGGGCTGACGTTTTCATACTCGAAGTGCCAGTTTCACACTGCATGGCCAGAGCTGGCGGTGACGGCCTGTTGTTGGCTGAGTTGGGTCAGAGTTGAGCTCAGCAGCCCACTCCCCACTCCCCACCGTGCTGGGGCCCAGGAGGGGTGGCACAGGCTCTGGGGGCAGTGTGGGCACCCTTGGGTGCCAGTAATTTCAAATAACACTGTGTAGTGTGGTAATGGTGTCCCACCCCCACCCCCTGCAAATGAGTATCTGCTCCTTGTTTATCAAGGCCCGGCCTAGGTGTTCACTCCACTCACTCCCCTCCCTTCCCCCACCCCTCCTCCCTCCTCTCCCCCCACCCTCGCCCCCTCCCTGCCTCCTCCCGGGCTCTGCTGTGGGGGGAGAGGACCCTGGCAAGGTCAGCCCCGGGCGCCCTGTCTCCACCCATGCCCGGCTCCCAGCAGCCCTGACGTCCCAAGCTCTGGGCCTCTCTGGCGCCCATTCGGGAGCTGCCTTTGCTCTCTCTGAAATAGGATGCGCTGTTCTGGACACTGCTGCCTGCCAGCGGGATGTGTGTTTAAAACCAAAATAGCTTTAATTTTAGGGTGTTTCCTTTCTTCTGTGTCAGCCACACTTCAAGACGCAGTGTCCTCCCACTCAGGAGGGCGCCCCAGGCAGCTCCACCGGACCCGAGAGCCCGGCGCTGCTCGCCCCCGTCCTGGGGAGCTCCCTCAAGTCCTGTCCCTGGACGGACTTGTCTGCTGGTCCGAGGACCCAGCCACCTGCCCAGGAGCCGAGGGCTTCTCCTCGGGGCTGTGCTCCTGGGGGGCGGCCGTGCCCCAGATCCTGAGTTAACGGAATTAACCGCTGCAGCTTTCAGTTCCCCTTCTCTCCCCACCTCCTCTGCACCAAGCCGTGGTCCCCTCCGTTGGTCTCTCTGGGGCTCTGGATGGAGGGGCACCTGCCCGAGGTGGGAGGGCCAGGATGGGCGACGGGCAGCCGTCCACCCTCGCTGCCCTTGGTCGCTTCAGTCGTGCCGCCTTTGCGCTCACTTCCAGCCTCGCCTGGCAGGGACGTGGATCTCACCTGTGTCCCCCTGTTGCGGTGCCCTGTCCCAGCTTATCTGACAGAGGGAGGGCCAGGTTTTCAAAGATTGTTGAGACTTAGTTGGAAACCACTGTGTACTGCTCGAGGCCTCTTTCAGAGGCAGCTTCTCGGCTTCTGGCACCCAGGAATTGCCTGGAGAGCCTCGGGGACCTCTGGCCCCGCCCTCCAGGGGCCCCTTTAACAGGTCGACTGGTCCAGGTGACGCTGATGCGGCAGCTCCGAGGTCCCCTCCTCCAGGTGCGCGGGCGCTGTCCCGATTCCACCCCCACCCTAGGCGGGGGCCTGTTTCTATCACCTTTCCACTATCAGTGGAGCCCCTGCAGTTCCAGGTGTGTGGGGAGGGGCCCCTGCACCCCCCTGGCTGGCAGAGGTGCTGACGGCCACGAGCTTCTCCAGTGTGCCCTGGGTGAGACGTCTGGAGGTCCCCGACTGCCACCGTGGGCAGAGTGCACTGCAGGCCGGGAGCCCCGGTGTTTAGGGAGTTTACAGAGACCTCAGAGCACAGTGAATGGTCTGGGGTTCACTGGCTCCAACCAGCTCGTCCCAGCCACAGGCCCGGAGCTGTGGCCCTGCTGCTCACGGGGTGACGGTGTGGCTGCATGTGCCAGGCCGGATCCACAGAGAGCTCCGCCTGGGTCAAGGCGTGCGGCCGAGGGAAGCCACGCCGGCAGCCTGCGAGCCCGAGGCCCCGGGCGGTGCGCTCATCCTTGTGGGTCCTGAAGCTCCGGCCACACAGAGGAGTGCCTCATGCCCGCTCCTCTGAAACAGCAGTGCTTGCCAGCGGAACTTGGGTGGAGAGGATAACGGTGGGTTCGCCCCTCCTCATCCCTGGGGACAGTCCCCTCAGGAATCATGCCCAGCCCACCCTGGGTCTCAGCCGCTGCCCCCCACCCCCTGAGGCCCGGAGCCCGCAGCCCGGCCTCTGAGCCGGCCCCTCCCAGCGTCCACCCCGCAGTGCCGGGTCCCACTACCGCAGGCCTGCAGTGTTGCCTTGGTGGAAAGCCCCCCACAGGATGCTGTTCTCCTCTGGGTCCTCAGACATCGCCTCCAGCCAGCACTCCAAGGGGCCCGGCTCTGCTTCCTGTTGCCAGCGGCCTCCGTCCAGGCTGCCCTGTCGGCCTGGGCCACTCTCTTGGCCTCTCCTTTTCTGCAGGCCCCAGCTGCCCCCTGCAGGGGTCCCTGGTGCCCTCGCCATCCTGGGCAGGTGGGGACTCGTCAAACAGCTCCCGTGCACCCCACTGGGCTCTGCGCCCAGCGCCTTCTGGGGGTCAGTCTATGAAGTCCTGGCCGCCTGGGGAGGTGGTGGTGGTTTATTCCAATTTGCCAAGCTTATAGGGAGGTGGAATGACTCCCAGATTTTATCCTGGCCCCTGTCATAGGCACTTGTGACACAGTGGAGCTTTCTGCTGTGAAGGGTCAGAGTTGAGATGTGACCTGTCCTGGGAGCACCGTCTGTGGCCGAGTCTAGGCCTGCTCTGCTCCGGGTCTCGACCCTGCACGATTCTGAGCCCGGTCAGCCCCTGTGCCCGAGGGAGACCAGGGAGGGTCGCCATCCACCAAGGCTGCTGCAGCAAGTGCCACCCAGTGGGAGCCTCCGTCACCAGCTCCCTCCTTGGGGCTGCGCCTGCCGTTTCCTCTGGGTCTGCCTCTGCCCATGGACCCTGTCACATTCCCTCCCTCCGGGGACCCCAGGCACGGATTAAGGCCCAGGTGGTTCAATTTGGCCTCATCTAAATAGGTCCTTTGAAGATCCTATTTGCCAGTTAGTCTACACTTTAACTGGCAATAACATCTTCAAGCTGCATTTACAAATGGGCGCACACCTGCAGGAGGAGGTTAGGGCTTGTCTCTTGTGGTGGATGTAATTCAGTTCCCAAAAGGAGTAAATAGACAAGGGGCCCAGCCGGGTTCTGTGTGTTTGTCCTTGTCCTTAAAATGGGGCGGACTCACTCTGGGCCAGCACCCCACCCCCCACTGGCAGAACGTGCCCCCCTTCCTGCCCCTTGAGGGTTTGGCAGCCACGGGCCCCGGCCCCTGCGCCAGCCTCCTGAGGGAGTGTGGTTGGGGGACACCACACTCCTGGCCTTCCGGCCCCCCGAGCTCAGGCTGCAGCTGTGTGGGGGTGGGGAGGGGGGCAGCCATTCCCAGGTGCAGCAGAAGACACCAAGGCCCGGGGACGGCAAATGAGAGCCTGGACTCCAGTGCTTTTTATTGTGTCCATCCCCTTTGTTCTTGTTCTTGTGAAACGCAGTCTTCACAGATTGTGTGCCAAGAGAAGGGAAGCAAGCACTGCCTCTTCATTCTCAGTTTCAGTCTTGTGATGTTTATGGCCAGAAACAGCTGTTTTGAAACCGGGTTGGTGGCTGCACAACTGTCCCAGGTGGTACGGGGATGGCTGCGTGCACAGCGGGAGCTGCCGTGGGGCCGGGCTGGGCCGGGTCGCATTGAGATGTGCCCCTCTGCCGTCTCCTGCAGCCCACCCTGCTGCCTCTCGGGTGCCTGGGGCTGCCAGTTGGGCATGGGGCCTGTCCCTGTGGCCAGTGTGCAGGACAGGGCTGGTCTGTGCCCACTTGGCTGCAGTGTTTGCTTCCTTCGGGCAGATTCCCGTGCTTCTGGTGCCTTCTCATGTCACAGAGACCCAGGCATCCTGCTGATGACACCCTCACCTGCAGGGATGAGTTGGGCCTGGCCCAGCAGTGCCTTCAGCGGCTTCTCCCTGGCCCCCCTGGAACTTCCCCCAGGTGGCCCTCCCCTCCTGTGTTGCCTGATCCTGGTTCCCCCGTCTCCCTGTCAGCCCCTCTGTTGCTCCATGTCCACTGTTGGGGCCCTGTGTGCTAGGGCCTGCCGACAGGCGTGACGAGCCCTGGTCACTGTCCTTATGATCCCAGAGTCTGGGGGTGGGTGGGGGGCAGTGGAGCTGTGCTCAGAGCACTGTGGGAGGTGGTGGTCGCGGCCTGGGGCATTTGGGGCAGCCCCTGGAAGGGGACCTCCTCCAGCAGAGCCTCGGGAGATGGAGAGGGATGGCCCCGGAGAGACAGAGCAGGGCGCAGAGATGCTGAACATCTAATACTGTTTAGCAGTTGTTAAAACTTTGCATACTTAATGTAAAGGGTTTAGAAAACCGTGGAACAGTGGGGGGAAGAAAAAAGACATGGTACAGAGGCAACCACCACTAACATTATAGTATGTTTTTTTCTAATCTTTTCCATTTTGCGTGTGCATCTCAGTATTTGGAATCTTACCTTTTCATTTATCAAATCATTATAAACCCAGTGATTCCCTTTTCAGATGTCTGGAGAGTATTTCAATATGACTGAACTGTAATTGACTTTTTCCTGGTGGGCATTCGGGAGCCATTCAGTCTTACGGTGTGGGATGTAGAATCGTGGCTCAGGTGCTATTCTCAGGTCGTCTTTGCCCGGGGAGAGTCCTGACCGCGGTCTTCGGGTCAGTAGCTTTTCTCGCCCTGGCTGGCCCGTCGCAAAGGCCAACGTCCCCCCAGACAGCGGCTGGGTAACTTAGCTGCCGTGCATCCGCTCTGTGGGGTGGGCTCTTTGCTTAGATTATTTTGAGGTGCTGCCGGGTAACTTCATGGGCTGCTGTATTTGCACTGACTGATTTACTTTCGGGACTGGACCCCTTTACTCTGCACACGTAATCGTTACCTTTTAAGTGGTGTTCCCTGGAGTCGGATAAATCAGGCCGAGTTTTCTCAAATGCATGTACGTTGCCGGTGCCCTTCCAGCCCGGCCTAGGAATCGGCTGCCTCCTGGTGACGCTTTGGGAAGCACCGGTGGGGCCGGGAATGTTTCCCAGGGTCCTGAAAGTCTAGGGAGTTTAAAAAACCTTGCTCCTAGGTCAAGCCAGTGCTCCCCTGCTTCCTTGTCTCCCCTCTTCATTCATTTTCCCTCTTGTCTCTCTCCCTGCTTGCTCTCGGTTGTCTTTTGGACGATGAAGCCCCAGGCCCTCCCCCACCTTTCCTACCTGCCTGTGTGTTCTCTGACCCCGCACAGTGGGGAGTCCCGCTGTTCTCCAAGGGTGCGGGCGAGCACGTCCAGCGAGACCCAGTCAGGCCGGCAGGAGCACCTCGGGGCTGCTGGGGGCTCTGCAGCTCGGGATGGGAAAACAGGCCCAAGCCCAGAGGTTCGAGATGATGGGGCTGGTTTTCTGCAGACACAGTCCCATCAGAAGGAGTCTCAGAACAGAAGTAGATTCTTAGAGAGGGTTCTGCAAACACCAGCTGCTTCTCAAATATCTGATGGTCGCCTCCGCTGGGAGGGAACTCAGCCAGCGAGCCATCTGCAGCTTGGACCTGAGTGGTCTCCTGGTGACCTCAGTCCCTGGCAGCTGTGGGCGATGGAGTCTGACAGGCATCGCTTGTCCACCGTGTGCGTTGGCTCCTGCAGAGGCCGGAGGTGGCTATGGAAATCTTTGGAATTTTTCTGTCCAGGGAATTTCTCTCTTCTCCCGCATTTATTTATTTCTTCAGTCATTTATATATATTGGTACGTACTCATGGATATTCATTTTCTGCTCTGTGTTTTAACCCACTGCTAGGTTATTTACTTTGTCACTCAGATTGTTCCAGATCTGGCCATTGGGCACCCTTTTGGTTGGTGCTCCCCCACCATCGAGGGCATTTTGTTTGTGTTTTAAGCTCTTCCTTACTTTATGGCACTGTGAGTCTTGTTATTTCCCAGCCCTAGAATCAGCCCTCTCACCAAAGAACCTTCATTCCCCTTGTTGGACAGAACTGGGTGCTGAGTGCTGAGTAGTAACTGAACAACAAGAGCAAGAGGTCTAAGTAGCCGTAGCAGCAGGAGATAGGTGCAAACCCTGTGTTGACCCGCTCTGCCCGCTTTGGGCCCTGCAGACACAGTCCTGTGCTGTAACCCTGCCGTGCCCCTCCTTCTGAATTCCATCCCCAAAATCGTCCCTGCAGTGGTGACACCTCACTCTGCAGCAAGCACCCTCTTGCTGGCTCACGGTGGAGTTGCAGGCAGTAGGTCTTGAATGAATGCTTCCTGCTCAGTGCTCTGAGTCCTGTAGTAGATCTTGGTAAAAGGCAATAAAATCCATTCTGAGAAAAGAACCGGAGGATAGAAAAGTTCTAAACACATAATGAGTTACATAGGTAGAAAGTACCACAGTATCTCCTTGGAGGGTGGGGTGACGGGAGGCTGGGGTTCAGGCAAGGACTAGCGGATGGTTGTTGATGGTCCCTGCAGGGAGGCTGGGGCTGGGCTGGGTGGGGGGTAGTAAGGGGATGGAGCTGAGTGGGGGGTGGTAAGGGGCTGGGACTGTGTGGGGAGGTGGTGGGGATTGCACTGTGGGAGCCGCAAGTGCAGAGGACCCGATGGCCAGACGGCTTTCCTAAGCCCTGGCTGCGGAAGCCTTGCCCCAGCCTAAGGGCCCTGCACCCTTGCCTTTAAGTGTGTGCGTGTGTGTGTGTGCATGTGTGTGTGTGATGTGAGCGAGGTCATGCCTGTTAGCTGCCAGCCTGTGGAGTGGCCGTGGGGATGGAGGACAGAGGGTGGGGAAGGCTGAGGGGTCTCAGAGGAGGAGCCTGTTCCGGGGAGGGTTGGGGAGGTGGTGAGGGAGGACCCAGGACACGTCAGGCAGTCTGAGCTCCTCGTACATGGTGCTGCCTGAAGAGGGGGACCTCGGGAAGCCAGCTCCAACAGGAGGGTGGTTTCAGGTTTCCCTGGGTGCGGGGTGGGGTGGAGAGGTGGGATTGGGCCTCAGGAGGGTCACTGGGGTGGTTGGTTCTCAGGCCTCCTGCACTGGGTGGCTCTAGTGGGTGAACTGGCAAGGCTGCAGGATGGGGAGGGCACACTGAGGAGCAGCCTGGCCTGAAGCCTGTGCCCGTCCCCGCAGTCGTCCTCGATGTTGGGTGAGAGATGCTTCCAGTCTCGCTGGATGACTCAGGTGGCCCCAGGACTCCAGTGCCCTGAGTGGAGAGACCGCTGACACCCCCTGAGCTGGTCCCACTGGTGCCGAGCGGGCCGGGGGCTTTGGCCTTGGCGGTTCTGACCCTGCCGCTGGAGCCTCCTTGGTGCCTGCCTCCCCGCTCTGGTTTTCTCTTTGGCACAGCAGACTCCACACCCCTCCTTAGGCGAGAGGATCCTCCAGAACGTCCTCCCACCCATAACCGTGGGTGGGTGATTTGCTCCGGGGGTGGCGGGGGGGCATCTTAAACGATGTGTCTGCGTTTTTTGCCCTTGGACAATGTGGTTGAGCATGTAGGGTTTACGGGTTCTTCCTGTGCGGACATAGAACCCGGCACCTTCTTTCCTTCCGTGTGGAGTAGGCATCTTGTAGGACCTGGGTGTTTGCAGAGTGAGGGTGCGCAGTCTGGGAACGTCCAGAGTTGTAAAGTTTATCCAGAACCCCTTGTACCGTGCTAAGATGTGGGAGCTGGGAGCTAAGGACCTGCTGACGGGCTGGATTTTGGGGGTGGAGGGGCAGAGAAATGGAAGTGAGGGGGACGCCGAGCTTTGGCGTGGCCCTCCTGGAGAGTGATGGTGTGTTCCGAGCAGACTGGAGGCTGGCAGCGGGACGCCGGCCCGGGAGGCTGGGATTCCCCTTGGAGGGCGGGTTTTTCTGGGGTTTTTCTGTTGGTTTCCCCTTTCTGACCAGGCTGCTGATTACACGGGAATCTCTCAAAAGAGAGGATGGGAAAGTGGTTTCGCAGACAGCACAGGCCCTGGAGAAAGGAGCCCCAGTGTGAGGCTGGAGACCCCTGTGTTGGAGGAGCTGTTCTATCCCGGGGTGGTCCCCGCTGCTGGGTTTCAAGGGGTTGGCCCGGGATTTTGGGGGGTGTTTCACACTCGGCTGGTTGGAACAGGATCTGGGTCAACCCTCTGACCGTGTTACTGTCCTCGTGGGGATGCCATCCTCCTCTACTTTGGGAAATTGGGGCTCCGCGTTCCCTTGCCCTAGAAGCGCCGTGGACCCGTGAACACGGCGGGGATGGAGACTGGCCCCTCCCGCGGTGAGGGTGGCGGCTGGGCCCGCAGCTGCCGCAGCACAGACCGAGGCTGGACCCAGTCCTGCGGACGCTGCAACAGTTCACGAAGGTTTTTTGGTCTCCTTTTGTTTCCCCAAATTATTATTTTATGTTGTTACGTTGACTCTTTCTGCTTAGAAAACAAAACACAGCAAAAAACTTTCCAAAGAAAAAGAGGCATTTTAATGCTGGTTTTTTAATTGAAAAAAAAGAAAAACAAAAAAAAACTCCTATGGGGAAAAATAAAATGAGGTTGCATTTCTTTGTGTTGATGGAGAAAAAAAATTAAAACCCAAACTGAGTCAGACAGACAGTGTTAGGAACAGTAAGTTCCGTCTGTATCTAATTGCAGCCGAGGCCCAGTAAGTCAAAAACCGATCGTAATTCCACAGCGGGGTGGGCAGCGGGGCTCTGAGCCCTCCCAGGGCACCTTCACATCCCAGTGGAAGCAGTCGGACGGGGGGCTTGGGCGTGTGGGGTACTCTCTGTTTCCGGCAGCGCCTCCCTGAAGGCACATGCTCCCTGATTGCAGACCCCCCCAGGCCCTCGCTAGCGGATGTGTGCTTTCAAACACCCGCACCCCCATTTCTCAGGCCCCGTTTCCGAGCCCCTGTCCACGGAGAAGCACCTTCTGGTTGGCAGGAGCTCCAGGAGGGAAGCAGGGGCCGCAGCACCCCGAGGAGGGCCCCCTGCACTGCAGTCGCTTCCTGGGCGGGGTTCCCAGGTGAATTCAGCCTCGGTGGGCTGCGCTCCGGGAGTGTCGTCTCCCAGGTCAGGATCTGCCAGACTGGTGGTCTCTTTCAGAACAGTCCCTCAGAATCGGGGGAGAGAGTCATGCATTTGCAAACAACCTTCTTCTGGTGCGGTTTGTTTTTAAAAAATTGCCCTTACATCACTTACGGCTGGTCTAAAGCAGACTCGGAGGTTTCGTGTTGCCCGAAGGGGCTGGTCTTGCTTGCGTGGTCCCTGCTCCAGGCCCTTCTCGCCTGCTCGCCTCACGGCCTCTTCCTCCCTCAGATGCCAGAGGAGGCTGGAGAGGGGTCTGGGCCCTGCGGGGGTGGCTGTGTGGTGCTTTCCTGGAGGGGGTGCAGATAGGTCCCTGGAGGCCTGGGCAGGGCCAGCCCCAGAGAGGGCAGCCTCTGGGTACCCTGGCATCTGTTTGCTACCCAGAGGGACTCCCCAGGGGAGGCAGCCGGGGGTCTGTCCAAAGCAGCGGCAGCTGTGGTTTGTCGAGTGTGGACTTGGAGCTTCCTGGGGTTTGAGACCCCCCATTTTATAGGCAAGGAGCCTGGGGCTGGGGGTGGGGGTGGGGTACCAGGGTCCAGTCCAAGCCAGGGCTCCTGTGTGGCCACAGCTTGGGGTGCCTGCCCATCAGGTGGAGGTGGTCGGCTGGGGTCCTCCTCCGTTTGTGTTGCAAAGGTGTTTTCTGCTGGGTTTGGGGAGCGGGCAGCACTGGCACCCCCTTCTCTCCTGTGCCTGGTTTCCTGAACCAGTTGGGTTTGGGAGGGGTGAGCCCCACATTTCTTCAGAATGTTAATTGGAAACCTTTTGGCCTTCTCATTCTGTGGGGGATTTGTTTTTGGGGGAAGCTGTGGGGCTGGTCTGCTTGGTGATCTGTGACCACATGCCTCTCGTGCATGTCAAGGTCCCTCACGTTTTGCAGGTCACGTGATGTATGTTGGGGGACTGTTGTTCTTAACAAAGCTGATGTGTTTGTGAAGTTGCGGCTGTGCTGTGCTTGGTTCCTGCTGGGGGGTGGGGAGTGGGTTTCCTAGTCTCTGGAGTCTGTTTTCTGCTGTTGCTGTCAGCTGTCCTGATGTGGAAGGATCTTTGTGTGCAGTATTTTGCTGATTATTACAACTTAAAAATCTTATTGAGCTCCATTTCTGGGCTGGTGGGTGAGGAGCTCCTTGGACCCACTTCTCAGGGAAATAACAGTGAAAATTCCAAAAAAAAGAAAGTAACCATTCAAGTCACTTGAATGGTCCTGAAGACATACAGCAAATGAAGAAACATTTAATAAAATCTGAGTCTTGGTAGGAGTATGAGGATCTGTGACACACGAGCTACGACTCCCTTCACCCAACCCGGGAAGGTCCACCCACTGTGGGAGCCCTGGCCGAAAAGATGGGGCTCCCCTTCCCCCAGCTCCCAGTCAGGCCCCCAGGCTCTCCCGAGGAGGAGGAGGCTGCCAGTGGACCTCACCTCACTGCGCGGTGGGATGGAGGTTCCTGCCCCGGAGAGACTGCGGCCCCCCCAGAGCCCTGCTCACAAGGAGGGCCCTCGGAGCGAGCAGCCGCCTTCACGAGGCTCTCCTGAAAGGATCTGACGTTGTGTAGATGAGAGCTTGGAGAAGGTGGAATCTAAGGGTGCTGCGGGAGGCTGTGGAGATTTCCGTGGCAGGCAGTTAGGAGGTGGCTACAGCTCCCTGAGGACAAGCTAAACCTTAGGCCCACGTGTTTACCTGAGAGAAGTAGCCAAGAGCCCTCCTGGGGTCGGAGCAAACCTCAGACTGGCCTCAAACATCACCCGGGTCTGAGAGCAAGTTTTGATCCTGGGGACTTTCGAACCCAGTAACGCAGTCGCTCAGGAGTTGGTGGAGCCCCCGGGCAGGTGAGCTAACCAAGGAGGCCTGCAGAAAGCTCTGCAAGAGCTACCGTTCATGACAGGTGTCAGGCCTCAGGGGCAGCAGACGAGGAAAACCGTCCAGCTGGGTCGTAGAACAGATGACCCAGCCACAGCAGGCCCAGGCGGGGAAGGGCCCAGAACTGCTGTGCGAGCCACGACTGGGATCTCCCCTGAAAGCACTCTGCTAAGTGAAAGAAGCCAGGCGTGAAAGACACTTGGGAAAGATCTTGAATAATCACATCTAGGGAATGGAGAGTAGATTAGTGGTTTCCTGGGGTGCAGGTGTTGGGGGCAATGAGGAATGACTTCTCACGGATGCAGTGCTTCTTTTTGGGATGACAAAAATATTGTAAAATTGTGCTGATGGTGACTAGAACTCCGTGAGTAGATAAAAACCATTGAATGACTGACTTGAATCGGGTGGATTTTACAGTATGTAAATTATATCTCAGCTGTTACATAAGAAATGCGCTTACTGGGCTCTCATCTCTTAAATGTGCTGAGCTGAAAAGGGTAATTCTTACACAGGAACAAGCCCTGTATCTATAGACATGTGATTTTTTAATTGTTATGCTTAAATGAAGGTTTTGCATTGCTGGATTTGAAACTCGGCACTGTTTTGCACTGCACTTTCTCTCCAGTTCTCCCCAAAAGAGAATCCTCACCTGGTGACATCTGGCCACACCTGACCCCCATCCTGGCTCTCCTTGTACAGGGAGACTATTTCACATGAACACTTGGTGATTTTATGTAACTTCAGAGAAGTCTGTGTCCTTGCCACCTTCAAAGGGTTTTTATTGTTAACGGTATAAACTATGTTTTAGAGTGAGACTGTGTTTTTTTTATTCTACTTGGAAAGGAATTCCATTATCTTTCTCTGGGTAGAGCCCTCAGCTGGCTCCAGTTTATTCTGGGCCTTTTCCAAGGCTGTATTTTAAACGTTCCCTTCAGAGTGTGTGTAGGCCTGGCCTGGCCTGGAAGGATTAAAGATGAGGAAGCCGCTGGGGGTCTGGGGTCCCCTGGCTCTGCTGCCGGCTGCCTGGTGACCCTAAACCAGCCACTTTCCTCTGTGACCCTGGGTTTCAGGGTTAAAGGTCACCTTGAGCACTCAGTGGGCGAGTGACTGCCGGCTTCCCTGGAACTCCTGCCAGCTGCGCTCTTCCGTCGGACTCTGGACCCACAAGATGAATTAGACTGGAGGCGGCAGCGTCCGACCTTCAAGGCGCGAAGAATGATCGTGAAGCTGCAGCGTCCTTCCGGGCACCCCACCGAGGAGCCGGGGACGCAGCTCCCTGCGGGCTGGACATGCAGGCTCTCCTGGAGACTGTCTTCCTGCAGTGGCCGGGCCACCCCGGGGTCCAGCCTGAGAGCATGGTGGTGCCTGGGACAGGACGGCGCGGCCTGGGCTCTGTTGGGTTCTGGTGCCCTCCCTGTTGCCCCTGAAACACAGAGTACTGTGTTTGTTTGGATTTATTTGAAACTTCAAGGCTTTCCAGAATGTTGCTGCAAGAAATTTGATGAATGCAGAACTCTAGAATTGATGCCTTAAAAGGCTTACTTACGGCTATGCTCGTAGGCTTTCTTTGACTTCTTTCCCCCTTTTTGCTTAGACTGTCTAGAGCAGGGCAGCTGAAAACACCCTTGGAATTAGTGTCTCTCGACTGTGCCTCCGTGACCTTTCCAGGACAAAAGGAGAAGGTGCTTCTTACTTTAAGAAGTGGTCTCTCGGCGAGGCTGTGAGGAGACCTCCAGGACCCCGGCAGAGGCTGGGGGTCCCACCTGTCTGTGGTCTGAAGGGGCTTGGCGCTGGGCGCAGTGGCACGTCCATGTGTCCCCCGGGGGCCTGGTGGAGCCCAGGAGAAGATGGGGTGTGGACCAGCAGGCCCAAATGGCTCCTTCCTGGGGGAGCTTCCCGCCGGGAGGAAGGGTCACCTAAACAGCTCACTCCGAACCCCTCCTCTTCAAAGCAGTTTTGCCTTTGTGTCTCCCCTGACCCTAAGTGTAACTGGTGGTCTCCACAGCCCTCATGGACTCGTCCTTCCTGGAGACGTCCAGCAAACCTGTGAGGTGGGAGGAACCTCCCACTGTAGGGGGCCGGAGGGTCCGGCTCAGACAGCTGACTGGGGGCCGGGATGGAGGCAGGGCCCGTGCTCCGTGCACCCTGCTCAGGCCCGGGGCAGGGCTCCATGACCCCGTACCCCCACGTCTCCTAAGGGTGCGTGTCTGCCGCTGCTCGTGCACGCGATGGATGGAGAGATGTGTATGTCTGAGTATGTGGGCACATGCTTATAAACACTTAGCTAGTTCAAAATACTATGTTGTAAATTTAAGTTGAAAAAGCTTACTTTGAGCAAGGTAAACGAGTAGCAGTGCCAGGTGAGGGTGGAAACCCCAGCCCCTCCCACACCCTGGTCCGGGAAACGCTGCAGTGTCTGTGCTGACCCCGAGGCAGGGCCCTGCCTTCTGCCCGGCCTTCCTGCCCGGCCCTCGAATGACTGGGGGTGGGACACCCTCTCCTCGGAGCCTCAGTGTCCGCAGGGGCTCAGCTTGTCGTGAGAAGCAGAGGACAGGAGAACACGGTTCGTCCCGTTGTGTGCCCTCCCCCGTGTAAATGTGCTCAGGGTGGACACGCGGGGGCACCCAGACTTTGATTTCCCTGAGGTCTGGCAGCTCTCTGAGAAGCGAGCCAGGCTGGGCCAGGTCCCCGGCCCTGGGTCGGCTGTGCGTCGGTCCCGGGACGTCCCTCTGCCCCGCTCCTCGGGGCTGGTGGCGCTGCTGCCACTCGGCCCGCGGCTGAGGGCCCTGGGCGCTTCCCGCCACGCTGTCTGAGGGTCTGCGACCCGTGGCGGCCTCGGTTGTCTTCCCACCTCTGCACCGGCCCCCACCCCGTGGTGTGCCCCGGCCCCTGCACTGGCCTCCCTGAGCCCTGGCGGGGGGACCGCCGAGCTCCCCGCATGGGTGAGCACAAGGAGGCCAGGCCTGAGAGTGGCTGTTAGGGCTGGTGGGGGGAGCGGGACTGCGAGGTGGGCTTGGAGAGTGTCAGCTACCTGCTGCTTCCAGTTTTAGCTTTTCTACAGTTTTCTTCCAGCAGAACATGAGAACAATTGTGAAAATGAATTTTGAAGGCATATTTCCCCTGATCTCTGTATTACTCAACTGCCAAGATTGTTTAAAAAAAAACAACAACAAAGTAAAATTTCAAGGAGACGTTTTAATTAGCTTTCGCTGCCACTGTTCTTGGTGACGGTAACTTTGCATATGATATGTGATGGGAGACACTGGGTGGCGGCCTCTGGGTGCTCTCCACCTTTCGGAATCCAGCTGCACATTTTGGAGAAAAAGAAACAATGGCTGAAGTACCTCTTGACGTTTTTCCTATTATGTAGATGTCATGACTCCTAAGCATTCTCTTTGGAAACAAAAGCACAACCAGCCCAGGAATCTTTCCTGAAAGGAGGCCCCAGTGAGAGAAAGGGAAATGGGTCCAGCGATTTTCTGGAGCCATCTCACTGCTCAGGGTGAGGTTGTCTCTTGCAGGAGAAAGCTGGCCCCGTGTGGGGCACTTGTCACCAAGAGGGAGGCTTCTGCACCTGCAGTGCTGGCCTCCTCAGCTGCCAGGTGGTTGGGGGTTGGTTTGGTTGCTGGTGATGTGGGTGGGTTTTCTGTTTGCAGAACTGAGCAGGCCCTCCTTCAGGGCGTGTGAGCTGTGCTGACCTTAAACTGACCTTGGGAGCCCCTGGGGTCCTGCCCTTTCTGTCTTGGTTGTCGGTGCCTGCCTGCTGCAGGGGTCCATCTGGCAGCCTCAGTCTGAGCAGGGGCCAGTCCTCTGCCAGCGAGGAGGGGGCTCGCGGCTCTCCTTGAAGACGGAGTGCGTTGCTCTCTGGTGGGTACCAAGTGAGCAAGAGGTTTGTCTTCAGAAGCCCAGTGGAATCCAAGAGGGCGCCAAGGTTTTCAGGTTTGTGTGGGTCCCGTTGCTGCAGGCGGAGGCTCGCGCAGCACGGTCCGTGTGGAGGGCGCCTGGGACCGTCCCGGCCCTCCAGCCCCACGCCAGCTCTGTGCCCTTGGTCCCTTAGGATGCGGGGCTCCTCTGTTCCCTAAATCAGTGCTTGACCCTGAAGTGCACCTCTACCTTTTTTTTAATTTGTTTTAGAGAAGTTGTGGGTTTACAGAACAATCATGCATGACACACAGGATTCTCGTATACCACTGTAGTATTAACACTTTGCACTGGTGTGGAACATTTGTTACAAACGATGCTAGCACATTTTAATAATTGCACTATTAACTAGAGTCCACAGTTTAACTTAGGGTTCACTGTGAAGTGTAGGTCCATGGATTTTTTTTTTTTAATTTATTCTTTTGCCATATATATAATCTAACATTCCCTCTTTTAATCACATTCAGGTATGTAGTTCAGCGCTCTTAATTACATTCACAATGTTGTGCCACCATCACCACCATCCATTACCGAAACATTTCCATGCTTCCAAATAGGAACCCTGTACATTTCAAGACTTAACTTCCTATTCCCTGTCCCCACCCATCCCCAAGTAACGTGTATTCTAGATTCCGACTCTGAGTTTGCTTATTGTAATTATTTCAAATCAGATCATACACTGTGTGTCCTTTTGTGTCTGCCTTATTTCATTCAATATGTTGTCTTCAGGGTTCATCCATGTTGTCTCATGTATCAGGACTTCATTCCTTTTTATTGCTGAATAATATTTCACCTCACATTTTGCTTATCCATTCTTTGGTTGATGGACACTTGGGTTGTTTCCATCTTTTGGCAAATGTGAATAGTGCACTTGTGAACATCAGTTTGTAAAAACCTGTTCGAATCCCTGCTTTCAATTCTTTTGGGTATATACCTAGTAGTGGGATTGCCAGGTCATGTGGTGGTACTGCACCATTTTACATTCCCACCAGCAATGAGTGAGAGTCCCTATCTCTCTGCATCTTCTTCAACAGTTACTATTTTCTGGTTTTTTAATTGCAGCCATTCCGTTTTTTAAACTTCAGTGTGAAGTGGGATCTCATTGGGGTTTTGATTTGTATTTCCCTGATAGCTAATGATGTTCAGCATCTTTTCATGTGCTTTCAGGCCGTTTGTCTGTCTTCTTTGGAGAGATCTCTCTTTATTGGAGAGATGTCAATTTTTAAATTGGGTTGTCTTTTGTTGTTAATTTGAAGGATTTCTTTATATATTATAGATATTAAATCTTTATCAGATATGTGGTGTGCTGGTTGGAATCTATTATGGCCCCCGCAAAAGCCATGTTCTTTAATGCAATCTGGTGGGGGCAGAATTACTAGTCTTTTGATTAGGGTGGAACCTTTTGATTAGGTTGTTTTCATGGAGATGTGACTCACCCAGCTGTAGGTGAGACCTTTTGATTAGATCAATTCCATGGAAGCGTGACCCTGCCCATTCCGGGTGGGTCTTAATTAGATCA
The DNA here is from genome assembly GCF_015220235.1 of Choloepus didactylus. Taxonomy (NCBI): domain Eukaryota; kingdom Metazoa; phylum Chordata; class Mammalia; order Pilosa; family Megalonychidae; genus Choloepus; species Choloepus didactylus. Next base: position 74,112,091 of record NC_051323.1, on the reverse strand, counting down.
CTGGAGTCCTTTAAGAGATCTTATGGAGAGAAGGAGCTCAGAGAAGCTGAGAGAGAGATTTTGGAGAGAAGCTAAGATATGTAATCCAGAGTTTGCCCTTGGGAGAAGCTAAGAGCTGATACAGACTCACACGCTTGGAGACACTGGGAGATGAAGACCAAAGGACATTTGGAGATGATAAACTAAGGATGTTAAGAGACGATGAAGCCCAGAGTTTGCCCCTGAGAAGCTAATAGAGGACCCCCAGACGCTTAGAGAGAAACTCCGCAGGAGAACAAGGATGCGCAGAAGCCAAGAGAGAGAAGCTAAGAGAGACAGAAGCCCAGAGACATTTTGGAGAAAGCCATTTTGAAACCAGAACCCGGGAGCAAAGGACCAGCAGACACTAGCCACGTGCCTTCCCAGCTGACAGAGGTGTTCCCATTGCCATTGCCCTTACTTCAGTGATGGTATCCTCTTGTTGATGCCTTAGTTTGGACACTTTTATGGCCATAGAACTGCAAATTTGAATCTCCTTTATAAAAGCCAATCCATTTCTGGTATTTTGGACAATGGCAGCTTTAAACAAACCAGAACATGTGGTCTCCAATTATTTTCTCCCATTTTGTAGGTTGTCATTTTATGTTCATGAAAAAGTCCTGTTTTTAATTTTGATAAGGTCCCATTTTTCTCTTTTTTTCTTTCATTGCTTGTGCTTTGGGTATAAAGTCTAAGAAACCATTGCCTAACACAAGATCCTGAAGATGGTTCCCTGGATTTTTTTCCAGAAATTTGGTAGTTCTAAACCCTTCCATTTAGGTCTTTGATCCGTTTTGAGTTGATTTTTGTGTATGGTGTGAGGTAGAGGTCCTCTTTCCTTCCCCCTCCCCCCCTGCAAAAGGAGGTCTGCTTTCCCTAGCACCATTTGTTGAAGAGACTGTACTTTCCAAACTGAGTGGTCTTTACCCTTTTGTCTAAAATCAGTTGGCCATAAATGTGAGGGTTGATTTCTGAGCTCTCAGCTCTATTCCATTGGTCTGTATGTCTGTCCTTGTGCCAGTACAGTGCTGTTTTGATTACTTTGGCTTTGTAATAAATTTTAAGATTGGGAAGGGTGAATCTTCCAACTTCATTCTTCTTTTTCAAGATGGCTTTCTCTATTTGGACCCCTTTACCCTTCCAAATAAATTTGATGATTGGCTTTTCCATTTCTTCAAAGAAGGTTCTTGGAATTTTGATTTGGATTGCATTGAATCTGTAATTTGCTTTGGGTAGGATTGACATCTTAACTATATTTAGTCTTCCAATCCATGAACATGGAATGTCCTTCCATTTATTTAGGGCTTCTTTGATTTCTTTTAGCAATATTTTGTAGTTTTCTGTGTACAAGTCCTTTAAATCCCTGGTTAGTTTTATTCCTAGATATTTGATTCTTTTAGTTGCTGTTGTGAATGGAATTTTTTTCTTGATTTCTGCTTCTCATTCATTATTTACGTATATAAACGCTGCTGATTTTGGGGTGTTGATCTTGTATCCTTCCACTTTGCTGAATTCATTTATTAGCTCTAGGAGCCTTGTTGTAGAGTTTTCAGGATTTTCTGTATATAGGATCATGTCATCTGCAAATAGGGAAAGTGTTACTTCTTCTTTTCCAATTTAGATGCCTTTTATTTCTTTTTCTTGCCTAATTGTTCTGGCAAGAACTTCCAGTACAATATTGAGTAACAGTGGTTATAGTGAGCATCATCATCTTGTTCCTGATCTTAGAGGGAAAATGGTCAGTCTTTTACCATTAGGAGGATGTTAGCTGTGGGCTTTTCATATATGCCTTTTATCATGTTTAGGAAGTTTCCTTCTATTCCTAGTATTCTAAGTGTTTTTATCAAGAAAGTGTGCTGTATTTTGTCAGATCTTTTCTGCCTAAATCAAGATGGTCATTTGTTTTTTTTTCCCTTCATTCTGTTAATATGTTGTATTATATTAATTAATTTTCTTATATTGAACCACCTTGCATACCTGGAATGAATCTCACTTAGATCATGGTGTATAATTCTTTTGACATGCTGTTCGATTGGGTTTGCTAGTATTTTGTTGAGAATTTTTACATCTATATTTGTTAGAGATATTGGTCTGTAGTTTTGTTTTCTTATGGTATCATTATCTGGCTTTGCTGTGAGGGTGATGTTGGCCTCATAGAATGAGTTAGGGAGTGTTCCCTCCTCTTCAAATTTTTGGAAGGGTTTGAGCAGAATTGGAGTTAAGTCTTTTTAGAATGTTTGGTAGAATTCCCCTGCGAAGTCATCTGGTCCTGGGCTTTCTTTGTTGGGAGGTTTTGGATGACTGATTCAATCTCTTAACTGATAATTGGTTTGTTGAGATCTTCTATTTCTTTTTGAGTCAATGTAGGTGTTTCTAAGAATTTATCTATTTCATCTAGGTTATTGGCATACAGTTGTTCATAGTATCCTCTTATAGTTCTTTTTATTTCTGTGGGGTTGGTAGTAATGCCCCCCTTTTCGTTTCTGTTTTTCATTATTTGTGTCCTCTCCCATTTTTTCTTTGTCAGTATAGCTAAAGGTTTGTCAATTTTATTGATCTTTTTAGAGAATCAACTTTTGGTTGATTCCCTCTGTTGTTTTCTTGTTTTCTGTTTCATTTATCGCCACTCTAACTTTATTTCCTTCCTTCTGCTTGCCTTAAGTTTAGTTTGCTCTTCTTTGTTAGTTCTTCCAGTGTAAGGTTAGGTCTCTGATCTGGAGTCTTTATTCTTTTTTAGAGTTGTAAGTTTCCCTCTCAGTACTGCCTTCACTGCAACCCATAAGTTTTGGTGTGTTGTATTTTCATTTCTGTTTGCCTTAAGATACTTCCTAATTTCATTTCTGATTTCCCCTTTAACCATTTGTTGTTTAAGAGCATATTGTTTAATTGCCGTGTATTTGTGAATTTTCCATTTCCATTTGATTTCTAGCTTCATTCTATTGTGGTTGGAGAATATACATTGTATGAATTCAATATTTTTGAATTTATTGAGACTTTTGTGACCTAATGTATGGTTTATCCTGGAGAATTATCCATGTGCACTTGAGAAGAATGTGTATTCTCCTTCTGTTTGGTGAGATGTTCTATGTATGTCTCTTAGGGCTAGTTGGTTTAGGGTATCGTTTAAGTCTTGTTTTTCCTTGTTGATCTTTTGGCTAAATGTTCTATCCGTTATTGAAAATGCTGTATAGTCTTCTACTATTAATGTGGAACTGTCAGTTTCTCCCTTCAAATCTGTCAGTATTTGTTTCAAATATTTTGGGGCTTTTGCTGTTAGTTGTGTTATGTATTTATAATTGTTATAGCTTGCTGTTGAATTGTCCCTTTTATCAGTATATAATAACCATCTTTGTTTCTTGTAACTATTTTTGACTTAAAAGTCTATTTTATCTGATATTAATATACCTACCTCAGGTCTCTTCTTGCTCCTACTTGCATGGTATATTTCTTTTCATCCTTTGACTTTCAGCCTACTTGTACCTTTGAATTTCAGCAGTCTTTTGCAGGCAACATATAGTTGGGTCATACGTTTTTATCCATTCTGCCAATCTCTGCCTCTTGACTAGAGAGTTTAAGCCATTATGATAATGCAGGGCTTTCTTGTGCCATTTTGCTTTTTAGCCTTTGTATGTCTTAATATCTTTTTGGCTCTGAATTCTACTGTTAATGCCTACTTTTATAGTTGTTTGATTTTTTTGTGTGTTTGACTGTATTGAGTGCCTTCTCTTTTCTCTCTGGATATATTTTCCTTGTGGCTACCTTGGGTTAAAATTAACACCCTGAATATATAAGAATCATATTTGGCTTGATACCAACTTAACTTCAATAGTGGAAACATACTTTTCCTATACCCCTCTGCCCCCCCCAACACCATTTTTTTGGGTGCTTGTTACTACTTATATCTTTGTACATTGTATGTCTAGAAACTTAGATTTATCGTTGTTTTTTATGCATTTGCATTTTAGCAGCTGTAGGAAGAAGTGGAGTTACCTACCAAACAGTACAATGCAATAATACTGGCATTTATAATTACTCAGATGGTTCCCTTACTGAAGGTCTTTATCTCTTCACGCCACTTTGAACCACTGTCTCACGTCCTTTCCCTTCAGTCTGAAGAACTCCCTTCAGCATTGCTTGTCGGGCAGGTCAGGTGGTGATGACCTCCCTCAGCTTTTGTTTATCTGGGAATGTCTTAATCTCTCCCTCATTTTTGAAAGACAGTCTCACAGGATATAAAATTCTTGGTTGGCAATTGGTTTTGGATGAGAAATTGGCCCTCAGTCTTATTGGGACTACCTTATACATAACATGTTGCTTTTCTCTTGCAGCTTTCAGAACTCTGTCCTCATCCTCTGCATTTAATAATGTGATCAGTGTGTGATGGGGTGTATTTTTCTTTGTGTTTATCCTGTTTGATGTTCTCTGGGCTCCCTGGATGTACGTATTCATGTCTTTTGCAAAGTTTGGGAAGTTCTCTGTCATTATTTCTTTGACTATTCCTCCTGCCCCTTTCTCTTTTTCTTCTTTTTCTGGGATTCCCATATTGTGTGTATTGGCATCTTAGCCCATTTTCATTTTTTACAATTCTTTTTTCTTTCTGCTCCTCAGCCTCATTTCGAGTTTCTTGTCTTTGAGTTCACTGATTCTTTCTTCTGGCAGCTTCAGTCTGCTCTTGAAACCCTCCTGGGTGTTCTTCATTTTGGTCATTGTGATCTTCAACTCCAGTAGGTTTGTTTGGTTCCTTTTTAAAATTTCTGTCTCGTTTTGCTCATTCATTGTTTTCCTGATATCCTTTAGTTATTTCCCTGTGATTTCCTTCATCTCTTTGAGCATTTTTAAGATCATTTTTTAAAGTCTTTGTTCACTATGTGCACATTCTGGTCTTCTTCATTGGTGTTTTCTGGATTTTTATCCTCTTTCTTTGGATGGGCCATCATTTCCTATATCTTTCTTTGTTTCATACTCTGTTTCACACTGTACATTTTAATATTTTAAAATGTTAACTCTGGGATTTATTCCCTGATATGTGTGTTTCTTGGTTTCGTAACCAGCTGGTGATGAGACAGATTTTCTTGAGCGGCAGCCCTCCTATCAGGAAGGTCTGCCCGAGGCGAATGCAGTGTGCAGGGTTTTCCCTGTCTTTCTGGGCCTGTGTCTTGTCCTGGGCTTTTGCTTGTTAGTTGTTTTGGAGTCCCCTGTTACAGAAGCTTGGTTGTCCCCTCTGTTTCCCAGGGGACACACGTCCCTCTCTGGGTGTCTGAAGCCGGCAGGCCTTTGTCCCAGCCTGTCGGCCTCTGTAGTTTTTATTCTCCTTTCCTTGTCCCACCCTGCTGTTGCCTGGAGGGCAGTTTCTGGGAGGAGGGTCACCCTGGAGAGGACTTTCCTCCGTGAGTCTTTCCAGCCACAGCAGGGGCGTGGACTGGCTCCAGAGTGCCAGGAGCTCCCTCACCTGAGCTTTCTCGGCCTGCCCAGCAGATGAGGAGGTCTTGTGGCGGAAGTCTCCGGGGCGGGTGGAACAGTGGCCACCTTGGAGCCGGGCCTCCAGAGATCCGAAGTCGCTGATCAGAAGCTGTGCTCCCTGTTCGGCCATGCCCAGCCCTGGTCTTGGGGAAGAGGATTTTTAAGTCCCTTTCTGTCCTCAGCAGGCCAGCCAGGGGGTGGACCCCACGGCGGCTGCAGCGGGAGTTGGGGGGGTGGGCGTCCGTAGCCGCAGCGTGTAGCGAGCAGTTTACGATCTTTTCCGTAATTCATCAGCCTCTTCCTCCCACTTGTCCTCGGGTGCTGTGCAGTGTTCTCCTGGCCTCCAGACGTTCAGAACGGTTGTTTCTGACAGTTCTTGCTGTTTACTTGTTGCTCTGGTAGAAGGTCTGGGTCCTGGGCTCCCTGCTCTGCCGTCTCCCACAGTCCCCTGCCTTTGCCTTTGGAAGTCAGGTCTGTGGATTATGCTTGCTGGACTTCAGGGTCCTTCCCTCCGTCCTGCTGAACATTGTCCTCCACTCTTACCCCGCTGGGCCTTGAAGGCGGGCCCGCTGTTGTGGCTCGGCGCCTGCTGGACAAATGGACGCGTGAGGCTCCGGGCTCCGGCTCTCCGGCAGCCCTAGCAGAGGGCGCCTCTTGCCGTCTGAGTGGGCTCAGAGGCTGGGGCCAGGGGCACCCCCCCCCCATTGGCCTGCCATTCACCCGTGGTCGGGGAGACACGCCGAGCTGAGAAGGGCCGTGTGCTGTGCACCAGGGCAGCGGCAGTTGGCGCCTCTCCCTGCTTCTGCTTGCCCACTGCTGCCCTGGCAGGGAGCTTTGAAGCGCTGTCCGAAGAGAGGCACCCGCAGCGTCACTGCCTGTGGATCTCTCTTTACTATCGTTTTTCTCCTCGGGTTCGTGTAGTTCTTGCCCCGTCTGCTTTGAGATAAGAGCTGCGGCCAGCCTGCCGGGAGGGGCCCCTGGGCAGGGGTGCGCTCCAGGCTCCCCTTGAGGGGCAGCCTGGGAAGGAAAAGCAGCGGTTGGTGGAGGAGCCACAGAGTCCCCCCAAGCCGCTCTGGCCAGGGCTCCCCTGGGAGGGAGGGGCCGGCCTGGGGGAGCACTGGGGGGCTTCTGGCTTCTGCAGGCCCAGCTTTGCTTCTCCTTGCACAGATGTCTGGAGGAAACGGGGAGACTGGCCACGCTGGCTCCCTGGTTCCCCAGCTGGCTTCCCTGTCGCAGTCCCATCGCGTCACATTCTCTGAGAGAAAACCCAGAGCCAGAGTCCCACCAAACCGCTGGGCAGCACAGGGCCCTGTCTCCAGGAGGGCTCAGATGAAAGTCGGGACTGCCTGCTGTTTGGTTTTCAGTGAGAATGGGGAGCCCTGAAGTACACTCGGGGTCTGCGACCCAGTCCCCCATAGTGGTCGGTTACGACAGGATTCCATTTTCACAGCTGCAGTAACCGGACTCTCCACCACGGGGTCAGGGATCTGCATGTAGTAAAGCGGCAAATGCGTGACCCACTCGATGTTTCCAGGGGCTTGGGTTTGCTGGTGAGGGAATAAAATCAGAATTGGTCGGGTGCTGCCCACTCGGAGGCCGTGGGCAGATTCTTCCTCCTGACTTAGGGCCTTGTTCCTGAAATAACTTTGTCTTCCTGTATGGCACTGATCTGTGGTTCTTGCTTAGCATTTATAGCCCTTTGTGGAATTTTGTTGCTGCTCAGAAAATTATTTATTCCCTCATGAAGCCAACCTTGACAGTTTTGAGTTTGAAAATAAGCTTTCCTACTGAGTATAAAAATAAACAGAACCCACCCAACTCTGGCCACTGGAAGCAGATGGAACTTCCAACTTATTAGTAGTCCTGTGCTTTAAACAGGGGTCTTGAAGGAGGTAATGTCACATGGAAGCAAACAGCCCCCTGTCCTGGCGTGTGGGGTGGCAACCCATGTGCCGCCTCACAGAAGTGAGGATGCTGGGGGGGCTGGCTGCTGGGGGCTGGGCTGGATTTGAAATTCTGCATGGGCTGAGGGGTGGTGAGGAAGGGGTGCAGGTGCCAGAACCTGAAGGAAGCCCCAGAGCATCTTTTCAGATGGCCCTGGGAGCCGTCTCTTCCCTTCACTTTCCCCACACTCCTTTAGCATGGAGAGTTGAGGGTCGTCTGCGTATTAAGGAACTCTACTGATAATTTGCTTTCTAGTAAATAAACCCAAAGCTGGTTTCCTGGTTGCTCCCTGGAAGTGGCACCAGAACCAGGACCCTGCCAGTTGGTAGAGCACAGGCCGGCATTGAGTGCGGACCCCACCACCCTCCCCGGGTGCTCCCCTTCCAGGAGTGGGCTCCCCTGTGCGTTCGGTGGGAAGGGCCGGCGTTCTTGGGGAGGGCGGTGCCCAGAGCCGCTGACCTCGCCCGGGTGCCGGCTGCCCCTCCCTGCAGCTGCCCTTGATCAACCTGGCCGGGCCGTGGGGGTTGTCAAGAGGATGCACGGTGCTTTCTCGAATCGCAGTGTCATGTGTGGACAGCTCAGTATTGTTTCTGAAAGCACCTTCACACCTGTTCACTTACCAGAGCAAGACATCCACCATGAATGGATAAAAGCCACTGGAAACGGTTAAAGAGAAGGTGACAGACCCCAGCGGGCATGCATGTGGAGCAGAGGGCCCTGCCTGCCGAGACTCACGGTCACCACAAAACCAGTCTGAGGTCCCAGCGTGCTGATGCTGCACAGTATTTCTGCAGCCCCATCTCCACTTTCAGAAACAGAACGTTGCTAAGTTCCTACTCTAGTATTAGTTGGTATTATTCGTTAGTTTTGTGCATTTATCCTGTTCACGAATTTTTGTGTATTTTTAAATTTTATTTTGAATTATTGCTGATAAAAGGTGCACGATATTTTTTTTTCCAATATAATTTCAGCTTAGGAAAAGAACATCAAACATGAATGACGCAAAAAATGAAACTGTTCTCAGCCTAAAATTCTCTCTTGTGCTCTCTGTCGGGACCCACTTCCTCTCTGCTACCTGGTATTGGTGTTGTAACTGAGAAGTTAGGATTTAACAAATGATTACGGTTACTGAATCATTACATAGATATTTCTTTTTACTTTCTGGTGTATTAGAGTGGCCAGAGGGAAATACCTGACATTTCCGAACCGTAATCCAGCTGCCTTGATCTCTGATAATGATCCTATAACCATGTAACCTTTATCTTGTGACTGTAAAAACCTGTGACTGACCCTCACTAGTACCCATTTTATCCAGTTTTTCAACCTTATAGTCTTATGATCACTGAAGACGGCACCTGATGTTTATTAATGAAGGGCCTTGAGGCAGCCCGGAACTAACCCACCCCAGTTCCAAGGCTATCGTGATATGAAGCTGGATCTAACCAAAATGGGCCCGCTTGGCATGTGCAGTAGCTTAAAGTTTAACCTGCAAGTGACCTATGCCTCAGTATAATGTTAAAGAGCACGGCCATCGTATTAAGGTCGCCATTTTACAGAGCATGTGATCAGTCTGCACATGCTCAGTGATTAGATCATCTCTGACTTCATCTTCTCGAGCCATTGTGCTCATTCTCCTAAACCTGCCTGTCTTTTTTTTTTGTTTCTAGTTTTTTATTTTTTTGAACAGTCATAATTTAATTTTTATAATCTTCATTTTATTGAGATATATTCACATACCACGCAGTCATACAAAACAAATCGTACATTCGATTGTTCACAGTACCATTACATAGTGGTACATTCATCACCTAAATCAATCCCTGACACCTTCATTAGCACACACACAAAAATAACAAGAATAATAATTAAAGTGAAAAAGAGCAATTGAAGTGAAAAAGAACACTGGGTGCCTTTGTCTGTTTGTTTGTTTGTTTCCTTCCCCCATTTTTCTACTCATCCATCCATAAACTAGACAAAGTGGAGTGTGGTCCTTATGGCTTTCCCAATCCCATTGTCACCCCTCATAAGCTACATTTTTATACAGCTGTCTTCGAGATTCATGGGTTCTGGGTTGTAGTTTGATAGTTTCAGGTATCCACCACCAGCTACCCCAATTCTTTAGAACCTAAAAAGGGTTATCTAAAGTGTGCGTAAGAGTGCCCACCAGAGTGACCTCTCGGCTCCTTTTGGAATCTCTCTGCCACTGAAGCTTATTTCATTTCCTTTCACATCCCCCTTTTGGTCAAGAAGATGTTCTCCATCCCATGATGCCGGGTCTGTATTCCTCCCCGGGAGTCATATTCCACGTTGCCAGGGAGATTCACTCCCCTGGGTGTCTGATCCCACGTAGCGGGGAGGGCAGTGATTTCACCTTTCAAGTTGGCTTAGCTAGAGAGAGAGGGCCACATCTGAGCAACAAAGAGGCACTCGGGAGGAGGCTCTTAGGCACAATTATAGGGAGGCCTAGCCTCTCCTTTGCAGCAACAGTCTTCCCAAGGGCAAGTCCTGTGGTATAGGACTCAGCCCATCAAACCACCAGTCCCCTATGTCTGTGAGCACATCAGCAACCATCGAGGTGGGTCAGGCCAATACCCCTGCATTCTCCACCAGCTCCTCAAGGGCTGCCCATCTTTAATACCATAAAACTATCAGAGTTACTGGTGTTCAGGGAGACAGATTTTAGGCCGATAGGCCATCTGCTCTCTTGCTTTGTGCTTAGCAATAAACTCTCTCTCTCTTTGAAACCCCAGTGTCTCAGGAATTGGTTGAGTGCCTCGGTCAGAGAACTCCCCACTTTTGATCAGTGTCGCCGTTGCTTCTGAGACCTGGAGATTGGGTTGGAGACTGAGGATGCACAAGGGGATGCTCAGAAAGATTGTGGGCACTCAGTGGTGTACATGTGTCTTCAGTGTTATCTTCCGGGGATTCTGAAAAGAAGCAGGGAGAAAAAGAATATCCCAATAAACATGCAAAATTACAATAGTATGTGTTAAGGTGCTTTGAAAATGGGGAACTCTACAAATGAAAATGATTGTGCCTTTTGTTAGCATTTGGTTGCAGCTTGAATTAACATGCCGCGAACTCTGATTTGCAGGCTGGAGAGAGCAGGGGACTCAGGAAGGCCTTTTTCGGGTCCTGACGTAGCTCAGTGGCTGCGTGGCCTGGAGGGTCCGTTGTCCCTCAGCACCCAGGGTGCCAGTGAGGGAGGTGAGAGGCGCTGTCGGTACAGTGTGCGTCTTCCTGGGGGTCAGGTGACCAGGTGGTCAGGTGAGTGGCTGGAAGACATCGGGGGCAGGGCCATTCCTTGTCTCTTCCTCTCCAGCTCCCCTCCCAAGGCTTGGAAACGTCATGAGAAACTTGATCCTTCATGAGAATTGGCGGTAGATATTGGTTAGGTTCTGGAGGAATGGGATGCTATAAAAAGACCGAAGGGAGGGACTCCAAGGAGGGGCTCTGGCGTTTCCAGGCGTGCACTGTTACACGGACACCACGGAGCCATGTTTTGCCTTTTTTCTGTAACTCTCTTGGCTTCATCCTGAGAAGAACAACCCGTGGGAGCTCTGCCTGTGGGTTCCTCACGCCCTGTGGGCTGTCCAGGCTGTGCGGCCGCTCCCCGTTCCTTTCCCTGCTCGGCAGCTCACCGTCCTGGGGGCTGGTGGCTTCTGGCCATCAGCTGCTGCGTGACCTGTGAGTGACGGTTTCTTGCCTCGGCCAGGCAGGAGTTGGAGTGGAAGGTGGGGAGGGAGAGTTAAGGTTGCTTTCTCCTGAGATTATTCCTGTACAGCAGCCCTGCCACCACACCCGGTTAGAGTAAAACTGAGCTCGTCCTTGTTGAAGATTTATAGTAATGTCAGCAGTCGACGCCAGGGGAGTTTTTACCTTATTTCCTATCTGCACGCGTTTCGGCAGCGTGAGCGTTCAGTTGGCGTTGGGGGTTCTGTGGCTAACCGCTGCAGAAGCACCTGCCCTGGAGAAGCCTCCGTCTGGCTGGTGGAAGTTGGGGTGCATCCGGGTGGTTCTGCCCAGCCCCCATCCGCCCCTGCGCTTGGTGGGAGGCAGGATGCTGGGAGAGCTGCCTTGTTCCGTGGGTGTGACGTTGGGGTGCTGGCTGCCTCGTGGCTCCCCATGGCCTGGATTTGCGGGTGGGTAAGCAGTGGATGGGGTGGATCAGGGCCGAGAGGAGCCCTCTGTGTTGCTGACATGGGGGACCTGGCTCAGCCACGGCCCTGCTCGCGTTTTTGAGGTCGGCCTGGAACCCACGGAGCACACTGGCCTTTCTGCTTAAGCTCTTAGGGTCGGCTCTCCAGCCTGCCCGAGTCCTGGCTGTAATGTGGTGTTTCGGCAGGACGGCGGGAGGGCCCAGAGCTGCCCCTCCCGGGACAGCCTCCTTCCTGAACCCCACAAGGAGAAGCGCCGTCAGGCCGGGGCAAAGGGAAGTGGCTGCAGCTGGGGTGTGGGCTGCCGCCTTGGGAGGGCCCCTGCCCCTGGCACTGAGTCCTGCGGCCGCAGCCACCCGGCCAGGCCCACCCAGAGGGTGAGGAGAGAAGCAGAGCCTGAGGTGCCTGCCCTGAGGCTAGGGGGTTGGCAGTGGGGCCAGGCAGGCCTCACATATTGGCTTTCGGGTGCAAGAAGAAAAGGGACGAGAGAGCAGACTCGGGGCTGGAGGGGACACGCCCGGCCTGCTGCCCCCGGCCATGGAGGAGCTCAGGGGCTCGCGGCCTGCTGCCTTCCAGCCTTGTCCTCTGGAGCCCTGGGAAGGGGTGGGGGGTGCTGAGTCTGTGGGAGGAACTCCCTCCAGGGGGCCAGAGGGCCTTTACAACCCCCGCGCCAAGTGAGCAGGGAGGTGCTGGCTCTCCCTGTGTCTCTCCGGAAACCAGTGCACCCACTAGTCACGGGAGTCCATAGGTAGTGAGCGTGTCCTCAGCCCCTGTGCACCCCTACGTGGAAACTGCTGTGGGGATTTTGAGGGCAAAAGCATATTGGGGGTTCCATATGTGTCACCACAATTAAAAAAAACCACGCCGGCGGCCTTCTGGCACCCTGCAGGTGAGCTGCCAAGTGGGCTCTATGAGGGCCTCTGGCTGGTGACGGCGAGGGCTCCTGTCAGTCGGGGACAGTGGTGGGGATTACCACGGGTGCCCACTCGCCTGAGCACATCACAGGGAGCCCTTACAGTGACCTGCGGTGCCCCGACAGTGCTTTCACTGTTGTGTGTGTGTGTGTGCACGTGTATGGTATTCTGTGGTCGCTAGACACCAGATGAAGCCTGTGTGTGGAGTGAGAGTGGCGACATATAGGAACACTGGGTTGATTGACCCCAAGACAAAGCCTGCAGCACCCAGGGCACCCCGCCAGGAGAGGGGGAGCTGTGGGCCTGCGCCCACACAGAGGAGGCTTTCAGAGGGGCTCAGCCGGTGTGGCCTGGCCCCCAGATTGTCCCCCACCGTGTTCGTGTTACATTTCTGAGGCATTTCCTGACCAAACCTCCCCATTCGTCTCGGGGTGCCCGGCCCTCCACGGTAGGCTTGAGGTGTTCATTGTAAGGAGGAGAAGTAGCCTGGGGTGCAGTGAGAAGTGGCTGCAGCGTGAGGTGGGAGAGGGCCAGTAAAGGAGAGGCAGCCGGAGGGCCCGTGGCTCCCGTCCCCTCTGCTGGCACCCAAGCTTGGGCTGGCCCCTGCGTCTCTTGGCACTAACATTTTGCAGCACCTTTCCCAGGGTGACTTGTTTTCAGACTTGTTCATACGGAAGAACCCCCTGAAGGCTTGTGGTTTGTGGGGGAGGTGGGGGCTGAGCTGCATCTAAGGCAAAGGCTGGTTTTTCGGAAGGACATGAGTGGAGGAAGCGGGGCAGCCGCCCTCTGTCGTGGCTGAGAGCAGCCCGGCTGGGGGCCTGCAGTGGGCGAGGAAGCTGTTGGAAGGGCTCCCAGGCCTCGCTGGTGCCGTGTGGATGCAGATTGGGGCACTGGAGAGTGGTTCCCAGAAAGCCGGGACGGTGGGGCTGGGGTGCAGGGTCTAGGGGAGGACAGAGCCAACCGGCTGCGGACGCACTGGCTGTGCGGTGCAAGGGGATTAGCAGCCCATTGGCATCCAGGAGGCTGGGGTGGGTTTTGGGTCTTGGCTGGAGCAAGTGGAAGGATGGAGCTGCCATCAGCGGGGATGGGATCACCGAGGGGAAGAAGGAAGCCGGGCAGGCGGGGCACTGCCCCCGCCCCGTTGTCCAGAGGGACAGTCCGAGTCTGGAGAGGCCCCTTCGTGGGTGGGTTAGGGTGGTGTATCAGGTCAGTTACGTACTTGTTAAGCAAACGAAGCATCTAGCTACTTACATTGGGTTAACTCACTGCTACCCGTTCCTTGTCCCTGGCAAAGAAAGGGCTTGGGGGGCAGGAGGTGGAAGACAGCGCATCCTCCAGTGAGCGAGCCCGTGGTCCCCACATCAGGCGTTCGTGGCTGTGGGAGAGGAGGGACAGCAGCTGCCAACACGTCTCGTTTCCTTTGCTTATTTCTCTGCGGCCTGTTTTCCTCCTGGAACTAAATGCAGCCCACGCCCGAGCGCAGGAGCTGGCCCCGGCCCGAGGCCTGTGCCCGCGGGGGGCAGGTGCAGCAGCCCCTTCCCAGGCGTTCTCCAGCACGGCCGGTCCTAGTGGGGGGCCAGCCGCGGGGCACAGCCGCCTGCCCCGCTTCCCTAGGGAAGACTGGGGGCCCGTGGTCCCTTCCCCTGTTAGCGGCGGGGGAACCGAGGTTTGGGGACGCTGCCTGGTGGAAGGCCGTGTGCGCTGCAGTGGCCTACGGGGCCTGACTGGGTGATACCCCACACCCCGCAGCCGTCCCCGGGTCACGAGTTCCTGCCCCGGAAACTGAAGCCGAAGCAGAGTGCCTGGATCTTGGCGGAGGCTTCTGGTCGGCGGAGTTGGCGAAGGCTGTGAGGTCGGATAAGCGCTCAGGTGGGCTCGGTGGGGGAAAGGCCCCGGTGAAGCCCGGCGGAGGCCCAGCCCCGGGGTGCTGGGGAGGCCAGAGGAGGGGAGGGCTGATGCCGTCGGCAGCCTCCGTGTGCCAGGCTCTCGGGGGTCTGTTTGTTTTTTAACATGTTTCTTTACATACGTGCTTAATCCCTGTGCTGGTTTGACTCTGTTATGTACCCCACAAAAGCCATGTTCTTTTAATCTGGTCTTGTTGGTACAAGACTTATGGGTGGGATCTTTTGATTGTTTCCATGGAGATGTGACCCACACAACTGTAGGTGAGACCTTTTGATTAGATTTTTTCCTTGGAGATGTAACCCCCACCCATTCAGGGTGGATCTTCATTAGATTACTGGCATCCTTAGGAGAACTCAGGGAGAGAGAGAGAGAGAGAGTGAGCAAGTGCGCGCGAGCGCCGACTGACCCAGACGCTGAGAGAGAATGCCCAGAGACATTTGGAGACAGCCACTGAAACCAGAACCTGGAGAGAAGCTAAGAATTTGCCGCAGAGAAGCTAAGAGAGGACCCCTAGATGTTTAGGGAGAAACACCGTGGGAGAAACAAGTAGAGAACTGAGAGAAGCTGAGCAAGACAGAAGCCCCGAGGCATTTCGGAAAAAGCCATTTTGAAAACAGAACCCAGGAGCAAAGGACCAGCAGACACCAGCCACGTGCCTTCCCAGCTGACAGAGGTGTTCCGGATGTCATCAGCCTTTCTTCAGGGAAGGTATCCTCTTGTTGATGCCTTAGCTTGGACACTTTTATGGCCTTAGAACTATAAATTTGTAACCTAATAAACCCCTTTTATAAAAGCCAGTCCATTTCTGGTGTTTTGCATTTCGGCAGCTCTACCAAACCGGAACAATCCTCAGAACATCCTGCTGAGTTAGGGGTTGCTGCTCCCTCCTGCAGAGTGTGAAACAGGCTGAGAAAAGCTCAGTAGCTCGGACAGTCCAAGAGGAGAAGGGATTTGGGCTGGCTGTGTCCAAGCAAGTGGTCGGACATGTGCCCAGCTCCGGGATTCTGCGGTTGACCCGGGCCCAGGTCACAGAGAGGGAGGTCGCGAGAGCCCTCCGTGGACCAGAGAGCCCGGCCACGTGGGCCCGGGGCTGACGAAGCCTTCCTGGGCCTTTGGCCCCTCCCCGACTCCCCTCCACCCAGCCCAGGGTCCCGGGGCATCTGGCTGAGTTAGTAGTGCCCAGGCCCTGAGGCAGGCAGCCTTCCTTGCTTTTTATGGGAGGGAGACGTACTTGACTTCGAAAGACGAAAATCTTTCCGAATCAGTTGGCTTTTGTCTGAAACAGAAAGAAACGAAAGACCCGCTTGCGCGCAGTCTTGTCCTCCATCTCAGCGTCGGGAGGTGCTCGGGCTGGAGCGGCCGTGGGAGGCAGCCCCCTCCTCCAGGCCTACCCCCAGGCCCTGTCCCACCCTGCCTGTGACAACTGTGCTTCCCACCAGATGGCATTTTCCTCTCCGCCCCACACTTCCTGCACAGCCTTCCCGAGCTGTCGGTGGCCCAGTTCCAAGGCCCCGGTTAGCTGTGCAGGGCAGGTGCGGTGGAGCTCCAGGCAGCCTCAGCTCCCAGGTGCCCAGTGGGGGAGGTGAGGTCACCTGATCCCTCCCGCGGGATTAGCAGCTCTGGGACCAGCACAGAGGACCGGGTTTCTCAGCTTGAAGGCCGGCTTACCCGGAGGGTGTGCTGGGGACCAGGGGGTCTGGTCTGGGCCCAGGGGCTGCCGGGAGGGGCAGGAGATGTGTTCTGGGTGCTTCAGTTCACTTTGGCCTGCAGTCGGAGGGGACAGGAAAGCCACCTGGCCGGCTACCTGCTGGAGCAGAGTTTGTGTTTCCCTGTGCTCTTCCCCCCAGACTTTAGTTAGAGTGACTGACAGACACCCCCTAATCTCAGGGGCCTCCCTCAGGAAGGCTTGTTTCTTAATTGCGTCCACTGTGGTTGTATGTGGAAAAGGGGCCGGGGCCTCTGCTCCCCACAGTCTCATGGACCCCACGTCCTTCCTTCCAGTGACTCCGCCACCCCTTGGGCCTGGAGCCGTCCACCCCGTCCACCGCCTCCGGCTGGGCAGCCAGGAAGCGACAGCAAGCTGGTGGGTGCCCAGGGGGCTCTGCTGCCCGTCTAGGCTGGCATGTGTCCCTCTGTAGCTCGTGTCCTGGCCAGGCCCTGGTCCCTCAGCTTCGGGGCTGGAAGGGGTGGGGAGAGCCGCCTGTCAGTCTGCAGGAAGAGCTGTTAGAGAGCAGGCGCAGCCTCTGCCAGCGGCTGGCTCGCTCGGGCTTTCATGGGCATCTGGATCTCTGCTTAGGCTTGAGCGGGGCCCACAGGACCAGGGGGAAGAGGCAGGAGTTGACAGCACTCAGAGGAAGGTCCCACAAGAAAGCCCCCTCCGTGGGCCACGGCCCAGCCCGTGTCAGGCGACCCCTGGGAAGGCCATTGTTGGGGAGGTCTGTCTCCAGGAAAGGCTTCCTGCAGGAAGGTGGCATTTGTGTCTTTCAGCTCATTAGTCGTGGTGATTTTTGGTGGCAGTGAGTGGTGAGAAACTTCACTGATGAGTGATTCTGGCTGCTGTGGATTTGGGGGTTTTGAGAGAAAATTCTTCCTCTTTCTGGCTCCTGCAGGAGCCTCTTCCGCAGGGGCTGCTGACTCATGCCCGTCTCGCCCAGGCCTTTCCTTCCACTTTCTCTCTGTGCTCGCTGTGCTTGGAGGGCAGAAGCAGGACGGAGCTCAGCCTGTTGGCCGCCGGAGTGGCGTGGTGGGTGGGGTGGAGTGGGGCCGCGGGGAGAGGGTTCAGGCGTCTGCTTTGGGCTATTTCTCCTTCACCTTCACGCGACCTTGAATAAGTCACCGTGTTTGGGCTTCTGTGACCTCATCCAAGCCACTTGGTTATGAAACCCCCCTCAGAAGATCCCCCAGTGTGCGATATGGGTGAACACCCAGCTCCTGTGGTTAGTCCTCACCCTTATCTCCAGCTCAGCAGCCCAGAGAAATGGGGCCTCCAGAACCCCTTCCAGACCGAGATTCTGAGGTTCCATCCAGAAGCTTCATTGCAAACCTCAGGAATGCCCTGAACCTGCGTGGGTGACGAGCAGTGCCCACAGCCTCGCTATCCTCTGGTTTAAGCACAGGGCTTCTTGTTAATGGGCTCTGCTCTTCAAGTGGAGCTAGGAGGAAAACTGGGAGCCTTGGGAATATGGGAGTCCTTGGTGAATTACCTTAAATTAATGAGACTAATTGGGGAAATCGAGATCAGTTGTGCAAGTTAGCTCCCTATGCTGGTTGTTAATGGCTTAAATTGCAGATTCTAATTAAATGCCCACCAAAAACTCCAAGTGCCTTCTAAGGTTTCTCTGATCTGTGAACTCTATCAAGTGTAAAATTAGTCCACAGATGTTCTGGGGCATCTCTAGCCCCAGGATCTCATGATGTCTGTAACCCAGACACCTTCCTCCCGGGAGGGGGCTGGGGCAGGTGGCACTCCACTGCAGGGGCCGTGGAAGGGGAGGCACTGAGAGGGTGAGGGTGGGTGGGTTTGGGGACCTGCCGGGGCTGGCAAGATGTTGGGGTACACATGTGGCCCTCCAGTGGGTGGTGTGTCTCCACCATCCCAGGTAAAGGGGGACGACAGGCCATTGACGATGTGCTGGGCCAGGGCAAGGCAGGGTGGTGGGCTGCTGGAGACAGAACCGCTTCCTCCAGCTGAATTTGGTGGCCAGGGTGCCTGCTCTGCCTGTGGCCAGCAAGAGCTGCTGCTTTCTGTGATGCAAGAGGATGGCGGTAAATGAAGAAAGAAAAACCGTTTCCCGTGACTGGGCCCCGAAACCTGGCCGCTGTCTGGCTGCCGTGTCCTACTTCCCACCCCAGCTTTGTGCACGGCTATAGCCAGAGCACACTGTGGACCATTCATTGAAATTACACATGGTTCAAAACAATCAGAAACACTTGTTCATGTTGCTGTGTGGTCTTTATGAGGCTTATTAAAAGAATTAAGTAAACTTTTTGTTGCGGTATAAAGATGATTGTGTGCAGCTCAATGAATTTTCACATAATAAATTCACTCTTGGAACCAGCACCTGGCCTAAGAAATAGAACATTACCAGAGCCCCAGAACCCCCTCGTGCCCCCTGCAGTCAGTTCCCGGCCTTCAGCGGGACGCCTCTCCTGACCTCCCACCCACAGGTCATCTGTGGGCTTAGAATCACCCGGGCCGCGTGCGCATCTGCTTCCCCTCGCCGTTGTTTCTGAAATTTGCCCTCTGGTTTCCCCTTTCTGCTGTTGCTGGACGTTTGGATTCCTTCTAGCTCCTGAGCATTACAGACGTTACTATCCGATCATTCCTTCCACATCCCTGGCGAGTGTGGGGATGCATTTCTGTGCACAGTTCCTCCCTAGTTCTGTAACAGGCCACGGGCTGGCGTCTGCTTGGCATGACAGACTCTGCCCAGCTGGTTTGCAGAGAGCCCGTCCCACAGCAGTGTCTCAGATTCCCGGGGCCCCACACCCCTCGCCAACACTTGGGATTGTCGGTTTCCTTTTAGCTATTCTGGAGGCATTTCGTGGTTTTTGTTTGCATTTTTCTGATGACTGACGAGGTCAAAGAACTCCGTACATGTTTGTGTCCCTGTGCCCTGGGCCTTCGAGACACCCCTAGTGGGCGTTTGCATTGCTTCAGTCTTCGTTATGCTAAGCCCTGCCTCAGGAAGCATCTTCGTCCGCTAGTCCTTCCCATGTTCTGGGTTATTGGAGAGACTTGTGTTCAGTATTGTCTACAGATTCGGGTAAGCAATGCTAAATTGCTTTCTAAGATGCTTGTACCACAACGCAGGAGAGGCCTGTGCCAGTTTCCCCAGGCCCTCTGACAGTGAGTATTCTCATTGAAAGAACAAATGAACCTCCTTTGAAGGACTAATGTAGGTGAATGAGGTGGATTTGGCGTGGCTTTAATTATTACAAGTTAATTTGGTAACTTTCCCAAGGTGTTTACCCACAGGTATTTGTCTTTTGTAAGTCACATCTTTTGCCACTTGGATCTTTAGTGAGTCTTTTTGGTAATTCAGTAGAAGTGTGACTGTAAAATACAGATATTACTATTGCAAGGATTTTCCCAGCCTGTTTACCATTTGTGTTGGATCTTTTTTGAGGAATAATCTTTCTGATGTCAGCAAACTGGCACGTCTTCTGCTGGGTGACTTCTCCTGGGCTCCCCAGCCAGTCACTGCCCTCTGCCGAGGTTGTCAGGCTGGAGGTCGCAGCCTGCAGGGGACACTGAGTCACCTGAGGGCCGTGGGAGCCGTTCCCACTTGCCGCTGTGTCCCAGACCCCACAGCCCCGCAGCAGAGCGGGACCAAGTTGGGCCTGGGGTTCTTGTGTTAGGTGGAGGCACCAGGGCCAGGCGGCAGCTGTGGACCGTGCTGCGCAGCGGGGTTTCCGGAGCCCTCCGTTCTTGCAGATTTTGTTCTCACTATAGCCCTACGGGTGGGGAGGGAAAGGCGGGGCCTCGGGGGCCAGGTTTTTCCAGGACTTGCTGACTGTGAGCAGGAAAACGAGGACTCAAACTCCCAACTGCTCATTTCTCCTCAGTTGTACCCCAGCCACCCAGACACCCCAATGGGGGACCCCTGGAGGGGGAGTAGGGATAGGCATCTGCACTTCATGTCTTGTTCTTTGGGGCTTCGATGGAAGCCTTTGTCTCTTGATCCAAAGGTGAGATTGGGGTGTGAGGTCCCAGTGGACTTGGAGTTGCCTCGGCCTCCTTGTCTTTCCAGGTGTTGGAACAGTACTGCTTTCTGAGGACCGTGGTGTCTGACAAGCCTGCTGAGTTTACGTTTGTCTGTTTTCAGGTGACGGGTGTGGATGTGCTTCTGTGAAGAGACGCCATGTGTCGCCACCAGCCCCACAACACACGTGCCCCGTAAGTTGCTTAGAGCACTGACGTGAGAGCAGGAGGCACGCTTTCAGGAGATGGGGTGGTGCGCCTCTGGATACAGGGGGCCTTCGAGAGCGCTGTTTTAAGCCAGGCTTGTACTTGGCCTGATGGTCTAGCTTCTAAAGGTTGGTTCCTTCCGGGAACTGCAGGAGCTGCAGTGCACAGGGTGAGGAAACGTGGAACTTGGGCTCTGCTTCTTAGGCGGCTCCTTCGAGCCGAGTGTGAGCTCTGCGAGGGGCTGGAGCAGCCATTGGGCCTTTCGCCCAGAGCCCTCCCTGCACACAGCACAGACTGACCCACTTTTCGAGGTCTAAATTATCCCTCAGGCGGTGTGCAGGACGGGTGCCCATGGCGTGTCTGTGGCACTCTGGAAGAAGGGCAGGCTGGGGTGGCACCTTCGTCTCTCCAGCCCCCCGTGCTGTTGGCCCAGCCAGCGGGAGAGCCTCCTTGTGAAGCTCTGCCTCTTCTAACACAAGTGGTGGCAAATTGGTTTAAAATGTTACAGGCTCTGTGAGACTAAAATTTCAACAGCAGGACTTCCTTATTATAGTTAAACCATCCTTTCGAATGTAGCGTGTCTTCCTTGAAAGGACATGCGTCTCCTACGGAAGCCCATGGGTGTCCGGGTGGGTGGGTGTGGGAGAAAGCGTTTGGGGGTGGGGAGGGAGCGTGCTGAGGGGCAGCAGGCCTCCACACCTGGCTCCTTCCTCACCTGCCGCAGGAGCCTGGCTCTGCGGTGTCTTGCCTGTCACCACATGTTCTCTCTGGGGGAGTGTGGTGTCTCTGGGCCACGGCTCCCCTGGCGTCTGATCACGGTTTGCACCCATCTCTCAGGCCTCCTGCCGCCTTAGGGTCTAGGGCTTGGTGACGGCGCTTCCCCGGGAATCAGGTGTGGTCCCCGGAACAAGAGGCGCGTCCTGTCCAATGCCATCATGACGGCGAGAGAGCAGAGCCCCCGCCATGGCGCCCGGGCCCGGGCCATGCAGCGGGCGTCCACCATCGACGTGGCCGCCGACATGCTCGGCCTGTCCCTGGCAGGTGAGCCCCACGAGGTCTGGCGATGGGGGACCAGGCCTGCCCCTGGGGTGCCCAAGGACCAGGGGCGGGGAACGGGGATGGGGTCGGTCCTCCTGCTGGGCATGGTTTCTGCTAAACCGGACCACGGCCATCACTCTCCAGCGTGGGCGGGTGCCTCCGAGGCTCTCTCACAAGTTGACAGGGGGTGTCCACAGCGCCTGGCTGGCAAGTGCCCAAGCTGGAGGCAAGCCATGGCCGTCCTGGTGTGGCGACCGGAGGAGGGGGGCGCTTTGGTGTTGGGGCCCAAGATTCTTTACAGTTGCAAAGCAAAATGCTTGGAAAGGGAAGAAATCATCTCCCTTGATAGTTTAATGGGAGGAGGGGGTGGGGTGGGGAGCAGAGTGTTAGATTTTCTGCATTATTCTAGAAGTAGGGAAAAGTGATTTTGTCATTTCTTTTCTGTCCAGGAAATATACAAGACCCAGATGAGCCCATTTTAGAATTCAGCCTAGGTAAGTGCTGTTTTTAATTTTTTGTTTTAGAAAAATATGGCCAAAAAGCAAAACAAAACAAAAGATACTGCCACTGTCACGGGTTGGCCTCAGAGAACTTGCTGCTGCTGTCACCGCCCCACTGGAGTGTTTGGCTGGGTGAAGCCAAGGCGCAGGTGTGGCCTTCCTGTCCGAGTGAGGGAGCCTCTGAGCCGTGTGCCCACAGGTCTGCTTCTCAGCGTGGGGACCCTCCTGTCTGGGGCTGTGCTCCACCTGAGCGGCCAGCGGAGACAGCCTCCACCCTCACCTCCTCTGAGCCCCTGGGGAGAGGCAGGGGGTGTGAGCAAACAGGCTGGGGCGCACCCTCGTTACCTGGCTGTGGGCCTGTGAGAGCTTGACCTCCGGCCTCAGCCCCTGCTGCGTACAGGAGGGTGGCACCTGCCTGCTCTCCTGCTCAGGGGCCAGGTGAGGGAACGTGCTTGAAAATGATCAGGAGGAGCTGCTGGTCGGCCCGAGACACTTCCCCAGAGCCCTGCACCGCCCCGTGTCCTCTTTCCTTCCCAGGCCCTTGGCGGTCAGCAGCAGCCAGCGGCCTGGCGACTGTGTCCGGGAGGTGGTGTGACCTTAAACAAGCACCTCCAGGAGTCGGGGCCGGCCTGGTCCTCGTCCTGGCGGTGCACGGGCCCGAGCCTCCCATGCGACCCACCTGGCACTTCCTTGGAGAGACAAAGAAGACAGGGAGGCTAAAAATAGAAATTGCAAAACCAAAAGATGGAAGTGTAGGATTATCAGATAAATCATGGTAAATTCTGAAAACATCCCCATTTCTGATTAAGTGTCTCTGAATGCATTCGGGGGTTTCCCAACCCTGACTGGACGGATTATTTTAGTGTTGCGTAAATAGTGCCTCAGTGTTGATTTAAAACAAAATGGAAGCTTGCATTTTCTGTACCCTACAACTTTTTAAATAAAAGTATATTTTCATAATCCAAAAACAAAATGAAACAAAATGGAAGAATGGTCCAAGATTAACAGAATTTCATGGAAAGCCTAAAACATGAAAGAACAGAATAGAAAAAAAAGAACTTAGAGGAAGTGAGCATGTTACAGGAAATAGAAGAAACTTAAAATAAAATTTGTATCCTCAAGAGAAAGATAACTGTATCCATAAAACAAGAACAGGATACTATTAAAAAAAAAGAACAATTGAAGAGCAAAACAATCTTGGAAATTTAGAATATGATAGCAAAATAATAATAATAAAGGTTGGAAGATTTTCAGGAAATTCTGCCAGAAAGTAAAATTTACAAAGCAAAATAGGAAATAGAGAAATAGAAACAGAAATGGAAAATTAGAGAATAAATCAAGGGAGGTCCAACATTTAAAAAATAGAATATAAGCGAAGATATTACTAATAAATAACGTCGGAACTCTGCCAGAACTGAAGAATTTGTTTCCAGGTTTAACAGTTCTACCAGGGACCAGCGTCATGACAGAAAAAGACCCGCGTAAAGCCCGTCAAGGTAAACTCTCCGATTACTGGGAATAAAAGGAGGACCCTAAACACTTCCACGGGGAAGAAATTGGGTCCCGTCCAAGGACAGCAGTAAACGGACGCGGAGTTTCTCAGGTGCTGGAAACTTGCAGACGGTGGGCAACCCCTTCAGTGGGAGAGGAAAAGTGCTTTCCGCCCAGCCCTCTTCCCAGCCAGCGTGTCCCTCATGCGTGAGGGGAGACGGACGGATGGACATCTCAGCTCTGCAGAGCCCCAGACACCTCCGCTCCCCGCGGCCCCTCCCCAGAAGCCGGCGGAGGATGCGCTCCACGGAAAGGGGGAGTGCGTGGAGGAGCAGGACGGCGTGGGGCGTGGGGCCCGGGAGACGGGCCCAGCACCGGAGAGAGGCTGAGGAAACCCCGGGATGGCGATTCTGTGTGCAGCCCAGAGGGTGGCTGGTTACGGGGGAAGTTGGAGAGCTGCAGGAGGGCCATGCGGGGCTCAGGCGGGTGGCTCCCCCAGGGTGGGGGGACCTGCTCTCGAGAGGCACCCTGGCATCCCCGGCCCCTGGCTCAGGAACGGGTGATATTTGCTTCGCTTTAACGATGCAGAGTGTGGGTGTAACAGCAAATAGTGCGGAACTGATGCTGAGCCTGGGGAGGGAATGAGAGGTGGCAAAATTGAGTTGCAAAGCCTCATCCTCTCTAATAGGAATTAGGAAGTTTCCGAATCTGGCAAATTAGAGCTGTAATACAGTCAGGTTAATTAAACACATGAAAGAAACCCTAAAGGAAACCATTTCCTGAAAGGCAAGGAACGGTAGCTGGATGATTGAATGGCAAATATTTTGACTTTTAAAATAAAAATCACTAAAAATGAAAAATTAAATAAATTAAATAAATGCTCATTGTAAAATCTTCAATACCGAAAATGTCAGTGGATAAGAAAACCCTATCACAGGGACATAATCACAGTTGTACTTTGGAATATATCCCTTTTGCTATCTTCCCCCTCCCCCAACATTACATTTTTAATGATTTTTGGTGGTGGAGGTGATGGAATTATTTACAAAAATGTCAGGCTAGTGCTGTTGACATGCTTTTTTCACGTAGCAAAATATGACTGGCACCCTTCCATTTTAGGAACACGTACTCTGCCTCCTCATTGCGAATGCCCGTGGAGTCTGTCCTGTGGCTGTGCCGTATGCCTTTTGACCTGTCTCCTGGGGTTGGACATTCAGGTTCCTTCCAACTTACCATTGCAAACACCACCACAGTTCACACCGTTGAACGTGGATCTTCCGTACATCCTGAGGACTGTTTCCTTAGGATAAAGCTTTAGATCCAGAATGCTGAGTCAAATGATATGCACTTGAGATATGTTTTACCCCTTTGCCCCAACAGCATTTCTTCTGTCAAGGTTATAGATGATGCAAGGCATACCTGTCAGAGATTAAGGGTCCATAGAGGAGTATGTCACCTGGCAACAGGTGAGTCAGTGTACCTGAGTAATGCAAGTGATAAACAGGGAGCTGGTCAGAAAGCTTCGTGGAAGCTATGCTACGTGAGCTAAGAATTAAAGGGGTCAGATTTCCATGGGCTGGGTGTGGGGCAAGTCCAGCCCAGAGTGTTGCTTGCTGGAAGCACATTCAAAAGGTGGAAATGGGCCTGTCAGCCCTTTAAGGGATACCAGTTTGCCCAGCCTTTGGCCACCTTTATACCTCAGACCATCTGCCACCCACTAGTGCCTGAAGGACCAAAATATGACCCTGTGTGGGTGACAAGAACCCGCACCTGCCAACAGATCATTTAAGACTTTTCAGCTTAAAGAAGGGAGAGCAGGTATACCAGTGGAACTGGGGA
Organism: Choloepus didactylus; assembly: GCF_015220235.1. Classification (NCBI taxonomy): domain Eukaryota; kingdom Metazoa; phylum Chordata; class Mammalia; order Pilosa; family Megalonychidae; genus Choloepus; species Choloepus didactylus. The sequence continues at coordinate 74,086,914 of NC_051323.1, read as the reverse complement.
ATCCTGCTGAGGCAGGCACAATAGAGAACTTTAAAATCAATGAAACCATAAAGCTTCTAGAAGAAAACATAGAATTCATGACCTCAGGGTAGGACACAAAAAACACTAACCCTATGTATTAGTTTTCTGTTGCTTCCATAACAAATGGTCACAAGGTTAGCAGTTTAAAATGACAGAAATTTATTATCTTACAGTCTCTCTTGTCAGAAATCCAGTGGGCTCAGCTGGCCTCTGCCTAAAGTTCCTCAGGCCGGAATCAGAGCACTGGCCGGGTTGCATTCCTTTCTAGGGGAGAGTCCTTTCTGGTTGTTGGCAGAATTCCTAGCAGTTGTAGTACTGAGGTCCCCACCTCCTTGCTGGCCGTCAGTTGAGGCCCGTGCCCAGCCTCGGGTGGCCCGCGGCCTCGCTCCCCCGTCTTCAGAGCCAGCAGCGGCTGGTCAGGTCCCTTCACACTCTGCCTTTCTCCCGCCCTGTCTTCCTTGCCGCATCTCTAATTCACCCTTCCACGTTCCTCTTCGACTCTTAGGGGCTCATGGATTAGACTGGGTCCACCCAGATAACCAAGGATAATCTTCCCAGGTCAAGATAAACTGAATTTCAAAATTGAAAGCTTCTGTTCATCAAAAGACACCATTAAGAAATGAATAGATAAGCCACAGGCTGTGAAAAAAATATTCACAGCACAAATATCTGATAGTGACAAATCCAGAATAAAATTCTTACAAATCAACAGTAAAGAAGTAAACAAGCCAGTTTAAACATAAGCAAAAAACTTGAGCAGATACTTCACGAAATAAGTTATACAAATGGGACACTAGAAACGTGAAAAGATGCTTAATCTCATTAGTCACCACAGAACTGCAAATTAAAGCATGCCCGTTAGAAAGGCTAAACCGAAAGAACAGCTGACCCCACTGTGATGGGTCAGAGCTGTACCCCAGAAAAACATGTTCTTCCATTTAATCCATTCCTGTGGGTGTGGACCTACTGTAAGGGGGACCTTTTGATGAGGTGACTTCAGTTAACACACCTCAGTCAGGATGGGTCTTCATCCTATTACTGGAGTCATTTGTAAGAGAATGAAATTCAGAGAGAGAGAGAGAGAGAGAGAAAGCCATGGGAAGCAAGAGAACCCGGAAGAGAAGTGAGGGGCCGGGGATGCTGCCACGTGCCTTGCCATGGACAGAGGAGCCCAGGAGCACGGATCGCCGGCAGCCAGCCCCGAGCGCCACAGCCTTGGGGAGAAGCTTCGCCTTGGTGACGCCTTGATATGGACGTTCTCCCGGCCTCAAAACCAGGAGCAAATAAATCCCTGTTGTTCAGGCCAACCTATTTCACGGGTTCCATTTGCTTGAGTGGCCAGGAAACTAAAACTCCCCCTGACACAGGTGGGGCTGTGGGGCAGGAACTCAAGTACCTCGCCAGTGGGGGTGTGAAGTGCTGCATCCGCTTTGGAAAATGGTTACTGTTTTCCTACAAGGTTGAGCATAACCTGCCCTGTGATCCAGAAATTCCACAGGTAGTTGCTTATGCAAAAGAAATGAAAGCACACGAACAAGAATGTTGACAGAACCTTTAGTTTTAATGGTTCAAAACTCGAAGTGCCCCAAGTGCCCGTGAGCAGGACGATGGATAAGTGAATTGTGGTGCATCTGTACAAATGGAATACTGCTCATCTATTTTTTAAAAAAAGGATTGAACTGCTGGTATTTACAACAACATAGATAAATCTCAGGAACATCCCATTTATATGAGTAAATGTAAATGTAAATGTAGATCTGATGGAGATGGAACTTGGTTGCAGAGGGAGGTGAATTGACTAGGAAGTACTGGAGGGAACTTTATAGTTTGATGAAAAGTTCTTTATCTTATTTTGAAGATGGTTACACGTGTGCATGTGATTGTCAGAATTTGCTGACCTGAAACCTGAACTGTTTGCATTTTATTGTATATTAATTATCCCTCAATAAATAACAGAAGTTCATGAAGAGGTACGAGAAGATATTGCAAAGGGATAATCAGAAAACTTTTTATTTTGGAGATAAAAATCAGTTTCTAAATTTTAGATCATTAGTTGAGAATTTAAAATCAAATGAGGACAATGGGTGTGGTGTAAGGACCTCTGAAAATCCTCTCCTCCATAGAAAAAAAAGAACCTTGGCCAAAAAAATTGTAAAAAAAAATCAACTTTTTCATAACTCTGGAAATTAATCCAAGGCTTACAGCAGTCTTGGGAGTGTTTATTCAGGAGCCAGCTGAGTCTCGGTGGTGGTGGTGGCGTAACTGGCTCTGTGTCCAGCCTCTTCCCAGCTCTGCCGTAGACTTGGAAACCAGCAGCCTGGAAGCTGCTGGAGGGCACAGAGTGGGGTCAGAGCTTTTCCACCGCCCTGTTCCCAGAGAATTGTCACCACTTGTCCTCTTGGAGGTTCCTGGAACCCCACTCGCAGGGCTTGTCCTGTTGGCCTTTCTCAGGCTTACCAGGGGCAAGAGAACAATCAGTGGCAGTTGTTCAACGTCATGGCTGCCCGAGGTGGTGATAATGACTGCAACGAATAGAAAGCTGACCAAAGAAACTGTGAAAGGCAGAGCTGGGGAAAGGGATGTCCACAGGGGCTTTGAAAAGCGCCAGCTTATTCCTGGGAGTGTAGATGGCCAGGCACATATGGGGCTGAGTGCATGTGCAGGAAAGACCTGAGGAGGCCTTGGGTTTTCACCTCTGGCTGACCTTGAGGCTCTGCACGAGCAGGAAGTGAAGGCTGGGGCAGTGCAGCGAGCACATGCATGAGCTCTGAGGGTGTCCTCTCGTAGACAGAGCCCTGGGCAGCGGCTGGGGGGCCTCCACAAAGGCCCCTCGCTCCAGGCATTCAGGGAAGTCTCTGAGTACTCAGTAGCTGACCACTATACCAAGCGAGCAGAGACCTGAGCGGCCACACATGACACAGAACACAGGCTTTGCAGAATTAGTTTAGGGGAGTCACTAAGCAAGCAAACAGAAACAAAACAACACAACCACCACTACAGAAAACCCTGGAAGTGGGGAGAATCTGATTTCTAGAGTTGTCAAGAAAGAATTGTGAGACACGCAAACAAGCTAGAAAGCATGGCCCATATATAGGAAAAAAAGCAGTTAGTAGAACTGTTCCTAAGGAAGCACAGACTTTGCATTTACCAGAGACTTTAAGTTTGCTAGTAAAAACACATTAAAGGAAACAGTGTCTAAAGAACTAATGGAAAGTATGAGAATGGTGTCTGATCAAATGGAGAGTGGAAGATGCCAGACGCAAAAGGCCATGTATCATATGATTCCATTTATATGAAAACATAGAGATAGAATGCATGTTAGTGGCTGCCAGGGACTGGGGGAAGAGAGAATCGGGAGTGACTGCTGATGGGTATGAAAATGCTCTGGAATTAGACGGTAGTGGTAGTTGCACAACTTCATGAATATACTAAAGACACTTTACGAGGGTGAATATTATGGTATGTGAGTTTTATTGTAATAACAAATTGTAAAAAAAGCTGCTGAAAACTTGTATCAGTCTGTGAAGGGAAATGAAGGACCAGTCTCACAGCATAAACAAATAATATTAAGAAAAGGAGATCTGAAGAGATGTGGCAAATCCTGGAGTCCTAATATTTGATTGCCAGGAGACCCCAAAGAAAAGAAAGGAGCAGACAGAGAAGCAGCAGCAGGCCAAAGTAATAGAGAAGGATTCAGGCCCCAGATGGTTCACTGAATGCTGTCTTGATTCGAGGATGAAGAGAAACTCTTCTATACGTCTAAATAAAAAGAAAACAAGAAACAATCGAATCCTAACCCTAAGGACAGCTGGAAGGCATGGTGCGATGTGAATGGCGTCCGGCCTCAGTCTGCAGGGCTCTGTGGGAGCGGTAGAGGGTCTACAGCTCCTCCCCTCCGAGGCCCTCGCCCCCCAAGGCGTGTGGCGACCCCAGAGAGCAGGGGACAGAGCCGGGCGCTGAGCAGTGCTCCTGCTAGGCTGTTTGTGCTGCAGGCCACACGGGGAAGGATATTTGGTTTAAAAAGCCCGGAAGCCCTGACTCTGACCTAGAGCCTCCAACGGCCTCGTCCCTGGAGTGCAGGGGAGCCAGAAGCAGGTCCTCGTGGGAACGACAACACCAGTGAGTTCCTGAAAACGGGTCAGTGAGTGAGGGTGAGAGCTCCTGGGCCCCAGGCAGAAGCACTCCCAGGCCTTCTCTGGAGAAGGAAACTAATCCCTGCCCTCAAATTATCTCCTTAATCACTTTGCAAATATAATAGCATAGAATCAAGAATTCTCAGAAACATGTGGAGACAAGAGGTGTGAACAGAAACAGCAGGCTGCAGAAGACACAGGGGTTCGGGTGTTGGTGGTACTAGGCTCGGATTTACAGTCACTGCATCACCATCTCAGAGGGGAGTAAAGACAATATTGAGCATTCCGGCAGAGAACCAGGAGTCAAATGGGTATTCTAGACTTGAAAATAAAATAACCAAAGTTAAAAAAAAAAAATCAAGAGAGTGGTTTAAAAACTGGATTAGACACAATTGAAGAAAAAATTAGTGATTGTAGAAATAGGTCAAGAAGAAAATTTCCAAAATGAATCTAGGAAGATCAAATAATGGGGAAAAAATTAGAGGAGAAGGTAAAAAAAAAACATTGAGAACACAGTGAGACTGTCTAATAGACCTTTATTCATGCCCCAGATGAAATACAAAGAAAGGGCAGGAGTATTTTAATAGTTGAAGATTTCTCCCAGTTTGATGAAATACAGCAAGTCACAGAATAAAAAGAAAATGTATCTAGATGTACCATTGTAAAACTGCTGAAAAGCCAAACTCAAGGAGAAAATCTAAAAAGCTGCCAGAAAGCACACAGGCACACACACATGCACACACACACAGACACACAGACACAGACACACATACATGCATGCACATAAACATAAACACCTTTAAAGGAGCAACAATTAGACTTACTGCTGAATTCATAACAGAATAAAAACAGAAGCCCTGAGACAGCATATTTATAGTGCTTAGAGAAAATGACTACCTAGAATTCTATACATAGTGAAAAACTCTTCAAGAATTGAGGTGGGATAAGGACATTTTGGACCATAAGAGGTGCAAGCATGTGCGGACAGCACGTATCGGTGTAAACAGCGAGGGGTGGGTCCTCCATAGAGGACACTCGTCCCAGATGTGGGAAGGAGCGGACATCTGAGTGTACCTGAATGAATGACTGTATGAAATAAATTAGGCAAACACACACATTGTGTGTGCTGAGATGTGCCAACAGAGAGCTGTGTGGCGGCATTAACGTCAGTGCAGTTAGCGGCCGAGAGGACAGTTTGAGTGTGTGTGGCAGACACCAGTCGCCAGAAGGACTCCCTGCAGGTGGACACAGTGACCGCGTCGTCTCGCTAAGTTACCCTCAGATGTATCAGGGCCTTGCTCTCCCACCCAGTTTGTGTCTCCTCCTGCTCTTTCTTGGTATTTCCTTCGTTTTCTGGGAATCTCTCCATTTTTCATTCTCTAGCTTGCAGTGAGCTGCATACTCCATCGCTAGATCGAAAACCAAATAGTTTTGTAGCAGTCAGCGTGACCACCCCTCCCCAGGCCTTCTGGACGAAGCACGCGCAGACGGAGATCATCGAGGTGAGTGTGTGTCTTACACCCCGACGGGCGGCTCAGTTCCGGGAGCACCTGCAGTTCCGTTTGTGCGAAAGGTTGCCCCTTCCCGTGGTGTCCAGTACGCTGATGGCTTTCATCACGTTACCTATCCAGGTGACGTTTATGTTTGCCACAACTTTTATGCTTCTTGATTAGCTATCGACTGGATATTTTTGAACAATGATCCTAGAAGGTTGATGACCTTTTAAGATGTAAGGTCTGATTCTTCCTGTCACTTCCAGTTGACAGCTACTTTTGGAGAATCGTGCTTATTCATCAAAGCTTGATGTCCCTCTTACAGGGGCATGCTCCTATTTTTGTTGGTTTTATTTTTATAGCCCTTTGAGTTGTGTGTCCTATGTTTAGTTCTTATGTGAAATTAAATTATATACATGCCCCAGAGGACTTGTGCAAAAGCCTTTTGGATAATCAATCACACCGCGTATGTCCTGGAGCCGTGCGTGGGAGGCGAGGTTTTGTGTGCCACGAGCTTCTATGTGAATTGTCCCTGGCCTCACCAACACAAGCAAACATGAGCTGCATTTCCCCTTCTTCCCGTGTTTTGCATTTTAGAAGACAGGGCACCCCTTCAGCCTGTAGGAAATGTGTCCCATCTTCTAAGGCTCCTTTGAGCTCTGCCCCTGTGAAGGCCATGCTGTGCCACGGGTGACATTAGGGTCTCGAGCTGTGGTCCCTGCTCTCCTGTTGGCTGCGTTTGGTGGGGGCAGCAGCCCCGGGGGCCAGAGGCTTCCCGGGCAGAGTTAGTGACGCTGTGACCCACAGGCCTGTGCTAGGCCCGAGGCTGCCTTGCCCACGAGCTCCCGGGTGCCCGGGAGGCCAGACTGGAGAACGCACGTTGCAAAGCAGGGCCCTGGAGGGTGCTGAGTCTGGACGGGTCAGGGAGATGCGGAGGGCTGGAGACATGGAGGTAGGGTCCAAGGGAGAGGCCGGGGGACACAGTCGCCCCTCAACTTTCCCATACTTGTAAATACCACAGTGGCACAAAACACTTAGGTTCAAAAAGAAGGTGTATGCCAAGCTTTTTTATGTTTCTTAAATGCAATTAGATCTCCCAGCATTCAGGTGAGAGGTTTTCCTTTCCTGTTCTGTCTTCATGCCTCGTTCCTTAAAATCACATGGTTGGAAGAGTTGTAAAACAAGCCCGATCCCATTGAGTGCTGTGGCCTCCCGACGGGCGGTCAGCCCTGGGCCCCCTGAAGACTTGATGGCCTCTCCCTGGATGCGTTTGTTCACAGTGGTGGTTTCTTCTGACCCGGATCAGTTTTTCTGCCTCAGAATATTGTTTAGGTTCCCATGAAGTTTTGCCCTCGGGAAGATGCTCATGTGGCTGTGAGGTCGGGGCTGAGAAGCGCCTCTCCGACTCCCGCGTCAGGTGCCAGCCGGGCCTCTCCCACGTCAGGTGTTCCCCTGGTGCTCAGTGAGGGTCTCTCATGTGTGAGCAGTTTCTGTGGAGCCTCTGAAATCGTCTGAGATCGTTCTCTGGTCTCCACGTTGAACGTGCTATGGACTCCTAAGGCCACCTCTGAACTCCATGTTCCACTCTTTAATTTTCCAGTGTGCATGTTCTGGCAAAAACTACTACTTCCTTTTTAGAAAAAATGCTTTTTTGAAAATTTTATTTTGTAATGCAGTGGAAAGGTATATAAAACTCAGACATGAAAGAAATTTATCACAGTCCCCTCTCAAATTCTGCCACACCCCCAGATAACCACACCAACAGTGTGGCATAGGCTTGTCCATTTTCACACACACACTGCTGTGCCCCAGCTGCTCTTGTTTCCCTTTTCCCTTATTTCTTACCAAGGTGGAATCTCAGCATATGTACCATCCGTTGTCTTCCTTTTCTTACGTGCTCACCTTTTGTCACGGATACTGCTGCTTGGCCTTCTTTGCAAGCCACTCTAAACAGGGCACAGAGTTATTTGTTTGATTCCAGCGTTTTGACAAGCAGGTTATGTTTACAACCAGCGGGGACTCCCAAAGCCATGCTGAGCTCTGGGTCCCTTTGAGGCTCCTTCCTGGTGCTGGGCTGGCCTCAGATGCCCACTCAGCAAAGTCACAAGTCAGGCTGGGGGAGAGTTGGCATCCGAGTGCCAAAGCCCTGTGTGCCGAAGCTCGGGATGGTTCTGCAAAGGCAAGTGCCAGGGGAGGGCCAGGGGGTATGGGGCCCCCCTTTGTCCTATTGGGTATGTGCACAGAGCCCAGGGAGGAGCCCAGGGAGCAGGAGCCTGGAGCGCCAGGCTGGGGAGTCTGGGGCAGGCTGGCACACACGGGCTCTGGAGCAGGGGCTCACCTGGCCAGGTGTGTCTGAGGAGGCTGCAGCTCCTGAAGTCTGGAGGGGCAGTGCGGTGGGAGGGCATGGGAAGAAGGGGTGGGTGTGGGAGACGCACTGGAGGTGGGACGTGTGGGAGAGTTCCCGGATGCTGGTTGTTGGGAGCCACCGAGAAGGAGGTGCCCATGAGGACGTCAGGCTTCCAGCCCGCTCAGAAAGGGCCTTGGAGAGGAGGCTGCAGGGAGAGCCCCCGGGGGAGCCATCTGTCCAGCGGGCATTGACAGGATAGGCCTGAGGTCACAGAGGCCCGGATGTCACGGCAGACACCTCACAGGCAAAGGGACAGCACAGTGAAGCAGGAACACTACAGTAACTGTCTGCCTGAGATAGTGAACCATCGCTGAGACGTGGGGAGGACACTGTCAGGAAATAGCCACCTGTGATCTAGCAGCTAGCAACTAGTCCCAAAACAGAATAGCTGTAAAAAAGCCAGGCCTTAATTATTCTAAAGACATGATTCTAGAAATAACGAACGACCTAAGCTGTCCATTTCCTCTTCTGTCTGCCTGTTTGTACACATTAAGGGAATATCCCAGAATAGCCACGCAACTCCATAACACACAGAGTTGTGAGGCCAAGAATACATGTGGACATTGGGTGTGTTTCCGTTTTTAGAAATTCCCTCCTGTTGAGTGGGAAAGCCTCAGAAACCTGCTTGCAGAGGAGCCCTGGGCACAGCTGGGCACCGGGCCCATTTGGTGAACCTGGTTCAGTAAGGGTCGTGTCAGCCTACGTTTTCCTTTTTGGGAAGTAGTTTTTTGGTTGTGTGAATCAATTTGAGCTACCATTAACCTCTGTGCCTATCCATGCTGGTAAGAATGTTTGTCTCTCACCCTGAAAATTTGGGTGTATTTTAGAAGCAATCACTTAAAAAAAAAATTACCTCTGTATTCTGATTATTTTCTCATAATATATGCCTTTTTTTTTTTCTGTTCTAGGGAACCAACAATCCTATATTTCTAAGCAGCATTGCCTTCTTTCAAGATTCTCTTATCAATCAGATGACACAAATCAAACTATCTGTATATGACGTCAAAGATAGATCTCAGGGAACAGTTAAGTAACTTGTCATGGCTCGTGGAATTTTCTTCCGTGTTTTAAAGTTATGTAATCGTCTGAGTGAGAGGGATGCGAGTTGCCGTCAGTCCTGGCTCAGAGTCCTGTAACGCCAGGGAGTGTCTCTCTGTGCCCTGTGGGCTCCTGGGCTGGGGTCCCCGCTGACTGGTCCCTGCCCTCCTCCCCCAGATGTATCTGCTGGGCTCTGGAATGTTCGTCGTCAAAGATCTGCTCCAGGACCGGCATCACAGGTTGCATTTAACACTAAGGTTGGTGTTCAATGTTGCTTTGAAAGAATCTGGAATTAAGAGGTCAAGGATAGGTGGGGAAGGCAGGCCCCCTCCCCTCTCCTCAGTGAGTTCTCTGCCCTCCCGGTGGCCGGCCCGGGAGCTGGGAGGCAGTCAGCCCTCGGGGGCCTGGTGGTCGGAGGCGTGCCCTCCTGTGGGGAGGGGACTGCACAGATGTCTGCGACCCAGAGGGAAACCCAAGTTCTGATACAGTGTCTGGTTTTCTAGAGCTGCCGGAATTCAGCATACCAGAAATGGGTTGGCTCTTCCAATGGGGGTTTACAGATTTACACTTCTAAGGCCATGAAAATGTCCCAATTCAGGCATCCACAGGACGATACCTTCTCTGAGGAAAGGCTGCTGGCATCCGGGGTTCCTCTGTCTCAGGGGAAGGCACATGGCGGCATCTGTGGTCCTTCTCTCCCGGGTTCTGTTGCTTTCAGCTTCTGGCTTCGGTGGCCTCCTCTCTGAGCTTCTTTGTGTGTCCTGTTCTCTCAGCTCTATGGGTGTTTTCTGTCTGACTTTTATCCTCTCATAAAGGACTCCAGTAAGGGCATTAAGACCCACCTTGTGTGGGGTGAGTCACATCTCAGTTGAAACAAACTAATCAAAAGGTCCCACCCACAGTAGGTCCGCACCCACAGGGATGGATTAAAAGAACATGGCCTTTCCTGGGGTACATACAACTCCCAACTAGCACATGGAGTGATAATGAAAACCGTGTTTGTCTGTCGTGTGACTGTGCCCCAACAGAGAGTGGTCTCCCGGAGGGCAGAGGTTCTGCTCTTCATTGCTATGTCCCAGCACCCAGCACACTGCCTGGCACACAGTGGGTGCTCCAGGAATGTGTGTTGAAGGAAGGAGGGGTGGAGGGGTGGATAGATGGACGAGAAGGCCTCCCTGGGACTAAGTGGAGCTTGGTGGGGGGCTGAGGGAGAGCAGAAGGGCTCCAGGGCTGGACCTGGCTGTTTCTGCACCCCTTGCTGGGCAGGGGGGAGCCTGGGGACTGGCAGGCGGCTCCGGAGCAACAGGGGGAGGCCCCCCAACTTCACCAGGCAGACTGTGGCTCCGTTCTCACTGCAGCCCTCCCCGGGGCTCAGCTGGCCTCCTCACATCCACTCACAGGCCTGCGGTCTTGGGGGGCTCCCTGGGCCCCTGGATGACCCTGGATGGCTGAGCTTTTCACTTGAGCAGAGCACAAAGCCTGTCGAGAGGCTGCTCGTCCAAGCACGTGCTCATTGCAGGTCGGCCGAGAGTGACCGGGTAGGCACTGTCACCGTGATCGGCTGGCAGATGGAGGAGAAGTCAGACCAGCGGCCCCCCACGACCCGGGCTCTGGACACCGTCAACGGGAGGGTGAGCCAGAAGGGGTCCATGGGGTGGGGTCCTGAGCATGGGGTGCGTGTGATGCCAAGGTGTCATCCTGTTTGTTGGTTTCTTCCTCTCCCAGACACACCTGAGGCTCACACACGGCCCACAGTCACCTCATGCACACCTCATGTCCACTCTGCCTCTTCCCCGCCGCTTCCCCTCCCACTGTCTCCCCCATCTCCCCCACCTGCCTCTCTCCCTCTGCCCTCCCCCTTTTCTCTCCCTCCCACTTTCTCCCTCTGCTCCCCCCACTCTCTCCCCCTCTGCCTCTCCCCCTCTGCCTTTCCCCTCCTCCATCGCACACTCGCCCACCCCTTTCCAGGCTCTGTCTCCCACACGTACAGGCTCCGACTCTCAAAAAAGAATTCTGATTTCAAGGCTCCACCCAGGCAACCAGTCATTATTGTAGACTCAGCTCCAAAATTGTCCTCTGATGTTGGCTCAGCAACGTTGTTAGGCCTCTTCTGTCCCCTCCTTTTCATTTTACCCATGAGAACACTGAAGTAGACGTGGAGGTGCAGCTCGAGGCTGGTGTGTGTGGTGTGTGCTGGGGTGCTCGGCGTGTGCCGGCCCGGCCTGTGTGTGCATTGTGGAGTGTGATGGTGGTGGTTCATTCCGAGCACTCTCTTGCACGCGTCGGCCGCCATTTCTCCTGGTCTCATGGGGTTCTCGTGTTTCTCTGTCCGTATCCCCAGATGGTTCTGCCTGTCGACGAAAGCCTGACCGAGTCACTGGGAATCCGATCCAAATACGCCTCCTTACGCAAAGACACTTTGCTGAAGTCGGGTGAGCAGCTCCCTCCGGGGGTTCTCTTGCCGTCCCGTGAGTATCCCCGCGGGGCCGTGGCCCCTGCTCCCCACCTGCTCAGCCACGTGGTGTGCTCCGGGGCAGCTACCACGAGTTTGCAAGGCTGGGAGGAAGGGGATGTCCCAGTGGCACCCCTCCTTGTTTCTCCCCACCCCCACCACCGCCCCTTGCAATTCAGAGTTAGTTACACGCCAGGCAGGTGGCAGGGGAGGAGTCACGGCGGCTTTGGTGTAGATGTTTTAATTCCCTTGAGGTGGACAATGAGAAGACTTGAGGGTATCGGCGTCTTTTGGGGGCCCGGGGGAAGTTGCTCCGGGCCGTGGCACAGCCAGTCATGCAGCCCCGTGTTCCCCGCCCCGTCAGTGTTCGGCGGTGCCATCTGCCGCATGTACCGGTTCCCGACGACCGACGGCAACCACCTGCGGATCCTGGAGCAGATGGCGGAGAGCGTGCTGTCCGTGCACGTGCCCCGGCAGTTTGTGAAGCTCCTGCTGGAAGAAGACGCGGCCAGGTGAGGCCTGGTCGGGGACCCTCACCCCGCACGCCCACGCCCTGGGCCCTGGCTCCCGAGAGGCCCCTGCCACCTGCCAAAGCCCCCGTTTTCCCATCTGCCTGCTGGGGCTCCTGCTGTTTGCCCCTCGCTCTCTGCCCCTCGCGTGCAACCTCCAGGAAGTGGGGAAGGGCTGGTCTTTCTTGGGTCATAACTGCTCCAGGCCATGAGTTCCTGGGGAAGGGGGTCTGGGAGCTGCTGGTAGGGCTCCGGAGGCCGAGGGGACCTGACAGGGTGCGTGCTCCATGGGCTCCCGGGCTCTACGGGCTCCATGTGTGGTGAGGCCGCCCTCCCAGGGCTCCCAGCCGAGGGCACGCTCAGGGAGAAGGCCTGCAGCCTGAGAAAAGCACGCCACAGCCAGAATCCCACGGTTCAGATTCAGCTATTTTGTTTGATGCTTTATCTTGAAAAAAATTCAGGCTTAGGGAAAGTTGCAAGAATAATGCAGTGAACACGTTATATGACTTTCCCTTAAATTCACCAGTTGTTAGTATTTTGCTCTTTGGCTCTCTCTCTACGCACATTTTTATACAGCTGTTTTAATTTTAAAATTTTTCCTCTCATCTTTTTCCATATCTATATATATTTACATAGTTATAGTCGCCTTTTCCATGCATCTTTGGTTTTCATCTTATTTTTAATTGTGGCATAATTTCCATTAATTGGTGTATTACAACTTTAGGGAGTTCATTCATTCAACAGTTGCTTTAGATTTGAGGGGACTTGCTTCTCCTGGTGATCACAGTATCAGCTGTTCTTTTATCAGTTTACGAGCCCCTGAGCACCCCAGGGCGCCTAACGAGCTGAGGACTGAGTTTAGTTTGTGGCACACTCGGGAGCTGACGGCACAGCCAGGGGCTGCTCTGTGGGCACAGCGGCCGTCAGGGAGGCACATGGTTGGCGAGGCGAGGCTGCCACTAGCTAGCTAGCCCCAGCTCAGGCCGTTGTTTTGTGCTCAGCACCATCCTTCATTCTGGAACTGCTTTGTAAGTTTCTTTTCTAAGTATAGGTCTCCCATGTTTCCAAAGATTGCAGATAAGAACTTGGTATCAGCAGGTGCTGGGGGAGGGAGGAGGGTGGCTGGGGCTGAGGCCGCAGCTGTGAGGGAGAGAGGGGCCTGCCTGCACGGGGTGCCTTCACGTGATTAAATAGTAATAAAACGGTGCAGCTTTTTAAACGTCACACAGTTTTGTAGATGGCCAAAAGCTTTTATAAAATAAGCTTCTGTTTTTTTCAAAGAAAAGTAAGTGGAGACTATAAACAGCCAAATATTCTGGAAGGCTTTTAACAGAAAACGGGTCTCATGGCCCGTACACTGTTACCTACTCCCCATAAACCACCACTTTTTCCCTTTGCGTGTTACCGGGACATTTCTAAATGTATGTACACACTCCTCTCGTAAGTAGTCAGTTTCAGGGATTCGCTGCTGATTTCCTGTGGTGAGGAGGTTGGGTTTTCATACTTGCCCATTCCTCATTTCCCTGCTTTGGTTATACCGTTGTTGTTGTTTTGGTTTGATCCCTCTTGCATTGTCCTTGTTAGGATCACGTGGCTTTAATTCACTCCGAGCCGCGGGTGTACATTTTGGACCTCAGGCAGCTTGCGTCCTTCCTGGGGTCCGTGACTGCCTCCTTTCCTTGTCTTCCTTCTCCCCATCCCATCGCCTTCCTCTTTCCCGGATGCGTTGGTCAGGCTCACACGTATAGGACGCGGCAAAGCCGAGCCCTGACCGACTTGGCTGGTGGAAATGGGGGCCACTTTTAGGTTCGGACAGTTTGTGACTCACGAGACAGTGGAAGGAGGAGTAAGCCCCAGCCCCAGCCCCCGATCCTTGTCCTACACCCAGAAAGGACGACAGTGGATCTAAAGGGGCTGGACCGACCCAGGGCGCTCTGTTGGCCCCCATTGCTGGGGAGCCCGTTCCAGGCTGCCGCCGAGCGGTTTGTCCCTGTATCTCCCTCCTGAGGGGGCAGGGCAGGACCCGGAGGCCACGAGAAATCTCCTGACAGCCTCCTGGGGAGACAGGGAGGCGAGTGGGTGGCGGCACGACGCAACTTCTTCCGGGCCTGCTGTCCTTTCTTGTTCCAGAAAGATCGCACAGCATTTGTCCAGGCTCGGTCGAGCCCTTTGCCCATGTGGCTTGCGTGGGTGCGGCCTAGGGCACCAGGGCACCATGGCACGGTCCTCCCCCCGCAGCCTTCCCCTTCCCCTGCTGCACTTAGTTTTCCTTGAACATTTGCGTTCCAGTAAAAAGCTTCTCTGTACACTTTTCCATCCCTCTGAGAGCCGTCTGTCCCCCACCCCCGAGAGCTGTCTGTCCCCTGCCTGCCCGTTGTCCGCCAGGCCTGCAGGACAGGCATCTCCCGGGCCTCCCCTGGACATCACGGTGCTCCCAGGTGCGTTCCGTCCCCTGGGAAGGGAGGCGGCCCCGCGGCTGACTGTGCGCATCTGGCTTGCAGAGTGTGCGAGCTGGAGGAGCTGGGGGAGCTGTCCCCTTGCTGGGAGAGCCTGCGGCGCCAGATCGTCACGCAGTACCAGACGGTCATCCTCACGTACCAGGAGAACCTGAGCGACCTGCACCAGTACAGAGGTGGGTACGCGGGTCTCAGCTGGGGCACCTGCCCTCCGACCTCCGGGTGCAGAGCCGGGAACCCGGGGTCACTACGATCCTCACTGGCAGACATTGAGAACCCGTGAGGGGTTCTTAAAAATAGTCTCTGTAGGTGTGAATCCTGTCAAGTCTGGAGTTTTCAGGTCCTAGTTAAAAGGCCACATCTGTGAGAACAGCTTTAAAAATTCCCTCTGTGGCGTCTGCCAAAACAAACCACCATAGAGTGAAAAAATGAGGAAAGGCAAAATCACAGGCTGTTGGTCCCTGTTTCTTCGTCGTCTTGGTCTCGAATCAGCGAAAATGACCAGAAGGATGCAGGCTGCTTGCCTCGAGGCAAAGTGGTTTTCCGGATTTCCCATTTTAAACAGTGGCATTTTTATTGCACTTATGATTTGTCTGGGTGGCTTTTTTCCTTTTAAGGCTCAAGAAAAACTGAAGTGCAGACACCTTGCCTTTTCTCCTTGAAAGATGCCAACTGATTTCCCAGACATCCTTAGGGTAAATTTAGAAGGCTGTTCTTAACTCGTTCCCTTTTTACTCAAATGGAGTGAATGTTTTGGTTTTTCACTGCCTCATTTATTGCTTAGTACTTGGAACTCTTCTCTGTTATCGGGGTGCCCCCTTCTTCTCTCCTCCGTAATGGAAGTTCAGAGTGTAAGGAAAATCTTAAGCCCTGTCATGTGGTTTTGACGCACAATGTATGCACCTGCCCACGAAGTAGGGTGAGAAGAGCCCACGGGAAGGATGACAAGAGGGTGGTTTGAGTCTGAAGAACGAGTCTGAGTACACTATAAGAAAAAACGGAGCATTTTCCTGAAGAAACGCAGGGACCTGCCAGGCTGGATAACTATTACCCAGGAACGTGTGACTCCCACCTGGCCTTGTAGCCCAGAGCTTCTGCAATGTTCTTGTGCGTCCAGAGCCCCTGGCAGATTGCAGCTGAGCTGCTGTGGGGGGCTCCGGGATCCCCCGAGGCCGTGGTGCTGCCCACTGGGCCCCACGTGAGCCATGGGCTCCAAAGAACTCTCCTGGGCCGAGAGCACAGCCGTGCACCCTGAGCTGCCTGTCGTGCGCTGGCCCAGTAAGTTTACTTTTACCCCCCAGATGGAGTGTTTATTTCAGCTCCTCTTCTTTTTAATCCTCTCTTTTCTAGGCATGCGCCTTTTCAGTTAATTAGCTCTGGATTCCAATTATAGAAATAAGGTTTTGGAGACTAGCCAGGCAGACGTGACCAGGAGCCTGCAAGAACGTGTGTGTCCCGGAGGGCTGGGTCCGCTCTGCCGTCTCTCGTCCGTCTTGGTGGACTGTGGTGGCGAGTGGACCTCTCAGCGCTTTGCGGAGTTGGGGTGTTCTGCTCCAGCCTGAGCCGATTCCGTGGTCTCAGATGCTGGTGGTCTCTGGGACTAGAAAGGCAGTTTTGGGCAGACACGTTTGCTTTTGGAGCAGTGCTGACGTGGCACAATGACGTGCATCGCGCCTTGGCCTCAGGCCTCGGGGTCGGGGTCTGCGTGGCGGCAGGAGGGGCGCCATGGCCCCGGCACCCTGCGGCTGGTGCTGCCTGGCTCTGCTCTCACCCGAGCGCTGAGAGCCGTCTCCTGGCCAAAAAGCTGCCCTCCCTTCACCGCTTCACCCACCCACCCCTCACTTCCCGCCTTGCCATCTGTGTGGGCAGGAGGCGTGTTGATGACCCTTGTTTGCTGTTCTCAATTTCTAGGTCCCTCATTTAAAGCAAGCAGTTTGAAAGCAGATAAAAAGTTAGAATTTGTCCCCACAAACTTGCACATACAAAGGATGAGAGTTCAAGATGACGACGGATCAGGTAATTATTTTTTGGCCCCTCTTGTTGAACCCACACTTGACTTCTTTCTCCCTGAGGACTGGGTCCCTGGCTGCCCCCCATCTGTCTCGGCCTCCCCGGTGCCTTCTGCTGGATGGCTCCAATAAGAGGCCCATGGCAAAAACCTGTGAGGTCTCAGAGCGCTCTACCCCGTCCTCCTCCTGCTCGTCTCTTCTCCCTCCACCTTCCCTTGTGTTTCTGCAGCAGAAGGTCATCTGTCAGTCGTCCTTCCCGACAGAGGCTATGAGTTTGCCGAGTAGTTTCCCAGAGCCCCAGTAGCTTCGCTGGCGACACACGGGCCCCCTTTGGCTGAGACGACGGTGCTGGCCCGCAGCAGGCCCTCAGGCAGCCCGGGCTGGGGCATTAGGGGCCTGTGGGCACCTCCCTGTAACTGGTCCACAGGCCTGAGCCCAGGGAAACAGAGGAGACCTTTCTCTCGTTCAGATCAGAACTATGACATCGTCACCATCGGCGCCCCAGCGGCACACTGCCAAGGTTTTAAATCAGGAGGTCTCCGCAAAAAGCTGCACAAGTTTGAAGAGACCAAGAAACAGTAAGTAGCTGGAGGGGCTTTCTGATTCTTGTACAACTGTCTTGATGCTTCCCAGGTTGAAAAACAAAACATCAGAATGTGACTGAGCAGACAACCCGCTATCCCAGTCTGCTTTCCTTGCAGCTCCTGTGCTGCTCTATGCGTGGGCCTGAGCTGGCTGAGTGACGAGGGTGCCCGTGTAGTGCTCCCCTCCCCCCAGAAGGCACAGCAAGTCACGTGACCAGAGCTGCTGACCCGCCTTCAGTGGCACTTTGGGCAGCTGCACTGTGTGGCCTCTCCACTGGCCTGGCTGTCTGGGAGGGCCCATGACCAGTCAGGTGCACACCGCCAGATTGTCCCCTTTCCGAAAGGGCAGCAGTGGGTAATGGTCCGTGTTTCCACAATGCCAAGCAGTCTGCAGGGGGCCACTGAGCTGGGCAGGGAATGGCCAGCAGGTGGGGAGGGGAGGGTGTTTCTGAATGAGGAAACACATGAGGTGTGGCCGGGTGACAGAGCCCTTGAGAGGAGTCGAGGGGGAGAGCCAGACTCTGTCCATCCGTGCCGTGCCGGGCGGTGACTGGGACAGGATTGCGGGGTGGACGCATCTAGTCTGTCCTGGAGGAGTGCAGGGCCTTCCCGGAAGCAGACGGGTAAGCACAGCTGGGAGTGATGCGTGCCAAGGAGGAAGCCTGCAGGGGTGCCATGGGGGCCAGGGAAGCCTGGGGAGCCATGAGCCCAGGATGTGGCCCTGGTCATCTCCCGGGATGTCCCCTTTGAGATTGTCAGGGGCCTGGGGGTGGGTGCAGGAAGTGGGAGCGACGGGTATCGGTGACCCTATGAGATCCCTGGACCGTGAAATGCAGGAGGTAGCACGGAGGTCCCCAATTTGGGAGCGTGACTTGGGCTAGGAAAGGTCAGGTTGCGTGAGGGGAGATAGAACAGAAGAGAAAATGGATGGGGTAAGGTCTGGGGAAATGGAAAGGGCTAGGACCAAGAAATGAAGCTTAGAAGAGACGAAAGACACTTTGGAGGCGGGAGGTAGCAGCTGAAGTTGGCGATGGGGCAGCGTCTGCCGAGTGTGGACCTTGGTCGGGTGCGCCAGCTGAGAAGGGCAGGGTTTGAAGGAAGGCCGAGCCGGGGCCCGGGGAGCTCGAGAGAATGGGACGTGGTGGTAGGTGGGGAGTGGCACCGCCCGTGGAGTTGGCTGGCCCAGTGCTGCGGTGAAAGGTCAGGGGCAGTGGCTGGCCAGCAGGAGGCACGGGTCGAAATGCGGCCAGCAGCATCCTGGACCATGGGCAGGTGCCCTGGGAGAAGCCACCGGGTGTGTGGAGGGCCCAGGGGGCCTGGAGGGAGGAGGAGGACAGGGCAGGAAGGGCTGCAGCCAGGAAGCGGGATTTCACCCCTCAGCTCGGGGCGGCGTGTCCGTGCAAGCCATGCACTGCTCCCTGGAGGTGGGTGCTTCCCGAGCGGCCCCCCGGGGACCTCGGGCCTCGAGGAGCCCAGGTTCCTTCCCAGGCCCCGCGGCGGCCGGAAAGCAGGTGTCTGGCTCCACTGCAGGCCGCTGTGTGGAGAGCGGAGGGGTGAGATTGGAAGGCGGTGTCCAGGGGCCTGGGAAGATCACTGGTCTCGAGGCCACCAAGAGGGGAAGCCGCCATGTGTCCCCGCCCTGGGGAGGTCGGGAGCGCCGGTGGTCAATTACTGTGCGTGTAAAAAAGAAAAATCAGAGCTTATTTCCCAAAACGCCTCTTGAGCATCTTCCTCATGTGTAATATAAATTCGTATTTCATTTCCACTGACTGTCACAAAGTTACTTGTAGATGGGGTTCTCATCGTTGAAACTCTTGTTTATGTGCAGAGAACCTGGGCTTGACCCTAAAAAAACAGGTTTCATCAGCCCTGTGGCAGGGGCCGCAAAGGATCCATTTAAGTATTTTCACAGAAATCATCTGGCTTTTTAATTTTCTTTTTGCGTTTGGTGTTTGCTTACCACTAGTGGCCTGTTGTGGTTCTCTTCCTTAGCAGTTTTGAGGCGTGCTGGTGAGTTCTCTGTCCGTGGAGAACGTGTGGGCCCTCGTGGGCACCCTGTGATGACCCCGGGGCCGCACCGCTCTCTGTAATGAGTAGCCCGACTCCACCCATGGGCCCCTCACACCCGGCGCCCTCTGGGAGAAGGCCGTCCCCACTCTCCCACGGTGGGGAATCCGGCCTGTGTGCCCCCAGCCGGGACCTCCGCCGCCCCTGGGTGTAGCTGAGCGTCCCCTCCTGTCTTCTTTCCCCTCGCCTAGGAGTGAAGGTTTCGTTTTTGTGATGCGCAGTAATTATGCAGATTTTTAAAACGCTGTTACCAGGCTCCCTTTCATCCCTGGAGGGCAAAGCAAGAATCAGTACAAATAAGGGTCTTTCTTTCCACTAGAGATCTCACCTGAGAGCCGGAAACCATCCTGCCTGCTGCTGTGGACCCGCCCCGCCCTGAGTGTGGCCCAGGCCCAGCCCTGCCCCCGAGGTGTCCCCAGCTCTTTAGGATTTGCCGTGGGGGCCACTGAGGTGTCAGGTCTCTGTGGGGGGCATCTGAGGGCTAGAAGCCCTGGGGAACCCCCTTCACCCCCCAGACTGAGACCTGTTCATCCTCCCCCACGGGAACCTCTTCCAGGACAAGGGGAAACCGTGGCTCCTGCTGCACAGAGGCCCAGCAGACCCCTTCCCTCCTCTCTCTGGGGCCTCCCGTGGCAGGACAGGTGGGCAGCGGGGTGCAGAAGAGCTGGAGGCCCAGCTGCCCCCAAGGCCTGTCCCTTGGCAAACCCCAGCCCAAGGGCTGTGGGGTGACCCTTATTTGGAAAGTTGTAGGGACTCATCCTCTCAGGTCCCCTTAACTTTCCCCAGCCCCCACCCCACTCCCAGCACAAGGTTTCCCTGAGGCAGGTGGGGGCAGAGATGGGTGCAGGGTTACAGGCAGTGGGGGCGTTCCTGCCCCTGAGGATGTGAGGGGCAGAGCTCCATCAAGAGGGCCACGGCCCCTGATCCTTCTGCCCTGTGCAGACCCCGACCCAGGCACTGCAGGGCCCACATTTCCTCCAGGGTCCGGGGTTCCTGCTGCTCCTCGGCCCGCCGCCCTCCCCAGCTCCCTCTCCCACAGCCCGCCCCTGCCCTCTTGGACTCAGCTCTCAGCAGCCCTGGGTCCCTGGGTCGGGGGGGTCCTCAGGCAGGGTTCCACGGACCGCACGTAGGCCACGGCCTCCAGAAGAACTGGGACAGAGGGTTCTGACTTCTGGGAGGTGCCCGTTTTGTGATGCAGCAACAGGCCTGCACCCCATGGTCCCCCTGCTTTCGAGAGGCCACCTGATTTTAGAAGTAGACAGAGGACACGAGGTCACCCCGGAAGTGCTCCTCCCGATTGCTGTGCACGCGCAACTCTGAGCCCCGCAGTGGTCGTGACTGTGGGCCGCACGCTCCCTGCGGCCATGCAGGGCTGTGTCTCCACCAGCACGTGTGGGTGTACTCTCGGGGTCAGGGGCCTGGAGGAACAGATTTTTAAAAACTGTATTTTAAGATTGTGCTTTTCAGATGAGATTGTTGTAAATGACAGCTGTTCACTTGGGGAAGCGATTGCAGGTTGACACGCGGTCGTGTGTGTGTGCCGTGCTGTGACGTGCCACGTGCTGTGCAGGCCTGGCTGCAGTCCGCTCGTGTGGGCTTCTGGCTGAGCATCGTCTGCCCTGGTGGGGCCGTGGGGGTGGGCTGCTGTCTCCTTCTGAGTGTTTGGTTGTTGGTTTTTGCATGTTTGCCCTGTAGTCTGATGAGGGAAGGGGCAGGGGCCATTTCCTGGCACCGGCTTTGAGGACCCTTGGACAGGCCCGATGGGGCAGGCAGCTTGTCCTTCGCCTTCTCCTCTTCCCTTAGACCCAAAGGGGAGTTCTTTCAGGCACAGTCAGGGCCCTCATTCCCCTGAGGTGGAGATGCCCCATGGCACCCGGAGCTCACAGCTTCAAGCCGTGGGGTTTGGCCGCTGAGCCTTCCCACCCCCGCCTCTCACAGCTCCCTCAGGAGGTCTGAAAGAGGAGTTCACAACAGTGGCTCAATTTGGGATCTTACCCAAGAGACAGCAGGCTCTCTTCTCCATTGCTGGTGACACTGGGTGGGGGCCCCCCACAGCCAGGAGCTGGGGGCTGGTTCTCTGAGGCTCCGCTTGCGGCTGTGCTGTGGCCAGGCTGCAGCTCTGTCATCACACCCCTGGGTGCGTGTGAGGAGGGGAAGGAGGGAGAACGGGGGCTCCCTAGGTGGGAAAGCCTGAGAACGGGACAGGGAAGGGAGACCGGTCTCCTGGGGCTTGGTGGGTCAGGCACGTGAGGAGGGAGAGCTGTGGTGTGCTGACAGGAAGTTTGAAGTCCCGATTGGCAGAGCCCAGTCGCCCCTGCACAGCCTCTCGGCTGCGTTGTCGGCCCTCCTGAGGCCTCGTTTAAGTGCTGCTTATCAGTTGACAAATGAGGTTCTTAGGCCAAGGGCACTTGGGTGGTTGCTCACCATCTGTAGACACATCCATTCCCGTGGCACTAACGCAGACACGACAAGTCAAGATGAAAGACCAGGTAGTCACAGCCGCTGCTTCCAGCTGCTACCGTAGAGACAGAGGATCCCCTGAGATTTACGTTGCTCGCCCGCAATTTGACTGCGCTAGGAAGTCACCCCTGGGTAGCAGGTTCCTCTCTGTGCTAGCTGTGGGCAGGGGTTGGGGGAGGCTGCTGAGCCCTTAGAGCCCCTTCCGGCCCTTTCTAGTACCCCGCCGAGCTGCCAGTCGGTCATCTACATCCCTCAGGACGTCGTCAGGGCGAAGGAGATGATCGCGCAGATCAACACCCTGAAGACCCAGGTCAGCTACTACGCGGAGCGGCTCGCCAGGGCCGCCAAGGACAGGTCCTCCACCGGCCTCGAGAGGACCCTCGCCATCCTGGCAGACAAGGTGGGAGGGGCTGCCTGCCGTGTGGCGTGGGGGGCCCCTCACGGGTGGGCATCGGGACGATCGTGAAGCTGTGGCTTCAGGCCCCGTTCCCACGAGGGCCCGGGGGCTCCGGGCTCTGCTGGGTCCTAGAGCGGGACAGGCGTGAGCCGAGGGCGGCTCCCCGGGCAGCTCGGAGGCGTTCCCGTTGTACTTGGGATTTTGAGAAAAGGAGCCAAGCTACCCCCAGACACGGATAAGAAGTAGGTGGCTCCATTGGCTTATCTGTAATCCCTAGGCCAGCTTTTAAGCCACTGTCATGTGATCCTGATTGTGAATATTAAAAATCTTGGTTCACCCTGGGGGAGTGGACACACCGGGCCCTTTTCCTGATGCTTTTTCAGATCCCTCTGTCTCAGCATATCTCGTTCACACTCACGCCCTCACAGTCACACAGACTCGCATGCCCTCCCACCTGCTACCCTGCAGGGAGCTGCCTTAGATCCACAGGGAAAAAAAAGACATTGTTGTCAGAAGTAAAATTATAATCCACAGAGCCCGAGTCACACAGGTGCCCCAGAACCAGCCCTGGGGCGCCAGGACCCGCGGCCTGGGAGCGGATCTCGGGGGCAGAGGGTGGGGTGCAGGAAGAGAGGGCTGTGGTCCTCGGGCCAGAGGAACGCGGGCCTGGAGACTCGCTCCCCGGAAGTCAGGGGCAGCCTGGGAGGTCAGCAGGGGCTGGGACCTGGGGGCTCTCCGCAGGCGCCCTTGAGAGAGCAGGGTTGGAGGGGGTCAGAGAAGAGAGAACACGCTCCCCCACCTTCGGGTTCTCCAGTTTTGCTGGGGGACGTCCTTGCTGTATTGGCCCAGCCCATCACTCAGCAGCTCATCTTTGCCCTCGGACCTTCTGCGCAGTGCAGTGGAGTGGGTGGGGGCAGCCTGGCCTCAGGCCAGACCCCCTCTCTAAGCGGGGGCGCCGTGGCTTGTGTGCAGACCCGGCAGCTGGTCACGGTCTGCGACTGCAAGCTGCTGGCCTCCTCCATCCATGGGCTGAACGCTGCGCGGCCCGACTACATCGCCTCCAAGGCCTCGCCCACCTTGGCCGAGGAGGAGCAGGTGATGCTCCGGAACGACCAGGACACGCTCACGGCCAGGTGGGCGGGCAGGAACAGCCGCTCCTCCCTGCAGGTGGACTGGCACGAGGAGGAGTGGGTGAGTGTGCTGCGGGGTGGACGTCGTCCTTCCAGGCATTCCCGGGCCACCTAGTTGGGAAGGGAGGACCGTATTTCCAAACCTGGGTGTCTGTCCGAGGAGCAGCACTGTTCTGGGGGTCAGTGCTGGACGTGATGGAGAAGGAGGCGCATCTTCCCCCTGGAGCCCCTGCCTCCTGGGGGGCCTTCCTTTGGCCCCAGGTGCCGGAGGCCAGCCCAGCCTCACCTGCCTTCTCCAGGCGCCACCCGCCTTCGCCCTTCCAGGGCTGTTTGTCTTTCTGGAGGCGTGCCCAGAGATGTGGGAGCTCAGGTGCTAGGGCAGGTGCGTGAGGACTCGGGAGATGCCGCCCCTGAAGTTATGCCATGTTATTGCTTCCTCACAAAGCTGGCTCTGAGAGCAGGGGTTATGAGAGTGACTTGTCATACGACTGATTTTCGTCATCTGTTGGGACAACTGGTTGGCAGCTTTGTGCTGCAAAGCTCTGAATTGTTAACCAGCAGCCAAGTGGTCCCACCCTGTGTGGGTTTCTACAGATTGCCCCCAGCCCTCCCTCACTGCCTCCTCACCTCCCCATCCTTAGTGGTCAGCCGCTTCCCTTGCCTTCCACGAAGGGGGGGCCTCCAGGCTTCTTGTATGATGGTGCCGGAGGTCTGCAGTGCAGGGAGGGAAAGACTGCTGCCCTGGGGGCCTTCTGCAGGCCTGGAAGCTCAGGAGGGCCTCTCTGCTGGCAGGTAGTGCCAGGCCCTAAGAGCAGTGACCAGTGGACATTGGTTTGTCTTCTGAAAAACCAGTACAGGTTTAACGGAGAGTTACGAGTCTTACTGTTTCTTAAGTATCCGTCCTGGGGTTCACTGGGGCACGCACTGGGGAGCGGGTATTGGGTGTGTGTTCTGCTTGGTCTGACCCTGGCACACGCTTTGGGTTTGGAAGGAGAAGGTATGGCTGAACGTCGACAAGAGCCTGGAGTGCATCGTGCAGCGGGTGGACAAGCTGCTGCAGAAGGAGCGCCTGCCCGGCGAGGGCTGTGATGACACCTTCCCCTGCGCGGGCAGCTGCACGGGCCAGAAAGGTAACCTGGATGGCCACGCCTACTGGATCCGGCCGGAAGAGCCCCCGGGCCCTGCCCCCCTCTTGCCACGCACCGCCGCCAGGCCCTGGGCTGCATGCCGTCCTCACCCGGGCACACGTGCGTATGCCCCATGCTGCCCCTGCTGCCTGCACTGCCCCCGCCGCTTCTCTGCTGCCCACACCGCTTGCTTCCGGCCCGCATGGCCTCCCTGGGCAGGCTGCAGGCAGAGCAGGCGTGATGGGGGCAGAGCCCCAGGGTGCCCCTGCTTTATGCTGCGTGGCAGGAAGGGACGGGCCCTGGGCTTGGCAGGCCGTGAGCCAGCCCGAGGGCCTCACGGAGGGAGTGCTGGGCGCGTGGGGACTGCTGCAGCCAAGGAGGGGATGAGTTGTGCAGGGCCCAGCCGGATGGGGGGCATCGGTGGGCGGGCTGCACCGGGGCTTGTAGGCGCTGAGTTAGGCGCCTCTGTTTGGCACCACCCTCCAGGGGGGCCCTCGGCGTGCGGCAGCCTCAGCGAGCCCCCGTCTGCAGGCAGTGCAGCCCACCCCCATACCCCGCACCTGGCTTCTGCAGCCGGGGCCTCCTGCCTGTCCCCGTGGGGCCCACGAGGGGCAGGGTAGACCCATGTGGTGGGGGCATCGTGGCTCAGGACTGGGCCTGGGTTTCCAGGCGGGCCCCGGCCGTCCCCAGAGCCACCCGAGGAGCCATTTCACCTGCTCTCAGGACTGCCTTCCGTTTCAGCCCTTGTTAGACAGTTCTCCTGCCCTCCGCTTTTCCATCCGCAGGGGACTGGCGTTAAACTTCCCAAACATGTGGCTGCTTGGTGGAGCTAGTTTGTCTCTGTGTTGTATTTCTGATTTTTTGTCAGAGTTCATTACTCGTTTTTCTTTGAAGCAGTCTTGTTTGTAATTTTAGATTTTTTTCCTGCAGATATAAAATGAGTAAAATATTGCATTTTTTAAAAATGCAGGAGGTAGTTTGTGTAATATCCATAACTTAAATACCATTTCATAGACACCTCTTAAAATATTTACACTTTCTTATTTATTGTGTAAATATGGGTAAATTTAAATGTAGTTTTAAAGTTATTTAAAAGAGCATTCTATTTGTGATATGTAGGTCTTGACTTGGAATGGTGTGTGCTGGAGCAGTCAGTGCTGTTGTAATCTGGGAATGTGAAGCACACATTTGAGAGGGCCTGACCCTGCTGATCAGTTCTCAGAGGAATTTATGAGAAACCCTAGGCCCCTAAATTAGCCCCAGGAGAGCCTTAATGTAGAAATCTTCAGCCTGGAAGATGTTGAGAACTCCGTGTGATCAGGAGGCTCAGAAAGAACCAGGCTTGTGAGCTATTTTATTTTATTTTACTTTGTTTTTGGTCAGTGGCTTGTCCCCAGGTTCCAGAGCTGGGTGTTGTCATGAGTTTTTACAACCCCCGGGTTAGTGGGGCGGCTGCTAGTGAGCAGGTTTGCTAGGCAAGGCCAGCTCGAGCCTCTCTGGGAGGTGTCGTCGCCTTCCACTCTGTGCCCCACCCGGGTCCTCTCTTCACCTCTCCCCGAGGCCTTGGCTGGCCTCCCGGCCCCTCGGCAGAGCTGGTCCAGGGCGCCGGGGAGACCCCCGTGGCTTTCATCCCTGCCGGCGACCCGGGGTCCATCCCGGCCGCTTGGGGCGCTGCGAAAGCTCCCGGCTCTTCCACCCCGTTTGCGGCCGAGTTGGGGTCGGGGGCGGTGACGAGGCGGAACCACCTTCAGGCTGGGGGTGATTCCCACCCCGCTGCTCTGCGCTGCCCCGCACCCTAGGGTGTCTCTCCTCTCAGGTGGGTGCTCTCAGGGTGTCTGGTTCAGAGGGAGGCCTTTAACGTTGCTTTATCTTCTGTCCATTTTGCCAGTTTAAAAAGTAGTGACTTCCTTTTTTTTTTTTAATTAAATTCAGTTTTATTGAAATACATTCACACACCATACAATCATCCATGGTATACAGTCCACTGTCCACAGTATGATAACATAATTATGCGTTCATCACCACAATCTATCCCTGAACATTTTCCTTACATCAGAAAGAACCAAAACAAGAATAAAAAATAAAAGTGAAAAAAGAACACCCAAATCATCCCCCCATCCCACCCCATTTGTCCTTTAGTTTTTATCCCCATTTTTCTACTCATCCATACACTAGATAAAGGGGCTGTGATCCACAAGGTCTTCACAATCACACTGTCACCCCTTGTAATTTACATTATTATATAATCGTTTTCAGGAGTCCGGACTGCTGGGTTGGAGTTTGGTAGTTTCAGGTATTTACTTCTAGCTATTCCAATAAATTAAAACCTAAGAGGTGCTATCTATATAGTGCATAAGAATGTCCACCAGAGTGACCTCTCGACTCCATTTGAAATCTCTCAGCCACTGAAACTATTTCATCTCATTTTGCATCCCCCTTTTGGTCAAGAAGATACTCTCAGTCCCACGATGCCGGGTCCACATTCATCCCGGGAGTCATATCCTGCATTGCCAGGGAGATTTACACCCGTGGGAGTCGGGTCTCACGTAGGGGGGACGGCAGCGAGCTCACCTGTCGAGATGGCTCAGTTAGAGAGAGAGAGGGCCACATCTGAGCAACAAAGAGGTACTCAGGGGGAGATTCTTAGGCACAATTACAAGGTAATGACTTCTTAAAGATGATTGGAGAGAAGGAGCCCCTTGTTTCGCCCGCTTCTTGGTGATCTGGGTTGTAAATTCCCACGTGCCCCTCCAGCCCCTGTACCTGGGGACCCCAGGGAGCCCTCCCCCCACCCCCCGGCGAGGAGGCAGCCAAGAAGGGCTACCTCAGGGGTCCCCAGAGCCGCCTTGGTCTGGCTTCTCCCAGGAAAAGTCTTATCAAGCTGATTCAGGCCGTTCCTGGGGATTGGAAACCTCGCTTCAGTTTTCTGAAGACACTGTTTGCAACAAAAAGTTTAAATGTAAGATAAAATCAACCTTTATACCAAATGATCCCTTCTCAAGTTTTTCTTTTAGGTAGCACCTGATTAACCAGGAAATTTAGTTTTTTAAAGGAAATATGCAATTGAAGTGATTACTTCCCAAGTGACTCAGTGTAAGTGAAATTGAGTTAAAATTGGTATTTTTTGAGGAAGCCAGAAGGAATTCTACACTTCACCCAAACCACAGACGTTCAGTTTAATTTTGAAGGAGAGAGACGTTTCTTGGTGCAGAGTGTCTAGTTTCATTCCGGGTCCTGAGTTTTGAACCTCAGCAGTCAGCCTGCAGCCCTGATTCCGGCAGGGCCTCAGCGGGAGGGCGGCAGGCTCCGGGCGGGGTTCCCAGCTCCGACCCGCCTCTCTCGGAACCTGCTGGGAGCCGGCACGGGGCTCCGGGCTCCGCCGCAGGCCTGAGATTCAGGGGTACCTTTTTCCGAGCATTTGTCACATGGTCACACGCTGGTTCACCCCCTGGGAGCGCTGCACGGAGGGGCGTCAGCGCAGCTGTGTGTGCGGAGAACGGGCCTGGCCGCCAGGGGCTCGCTCGGCTGCTGGGGCATGGCGGGTGTGAGCTGTCGCTGCTCCCTAACCACCGTGTCGCCTTCCCTTTCTATGCAGGTGGCAGCCCCCCTCCCGAGGAGCCCAGCCCAGGTACGTGGCCCCCTCCCAGGCGTCTGCAGGTTGCTGTCACTACTCAGCTGAGACTGCCTAAAGCCCCAGGGGAGGAAAATATTTCGTGAAGTCCTTCATTGCAGGGCGGGAGGCGGCTTTTCCCAGGTTTGCCGAGCGCCCGGTTGGGGTGAGGGGTGGTTTTTTTTTTGCTCTCACGTTCTAAACTCTCTCGGGACCAGCGCCCGTGCGTGTGCTGGGTGTCCTTAGGGCGTGGCCTGGTGGAGGGGATCATGTTTATCAGGTACACTCCTGCGGTTTCGCCCGAGCCTGTGGGAGCAGGACGCGAGCCTCCCCGCGTGTGGGTGGGTTTGTAATTGGGCAGCAGCCCCTTCTGAGCCCGTGCAGCTCTGGAATCCTTAGCAGGGGTCCCGGTGAGCCCGGATCCCATCCTCGCTGCCTTCCTGCCCCCCCGCCCCCTGCGCAGCTCTGCCCGGCGCCTTCAGACGAGCCGGCGCCGTCCGGGACCCGGCGTGGGGACCAGGAAGGGGCCCTAGCGTGGTGAGCCTGGCGCCAGCGCTCAGGAGCTTTTCCAGACTCGGGTTCCCTGAGGTTTGCAGCACCAGTGGGAAGTCCCGTGGGCTCCCAGGCAGCCGTGGACAAGGCCTGGCCTGCTCGGACTCTCCTGGTTCTCTCAGAGCCCCGGGGCTTCTCCACAGCTGATGTCAGGGGGGCTCCTGGTTGTCGCCTGCAGGGAGCGCCCTTGGCTTTTCCTGTAGAGTTGTGTTGACTCTGGGTGACACCCGTGTGTGTGCACACTCTGCCCACCCCTGCTGAGTGAGAGAAAGGGCACTCGCAGAGCTGCCGGGCGCAGTGTGGCCCGCGGCTGGCTCCTCTCGGCGGGAGATGAGGCGCTCGCCCCGAGGGTGACTCGGCCCCAGCCCTGGGGACGCGGGCTAGTGGAGCTGGGGTTCTTCTCCCGTGGTTGGACTGGCTCAGTGCGAGGAGGAGCGTGGAAGCCCTTTGCCACCCCCAGCACCCTCCATTGGACCAGGGCCTGGTTAGAAATCTCATTACTGCCAGAGAAATTCATTTTGTTTGGAATTTTTTTAATGTTAGTTTTCCTCACATTGACCTGAAACGTGTTACCCTCCAATGCCTGCTCTCTGCTCGGCAGAAACAGTCTGACGTCCTGGAAATAGCGGGACGCGTGGGTCAGACAGACGTGTCCACAGCCAGTGTTGTCGTGTCTCTGGGGAAGACACTTGCCTCTCCCAGCTGTCTCCTTACCTGGGCGAGAAGCTCCTTGCTGTGGCTCAAGTGGGAAACAGCGATGGGGAGCGGCAGTGGGTGCTGCCTAACGGCGCCATTGCTCGTAGGGATGCAGAGCTCCCCGGCGCTGCCGCGGCCTCCTCCCACCAGGGCAAGCACCCGGGCTTCCCAGCCGCTCCCCGCACACCCCTGCTTTTCCACTTTTTTTAATGTAGCAAAAACAGGGTCATTCTTAAGTGAGTTCTGTTTAAAGAGAAGTGTGCAAAGCCAAGCACCGCTGAATGGAGAAGGCTTATTTAGCCACATCAGACCTCTGGTAGGTTCTGATCTTTTTCATGCTAACATGATTATAATTTGCATATTGACTGTGTGAAGTGGAAAAAGCAAAGTAAAATTTGGCAACATTTGTTCCAGGAGTGTTTGCTTCTTAGTAAGCAATGACCTTCACATCTTCCTCTGTTTCCCCCAAACTGTTTGGCTATTAAAGCTTAACTGGCATCCGCTCTCGCTGGTGGTAGCTGGCCGTCGTTGGCATCCGCCCTCGCTGGTGGTAGCTGGCCGTCGTTGGCATCCGCCCTCGCTGGTGGTAGCTGGCCGTTGTTGACATGCATTCAGCAGATTCTTCAAAGGGGCAGAAATGTGGTCACTGGGAATTTTAGAGGAGACTCGGACATTGCCTAGGCCAGCCCTCCTGCTCTACTGAGAGGGATGCACGTGGCAGAGGGTGGCGGGGGGCTCGTCCACACCCATCCCCACCCACAGTGGCCAGGCCTGGGGCTCACATTTTCCCCTTCCCGTCCAGGCTTCCTTGCTGCCATGAGTCACCTGCTGAGACCTTTTTGTTGTAGACATTCTCAATTTAAGCTTGTGATTTTCCATTGCTGAGTGGAGGGAGGTCCTTTTGCAGGTTTTAGGTATTTCTGCAAGTTGGTTTCCCAGCGAAGTGCTGACCAGACAGTTTGAGAGAGCAGAGCCGAGCCTCATCTCACAGTTGCCTGGATTCTAAGACCGAGGCTGCCCTCCTGGCAGCCTCCCGCCACCCGCGGCCTTCCCTGTCCCCTGAGGCAGCACATTGTCCCCTCGTGCCCCCGGTGCCGAGAGGGGGCTGCCCTGGCTGCCCCCCCAGTTCTCACCATGTTTGGTGTGGTTGGCGGAGATTAAGTGCCTATTTCTGGGCATGTTAAAAATACAACTAAGGGCACGTCTTCTCCTTTAAACGTCTTCTAAGAAGGAAGGGAAAAAGCAGGAGCAAAAGCCCAAAACACCTTTCACCCTGTTCTCCCCCGAGATTCTATTTTTAAAAAGTTGTTTTGGTACAGGGCCAAAGTTTCTTTATATTCCTAAAAGAAAACTAGGATAGAAACATAGGCCATGGGGAAGAAGGCGAGTGTAGGAGGCAGGGGACACGCCGAGCTGCAGCGAGGGGAAGGCTGGGGGGCAAGGTCTCTGCGGGACAGTGAGGGTCTAACGCACTTGTTCAGACGCTGGGAAGGACGGGGGTTGCCGCGACACCTGGGGCACGAGGCCCAGGGTGCCTTCTCCGGGGTCCTCCTCTCCTAGGGGGGGGATGGGGCTTGGTAGGGATATTGGCTCCTGCCTTCGGAGTAGTTTTCTCACCTTGTCACGCCTTGCAGAATTTGTCTTCCTCTCCCTCCCTCCCCCCAAAACAACATAGTCTTGAGGTTGGGGTTCAGTGTTTCCAGTGCTTTGGGGAAACTGGGCGTGTGTTGGCATCTTGGAGTTTGCTGCTGCTTGAGTTTACTGGAGAGCTGCGGGCGGGAGGCTGGCAGTGGCTGGCTCAGCAGGATGCGGTGCCCGTCCTGGGCCAGAGCACGGGGGGCAGGTAGGGGGCAGTGGGGATGGAACATGGGGGGTCGCCTCCTGGAGCCTGATCCTCAGCCCCTCTTCCTGCACGGCCTCCACGGCTGCCAGGCGAGTGGAGTGAGGCCCTGTACCCGCTGCTGACCACCCTCACGGACTGCGTGGCCATGATGGGTGACAGGGCCAAGAAGGCCCTGGTGTTCCTGCTCATGCAGCACGGCGCGCCCACCATCGGCCCCCACCTGAGCCTGCAGTACCGCCGCGACGTGGTCTTCTGCCAGACGGTGAGCGCGGGCACGGGGGGCCACGGCCAGGTTTGCCCGATGAGAGGCTGGGGCCCAGCCCGTGGGGGTCTCCCCGGTCAGCGAGTCTGGGGGTGCGGGCGGCGGGGGCGTCTGGGCCACCTGTCCCTTCCTACAGGGCCTGGTGAGGGAAGCCTGGGTGTTTGCGTCCGTGCAGCCTGTTTCCTCATGTGAGCAGTGGCGGGTGCCTCGGTTCTGCCGCTCGGCTGAACCCGCCGTAGTGATTTCTCTTCTCCCTTGGAGGAGGCAGCAGTTTGAGGTCTGCAGCCCATTTAATGGGGCAGTGATCTAATGGGTGGTGTGAGCCTGGGCCGGGGCTGGGTGGCTCCTTGCCGGGCCCCCGGGGGTGTGAGTGCGCCCTGCTCTCCTGCTCCTGGCTGCCCCTGACTTGGTCTCCAGCCAGAGCTGGAGCGGGCCTGTGAGGAGACGGGCCTTTCGTGGTAGGGAATTAACTCTCGGCTCTCAGAAGGTTCCAGCCCAGGAGTAACCCCAGGCTGGGTAGAAGCCAGACCAACCAAACCCGCCTGGGGGATGGGGGGTGCAGCTGCCCCTTGTGGCCGCCTGCTCCCCACCCTCGGCCCTCCGTAGTCCAGGGGGCCGCCCTGTGGGGAGGGGGGTGTGGCCGACAGCCGAGGGGCTTGGGGCCCTGGGCTGGGCACAAGCGGTGCATTTGGGGCGCAGGCACCCCCTTCACCACCCTCGTGTCTCCCCACGGCCAGCTGACCGCCCTCATCTGTGGCTTCATCATCAAGCTGCGGAACTGCCTGCACGATGACGGCTTCCTGCGGCAGCTGCACACCATCGGGCTGCTGGCCCAGTTCGAGAGCCTGCTCAGCACCTACGGTGAGGCCCCCGCCGCCCCGGTCCTGGCTGCTCGCGCAGGCCCGTGCGCTCCGTGCGCAAACCACACACTGCATCCGGGATAGCCCGCAGCCGCACGGGGCCTGGGAGCCCCACCTCGCCCCACACCCACCCCGGGTGGCGGCTGTTTCCTGACCATCCTCCTCGCCAAGGGCGGGGACCCCTCTGGGACCAGCGGCCCCTGGGTGTGCCCTGGGACATCGGGGCTGCCGCCTCTGTGGCTGGGTGCCCCGGGGGCTGTTCCTGTGGCTGTGGAGTCACTAGAAGGAGCACAGCCAGGTCAGAGGGCGGGAAGAGTTCAAAACTTATAAACGTTTCCAAGTTGCCTTCTGCCAATTTTTTCCTTCTTTTGTTTTCTATTTATTTCTTCAAAGAAGGTGAAAACAGGTTATTTTTTAAAGCGTTTGTTAATGTTTAGGGTTATGAGATATGGAATGACAAACGTGTGGCCGCACTCTCTGCCGGCTGCACCTTTCTGGGTGGCCATGGATGCAGCTCCCTTGCCCCGGCCGGGCCTGGGCCTGGCCGCCCGCCTGCCCCAGGTGCCCTGGGCTGTGTGTACTTGCACACACGTGTGTGATGTGCGTGTGTGCACATGTGTGATGTGATGCGTGTGTGCATGTGTGTGATGTACGCATGTGTGCACGCATGTATGATTGCTGTGTGCATGTGTGATGTGCGTGCACATGTGTGATGTGCTGTGTGCACGCATGATGTGATGCGTGTGTGCATGTGTGTGATGTACATGTGTGTGCACACATGTGTATGATGTGCTGTGTGCATGTGTGTGATGTGCGTGCACATGTGTATGATGTGCTTTGTGCATGTGTGATGTGCGTGCACACATGTGTGATGTGTGCACGCATGTGTATGCGTGTGCACGCGGGTGTATATGCTGTGTGCACATGTGTGATGTGTGTGATGTGTGTGGTGTGCGTGCACACGTGTGATGTGTGTTCACATGCATGTGTGATGTATGCGTCTGTGCACGCGTGATGTGTGATGTGTGTGATATGCGTGCACACGTGTGATGTGTGTGTGCACATGTGTGAGTGTGATGCGTGTGTGTGCGCGACGTGGCGGCACCCCACCCTGACTGCCCTCCCTGTCCAGGCGAGGAGCTGGCCATGCTGGAGGACATGAGCCTGGGCATCACGGACCTGCGGAATGTGACCTTCAAGGTCACACAGGCCACGTCCACGGCCTCGACCGATATGCTGCCCGTCATCACCGGGAACCGGTAAAGGACACGTTTTAAACCCCGAGGGTTTGACATTCACTGCACAGAGCACCCTCTGGGTTTCCCTTTTACTCTGCAGCATCCTGGGAACGCTGCTGGACGCAGCCTTCTGGTAGTTTCTCCCTCTGGGGGTCCCGGCTGGCACTGTGGAACCACCGGCCAGGGACCAGGCCCTGCTCTCGAGCTGAGCTGGTTTGGTTTCCCTCCTCCTGCCTCCTCCAGAGTTCCCAGCCCTCTGCCACCTCCGTGGGCCCCCCGGTGGGTGCTGCGCCTTCCCCATCTCCGTGGGCCCCCCGGTGGGTGCTGCGCCCTCCCCACCCCCTTGGGTCCCCAGCTGGGTGTGCTGCCTCCTGCCACACAGCCCCTCCTCGCTGCCTCCTGCCCTCCCACAGCGACGGGTTCAACGTGCGTGTCCCCCTGCCGGGCCCGCTGTTCGACTCGCTGCCCCGGGAGATCCAGAGTGGCATGCTGCTGCGCGTGCAGCCCGTCCTCTTCAACGTGGGCATCAATGAGCAGCAGACGCTGGCCGAGAGGTGTGTGTGGCTGGGCACGGGGTTGGTGTGGGGGCACCCAGAGTAGGTGGACCTGTTCTGTCCATCTGTCCGTCCTTCAGCCGACATCTGTCAGGTGCTGCCAGGTGCCCTGCACGGTCTGTGATGAGCCACACTCGGTCTTTGTCTCCAGGGTATGCCGGCTGGGGGTGGAGGGAGATGCAGGTGGGTGCAGGTGTGACCCAGGGGTCTGAGAAATCTGGGGTAGCCTCGGGGTGCAGATGGGGCTGAAATGGGCTCTAAAGATACAGGAGGTAGAGAACGGGCACCGAGGCGAGCATGGTGGGGGAGACGTGATGGGGGTGGGGGTGGGGGCCGGGGGCGGCCGAGGTGCAGGTCCTGGGTCCCTGTGTAGACGGGGGCACTCACAGGTGAGCTGGGGACGCGGGGTGAGCGGAGGGCCCCTCGCAGGCAGTCATCCCCGTTTCGTCTTTTACCATCGTGCCGTGTGTGTATTTTACGTCGAGGTGTCCTGAAACCTTGCCGTTAGGGCGCTTGGGCCACAGGTGCCTGGAGCCACCGGCAGGCGCCCGCTGAGGCCACGCGGATGGCGGCACGGGAGGTGGGAGGGCGGCACGCAGTCTGTTCACGCTCTCCGTTGATGACTGTGCCTAAGGATGAGAGGGGCAGCGTGGTGGAGAGCCGAGTGGAAAGAGCCCGGGGCGGGGGTGTTGCCGTGGAGATGGGCGGCTGGCACCCGGAAGTGGCGGGGGCAGGGCGCGGGTCACCATTGGCTGGTATGAGGCGGGGCGGTGGGCCCAGCAGAGTGGGCGGCCCGGGTGGGGCATCGGGCCCAGGGTGGTGGGGTCGTCGGGCCTCTCTGGCCCGTCCAGGTTAGGAGGCAGGCGCGGGCTGGGGGGTAGGAAACAGCTGGGCGTCGCGGTGGGAAACGTGTGAAGAACCCTGGCAGTGGGGGGACAGCTGAAAATCACAAGTGGGTAAGACCCCTGCTCCAGGACTGTGGGGAGAAGGAGAGGCCATGCTGGAGGCTGAGCCTGGGAAGTGCGGCCCCAGCAGGGGGGCTGTGGATGGGAGACTGGCGCCCCAGCGTTCGGCCACCGTGGCCAGAGCAGGTTCTGGAGGAGGCCAAGGGAGGGCTGGTCCTGTGAGCAGAGGAGCAGCTGGGAGCACGGTGCTGGGGAGAATGGGGGCCCAGGACAGGGCAGCATCCCCCGCCGGTTGCTTTGTTTGCTCTGAGGACATTGAGCTCATTCCTGAGCTGAGGGGCCCTGTGGGCTGGGAGGAGGTGGCACAGAGACCACAGGCAGTGGTTGGTCGGGACTGCAGAACTGCGCCTTCGTGCCACCCGACCCCTCCTTGGTGGCATCCACACGCGCTCGCTTGCTGGGGAGTGGGCGGGCGGGTGATGTGGCGAGATGGGTGGCGCCTTGCAGACGGACAGTCCAGGAGGCACAGTCAGGTGTGTTCATTTTGCTGACCTCAGTGACATCGGCTTCTAACCGAGGACCTGTCCTCACTCCAGGCCCAGCCCATTGCTCCCCTCCCTGGGCTGCCTTTTCGAGGGGTGTCCCGGGACGCTGGGCCAGCCGTGGGGGTCCCTGCCACTCCAGGGCCTCCCAGGTGTGTCTGTCATGTGTTATCCTGGCTCCTGCTGACGGGATATACTTAAATTTGTCACCAACCCAGTGGAGAGGGCTTTATGCTCTGGAGAGAGAAAGTGGCTTAGAATCTTTTTTAAAGGAGCAAAGGCACAATAAGCGTCTGGGAAAATCAACACGTTAGATTAATGCAGTTACAGAAGAAAGCAACTAAGCCCTTGATGGCACCCTCTCGTAACCTCTAAGGTTTGGAGACACGTCTCTGCAAGAAGTTATCAACGTGGAGAGCCTGGTGCGCTTGAATTCCTACTTCGAGCAGTTTAAGGAAGTTCTTCCTGAGGACTGTGAGCATCTCCTCACACGTGGTCGCTCTCCCCACCCTCGGGTGCTGCCGCCCGCTTCCCTCTGCCCCTTCCCGGACCCTGTGGGCCCCTCCGGCCCCCACACCCCGTGGGCGGCTGGCGGCTTTGCGCGGGGGACTCCGCTGGGGAGCAGCCCCGGTGCAGCCTCCGCGCCCCCGGCCCCCAGGTCTCCCGCGGTCCCGGAGCCAGACGTGCCTGCCCGAGCTGCTGCGCTTCCTGGGCCAGAACGTGCACGCCCGGAAGAGCAAGAACGTGGACATCCTCTGGCAGGCCGCGGAGGTACCAGCCCCTGCCTCCTCGCTGTCCCCAGTGCTCTCGCCCAAGTCCCCACCCTGAGACCGGGGAGCAGAGCGGCTCTAGAGCCGGCCTCTCGCTCGTCGCCACGGGGGCGAGTTTCATCCTCCGCGCGGGGCCGGGGGGAAGGGGATCTTCTGAGCTGTCCCGTCTGTGGGGTTGAAGGAGGTGAGGGACGACCCTCCGGGCAGAGGGGGTGGCCTCTGGGGGCTGCCCTCTTCCTCCGGGGGTGAGCCGGGCAAAGGCTGAACACGACAGGGGGCCCTGGCTTCCTCCGAGCGGGCACCTGGCGAGAGGGATGGGGGGTGAAGCCCGGCAGGAGGAGCGTCTGGGGTGGTAGGGGTGGCCTGGCCCCGGGGCCCTGGGGGCTGGCCTGAGCCTTTTCCTGCCTGGAGGGCGTTGGCCCTCGCGCAGCCCCGGTTCCTCAGTGCAGCCTGTTCTCCTTGGCAGATCTGCCGCCGCCTTAATGGGGTCCGGTTCACCAGCTGCAAGAGCGCCAAGGACCGCACAGCCATGTCGGTGACACTGGAGCAGGGCCTGATCCTGCAGCACGAGCACGGCATGGCCCCGCAGGTGTTCACCCAGGCCCTGGAGTGCATGCGCAGGTGAGCCCGCCGCCCACCCGCCAGGCCAGTGCAAGCTGCAGACGAGCCTCCTCAGCCAGCCTCCCTGGCGCCAGCCCTTGACTCCGGCCGTCACGCTCCAGTGTGACCAGAAAATTCCCTCATATGTGTGCGTGAGCAAGGGAGTCCGTGTCCTCTCTCTAGTCAAGGGGGAAGTAGAAGGAGCTAGCACTCTCCGAGAGCATGCCTGGGTTGAAAGCCTAGCGGTGAGAGGGCAAGTGTGGGGGCCAGAGAGCTGCACAAGGAGCTGGGCAGGGCCACGGCCACGCTGCAGGTGTGTGGCACGTGGCATTCCCGCAGCCACGGCCCTGGGGTCAGGCTAGGGTCTCACCAGCAGGCAGTCTCTGTTACGTCACACGCATGTGATGCAGTATTTGGGAAGGATCCACTACGTTTCCCACATGCAAGGAAGGCCGTGCGTCTGCAGGTTGCACTGGCTTGCCCACTCCTCCAGTGGGGAGCAGTGTTTGCTTTTATGAGCAAAGTGTCCAAATGAGTGTTTTCTGGCGATGGCAGCCCGGCTGCCCCCCACTGCCGCGTGTGCCCGATGGTGTCCATTTCCGAGGCGGCAGGTGTGTGTGTGGAGCTGGAGCCCCTCAAGCCTGCTTCCTGCCGAGGGCGCTTCCCCCACCTTCCGGAGAAAGGATAAGAAGCCAGTCCCCACCCCACGTGCCCTCCCTGCCGTCAGCGTCTCCTCTCCGCACTCCTCCTGTTCTGTACCATTTGTCCTCTCACCAGATTCTTTAAAGCGTTCGATTCTCTTATCCTTTCTGTGTGTTTCTACTGTTTGACCTTCTCACAATAGTGCAGAAAAGGGGCGCAGGAGCCCCTGCCTCTTGGTAATAGTTCGTAAAACTGGGATTGTGCTGGTTGTGTTCTGACATTGCCAGTTCATCCGAGCCTTTCTGTTTCCTCAAGGCCACCTGTCGGGCGCGTTACGGAAGCTCGCCGCCCCTCTGCCTGTGGGCTGGGCAGCCTGAGAACCCCCCAGAACGGAGCCCTGCAGGCCCCTGTCCCAGGCCCCCTACCATCCCAAGTCGCCCTGCAGGCCAAAGGCCCCAGCAGGTTCTTAGCTCCCACAGGCTCCTGGTGCCACGTCCCGTGTAGCTGCCGGGGCTGGGGGTGCGCCTGCGAGCAGGCAGCCCCTTGTCTTTCAGTGCCGCCCACCCCCCCCCGGAGCGGAGAGGCGCAGGGGAACGGGCCCACGGTGCTCAAAACAACATGAGGATCAGGCCGGCGTGCGGGCACCCCCCGCTGCCCCTGCCTCCTTCGTGAGGAGATGTGCACCCCCGAGGCGTTCCCCCCAGCCGAGCACGTGGCCTGCACTGTCCTGGTGGGAGCGGCCGGCCCCACGCCCCCGGGGAGCCCCACGCGGCTGTGTTTCCGGAGGGACCCGAGGCCCTGCCCAGGGAGGGACCCGCCTCACCCAGGAACCTCCGAGCCCCGCTGTCCTTTTTAACTTTCTTAGTTGTGCTTTTCTGAATTTTTTAAAACATCTGCAGGGAACACGTCACTTTAACGATAGCTTAAGAAATTACAAGCCCAGCCTGGCCCTGTGCACCCCTGCCTGCCCCCAGAAGCCTTTTGTGTCCTTGCAGGTGGTGCTTTTCTCCGTCCCGCAGGGCCAGGCCAGTCCTTGCACGTGCTGTGGCTTCTGGGTTTTCTGGGTCACCCCACGTGGTGAAGGCGTCTCTCTTGTGGCTGAAGTGCAGGCCCCGGCCAGAGCTTCTGAGGCAGGGGTGGCCGAGGCCTGCGGTGTGGACGAGAGCCCGAAGGCCAAGCCCTGAGGGAGGAAAACCGTTTTGGGTCTCTTGCTTCATTGCTTGCATCTTACAGGATGGCAGCGTAGAGCGTGCTGGCTGGGGAGCAGGGGAGCGGGGAGAGGGCAGAGCGGACTGCACCCCAGGGTGGCCACTTCCGGGAGGCCGGGGGGAGCGGGGTGGGGAGGGACGCCCTGTCTGGCGCCCCTGGACCTCTGACCCCGCCTCGTAGACGCCACCCTGGTGGACATGGATGGGGCGTGGGTCCGGCGTTGCGTGGGGCTGGGAGCCACCCCCCTCAGTACATTCCTGTACGACCAGAGAGCCTCTTCTTGGGGCATCTTGTAGCAAAAGGCCTTTAAAAGTTAGAGACGCCTGTGGCCCCTGCCCTGTCGCCTCCGAGCCCAGAGCGCAGGCGGGGTGGGGGGACGGCCATGCTCCCGGCTGGTCTCGGGGTTCACGCAGCTCCTCCAGAGGCAGCTCCGGCCGCCCTGCGCCCCGCATCTGTGAGAAGGCCAAACGCCCAATGGTTCTTCATGTTCGGCTTGCTTTCCGGAAGTGCACGTCGGCAGCATGTGGGAGCATGGCAGCGCTGCATGGCAGTGTGCGCGGCCGGCCGCGAGTGCGAACATGGAAAACCATTTACTCGACTACGTGTTTATTTTCAGTAGACTGCAATAGTTTTTCTTATTTTCACTTCTCTTTCTCTCCTTTTTTTCTTGTAACTGTGCTGGTTTTGTTTTGGTCTTCCTTTTACTCTCCTTTCTGCCTTCATCGTTCCTTTTTGTTGTGGCTTATTTTTATTATTTTTTTTTAACCTTATTTTTTGGTTCGCCTCTTTCTCCCATAC
The DNA here is from genome assembly GCF_015220235.1 of Choloepus didactylus. Taxonomy (NCBI): domain Eukaryota; kingdom Metazoa; phylum Chordata; class Mammalia; order Pilosa; family Megalonychidae; genus Choloepus; species Choloepus didactylus. The sequence continues at coordinate 74,047,550 of NC_051323.1, read as the reverse complement.
TTTTTTTATTTTACAAAATGCATTGCATGTGTCTCTCTTTTCTCCCCACTTCGTTTTCTTTCCTTTTCTTTTTTCTGTTCCTTTCCCCACACCTCCTCCTTTTCACAGCATTGGAACACGGGAGGCGGTCACCCAGAAGAACCTGAGTGGCCTGGTGCCCACCCGAGACTTAAGGCTAGACCCCAGCCTGCTCTGCTCCCTCCCTCTGCTCGCCCTGAGCCCCAGTTTACTGATTGTGTGGCTCTTCCTGAGCGTAGCCTACTTGGTGGCCAGATTGCGTTGCAAATGAATGCCCTGATGAGAGTGGTAGTGAGTCACCAGGAAAACCCAAGTGCCAGAGTCCGTGCAGCCACTGGGCACCTCACTGGACAGAAGGAGTGTGGCAGAGCGTGGCCTGCCGAGAAGTGTGTCATGCCTTACGGTTTGACTTCCATTGTTCTGAACTGTAAACGCCTGCCAAAGCATTGCACCACGAGGACTGGTTCGTTTAAATCCTGTGCCAGTGATTGTAGCCTGATCTGTCAGTGCCCTGGTCCTTCCCGGTTTAGTGGCCTGGAGAGACTTCACTGGTGCCATCTCTTACCTTCTGATGTAAAAGTGTTTATTACTGTACACTTCGCGTGCCCTGCTCCCAAGAAAGGAGTTCTGTCTGAAGAGAATTTGTGTATTTGATAACATTCTTTAAATGTGTTGCTAACCTTTCCTTTCCTTTTGAAGAGAAATGAAAAGAGAAAGGCGGATGCTGTATAAGGCTGCTTGCTAGGACCCGGCTCTCTGCTTTCATTGCAAAGCGTAGTCTCCGAATTACAGTAGCAAACAGTTTGCAGAATCTTTCCATGTCCTTGCTTATGTTCAATCTTTTCGTTCTGGACGGCACAGAGCTGTGAGTACAGGGCACATTGCAACAAGTTGGACACATAAAAATGCCGTATCGCATGTGACCTTGGATTTACCGTTTTAACTCATAAGGATCGTTAAACCAAATCCAGAAATTAATGCAGATAGTAAGAAGAGGTGGTTTGAATTACATGCATTTATTTTCCTTAAAATAGCATTTTTCATTTAAAAAAAATAGCATCATTGATGCCAGATTAAACTCTAGGCACCTTTTCTTTCTTACTAATCAAATATGTTTAACAATGAAAAAAAATCAAAGAAAAATTACCAAAAACATGAGGCCTGACTTTGGGAAGGTTGTGCCAGATGGAGCTGTGAGCAGTGAAGGGTGGCTTTGGTCTCGGCCCTTAACTTTAACTTGGCAGCGTCCATAAAACGGGGCGGTGCATGGCGTCCACATTGGCAGAAAGGTCATCGTGTGAAGGTCACAGGTAACTCAGAGGAAGATGGTACAAACCCTGTGGAAGAAACAGGGGCTCCTCTGTTTCCAGCTCACGTTACGTGATGCTGCTGCTTCCTGCCTCCTGCTGGGATGTTATAAAAGCGGGTTTCTCGCCATCAGTGTAGAAAAATCAGAATGACTTGAGAGAAATTGGCGTTGCCAGAAATTTACACCCATGCTTTCCCACAGATCCTGTCCACCACAAACTCTTCTTCTCCGTTCTCTCTCCCGGATCTTAGAACTTATTCCGGGATTTCTCTGATTTGGCGTCAGGTCAGGGTTTTGGGAAGCGTAGAAGCAGTTAGCAGTGGACAACTGAGGCCGATTCAGACCTTGATCCCTAACCATTAGCTGTGTGCATCGCACACCTGGGACTCGCCCACAAGTGCAGCGTGCCCACTGAACTTTCCAGAACAAATGGGGCTGTTCTCTGGCACCACGCCTGACTTCCGTCCGTGGGTATCTCTCCCCAAATGCCAGCCAGTTGGTGGCTTGAAGTTGCAGTGACATGATGCCAGGCACAGCTTCCCCAAGTGCCCGTCCTCATGGCCAGGGGCCCCCGTCACCCTCCCAGGCCATTCTGTTGCTTCACTTACGAGAGGGGAAGTAACATCCTGCAACTTGCTCGCTCCAGTCCCACACCCTACCTGGACGTGCTCGTGCCCACCTCTTACCTGGGTAGGGAGGAGCGAGCGGCCGGGCAGAGGACGCAGGTGAGGGGGGCCTCCCTGTCGCGAGCCCGCCCCTGCGGCTGCCTCTGGGCCCCTCCCTGGAGTCTCCTCCCCGGACCCAGGCCCCGCGGGGCAGCCCTCCTGGTTCCGAGTGCAGATGCAGCCCCACCTGCCTGTCCCGGGGTGGGTTTGGCTGTTGGGTTGAGGGAGAAATGGGACGGACGGGAGAGAGGAGAAGGTTCTTGGTGTGTCTGTCTGAAGATGCAGTCGTGGAGGAGCAGACCTAGAAGGGACCCCCGAGGCCGGCCAGGCAGGGCTCATCTAAACAGAAGCCAGGAAGAAGCTGCGTCTCGTTTTGTGTTTTCTTTAGAATATCTGTGCAAGGAGACACAGTATGTGCTCCCTTTGTGCTGAATTTTAGTGTAAGGAAGGCCTTTTCCTCAAGAAGTCGTGCCAGATCTACATCCATGCGTTCTGCTGTCCTGAGAAATGGGCCGGAGAACACAAAGATGGGGAGACGATGCGAGAGCGGGCGTCTCCCCCCGCCGGTGAGGGTTCCAGGGCGTCTCTGAGCAGGGTTGCACCGAGGCATTGCAGTGTCAGCTGGCTCTGTTCAGTGCGAAACTGTCTTTCTGAGTTTAGGAAAGCCATACTTAAACAGTTCTCTGTGGATGGTGTTAGAAGAAAATTGTGTAATTCTTAGCTCATGTGACAGCCACTATCGACTCACGGCCAGGTTTGGGCAGAGCTGTGACTTCAGTAGCGCACTGAGCCTCCGCAGAGCGCAGCAGGGGCAGCGCCGGCTCCCTGGCCCCCGCCCACCGGCCACCCCTGCGTCCCGAGGAGGCTGGAGGCGCCACAAGAAAGGGTGTGTCCACGGCTTCCCCAATGTCGGTTGTTATTTAGGATTTTCATTCCAGTTTTTCATTTCAAAGATGGATGTCCTTGAAGGGAAATATTGGGTTACTAAAAAAAGAAACCAACCATCTGGCTTCAAAATAATTCAATCCTTCCTGCTAAAGTCTATCCAAGCTCTTCTCAACATGTATTATTGACTCCTGAAAAATGACACAGCCCCTGTGATGGATGGAAGGGCTTTGCCTGCAGACAGCGGGCTGGCAGCCAGCAGGAAACGTGAGCTGCCACAGGCCTCCCTTCTCCTCTTCACACGAGGGCTGAGCGCCGGTGCCAAGTGCTGGGCACTGAGCGCTGGGTGCCGGGTGCTGGGTGCTGAGCACTGAGTCCCAGCCTGACCAAAGAGACCTGTGATCATAGTGTCAGCACACAATCAGCTCCATCAGGCAGATTTTGCAAATTCAAACACAAATTAAGCATTTGGGGGAAAGTGAATACAATTTGATTTAAAAATGAAATTGAAATGATATAAATAAATCTTGACTGTAATTTAATGTATAAAATTAAAAATACCCAGTGAACCCAGTAATTAGTTTCTTTAACGTGTAAATAAAAGATAGTGTAGAAGTTCACAGATTATGCTTCCCTGCTCCTCAAGGCACTTTGGCATTTACTAGTGAGAGGCGGCTTTTGAGAAGTTTGTGCATTTCTATATAAATGCAGAAGCCAAATTTAAAATAGTCTGTGAATGTAGAAGCTTACCAAGATTCCTGTGAGGTTAACTATGTATAGGAAAATATAGTTTCTGCTTTCAGTAGAGTTATATTTTTATCTGGATTTTGAATGTTAGACAGACGTGGCCGTTATTTCCCGTAGGGCATTTGGCTCGGCGATGTCCTCCTCACCCGTGGCTTGCGTTTGGGGACTGACAGGAAAGTGTGGCTGAGTTACTAAATTAGTCAGTAACAGGCAGGTGGATGCTTTTCTAAAATGACCCAGGCTTATCTTTTGAATGAAAAATTACTATGCCTTACCGAAGTATCTTGCACGTTCTTGATATGCAGACAGTCTTTCTCACTTACAAAGGGTTCAGCAATGCCACTGATATATATTTTTTTAATGCACAACATAATGGTCTTCATACAATTTGGAATATTACTTTTTAATCTCTATTTCTTGGTAACTGCAAATTTTGCATTACGTAAGAGGAATTTTGTACTAAATTTGATAACTGATTGATTTAATTGCTAGCTTGAGAGTTTAAAGACATAAAGTTGTATGTAGTATGCTGTGGGAAGTCCTTCGTATTTAAAATAGCATCTGCCTGTTAACTTCCTGCCTGCACCAGGAAACTTCCCCGAGAAAGCACCAAGCTCACCCGGGGATGGGAGGCCTCCCTGACTGTCCTCACGGGCGCTTGTTTTGCCCACTGGGTTGCCATGGTGACCCTCCACCAACGCAGCTGGGGGCACTTGTCTGGGGACGGCCCGGGGCTGCGCCGGCTGTGCAAGGCCAGCCCCCGGGGAGGATGGCTGGCTGCCCCAGGGTCGCCCCAGTGGGCCCACCCCACACAGTGCTCCCGGCCCTGAGGGCCATGCTCCCAGAACGCCGGCTCCTCGGGGAGCACAGTAGCACAGCCCCGGCCTGGTGGGTTCGCGTCGTGTGGGGTTCTGCAAGAGAAGCCACATTGCGAATTTGATGTGGTTAGTAACTGCTGCAAAGGGAGAAGACTCGAGCCCTGTCAAGGCTTGGGTGGGGTTGGCGGTATTTCTCTCTCCATTTAGTCTTCTATGTAACAGAACCTTGAGCTCAAATAATAGGCATCAATCCCTGAAATGCACGAGACCATTAACTCTTGAAAAAGCTTTGCTTCCACTTCATACAGCTTGTGTCCGTCTCTGTGCTTCTTAACTGCCTCGTTCAGGACCTGCATCCCACGTGTGTGTTGTTGGAAATGAGTCCAGCACCCGTTCAAATTAATCTTTTTTTATTGCTATGAAAATAATCAGTTCATTTCATCTTAGTTTGAGTCCTTTCTTTTTTCCTTTTTTACTGCTGTCATTTCTTGTGCTTGTTTTTTTCCCCAGTGAGGGTTGTCGAAGAGAAAATACAATGAAGAATGTCGGAAGTCGCAAATATGCGTTTAATTCCCTGCAGCTGAAGGCTTTCCCCAAGCATTACAGGCCTCCCGAGGGCACGTACGGCAAAGTGGAGACCTGAGCACGCGGCTCCTCTCGTTAGCTGTCCGTGGTGAATGTGGGTCCCTCTAGTGTCTTACTCGGAGTCCTCACGAAGATCTGAAGGAGTGGTTTCCATTTTTGTGTTTTTTAAATATCTCACTGAAGAGTCTCTGGAGCATGTTTTTTTCCCCGTCGGAATCAGTAGGAGGTACCGCTCGGCTCAGTCGTTGGGGTGCAGCGAGTGCCCGTGTCCGCAGCTTTCGGCTGCAGCTCCACCGATGCCACCACTCGTCACCTGTGCCTGTCAAGCTAGGTGGGTCTGAAATGCTGCGTTTTTAAAAAATGCCCATTTAGGCAGCTGCTCACATAACTTATGTTTTTCTACTGAGTTACTCAAACATGAGCGTTTAATTACAATCAACATTAAAACACCTGAAGGTAAAACAGTCAACGACATGTTAAATGTTGGACCCCGGGCAGAGCAATATCTGTTCACTGTCGCTGCCATCCGGGGAGAAGCCGGCACCGGCGGCTGCGGGGAGAGCAGGTGGCGCCGAGGACGGGCCTCTCCTCCCGGAACGAGCCGCAGGCGCAGGGCTGGACGATGACCCCTCACAGCCCCTTTCTCGCCCCGCGAGCGGCAGGACAGGGTGGCTGCCCGGGGGCCGACGTCGTCACTGGGATCACCGACCCCCGCCCGGTGTCTGGCCCGCACTTGCCTTCTCGGTTGCGGGGCTCCGATCCCCGGGCCCCGAAGGCAGCGCCCCAGCAGGGGTTGGTGCGCGCAGAGAGAAAACCTAAATATTCTCAGAACAGATATTCTTCTGCGCGGTTTCCAGTTTATCTTTTGAAAGACAATACAATCATGTTTGAATGTCTGATGAAAGTGGCTGTTTTCAGGTTTGCAATAATTGTTACTATCCCCTTCTCATTCTGTTACAGAAGATGAGTTAGAGTTGAAATTATCTCCTCAAATGAGGTGTGAAAGGGATTTATGGGCCATGAAACTTAGGAATTACATAGAAAATACAGGCTGGTCATCTTTTAGAGGATGACGGTGAATCTTATCTGCACATAGCAGAGGTTTTTCCTTAGGAGTTTATGTGTTTTATCACTTCTGTTTATCATGATGATGATGTTTACATGCTACGTAAAAGGCTGTACAGGAAACGTAGCTGGCTCACGCTCACGATGCCGGGCAAGCAAATCCTCATTATTTATGAACCCTTGAGAATTACGATGTCTAAAATTTTAGGTGATAGTCTTTCGACTTCTTTAGAAAGGCCAGTCTGGGACGTGGGCAGGCCTTGGTGGGACACTGGGGGCAACCTCAGGCTGGGGTGCGCCTCCCGCCCGGAAGCCAGTGCACACCCAGCTCCTGTCCGGTTCCTGCCGGGTGAGCTCGGAGGTGACTCGGGGGGACGGTTGTGTCCCCTCAGAGGTGGCTGCTGCTGGGTCAGTGCCCCCGCGGGAAGGGTGCTGTTGTGGTGGCTGGTTCAGCCTTTCATTCAGTTTGTAATTATTCTAGTATCTCTCTCTGTATTCCCATCTTTTCTCATTTTAACAGCACTACTTTTTAACATTTTTCCTTGTTTTTTAAAATTAAATATTTTACCCATATTGTTTTCAGAATAATTTTTTTTTTTTTGTCTGAAGAGCATTAAATATCTGAGTTGATCAGAAGGGAATATAGCAAATGTTGCACCATCTCTTCACAGTTTTGCATGTGGTACTTTTATGTGAATCATTTTCCCATTTTTGCCTCATATTATGGGTCGCCATAAACCCTATAAATGCACATCACGTAGAGAATGTCTGGGTCGCGGCCTCCACCCGAGGGACACTGCTGCCAGCGGCCGTGGACGGGGCCTGATTCTGGCCACACGAGGAAAGCAGTGACAGGTCACCCTAGAGTAGCAGTTCTGCCTTATGCCCCTCATAAGACCTCCCCCCCCATTTAAAAAGCGACGCTGGGACTGCTGGGAGCTGTGGGGGTGCCGTGGGCCTGCGGAAGGGCCTGCAGCCCAGTGGCCTTTGGTTTCCTCTGAAATGTAAAAATATTGTAAAATACAGTTTTGTCCCTACACGATTGTACTTGCCAAGCTTAGTGCATTACAATACCTGTATTTATTTGTTTGGGGCAGTATTACTATACATAAAATAGAGTTACTGTTTTATATATTCTTAGCTCCTTCAGAGCCACGTATGCTGTAAATGTGCTCGTCTTCAGAATGACAATAATAAATAACTGACAAGAGTATCAAAGTTGATCTCGCCTGATTCTTTCTGTTGAGGTGGAAGAAACAGTTAGGAGCCAGCTCGGGTTCGGCTGCGCTGTGACCAGGGGCTCAGCTGCCATGTGCAGGTGCCTGGAAACATGGGACCGCAGGAGCCCCCGGTTCGCAGCCCTGTCTTCAGCTCCTTTGAGGCAGGGGCAGCAGGCATGGGGCGGGGGGTACGTCGGGGCAGCACACGGCCCAGGGGCTCACCCGGCTCACCGTGCGACGGCTGGTGGCTCTGAGCAAGGTGCTTGCCCTCTCTGTGCTTGCCCCTCCTGGTCGCGGCATGGGGCCACCGTGGGACGCTCCGCAACGGGCTCGGGGTGCCTGGGTCCTGGGCGTTCGTCTCCTCGGGGGCCACGTGCTCATCCCAGTCAGTCCCTGGCTCTAGAATCATGCAATTAAAGAGGCGTCGAATGTAGTGTAAAAATGCTGGATTTGTCATCACTGAGGACTCCCTGGAAACTTAAACGACCTCCTGTGCTGTGTGCCTTTGCCCTTCTCAACTCTGGAAGCCATGCCTTCTTTTAATTTCCATTTCTTTGATTACTGTGAGCACTGCACATCATTTATAACTTTATGGTCATTTCTATTTTTGTGACTTCATATGGGGTGTTAGTCTTCTTCATAGATTAGTTTTTAATATACAATATATTAACTCTCTGTCATATGTTGCAGATTTTTAAGAACCTATTTGTCAGTTGCCTTGGGCTTCATTTACGTGGGGCTGTTTGCCATATAGAAGCTCTCCGTTTCTCTGTAGTCAGTTACCTGTCTTCTCTGCCGTGCTTGCTCTGAAATCGAGTCCTGGCTTCCCCCGATGGTGACCCTCCCCGGGTGGTGGGTGCTGGGCCGGGCACGTGGTCCCTGCGCCGTCGGTGCTAGTCCTGGTTTCGGCCTCACCTCTTGCCCGGAGCTTATTTTAAACACAACCGCCCGTCCTCATTTCTGGGCTCCCGTGGTTTCACTCCTCCATCCTGATCAGCTCGTCTGGACTGTCTTGGCACCGGGCACGTGTCGCGTGTAGAGCGGGCCGAGGTCAGTGGCACCCCGCTCGAGGCCAGGCTTCGTTGTGCTTCTTTGCGATGAGCGACGAGGCAGACGCCCCAGGACGCCCAGGAGGTGCCTGGCCTGAGCTGCTGCCTCCGTCCCCACCGGGTCCCCGCTGCTCCGCGTCTGCTCTCCGGGTGCTGTCCAGTGCGCCGCTGCCCAGCCTGGGGGCGCCCCAGGGCTTTGCACCTGAGGAAGGTGCGAGGTTGGGGGTCACCGTGCCCTCACTTGCTTCTGTTGGCAGAGTCGTGACCCCGTGCCCCGTGGCAGGTGGGGAGACCCCTTCGCAGCAGCTGAGCGAGGCTGGAGGTTCCCACGGCCCTTCCCGCCCCGTGCTGGCCCCCTGTTGCCGACGGGGTTTCTCCTGGGGGAGGCGGCCCCCCAGGTCACGCTGGGGAGCTTGGTCATTTCCACCCTTTACTTGAGAGAAGAGGGGGCCCTGCTGTGGGTGGGTGCTGGAGCCCGGGGCCGGCGGGGGCTGCCCCCCAGCACCCCCAGCAGCTGCACTCATCTCCACTCAGAGGTGGACAGACCCCTTTTTCTCGCTGCTGTTTTCCTCTCTCAGAAATGTCCTCCTCTCTTTGGCCCCGTCAACAGTTGATTTTTCAAGGAATTGCAGGGAGGGAAGTGATCTGCTGTGCTTGAAGCCCTGACCCAGAAGCGCGGGCTGCCCCGGAGCCGGCCGTGACGACAGAGTGGGGAGCAGGGAGTGCAGCCTGAGCCCACCCCAAGCTGCCCATGAGGGTCTCCCCAGAGGGACGGGGCAGCTGGCTCATGGGTGCAGCCCCCTCTCGGAGACCCTGGGTCCTTCCGAAAGTGCAACGTAATCAAGTTGACATTAGACGAAATCCACTATTTGAGAAGAGTAAGGAATATAGAAAACAAGATAAAATCCCTTTCTGAGAGGTCTGTGCTGACCCAAAAGACCTCTTTCCTTCCATGAGCGTCAAGTGGCAGAGGAAGAAAAGCGAGTTGCAGAGAAGGAACCTTCTGTAGCAGACTCCATGCCCGTGGCCTGGAAACACAGGGCCCGGCCGGCCTCGCGTCCCCACCCCGGCACGGTGGGCTTCTGCCCCAGGTGGAGGCCGAATGGTGACTTTCAGGTGGGGAGGGAAGGTGGGGGCTGCACTGTCCTCTGGATGGCAGCGGGGTCACCGGCCGCCTGGGGCCCCTGGCGACGCTGGGCACATTGCTCCTCCCCACCCCGGGCGGAGACTTGGCAGGTGGGGAACAGTCAGTTTCACTCCAGCCGCGGGTGGGGGCAGCGTCTCCCTGAGCGCCCAGCCCCCTTCCCCGGCCCCTCCTGTGCCTCAGCCCTGCCCGATGGCTCCTTCCGGGCCGGCCTAGGCAGGGCCAGTGCAGCCTGCCCAGGGCTCGCCACCCGCGGCCGCAGAGAGCGGAGGAAGCCTGTGGATGCCTCCACGGCGGCAAGAAAGCGGGTGGCGAGGCCCTGGGCTCCGGCCCGTCCTCCCTGCCTCCGTGGCGTCCTGCTCCCCGGGTTGTCCCACCCGAGGCCACTCACCCTGTCCTCCTGCACCCGTCACTGACACCGCCGTGTCCCCCAGGGTCTGGTCCTCAGCTTCTCTCTCCTTCTCTTCCTGAGACACCGTGGCTGTTGTGTCTGTGCTGGTGTCGCCCGCGTCTCTGTCTCGGAGACGGTCTGCCGAGGTCCAGTGCAGCGCACATCCAACCACGCGCTCCTCATCCTGCTCCAAGGCCCGAGACCTCCGCACGGGCCGAGCCCCTCCAGGCCGCCGGCCAGACCATCGTGTCTCGTCATGTGTCCAGCCCTTCCCAGAACGTCCGTCCCCGCCGACAGGCAGCAGCCGCCTCGCTCCTGCCTCCAGGCCCGTCTCAGGTATCCGCTCCTCCTCAGGCTTCTCCCTGCAGGAAGCACCGACCGCCTTCCCCTTTGCTCACTGTTGTTACTTCCTTTATTCACTGCAACGTTCCAACGCGGTTCTGCCTTGGTGGTCACAAGCGCATAAGCGTGCTTCTCGTGGGTGTACAGCCACGTGCGTCTCCTGGCACATCTCACTCAGGTACAGTGAAACGTTGGCGGCTTTGAGCCCCCTGTCGTGTTCCCGCTGCAGATGTGGGAGGACGCCACGGTGGACGTTCCCAGGAGCGGACTGCCAGGGACAGTGGCTACAAGCGTGTTGTTTTTCTCTATTTCAATGCAGTTTTATTGAGATATATTTACACACCGTACAGTCCATCCAGGTATGCAGTCAGTGGCTCACAGCATCACGTAGTTGTGCATTCATGACCACAGTCGATATTAGAATATTTTCATTAATCAAAAGAAAAAAAAAATAGAAAACCCAAAACATCCCCTACCCCTTATCCCGTCAGCACTGATGCCTGACATCAGGGTGATTACTGTTGGTTAAAGAACATTAAGATACTAATGTTACTTGCAGTTCATAGTTTGCAGTAGGTGCGTTTTTTCCCCCTTACAGCATTCTGTTATGAACTCCTGGTAATGGTTTTGTACACTAGTTCTAGTTCATGGAGGAAATTTTTTACATTTGCACAGTTAATCGCAGTCATCACCCACCACAAGATTCACTGAATTCTACAGTCCCAAGTTTTAACCTCTGAACTTCCCCTGTTAACCACTGTCTCACAGCTCGGCTCTCTTAATTACACCCGCAATAATGTGATCCCATCACCTCTATCTGCTTCCACTCTTAAATTATTCAACCTAGTTAAAAATTCTGTACATCTTAAGCATCTGCTCCTCATTCTCTAGGCTCGCTCTGGCTCCTGGTAACCTATATTCTAGGTTTTATGTTTGTGAGTTTGGTATTATAATTAATTCATATTAGTGAGCTCATACGATATTAGTGCTTTTGTGTCTGACTGATTTCACTCAACAAATCCATGTTCTCGCACGCTTCAGGGCTTCATTCCTTCTTAGCGCTGCGTCATATTCCATGGCATGTATGTACCACATTTTGTCCATTCATTGGATGATGGACACTTGGCTTGTTTCCATCTTTTGGCAAATGTCTGTTCACAGTGCTTTCATTTCTTCTGGGCGTACCCCAAGGGGTGGGATTGCTGGATTGTACGGCAACTCGATACATGGCTTCCTGAGGAGCCGCCAAACCGTCTTTCACAGTGGCCATACCATTTTACACTCCCTCTTTCTCCACATCCCCTACAACACTTGTAATTTCATGTTGGTTTAATAGTAGCCCTTCTAGCACGTGTGAAATGATATCTCATTGTGATTTTGATTTGCATTTCCCTAATAGCTAGTGTAGATGAGCATCTTTCTTTTATGCAATCTTATTGAGATACATTCACGTACCGTACAGTCATCCAGTGTGTACTGTCAGTTGTTCACAGTATCATCACATAGTTGTGCATCCATCACCACAATTTTTTCAACATCTTTACTCCAAAAAATAAGAATAAAAATAAAAAAGAACACCCAAGACATCTCATCCTCCTCCCCTCCCCCCTTACTTTTTGTCCCCCTTTTTTCTACTCATTTGTCCACATACTGGATAAAGCGAGGGTGAGCCCCAAGGTTTTCATAAACGCATGGTCACACCACATAAACTATACAGCTACACAATCGTCTTCTAGAATAAAGGATACTGGGTTGCAGTTCACCAGTTTCAGGTATTTCCTACTAGCTATTCTAGTACACTAACAACTAAAAAGGGATATCTATATAATGCACGAGAGAAACCTCCAGAATGACCTCTCGACTCCATTTGAGATCTCTCAGCCACTGAAACTTTTCTCTTCCCCCTTTTGGTCAGGAAGGCTTTCTCAATCTCGTGATGTTGGATCCAGGCTTATCTGTGGGAGTCATGTCCCATGTTGCCAGGGAGGTTTACACCCCTGGGAGTCAGGTCCTACGAAGTGGGAAGGCCAGTGAGTTCACCTGCTGAGTTGGCTTAGAGAGGCCACATCTGAGCAAAAAAAGAGGTTCTCTGGGGGCTGACGTTCAGCACCATTGTAAATAGACTTAGCCCCTCCTTTGCAATAACGAGCTTCGTAAGGGCAGGCCCCAAGATAGAGGGCTCGGCCTACTACAATGGTGGTCCCCAATGCCTGAGAGAATACCAGAAATTCACCAAGTAGAGAAGTTTAATGTTTCCAAATTTTCCCCAGGCCTCAAGGGGGCTTTGCAAATACTTTTTATTCTCTGCCCAAATTACTGTGGGATGTATCGGGGTATCACGCTAACTTGTACAAACCAACCAGATGTCACCACCTATTCAGGGTTCCTCATAATTATGGTGTTTGAGTAAACTGACCATACAAGTTAAATTGTATAGTGTGCTACAGAAAGTATAGATTTTGCACCGAATAAACTTTTCTTCCTTTGGTCTCACACGGAAGTTGAGGTTTAAAAACACAGTCAATGTCATCCTTTTCCCTTCAGTCTGGTTTACTTTAGTTCTGATCAAGTCCCTTTCATTCATATCTCTAATTGAAGTCTGATCTCTTTTACAGCTTTTTTTTTTTAACAGTTGCTGTATGGGGTAATGCTGACATTCATAGCTGCCAAACTCTGGCTCTGAGTCTCAGGTGTCACACAGATACCCTAAGTTATAGGGACCGACCACCTCAGCATCTCAGGATTTAGAGATAACCATTACAACCCATGGATAGCTGTGACTGCTGTAAGAGCTCACAATCTAGGACCCTTTACCATAAGCCTTCCCCTGGTAACCTGTGCTCTCTGATTCAAGTCTCAGAGTTTACACGTTATAGTTAGTCCATATTAGTGAGGCATTTTAATGTTTGTCTTCTTGATTCTGGCTTATTTTGCTCAACATACTGTCCTCAACGTCCATTCACCTAGGTGCACACCTCACAACTTCATTTCTTCTTGCCGCTGCTCAGTGTTCCATTGTGTGCACACACCACAGTTCACCATTCCAGTTATCAGTCAACGTACCCTTCGGCCACCTCCATCCATGGTGAATCGTGAATATGGCTGCCATAAACACCAGTGTGCAAATGTCACCTCATGTCCTTGACTCAGTTCTTCCAAGTATATACCCAGTAGCGGGGCTGCAGGACCATATTGCAACCCCAGCATCAGCTTTCTGTGGAACCACCACACTGCCCTCCAGCTGGGCTGTGCCGTTCTACCTCCCCACCAACAGTGCTCAGGTACCTCCATTTCTCCACATTTTCTCCAGCACTTGTATCCCTCTGTTTATTTTTTTAACATTTTATTCACACACCATACAATCCACCTTAAGTAAACAATCAATGAGTCCCAGTATAATTACATAATTATGCATTTACCACCACAATCTATATGAGGACATTTACATATCTTCCTGAAAGAAACAGAAAGAGGAAAAAAATGAAGAATAAAAATACAAAAGATAGAAGAAAAATAAAAATAAAATACGATGAAAAGGTCAGACAACATCACCACCACCAAGAATCCCGTATCAGTCCCTTATATCTCCCTCTTAGAGACACTTAACCTTGGTATATTGCCTTTGTTACAGTTAGTGGAAGCATCTCACAATGTTTCCGTTAACAATAGACTCTAGTTTGCATTCACTGTATTTTTCCCCAATGCCATCCATTTTCAATGTTGACATTCCATTGCAATGTTGACATTCATTTGTTCTCCCTCATTTAAAAACATTCTTTTGTGCATTTAATCACCATCACTGACCACTCAGGTTTCACTAAGTTATGCATTCTCAGTCTTTATCTTCTGTCTTTCCTTCTGGTGTCACACTTGCCCTTAGCCTTCCTCTTTCAACCATACTCACACTCATCTTTGTTCAGAGCACTTACAATATTGTGTTACAATCACACACTATTGTGCTCTCCATTCCATTTCTGGATCTATACAGTCAATCCTGTTGACCCGTCTATACTCCTTCACCATCAAATGCCTGATCTCTAACCTCTTCCTATCTCCTGATAACCTGTATTCTCAACTGTAAGATTTTGCTCATCAATGTTAGTCCATATTAGTGAGACTATACAGTACCCATTCTTTTGTTTCTGGCTAATTTTGCTCAATTTAATGTTTACTGTCTACCATTTTGTCTTTTATATGTCATATTTTATTTTTATTTTTTCCCTCTTTTTACCCTTACTGATAGTCTTCATTTCTGCACTCTTCCCCAAACCTCTCTCTACTGTCTTTTCCTATCTGTCTGTAGTGCTCCCTTTAGTATTTCTTGTAGAGCAGGTATCTTGTTCAAACTCTGTCTGAAAATATTTTAAACTCTTCCTCATGTTTGAAGGGCAGTTTTCCCAGATACAGAATTCTTGGTTGGCAGTTTTTCTCATTCAGTACCTTAAATATATCATACCTTCTCCCCTCCATGGTTTCTATTAAGAAATCTGCACATAGTCTTAGCGAGCTTCCTTTGTAGGTGATGGATCACTTTTCTCTTGCTGCTTTCAGAATTCTTTGTCTTTGACATTTGATAATCTGATTATTAGGTGTCTTGGAGTCAGTCTACTTCTATCCTGTTTTGGGTATGCTGCATTTCTTGGATCTGTAATTTTATGTCTAAATTTTTATTGATTATTTCTTCCATTATTATTTCTGCCCCTTTTCCCTTCTCTTCTCCTTCTGGGACACCTATGACATGTATATTCATGTGCTTTGTTGTCATTCATTTCCCTGAGAACCTGCTCATATTTTTCCATTCTTTTCCCTATCGTTCTTTTGTGTGTAGGATTTCAGATGTCCTGTCTTCCAGTTCACAAATCCTTTCTTCTGTCTCTTCAAATCTCCTGTTGTATGTCTCCATTATGTTTTTCATCTCTCCTATTGTGTCTTTCATTCCCATAAGTTCTGCCAATTGTTTTTTCAAACTTTAAAGTTCTTCCTTATCTTTCCCAGTGTCTTCTTTGTATCCTTAATCTCTTTTGCATATCTTCCCTCAACTTGTTGATTTGGTTTTTGAATTGATTTAGGAGATTTGTTTAATTAATAATGAGTTGTTTCAATTCCTGTATCTCAGTTGAAGTGTAAGTTTGTTCCTTTGACTGAGCCATATCTTCATTTCTCCTAGTGTGCCTTGTAATTTTCTGTTGTCTAGGCATCTGGTTTCCTTGATTACCCCAATCAGATTTTCCCAGAACAGACAGACCCAGGTCTCAGGAGGAGGCTGTGTTCAGTACCAGGTTTCTCTGAGGGTGAGACCCAGCAGGTTGTCAGACTTTCCTGTGAGGCCTCTAGACTCTGCTTTTCCTGTCCTGCCCAGCAGATGGTGTTTGTCAGCCCACAGCTCCCCACAGTGTATTTAATTATCAGTGGACCCTGTCCCGGCCAGGGTTCAAGGGTGTCAGAAGCCACGCTTAAGCTTTTTCTGCCCCCCAACCCCCACCTCAGGCCCTGGGGACTGAGTTCCCTGAGGGAGGGCTGCCACTTGAGCTGGAGCCAGCCCCCCTTTTCTTAGGGAAGATACACCCTTTAGGGAGTCATCTCCTACTCTTGAATTCCTCCTTTGTCTCTCTGACTCATCTTAACTTCTCTCTTGCCTGGGTCTGAGTTGACAATTGAAAATGCCTGACGCTGTCTCTAATGAGCTACTTGGAATGGGAGGGAAAAAAAAAAAGTAAAAGAGAGGAAGTCCCTTTTCAGAGCCAGTCCCCAAGCCCCCAGTTTCGCTGGTTGACTGCTGTTTGTACCCAGTTCTCCCTGCCCCTTTTCTTGGGACACACCCATTTTCCAGTATTCTCTCAGCCGTCTTCAAAAGCCTGTTCTTATTTATCATTTTTTCCCACCCACCTCGCCTCCTCTCTGCTGGGAGGAACCTCGGGTAACTTTCCTGATTGCTGCAGGCTTATCGGCGCTTGTAGCTTGTGTTCACCGTTCCAAATCTGTTAATTAAACCACAACTGGAGCTTGTGTGAGTTACTTTCCCTCACACCAGGGAGCCTGCTTATTTTTTCTTTTTATCATTTTTTATTGTAGAATATAACATACATACATAAAAGTGATAACTTCCCAAGTGCAATTTAACAAGTAGAGAGCAAATTACTAAGAATATTATAGGTTACAATTCCACAGTTTCAGTTATTTCCTTGTTTTGAAATAGAACATATATACAAAAAGGTAATATCTTTCAAAGTATGATTTAAGTAGTACATGTATAGGAAATTTTCAAAGTTATTATGAGTTATAGTAACATAGTTCCAGTCATTTCCTTATTGTGAAATCTAACATATATACATAAAGGTACAGCTTTCAAATTACAATTTAACAAGTAGCTATAGAACAAATTTCAAAGGATGCTATGGGTTACAGTTTCACCATTTCAATTCTTTCCTCCTAACTATTCTAATACCCTGGCAATTAAGAAAAATTATATAGATTCAGTATTTGTAATCCTTCTTAAATTCCATCTTGTCTGTTACTACCCCTTCCTCTAGTTGAATCATTTTCCCTTCAGGGATGTCTAGGCAGTGACCACCCTAACCTGTTCATGTTGAAAACGGGTGTAGACTTTATGAGCAAAGGGGACGCATCTAGTTGATGTTCTTGAAGAGGCTGTTGCCTCTGGGTTTCAGGACTTAGCAGGCATAGGGGCATTCTGAAGGATTTAAGTTTCTGATGAATTAACTTAGTGAGTGAAACTTTATAGAATGTGGTATTCCTATTATAGTCCCTCACATGCAAGGTGTAGATTTTTCCCATGTACGCTTCTGTTGTCAACTCTGTGCCAGTGTCATACCTTAGAGGTGTATCATGCAAGCACCTATCTATATTTGTGGTGCTGATCAGTGGAAACATGCCTTTAAACAACCCCTTTCCTTCCTATTTGCCTTCATTACAGCTCTGATACTTACAATCCCATTAATAATCGATTTTTCCTGCAATTTTTTCTTTGACCCATTGGTTGTTTAGGAGTGTGTTGTTCAACCTTCATATATTTGGGGAAGATCTGGTTCCTTGGTGGCTGTTGATTTCTGGTTGCATTCCATTGTGGTCAGAGAATGTGCTTTGAATCATTTCAATCTTTTTAAATTTATTAAGAATTTTTTTGTGCCCCAACATATAATCTATCCAGGAAAACATTCCATAGGCACTAGAGAAAAATGTGTATTCTGGCATTTTGGTATATAATGAATGATCTATGTATGTCAATTAAGTAGAATTCATTTATCATATTATATTTATGTTTTCCAATTTTCTTATTGGTCCTGTCTAGTTCTATCTATAGAAGAGAGTGGTGTATTGAAGTCTCCCACTATTATTGTAGACGTGTCTATTGCTCCCTTCAGTTTAGCCAATGTTTGTCTCATATACTTTGAAGCTTCTTGATTGGGTACATAAATATTTATGATTATTTCTCCTTGGTGAATTATCCCTTTAATTAATATATAGTGTCCTTCTTTATCTCTTATGACATCTTTGTATTTAAAGTATATTTTGTCCGATATTAGTATAGCTACCCCAACTTTCTTTTTTTTCTTTAATTCAATTTTATTGAGCTATATTCACATATGATACAGTCATCCAAAGTGTACAATCAGTTGTTCAAATTACCATCATATAGTTGTTCATTCATCACCCCAATCTACTTTCTGAACATTTTCCTTGTACAAGAAAAAGTGAAAATAAGAATAAAAAAAAAATAAGAATAAAAAAAGAAAACGCAAATCATCCCCCCACCCACCCTATTTTTCCTCTAGTTTTTTGTCCCCATTTTTCTACTCATCCATCCATATACTGGGTAAAGGGGGGTGTGATCCACAAGGTTTTCACAATCACACTGTCACCCCTTAAAATCTACATTGTTATACAATTGTCTTCAAGAACTAAGGGTTGCAGTTTGGTAGTTTCAGGTGTTTACTTCTAGCTATTCCAATACATTAAAACCTGAAAAGGGTTATCTATATAGTGCATAAGAATGTCCACCAGAGTGACCTCTCAACTCCATTTGAAATCTCTCAACCACTGAAACTTTATTTTTTTTCATTTTGCATCCCCCTTTTGGTCAAGATGTTCTCAATCTCACGGTGTCGGGTCCAGATTCACCTGGACGGGAGTCATATCCCATATTGCCAGGGAGATTTACACCCCTGGGAGTCAGGTCCTACGTAGAGAGGAGGGCAGTGAGATCACCCGCCAAGCTGGCTTAGCTAGAGAGAGAGGGCCACATCTGAGCAACAAAGAAACACTCAGGGGGAGACTTAGGCACAGTTATAAGCAGGTTTAGACTCCTTTGCAGTAACAAGCTTCATAAGGGCAAGCCTCAAGAAAGAGGGCTTAGCGCATCAAACCGCCAGGCCTCAATGTTTGTGAGAACATGAGTTCTCATCCAGGTGAGGAAACCCAAAATCTCTGCATTTTTCCCCAGCTCCTCAGGGGGCTTTGCATGTTTTATCTTCATTGCCTTTTTTTTTTTTTAACTTTCAAAAAATTAAAAAAAAAATAAAAAAACATTTTAAACAAAATCAAAACAAAGGAATAAGAAAAAACAACCTAAAATAACTACATTACATCCAACATGTTCCTACTCTACCCCAAGAAAATAAAGAGACTATAATCCAGCAAAGAAATAAGAAAAACAAATTAACAAACCATAGTCATTCCTGAGCATTCCCAGAACATTAAGTTTACCCACAATAACTTATTTGTTCTTACTAGATTATCATTCCCCCTTCACTATTTGCTGTCTTTGGCTAGGTCCTCTACATTCTACAATACAAACCACTTATCTTATGTTTTCGGTGTTCACATTAGTGGTAACATACAATATTTCTTTTTTTGTTCCTAGCTTATTTCGTTCAGCATTGTCTTCAAGATTCATCCATGTTGTCATATGTTTCATGACATTGTTCCTTCTTACTGCCTTGTAGTATTCCATCGTGTATATATACCACATTTTGTTTATCCACTCATCTGTTGAAGGACATTTGGGTTGTTTCTTTCTCTTGGCAATTGTGAATAATGCTGCTATGAACATTGACATGCAGATACCTGTTCGTGTTCCTGCTTTCAGATCTTCCAGGTATATACCGAGAAGGGCAATTGCGGGATACAAGGGTAACTATATATCTAGTTTTCTAAGGAACTGCCAGACCGTCTTCCAGTGTGGCTGTACCATTATACAGTCCCATCAGCAATGAATAAGAGTTCCAATTTCTCCACATCCTCTCCAGCATTTGTACTTTTCTGTTTGTTTAATGGCAGCCACTCTAATTGGTGTGAGATGATACCTCACTGTGGTCTTAATTTGCATCTCCTTAATAGCTAGTGAAGCTGAACATTTTTTATGTGTTTTTTTGGTCATTTGTATTTCATCTTCAGAGAACTGCCTTTTCATATCTTTTGCTCATTTCATAATTGGGCTGTTTTATTGTCGTTGAGTTGCAAGATTTCTTTATATATGCAAGATACCAGTCTTTTGTCAGATACATAGTTTCCAAATACTTTTTCCCATTGAGTTGGATGCCTCTTCACCTTTTTGACAAATTCCTTTGAGGTAAGGAAGCTTTTAAGTTTGAGGAGTTCCCATTTATCTATTTTTCTTTTGATGCTTGTGCTTTGGATGTAAGGTCTAGGAAGTGAACTCCTAATACAAGGTCTTGAAGATGTTTCCCTACATTATCTTCTAGGAGTTTTATGGTACTGTCTCTTACGTTGAGGTCTTTAATCCATTTTGAATTAATTTTCGTGTAGGGTGCGAGGTTAGGGTCCTCTTTCATTCTTTTGGAGATGGAAATCCACCTCTCCCAGCCCAATTTGTTGAAAAGACTGTTATGTCCCAGTTCAGTGGTTTCAGGGTCCTTATCAAAAATCACTTGACTGTAGATCTTGCGGTCTATCTCTGAATTCTCAATTTGATTCCATTGATCAATGTCTATCTTTCTGCCAGTACCATGCTGTTTTGACAACTGTGGCTTTATAATAAGCTTCAAAGTCAGGGAGTGTAAGTCCTCCCGCTTCAATTTTCTTTTTTAAAATGTTTTTGGCAATTCAAGGCATCTTCACCTTCCAAATAAATTCGATAACTAGCTTTTCCAAGTCTGCAAAGTAGGTTGTTGGAATTTTGATAGGGATTGCATTGAATCTGTAGATGAGTTTGGGTAGAATTGACATCTTAATGACATTTAGTCTTCCTAACCATGAACAAGGAATATTTTTCCATCTTTTTACATCCCTTTCTATTCCTTTTAGTAAAGTTACGTAGTTTTCTATGTATAGTCTTTTACATCTTTGATTAAGTTTATTCCTAGGTATTGGATTTTTTTAGTTGCTATTGAGAATGTTGTCTTTTTCTTGAGTGTCTCTTCAGTTCAGTCATTTCTAGTGTATAGGAACACTACTGACTTATGTACATTAATTTTGTATCCCGCTACATTGCTAAATTTGTTTATTAGTTGAATCAAGTAACTGTGTCATCAATTTCTCAGGGTTTTCCAGATATAAGATCATGTCATCTACATATAATGACAGTTTTACTTCTTCCTTTCCAATTTGGATGTTTTATTTGTTTTGCTGGATTGCTCTGGCTAGCACTACTAGCACCGTGTTGAATAACAGTGTGACAGCGGGCATCCTTGTTCCTGATCTTAAGAGGGGAGGCTTTCAGTCAATCGCCATTGAGTACTATGCTGGCTGTGGGTTTTTTATATATGCCCTTTATCATATTGAGGAAGTTTTCTTTAATTCCTACCTTTTGAAGTCTTTTTATCAAAAAAAGATGTTGGATTTTGTCAAATGCTTTTTCAGCATCTATTGAGATGATCATTTGATTTCTCCCTTTTAATTTGTTAATGTGTTGTATTACATTGATTGACTTTCTTATGTTGAACCATCCTTGCATGCCTGGAATGAACCCCACTTGGTCATGGTGTATGATTTTTTTAATGTGTCTTTGGATTCGATTTGCAAGTATTTTGTTGAGAATTTCTGCATCTATATTCATTAGGGAGATTTGCCTGTAGTCTTCCTTTCTTGTAGCATCTTTACTTGGTTTTTGTATTAGAGTGATGTTAGCTTCATAAAATGAGTTAGGTAGTGTTCCATTTTCTTCAGTGTTCTGAAAGAGTTTAAGATTGGTGTCAGTTCTTTCTGGAAAGTTTGGTAGAATTCCCCTGTGAAGCCATCTGGCCCTGGGCATTTATTTGTGGGAAGCCTTTTGATGACTGATTGGATCTCTTTGCTTGTGATTGGTTGGTTGAGGTCTTCTGTTTCTTCTCTGGTCAGTCTAGGTTGTTCATGTGTTTCCAGGAAGTTTTCCATTTCCTCTACATTATCTCATTTGTTGGCATACAGTTGTTCATAGTATCCTCATAATTTTTTAAGTTTCTTCAGGATCCACAGTAATGTTGCTTCTCTCATTTATTATATTGTTTATTTGGGTCTTCTTTCTCTTTGATTTTGTCAGTCTAGCTAGGGGCTTGTCAATCTTGTTGATCTCAAAGAACCAACTTTTGGTATTATTTATTCTGCTTTTTTTGTTCTCTATGTCATTTATTTCTGCTTTAATACTTGTTGTTTCTTTTCTCCTACTTGGGTTAGGGTTAGTTTGCTGTTCATTTTCTAGCTTCTTCTGTTGTTCCATTAGTTCTTTGATTTTAGCTCTTTCTTCCTTTTTAATGTATGCATTTAGAACTATAAATTTCCCCAATACTGCCTTTGCTGCATCCCATAAGTTTAGATATGTTGTGTTCTCATTTTCATTCATCTCTATATTTTTAGCAATTTCTTTTGCTTTGCTGTTACTTCTCTAACCCACTGACTGTTTAGGAGTGTGTTGTTTAACCTCCAGATATTTGTGAATTTTCTAAGTCTCTGATGGTTATTGACTTCTAATTGTATTCCATTATGATCTGAGAATGTGCTTTGAATAATTTCAATTTTTTAAATTTATTGAGGCTTGTTTTATGGCCCAGCATATGATCTATTCTAGAGAGTTCCATGAGCACTAGAGAAGAATGTATAGCCTGGCCATTTGGGATGTAATGTTCTATATATGTCTGTTAATTCAAATTCATTTATCAGATTGTTTAGGTTTTCAGTTTCTGTATTGGTCCCCTGTCTGGCTGATCTATCTATAGGAGAGAGTGATGTATTGAAGTCTCCCACAATTATTATGGAAACATCTATTGCTTCCTTTAGTTTTGCCAATGTTTGTCTCATGTATTTCGGGGCACCTTGATAGGGTGCATAAACAGTTATGATTGTTATTTCTTCTTGCTGAACTGTCCCTTTTATTAGTATGTAGTGACCTTCTTTGTCTCTCATAACATCTTTGCATTTTAAGTCTCTCTATCTGAGATTAATATTGCTACTCCTGCTTTCTTTTGGCTGTAGCTTGCATGAAACATTTTTTTCCATCCTTTCACTTTCAATTACTTTGTGTACCTGTGTCTAAGATGAGTCTCTTGTAAGCAACATATTGATGGTTCATATTTTCCAATCCATTCTGCCAATCTATGTCTTTTAATTGGGGAGTTTAATCCATTCACATTCGATGTTATTACTGTGAAGGCATTTCTTGAATCAGTCATCCTATCCTTTGGTTTATGTTTCTCAGATATGTTTTTTCCCTCTCCCTTAATTTCCTTTAATGTACTCTTACTAAATATCTTCAGTTCTGAACCTTTCTCCATACCCCCTCTCCTTTCTTGGTTTATCTGGCGGTAGGGCTCCTTTAGTATCTCAAGTAGGGCAGGTCTCTTGTTAGCAAATTCTCTCAGCATTTGTTTGTCTGAAAAATTGAAGCTCTCCCTCAAATTTGAAGGAGAGCTTCACTGGATGAAGAATTCTTGGTTGGCAATTTTTCTCTTTCAAAATTTTAAATATGTCATTCCATTGCCTTCTTGCCTCCATGGTGGCTGCTGAGTAGTCACTTCTTAGTCTTATGTTGTTTCTCTTGTATGTGGTGAATTGCTTCTCTTTGCTTTCAGAACTTGCTCCTTCTCATCAGCATTTGACAATCTGATCAGAATATGTCTCGGAGTGGGTTTATTTGGATTTATTCTGTTTGGAGTTCGTTGTGCACCTATGATTTGTGTATTTATGTTGTTTAGAAGGTTTGGGAAGTTTTCCCCAACAATTTCTTTGAATACTCTTCCTAGACTTTTACCCTTCTCTTCCCTTCTGAAACACCAATGACTCCTATATTTGTGCGCTGTATGTTGTCCATCATATACCTGAGATCCATTTTGATTTTTTTTCAAAATTTTTCACCATTCTTTCTTTTGTACTTTCACTTTCCATTCTGCCCTCCTCCAGCTCACTGATCCTCTCCTCAGCTTCCTCTAATCTAGTACTGTGTGTATCCAGCATCTTTTTAATTTGATTAACAGTTTCTTTTATTTCCATAAGATCATCTATTTCCTTTTTTTTACTCTTGCAAATTTTTCTTTATGTTCTTCCAGGGTCTTCATTATGTCCTTTATATCCTGTGCCATGATCTTGTTGTTTGTAATTAGTTCTTCAATTAACTGCTCCAAGTACTGTGTCTACTTGGATCTTCTGATTTGGGTGTTTGGGTCTGGGTTATCCATATCTCCTTGTTTCTTCATATGCTTTAAAATTTCCTGTTGTTTTTGTCCTCTTGGCATTTGCTCATCTTGATAGGGTTCTTTTAGGGTATGTAGACTTATTTGAACAATAGTCTCTAATTTGTCAGAGCTACAGCTTGGTGGGGTGCACTTTTTCTGACTTACCAGCAGATGGTACCCCCGAACCACCTATTACCCTCAAGCCAGTTCTCTCCAGCTTTGTCTATGTGGTGAATGTGGTCTGAATCTTGTGGGGGCCAATCAGTGCACCAGATTTCTGTGTGCAGTTGGTGCTGCCAGTCCTGAATGTGTGGGGTGTGTCTGAGCACTTAGGGAGGGAGGGCGGCTTTAAGAATCAAATCTCCCCAGTGTTCCTGGAGACTAAAAGCTGTTGCAGGAGTCTAAACCTTCAGCTCAGTCTCCCCAGCCTGTCTCTGCCACAGATGCACAAGTCCCTGGTATTGGTGTAGGGCCCCTGGATTTCCATGTGGGTCCCACATCCAAGCTGTGCCCTCCAAGGGCCTCTGTGGAGGGAAACTGCACAATGTCACAGGTGAACGCAGTCCCCAAGGGAAGCTCTGGGCAGCTGTGCCATGCAGGGGCGTTGTAATTTCCCCCTTTCATGGACCCCTGCCTTCCTAGCTATGGGCAATTAGTTGTGGGTGTATGAAACACTATCGTGCATGCCAGATACTAAGGAGGGTGCCCGGAGTGTGGAAGGTACTCCCTGTCGCAGTCGACTGCACAGCATAGCTCCAGGCTGCGGCACTGTGCAGGGCGTTCCCAGCCCGCAGAGAAGATGGCTGTATGGGGCATGGTAATTTCCCCCTTTCGCTGACCTCTGCCTTCCTAGCTCCGTGATAATTAGCTGTGGATGTGCGAAAGGCTACTGTCCATGCCAAATACTGAGGCAGATGCCCAAGGCGTGGAAGGCACTTTCCACCGCGCTTGACTTGCATGGCTCTTGCTGCCAGATCTGCAGCCACTTTTGGGGTCTTTAATCCATCTCCAAATGCCAAATCCCAGTTTCTCCTGACCACGGCGTGGCTGCTGGTTCCCCAACAGCCTCAATCACTCATTTCTGAACACAGACTCTTGGTTTGACCAAGTGCACAGTCCCTGTGGATTCAGCAGGCCCTATCTAGCCAGTACAACACTAGAACTGTTATTCTGGTGCACTTTCTGTCTTTTATCTAGTGTTTTTCATGGAGACGTTTTTTGCCCTGTCTTTCCTAATCCGCCATCTTGCCTCTCTCTTGCCAATGGTATTACATCGGATATTATTTCCCCAGCTTTCTTTTGATTGCAGTTTCTGTGGAATATTTTTTCTATCCTTTCTCATTCTTTGTATCTTAGGGTCTAAGATGAGTCTCTTGTAAACAGCATATTGCTGGGTTATAATTTTTAATCCGTTCTGCCATTCTGTATCTTTTAATTGGAGAGTTTAACCCATTTATACTCGAAGTTATTAGTGTGAACGGTGTTCTTCAATCAGCCATCTTATCCTTTAGTTTTTAGTTGTTAGATCTATTTTTTTCCCTGTCCTTTTTTTCCCTTTAAGTTATCGTTACTAATAGCTCTTCACTTCTGTGCTCTTCTCCAAACCTCTCTCTGTTCTTTTTTACTCAGCTGGTAGAGTCCCTTTGGTATTTCTTGCAGGTCAGGTCTCTTGTTAACAAATTCTCTCAGTGTTTGTGAAAATTTTAAACTCTCCTTCAGTTTTGAAGGAGAGTTTTGCTAGATAAAGAATTCTTGGGTGGCAATTTTTCTCTTTCAGAAAGTTAGATGTCATACCACTGCCTTCTTGCCTCCATGGTGCCTGCTGAGTAGTCAGTACTTAGTCTTATGTTGTTTCTCTTGTATGTGGTGAAACGCTTCTCTCTTGCTGCTTTCAGAAGTCTCTCCTCTTCAGCATTTGACAGTCTAATCAGTATATGCCTTGGAGTAGGTTTATTTGGATTTATTCTTTTTCAAGTTCTTTTGGCATCTTTAATTTGGATATTTATGTTGTTTAGAAGGGTTGGGAAGTTTTCCCCAACAATTTCTTCAGATACTCTTCCTAGCCCTTTACTCTTCTCTTCCCCTTTCTGAAACACCAATGATTATTTTATTTGTGTGCTTCATGTTGTCCATCAATTCCCTAAGATCCATTTCAAATTTTTCGATTTTTTTAACCATTTGTTCTTTTTTGCTTTCACTTTCAATCATCCAATTTTCGAGGTTGCTAATTCATTCCTCTACTTCAAATCTGGTGCTGTGTGTCTCAAGAATATTTTTAATTTGATTGACAGCATCTTTTATTTCCATAAGATCTAGGTTATTTACTCTTGCAAATTCTTCTATGCTATTCTAGGGTCTTCTTCATGTCCTTTATATTGTGAGCCATAATATTAATGTTTATGTGTACTTCTTTGATTAATTGTTCCAAATTTTGGTTCTCTTCTGGCTTCTTAATTTGTTCATTTGGTTTGTCCGTATCTTCTGTATCCTTATGTGCATTGTAATTTTCTGCTGGCTTCAGGGCATTTGCTTGTCTTGATAGAGTTATTTTGGGAAGTGCAGAATTGGGTATTTATATATAATTTGGTGTGCTGGAGTGCAGTTTCCCAGACCTACCAGCAGGTAGCACTCTTGCACAGCTTGCTGGAGTGCAGTTTCCAAGTCCAGCAGCAGGTGGCCTTCCAAGTGAGTCTTCCCTGAACTTCTGTGTGGTGGGTGGAGCCCAAACCTGGTGGGGAGCCAGTCAGTGCACTGGATCTCCGTTTGCACTGGGGAGTCCTGGTGCTGCAATGTGGGCCCTGAGCAGGCAGGTAGGGAGCCTGATCAAGGGCACCCCGCAGGTGAGACATGGGCCCTCCCTGCCGGTTCTGTGCCTGCCATGCACCCACAAGTCTCTGGGGTGTGGGATGGGCTCCTGATCACTGGTATGGCAAATCTCCCTTCACCGCTTCTCACCATTGCAACCTCCGGACTTCCATGGGGGAGAACAGCCACCACCCACTAGGTTTCCTCACGGGAGCTCCCTGCTGTCTGGCTGTGGAGGACTACCCCCAGCAAACCATCACGGTAGATGGGGTAGGGTTAGGGTTAGCTGCTCACTCCCTTGCCTGGCGGTGGTTTTGCTTCTGCCGGCCTGGGGGCAGGGGTGCGGTCTGGACGGGGAACACACTCACCCCATTCCTCCAGCTGCCGTCTCTCCTCTGTTTTTGTTGGGTGTCCCCTGCACGTACTGTGGGGGACCCTCTATAGCTAGTCATACCCTGGAACTGCAGTCTCTGGTGTTCTCCGGCCTCTTTCTAGTTACTGTGATGGAGGAGAAGCCAGTCCACCTCACCTACTCTGCTGTCTTCCCGAAGGCTTCAGCCTTTTTTCCATGGAAAAAAGTGTTACAGCTTAGCCTGCCATGCCGGTGTGGGAGGGGCACCAGCTCTGCAGTGTGTGGAGCTTTACTTACAGTTCTATGCTGCGATCTCAGCCGCTTCACCTGTTCCAGGCTATTTACCAGTTGCTCTAGAGGACCAACTAAATTCCACCCCTCTCTATGCCCCCATCTTGCTCCGCCTCTCTAGTATATTTTTAACCTGATTCAGTGTCTTTTATTTCCATAAGATCTATTTTTTCATTTACTCTTTCGAATAATTCTTTGTAGTCTTCTAGAATGTTCTTGATTTCCTTTATGTTTTTAGACATCTTGCTAAAGTTTTAGAGATTTGTTTGTACTTCAATTGCTTGTTTGTTTGGTTTGTCCACATCTTCTAGGTTTGTGTGATTTTTTAGTGCTTTGTGATTTTTTGTTGGCTTTGGGACATTTGCTTTTCTTAATGAGGTTATTTTTGGAAATGCACGATTATTTGAGCATTTAATTGTAAACTGGGAGAGCCACAGCTTGCTGGAGTGCAGTCTCGCTGTCCTCCCACTACGCTGGTCTTCCTTGAACTTCTGCATGCCCAGCTCCCTGCCTGCCATGCACCGTGAGTCTCTGCTGTGCGTGGGGGCTCCTGAAACACTGGCATGGCGCCCTCTTGTTTCTCTGCCTTTTGCCAGTGCACACCCGTGACTTCCATGGTGGAGAGCAAATGCTGCCTCCCAGGTTCCCTAATGGGAGGTCCTGGCTGTGTCTGTGGTTGATGAGACCCCCAGCTAACTGCTAAGGTAGGTGCCCAGGAGCAGAGAGCCACGGCTCACTCCACTGCCTGAAGGTCGTCTTGCTGCTGCCGGCCCGGGAGGGGGACCTGGCCAAACACACTCCTTCCCTTGAGGCGCCATCTCTCCATGTTTTTCTCCACGTCCCCTTCACATACTGTGCAGGACCCTGTTTGTCCGGTCACACCCTGAAACCACGGTCCCAGGCGTCCTCCAGCCCCTCTCTAGTTTCTTCCACGGAGAATTCCGTTCTGCCTCACCCACTTCACCATCTCCCCAGAAGTCTAATCCATATTAATGTCTTTTATTAGGGTTCCAAATTTTCAGTCATTATTTCCTCAAGAATTCCTTCCCTCCTTTTCCCTTCTCCTTCTGGGACTTCTGTGATGCACATATTTGGTGCTTTGTATTGTCAATGATTTCCCTGAGCCCCTGCCATCATGTTACCCATTATCCTGTGTTCTGCGCGTATTACTCACTTTTATCATGTTTCCCATTCCTTGGTCTCAACTTTATCGGGTATCTGTTCATCATGTTACTCACTTGTATAGTTACAAGATCAAGTGTAATGCCTGCCATTGAGGACTACTCAAAAATATTGGAACCAACAGGTGACTACGTGGCATTTTTTGCATCTGTTCATTTGAAATTTCTCTCGTAGCACTAGACTGTATTACTTTATTTATAATCATTTATTCTAAATGCATCACAATGAGCCATATTGGACAGGCTGAAGGGAGAAGGTAAACTAGGAAAGTAAGTGGTTCTCCTGGGGGGTGGGAGTGTCTGTGATAAATTGTCATTACAGGGAGTCCAGGTGATGTTCTACTGATCTGGGAGTTATTTACCCAATCATTTACTATAACATGATAGGCTTTCTAGTTATTTGCTAAATTGTACAAACATCATAAGCCTAGTCTGTAAATCTGTTATATTTAGCAATAGAAATTACACCTTTGACGCTCACCATTGTATCTCAGATGAAAAGTAGGGGGCTGGGGAGACCCTCGTCTTGATGTGATCTTCCATCACACCTTGATGGGGCTGTCCTATATACTTTGGTGTGAATTTGAGAATACTGTGCTTTCTTCTTTGGAAACGTCACCTGTTGGGTTCTGATGGACTCCAATAAATGACAGCCCCGTTTTCCATTCAGGTACAGAACCAATTAAGAGGTATTTTTGGAGGCGGGGCAAGATAGCAGAGTGGTGAGGTGTGAAACCTAGTTACTCCTCTAGGGCAGCTGGTACGTAGCCAGGGGCTGGTGGCCCTCCCCCGTAGGCACAGCAGACTATCTTGGAGCTGATACCCCAAGGGAAAAAGAAAATTCTGTCCTGGGCGCAAGGAGAGGGGCTCAACTCGGAGCTTTTATTCAGCAACCTGTATTTGTTAAGTAATACTGCAGTTGGTTCCAAGCACAGATAAACCAGGAGCGGGCACCAATGGAGCTGGGAGGAATCCGTCTGGCAGAGAGGAGGCAGGGCTGACAACAACGACAAAAAAGATTTTTGGAGTTGGAAGTGTTCAGAATACTGGAAAAGGGCTATGCTCCAAGAAAAAGGGGCACATAGAGATGGTTACCAAATCAGGCTTCCAAACCCAGAGAGCAAGGGTCCGGCTCTGAAAAGGGTTTCTTTTTCTGTCTTACTCTCTGACTCTGTATCTTTCTCCTTTTCTTTAGCCATCAGAGCTCCTGTTTCAGGACTGCTATGGGCAAGAGCGGAATTGAGATTTAAATTTGAGAATAACAATTCAGGTGAAAAAGATAATAGCCTAAAAGGTTTTCTTTCTTTTTCTTTTTCCTCTTTCTGAAATAACTATTCTAAGTAGCTCATAACAGAAAGCCTCAGATATTTGCAGTTGGTCTCTGGATCCAGGCAAGGGTGGAGCTAAGATAGGTCTCAGAGACAAAGCAATAAGTCTAGTGGGTGTAACTTCCCCAAGACAAGGGGGGCAAGCCCAGCTCCAGTGGCAGCCCTCCTTCAGGGAACACAGACCCCAGGGGCTGGAAAACAGAAACCAGCTTGAGTCAGGCATGCCCCTGGCAGGAACAGAGTCTGCAGAGAATTAAAGGAACCTGTGGCACCTCTTTACACTGGTGGGGAGCTGTGGGCTGACAAGCGCCACCTGCTGGACAGGACAGGAAAAGCAGTCTAGAGGCCTCACAGGAGCGTCTCATTCTCAGAGAAACTCCATACCCTCCTCCTGAGACCTGGGCCTCTCTGGACTGGGAAAATCTGATTGGGGTCAATCATATCTGGGGAGACCCACTCGCAAAAATGTTACATAGTGGCAGGGCAAGAACCAGAAAAACGAGGAGAAAAATTCTGATCAACTAAACAAAAACTAAGTTAGAGGTCTAGAATAAGTTGAACTGCATGCCAAAGAACAGATAAAGAACAAAGCCAGCCAACAAGAAAACCTTATGTAAAAGAGGGAAAACGAACTCCAGAATAAACTAATCAAGAAAATCAGATGCCTAGACAGCTAAAAATAACCAGCCATACTAGGAAATTCAAAAATATGGACCAGTGTAAGGAAAAAACTAACACTTCAACTGAGATACAAGAATGAAAACAATAATCGAACAAATCTAAATCAATTAAAAAGTCAAATTAATGAACTGAAGGAAGAGATGGCAAGAGATGAAGGATATAAAGAAGAAAGTGGAGTAATATGAGGAATTCAGAAGTTTGAAAAAACAAATGGCAGAACTTATGGGACTGAAAGGTACAACAGAAGAGATGAAAAACACATGGAGACTTGCAGCACCACATTTGAAGAGGAAGAAGGATAAGTGAACTAGAAGACAGGACATCTGAAATCCTACACACAAAGTAACAGACAGGAAAAAGAATGCAAAAATATGAGGAGGGTCCAAAAATATGAGGAGGGTCTTAGGGAAGTGAATGACAACATGAAGTTCACGAATATACATGTTATGGGTGTCCCAGAAGGAGAGAGAGAGGAAAGGGGGGAAAAGAATAATAAAAGAAATAATCACTGAAAATTCGCCAACTCTTATGAAAGACATAAAATTACAGAATCAATAAGTATAGCATACCCCGAACAGAACAGATCCCAATAGACCTATTCCAGTACCCTAAGGATCAGATTGTCCAGTGTCAAAAACTCAGAGTTCTGAAACAAGCAAGAGAAAAGTGATCTGTCACATACAAGGGAAGCTCGATAAGACTAGGTACAGATTTCTCTGCAGAAACCATGGAGGCGAGAAGGCAGTGGTATATATTTAAGACACTGAAAGAGTAAAGCTGCCAATGAAGAATTCTATATCTGACAAAACTGTCTTACAAAAATGAGGGAGAGATTAAAATATTATCAAACAGACACTGAGAGATTTTGTGAATAAGAGACCTGAGCTACAGGCTGATAAGAAAGGAGAGAGAGGTTTGGAGAAGACTGTAGAAATGAAGACTATAAGGAAGGGTAAAAGGAGAGAGAGAGAAAAATATGATATGACATATAAAACCCAAAATACAAACTGGTAAAAGAAAGTACTGCCCTTACAGTAATAATACAAAATGTTAATGGATTAAACTCCCCAACAAAAAGACATAAGACTGCCAGAATGGATTTAAAATCAAGACCATCTACATGCTGTCAGCAAGAATCTCACTTTAGACACATGGACAAAAATAGGCTGAAAGTGAAGGCTGGAAAAAGATATTTCATGCAAACAACAACCAGAAAAAAAGCGGGAGTAGTTAGATTAATATCAGTTAAATTAGACTTCAAATGTAAAACATTTAACAGAGACAAAGAAGGACATTGTATATTAATAAAGGGAAAATTCATGAAGAAAACATAACAATCATAAATGTTTATGCACCAAGCCAGAATGCCCCAAAAACTACATGAGCAAACACTGACAACATGGAAGGGAGAAGTAGAAACCTCTATAATGATAGTTGGAGACTTCAATACACCAGTCTCACCAATGGATGGAACATCTAGACAGGATCAGTAAGGACAAAGAGATGTTGAATTGTACGATAAAGGAACTAGACTTCACAGACATTTATAGAACCCTACACCCCACAACAGCAGGATAAACATTTTTCTAAAGTACTCATGGAACATTCTCTAGGATAGACCACATACTGGGTCACAAAGCAAGTCTCAACAAATTTTAAAACACTGATATACAAAAAAGCCTTCTGGGATCATAAAGGAATGAAGCTGGAAATAAATAACAGACAAAAGGTCGGAAAAGTCATAAATATATGGAGGCTACCTAATACACACTTAGACAAACCAGTGGGTAAAGGAATAAATTACTAAATACCTTGAGGCAAATGAAAATGAAAACACAACATATCAAAACTTATGGGATGCAGCAAATGTGGTACTGAGAGGGAAATTTATTGCCCTAAATGCCTATATTAAAAGAGAAGAAAGAGAAAAAATTGAGGAAAAACTGTTCACCTGGAGGAACTAGAGAAAGAACATTAAACTAGCCCAAAGCAAACAGAAGGAAAGAAATAAAGATTAGAGCAGAAATAAATGAAATTGAGAACAGGAAAACAATAGAGAGAATCAACAAAACCAGAAGTTAGTTCTTTGAGAAAATCAATAAAATCGATGGACCCGTAGCTAGGGTAACAACAACAAAAAGTGGATGCAAATAAACACAGTCAGAAATGGGAAAGGGGACATAACTACTGACTCTGCAGAAATAAAGGAGATACTGAGAAGATACTACAAGCAAATATATGCTAATAATGTAGACAACTTAGATGAAATTGATAACTTCCTAGAAAAGCATCAATAACCAACATTGACTCAAGAAGTAAAGAGATTGAGACAGTTATCAGAAGCGCCCATAAAAGAAAAGCTGAGGACCAGATTGCTTCACATGTGAATTCTACCAAGCATTCAAGGAAGA
Organism: Choloepus didactylus; assembly: GCF_015220235.1. NCBI lineage: Eukaryota > Metazoa > Chordata > Mammalia > Pilosa > Megalonychidae > Choloepus > Choloepus didactylus. The sequence goes on along the minus strand of NC_051323.1, from coordinate 74,014,641 downwards.
ATTGATACCAATCCTGTTCAAACACTTCAAAAAAACTGAAGAGGAGGGAAAGCTACCCAACTAGTTCTATGAAACCAACATCACCCTAATACCAAATTCAGACAAAGATACTACAAAAAAAGAAAATAATACACCAATCTCTTTAATGAATATAGATGGAAAGATCCTCAACAAAATACTTGCAAATTGAATCCAGCAGCACATTAAAAGATTTATACACCACGACCACATGGGATTTATTCCAGGTATGCAAGGCTGGTTCAACACAAGAAAATCAATTAATGTAATACATCTCATCAATAAATCAAAGCAGAGGAATCATATAGTCATCTCGATCAATGCAGAAAAGGTATTTGACAAAATTCAACATCCTTTCTTGATGAAGACACTTCAAAGGATAGGAATAGAAGGGAACTTCCTCAATGTGATAAAGGCAATATATGAAGAACCCACAGCTAACGTTATACTCAATGGGGAAAGACTGAAAGCTTTCCATCTAAGATCAGGAACAAGACAGGGATGCCCACTGTCATAATTGTTATTCAACATTGTGCTAGAGGTTCTAGCTAGAGCAATAAGGGGAGAAAAAGAAATAAAAAGCATGCAAACTGGAGAGGAAGAAGTAAAACTTTCACTGTTTGCAGATGACATGATCCTGTATGTAGAAAATCCAGAATAATCTTCAGCAAAGCTATTAGAACTAATCAGTGAATACAGCAAAATGGCAGGCCTCAAGATCAACATGCATAAATTAGTAGTGTTCCTATACACAAGTAATGAGCAACAGGAGGAAATCAAGAAAAAAAATTCTGTTTACAATAGCAACCAAAAGAATCAAGTATTTAGGAATAAACTTAACCAAGGCCACAAAAGACCTATACAGAGAAAACTACAAGAAAATGCTAAAAGATAGCAAACAGGACTTAAAAAAATGGAAGAACATACCTTGTTCATGGATTAGAAGACTAAATATAATTAAGATGTCAATTCTGCCTATACTGATCTATAGATTCAATGCAATACCAATTAAAATCTGAAAAACTTACTTTGCAGAATTAGAAAAACCAATAACCAAATTTATTTGGAAGGGGAAAGTGCCCCAAATAGCCAAAAATATCTTGAGAAAGAGGAACAAAGTGGGAAGTCTCACACTACCTGGTTTTAAAGCATACTACAAAGCTATAGTGGTGAGAAAAAGCTTGGTACTGACCTAAAGATAGATATTCTGACCAATGGAATCAAATTGAGTGTTCAGAAATAGACTCTCATCTATGGACAATTGATCTCTGATAAGGCAGTCAAGCCAAAGCAACTGGGACAGAGCAGCCACTTCAGTAAATGGTGTTTGGGGAAGTAAATATCCATTTCCAAAAGAATGAAAGAGATCTATCTCACACCTTATACAAGAATTAACTCGAAATGGATCAAAAACCTAAACATTAAGGCTAAGACCATAAGACTTTTAGAAGAAAACGTAGAGAAATATCTTAAAGATCTTGTGATAGGAAATGGTTTCCTAGACCTTACTCCCAAAGTGTGAGCAATGAAAGAAAAAAATAGATAAATGGGATCTCCTCAAAATCAAACACTTTTGTACATCAAAGGACTTTGTTAGAAAAGTAAAAGGCAACCTACGCAGTGGGAGACAATATTTGGAAACCACATATCAGGTAAGGGTTTAATATCCCGAATACATAAAGGGATCCTACAACTCAACAACAGAAAGATAACCCAATTAAAAATTGGGCAAAAGACATGGACAGACACTTTTGTGAAGCGGAAATACAAATGGCTCAAAAACGTGAAAAAAAGCTCAACTTCACTGGCTATTAAGGAAATGCAAATCAAAACCACAATGGGATATCATCTCATACCTACCAGAATAGCCATTATGGAAAAAAAAAAAAAAAAAAAAAAAAAAAAAACAGAAAATTACAAGTGCTGGAGAGGATGTGGAGAAAGAGGCACACATTCACTGTTGATAGGAATGAAGAATGGTGCAGCCACTCTGGAAGGCAGTGGCAGTTCCTCAGGAAGCTAAGTATAGATTCTGCCATTTGATCCAGAAATTCCATTACTAGGTATACAGTCAGAGGAACTGAAAGCTAAGACATGAACAGACATTTTTAAACCAATGTTTATAGCAGCATTATTCACGATTGCCAAGAGATGGGAACAGCCCAAATGTCCATCAGTGGATGAGTGGATAAACTAACTGTGGTATATACACATGATGGAATACTATGCAGCTGTAAGACACAACAAAGTCACTGAACATATAATAATGTGGATGAACTTTGAGGACATTAGTTGAGCAAAGTTGGCCAGAAACAAAAGGATCAATAGTATATGGTCTCACTAATATAAATTAACATTAATGAGCCAAGTTTGAGAGTTAAAAGCTGAGAAACAGGTTATCAGGAGATAGAAAGGTAGAAATCGGGCATTTGATGCTGAAGGAGTACAGAATGTTCAACAGGATTGACTGTATAGATCCAGAAATGGATAGCATAATACTGTGTGATGGTAGCACAATATTGTAAGTACACTGAACAAAGATGCCTGTGAGTAAAGCTGAAAGAGGAGGGCTAGGGGCAAGTATGACACCAGAAGGAAAGGATGATGATAAAGACCAAGGGACTGTATAACTTAGTGAAACCTAGAGTGGTCAATGATGGTGACTAAATGTACAAATATAAAAATTTTGTTACATGTGGGAGAACAAATGAATGTCAACTTTGCAAGGTGTTGAAAAAGGGATGATATGGAGAAAAATAGAATCAAAGAAAACTGGAGTCTATGGTTAATAATAACATTGTAATATGCTTCCATTTAATGTAACAAAGGCAATATACCAAAGCTAAATGTGTATGAGGGGATATAAGGGAGTGGTATGGGATTCTTGGTAGTGGTGGTGTTCTCTGACCTTATTATTGTATTGTATTGTATTTTAATTTTTTTTAATCTTTTTTTATTCTTTAAAAAAAGTTTTTTTTGAAGCAATGAATATGTTCAAGTGCTGATTGTGGTGATGAACACACAACTATATGATGACACTGTGAACAACTGATTGTACACTGTGGATAATTGTATGGTATGTGAATATATCTCTATAAAATTGTAGGGAAAAATATGAGCAGAGGGCTACAAGTGCTGGAGAAAACATGGAGAAGGGGATGTACCTATTTACTTTTGGTGGGGAAGCAGAATGGTGTAGCCTATCTGTAGAACAGCATGGTGATTCCACAAGATAAGTATGTGGGTGCCATGTCCTGCAACCTCATTATTGGGTATATAGTTGGAAAATCTGAAAGCAGGGACAAGAATGCACATTTGCACACTGGTGTTTATGGTGGCATTATTCAAGATTTGCAATGGACAGAGGTGGCCAAAGGGTACACTGACTGATGAATAGAATGGTGAACTGTGGTGTACGCATACTATAGAAGGTTGAACAGCTGCAAGAAGGAATGAAGCTGTGAGACATGCAACTAGGTGAATGGATCTTGAGGACAGCATTTTGAGTGCAGTGTGCCAGAAATGAAAAGCAAACATTATAATGCCTCACTAATATGGACTAACTATAATTTGTACACTCTGAGAATTGAATCTTAGAGCACAGGTTATCAGGGGAAGGCTTATTGTAATAGTCCCTAAATTCTTAGATGCTGAACCCTTTGTGTATAACCTGGTTGCTCTCTGGAACTTTGGGTATCTGTGTGACACCTGAAACTCAGAGCTAGAGCTCAGCAGCCATGAATGTCAGTGTTGTCTCATACAGCAACTGTTAAAAAAAGCTGAAAAAGAGTCTAGACTTCAATTAGAGATATGAATGAAGCAGATCTGGTTAGGACTAAGGCAAATCAGGCCAAAAGGTAAAGGACAACACTGACTGTGTTTTAAAACTTCAATTTCTGTGTGGGACCAAAGGAAGAGTTATTTGGTGCAGGATCTATATTTTCTGCAGCACACTAAATAATTTAACTGGTATGGTGAATTTATTCAATCACCATAATTACGTGGGACTTTGAATAGGAAGTGAGATCTGGTAGGTTTGTACAGGTTAGTGTGAAATCCCAATATATCCCAAAGTAGTCTGGGCAGAGAATGAGGGTATATTTGCAGGGACCCCCTGGGGAACTGGGGAAGACTGCAGAAATGTTGGACATCCCCACCTGAGTTGTTACTGATGTTGGTAGGCTAAGCCTACTTAAAATCATGCCTAAGAGTCACCCCCAGAGAACCTCTTCTTTGCTCAGATGTGCCCCCCCCCCCCCCACAAGCCCACAGGGCAGGTGAACTCAATTCTCTACCCCCTATGTGAGACTTGACTCCCGGGGATGAGCCTGGAGAGGACAATGCAAAGGGGAAAGTGAAATGAAACAATATAAATTTCAGTGGCTGAGAGATTTCAAATGGATTTGAGAGGTCACTCTGGAGGGCATTCTTATGTGCTATATAGATATCCCTTTTTAGTTTTTAGTGTATTGGAATAACTAGAAGGAAATACCTGAAACTGTCAAAGTGCAACCCAGTAGCCTTGATTCTTGAAGATGATTGCATAACTATGTAACTTACATTGTGTGACTGTGAAAATCTTGTGGCTCACACTCCCTTTGTCCAGTGTATGGACAAATGAGTAGAAAAATGGGAAAAAAACTAAATGAAAAATAGTGTGGGATGGGACGGATGGAATGTTTTGTGTGTTCTTATTTTTAGAGTAAGGAAAATGTTCAAAAGTTGATTCTGGTGAAGAATGCACAACAAACTATATGATGGTACTGTAAATAGTTGATTGTACACTGTGGATGATTGTAGGGTATGTGAATATATCTCAATAAATTAACTGTAATAAAATCTTAGTGATGAAGTTTCACTGGGGGTGTGGTTTAGACCTACTACACAAGAGGGCTTTCTGATAGTGCCCCCAGTTCAGACCTTCAGAAAGCCACTCATAGGAAAGTTTGAGTCTACAGACACACAGTTGCCCAGAATCACTGTCTCACCCTGCTTTGAGTTTGGGGACCGGTGGGAAAGCTGGAAAACAAATAATCCCTCTGTGCTTGATTAATTATTAGTCCCACTCAGTCAGCAAACATGAGCCAAAGACTGTCACCCATTGGAGGGGGACTAGGGGACAAGAGCACAGAAGTGGAAACAGAGGAGGGGCGGTATTGTTTATTATGATTCCCTCTGTGCAGCTGAGTCTTCCAGGTCTTGGCTGTTGCTCCTGACTGTGCCCTAACCACAGACCACCCACTGCCCGCCTCCTGTTGGCATGATTAAGCCACCACAGAATCTTTCCTCACCTTTTCCAAAAATAAACTCATCATCACCCTCTTCCTCTCACCAGAGCGGGTCCTATTGCTTTCTCATATCTGTTCACAGCTATACTGCTGCCCTCCCCCCAGGCTCACAATCTGATGCCATCTTTGATTTCTGTGCTCTTTTCTACCCTGTAGATTCCGTTTCCATCATGTCCTTTGTTGAACCAAACTGGTGATACCAATTTTTACCTCCAGAATTTGTACTGGTTCATTTTTTAACTGATTTAACTCGGTCCTTTTGTGCTTTCCACAGTCCATCAGTTATGTTCTCTTTTTCCCTAACTCACTCTCCTTCCTCTACTCATATAATTCTTTAAATACAAGGCATCTGTTAGTAACAGTAACCTGCTTGAGAAGGGCACTAGAATGTGATAGAAGTCACTGAATGAACAAACAACAAACCCTAAGGAAGAAAACTATGCCAGATTATTAAAAATGTCCAGTTTTCAACAAATACCATGAGACATGCAAAGAAACAACAAAATATGTACATAGAAAAAATAGCCATCAATACAATACCACAGCCTGTGTTGGAATTACTAGAAAAAGACATTAAATCAGATATTTTAAATATGTCTAGGGAATAAAGGAAAATATGAGGATGCTGTCTCACCAAATAGAGAATATTACTAAAAAGTAGTAAGTGTAAAAAATGAACCAACAGAAATTCTAGAAGTAAAAATTACAAAAACTGAAATGGAAAATTTAAGGGGATCAACAGCAGATTTGAGAAGGCAAAAGAATCATTGAATCTGAAGACAGATTATCCACTGGATCAGAAATTAAAAAAGAATGAAAAAAAAAAAATGAACAGTGCCTAAGAGACATGAAATACCATGAAGCATCCCAACATATGTATAATTTGATTCCATAAGGAGAGAAGAAAGTATAGGGGGAAGAAAGAATATTTGAAGAGGCACTGGTCAATAACTCCTCAAATTTGGTAAAAAAAAAAAAAAAAAAAATCTACACATCCAAGAAGCTCAATCAACTCCAAGTAGAATAAACACAAATAGATTTATACCTAGACACATAATCACACTGTAGAAATCCAACGAGAACGAGAACTTTGGGTGCAGTGAGAAAAGAGACTCATCACACACGAGAGATGCCCAATAAGATTAACAAGTGACTTCTCAATCATGAAGACCAGAAAGCAGCAGGATGTCATACCGAAAATGCTGAAAGAAAAGCATGGTCAACTAAGAATAGTAGAGCAAGCAACACAATCCTTCAAAAATGAAGGTGAAATCAGAATTATTCCAGATGAATAAAAACAGAGTTCACTGACAGGAGAAACACTTGAGGGAGTCCCTCGGGCTGAAATGGAAGAGCACTAGATGATAACCTGAATCGACACAAATAAATTAAGAGCAGGAGTAAATGTAACCATATAGGTAAATATAAAAGCATAAACATTTTTAATGTAACCTTTATTTTCTCCAATCTGATTTAAAAGACAGAGCAATAATATATAAATAATATAAATACATAAATAATATGAAATAATAAAAATGTGCTAACAGGCTTATAATGTATATATAATTTATACATGGGAGCCAAGTTTTTGTATGTTACTGAAATTAATATGAATGCAAACTATATTATTTTCAAATGAGATGCTAACTGTAGTCTCAGTCTTTTTATAGACAAATACTCAAAAAATACAGTAAAAGCCAAAAACACGAGAAATAAAATGGTACAGAAAAAATATCTAATATAAAAGAAGGCAGTAATGGAAGATTAGAAGAAAATGGCACAAAGCATATAGAAACTAAACAGCAAAATGAGAGACAAATCCTACCTTGTAGGTATTGAAAATAAAAATGAATTAAATATTCCAGTTAAAAGGCAAATACTGGGAGAATGGATTAAAAAAACCATGATCAATATAGGTTGTCTACAGGAAACACACATTATATTCAAAGACAATAGACTGAAAGTAAAAGGATGGGAAAATCCATACCATGCAAACAGTAACAAAAAGGGAGCTGAAGTGGCTCTACTAATGTCAGACAAAATAGATTTTAAGAAAAACAATTATTAGAGTCAAAGGATATTTTAAAATGGTAAAAGGGTCAATTCATCATGAAGATATAAAATTATAAACAAATACATGTATCTAACAAGAGAGCCCCAAAATACATAAAGCAAAAACTGACAATTGTCAATCATAGTTGAAGACTTCAATACTCCATTTTCAATAATGGATAGAATAATAAGGCAGAAGGACAAGGAAAGAGAAGACTCCAACAACATATAAACCAACTGCACTCAACAGCTATATATAAAGCAATCCACCCAACAATAGCAGAATACACATTTTGCACCATCATACAAGGAACGTTATCCAGGATCGACTATATGTTAGGTCATTAAAAAAAAGGCTTAATGAATTTTAAAAAGGTTAAAATCATTAAATTAGTACTCTGACCACAATGGTATTAAACTTGAAATTAACAGCAGAGGGCTATTTGGGGAATTCACAAATAAGTGGAAATTAAACAACACACTCCTAAATAAGCAATGGGTCGAAGAAGAACTCACAAGGCAAATAAGGAAATACTTTGAAAAATGAAAATCAAAACAGAACATTCCAAAACTCATGGATGCAATTAAAACAGGACTTAGAGGAGAATTTATAGTTTTAAACACCTATCTTAAAAAAAGAAAGGCCTGAAATCAATATCCTAAAACTTAAAAAAAAAAAAAGCACACTAAACCCAAAGCAAATAGAAGGAAAGAGTAAAGATTATAGCAAAAGTAAATGAAAACAACTATAGAAAAATCAATGAAACCACAAGTTGACTTTTTGAAAAGATGAAAACAAACCTTTAGAACAAAAGAGAGAACACTCAAATTACCAAAATCAGGAATGAGAAAGGTGACATTACTGCTGACCTTACAGAAATAAAAAAACATTATAAATGAATACAATGATCAACTGTATGCCAAAAAATTAGATAATATAGATGAAATGGACAAATTCCTAGAAACACACAAACTACCAACACAGACTCAAGAAAAACAGAAAATCTGAATAGACCTATCCTAAATAAATTGCATTAGTAAGCAAATAACTCTCCACACAAAAAAAGCCCAGGACCAGATGGCTTCACTGTTGAATTCTATAAAACCTTTAAAAAAGAATTAACTCAATTCTTCACAAACTCTTCCAAAACACAGAAGAGAACATTTCCCAATTAATTATATGAGGACAGTATTATCTTGATACCAAAACTAGACAAAGACATCACAATAAAAGAAAACTATAGATCAGTATTCCTTAAGAACATCTACTTAGAATCCTCAACAAAATACTACCACACTGAATCCAGAGTTTACCCAGGAATGAAAGGTTGGTTCAATATATGACAATCAATGTAAATAAACCATATTAACAAAACAAAACCACATGATCCATCTCAACAGACACAGAAAAAGCATTTGACAAAGCCCAACATTCTTTCATGATACAACAAACTAGGACTACAAGGGGAACTTCCCCAATGTGATAAAGGGCATTTACAAAAAATCTACAGCTAATATCATATCAATGGCAAAAGTCTGAACGCATTTCCCCAATGTTAGGGAAGAAGAGAAGAATGTCCGCTCACACCACATCACTCAACGTTCTACTGGAGGTTCTAGCCAGAGCTGTTAGGCAAGAAAATGAAATAAAAGGCATTCAGATTGGAAAAGAAGTAAAACTATCTCTACTGGCAGATGACATGATCTTGTACATAGAAAGCCCTGAGGAACCCACAGAAAAGCTATTAGAGCTAATAAACCAGCTCAGCATGGTCACAGGATGTAAAATCAATATATGTAAATTTAATTAGAATGTGGTACCAATTCTGGCCAAGGCATCTGCAGTTTCCAGCTCAGTGCCATGGGCCTGGATCATGGGAGGTCTGGTCCAAGAGGAGAATTGGATTACCTTTTTCCCTCCTAGATGAAAATCCCACCTCCTTAATTCCAGTTCTCCCAACTGCTCCACAGGAGTGGTAGGGAGGGTGAGGTGGGATGTGCTCCATCTGGAAGTTTTCTTTTAAGTTCTTATTCTCCCTTCATCACTCATTCCAGAGCACCTGTTTGGAAGATGTATTTATATTTTATGGATTGAAAAGAGCACAAGGACTGCAAAATCTGTGTATCTTAATAGGAATACAGAGAAGTCTAAGAATACTGACTTTCGCAGAGACAGATTGGACACATAGAAAGTCACATCCTATAAATTTCTTGCTGTAGGTTAAGGTGATGGCTACTTTTAGGAGGCTTTGAAAAACAGTGTTTTGAAAGTTGATGCCTTAGAAGAACAGGGAGCTTTACTTGAAGACCTATATGGCTCTGAAGTAACCAGTCAAGTGACCTCAGCAGTTTCAATATCAAGTATCCATCAGATCTGATGAGATCGTGAGCTAACTCTGTGAACTTTGCCTGGAGCTGAAACTAGATTATCATACCAAAGACTAGATTATGGATATTATGGTACTGAGTAATTTCTAACTATCCTTCTAGGGGAATCAGGACTTGGGTGAAATAACATCCAAAGGCTGACTGGGAGCTGGTGGTGCTGGAGGAGGAGCTCACACTGATGTGTCGGGAAGGAGTGCTGCCAGCCCAGGTATCTGCCTTTGGCCCAGAAGGCAGCGCAGAGGAAGGAGGGAATACTGATCCCTAGGAACAGACTCTAAGCAACATTCATGAAACAATGAAAACACCACATCCTAAGTAGCATTTGCATTTAAACGTGAAAAAATATAAGTTCAAAACCAAGAAAATTATTTTAAGAGTATTGAATTTAAAAACTAAGAAAATCCTTCATCTTTATGCTATACTTAATAGTGAAAAACTGAATGCTTTCTCCCAAATATCAGGTGCAAGGCAAGATGTTGCTCTTGAATACTGAATAGGAGATTCTAGGTAGAGCAATAAGATAAAGAAAAGAGAAAGCACAAAGACTGGAAAGGAAGAAATAAAACAATAAAACTATTTGCCAAAGAATATACAAACAATGCAAACTAAATCAGAGGTAAATGTTAGACTTAAATCTACAGAATTTCTAAATAAAATGAGAAGAAAACCTTTCCATCCTTGCATTAGGGAAAGGTTTCTTAGAACATCAAAAGCAAAAATCATAAAAGAAAAAATTGATATATTGGACTTAAAACACTTCTGAGAGGAGCTAAAATGGGGGCATAGAGACGAATGGAAGCTAGTTAGCCCCCCTGGAACAACTAACAAACAATGGGAACTAGTAAATAACCTGGAATAACTGCAGGGAGACAAACGTGACTGTCCACTCATCATACACCAACCCAAATCGCGAGGAATGCCTGAGATCGCAGCATAAAATCTGTAAGTAAAACTGTAGACCTGAGCCAAGCGCCCCTCCTTCACGGAAGCCTCGCAGAGCTAGAGAGCAGCACTGTCTGAACAAGCAAATATACCTCAGCCCAGCTCCAACTGGGGTTTTAATATTAACCACTCAATATAGACTGAATCCCCAACAAGGAGACAGAAGCTTTTGGTGACGACTGACTTTGGAGAATCAGGGGACGTATCTGTCTTGGAACAGGAAGCCCAAAGGATCGGGTGCTATCTCTGGCTGCTGTGTGAATCTGGGGGCCACAGACACCCTGAAAGGGGGCTTCCTGTCCCTTTCTCTCTCTCTTCACCTGGGTGGCTCAGTGGAGAAAGCCTCAACCATTTTCGGCTTGCAGTGCTTTGCAGTAGAGAAAGCCTCACCCGTTTTAAACTTGCAGCACTCTGACCCAGACAGGATGGAGATAGCAGAGTCAGAGAAACAAAGAATCTATTTATATGCAAATGACCTCTCTCTAGGGGGCATATCTTCCCAAGAGGAAAGAGGTGGGGCCCAGCTCTACTACCTGCCTTCCATTCACAACAAGACCCCAGAGCCCCCAGCCACACCTCTTAAACCAGCCTGAAGTGACAGGCTGACAGGCGCCACCTGCTGGGCAGAAAAGCACAGGGTGTGTCAATCCTCTAAGACACACCATCAGGGAAACCGGACACTGGGCGTACATAAGGTAGAAATCTAAAGTTCGAGAAAACAACCGGCAGAATCTATGGAAATGACAGGAAAATACAAGATACAAAAGACACAATGGAAACATACAATAGAAGATCTCAAGAGGCAGAAGAAAACACTCAGGAACTGGAAAACAAGGCAACTGAAAGCCTACAGACAAAAGAACAGATAGAGAAAAGAACAGAAAAATTTGAGGAATGTCCCGGGGAACTTAAGGACAATATGAAGTAGAAGAATGTGTGTGTCACTGGTGTCCCAGAAGGAGAAAAGGGAAAAGGGGCAGAAGCAATAATAGAGGAAATCATCAATAAAATATCCCATCTCGAAAGTTAAAAAAAAAAAGAAAGAAAGAAAAACAAGGAAAAAAAAATGATGTAGTGCCCCCTTGAGGAGCCTGTGGAGAATGCAGGGGTATTCGCCTACCCCACCTCCATGGTTGCTAACATGACCAGACATAGGGGACTGGTGGTTTGATGGGTTGAGCCCTCTACCATAAGTTTTACCCTTGGGAAGACGGTTGCTGCAAAGGAGAGGCTAGGCCTCCCTATATTTGTGCCTAAGAGTCTCCTCCTGAATGCCTCTTTGTTGCTCAGATGTGGCCCTCTCTCTCTACCTAAGCCAACTTGAAAGGTGAAATCACTGCCCTCCCCCCTACGTGGGATCAGACACCCAGGGGAGTGAATCTCCCTGGTAACGTGGAATATGACTCCCGGGGAGGAATGTAGACCCGGCATCGTGGGACGGAGAACATCTTCTTGACCAAAAGGGGGAGGTGAAAGGAAATGAAACAAGCTTCAGTGGCAGAGAGAATCCAAAAGGAGCCGAGAGGTCACTCTGGTGGGCACTCTTACGCACACTTTAGACAACCCTTTTTAGGTTCTAAAGAATTGGGGTAGCTGGTGGTGGATACCTGAAACTATCAAACTACAACCCAGAACCCATGAATCTCGAAGACAGTTGTATAAAAATGTAGCTTATGAGGGGTGACAAGGGGATTGGGAAAGCCATAAGGACCACACTCCACTTTGTCTAGTTTATGGATGGATGAGTAGAAAAATAGGGGAAGGAAACAAACAGACAAAGGTACCCAGTGTTCTTTTTTACTTCAATTGCTCTTTTTCACTCTAATTATTATTCTTGTTATTTTTGTGTGTGTGCTAATGAAGGTGTCAGGGATTGATTTAGGTGATGAATGTACAACTATGTAATGGTACTGTAAACAATCGAAAGTACGATTTGTTTTGTATGACTGCGTGGTATGTGAATATATCTCAATAAAATGATTAAAAAAAAAAAATCCCATCTCTCATGAAAGACATAAAATTACATATCCAAGAAGTGCAGTGTACCACAAACAGAACAGATCTGAATAGACCTATGCCAAACACTTAATAATCAGATTATCAAACATCAAAGACAAAGAGAATCCTGAAAGCAGCAAAAGTGATCCATCACATACAGAGGAAGCTTAATAAGACTACGTGCAGATTTCTCAGCAGAAACCATGGAGGCAAGAAGGAAGTGGGGTGATGTATTTAAGATACTGAAAGAGAAAAATCACCAACTAAGAATCCTATACCTGGCAAAACCATCCTTCAAATACGAGGGAGAGTTCAAAATATTCTCTAACAAACAGACAATGAGAGTTTGTGAACAAGATACCTGCCCTACAGGAAATACTAAAGGGAGCACTACAGACTAATAGGAAAAGACAGGAGTGAGAGGCTTGGAACACAATTTTGGGTGACGGTAGCACAGCATTGTGAGTACACCGAACAAAGATAACTATGAATGTGGTTGAAAGAGGAAGGTTAGGAGCATGTGAGACACCAGAAGAAAAGAGGAAAGATAAAGACTGGGACTGTATAACTCAGTGAAACCTAGAGTGCTCAACAATTGTGATAAAATGTACAAATACGTTTTTTCACAAGGGAGAACAAATGAATGTTAACCTTGCAAGGTGTTAAAAATAGGGAGGTATTGGGGGAAAAATACAATCAATGTAAACTAGAGACTATAATTAACAGAAACGTTGTATTACATTTCCTTTAATGTAACAAAGGCAATATACCAAGGTAAATGCTGATAAGAGGGGGGCATAGGGGAGACCTACTTTGATCTAACGTTATCTTTCCTTTTGCTGCTTCCTAGCTGTCATTTTTTTTTCCTCTTTCTTTTGCCTCTCTATCTTCTTTGACTTTTCCTCCTGCTTTGTGTAAGAAATGTAGATGTCCTTCTATAGATAGTGGTGAGGGTAGTGAACCCATAAATATGTGACTATAGAGGGAACTATCGATTGTTTGCTTAGAATGGAATGTATGGTGTGTGAACAAAACCATCTTGAAAAAAAAATGGGTTGATGACGAAACCTTGAAGGCAATATGCTGAGTGAAATAAGCCAGACACACAAGGACAAATATTGCAGGGTCTCAGTGATAGGAACTAATTATAATATGTAAACTCATAGACATGAAATATAAGTTACCAAGATATAGAACAAGGGTAAAGAATGGGGAGCGGTAGCTTAGGAATGAGCAGAATGTTCAACTAGGATGAACTTAAATGTCTGGAAATTAACAGAGGTGACGGTAGCACAGTAACTAACAGTGCTGTATGGTGTGTGAACATGGTGGAAAGGGGAAGCTCAGAGTTACGTATGTCACCAGAAGCAGAGTTGGAGATTAAAAGATGGGAATATATAAAACAGTAAACCTTGTGGTGGGTAATGTCCAAGATTAACTGTACAAATATTCTGGTTCTTTCATGAACCAGAACAAATGTATGACACTACAACTAGAAGTTAATAGCAGAGGGGCATATAGGGAAAAAATGTATACCTATTACAAACTGTATACTACAGTTACTAGTATTTCAACATTCTTTCATATACAGTAACAAATCTACTATACCAATACTACAAGTCAACAATGGAGTGGGGGTGGTTATGGATATGGGAGGATTTGAGTTTCCTTTTCTTTTTTTTTTTTTTTCCTTCCTTCTTTATTTCTTTTCTGGAGTAATGAAAATGTTCTAAAAATTGAACAAAAATAAACAGTGGTGATGGATGCACAGCTGTATGATGGTACCAGGGGCAACTGATTGTACACTTTGGATTTTTGGATAATTGTGTGCTATGTGAACAATCTCAATAAAAAATAAATAAAATAAATAAAATTTTAAAAAAACCTAAACACTTCTGCTTTTTGAAAAATAATGTTTTGATATGAAAAGACAAGCCATTGGCTGGGGAAAAGATTTGAAATGTGTATCTGATAAAGGACTTGTATCCAGAATATACAAAATGTGTAGCTGCTCTGGAAAACAGTTTGGTAGTTGCTTTAAAACAAACAAGCATACAAAAAAACTAAATATGCAACTACCATATGACCCAGCAATTGTACCCTTGGACATTTATACCAGAGAAGTGAAGACTTAGTTCACAAAAAACCTGTATATGAATGTTTACAAAAGCTCTATCCATAATAACCAAAAACTGGAAACAACCCAGATGTCCTTCAACAGGTGAATAGTAAAGCAAACTGTGGCACCTTCAAACCATGGAATACTACTCAGCAATAAAAGGGAACTATTGATACACCCACGTAAGTGAATCTCCAGAGGATTATGTTGAATGAAAAAAGCCAATTCCAAAAGGTCATGTGCTGTATGATTACCTATACAACATACTTTTAATGACTAAAAACTGTAAAATGAACACATTAGTGGTTGCCAGAGGTTGAGGAGGGGAAGGTTTGCAGGAAGGCAGTGGGTGTGGCTTTGTAAGTGCAATTTGAGATTGTTGGTGATGGAAACTGTTCTATACCTTTATTGAATCAATGTCAATTTCATGACTGTGGTGGTGTACAAGAAGTTATCACTGGGAGAAACTGGGTAAAGGTTATAAGGGATATTTCTGCATTATTTCCTACAACTGCATGTGAATAAAAAAATTAATAAGAAATTCAACTGTATTTCTATATACTAGCAATGAACAATCTGAAAATGAAAATAAGGAAAGAATTCCATTTACAATAGCATCAAAGAGAATACCATACTTGGGGATGAGATTAACAAAAGAAGTGTAAGACTTGTACACTGAAAACTAGAAAACATTCTTGAATGAAACTACACAAAACGTAACTCAAAATGAATGACAGACCTACACGTAAGACTGTTTTCGTTTCCTTGTTGTTAAAGCAAATACCATGCAATGGGTTGGCTTAAACACCGGGAATTTATTGGCTCACAGTTGGGAGGCTGGTTGAAGTCCAGTCAAGGCGTCACCACGGTGATGCTTTCTTCCCTGGCTGCGGCCATCCTTGGTCCTGGGCGCCTCTGCCACACGGCACTGCACATGGCGGCTTCTCCTGGCTTGTGCCGACTTTCAGCTTCTAACTGGTCCCTCAGTGGCTTCTTTCTTTCTGTGACCTTCCCTATGAGGGCTTCAGTAATAGGATTACGACCCATCCTGGTCCATACCTTATCTGAAGTAACCTTATCAAAAGCTCCTATTTACAAGGGTTCACACCACAGGAATGGGTTATGTTTAAGAACAAGTATTTCTGGGGTACAAAGACTTAAAATTATAAAACTCTCTAGATAAAAACACAGGAATAAATTTCCATAAGCTTGGCCTAGGCAGTGGTTTCTCAGATACACCAAAAGCATGAGGAGCAAAGGAAAAGAAAAAAGAAATCAGATTTCATCAAAATAAAAAACAAAAGTGAGAAACAACCCACAGACTGGGAAGAAACATTTGCTTAACATCACCAAGGGATTTGTATTCACAATGTGTGAATTCTTACAACTCAACAATAAAGAGAGAACCTAATTGAAAAATGGGCAAAGGATATGAATAGACATTTCTCTAAAGATATACAAATGGCCAATAAGCTCATGAGAAGACACTCAACATCATCAGCCATTAGGAAAATGCAAATCGAAACCCCAATTAAGTACCACTTAACATTCAGTAGGATAGCTATAATCAAAAAGATGAACAATGAATGGTTGGTAAGAATGTGGAGAAACTGGAAACCTCATACACTGCTGATGGGAATGTAAGATGGTGCAGCCACTGTGGAAAAGTTTGGCCGTTCACCAAAATGTTGAAGTTGGAGTTATCATATGACCCAGCAATTCCACTCTTAGGTATATACCCAAGAGAACTGAAAACATTTATCTCCATGGAAAATTTATACACAACATGTTTATAGCATAAGTTATAATAGCTCAAAGTGGCAACAACCAAAAGTCCATCAACTGATGAATGGATAAATAAAATGTGGTATATTTATGAAATGGAGTATTATTTGGTAATACAGGAATGAAGAACTGACAGACAACACATAGATGAACCTTGAAAACTTTATGGTAAGTGAAAGGAGTAGGCACAACAGATAACACGTGTGTGACATGTCCAGAAGAGGCAAACCCTGAGACAAAAGTAGATGAGTGGTTGCCGGGGACTACCTGGGTATGGGTTTGTTTGGCGGGGGTGATGTTCTGGAATTAAACAGTGGTGATGGTTGTGCAACTCTGAATATACAAAATTTTATACTTTAAAAGGGTGAATTCTGTGATAAGTTAACTACATTTCAATAAAACTATTGTTTAACAGAATAGGGTATTATAAAATAAATTTTAATAAAAATTGTAGCATTTAAATAGAAAAGTACTGGGAAAAAAACCCCATCTTTTTCTCTTTCCCAGTGAAAAACAGAACACACACAACAGACCTCAGTGATCTTCTGCAAAGGTGACCAGGGCCGGTAGAGAACCGTCACCACCTAAGGTGAACTGGTAGAGTAAGTGAGCCACAGACCACCTCGACTGCTTAAACTCCAACGAGCCGTGGAAGTATAGCGAAGTTAGGGCTCACTATTCTTCAACACTGAAATAAAGTGTGAAACTCAGATTCACATTTGGTCCTGTTATACCAAGTAACCAGAATAAAAGTCACGTCCATGATTCTAAAGTTCTCCAAGCATTTCCTGTTTTCACCTTGTTTTCTACAGTGACCATCTTGTGTTTCTGTCTGCTCCAGATCCCTCTCACCGCTCATCTGACAGGATTCTGCTGGGAGTTATCAATTACAGGGCCAGGGAGAGGGGCCTCTATGGCCCAGGTCCGGCTGACGATGGGGCCCCACCCCTTTTCTATAAGGACTGGTACAATGGAAGGGCGGGTGATCCAGATAAGACCAGGATGCTTTTGTAAGATTTGATTTGGGGACCTGGAAGAGGATGTACCTCCTTTTTGGATCACAGATCTTAGGGATATAAGTTTATGGCTGACACTGCTCATCTTTTGTATTACGTGGAAAGGGCCAACTTCTGAAAATGCAGCCAGGAAACAAAGCGAAAAACAGTCAAGAGGTAGAGGCAAAGAGCCCTGCCCCAAATAATGTGAGGCTCTGTATCCAGCTATGCCTACTAGATAATATTAAGGTTTCCAAAATGTTATTTCAGTGACTCTACAAATGAAACATTTCTTCTCCAAGGAATCAAGTACAATTTACTTAAAAACTAGATAGGATAGTTTGAACAAAAGAAAAGAAAGTTTTAACCTAAACTTTTAGAATAGACATTTTCTCACCAGGGTCCATGATGTTGATTGTATCAGTCACATCACTGGCCTTCATAATATTCACAAAGGACTAAAAATTGTGCTATTTGAATGAAGAGTCTAGTTTGACAATAACAGTCTTTCCATTCTTTATGCTTTAGAACAATTCTCAAAACATATTTATTATATGCCCATATGTCTTAACTAAATTTTTCTTCAAAATATAACTTAAAAGAAGAGAATTTTTATTTAATTTATACATATTCAAAAACAGAACTCATCCATTTTCTCCCATTTTCCATGGAGGGAAAAATTGGTCCAACCAGATATAGCAAAAATGGTGTTTCCTATTTTGGCTTTTCTGTGTTAATGACCAGAGAAAATCCACTGTTGTTTTCATGTTGCTTTCAACATAATAGTATCAATATCCTTTTCTTCCTCTGAATCTTGATCTGGTATCCAACTGAAAATAAATGTACAATTAAATCAAACTTTGTACAGTTTGCTTTATTAAACAAAATTGTGCTAAGCGGGTGTCATTATAAGAGCAGTAAAGCAGTCATCAGGTAAAGCCAAAAAGCAACTATCAGAACTTCCAAGCAAAGAATTATAAACAAAGACGGAACCGAAAACAAAAGTTCCATTTAAGGTCAATCAGCAAGGATTTTCTTCTCAAGTCTACTCTTAATCCAAATTACATTTATGTATGTTCATCTTCTCCTAGCAAACTTAACTTACTAAGTTTTTTTTTTTTTTTTTTTTGGTTAATATTTAAATATATTTGATTCTCAAAGAGCAACTGAAAGTAGGGGGAAAAGCTCTAAAAAATGTTAAGTAACCCATAATCACTTGGAATTAAAAATCCTAAAAGTGAATTACCTACTCCTAGGCTGACAGCATGTTCTTTGACTTCAACCTCACTGTGCAGCCACTTCTTAAGGTGGAAGGAGGATCTGGAGGGTTAAGTCAGTATATAAGACAAAACTGCATAGTTAATATCACTCCCTAGAAATTCTTTAGGAACGAGTTATTTTGTGGACAGACCCTATTCAGTAAGTCCAACATAGCCAGTTTGGGACTGGCAACCATTTATTCACCTGAGCACTAGACGAAATAGCTAAGAAGCATATCTTTTAAAGTTATCTTTAAGCACAGGAATTATAATCAGGATGGTGAGATGCTCATACTATTTGGGAACAGCAGATTCAAACTTCCCATCCCACCTTCACTCTCAGGCATATACTCATTGTTTGGAACATTAAACAAATTTAACTGCACAATTTAAATTATTTTTCTTTCTTTCTTTTTTTTTTTTGCCAAACATGTATAACTGAAGTTGCATTAGTTAAGTGTTACATGACTCCACTCATTTTGGAGAACTAATGGTGAATCTAGCAAAAAGTGTAGTCTCTTAAGTTTCCTACACTGCTCTTTCCAGTGTCCAAGTGTAAGTAAAGCTCCACACTGTTTTTACATATTTACATTTAGAAATGGTCAGAAGCACTTTTACTTTTTATTCAGAATTGTTACACATTTCTGCAGAAGATAAACTGAAAAATTTTTTAGATGTTCTGATTTTTTATAGTTTTGTGGAGATCAAAGATTGAGTTTTAGGTAGGGAATTATAGGAACTTTTTTGTAAATTCAGTCATTTGATATGATTAAATACTGTTGTTTTCCTCTTGGATTCAACATTCACTATTGACATTCAAAATTCACTTATCTCCTATACTAATCTTTATGCCTTCTCAGTTGTCTAAATACGCTTTGAAATTCTTGACCAATCAAAAGGTTTATATTTTACCCCAGTAACAAGACTGAGGAAAGGCAAGAAAAGCCTTCTCTTTTTTAAATAGAAATGACAGGAAAACATGGCAGAGAAATCTGTCACTTGTGGAAGGAAGCAGAGCTTAACCAAATTTAATCTCCCTTATCTGGCTGGCCGGAAAACATGCTCCACTTCTTCGCCTCCTGTATGAGAAACACCCAGTACCCTGTGCTGCTCCTGTCACAAAAGGGCAAGGATTTGCAGGGCAGTTTCTAAGCAGACAACAGCAGGCTTAGGTCCAAGCTATTGCTCTCTTTAAAGCAATATTTTTTTATTTCATACTTGTCTTTCTCAAAGAGGAGGACTATGTTATCAGTTTCCATTCCGAAGACCTTTTTAGGTCTTTCAGAGAATGTCTGCGCAGGAACTCCCGAGATCTGAAATGTCCACCGAGGCCCCATCACTCCACAAATTCCTGTGTAGATCCTGGATGTGACTTCCCCTGGTCACATCTCCACGGGAGGCATGGTGCACGCGCCTGAGGCTTCAGGCCACAGGTCCACGAGGAACTGCCAAAGGGCCCATTTCACGGTGCCCAACGGCCTCCTCCATCCACTCCGCTTGCCAAGACTTCCTTCTCATACCTTCAGACACTCTCGAAGGTCAGCGGCTCTGGGCACAGCGGCCGAAGAGGGGAACAACACAGCCAGTTAGGACTGGCAATTACACTGGCTGTGTGCTTACCTGAGTCTTAATCACTGGATTACAAAAAATTGTCTACATTTTTTCCAACGGTATCACTGCAATCTGTAACTACTAAAGTAACCCACATATTTAACCCCATACAGCTAATATTTAGCATAAGCTTTTGAAAATCTTAAACCACTTACCATTGACCTTTTACATTCGAAAAATGAGTATTTCAAAGCTTTGCAGTTTCCTTCCTTCAAACACTGCCGAGGGGATTTTCCTTCCTGTGACACACAAAATATAGAATAAATACCTGGAAAATCTCACAAAGTACAAAATAACTGTCCTGAAAATAGTTCTTTCAAAAAAGTTAAAAATAGAAAAGCAGTTAATTATATAAGAATAGTTCTAGTTCATTCTGACTGTTGGTGCCTAAGGAAAAAAGGATAGGATGAAAAAAATTCATAAAATAACTTCTGTGCACTTTCAGGGGGCTTCTGAATTCTTGAAAATACTAGTTCCCAGGGAAATTACTTTTCTTTAAAATGTCTCTATAAACATCTGGAGACTGATATTTTCATATCCTTGTGAGTACAACAGGAAGGAGTAAAGGTGAGGGTGGTACTAGGGTTTTTTTCAGTGTTCCTAAGACAGTTACACCCAAGAGCTCCCAAAGAGAAGAAAGCAGTATTTGTGTGTGGCAGAGGGGCTGGGGGGAGAAGGACACAGACAGAGAACCTGAGTGTGTGCACCCCCAAGAGAGCAGGCAGGCTCTGGAGAACAGGAGGGTCTGTTCTGGAAGGTGGTCGCAGGTGGCACTAAAGTCTCGTTTTATCCTTGTAATTCAAGCAATTTTACCTTCAACACATCTCTGTGTTTCCCCACTCCCCAAACTCCCACAACGACTTCCTTATTCTGAGGAGTAAGGAGTGGAAGAGGAATGGGGGGAAATGACAGAATTCACACATCCCTATGACAGAAGCTCTGCCTGGGCCCCACGTAGGCAGTGACAGTTCGAAGGAGGTTTCAACAGGAAAACTAGGCCAAACAGCTCCCCACTCTGCCATCAAGGCAAGAGGCTGCTATCAGAATAGTCACAGAATAAATGCTTAATTCTGACTCTCAACACAATGTGTTTTTCTTTTAACGTAACCATTAAAAATTAGACTTGGTAAAGTAATAACTGAAAAACTAGGTTAAGGGCTAAAATTCAACAGTCATTTTTTTTTCTCAGTTGAATATGGAATAAAAATTCCAATACTATGTTTTCATTATCTTGAAACATTTTGAACAAATCTTCTGCAATAAATTTAATTTTTTAAAAGAAAACTCAATTAAACTGGACACATGGAAGCATCTACAGAAATACATTTCACAATTCAAAGAGGCAACGTTAAAATTTAATTGCAGTGAAACACCCCGACCTACTAATTTCTCTAGTTACCAAATCTGCCATCACAAGGACTAATTTCTGAGAAGAAGAAAAAATTGAGAATAGTCCTAGGTTAATTTGGTGAGAGATTAAAAAATAATTAGGAGATGTTCCTTACCTAGGCAAGACTTTTAAGACAAGATGGGGAAGAAGATATAAACATGGAAAAGCTAACTGGCAATACAAGTACCATCACAAGATGTGGGCAAGTGCATAGAGGGGACAGGGAAAGGGGCTAAAGGAGCTTGGTTTTCTGGTAAAGTGAGTATACAAAACAACATCTGGAGGCAAGATGACGGAGTGGTGAGGTGTGGGTTTAAGTTACTTCTCCAGGGCAGCCGGTAGATAGCCAGGAACTGCGTGGAACAGCTGCTTCCGGGAAATCTGATCAGTCACGCATCATACAACAGGCTGAAATGGGTGGAGCAGCTGAGATCACAGCGAAACCTGTCAGTTTCCCTGACCAGGGGGCTGGCACCCCTCCCACCAGGCAGGACAGACTGTCTTGCCTTGGTTTCCCGAGGGAGGAGAAAGAAGTCTGTGCTGGGAACCCGGAGGGAGGCTCAACTCAGCCCCAGCTGCAGAACTGACTAACAAACTTGGACTGCTGAATAAAAACTCCAACCACAAATAAACTGAGACCAGACATGAGAGCATCTGGGAGCAATCAGCCCTGCGAAGAGGAGACAGAGATACCAAAAACAGTGCGTGTACACACACACAAAAAAACAAAAACAGAGAATATTGGAGTTGGTGGTGTTCCAAATAAGCAGAAGGGCTGGGCTCCAACAGAGAGGGGCACGTACGCAAATCCAGGAAGCTGGGGCCCGGATCTGAAAAGCCAGGTTTTTGGTTTCTTGTTTTCCTACTCATTATTATTATTATTATTATTATTATTATTATTTTGCATTTCAATAGCCCATCAGAGCCCATCTCAACCTGGCCCCCTGCAAGGGCAGAATTGTCTCAGGGTAACTATTCAGTAGGAAGAGATAATAGCTAAGGGGCTTATCTTTAAACAGTCTGTTCTGGGACTGACAATACTTGGGGTTGGAGAAAGGCCTTTCTTTTGCTTTTTTTCTTTTTTGTTGTTGGTATTTTTTTCCTTTTTTTTTTTTTCTTCTTAAATTAAGAAAACCAGATGCCTAGACAGCTTACGATAACAAGCCACACCAGGAAACATGAAAATATAGACCAGCCAAATGAACAAACTAACACTTCAACTGAGATACAGGAATTGAAACAACTAATTAATAACCAAACAGATCTCCTAAATCAATTGAAACATCAAGTCAAAAATCAAATCAATGAACTCAAGGAAGATATGGCAAAAGAGATGAAAGATATAAAGAACTTTGACATTGGGCAAACATAAGGAGGAACTCGAAAGTATAAAAAGCGAATAGCAGAACTTATGGGAATGAAAGGCTCAACAGAAGAGATGAAAATCACAATGGAGACTTACAACACCAGATCTGAAGAGGCAGAAGAAAGAATAAGTGAACTAGAAGACAAAACATCTTAAAGCCTACACATAAAGGAACAGATAGGGAAAAGAATGTAAAAATATGAGCACAGTCTTAGGAAACTAAATGACAATGTGAAGCACATGAATATACATGTTACGGGTGTCCCAGAGGGAGAAGAGAAGAGAAAAGGAGCAGAAAGAATAAAAGAAGAAATAATCACTGAAAATTTCCCAACTCGTATGAAAGAGAGAAAATTACAGATGCAAGATATGCAGCTTACCCCAAACAGAACAGATCCCAATAGACATACTCCAAGACTCTTACTGATCAGACTGTCAAATGTCAAAAACAAAGAGAATTCTGAAAGCAGCAAGGAAAAAGTGATTCATTACATACAAGGGAAGCTCAATAAAACTATGTACAGATTTCTCTGCAGAAACCATGGAGGTGAGAAGGCACTTGTATATTTAAGATACTGAAAGAGAAAAACTGCCAGCCAAGAATCCTGTATCTGGCAAAACTGTCCTTCAAAAATGAGGGAGAGATTAAAATATTTTCAGACATACAGACACTGAGAGACTTTGTGAATAAGAGACCAGCGCTACAAGAAATCCTAAAGGGAGTGTAATAGGCTGATAGGAAAAGACAGGAGAGAGAGGTTTAGAGAAGAGTGGAGAAATAAAGGCAATCAGGAAGGGTAAAAAGAGAGAGAGAGAAAAAATAAGATATGACATATAAAATCTAAAACACAAAATGGTAGAAGAAAGTACTTCTCTTACAGTAATAACATAAATGTTAATGGATTAAACTCCTCAATAAAAAGACATAGACTGGCACAATGGATTTAAAAACAGGGCCATCTATATGCTGTCTATGAGAAACTCATTTTAGACACAAGGACAAAAATAGGCTGAAAGTGAAAGGTTGAAAAAAGATATTTCATGCACACAACCAGAAAAAAGCAGGAGTAGCTATATTAATATCAGAAAAATTTGAGTTCAAGCAAAACAATTAAAAGAGACAAAGAAGGACACTATATATTAATAAAAATAACAATTCATCAAGAAAACATAGCAATCATAAATATTTATGCACCAAAATACATAAGGCAAACACTGAGAACACTGAAAGGAGAAGTAGATACCTCTGAATGATAGTTGGAGACTTCAATACACCACTCTTATCAATGGACAGAACATCTAGACAGAGGATCAATAAGGAAACAGAGATGTTGAACTGTATGATAAATGAACTATACTTGACAGACATTTATAGAACACTACACCCCACAACAGCAGGATACACATTCTTCTCAAGTGCTCATGGAATACTCTCTAGGATAGACCACATGTTGGGTCAAAAAGCAAGTCTCAACAAATTTAAAAATATTGGTATTATACAAAACACTGTCTCATCATAATGGAATGACGTTAGAAATCAAAAACAGGCAGAAGATTGGAAAATTTAGAAATACACGGAGGCTAAACCACACTTTTAGAAAACCAGTGGGTAAGGAAGAAATTATAAGAGAAATCAGTAAACACCTCGAGGCAAATGACAATGTAAATGCAACATATCAAAACTTATGGGATGCAGCAAAGGTGGTGCTAAGAGGGAAATTTACTGCCCTAAACACATACATTAAAAGAGAAGAGAGAGCATAAATTGAGGAATTAATTGTTCACCTGGAGGAACTAGAGAAAGAACAGCAAATTAACCCCAAAGCAAACAGAAGGAATGAAATAGCAAAGATTAGAGCAGAAATAAATGAAATTGAGAATAGGAAAACAATAGAGTTTCAACAAAACCAGAAACTGGTTCTGTGAGAAAGTCAATAAAATTGATGAACCCTTAGCCTGGATAATAAAATAAAATAAAATTAAATTAAAATAAAATAAAAATAAAATAAAATAAAATAAATAAAATAGCGCAGATGTAAATAAATACAATCAAAAATGGGAGAGGAGACATTACTACTGACACCGCAGAAATAAAGGAGATAATGAGACGATACTATGAACAACTATATCCTAATAAACTAGACAGACAAGATGGACAACTTCCTAGAAATGTATAAACAACCAACATTGACTCGAGAAGAAATAGATGACTTCAATAAACCAATCACAAATAAAGAGATTGAGTCAGTCATCAAAATGCTCCCAAAAAAGAAAAGCCCAGGATGAGATGGCTTCCCATATAAATTCTGCAAAGCATTCAAGAAAGAACAGTACCAATCGTGATCAAACTTTTCAAAAAAAAAAAAATGGTGAAGGGAAAGCTACCTAACTCATTCCATAAAGCCAATATCACCCTAATACCAAAGTCAGACCCACAGCTAACATCATACGTTATGGGAAAAGTCTGAAAGCTTTCACTGTAAGATCAGGAATGAGACAGGGATGGCCCACCGCCACCTTTATCATTCAACATTGTGCTGGAAGTTCTAGCTAGACTAATTAGGCAAGAAAAAAGAAATAAAAGGCATTCAAATTGGAAAGGAAGAAGTAAAACTTGCACTGTTTGCAGATGACATGATCCTACAGGTAGAAAATCAGAGAAATCTACAGCAAAAATACAGAACTAATCAATGAATACAGCCAAGTGGCAGGCTACAAGTTCAACATGCAAAAATCTAGTATTCCTATACAAGTAATGTGAAACAGGAGGAGGAAATCAATAAAAAAATTACATTGATAATAGCAACCAAAAGAATCAAGTATTTAGGAATAAACTTAACCAAGGCCACAAAAGACCTATACAGAGAAAACTACAAGAAATTGCTAAAAGAAATCAAACAGGACCTTAAAAAATGGAATATACCATGTTCATGGATTAGAAGAGTAAATATAGTTAAGATGATTTATAGATTCTATGCAATACCAATTAAAATCCCAACAACTGACTTTGCAGAAATAGAAACACCAATAACCAAATTATTTGGAAGGACAATGTGCCCTGAATAGCCAAAAACATCTTGAGAAAGAGGAACAAAGTGGGAGGTCTCACACTACCTGACTTTGAAACATATTACAAGGCTCCAGTGTTCAAAACAGCATGGTGCTGGCCTAAAGATAGATATACTGACCAATGGAATCCAACTGAGTGTTCCAAAATAGACTTTCACCTCTACGGACAATTGATCTTTTGTAAGGCACTCAAGCCAAAGCAATGTGACAGAGCAGCCACTTCAATAAATGGTGTGTGGAGAACTAGAGATCCATATTCAAAAGAATGAAAGAGGACTGCTATCTCACACCTTATACAAAAACTAACATAAAATGGATCAAAGACCTAAACATTAGCAATAAGACCAGAAGACTGTTAGATGAAAATGTAGGAAAATATCTTAAAGCTCTTGTGATAAGACGTGGTTTCCTAAACCTTATACCCAAAGCATGAGCAATGAAAGAAAAAATAGATAAATGGTATCTCCTAAAAAATTAAACATGTTGGTACATCAAAGGACTTTGTCAGAAAAGTCAAAAAGCAACGTACACAGTGGGGGACAATATTTGGAAACCACAGGTCAGATAAGAGTTTAATATCCTGAATATATAAAGGGACTCTAGAACTCAACAACAGAAAGACAAACAACCCGATTAAAAAATGGGCAAAAGACAGTGATGCTTTTCTGACGAGGAAATACAAATGGCTCAAAAACATGAAAAAATGCTCAAATTCACTGGCTATTAAGGAAATGCAAATCAAAACCACAAGGAAATATCATCTCACACCTACCAGAAAGGCCATTATCCAAAAAAAAACAGAAAATTACAAGTGCTGGAGAGGATGTGGAGAAAGAGGCACACGTATTCACTGTTGGTAGGAATGTAGAATGATGCAGCGGAAGGCAGTGTGGCGGTTCCTCAGGAAGCTAAGTATAGAATTGCCATACTAGGTATATACTCAGAGGAACTGAAAGCTAAGACAGGAACGGACATTTTAAACCAATGTTTATAGCAGTATTATTCATGATTGCCAAGAGATGGAAACAGCCCAAATATCCATAATGGACGAGTGGATAAACAAACTGTGGTATATACACACGATGGAATACTATGCAGCTGTAAACAGAACAAAGTCACTGAGCATATAGTAACGTGGGTGAACCTTAAGGACATTATGTTGAGCGAAGTTAGCCAGAAACAAAAGGACAAATATTGTATGGTCTCACTAATATGAACTAACATTAATGAGCAAAGTTTGAGAGTTAAAAGCTGAGAAACAGGTTATCAGGAGATAGAAAGAAGGTAGAGTTTGGGCATTTGATACTGAAGGAGTATAGGATGTTCAACAGGATTGACTGTATAGATCCAGAAATGGATAGCATAATACTGTGTGATGGTAGGACAATCAATATCGTAAGTACACTGAACAAAGACGTCTGTGAATAAAGCTGAAAGAGGAGGGCTAGGGGCAAGTATGACACTGGAAGGAAAGATAGACAGTAAAGACCAGGGACTGTATAACTTAGTGAAACCTAGAGTGGTCAGTGATGGTGACTAAATGCACAAATATAAAAATTTTGTTACATGTGGGAGAACAAATCAATGCCAACCTTGCAAGGTGCTGAAAATGGGATGGTATTGGGGAAAAATAGAATCAAAGCAAACTGGAGTCTATGGTTAACAGTAACATTGTAATATGCTTCCATTAAATGTAACAAAGGTAATACACCAAAGCTAAAAGTGTATGTGAGCAGGATATAAGGGAGCAGTATGGGATTCTTGGTAGTGGTGGTGTTGTCTCACCTTATTATAGTATATTGTATGGTATTTTAATTTTTTTTAGCTTTTTTTTCTTTAAAAAAATTTTTTTGAAGCAATGAATATGTTCAAGTGCTGATTGTGGCGACGAACACACAACTATGATGATGATACTGTGAACAACTGATTGTACACTGTGGATGATTATATGATATGTGAATATGTCTATAAAATTACAGGGAAAAATATACACAGAGGTATACAAGTGCTGGAGAAAACATGGAGAGAGCGATGTACCTATTTACTGTTGGTGGGGAACTAGAATGGTGTAGCCTATCTGGAGGACAGTGTGGTGGTTCCACAAGAATCTAAGTATGTGGGTGCCATAATGTCCTGCAACCTCACTATGAGGTATATACTTGGGAGAGCTGAGAGCAGGGACATGAATGGACATTTGCACACTGGTATATATGGAGGCAGTATTCATGATTTGCAATGGGTGGAGATGGCCTAAGGGTGCATCAACTTATGAACAGAATGGTGAACTGTGGTGTAGGCATACAATGGGATACTGAGCAACTGCAAAAAGGAGTGACTGAGACAGGCAACAAGGTGAATGGACAGCATTTTGAGTGAAATATGCCAGAAACGAGAAAACAAACATGATAATGCCTCACCAATATGTACTAACTATAATGTGTAAACTATGAGAATTGAGTCTTAGAGCACAGCTTATCAGGGGAACACTTATTGTAATGGTCCCTAGATTGTAATCTCTTAAAGCAGTCAAATCTATTCCTGAGTTGTAATGACTATCTCCAAATTCTGAGATGCTGATCTCTTTGTGTATCGGTCAGTCTCTGGAATTTTGGGTATCTGTGTGACAACTGAAACTGAGAGCTAGAGCTTGGCAGCTATGAGTATCAGTATTAGCGCATATAACAACTATTTTAAAAAAAGCTGAACAAGAGTCCAGACTTCAACTAGAGATAGGAATGTAAGAGATCTGGTTAGGAATAAGGCAAATCAGGCCAAAGGGTAAAGGACAATATTGACTGTGTTTTAAAACTTCAACTTCTGTATGAGACCAAGGGAAGAGATGTTTATTTGGTATAGGATATATTTCTTCTACAGCACACTAAATAATTTAACTTGTCAGTCAGTTTATTTAAACAGCATAATTACATGGAACTTTGAATAGGAAGTGAGATCTGGTAGGTTTGTACAGGTTAATGTGAAATAGCAATACATCCCAAAGTAATTTGGGCAGAGAATAAAAATATTTGCAGTTCCCCCCTGAGTTGCTGGTGCAAAATGCAGAAATGTTGGACATCCCCACCTGGGTTATTGCTGATATTCTCAAAAACATTGAAGACTGACAATTTGGTATGCTGGGCCCTTGATCTTGGGGCTTGCCCTTATGAGGCTGGTTACTGCAAAGGAGAGGCTAAGCCTACTTATAACTGTGCCTAAGGGCCTCCCCCAAGAACCTCTTTGTTGCTCTGATGTGGGCCTCTCTCTAGCTAAGCCAATTCGGCAGGTGAACCCACTGCCCTCCCCTATTTGGGACCTGACTCCCAGGGGTGTAAACCTCCCTGGCAACGGAGGTTATGAGTCCGGAGGATGAATCTGGACCAGGCATTGTGGGATTGAGAAAATCTTCTTGACCAAAAGGGGGAAGCGAAATGAAACACAATTAAGTTTCAGTGGCTGAGAGATTTCAAGTGGAGTTGAGGTCATTCTGGAGGGTGTTCTTACACATTATAAGATATCCCTTTTTAGGTTTTAGTGTACTGGAATAGCTAGCAGGAAATACTTGAAACTGTCAAACTGCAACCCAGTACCCTTGATTCTTGAAGATGATTGTATAACTATGTAGCTTACATGGTGTGATGTGTGAATGTGAAAACCTTGTGGCTGATACTCCCTTTATCCAGTATATGGCTGGATGAGTAGAAAAATGGAGACAAAAACTAAATGAAAAATAGGGTGGGATGGGTGGGATGGAATGACTTGGGTGTTCTTTTTTACTTCTATTTTTTATTCTTATTTTTATTCTTTTTCAGGTGTGAGGAAAATGTTCAAAAATTGGGGTGATGAATGCACAACTATATGATGGTACTGTGAACAGCTGACTGTACACCATGGATGACTGTATGGTATGTGAATATATCCCAATAAACTGAATTTTTTGAAAAATAAAAGAGCAGAGAAGCAAGCTTCACTGCGCTCTTCATTTCTCCCGGAACTCTGTGATGAGATATTGCTGGGAGGGAGGGGGAGGGCGGGGGTGCTACCCACAGACCAAAGACTGAAAACTAGAATCCATAAGCTGCGGCCTCTCCAAACTGTATCTAAGATGTTACCTTTTCCACAACTCTCCACTGTATTTCCAACTGCCTGGTGGAGAGCTCCCTCTGGACCCCTCAAACGTAACGGAAAGGTTAATTCCTCACTCTCCCCAGTCTACCCCAGCAGGCAGAAGGCTAGTTGTCCCTTAAGAGCCAGGCTTCCTTCTCAGCGGGGCAGAGGGCTGGGCTAGATTTCCCAGCCTCCCTTGCAGTCGGTGTGGTCATGTGACCAAGCTCTAGCCACTGGGATGTGAGGGGGAATTGAAGCACTGTCTGTGCTCATTATTCATGGATCTGTATTTGCGAATTTGCCTGTTTACTGAAATTTACTTGTAACCCTCAAATCAATACTCATAGCACTTTTGGGGTCATTTGTGAACATGCCCAGAGCATGTTCCAACTGAGGTTGAACAAGGCAATGCTCTGCTTTCTTTTTCAGCTCTCATCTGTAAAATGAGTGTTCTTTTCACATTATAGTTACTGACACACTTCTCATTTTTTTCTTATGCTGGTGATGCCATTGCTTAAAATAGCCCCGAGCACATTGTGAAGAGCTGTCCAGTGTTCCTGAGCGCAAGAAGGCTTTAATGTGCTTTCCCGAGAAAATGTGAGCGTTAAATAGCCTTTGTCCAGGCATTAGTAATAATGCTGTTGGCCATGAGTTAAACATTAAGGAACCAACAATATATAAGAAATAAGGCGTCTTTCAACAGAAAGGCACATAAAAAAGGTTACATATTGTGCCGGTTTGAATGTATTGTGTCCCCCAAATGCCATTATCTTTGTGGTCTTGTGGGACAGACGTTTTGGTGCTGGTTAGATTTGCTTGGAATGTGCCCCACCCAGCTGTGGGTGGTGACTTCGGTGGGATACTCCTATGGAGGTGTGACCCCACCCATTCAGGGTGGGCCTTGATCAGTGGAGCCATATAAAACATGCTGACTCAAAGAGACTGGATGGAGTGCAGCTGTGAGTGACGTTTTGAAGAAGAGCAAGCTTGCTAGAGAGGAACGTCCTGGGAGAAAGCCATTTTGTAACCAGAACTTTGGAGCAGACGCCAGCCACGTGCCTTCCCAGCTAACAGAGGTTTTCCGGACGCCATTGGCCATCCTCCGGTGAAGGTACCCGATTGCTGATGTGTTACCTTGGACGTTTTGTGGCCTTAAGACTGTAACTGTGTAGTGAAATAAACCCCCGTTTTATAAAAGCCTATCCATCTCTGGTGTTTTGCATTCTGCAGCATTAGCAAACTAGAACAGATTTTGGTACCAGGAGTGGGGTGCTTTTGCTGCTGAGTTTGCAAATACCAAACATGTTGGAACGGCTTTTTAAATGGATAATGGGGAGTTTCTGGAAGACTTGTAAGGAGCTTGATAGAAAAGGCCAAAACTGCTTTAGAGAGACTGTTTGTGGAAATATGGACTCTAAAGATACTTCTGACGAGGCCTTGAACAGAGATGATGAATGTGTTGTTGTGAATTGGAAGAAAGGCAATCCTTGTTATAAAGTGGCAGAGAATTTGGCAAAATTGAGTCCTGGTGTCAGATGGAAGGAAGAATCTGGAAGCAACAACCTGGAATACTTAGCTGAGGAGATCTCCAGACTACATGTGGAGGAGGTATCCTGGCTTCTCCTTGCAGCTTATAGTAAAATGCGAGCAGAGAGAGATGAACTTAGAACTGAACTCTTGGGTTCAAAGAAACCAGAAGCTGGTGGCTTGGAAAATTCCAGGCTTCCAAGGGGTGGAATCCCAGAAGCTACAGCCCAACATGAGGACATAACCAAACATGGAACCCAGCCGCCATTTCAGTACAAGCCAAGATTGGAGATGGAATTATCCAGAAAGGATTTGTGGAAAGTCCTATTGTCTGATGGCTTTGACCCCTGCATGCTTCATGCAAAGCCAACAGAATTTTTGCGAGATCTTTATAGACAGAGCCATTGCCGGTCTGGACTGGAGGAGACAGACAAGGAAAAAATTAAAGGAAAAATCTCTTCAAAGACAGAGCCATGGAGGTTGAGGTCTGGAGTCAAGAGGTCTCGGGCTGGGAGAGCAGAGCAGCCCACATGCATGGGAAGGGTGAGTTTGCCCTGGAGGTTGAGGGCGGGCATTCCACCTCGATGCTCTGGAAGAGTTTTGCCACCTCAGGTCCCAAAGAGGGTGGAGCACATTCC
Organism: Choloepus didactylus; assembly: GCF_015220235.1. Taxonomy (NCBI): domain Eukaryota; kingdom Metazoa; phylum Chordata; class Mammalia; order Pilosa; family Megalonychidae; genus Choloepus; species Choloepus didactylus. The sequence continues at coordinate 73,982,095 of NC_051323.1, read as the reverse complement.
CAGGGAATTGGGGAGAGCCTGGCTGCCACCACACTGTTCTGAAGGGGTTGATCGTGTGCCCCGGAGATGGAAGGGAATCCGGGAGCAGCCCCGATGTTTGAGGAGGGTGGGGCCGAGAAGGTGGTCTCCCCAATGTGTGGGTATGTTGGAGCACTCACCTAAGCATTTGGAGAGGAAAGGGCTGCCGAAAAGGCCCTTAGGAAGAGTTAGGCTCCCACTCTCTCAAGCCCCAAGGATGCAACGTTGTTCTGTTAATGACTCTCAGACCTTGAAATCTAATGGAGTTTGTCCTGCAGGTTTTAAGAACTGTTTTGGTCCTGTTAACCCTGTTTTCCTTACTGTTTCTCCTTATGGCAATGGAAATGTTTATCCTATGAATGTCCCTCCTTTGTATATTGGAAGCATATAACTTGTTCTAAGTCCACAGATCCAAGCTAAAGGAAAAGTTTGCCTTAGGACTGACCACGCCTATATTTGAGTTTGATGGGATTTTGTACTTAACTATTGTTACTGAAATGATTTAAGTTTCTGTGGTATTGTGGGATGAATGTATTTTGTATTTGGAAAGATAATGTCATTTTGGGGTCCAGGGGGTGGAATGTGCCGGTTTGAATGTATTGTGTCCCCCAAATGCCATTATCTTTGTGGTCTTGTGGGACAGACGTTTTGGTGCTGGTTAGATTTGCTTGGAATGTGCCCCACCCAGCTGTGGGTGGTGACTTCGGTGGGATACTCCTATGGAGGTGTGACCCCACCCATTCAGGGTGGGCCTTGATCAGTGGAGCCATATAAAACATGCTGACTCAAAGAGACTGGATGGAGTGCAGCTGTGAGTGACGTTTTGAAGAAGAGCAAGCTTGCTAGAGAGGAACGTCCTGGGAGAAAGCCATTTTGTAACCAGAACTTTGGAGCAGACGCCAGCCACGTGCCTTCCCAGCTAACAGAGGTTTTCCGGACGCCATTGGCCATCCTCCGGTGAAGGTACCCGATTGCTGATGTGTTACCTTGGACGTTTTGTGGCCTTAAGACTGTAACTGTGTAGTGAAATAAACCCCCGTTTTATAAAAGCCTATCCATCTCTGGTGTTTTGCATTCTGCAGCATTAGCAAACTAGAACACATATTGATCAGGTGATGAAACTGTTGTGATCAGACGCTTGTAGGAACCTGACGCTGTATTTCCCCTAGGAAATACACTATTTGCTAATTTAGTGTTTGCGGCAACTTTACAGACCACAAATCGAGTCAATAATGAGAATCAGCTGTATAAAACTTCTAGGTTGGTATGTAATGGAAAAAGACCTGCCCCCTCCCCACTTTACTCCATGGTGTCACTAGACCTGACAATGTGGAAGTAAGCCAATTTCAGCCCATGTGTGGGAAAGCAACATACTGTATCCCATCCCAGCACCTACAACCATGAGATCACTGGTATCTGGCTCCATGGGACACTAAGCAGAGCTACTCAGGACCTACTTGTAATTATGGCAGTACAAGAAAGAACTCTCTATCTTGTTTAAACAGCCACTGTTATTCTGGGTCTATGTAATATGTAGCTGAACCTATACGCTAACTAATACACCACTGAACTTTTTTGCCTTCTGAGGTCAAGGTCCGTGGTTCCCAAACACGGTTGTGCCCAAGATCCAACCTGGAAAACTTTATTTATGAAGGGGGATGGGGGGTGCAGGGAGGGCAGCAGTGGAATCTGTACTTTTCCACTGATGAAGAGCTAGCAGGCTATTCATAGAGACACAAAGGAGAGAACCTCTGATGACTGAGGTTCCTTAGGCACAGTTTCAACTTTGCCCCTTTTTGATCTCCCATGAATCACAAAATCCCAAGACATCTACCCAAAAAATGCCTCTTGAAACTGCTTTTTCCTTGTTTATCCATCACAGCTCCACTGGAGTTTACACTCTTATTACCATTACCGAGTTTCTCTGAGCCCCTATATTCCTTAACTATCTCCCATCACAGAACCTAGAGTTAATAATCATTTATATTGAATCCTTCCCCAGAATGAGGTGCTGCAGCTTTTCAGGGGGCTTACAAATTAGCAAGAAGAGACTGCCATAAGATCAGAATTTCCTCTTTATTCAATTAACTAAGGAATCAACATCTTATAAATGAGGTAGCTACACTGAGCAGGCACAGATCAGAGCAGCACTTCCCGTGGTTGTCAGTGTCCCCAGTGGGAAGTGGTGGTCTGCAGCTGCTAGTAACACCACCCAAGAAGGGAAGGCATCGTCCATGGACCTGGAAAGCTCAATGTTTTGCCTCACTACGGCCCTTTTATATTCCAGTTGAAGACCCCATTCAGAATGAATTTAACACAAACTATAAACACACTTCCATTTAAGGAACTGTTTACAAACATCAGGTTCTTCTAGTTCTTGAACAAATCCGGCATCAGCAAGGCCACATACCCAATGGTGGGAAAGCAAAGTCCATGCTAGGTATTCTGGTCACTATCTCTGCCTACAGCTTCCTAGCTTTCCAGAGATCTGATTTCAATACAGGAGAGAATGTGTCTTATTAATCTGTAAGTTCTCTGAATCAGAGCTTGGCATTCAAACGTTTGCTAAAGAAATGAATCAAACATTGCAAAAACCAACTTGGTATCATCCTTGCAACCAGAATCCTCCTTCACTTCCAGTGTCTTTCCTCGGTCCTACTCTATGCACTTTATTCCCTCAATTACTCATTACCAAGGCCTTCCTGATACTGAATGTCAAGATAAAAATCCAAGCTCCTTCACACCTTGCTGCAGCCTTCCTCTCAGGCCTTCTGTTTTGCTTTCCATGCCCCACAGGGCACTAGCTTCTCCTGACCCTCCCACACCCTGTCACTGTTCTTTCAGATTCCCCCCTTTCCTACCAACTCCTCTACTGCTTTACTTGCTAAATTCCTACTCAACCTTTAACTATGTCAGCTCAAATGTTACTTTCTTGGAGAAGTTTCCAAAATTCTCAAGCAAAATCAGTTTTTCACACTAGGTATTTTATTCCTAAATCTATCCATTAAACAAATATTAACTAAATACTCACACAACCCTTATTACAAGAATTCAGCCCCTTCTGTATATGTTTATTCCATCAGAACAAGCTTAGGTAGGTAGTGATCATAATTGATTCATCTTTGTATCAACAGTGTTTGGCACAGGTGTGCCACATAACAGGTATTTTAGTAGGAGGTGGCTGAATATAGAAACTAGAGAATAAAGCTAGATTGGAAACAGCTCTGGAGAGGGGAAACTGAAGAAGAGACCTCGGTTTCCCCAACCTGTATAAGGAAAATGGATGAGGTAGCCTCTTAATCATAGCTCTGAAGTTTTACTAGACACTGGGAGGCCATTCTGGCTGACTGCTAAGTTCATTAAACCAAACATAAATCCTCACTCAGTGGAACTGCTGATCTAGCCTCATGGAAGACTCTTCAAAATGTGCCCAACTTTCTGAAATTACATTTACCTCCAAATGGCAAAAACAATTGCACACAATTGACTGCTTTTCTCATGGGGCCCTTGGAAGTGGAAAAGGTACTTGTGCTTTACTTGGTCTCTAAACCAGAACCCACGTCCTGGGTCGACTGTGAAGCTCCGTGCATTCTCATTAGGCCCTGAGCCACCTGTCTGTGGCGAAGGGCGAGCGCAGGGGAAGGAAGCAAGACACAAAGTGCCCACAATATGGAATGTCTAGAACTGAAACTCAGAAACAAATCCCAACCAAGGCAAGGAAAATAGAGTATACGTTCAATCACAGCTGAACACAGAATGGAGAAAATACAAGCCAATACCTGTACCAAGTGTATGTAAGTCTCTGAACTAATTCATCTCAAACTTCCTGGCGCGCACGAGACCTGTCCTGTTTTCCTTGGTCTCCAGTACCTAACAGAGTAACAACAGTTAATAAATGCTCCTCGAACCGAAACAGTTAAACTTGCACAAAAACCCAAAAGGAGGGGTGGCGTTATCACCAATTTAACACTGAAGGGAACAGGGGTTTCGGCACGTCAGTGGATTTGCAGGTTCGGTAAAACAAAGCCGTGAGCTACACCCTGGACTACTAACTCCAAGCCCCGTCTCTCGCCGCCACCGCGGGTCGTCCGGAGAACCTCGGCCAGGGTCTGCCCCTCACCACCCGATTCTGGACGCAGCGACAACCCCGCGCGCCCGGGGCCGGTCGCACTACCTGGAGCACACAGTCCGAGCGCAGGAGACAGGCGCCCAGGTCCTCCTTCACGCCCGCGCACGCGCCGCCCTCCGGCTTGTCCTCATAATACCGGGGCATCGTGAGCGCCTCCGCTCCGGCCTCCACCCGCTTCGGACTGGAACAGCTACCGCTCGCTGGACGCCAGCGACGCCCGCGGCAGAGGAAACCGGAAGCCCACTGCCATCACTTCCGGCGGCCCCGGCGGTCGGGCGGGGAGAACTACGGAAGCGCGAGAGGCCGCGCGCGAGGCGGAAGTGGGTCCGCGTAACGCCAGCACGTCCCGTGCGCCGCCTGCACTGCCGGAAGGGAAGGTGGCGGCGGCCGGGCGGAAGTAGCGGGGACCCGGGCCTCGGCCGCGGAGGGGCTCCAGGTGAGGCCCGGGGTCGCTCGCGACCGGGAGTGGCCAAGCCCAGGGCCGGCTCCTCGGCGCGCGGGGGGAGTTGCCAGGTACAAGAAGGGACGCCCAGTTAAATTCGGATTTCAGACAAGTAGTTTTTCAGCGTAAGCATGTCTGAAATATGGAGTGGGGCACACAGCGTAAGAAATTATTCATTGTTTGACTCACGTTCACATTTAACTGGGCGTCCCGTAGTCTGTTTGCTCGATCTGGCGGCCCTGCCCGCGGCCCTAGGCTGCGCAGCGGCGGTGGAGACGGGGCTGCGGGGGCGCTCCCGGCTTCTCGGTGGCCCGGCCGAAATCCCACGCCGGCATTCCTTCTGCTGAGCTATTCGGGGAGGAACGCATTAGGGATCTGAGCTTGGCGTTGTTTTTACCACATTATAGTCGGAGAAGAGCTTGCTGGCCAAACGCCGATGGACCTGTGTGAATAGGCCATTTATTTTGTGTCCTCGGTAACATTTTCTTATCAGTTGAAACAAAGACTTTTCCTTAAGAACGTGGTAGTTAAGAGCACGGAATTCGAATGTTGATTCCCTCACTATCGCTGTGAAAATGGGGACGTCACTTCCCCGCCCAGTGCCTGACTCCCTTCCTGGGATAAGAGCAGGTACCTCTCGGGCTGTCTGAGGATTGAGTGAGGTGAAGTGTGCCAGACACTTGGACCGGGCTTAAGTGCAGTTCAGAGCCGTGCAGGGCCACGCGAGCCTGAGTGCAATAAGCAGTTCTCGAGCTCCGAAACAAGTCTTAGAAACATCTCTGTTCATTGTTGACCCCTTCACTGTTCTCAAGAATTGGAGATGAAAACTATACTGGCCTCCCTGCGAAAATAACTAGAAAAAGAGATGTAAGTAGCCAAAATTTTCTTCAGATTACTTATAAAAGAGAAGTTCTTTTTTTCTGTCTAGGAAGATGTTACCAAGCACTTCAGTGAATTCCCAGCTGCAGGGGAACGGAGCCTTGAGTTCCAGGGATGCAGCAAGACATACAGCTGGAGCAAAACGCTACAAATACTTGAGAAGGCTTTTCAGGTTTCGGCAGATGGACTTTGAGTTTGCTGCCTGGCAGATGCTCTACCTGTTCACTTCCCCACAGAGGGTTTACAGAAACTTTCACTATCGAAAGCAGACAAAGGATCAGTGGGCCAGAGATGACCCTGCCTTCTTGGTTCTGTTGAGTGTCTGGCTCTGTGGTGAGTGTTAATTTACCTGCAGCAGTTGAACAAAGCGAGCGTTTAAGATTGAACTTGAATTCAGAGGATCTTTTGTAATTAATGTATTGTGGGTCAGAATTTGGGGATATTTGAAGCTGTCTCTTCCTTCTTTCTGAAACCTCAAAAATCTCACAGGAAAAAAGGGTACATTCTTCCTGGTTCTACAGGTCCCAAGCAGATACCAGAGTAAACTGTCTCCTTGGGACTTTGAAAAGCAAGAGAGATGCAGTCCATGCTTTCTAACAACTCTGATAAATAAACAATACCCAGATACCAACTTGAAAATATCAAGATTGGAAATTGTATTTCACAATCAGGCAGACCCGGAAGGAGAGGTCTGCAAGTACAGACGTGAGCTTAAGAGACTATTTTTAAGTTCTCCATTAGTGTGGCAAAAGAGTCCTAACCACGGTTAGGATGTTGAAGTGTGTAAGGTTTTTTCCTCTTTAAGTGAAGTTAAACTATGTGAGAACCTTCTCTGTACTGAGCTACTCTAAATGCTGGGGCCACCACGGTGAACTAGCCAGACAAGGAGCGCCCCTCCGTAAGCTTAAAATAGCTCAGCAGGGCCATCTGTGTTCCCAGGTGGAAAGCATTTCTACAGCAATTGTAGATCGTACTTCCTCAGAGTACTGTTTATGTGTCTTTCTCCCCCACTGGACTGTGGGCATCTGGAGGGCAAGGACTGTCCCCTGTATCCCCAGAACCTAACGAAGTGCCTGAATAAATCTTGTAAATCTTTCTTTCAGTGTCCACTATAGGATTTGGCTTTGTGCTCGACATGGGATTTTTTGAGACGATAAAGCTGCTCCTTTGGGTTGTATTCATAGATTGTATAGGCGTTGGTCTTCTAATATCAACTTTAATGTGGTAAGTACAGTAACTTTGGTTTGTTCAGATAATGCTATAGAGCCTCCATTTGCTTCCTCAGAGATACAGTAGCTGATGGAAATTGAAATTAAGAGAGATTGACAGGATCAATTTTGACTGCCCATCAGGTGTCAGTACCTCTATCAGAAAATAAGGAATGGTCTATATTGTCAAAGTTCAGAAAATAATTGAAATAATGATTATATTAGACTAATTAAATCTCCAGTTTTCAAAACTACAGATTTAGCCAATTTTGCTTAAGTTGTTTGGATAATGCACGGTTTTCTGCTGCATTTGTCAGTGGAGATCACTTATAGGGATGTAAATCTAGACAGTTATTTCATGGAATCTTAATTTAAATCTTTGATATTAAATTAAGTGCACTTGAAGTTGAAAAAAAAAGAAACTTCTAGTGTCTGCCTACTGAGAATAAAACACACACACACACACAGATGTTTTATTGAAAGAGTCCTTAATTTTTGCCTGGGTTGGTTTAACAGTGGTGTACTGTGTATAAACCTAGTGTTTAGTTTTTCACTTCTCTCCTGGATAAAGTGCTCCAATGTGGTTGGCATGCCAGATGAAGGGGAATGGGCATGGTGAATGATTTCAAACGAGGCCCAGAGGATGAGTGGGGTGAGAGAAATTTCTCAGAGGCCTGGGTTCAAATGCCAGCTCTGTCATTCACTGACTGTGTGACTTAGTCCCCATTTCTCCTTTTGAAAAATGGAGCTAATGTCTTTGTGAGGTTTTGAGAAGCCTGTGATTTGAAAAGCATGAGGCACATAGTATGTGCTCAATAAATGGTAGGCATTACTTTAAGCAAAACTCTGAGACTAACCTCTGATGACATCAACCTTTTACTTCATAATTTCTGACTGGTATAGTACAGGTTTTGTATGCACAGGTAATCAATAAATGCTATGCCTATTAATAGAAAATTCTAAAATCTGGCCTAAAATTAATACTGCTAATTAATTTAAATCAGTTATTCATTACCAGAATATCCATAAAAGAAATTTGGTATATGAAAAAAAATTCAATAAATGAGGCTTTCAAAGGAATAGTTTAGTTTGTATCAAGATTTCTGCCATGAATGCAGTCAGTGTAGAGGGCCACAGAAACCAAGTCACCCTGGAGGTTAGTGCCTTTCGCATGAGTTGGTATTGTAGTTTGAGGTAAATAGAGAAGGGCTCACTCGGTTTCTATTTGTGAGCACCTGCATAGTGTTGTGAATTGTGTGAGGAACTGGATATAGAAATGATTAGACATGTAATTTTGATCAAACCAAAAGCATCTTAGGAACCAGCATGAGGGTGTTTGGGGGAGATTCCTGGTCCTGGCAATTGCGAGTGCAGAAGCATCGCATCGTGGCACCCCACGCAAGGTCTGGGGGCACAGGGAGACACAAACAGCCGTGAAGGGAAGTGACTAGAGAAATTGGCCTTAGTGCAATTCAGGAACAAAACTGGACTTTATCTCATAGGCTGCAGGTATGAGAATTGGGGGGTTGAGAGAGAGATGGAGGTCTCTTTGAAAGCTTTGAAGTAAGGAAACTATCAAATTTGCATTTTAGGAAAATTCCTTCTTATGGGAATGGAGGAGGAGGAGTTGCAGAAGTGGGCAAGGCTGGATACAGTTGCAGGGGTCTGGGTAAGAGGAGAGGAGACCCGGCATGGTGCAGTGAGAATAGAGATGGAGGAGAGGATGGCTCACAGGGCTCCTTGTGGTCACTGGACATGAGGGCTAGAGGAGAGAAGGCCACGCCTCCTTTGGGACAGCCTGCAAGTATTTGGCTTAGGGGACTGAGAAGGTGGCAGGTGCAAGTGAAGAATTTCAGATTGGCTGTGTTGAGTTCAGGTCCCTTGTTGACTATTTAAGGAAAGTAAAGGTTCAGTAGACATTGGGATAGTATCTACTGAACCTAGAAGCAAGTCTGGGCCACGCTGACGACATGACTAGCATGATGAATATTGGAGGTGGGAGGTGCAAAGCAGTGGCCTTTGAGCTTGGGCGGAAGGACTGTCCGAGGACAGGGGTCGCGGTGGCAGGGTAGTCGCCACAGAATGGGAATCGTTGCGGAGTGAGCCAGATGCTTATTCCATAAGCATTTAATGGCACATGTGCTTGGCTAAAAGGAAGGACGTTTATGGTAAGTTCTAGTTTGTTTAAGTAAAGCAGCCATTGTTTGACATTTTCAGAAAACTAAGTGCTGGACTGTTTCTTTAGTACTGTACCATGTTCTCCCTCTATTTCTTTATTTTTATTTCCATTATGAGAATAGCATTTTCTTGACTATGTCCTTGACATGAAGTCATACACATAACAAGTATTTCCACAGGTATGTTTATAACACACATGAAACTTTTTTTTCCTTTTTCTCTGAAGATCTATTTTTCTCTTTTCCTTCATTCTTCCTTTAACTGAGCAACTAGTAACCATGCTGTGGAACAGTGACATAAGCTTGAATAATTGTTTTTATGGCTAGATCCATCACTGACCACTTTTCTTCCTGGTTCTTGTTTCTCTGACCTTTTACTGGGGTGGGAGGTGGGGGGGGGGCAAGTCTTAGCTCTTTGACCTATTCTCTACACTCATTCTTATAGTTTTCTGAGTCTGGCTCATGACTTGAAATATCATCTGTACACTGATGAATTTGTATCTCCAGTTTGGACCTTTCTTCTAAACTCTAGATTTGTATGTACCACCTCATGCTCCACGCTGATAGGCATCTTCAACCCAACAGATTCTGTGCTCTCCTTCCCACCCCCAAACCCCTCTTCCTGCAGCTGTCCCCACCTCGGTTAGTAGCAGCACTGTCCTTCCATTTGCTCCAGGCAAAAACGTTGCAGTCGTCCTTGACTTTTTGTTTCCTTTATGCCTTACATCCAGTCCTAAACCTATCTGTTGGCTTTACCTTCCAACCACAGTACATTTCCTATCTCACCCCCTCCACTGCTACCTCTGGTTCGTCTCTTGACTCGAAGCAGCCTTCTAACTGGTCTCTGCTTTCACTTGTCTTCTACTTTCTGTTTTCAGATCAGCAGCCGGGGGGTCCTGTCAAAACACTGTCAGACACTGCCAGGAACTCCACAAGGGCTTCTCATTTCACCAGAATAAAAGCCAAGGGTCTTATTGTACAAGGCTCTGTATGGTCTGGCTCTTCGTTTCTTTTCCAATTTCATTTCCTGCTACTCTTCCTTCCTACTTCTACCAGGCACATGGTCTCCTTCCATTCCCCAGACACACCAGACACCACCGTCGCCGTGGGCTTGACCCAATGTTACTTTCTCTTGACCAGCTTCTTTAAAATTGCCTCTCAATTTTCTTTTCTCTGTCCTCCTTTACTGCTTTTTTCCCTCCATAGTACCACCTGACATACTGTTAAATAATTTATTTGTATTATCTTCAGCCTTCTCCCACTTGATTGAAGGCAAGGCTTTTTGTCTGTCTTGTCTCCTGTGCTATCTTCGGTATTTGCAGTACTGCCAAGCACATAGAAGGTAGTTGATAAATAATTATGGAATTAATCTTATTGTATTATGAAAGAAACTTTAATTTTGCTCTTCAGGTTCATCACTAACAAGCATTTAGTGAAACCACAGAGCAGAGACTATGACGTGGAGTGGGGCTATGCTTTCGACGTGCACCTGAACGCCTTCTACCCGCTCCTGGTCATCTTGCACTTTATCCAGCTTTTTTTCATCAACCGTAAGTAGTAGTTCTCAAAAACGTTATCAGAAAGACTTCATTTATGTACTGGTAAAGAGACTCATTGTATGCATCTTTTCTGGCAGATGTTATCTTAACAGACACATTTATTGGATATTTCGTTGGAAATACCTTATGGTTGATTGCGGTTGGCTATTATATATATGTAACCTTCCTCGGATACAGTGGTAAGTAATTGAATAGAAATGGCTTTTGGTTGAGAAAATTATATCAATAATACTAATAGCTTACCTTTATTGCACACTTGAAGGCACAGTCCCAGTATTTCATATGAATTATCTCATTTAATCTTCAGAAAATTATATGATAAAGGTTTACTTACCCCATTTTTCAGATGAGGAAACTAAGGCACAGAGAGATTAAATAGCTTGCCTGCAGTCACACAGCTAGAAAGTGGCATAGCTGGGATATGACAAATTTTATATTTTCAAGGAACCATGTTTAACCATATTGGTTATTTCCAAGTTATTTGTAGGAAGTTCTTACTCCAAGAACTTATGGGAAAATAAGCATTTTCCTCTTCCTTTCAGGAGCCAGTTTTGGGTAGAGTGAGAGGGGTAAGTCAGATGTGTGGGCCTCCATGGATATGAACTAAGTCTGTTTAAAACCTTTTTGAATCATACTTTTGCCTCATTTTGGATATTTATGACTATATGGTTGCATAGATGATCAGGCCTAACTTTTACTGAGCCTCAGAGCATATTTGGAAATTGTTACATTCCTGCTATAAATTCATTTTTCTTAACATGAGTGAGGAACATACTTAAATTATTCTTCATTCTTATTAAGAAATATTCTGTTAAATACAGCTAAATAAAATTTAGAGATCTTAATTTTGATTTGTCTTAGCCCCCCCCTTCTATTATTTTGGATAATTGGGACTTTACTGTAAATAGAAATAAGTGTTCCATATGACTGGCTCCCCTGGCCAGAGATTTGTTGCCCCATTTCCCGCTGTATCCCTCCATATAAGATTTGTTTGCCAGGGACCACTTAATGCCCCTCAAATCATAATGCCTTGTTTGGGGCATTAGGAGTACTTTCTCTAGTCCTGGGAAGATGCTTGTGACATTTTCTGTTCAGATTTCTTAAAATTTTTACATATTTTAAGAAAGTGTTTTATATTGTGATTAAAACACAGCAACTCTCTGGTTTCTGTAAGTGAATTTTTGAGAACTCTCCTAGTAACTCCCTACAATTCAGAACGGTTGCTTAGGGAGTACCGTTTGGTTCCAACTTGGTAACTTCCCATATGAGAAATAAATATTTCTCATATGGGTTGGAATATGGGTTGGATTGCATGGCGTAGGGTCCCACTAACCAAGCAACGAGCGAGAAACTTGGGTATTTGGGGCCAGAATTAATGTTTACAAGTTTTAGTTCCTTCCTAAGCCTTGGAATACTGGTAGGGATCTCACCTCAAAGTGGGAAAGTAATGCTTTTTACTTTGGGAACTCTTAGATGGCTCAAAGTTTTTTCATAGAATAACATCCCTTTGTTGGTCCTTTAAGATGGAGTCTTAGAGGCTTCTGAAGCAGCCACAGGTTTAAGTTCAACACTTATTTTATTGATTATTGTAATGTTTGCACCTCACTCTTCACATTTCTTAGTCCTGCATTTGCTTCTCACTCAGCTTTGTGCTGAAATAATCCCTTTTCTCAGTTTCTTCAGAGCCTTAAATTAGAAGGAAGCAGTTCTTAAGAGTAGTATAGTTCTGTCTATATATAGCATCATATTACTGATTCAAATATGATTTCTTTTTTGGGTCCACATGTAGTTGAAAATGTCTCTTAACGTTTTTTTTTTTTAATTAGTCATATCAATGTCCTTTTAAATTAATTTGGATGTTTCTTTCCCAGCATTGCCATTTTTGAAAAATACAGTAATTCTTCTCTATCCATTTGCACCTCTCATTCTACTCTACGGGCTGTCACTAGCACTCGGATGGAACTTCACCCAAACACTGTGTTCTTTCTACAAGTACCGAGTGAAATGAAAAGAAAAAGTGAGAATATTAAATCTTACCTATGCTTACAGTATTGGTACAGTGGTGGCAGTCTGTTGTAAAATTTGTAAATAAATTACCATTGTAGATATCTTAAAGGTGTAAAGTTTGCAAATTTGAAGAAATACATGTAAACACTAGTACATTCCTTAAAACTAATGAAATGTACATTTCTGTAATAAAGATTTTTCAAGCTAAAGTATGTACTGTATGCATTGTAATATCTGCACATGCAAGAATGACGTACAAGGCACTAAGAAGGGCATGGGGAAAATAGATGTGTCAGACTTTAGTATGAACTGAGCATTCTCTGGAAGGAGAATCCGCTTGGAGAGCCTGGTGCTGATCATGTGTCTCCCTGGCTGTTGCAGACGAGGTGCAGTCAGCCTCGTTTCTGACAGGCCTTTCAACATATATAGAGACCACGTGGTCCCACCTAAGCTGCAGAAGCCACCTTGCCCTGCAGCATCCCTTGGGAGTCACCGCACCACAGGCCTTCAGTGTCGCTAACAGCATTTTCTGTGCCCCATACAACATTAGACCGAAGTGACCATGGTGGCTGCTCTTACCTGGGGAACTGCATAGTGTGTGTAACAGACTGAACACCTGCGTAATGATCATCACCGTCTTATTGTTCTTTAAAGACTTTCCAAAAACCCAAATGGAGGATCCACTTCTATTTTCTAAATGAAACTAGAGCAAACTATTGTGTATCTGTGCTGAGCAAAATTAATAATAAAAAAAAACCTAGTACTCATTAGGTTTTACCTCTTTTTATTAGAAGGAATCTTGAATTCAGCATGGCTTTTTAAGCCTCTTTATTTCAAATACACATGAACAGCAGCTGTGGCACGAGAAACAGTGATGGAAGGCACAATCAGCAGGACCAGTTAACCAGGTGTTCCATTATAGCAGCAAACTTAAAAATAAATAACCTTCCTTTAAAAATCCAATAGGTACCTAAAACATACTACAGATAGTAACCATTCAATCAGTGAAGACATTTTCAGGAAAATAAGTAGAAGACATTTAAGAACAAAGTCAGGAACAACCTGGCAAAGAAACAGCTTCTTCAAGGGCTGCTTTCAGAGACATCCCCAAATGCAAAGACGACTTTTCCAAATGAAGTGTTCTGAATGAGACACACTTTACTTTTTCATTCCATAAATGAAACAGTCATTATACTTTATCAGCTGATTTCTACATGTTTCTTAGAAAACATTATTGTCATATACTGAAATGAAAAGTTATCAGATCTGCTGGCAGTGCTTCATACAGTACTGTCGGTAGCCATTTTTAAGGCTCAGAGAACATATCTTCAAAAGATTTTCACCAAATGTTAGTGAACACAACATTTCAAATTAAACAATGGGATGCTAATCAAATTCAAGTCCAGAACCTTTGATTTGCTAATTATTAATACGTTGAAACAACTAGGAGCAAGTGATCCATAGCTTCCCCAACTTCCAAGAGTATTAACATTTTCCCCACGGCAGACAAACATTACTTTAGAACAATTTTAGCACCACGAGTCTTACATTTTTACTGCGATATTAGTAACAGTAGGGATGACACTGCACAGAGCTTTCCATTCAGCATTCAGCTGACTTTCCTGAGCAACGTCTTCTCATACAGACACACTCTGGAATGCCAGCTCTTTTTTTCTTTTGTTCCCCTGAAAATCATCTAGTTAGTGCCGAAACTGGTGAAGTGAATGTTTCAGGTAAGAAGAGTTTACATACAGGTATTATGATACAAATACATGTAACAATATCCTAACTTTGTTTATTTAAAAAAAAAATAAATCTGTGGTAGTCTTTTAGTCTTTTCAGCATTTTGTGTTCACGTGCATTAAAGAAATAAAGTAAGCATACTTGTTAATAGCATATAACTGTTAAGACTGATAATTGAAAATTTCACAACTGTCAAAGCTAAACTGAAATTTTATACACTAAATACTGCTACGTAGCTTGGAAGAGCTTCCTTTTCTACAAAAGAAAGGGATTGGACTGGACATCTAAACTCCCTCAGAACACACTAAAATAATACGGTTAAGACTCTGATTTCTGGCCTTTCAATGATGTTAGTCTCTCATTTTGTTTCCTTCAGCTCTTGTTTTCTTACGTATATAAAATATTGTAAAACTGAGCACAAAAATTAATGGCTAAAACAAAATTTACATTGGCAATTAATGGCTTAGAAGCAGGGAGGTATTTTGGGAAACATTCTTAAATGATAAAAATTTGGTTGGCACATATACAAGATCTGAGCTGTGCTAGATGATCAACTACAAAGGTTTGGTTTAAAAAATAGGTCCCTCAATACAAAGTTAACTGGTGATCTGACGTCTACAGAAAGGCAAAATTTATTTTTTTTCTCATTGCAACATCACTAAAGACACCATTTTTTACACATTCTTAAATAACAGACTTCTGACAGGCTCAGAATATAAAATAATACCTCTTCCAGAAAATGATTCCTCCTGATCCAGAGTGGGCAACTCAGGAACCAGGAAAACCAGGGGCCCCTCTAAAACCACCTCCACAGATTCTTATCTTCTATTGCTCAGTTGTTTCAGAAGTAATTCAGTATGCTATGCTGGTGCCAAAAACTTACATAACAAAAGGTAATTTCTCTTTTGAAGTGAAATTTGCCTGTGGGTCCTGGACCAAAGAAATTTGAGAGGAAAATGAAAAGCAAAATAAAGAAAATGAGAGCAAATAAAAAACCCTAACTGAAAATTTAAACTGAACTTTAACTTAAAAATCATTTTTGGCAACGTGAGTTTTTAATCGGGTCAAGTGACTAAAAATTATTACAATAAGGAGTGACGGAAATTACTCTTTATCAGTTTCCCAACCTTCGCGGCCTAACTGCACAGAAGATGCTGTCTGTTCAGCACGCTGGATAACCAGATGAAGCTGCAGGCTGCAGGCAAGCAGCTGGCACTGCAGCTGCCCTGGGCCTCCACTGCTGCACCCCTTCTGAGGCACACCAGGGGGTCAAAGCATACTGTTTGGGAAGCTCTCATGTTGATAATTCATAATTTTTAAAAAGTAAAATTCTGTTATAAAGATAACTGATTGCTGAGGTGGATGATCGTGGTTTATGAGAACAGTTCTATTTGGAATTGCATGATTATGAGTAACAAATACTCTTTGGACATGGGGTTTTCTTATATAAGTTCATAATGCAATGGAATAAGTTATTTTGGTAAGACATACAACTGTTACAATACCTTTCACCAAAACCCAGTATTACAATTTTTTCTTTGAAATTATACATTACCTATGACTCATACAATACCATTAACCAGAAAACGTTTTGTCAAAACTCATAAAATGAGTACAGAGATAAAGAAAGAAACAAAAAAAGATAGTGTATCTAACTCAGTGATAAATGACAGCGACCAAAAAGGAAAGAAGAATTTGTCATTTTACAGATCAGAGGAAAATATGATGGATGATGTCTGATAATTTAAGTTGAATGCACTGTACTTGCACATTGAAATTTATCAGACTATCTTCTGTGGCTGTACACCATGCCGAGTATAGTAAAATAACCCTCAAGAGAAGGACATTGGTCTTTAAAATCTTGTCTTTAAGGAATGACAAATGCCTTTGAAAATATTTTGTTCAGAACCACTGATTTATTAAAAGTACTTCAATTAGGAAATCAATCTAGAATCATTCTTAAATGGCAGTGCATTTGGAAAATGGCATTAATTTGTAATGTTTGCACTTCCAAAGAAAAATATAGAAAGAACTTAAAAAAGCAAAGTAACTGGTTCTCAAAAAAAGTATCAATTCAAAAATTTACTGCACAAAAATATGTACTCAAGTTTCTAATAAATTAACTCCATAACATTTTTATGTATATTTATATATTTATATATATAATCCCTGATAATCTATAAAAGAGGGTCTATCATAGTAAAATAAATGAACTTCAAAAGTACCCCCTTCATAAAATGTATTTAACGTTAATTTTTCTCAAATTTGAGGAATGTAACAATATGTACAACTCTTATGTATTAGTATAATACCAAAATAGAACAAGTCATATTAACAGGCTGTCATAACTGTAAAATATTTGAGTCACGTTAAAATTGGAGGACAGCTTAAGTTCAAATGAATACAGTTATCCATGGGAGATTCACTTTCTGAGTGGACATGGCAATCGTATTATCTACAGTAGATTCCACAAGAGGTAGTATTTGAGTTAAAAAAAAGATACATGCTTAACTGTCTTTAACAAATTCACAGGAGACATGTATTGGTTTCCTAGGAAATGATCAGTTGGTGACTTTTTTAATATGAATCTGAAATAGAAAATAGTGAAAAGTATGATGAAGCTGTAAACTTGAAGAGTGATCAACAATGCAGTATCTCAGCTGCTTCGCTGAGTTAGTTTGTTGGCTCACCTCATCGAGAATGGCCCAAACAGCAGAGTTCTGAATCACTGAAAGCCGGAAAGCTGAGATGGGGTTTAGAGCAGGGTCCACCATTCCCTCTGCAACACCGTTCTCAAATTTTCCTTCAAAACAAAAACCAACACTTGCTGGGCAGACTGAGAACAGGCACACATAAACATCACTGACTTAAGACAGGACAAGAACATACCAAAATATTTCCAGTGGATGTCCTCCGACAGACATAGTTGATATTTTTCTTTCAATTTTTTTCATGATGGAATATATGCTCAGAAATACTAGAAGCAGCCTATTTAAGTAGGCAGAACTATACTTTTTTCATTGCAAAAATTTTAAACAAAAATATATTTGTTCTTGCATCAATAATGCTTTCTTAGCAATATGTGACTTACTCAAACATTACCAAAATATAATTCGTACCATCACCCAGTCTGTTCTGAGGGTTAATAATAACAATTTCCAGTATTTTAATTAGACATACATTCAGGGGTTAAATGAATATGTATTCGTTCCCAAGGGCACATCTAGAAAGAAATGAAGTGATGGTCCCTCTAGGCAGCTCCAATATAAAACAACTTAATAAATGACAAGTGAAAAAAAGCTTGCAATTTTCTAGTTAAATTTATTCCAAAGTATTTTATTCTTTTTGAATTATTTTCTTTTCATATTTTGCGTTGCTCATTGCTAGGGTTTAGAAAAAAACTGATGACTCCTGATCTTGTATCCTGTGACCTTGTTGAACTGGTTTATTAGCTCTAATAGTTTTTCTGTGAATTCCTTAGGCTTTTCTATACACAAGATCATGTCATCTGCAAACAGTTTTACTTCTTCCTTTCCCATCAGGATGCCCTTTATTTCATTTTTTTGCCTAATATTCTGGCTAGAACCTCGCGTACAGTGTTGAATACAAGTGGGAGAGCGGGCACAGTTGTCTTCGTCATCTTGACGGGTCAGCACTCAGTCTTTCAACGCTAAGTACGACATTATTAGCTGTGGCGTTTTTGTTAGACGCTCTTTATGAAATTGTGGAAGTTCCCTTTAATTCCTAGTGTCTTGAGTGTTTCAATCATGAAAGTGTGTTGCACTTTATCACGTGACTTTTCTGTATTGATTGAGATGATCCTGAGGTTTTTATCCTTTATTTTACTGCTATGGTTTCTAAATTTATTGATTTTCAGATGTTAAACCAAACTTGTGTTTCTCAATCCCACTTGGTCATGGTGTGTAATCTTTTATATATATTGCTGGATATGGTTTGTTATTTTGTTGAAGACTTTTACATCTGTACTTATAGGAGAAATTGGTCTGTAATTTTCTTTTCTTGTGATGTTTCTGTCTGGTTTTGATATCAAGGTAATGCTTCATGTACTGAGGGGGAAAATGGCCCTTCCTATTCTATATTTTGAAAGAGTTTATGAAGGAATGGCATTAACTCTTCTTTAAATGTTTGGTAAAACTACCAGGGAAGCCATCTGGGTCTAGGATTTTCCTTGAAGGCAGTTTTTTGATTACTAATTCAATCTCAGATTTTAATCTTACTGGGTTGCCCCTGTATGTCATGAGTTGGTTTTCTCGTGCACTCTGAAGATATTTTGTGTTTCTACACTTTAACTATGATGCATGTGGGCGTAGATCTCTGTATTGTAATTGCAGTTTTTTGAGCTTCTGGGATGCAGAGATGGATATTTTGAAAAATCAAATCTGGGAAGTTTTCAGTCATCATGTCTTTGAATATTTTCTTTCTGCTTCCTTTCTTCCTCCCTCTCACCCCACCCCCCATCCCCCACCTACTGGGACTCCCACTAAGTGAAGGTTGGTGTTAAATGGTGCTCCAAATTATTCTGAGGCTCTTTTCCTCTTTGTTCCTCAGATTTCAAACACTACATCAAAATACTCAAGTTTGCAGATGGTTTCTTCTGCCAGCTCTAATCTACTGTTGAGCCCTTCTAGTGAACTTTTCATTTCAGTTATTACACTTTACAACTCCAGAATATCCTGCTGGTTATTTTTTCATGTTTCTCATTATTGATGTCCTCTATTTGGTGACACAGTGTCGCGATACCTTCCTTAGAACTTTGAAAATATTTATAACAGGTGCTAAGAAGTCTTTGTGAAGTTGGACATCCAAGCCCTCTTCATGGCCATTTCTTTTGCTTGCTCTTTTCCCTGTGTATTAGACCTACTTTCCTGTTTCTCCATCTCATAATTTCATTGAAAGTAGGACATTTTAGTTAATATACTGTAACAGGTTGGGGCACTGGCTCTCCCCTCCCCCCATGGCTTGCTGTTTGCGTTTCTGTTTGTTGGGGGACTTGGCTGGACCGTCCCAGTGCAGCCTGCTTCCTGCAGTGTGAAGCCGCTGGGGTTGATCCTTAGAGGGCACGGTCCTGAGCATGCACACGTGCGCCCCAAGATGAAGGGCTCTCTGTCTCTCCCTCACCTGGAAAGTTTCTAACTGATCTGCCTCTGCTGGAATCACACTCAGCCACTCCCCTCTAATCACTGGCTGATGGTCTATGGCTTTCAACAGTGCCCTGGGGCATTGGTTGCTCCACAGTCTGATCCAATTAAATTCTGGCTCCTTTGAAAGGGTCATCTTTGAGGCCAGCTTTTGAAGTCTGCCCCGACCCCAACAGGGTTCATCTTAGCTATCTCTTGGCTCTTTTCCTGATTCTCCCCATTAAACTTCTGGCTGAGCTACAGTTTAGCTAGTTGGCATCATGAAGCTACCAGTCTCCTAACTGCTTATCACCAAAATCTCCATTGTTTTCCACAGCATCTTGGGCTTGACCTTCTCCCAAGTTTTGTTCCAAATCAAATCAATCCTTTTGGGGAGGGCTATAGAGCTCTCTGTTCTTATGGCCGGCCTCCTCGCCTATTCCCACCCCACCGCTCAGGATATTTGGTGGGGACAGCAGCCCTGTTTTCTCAGAGGGACACCCTGCTTTAGGAGAGGAGCCCTGGATCATGGCAGGAACCCCTGATGCTCTGGTCTTGCCTCTGCCAGGGTGCTGGGGTGAGCATGCAGGGGATCTGAGCCCAGCATTTCCAGCCTGCCCTGGCTGGGTGGAGCTTCCACCCCAACTGCTCGTGCTTGAAACAGTACTTCTACAGCACAGAGCCGGAGGGGGTGACAAATGCCAGTGGGAGAGTCCCGTGTTCTTACTATACCTGCCCAGAGTGGAGTCTCCATCTCACTGATCTTGGCAGGGGAGTAATGGGGTGGGCCCTGGCTCAAATGCCAGACTCTTAATGTTCTTACCAAGATTCATTAGATTTTCATAAATGTTTCTCCACTCACTGTATTCTCTTAGGACAATTTTCACACTTAAAATAGGTTTTTTGTTTGCTTGATGATTTTTCCAGTTAGGGTTGTTTCTCTGGGGAGAAGATTGGCAGCACTCTTTTCACTGCCATTCCACTAAAGCATAGCTCTTAAGGGAGCAGAAATGTTTATTTTCAGTTGAAAAAACATCAGCTGCTCTTTATTTCTGGTGGTGTCTTTGTTACACAAGGTACTACACTTGATAACCCATGAGGTCTTTTCTAGTTTTAACTTATAATCTGATATTTTGGATGGTCATTATCTTCAAATTACTGCAGAGATAATTAAAACAGACTTCTCTGTTTTCTATGCTACTTTCATAATCAGGAACGCAACATTCTCAGAAATTAAATGATTAATCGGTAATAGGGGTGATAAATGGCTTTTGTACTCAGCTAATTTTACATATGTTTCTGGATGTGCCCTCCCCTTCCAGGACAAGTGCACAGAACAGAGCTAGAGAACAACAGGATGATCTCATGGTGACAGTGCGCAAGACATGGTAGGAAGAGAAGAGGGCCAACTAAACCGGTCAGTAAAGGACAAGAACTTACTCATTAGGAGGCAAAATATCAACAGGTAATTTCAGGCAGAGACATGACCACATAATATTGTGTTAGGACAAGAGACTATAACGAGCAAGGAGAAAGTAGCAAGGCATGAGGCAGGAAGGTGGCTGAGAGCTAAGGAATAAAAATGTCAGGATACACATGCTACATCATTATGGAAAGTCAGTGAAGACATTTAGCTGGGTAAATATAGTTATATCTACATTTTAGAAAGGCAGCTGCAGTAGCTTTGTGGAAAGCCAACAGGGGGACACAGGTAGATGCATTTCTTCCATGGCTCTGAAACAGAGGCAGACGGCATACGCCACCATCACAGACAGGGACTTCAGAGATTCAGACAAAATAAATGGACTTGATGCCTGTGCTGGTTTGGATGTATTATGTCCCCCCAAACGCCAGTCTTGTGTGGGCAGGAAACGTACTGGTGTTGATTGGGTTGGAGACTTTTGATTGGATGTTTCCCTGGAGATGTGATCACTCAACTGTGGGCGAGATCTTTCATTGGATAATTTCCATGGAGGTGTGGCCCCGCCCATTCAGCATGGGCCTTGGTTAGTTTACTGGAGCACTATATAAGCTCAGACAGAAGGAGCGAGCTTGCTATAGCCAAGAAGGACACTTTGAAGAATGCACAGAAGCTGAGCGAGGACCTGCAGTTTACAGAGACATTTTGGAGATGGCCTTTGAAAGGGGAATTTTGCTCCGGAGAAGCTAAGGGAGGACAAACACCCCAAAGAGCAACTGAGAGTGACATTTTGGAGAGAAGCTGCAGCCTAGAGAGGAACGTCCTGAAAGAAAGCCATTTTGAAACCAGAACTCTGGAGCAGTCACCAGCCACGTGCCTTCCCAGCTAACAGAGGTTTTCTGGATGCCACTGGCCATCCTCCAGTGAAGGTACCCGATTGTTGATCTGTTACCTTGGTCACTTTATGGCCTTAAGAAAATAAACCCCTTTATAAAAGCCAATCCATTTCTGGTATTTTGCATAACGGGCAGCATTAGCAAACTAGAAAAATGCCAACGAGCAGTACGGGAAAGGTTATTCAGAGTGACTCCCAGGGTTTAGGCCCAGGTACCTGGAAGTATACTGACACAGAAACCATGAGGACTAATAAAGAAACGTCCGTGTGACATGCTCAGAGGAGATGGCTGTGTGGCCTCCAGCGGCTGTGCCCGTGGGCATCTCGATACACACCTGAGGCCCAGGCCCTGGCATATGGATGTCAGCTGCAACTGTAAAGTAGCTAAGCTCATCCGGGAAGAGAATGCGGAAGGCAGCTCAGGGCAGATTACCAGTGAATACCAACGATGAAGAAAGAAAGAAGAACCAGTGAATGAACCTTTGATTTGAAATCTTAGTTGGGTCAAAATTATGAAAGTACTAAAAAACGAGAGCAAATAACACTTGGGGGTACATTGGTAATTATAATTGTAAAGTTGCTTAACACCTGAAAAGAATTTCATATTACAGTGTAGAAATAACCCACAAAAGTTAAAGAACATTTGACTAATTTCAAGTAGAAATTACCTATTCTGAAATAACCATCTTCTAATCGTTTCTCTTTGGTTTCTTTGCTTATTTCCAATCCTTTACTCTAAAACAAAACAAAAGCACCGATTTTATAAGTAAGTACTTTTATTTAAAACAAATCTAAGTTCAATAAATATAACAGTGGCATTTTGTAGCACAGCTATCTCTAAAAAGCAAAAGATCATCTCAGCAAGGTTTATCAATAGAAGTTTTTTTAAAATACTGTCATCTGAATTTGATTATAAGATGGTGGTGGTCGAAAAAAGTCAACATTAATAGAAGAACACCATTTTAAATTTGAAAAATATATAGAAGCAAAGAACTGAGTGTTAACCTGAAAGAAATCCAAGCACTCCCTAGAAACCGATCAATTAATTTTGGATATTAATCAACAAGCATTAAGACCATATGGTATTTTGGGTCTCAAAATACCAAAAGCAGGTAAACGAAGTAAAATAATGATTCATTCCTTTTCCTAGTATAAAATTCCAAGTTCTTTTCCAACAGGAAACAAAATGAAGGTTCTTTCTACAAATGAGGCAAACAGGCCAATCTACTAGCTGTTGATGTAATTTTTTTTAATTGGCACTACTCTCTACTGCGGGCCTGCTTTTACATAATAAACAAGAATAACTTCAAGGACAGTTAACAGGAAAGATAGACCGTCATACCTTAAGGGGCAAAACGTCTACGGTTGTGTTCAACAGAATATCTCCTGGGTGCTCTGGGTTTCCGCTATGGAACAAATAACTGAAGAACAAACATAAAAATAAAAATATGAGTCAGACATAGTACGAAGATTCTAAGAGGTGACCTTATCTGCATTGCCTTTCTGAGCAGGACTCGAACAAAGCAGCACTGGACACTAGCACGTGTGGTGGCGACACATTACGTATTCTGAATAGTTGGGGAAACTCATGAACTTAAGGGGACATCCCTAGCTGATGTACGTCTTCAGTCAGAAAGGGGCCTGTTTTCTGCTTAACGTAATAACATACATAACAGGTAAGAAATGATGGCAGTTTTATATTGCTGTTTACATTGTTTTAAATATGTAAACCTCTTGCCAGGAATAATAAAAATTGTATCAGCTAAACAATACTCCTGTTTCTTGTATCAGAAAATTTTTACTAGGACAACCACTAGTCATGGCAAGTTCACAGACTGGTTTTATCTGATACAAATAACTTTAGCGTTAAATAGACTGGAAGTAAATTAACCTCTCCCAAATTTCTGAAGAACTTCCATTTGCCAATGTTAAGAAATATTTGAATAACGATTCCATGATATACTTTCATAAATCTAAAATTCTCTCTGGCTTTGAGTGTAATGCCCTTATGGTTTTATACTCTGAAAACTGACTGTGTGTAGGTGTAAATGTGGCGGCTGGGGGTAGAAATGAGATGGGGCCTACAAAGTAGGTCTAAATCTAAATCTAAAACCTTAAGTGAATGGTTCAAAGTTTAGGCTTAGTAGTCAGAATGATGTGGTTCGAATCCTGGGCCTCTTGCTTACTTGAATTCTAACTATTAGCTCTCTGAACCTGAGTTTTCTTCACACGATGCAGATATTCCCAACTCACCTCATGTGGGTGTTTCAAGGAACTTATCATAACTGACAAAAAGTATCATGCAGATTACAAATCCTCAGCAAGTAACAGCCACAGTAGGGTTGTAACATAGTTACGTCCTTAAGCAAAAGTCACCTGTGACAGAGACTCGGCTTTCAAATGTTACACACGACAAAAGACCCCTAATGAAAGGCTCCTGCTAAGCCACACCAAAAACTTTTGCATTTTCTTATGAGAGAGAGTTTTCAAAAAGGCATCTTTGACTTGGAATCCTGGTTCACATTACCACTGGCCATTCAATATCTCAGCTGTCCATATGCAAAAATATGGAAGAAGGGATGCTGCCTCTAAAAGAAAAGAGCCCACGGATATATGTGGAGTTTAGACAGTTTTATTCAGAGATGTTCACCCTGTGGTTATTTATTATGAAAAACAATGCTACCCAAAAAGTTTAATCCTCAATGAAGTAAATGATGGTGTGCCACACAATGGGATAGTTTGCAGCCATCAAAACATTTATAAATTGCTATGAGAAATGTAATGGGAAATATAGGATACAAAATTAACATATAGATGATCTCAAACTAGAAAGTGTAAAGAATTAGCAAGGAAAAAAATACACCAGTACAGTCATAATGGTGGCTTTTGGAGGTGGAATTGTGATTTTTTTCTTGACTGTTCACACTTTTAAATTTTCATACATTGAACACGTATTACGTTATATACTCAGAAAATACTTTTTGTAACTCATTTCTGTATTGATAAACTCA
This sequence comes from Choloepus didactylus, assembly GCF_015220235.1. Classification (NCBI taxonomy): domain Eukaryota; kingdom Metazoa; phylum Chordata; class Mammalia; order Pilosa; family Megalonychidae; genus Choloepus; species Choloepus didactylus. The sequence continues at coordinate 73,957,469 of NC_051323.1, read as the reverse complement.
ACTTTTGCTTTCTCCCCTCTCAGAAAGTAAGTTACTATGGAAATCAAAAAGTGATTCCTCTTCTCTGCCTAGGGAGGGTGAGTGTATCCATGAGCTCTTAAGAAAATTCATATATACTGTCATTCTAGAATTACTTACTGGATGTTTTACTAGAAATGTGCACTCAATTGGGGCATGTAAATCTTACTGTACAGAGATTTATTGTAAAAGTATTTGTTGTAAAGAAGTTTGATGTCTAATATATGAATTCTTCAGAAGATTCTTTGATGGATTTTTGTATTTGCTAAAAATAAACTTTTGTAAATGTAAAAGTGTTTGGGATATCATTATATATTTACTCTTTTTTTGATTACAAGGGTTGTGCCGGTTTTAATGTATTATGCAATCTTGTGAGGCAGACATATTAGTGGGGATTAGGTTGGAACGTTTGGATTAGGTTGTTTCCATGGAAATGCACCCCACCCAACTGTGGGTGATAACTCTGACTGGATGATTTCCATGGAGGTGTGGCCCTGCCCATTCAGCATGGGCCTTGATTAGTTTACTAGAGCACTGTATAAGCTCAGACAGAAGGAGCGAGCTTGCTACAGCCAAGAGGGACACTCTGAAGAATGCCCAGGGGCTGAGAGAGGAGCTGCAGATGAGAGACAGTTTGAAGACAGCCATTGAAAGCAAATTCTTGCTCTGGAGAAGCTAAGAGAGGACAAACGCCCCAAGAGCAACTGAGATTAACATTTTGAAGAGGAACTGTAGCCTAGAGAGGAACGTCCTGGGAGAAAGCCATTTTGAAACCAGAACTTTGGAGCAGACACCAGCCACGTGCCTTGCTAGCTAACAGAGGTTTTCCAGACGCCTTTGGCCATCCTCCAGTGAAGGTACCCGATTACTGATATGTTACCTTGGACACCTTATGGCCTTAAGACTGTAACTTTGTAACCAAATAAATCCCCTTTATAAAAGCCAATCCATTTCTGGTGTTTTGCATTCCAGCAGCATTAGCAAACTAGAACAAGGGTAAATTGCTTTTTGGGCTTGTGCTTCGGGGAAGACGAGGTAGCCATGCCTTTCCCCATCCCGCTGCCAGGTGCAGTGAGCGCCAAGGACGTTGAGCATTAAGCAGACGTAGGAGCGCGGGGGGGCGGAGCAGAGGGCAGGCTGGCTGTGGACCTCAGGGGCTAAGGAGTTGACAGAGCCGGGCTCCCGGGGCTTTCTTTTTGCCTCCTGTATTCCAGACTGGAACTGAAGGACCCACCAACCTGGAAATGCCAATGCGCGCAGAAAAAAAAGCTTCTCATCCCCCAAAAAGCCTCCTCTCTCCAGCCAAAGGTTCAGGAAAGGGATACCCTAGTAAGACATGAACATTTTAGATGATAACTGCTCTACTCTGTCCAAACACCACAGAAAGAACGCGGCCCCAGCCTCGCTCACACCCACCAAGGCTGAGTGGAACCCAGACTTCCACGTCCACCAGGCTGTACAGGGGCGCCCACACCCCTCACTGGGGTGGGGTCACATGAGGACATGCACACAGGGTGGTGATGGAGCCCCCCGTCCCGTCATGGTGAGCAGCACAAGGCCCTCCTGCCTGGCCCAGCCCAGGTCCACCTAGACCAAGGGGCAGCTGCACTCCAACCCACCCAGAAGGAAGCAGCCAGCGGCCTTCCCTTCCCCTGGCTGCGTGGTATCCGAGGCGGCCAGCCCTCACGAGAGATTTAAAGAAGAGTCAGAGCCTCCTAGCGTGACACCTAAAAGGCCCAGGTTTCAATCAAAAATCACTTGTCAAGTCCCTACCAAGACCCGGAAAGTTTCAATTTGCTTGAAAGGACAATTAACAGACACCAAAATCAAGATAACAAAGATGTCAGAATTACCTGAAAAAGATTTTAAAGCAGCCATTATAAAAATGCTTCAACAAGCAATTAAGAACACAGGTGAAACAAATGAAAACTTAGACAGTCACAACAACAGGAAAGAGAAGATATAAAGAAGAGCCAAGCGGAAAGTTTAGAACCAAAAACAATAACCAAAATAAAGATCTCCATAGAGGGTCTCACCAGCAGAATGAGGGACAAAGTAAAGAGCCAGTGAATGTGAAGGCTAAGCTAGTAGAAACGACCCAATCTGGGCAACAGAGCAAAGAGACTTAAAATTTAAAAAGAAAAGAGAACAGAGCAGAGCCCCTGGGAGCTGTGGGACCAGGACGACAGCTCACATGTCCACGTCACAAGTCCTGGAGGGAGAGGAGGAAGAAGACAGGGCTGAAAAAATACTTGAAGAAATAATGCCAGTAAATGAATAGCCCTGCAACTACTGAGGAAACTGAATTTGTAATTTAAAAACCCCTTAAAAAAGACATCTCCAGGATCAGATGACTACACTAGAAAACATCACCAAATGTTTCATGAAGAATCGACACCAATTCTACACGTTCTCTTCTAGAAAACAGAAAAGGAGAGACCACTTCCCAATTCATTTTAGGAAGCAAACTCTTAACAAAACTAAACACAGACAATACAGAAAAAGAAAACTACAGACCAACAAGCCTTGTTAATAGAAACACAAAATCCTTAACAAAATATCAGCAAACAGAATTCAGGCATATATTGAAGAAAATACACACCACAACAAATTCGGTGGGGTTTATCCCCGGAGTGGAAGGCTGGTTCGATATTCAAACTTCTATCAATGTGGCGCTGCCCCCTTCGAGATGTCGGGCAAGACACGTCAGTGCCCTGTCCCCACCCCCCAGAAGCTCTGAACAACCAGCAAGAACTGGAAGAAATGTCTTTCTCAAAACTCCAGGAAACAGTAAAAGGACCGCAACAACAGGGCGAGCCCTACCTCAGGAAAAAGGCTCTCCCGGCCCCCGCTGTCCCCTTCCCCACCCTCACCAGCACATGCTGCCAGCACAGCACCTGTCCCAGTTCCGGGGGGCTGCCTGGCCCCCCTGCCTGGGGAGGCTGCGTGGAGACAGCGGTCACATTGGGCAAGTCGAGTGGCTGCCCGGGTGCGGGGTGGCTGCTACAGGACACTCGGTACAGGGCTGGGGCCGCGGGGACGCTGCCTCCTGGGGCAGAGGGGGCATTCGGAGCCACGAAAATGGGGGAGCTCCCAGGGCCACACACACCTGCCCGAATCGAGACATGAAGCTGCTCTCCAAACCCACTGGAGGACCGTGGAAGCACGGCTGGGGATCTGGAGGGATGGGGGATGTTGGAATTCTCTGTATGGGGTTTTCATTATTTTTCTAACTGCCCTGCAATTTTGAAAGTATTTCAAATTAAAAGGTTTTTAAAAAGTGAAAGACAATCAATGTTATCTACGATATTAACAAGTTAAAGAAGAAAAATCACATAATCCTGTCAATTGATGCAGAAAATGCATTTGACAATTGTGGTACTGGTTAAGGGATAAACCACAGATTAATGGAACAGAATAGAGAACCCAGAAATAGATCCATACCAATATGCCCAACTAATGTTTGACAAAGGTGCAAAAGCAATTCAGCAGTGAAAAAAAAATCAGAAATTAGGCAAAGGACATGAACAGACACTTCACCGAAGAGAAGAGTGATGGCAAATAAGCACATGAAAAGATGCGCAACACCATTTGCCATTAGGGAACTGGAAAGTGAAACCGCAATGGGCTATCACCACACACCTATCAGAGCGGCTAAAACAGAACACAGCGAGAACCCCGAACGCGGGGCAGACACAGACGAGCTGGTCCCCGTCCACCCCTAGTGGGGCTGTAAAATGGTACAGTTACTCCGGAAAACGTCTGACAGTTTCTTAAGAAAGAAAAAGAAATGCAACTACCATATGACCCAGCAGTCACATTCTTGGGCATTGATCCCAAACTTACTTCCACCTAAAAACCTTTACATGTGTGTTCACAGAAGTTTTATTTGTAATAAGCCAAAACTGTGAACAACCCAGAGCTTCGATGGGTAAGTGATTAAACAAACCGTGGTGCGTCTCTCCTATGGAATGTGACGCAGCAATAAAGAGGAAGGAGCTACTGACAACTGTAACAACTCATCTCCACAGAATTATGTCAAGTGAAAAAAAACAAAAACCCCTAAAAGGTTACTTATTGTACAATTCCAATTATATAGCTTTCTTGAAATGACAAAAGTACAGAAATAGACCACAAAAGAGTGGTGGCCAGGGGCTAAGGAATGGAGGCTGGCAGGACGGAAGGTTCCAGAGGCCAGCATGGTAGACCCTCCTGGTGACAGGGACGTTCTTTGTCTTGACCACCAGTGTCAAATCCTGGTGTGATATTTTACTACGGGCAAACAAGAGCTCTCACTTTGATTTCTTACAACTGCATGTAAAAATGCAATTTCTAAAAATCAAAGTATAATTTAGGAAAAAAAGTAAATTGCTTATTGGGAGAGAAAGCACACAAAATAAACCTATGAAGTCAAAATGAAATATTCCCTGTTATCCCAGCTCTATTAACAGTTTGATATATTTCTGCTAGATTTTTTTTGTACATAATATATATAAAATATTGTTTTCATTATTTCAGCAAAAGTAGGATCATTCTGTCAATTTCCACAATTTGCTTTTTTTACTTAGTGTTTTATCTTGAACAGTTTCCATGTAAATAAATCCCTCTCTCTCTGTGTTCTTGTCAATGGCGGCTCCCAGCCTTCCAGGCATGGAGGCTCCGTCATTCATCTACCCAAATGCCTGGTGACAGCCACTTGTGTGGTTTCTAATTCTGTGGTGACTTGTCAGGTGTGGTAAAAATATCTCTACATGCAGATCATTACTATCTAGCATTATAATAAAATGAGCATTAAATGACAACAAAACATTCATCCAAGTGCAAAATAGTATTCAAAAGAAATTTTATATGATATTCCCATTGCTTAAAATACTTCTACAATTTAAATTCCTTTTGGAATCAGTCCAGTGCAGCCAAAGAAAATAAGTTACATTATGTTACAGCTAAGAATTGTTTTTGACCACTTCTAACAGAATTATTCGGAATGATTTTTGGCAGTTTCTAAAAATCAAATTGGCCCTCACATGAGGACACACAAAGTAACGTGCCACAGGCTAGAGAAGCTACATTTTATTCTGCGGATTACATGTAAGCTACAGAAAGTCATGGAACAACAAGGGCTGAGGAAAGTACAAGGAATTGTGACTGCTGAGGAAAAACAGAGAAAAAAGCCCTAAATCTTGAAAAGTGAACATAAATGCTGAAAAACATAAAAGGGGTATACTTCCTCCGGCATACTAAAAATAACCCAACATTTGCAAAACCAGTAACTAGGAACCACTTAACCTAATGGCTGGGCTAATGAACTAGCTCTCCATCGAATCTAAAGGCATTTTCTAGTATAAGGACAAGAAAACTAACTTGAGATTTTGAGGAAGAGTCCAACATAATAAAAAGTATTTTAAAAATTAAACTAGGTATAAACTGGGAAAATATCAAAATAATCGATCAAACATGGTCGATCAAACAATACTGATATTGCATCTGAAAACAACTCAGCCATTTTATTACCAAGTGGCATTAAATGTAATTTATAAGCCAACATTTTGGGACTGTCCCCTCTCATTTGTTATACACATAAAATTTCCATCATAAATCATATTGTAAACAAGAGGCTTGAGTTGCAAGACCAGATATATTTCAATAATCACCAACCTTTCTACATTGACTGGCTTATCGAATTTAAACAAGATGTAGTCTCCAGCTGTTGGGGTTATCGCCCAGAAAAAGTCCTCCCCCGTGTACGTTTTCTCCAGCGTGTGCCCCTGGTAGACCTTCATGGAAGTAGAAACCTCTGCAGGTGGGTTGACATGGATTTTAAGAAGTAACGGTTTCATGTAATCTTTGTCCTAGAAGGAAAGACACATATGCTGTTAAACAACACGCCGCTTATTTATACTAAAAAAGATGAACAATTATACATTAAATAACAAATTGTATGTCCATGAGGAACAGAAAATTAGATCACCAACCGTGAGTTTCTGAAGTTTTCCTGATAGTGAAGAGTGCAGACCAACATGTTGAAAAAGGGACGGTCTGAAGCGAATTCTCAGATTTGCTTTCTGTCTATCACAATGTTTCTAAACAAGATTTTAAGAAATCATGTTAGTGTTACATGAAGTGAAATCTTATCCTCATTTGAAAGCCAAGAAATCCTTTAGAGAAATATTTTTATAAAAAATGCAACTTCATCTCATAATTCCAAGTCATACATGTGTCATAGTCCTCTGAGGCATTAGTAGGTTGGCTGCCTACGGGACAGACAGGCCCATCTGGGGATGCAAAGTTCGCACATCTAAGGGAAGAGTGAAGGACTTAACCCCACCCATTCTTCATGACAAGCCAACAGAGATTTGACTTTTAATATTAAAATGCAAACTATACTCTAGACCAGAGGTTTGTTTTAAATATACAAAATATCTTTAATTGAATAATGTTATGACAAATCTGCAAGTCTGCTGCACAAAAGCAACATGGAAATGTGAGCCAATAACGTGACTTCAAAGCAAGCCAATGATACTAAAAACCCCACAGTCAACTCCATCTCGACACGGGGGTGCAATGCCTGTGCTTCAAATCCAGGTGCATCATGCTCGGACTTCAGATTACAGCGCCTCACAGCTTGATGCCAGTGGCCCGCAGCTGTGGAAATGCCACGACACCCATGACGTGGCGCTAGCGGGTCTCTCGACGTCGCATCGGATGAGTACGCCAAGGCAGCCGTGCAGGTCCTGCAGGTTCTACAAACCATGTTCAGGGCAGCGAGCACACACTTTCAATGACTTCTGTGAGTTTGGGGTCACAAAAAAATGGAGAAGACACACTTATAGAAGACTTCCACTTTGAAAGTGGAATATTAAACTGAATATTACAATGCCGGATTCTTCTAAAACGTTTTACTTCACCGGCATTATTACTAATACTAGAACAGAGTTGAAATGGTAAACTTTACTTACATATATTCAACTACTCGAGAAGAACAGGGAAAAGGGAAGAAAAGGGAAGAGAGTAATGGGAAAGAGAGTGGAGAACACAAGACAAAGAGGGAGACAGAGGGAAGGAGAGAAGAAAATGATGTAGAAAAGTGTGGGAGACTCAGCCTATCACTCAGGAGAGCTTGTGGCTCAGACAATGGCAGTAACTGGGTCTGAAGAGTCAGAGCACGTTGACAAAATATTAGAAGAGCATGTAAGTGATTTGAAGGGCTTCTCAGACGCTGTCAAGATGTGTTCAGGTGGCCAGGAAGCAAGCAAGTAGGGACAGCTTCCTTGACATCAAGAGTCAGAGAAAAGGGGGATGAAGGAAGAGCAAAAAATAGCTACGTCTGTCCAAAGAGCTGTGTACTAAAACTTATGGATGATTTAACAGGTCTTCATGGTTTTAATTCTCCCTATGAGTTTTTCCCCTCAAAGGCTGATTCTAGAACCTAAACACATATTAGATAAAACTTCACAACACAAATTAAATGCTAGTGTGTTCCAGGAAGGTAGAAATTATTTTCTCATGTCCTACAATAAGAATTCCTGTAAGTCATAATGAAAATACAGGTGTGCCGATTTGGATGCATTATGTCCCCCAAAACTCCATGTTCTCTGCGGCATTCTTGGAGGGGCAGACGTATTAGTGTTGATTAGGTTGGAATCCTTTGATTGAGCACTTTCATGGAGCTGTGACTCAATCAGCTGTGGGTGAGACCTCCGATCGGATAGTTTCCGTAGAGGTGTTACCCCACCCATTCAGGGTGGGCTTCGGTTGAAATCACTGGAGTCCTAGAAAAGTGATCACAGACAGAAGGGTGCAGCTGCAGCCAAGAGAGACACTTTGAAGAATGGACAGGAGCTGAGGGTGGACTGGAACACAACGTGGGATCAGTAGACGCAGTCACGTGCCTTCCCAGCTAACAGAGGTTTTCCAGACGCCACTGGCCTTCCTTCAGTGAAGGTATACTTGTGTTGATGCCTTCATCTGGACATGTTCACCGCCTTCAGACTGTAACTTTGTAACCAAATAAACCCCCTTTATCAAAGCCAATCCATTTCGGGTATTTTGCGTAATGACAGCATTAGCAAACTGGAAAAACAGGTATAGGCTTAGATCTTCAAAATGAGCTGTTCAAATCAATTTATGTGTTCAATTATTGTTGGAAATCAGATACCCTATGATTTCACTATTTCCATGATCTGCTCTGTAAACAAAGAGAATGCAATGATAGCTTACAGACACCAGGAGGCAGTATCCTGAAAACTGACAAGTAGATGACCAAACTATTCTAGGGAACATAATAAGATCACGGAGTCAAATTAGATGTTTGTTACAATGAGTGTTAAGTCAACTCTATAATGACATATGCTTACAAATATTTACTTGTTATTATGTGTCAAAATTGACATTTTTAAGAATATGTACATTCATATTTTGTTTATGCTTACATGAAATAAATGAAGAGTTGTATTTATTACAGAGGTACAATTCAAATTGACAAGGAAACACATCTAATTACTTTTTTTAATTTTTATTTTGAAATAAATTCAAACTTACAGTAACAGTTGCAAAAATAATACAAACCCCATACAAGGAACTCCAGCACACCCCGAGCCCCCTCCACCGATACCGCGATCTACCAACTTTAATATTTTGTCACTTTACCATTTCTTTCTTTCCCTCCCTCCCTATCATCCATCATCTATTGCTCTGTCTTCTGAACATATGAGAGCAAGTTGCACACATCCTTGAACAAACAATATAATTCACATATACATTTCCTATGAACAAGAATATTCATTTATGTAATCACATTAAGTGTAGTTAAGAAGTTCTATAAATTTAATATTGACATAAAGCTTACATTCTATATTCCATTTTTTTCTTATGTCCCAATTGTGTCCTTTTGAGCCTTTTCTCCTTTATTCTTAGATCTCGTCCAGGATCATCTATGGCATTTAATTGTCATTATCTATTTAGACTGTCTTTTTTTTCAATTGTGGAAACATATCTACGGCATAAAACCTTCCCATTCCAACCCCTCCCTAGCATTCCATTAGTGGGATTAATCACATTTAGAATGTTGCAACGCCTTCACCTTCCCACCATCCATTACTAGAAATTTCCCTTCAACCCAAACAGAAACCCTACACTCATTTCTTATTAATTCCCCATTGCCCTTTCCCCACGTCTCATAACCCATAGTCCACTGTTCTTCTCTATGATCATATTCTCTGATACTTTCTTTGTGTTTACCGTGGGGCTTAAATTTAACATCTTAAGTCTATAACAATCTTGTTTTCTTTGATACCAACTTAACTTCAATAGGACACATGAACTATGTCCCTATACTCCTCCATTCCCCCAGCCTTATGTAGTTCTTGTCAAAAATTACATATTTTACATTGAGTCCAAAACCACTGATTTATCATTACACTTTATGTATTTTAGATCCTGTAGGAAGTAAATAGTGGAGTTACAAATCAAAAATACAGTAGTATTGGTATTTATATTTACCATGTGATCTTTACTGGAAATCTTTATTTCTTCATGTGGCTTCAGTCAATTGTTTAGTGTCCCTTCCCTTCAGCTTGCGCAGTTCCCTTTAGCATTTCTTACAGGACTGATCTACTGGTGATGAAGTCCCCCAGCTTTTGGTTATCCGGAAATGTTTTCATCTCCCCCTCATTTTTAACCTCCAGGTGTTTGTGAATTTTCTAAGTCTCTGATGGTTATTGACTTCTATTTGTATTCCATTGTGGTCAGAGAATGTGCTTTGAATAATTCCTTTTTTTTTTTTTTTCAATTTATTGAGGCTTGTTTTATGTCCCAGCCTATGCTCTATTCTGGAGAAAGTTCTGTGATCACTAGAGAAGAATGTGTGTCCTGGTGATTTGGGATGTAATGTTCTATATATGTCTGTTAAATTTCTCTATATTTCTCTCTCCTTTCTTTGCTTCTCTGTCGTAGGGCTCCCTCCAGTATCTGAAGCAGGGCAGGTCCCCCACTAGCAAAATCTCTCAGCATCTGTCCGTCTGTGAAAAATTCAAGCTCTCCCCCAAATTTGAAGGAGAGCCTCGCTGGATAAAGCATTCCTGGCTGGAAATTTTTCTCTCTCAGAATTTTAAATATGTCATGCCACTGCCCTCTCGTCTCCATGGTGGCCGCTGAGTAGTCCCCACTCAGTCTTATGTTGTTTCCTCTGTATGTGGTGAATTGCTTTTCTCCTGATGCTCCCAGAACCCGCTCCTTCCCCTCAGCACTTGACAGTCTGATCAGAATATGTCTTGGAGTGGGTTTACTTGGATCCATTCCATCTGGAGTTTGCTGGGCATCCGTGCTCCACGTATCCACACTGTGCAGAAGGTCCGGGAAGTCCTCCCCAACAATTTCCCTGAACACTCCCTCCAGACCTCTACCCCTCTCCTCCCCCCGGGACACCAATGAGTCCTATACTTGGACGCATCACTCTACCCACCGTATCCCGGAGATCCACCTCGACCCCTTCTATTTTTTCCCCATTCCCTCTTCTGCTCCTCCATCCTCATTCCGTGGTTCTCAAGGTCACTGAGTCGCCGTTCAGCCTCCTCCAGCCCTGCACCACAGGTATCCAGAATCCTTCCAACTTGGTCAACAGTCTCCCCCATCTCCACAAGGTCATCCATTTTCCCATTTACTCTTGCAATTTCCCCTCCACGCTCCTCCAGGGTCCTCCCCTATGTCCCCCACATCCTGTGCCATGCTCCCGCCACCTGTCCCCAGTTCTCCGATTAACTGCTCCAAGTACTGTGTCTCCCCTGATCTTCCTATTTGGGTGTTTGGGTTTGGGCCATCCACATCGTCTGGTCTTCCCACATGCTTTAAAATTTTCTGTTGTTTTTGGACTTTTGGCACCTGCTCCACTCGACAGGGTTCCCCTAGGATATGAAGGATTATTCAGACACCAATCTCTAATTTGTCAGATCTACAGCTTGGTGGCGTACACCCTCTCCAACCAACCAGCAGATGGCGTCCACGAGTCACCCATTCCCCTCAAGTCAGTTCTCCCCAACTTTGCCCTGTGGTGTGTGGGGGCCTGGTTCCCATGGAGTCCAACTGGTGCACCAAGCCTGGGTGTGCCATTGGCGCCACCCGTCCTGAATGCGGGGTGCGCATCTGAGCGGCTAGGGAGGCAGGGCAGCTCCAATAATCAAACCTCCCAGGTGTTTCTGGAGATCCAAGGCTGCTGCAAGAGTCCAAACCGTCACCTCAGTCTCACCACAGATCGTCTCCACCGCTGACCCACAAGTCCCCGGCATTGGCGCAGAGTCCCCGGGATTTCCGGGTGGGCCCTTCCTCCCAGCCGTGCCCCTCCAGGACCTCCACTGAGGGAAGGCCGCACCATGCCACAAGCGTGTGCCATCCCCCAAGGGAAGCCCCGGGCCGCTGGGCCGTGCAGGGGTGTTCCCAGCCTGCTGTAAAGATGGCTGAATGGGGTGTGTTAATTTCCCCCTTTTCGCACAGCTCCGCCTTCCCAGCTCCGGGACAATTAGCTGCGGGTGCACAAAAGGCTACTGTCCACGCCCAATACTGTGGCATGTGCGTGGTGCTGCGGGAAACACTTCCCATCACACTGGGTCCCTTGGTGCAGCTCTGGGCTGTGTCTCCAGCGCTAAGCAGGAGCGTTCCCAGCCCGCCAGGAAGATGGCTGCAAGGGGTGCGGTTCTTTTCCCCTTTTGGCTCCCCTCTGCCCTCCTCGCTCCGAGACAACTAGCAGTGGGTGCATGAAAAGCTATCTTCCATGTCAGACACCAAGGCGTTTGCACAGCCCTTTCCTGCTGCGCTTCACTGTGTGGTTCTCGCTGCCGTATCTGCAGCCACTCCTGGGTTTTTTTTTAAAAAGAACTAGTCCGCCTCCAAACGCCAATCCATGGCCTCCCCACACCGCGGCGCGGCTGCCAGGCACCCAGCTGGCTCCCTCACTCGTTCCAGAATGCAGACTCTCGGTTTCACCAAGTTCATGGTTCCTGTGGATCCAGCAGACCCCGTCCAGCTGGTGCATCGCTGGAACTGGTGTTCTGGATCACTTTCTGGCCTCTATCTAGTATTCTTCACAGAGGTGTTTTTTGCCCTGTCTCTCCTAGCCGCCATCTTAGCTTCTCCCTAATTACTTTTTTTTTTTTTTAAAAGGTCATTCACACCCCCGTATCTTTTTTTTTTTTTTGATTTTTGAATTTTTTTTTTCATTTTTATTGAGATTGTTCAGATACCATACAATTATCCAAAGATCCAAAGTGTACAATCACTTGCCCCTGGGTACCCTCATACAGCTGTGCATCCATCACAATTTTTGTTCAATTTTTAGAAACTTTTCATTACTCCAGACAAGAAATAAAGTGAAAGATGAAAAAAGAAAAAAAAAAAGAAAAGGAAACTCTAATCCTCCCCTATCCCTAACCAACCCCCCTCAATTGTTGACTCGTAGTATTGATATAGTACATTTGTTACTGTTTATGAAAAAATGTTGAAATACTACTAACTGTAGTATATAGTTTGTAATAGGTATATATTTCTTCCCTATATGTCCCTCTATTATTAACTTCTAATTGTATTGTCATACATTTGTTCTGGTTCATGGAAGTGACTTCTAGTATTTGTACAGTTGATCATGGACATTGCCCACCATAGGATTCAGTTTTATACATTCCCATCTTTTGACCTCCAACTTTCCTTCTGGTGACACATATGACTCTGAGCTTCCCCTTTCCACCTCATTCACACACCATTCGGCACTGTTAGTTATTCTCACATCTTGCTACCAACACCCCTGTTCATTTCCAAACATTTAAGTTCATCCTAATTGAACATTCTGCTCATACTAAGTAACCACTCCCCATTCTTAAGCCTCGTCCTATATCTTGGTACCTTATATTTCATGTCTGTGAGTTTACATATTATAATTAGTTCCTATCAGTGAGACCCTGCAATAATTGTCCTTATGTGTCTGGCTTATTTCACTCAGTATATTGCCCTCGAGGTTTTGTCATCAACCCATTTTTTTTTAATATGGTTTTGTTCACTCACCATACATTCCATCCCAAGTAAATAATCGATGGTTCTCTGCATGGTTATACATTTATGTGTTCACCAGCTTCACCACTATCTATGTAAGGGCATCTACATTTCTTCCACAAGGCAGGAGGGAGAGTCAAAGAAGGTAGAGAGGCAAAAGAAGTAGGGAAAAAAAAGACAGCTAGGAAGCAGCAAAAGGAAAAATAACCTTAAATCAAAGTAAAATAAAGAATCAGACAATACCACCAATGTCAAGTGTCTAACATGCCTCCCCTATCCCCTCCTCTTATCTGCATTCACCTTGGTATATCACCTTTGTTATATTAAAGGAAGCATAATACAATGATTCTGTTAGTTACAGTCTCTAGTTTATGCTGATTGCATCCCTCCCCCAATGCCTCCCCATTTTTAACACCTTGCAAGGTTGACATTTGCTTGTTCTCCCTCGTAAAAGAACATATTTGTACATTTTATCACAATTGTTGAATACTCTAGATTTCACCAAGTTACACAGTCCCAGTCTTTATCTTTCCTCCTTTCTTGTGGTGTCTCACATGCTCCCCGCCTTCCTCTCTCAACCGTATTCATAGTTACCTTTGTTCAGTGTACTTACATTGTTGTGTCTCCCCAAATTGTGTTCCAAACCACGCACTCCTGTCTACTATCACCCTGTAGAGCTCCCTTTAGTATTTCCTGTAGGACAGGTGTCTTGTTCACAGTCTCTCATTGTCTGTTTGTCAGAAAATATTTTGAGCTCTCCCTCATATTTGAAGGACAGCTTTGCTGGATACAGGATTCTTGGTTGGCGGTTTTTCTCTTTCAGTATCTTAAATATATCACACCACTTCCTTCTTGCCTCCATGGTTTCTGCTGAGAGATCCGCACATAGTCTTATTAAGCTTCCTTTGTATGTAATGGATCGCTTTTCTCTTGCTGCTTTCAGGATTCTCTCTTTGTGTTTGACATTTGATAATCTGATTATTAAGTGTCTTGGCGTAGGCCTATTCATATCTCTTCTGTTTGGAGTACGCTGCGCTTCTTGGATCTGTAATTTTATGTCTTTCATAAGAGATGGGAAATTTTCATTAATTATTTCCTCTATTATTGCTTCTGCCCCCTTTCCCTTCTCTTCTCCTTCTGGGACACCAATGATACGTACATTATTGTACTTTGTTTCATCCTTGAGTTCCCGGAGACATTGCTCTTATTTTTTCATACTTTTCTCCATCTGCTCCTTTGCGTGTAGGCTTTCAGGTGTTTTGTTCTCCAGTTCCTGAGTGTTTTCTTCTGTCTCTTGAGATCTGCTGTTGTATGTTTCCATTGTGTCTTTCATCTCTTGTGTTGTGCCTTTCATTTCCATAGATTCTGCTAGTTGTTTTTTTGAACTTTTGATTTCTGCCGTATACATGTCCAGTGCTTCCTTTACAGCCTCTATCTCTTTTGCCATATCTTCCCTAAATTTTTTGAATTAATTTAGCATTAGTTGTTTAAATTCCTGTATCTCAGTTGAAGTGTACGTTTGTTCGACTGGGCCATAACTTTGTTTTTCTTAGTGTAGGTTGTAATTTTCTGTTGTCTAGGCATGGTTTCCTTGGTTATCCAAATCAGGTTTTCCCAGACCAGAACAGGTTCAGGTCCCAGAGGGAAGAAATATTCAGTATCTGGTTTCCCTGCGGGTGTGTCTTAGAAAACTGCTCCACCCTTTGATGCCTCGGGTCACTGTGCTTTTCTGCCCAGCAGGTGATGCCTGTTAGCCTGTAATTCTTGACTGGTGTGAGGAGGTATGGCCGTGTTCCCCCAGGCTCTGGGGTCTGGTTCTGAATGGAAAGGGCCCCAGCCCTTTCCTCCTAGAGAAGACAGAGCCCCCAGGTGGAGGTCATTAGCATTTCAGTGGTCTCGCTCTCTGCTTGTGTCTCCACCCTTCCCCGAGTCACAGCCCTGGAAACTGAAAATGACTGGGGCTTTCTCCACTGAGCTGAAAAAGAAACAGATAGTCCCCTTCAGACCCAGTCCAAGGCGATCCTCTGGCTCTCCCAGGTCAGTCGTCACCCAAAGCCTCTGTCTGTTTTTTGGGGATGCGTACCTGTAGTGAGCAGTTCACACTCGCTACTTAAAACCAGTTGGAGCTCAGCTGAGCTATATTCGCTTGCTGGGAGAGAGCTTCTCTCTGGCACCACGAGGCTTTGCAGCTCAGACTAGGGGGGAGGGGATCTCCCGACTTGGATCCGCAGGTTTTACTTACAGATTTTATGCTGTGTTCTCGGGCATTCCTCCCAATTCAGGTTTGTGTATGATGAGTGGATGGTCTCGTTTGTCCCCCCGCAGTTATTCTGGATTATTTACTAGTTGTTTCTGGTTTTTTGTAGTTGTTTCAGGGGGACTACTTAGCTTCCACTCCTCTCTATGCCGCCATCTTGCCCCTCCCCTAATTACTTTTTACAACAAGATTTCTATGAAAATTACTTGATATTTGAATAGTCAAAGCATAAATCACCATTCGCTCACTTATTTGCCTAACGTCTTTGCAAAGGTAAGCATTTTAGTATGAACATTGTTTTCTGGCTAGTAGAACACTGAAAGGTACTTTTTTGACTTGCCATTGCTTTGGTATAAAATATAACTTTTATTTTATTCCTTCTTTCAAGATTGTTGGGGGTCCCCAAAGTACTTGAAAAGAATTGACAGAGAATATGAAAAAAAAACTCAAAGAACACCCCACAGGGGACAGATGTAATGAACATCTATACCCAATAGTAATGAAACACCACAAGCCTAAAGACTCTATAAGTATTTATCAGCAAATTAAAATAAAGGTCATTGCCCTGCAACAGGCTTTCCTGAATTACAGGATTTTTCACAGCTATTTGAAAGTCTCTCCAATACAGAAACTTTTTATCAGTTCGAGAAAGCAAGTGATTGGAACTTTAATTGGAAACAGTGTTTTCTGTCAATTGCCTATTTTGACTGCTCATTCATGAAATCAGGCTCCCCAAAAGTCACTTTTGTGAAATACAGAAAAGAAGTCTCCTCACTCCCCTTAACCCCAAGAAATTAACTTACTGCATCTTTTTCAGGATTGCACACTTTTACCCAGAGAATATGGTCCAAGAGCCAATCAATGGGTTTCTCCTTGTAAAACATAAATATGAATTCTACAATCAGAGTGAGGTCTGGTGCTTGAAACATTTTACCTGAAAAGATAATCCAAGTCAATAGCTTTAATAAGGAGACCATGTATCAAAACAGCTTAAGTGAAACTTATAGTAAGTTTGTACTTTCAACTACAGGTCACCATAAATAGTTTCCCCACTTGCATTATCATAAACAGACAAATTTGCTTTAGCTAAACATTCTCTTGAGCTACATCACCTAGGTATAAACAGAAGTCCTGAACTCCCGCCTTTCTCTATTACAAAATCCATCACACAACTACTGGCCCAAAGGATTCAAAAAGCAAGGCGGAGGTTTTTCATTCACATCTCAGTAAGTCTCTTCCCATAAAAAAGGAACCTGAGAGGTTTAGGTAAAAATTATTTAACTAAATCAATAATGCAAAAAACAATAACTCCCAGCTTTGTCTTCACTGAAATCATCACAATGAAAGACGATTTTTTTTTTTATTCTTAAATTAAGTTTTGAGTTAATTGATCAACAAGATCAAGGTCCCAGGCTCTAGTAAGTTTTACAGTACTATGGGAAGTAGAGTGTTATCCTTTCGGTATTTCTTTAAATCTGTAATTTCCTTCAATGCTTCAACTTTGAACATATTCTTTTTAGTTGGCTAATTTAGGAACTTTAGTGGGAAAAAAAGTTTTAAAATAAGCCACCCAACTAGCCAATGAAAGAAGAGGGAACTTCATGCTGTACATGAAGACACCAGGAGTCCACATTAGAACACCTTTACCAGGACATTACTTTAGAAGGAATGTTGCAATGACACTGGGCTGTAACAGAGGAACCGGAGATGACAGAGAAGTCAAACACGTCCACGAGGACCACGGTTGGCCAGAACAGACACAAGAGCCAGCAGGGCTGCCTGTGGGACCCTGGAATAGGTATTAGGATCTTAGACATCTCCAGTTTGGTTTTAGGTTGACCACCATCATTTTATACAAGGGTGTTTACCTGAATTAAATTTTCTCAAAACAATTGATGCATTTTTCTATTTCCATAGAAAAAAAAGACAACTTTAGGGTATTCTGTGAGTCAAAATTATTTTTGAAAAGTAGATAAAACTGACACTTTTCTTACCAATGAAACCAAGCTGGGAAAACTCTAGAATCATCCATTCCTCAGAAGAAAGTTGGAGTGCAAAATTCTTAATAGTATTAAAGTAATTTTGTTTGACAACAATATCATCTTCAAGCTAGAGAAATTAAAGTTATATTAATAAATCAGCAAGAGAAGGAAAGATTTAGTACCTTCTTTATTATTGAAAAGCTCAAACATACTTCTATAATGAAAATCAAGAAAGTACTGGTCAAAAATGATGGAAACATAAAAATAAATGATAGTAAAAGAAAATGAGTAGAATAAAATGGAAGACATATGGTAGGTCAGCAAATCACTCCCTTACCGTGGAAAATAATAATGTCACGCCATGAATTAAACCTCTTTGTTCTTTCTATACTGCCCAACATAATTTCACACTATCTTTTTTCTTTTCATAGGAAAACAATTTTTGTAGGCTTTAAATATTTGTCACTTTCTACATCACATATGTACCAAGTCAAAGAGAAAGCCAGCATCTTGCCCTCTCCACCGTGTACCCTTTCAGCTGGGTGACCAGTGTTAAAAAGTGGTGTGCATCATTTGGGACCCTCTGTGTGCACAGACAGTATACACAGACTCACACATAAGGTTCAAATCTCCCTTTTCGTCTTAATGAAAAAAAATCATAACAAAACTGGCCTTTTTCTGTTAATATATCATGATTGTCTTTCTAGGTTAATAAATATATATTAAATCATTCTTTTTAATAGATGCCAAACATTCCTTGGTATATATAGATGTACTACAATTTATTCACTCTTCCCTGCTCATAGGCAGACATTCATAGTTACCCATTTTTTGTCAAAACGAGGAATCCTGCACTAAATATGCTTATACTGACACACTAGTGCCTTTTCATTTTTGTAGGCTGGATTCCTAAAAGTTCCCATTTTATATGTCAATAGATACTTTCAGATATTTCTTAAGAAAGAGGCTGTAGTAATTCCTGGAGTGCTGGTTCACCCCATATGCTCCGCCAGCACCAGGTGTTATCTATGCTTGGAATTTCTGGCGATTTCACAGGCTAAAGTAGGAGCAGAGAGAGAGCAAGAATGGGCACATGCCAAGGATTCCTCCCCAGCGTCTCCTTTCCTAAGTTTTTAATGCCACAAGATTATTTTAATATTCTGACAAAATGTTTCCTTTTCTTAATGCCTTAATTATTTCTAGTTATCTGCTCAGTAGGTTTTATTTGTTTTGATGTTTAGATTTTTCATGTATTTAAGTACTACAAGCTTTCTTCTTCCTATCTGTGAAGAAACAGTTGTAATATTTGGAAAGATACGATACCACTGACTCAGTGAGTATTTACCGAGGTTCTCCTATGTTCCAGACATCTCACAGGACCCTAGGGTACACCAGGGGACAGAAAAGACATGTTTTGTGCCCTCAAAGCTTTTGGGGGGGGTGGGGGGAAGACGAGACAAATGACAGGACTACACCAGCACCAGAGAAGCTTGGTGAAAGAAGAGATGTCTCTGCGCAAACCTAAACATCTACCGTATATTCCCAAAGGGAGGGTGACCCCCTGATACAGGTGTGCCAGTTTGAGACTGTCGTGTACACCAGGAAAGACTATATTCTTTTGATCCACTCTGGTGAATGCAAACTTACTGTGGGTGGGACTTTGTGATTAGATTATTTCCATGGAGATGTGACCCCACCCTTCAAGGTGGGTCTTGATTAGTTTACTGGTGTCCTCTATGAGAGGACAAAAGGCAGAGACATTTTGAAGAGAGCTCAGAGATGCTTAGAGAGAAAAAGCCCAGAGCGGACACAGACACAGATGCTTGGAGATGCAGACAGAAAGACATCTGGAGGTGCTGAGCTGATGAAGTCCAGAGTTTGCCCTGGAGAAGCTAAGAGAGGACCCACAGATATTTAAGGAGAAAGTCACTGAAATCAGAAGCTGAAAGCAACACAACCCAGGAGCAAAGGACCAGCAGACGCCAGCCACACAGCGTCCCAGAGGTGTGCCAAACACAATCGGCCTTTTCCTCAGAGAGGGTATCTACCTCTTGAACCCTTGATTTGGGCATTGTTATGGCCTTAGAACTGTAAATTTGTGAACTAATTAACCCACATTGTAAAATCCAAGCCATATCTGGTTTTTTGCATAACAGCAGCTTTAGCAAACTAGAACACCGGGCAAATCCAAATTTTCCTAATGAGTAGATTCAAAAACAATTTGGGGACAAATCTAAAAACACAGAGAGGCAGATGAAATAGTTAAATGCCAGCTTAAAATTTAACACTACTTAAAATTTAATATGAAATCTTAACACTAATTTCAGTCACCACACACTGCACGTGAGCTAATTTTGCACAGAACGAAACGTGCACACACACTGGGTAAGGTTGATGAACTATATCAAGGTTGTGCTATTGGGGAACGCTGGGTGGAGGGGATACAGGACCTCTGTACATTACTTCTTACAACTGGCTGTGAATCTACAGTGGTTATAAAATAAAGTTTCTTTAAAAGTTAAACTGCTCGATGAGATGTGAGAATGGAACAAAACAATTTTTCTAAATACAATATATACACTGTGATTTTATAGATGCATGGTAACTGAATTTAGTATTAAGATTTAGTATT
This sequence comes from Choloepus didactylus, assembly GCF_015220235.1. NCBI lineage: Eukaryota > Metazoa > Chordata > Mammalia > Pilosa > Megalonychidae > Choloepus > Choloepus didactylus. The sequence goes on along the minus strand of NC_051323.1, from coordinate 73,937,548 downwards.
AAATTTTAAGTAGTATTAAATTTTAAGCAAGCATTTGACTATTTCATCTGAATCTCTGTAACTACACTTTAAAACTCTCTATATAAAGTTCTTGACCATAATGTAAATATTTATATATTAGCCGTGGAACAAAACAGCAAGGTTCAGGTACAGTATTTGAGATTTATTAGTATACAATGTTTCCCTTATTATTTTTTAATTAAAATAAGACTTCTCTAAAATGTTTGAAGGAAATGTACTATCTAAAGCCAGGATATTACATTTTTACATGTGAAATAGGTATACATTATTCTATACCGTGTCAAACTCTGACTGTACTCGTCATTTACATTTAGGAATCTACTCTGTGACCCGAGGTTGAGTAAACGCGCATCTGAGCGTGGCTGGTCCTCGGCAAACAGTCGCGGAGGCAGAGCCGCCTGTGCTCACACGCCTGCTCCCACGAGCATGCTTCTCCTTTCCTCACCCTCTCCCCAGTCCCCACCAGCAGCGTCCTTCCTGATTTAGGGACCCAGACCCTGTTCTCGCCACCCTCCTCAAAACGTCCTCCCAGGAAAGGATGTGACTTCTTTATACCGAAGATTAGTAACTGATGGGCTTTGTGTACTGGACCTTTCAGCAACGTGTGCATTCTGAACAAGGGATAGAGACCCTCTTTGTTAAAGAAATGATATTAAAATATCAATTCACTAAGGTTAACTCATTAAGGAGAATAAGATTTGGCAGAAACAAGAGCTTCCTAGAATTTTTCAGGCTGTTACCTACCTAGCTAACTTCAAAAAAATACCATTATAGTATATTCTACTTACATAGCTCTGCTGCTAAAAATTGAACCCTTAGAACCAAATGTCAGTTTTATTTTAGTGTAAATGTAACTGTCATGAGATACAGAAATACTATACGGAAATCCTTCTTTAAAATTTGCCGAATCATTAAATTTGCGATTTTTTGTTTTTTGTTTTTTTAATGGAGAGAGGGAGGAGGAGCACAGAGGCGGAGGGGGTGGGGGCTGTGCTCTGTCGCACCAGCGGGCGCTCAGCTCCCCTCCCCAGTGCCAGGCAGGCCCTTCTGCTCTCTGGTTTGCAGTTACGATCTTCAAGATCTTAGAGGGTTTATGCTTTCAAAAACTTCCTGTTTTAGTGAAAACATGCCTTCAATACTACTTTTTCTCAGAAGTGTGAAAAAACATGAAAGAAAAACCGCACTTACCTGAATGTAATATATGCCCTTTTCCTGAGCATACATCATTAGAAAACAATAATCTAAGTTTTGCTTTGTTCTCCATCTGAAAAATTTTTTTCAAAAATTCAGTTAAAAATCAGAATCAAATTTAGTAAAAATAAAATTAGATGCATACCCCTCAAGAATCTATATTACATATCACATATGTGAATATGCTATCCATGCACTCAGCACAGACAGTCCAGGAGAATATACTTTTCTCTAACGAAGCTCTATCAACATGCGTTCTCCAGAACACTGGTTCTCCAGATGTCCTGGGGGAAAACAGAGCCTACGCTAAGTAAGGTTGGGGAAAACTCTGCACATATTTCCCCCTTAAGACTTGACAATGTGCAGATGGCATCAAAGGCAGGGAACATCCAGCAGTAAAGATACCTGTGGAAAACGTATTTTTAATTGTATATTTCCCAAACTTCCTTGACTACAGGGTCCCTTTTATTAACATCTTAATATCTCATGGAACCAGTGCTTCAAAAATACTTCAGGAATTACTGCTCTAGTGCCTAAGGCTGTACTTTGCATACAGGTAGAAATTAATACGTAAATATTGAATGCTAAAATTAAAAAAAAAAACATTGTATTAAAATGTACAACATTAAGTCCTTTTAGTGAATTCTTGGTACCTATAGGAACACATCAACTAATGCTAAAAAAAAGTAGTTCTAAAAGCCAGTTTAAGGAAAAAACGATCCCTCAAAAGCTTTCATTCATACTGAGTAAACTTCTCCAGAATCTACCTCACAAAACATCGGGAATTTAATGAGACTACCTAGACTTTTCTATCAAATTTCACCCTAAAATATTTTAATCCTTGTAGACAAGAACTGCACTTATTAGATATGATGGTTAAAGGCTGGGGGATTTCAAACAACATATGGCTCACCTTACTCTTTCTTTCGAGTCTCCAAATGTCTCCTTTAGGTTTGTCAAGTCAGGATAATAGCTCTCAGGAGCTGAGATGACTTCCACCAAGCCAGAATTGATTTCTTTAGAAAATCTATCATGAGATAGGTTAGCTGGGTTATTTAAGGTCTGTGGGATTTTACTTATCTTAATGTTCAACCTACTATGTTTAACATAAAATACATCAGTAAACATTTGCACCGAGGTATAATGTCACAGTCATAATGTGCTGCATGAAGTAGTTTCTTATTCACCAGAAAATACAAGTTTTTCCAATAGAACAAATTTTTCTTTTTTTTAATAACGTTTTTAAAAATCGGTGTAAAATGCCACTATTCTTTTAGAGTGGCATAGAAGGGTATTATATTCCTAAAAAATACGTGAATTTAAAAAAACGAATCATAGACTCACAGAAAACAAGAGACTGATGAAAAATGAATGGGGGTATATGTGTATCTAAAAACATACAGCCATGCAAAAATCAAAGTTCTTCAATTTTCAGGAAGCTTCAGGTGTGTGTTATAGCCTCTATGTCCTTCTAAACCAGTGTTTCCCACCTGTGGGCGACTCTGCCCCCCAGGGACCTTTAGCAAGTCTGTCACAGCAGCAGGCGGTGCTCCTGGCATGGTGGGTAGAGGCCGGGGATCCTACGAAACATCCAGACGCACAGGAGCCCCCCCACTGGGAAGGATCCGGCCCAAAATGCCAGCAGTGCTGAGGCTGAGCAGCCCTGCTCTCAAGTTCTCGGAAGTGGGTTTACTGGCTCAAATGTAATTTTGTTGGCATTTGCATTCTCTCTCGTTCCATTTCTGCAAATCTTCACAGCATGCTTGTGTAACTACCTGGCTTGGCACAAACAGCCTTGGTGCTCAGTGGCACTTTTTTTCCTGAGCATGGCTTCCCTCCACACTGAGGAAGGAGTAAATCAACATCATCACGGCGTGAGCCCCACAGACCTGCCCATCTGGCCCACAGCGAGGGGCTGACAATTATGATTACTCCCCGTTTCTTTATGCCAGGAGTCAATACCAAACCGTGTTGATCTAAAGACTGCCAAAAATTTAGCACATGAGGAAAATCTAAGAAATACGTAATTTATTCTTGAACCAAAAGAAAAAACTGAGGTTTTACTATTTTGGTAGACAAAGATAGAGCCACATTATTTCAAATCCATAGTTGGCAAATAATTGCTCTCTGTTTTTCCTTTGTAAGTAGAAGAAAGGGCTGTTTGGGGGAAAACCCCTATCAAAGGTGAATTTTCATGACATCACTACTAAAGCTACTGGGGCAATGCCAACAGAGGCGCAGACACCTGAAACTTGCTGAGTGTCCACCTGTTGCCCACGTGTGCCTGGTTCACGTAAGCTGTCACTGCGTCCCGGGATGGAATAACAGGTTCAGACACAGTTCAGCACGGAGGTATTTTACAACCTTCCCTGGGAGCAGAACAATTTTTGCTTGGTAAATAGAGGCTGAAAAGGCTGATTTAAGCGACCTCACTAGACTCTCAGGATCTTCACTGTCCTCAGGGTTAAATTACCGGACAGTATTAGACACAAATGGCATTCCAGGCTTTTCCACAATGAAATGCACCAACTTACCCCACTGGCTAACTAGACACACATGCACCAACTTCACGAGCATGTAAGGACCAATCACAGGTGGTCCAGTGAACACTTGACTCCTCAGAGAAATGAAATATAAAGGAAGACATATTCTTTTAGCAAAAAGCCAAGCAAGAACAGTAACTGAAATATTTTCATTTCTGCAATTAACAGCAACTTACTCTTTTTCCAGGTTGGCTACAACACCACGAACATATTCAATATCTGTCTGGGAAAGAAGAAAAAAAAATGTACCCTGTTTTTATAGTTTTCTTTAACATCTAATACTGAACACAAAATTAAATAAAATGATTAATACATTCATAGAAAACACACTAAATTTTCAAACAACTTACGGTCTGCATTTCCATATTTACTACTATACGTCATTGAGTACTTAGCAACACACACAGTAAGCAGATGTCAGTTTTCCAGGACTTTCAATAATGTTCAATTCACAATGTTCAATTCAACAGAAAAACTGAGGCCAGAAACTTTTTCTACTTCTGAAACATCCAAGCTAAAAGAAGGGAATAAAGAGCAGATGTAGCATGCTATATAGCTCTTGAAATCATAAAACCTAAGTTCAGGGTTTCCTCTGCAGCTACTGGCCAGTACAATCTGAAGTAAGTCTGTATCTCAGTTTCCCACTGTATTTTAGAAAAGGAGAGGTGGGTGTGTGGAGGGAAGGAAAGGTGGAAGGAAATAATCCCTCAGAAACTATGAGTACTAAATGAGAAAACTATGTATTTAAAAAGTTGTTATTACTATACTGCATTACAGTTATTATTATTCTGATACTCTGACCCCAAATCAAGACCACTGAACCACAGTTAGAAATAAATGTTAATCAAACCTGTGTATTCTTCAATTACATACGATCTCGCTATCAGGTATAAATACAGTGACAGCTCATGTTAAAATCCCCTTTGTGAAAAAGCATCAGACACATAAAACATGATCTATGTTATAAAGACTGCCAAAACACTTAGTACTGGAGGAAAACAAACAAAAAATACAATTTAACCCTGGAAATTACAATATTGAATTATAAAAAGCTGTTTTAAAACCAGTTTTCCGAAAAACTGTTTCTTCTTTTAACTTTAAATTCTGTTAACTGAAACTAAGTCAAATTTTCATTGTTAAATTTAAAGACCTTCTTAAGACCACAGCCTTAAAAACCATTAAAGAACCATGGAGATCCAAAAGCTCAAAACCCTCTGTTATTTCCCCTACATAACCACAAACATCAACGAATTGGTGATCTCCCTTTTAACAAATTATCAACCACACGTTTAACCATGAGTATCTTACCAGTTACCAGGCTATAACTTTGGGATATAATCAAGCATGGTTTATATAAACTTTACTTATGTGTTCAGCAACAACCTGAAATTCAGTCTGATAAGCACTTTCTGAGGACTAGTCATCTGCCTGCCCAAGGAACCAAGGTACCCAGACAAAGGAGACCAGCTCTCTGCTCCCAGGTGGCTGTGCAAGAGGCGAACCAAGAAGACTAAGTTTATGTAAATATACATGTTATGTAATATGTAATAAAATTTACTGACGCGACCCATACATAAGGGCACACGTACTCCTTATGCATTGTGCTGACTGGTGTAACTAGTAAGACAGTCACCTGAACAACTGTAATTGGTGTCACTGTTGAACAACAGAACCAATCTTTCTGGTGCCGGCCGAAGAAGTGCCCCGGGCTCCTGGGAGGAACGAAGCCTGTTGGGGGCCTGGGGACCCCCAGCCGAGCCCTTCCGGCCCCCCTGGCCTCTCCTCACCCTCGTGGACATTCCTGGCAAGATGGGCAGGCACCTTGCTTCCCACTGAGAGAGCACTTTTTCCTCAGATCCTTTGTAAGGCCACGTGGAGACATTTTAAAAGGCAATTTCATCAACTGATTCTAAGAGCACATCTATGTCTCCAACCCTGGGATGCACACGACACGTCACTGAGTACTTGGTAACACACATAGTAAGCAGATGTTACTGTGTGGACGGGGCGTGGGGTGGGGGAGGAGAGTGGCAGACAGAGCGAAGGAAGAGCGAGCTCTCTTTTTCCCTAGAGAATCAAGCAAAATTAAATATTTACTAAAACTAAGAGACACTGTTAATACATGTTACAACATGGATGAACCTTGAACACACCATGCCAAGGGGGAAATGCCAGTCACAAACAGCCACATATCGTATGATTCTAAATTCACATGAAACGTCAGAATAGGTGACCCTATAGACACGGAGAAGAGGTCGGTGGTTTCTGGGGAGTGTGGGTGGGGGGGGTGGTGAGAGGGTTGAGGGGGATGCCAAGGCTTACAGAGCTTCCTTTTGGGGTGATGACAGTGTTCTAGAATTGACTATGGTGATGGGTGTACACCTCTGACTAGACTAAAAGCCATAGGATTCTACATTCTTAATGGGTGAATTGTATGGTATATGAATTATATTTCAATAAAGCTGTTACCAAAAAACCCTACCAGATAATAAAGTCAGATGTGAAAAGCAAGCATCACTGGTGTCCCTGCAGACCTCTAGGAGCACAGGGTCCCTGAGCTGCTCTCAGGGCCACATGAGGGCTGGTCGAGAAGTGTAAGAGCATCTCAGAGGAGCCACCGAGACCGCCAGCAGCTCCCCAACGTGCACAGGTGACAGCCTTCTCTGCTTAAGAGTCAATTTTACCAGTAGAGTATAAATTAACTCAGACAATAGAAATAGAAAAACTCCAATCTTTGGTAACTTAAGTCAATAATTTACATAGTCTCATTTGAAAAGAAATGTAACTCTGAGAAATATCTTGGTAGTCAGGGAAGTCAACAATCAATGTAAAAATAACTTCAATCACTTTTTTTTTATGGAACACTTCAGAGCTCTGCATGTCATCCATGCATAGAGGCCATGCTAATCTTCCCTGTATTGTTCCAATTTTAGGATATGTGCTGCTGAAGCAAGCACTCGATCATTTTTTAATATGCAATAGGTGGTATGTTCTGTAGTACTACTGATTAATAAAGTGGAAAGGTACAATAATATATGCTTAAAACGAAAGCAGCTCATATTATCAAAATAGAATGATATCTTTTACATTGGGACAATTAGGTTAATACTTGAAAAGCCCTCTTTCATACACAAAATTGCAGAACCAGTATACATTTTTTAAACATGCTAAATAAATGAGTGAAAAAATATTTATAATATATCATAGAAATTTATTTCTAACGTTCCAAAGAATAAAAATTAAGGTAGAGGCTAGCTCCTATGAAAAACAAACAAATGTTGCAGAGCTGGAGACTCTGACAAGTAACCCAAATGAAAAGAGGAAGAAATTTTATGCACCAGATCAAAATAGAACATAAAATAAAAAGTGCCAAATTTTAAATAACTTGAAGGAAGGTAAAAGCTGGTTTTTAAAATGTTCTTTAAGTGTATAATTATTATCTTATTTCTAGTCACTTCATTTCACAAATATTTATGCAGTGCCTACACCATGAGCTAAAACATACATATAAAGATACTGTATCTGTATCATCAATCTCTGAGTACTGATTGGTAATAAAATAGACAAGATTTCCATGTTGTGGAACTTAAAACTATATGATTTAAAATGGCAAATGCCTTTTATAAAACAATAATTACAAACCTGTGTTAAAGGGCATATGATATATAAAGATGTATTCTGAGAGAATAACAATATAAAGGGTAAGGGACAGAGATGTGTGAGGAGAGTGTATACTATGGAAACTAAGTTGGTATTATCAAATCAGGTTATTAAAAATTCAAGATGTTAATTATAGTCTCCAAGGTAACCACTAAGAAAATAACTAAAAAATATGCAGAAATGGAAAGAACGGAATCAAATGGTACACTACAAAAATCAACCAAATACAGAAAAAGGCAGTAATTCAGTAAAAGCAAGGAACAAATAAAAGTAAGACACAAAGAAAATAAAGAACTAAATGGCAAAGTTAAATCCTTCCTTATTAGTTACTATCTGAAATGTAAATGGATTAAAATTTATTAAAAAGAACAGAATGACAGATTGGATTTTAAAAAATCCACTGATATGCTATCTACAAGATACTCACTTTAGATACAAACACACAGAGACTGAAAATAAAAGAACGGAAAGATATTCCGTGCAAGCAGTAACCAAAAGAGATTTGGAGAAACCGTTTTATATTCAGACAAAATATACATTAAGGCAAAAAAAGGTTACAAGAGGCAAAGAAGAAGATTATATATTGAGAAAATGCTCAATTCAGCAAGCAGATATAGCAATTATAAACATATACACACTAGTAAGAGCCCCAAAATATAAGCAGCAAAAATTGACAAAATTGAAGGGAAAATTTGGCAGTTCTACAGTAATAGCTTGAGCGTTCAATAACCCACTTTAAATAATGGATAGAACAACCTGACAGACAATCTACAAGGAAACAGACACTGAACAACACTATAAATCAATTAGAGCTAAGAGACATACATAGAACACTCCACATTACAAGAGGAGAACACAAGTTCTTCTCAAGTGCACATACAACATTCTTAAGGACAAACTACATGTTAGGCCACAAAACTAGTGTTAATACATTTTAAAAGACTGAAATCATACCAAGTCTCTTTTCTGATCACAACAGAAAAGAATGAAACTGAAATCAACACTAGAAGGAAAACTGGAAAATGCTGAAATTAAACAACACACTCTTCAACAACAAATGGATCAAAGAAGCCACCAGAGAAATTAGAAAATACTCTGAGCTAAATGAAAATGAAAACACAACATACCAAAGCTTATAAGAAGCAGTGAAAGCAGTGCTAAGAGAAAAATTCATAGCTGTATGCCTACAATAAAAACAAAGAAAATCACAAATCAATATACTGAACTGTACCTTAAGAACTAGAAAAAGAACAAACTGAACCCAAAGGTGGCAAAAAAGATGGAAATAATAAAGATTAGAACAGAGATAAATGAAATACAGAGCAGACAGGCAAAAGAAACAATTAATGAAACCAGAAGTCAGTTCTTTGAAAAGATCAGCAAAATTGACAAACCTTTAATTAGATTAAGAAAAAAAGAGAATACTCATAGTATCAAAATCAGAAGTGGGGACATTCCTACTGATTTTACAGGAATAAAAAAGGTTATAAGAAAATATTATGAACAACTGTATACCAAAAAATTGGACAACCTAGAGGAAATGAAAAAATTCCTAGAAACACATGAACTACCAAAACTGACTCAAGAAGAAATCGAAAATCTGAACAACAACAAGGAAGGAGGATTAAATCAGCTATCAAAAACCACCCAACAAGGAAAACTCCAGGATTGGATGGCTTCTACTGCTGAACTCAACAGAACATTTGAAGGACTATGAACACCAACCCTTTTCAAACTCTTCCAAAAAATCAAAGAGGGAACATTTCCTGACTCATTCTATGAGGTCACCCAGCATTACCCTGATAACAAAGCCAATGCTACACGAGTAGAAAACTACAGGCCAATATGCTTTACAAACGCAAAAAATCCTTAACAAAACGTTGGCAAACTGAATTCAACAGCACATTAACAGGATAATACACCATGACCAAGTGGGTTGATTCCCAGAATGCAAGAGTGGTTAAGCATATGAAAATCAAGCAATGTAACACACATTAATAAAATGAAGGGAAAAAAACATGATCATCTCAACTGTTACAGAAAAAGCTTTGACAAAATCCAACACCCGTTCCGTACAAAAACACTCAATAAATAAGGAATAGAAGGGAATATCCTCAACATGATCAAAGGCATATATGAAAAACTCACAGCTGACTTCAAACTCAATGATGAAAGACTGAAAGCTTTTCCCATAGGTTCGGGAACAAGACAAGGATGCCTGGTTTTGTCACTTCTTTTCAATATAGTACTGAAGTTCTAGAGAGACCAATTAAGAAAGAAGAAATAAAAGGAAAAGAAGTAAAATTATCTCTGTTCACAGATAACATAATCTTATATATAGAAAACCTTAAAAAATCCACAAAAAAGCCACTAGAGCTAATAAATGAATTCACAACGTTGCAGAATACAAAATCAACACAAAAATTCAGTTGTATTACTATATACTAGCAATGGGCTATCCAAAAAAGAAATCAAGAATAAAAAAGTTTCATTTACATTCAAAAGAATAAAATACTTAGGAATAAATCTAACCAAGGTAGTGAAAGTCTTGTACACTGAAAACTACAAAACACTCCCCAATTTCAAAACTTACAAAAAGCTACAGTAATCAAAATAGTGTGCTTCTGGCACAAGCATAGACATATCGACTAAACAAATAAAATGGAGAGTCCAGAAATAAATCCTGTGGTCAACTGATTTTTAAGAAAGGTGTAAAGACCATTTGATGGGGAAAGGACAGCCTTCCTTGGTGCTGGAAAACTGGATACCCCCACACAAAAGAATGAAGTTGAACCCTTAACTTACATCATTACAAAAACTAACTCAAAATGGATACAAAATCTAAAGTAAGAGCTAAAACTGTAAAATTCTTAGAAGAAAATATAGGGGATAAATCTTCACAACCTTGGATTTGGCAATGATTTCTTAAGTATGACACCAAAAGTGTAAGCAACAAAAGAAAAAATGGATTCATTTAAAACTTATGCATCAAAAGACACTATCAAGAGAGTGAAAAGACAATCCATGGATTTGGAGAAAATATTTGAAATAATCTCTCTGATAAGGGAGGAATATCTAGAATATAAAAAGAACTCCTACAATCCAACAACAGAAAAACAAACAACCCAATTAAAAAATGGGCAAAGAACCTGAATAGACATTTCTGCAAAGAAGATATACAAATGGCCAATTAGCACTTGAAAAGATGCACAACATTATTAATGATTAGGGAAATGCAAATCAAAATCACACACACTAGGATGGTTATTTAAAAAAAAAAGAAGTGTCCTTAGGATGTGGAGAAATTGAAACCCTCATCCATTGCTGGAAGGCATGCAAAAGGGTGTAAACATTGTGGAAAAGTTTGTTGGTTCCTGAAAACGTTAAACATAGAATTACCATATGACCCTCCAACTGCACTCCTAGGTATGTGCCCCAAAGAATCAAAAACAGGGACTCAGACATTTGTATTGCAATGTTCACAGCAGCATTATTCAGAAAAGCCTAAAGGTGGAAAACACCCAAGCATCGAATCACAGAAGTATGGATAAACAAAATGCATTACAAACACACGGTGAAATATTATTCAGCCATAAGAAGCAATGAACAAGATGGAATTTAACAAAGGATTATGAATATGGAATCTTTATATAATTTTCTTTTTCTTAGTTTCTAGGGTACTAGAATAGCTAGAAGGAAAAAACTGAAATGGTGGAACTGTAACCCATAGAATCCTTTGAAATTTGTTCTATAGCCACTTGTTAAATTGTAATGTGAAAGCTTTACCTTTTTTGTATATGTTATATTCACAATAAGGAAATAACTGAAGCTATGGTACTGTAACTCATAACAACTTTGGAAATTTCCTATATAACTACTTGTTAAATCATACTTTGAAAGACATTACCTTTGTGTATATATGTTATATTTCATATTACGGAAATAACTGAAACTGTGGAACTGTAAACTATAATATTTTTTGAAATTTGCTAATTACTTGTTAAATTGCACTTGGAAAGTTATCACTTCTATGTATATATGTTATATTCCACAATAAAAAGTTATGATTAAAAAAAAAAAATGAAGTTCTGATATATGCTACAACATGGACAAACCTTGGAAACATTACACTAAGTTAAATAAGCCAGCCATAAAAGGACAAAAATGATTCCACTTATAAGAGGTACCTAGAATAGGCAAATTCATAGAGACAGAAAGTAGAATAGAGGTTACCAGGGGCTGGGGGTGGGGGACATGGGGAGTTAGTTACTGCTTAGTGTATATGAAGCTCCTGTATGAGATGACAGAAAAGTTCTGTAAGTAGCGATGGTTGCACATCATTATGAATGTAGTTAATGCCACTGAAGCGTACCCTTAAAAAATGGTTACAATGGTAAATTTTAAGTTATGTATATTTCACCACAATAAAAAAGGAAAAAAAGTAGTGGGAGACACAGTCCATAAAAAAACAACAATAAATATTGTTTTAGTTTCCGAGCTTCTAAAACAAACACGATGCAATGGGTTGGCTCAACAGGAATTTACTGGCTCCAGGTTTCAGAGGCTGGAAGCTTGCTTCCTCCCAGATCGGTTTCTTCTGGCTGGAAATCTTTCGGGTTCCTTGGCTTTTCCATCACATGGCAATGCACATGGCGGAGCCTTCTCTGTTCTCTTCCGTGTTCGCCTGACTTCCAGCTGCTGGCTGCTTCCAGGGGCTTCTGTTTCCGTCCCCAGTTTCCTTTGCTTATAAGGAGGTCTGCCATATGGATAAAGGCCCACCCTCATTCAGCCTGAGCTCACCTTAACTAATAACACCTTCAGAGGTCCTATTTACAAATACCCACGTGACCAGGAGTTGGTCCTGAAACACCTTTTGTGGGGGACATGACATACTCTCCAATAAATATATAATTGAATTTTTTTAAGTGCTATAAAAATAAAATGCAATAATGGAGAAAAACAAAGGTGACCTATTTAAACAGAATCATCAGAGAAGTCTCTCTGAAGATTTAAACAGCCTAAATCAGATACTTACGTCTATTCAAATGTACAAAAATAAAGAGGAAACTATAAAGACAATATTTTAAGTTACTGGATATGTTAATTACACCTTTTCCAGTGCCCACAGACAGGGGATGTGCAAGATAATCCACTGGAACAGACTGCATCTTAAAATGTTCCATTTTTGGTATATTTTGGGAAATATAATGCTAGTAATAGTACATATGTAATTCATAACTAAGTACACTATATATGTACAAATTGGGAATACATAATCAAAGTTAAGATAGTTCTGTTGTACTTGGCTTTAGTGCTGGTAAGACATAAAGGCTGAACTGGCCAACAGGTCACAAGCAGTCTCTGGAAAGAGGGCATAAAAATAAAGCTATCAACCGTCTTTGATGATTGTCTTCTGAACAGCCTCTTATGACTTTACGAGGCTGACAGCATTGTTCACATCTTTTCTATCCTTATTCATTTTCTTTCTAGCCATTCTGTCAAGAGTTGAAAGAAATTAATGTTGAAATCTCCAGCAAAGAATGTGATTTTGTCTATTTTTCCTCTTATTTCTGTTAGTTTTTGCTTCCTATATTTCGAAGTTTGGTTGTTAAGTCCATACAAATTTAGGACTGTTTTGTCTTCTTGATGGTTGGATTCACTTATCATTATTAACAACATTTTATCCCTGGCAATGGTCCTTATTCTGAAGTCTACTCTGTCTGATATTCATATAGCCACTCCAGCTGTTTTTATGATTAGTGTTTGCAAGGGAGAACTCCTCCCATCCATTCACTTCTAACTTATCAGTGTCTTTACACTTCAAACACATGAGTGGGTCCTGTTTTTTTTATTCAATCTGATTTTTTTTTTACCCATTTAATTGGAATTTTTAGACTATTTGCATATAATGTGATTATAGATATGGTTGGATTTAAATCTACCTTCTTGCTATTTATTTTCTACTTGTCCCAAATGTTCTTTGTTCCCTTTTCCCTCTTTACCTGCAGCCTTACTGAATGAGAAATTTTTAGTATTCCACCTTAAATAGGATGGTTTAGCATTACATTTTACCATCCTATTGGTTTATTAGCTATACCTCTTTGTTTCATTACTTTTGTGGTTACTCTAGGGTTTACAATAAGCATCTTTAGCGTATCCGTAATATAAGAGCCTTACAACAGTACACTTTCATTTCTCCCCTCCTGTCCTTTGCACTATTGTTACCATAGATTTTACTTCTACAAGATGTAAACTCTAAAATAGACATGTTTGCTTTAACCAAGCAATTATCTTTTACTGAAATTTAAAAACAAGGAAAAAAGCCTTTATATCACTCCCATATTTACTATTTCTGGTGTTCTTCATTGCTTTATATTGATCCAAGTTTCCATTCTGTATCATTTTCCTTTGGTCTGAAAATTTTCCTTTAACATTTCTTTTAATACTGCTCTGCTGGAAAGAAATTCTTTCAGCTTTGTTTGTCTAAAAAAGTTTTTATTTTGCCTTCATTTTTGAGGGCTATTTTTGGCTAAATAGAGAATTACAGGTAGTTAGATTCCCTCCCCGCAATCACCCCTGCCCTTTAAAGATGTTTTTCCATTGTCTTTGGCTTGCATAGTTTCTATAGTACTCTCACCTTTCTTTTCCCATACATGTGTAATTTTCTTTGGTTGCTTTCAAAACCTTCTCTTTACCACTGGTTTTCAGCCAGTGACATTCATTATAATGTATCTTAGGGTGGTTTTCATTGTGTTTATTCTACTTAGGGTTCATTGACCTTCCTGTGTCTAAGGGTTTATGGCTTTTATCAAATTTGGAAAATTAAATATACTTAATTTTGGATAGATTTAATTATGCTGTCTTTAAGTCCACTGACCTTTTCTTCTGTAGAGTCAACTCAAAACAGCTCCCAATGGCCAAATTTGGGACAATTTGAACAACCAAATAAAAACTCATAGTAATATCCATGAGTCCACACTGACATAAATAAATGACAAAATAAATAAAACGGGGGGGGGGGGGGACAGCACTTCCTTACATTCGAATTCCAATAAATAAATTTGGAAGGAATGATGGAAATAGAAAATTGCCATTTGGCAAACACCAAAATAACTGTTGCAGGCAAGAATCAACGATGCTAAATTAGTTGGCAAAAAGTATAATGAGAAACAGGATGTTTGCCTGATCTCAAGGTAGCTATGTACTTACTCACTAGTAAGTACATAGGGAAAAAGAGAACCTTTACAGTGGGGAAACTTGGAAGACACCATTTTAACCAAGGTATGAAAGTTAATCCCACCAATGATGAGATACGTCAACATCATATAACTCGTAACACAAAGCACCGAGAAAGGTATCACGTCTGTGAATTTCACTAAAAACGCACAATCTGAATTTAATCATGAGGATACACAGACAAACACAAATTGAGAGACATTCTACAAGACAACTAACAGATTTCAAAAGTGTCGAGGTCATGAAAGGACATTCAATGGGACATTTAGAGAACTCTGAATGAGATGTAGAGTTAGTTAATAATCGTATCAATGTTAACTTGCTGCTGTTGATAATTCAAGTATGGTTATGTAAGATGCTAACATTTGGGGAGACTGGCTGAGGGTATCTGGGAACTCTTTGGACTTATTACTTTTTTTGTAAGTCAGAAATTATTTCAAAATACTTTTAAAAATGAAATGTGAAAAACTTTCTGAAAAAATAAATAATCAAACCAGAAAACAACAAGCCACTGACAACTAGAAAATTTTAAACTCTCTTGAAGATCTCATTGTTCAAAGAGGAAATTCAAACCAAAATCATGGGCTACCTCAAAAATATAAAAAATGAAAACATTAAATATTGAGACTTCTGGAACACAGCTAACATAATGCTCAGAAGAACATTCTTTTGAATTCTTATATTAACCAAAAGAAATAATGAAAATGAATTAGGCACCCAGGTTAAGATGTGTGAAAAGAATGAAATAAAACTTACAAAAGCAGAAAAAAATTAATAAGGTTAAAAGCAGATATTAATGGATAAAAGGGCAGGGCAAGATGGCAGAGTGGTGAGGAGCAGAATTTCGTCTCTCCACTAGAGCAGCTGGCAGTTAACCAAGAACTATATGAAACAGCGTTTTCGGGGTCTCCAGTAACCAGTCACACATTGGACTCAAGTTTGGAATTGGAGGAAAAGCTGAGATCGCAGCGAACATTGTAAGTTCCCCGGACCAGGGGTCTGGCGCCCCTCCCCACCCAGACCTCACAGACTGTCTTGCTGCCGGCTTCCTGAAAGGGGGGGAAAAAAGAACCAAAAAACAGCAATCTGCTGAGGGCAAGAAGGGAGGCTCAACCCAGCCTCAACTGCAGAATTAATTAACAAATTAATTAACTAACTTTGGGAGCTGGGGTGCTAAAGAAGGGCTGGGCTCCAAGAAGTGGGGGCACGTAAAAGCGGGCACCCATTCCCAGACTCCAAAAAAGCCATTTTTTTTCCCCTTACATTTTGTCCCTTCTGGCTTCTCACTGATCCCTTATCTCTTTGCATTTCAATAGCCCCTGGCAGGGGTGGAACTGAAGCAGTTGGAGAGTAATTATCAGACAATAGCCCAAAGCGTATCTTTAAATGCTCTATTCTGACACTGACAAAACTTCCAGGCTGGGGAAAGACTTTTAAAAGAGACTCTTTTTTTTTCCCTTTTTTCTTTTTCTTGATTTCTTTTCTAATTTTTTTTTTTATCTAAAAGTAATATATGTGGTTATTTTCTATCGGAAAGCCCAGGTTGAGGGACTAGGCTGGGCTTGAGGGGAGACAAGAGTACCCACAGTGTCTTTGAATTCCATATTCACTACTGAAGGCCTCCAGCCCCATCTTTAATTGGTAACTCAGGCTGACCAAGGAATCTACCTTGAGAGGCCCCAAAGAGGAGAGAGGAGAAGGGAATAGTGCCCCTGAGAGACAACTGGAGGTCTGAGGATTGGGAGAGTGGAGGGAGGCCCAGCTCAACTGGCAGTCCTCCTTCTGGGAATTCAGACCCCAGGGGCTGGAATTCAGATTCAGGCTTCAGTCAGCCACGCCCCGACAGGATCAGAGTCACCAGGAGAACTAAAGGCTCCACACCTCCTTACACTGGTGGGGGAGCTGCGGGCTGGCCAGCGCCACCTGCTGGACAGGAGAGGAAAAGCACCAATTCTAAAGGCCTCATAGGAGGGTCTCATTCTCAGGAAAACTCCATACCCTCCCAATGAGACCTGGGCCTCACTAGACTAGGAAAATCTGACTAGGGTCGACCATATCCAAGGAGACCCACTCACAAAAAGGTTACATAGAGGCAGAGCAAGAAACAGAAAAAACAAGAGGGGAAAAATTCTGATCAACTAAATAGAACCTAAGTTAGAGGTCTAGAATAAGTTGAACTGAATAACAGAGGCCAGAGAACAAAGCCAACCAACAAGAAAACCACTAGGTAAAAGACAGAAAACAAGCTCCAAAATAAACTAATCAAGAGAATCAGATGCCTAGACAACTTAAGATAACAAGCCATACCAGGAAACACGAAAACATGGACCAGCCAAAGGAACAAACTCATAGCTCAGCTGAGACACAGGAGTGGAGGCAACTAATGCTAAATAAATTTGATGAAATGAAGGAAGATATAGCAAAAGAGCTGAAGGATATAAAGAAGACACTGGCTGACCATAAAGAAGAATTCATAAACTTAAAAAAACAAATGGCAGAACTCATGGGAATGAAGGCCACAATGGAGGAGATGAAAAACACAATGGAGGGACACAACAGTAGATTTGAACAGGCAGAAGAAAGGATCAGTGAACTGGAAGGCAGGTCATTCGAATTCAAACACACAAAAGAACAGCTGGTGAAAAAAATGGAAAAATATGAGCAGGGTCTTAGGGAGCTGAGTGACAACATGAAACGCACAAATATACGTGTTATGGGTATCCCAGAAGGAGAAGAGAAGGGAAAAGGGGCAGAAAGAGTAATAGAAGATATATTCACTGAAAATTTCCCAACTCTTATAAAAGACAGAAAATTAGAGATTCAAGAAGTACAACGTACCCCAAATAGAATAGATCCCAATAGACCTACTCCAAGACACTTACTGGTCAGATTGTCCAATGTCAAAGACAAAGAGAGGATTCTGAAAGCAGCAAGAGAAAAGCAATCCATCACATACAAGGGAAAGTCAATAAGACTATGTACAGATTTCTCTGCAGAAACCATGGAGGCAAGAAGACAGTGGCATGACATATTTAAGATACTGAAAGAGAAAAACTGCCAACCAAGAATTCTATATCCAGCAAAACTTTCCTTCAAAAATGAGGGAGAGATTAAAACATTTTCAGACAAACAGACACTGAGAGAGTTTGTGAATAAGAGACCAGCACTACAAGAAATACTAAAGGGAGTGCTACAGGCTGATAGGAAAAGACAGGAGAGAGAGAGTTGGAGAAGAGTGCAGAAATGAAGATTATCAGGAAAGGTAAAAGGAGAGGAAAAAATAAGATATGACATATAAATTCCAAAAAACAAAATGGTAGTAGAAAGTACTGCCCTTACAGTAATAACACTAAATGTAAATGGATTAAACTCCCCAATAAAAAGACACAGACTGGCAGAATGGATTAAAAAACAGGACCCATCTATATGCTGTCTACAAGAAACTCACTTTAGACACAAGGACAAACATAGACTGAAAGTGAAAGGTTGGAAAAAGATATTTCATGCAAACAACAACCAGAAAAAAGCGGGAGTAGCTATATTAATATCAGACAAGTTAGACTTCAAAAGTGAAACAATTAAAAGAGACAAAGAAGGACACTATATATTAATAAAAGGGTCAATTCATCAAGAAAACATAACAGTCATAAATATTTATGCACCAAACCAGAATGCCCCAAAATTCATGAGGCAAACACTGCAATCACTGAAAGGAGAAATAGATACCTCTACAATAATAGTTGGAGACTTCAATACACCACTCTCATCAATGGATAGAACATCTAGACAGAGGATCACTAAAGAAACAGAGATGTTGAATTGTATGATAAATGAACTAGACTTGACAGACATTTATAGAACACTACATCCAACAACAGCAGGATACACTTTTTTCTCAAGTGCTCATAGAACATTCTCTAGGATAGACCACATGTTGGGTCACAAAGCAAGTCTCAACAAATTTAAAAATATTGGTATGATACAAAACACTTTCTCAGACCACAATGGAATGAAGTTGGAAATAAATAAAAGGCAGAAGGTCATAAAATTCACAAACATATGGAGGCTAAACAACACCCTCTTAGAAAACCAGTGGGTAAAGGAAGAAATTACAAGAGAAATTAGTAAATACCTCGAGGCAAATGACAATGAAAACACAACTTATCAAAACTTATGGGATGCAGCAAAGGCGGTGCTGAGAGGGAAATTTATTGCCCTAAATGCCTATATTAAAAGAGAAGAGAGAACAAAAATTGAAGAGTTAACTGCTCACCTGGAGGAATTAGAGAAAGAACAGCAAACTAAACCCAAAGCAAGCAGAAGGGAAGAAATAACAAAGATTAGAGCAGAAATAAATGCAATTGAGAACACGAAAACAATAGAGAGAATCAACAAAACCAGAAGTTGGTTCTTTGAGAAAATCAATAAAATCGATGGACCACTGACTAGGCTAACAAAAAAAAAGAGAGAGCAGATGCAAATAAATGCAATCAGAAATGGTAAAGGAAATATAACTACCGACCCTGCAGAAATTAAGGAGATAATGAGAAGATACTATGAGCAACTATATGCTAATAAACTAGACAACTTAGATGAAATGGACAACTTCCTAGAAAAGCATAAACAACCAACATTAACTCAAGAAGAAATAGATGACCTCAACAAACCAATCACAAGTAAAGAGATTGAGTCAGTCATCAAAAAGCTCCCAAAAAGGAAAAGCCCAGGACCAGATGGTTTCACATGTGAATTCTACCAAGCATTCAAGAACGAATTAGTACCAATCCTGCTCAATCTCTTCAAAAAAATTGAAGAAGAGGGAAAGCTACCTAACTCTTTCTATGAAGACAACATCACCCTAATACCAAAACCAGGCAAAGATACTACAAAAAAAGAAAATTATAGACCAATTTCTTTAATGAATATAGATGCAAAAATCCTCAACAAAATACTCGCAAATCGAATCCAGCAGCACATTAAAAGAATTATACACCACGACCAGGTGGGATTTATTCCAGGTATGCAAGGCTGGTTCAACACAAGAAAATCAATTAATGTAATACACCACATCAATAAATCAAAGCAGAAGAACCACATGATCATCTCGATTGATGCAGAAAAGGCATTTGACAAAATTCAACATCCTTTCCTGATGAAAACACTTCAAAGGATAGGAATAGAAGGGAACTTTTTCAACATGATAAAGGCAATATATGAAAAACCCACAGCTAACATCACACTCAATGGGGAGAGACTGAAAGCTTTTCCTCTAAGAACAGGAACAAGACAGGGATGCCCACTATCACCACTGCTATTCAACATTGTGCTGGAAGTTCTAGCTAGAGCAATTAGGCAAGAAAAAGAAATAAAAGGCATCCAAATTGGAGAGGAAGAAGTAAAACTTTCACTATTTGCAGATGACATGATTCTATATGTAGGAAATCCGGAAAAATCTACAGCAAAGCTACTACAACTAGTCAATGAATACAGCAAAGTAGCAGGTTACAAGATCAACACGCAAAAATCTGTAGTGTTCCTATACAAAAGTAATGTGCAACAAGAGGAGGAAATCAAGAAAAAAATCCCATTTACAATAGCAACCAAAAGAATCAAGTATTTAGGAATAAACTTAACCAAGGACACAAAAGACCTTTACATCGAAAACTATAAGAAACTGCTAAAAGAAATTGAACAAGACCTGAAGAAATGGAAGAACATACCATGTTCATGGATTGGAAGACTAAATATAGTTAAGATGGCAATTTTACCTAAACTGATTTACAGATTCAATGCAATACCAATTCAAATCCCAACAACTTACTTTACAGAAATAGAAAAACCAATAACTAAATTTATTTGGAAGGGTAAGGTGCCCCGAATAGCCAAAAATGTCTTGAGAAACAGGAGTGAAGTGGGAGGTCTCACACTACCTGACTTTGAAGCATATTACAAAGCTACAGTGCTCAAAACAGCATGGTACTGGCATAAGGACAGATATACTGATCAATGGAATCGAATTGAGTGTTCAGAAGTAGACCCTCACATCTATGGACAACTGATCTTTGATAAGGCAGTGAAGCCGAAGCAACTGGGAAAGAGCAGCCTGTTCAATAAATGGTGTTTGGAGAACTGGATATCCATTTCCAAAAGAATGAAAGAGGATGTCCATCTCACACCTTATTCCAAAATTAACTCAAAGTGGATCAAAGACCTAAACATTAGCACCAAGACCATAAAACTCTTAGAAGAAAATGTAGGGCAGTATCTTAGAGATCTTGTGAAAGGAGGTGGTTTCTTAGACCTCACACCCAAGGCACGAGCAACCAAAGAACAAATAGACAAATGGGATCTCCTCAAAATTAAACACTTTTGTACATCAAAGGACTTTGTCAGAAAAGTCAAAAGGCAACCTACACAATGGGAGATGATATTTGGAAACCACATATCAGATAAGGGTTTAATATCCCGAATATATAAAGTAATCCTGCATCTCAATAACAGAAAGACAAACAATCCAATTAAAAAATGGGCAAAAGACATGAACAGACATTTTTCTGAAGAGGAAATACAAATGGCTCAAAAGCATATGAAAAAATGCTCAACTTCACTGGCTATTAAGGAAATGCAAATCAAAACCACAATGAGATATCATCTCACACCTACCAGAATGGCCATTATCCAAAAAACAGAAAATGACAAGTGCTGGAGAGGATGTGGAGAAAGAGGCACACTTATTCATTGTTGGTGGGAATATAGAATGGTGCAACCACTCTGGAAGACAGTATGGAGGTTCCTCAGGAAGCTAAATATAGATTTGCCATATGACCCAGCTATTCTATTGCTGGGTATATACTCAGAGGAACTGAAACTTAAGACACAGACAGACATTTGTAAACCAATGTTTATTGCAGCATTATTCACAATTGCCAAGAGATGGAAACAGCCCAAATGTCCATCAAAGGACGAGTGGATAAACAAACTGTGGTATATACACATGATGGAATATTATGCAGCTGTAAGACAGAACAAAGACATGGATCATGTAATAATGTGGCTGAACTTTGAGGACATTATGTTGAGTGAAGTTAGCCAGAAACAAAAGGACAGATTCTGTATGGTCTCACTAATATGAACAGATATTAATGAACAAACTTTGGGAGTTAAAAGCTGACAAACAGGCGACCAGGAGATAGAAAGAGGGCAGAGCCATTTGATGCTGAAGGACTACAGAATGTTTAGGATTGATCGCATAGATCCAGAAATAGATAGCATAATGCTGTGTGATGGTAGCACGGTATTGTAAGTACACTGAACAAAGATGTCTGTGAGTAAAGCTGAAAGAGGTGGGATAGGAGAATGTATGACACCAGAGGTAACGATAGATGATAAAGACTGGGACTGTATAACGTGGCAAAAACTGGAGTGGCCAATGACTGTTACTAAATATACAAATATAAAAATGTTTTTGCATGTGGGAAAGCAAATGAATGTCAACCATGTAGAAATTTGAAAAAGGGATGGTATTCAGGAAAAAACATAATCAAAGCAAACTGGAGTCTATGGTCAACAGTAACATTGTAATATACCTCCATTAAATGTAACAAAGGCAATATGCCATTGCTAAATGTATATGAGAAAGGGATATAGGGGAGAGTAATATGGGATTCTTGGTAGGGGTGTTATTTGCTGTCCTTAGTAGTATATTGTATTGTATGACATGTTATTTTTCTTTTTAACATTTTTTCTTATTGCTAAAAAAAAAAAAAAAAACAATTTTTCTTGTAGTAATCAGTATGTTCAAATGCTGATTGTAGTGATAAATGTACAACTTTATGATGATACCATGAACAACTGATTGTACACTGTGGATAAATGTATGGTATGTGAATATAAGTCTATAAAATTGTAGGAAAATATATATAAAGGAGTAAAAGTGTTGGAAAAAACATGGTGAGAGCAATGATGCCTCACCAATATGGACTAACTACAATGTGTAAACTCAGAATTGAATCTTAGAACATAGCCTAACGTGGACACAATAATTGTAATAGTCCCTAGATTGTAAGCTCTTACAGCAGTTAACTCTATCCCTGAATTGTAAGGCCTATCTCTAAACTTTGAGATGCTGATCCCCTAGCGTATGTTGTCACAAACATTGGGACTGGTGGTTTGATGTGCTGAGCCCTTGAGCATGGGACCTTGCCCTTATGAAGCTCATTACCACAAAGGAGAGTCTAAAGTTGTATGTAATGCTGCCTAAGACTCTCCCCCTCAGTACCTCTTTGTTGCTCAGATGTGGCCCTGTCTCTCTCTAACTGAGCCATCTCGACAGGTGAACTCGCTGCCCTCCCCCCTACATGGGACCCAACTCCCAGGGGTGTAAATCTCCCTGGCAACGCAGAGTATGACTCCCGGGGATGAATGTAGACCCGGCATCGTGGGACTGAGAGTATCTTCTTGACCAAAAGGGGGATGCAAAATGAGACGAAATGGTTTCAGTGGCTGAGAGATTCCAAATGGAGTCGAGAGGTCACTCTGGTGGACATTCTTATGCACTATATAGATAACACCTCTTAGGCTTTAATGTATTGGAATAGCTAGAAGTAAATACCTGACACTACCAAACTCCAACCCAGCAGCCTGGACTCCTGAAGACAATTATATAATAATGTAGATTACAAGGGGTGACAGTGTGATTTTGAAGACCTTGTGGATCACACCCCCTTTATCTAGTGTATGGATGAGTAGAAAAATGGGGATAAAAACTGAAGGACAAATGGGGTGGGATGGAGGGATGATTTGGGTGTTTTTTTTTTCACTTTTATTTTTTATTCTTGTTCTGGTTCTTTCTGATGTAAGGAAAATGTTCAGAGATAGATTGTGGTGATGAACGCATAACTATGTTATCGTACTGTGGACAGTGGATTGCATATCATGGATGATTGTATGATGTGTGAATGTATTTCCATAAAACTGAATTAAAAAAAAAAAAAGCAGATAGTAATGAATAGCAAACAGAAAAGAAATAATAAATAAACCCAAGAGGTGTTTTTTGGAATAATAAATAAAAATAGATCCACTGAAAAAACCCACATGAACATGGCAACATAAACAGCTACTGAAAACCTCTCCAGAGATTCATGAAGAAAAGGACAATTCTGAATTCTTTGAAACTCTGGAACAGGATACAGATGGAGAAAGTCCCTGCAAATGCCAAACTGAAGAAAGAGAGGAATATTAGGCAGGAATTTTCTGTCCCAGACCAGGCGGTCATCTCCCCTCCCCCTCACTCCATCTCCATGTGGCAAAGGCACAGAACCAGCAGACGGGACCTCTCCCACCAGGGACACAGGTTTTAAAATCTCGCAGCAGTGAAAAATAACCGCAGTGTTTGAAGACCTGGGGGACAGGGGAGGTCATTTCAAGGCCCAGGTCAGTGAGGGACAAAGAGACTGAGAAAATGTGGGCACAGACTGTTTGCAGCCCCAGGTCTGAAAGCCCTTCCCCACCCTGGAGGGAACCAGCAGCCGGGGCCGTTTTCTTGCCTTGGGGACAGCAGGAGTGCTAGGTCCACTGAGGGAGTCCTTTGCCACTGGGAGTACTTTGTGCCAGATTTTGGCTGGCAAAGTGAGAGCATAGGAATCCTGCAGTTTCAGCTCACCTGTGTAGCTGCAGCCTGTGCTGAGAGGCAAAGCAGCCTCTGAGGACAATTAAGTTACCAAACAGCGCCATCTGCTGGACAGTCCAGAAAGTACAAGGGATGTAAAATACTTGTTAAAAGATGCTCCAGACCCTTTCGTAAGAGCACAGGAGCTGCTCTACACACATTGTACAGAAACCTGGCCTGTTTGGGCTGAGAAATAGGGAAGACAGCTAAATATAGAATTACAGGTAGTTAGATTCCCTCCCCCCAATCACCCTGCACTTTAAAGGGGTCCAAAACAAACCCAGTTTTTGCTAGCCAGTGGAAAATAAAAGCACCACTGGAAGCCAGCAGATTCGTATTACCACATACAGTGAACTTGCTGGGGTGCCCAGTGCCTATCTCCCATCCCTGTGGCAGGCCACAGTGGGCACCTGATTTTGGGGGGAAGACAGGGGGCAGAGCCAATCTGACAACTGGTCAGGGAGAGAAACAAACTAAAAATAGAGATGAGATTAAGTGCAGATCTCTCAGCAGAAACCACAGAGGCAAGAAGGCAGTGGTGTGATACATTCAAGATACTGGAAGAGAAAAACTGCCAACCAAGAATCCTATACCCGGCCAAACTGCCCTTCAAAAATGAGGTAGAGTTTTAAATATTTACAGATAAACAGACACTGAGAGAGTTCATAAACAGGAGACCTCCTCTATAAGAAATACTATAGGAAGAACTACAGACAGATAGGAAAAAATGGGAGAGAGAAGTTTGGAGAAAAGTGTAGAAATTAAGGTATCAGGAGACAGAAAGAGGGTAGAGATCGGGCATTTGATGTTGAAGAAGTACAGAATGTTTTAGAGGTTTGATTGTATAGATCCAGAAATGGATAGCACAATACTGTGTGATGGCAGCACAATATTGTAAGTACACTGAACAAAGATGACTGAATACAGTTGAAAGAGGAAGGTTGGGGGTATGTAGGACACCAGAAGGAAAGACAGAAGATAAAGACTGGGACTGCATAACTTAGTGAAACCTAGAGTGCTCAATGAGTATGATCAAATGTACAAATATAAGAACGTTTTTACAAGAAGGAGTGGCAAGAAGAAATGAAGTGATAAGGTATGCAACTAGGGGAATGGACCATGGGGACAGTAAATTAAGTGAAATAAGCCAGAAATGAAAAGACAAACATTATAAAACCTCACTAATGTGGTCTAATTAATAATGTGCAGACTCTGAGAATTGTATCTGGGAGCATAGATTATCAGGGGAAGGCTTATGTGAAGGTTCCTAGATTGTAAGTTCTTACAGCAGTCACATCGATTCATGAGTTGTAACAGTGATTCCTAAATTTTGAGATGCTGAGCTGTTTGTGTGTGATGTGGTTGGTCCCTGGAGCTTCGGGTGTCTGGGTGGGGCCTGGGACTCAGAGCCAGAGTTCAGCAGCTGTGAGTATCAGCATTGCCCCATGAATCAACTGTTAAAGAGGCTGAAAAGAAAATCAGACTTCAATTGGAGAGATGAACAAAATGGACTTGGTTGAGGTTGGGGCAGATGAGACTAAAGGGTTTTAAAACTTTGGCTTCTGTATGGGACCAAAGGAAAAGATGTTTATTTGGTGCAAAAATCTGTATTTTTGGTAGCACTATATGTAATTAACTTGTATGGTCAGTTTACTCAAATACCATAAATACATGGAACCTTGACTAGGGGGGTGAGATCTGGTTGGTTTGTACAGGTTAGCGTGAAGCCCCAATACAACCCAGAGTAATTTGGGCAGAGAATAAAAGGTATTTGCAAAGTCCCCTTGAGGGACTGGGGAAAAATATGGAAATATCAAACTTCCCTAGCTGGAGAATTCCTGTTAGTCTCACAAACACTGGGGACTCCCAGCTGTAGGCTGAGCCCTCGAACTTGGGGATTGCCCTTACGAAGCCTGTTACTGCAAAGCAAAGGCTACCCCTGAGAGTCACCCCCAGAGAACCTCTTTTGTTGCTCAAATGTGGCCTCTCCCTCTCTCTAAGCCCACTAGGCAGGTAATTCGCTGCCTTCCCCCACCCCCCACGTGGGACATGACTCCCAGGGGTGTAAATCTCCCTGGCAACATGGGATGTGATGCCCAGGGATGAGCCTGGACCCAGCATCATGTGATTGAGAAAGCCTTCTTGACCAAAAGGCGGAAGAGAAATGAAACAAAATCAAGTTCCAGTGGCTGAGAGATTTCAAATGGAGTTGAGAGGTCATTCTGGAGGTAACTTGTATGCATTATACAAATATCCTTTTTTAGTTTTTAGTTTATTAGAATAGCTAGAAGGAAATATCTGAAACTGTTGAACTGCAATCTAGTATCCTTGATTCTTGAAAACAAGTGTATAATTATATAGCTTACATAGTGTGACTGTGTGATTGTGAAAACCTTATGGCTCGCACTCCCTTTACCCAGTGTATGGATAAATGAGCAAAAAAATGGGGACAAAAAGTAAATGCATAATAGGGGGAGGATGGGTATGGGATGTTTTGGGTGTTCTTTTTACTTTTATTTTTATTCTTATTTTTATTTTTGGAGTAATGAAAATGTTTAAAAATTGACTGCAGTGATGAATGCACAACTGTATGATGATACTGTGAACAACTGTTTTACACTTTGGATGATTGTGTGATATGTGAATATATTTCAATTAAAATTATTTTTAAAAAATCTGCTAAGAAATGAATAAAAAAGCAAATTCACAAAGAAATAAGGGGCAAATAAACACTAAAAGAACAAGAGCCTTTAGCCGCTCAACTCTGGGCTAAGAAAAATTTAAAACCTAGAGGAAATGGACAATTTTCTAGGAAAATATTTTATCAAAACAGATAGGCAATCTAAACAGCTCTTTATATTCTAACGTGAAAAGTTAACAAGAGTCCATCTATGTAGAAATGATGAGAACAAGAACATAGACCACAATCATACCCACCTACCTCTGAGCGGAGACAACAGCCTAGGAACAGCGCTGCCTACGGAGAGCTCGACCACGTGGCCGGGGCAGCACAGGAAGGGGGACTTCTCAGTGGATGAAACACACACGGGTATCATCTTTAAGCCACGGATCATGTGACATATTCAAAAGTTAATTTAGGTAAATGGGAAATAATGTTTCCTGGGAAATAAACTACACAACAGAAAATAAAAAGAAAAACTAAAAATGCCACAGCAATTTGATCCATTTTCAGATTATTAATTTCTGTATTCATGTACAAATTTAACTGTCTTGCAAATTCCTACCAACAGGCTAACTAATCAACTATTTAACCAACCCTATTAACCAACTTGAATCACAGAATTTAAAGAAGGCATAGAAAGACCTCAGGCATTCGCACTAAAAAAAAAAAAAACCTAGAACTTGTAGGAAGGTAAAATCAGAAAAACTGTTTGCACACGAAACACTCCATGAGGTTGGATTTCTCTAAACTGAGTTTTTCAGAGACTAAGCACTCTTCCAACCTGATGAATCTGTTACTTCATTATAGAATTTCAAATCAAATTCTATAGTTTAGAAACTCAAAAATTAAACAAAGCCTTTGGAACGTTCCTAGCCCAATTGTAGAAACAGTGACGAAGAGGCTGATATAAAAGCTAGGCCCCCTGAAGTTCTCCTTCCAGATCCTCAGCAGCCCCAGGGCCTGCACCATCACCTGGCTCGTAAGGTTTGGACACTCTTCCACCCGAGACCCACCTTTATAACCACTCGGAAGAGCCTCTGTCCCCCGTGAGTGCCTGGCCCCTGGAGATGGGTGGCACAGAGCCTTTCAGCTATTTTTGAACCAGATACAACCTGTGTCAGGATCTTGGTTGCAACCAACAGGAACTGGCCCTGGCTGAACACTCAGAAAAAGAAGTTTCTGAAAGACGACTGGGTAGAACTCAAAGAACCCACCAAGAGGCTGTGGTCCAGGCCTGGAGGAAGCTGGCAGAAAGAGGGGTTAGCGGCCGCCTGGACCACAGCCCAAAGCACGCATCACAGAGGGTAAAAATGACCTCCCGCAGAAAATCCTGTTCCCAAAGCCACAGCTTGCCAAATGCTCAGCCCTGGACGCCTCTGGACCGCTGCTCCTGTGGCCGCTGAAAAGGCCCTGCTGCTGCTGCTTCGCCACCACCACCGCCACTGTCACCACTGCCGTCCATCACTAGAACAGGCTGTCCGTCCTCCTACTTCTTTTTCTTTTCTTATTTTTTATCACCAGATATAAAAATATAAGTTGACCTCCCGTCCAGACACCTTGCTAAATTCTCCTGTTATTTCTAACAATTTGTCTGTTTATGTTTTGCAGTTTTCTGTGCCATCTGAGATAGTCCAGGCTGGCAACATCCAAGTGGCTCAGCCCAGGTCACAAGCCTGAGCTGGTAAAGCTATTTTCATGCCACGGTGAGAGGAAGGCATTTCCTCCTACAAGATTCGTAAGGTGGTGAGTTCTGAAACATAAGAATGGGAATCAAATGCTAGGCTAGGCAGGAAAAAAAAAAGGTTAAAATCTGGAGTATATTCTACGGAAATCTTTTGTCAGAAATATTATGAGAGAAATAATATAAATAATAATATAGTGTACTAAGAAATATAAGTAAATAATAGCACAAAATATAAGATAAATGATACAAGGCATAAAGACAACCAAAGATCATTAGAATACAGAAACTATCACTAAATTCCAAGTGAAAACAGACACAGGAACAGCACACTCTTGACATCTGAAGAGCATGCCTGCCTCACCCCGGGACAGCCAGGGCAGCGAGGACGCACTCCTCTTCACTCCTCAAAACCCTGGCATAGAGTCCCTAAGCTCACGGGGAAGGCCTTGGCGGGCCCTGCTCAAGACCTCGCATGTGCTTCCTACAAACACCCACCACATATGCCCAGGGAACCCCCCAAAAGGAAGGCACCAGGGGGGAACAGAGAACACAAACAAGCTGCTGATCACTTTCCCGCCCCCCACAGAGGGCATTTTATCACTTCATGGCCATTCCCACAAGGAAAAAGGAGGACAGAAAGTCAGAGGGGAAGAAGGGCTGATGAGAACCTGTTGCTGTCTCTGTGTGTTCTCTTCCAGCTCTTTTCCATGCTTGATTTTCTTCTCGTGTGTTAGAACAGACCAGAGGTTTTTCACGCCTTTACAAAAAGTCCTGACTTATTTGAAAATGTTTGACAAAGACAAATTTACATCTGCCTATTTACTCCAGATTAATTTCAAATGGGAGACTGCGTGAAGGGTGGATAAGAGAGAAAAGGAAGGGTAAGAGAATAACAGACTTGAGAACGTGAGTGGGAGTGGAACAGACTGCAGCATAAGCCTATTAATAGTGTATTATAAAGACCCTTTAAATAAGCAGATGGGAAACCCAGAAGAGAAGCAGTCTGGGAAACCAGATTAGTTTAGTTGAGAACAGACTGACTGAGTTGCTCATAAAACATTCAAATAATGTTATCAAGGAGGCAGTTGAAAACATGGGCTCAGGGAAAGGCTAGAGAGATCTGGATCTAGAAACCATCTCCCACGTAGGTCACAAGCAAACCCACAGAATAAATATACTGGTGATGAGTTCTAAACGGGTCCCCACCCAGCTGAACACATAGGTTAACACTACTAAGCAAGGTGGAACCAAATTCGTGATTAACTATTTTAAATTGCCTAAAGGCAATTATCGCCGTGAATTAATTCTGCTGCTGCTCAAAACAGGTTTTCTTCCAAATACTGAAATACATATCCAACTACTGCAATTCAAGAGGGGATTCTTCGGAGATCAGAAAACCACTGGCACCTGCAGCACATTTTCAGTTTATGGCCCCTTTCCACAAGTGATCTTGTAACGGAGAAGTTAGGATTTGAGGACTGATTATGTTTACTGAATCATTACACAGATATTCCTTTTTACTTTCTGGTATATTAGACAGAGGGAAATACCTGAAACCTGAACTGTAATCCAGCTGCCTTGATCTCTGATAATGATTGTATAGCCTTTATCTTGTGCCCTTGTGACTGTAAAAACCATGTGACTAACCTTCACTTGTAACCATTTATCCAGTTCTTCGTCTTCAAAGTCTTATGATCACTAAAGACAGCCCCTAACATTTATTAATGAAGGGTCTTGGGTCAGCCCAGGACTAACCCACCCCAAATCCAAAGTTATCTTAATACCAAAGCTGGATCTAACCAAAATGGGCCCCCTGACATGCACAGTAGCTTAGACTTTAACCTACAAGTCACCTATACCTCATTATAATACTAAAAACCAGGCCTATATCATACTAAGACTGTCATTTTCTTACATACATTCTGTGACTAAGCATGTAATCGATCTGCACATGCTCAACAATTAGATCATCTCTAATTATATCATCTGGGGCCACTGTACTCATTATCCTAAACCTGCCCATCTTTTGATCCTATAAAACTATCAGAGTGACTGCAGTTCAGGGAGACACATTTTGGACGGATAGATTATCTGTTCTCCTGCTTCGTGCCTAGCAATAAACTCTTTCTGTCTTTGAAACCCTGGTTTCAAAGGAATTGGCCATTTGAGCGCGTCGGGCAAAAGAACCCACCGCACCTCCCTGTAACAATGCTGAACTCACAAGGGCCAAGAGAGGAAGAAAGTGAAGCCTGGGGGAGACGAAACAGTCCCACTCAGGAGAAACTAGGTGGTCAGACCCAGGCCCTGAAGCAGGTGCTCTGATTCCAGCCCTATGTCATCATGTCTTGGGGCCAGGTGAAGGGTTGTGGTAAGAGGGTCTTGAACCCCAAGCTCTCTCCAGAGACAGTAAACTGGTTTTCACATGTATAAGGATAGTTTTTCTTTACAGTTTTAAGGCTTTTTTAATGATTAAAAAGCAATACATGCTCACGGAAAAAATACTCGTTTTACAAAAATACTTACAATATAAAGGGACATGTATTTCCCCATCACCCCAATTCTTAAGATAACTGCTACTAAGAGTTTGGAGTCTATTTCACGAGACCATTTTCTCCATATGTTTTATATTGCATCTGTGTGAGCTGTTCCAATGTGTGTATGTGCTGGAATACAGTTATGTACTTGTAATTGTCTCTACTGAATTAACTTTTAGAATGCTGGGTCACAGGGTATATTTTAAATCTTAAAAGCTGTTGCTAAATTGCTTTGCAAAAAGGTTGTACCAACTTATACTGGTATATAACATGCGAATAACAGATTTAATTCCTCAAAATGTAAAACCTCCATAAAAAGACAAACATCATGAGCCAAGTTAATACAAATAAAAACTGGAAAAATCCCCTCATATATGAAAATGTCTGACAAATCAAAAATTACAAATAAAAGTCAATAAAGGTTTTAAGAAATAATTATACATACAAATGGTCCATAAGCAGCATATAAACCAATATTCAATCTAACTCAGCAAAGAAATCCAAATTAAACAAAAGTAACATATTATTTTTTTACCCATCAAATTAAAAAAAAAATTCTAAAAACTGATGCTACCCAGCAGAGTGTGGGGACAAGGAAACAAGCTCTCTCACAGACTGCTGAAAGAGGTGTAAGCTGGTTCAACTTCTGCAGGGCATTTACGGGCTGTATCAACATCTGAATGTATACAACCTCTGACCCAGCAACTCCACTTTTAGGAACTGATCCCAAGTCAGAAACTACACATGTGAGCAACAATTCATTTAGAACATTCAATGCAGTGGAGCTAATAATGGCAAAAACTTAGGAACAGTCTAAATACCTATATCAATCAGAAATTAAATTACATTAAAAGCAGACAAAGGAATACTTTGTAGCCATAAAAAATGATGCTGGTATATTTACTCTTTTTTAGTATGGGAAAAAAATCCATAATATTAAAAATGTATAGAACTATCCCATGTATATATGTATATATATATCTCATACACACAAGCCATAGGAAAAATTCTGAAGATATGTTTCAAAATATTAATGGTATTTATTTCTACATAGTGGAATAACAAGTAATTTTTCATTATACATTTCTGCAATTGTTTTAACAGTATGCATGTTTACTTTTATATTAAGGAAAGCAAACATTAAGACCACTTCCATTTAAAAAGGGATGGGGAACACTGAAAAGTTGGGAATCAGTAGACCAGACCAGATGGTGTCCTAAATACTTTCCCATTATAAAATTCTGCATGATAATTTATGCTAGGGAGCTTGTTTCTCATGATTTAAGAAAATTGCTCAAAATTCATTCTTTCTGTGGGGCTTCTAAGGAGGCTAAAACACAACAAGAAATACAACATTCCTTATTCACATGATTTTTTGATTCTTTTAATAATGATGATGATTAAATATTGGGAGTACCAGGAAGGGGTAGAGAGAAAAAAAGAGATGATAAACCCCGAGCCTAAGCTGAGCCTTTCTCAGGTTTCAAGACTCCCAAAGAACCTCAGTGCAAATCTCCAAATTTAGGTCCTAGAGCTAGAAATAGAGAATCACTATTCTTAAAGATGCATGTATGTAATATAATCCACTGAAAACAAACACTGCTATTCCTGGATTGTAACTGCAAGAGAGAAACTAAGGCAAATGTAACAAATTAGACTTACATTCAGTTGTCAGATGAAACAGTTATGTAATTTTTACTCATCACAAATATTGTTATGGTTTCAACTCTTATCGGTTATATATGGTATAAAATAACAACAATTAAATAATTACCTCTCCTATGAAGACTACTATAACACAGTCCAACTTCTCTTCAGGATACAGATTGTCAATAAGGGAATGAAGAGTTTCTATGAGGTAAGATTTAACTTCTCTCTTCACTGTGGGAATTCCCATTACTATTGAAACTGAAACAAAATAATGATAGCAATTATATAAAAATATTTTACAGTGACAAGTTAGAAAAACACTACTGTTTCAAAAGTATTATACCCTCTTAATTTGATGGACATAATTGAGGGATCAAAACATACTAAGTTTCAGAAAGAAAAATAATCAAAGGATACAAAAGTACAACACCTATAATATTATAGTTATTTTCCACATGGCTTAACCATAAGAAAAAAAAATGTCAAAGAACTGATAAAAATTAAAGAATTAAACCTCATATTAAAAACAAATGGCTATAAAGTGTAAACAGCAAATTTTATTAGACAATTAGAACTTAGGAACACTAACCACATCTTTAAAATTCATGTCTATACGTTGACTTCATGTACCTCCTTCTAACATGCATTGACAAGGGGACATCACTTCTGTGATCTCCTTGCCAAAATGCATAACCCCAATTTAACCACAAGGAAACATTGGACAAATCCAAATGGGGGCAGGGGGATTCACAAAACACCTGGCCAAAGACAAAAAAAGAATGAGGAGCTGTGCCTTATTGGAGAGGACTAAGGAAACATGATAACTAAATTAAATGGGATCCTGGAACACGAAAATAATAATACAAATACACAAATACAAATAATTTAAACACAACAAATGGCAAAATCTGAGTGAGAGCTGAGGTTAGTTAACAGTACAGCATCAATGTTAGTTTCCTGGTTTTCATCACCAGGAAACTAAGGTTATATAAACGTTATATAACATTATATAAAACGTTAAGTTTTACATAATTGGGTGAGGATAAAAGAAACTGTGTGTACATTTTATGCAACTTTTTTAAAACCTGAAATTATAATCAGTTCTACTATGAGGCTTGTTTTGAAAATGCATATTTGTTCCAACACGGTTAGGATATCAGAGAACCATTGGAATATAATGTGAATTTCATATTTGCTTATGTACTATTTCCTCCTCAACAAACACTCACTAGGTGAATTTCTGCATCCACCTGGACCAAGTCATGTGGAAATACACAAATGCACACAGTTCAAACATCTACCAGTTGCCTTGGTTCACTGTGTGCTATGAACCAGACCCACCCACATCTGGTGTTAAGACCTGATGTCAGATTTCAGATAACCTGCCTCATAACACTTCACAGTAACCTAAAAGCTGGCAACCGTTCCGAAGCCTACACCCACAAGCAAACGGCAGGTCTTCTCAAGGAAAACTGTACTACCATTTTTATGTTTCTTATCTTTTTTATGTGTAACTTACAAAGTTCTGAGTCTTGTGTGTTCCTAATCTCATTTTTTCATTTTATTGCACAACTGTGTATAGTGTTGTGATTTTGGGGAACATATAAGTTGTGTTATAGCAGATCCTACTGTATCTCCAAGCAAGTTTTCAAAAGTAATGTCTTTAAAACATTCCTTAGTGTTCTAAGTATTATATGTCAATACAGAAGTAATTTGCAAATGTTTCATATTAACTTTAGAAATAAAGTTTTAATTACATAATAGTTTATTAGAGATGCTACAAAACACTTTGTGGAATCCTAAAGCTAGAAGGAAGCCTGAAACCCCAGATCCAGTAGTCTACACCATCATCCTGCTGCCAGGAAAGCTGGGGCCCAAAGGGTTTAGGAGTTTTCTCCAAGGTTCCATGCCCCATTCCTCTCTC
Organism: Choloepus didactylus; assembly: GCF_015220235.1. Classification (NCBI taxonomy): domain Eukaryota; kingdom Metazoa; phylum Chordata; class Mammalia; order Pilosa; family Megalonychidae; genus Choloepus; species Choloepus didactylus. Next base: position 73,902,755 of record NC_051323.1, on the reverse strand, counting down.
CCATTTAGGGATGAAGCGTTTTCAAGAACTCCAAACGAGATTTTTACATTTGTTTTGCACCTACTTATTGCACACCTACTACATGCAAGGTATTATTCTATGGAGTTAGGGATATAATGCTGAAGAACACAGATAAGGCCCCTGCCCTCAGGGAGCTTATATTCAAGAAGGGGGAAAGACAAGTAAATAATATAATCTTGGTGGGTGATAGGTGCCACACAAATTAAAGTATGGTCATGAGAGGAAGAGTAACGGGGAGACGTGTATCTCTGTGATAGTGGGGTCCGGGAAGAGCTGTTTGAGGTTCTCACGTGACTGAGCTGGTGACTCACAGAGAGTGAGCCGAGCAGCAGCGTTCTCTGAAGAGGAAACAGCAAGACACTGAGGAGAGAAACGTCTTCACACAGTCAAGAAACAGCAAGTCAGACAATGCATCTAAAACACAATGTGCCTAGATTCAGAGAATTGGGGGTCAGATCACGCGCAATCTTAAATATAGTTTTAAATTCTCATTCCAAGAGAAAGCCGTTGTACAGTTTTAAGCAGGAGAATAACATTTCTGATTTGAAATTTTAAAAGATAGCCAATTTTGTAGTGAATTGATACAAAAATATAAGAGTAAAACCAATAGGGGGAAATCAGCTAGGAAGTTATCGTAGGAATTAAAGAGAAGGATGACGGGTGTTCGAAGAGAAGGAGAAAAGTGGACGGATTTGGGATATTTCTGGCGATCCTCACCCAGGACAGACGAGGGAAGGTGAGGGGTCACGGGGACAGGAGTAAGAGGGTGGTGGTCTTTTACTGAGAACAACACACCTGAGAGGGAGGACAGGCTGGAAATCAAGAGTTCTCTTTTGTTCTTTGAGATAGCTATAGACAAGAAGAACTACCCTGAAGGCCCATTTCCATATACTTTAATCTAGCTCAGAATTTAAGTAAAAAGTATTTTGAACATTTAGAATATGGATTTAAATATAACAACTATGATGTGAAGCAATCCTAGGAAACGTTGAACTCCTATGAAATTCAAAGACTTTATGGAAAAAAAAAATACATGCTGATTCAGGTTCACAAACAAAAATGGTATAAAGTAATAATTCAGTTTCTCTATTCCTTACTACCCTCTTAGGGTTTTTGGTTGTTTGTTTTGTTTCTTTTTTTTACATTTGGGTGGCATATTTTGAGTATATGCCATTTTTTCTGAAATATACTGCTTTGAAGCCAAAGTTTAAAATCTTTACGTTTTAAACCAAAGCATTCAAGGACTCCAAAAACACTAAAAAAGTGCTAATTTCAGCCCAAATTACAGAATTATAGTATCCATGCTTGTGATAATTCACAGAATACTTCTTGTCTGCCCTGCCTTCTGGGCATGTGGTGAGACTGTACTTCCTGTCCTCTGGTGCTTGGTGTCCTTCTAAAGGGATGGTGTGGAAGACGGCAGCACAGAGGGGAATGGAATTTAGGTAGTCCCCTGGAACAACTAATAAACAACCAGGAACAACTAGTAAATAATCTGGAACAACTGCTGGGGGATAACCGTGACTGTCCACACATCATACACCAACCTGGATTGGGAGGAATGCCCGAGATCACAGCATAAAATCTGTAAGTAAAAACTGCGGAACCACACAGGGAGCCCCTTCCCCCCATGGCAGGCTTAGCTGCAAAACCTCGCTGTGGTAGAAGGCAGCACTCTCCCAGCAAGCAAATATAGCTCAGACCAACTCCAACTGGGGTTTTTATTAACAAATGTGGACTGCTGAATACAAGCTACAAACCCCCAACAAGCAGACAAAGGCTTTTAGTGGCAACTGACCTAAAAGAACCAGAAGACTCCACTGTCCCAGGAGGGGGAACCCAGAAAACCAGGTGTTACCTCTGGCCGACGAGTGAATCTGGGGGGCAGTGAACTGGCTGTGAAAGGGGGCTTTCTGTCCCTTTTCCTCTCTCTCAACCTGAGGGGCTCAATGGAGAGAGCCTCACCCATTTTCAGTTTGCAGCTCTCTGACCTAGACAGGGGAGGAGATAACAGAGCCAGAGAGACAAAAAAACTATTCAAATGCAGACGACAATTCCCTAGGGGGTGTATCTTCCCTAAGAGGAAGGAAGTAGTGCCCAGCTCTACTACCAGTCTTCTCTTCAGAACCAGACCCCAGAGCCTGGGGGAAAACAGCCAAAACAGAAACTGAAGGGGCCACACCTCCTTACAACAGTCAGGAGCAAGAGACTGACAAGCACCGCCTGCTGGGCAGGTTAGGAAAAGCACAGTGGCTAGAGGCCTCACAGGAAAGTCTGTCAATCTCTAAGACACACCCACAGGGAGACTTGAAACTGAATAGAACCCTATTCTGAGATCTGAACCCACTCTGGTCTGGGAAAATCTGATTACGGTAACCAAGGAAACCAGATGCCTAGACAACAGAAAACTACAATCTACACTAGGAGAAACAAAGATAAGGCCCAGTCAAAGGAAAAAACTTACACCTCAATCAAGATACAGTTGAGATATTGTTTCACTTTAATGAAAGAATCTATTAAAGATTTTCAAAGAAATATGCTAAATCAAATAAAAAACCAAATCAATGAGTTCAGGGAAGATATGGAAAAAGAGATAAAGACTATAAAGAAAATACTGGGCAAACAGAAGGTAGAAATTGAAAGTTTGAAAAAACAACTGGCAGAATCTTTGGAAATGAAAGGCACAACACAAGAGATGAAAAACACAATGGAGACATACAATAACAGATTTCAAGAGGCAGAAGAAAACACTCAGGAACTGGAGAACAAGACACCTGAAATCCTACACACAAAGAACAGATAGGGAAAAGAATGGAAAAATATGAGCAACATCTCAGGGAATTTAATGACAACATGAAGCACAAGAATATACATGTCATGGGTATCCCAGAAGGAGAACAGAAAAGGAGCAGAAGCAATAATAGAGGAAATAATCAATGAAAATTTCCCATTTCTTATGAAAGACATAAAATTACAGATCCAAGAAGTGCAGCATACCCCAAACAGAAGGGATCTCAATAGGCCTATGCCAACAAACTTAATAATCGGATTATCAAATGTCAAAGACAAAGAGAGAATCCTGAAAGCAGCAAGAGAAAAGCGATCCATCACATTCAAAGGAAGCTTGATAAGACTATGTGCGGATTTCTCAGTAGAAACCATGAAGGCAAGAACGAAGTGGTGTGATATATTTAAGACACTGAAAGAGAAAAACTGCCAACCAAGAATCCTATATCCAGCAAAACTCTCCTTCAAATATGAGAGAGAGTTTAGAATATTCTCTGACAAACAGACAATGAGATCAAGTTTGTGAACAAGATACCTGCTCTATGGGAAATACTAAAGGGAACACTATAGACAGACAGAAAAAGACAGGAGTGAGACGTTTAGAACATAGTTTTGGGTGACGGTAGCACAGCAATGTAAGTACACTGAACAAAGATGGCTGTGAGTATGGTTGAAAGAGGAAGGTTAGGAACATGTGGGACACCAGAAGGAAAGAGGAAAGAAAAAGACTGGGACTGTGTAACTCTGTGAAACCTAGAGTGCTCAATGACTGTGATAAAATGTACAAATATGTTTTTACATGAGGGAGAACAAATGAATGTCAACCTTGCAAGGTATTAAAAATAGGGTGGTATTGGGGAAAAAATACAATCAATGCAAACTAGAAACTATAGTTAACAAAAACATTGTACTATGCTTCATTTAACGCAACAAAGGCAATATACCAAAGCTAAATGCTCATAAGAGGGGGACATAAGGGAGGGGTATGGGACTCTTGGCATTGATGATGATGTCTGACTCTTTAATTCTACTTTAGTTCAATTCTTTCTTTCCTTTTGTTGCTTTTTAGCTGTCATGGTTTTTTTTTTTCTTTTTTTCTTTCTTTTTCTTTTTCCTTTTCTTTTGTCTCTCTACCTTCTTTGACTCTTTTTTGTGGAAGAACTGGAGATGTGACTATACAGGGAACCATCAGTTGTTTACTTACGACGGAAGGTATGGTGGGTGAACAAAACAGTCTTAAAAAAAACAGGTTGATAAAGAAACCTTGAGGGCACTATTTGGAGTGAAGTAAGTCAGACACATAAGGACAAATATTGCAGGGTCTCACTGATAAAAACTAATTATAATATGTAAACTCATAAACATGAAATATAAGTTACCAGGATATAGAACGGAGACTAAAAATGGGGAGCGGTTGCTTATTATGAGCAGAATGTTCAATTAGGTTGAACTTCAGTGTTTGGAAATGGACAGAGGTGACAGTAGTGCGTTATTGTGAGAATAACTAACAGTACTGAATGGTGTGTGTCTGTGGTGGAAAGGGGAAGCTCAGAGTCACGTATGTCACCTGAAGGAAAGGTGGAGGTTAAAAGATGGGAATGTATAACACAGTGAATCTTATGGTGGACAAAGTCTGTGATTAACTGTACAAATATTAGAAATCTCTTTCATGAACTAGCACAAATGTATGACACTATAACTAGAATTTAATAATAGAGGGGTATATAGGGGAAAAATACACCTATTGCAAACTATGTACCACAGTTAATAGTATTTTAATCTTCTTTCATCAATAGTAACTAATGTTCTACACTAATACTATGAGTCAATAATGGAGGTGGGGTGGTTACAGGTATGGGAGGATTTGAGTTTCCTTTTTTTTGTCTTTATTTCTTTTCTGGAGTAATGAAAATGTTCTAAAGATTGACAAAAATTAATCGTGGTGAGGGATGCACAGTTGTATGATGGTACCGTGGGCAATGGATTGTGCACTTCGGATCATTGGATAATTGTATGATGGTATGTGAACAATCTCAATAAAATTAAATTGAACAAAACAGGATGGGGTGGCCCGTGCGCTGTGACAGCTAGTGGGTCAGCTGTGTAACTTGGGGGCCGGGCTTTGTAACTGCAGGTGGACACCTTCGGAGCCAGCAGAGTGGCCGGTCACATTTGAGCTGGTGGCGGGCCTGTCGCCCCAGGTCCCGGAAGGATCAGTGAAGCTCAGTCCTCCTGCCAGCCCTGAGGGGCGTGCATTATGAGCAAACAAATAAAACCTTCACTACTTAAACCACTGAGATTTAGGGGCTGTTGGTTACCACAGCGCATCCTGCCTAAGCTGTTGGATACACTGCTCTTCTCTGGCTCACCACCCAGAAAATGTGCGTCCTCTAAGGGCTTAGTTCAGAAGAAATACGCTAAGAGAACAACATGGCCACCCCATCCTTTTAGAGGGGACCAGACAGAAACAGAGCCAAAGAGTTGGGACTAGGTACTTTGTTCAACGGATTAACTGTCCAGTATTTCCAATGTGAATGCTAATTGTTCGTTTATTATGCATCTGCTATGTACCAGGCAATCAGAAATACAGTCATAAGACAGCTAAGGCCCCTGCCTCGTGGTGCTTATAGTTTAGCAGAATTATCAATTACTATTTCAGTCTTCTTTCAATTTCCTGATTAGTTTCCAAATTCTAATACGTCTGGAAAATCAAGAAAAACTTAGGAACAATCTTAATTTGACCTTCTCAATCATAAATCACTCGGTCTCCTTTCAATTACAACTAAATTACTTTCCTTTTTAATATTCACTGCTAGTCAAATATTTTTAGCCTATAATGCTTCCTTATGGTTCGACCTTGGTCACTTACTCTTGACAGTCTATGCTTCTTCTACTGTCTACTTGTACCTTCTCTGCCTCTGTCTTCCCTGGCTTCATCCTTCTCTTCCCTCAAACTAACTGCTGGAGAACCTTCCAGGCTCAGCCCTAGGCCCCAGGAGATCTCACCCATGCCCAGGTCTTCACAAACCATTAATATGCAAAGGATAACTGATAAAATTAAATGCAACTCAGACCTTTCCTTTGAGTCTCAGATTTAAAAATCCAACTGCCTGGTTGACATCTCTGCTGCAGTATCTCAAAATCACCTCCAAACTTAATAGATCCAAAATTTAATTTATGATCTTCTCTTGTGTGGTGGGGTGTGGAGCTACACCCCAGAAAAACATGTTTTAATCCATTCCTGTGGGTGTGAACCCATTGTGAGTAGGATCTTTTGATGATCTTAATCCTATTAATGGAGTTCTTTATATGAGAATGAAATTCAGACAGACAGAAAGCCAGGGGAAGCAAAAAGCTGAAGGTCAACAGAACCCAGGAGAGCAGGGAGAGGCCAGGGGAGGCCTCCATGTGCCTTGCCATGTGACAGAGGAGCCCAGGAGGGGTCACCAGCTGCCGGCCCAGAATGCCAGTCTTCAGGAAGAAGCCTTTGCCTTGATGATGCCTTGATCTGGACTTTTTCCTCATCTCAAAACCATAGGCCAATAAATTCCAGTTGTTTAAGCCACCCCACCACATGGTATTTGCTTCAGCAGCCAGGAAAACCAAATCATCTTGCAAACCCTTTTCTCTTCTATTGCTCCCTATTTCAGTAACAGCCCCACCATCCATCTGGCTACTTGGTCCAGAAACCTGAGACTTATCCTTGACCACTCTCTCTACCTCAGTCCACAAACCAGTCTATGAACATGTTCTTACGTCTGTGTTCCTGTATATTCCAGACAACACTTAGATTCATCTTCCTTCCATCTCTTCTACTACTACAGTCCTACAACCACAGCACTAGCACTACACTACTGTTCTACTACTACTACACTACCAGTACAACCATACTATGACTACACTACTACCACTCTACTGCTTCTGCTACTACTATGACACTGTAGCTCCCACTAGCTTACTATTATGCCACTGCTACCACTGTACCACTAGTACTATACTACCACAACTACTATATATTACTATGCTACTAAAACTATGCAGCTACTACCGCACCACAATGATGAAGATGACTGTGGTACTACTATACCACTACTGCTACGCTACTGCTACTGTCCTAGTACCACTACTCCTATCCTACTATTACTATGCTACTACTACTACACTACCACCACTACTAGACTAATTCTACTATGCTATTACTTTTATACTACAACATCTACCACTACTGCTACTATATTACTACTACTGTACTACTACCATATTACCGCTACTGTACTACTATTTTTACTACTACTATACCACTACCACTACCACTATACTACTGCACTATTACCCACTACTACCATACAACTACCACTACTAGTATACTATTTCTACTACTACTGTGCTACTACTACTACACTATAGGTTCTACTACTACTACCACCGCCACCACCACCACTACTATGTTACTATTTACCACTACATTACTACTACTATACTACTACTTTTACTACTAGTATTATGCTACTATCCTTACCACTGTACTACTATCACTACTACTGTACTACTACCACTACCACTATTGTACTACTTCTGTACCACAACTATTACTATCACTACTAGTATATTACTACTGTACCACTACTATACTACTACCACTACTATTATACTACTACTGTACTACTGCTACTATACTACTACCACCCTATTAATAATACACTACTAATAACAATATACCACTACTACCATCACCACCACCTAGTGTCCAATCCCATCCTCTCGCAAATGGATCACTACAGCAGCCTCTTAACTGGTCCTTCCTCATCTACTTGTCTTCCCACAACCTCAATCATTCTTTCCATTGTTGCCAATATTATCCTTGCAAAATTTAAATCTTATGAAGTCCTGCTTAAAATCCTTCATCAGCCTGCAAGACCCTGTTTGTACTGACTCCCAACTTACATCTCCAGTGACATCTTTTTCCATGCTTTCCCTCATTCCACATGGCAACTATGGTGGCTGTCTTTCATTTTCTAGAACATTCCATGTTCCCTCCCATCAGGGGGCTTTTGTGGTGCTCTTCTCATTTTCTGGAATATTTTTTTTCTCCCACTGAGGTAGACAGAATAATGGCCCCACAAAGATGCCCATGCCCTCATCCCAGGAACCTGTGAATGTGTTACCTTATGTGGCAAAAGGGACTTTGCAGATGTGATTAAGTTAAGGATCTTGAGACGGGAATATTATCCTAGACTTTCCAAGTGGGCCCAATATAATCACAAGGGTGCTTATAAGAGGCAGGCAGGAGAGTTAGGGTGAGAGAAGGAGCTGTGATGATAGACGCAGAGTCAGAGAAAGACATGAAGATGCTACACTTTGAAGATGGTGGAAGGGCCAGACTCAAGAAGGTAGAAAACGCAAGCCATAGGACACTAGTACAGCCATCTTGACCAGTAAACTACATAGTCTACAGATCTCAGGTCAGGTGTCTTTTAAGACTTCCCTAAACTCCTTAATTATGTCAAATGCCCCTTTTATATATTCTCAAAGCATCTTTCCTATCACTAAATTGTAATTTTCCTCTTATATAACTGACTATTTGATTAATGCATGTCTCCCTTACTAGAGCGAAGTGGGAACCATGTCTACCATTGTGTACCAAAAACACCTGAAAAAGTGCCTGAGACATACTAGATGCTCCCTGATTTTTATTTCTGCAAACACTGTACTTGTGCTGTCCTCTACCAACCAGAGGAGCCACTGTGACAGGTAACCTGCTGAGGGTCTTTTCTCTGCCATCCTGCTCAGCAGGGAATGGATCTGTGGGTTTCTTATTTCAAAGAAATTTTCTCCTATTTCATACTTGATTATTTCCTCCCTTCACTCTCTTTGTTCTCTCCTTCTAAAATTGCTATTAAATGGATACTAGAACTTTTCTCTATATGCCCATCCTTTGTTCTCTTTCTGTTGCATTCTGGAAGAGCTTGGAAAAGATTCCATCTTCCTGATCACTAATCTGATCTTCGGCTGTGTCTCCAATGCTAATCATCTATAAATATAATCATTGAAATAAAAACCACAAAGATCTCTAATTTGATCCTTTTATAACAGGCAGTTATTGTTTTATGGGTAGGGTATCCTCTCTCATCTTTATAAAAATATACTGATTATATTTTATTTTTCAATCCTCTTCTGTTTGCTCTATGAACTCAATTTTCTTGAATATTAAGTCATTCATGGTGTTGGCTTTCTTAAATATCTGGTAACTCCTAGCTGACAAGATACCTTTTAGCATCTGTAGTTGTTTCTGTTTACTGTAGCCTGCCTCTGGGAATTTGGTGGGAGGATGGGGAGCTGGGTGGGGCGGAGGCTGGCTTTTTCTTACTGTGGATGTGAGAATCCCAGACCCTCTCCTGAGAGTCAGTAGCTACCCCAGGCACTGCCCTGCCTCTTTAGCCTTAGGGAAGCTTAGCTGCTCTGAATGCTGTTCCCCAAATAACCAGCCTGACCACTGAAAAGAACAGAATTGTAAGCAAGAAACAGTTTTCCTTTAATCTAAAAACCAGAAGTCCTTAGCATAAAGTCCCTAGACAGGTTCTGGGTGCCCGTAAAATCTCAGAAATTACAAGCAAAAATTATTTTTACATGTGCATTTTTAAGGCAAAGGTAATCGCTTTCCTAGGATGTTCAAAGAGTTTTACAACTCTAAAAATGTTAAAAACCACTATCTAAGAATCTAGGAAGGGAGATTTTTCATGCAAATCTGGAGGTTTTCCTGGTCTTTTCCAAGTTGTCTGCTTGTTCCACCTTTCAAAAATAGTGTCAGTTTTATATGAATGTTGACTAATGAAAAGCTAGTTGACCAGGATTTTATTACGCTTATGGTGGATAAAATCATGCAAATAAACGGGATGGAAAAAGTGACTTCAAAGGGAAGACAGAGAATGGAATACTCATAAATTTATAGCAGGCTACCATAAAAGAACCTCCTAGAGACTTTCAAAGTTTTGAATGACTTCTAAAACACTTCTTCTTTCTTTCCATTTGATATTTTTTTCAATGAAGATATAGTCTAACCCAACAAATACACAATTGGCTAAGGTATCTTCCCCAAATAGTGATTATTTAAAGGAGAGATACAATATCTGCTTTACAAACAATTAATAATCAATGTTCTAAAGAAAATAATTTAGAGTATACTGCATATCTCATTAGTCTGTCCATCCAGCATTGCAGAGTGCCTGGCCCATGCCCAGGAGCTCAACAAATATTTCTTGAATCAATAAAGAAATGCAAGAATGAGTTAGTCTGAACAGGATTATTTTAAGAGTTACCATTTCCTTAGGACGATAGTATATAATTTTAAATGATTAGTAAAATAGAAAAGTGGCAGAATTAAAACACAATGGATGTAAAAGTTTATACATATAGATCAAATAATGAGAAAATCTGACAAAAAACAAGACTGCAAAATACCTAAGAATGCAACTGAATCAATAGCAGACTAAATCAGCTTTTTAAAAGCATTAACATAAAACCTAATCTCAATATCTATGAAGTAATCATTTTGTTATCTATTAAAGACTTATTAGAGAATAAAATATTTTGGTCTCTGCATTTTAAAACCTACCAAGAAAAGATTAACAGAGTCAGAATGGAGTGGCAAATAGGTCCTATAAGGAACATTCAAGAAGCTCTGGCGACTCTGACAAGATGAGGGAAACAAATCCTACAAATTATCTATGAATATATGAGAAAAAGGAAGCAAACCAAAGTATTTCTACTATTGCATGAAAGGTTAAATAAGAGGGATTATATACTTATATCTCTATAAGAAAAAGTAGGGGCAGAAATAAGAAAAACCTTGACATGACTGGAAGAGGTAATAATGTTGAAATAGGATACAAGAAAGAAAAAAAAAAGTAGCCTCTTTACCTTCCAAATCTTTAAAATAGAAAAATAACAAAGGTTTAAAGATTATATAGCCTGGAGATGTGGCCTGAAGTACATTTCTCAAAATCCTTTTCAGTTCAATGACTCTGGTCTATGGATAAAAATGTGCAACTCCTTTCATCATGGATGAAATAAGACTTATTCAGAATAAGTCCTAAGTTACTATGCACAAAGAAATAATTTTTATTCTTCGACCTGCCAGACTTCTGACGGTCAACATATACCCCAGATGACAACTGAGACCAGAAGTACAAACAAAATAACAAAATAAACATACCTCCTGTTCTCCCATTGCCAATCTGCACAGCAGGTTGAAGGCTACCTTCGTTTTGCAATAAATGAGGCAAATGATAATAAATATTTGGCACTTGAAGAGAATTTTTGCTTGTTAACTCCTTTAATAGCTTTAAGGTGTTATCTGAAACACAAAAGTATAATTAATCCACAGAACACCTTACCTTATAGAAACAGCAGTAAAAATTTTTGAGAACTAGAACTAAGGATCTTCTTTCCTAATGTCATACATTGGTGAATAACATCTTCATTCTGAATAAAAACTACACTGTTGTAACCAGAGTCTTACAGGATCATGACATTGCTAAATAGTCTGAACACAGCCAAGGTCAGACAAGTGCCACCAAAAGGCGAAGACTAATCATTTACCTTTAAAATGTGTCACAAACAGACCATAAACTGCAATCCATTTAAGAAAATGTAGTAACAATTACTAACAATTATCACCAACAACAACTTTCACTTTCTTTATGCTGTCACAGTTTACCAAATTTTTACATGGAAGAAATATAGAGAATTTTTTTTCCAAAACATTCAAGTTAAATAATTTAATCAACACAGATTGAGATGTTTAATACAGGTCATAACTTTCAAATAGTTTCAGTTTTCATTAGAGGAACCAACGAATCATTTAATATAATACGAAATAAAACCTCTATAGTATAAGAAGTATTTTTTAAAAATTTCATTAAACTAGTACTTAGCCTTTTAAATTAGGAAGTTGGCAGAAAGGACTTACAGCCTCAATTAGTTCATAAAAAAAAATATGAAAACACTCCATTAAAAATAATGACAAGAACTGCAAATTCACAAAAGAAATGCAAATGACTACAGTACATGAAATAAAAGTTTAACCTTATGAATAAAGAAATAATCCTATATTTTATATATGATGGTTCTGTAAACCTACAGCTTATCTAATAAAAAAATAATAATAATTACAAACTACAAGATACCACTTTGTACCTACCATATTAGCAGAGCAAATGAGAATGTTAAATGTTGGTGATGTTTCAACCATTCAAAACAGCATCAAAAACTAAAAATTTCAGTAATTTCCTCTTTCAAGAACTAAGCTTTTATATCAATTTTGATCCAGCCAGGATGCTGTGTCTTTGGAAATCAATAGTTATCCAAACACAGACCCTGTTCTCAAGAAAGTCACAATCTAATGAAAATAACTGGCAGGCTATCAGAAATGCAATCCGATTTACATACAAAGATGTTTACCCCGAGTTATAAAATGGAGGGAGAAAAACCCCCTAAAGAACTCATTCACTTATTCATAGAAAATATCTAATATATTATGCTACCTGATTAGCTGGCATATTACCCAGCCATTAAAAATGGTAGTTTGGAAGAATATTTAACAACCTGGTGAAATGTTCATGGTAGAGTTCTAGAGTAAACACCAGGCTACAACGCACAGACACAACTCTGAAGAAACATATGCTTGGCAGAAAGAATGGAAGGAAACAAAAACGTTAACAGAGATCACCGGGCAGCAGGCTTATGGGTGATTTTTTTCCTTTTCTATACCATTCCATACTTTGAAATGTTACTGTGAGGCAATACAAAGTTTATAACCAGGCCTGGAAGCAAGGAGCATGACACTTTAAAATTAAGGTAAGGCAGTGGATCTCAAGATAAGAGGAATTAGTAGTAAAGGATTAGAATAGCGGGTGCTAAATGAAAGAGGAAATTATTCTAGAAAGATTATACAAAGTTTGAGACTAGTGAGTACCTAGATCAATTTAATTATCAGAATAAGAACAGCACAGACACAAAGAGATGTTTGGTATTCATCCTAATTGGAACAGAAATTCTCAGAGAAGGAACAGGTCAGATGCCTGAAAAAATTTTTTATAATCCATTATAAAACCACGTATTTTTTATTGTAAATCAGATTTAAGATCTCTAATTGCTTCAAATGGCCCAAAGATTCCCCAGAGTCCACCTGCAGGACACATAAGTGACAACATAAACATGTATAAACACTAAGTTAAATTAGAATCTCATTTTTGAGACGTTTTCAAAAGATACAGGTTCTTCGCTATTGTCAATGACACTTATATAACTGTAATTTAACTTAATATTACTCTCAAAATGAAATTTAGCAATTATAAAAACCTGTTTTATAATCTACCGTAATAGAAAGTTTTGCATGGTGATTTTTTTCTCTAATTACTAGATTCACCGAAGAGGGTAAGAGGGTAACAGATGCTGACTGATAAATTACTCTATGTGACTTTCAAATAAAATATTTCACACAACTGTTTCAGATAGAATCTTTTTCAAATAGTAAAAAATACCATATATACCTGAAAATTTATTCAGGGCATCCTTACTTCCATTTGTTTCGGCTCCTACCCGCCTGAACTTCTGTACAATGGTATTTAACTCAGAAGAACGCTGTGAGATTCTGTGTTCGGCTATTCGAAGACGTTCTTTCAAAGCAAGAAACTCTCGTTGATAAGCTATTAGTTTTTCTAGAAAAGAAGTGTAAAGTTCTTAGTGCATCTCTTCAAAAACCAACTACAGAAACAAAACAGAACTGAAAGCTTAGAAACTTGATTTAAAGTCATATTTTCACAAGAAAATATTTACTTACGTATTTATTTATTGCTACAACTAAACATTTCAAAAGCCCCAAATGGTAATACAACAAAGCAACCACTAATTCAACTGTAAGAATGTGCGCACGCATAACATAGTACTTCAGAAATTTAAAGATGGGAGAAAAAGATACAGTTTTCAAAATTAACACTTCACGCATACTAGTAACATCATTTCTCTAAAAGTACAGACAACTATAATGACCCTATTTGTATCAATCAGATAAAGAGATGAAGCAGATACTGATGACAAAATATATAATGATATGATACACATAACATCTTTTATAGCATAATTGCTAACTTCAATAGGCTAAATGTTTTTTCTGTATTTCCTATTCTGCAAAGATTTCCCTAGGCCAGACTTTGATCAAATTTCTGATCCTTAAAAACTCAAATCAGCTAGACGTAAGACAACCTCACTTACAAGTCGTTCATGTTCGTAATTTGAGAGAATCAGAGGTCAGGTCCAGAAAATAAGAGTGGATTCGCTGAGCACAAATGCCGTCGTTGAAGCAATGGGTATAAATGAGAACTCCAAACCTAGCACCAGGGGAACAGGCCAAGGACAGAAATGAAGGGCAATATCCAAGAGATGGTGAGAGAAAGAGGGGAGGGTTGAACTGCATCCCCCCCAAAAAGTCATGTTTAAGTCCTGTGAATCTGAATTATCTGTAAACAGGGTCTTTGGAGATGTTATTAGTTAGCAAGATGAGGCCAAGCTGGATTGGGGTGGGCTCTAAACCTATATGACTGGTGTCCTTACAAGGAGAAAAAACTTGGAGGGAGGGAACGAGGGAGACAGCCAAGTGACGGAGGCCGAGCCTGGGCTATGCCACTGGCCAAGGAGCCCCACAGACTGTGGGCCATGGCCAGAACCCCACAGCCTTCAGAGGGAGCCGGACCCTGCTGACACCTTGATTCCGGACTTCCAGCAGTGATAAATTCCTGTTGTTTAAGTCAACTGTCTGTAGTACTTTCTTACAGCAGTCCTGGGAAACTAAGGGCAAGAGAAGCCACTTATCTCTTTCGACCAGCAGCAGGGAGTGGTAACTGAGGCCCTGTGAGTGCACGAACCACTTCCACAACCTTCTTAAGAGAAACAAGAACATGGGCTTTCAACTTCTGCATAGAGCTAGAAGATCTCAGGATGCTATTCTGACATCTAAACTAAACCTTAGCAAGGCCTTTTTAATTTAACATTATAATCTGTTTTATTCAAGGACAGATTCAGTAAGAAACATAATTTCCTAAGAAATTATGAAAATGAATCTACATGTTTCATAAAGCTGTCTTAAAAACACCGTCAATTAGACTGTCCCTTGTCCCTTACATAAAGACCCACATAGTAAATACCTCTTAAGAATTTGGTGGCAGGGAAAAAGTTCTCTGTTGCCTAACTGCTATGCTTCCCTACATGGAATAACGGAAGCTATGTAGGCCACTCTGTTTTCCTTAGCATGCTGGCTTTAGGAGGGAGGAAGGAGAAAGGGGGCTATGATTGGGAAAGGGCAAACAGGGAGCTTCAAGGTGCTAGCTATGTTCTATTTATTGACCTGGGTAGCGGTTAAATAAAATTCAGTAGTATCCATTCATGGTTTAGGCACTTTTCTGTACGTATAAATTCACAGTAAATTTTAAAAGGTTAAAAAAACAATTCACAATTGCAACAAAACTATAAAATACAAAAAGAAACACAAGATTTATGTGAAGAAAATTATAAACCTTTTTATCAAAGCATACAGAAGAAGAATAAATGAAGTCATCAGTTATTTCTGAATGGAAACACCCAATCCTGTAAAAAGATGAATCCTAATCTAAGCTAAAGAATAAATCAACTCAATACCTTTCAAAATAACAATGGAATCTGTACGAAACTTGACATGTAATTCTAAAATTTATTTGGAAGAGTTGAAGTTCAAAAAGGGCTAAGAAAAATCTAAAAACTATTGAGGGACTTGCTCTGAGATCAGAATATACTAAAAGGTCACAGAAATTAGAAGTGTGGCCTGCCTAGCCCAGACAGGGGTAACAAGGACAGATCAGTCCAACAGAGCATGAGTGAACTGTCCTTTGAGTTCTTCTCTCTTTGCCTGGGCAACATTAGAATTCTCCCCTTGACACTTAAACAGTGCCTAGATATTGGATTCCAAACACCATCTGCCTTTAAAAAGAGCTAGAATTATTTGGAGAAATAACTGATCCCATGGCTGGGACAGGAAACTTTAGGATGAATCTGGAACTTCCAGTCTGTGTCAGCAAGTCAGGAAATGCTCAAAAAAGATGATGGAGCATGTCAAAAGGGAAGAGGCGGCTACATAAGGGGCTCCCACTGGCCAAATTTGGGACATTTTAAGTACTGAAGCAAATAATGATGGCCATGGGTTATAACCTATTGAATAAAATGGAAGCCGTTAGTCTGTATCATTAATAGAAAATAAACAGATGAGGGAAAGGTCTTTCTTAGAGCAGAGTGCCAACTGGTAAAGGTAGAATGAATGATGAAAGTTGGAAAACTACCATTTTTTTGCAACCATCAAAGCAATAAACAATTCAAACAAGAATAAAAAATAGATACTAAAACCAGTAGGTGAAGTTTTGATGCGGAACAGGATATTTATGTCATCTAAAAGAAATGCCTCACAAAGTAATTATTGGTTACAAAGGGCTAATGCCAATTTTACCGTGGAGAAACCTGGCGGGTGTGATTTAATCAAGTGACCAACATTCACGTAAGCAATAACAGAACAGACGTCCCATGTATTACACCAAGAGCACACCTCATTGATGTGGAATTCCTGCCAAAATTGCACAATCTGAATCCATTCTTGAGGAAACATCAGACACGCCCAAATGACTAGTTCTTTAAAAAAAAAGCCAAGAACATCTAAGACAAAGGCTGAGGAACTGCCCCAGGATACAAGACATTAAAGAAACATGACAAGTAAATGCAAAACACAATGCCGGATTGAATCCTGGACCAGAAAAAAATGAACGCTAGAAAGAGCACTACTGAGATGATAAGAGAATACAGACTACAGATTAGATAATAGCATCGCGAGATTTGGTTACAACAAAGACGCACTAAGTCTGGTCACAACAGGATCTCGCGAGATTTGGTCACAGCAAAGTCTCGCGAGACTTCGCTACTATGCGGTCTCGCTAGGTTTGGGCACAACAGGATCTCGTGGGATCTGTCACAGCGAGGTCTCGCGAGATTTGGTTACAAAAAGGCCTCACTAGATTTGGTCACAACAACATCTCGCGAGATTTTGCTACTGCCAGTGATTAGGGGAAATTAAGTTTTCATGCTTCCTCCCTAGTCGGGGAGCCTGTTGTTAGCATTAAATTCTTGAATTTTGCACTCGTAGAGTGGTAATGTAAGACAATGCCCTTGCTCTTAGGAAATAAACACTGAATTATTTAGGGGCATGGTTTTTGCAACTTACTCTCAAATGGTTCTAAAAAGAAATCTGGGTGTGCACACAGACGCATACATATATACTCACACACAGAGAGAAAGAGGAAGGGATGGGGGGAGGGGAGAGAAGGCAGCATTCCCAAAATGCTCACAATCGTGTGGGAGGCCCCAGGGTCTGGCCCGCCCTCTCCCATTATGAGCTACAGGCAGCGGCCCACATGCCCAGGCAACAGCCCACAAAGGAAACACGAAAACTTCCCTCCCCTAATTACTGCTAGTAACCAAATCTCGCGAGACCTTGTTGTGACTAAATCTCGCAAGATCCTGCTATAACCAAACCTAGTGAGACTGTTGTTACCAAATCTCGCGAGAAACTGCCTTGGTACAAACCTTTATAAGCCACGCTCCCACGTTGTCCGCTTCTGTCTCTGTGCGGAGTGCTTATTTCTGTGTCCCCGGCCCGCTGCAATGGGGAAGATTTGTCCCGTGTGTCGGTCCCTAATTAAACTCTTGCGTAACTCTGTGCCAGGCATGGTCCTTGGTCTTGGGGCTGACATGGGTTGGAATAGGTGGCGTGGCAGCTGGGGGACGAAGGGCCCCCTGGCTGTAACGGGCAAGAGGAGTCCTGGGAAAGGAGACCGACCAGGTGGAGTCCCAAGATGGCCAGAAACTTCCAGTGGGGAGGGGTGGCAGGCCCCTGCATGCGGGAGGGCGGCCGAGGAAGTCGGCGACGCCGAGAACTGCCCGGCTGGGCTGCTGGCTCTCCCGCAGCGGCCGCGGGACAGGGGGGATTTCATAAGAACAGGGAGAGCCGTCAGGCCGCCGCGGCTGTGGCCCGGCCTCTGCTAGGAGCTGTGCCCTCGGCAGCGGAAGAGGCTCTGGCAGCCAAAGCTGGGGTTCACCATTGAGAAGGGGAACTTGAGTTAGGAATAGACACGTGGATGGCCCCAGCAGATTTGAAGGACGCATTAAATGAGAGGCTGCACCGTGTAGATGCAAGTTTAGAAACACTAGCATGCGGGTATGTTAGAGTGAGAACGCACAAGCTGCCCAAAGGGCAAGTCGGGCCTTTTGTGGCTTTCCCTTACTGGGATCCCAAAATGTGGAACCCACTGATTTTTCTTCAGGTGAGGATGAGCCCCCATCTGACTGGGCACCTGAAATTGAAAGTAAGCGTTTTCGTCCTCTGGTTAAAACCGAGCAAACACAACAGCCTGATCCCCAGGTTTGGGGGGTTGTTGGGGGGGGTGGGGTTGGCACTGCAGCTGCCACTGCCCTAGCAGCACCTCCTGACCAAAAGGTGCTGGTTACAATGCAGGATTACACTGCCACTGAGTTACGGGGAATTCATACAGATGAAAACCTAAAGAAATTTTACCAAATTGGCTGATGTGCCTGTGGGACACTGGATGGAGGGAATACTGCTTTTGGGACATAAAATAAGCAAATTGGCCTCTATTACCATTCACCTTCCTTCCGCCAACCTATATATTCCTTAACCACCTGACCGAGTCCAGCTCCCTATTAAATCGGTTAGTGACTCGGTGTAAAGAAACTTGGCCCAATGTAGGGGACATGCCCCAGGTCCGCCCCCCGCACCCCCCAACTGGAGCATGCTGGATGAATTACAACATACACTAAGGGGGCTGGGAATGAAACATGCAGTTTATGCTGCTGACTTTGTGGGGCCAGATAATGAAACTTTAACCACGGGTATAAAAAATGCAATCTTACCAAGTGTCTGAATCAATGGTGTGGGACACTGGTGCCCAACCTTGGCCCATTGGTGGGGCAACCCATCTCTAAGAGAATCTGAACACCTAAGGCGAAAAGGAGATGGGATCAGGGCAACGGGCCATACCCCAGAAGGATGTGACAGTCCAAACCGTGTGTCACGCAGACAAATGTGGGCTGACCTAAGAGCTGCTGGTACTAAAATTGAAGATACTGATAGAGAGCGAACCCTGTGCTTGTAAGGTAATGGAGTAAATCACCAAAGGAGTAGGGATGCACAGAATTTAGAACCAGATCAACAGAGAAACTATCTCTGGCCGAAAACTCAGCCCTTAGAGCATAAAGAGTCCTCTACTCCCACTGCTGAGGCGGCGTGGCAAGTCCTTTTTCCCATCGCATAGGGGACAGGGTCAAGATCCCCAAATAAGAGCTATATATGGGGACACTGAGGATTGGAGGCCACATATTGAGGTAACTATTTTTGATCCCCTAGCTAATGAACATACTTTTGGCACTGGTGGATACTGGAGCGGAATGCACTCTAATATATGGAAACCGGCCAGAGCCCGGAGAGCCTATGTTGGCCGTCACAGGGTACAGAAGCCAAAGTATTAAAGTAACACAACAACAATTACTAAGACTGTCCGGCTACCTCCTCAAAAGTGCACAGTGTACGTATCTCCTATTCCAGAGTATATATTGGGAATTGATATTTTGCAGAGTATCACTTTGCAAACTACTGTAGGTGAATTCCGTCTCTGGTGCCAAGCGGTCAAAACCATTCAAAGAGGACATGCTAAGTGGTCACAAGTAAAGGTACCCTCCCCTAGACACACAGAAGCAGTGTGTCAATTTAAGTTCCCGGGGGGCCATCAAGAAGCTACTGTCAAGGAATTAGACAGAGTGGGCATTTTAATCCCTATCACAGCCCATTCAGTAGTCCAGTCTGGCCAGTAAGAAAAACCAAGGGAACCTGGCGAAAGCCTATTGATTGTATATTGAGAGCTTAGCAAAGTAACTCCTTTGTTTGTAATTGTACCAAATATAGCTACTTTGTCACAGGGCATAAGTACACAATAAGACCAGTTTCATTTTGTGTTAGACCTGGCTAACACTTTTTAATTATTTTTTTTTATTGTGGAATATAACATATATACATAGAAGTGACAACTTTCCAAGTGCAATTTAACAAGTAGAGACCAAATTTCAAAGAATGCTTTGGGTTACAGTTCCACAGTTTCAGTTATTTCCTTATTATGAAATATAACATATATGCAAAAAGGTAGTATCTTTCACAGTATGATTTAACAAGCAGTTATATAAGAAATTTCCAAAAATATTATGAGTTACAGTACCATAATTTCAGTTATTTCCTTATTGTAAAATATATACAAAAAGGTGATAACTTTCAAATCACAATTCAACAAGTAGCTATAGAACAAATTTCAAAGGATACTATAGGTTACAGCTCCACCATTTCAGTTATTTCCTTCTAGCTCTTCTAATACCCTAGCAATTAAGAAGAAAATTATACAGAGATTCAGTATTCATAATCCTTTGTTAAATTCCATCTTGTCTATTCCTACCCCTTCCTCTAGTTAATTACTTTCCTGATCTTCAGGGATGTCTAGGCAGTAACCACCCTAACCTGTTCATATTGAAAAGGGTTACTGACATTATAGGAAAAGGGGACACATCTGGTTGATGTTCTTGAAGAGGCTGTCACCTCTGGGTTTTGGGACTTATCTGGCACAGGAGTTCTCTGGAGGATTTAAGTTTCTGAAGAATAAACTTAATGAGTGAAACTTTTTATAGAGACTCAGAAAGGGATCCAGGTATTCTTTAGGATTTTCAGGACCACTGTTGACTTGGGCTTATCATACTGTGGCCATTTGGTATACCTAGCTGAAGCTTGCATAGGAGTAACCTCCAGGACAGCCTCTTGAATCTATTTGAATTCTCTCGGCCACTGAAACCTTATTTTGTTACCTTTCTTTTGCCCCTTTTGGTCAAAAAGGCATTCTCAACCCCTCAATGCCAGGGTCAGGCTCATTCCCAGAATCCGTGTCCCATGTCACCAATGAGACTCATCCATTGGGGGAAGGGATCCTGTCCCATGTTGGGGGAGGGTGATGGATTTATTTGCAGAGTTAGGCATAGAGAGATAAAGTCCACATCTGAGCAACAAAAGAGGTTCCCTGGAGGTGACTCCTAGGCATAATTATAAGTGGGCTCAGTCTCCCCTTTCCTTAAGTTTCACCAGAGCTAGCCTCAAGATTGAGGGCTTGACTTATAAAGTCGGAGGTTCCTAAGTTCACGTAGCATATGTTATGACCACAATAATCCATCCATATCTCACATTATCATAACATAGTTGTAAAATCCTCATCACTCTCCATTTTAAACACTATTTTTACTATTTTCTTAGACCCCTCCAGCCAGCCTGCATTTGCCTTCATGTGGGAAGGACAACAATGGACATTCACCATGCTACCACAAGGGTATCTCCGTAGTTCCACCATTTGCCGTGGTCTAGTAGCCCAAGATTTAAAAATGTGGACACCTCCAGCAGAGGTCACTCTTTTTCACTATGTTGATGATGCCATGCTAACCAGTAATTCTCTTGCAGAACTGGAGACAGCCACCACAGCTGTAGTGGCCCACCTCAAAAGCTGAGGTTGGACAGTGAATCAGCGCAAATTGCAAGGACTGGGGGACTCTATCAAATTCTCAGTGTTGTTTGGTCAGGTAAGACTATGACTATCTCCTCTACTATTGTTGACACGGTGCAAAATTATCCCACCCTACATATTCCCAAAAAACTATTGGCTTTCCTCGGTTTGTTGGGTCATTGGACATTGTTCATACCACATTTAGCGCAAATCCTAAAACCTTTGTATGTCCTAGTCAGGAAAGGGAAAACATGGGAATACGACAGGCTGCCTTTGAAAAGGCTAAATGAGCCGTCACACAGGCTCAAGCTTAGGGGGGTGGACCCAGACATGCCTTATGAAGTGGACGTAGCCAGTACCGATATTGGCTTTGGGTGGGACTGGCAAGGCAACAGGCAAAACGAAACAGCCCCTAGAAAAACAGCTTAGAAAAATAGCTGCCTATAATGGCCTGCTGCCAGTGGAAGGACTAACCCAAGAATGCCCTGTCATTGCACACTGCCATCCCATACAGGAAATAAACTGCATTCAGGAAGTGCTCCACTGCGCATTTTGACAGCATGGAAAGCCTATCTCCTGCAATGCAGTGTCTTGAACAACAGCCCCTAAGTGCAGAAATGCATGATGTCCTGCAACCAGTTTTCTATGTGGAAGAGCAATGCTTGCCCTTCCCTGCAGATCCTCCAAGGGGGCTGGCTCTATGCCCACCACTGACAGATATGTGTGTATACGGGAGTTTGCCTGGTACACAGACAGATCAGCACACGGGAAGCCCACCCCCTGGACGGCAGTAGTTGTGCAAGCTAGTACAGACACTGTATGGTGGGAAGCTGAGACAATGCAAAGCAGCCGCTGGGCTGAATTAAGGGCTGTATGGATGGTCGTTGTTCGTGAATCAGTAGATGCACTAACTGTACCTCAATTGGGCAGTGTACTGGGCTTAACGGTGTGGATGGCCAAGTGGAAGCAAGGGCAATGGACCATGTTTGCTGCCTCTTATGGGGGAAAGAAAAGTGGGAAGACATCTGGGCTTCTTGCCACAAGCGCAAAGTAATTGTGTTTCATGTTTCCGCCCATAACACTGACCCTTTACCTGGCAATATCGAAGCAGATGCCTTAGCAAAAGTCTGTAGTCTGAAGCCAACATCATGAGGCTGCTGAAGGGCTACAAAGGAAAACAGGACGCCGAGGATACCAGACTCTGTGGAGACTGGCACGGCAGTTCCAGTGCCCATCATGCGGCAACAGCTAAAAGACACTGTGGGTGCTGTGACAACCAAGAATGCTTCCTCACCAACTCGGGACACATCGGCCGTGAGCAGACCACAGTCATCAGATGGCAAGTAGACCATATTGGGCCCCTTCCCTTACCTGAGAGTGCAAAATATGCCTTTACGGCCACTGACCCAGCCACTGGACTGCTGGAAAGCTAAGCAAACAGCTAAAATACGTGGCCTAGAAAAGCTAAGTGCTTTTTTCGGGGTCCCCACACATGTGGAAGGTGATAGAGGGACCCCCTTTACTGGACAACTAACCCAAGCCTGGACTACCGAACATGACGTCTTATGGATATTTCATTTGCCTTACAACCCCACAGCAGCTGCGTTAATTTAAAGAATGAATGGGCTTTTACAAGAGAATTTAACAAATGTAGCTTACAAGGGATGACAGTGTGATTGTGAAAACCCTGTGGATTGCACTCCCTTTATCCAGTGTATGGATGGATGAGTAGAAAAATGGGGACAAAACGTAAATGAAAAATAGGGTGGGATGGGGGTGTTCTTTTTTTATTTTTATTTTTTTTTCTGATTCTGATTCTTTCTGGTGTAAGGAAAATGTTCCAAAATGATTGGGGTGATGAATGCACAACTATAAGATGGTACTGTGAACAGCTGATTGTATGCCATGGATGATTGTATGGGATGTGATTATATCTCAATAAAACTGAATTTAAAAAAAAAAAAAACAGTTAACAGATAATAAGCAATCTCTGCGGCAGTGGCCGTGCCGCCGGCTGTATCTGTCTCTCGCCAACAATTCACAGCCCGAGCAGCTGCTCCTGCTCCCACTGAGTTAGTACCTGCTGGACCTGAGCGCACCCTGCCAACGCAGGCGAAGGGACCAGCAAGGCCACCACCACGACGAGGTAATGCAAGTAATCTGCTCCTGCCTGCGCCAAAAGCGTTAGAAATTGGGGAAAATAAGGTCGCTTGGCCATGGTCCTAGCCAATGCAGCCGCACTGGTTGGGAATCCTAAGCCCATGGGGTATTGAGGTCACCCAAAATTTAAGCATTAAGCCACAGTTTATACATGAAGAGCCTAAAGTTGTATATATAACTAACCCAGGCCCACCCCACCCCCCTCCCACTGCCCACTAATACCTCAAGGTCCTGTATATATGACTTTGTGGACACTTACGCCTAAGCCAACCGTAGATTTAACTCCAGCAGACTCCCTGCAATTTCAGGGGAAAAAGTGGCATCTAAAACCCCCTCAAAGCACCCCTTCCCCAGGAATTCTTCTGTCCACTAAGGAAACTTAGCTTGCATAATGTTAGATCAGCAGGAATTACCCTTTATTGTTCCCCCTTTCTTTTTGCCCATAGCACGCTAGGGGCCTCGGTAGTAACTCATGCCCACAATTGAACCCAGTGTTTGGTTTGCACGGACTTGACACCTTCAGGTGCTACTGGCCTGTCTTGGACTGTGACCCCTGTGATCTGGACTGTGTGGAACACCCCGCTGGCCTGGCGGAATTCAATGCATCAGAAGGTAAGACTGAAGATCACAGATCTATCAACTGTCAGTAGCATCTCTTTGTGGGGTTGCTATGTCTGTGTGGGGGACACCTGGTGTTCTCTTGTCTCTTATCCTGCAATGTCTGCCCTATGGTCAACATAGTCCACTGAGTGGGGGTGGACTGTGAGGGCCCAGGGCCCGCCCCCTCCTCCATTATGAGCTACACGCAGCCGCCTACATGACCAGGTAACAGGTTCCCCCACCGGGGGGAGAGCATGAAAACTTCCCTCCCCTAATCACTGCTAGTAACCAAATCCCGTGAGACCTTGTTGCAACTATATCTCACAAGAAACTCCATTGTCACAAACCTTTACAAGGGCCCCCCATTTGGCATGCCTGTCTCTCTCTCTCTGTGGAATGCTGACTTCACTTGTCCCAACCGGCCACAGTCGGGAAGATTTGTCTCCTGTGTGTAAGTCCCTAATTAAATTCACGGGTAACTCCGTGCGCCCAGCATGTTCTTTCATCTTGGGGCTAATCTGGGTTGGAACATGGTGAAATATATATCTAGAGAGAGAAGTTACTTGTACTACCCTTGCAATTCTCCATTTGGAACTTTTCAAATAAAGTGTATTAAAACAAAAGTAAGCAAGAGGATTGGAAGGCCGATGCAGATCAGTCTTTTCAGCAGCCCTAGACGGGCTGGAATACGGCTCTGAGGGCAGTCTGTCCTTCTGTGAAACCAGCCCCCAGAGGGAGCTCCACCAAGCAGGGCGAGTAAGCAGTCCCCTGGAGGAACACTCCTCACACGTTTAAAATGCTCCCTGCTTTAAGGCCAAGCTTTGAAAAGTTCGGGTAAAAAAGCTCCCTCAGGCCCATAGGTAAGATCACAAGTATTTTCTTTCCGGCCCGATGCTGTGCTGCACTTAGTCCAAGGCTAAGAACGGGCTCCAGAGGGGTCGTTTCCCATCTCCTCACATCCTTCCATTGTCCTTTGACTCTACTCTTCAGTGATGGTTAAGTTCGTGTCTCACCTTGGCCAGGTGATGGCATCCAGCAGTTTGGTCAAGCAAGCCCTGGCCTTATTGTTACTGTGAGGACACTTTGTGGATTTTAATCATTACAGTTAGTTGACTGCATCTGTGGCTGACGACATCTACAATCAACAGAAGAGATTGCCTTCAGCAATGAGAGAACTCTCATCTAACCAGTTGATGGCTTTAAAGAGTAATCTGATGATTTCAGCAGTAAGAAACAAGGATTTCCATCTCTACTTCAGCCAGCCAGCTTCTCCTGCGAAATTCATCGAAAACCTTCATCAGAGCAACCAACTTGCAGCCAACTCTATGGATTTCAGGCTTGAAAGTGCCCACAGTCATGTAAGCCAATTCCTGTAAGAAAGCTCATAATATTTACACAGACGTATTTCTCTTACATATCTCCTATAGGTTCTGTCTTCATGGAGAACCCTGACTTATTCACCTTCCATATTGAAAGGATCCTCTACAACACTGGAGCAGGTCCATACTGGTTTTAGAAAGTAAAATCAGTGAAAAAGAACCTATGTGGCCAGGTCCTCAGCTAGCCTGCCCATGAATAAAGGAACACCATTGGCTCTTCCAAGCAGAAGGGAGGGGAATCTTCCCGCAGCCCTCCCTTGCAGCCCAACATCTGTCATGCCCTCAGACCAAGAGTTCCTAATGACTTTTCCCTAGAATTTTCTCTGTTTGTATTTTCCATTATTCTACACTGGTTTCTCGAGGTACACAGTGATGTACCATCGTCTAGAAGTTTGGCTCAAAGTTTAACATGCTAGACAAAAAATTCCTCCAAATCAGTGATACGTGTTTGACAAATTCCCTATTTTCAAGATTAATATAAAAATTCCTATTTTTGCATTTCTTTAATCATTTCAGTCAGTTTCTATGCAGAGACATGGCAGGAAACTGTAAGGAAACTCTTAAATTATCCATCTGACTGAGAAGTGACTGGTTTGGTTTTGTTTTGTTTTGTTTTCTGTTGATTGTAGACAGACTCTAGCTATGTTTTTACCTGTAGAAAATTACATATCCAGACTAGACAATGAAAGTGCAAATCATTTTGGTAAACGTAAGATTCTGAAACATCTAAAATTTCTAAAGAAACCACTTTCATTCCTTCATCTCAAATAATCAGGAAGTTTCCCAACCAATGTAAAGTGAAGGGTACCTTTATGCTTTCAAAGATTTACTAGGTTAAGCCATATGAAATTGCTGATAATTGTTCATTTTTCACAAAAACAGGTGATTTCATATGATTCAACATTTTAACTAACAGCTTTGGATTAAAAAAATTAGTAAAAAAAGAAAGGCAAGGATTAAGGGACATAAAAAAAATTAAAAAAAATAAAAATAAAATAAAAATAAAATAAATAAATAAAATAACCATGAGTTTTACATTTAAAAAAAAAATTTAATAAAATTTTTTTTATAAATAGTATAGATGAAAAATTAACTCAAACACAAGAACACTAACAACACCCAGTGTTATAAGTACACCCAATGAATAGTACACATTTGTCAAACAACAGTAGCTCCTGGTTATCAAGAAGTGAAGGGTACCACCAAATTTTATGAGCATTGCTGAAAACTGGTTTTTATGCTGAAATCAAAGTTACCAAAACTTAAATGCACTTCTAAAATAAAATTCTAGCACAAGAAAACATGTTGAAAAGTCACCTGGCCCATCTCTCTGTCCTCACTCAGTCCTACAATGACCAATTTCACACAGATAAAAATGTTTTTAAAAAATATGAATGAGGAACTCCCTCAGTAATAGATTCAAAAATTAACAACCTTTACTTTTCAGGAAGTCACTACCTTTGAAAAACATTTTATTGCACATCATCAAAGTACTTGAATTCAGAAGGTTGTTTCAGAGAACTAAACACTATAAAACCAAAAGGTATGGTGAACAGGAGTCCAAATGAAATAGAGAGAAAGAGCAGAAAGCTCTTATGAGACATGTCAACACGACTAGGTATCCCACTGTTTCTCAAACTTAAAATAATCACCTGGAAGGGCTTAAGACCCAGGTTCTGGACCTGCCTCCAGGGTTTCTGGCTCAGAAGGAATGAGGTGGAGCCTGAGATTTCTAACAAGCGCCAAGTGATGCTGACGCAGCCAGTTCAAGGACAGCCGTCGGGGCACCGAGGCAGCCAGGGTTACACTCAGAGCAGGTCTGGCCTCCAGCAGCCTGCACACCCACGCAGTCTGGCTCTGCTATCTCCTGCCCTTCCTCCTTTCCCCTGGCTCTAAGTCAACAGACCATCCATTCAGGGTTAGGACCACAGTCCTCAAGATCACCAGGGCAGAGAGGGATTTCAGAGCATCCATTGGACGCCCATTTCCAACTCACCTTTAAGAGTGATGTGGAACTATGATGGTCAGTTCCCATTGGAGATTCCAGTCAGGACCCACTGCCTAAACATGGATTATAAAACGACCTGAACCTTTCTAATCTCAAAGTGGAAAAATGGGCTCAATTGTATACAGAATCATATACTTAGATTAAAACAAAAAAATAAAATTCATTTGTTCTCTTACATAATGTTTTTAGTATGCTTACAAAGTGGGACCCTAACTAGTAAATACAAGATCTGGTATGGTTGAAAAACTTTCTGGAACACAACTACTATTTCCCTAGTTGTCCCCTAAATGATGTAATCCTTAACAGTGTCATTCAAAACAAACTTCTGGGTAGAAGTTTAGTGAGTTAAAATCTATCCAATGACCTTACGAAGTACAGCATCTGAAGACAGTCAAATGACGCTGCATATCCTACAACACAGGCTTCCTTAGACATACTTTTTTAATACAGTTTTATTGAGATATATTCATATACCCTACAATCACCCACAGTGTATGTATTAGTTAGAGTTCTCCTTGGAAACAGAATCAATGAGAGACGTCTCTTATTATCAAATTGTAAAAGTGACTCACGCAACTGCGGGAGCGCACGAGTCCAAATTCTGCAGAGCCATCAACAAGCTGTCAACTCCAAGGAAGACGTCCGACGAACTCCTCAGGAAACGAACCGACAACTTTGACGAACTCCTCAGGAAACGAACTGGCAACTTCGACGAGCTCCCCAGGAAAAGCTTCACTGAGCAGCTGAAGAAGGAGTGAAGGTTCTCTAACCGTCCGGCTTATAAGCCTCCAACTGATCACCCGGACCAAATCCAGCCAACTGCATTCTCTCACTGTGGAAGCACGCCCCTTGATGAGTCATCAGTGAGCTGCAGTCAATTGACTGATGATCCGACAAACCAACCAGCCTCAAATAGCCTCACAGGAATCGTCAGGCCAGTGCCCGCTTGACCAGACAGCTAGGCCACCTAGCCAAGTTGACACATGAACCCAACCATCACAGTGTACAATCAGCAATTCACAGTACCATCATATAGTTGTGCATTCATCACCAGAATCAACTTTCGAACATTTTCCTCACTTCAAATAAAAAATAAAAGTAAAAAGGAACACCCGAAACATTCCATCCTCCCCATTCCACCCTATTTTTCATTTAGTTTTTTGTCCCCATTTTTCTACTCATCTGTTTCATCTACTTTTTTTTTAATTAAATTCAGTTTTATTGAAATACATTCACATACCATACAGTCATCCATGGTGTACAATCAACTGTTCACAGTACGACCATATAGTTATGCGTTCATCACCACAATCTATTTCTGAACATTTTCCTTCCATCAGAAAGAATCAGAATAAGAATAAAAAATAAAAGTAAAAAAGAACACCCAAATCATCCCCCACCCCCATCCCACCCTATTTTTCATTTAGTTTCTGTCCCCATTTTTCTACTCATCCATCCATACACTGGATAAAGGGAGTGTGATCCACAAGGCCTTCACAATCACACTGTCACCCCTTGTAATCTACATTGTTATACAGTTGTCTACAGGAGTCCAGACTACTCAGTTAGAGTTTGATAGTTTCACGTATTTACTTCTAGCTATTCTAATACATTAAAACCTAAGAGGTGTTATCTATATAGTGCATGTCTACCAGAGTGACCTCTCAACTCCATTTGAAATCTCTCAAGCCACTGAAACTTTATTTCGTTTCATTTTGCATCCCCCTTTTGGTCAAGAAGATAATCTCAATCCCAAGATGCCAGGTCCAGATTCATCCCTGGGAGTCATATCCTGCCCTGCCAGGGAGATTTACAACCCTGGGAGTCGGATCCCATGGCGCGGGGAGGGCAGTGAGTTCACCTGCCGAGGTGGCTCACTTAGAGAGTGAGAGAGGGCCACATCTGAGCAACAAAGAGGTACTCGGGGAGACTCTTAGGCACAATTATATGCAAGTTTAGCCTCTCCTTTGCTGTAACGAGCTTCATATGGGCAAGTCCCATGATACAGGGCTCAGCACATCAAACCAGGAGTCCTAATGTCTGTGAGAACATCAACATTAGTCCAGATGAGGAAGTCCAACACTTCCGCACCTTCCCCCTCCTCAGGGGGGGCCTGTAAATATATTCTTATTCTCTGCCTAAATTACTTTGGGATGTCAGACATACTTTCTTAACCTAAATAGCTGAGATCATTTTCCTTGATTTCCTTTGAGGAAGGGGCAATCTCTTTTTAGTACCTTGATCATGAAGTTCCAAATTCTATTATTACAATAAAATGAGAAAAAATATCTGATAAATTGCATAACTTAGGATAACACCTACTAGAGTATATTTTGCTATATATTGATAATATATAGCAGCTCACTGGTTCTCAAACTTAATTGTGCATAAGAATTTTTAAATGCTTTTT
This sequence comes from Choloepus didactylus, assembly GCF_015220235.1. NCBI lineage: Eukaryota > Metazoa > Chordata > Mammalia > Pilosa > Megalonychidae > Choloepus > Choloepus didactylus. The sequence goes on along the minus strand of NC_051323.1, from coordinate 73,872,719 downwards.
TTAAATATTGACAAAGATTTCATTCATACTGTTTTTCTGGAATTCAACAAGCCTAAGGAGCTTGGAATAAAAATTAAGTACTTACGCTTACTGGCAGACATTCTCCCCTAATAGTGTTCCTCAAGCCACAAAGAAAATAAAAAACATTTTGTATTCTAAAAGATATAATGCTATGTATTTTCCTATGAAAAATCTCAAAACAGAGCATTTTCTTCTACCTTAGAATAATCTTTATCTGAAAAGCAGAACGTCAATACTTAACCAATCGTATGCTACAGAACAGCAGTGCTCCCTTGTATTTCCCCTGGCTAGATCTGCTTATTCCTTTTACAACCTATTTCATGCCCCCTTCTTTCCTCCCCTCACTTTCTTTCCTAATATTCTTCAGCAAAATATACGTCATCCTCTTTTGTGTGCTTTCTTGGGGCTTTTCATTTTTTACCACAATCTTCACTTTTCTCACCTCATTTTCCCTTCTTTCTTATTATCCCACCCCACCGCCACCCCTCAATTTCCCCATCTTCTCTGTTTTCTCTGCTTCAAATTACTGAGGACTCCTCTCGGATGGAACGGCCCAGTCTCTCTGCCCCAGACCACTCGGACGCCACTGCCAACCCCCTGTAGCGCTCCCAGGCTGTGGGGCTCCTGTTTTACAGGAGTTAGAAAGACTCGCTCTGCTGTTTATAAAAGGGACGTCCGGACCTCCAGGGAGCCTCGGCGCCCAGCTCGGGCCCAGGCAGCAGGGAGAGCCCGGGCCGCAGCCCTGCCCCCGGAATGCCTCCCACCTGCGCAGGGTAAGTCCCGGCCCAGCACCGTCACCACGACACGGTTCCCAGGGTTTCATCTGTGCTGCCAACAGGCCCACAGGACCCAGACTGAGTTTCTCAGTTTCTCTCTTGATTACTTCTAAACAATTGATAAGACTTTTATTCTTTCTTAGAGGTCTTTCAAAGAATAAAGAGAAATTCATTTTTAATAAAAAGACAAAAATTCATCCTGTCTTGCAATGACCTTTCCACCCAACCTAAGACCTAAGGTACTCGACGGGTGTGCTGGAAGGTGACCGCGGGGCACCTTGCCTTCTGGCATTCACACCCGGGGGGCTGCGGAGCCGTGGCAGCGGGATGGGATGTCATCACAGTACTCAGGACTCCAGCAGCCATCCTGGAGGCCACCTGACAAGTGGCTGAGGGAGGCCTCCAGCCAACAGCAGCAAGAAGCCAGGACGCTCGGTCCTGCGGGCACGAGGACATGAATCCTGCCAACACCAGAGTGAGCATGGAGGCGGATTCCTTCCCGGGTGGGCCTAAGAGGCTCGCACAGCCCCACACACACCGTGAGTGCAGCCCCGCAGGCCCCTGAGCGGAGCTGCAGCTGAGCCACGTCCAGGCTCCCGCCCACAGCGACAGTGACATCACAAAAACCCGGGGCTTGGAGCCAACAGCACATCTGTGGTAACTTGCTACGCATCAGTAGACATTATGGGGTCTCGGTGAGCTTATTTTTCCTGTATCTTAAAACGTTCTGCCATCTCACTGTCCTAGGAATTATTTCATAATTACTCAGCAATTAAACACTTTTAAAAAGTACTAGAACAAGAAGATGGTAGAATGATGGAATCACTTAGAAAGATAATGCATAATGAGAAATAAAACATTATATCACGTCATTCTTCAATTTTCTTATTGTGGTGCTCAAAGTATTGCATCATCTTTCAAGATGGTATAAAAGAAGAATAGAAATGCTATCTTTGTAGCCTTTTGTAACCTTCACTGAAAACATAAGAATTCAGAATTGTTCCCTTTTGTATCCATAATGGCAAAGAGAAGGAAACTGACAAAGGAAAACATTTCACAATTATCAGATGAATCAGAAAGGAATGTAGAGGCACAGGCAGTATCACTCAAAACTCTTATTAATGTTGGTGAAATTGACTGTATGGGTGAAATCTCAGAAATCTCAGCCTGTGAGTCTTCAGATGATCACATCCCAGATGAATTTTCTCAGATTCAAGATCAAGCCTTCCGATTCCTGTCCGAGATGGAGCTGACACACATCTCCCTGTTCCTCCCACTAAGTACAAGGGAAAACCCTGGACGTTTATGCTAAACAAACAGAACCTTGCAGGTGGAGAGAAGGCAGACCAGGAGGGACGCCGGGACCCAAGGAACACAACAGGGGTGCCCGGGGTTTTCTTCTTGCCTCAGCAGCCCAGACTGGGTACTGAAGAAGCCAGCAATGTGGAAACACCAACAGGAGCACACAGAACCCCCCCAAGAAAAGCCTGCTCTCTCTAGCCAAAGGACTAAGGACAGGGCAACCCAGCAAGACAAAAACTTGTACACAATCAAGGCTCTCCTCCGGCCAAGTCCACGGCAAACACAGTCCCATCCCCACCCCATCAGCGAAGGCCAAGCAGGGACGAAGGGAGCCCGGGCTCCTGCCCTCTCCCACCCCCACCCCCCACCAGGGTGCTACTAGAGAGGAAACAGTGGTTTCACACCCTCAGCGGTAATGAGCACCCCGCCCCAGCCAGGACCCCAGCCCCACCCCTGCACAGCCACGAGGAGCCTCCCCGCCACGTCCACAAGGCTGGGGGATGCCTGGACTTCCACCCCTACCCTGCAGTAACAACACGGACTCCTGCCCTTTTCCTGCTGCCATGTTATCAGAAAGGCTAAAAAAAGGCAATTTAAATAACACCCCAATTCATAACATTATACCCAAATGTCCTGGATATAACCGAAAATCACTCGCCACATTAAGAACCAGGAAAACCTCAACGCGAATAAGGAAAGGCAATCGACAGATGTCAACACGAAGACTTCAGAGGTGCTGGAATTATCTGACAAGGGTTTTAAAGCAGCGATTGTAAAAATGCTTCAACAAACAAATTAAACGAAAAAAATAGAGAGCAAAGAAAAGATACAAAGAAGAACCAAATGAAAATTTTAGAACAGAAAATATAATAACTGAAATTAAAAACTCAATTGATGGGCTCAGTAGCGGAATGGAGTGGACAGAAGAATCAGTGAACTGCTAAGCAACAGAGAGGAGACCGGAAAAAAAAAATGAACAGAGCCTCAGGGACTTTGGAATCATCACAGAAGAGCTGAGATCTAATATTTCTGTCCTGAGAGTCCCAGAATTAGAGGAGTAACAGGGTGGGGCTGAAAAATATAATAAGAAATAATAGCTGGAAATTTCTCAACTTTGCAAAAGACACAAGTCTACTGATTCAAGAAGCTGAGTGAACCTCCAAAAAAAACAGGATAAATCCAAAGAAACCAAACCAAGATACAAAGATAATGAATTTCAGAAAATTAAAAACAAATAAAAATCCTGAAAGCAGCCAGAAAGAAACAACACATTACCTGTAGGAGAGAAAGCATCTGAATGGCAGCAAACAGATTTCTCATAGAAACCACGGAGGCCAAAAGGAAGCGTCATAACATTTTTCAAGTGCTGAAAGAAAAGAACTGTCAACCCTAAATTCTGTATCTGGCAAAATTATCCTTCAGGAATGAAGTTTTTGCAACAGAAAGGAAAAGATAAAAGGACTCTTGGAACATTAGGAAGGAAGAAAGAACTGAAAGAGCAAAAATATGAATAAATAAAATAGACATTCTTTCTCCCCTTGAGTTTTCTAAACTATGACAGTTAAAGCAAGAAGTATACCTTTGTCTGATGTGGTTCTCAATGTATTTGGAGAAAATATTTTAGACACTTACATTATAAACTGGGAAGGGTAAAGGGACTTTGAGACACCAGAAGACTGTGATAAGTTGTATATGTGTAACGTAATAGAACAACCATTAAAATTTAAATACAAAGAGAGACAGTCAAAAACGCTATAGAGAGGCAGAAAGCAGACTGCAGGTTACTGGAGGGTGGGGGCCTGTGGGGTGGATGGGGAGAATGGGGGATTAATACATAATGGGTACAGATTTCTGTTTGGGATGCTGGGAAAGTTCTAATCCACGATGGATGGGGTGGGGGTAGTACAACATTGTGAATGTGATTAATCTCAATGAATTGTATGTGTGGGAGGGGCTGAGATGGGAAAATTAATCCACAATTAAAAAACAGAGAGAAACTAAAGAGACAATAACAAGTAAATGAAATACATAATTCTGGACTTGATCTAATAATGGAGGAGAAAATGCCCAAAAGGACATTATTAGGACATATGAAAAAATTGGAATATAGACAGTAAGCTTTATGCCAAGTTAAATTTCCCAAACTTGCTAACTACTTAAGGTGATTACATAAGTGAATAGTCTTCTCAGGAAAAGCATATGGAAGTATTAAGTGCTCAAGCAGCACGATGTAAAAAACCTTTTCTCAAAATGTTTAGAAAACAGACAGAATGATAGAGCAAATGTGGCAAGATGTTAAAAGTTGGTAGATCTGGGTATCTGAGTAGGGGGTATATTGGAGTTCTCTGTGTAAGTATTATTTTTGCAACTGTCCTGTAAGTTGGAAATTATTTCAAAATAAAAAGTTTAATTTTGGGTGATGGAAAAGTTTTAGTAATGGGTGGTGGTGCTGGTGGCACAACATTCTGAAGAAAATTAACACCACTGGGGGAAAAAGTTCATAAAAATAAACAATAAAGATAAATCAAAATGAAATTCTAAAAAACGTCATAATAACCCCACAGAGGCAAGAAAATGAAAGCAGAGAAACAAAAAAGAGGAAACAAACAATTAAAAAAAAAAAAAAAGGCAAACTTAAGCCTAACATATCAGTAATCACATTAAATGAAGATGGCCTAAATACACTGTGCCTTCTTGTACTTCTGTCCGGTTAGTCTCCGGACTACCACATAACTCATCTTTCCACTCAGTATAAGATGAGATTAAAGAGTCAGGCTGGGAGTCATTTAAGGATTTCTGGTTTAAAAAATTATGTTACATGATAGTACAAAGAATGACTGGAGATTTCTTGCTTCAATGTTACTGAACTACTTGCTCTCCAAACACTGAGTTTTAATTCCTCTTAACCCATGTTATCTGCTGACCAGGGACCCATCCTTCTCTTTCTTCACTTGATGAAATTCCATTAATTCTTCCAAATATTGTTTGGTCGTTTCCCTGTGAAGTTCTCTCCGACCTCTGCCATCCTGTTAATGACGCCTCCATCGTGCACCTCCCACGCTGTACGAAACCCACATGCCAGTGCCTTCTTCTCTACTGCACTGTGAGCTACCTGACAGCGGGTACATCAGGAGTTCCCCAAGTCGCCTGCATGCTGAGTGACTCACTCAGAGGATGCACAGGGCCCAGCACACAGGCATATCAGCAAAGGGGAAAAGCACGTGGGTCCAAGTTAGGAGGAAACCAGGTGCAAGTTTCCCAACAGCCCTCCCCAGGTGGAGTCACACAAATGCACCTACTCTTCCAGCACTGAGTTCTGACAACATGTTTGCACAGTTGTCCCTCAGGCAGCTCACCAGGCTCGGTGCTGGGGCTGGGCACACCGACGCCCTCGGCCTGGCATACACCCAAATTCCAGCCTCCCAGAAGGAAAGCAGGTGTTCAGCATAAACCATACGGTTTGTACAAACAGTTTAGGTTCAGTGAGCGGCTCTTATCATGTAGGGAAAGTTTTACATCAGTGTTTACCAGCCAAGTTTCCACCCAAGGGCTAACCTTGCAAGCAGGTCCTTCTAAGGATAGGCAATTGCGGATTCACTATGTTAACTCTTTTCTGCCTAGCAGGAATCATATTCTAGTCTTTTTTTTTTCCTAAATGCCAATGCCTTGCAGAAGCCAGACCATCATTACCAGTGAACTGAGGCAAATCCTTTTATATTAAAAACAAATCACCATAAGAAATCAACCAATAATGTACACAAAATTTGTCACAGCATCATTTATAAGGTTAAGCTAATTATGGTAACTATATAACGGAATATTACAGACTCACTAAAAATCAAGACATGGAAACCTACATTAAGCAAAAAAAATGTAGGTTAAATGTGCACAGTATGATGTCAACCACATTTAAATATACATACATGGGAATGTATAAAACTTAGTATAGTAGTTCCCAAACATTTTTGTATCAGAACAACTTTACACTTTTCAAACTTAAAGGACAACAAAGATCTTATGTTTATGTAGATTATATCCATGAACATTTACCATATTAGAAATTAAAACCAACAGACTTAAAAATATTTAACGAAAAATTCATTTAAAAACAATAGTAAAATAATACCAAAAACTGATTGGCAGTCTTTCTAAAGAAGTCACCCCCCCCCCCATTCAGTTAGCTAATGTTCTGTAATAACCTAAAGCACTCAATTTAGTCTCCTCCACTATGTCAGCCATGAATATTAATCCTCTCAGAGTTAAGAATACATCAAGCATAGAGATTCCAGAAAACCTCGAAGCACAAGAAAAGTACTACTTAAGATCGTGACAACCTGGAAAAATAAAATTAAGTAGCCGTTTTAGGAAATGGACGCTAGCCAACTAAGTGTAATATAAAATAATACCAAGTGCAAGGACTAAATCTGCCAAATTTAATATACAACAAGAAAGGCTGCTGGCCAACTTGGTGAAGGCTAGGTCTATATTCTAGACCCTTTTTAGATACTGTTTAAAAATTAGGTCCTTATTTATAATATCACAAGCCATTAGGACATTTTTTTTTTTGTTTTAAGAAAGTCAATACAATGAGAACTTTTCTACACTATGACTTTCTGTGTATGTTTTTAGAGCTTGAAGAATAGTGGTTATCAATCCAAGCTGCACATAAGATTCACCTGGGGGAATATTTTCAAATTGCCTAGGGGAGGGGACTGTGGCAAGATGGTGGAATAGGAAACTCCAGGAATTGGTCCCTCCACCAAAACAACTTGCAGGAACACTCTGAATCGACTACTCTGAATTTTGGAGACAAGTGGATCACTTGGAGCTACCAGGGAGGAGCTGGTTGAAGAGGCCCATAAATATCAGTAAATGTCAGTGAATTTCACCTTCTGTGTAGCAGCTCCTGCTCCCCACCCCCTAACTGTGTGACAGGTAGCTGTGGGCACAGCAGCCTGCATTCCTGGTGCGGCTTGCTGGTGTCAAGGTGGGCAGTAAGGAGCTGATCCTCCAAACACCGAGGGCATGTGGTCTGGCCTCGATCACTGCTCTGACCGCTGGGGGCTGGCAAAGAGGCCGCCACTGTGCAACCTCCACACCCATAAGCCGCAGAGGAATCTTAAGGAGATGACACCTCTTTTTCATTTTGTTTTTCTTTTTTCCCTTTCTTTTCCCCATTTGTGACCAAAAGTGGTCTGGAAAAGTCACAAACTGTTAGTTCCAGCCCTCACCAAGAAAAAATAGCAATCTCAGCGCAGTGCAAGAATTAAATTTCCAGACTTACAACATCATAATACTCAAAACATCCAGTTCTGAACAAAAAATGTACAAAACACACAAAAAAATGAGAAGGTATGGCCCATTCTAAAAAAGAAAATGAGAGGAACCATCCCCAAGGAAGCTCATTCATTGAAACTATTAGTCAAAGACATTAATTCAACTATCTTAAATACATGCAATGAGCTAAAGGAAACCAAAGACAAAGAACTAAAGAGTAAATTAGGAACTTTCTCTGAACAAACTAAAGCGATAGAAGTTAAAAAAAACGAACCAACCAAAAATTCTGGAACTGAAAAATACAATAATCTAGTGAAAAAAGTCACGAGAGGGATCCAACAGCTGTGTGTGCAAGTAGAGAAAAAGGATCAGTGAACTTGAAGACAAGGCCATTAAAATTATCCAGTGTGAGAAGGAGAAAGAAAAAAGAAAATCAACTCAAACAAATATTTTCACACCATGTTCATAACAGCATTATTCGCATTTGCCAAAAGATGGAAGCAACTCAAGTATCCATCAACCAATGAATGGATAAACAAAATGTGGTACAGTCAGTCATAAAAGGAATGAAGTCCTGATATATGTGACCACATGGATGAACCCTGAAGATGTCATGTTGCGTGAAATAAGCCAAGACACTAAAGGACAAATATTGTATGATCTTACTGATATGAAATAATTAGAATAAGCAAACTCATAAGTGTCAGTCAGAATCTAGAATACAGATTTCAGGGGACAGGATGGAGACAGGAATGAGAAGTCTAAGGCTTAAAAATGTACAGGGTTCCTATTTGGAATGATGGAAATGTTTTGGTAATCGATGGTGGTGATGGCAACACAACATTGTCAATGCAGTTAACAGCACTGAAATATATATCTGAATATAGTTAAAAGGGGAAATGTTAAGTTGTACATATAAAAGAATAAAAACTTAAAAAAAAAAAATCCATGGAACTTCACTACACAAATAGTGAACCCTAAGTTAAACCATGGACTATAGTTAATAGTACAATTATAAAAATGTGCTTTTATCAATTGTAACAAATGTTCCACACCAATTCAAGCTGTTAATAATAGGGTGGTATATGGGAATCCTGTATTTTATGCATGATGGCTCTCTAAACCCACAACTTCTCTAATAAAGAAGAAGAAAAAAAGAACAGAGCCCGAGGGACCTGTGGGACACCATCAAAGGTACCAACTTATGCATTCAGGAGTCGAAGAAGGATGAGAGAGAGAGAAAGGGGAGAAAAAGGATTTGAGGAATGATTGAAAACTTCCAAAATCGGATGAAAGGCCTACGTACATTCAAGAAGCTCAACAAACTCCAAGCAGGATAAACTCAGAGAGATCCACACAAAGACACAGAATAGTGAAAATGTCAAAATCCAAAGACAGAGAATTTTGGAAGCAGCAAGAGAGAAGGAGTTTGTCATGTACAAGGGATCCACAATAAGAATATCAATGGATCAGTGGATTTCTCATCAGAAACCCTGGAGGACAGGTGGCAGTGAGATAAAGTATTTAAAGACTGTTCTAGTTTGCTAATGCCGTCCCTTCGCAAAACACCAGAAATGGATCGGCTTTTACAAAGGGGGTCCATTCTGCCACAAAGTCACAGTCCCAAGGCCACAAAGCATCCAAGGTAAGTCATCAACAATTGGGTACCTTCACTGGAGGATGGCCAATGGCATCCCGGAAAACCTCTGTTAGCTGGGAAGGCACATGGCCAGCGACTGCCCTGGAGCTCTGACTTCAAAATGGCTCTCTAGGCTGCAGATCTTCCTCAAAACGTCACCCTCAGTTGCTCCCGGGGCACCCATTCCCTCCCAGCAAAAATCCACTTTCAAAGGCCGTCTCCAAAATGTTGCCCTGCAAGCTGCAGCTCCTCTCTCAGCTCCTGTGTGCCCTACAAAGTGTCCCTCCTGGCTGCAGCAAGCTCGCTCCTTCTGTCTGAGCTTATATAGTGCTCTAGTAAACTAATCAAGGCCCATGATGAATAGGTGGGGCCATGCCTCCATGGAAATTAGCCAATCAGAGTTATCACCTACAGTTGGGTGGGTCGCATCTCCATGGAAACACTCAATCAAAGAATCACAATCTAATCAACACTAATACATCTGCCCACACAAGATCGCATCAAAGATAATGGCATTTTGGGGGACACAATACATTCAAACTGGCACAAAGCCCTTAAAGAAAAAACTGTCACCCAAGAACTATATTCAGCAAAAGTATCCTTCAAGAATGAAGGAGCAATTAACAAATTCACAGATAAACGCTGAAGGGGTACGTGAGCAGAAGACCTGCGCTACCAGAAATGCTAAAGGGAGTCTTTTAGCCTAAGATAAAAGGACACTAGACAGTTACTTGAAGTGATAAGAAAAAATAAAGAACGCTGGTAAAGGTAACCCTATAGGTAAATACAAAATACTGTACTATCGTACTTTTGGTTTATAACTGCTTTTTCCCATATATGACATAAAAGGCAAGTGTGCAAGACAATAATTAAAATCTATGTTAATGGGAATATAATGCTTAAAAATGTAATCTGAGACAATACCATTATAAAGAGGGAGGGATGGAGAAGTAAAGGAGTAGGGCATTTGTATACTAATGAAAATAAGTTGGTATTATTCAAATTAGGTTATTAGTTTAATGCGGGACACTGATTACGTGCTTCAACTTGGCGGGCCTGGGCTGGGGGACCTGATCAGCCCCTGGGGAGGGTGGTGGGCACGGGCGACAGCGCCCTCCGCAGCCCCCCGGGCCTGGGAAAGTGAGGCCGGAGGCAGGCCCCATTTCCTCACCCAAAATACCACTGTTAGGGGAGGCTTGCCGGAGGGAACCGCCTTTTCCCCACCCCCTTATCTTGCCCGGACACTCCCCGTTGCCAGTGCAACTCCCATTACCACCAGTGCGCATACATTGTTGCCAGACACCGTTACCGGAGCAACTCTCGCCCCTTTTCAATCAACCTCCGCGCCCTCTCAGAACCAATCCAAGCCTTTAACCTCTACAGCTACCCCGCCCTCTAAACGCCCGATATAAGCTTGTACTCTCCCCTAATAAAGCTCTCTCTCTCTCTTGGCTTCTTCACCCTAAAAGAACCGTGTCCCGCCTGTTCCTTTCTCGCCGCCCTCCATACTTTGCACGCCACCCCGCCGGGGACCTGGCCAAGTCCCCCGCCTCGCCCTCGCCTCCGGGAAAGAGCCCCCGCCGCCGGTACCCTCCAAGCAATCCTGAGAGCCTAGGATTTAGCAACCGGCCGCCACCCCCCCCCCAGACGAATCAACTGCGACCGCAGTTTAAGATGTTAACTGTAATCACAAAGATAACCACTAAGAAAATAACTAAAAAATACAGAGAAAATGGCAAAAGAGAATCAAAGTGGTACACTACAAAAAAATCAAAATTTATCTCTCTAGCCTAAGCATCTGTGGCAGCTTGGAGTTATGTACCCCAGAAAAACATGACCTTAACCTTAATCCATTCGTGTGGGTGTGAACGCTTGTAAATAAGACCTTTTAATGAGGTTATTTTTAGCTAAGCTGTAGCCAAATGCATCAGGATGGGATGTTAATTCTGTTACTGAAGACCTTATAAAGAAGGCAGAGAGAGAAGCCGTCGGGGATCCACCAGAAGCTGGATGCCAAAGGAGCCCAGAAGGAAAAGAAGACGCCACCACGTGCACTGTCATGTGGCAGAAAAGCCGCGGACGAATGACCCCCAGCAGCCAGCCCCAGAACACCACAGTCTTCTGGGAGAAAGCATCGCCTTGCTGACACCTCAGTTTTGGACTTCTACCCTCAAAACCATGAGCCAATAAATTCCCATTATTTAAGCCAACCCGCTGCATGATATTTGTTTTAGTAGCTGGGAAACGAAAACAGCATCTCAAACGTACCAAGGAAATCTTAATGCCCACCCTAAAACTCGGTCTTCGCCCAGGCTCTCCAACTTAACATACACAGCATCACCACCCATCCAGCTGCTCGCACCACACACCTAAGAACCATCCTTGATCCTCCTATTTTTCTCACCTCCTAGTCCCTCCATGGGTACAGACTGAGCTACCTCAAAATATAAATGGAATCCATCCACCACCACCCCAATCCACACCAACAACACAGCTCAACTAACAGGATAAACAAAGCTTTGCAATGGTGTTCTCCTGCTCTCACTTCACCTCCTTAAAGGCAGGGGGGAGTGGGGGAAGTCTTTCAAAAATGCACATCAGACGATGGTACACCCTTGGCATAAAACTTCCCAGTGGCTTCCCACTGTGAAATACAGCCCAAGGGTCTCATCAGAGGCTCTAAGGCTACCTACTCTCCACCCTTACCTCCCAGCACACTCCCTACCTCCCCTCGCTGTTGCTGTGCTGCAGCCACACAGACTTGCTCTTTAACAGGCCAGTTCATTCCTCCCGCAGGCCCTTCCAGTGGCTGTTTCTACTGCCGGCCCTTCTGCATTCGACTTCTCTGGGTTCTCATCATTTAGGACTAAACTTCGACGTCACCTCCTCAGGGAGGCCTTCCCTGACTCGCTCCATCTGAACAGCCCCCTTGTTCCCGCCTCAGACATCTCCACCACACTACCTTGACTTGTTGTAAGTATTCATCAAAAACTGAAATAACCTAGTCTCTTTAGATACTTAACTGTTACTGTGTTACGTCCCCCTTCTCGCTCTATGACGGCAAGTGTGTCACCAGCCTTGGTTACCGGTGCATCGCCACTGCCTAGTGGAACGGCACCTGGTACATGCTCAATAAACACCTGGTGGATGACCAGGTAACAGAGATTAGGAGATTAAAAGGGGCAGTACAAAGAGGGCTATTAAGAGTCAAAGAGCACCATGCCAATAAATCACTAATATACTATAACTTGGATTAGTAAATTTCCCTCAAGTTTAAGCACTAGAACAATAAAGTATTTGTTCAATTACCCCACGAGCTTCAGCATATTAGCTTCTGGATAGTGCACCAAAGGAACACAGAAGGCACAATTCACAGAAGGGAAGAAACTTCCCTTAGAGGTGACAAGAGGACATCAGGAGTGTCCCTTTGCTACTGGTATCTTTAATCCTAGTTTTCTGATAAGGAAAGCCAAACAGGTCAGAAAGGGCAATGTCCATTTCCCTTGAGAAGAGGGTTTGTCAAGATTCCACATCTTAATCAGCACACTAACTTCCTTCCATTATTGCTTAAGAAAAATACTTGCCACTACCTCAGGAAAATGGCCCCCTATATTTATACTTTCATCTTCAACCATGAACTGCAACACTGTGCCTGTTTCACAGCTGTGTTAAGGCACTGGATCTTCTTCTCTGGCAGGTACACAGGTTTGCAATGATTCCGAATGACAGCTCTAGATTGCTGAGAGTTTAGCTTCCCAGCATCACTGAGTCAGTCCAACAGCAGTTCCCAGCTTCCCTGTTCTGCCTGAATATGGTTAATCATTTTCTACAAATATCTTCACTCCACTGACAGGGCGACTACATATGTGCATCTTTGTCTGGGACAGTTCCAATTTATAACCATCACCCCAGAATAACTGAGAGCACATCCTTCATTTTCAAGTGCCCCACCTTGGACAATAAATTACAGTTATCCCTTCCACATCACAGGGATTAGGGGCACAGCGTCCCTGCAATCTGGAAAATCCACGTAAAACAAATTTTTTCCAGGGTTTCTGGAACTCCCCAGCTGCCTCTTGATCAGCAAACACTGCCTCTTCTTTTACTTTTACATTGCGTAGGCTAAACCTTTGTTTAAAATTTTCAAACCAGCCTTTGCTGGCCTGAAGATCCATAGGGGTAGACCCTTCACCTTCATTTTCCTTTGGGAATCATATAAAAGACTTAGCCTTTTTTCATATGATGCCAGAGTCTATGGGAGTGCCTTTTTATAACAATCCTGCACACAAAGAATGCTGCACTTTCTGTATGAGAGGGATGCAGATCTTGTGGTTTAGGCAAATGCTCTGCAGTTGCTGGTGTAGCTGCAGCAAGGGCTTCACAGATTTCCTTCTCTTTTTTCTTGACATGCCTTACGGTTGACTCACTGCCGCAGCAATGACGGCCGACCACAGCAGCCGTTTTGCCTGAACGAAGCATATCTAACAATTCCACTTTTCCTTCAAGTTCATCACTTTCCTCTGTTTCTTACACCAACCCACAATGTATGGAAACCGCAATGAGGAAAGTCACAATGTGAAAGGGATAACTGCATATGGTCCCTCTAATTATACAAGAAATCATGTTCATTTTAAAGATTATCTATAGTCAAACAACTAAGTGGCCACAGAGTAGTCTAAATTTAATGAAAATCAACTAACAATACAATTTCTATTAATAGGTACAAAGAGCTAAGGGTATCCAAACACTGAAAATTGGGAAATATGGTGTTGATGTTGAATATGACTGATAAAAATAATAAGACAGAGACAGACTTTGATACTGTGCCCGAATCTTTATCTACCATGTACGCAGGGAGAAAAAAAGGTCATATGCCATAACCTAAACACTAAAGACAAGTTTTTGAATTAACAAATATGCCTGTTTGCATATATTATGTCCCCAAGAAAAGCCATGTTCTTTAATGCAATCTTGTGGGAGGAGATTTATTACTCTGTTGATTAGGTTGGAAACTTTTGATTGAGTGTTTCCATGGAGATGTGACCCACTCAACTTTAGGTGAGACCTTTTGATTAGATCATTTCCATGGAGGTGCGGACCCTGCCCATTCAGGGTGGGTCTTGACTGGTTCACTGGAGCACTTCAGAGAGCTCAGGAGCCAACACAGGCTGCTGACACTTGGAGACACTTGGAGATGCAGACAGAAGAATGTCTGGAGATGTCAAGCTAAGGAATGAAGCCCAGAGTTTGCCCTGGAGAAGCTAAGAGAGGACCCCCAGATGCTTAGAGAGAAACATCCTGGGAGAACAAGCAAAGATGCACAGGAGCTAAGAGAGAAAGAAGCTCAGAGACATTTTGGAGAAAGCCATTTTGAAACCAGACCCCAGGAACAAAGGACCAGCAGATGCCAGCCATGTGCCTTCCCAGCTGACACAGGTTTTCTGGATGCCATCAGCCTTCCTTCAGTGAAGGTAACCTCTTGTTGATACCTGAGTTTGGACACTTTTCTGGCCTTAGAACTTTTTTGTAACCTAAAAAATCCCCTTTAAAAAGGCCAATCCATTTCTGATATTTTGCATACCAGCAGCTTCAGCAAACTGGAACAACAAGAACAAAAGTGTTATAAAGAAGTAAGATTAGAAGAATCTGGATCAGAATCTTGCTAGGAACTGGAAAACAGAATGAGGGCTACAGAGTGACGTTAGCAAAAAGGTGGAATAGGGGCCTTGGGGCCATCCCTCCCATAAACATAGAAAAGCTTGGCAAAAACTGTGAGAGTTAACTCACCAGAATTCTAGAAGACAGTCAAAGGTTTAAAGCAACGCAGTGGATGCTTAGCAGGAGCAAGGCCACTGAAGCAGGGTAGGCGGTATTTGTGGTGTTTTCCCTAACCCTAGCCCCGCCACCGCCGGGGTCACTGTGGTCTTGAAGATGGCAGCCTGTGTTCCCAGTGTGCGCATCTAGCTCTGCAGGGGGCCCAGCGGACCTTGTCCCCAAGGAATTTTGTTTGTCTGTTTTGACCTGATTGGGGTTTCCCCAAAGGATTGCTGCAAGGGACTTCCCTTTATTTCACTTAACTTGGAAATCTATTAGGGCAGAGCAGTTACAGAGACCTTGAAAATAATGAAAGCCAAATGAATAAGTCATTGCCACCAGGGGCAAAAATTAACAGTTGGGGTAAACAACAGATGCACAAAAAAGCCTAGGAGGAAAAGACGGAGAGTAATTTTTTTGGAGAACAGGAGCTCTGAAAAGCTAGCATGTATATGAGGAAACCTAAAGGCCACGTGCACACTCATGGCAGGATGCATGCTCAGAAATGACCGCGG
Source organism: Choloepus didactylus (assembly GCF_015220235.1). Taxonomy (NCBI): domain Eukaryota; kingdom Metazoa; phylum Chordata; class Mammalia; order Pilosa; family Megalonychidae; genus Choloepus; species Choloepus didactylus. Next base: position 73,857,375 of record NC_051323.1, on the reverse strand, counting down.
CTGGTCTTTAGGCCCAGCACAAACATGAAATGAAGACTAAGGCAGAGAGGTAAAAGGCTGAATAAGCCTGAAGGGGTGCCCTATCCACAGAGCCAACCTACAAACACCTGGAGAGGGTCTTCTCTTTCTTTTTTCTTCTTTCCTTCTCTCCCTCTCTCCTCTCTCTTTCATCTTTTTGCACATAATATTCAAAATGTCCAGTTTAAAAAAAAAATTATGAAGCATGCTAAAAAAACAATAAAGTATAGCCCAATCAAATAAAAAAAGGAAGAAACTGACAAAAAAACTGTCCCCAAGGAAGCACAGGCGTTGGACTTACTAAACAAAGACTGTCTTAAATCAACGGTCTTAAATATGCTCAAAAACTAAAGGAAATCACAGGTAAAGAACTAAGGAAAACAGGACAATGATCCTTCAGCAAATACAGAATATCAATAAAGAGAAAGAAATTATAAAAGAAACCAAATAGAAATGTCAGAGCTGAACAGAACAATAACTGAAATGAATAATTCATGACAGTGGTTCAAAAGCAGATGTGCTCAGACAGAAGAATCAGTGAACTTGAATAAAGAAAACTACAAAACATTGCTAAAAGAAATAAAAAAAGAGCTAAATAAATGGAAGGACAATCTGTGTTCATGGACTGGAAGACTATTGTTAAGATGTCAATTCTACCCAAAATCATTTACAGAATCAATGCAATCCCAGTCAAAATTCCGACAGTCTACTTTGCAAAATGGAAAAGCCAATTACCAAATTTATTTGGAAATTGAAGGGCCCAAAATAGCCAAAAACATCTAGAAAAATTAAAACAAAGTTAGAGGATTCACACTTTCTGACTTTAAAGCACATTACAAAGCTACAGTGTCCCAAACAGCATGGTACAGGCATAGAGTTAGACATACTGATCAATGGAATTGAATTGAGAGTTCAGAAATAAACCCTCACATCTATGGTCAATTGATTTTTGACAAGGCTGCCAAATCAACATGATGGCAAATAAACAGCCTCCTCAACAGATGGTGCTGGAAAAAACTGACTATCCATTCACCTAAGAATGAAAGAGGACCCCTATCTCACACCTTAAAAAAAATTTAACTCAAAATGGATCAAAGACCTTAATATAAGAGTCAGAACTATAAAACTCCTAGAAGAAAAAGTAGGGATGCATCATCAGGATCTTGTGTTAGGCAATTTTTCCTTAGACGGCACACCCAAAGCACAAGCAATGAAAGAAAAAATAGATAAATGAGACCTCCTCAAAATTAAAAACTAAAAATTTTATACCTCAAGAAAAGTCAGAAAAGTGAAGAGAAAACCTACTCAATTGAAGAAAATACTTGGAAATCACATATGCAATAAGGGTTTAATATCCAGAATATACAAAGAAATCCTACAATTCAACAATAAAAAGACAAACAACCCAATTAAAAAATCAGCAAAGGATTTGAATAGACATTTCTCCAAAGACAATATAAAAATGGCTACAAAGCACATGAAAAGATGCTCAACATCACCAGCTATTAGGAAAAAGCAAATCAAAACCACAAGATATTTCACACCCACTAGAATGGCTACGATTCAAAAAGCAAATATTACAAGTGTTGGAGAGGATATGGAGAAACAGGAACACTCATTCACTGCTGGTGGGGTTGTGAAACGGTGCAGCCACTGTGGTAGTTCCTCAGGAAACTAAGTACAGAATGACCGCATGACCCAGCATTCCAGGTAGACACCCAGAAGAACTGAAACAGGGACTCGAACAGATATTTGCACACCAATGTTCACAGCAGCATTATTTACAATTACCAGAAGTGGAAGCAACCCAAGTGTCCACCAACCTATGAATGGATAAACAAAATGTGGTATATACATACAGTGGAATATTGTATCAGTTGTAAAAAGGAATGAAGTCCTGAAGCATGTGACAACATATGAAGCTTCAGGACATTATGCTGCATGAAATAAGCCAGGCACAAAAGGACAAATATTGTATGATCTCACTGATATGAACTAATTACAATGAGCAAACTCACAGAGATAGGATCTAGAATATAGGTTACCAGTGGACAGACTGGGGTAAAGAATGGGGAGCTGATGCTTAATTTGTACAACCTATTTAGGTTGACTGTAAAGGTTAGGAAATGGGTGGTGGTGATGGTAGCACATTATTGTGAGTGTAATTAACAGCCCAAACCAACGACATGAATGTGATTGATAAAGGGGACGTTTTGAGTTATGTATGTTATTAGAATGAAAGATAAAGCATAGAACTGTGTAACACAGTAAACTCTGTTGTGAATGATGGACTGGGGTTAATAGTACTCTTCTTTCCTGAATTATAACAAATACACAATACTAATATAAGGAGTTAATAGAGTGGTACATGGGGGAAATACACCTAATGTCAACTATGGGCGACAGTTAATAGTACTATTTCAATATTCTTTCATCAATTATAACAAAAGTATCAGACTAATACACAACGTCAACAATAGGAGGGTTTATGGGAATACTGTATTTTTACATGACTTTACTGTAAACCTACAATTTCTCTAATTAAAAATAATAATTCAAAAAAACATTTTTCAAAGTGAAAGAAACTAGACACAAAATAGTACATATTGTATGATTCCAAATTTATAAAATGTAAATATAAATAAATCCATAGAGACAGAAATAGATTAGTGGTTATATAGGGCTGGGCAAGGATAGAGGAACTGAGAGGTGACTGCTAGGGGATATGAGGGGTTTTCTTTTTGTAGCAATGAAAATGTTCCAAAATTGATTGTGGTGGTGAATATACAAGTCTGTGATTATACTAAAAGCCACTGATTGTACACTCTGGATGGATTGTATAGTATATGAATATAACTCAATAAAACTGCTTTTAAAAAAATACATAAAGGGCACTGCAGAATTGGCAGTTGAGAGGTAGAAAAAAGAATCTTTTCAGGGACCTCCTTAAATACAAAACTTCCAAGACTTTTCTCACACTATGGTGAAGCTTATTTCTCCATTTTTGGAGAAACTTTGAATAACTGTTTTTTACAGCAAGGTGCAAGATTTGACATCTATTTATGGCAACAGCTACTTGGTCACCCAAAACCTTGCCTTCTCTGGATACTTGCTTACAAATGTCTACAGGTGATAATTTAAGTAACTGCTTGTTGTTTTAAAGCCTTTATAATTTAATCGGATCAGAGAACCAACTCCAGACAAGCAAACCTATGCAGAGAAGCGATCCTTGAGGTTCTGTTCCTCTGGAACCATTTCTCTATCAGCCACTTCCAATCAGAGCAGAGCCCTTCTGGGTGACATACAATAAGGGAGCAGTTACGGCAGCTGACAGAGAAGAAGTCTATCCAAGGCTGTTGCTTGGGTATCTGGCTTTGGGCCTAAAGTCATTACAGGTCAGCTGGGCAGCACTATGAAAGGAAAAGTGGACATGAAGTAGGAGAGAGCCAGAACAAACTGGACCCTTCCTCTGTCTCCAATTTTGTGGACGTAGGTGACCTACAGGAGAACCTGGAGCTGTCCACGGAACGGAACTCATGCCTGGCCCAGGCCTTGAAGGAGCCGGAGGAGGAGATTGAGAGGGAGCTAGAGGAGCTGTGGCCGTGAATGCTGCCCACACCAACGCGAGCCAGCAGCTCAGCAACGGTGTGCATCAGCTGTCCTGCAACTGACCTTCAGAGCAGAAGAGCGGTCAGTGCTTCACTTCCACCTTCCAAATCACACACACATTTCATGGTGACTAACCCTAACCCAAACCCATATGGGGATGGGAATTCTGGAAAACACAGTTCCAGATTAACTAGGTTGACAGAGTACAAAGTCAACATTTCCAGTAATTCAACTCAATGTTTTTATTTTAGTTTTGTCATCCAAAGCTTTCAGGATTCTGTTAAATTCCCAAATCTGATAAACTGGTAAAGACATTATTGTCTCTTACTGGAACACAAACTCTCCATTCTTTCAGGGAAATGGAGCATTTGTGTCCCACTGCCACAGAGGCTGGTCTAAAGGATGAGCACGTAACTCAGTCCAGCCAAGTGAGAATCCAGAGCTCTTCCCTGAGGTTTCCCAGCTGCAGCCAGAGGGGAAACCCCCCCGTTCCTCTTAGGTCACAAGGCTGCTGGGATACAAGCTAAGAGGGCCTTACAGGCCTGGTCCCTCTCCCACGGAGAAAACCCACGGAGAGAAAGAAGGAAACAGAAAGGAGAAGAAATGGAATACAGAGTGAGATGGAGGGAGAAGACGAGGACGAGAAGCGGCCAGTGCTCTTCAGGATCTAGATCCGGGTGCCCCGGCAGTCATGTGGTTGGGAGCCAATCAAGTCCCATTTTTGGTTTAAGATAGTGTTCTGGTTTACTAACACTGCCATTATGCAAAATACCAGAAATGGATTGGCTTTTATAAAGGGGACTTATTAGGTTACAGATTTACAGCTCTGTGGCCATAAAAGTGTCCAAACTAAGGCATCAACAAGAGGATACCTTCACTGAAGGAAGGCCGATGGCATCCAGAACACCTCTGTCGGCTGGGAAAGCACGTGGCTGGCGTCTGCTCGTCCTCTGCTCCTCGGTTGTTTCAAAATGGCTTTCTCCAAAATGTCCCCAGGCTTCTGTCTTCACTTCTCTCTCCCAGCCTCTGTGCAGCCTTGCTTCTTTCTCCCAGGTGTTTCTCTCTAAGCATCTGGGGGTCCTCTCTTAGCTTCTCCAGGGCAAACTCGGGGCTTCTTCTCTTAGCTTACTATCTCCAAAAGTCCTTCTGTCTGCATCACCCAGCATCTCCAAGAGTCAGCAAGGATCTGCGTCTTAATTACTCCAGTGAACTAATCAAGACCCACCCTCCATGGAAATAATCTAATCAAAAGTTATCACCCACAGTTGGGTGAGTCACAGCTCCATGGAAATTCTCAATCAAAAGGTTCCATCGTAAACAAAAGACTAATAAATGTGTCCCACAAGATTGCATTGAAGAATATGGCTTTTCTGGGGGACATAATATATCCAAACTGGCACAGATAGTTTGAGTAGAATTTCTGTTATTTGCAACAAAAAGATCTGACTTATAAAGTATGTGCATAAAAGAATTAACCAAGCAGGCCTGAGGCTGCTAGCCACACAAACATCTACCTACAAGGGTGACCCTTGTCTGGCACCTGAGAACTTGGATTTGGGGAGGGTTCCCATCACCCCCTAGTTAATAAGAAGGGCACACTGAGCCTGAGCAGTTTGTGTAAACCATGTGGTTTATGCTGAACACCTGCTTTCCTTCTGCAAGTCTGGAATTTGGGTAAGTACCAGGCACAAGGTGCCTACAGACCAGCCCCCAATAAAAACCACCTGTACCAAGTCGCAGTGAGCTTCCTTGAGAGACAACATTTCACGTGTTGTCAGTTTGATGCTGGAGGAATTAAGCATGTCCTGGTGACTCCAAGTGGAGAGGACTCTTAGAAGCTTGCACCTGGTTCCCTCCGGACTTCATCTCATGTGTCTTTCAGTTTGCTGAGTTTGCTTTTTAGCCACTCACGGTACTAAGTCTTAGCTGGGAGCACAACTAGACACTGAGTCCTATGTGCACTTCCAGCTAATGACTGTGGTCTTGGGGACCCCCCAACCCTTAAGCCATTCATTCAAGAAACATCTAAACACCTGTGTCCCAGGCATTCCTTAATAATAGTTTCTTAATGCTCATCACACAGTTCTGTCCTATCACTACTGACAAAAGCCGGAGTTCTGAGGCTGGAAAGAACATTAACGGTAATCACAAAATCAGGAGATTTCAGGAAACAGTTCAGAAGCAGACTCAAGAAGATTGGGGGGCCAACCAGCTATCTGGAGGAAAAGGAAGGGGGGCAGGAAGAGAAAGAAAGGAGGAAAGCATGACTGAAGCTTCTAGTTTAGGCATCTAACTGAGGCCTGAGATACATTGAGGCTGAACTGTAAGACAGCCAGTGGGAAATGTCTACCACATGGGCTGAAATAAGAAACTCATGGGAAAAAGACGAGCATTCAAACCCTAGAGTTGGATGTTATAGGCTTTACGGTGTGGCTGAAGACATGAACTAGATGAGACGACCCAGAGAAAAGCCCAAGAAATACCAACATGCAAACGACAGGCAAGGGGAAAGGAGCCCTTGCAGAAATAGTGAAAGAAGCAAGAGAAAACCCTCTTCTTAATTTTTGTGGCCAGTGGGATGTGATCCTCCGGGACCAGGAGCTGGAGGCAGGGGACGGTGGGTCCCGGGACGGGCAGGCTCTACCAAAATCATGTGGTCAGGGAAGCAGAAAGGCCTTTCATCAAAAGAAAGGGCAGGGGTCGTGGTCTAGGATGACAAACAATCTTTCAGTTTATTGAAAATGTGAATTTAAGAGGAGATTTAAGAAGCAGTCAAAGAAGTGAGTGGTGTCACAGAAGTCAAGGAGAGAAAAATTTTCAGGGAGGACTGATTAACAACTTCAAATACTTGAGAGAGGTCAAGTAGATAAAAATGAGAAATATTTACTAGATTTGTCAATTAGGAAATATACCTAATATGCTAACTAGCTTCTGAAGAATGGTGAATGTGCCAGTTTGAATGTATTATGTCCCCCAGAAAAAGCCATATTCTTTGACGCAATCTTGTGGGGCAGACAGAATAGTGGGGATTAAGTTGGAACGTTTGAATTAGGTTGTTTGCATGGAGATGTGCCCCACCCAGCTGTGGGTGGTGACTCTGGTGGGATACTCCCATGGAGGTGTGACCCCACCCATTCAGGGTGGGCCTTGATCAGTGGAGCCATATAAAACATGCTGACTCAAAGAGACTGGACGGAGTGCAGCTGTGAGTGACGTTTTGAAGAAGAGCAAGCTTGCTAGAGAGAAATGTCCTGGGAGAAAGCCATTTTGAAACCACAACTTTGGAGCAGACGCCAGCCACGTGCCTTCCCAGCTAACAGAGGTTTTCCGGACGCCATTTGCCATCCTCCAGTGAAGGTACACGATTACTGAGGTGTTACCTTGGACACTTTATGGCCTTAAGACTGTAACTGTGTAGTGAAATAAACCCCCGTTTTATAAAAGCCTATCCATCTCTGGTGTTTTGCATTCTCCAGCATTAGCAAACTAGAACAGTGAAGGTAAAAGTCATTCAACTTGGAGCTAGGGAATGACCAGGAGGCAAGAAATCAGAAAAAAATAACTACAGACTAAAACTTCAAGAACTCTGAACAGGAAGAGCAGAAATATGAACTGAGTAGCTGAACTAGAAGTGAAGTACTGAGCAGCTCAGGGTATTTTTCTTCCAGTTCAGGAGCAGCTTGTACATAGCCATAGACTAAAGGTAAGGAATCAGTGAAAAGAGAGAAGTCCAAGATATTTGTGGAACATCCTTAAGAGAACAGGAAGGAACCCAGGGGGCTGATAAACTGTGATATACAAAGGAATGGCCAAGGGAATGGAGATCTTGGTAAGAACGGATAGGTATAATTTAAATAAGAGAATGAGAAACATGAAGGAATCAAGTGGGATACTCTGAGATTTAGATTTTGGAAAAAGAGTGGTGTTGGGTGATGACGCTCCAAGCTTCTGCTGCTGAAGTAATCCCGTTAGAGTCTTCCGAAGACAGGAAGCCGAAGAGCCAGGAGACTAGGAGATTATAACAAGGAGCCATAAACCAGAGGTGGCCAGTCACTGACACTCTGTGTGGGGGAAATGCCGAGGAAAAATTCACTAACGTCCTCCACCAACACCCACTCCTCCAGGATAACATCCCGAAGGGAGACATCAATTCCTCAAACAGCGGTTCTCTTAACTGCATCATCATCCAGCTCCTGTTCCATGTCCTTGGCAAAGATATCAAGAGCACTGTGCCAGTTTGGATATATTATATTCCCCCAGAAGCCATATTTTTTTATGCAATCTTGTGGGGGCAGATTTATTAATCTTTCTGATTAGGGTATGACCTCTTGATTGTTTCCAAGGAGATGTGACTCACCCAACTGTGGGTAATACCCTTTGACTGGATTATTTCCATGGAGGTATTACCCTGTCCACTCAGCGTGGGTCTTAATTAAATCACTGGTGCCCTATCAGAGCTCAGACAGAAGGAGCTCAGTGCTGCAGCCGAGAGAGACATTTTGGAGACAGCCGTTGAAAGCAGACTTTTGCTAGCCCAGAGTCTGCCTGGAAGGAACTAAGAGAACACCCCCAGATGCTTAGAGAGAAATGTCCTGGGAGAAAGCCATTTTGAAACCAGAACCCCAGAGCAGATACCAGCCACGTGCCTTCCCAGCTGACAGAGGTTTTCCGGAAGCCACCAGTTGCTCTTCAGTGAGGGTACCCTACTATTGATGCCTTAGTCTGGACACTTTTATGGCCTTAGGACTGTAACTTTGTAACCAAACAAATCTCCTTTATAAAAGCCAATCTATTTCTGGTATTGTGCGTAAGGGCGGCATTAGCAAACCAGAACAAGCACTCTACATCCCTAACTGAAATACAGATACACTATGTCTAAGATTTTCCCCTAATCCCTCAGCTCAGAAAATATATCAGAGAGGAAATGGGTTCAGTGTGCTGTGAGTCCTTTCCTTTTCTTTTCCTGCCACACGTGCAGCACCTCCTAGTTCTGGGCGCTCCACCACATGTTAGAGTCCCACGTACGAGTAAGTCACAGCAACCAGCAATCCCACTCTGGGTATACACCTCAGAAACACCCACATGTGTACAAGAAAACACAACCAAGGATATTCACTCTGGCATTAAATGGATAAAGAAAAATTCAGAAACATCAACAGGAAAATAAAAAATCAAATGTGAAATATGAACATTCATCATATTCAAAGGATGGAATATTATGCAGCAGTTAAATAAGAATGAATATACGTCAATATGGGTAGATCTTAAGAACAAAGTGAGTAAAAGCAAGATGTAGAAAACACACCATAATATTATTTGTATAAATCTTTTAAAATACACAAAATTCTATGTATACACATGATTAATAAAAAACAGACTCAAGTATACAAACATGATGTGGTTGGCCTCCATCAAGGCGGGAGACAGGGTGTGAAATGGGTAGACCTGCCAGGCTTTATTTATTAAAATGAAAGACGGGCCAGAAGTAAATATGAAAATCCTGGGTAACAGAAATATACGTGTTTCTTTATTATTCACTATACTTTTCTGTACTGTTTTCATCTTTTTAAATAGGGGCATGGGGTGGAGACAAGGTCTCTGCCCATAAAAAGCTCGTCGTCAAGACTCGATCCCAGTTAGTTCCTGCAGCCTGCTAGCAATCACCGCTTCTTTTTATAAATGTTCATGTTCACAAGTATCCAATTAATTTCTGTCTCTAAATGTCAAACACTGTAATTTGCATTTTCCACCTTCTCTTGTCCTTTAAAAAAGTAACTGTGTTTGCCTCCATCTTCCTTCTAGCACTTTTCCCAATCACTAAGATTGCTCCAGGATCTTCCATAGCGGAATGAGGGGCAAAAACAGCCCCAAGGGAGGTAAGGTGACTTCTCGAAAATCAAAGAGCAAATTAGAAGGGAACCAAGGTCTCCGGAATCCTATTTCTGCCCACCTGGTAAAACCGCCTTGAGTTCTCAGGAGAAGAAAACCATGGGGAGCATCTTAAGAGTTTACTTCTACACTTACCCTGCCTTCTGCTTCTGGCAAGGGATCATATCTAACCATGTCACTTATAATCTCTGGAGTTCTTTCTGGAATCTCTCTTTGATTTGGTCCAAATAACCATCCTCATGTTAGAAGTGAAAACTTCCACTCCTTCCACAATATACCTGACCCTCGATAAGACTCACTCTTACAAATGGTTTCAAAGTAACTTAAGTTCCACATGACACGCCTACAGTTTCTAACCACCAATACATTTTTTGGCAGCTATCTTGGGTTTTTTTAATCGACTCTATTATAGATCAAAATATGTAAGTCAAGCCTATGACATCCTCTCCTGTCAAGATTATTTCAGTGAACGCAATGTACAACAGGCTGCTTTTCAGATCCACAATAAAAGGAAAACATTTAAGATTAATAAGGTTTATAAAATTTGATATACCATTGATAATAAGCTTTATTTCAATCAAAAGATTTCTAAGTGTCCTCCTCTGCATCAAAACCGTATACAAGGGGCTGAGCAAGATGGCGCCATAGAGAGATGTGGAATTTAGTCAGTTCTCTAGAGCAACTAGAAAACAACCTGGAACAACTGTTGGGAGACATCTGTGAGCAGACACACATCCTACACCAGCCCAGAATGGGTGGAGCGGCCGAGATTGTAGCACAGAATAAGTAAAGCTCCCTAAACCCGGAGCTGCAGCCCCTCCCACTTCAGACAGGGCAGGCCAAGCGGAAACACTGCCATGTGGGAAAAAGAAACAGGTTACAGGGAAAGTAACTCAACCAAGCTCCAAATGCAGTTTTAATTAACACATGTGGACTACTGAATATATGATGCAAGCACGGAGCAGGAAGGGAAGCAGATTCCTTCCAGCAGGGAGGAGGCAGGATTGATGGGGAAAAAATACACAAATAAATAAAAAACAGAGACTTTTCAGAATACTGGAAGACACTTGTGTCCCAAGAAAACTGAGGGGCTGGGGACTGGCTCTGAAAAGGGGCTTCTGCTCTTTTTCCATTTTTTTCCTCTCATTCTAAGGAGTCCATTAGAGAAAGCCTCGGGCATCTTCAATTTCATGCTGATCTAGGCAGGCGAGAAGTTAACAGAGCCAGAAAGACAAAGGAGGAATTCAAATGGAGAAGATAACTCCCTGGGGGGTGTATCTTCTCTAAGGAAAGGGCCGTGGGACCCGCTCAAGTGGGGGCCCTCACTCAGAGAATTCAGACCCCAGGGCCTGGGGGAAAACATAAAAACAAACCAGAAACAACTTAAGCTTAGCTTCTAACACCCTCAGCCCCTCCCCAGGACAGGGACAACACCTCTTTACACTGGTGGGGAGCTGCGGGCTGACAAGTGCCACCTGCTGGGCTGGATAGGGAAAGCACAGAGTCTAGAGACCTCACCGGAAAGTCTGTCAATCTTCTTGGACCCACCCTCAGGGAAACCTAATACTGAATACACAGCCTTCTCCTGAGACCTGAGCCCCTCGGGTCTGGGAAAATTTGATTGGGGCATTCAAGGAAACCAGATGCCTAGACAACAGAAAAGAAAAATCACACTAGGAAAAACAAAGCTATGGCCCAGTCAAAGGAACAAACTTACACTTCAACTGAGATACAGGAATTGAAACAACTAATTACTAATCAAACAAATCTCCTAAGTCAATTCAAAAATCAATTCAACGAGTTAAGGGAAGACATGGCAAAAGAGACGAAGGATATAAAGAAGACATGGGGCGAACACAAGGAAGAAATTGAAAGTCTGAAAAAACAATTAGCACAACTTATGGGAATGAAAAGCGCAACACAAGAGATGAGGGACACATGGTGACATACAGTAGCAGATTTCAAGAAGCAGCAGCAAAGATTCATGAACTGGAGAACAGGACATCTGAAACCCTACACACAAAAGAATAGATGGGGAAAAGAAGGGAGAGATATGAGCGACGTCTTAGGGAACTGAGTGACAACACGAAGTGCATGAATGTACATGTCATGGGTATCCCGGAAGGGGAAGAGAAGGGAAAAGGGGCAGAAACAATAATGGAGGAAATAATCATTGAAAATTTCCCATCCCTTATGAAAGACACAAAATTACAGCTCCAAGAATCGCAGCGAACTCCAAACAGAATAGATCCGAATAGATTAACGCCAACACACTTAATAAGCAGATTATCCAATGTCAAAGACAAAGAGAATTCTAGAAGCAGCAAGAGAAAAGCGATCCATCACATACAAGGGAAGATCAATAAGACTATGTGCGGATTCCTCAGTAGAAACCATGGAGGTGAGAAGGCAGTGGTTTGATATATTTAAGATACTAAAAGAGAAAAACCACCAACAAAGAATTTTATATCTGGCAAAACTGTCCTTTAAATATGAGGGAGAGTTTAAAATATTCTCAGACAAACAAACAATGAGAGAGTTTGTGAACAAGATACCTGCTCTACAGGAAATACTAAAGGGAGCACTACAGACAGACAGGAAAAGACAGAAGAGAGAGGTTTGGAGCACAATGTTGGGAGATGGTAGCACAATAATGTAAGTACACTGAACACAGAGGACTGTGAGTACAGTTGAAAGAGAAAGGTTAGGGGTATGTAGGACACCAGAAGGAAAGACAGAAGATAAAGACTGGGACTGTGTGGCTTAGTGAAACCTAGAGCAGTCAATGATTGTGATAAAATGTACAAATATGTTTTTGCATGAGGGAGAGCAAATGCATGTCAATTTTACAAGGTGTTAAAAAGGGGGTGGTATTGGGGGAAAAACACAATCAATGCAAACTAGAATCTATAGTTAACAGTAACATTGCAATATGCTTTCTTTAACTCTAACAAAGGCAATAAACCAAAGTTAAATGCCTATTGGGGGGGACATAAGGGAAGGGTATGGGATTCTTGGCATTAGTGCTGTCTGACTTTTTTATGGTATTTTATTTTATTTTAACCTTTTGTGGCTTTTTAGTTGTCTTTTTTTCTTTCTTTTTCTTTTGTCTTTTTACTTTTTTCACCTCTTCCTTTTTCCTTGTGGCTGTATTTTATCTTATTTTTACTTTTCTTTTTATCCTTTTTATTACTGACCTTATTGCCATATTTTATTTTATTTTTACTTTTCATTATTCTTGTTTCAATTCTCCTTCTTTGAGTAATGAACACGTGTAAGTGCTAATTGTGATGAATGCACAACCATATGATACTGTAAACAACTGTACACTGTGGATTACTGTATGGTATTTGAATATATCCCTATAAAATTGCAGGGTAAAAAAAAACAGAGGGACACAAGTGCTGGAGAGAACTTGGAGAAAGAGATGTATGTATTCACTATTGGTGGGTATATAGAATGGTGTAGCCTATCTGGAGGACAGTAAGGTGGCCCCACAAGAAGCTAGGTATGCGGGGTTTCAAGGTCCTGCAACCTCACTATGGGGCATATACTTGGAAAATCAGAGAGCAGGGACACGAATGGACATTTAAGCACCAGTATAAATAGTGGCAGTATTTACTATTTGCAGCAGACAGAGGTGGCCTAAGAGTACATTAATTGATGAACAGAATGATGAATTTTGGGGTATGCATACAACAGAAAATTGAGCGGTGACAAGAAGAAATGAAGCTATAAGACATGCAACTGGGTGAATGGATCTTGAGTACAACATTTTGAGTAAAACACACCAGAAACAAGAGGACAAACACTATAATGCCTCATTGATATGGACTATCTGTAATGTGTAAACCCAGAACTGAATCTCAGAGCACAGCTTATCCTGGGAAGGCTTATTGTAATGGTCCCTAGATTGTAAGCTCTTACAGCAGTCACATCTATTCCTGAGTTGTAATGGTTATCTCTAAATCCTGAAATGCTGAGCTCCTTGCGTATAAGCTGGTCAGTCTCTGGGGACTCTAGGTATCTGTGTGACACATAAGACTCAGTTAGAACTTGGCAGCTATGAATGTCAGTATTACCCCATAAGGCAACTGTTGAAAGAGCTGAAAAAGAGTTCAGACTTCAATTAGAGATATGAATGAAGAGGATCTGGTTAGGACTAAGGCAAATCAGGCCCAAGGGTAAAGGACGATACTGACTGGGTTTTAAAACTGCAACTTATGTGTGAGACCAAGAGAGGAGATGTTTATCTGGTGCAGGATGTATACTTTATGTAGCACATCAGATAATTTAACTTGTACGATCAGTTTGTTTGAACACTATAGGTACATGGAGCTTCAAATGGGAAGTGGGATTTGGTGAGTGTGTACAGGCTGGGGTGAAATCCTGACACATCCCGGAGTGATACGGGCAGAGAGTATAAGTGTGTTTGTGGGGCCCCCCGAGGAGCTGGGAGAAGTGTAGAGGTGTTGAACTTCCCCACACAGGCCACTGCTGATTTTCCCGCAAACACTGAGGACTGCCAGTTTAGTGCACTGAGCCCTTGATCAGGGGGCTTTCCCCTGTGGGGCTAGTTGCTGCGGGGAAGAGGCTAAGCCCACTTGTGGTTGTGCCTTGGAGTCCCCACCAGGGAGCCTCTTTGTTGTTCAGATGTGCCCCCTCTCTCACCAAGCCCACTCGTAGGTGAACTCACTGCCCTCCCCACTACGTGGGCCATGACTCCCAGGGGTGTGAATCCCCCTGGCAATGTGCGAAATGACTCCTGGAGATGAGCCTGGACCCAGCACTGTGGGATTGAGGGAATCTTCTTGACCAAAACTGGGGAGAGAGATGAAACAAAATCTCCAGTGGCTGAGAGATTTCAAATGGAGTCAAGAGGTCCCTCTGGCATGTATTCTTGTGTGCTATATAGATATCACCTTTTAGTCTTTAGTGTGTTGGAGCGGCTGGAGGGAAAGCTGTCAAGCTGCAGCCCAGTGACCTTGATTCTTGAAGACGACTGTATAACTATGAAGACTGTAAAGTGTGACTGTGTGGCTGTGAAAACCTTGTGGCTCACACTCTCTTTATCCAGCATATGGGCAGATGAGTGGAAAAATGGGGACAAAGATTAGGTAAAGAATAGGGTGGGATGGAGGGGACAGAAAGAGTTAGGGATTCTTTTTTGCTTTTATTTTTATTTTGGAGTGAGGAAAAGGTTCAGAAGTTGATTCTGGTGATGAACGCACAGCTGTATGATGGTGCTGTGAATAATTAATTGTGCACTATGGATGACTGTGGGATGTGTGAATATATCTCAATTAAACTGTATTAAAAACAATAAATGAACAATGTGGGGAGGAGGGGAATGGGATGTTTTGGGTGTTCTTTTTTATTTTAATTTTTATTTTACTTATTGGAGTAATGAAAATGTTCAAAGTCTGATTGTGGTAATGAAAGCACAACTATATGACAATACTGTGAACAACTGATTGTACACTTTGAATGACTGTATGCTATGTGATTATATCTCAATAAAATTGCATTAAAAAAAACCATATACAATAAACTTAAACTCCTAAAGTCTAATGTAATTACTGTAATTATTTCTGGGGATGGGGGGAAAGGTTTTACCTGCCCTAAACTTGGGCACATATTTTGCTAGGAGGACACGGTACTGGCTGCACTCAGTAACAAGGCAAAGATCCACCATCATTACTCAAATTAACCCACACCTACCCCAGCTACAAACAATTCAGACACTTCAATTTAAAGGGAATTTTGTTAGAGTAACCAACAGCTTTTTGAACAACTTAACTATCCTTCAATTAATGGCAGAGTGAACTCTTTTTTTTTTAACCTCAAAACATTCAAGTTAGAGTTCCGGTCGAGAGCGCGCTGGAAAGAGTGCGTCGGAAAGCGGAGCGCGGCCTGTGTTCTCCAGCTCCTCCGGGCCCTCGGACCCCTCCGGCCCCGGGCCGGCGGGTGAGCTGGGGGCCCGGGGGCGCCCTGCGGTCTCTGCCTGCGGAGACTCAGAGTCTTCACCGCGACTGTCCACCGTCTTGGTCCAGGCCCTGGGGCAGCGGCAGGACCCGGTCCTCCCTTTCCCCCATGATGTCTTGACGGCGGCGGCGGCGGCCTCTCGGAGCCTGGACCCCGCTGGCCGCCGGGTTTCCCTGCCCAGACCTGCCCGGCGGCGGGCGTGGCAGGGAGAGGAAAATGGCGGCTTCCCGAATGCCGCGGAGGGCCGTTAGGGGACTCGAGCGCCCAGAAGGCGGGTTGTGTAGACTCAGGCTCGGTCCTCTCTTCGGCTTGGGCCACGGAGCCTCACAGATCCGGGACCTGGGGTGACCACCCCATTCCAATTGGACGAGATGCCACCTCGTCCCAACAACGACGGACAAAGGCCTTAACGGGCCTGGAAGGTGAGCGGAACCCGGGACGACGACGGGTGGAACGGTTAGCGGGCCTTAGGGCGGTTAGTCTTCGTTCTGCCAGACCTTGCTTGACATTGAAAGAGAGAAATGGTAGACTAACCTGCAACATTTGTCCAATAAGAAGTGCCCACCACCTTTTGGGAAGATTTACTGGCCGTTTATAGAAGAAGGCCTTTGTATATAATATGAAAAAGCTGCTCTCAAATTTCCCCCCAACCTTTTTAAAGAAAACTTGTGCCACATCTAGGCTTACTAGATGTAAAGAGGTTGCCGATGTATGATAAAGTAGAGGTAGGAAATCACATGTCTTGTATTGTCCATTTGTTAGGGGGAAAAAAAAAATCTTAGGAATGTCTTCTGGAATTGACTTTGAAATGGAATTTAGACTGCCTCTGGAAGCGACAGCGGGAGAGAGACACAACCACGCTTTCTGTGGGTTGGAGGCCAAGAAGCAGAAGGCTAAGAAGAGGAAGAGAAGGTTGTATGCCAGACTGGTCATATTTAGAAGATATTTTCATATTATAACCATTATTTTGTGTGTGCAATTTATTCTTCACTACTGTGTATATAATTGGCAATGCTAAGTACTTTTTGAAATATCTCCTCTTCCTATATGTTCTGAAGTGCCTGACATATGGTAAAAGTAGAGGTAGTAGAACACATTTTGTAGTTATCTTTTTGTTAAAATTCATATGAAATAGTACGGAGTTTTTTGGAATGGCCAAACCACCTCTCTAAATAGTACACATTTTGTACACTGGTTTGGGGGAGGAGGGAGAAGGAAGTGCAAAGGGCTCTATGCCAGTATGTTTATAATGAGACAAGATTAACCATTGTCCCTATGTTTGTGCATTTGGTTTTACTTTGCTATGTATGTAGTGTATATAATGGACGCACATGTCCTAATTTGCATCGAGTCTTCTAGATGTTAAGAGGTTGCCAGTGTATGACAAAAACATAGTAAACTAATACATCTTGTACATTTTGTGTTAAAATTCCTAAGAAAGATTGTCTTCTGAAATTTTGAGCAGTATAGCCCCCAGGGTTGGTGGAGGAAGGATAAAAGGGAAGGGTTCTAGAGTAGAATGTGCATATTTAGAAGACACTTTCTGATTAACTGTTGTTAGATGTGTGCAGTTTATTCAAGACTGTTCTGTATATAGTGGATGAACTAAGTCATTATTTGAAACATCTAGTCTGACTAGATGTTTAGAAGTGCCCAATGTATGTTAAAAGTAGTAGTAGTAAAATATTACTTTGTAAATACTGTTTTGCTCAAATTCATAGGAAATAGTGTCTTTTGGAAAATGGGATTGTTAAACCATCTCTCAGCAGCATACAACTGTCTATATACTCGTTCAGTGGTTTGGAGGAAGTGGGAGAGAAGCAATAGCAAAATGTAATTTGTTAGTGTGTTCAGACAAAACTTTTTCTGTATGTCCTGTGCATTTCATTTGGCTGTGTATATAATGGACAAATGAGTCCTAATTTTGCAGCATCTAGTCTGTAGACGTTAAAGAGGTTGCCAGTAGTTATTAAAATTAGTATGTTTTGTATACTTTATGTTGAAATTTATTGGAAAGCTTGTCTTCTGTAAATGACTTTTGGGTATGAATTTGTTCAACCACCTCAAACCATTACACTTGCCTGTACTTGTCTACTGAACTGGTGGTGGAGAAAAGGAAGTCAGGAGGGTATGGTTCAAGGACAAGATGGTCACATTTAGGCGACACCTCAGATTATAACCATTGTTATGTGTGTACAGTTTTATTGAACAATACTATATATGCAGTGAACAAGTAAATTTTTATTTGAAATAGCTAGTCTTTTTAAATGTTTAGAAGTACTTGATGTGTTTAAAAACAGAGGTAGTAGGATAGCACTGTAAATAGCTCTTAAAAATTGATGAGAAATACTGTCTTTGGGAATGGAATTGTTAAACCACCTCTGAACATTGTACTTGTTCATTGGTTTGAGTGAGGTGGGAGGGAAGAAATTGAAAAAGGTGTTTTGCTAGTGTGTACTAGAACATTTCTTATCATCCATTGCCATGTATGTTATGTGTATTCATTTAACTTTGCTGTACTGTATATATTGTGTATATACTGGACAAATGAGTCCTAATTTTATAATATCTAGTCTCTAGATATTAAAGAGGTTGCCAATGTATGACAAAAGTAGAGTTAGTAAACTAACACATTTTGTACACTTTGTGTTAAAATTCCTAGAAAGGCTGTCTTCTGAAAATGACTTTTGGAAATGAAATTAGAAAACCCCATCTAAGTGACACAGGTGCTTGTAGCTCATCCACTGGGTTTGTGGTGGAGAAAAGGAATCAGGAGAAATGACGGGCTCTAGCCCCAAAATGTTTCTATTTAGAAGACACTTTCAGATTTAACAGTTGTTACGTGTGTGTAGTTTATTGAACACTACTGTGTATATAGTGGACAAATTTAAGTCCTATTTGAAACATCTAGTCTTTCTAGATGTTTAGAAGTGCACAAAGTATGTTAAAAGTAGAGGTAGTAAAATAACACATTTTGTAGATATTGTTTTGTTAAAAGTCATATGAAATATTTTTTGGAGATGGAATGATCAAACCACCTTCAGAGCAGTACATATTCTGTTTGTGCTGTTTCAGGGAGGAGGGAGAAGGAAGTGCCAAGGGCTCTTTGCCAGTAAGTCTGTAGTTGGGCAAGATAAACCATTATCCTATATATTCTGTGTATTTTGTTTTACTTCACTGTGTATATAGTGGACAAACGAGTACTCATTTTTTATCTAGTCTTTCTAGACCAGTGTATGACAGTAGAGTTAGTAAACTAACACATTTTGTACATTTTGTGTTAAAATTTATAGGGAAGACTTGTTTTGAAAATGACAGAATTTTACTTGTGAAAGCAAAATCATTTAAAAAAAAATGAAAAAACAAAAACCCTCTAAGCATTGCACATGCAACCACTGGGTTGATAGAGATGAGAACAGGAAGGATTCTAGGCCAGAGTATTCCTATTTAGAAGACATTTTCAGATTATATCCTTTGTTACATGTGTATGGTTTATTCAAAGCTACTGTGTGTATTGTGGACAAGTTTAAGTCCTTATTTGAAACATCTAGTTTTTCTAGATGCTTACAAGGATACAATATATGTTAAAAGTACAGAGTGTAAAATAACATTTTAAATATTTTTTCTGTTAATACAGAAGAATGGCTGTATTTGGGGAATGGCACTGTTGAACTGGATATCTTGGAGCAGTGTGCTGAGGGGGTGGGGGTGGGGTAGGGAATGAAGTGCAGAGGGAAGGGTTCTTTGCCTGCGAGTTAGACAAGTTCAGATTGTTTGACCATTGTTCTGTATAGGCATTTTAGTTATTGCTGTGTATTAAAAGACAAGTCCTAATGTCCAAAGTATACTAAAAATAGAAGTAGAAAGATAATCCCTATAGAAATGTCCTTGTGTTAGTTTAAAGGAAGGCCTGTCTTCTGGGAGTGACTTTGCTAATCCACCTCTTGGAGCCAGATGCATTTCTGTACTTAGTCATTGAAATAGTGGAAGAGGAAGAAGAGGCAGGGCTCTTTGCTAGTATCTCTAGATCTAGAAGACAGTTTTAGATTATAACTATAGTTCTATGTGAATTTTTTTTTGTAAAATACCTGTGTTTATTGCGGATAAGATTCATTATTTCACAATATCTAAGCTTTTTAGATTTCTTGAGGTGACAATGTATGATAAAAAGTAGAGTAGTGAATTAACGAATTTATAAATATCTTTTGTTGATAGAAAAGAAGCATCTTTGACATGGAATTGTTAAACGACCTCTGAGCAGTTGGTATCAGAACTTGTTTATTAGGTTGGCTGCAGAGGGGCGGAAGAACGTGCAGGGGGGAGGGATGTATGCAACTGTGTTCATATTTCCATTTTGATGTAACCATTGTACTTGGGCATCTCTTGGCTATACCATAGGACATTGCTAAAAATAATTCAGTGGAAACATACCTTATTTCAATATAGATCTGAACATGAATTCTCTTAGATGAATTATACTTGTTGTATTCTTTATGTCTAATTTTAAATTGAGCATTAAGGGAATGCAGTATTTGTTAACTCTGCCATATCTATAGAGGCCTGTTGCATTTTTGTCTTTTATGAAATTGTCCCAAAGGCAGGCAGGAATACATTTTCCCCCCTTGATTGAGTTGGTGTCATGTATTCTTGGTTATATCCCAGTACTCACAGCTTTGGGACTTTGAATTGGTAAATATTCATGAAAAAGCATGAAACACATAAAAATGTATGCTCAGTTGTATGTATACACATAAAGCACCTAGAAGGATATGTCAACCCGTAAACTGCTTGTGATTCTGGATGACTTTTGTGTTTGCTTCTTGTGCTTTTCAGTTTTCTATATTGCACAATTAAAAGTTTGAAAAAAAAATAAATGTTATTTTTAAAACTTAAAAAAAAAAAAAAAAAAAACATTCAAGTTAAACTGGAACTCTGCTAAATTTCTTAAATTAAAACTGCAGACGTATTTTTTAATTGCAACATAAACAAATAGGGCTAGAGTATAATTACATACTATCTGAGAAAATGCTGTTTTAGAAAAAGTATATAAAGAAGTCACATTAGGTGACAGTGCAGCTTGAGATTTCCAGAAGCCCCTCTATGGTTGACCCCACCTAGGAAACTCCACTGGACCACACGGGGGTCGGTGGTGGGACTGAGATTCGAGTCAGGGAGCACAAACTATGGGGTCAGACACCCCTGGGACCAGACCTTGTTTCCATCACTTTCCAGTCATCTAAGAGAGAGCAAGTCAGCAATCACTTAACTGCCTGAGTGCCTTCGTCTATTCAACAGTGGAAACTCCACTTACCTGCTTTCCTTCAGCAGGGGGCCTGAGGCCATGGATATATTCCTCCTCACTCCCAAATCCCAATCTTAGGCTTATTTCCGGTTTTGAAATGATAGCTTCAGTTCTCCTGAGAAGGCAGCAATGGCAGCAGGATAGAGCAGTAATAGAGAGCTAATCCATTCTGTTAATCCTGTGCAAAATTATTAGCAACAAATCAGACCTTACCACTGATTAAAAATAAAAAGAGGAAGAATAGAGATAAAAGATCTGGGGGCATGTTGCAGAGTTACAAGAGACCACTTGAGATAAATGCAAATTATGAGGGGCCAAAAATAGAAGAAACTATACCCCCAGAAGTCTTTAAGGCCAAATTTGTAAGTTTAACCTTGACCAGCTTATGAAAGAACAACATGGAGGAAGGGAAAAATCTATCACGGCAGCAAGCCACTGGAAAGCCAGAGTAAAAACACTATACTTCCTGGAACATTTACCTCCTTTTTCAAGAACTCACACACAGGGTTTGGGAAGAAATGGGGAAAAATTTTTTTTGGTACTTTAGGAAACAGCAACCAAGCTTCTCTACGCAGAATCAAGTAACAACTGGCCACTGGCCACTGTAAGAAGAAGATAAAGTAACAGGCAAACTCTTTCTGTCCCAGGCAACATTTCACATCCGCTTTCAGCAGCAAGTCCCCGGCTTCCCAGTTAACCTACAAAGCTCCAGTCTTGCTGGAACTCCCACTTAGGGAGCTGGCGTTTGTCAACACAGAACCAAGTGCTGGTGACCCGTCAGCCTCACCAGAAGGGAGAGCAGGGCACAGAGATGGGAGCTGTGACACCAGAAAAGCCGACCTGAAGTCATGGCTACAGCCTGAGAGCCGAGACTCGAGAGCACCCAAATTTTGGCCTCTAATACAATTCCTACCGACAGGAACTAGGAATCTTAAAGCATAGCTAATTCCACATCTATAGGGGAAAAAATCAGGAACGAGAACAGGATAAGAAAGTAAAGATGCTTTCAAAGATGTCAGGCAGACTGCTACAGGGACACAGAAAACAGCTAAAAGGGCCTCTCAGTAGTCAAGGTGCAACATGGGGACATTAAAAGGAAAAAATTACATTTAATTGATATAAATTGATTTTGCAAATTGTACTCAAAAGAGAAAAATTAAAACATTCCAAAAAATGGTTGACATGCAAAAAAAAAAGTAAAGAATAGAATATGGTTAACTTTTTTTGTTAATTTAAATAAAAAATGAAGACTGCTAATAGATTTTAATATTTGTTTCCTCTAATAAGCATGTCTGCTTATAAAACACAGGCATATACTGTCAAAAAAAAAAAAAAGCTGAAAAAGAGCCCAGACTTCAATTAGTGATATGAATGAAGCAGGTCTGGTTAAGACCAGGGCAAGCCATGCCAAAGGGTAAAGGTTGAAACTGATTGTGTTTTAAAACTTCAACTTCCATATGAGCCCAAGGGAATAGATATCTATTTGGTACAGGATCTAAATTTTCTAAACGGTACAACTCTACAGTCGATTTGTTCAAACACCACAATTGCATGGAACTTTGAATAGGAAGTGAGATATGGTAGGTTAGTATAGGCTGGAGTGAAATAGTGACACATCCCAGAGTAATTTGGGCAGATAATAAAAAATATATTTACAGCCTCCCCCTCCCCAGCCCTGAGGATCTGGGGGTAGGTGCGGATGTGTTGGACATCCTCACCTGGACTGGTGTTGATGTTGTCACAAACATTGGGACTGGCGGTTTGATGTGCTGAGCCCTCGATCATGGGACTTCCCCTTATGAAGCTCATTATCACAAAGGAGAGTCTAAACTTGTATGTAATGGTGCCTAAGAGTCTCCCCGAGTACCTCTTTGTTGCTCAGATGTGGCCCTCTCTCTCTAACTGAGCCATCTCAACAGGTGAACTCACTGCCCTCCCCCTTACGTGGGACCCGACTCCCAGGGGTGTAAATCTCCCTGGCAACGCAGAGTATGACTCCCGGGGATGAATGTGGACCCGGCATCATGGGACTGAGAGTATCTTCTTGACCAAAAGGGGGATGCAAAATGAGACGAAATAGTTTCAGTGGCTGAGAGATTCCAAATGGAGTCGAGAGGTCACTCTGGTGGACATTCTTATGCACTATATAGATAACACCTCTGAGGTTTTCATGTATTGGAATAGCTAGAAGTAAATACCCGAAACTACCAAACTCCAACCCAGCAGTCTGGACTCCTGAAGACGATTATATAATAATATAGATTACAAGGGGTGACAGTGTGATTGTGAAAACCTTGTGGATCACACCCCCTTTATCTAGAGTATGGATGAGTGGAGGAATGGGGATAAAAACTAAAGAACAAATGGGGTGGGATGGGGGATGATTTGGGTGTTCTCTTTTCACTTTTATTTTTTATTCTTGTTCTGGTTCTTTCTGATGTAAGGAAAATGTTCAGAGATAGATTGTGGTGATGAACGCATAACTATGTTATCATACTGTGGACAGTGGATTGTATACCATGGATGATTGTATGGTGTGTGAATGTATTTCAATAAAACTGAATTTAATTAAAAAAAAAAAAAAAAACACACAGGCATATACCTGCATCTATCTGTGTAAACCCAGAAATGGGGAAAAGGGGGTACTTCTTGCAAGTGTAACAGTTTTAGAAAGTATAACAAGAATAGAATAAAAATTGATTATCATAGCAGACAACAAAAGAACAGCCAATGACCTGTCCTACAACAATCAAGGTCACAGACTAGATGTCTAGAGAAGGAACCTTAGACAAAGAAACCTCTCTGTGGCCTTCAAATTAACAAATTGTAATAAGGGATGTTCATGTTTGCCATCTCTCTACCAGGTCAGAGTAATGACAAGATGCCAATGAAGAAACCTCTTCCAGAGGAAAAACAACAGCATGTAAAAAGCTAAAACCATCATGAACAACACGAGGTGAAAGGCCTTATTAACCTAACCAGTTAAATTTAATTTAAAAAGGACCAAACAAGATAAGCAACCCAGATTTAAATCACCTTCGAAGAAGCCACTGGGTCCCCAGCCCAGCTCAAAACTCGGCCAAGCAGTGATGCTCATCTCTCAGGCTTGGCATGACCGGTCTCAGAAGGCAGCCACTTTTTTTTCCAGCTTGGTAAGGTTTCTAAAACCCCCGACAGGCATGAAAATAAGAATTACCTTAACTTTAGGAAGCTTCAGAAATAAAGAAATGAATGAATGGTATTGATAGTTTGGAATAAGTTTAACCATAAACATGGTAGTAAGTTTTGTAATATCTGCGCTTATTTTGTCTATTGTTTGAGGTGTTTGAAGTTCAAGAGAACCAGCTGTACATTTAGGCAAAATTGTAAGAGGAAAAAAACATTCCTGTGCACATCCACAAGTATCATGTCACCATCCACCAAAAAACAATAAAGACATGGGTTATTTCACTGCAGTAAAATGTACGCTAAACTCCTCACCACAAACCACTCCCTGACTGTTCACCTCCTGGACAGCCTCCACACTTGCTCTTAGACCTAGAAGCTTCTAGCCCCGAGACCCTCCTCCTCCTCCCGCCCCTCCTCGTCGGGGCCGCTGG
Organism: Choloepus didactylus; assembly: GCF_015220235.1. Taxonomy (NCBI): domain Eukaryota; kingdom Metazoa; phylum Chordata; class Mammalia; order Pilosa; family Megalonychidae; genus Choloepus; species Choloepus didactylus. The sequence continues at coordinate 73,832,973 of NC_051323.1, read as the reverse complement.
TCTGCAGGCCAGACCCCACAGCACAGGGGCCAACTCTCTCCCCTATCAAGTTCTTCTTTATCTTCAAGACCAACTCAAATTTGTGAGGAGCCTTATCAGGATGAGCTGTCTTCATCCCATGTCCACGCCAGCCATGACAACATGCATAACACTACTTGCTTGAATTCCTCCTCTTGCCCTAAATGGTAACCTCCTTCAGAAGGCAGCTTTTGTATCTTATCACCCTCGCCTTCCCATCACTTAGCACAAGAAGGGTAAACAGGCAGCACTCAATAAATGTGGGGGAAATGGCAGGGAGGCAGGCAAAACACAAACTGCAACAAAGAAAGGAAATTCAAGACCAGATTCCACCAAAGAAGCATATGAGAAACACTCCTTTTCCAAAAGAAGTTGCTGACTTTTAAAAAGAAGGTAAAAGGCCCAAAGAATTGTGTAACCATGGGCACCTAACAACACGTATGCCAGAATGTTCCACTGGCTGCATCTGACACACAGGTGTTCTCACCTAGCCACAATTCACAGAGCCCTACCCGCAGCATCTGTGTACTTTGTATGCACATGTTATACTTCAATCAAAACATCTACTTAAAGACAAGGAACCGCTGTCAAGACAATAAATACCTAAACTCAGGGAACTGAGAATGGATTCACATGCCAACTCCCTGTCCCCCTTGGCTAGAAAAGGATCTGTTTCACGTCATCTCACTTCAGAGATAAAAAGCCTGGCATGTGAACATTATCTAATTTTAAATTAGAAAAATAACCTTTTAATAAAATGAATATTGATTTCAACTTGCTTTAACTTACTTTTTAGCTTTCTGTTGAAAAAATATAGAAAAGAGCTTCTAAAAACTTAGCCAACTTTAGGTTTTGAAAACTAAATATTAAGTTTAATAAGCAAATAACACTTTAGCAAAAAGAATTAGAATCTACTTTTCCTGAACAAGTCATTTAAATCTAAATTTTAATCAAATGTACTCTTATCTTCAGATTTTTATGTTTACAACATAGGTGGCAACTACAGTTTTCTTCCTAATAGTAATTTCTTGATTTCCATGGGTTGAATTTAAAAATTAAGGCAAAAATTAAACTTTTTAAAAATCTGTAAACTAGATTTCCATTACCCAAGGACCAGCACAATGCCTGGCAGAAAATATGCACTAACAAAGGCACTGAAAGAATGACTGGATGTATAAATAAAAACCTAAATGCCCATAGGGGAGAGAACAGTTGGATAAATTTTGTACATTCATACAATGGAATAGTATGCAGCTGTAGGAAAAAGAATGAGGAAGCTCTCTATGAACTGACACAGAAGGATTTCCAGGAGATATTGCTAAGTGAAAAAAAGTACATAAAAGAGTATCTTAATATGCTTCTCTTCATGTAAGAAAGGATAGAAGGAAATAGTCAAGTATCTGCTCATTTCTACAATAAGAAATAGCAGAAGGATAAGCCAGAAACTAATGATACTGAACACCCACAAGGGGCAGATGGGAACTGGGTGGCAAGTAGGGACAGAAGGAAATGAGACAGAAGGAAGGAGAGACACTTCTCTCAGTATACCTTTCATTGAGTTCTGAGTCTCAGAACCAAGAGAACGTTTCACATATTCAAAATATAAATAATTGCAATTAAACAGGATGAGATGAAACTCAAAATGGAATACAAACAGTAATAAATGGACTTAAGCATATGATAAATAACACACTGGAGAGGAACTAAGAAAAGAACTAATCTAAGTAACTTCGAACACTTCATTCTGACCATATATTTTAAGACTAAATACAAAAAGAAATGTACACAAATATTGTGCCCTGGTAAATTTATTTTTCACTGGGACATGGGTTAGCAATTCTGAAACTACTTTAAGTATATACTGGTATACTGGTTTGAATCTATTACATCCGCCACAAAAGCCATGTCCTTTAATGCAATCTTGTGGGGGCAGATTTATTAGTCTTTTGATTAGGGTGGGATGCTGGATTAGGTTGTTTCCATGGAGATGCAACTCACTCAACTGTAGGTGAGACCTTTTGATTAGATCATTTCCATGGAGGTGTGGACCCTGCCCATTCAGGGTGGGTCTTAATTAGGTCACTGGAGTCCTTTAAGAGAGCTCACAGGGAGAAGCTGAGAGATACATTTGGAGAGAAGCCAAGATATGTAATCCAGAGTTTGCCCCTGGGAGAAGCTAAGAGCCGACACAGACCCAGACGCTTGGAGATGCAGACAGAAGGACGTTTAGAGGTGCTAAGCTAAGAGAAGAAGCACAGAGTTTGCCCCAGAGAAGCCAAGAGAGGACCCCCAGATGCTTGGAGAGAAATTCCCTGGGAGAAACAAGCAAGGATGCACAGGAGCTGAGAGAGAGAAGCTAAGAGAGACAGAAGCCCAGAGACATTTTGGAAAAAGCCATTTTGAAACCAAAACCCGGGAGAAAAGGACCAGCAGACGCCAGCCATGTGTCTTCGCAGCTGACAGAAGTGGTCCGGAGCCATCAGCCTTTCTTCAGAGAAGGTATCCTCTTGTTGATGCCTTAGTCTAGATACTTTCATGGCCACAGAACTGTAAATTTGTAACCTAATGAATCCCTTTATAAAAGCCAATCCATTTCTGGTATTTTGCATAACGGCAGCTTTAGCAAACCAGAACAACTGGGTTTAAGCAAATAAGAAGCCAAGTCTCTTTCTGTCAGAGAGAGAAGTTACAGATAAGGAAAACGGGAGACCAGAATAAACACTATAGTTTGGGTGAAAATCAGAGGGATCAGTAGGAACTCATGTTTTTTTTATTTTTCAAATATATACAGATGGACAGATACAGCCTGCATCCACACACACAAATCTCCCAGCTCTGCCCACCAAGAGAACTAGAAGCAGGACACCACTGTGGGAAAGGGCCCCCCACGACTCCATTCTCCAGTAAAGAAGCAGAGGCCCTGTGGGGAAATGGCTGCTTTCAGTACATGGGCAAAAGAAATAACTGAGACAACATCAAAGAATCCAAATGAACAAGTCAACAAAGAAATTGGCCAAATTGCTTCAGAGGCACCAAGGACATGAGACCAAGACTGAGGACACCAAGGAGGTGAGACAACCATACACAGGGACGGGGCCGGACTGGATCCTGGGACAGAAAAGAGGCTAGTGGGACAACTGGCAAAATGAAAGCGAGGGCTGCAGATTAGTTAGAATTCATCGAACGTAATTCTGTGGTTTAGAACACTGTACTCTGGCTATGTCAGTTCTTAACATCAGGGGAAGCTAGGTGACGGGTGTTAAGGGAACTGTGTTCTGTATTTGCAAATTTCTTATAAATCTAAAATTATTTCAAAATAAAGTTTTAAAAACACATTTATTATCCTTTAAGTTACAGATCGATTGATTTCAGCTATCTCCCATCCCTCCTCCCTCACACCAGGGCAGGGATTTTTCTCTGAAGTGTTTGCCAATGCAACCCAAACTTCTAACAGTGCCTGGCACAAGGAAGGCACTCAACAAACAGAAGTATACGATGTCAGTAAACCAGAACGATAGTGCACTCCAAATCCGAGATTTATTATTAATTTTTCCTTATATTTTGCATGAAAAGAGCTTTGCTTATTCTGTAAAAATAAATAAAATAATTTTTTATTCAATATGTTCACTGTTTTGTTTTCAAATAAGATCCATAGTTTTAAATGAAATGCTTTTTTAGTGTCTATAGTTATAGTTAATGGGATAAGGTACCTGATCTTTTCAGGCCTTATGTTTTCTTTAGGAATATACTGTATTCTACTGATTCTAACATGCCCATTTCCCCCCCTTACTTTAACATCTGAAAACAGGATGAACCTTACACTTGATGGTGTGTCACGGTTTAATCAGCAACAGCTCTTCCTGCTTAAGAGTACTTAAAATAACGGTGCATCTGAAAACTGATGGCACATTAGATTAGATGAAACATGGTTATGAATACAGCATTTTAAGCAATAGATTTTTTTCTGAATCGTTCATTTAACAAATGTTCGTTAAATACCTCCGAGCACCATGCCTGGGTCAGGCAGCTGGGGAGACCACAGAGGGGGCTGTGGACATCCCAGACCCATGGCTGCGGGCTCCGTCAGTCCCGACAGTTTCAGGACTGTGCTTGACGTGTAACCACTCTCGTCCTGCTCTCACAACTTAGCTTTCCTGACCTGCCCCCCCCGCATCACTGGAATTCTGTCCATCTTTATGCAGGAACCCGACTTGACCTGCTGAGGCTGGTGCCTTGTCCTGAACCCCAGCTCCCTGGCAGGCTTCTTGACATGGTCCCCAGCCTATGCCACTCCCATGGAGCGGCTCGTGCATTTTTCCAAGAGGTGGACGAAGACCTGTAAGAAACCAGGACACTTCTAGGAACCGTACAAAACTACCAGCTAGACCCTGAGAAAGTCCCAAGTGCCAGTCATAAGGAGCGTCTCACCCTACCAGGGCCTGAGCACACGCCTTTCTTTGAGAACTCCATGGCTGAGTGTGCACGTCCCTCTGATGTGGGAGCCCACCAGCCCCTGCTCTGCCCAGCATCGCCATCAACATCTGTCCTTCGCTTCCTCTGTAAAGTGCCTGAACAAGCAGCAGCCTCTGTCTCTGCTCCTCTGGGCAGGAGGCCACCGAACCACCAGCTAAGAGCACGAGCTCTGGAATCAGCCGGCCGAGCGTCTTCCACTCCACCACTCAACGGCTGCCCTTGGCAACTGTCTCAACCACTCTGCCTTGGTTCCTCATGGTCAGGAAGGGGCTGCTGCAAGGATGAAATGAGACGATACACGCAATAAGCCCAGCGCGCCCGCACCGCTTCAATCTACCTGAGCTCCGATTTGTCTCCCTCCTATTTGTCCGTGAGCTTCTGAGAGGTGCGGAGCTTTCCTCTTCCTTTCACATTCACAGCATATCTGAATGCTAGCACACACAGGAGCTACCCATAAGGGATGCAAGAATGAATGGAAAATAAAGCTATCAGTCCAGCGACGTCTATGATATGGAAACCAGGCTTTCAAAGTAAAATCAGGCCACATAGTTTATGGGCATCCTAGAACTGAATTTATGAAAGCAGGTTTGCCTTGGAAAATCCAGGCTATGTGACTGCCAGAACTATCTTGAAAGAATCCAAATGCTCAACACTTAGACTGGTTACATAAACGAAAGCATTTAAACACGGGATTTTACATAATCATAACAGGAGACTTGTGTTGCTACCTCAGAGTCTGGGCAAAACACGAAGCAGAAAAACAGAGAAGTAAAGGTGCACGAAACCACTTCAGAGCTGTTTAAAGAGTGAAAATCAAAGACAACAGACTTATTCTGTGCCTATCTAACAGTACAGGGTAAGTCTCTGTATTTCTTTAAACTTATTTAGAATGTAAAGATAGCTAAATTTTTAAAAATAATAATAATCCTTCCAATGCCTGCACATAAGAAACAAGCTAAATGGAATGGAGACTCTGAAACTCTTAATTCCCTAAATAAGGACACAGAGAGAAGGCTCAATTTCTCCACTACTATAATTCTCTGAATAGATCAGTTTCCCAGTAAGAAAAAATCCACAATCAATTCTGATATTCTGTAAGTAGACTTTTAAGGACAAGTCATATTTTGTGGTCATGTCAGGAACCAGGAATAGTTTGGTTAAATTAACTATTCAAAGTTCTAAGTAAGTCTTCTCATATTGGTACAATTAAAAAATGAAATCTAAAAATGCACACATCTGTATACAAAGGCTGTTAGCAAGTTAGTTATTTTTTCATTTGCTTTTTCCCAAAGAGTTCTTTCCAAAATTAGATCCCACCTCAGAGAAAGGCAGAGTGAGAAAAAGAATGCCATACTTGCTCAAAATCCAGAGCATACTTTTTTTGCTTATATCAACTTATTTTATGCACAGCATATATATATATATATATACCTAGCTGCAGAATCATATCTATATACATCCATCAGAAAAAATTGTCATGAATCAATCTGTTCAGTCATCTTCATCAAAGCCAATAAAATAATACCAGCAATCTCATCTTCAAATAACCCAGGTCATGATAACCATTTAACTTGACTGCTTGATGCTTCCTGCCTTCCAGATTCTTTACATCAGCTTAAGGAAAGGAGAAAGGTAAAAAGCATCAGGGTAAATTTACTCTAGGGTTGTCTCTTCAAGAAAAGCAAAGAAATCCTTATCTCTGAATATAGTTCCAATAAATGAAGAGATAAACTTCCTTAGGAGCATGGTACAACCGTCTAGTCTAACGCAATTTAACATTTTAAAACTACTCATCATAAATACATTTGTCTTAAGAGCAGTCTGTCAACAGGCAGTTCAAACCGTTAACTACAGGGCCCCAAGTCGTTAGCAGAATTAGCATGGAAATTCCACAGAGGCAATGACTGTGTGTTCTAAGTGTTTTACACAACACCCAGTACAAGGAAGCTTATTAAAAATCTATGATGTTTCATAAAAATAAAAAGCCAAACAAAAGTCTTTATTATTCAACTTGGCTCTTATGGCTCCTATAAACCACTGATCAGTATCTGCTTCTCCAGGCACAAGGTAAGAAATCAAAAACAAATTCCATTCTGATGAGAAATTCTCTCTCTTCTCCACCCAAGAAATCTGTTTCATTTTTGTGTCAGGAAGAAACAGTCAGGCCACCAGCCGATTGCGACACGTAGGTGGTCGGGGTGTCCAACCCCGGCCGTCACACACCGTTTACCCAGCAGAAACTCCACCTGCCACACCCTTCGTTCTTACCTTTTCCATTCTGCCATGTAGAATACCAAGATAATGTGAGGAAGGACATGACAAATGCTAAAACAGTGGCCACAGTTCCATTTCGGAGCCTCATCTCATTTCACCATCACACTGGTTCATACGTGGACGATGATAACCAGGACTGTGTTCTTTGTATCCTGAAGTCAAGGAAACCCAGTCCTCTGGGCTCTCAGCCAACGGAAACAATCAATGAGAGAGGTCCATCTCCAGAGCTCTGCAGGACAGGCAGGATCACTCACCAGGGCTACCCCAGACTATCTTCGTGGGCTTCATATGTTTGGCGCTCAAGCTTGCTTCTTCCTATTCAGGCGAAAAACAGAACGAAAAACTGGCTCAGTGATACAAAACATTGGCTTCTTCGTTTCTTATCTACCATTCCAAGCAGACCTTTGGCAGGACTGAAACTGTATCTGTCACAAGCATAACACACAGCTAAACTATTCGTTTAATATACTAGAATCATCTGGTCCTTCTCTTCCAGGAAACAAAACTTCAAATTATATTCCCTCCCAACTGGTTTTGTCCTGTCAGTGAAAAAAAGGTATGGTTACTTATTTAAAGGGGGCAATTTTGGACTCTAAACGAATAATAGGCCACAGATTCCAGGCTGAGAACCCTAATGATCACACAATGACTCCAGAGTAACATAATTTTCACTCTCCCCAGTTTGCCTATTGCATAATAATAGGGAATGTTTAAAACATTTTAAGAAAAGTGACAGACTATGACATAGAAAGGTCAAAAGACCAGGGTCCCAGACAAACGCAGCTCCCGCCATTCCTTGCCCCTTGTCTAGGCCTTGTGAGTTCATCCATTTTATAAAATGTGCCTACAATCCACCTTGTTCCCTCTTTCACATACCATCACAAATAATAAAAAGGTAACAGTTATTTTTGCTATTTACCAACATCATAAAATAAATCCAGTATCCCCAGTGATAAGCCTACTCCCGGGGTGTAAAGTGGGACTATTTAGGTGCTTAAAAAATGCAGCAACCCAACAGGGATGCTGTCTGGCCCAGGACCCCCACTTCACGGTGCGTGAACGTGGGAACTCCACGAGATCACCACCCAGCTAACAAAGCTGGTGAGAAAACGGAGGGGAACGAGGTAAACAGAAGTACCTAAGCACAGAGCCCAGTGCAGAGGTTCTCAAAGAATGTTAAGTGTGTTAAGCTCCCAAGCAAAACAGCACAACTCAGCCAGCCTCAGGCTGGTCCTGTCCTCTGGGAGTGCCAGATTTCTGGTGGTCTCGAGAGCACCCCCAGAATCCCTCGGCATACACTAAGTGACACTCCAGTGGGGTGTGTTAATGCACCTCCAAACATGCCTAACGAGCCCAAGGCACACAGAGCCTGGCTGAACAGAGCAGCCCTTGGTAGGCAATTCCAAAACTACCACCTCAGCCACTTCTTCAAACTGAAAATCACCAGAATCTCCACTAGGGAAGAAAGATCACAAGGACATAGCACCAATAAGAACAACAGCCACCACCACTCCTCAGCGCTTCCTGGGGCCTGGGTCCCTTGTATCCTTTAAACCTTCCCAACATCCCAGGACACAGGTATTATTAAGCCTCTCTTACACACAAGGAAGCTGAACCCTGGAGAGAACCCTAACTTGCACAACCCCAAAGTACAAGCTCTTATCCACTGTCCTTTGCCCCTGGAGAGAAGTGCCAGGGAATCTCGGGATAAACTGGTGTTACACACTTAAAACACTAGTAATTGTGCAAAGTGTACATTGTAATGTGAATTGAAACAATATAAATGTGTTCTATAACAAAGTTGGATCTATCATACAATAAGTTGCAAAATTCAGAGGAATTCTCGAAGTTGAAACACACAAGTTTAAAGACATTTCTCACTTCCTGCAGCCTCAGGCTTCCCGGTTAACTCTCCTGGGCCAGCTCTAACTCTGGCCAAACATTCTAGAAGCGCTGAACCCTACTACATTGCTTCCTCTTTCTACCTGAATACAAGGAGCCCCGAAGATATGCTCACCTGTAAGTTATCATGGTTTTCTAAGACCAAACTGATTCGCCTTCTATGGGTAATAACACTCAAGACAAGTTAACATCAAACATGCCCACCTCTACAGTTTAGAATTAAAAATCTTCATGGCAAAATCCTATAATTTTAACTAAATTCCATAAAGTGCCTAATATCATGTCTTACAGCAAAAAGCACCCAATAATGAGTTTTGATTATAAAACAGAGATAACTCATGGAAATTATACGACTTGGAGTTTTAATCCTGGTGTGTTTTTTATAAAAATGCTTTTAAATTTTCTGTTGCTACTTTACTTCAGGAAGGACTATGTTCTAATAAAAGATTTAAAACGTACACAGGTTATTAGAGTAAACGTGCAATAACAAAAAAGTCAGCACAGCATGACAAAATAAAGAATATTTTAAAATACAGCCTTATTAATTACAAATAAAGCCTAAATGATTGAATTCAGTATCAACAGAGATAAATAAATGACACATAAATGAACTCTAAAATTGAAGTAGCCTATAGATCTACTACTCATAATACATGAAAAACATAAAGAATATTAAATATTGGATCCAGGAGATGATTAAGCTCAGGTTTGAAGAAGACAGAAGCCGAATGAATCCTACTAACAAATAAGACCTGAAGAATGCAATCATACATTTTTAATTAGGGTTTCCAAGCTAATGAAGGCTAACTGCACAGCACACATGAAGTCTCCAGAGAAAAACAAAAATCATGATTTATATGCTCTTAAACCCCGAGAGGCTTGCAAAACACAGCCAAGAGCCCTAAAGCAAGGGACAAAGGAACCCATATTTTTACCAGTGCCCGCATCTGCAAAAATTTTAATCTAACACTTTAATACTCTTGGGGACTATCCCTTAACACAAGTGAATGTTTAAAAACAATTTTAAAAAAGGGTGTCTGAAACTCCTAGTCATCTCCATCCTGCCAAAGACGAATGGGACTTTCAACACTGGTTCTCAGACTGAAAAATCCGTTTTGTTCCCAGTCCTTTAAGGACTGCAGTCCTATATTTTATCAGTGGGAGCGAAACCTTTATTTCATTGCAAACATACTCTGAAATATTCGCTATGCTCCATGGCTGAGGACCCTTGGCTGAACATTTGCCGTTTGCCCCCAGACGAGCGTGAAAAGCCCGATCCTGAGATCCTTTCACGGATATATAACTTTATTCACAATTATCTTAAAATTCTTTTTTTAAACCGACTAAAGGAGTGCATTGTTCTTTAACACAGCTTACATAATTCCACTGCCCAGTGCGTTTTCTGATTTAAACTTGTGGGTTAAAGAAATCTATGCCACTGACAACCTGTTAATAGAAAGATTTTTTCAAACATCTGGATAAATATAAACCACGAGAAGCGTATTATTTAGTCTAAACTGAGGTTCCGAATTCAAACGAACGACTTGACCCTTCATTTCTCACGGAATCGGTAAGACAGCAGCAGCACCGGGGCAGCCTCGGTGGAGCCCTCGCGACGCGGCCGCGGCCAACCGGGCGGCGGGGGCAGCGCAGCGGCGAGGGGTCCGCCCGCCGGCTCGCCCCGCAGACGCCCCCCGGGAGCCCGGCCGCGCGGGGGCCCCACCTGCCCGGCCGCCGACGCGGGCCCTCCGCCCCCGGCCCCGCGTCCGCACTCCGCTCCACTCCGCCCCGAAGTCCACGAGCCCGCCGCGCAGGGGAGGCGCCGAGGCCGCCAGGGCGGTCCGCGCCACCGCCCCCGAGGCCCGCGCCCGCCCCGCGTCAGCCCCTTGCCGGAGGGGGGCGCGCGAGCTCCCGGCCGGGCCGAGGCGCCCGCGGCCTCCGGTACCAGCAGGTGGATGTCCGCGCCCCCGCGCCGCCGCCCCGCGCCCAGCCCGCGGCCCCCACCCGGCCGCCCGCGCGCCGCCGCCACGCGCCCCTCACCCGCCGCGTGCGCCGCTGGATGTGGCGCGGGCCGCCACCGAAGCTGCCGTGGCCGCCGCCGCCGCCCCGCCCCGGCCCCGCCCCGCCCGCTACCCCCCGCCAGCCATTGGCCGCCGGCGGCCGCGCGCGCGTGCCCGTGCGCCCCCCGGCAGGCCGAGCGGTGGCGTCCGCGGCCTGTGGCTCCGGGGCGCCGCCTCGCAGCCGCTAAGTCTCGTGAGAGCGCTGCTCCCCGCCGGGCGGGCGGCTCGGGTCCTCGCCCCGGCGCGCGCCGCTGTGACGGCCCCTCCCCGCCCCGGCGGGCCCGGCGCCTCCCCCACGGTCGAGGCCGTCGCGACAAACCCCCGCTTCCCCACGAGGAGCCCGGGCTCGGGGACCGGGGCTGACTGCAGCCGCCGGGAAGGAGAAACAGAGCGAGGGTCTGAGGATTTAGCGGGCCGCGGCGGTGCTCGGTCCCTGGGTTTTCCTCTCGCCCCTTCCTCCTGAGCCCCGGGTCCTAATCCATCAGTGTGTCGGCAGGTTTGAGGTTCAGAACCAAACAGGTGGGCCCGGGTGGGGGCTGCCCCGTCTGCTCGTGTGGGATGCACTGGGGCTTCCCATGTGTGGGAGCCCCTGGCCCCCGAGGGTCTTGAGAACTGCACACAGCAGCTTGCGTGACCCAGGACAGCTGTGTGACCTGTTCTCCTTGTAACATCAGATGCTAACTGTAATCTGTACCCCAGACTACCTCCTCCCTGAGACACTGTTATCTCTATAATCCTCCTCTCCTCCCTGTCGATTACAATCACCCCTCCCTATGTTGCATGACCCACTCCCTGCCTTATGCTCTCACACCCACTGGAATGTCGAGCCCTTTTAACCAGCTTATTCAGCCCCTCAATGTGCAGACTAGTTCCATGTTGTGCTCTGAACATGCCGCCATTCAGAGAAGCTCCTGATTTCAGGGCAACGTGGCTCGACTTCCCCACCCTTTGGATAAACCCTATAATAAAAGCTCACGTCTCAGAACGTGTCCGGTGCTTTCTTTAGTCCTTTGGCAACAAAAGCCCTCTTGGGCGGTGACACCGCAATAGCCACCCTTGGGCGCTTCCTCTTTGGGGTACATACCATATTCCAGGCCTGGTGCCAAGAGCTTCAATTGCATCATCTCATTGAATCCCCATTTTTCAGCTCAGAGAGGTTAAACTGCTTACGCAAGTCACACAGCAGCTACATGGTAGACCCGGCTCCAGACATAAGGAACAGGTGATCTTTACCACTGCAGTGACCTTACATCAACCTGCAAGGTAATATTTACAGAGAACTGGGGGCCAAACATCAAGGGAGACACCCTTGTCCCTGCCAAGCCCCAGAAGTCATAAATAGCTTATTTTTAGAAAAGAGGAATTCAAAGTTTCAAAACTCTTAAAAGACAGACATCAGTCAGAATACTCCCCCCACCTCAGCAAAATCCCTTTATTTTTGCCTCAAGATAACAGTAAGTAATAATTAGTTAGCTATGACATACACAGGTTTCTCAGGTCTCCCTGAGATTTCTCTCACTGAGCGTCAAACTGTTTCAAGTGTCCAGGAAGCTCCTTGCCGGGGCCATCTCCTCCTGTGGACCCCACCAGTCAGATGCCCTGTGTTACCTGATAAAGACATGACCAAGCAGCAAGGTGGCAACAGATTTCCTGACCAGAGGTAAGCAGAAAAGACCGGGACCATTCCGGGATACTTAGATATATCCTGACGAGAACATCCTTGGGAATGAATAATCCTAGGCCTTGCTATGCAGTGCTCTTAAGGGCAGACAAGCAAACTACCCTGTCCACAGATGAAGAAAGCACTGCCTTTTGCCAAATGGTGGAGAAAACCCCCAAGCCATTTCCACAGGATTGGCTGAAAGACCTGAGAGAACAGGTAGCTATTATCCTCATTTTGTAGAGGAAGAAACTGAGGCTCTGAGAGATGAATTCAGCAGACACAAAGAGTAACAGAGAACTAATAAACGATGGAACCAGAATTCAATCCCAGGTCTGTTTCTGGAGCCCCTACCTCCCTGCTGGAATCCTTAGCAATTGACAAAATTTTGTTGAGTGCACAAATATTTTTTAAAATGTGTTTCACTCCAATTTTTTTTCTGGTGAGGAAAGGAAATGAAAGCACTCAGTTTCATTCTACAAGCAGAGACACATGTCAGAGAGGAAAGAAAAATGGGGAAGGACAGCCTCAGTTATGGATTCGACGGGCTTATTCAGGAAGATGGCAGGAACTCCCCCTGGACATTGGCTCGCGGTGGAGCTCATGGCAGAGCTCGTGGCAGAAGACAAAAAGCAAAGAGAAAAAACAAAACTGCTTTCCTTCTGGGGCCTTTGTGACAGTGTCTCGCTGCTCCAGCTGCCAGCAGAAGGGCAGATTTTAGAAGAAATCCAGTATACAGCTGAACTTGTCACTACCATTCACATTCTGGCCCGGGAAGGCCTAGATTTCAGTTGGTTGTCCTAGAAATTGGAATGGCACGGAATACATGCTTCCAAGGGATGGCAAGAATGAGTTGGTGAATTCCCCTAACTTGGCAAAGTACTTGAGCCTGGGTTTTCCAACTACATCCATGGTGTCTTTTCCAAGAAACAATAAAGGCAGGCAACCTGAACCCCACCAAGTCACCTCCTACTTCTACTCATGGGTCTCCTTCTTCTACTCATCCGTTTCTGCTTCTTCTCTACTTGTGCAGTTTCTCCTTTTGCCTTTTTCCGGCCCTGGCTCGACAGTCAGTGGAACTGGGGGAATTCCTTGGCCAAGAAGTTTTTCCGCCTTTGGTTTCACTGTTCTGTATTCTGTCCCCAGCAAAGCTGCTGGGTGCTGACAGCTCTTCCTCCAGGTCGCTATTGCACAAGCATTTCTGTGCCAAGGCAGTGGGTGCCTGCCCGCGGGGTGCTTGCAGGCTGGTGGGAGAAGTGGGTAAGTGATGAAACCACAAGACAGTGAATGCTACAGCCTTCGTGTGCTGGGGCAGCAGGTGGGATGGGATTCTCAGGGCAGAGATGGCTTCCTGGAGGTGACGTGAGCTAAATGCAGAGCAGACACAGGAAGCCAATCTTTTCCTTTTATCTCCTTGATGGTGAGTGCTGGTGGGTGGGGGCCCATTTGCTTCCAAGAAATCAAGCATGAGATCTCTAGTTGTCTTTTCTACCCCATCCCTCTCCAGGCATTTCAATTCAGACTTGCATCATTCTTGAGTGTTTATAAATGTCGTGATTCTTGTCGTTTGGCTACTAGCTCGAATGGGATCTTTCTGTAATCCAAAGGCTTCGAGAGGAATCATATCTGGAGGTTCTCCCTAACTTCTAAAAACGGTGTGTCTAGAAGTAGTAGGGTTTTTTTTCGTTTTAGTTGATTTGGTGCACACTGTCGCTTTAGGCCGGAAGCTGTAACAGCCCCAGGATCAGGGTAAGCAGTAAGAGCCTACTTATGCTTGGCTAGCGGCACAGAGTCTCAGGCACAACTGTGCAAACTGTTTGTTGTATAATCAAACAGGACGCATTAGGCTAAAAAATTAATGAGCAATAATTCAAATGGAACCAACCACTGCTGCCCAAAAAATATTTAATATTTCCCTTTAGATGAACATGGAGGTCCATCAAGATGGTCAGCAGAGAGCTAAAAAATGTTTATTTTTAATTTCTTTTCTTCCTCTCACAGTCCCTGATTATCCAAGAGAACCCTTAAAAGAAGCCTGTCCTATTCCTTCCCACTCACATTCTTGGGGTAGATATACCGATCAGGTTATTCAGACAAAAGTTGGGATTGTGTGGCTACGTTATGGAATTATAAGACCGAAGTGTTGTTATCAGTGGTGCGTACATAGGTGCACGAGGGAATGGCTAAAAATTTTCAGGAAAACCCCCAAACAAAAGCAAATTCAACCATCTTACTGGGAAGAGGCTCCCTCCTATGCTGGCAATGTCTCGTGGCAGCAAAAATCTCTGCCAAGATTGCTTAGCAAGCTTGGGGGGACCACTTTTCCCTTGTAATGATTTAACCACACCATTAAAGCCAGCTCGCTTGTTTTATTATATTTTAGGTATACTCAGAAGGCCCAGTGGAAGAGAATTACATGACAGATCATTTCAGGGCTTTAGGTTTTCTTTTCTTTTCTCTTTCTTCCTCCTCTGTGAATATGGTACTTGTAAACGATGCTGGATCAACAGCCCTGCTTCTGAAATCCATCACGCACAAAACTAATTCCAGCATCTCATCTGTGCTACTCTGTGAATGCATTTCAAATAGGCTGAAACCCGGTACTCAAAGCACACACCGAAGAGCATGACCCCCGAATATTGGGCCCTTTGGAGTTATGGGATCTGGAAAACAGAACTCTGCTTTCTTTTCATGGCCCTAGATGTTTCTTTACCCTCTTTTATAGTAATTGAACACATCAGCCAGGTCCAGTCAGAGGAAAGAAAGAAAGGGGGGTGGTGGGGGAAGAAAGAAAGAAAGTTAGATAGATAAAGAAAGAGAAAAAAGAAAAAGAGAAAAGGGGGAGAGGAGAGACAGAGAGAGAGAAAGCAAGAAAAGAAAGAAGGAAGAAAGGAAAGAAGAAGATGGAGGGCAGGGGGAGGAGGAAAGAATGAATTTTAGGTGTTTGGACAGGGAGAATATCATACGAGGGATTGGTTGCAAGTGTGCTGGAAAGACATGAAAATAAAAATGAAGAAAGGGGCTGAGGAGCAGAGAGAAGCAGGATGGTCACCTGAGAATCAGCAGCTGCCGCCTCTGGCTGCAGACCCTGGACTTGCATCTGCTGCTGCCCTATTGGAGAACTGTGGCTGCTGTTCTGGAACCTTGAAAAGGTGCCACCTCAGCCTGGGCTGCTGGAGTCGGGAACCTCCCCACGCCCTCCCTGTGCTGGTGCAGCTTTTGCCAAAGACCTCCGGCAAGGGCCCCATGTGCTGGAGGTGCTAATGGGAAGTTGCCCTCTTTCGTCTGCTTTCTGCTCTCCAGCCACCGCCTCCTACTGGCAGAGCCTGGGAAACGTAGCTCGCTAACTCCTAGCCCCAGCCCCACAGAGCAGGGTGTAGGAAGGCAGTGTGCGGGGCTGCAGGCAGTAGGCAGACAGCCAACCCAGTGTCAGAATAAACACACATGCGAGGCGTTCTTTAAACCAAACCAGAAGCTTGTCCTGGAAACATGATGGAAGAGAGAGCTGTAAGTCTGTCAAATCTTTCAGTTCAAGCAAGACTTATCCGGAACACACCTCTCGCATTCACTTTGCTCTCCATGGATATTGTTCGCTTGCCTCATGACAGCCATCATGGCGATCACACCAGCAAAGAGAGACGCTTCATCAGTGACGCTAGGTTGAGCCCTTATTATACGATCAGCAGCCTGAAAGGCCCAAAATTATACAATGTGGACTCGGCTCTCAGGGAGTTGGCAGCCTGGCGGAAGGAGCTCTCGAGACCCTGATCTCATGCCTGTGTCCCTCTAGAGCTGCCTTCCAGCCTCTGACCCTCAAGCCAAGCCTCAGCATCCTGAGCATCCTCCCATCCACGCAGTGGCACGTGCAGTTCCTTCTGGCACACTCACTCCCCTTCCCCACTTGCCACCCCACTTTGGCTAGCTAACAGCCTTTGAGACATGGCTTCACTTACCCCAAAGCCTAGAGGAAGGACCCACCATACTCTGTCCTGATCCTACTAGTGCATTTATCACGCTGTAACATCACCCCAGGTTTCCAAGCTGCTGTGCCACAAATAGTTGGGGGTAGGGCAGGTTTGGATGCTTTTTAGCCTTTGGAGTGGTCGGGTAGACAGGGGCAACTGGAACCTTCCAGGAACAAACAGCCCAGGATGCCATCATGAATATTATCATTTTCTCTGTGTTTTATTTAGAGGAAAGGGTTGAGCAGGATCCGGTATCATCATCATCTGCTGGCTTCCCTGCCTTACCCAGGCGCCATGCTGGAGGGCAGGCAAGTCTCCTTCATCTGTGTGTTCAATCACATGGGAGCCAGTCTGCAAATGTTCACTGACAGAATTAAGAAGGACTTTGTGGAAGAGGGTAGACATGGTCTGAGCCTGGAAGACTAGGTGTAGGTTTGGACGCATATAGGGAAGAAGAAGGGAGTAATGATCACAAGAGAAGGAGCACACACAGGGTCTCAAAGTGGGCCCTGCACGCTAGTGTCGCTAGCATCTGGGCACAATGGCCTGACCAAGATGGAGGTTGTGAAATGTGGCAGGCCACGGAAACCACAGGCGAGTTTGGACCCCAAGATCTGGTAAGAGGAAAGCACGGAAGATTTTTGATTAGAGAAGCAACATCACAACAACAGTTGGATAGGGGAGGCCTGATGCCATCGACATCAGCTAGAGGAATAATTTTACCCGAATGAGAAAAATGGGTCCTCTGAAAATCAGTCATCAAACAAGTATTTATGAGCAGCTCAGTCTATATTCCTTTACGAGAGGTGCTTAGCAAACATTTGCTCATTGCTTGGTTTTGCTTCCTAGTTTAAATTTCACATTGCTCTAGCATCAAAATCACAAAGCTTAAAGGAGAGTAGAGAAAGATAGTTCTCTTCAGTACATGACTGAATGTTCTAATATCAGTGTCTCCGATGCAATAGAAAATGCCATATCATTTGAGAAATGAACTGTAGTGAAAAGGTGCCTCTTCAGAGAAAAGAATCTTCCAGAATTCTGAGCACTCCTTCCATACAAAGAGTATGGGAAGATAGAAGCAGCTTAAAAATCGAGAATGTTCTCTGAATATAAAATACAAAATCAGAGTGCATGGAAGTACCAGTAAAACATGCTAAAAATAATATCCACAAAGTACATTGTAAAATTAATTTTTATAAGTTCCTCTTCCCAATTCTTTTTTGACAGCAGTTTGTTTTGCGTCCTGGACAGGTGCTTCCTGAGGGCATGCCCTGCAGACTGAACTGCCTTGGGAAGAGCCACGTGTGGATCTTCTGCTGGAAGGGAGAGGATGTCACCAAGCCCTTTCCGTGTTAGGCAGCAGGAGAACCCAGCAGGAGAACCGTTTTAAGAGAGGTGCACACAACCCAAACCCAGTGGAGTTACAGAAACAAAGGCCTCATTCTAGGACAACTCCAGTCTTGAGCCAACTGGGCTCCCATTTCTTCTCCTCTGGGCTGCCTGGCTTGACTCGTAGCCTTGAACCATCTTTGCACCAGCCAGCCCTGCTTTCCTCGGACTTTGACTACTTAGACCAACTGAGCAGTCGCTCCTTTCTTCATCACTGAGAACACTTTTGTTCCTGGTGGTTTGCCTCTTTGGCAAAAAAGGCTTTTTTGCCCACCAAACAAACTAAAATTATTGAATAATCATTTTCCTATTTCTTATTAACAAAATGATTAGATAGATAAATGATAGATGATAGATCGATGATAGATAGATGGGTAAACAGATAGATATCAGAAGTTCTGATTCATGAAAACGGGATGGCCGACCCAGGATGGCTGGCCATTTACAGGTTAGATGGGGCACCAGGATACAGGCTCCTAACGCTTGGATCCTGCTCCACTGGATGGAGGCCAACAGAACTCACCAGATCTCTTCTTTGGATGCCTTTGAAACACAGACATGTAGTCTCATTCAGTGTCGAGGGCAGGAGTAGAAAGTCAGAAGATGAAGAAGGCACAAGCCACTAAAGATGAAGCCAAAAGGTAGAGAGGAAAGTAGAAAGAAAAGAAGTGTCAACAAAAGGGTAAGAAGCAGCAGCTTGAGGAAGAAGCAGAGACAGAGGGGTTAAGGCCTAAGAAGGATAGTTGCTGCAGCTGCTTGGGGCTGAGCTGCTGGGGGACAATGGGTGTGGCTGCTGCTGGACGTGTCCTCCCGAGGCTGAAGGTTGAAGACCTGCTCGGCTGGAGACCCACCATCCCATGTGGCTGGCAGCAGAGTGGAAAATAGATGAGAGGGGTTGGGGACTTGAGAAGGGTGTGGGGTCTTCAGAAGAAGGCTTGATGATTTTTTATGAAGGACTCGGAATTCTCACAACATCACACACGCAGTTTCAAATGTAAACTCCAAAACCTTCTAGAATCGAAGACATGCACATGATTCTTTGAGTCCCTGCAGTTCATATTCTGTGCTCGGTGATTCTCACAGTGCCTACAGTTTATATTATGTTACCCATGAGTTGGTCTGATACTTGTTTTCACTTTGGAACTTGAGTTGAAGACAACTGACATGGATTGAAGGGATAGAGTGGCCAAGCTTCCGAGCCTTGAGAAGGCAGCCAGAGCTGAAATGGTGACTTACCAATACAGATTCCAAAATCATCACGTAAAGGACAAAAATGTTCTTCTTTCTCATGG
The DNA here is from genome assembly GCF_015220235.1 of Choloepus didactylus. NCBI lineage: Eukaryota > Metazoa > Chordata > Mammalia > Pilosa > Megalonychidae > Choloepus > Choloepus didactylus. Next base: position 73,813,940 of record NC_051323.1, on the reverse strand, counting down.
TGATGATAATCATCTTTCTGTTCCATTCATTTTACCAAACTCAAAACATCATAAAATGATGAGATCACACAGAAAAATTCTCATTTCAACATTCATTGGAACCTCCTATGTGCCATTATTTTTGGGTCAGTTTTCTAATTTTCTAAACTGAATCCTATCTCACTAGTCACATCTGTGTTGCTGTTCGGTAGTAACAGAGAGGGTGATGTTCAGAAGGATCGGAGAGTTGGACTCGGAAACTTCTAGCAGGATGTGGATTTGGCACCAGGGGCTTATGATGAAAAAATATATAAGAACTACTCCCAGCTAACGGAAAAAATAAATTGGAATTGTATTGGGAAAGTGCCCAGAAGAAATAGCCTCCAAAGAGAATTGGGTTTTTATTTTTAAAATCTGATATACTCTTATCAGAATATTTCACCCAGTTATCTAATGCTCTTTATATTTTATTGTTTCATTGTTCTCATCTAGAGAGTGTCTGTCAAATGTTTTTGTAATTATGAAAGCCCCCTCTGCCCAGCAACCCAAAATAATCCCTCCTTTCAAATGAAAGCCTCAGCCTTGCAGTGAAAGTGTCTTGTGCCAATTTCTTCATCTTCTAGACACTACAGGAAAAGCTATCATCCTTCTCCAAGCTCTAGAGGAAAAGCCTCTGCAGAGAAGACCAAATATTTAGGAAGCTTCTTCCTCATGAACTTTTGTGCTTGCCATAGTTGGTATTTGATGATATGTCATACTCCTTGCCTGTTAAGAGCCAGCAAATATTTACCAAGTGCACAAGCGCTGCGTGGCACCCATGACAGAACCTGGTTCGTCAATTTGTCTGCACTGCAGGTAAGGCCAGAGGGCAGCAAGAAATGGGGTTGTACAGAAGGATTGGGCGTTGGGGTCAGTTGCAGGGGAAGGGGGCTCCCGTGCAGCATAAGGAGCTTGAACTATGTTCAGTAGATAATGTGAAGTCCCTGGACACTTTTTGGAAATGACCTGGAGGCCAGGAGGCCCTTCTGGTGCAGTTGGAGAGGGAGGTGGGTCAGCTGCCCAAGAGCTAATCAGTCCCGTCTTGGGTGGCTGCAGGGACAGGTGAGAGGAGGAGGACACAGGTGGCACCAAGCTCAGGAGTCAGCGATGGGGCTGCTGGTGGCATCCCAAACCAAAGCCCAGACCACGGTGGAGAAGGTGCTGGGGAGGAAGGCTACTTGAGGGCCCGAGTTGTTAAGTCACATCATGGCTTTTTGGCAGGAGTGGGAAACGAGCTCAAGAACTTAAGAGAAAGGTCAGGCGGCACCAGTGGGAAGCCGAGGGATTAGGGGCGAATAGAAACTGGATCGCTGGTGACTGTCACATGAGCCGTTTCAGTGGACAGTCGGTGCTGGCTAAAGGCCATGACACTGTTTGTCAAGGATGGGTGGCTGGTGACACGTGAAGGCTGTGAACACGAGCTGTGCTTTTGTAGGGTGAGGGGAAGTCTTTCCAGTTTTGTTTTTAAGATAAGAAACATTTGGCATTAAGAAAACAAGGGTCTAACTGAGGAATCATGGTCTTCCCCATAACTGACTATGTCCTCCTGAGCATTCTCTTTGGGATTTTCCCGGCTCAGGAATTCCTAACCATTCCCTTTTCCTCTGCCATTTTCCTGTAATTGCAGATAAGAATAGCAAATCAAGCTACGGTTCCCCGAGTATCTACATTCTGCTAGACATCCCAGAGAGAACTTTGTACATATTAATTCATTCAATCCTCACAACAGCCCTGAAAGGCTGGGGCTCTCATTTTGGCTGTGTTACAGATGAGGAAACTGAGTCACCAAGAGGTTAGGTCACTTGCCCACCTTCATGCAGCTAGGAAGTAGCTGAGCTGGGACTTAGCCCCTGCACCCGGCTGTGTCCGTGTCCTTGTTCCCAATGCCAGCCACCCCCACCCACTACAAAGTGACAAAAGGAGTCCTAGGAGTTTTGCAGAAACTAAAAATAATCGTGAAAAACTTTCCAATATTCATTTTACAGATATACTGCCTTGTTTTCAAGAGTGGCACAAGCTAGTTTCAACATCACTGTCACTTAGAGCAAAGAGTTACTGTCGGACAACTAAAAAAGGGGTCGACGCCCTAAGCCTACACTTGAGAGCCCTGGGAATTAGAAGGGACCCTCAAGCCCCTCTGGTCAAGGTCTTTACAACCCTCCAGAGCAGTCGAGTGGGCTGGGCAGTGTCACATCACCAGCCAAGGGCCACCTGAGACGGGAACTGAAAATCCTAAGTCTTTCCGCTGTACCCGAGGGGTGGCTGGCAGAGGGAATGGGCACTGGGATGAGAAAGGAGAGAAGTGGCTGCACCCTGGAACCCGGTTCAGAGTGAGGGCTGTGTGGCACTGACCTCCCCACCAGCCGTGGCCAATTCAAGCCTTTTCCGGCGGGGTTGCCCTGAGTTTGCTTTTTCCTTTCAGCCATTCAGCACAACTCTAATTTCTCTCTCTCTCCTCTCTCTCATCTCTCTCTCTCCTCTCCTCTCTCTCTCTCTCTCTCTCTCTGGATCTTATAGTATCTACTCCTAGAAGGAAGTGTTGCTGAGCATTGGCACGGGAGTTCTTACTTAAATAGTCGATACATACATGACTCAATGACTGATTTCTTTGCACACTCAACAAGCCAAGAAGTAGCTCTACAGATCTCTGCTTGGTCTAAGCAAGTAGAACCCGCTTGAATCCCACAGAAGGAAAACTCGTGGTCTATACCAGTGACATGAACTGGGCAGTGTTGGCACCAGTCCTTTTTAAGATTTGTCTGTTTCTTTCTAAAACTGAAGTTCCCAATGTATGAGCTGCCGTTGGTAACTTTCGCCTTTTCATGGCATTTCATCTTGCTGCCAACAGGGATGCGGTAATGTGAAAACACTAAATGTGTGTCTCTTGCAAAAATAACTTTCCACATACACAAAAAAACTTACTGTGCAAGCACGCTGCTCCCTAAATGGCCCTACACATAGGCCAAGAAACAAAAAGCACATTTTGCAATATAACCGCCTCTTCCCAAACTGGCGGAGCTTTCTGGATGGTGCTGAATGTGGTAAGCAGTGGAGGGAGATGTTATTTCCATCAGAAGTCTTCTTTTGCGTCCAGCTAGGAAGTGTACTACATTTTGAGGCCATTCTATTGGTATAATGGAGTGGTCAGATGCAAAAATACCTTTCCTGGTGATTCTCTGATGTCAGAGCATTAGTACTTCATTATGGCTGGTTACTTTAGTTCAAGGGTTTTCTCTTTATTAGAGAGTGAATTCTTCTGGAAAGGACATTGCCTCACACTCAGGTGTGAGGGTGGGGGGAGGGGCGAGAGGCAGGGTAAGGACATTTCCAGCTCAAGCCCAAAGTTAAATGACAACTGAGCTTGAGCCCCAAGTCGGAGAGGCAGTAGGGAGTGGTGGGGACTGGGGAGAACTGGAGTGCCCCCAGCTTGTCCAATGGTTGCCACATGGGGATGGAGGCCCCAGCATAGCCAGATCTGCTTTTTCAGAAGAAACTAGAATTCTATTTTAATGTTAATGCTCTCCTTTAAAAATAGCAGGAGAAACAAACAGAACACATTTTCTAGCCGTGTTTGGCTTGTGGACCTTGGCTTCCAATGTGTATACAACCTTCTTAGTCATTACTGTCTTCATGAAAATCAATGGATCTGATCCTTAGACCCAGTTTGAATCCCAGACTTTCCATTCAATGTGTGTTATATATTAACATCTTGTATATATTATAATAATACATGTGATCTATATTAATATATGATCTGATGCTCTTTACATGCTTAAGAGTGGGCGAAGGATGGATAGTAAAGAGTGCTGCGTGCCAGGAAGGAGCCTGGGCAGCCACATGGCAGGGGCTGGATGCTGGGGCAGGGGGTGGCTCTCCCCCACATGCTTTGTGGCCAAGGCATACCCCAGCCCGGACCCGTCCAGACCCAGTGTTCAGTTCAATAAAAGTAGGTTATAGCCGGTATGTAAAATGCAAGCCTGACTTCGTAAAAAGAAAAGGTATAGGTGAGCAAGTATGCAAGAATGGAAAATATGACATGCAGATTACCCCACAATGTGGGTGGGGATGACAGGAGAGTTCCATCTTCATCTCTGTGCTCCCCCCACGAACAGTGTGTGTTTTTTCTGCCCCCATGCCCTCCCGTGAGTCTGTCTGGAAGTCAGCCGGGGTTTCTGGCCCCCCTCGGCCCCTCGCAGCCCCTCTCTGATGCCCCGTCCGTGCTGTGCACTGTGCCTTACTCTGAGCACCTCCCTGTTTTGAGCCTGCGGCTCCCTCCTTGTTTCCCCTCGTTCTGTGTCATCCCCCCCACCCGACATGGAACCCAGAGAAGGCTGCGCTGGTTTGGAGCTGAATGTGCCCCAGGAAAACATGTTCTTAAACTGAATCCACTCCTGGCAGTGTGGCCCAGGGTCAGGAGGACCTTTTGACAAGGTTACTTCAGCTACTTGTGGCCCACCTCGGTCAGCTCCATCCATCCTCTTCCTGGAGTCTTTGTAAGTGGAGTGAAATTCCAACCGAGCGAGAGGGCCAGCCACGGGAACCTGGAAAAGAAGGGAGAGGACAGGAGACGCCACCATGGCCTTGCACTGACAGAGGAGCCAAGGATCGCCGGCAGCCAGCCCCAGAAAGCCACAGTCTTTGGGGAGAAAGTCGTAATTTGGGCTTTCTTTTAGCCTCAAAACCATAAGCTAATAAATTCCCATTGTTGAAGCCGACCCGTTGCGTAGTATTTGTTGAGCAGCCCAGGAAACTGAAACAGGGGCTCCCTCCCAGTTAACACCCGGGGCTGGTTCCCATCCCTTCTCCCCTCCAAAACCAAACTCATCATCCTCTTCCTCCAAAGTACACCTCCTCCTCCTGACGGCCCCATTTTGGGTACAGCCTCCTCTCGCTCATAAGAAGTGAAGCTCAGATCTCAGGCTCAGTCTTTTTCTCCGCCTTTCTCTCCCTCCTTTCTGGTCTTCAGGTCAGCTGCCAGTTCCTCTGCGTGCCTTTCACCAGCTGTCTTGGGTACACGCATTTTGTCCTTTCTCCTGTTTCCTCACTGGGAGATGCAGCCTTTTGGTAAAACATTCAGAAACCCCTCAATCTAGCTTAAACCAGAAAAGGGCTTCGTGAGGGACTGAAACTGGGAACCAGCACAGACAACTGGAACCATCCAGCAATTAGGAATAATGCTTTCTTGGACAGAAGGTTGGAGTATGGGGTGGGGGCAGGGGGAGCCCTAGATTGTCAGGATGAGTCCCCAACTCCTAAGCCTGGTGCTCAAGGCCTGGCATTGGGGTGCAGTTTTCTACCTCCCCAAAATTACCTCGTGTATATTTTTTCTGAAAAACTCTGTGAACATTCCTGCTTCTCTTTCCTTATATCATTCAGAAAAATGTGATTTAAAGGGCCTAATGAAATAAAAAGAGCCAAGGGAAAAAATATGCCTCTTAAGCAGAAGACCTCTTTTTGATAAGACCTATGTAAAAATGAGACTCAGGTGTGTCTTTATCTTTTTAGAAAACAAATTATCTTTTATTTAAAATTAGATGGTATGACATAGAAGTTTCTCTGTACCTCAACTATATTCTGAAGAAGATCTAGGAGTGGGAAGGGAACTCTTTCTAAAGGGCATCTGTTGTTTTTCTGTTTCCCAAGCACCCTTGTGACAGAAACAGATAGTTGCCTATCCAATATCAACTCTCTATTCTTCTTTACTAATAAAGTCCTGATTTTTTAGGGAATGGCAATGTGCCCAACTAAGTAAATACATTTCCCTGTCTCCCTTGCAGATACGGGTGACAATATGATGAAATTCCTGCCATGGAGAGTTAAGCAGAAATTGTTGGGTGAGGCTTTTACTTTCTCTCTTCCTCCTTCCTGTTGTGTGGAATGTGGACCTGATGAGTGGAGCTTCAGCAGTTGTTTTATAACTATAAGGCTAAAGGTCTTGGAGCTGAGGACTAGGAAAAGCATGGGTCCCTAATGCTTTTTGAAACTGCCATACCAGCACTGAGCTGCCTTAACTTCAGTTTTTTCATTGTTATGCAGGAGAAAAATAAAATACCTAATTAATATTTCCCAGCTTTGGCTGTCTATTGACTCACCAGAGAAGTTTTAAATATTATTGCAACCTGGATCTCACCCCCAAGAAATTCTGATGTAATTGGTATGGAGGCAAGGGTGGACTCAGTATGTGATTTTTAAAAGCTTCCAGGTGATTCTAGAGTGCAGTGAACGTTGAGACTCACTACCCTCATTTGTTTAAGCCCCTCATTTTCCAGTGTCTGTTACTTGTTTCCCATATGCAACACTTCCCAGATACAATCTTTGTTCTAGTTTGCTAATGCTGCTGGAATGCAAAACACCAGAAATGGATTGGCATTTATAAAAGGGGGTTTATTTGGTTACACAGTTACAGTCTTAGGACCATAAAGTATCCAAGGTAAGTCATCAACTATCAGGTACTTTCACTGGAGGATGGCCAATGGTGTTCGGAAAACCTCTGTTAGCTGGGAAGGCACGTGGCTGGTGTCTGCTCCAAAGTTCTGGTTTCAAAATGGTTTTCTCCCACAATGTTCCTCTCTAGGCTGCAGTTCTTCCAAAATGTCACTCTTAGCTGCTCTTGGGGCGTCTGTCCTCTCTTAGTTTCTCTGGAGCAAAAGTCTGCGTTCAACGGCCATCTTCAAACGGTCTCTCATCTGCAGCTCCTCTTCTCAGCTCCTGTGCATTCTTCAAGGTGTCCCTCTTGGCTGTAGCAGCTTGCTCCTTCTGTCAGATCTTATATAGTGCTCCAGTAATTTAATTCAGACCCACCCTGAATGGGCAGACCAACACCTCCATGGAAATTATCTAATCAGAGTCATCACCCACAGTTGGGTGGGGCACATCTCCATGGAAACACTCAAAGAATTACAATCTAATTAACACTGATAGGTCTGGCCACACAAGATTACATCAAAGATAATGGTGTTTGGGGGACATAACGCATTCAAATTGGCACAATCTTCTTTTGCTGGGGAATTACCCACTCTCAGCCAATTGCTGTGGTTCTAACTAATAATCAGGAGGTATGTCAGGGGCACAAAAGATACCACATAGAATTAAACCAAGTGGTGGATGTATGACTAATCAAGGCCGGTAATACAATAACGTTAGAAACAATCATAGAGGAAAAATTTTATGACCCTAAGGCAAAGATAAAAATCACTAACCATAAAAGAAAGAATGGAAAGGTAGGGCTACATTAAAATAGAAATTTCTCATCACCAAAAGATGCTAAGAGATTGAAAAAGAGGGCTATGAGTGGGAGATTTTTGCAATCCATAAATCCAACAAAGGACTTATATCAATAGACAAAAGGTCAGTACATTTGAGCCAGCGCGTCACAAAATGCAATAGCCAAATGCCCAATAAACATGTGAAAAAGGTGCTCAATTTTCCTTTGCATTAAGAAAATGCGAATAAAAACTATAATGTGATATCACTACACACCCACTGTATAATGATGTAGATTGGCTAAAATGAAAAAGAATGTCAATAGCAAATTTTGGTGAGAATCTGGAGTAACTGGAAATCTCATACACTGCTGATGGGAGAGTAATTAATACAACCACTCTGGAAAACTGTTTGGCAAAATCTATAAAGTGTATGTGAATATGTAAATATATGAATATTCTGTGACGTGGGAATTCCACTTCTAGGTATTGCCAACAGAAATGCATCTCTATGTTTACTAGAAGTCAGGTACAAAAATTTCCAAGCTGGGAAACTATCCAAATACCCATCATCAATACAATGAAAAAATACATTGCAATTTAGTAATACAATGGAAAAACACACAGCTAAGAAAAGGAATGAAATATACTCAAGCACATGGATGAATCTTGCAAACATAATATTGAGAAAAAAAAAAAAAAAGCCAGACACATTGCATTTATATCAAATGCCAAATCAGGTCAAACTAATCCATGGAGTCAGAACTCTGGAGAGCGGTTACCCTTGCAGGGGCGCAGTGACTGGGGGCGGGGGGTGGGGGCAAAGGGGCTTCTGGAAACTTCTGCTTCTCGATCCTATTGCTGGTTCCATGAATGAATTCAGTTTATGGAAACCCATTGCATGTAGGCTTGTGATCTGTACCCTATTCTGCATGTATGTGTGTATGTCTATTTCGATGAAAAGTTGATTACAAGTCAAAAAAGATTCGTCCAAGTTCCTGCTGTCAGTTGGCGGAGCTGGGGATTCCGTCACAGACAGTCTGGCTCCAGGGTCTGCGCTCTTAACCCTGAGGCCAAGCGGCCCTCGTCTCTCCGTGTTGTCTGATCTGTATGTGCCCACGTGGAAGAGATCCCAGAGGGCAGAGAAGGTCAAGGGACGGACCAGACTGTGGTATAATTCCATCCACGTAAAAGAAAACAGGTAATGGACATACGTGGATATTCACCAGCTCACTTCTGCGAGGATGTGCAAATGAGGAACAGTAGCTAATAGAAGGAGAAATCGGGAACAGAGACCAGGGCTGGGGACAGGAAACGTTTTACTTTCCACTCTTTACCCTTCTGTGCAGTTTGGATTTATGTGACTATGTGTTAATCTAAAGACAAAATACCTGGGAGCTGGTCAAATGATTAGAAAATGTTCTCGTTTTTAAAAAAAGGTTTAAAAGGGAAGAGATGAATGAAGAACTCCGTAGAATATAAGAATAAGGTAAGTTGGAAAAGGGTTTTGGGTCAAATTTACGATTTATGGGAATGAGTTTCAATAATGTTTAAAATAAAAGTTTGCTAAGGCAGTGGGCGAGGCAAGAAAAAAGACTGATGACAGAAAAACCTGCCCCCAGCTTTGGCTCCCACATCCAGCCCCCGAGTGAGCTCAGGCTTGGCACGTCCGTTTAAGGCCAGTTGACGTGGAACTGACAGTGACGATGGAAGAAAGAGGACACACAAATGCATGTATAATTTCTCTCTTCCTGCTGAATCAACAATTTCACTGGCCTGAAATGTCTCTCTCTCTCGAGTAATACTTCTCTCCAAGTTCTACTTTGTCTGATATTAATATAATCATACCAGCTTCCTTTTATTTTTTTTCCCACCCCTTTACTTTCAGCCTTTCTGTGTCATTATAGTTAAAGTATGCTTGTAAACAGCATGTAATTGCATATTAAAAAAAAACTGAATCTCATAATCTTTGCATTTAATTAAATTGTCTAGTCTGTTACATGTAATACATTTGCTAATTTTCTTTGGTTTGAGTCAACACCTTGCCTTTTGGTTTCTATCTGTACCATTCATCTTGTGTTCCTTTATTCTCCCTTCTTTTGGATGACTCAAGTATTTTTTATCATTATTATTCCATTGTCCTTCTCTCTTAGCTCTTTACTAATATATTATTTTATAATTCTTTTAGTGGCTACCCTAGAGATTACAGTTTGCATCTTTAACTTACAGTAGATTTAAAATTAGTTCTACTGCTTCCTGAATATAACAAGGGCCTTATAAAAGACGGCCTCCACGCACACACACACACTCTGTGCAATTCTCGTGACTTATGCAAACCCCACCAGACATTACGATCATTGCTGCTTTAAATTTCACATTTTTCCCTATTTACCCCTTTTTTGTTTGTTTTTACTTTTTCTGGTACGTTGAGTGTCTTGAATCGATCGAGTTGATTCTTTTCTGCTGTGCTTGGGGTCGGTCCAGAATGTTCCTGGGGCAGAGGCTCTTGGGCCCTGGGTGGCATCTCCAGCTGCTGCTCTTCCTGGAAATTTCCTTTCCTTGCCAGCTCCGTCTTCTCTACTCTTGGACTCTGAGCTCCTGGAACAGGGGCCGAGAGATAGCTGGGGGTCTACAAGTGCTCACCAAAGCGACGAAGGACTCAATGAAAGCGTTTCACTCAGGTGGCACTTCCGGAGCGGCTAAGGAGCGGGCACGAAGGAGGGTGACGCCTACGTAAAGACGTCCAGCCCTCACCTGGCCGCAGCACCACCTGTGAATGATCTCATGTCCTCCAATGACCTTGACTCTCTGCAGTTAAGAACTGTTGACCCAGCCCCCTGCTGACCCAACCAAGGCAAAATGATCCCCCAGAACTCTGACTAACGAAGGCAATTTAGCGTTGCATGTTAGAAGCCATCTTGTTATTTAAATCTAAATTTAGAGACAAAATTAAACTTTATAAACGGAGTCAGCAAAGGCTTCTGTTATAAAATAAGTACCTCTCCTGTGTCCAAATTTTACAGAATTTTATCGATGCGTCTATTAAAGAAGATAGTTTATGGAGTAAAGTGATGCTAAAAACAAGGATAAGCAACTTCATTAAGTAGGCAGACTAAAGAAAAAGGCCTCGTGGACTGTCTGTGTACATCGGGATTTCTTATTAAATAGAATTATCTGGATTCACTTCAGCAAAATGAGTCCCTGAATGCTTGGCTGTGACTTAGACATAACCACACCCCCCACCATAGAATTAATATGTGTTTAAAAAGGAAGTTTCTTTATATTTTTCACACATGGAAGTAAAGCGCTTAATTATTTGTGTATCTTTTCTTAGCCGCAATGATTAATGTCCTTTGTTTAGAGCTGTGTCTTACTTATTCAGAAACCAGGAATTGTATTTATGGATTATCTGGGACTTCCACTGCCTGCATTTTGGCCACCCTCCACAAGTTAGCATTTCCAGAAGAAAGAAAGAACAGTTGATTTCACTAAACCAATTTGATGACAAAGGAGGTAAGAACCACTGATTGAAATGAGGCTGTTATGTGGCCCGAGCCTCCTTTTTATGCTGTCAACATCTGCCAGGATCAACGCCTCATTAATTAGCACTTGCCTAATTCCGCGTGTGGACTGAGGGGTGCAGGGCGGGCTGAAGCTGAGCTTGTTCTATTTAACCAAGGTTTAGGGCATGAATTAATAGTGTAAATGGGAGATCAGGGGAATCGCAGATTTCCCTACAGAAGAAACAGCCTGTTTCCAAGAATTTCACAGTCACTCAGATGTATACAAATAACACAAGTTCTGTAAAAGAGGAGGTGAAGTAACCTCTTTTCGGGAACACTCTGCTCCTGGAGGTGGTGGCCTAGCTACTCACACTGAAGACATCCGGCCGAGGTCAGGAGTGGCCCGGAAGGCCTGGGTCAGGTAACAGCCTCTGTGCCATCTGAACTGCTTCCGGAAGCCTGAAAGCCATGTCCTCTCTGTAGAACTGGGGTACGCCCAGCACCGCCCCCACATTTCCTAAACCAGGAGCATCCCTTTGGACCCCTTCTCCAGCTCCACAGTGTCCCCTTCTCCAGCTGCTCCATGTCTTGGAATCCGAGCGGGGTGGACTAGGTCAGTGGCTACCTTCCCCTTGACTTGTGGTGGGGTTCAGCCAGAGGGGAGCTCCTGGCAGGAGATGAGGGAGAGGTCTAGCTAGTGCCCCCCTAGAGCCTTCGTCGTGGGGTGGCCCCTGACCTGTGGCAGCCTTCCACAAAGAGCACCTCACTGTTCTTCTCCGGGTATCCCAGGGATCCTCCGTGTCCAAGTTGCAGTAACTGCTTCTCCTTTGGGGCCCAGTCCCAGGGCACCCCCTGTTGTGGTTTCCCTATACACACCCACACTTTCTAAATAGTCCCTTTATGAAATCCTTCCTGAATTACTTTAACTTGAGGATGCTGTTTCCTCCTGGAACAATGGCTGACACAGAATATTGCATACAGTTTTTATATATTTATAGGGGTTTGACAATATTTATAGGAGGTTGACTATCAATTTGAAATAATACAATGTAAAAATACTGCTTTGAAATGATATGGATCTGTATTAGTTATCCACTGCTGCATAACAAAACACCTCAGAATGTAGAGGCACAAAACAATAAATGTTCATCATCCTCGCAGATGCTGTGGATCAGGAATTGAGAGCGGCTTACCTGGGTGAGGTGCTGGCTCGGTGACTCAGAAGGTCATCATCGACCGTTGGCTGAGGCTGCGATCAGCCAAAGGCTCGACTGTGTCTGAAGGATTGTCCCCAACGTGACTCAGTTATTCACAAATTGAGGCTGGTTATTCACAGGGAGCCTCAGTGCCTTCCCATGTGGATCTCTCCATGGGCTGCTTGAGCATCCTTATAACATGGCAGCTGGCTTCCCCCAGAGCAAGAGATCCAGGAGAGAACCAGGCGAAAGCTCTTCTTTTGATGGCATTGCCTCGGAAGTCACACAGCCTCACTGCTGCTCTATTCACTCGTGAATCAGCACAATGTCTGGCTAATATTCCAGTGGGGGTGGGGAGATCTTAAATCTTTTGAAGGAAGCAATGTGGAAGAATTTTTCACATCCTTTATAACCACCACAAATCCTCTATCGTATCCCCAAACTTAAAAGACTTAAAACAAACAAACAAAAAGACCCTGTATACGTCAGAGCTGGAGAACCAATAAATTGCTTACTGTGTTTATAGTAACAGCACAGGGCACTGCCCCCTTAGCTGATACTCGTCTAGTACAAATCACAAAAGTCTTTGGAAACATACCCCAGCGTCAAATGCAATTGCGAAATACTTGTTTACATTTTGCAGTACATGATATAACCTCACTGTAATAATTAAGACAACTTTGGTTGTGTGCGGGATACTGATCACGTGCTTCGACTTGGCGGGCCTGGGCTGGGGGACCTGATCAGCCCCTGGGGAGGGTGGTGGGCACGGGCGACAGCGCCCTCCACTGCCCCCCAGGCCTGGGAAAGTGAGGCCGGAGGCAGGCCCCATTTCCTCACCCAAAATACCACCGTAGGGGAGGCTTGCCGGAGGGAACCGCCTTTTCCCCACCCCCTTATCTTGCCCCTGACACTCCCCATTGCCAGAGCAACTCCCCCACCGTCAGTGCGCATGCGCAGTTACCAAAACTACTCCCGCCCCTTGTCATTCAACCTCCGCGCCCTCTCTGAACCAATCCAAGCCTTCGACCTCTACAGCTACCCCGCCCTCTAATCGCCCAATATAAGCTTGTGCTCTCGCCTAATAAAGCTCTCTTGGTTTCATCATCCCTCAAAGTACCGTGTCCTGCCTGTTCCTTCTCGCCGCCCTCCACACCTTGCACGCCCCCCCGCCGGGGACCTGGCCAAATCCCCCGCCTCGCCTTCGCCTCCGGGAAAGAGCCCCCGCTGCCGGTACCTTCAGAGCAAGCCTGGGAGCCTAGGATTTAGCTACCGGCCGCCACCCCCCCCCCCCAGTCGAATCAACTACGACCGCAACTGGCGCCCAACGTGGGGCACCTGCAATTAGACGTCCTCTCCACGCAGCGGTCCCGTGAAGCCACCCGCTCGCCCGGACGCCTCTCCAGCTCTCCTTCTCCTCGCCTGCAAGGTAAGGGCCGCCTCTCCCTCGCCGCTCCCGGAGCCGCCTCTCCCTCGCCGCTCCGCGTTAGGGGCCGCCTCTCCCTCGCTGCTCCGGAGCCGCTCCTCCCTTCCCTACTACCCATTCTTCCGTCTGCCTCTCGTCCTTTTCTTCTATGACCCCCATTCCTCCTAACGCTCTCCCTCCTCCCCTCCATTACTTTGCTGTAGTCCTTTGTATCTTTATTTCTTTGTTTGGCGCCGTGTACCTCTTTGCAACTGCCCCCCCAGACTGCTCCAAAATGGCGAGCTTCCTCCTTCTTCTTCCACTGAGGGGAGGAAGTGCTCTAGTGATGACGTCAGCCCTAAGCTGGGCCGGAAACCGCGTGCGCTTTACCCCGCCCTTTCACAGGGCGGAGCTAGTCCGCCATCTTATGCCTTAAGCCCCGCCCTTTCGCAGGGCGGAGTTAGTCCGCCATCTTATGCCTTAGACCCCGCCCTTTCATAGGGCGGAGCTAGTCCACCATCTTGTGCCTTGGACCCCGCCCTTTCACAGGGCGGGGCTGGTCCGCCATCTTGTGTCTTAGCCACGCCTACCGCGCCGCCATCTTGCGACGCTTGGGGCCTCCCACTTCCGCCTCCCCCTTCGACAAGCTCCCCCTCGGAGCCGCTACCGGCAGCTGCCGCCGCTCCTCCCACCCTGCCGACTAACAACCCCTGGCTGCCTTCTACACCTCAAGGCAACCCTTAGAACAGCGCTGCCCCTGCCCCCACTCCCGTGCCAGGCCCTGTACTTTGGGCGCACCCCGCTAAAAGCCGGCTTAGGAAAATCTGCCCCGCAGTGTGGCTCTGAATCAGCCTAGCTTCAGATCTAGTCACCCTGGCTGTTCATGTATTTGGAGAGCTGCCAGAAAAAATTGTTTAGCCCCTGGACGCAGGCCAAACCCGCCTGCTTATACGTGATAACCTGGACATGCAAATTCTCTTAGAAGGATTTCAGGGGGAATTCAGCTGTCATTATCCTAGCCATCGGCTGTTACAGGGACTCGCCAAGCTTCCCTTCCGCAGCCCCTTCCATCCTTTCCCCTCCTCTGCACCCATCCCGGGTGCCACTACCGTCTTCACTGACGCCTCCAAAACCCGTTTTGCCTTCCTCTCTTATTCCCAGGACCACCCGGAACCCCGCCTATTCAGTTATGTCAACCTTCATTCAGTTCAAGTGGGGGAAATTCTGGCGGTGTCATACGCGCTAAACGCCCACTGCAACCACCCAGTAAACATTTTCACAGATAGCCTCTACACGTATCAGGTCTGCCGAGTCCTCGCGTTTTCCACCTTTTTCCCGGGAGACTCGGCCATTGATAAAACACTTTCTAACCTCAGAAGCATCCTGGAGCATCGACAGGATCCTTGGTTCATTAGCCACATTCGTAGTCACTCAGGCCTTCCGGGGCCCCTGGCTAATGGCAACAGTATAGTAGACCAAGCGGTCTCAGCTCAGAATACCCAAGCTATGCTAACTCACACAGCGGCCCCTCCGGGGGATGCTGTTAACCAGGCCAAGTTATTGCATTCCAGGTTTCACTTTTCGGCTACGTCGTTACATCATTTATGTGGCCTCCCCCTAGACACCTGTAAACATCTTGTCCGCAATTGTGCCACTTGTGCGCCCTTTGCGCCGCTTGGCCCCTTACAACCTCAAGGAGTCAACCCACGAGGCCTAAAACCCAATTCTAGATGGCAAATGGATGTAACTCACGTTCCGTCCTTTGGGCGCCTCAAGTATGTACATGTAATGATTGACACCTTCTCGGCCATGTGTTATGCAGTCCCCCTCGCCGGGGAAACGGCCAAACACTGTATCAAGGCCCTGAGACAGGGAATTCTCTTCATGGGAGTCCCCTGGGACCTAAAAACGGACAATGGGCCTGCCTATCGCAGTGCCTCCTTTGCGGCCTTTCTTCAGTTATATAACATCACCCATCACTTCGGTATCCCCTATAATCCTCAGGGGCAAGCCATTGTGGAAGCAGTCCATCGCCGCTTAAAAACACAAATTGAAAAAGAAAGGGCGGAGGCGGGGCAAGATGGCAGACTGGTGAGCTGTAAGTTTTAGTTACTCCTCCAGGAAAGTAGGTAGAAAGCCAGGAACTGCGTGGACTGGACACCACAGAGCAATCTGTCTTTGGGCATACTTCATACAACACTCATGAAAACGTGGAACTGCTGAGATCAGCGAAATCTGTAAGTTTTTGCGGCCAGGGGACCCGCGCCCCTCCCTGCCAGGCTCAGTCCCGGGGGAGGAGGGGCTGTCAGCTCCGGGAAGGAGAAGGGAGAACTGCAGTGGCTGCTCTTATCGGAAACTCATTCTACTGATCCAAACTCCAACCATAGATAGACTGAGGCCAGACACCAGAGAATCTGAGAGCTGCCAGCCCAGCAGAGAGGAGACAGGCATAGAAGGAAAACAACACGAGAAGCTCCAAAGTAAAAGCAGAGGATTTTTGGAGTTCTGGTGAACACAGAAAGGGGAAGGGCGGAGCTCAGGCCTTGAGGCGCATATGCAAATCCCGAAGCAAGGCTGATCTCTCTGCCCTGGGCACCTTTCCTTAATGGCCCTGGTTGCTTTGTCTATTAGCATTTCAATAACCCATTAGATCTCTGAGGAGGGCCGTTTTTTTTTTAAATCCTTTTTGCTTTTTCTAAAACAATTACTCTAAGAAGCTCAATACAGAAAGCTTCAAAGAATTGAAATTTGGGCACGTCAAGTCAAGAGCAGAACTAAGAGAGCTCTGAGACAAAAGGCAATAATCCAGTGGCTGAGAAAATTCACTAAACAACACAACTTCCCAAGAAAAGGGGGGTGTCCGCTCACAGCCACCATCCTGGTGGACAGGAAACACTCCTGCCCATCGCCAGCCCCATAGCCCAGAGCTGCCCCAGACAACCCAGTGTGACGGAAGTGCTTCAAATAACAGGCACACACCACAAAACTGGGCGTGGACATTAGCCTTCCCTGCAACCTCAGCTGAATGTCCCAGAGCTGGGAAGGGGGAGCAGTGTGAATTAACAGAGCCCCATTCAGCCATCATTTGAGCAGACTGGGAGCCTCCCAACACAGCCCAGCAGCCCAGAACTGCCCTGGGGGGACGGCACTCACCTGTGACATAGCACAGTCATCCCTCAACAGAGGACCCGGGGTGCACAGCCTGGAAGAGGGGCCCACTTGCAAGTCTCAGGAGCCATACGCCAATACCAAAGACTTGTGGGTCAGTGGCAGAGACAAACTGTGGCAGGACTGAACTGAAGGATTAGACTATTGCAGTAGCTTTAAAACTCTAGGATCATCAGGGAGATTTGATTGTTAGGGCCACCCCCCTCCCCGACTGCCCAGAAACACGCCCCACATACAGGGCAGGCAACACCAACTACACACGCAAGCTTGGGACACCAATTGGGCCCCACAAGACTCACTCCCCCACTCACCAAAAAGGCTAAGCAGGGGAGATCGGGCTTGTGGAGAACAGGTGGCTCGTGGACGCCACCTGCTGGTTAGTTAGAGAAAGTGTACTCCACGAAGCTGTAGATCTGATAAATTAGAGATAAGGACTTCAACTGGTCTACAAACCCTAAAAGAACCCTATCAAGGTCAGCAAATGCCACGAGGCCAAAAACAACAGAAAATTATAAAGCATATGAAAAAACCAGACGATATGGATAACCCAAGCCCAAGCACCCAAATCAAAAGACCAGAAGAGACACACCTAGAGCAGCTACTCAAAGAACTAAAGATGAACAATGAGACCCTAGTACGGGATATGAAGGAAATCAAGAAGACCCTAGAAGAGCATAAAGAAGACATTGCAAGACTAAATAAAAAAATGGATGATCTTATGGAAATTAAAGAAACTGTTGACCAAATTAAAAAGATTCTGGACACTCATAGTACAAGACTAGAGGAAGTTGAACAACGAATCAGTGACCTGGAAGATGACAGAATGGAAAATGAAAGCATAAAAGAAAGAATGGGGAAAAAAATTGAAAAACTCGAAATGGACCTCAGGGATATGATAGATAATATGAAACGTCCGAATATAAGACTCATTGGTGTCCCAGAAGGGGAAGAAAAGGGTAAAGGTCTAGGAAGAGTATTCAAAGAAATTGTTGGGGAAAACTTCCCAAATCTTCTAAACAACATAAATACACAAATCATAAATGCTCAGCGAACTCCAAATAGAATAAATCCAAAAAAACCCACTCCGAGACATATACTGATCACACTGTCAAACACGGAAGAGAAGGAGCAAGTTCTGAAAGCAGCAAGAGAAAAGCAATTCACCACATACAAAGGAAACAGCATAAGACTAAGTAGTGACTACTCAGCAGCCACCATGGAGGCGAGAAGGCAGTGGCACGATATATTTAAAATTCTGAGAGAGAGGAATTTCCAGCCAAGAATACTTTATCCAGCAAAGCTCTCCTTCAAATTTGAGGGAGAGCTTAAATTTTTCACAGACAAAGAAATGCTGAGAGAATTTGCTAACAAGAGACCTGCCCTACTGGAGATACTAAAGGGAGCCCTACAGACAGAGAAACAAAGACAGGACAGAGAGACTTGGAGAAAGGTTCAGTACTAAAAAGACTCGGTATGGGTACAATAAAGGATATTAATAGAGAGAGGGAAAAATATGGCAAACATAATCCAAAGGATAAGATGGCCGATTCAAGAAATGCCTTCACGGTTTTAACGTTGAATGTAAATGGATTAAACTCCCCAATTAAAAGATATAGATTCGCAGAATGGATCAAAAAAAATGAACCATCAATATGTTGCATACAAGAGACTCATCTTAGACACAGGGACACAAAGAAATTGAAAGTGAAAGGATGGAAAAAATATTTCATGCAAGCTACAGCCAAAAGAAAGCAGGTGTAGCAATATTAATCTCAGATAAAATAGACTTCAAATGCAGGGATGTTTTGAGAGACAAAGAAGGCCACTACATACTAATAAAAGGGGCAATTCAGCAAGAAGAAATAACAATCGTAAATGTCTATGCACCCAATCAAGGTGCCACAAAATACATGAGAGAAACATTGGCAAAACTAAAGGAAGCAATTGATGTTTCCACAATAATTGTGGGAGACTTCAACACATCACTCTCTCCTATAGATAGATCCACCAGACAGAAGACCAATAAGGAAATTGAAAACCTAAACAATCTGATAAATGAATTAGATTTAACAGACATCTACAGGACATTACATCCCAAATCACCAGGATACACATACTTTTCTAGTGCTCACGGAACTTTCTCCAGAATAGATCATATGCTGGGACATAAAACAAGCCTCAATAAATTTAAAAGATTGAAATTATTCAAAGCACATTCTCTGACCACAATGGAATACAATTAGAAGTCAATAACCATCAGAAACTTAGAAAATTCACAAATACCTGGAGGTTAAACAACACACTCCTAAACAATCAGTGGGTTAAAGAAGAAATAGCAAGAGAAATTGCTAAATATATAGAGACGAATGAAAATGAGAACACAACATACCAAAACCTATGGGATGCAGCAAAAGCAGTGCTAAGGGGGAAATTTATAGCACTAAACGCATATATTAAAAAGGAAGAAAGAGCCAAATCAAAGAACTAATGGATCAACTGAAGAAGCTAGAAAATGAACAGCAAACCAATCCTAAACCAAGTAGAAGAAAAGAAATAACAAGGATTAAAGCAGAAATAAATGACATAGAGAACAAAAAAACAATAGAAAGGATAAATATCACCAAAAGTTGGTTCTTTGAGAAGATCAACAAGATTGACAAGCCCCTAGCTAGACTGACAAAACCAAAAAGAGAGAAGACCCATATAAACAAAATAATGAATGAAAAAGGTGACATAACTGCAGATCCTGAAGAAATTAAAAAAATTATAAGAGGATATTATGAACAACTGTATGGCAACAAACTGGATAATGTAGAAGAAATGGACAATTTCCTGGAAACATATGAACAACCTAGACTGACCAGAGAAGAAATAGAAGACCTCAACCAACCCATCACAAGCAAAGAGATCCAATCAGTCATCAAAAATCTTCCCACAAATAAATGCCCAGGGCCAGATGGCTTCACAGGGGAATTCTACCAAACTTTCCAGAAAGAACTGACACCAATCTTACTCAAACTCTTTCAAAACATTGAAAAAAATGGAACACTACCTAACTCATTTTATGAAGCTAACATCAATCTAATACCAAAACCAGGCAAAGATGCTACAAAAAAGGAAAACTACCGGCCAATCTCCCTAATGAATATAGATGCAAAAATCCTCAGCAAAATACTTGCAAATCGAATCCAAAGACACATTAAAAAAATCATACACCATGACCAAGTGGGGTTCATTCCAGGCATGCAAGGATGGTTCAACATCAGAAAAACAATCAATGTATTACAACACATTAAAAACTCGAAAGGGAAAAATCAATTGATCATCTCAATAGATGCTGAAAAAGCATTTGACAAAATCCAACATCCCTTTTGATAAAAACACTTCAAAAGGTAGGAATTGAAGGAAACTTCCTCAACATGATAAAGAGCATATATGAAAAACCCACAGCCAGCATAGTACTCAATGGTGAGAGACTGAAAGCCTTCCCTCTAAGATCAGGAACAAGACAAGGATGCCCGCTGTCACCACTGTTATTCAACATTGTGCTGGAAGTGCTAGCCAGGGCAATCCGGCAAGACAAAGAAATAAAAGGCATCCAAATTGGAAAAGAAGAAGTAAAACTGTCATTGTTTGCAGATGATATGATCTTATATCTACAAAACCCTGAGAAATCAACGATACACCTACTAGAGCTAATAAACAAATTTAGCAAAGTAGCGGGATACAAGATTAATGCACATAAGTCAGTAATGTTTCTATATGCTAGAAATGAACAAACTGAAGAGACACTCAAGAAAAAGATACCATTTTCAATAGCAACTAAAAAAATCAAATACCTAGGAATCAACTTAACCAAAGATGTAAAAGACCTATACAAAGAAAACTACATAACTCTACTAAAAGAAATAGAAGGGGACCTTAAAAGATGGAAAAATATTCCATGTTCATGGATAGGAAGGCTAAATGTCATTAAGATGTCAATTCTACCCAAACTCATCTACAGATTCAATGCAATCCCAATCAAAATTCCAACAACCTACTTTGCAGACTTGGAAAAGCTAGTTATCAAATTTATTTGGAAAGGGAAGATGCCTCGAATTGCTAAAGACACTCTAAAAAAGAAAAACGAAGTGGGAGGACTTACACTCCCTGACTTTGAAGCTTATTATAAAGCCACAGTTGCCAAAACAGCATGGTACTGGCACAAAGATAGACATATAGATCAATGGAATCGAATTGAGAATTCAGAGATAGACCCTCAGATCTATGGCCGACTGATCTTTGATAAGGCCCCCAAAGTCACCGAACTGAGCCATAATGGTCTTTTCAACAAATGGGGCTGGGAGAGTTGGATATCCATATCCAAAAGAATGAAAGAGGACCCCTACCTCACCCCCTACACAAAAATTAACTCAAAATGGACCAAAGATCTCAATATAAAAGAAAGTACCATAAAACTCCTAGAAGATAATGTAGGAAAACATCTTCAAGACCTTGTATTAGGAGGCCACTTCCTAGACTTTACACCCAAAGCACAAGCAACAAAAGAGAAAATAGATAAATGGGAACTCCTCAAGCTTAGAAGTTTCTGCACCTCAAAGGAATTTCTCAAAAAGGTAAAGAGGCAGCCAACTCAATGGGAAAAAATTTTTGGAAACCATGTATCTGACAAAAGACTGATATCTTGCATATACAAAGAAATCCTACAACTCAATGACAATAGTACAGACAGCCCAATTATAAAATGGGCAAAAGATATGAAAAGACAGTTCTCTGAAGAGGAAATACAAATGGCCAAGAAACACATGAAAAAATGTTCAGCTTCACTAGCTATTAGAGAGATGCAAATTAAGACCACAATGAGATACCATCTAACACCGGTTAGAATGGCTGCCATTAAACAAACAGGAAACTACAAATGCTGGAGGGGATGTGGAGAAATTGGAACTCTTATTCATTGTTGGTGGGACTGTATAATGGTTCAGCCACTCTGGAAGTCAGTCTGGCAGTTCCTTAGAAAACTAGATATAGAGCTACCATTCGATCCAGCGATTGCACTCCTCGGTATATACCCGGAAGATCGGAAAGCAGTGACACGAACAGATATCTGCACGCCAATGTTCATAGCAGCATTATTCACAATTGCCAAGAGATGGAAACAACCCAAATGTCCTTCAACAGATGAGTGGATAAATAAAATGTGGTATATACACACGATGGAGTACTACGCGGCAGTAAGAAGGAACGATCTGGTGAAACATATGACAACATGGATGAACCTTGAAGACATAATGCTGAGCGAAATAAGCCAGGCACAAAAAGAGAAATATTATATGCTACCACTAATGTGAACTTTGAAAAATGTAAAACAAATGGTTTATAATGTAGAATGTAGGGGAACTAGCAGTAGAGAGCAATTAAGGAAGGGGGAACAATAATCCAAGAAGAACAGATAAGCTATTTAACGTTCTGGGGATGCTCAGAAATGACTATGGTCTGTTAATTTCTGATGGTTGTAGTAGGAACAAGTTCACTGAAATGTTGCTATATTATGTAACTTTCTTGGGGTAAAGTAGGAACATGTTGGAAGTTAAGCAGTTATCTTAGGTTAGTTGTCTTTTTCTTACTCCCTTGCTATGGTCTCTTTGAAATGCTCTTTTATTGTATGTTTGTTTTCTTTTTAACTTTTTTTTTCATACAGGTGATTTGAAAAAAGAAGGGAAAGTTAAAAAAAAAAAAAAAAGAAAAGAAAAAAGACAAACAAGGGAAAAAAAAAAAAAAAGATGTAGTGCCCCCTTGAGGAGCCTGTGGAGAATGCAGGGGTATTCGCCTACCCCACCTCCATGGTTGCTAACATGACCACAGACATAGGGGACTGGTGGTTTGATGGGTTGAGCCCTCTACCATAAGTTTTACCCTTGGGAAGACGGTTGCTGCAAAGGAGAGGTTAGGACTCCCTGTATTTGTGCCTAAGAGTCTCCTCCTGAATGCCTCTTTGTTGCTCAGATGTGGCCCTCTCTCTCTGGCTAAGCCAACTTGAAAGGTGAAATCACTGCCCTCCCCCCTACGTGGGATCAGACACCCAGGGGAGTGAATCTCCCTGGCAATGTGGAATATGACTCCCAGGGAGGAATGTAGACCTGGCACCGTGGGACGGAGAACATCTTCTTGACCAAAAGGGGGATGTGAAAGGAAATGAAATAAGCTTCAGTGGCAGAGAGATTCCAAAAGGAGCCGAGAGGTCACTCTGGTGGGCACTCTTATGCACACTTTAGACAACCCTTTTTAGGTTCTAAAGAATTGGGGTAGCTGGTGGTGGATACCTGAAACTATCAAACTACAACCCAGAACCCATGAATCTCGAAGACAGTTGTATAAAAATGTAGCTTATGAGGGGTGACAATGGGATTGGGAAAGCCATAAGGACCAAACACCACTTTGTCTAGTTTATGGATGGATGTGTAGAAAAGTAGGGGAAGGAAACAAACAGACAAAGGTACCCAGTGTTCTTTTTTACTTCAATTGCTCTTTTTCACTCTAATTATTATTCTTGTTATTTTTGTGTGTGTGCTAATGAAGGTGTCAGGGATTGATTTAGGTGATGAATATACAACTATGTAATGGTACTGTAAACAATCGAAAGTACAATTTGTTTTGTATGACTGCGTGGTATGTGAATATATCTCAATAAAATGATGATTAAAAAAAAAAAAAAAAAAAAAAAAGAAACCATCTCAGTGACCACTCATGGCCAGAAACCCCAGGAACGGTGAAAAGGATACATGTCTGTACTACTCCAAACTTGAGTTGGGTGAAGAGTCGCACAAAAGAATCCACAAGGAGGCCCACCTGTGAAGAGCAAGAGGTCCACCAACAGCCCATCCCCGGAGGTATCAGGGACACTTCCCTTGAGAGGACCCGACTCCCCCATTGTGATGATGACGGTGGTCAAGTCACCTGTGTTATCAGCCAGGAATGCACTGATGAACTTTCCATCAGTCATTCTGGCTTTTGAGGGGATCCCTGCTCCAGCCTGGCTCCACAGCCCCTCCAGGGAACAAAGGAATGGGGTAGACCACAGCCAAATGAAGCAAAGTAAAATAAAGAGGGGGAAGGATGCAGAAATGATGTGAGACCAAGGAAGAGTGTCCTGTGATTAAAGAGTAACGATACTGAAAAAAAAAAAAAAAAAAAAAAAAAAAAAAGAAAGGGCAATGCTCCCCCAGGCAACTCCAGGGGACCTTATCATAGCAGCCCTTATTCACCTTAATCTACTCACATTCAATAAAGAAGGGCTTTCGCCCCTACATAAACATTGGGGGCCCTCGTATAGGCCCACCCAGGCCCCGATGGTTTACTGGAAGGACCCAGAGAATAATGCCTGGAAGGGTCCCTCCCCACTCCTCGCCCAGGGGCGCGGGTTTGCTTTTGTTTTCCCAGATGATGCAGCACAACCAATCTGGATCCCAGGAAGGGCAATCCGGCCCGCCACCAGCAACCATGCGTCTAACGAGACGAGAACACCGTCGTCTCTGCAACCTGGTGCACCAGATGACAACAGTACACCTGGGCCTGGACCCCAGTCCGAGTGAACCCCCTTTTTCCACAGCCCTCCAGCCGCACCTCAGCTCCAACCAGCCGCACCTCAGCTGCAAACAATGCATCGCCAACCCCACCACCCCGACCTCCTCTACCCCCCTCTCGCTACTCCTCTCGTTACTCCTCTCCCCTCCTCGACCTTATCCAAGCAGCCTTCACCTCAGTGAATTCCTCCCACCCCTATCTTACCTCCTCTTGTTGGCTTTGCCTCTCCACTTCTTCCCCCCTGTATGAGCCAGTTGCCTCCAACCTCTCCTTTTCAGAAAACACAGAGGACAGCCCCTCGAAATGCAATTGGAATACCTCTGCCGTCCCCCTAACCTTTCATTCAGTCTCCTTTACAGGAAAGTGCATCCGTCCTCGCTCAAGTAACTCTCTCAGCCTCACAGCTTGTGCCAACTACTCCTCTCCCAGCAGCTCTGCCAAGTTTCTTATTCCCCACAACTCCTCACAGTGGCTGTGCTCCTCTACAGGACTTACCCCCTGCCTTAACGTACTAACCCTCAATACAACTCATGAAACTTGCCTCTTGATTGTCCTCATCCCTAGGGTCCTATACCACAGCGAGGAAGACTTCTTCCTCCGCCTGGAAACAACTGCAGCTCCTGCCCCACTGCAAAAGCGAGAGCCCATCACCGTCCTCACGATTGCCTCCCTCCTAGGTCTTGCAGGCGCTGGCACCGGAATCGCTGCATTAGCCAGTCAAGGCTCCGCTCTAACTCACCTCCGGGCGGCTGTTGACGAGGACATTCGTCACCTACAAGACGCTATTTCCCATCTTAAAAATTCTGTCAACTCCCTCTCTGAGGTAGTGCTCCAAAACCGCCGAGGTCTCGACCTTCTCCTCCTCAAAGAAGGAGGCCTCTGCGCCGCCCTAGGAGAAGAGTGCTGTGTATATGCCAATTCCACAGGTCTTGCCGAAGACAGCCTAAAGAAGGTCCGAGAGGGACTGGAACAACGTAGAAGAGACCGTGAAGCCACCAGTTATTGGTCCCACATCTTTACCCCCCTCCTCCCTTACCTCCTCCCTCTCCTCGGCCCCTTACTAATGATCATTCTAGCTCTCACTTTAGGACCCTGTATTATCCGTAGAATTGTTCAACTTGTAAGGAAACAAACAGATGCTATTTTTTCCTCGTTCGTGCAAATCCAGTACCCGCGACTCACCACCTCTAACGCTCCCTATTCCGAGATAACAACCAACCCTCCTTAACCTCACCGCCACCGGTCAACCCGCCGACCGCGAGGCCCTTCTCGATCGCCTGGACATCACACCAACCTCGAGCTCCAGTTTATCTGAACCTCCAACTTTAAACCTCCCATCCTCGTCCATCCCGCAAGCAACAAGGCTCCTGTCGAGCACCCGGGTGCCACACCAACGCTGAGCTCCAGCCTTGCTGAGCTACCGTCAACCCTTTTTCCCCTCCCCAACCTTCCCCTTCCCTCATCCTTTGGCGGACCTCTCCGGTAAGCTTCTTCCTTTAATTAGAAAAAAGGGGGAAATGCGGGATACTGATCACGTGCTTCGACTTGGCGGGCCTGGGCTGGGGGACCTGATCAGCCCCTGGGGAGGGTGGTGGGCACGGGCGACAGCGCCCTCCACTGCCCCCCAGGCCTGGGAAAGTGAGGCCGGAGGCAGGCCCCATTTCCTCACCCAAAATACCACCGTAGGGGAGGCTTGCCGGAGGGAACCGCCTTTTCCCCACCCCCTTATCTTGCCCCTGACACTCCCCATTGCCAGAGCAACTCCCCCACCGTCAGTGCGCATGCGCAGTTACCAAAACTACTCCCACCCCTTGTCATTCAACCTCCGCGCCCTCTCTGAACCAATCCAAGCCTTCGACCTCTACAGCTACCCCGCCCTCTAATCGCCCAATATAAGCTTGTGCTCTCGCCTAATAAAGCTCTCTTGGTTTCATCATCCCTCAAAGTACCGTGTCCTGCCTGTTCCTTCTCGCCGCCCTCCACACCTTGCACGCCCCCCCGCCGGGGACCTGGCCAAATCCCCCGCCTCGCCTTCGCCTCCGGGAAAGAGCCCCCGCCGCCGGTACCTTCAGAGCAAGCCTGGGAGCCTAGGATTTAGCTACCGGCCGCCACCCCCCCCCCCAGTCGAATCAACTACGACCGCAGTTGTGGATGGCAGAACCCAACTAGAACAAATTTAGCAAAGAGGGAGATTTTGTGGCAGGAGGCTGAGTTAGAAGCTGGGGGTGCAGTGGGAGTGAAGAGGGACCCAGGACCTGCTGGAACCGAGGACCTAAATACCACCAGGACATTCTCAGTCCCTCACCCTGAGTCTCCCCACTCATGCCTTCACTCTTCTCGCTAACTGCAGAACTGCCTTTGTCTATATAGTCTCCATCTCCCAATTCTTCCATGCAGAAGATACTCATTCTCTCTCATGCCCAGTTTTATAATCCCAGGGAACCCCTGGGTCACTCACTGTGGCCCAGGGGAAGGGCCTGGCAAAGGGCCTGGGACTGGCCCACTTGGTCCAGGTGCCCGATTCTCTACCAGGGAGGCAAACTTTCAAAACACCTGCTCCTGAGTTACCGTGAATTTGAGATGGGCATGTGGGAAATCAATGCCGAGAAACATGGAATACCGAGGATGGAGTTTAGTTTGTAGAAATTTAGATTTTACTATTGAAGCACCAAGTTATGTGCTTTGAGCCTGTCTCACTTACTGAGGCAGCGGAGGGGAGGGCCCCTTCTCCAGGGCAGCCTCTCGGGGCATTGGAGCTAGAAGGAAATTAGCCACAGCTCCTAATGTCTACACACTTGGAGATGGAATGCATCTGGGAGAGACTGGGACACCTGAAACAATAGCCCTGAACCACACTCTGCAAGAACACAGGGAGCTCTAGACTAAGCCCAGCTACAAAGTGTGGGGTAACACAGGGACACCCCAACCTTCTGGAGCATGACGAGAGCACAGCTTGCCCAAAGCATGGAATATATTCTCTGAAGATATTCCCCTTGGGAGATCCCAAATACAAAATGTGGGAGTGTGTTGTCAACACAAGTACACAGTCAAACGTGTGCCCTCAAATGAAAAACACAAAGTCTCTGAATATTCCGAATCCTGGAATGTGGAGGGGATTTATATCTAAAGGCTGAGGCTCTTCCTTGGTTGCCCGGTTCCCTAGAGAGAATTTTGAAATGTCTGTGTTGGTGTCAGTCACAGAAAAGTAAGGAGGCACCACAAGCTCCAAGACTGGTTGCAGAAACCTCAGACAACAAATTTAGGCACATGGCTGGATCTCTTGAAACAGTAAAACTTTGCACTTTGTATCACATGTTTCATCTACCAAATTTAGAGTGTTTTACAGGAATTTGCTCTTCTGGATTCTTTCCAGTACAGCAGATGCACCATGGCAGAACTGGATCTGACACCTACCATCACCAGCACCAAGTCTACACCCAGTGTGGTGGTCTGTGTGGACAGACACAGAGGACTTTCAGCTACACACGCGGAAGCAAACACTTCACCCAAAATTTCTCAATCCATTTCCTGAAAATACAACTGTCTTATTTCAATTCCTGAAAAAAAGTGATTAATTTTTCAAAACAGTAACAGTAGAGTTCCCAAAATTTTGTCTCAAGAGCATAGCTAAAGAAGTGGCCTGGAATGTCTTCCTTTCCACGGAAATCAGTTTATCTCTTTACCAATAGCATAGAAAACAAAAACAAAACGACAAAGAACCAAACCTCGTTAGACTCAAAACAGCCAACTCCTTAAATGAATTCTACTTATAAATTTGGGTTACTCTGCTGAAACAGCCCAAGTTTCTTCGGGGAACCCAGTGAACATCGTCAGAGACGGTGCATCCGGTTGAACAGTGGAGAACATTGGGAGGCCGTGGGGTCTCACCACCGAACAAGCTCCAGGAAAGGAAGGGTGTTCCCAAGGACGGCATGCCCCGGAGAGCTGGGAGCAGGGCAGGGTGGGACCTCGGCCACCCGGTGTGTGGGGGGTGGCATGGGGATGGGTCTAGGCCCACAGTGAACTGCTCTAGTGGTGCTTTAAGGCTGGAATCCCCCAACTTCTCTCCTGAGACTTTGCCATGTGGGCCACACCCCAGCAATACAGAAGAGGAAACACGGAAAGGGGGCTTTGCCCCACGCTGCCTAACAGCTGAGGGCATGTGGTTGGGAAAAAGCCCATTCCTGGTTCCCGTTCATGCTTCCCCTCCTGGCTTGGGCCCAGAGACCTTTGAGAAACAAGGAGAAGGACCCAGAAAGGAAAGGGAACTATGAAGAAGAACAAAAATCTAGAACAACTGGCAAAGTGGTAAATCTGTCTAATTTTGAAAAACGTGGCTGGTGTAAATGCCATGCCCTGTGCAAGGGGTGGAGGGAACAAAACGGAATGTAGGAGAAGAGGAAGTCTGGGTCCCTTCCCATAAAAATCCTATAATTTATACAGATAAACAGACAAGATCAGGGATTCTAACCAGGCTGGCCGGACTGACCAAAAGACGGGTTCATTCAGCCCAATGGTTAAAAAGCCAGGAGATGTCCACATTAAAATCTGGGGATCTGGCTTCTTGTGAAAAATCAGAAGGTGTAGCAAGACTGGGCATGCCTTCTCGCGAGGCAGGAACCAGCTGGGGGAGCAGTGGCTGCCCCTCCGCTGAGTGGTGGTCTTCACTCAACACCGTGCTCACACTGCCCGTGCCTCACTCTCCAGCCATCTCCCTTCTTGGGCCCTGGAACATATGAACTTGTCCCTGATGATCGGGACATCTGCAACATGAAATCAGTGGACAAAAGTCCACTTATATTACACAGCCAACATAAATTCCCTGTGGGGAAAGAGAAGGGGCATAAATAAAGTCCATAAATTATCTCAAGTTGTTCTCTCGGGGGTCCCGGGTGGGCTGCTGGGGGAGCATGTCCACCTCCTGGCAGCCGGACAAAGAAACCTGGTTGTGCAGCCTCCTTCAGAGCGTCTGGGCCCGCTCGGGGGGCCCCTACCAGGGAGAGGCCGAGAGCCAACTCCAGGATGGGGTGTTTCGGCCTGGGGGTCAGAGAGGGAAGCTGAGGCTTTGCCCCATCAGCCTTCAACATAAGGGGGCCACAGGGGGGACTCCATCAATAATTCATGTCTCTGCCAGCATGATGCTCGGTGAGCTTCCCCAGGAATGAAGCACGGACTGTACATTCCCTGCCTAAACCTCAGAGCATCTTTTCATCGGCGGCTCTGGCGGGGTTATGAATGGGTGTATTCTCTAAAGTCTGTGCCGCAGGCAGTAGTTCCAGGATCTTCGCTTGAATTTCCAAGGAGTTCTGACTTGCTGTTTGCCAACTGTACATCATAAGATTTCTGAAAACACATGACTGAACAAAAAAAAAGGCCCCTATTAAAGTGGACTCTTGATGGAGATAGAGAACAATGGTTCTTTTAAAGTGTCTAGTCATCTGTGAGCATGGAAGGAAGGGGTGTGTTCTACAGAGAAAAAGCAGGGGAGAGAGGGACACACGTGTTTCCAGAGCACTGACCGTCCCGGGAGCTTGACATGTGTTCTCATCAACTTCATTTTACAGATGAAGCAAAGAGGTGGGGAGACCTCGTCATTCAATAGAAATATTTGCAAGTCACATTTGTCATGGGAAATTTTCTCGCAACCACATTTTTTTATTATTATTATGTATTTATTTTGTGTTTAGAAAAGTTGTGGGTTTACATAAAAATCATGCATAGCTTACAGAGTTCCTACATACCTCCCTACTGTTAACCAATTGCATAAATGTGGTATATTTGTTACAATTCATGAGAGAATATTTTTGTAATTGTACTATTAACTATAGTTCAAGGTTTACATAAGTGTTCACTTTTTGTATGGTACAATCCTGTTTTTTCATTGTTGTTTACTTTTTTTTTCTAAAAAATTCATTCTAGCAACACATATACAACCCTAAATTTCCCCTTTTCACCACATTTGAATATATAATTCAGTGCTGTTAATTACATTTACAATGTTAGCTACCATCACCACCATCCATTACTGAAACATTTCCATCAATCAAAATAGAAACTCTCTACAATTTAAATATTAACTTGCCGTTCCATACCCCCAACCCACCTGCGGTAACCTGTATTCTAGTTTCTAACTCCATGAATTTGTTTATTCTAATTATTTCATATCAGGGAGCTCAAACAATATTTGCTATTTTCTGTCTGGCTTATTTTAGTCAACATGTTGTCTTCAAGTTTCATCCTTGTTTTGCAAGTAATGGATTTCACACCTTTTTATGGCAGAATAATAAGCATAACTTTTCATGCATTTGCATTTTATTACCTGAAAAAGTAAGATGTAGAGTTACATAACAAAAAATATAATATGATAGTACCAGCATTTATACTTATTCATATGGTTGTGGATGTCTCTATTTCTTTATGCCACTTTGATCCACTGTTTAGTGTCTTTTCCTTTCAGATTGAAAATCTCTTTAGCATTGCTTGCAGGGCAGGTCTAGTGGTGATTAACTCCCTCAGTTTTTGTTTATCTGGGAATGTCTTAATCTCTCTCATTATTGGAAGAAAGTCTCACCAAATAACCAAATCTTGGTTGGCAATCACTTTCTATATTTCTATATGCATTTTAAATATTTTGTCTTATTGCCTTCTTGTCTCCATGGTTTCTGATGAGAAATAGGCACTTAAACTTGTTGGGATTCCCTTGTACATAACTTGTTGCTTTTCTCTTGCAACTTTCAGAACTCTCTTCTTGCCCTTGGCATTGGACAACTTGATTACTATGTGCCTGGACATGGTTCTTTGAGTTTATCCTATTTGGGTTTCATTGGGCTCTTTGAATGTGAGTATTCATATCTTTTGTTAAACTTGGGAAGTTCTCTGCCATTATCTCTTTGAATATTTCTTCTGTCTCTTTCTCTCCCTCTTCTCCTTCTGGGACTCCCATAATGCATATACAGACATACTTCAGAGATACTGCAGATTCAGGTCCATACCACTGCAATTAAGTGAATATTGTAATAAAATGAGTCACACATATTTTTTTGGTTTCCCAGTGTATATAAATGTTATGTTCACACTACACTGTGGTTTACTAAGTGTACAATAGTATTATGCCTAAATAAACAATGCACATATTGTGATGGTTTAAAGTTGTATGTACCCCAGAAAAAAATATTCTTAAATCCAATCCATTCCTGTGGGTATAAACCCAGTGTAAGCAGGAACTTTTGGTGAGGTTATTTAAGGTATGTCCCATCTCAATCAGGATGGATCTTAATCCTATTACTGGAGTCCTTTATAAGACAATGAGATTCAGACAAAGAGAAAGCCACAGAAGCCAGATGCTGAAATTAATGAAACTCAGAAGAGAAGGGAGAAACCAGCAGAAGCTGCCATGTGCCTTGCCATGTGACAGAGGAGCCATGGATCGCCAGCAGCTGGTCTTCAAGAGGAAAGCATCGCCTTGCTGATGCCTTGATTTGGACATTTTCCTGGCCTCAGAACCATAAACAAATAAATCCCCATTGTTTAGCCCAACCAATTTCATAGTATTTGCTTTGAGCAGCCTAGGAAACTATAACATATACCTTTGTTAAAATGTGACACATCATAAACACAGAATGAGAGCATGCTGTTGGAAACATGATGCTGATAGACTTGCTTGACACAGGGTTGCCACAAACCTTCAATTTGTAAGAAAGAAATATCTGTGAAGTGTAATAAAGTGAAGTGCAATAAAACAAGGTATGCCTTAATTGGTATGGTTGGTGGTGTCCCATAGATCTCTTAGGCTGTGTTAATTCTTTTTTTTTTTTTTTCTTTCTCGCAACCACATTTTAAAAAGGTAAAAATAAGTGGGCAAAATGAATTCCAATGACATATTTAACCCAAGGCATCCCAAATAATCGTTTCAGTAGTAATCATTATTAAAAAATACTAATGTGATATTTTACATTGTTTTTTCAGACTAAGGCTTTGGGACTGGTGTATCGTTCACACAGCACATCTCAGTGCAGCCTCTACACATTTCGAGGGGCTAGTCACTGCTCCCCAATTGGCCAGAGCTGCTCTGAGAGATAGATGCACTTGAAGTCGTCAGTTGCACGGCCTTGGGGACATTGCTTAACTTCTTTGGCCCCTCATTTCTTTATCATAAAATGTGGAGCATAATAGTTGGACCGAGCCCAACTGGGGCATGCCTGCTCATTAGCGTGGGCACACTGAAGTCATTGTCACACAACCGCAGGGTAATTGCAGGTGCAGGTAAATGGCAAGACAACATATGAGGCACAATTAGAAGTTGTATCTCAAATCCAGATGACCCGGGTGGAGAAAGGACTTTTCTTGCAGAGGTGGGATTCCAGTACCCCATCAGCCAGGAGCCCCTTCTATGGAGAACTAGGGGGCGACAATGTCTTCAACTTCATCTTGATACACTGCAACTTCTCTAAGCTTTTTATGTCAGGTACTCATTTACAATTATGACTGGACCAAAATGGCAAAACACATACCAAAAATGCCATACTCCGTTCAGTTGTTCAATTTCATCCAGACCAATGGGGCTGTATTTTTAATACAGCTTTTCAAAGAACTGGTGCTATTAAGGCAAAATCTTAGCTAAAGAAAGTTAGCTAGAACGTGAATGTTTTAGACAGTAGAATATCTTTGTTATCAACGGGAGGTTTATTCTTATAAAAATCAGACAGCCCAGGCACAAGATAAGACTTAACAGAATTATTACAAGTGGGACAGCATAGAAGTGAGACGAACATGTCTTTGGAGCCAACAGAACTGAGCTCAAACCAGTTTTCCTACCCTTTTCTCTGTGACTTGGTTTCCTTACCTTTAAACCAGGAAAAGTATGTACCTTGCAGTGTTACAGGCAGGATTTAAATTCTTAGCACATATTAGATGCTGGATAAATGTTAATTTCCCTTTTTCCTACATCAGTGAGAAAGGATGGGGTGAAACAGTTAAGGAAAAGGAAGACAGGCCTTCCACGTTTTTGTTTGTTTTTGCTTTTTGGTGGCCTAATTTCTTCTAACAAATAACCATAATTGCTTTTCTGAATAGGAAAGCAACATGTTCATTACAGACTATTAGGAAAATTGAGACAAAATACCTTTTAAATCATTAAAATTCTACCACCCAGAGATAAATACTATTACTGGTTTGTTTGTTTTTTTTTTTTTTTGCACTAAGGATGCTGTCATGCAAATATTTTTCTTTCTTTCTTTCTTTTTTTTTTTTTTACCAAATTGGGATAATATTGTTACATCAAGTATGATATCCCACTTTTCACATCTGTTCCCATATTTTTAAGAAACTTCAAAATTTTTGAAATTTTCCTTTTTAAAAAATATGTTCCAAGACATAATAATGGTTATCCAATATTTCACGATATTTATATACCATGTTTTATTCAGTCCTTTTTCTATTTTTGAATAGACTGTTTCCAAAATTTCTCAATATAAAAGTGCTTCTCGATATTCTTGCACATGAATACTGGGGTATATCTGTTGAGGCCCTAAGTATAGATTCCTAGGAGGGGAGTGAGTAATTCAAAGACTTTTCTAAAGGGCCCTGGTGCACATTACTAAATCACCATTCCGAAAAGTTGTAGCAGTTGATGAACAAACCATTACTGAATGATAATTTTTGTACCATCTGGCCTCAGGACCAAACAATCCACTACATTTTGAAAGAAATGAATTGAGAATGGATGGATTGTAGCTATATGTGGGACCTCTATTTTTCTCTGGAACTCTAGATATGATTTTCCCATTTTTGTAATTAGGATGCAAGTTTACAGAAAATTGGGGGTGAGCCAGATAGTTTCCTAGGAAGAGAACTGCTCCAAGAGCGGGAAAGGCTCGTCAGCCCCAGGGTCGAGCACAGTTAAGCCCTCAGAATGAGGAAGGGCCACACAAATGGCAAGATGCTGGGTCAGCCCCAAGTTTAAGAGGGACTTCCTTCCAGCCCTGGCGGATGAGGTTGCTGGCTGCCTGCCGTTCCGATCAGAGAGAAACAGCAAACCAAGGTGGGGGAGTGGGGAGGCCCAGGCGTGGAGATGGAGAGGAGCGGGGGGTGGGGACACCTGGATCTGTGATGGTCAACAAGCCAGACCTCCGGCTGTAGCCAGTAGCTGCAGCCTGTTGGAGACCAGTGACAAGCTTTCTAGAAAGGCCAGGCTTCCTTCTCCAGTGCCATCGTCCAGAACATTCCGGCAATTTCCTGGGACTGTCAAGACAAAGCCAGCAGCAGCGTGGCAAACGCCTGGGAGGTGTCTCCATCTCTGAGGTTGACTTGGCCCAGCAGCAGCTGCTGCCGATGGCAAGCTCTGGGACGTGACAAGAATCCCAGACATTAGAATTAGGAATGTGAAGAAAATAATATGGACGTAGAGAAAAAATTCATTTATGTTTATTTAAACTAGAGGTAGTCACAAACCACAAAGCCTGGAAATTTTAGGGTACTGAAACATTTGCCATTTTTTTTTTAATAACTTTAGGAAAATCAGTAAGGTAATTAAAGATAGGAAAGTGGTGAAAATAATTCTCAAATTTTCACGAAGGAGAACACCTGACTCCAATCACTGTGGATCCCTCAATATTCAGCCACCCCAGCAATAAACACAAAGTTATATTCAACCTGGCACCGGGGATAACAAATAGTGTCAGAGAAGTTAAACTTTCACCACTGGTTCTAAGTATGATAGATCAAGGGTTGCCGTTTATATGACATAGACTAACTTCAGTAAGGGGTTTAAACGTGTCCCACGGAAACCACCACTCAGCAAACCAGAGAATATGATCAAGTGTCGGTAGGAAAGAACATATCGTGTGAGTTTTTAAAGGCTGGTCTTGGGCCAGTATATCATAAATTTTCAAGGATATGTGAATAAATGAATAAATAGACAACCCCGCATGGGGTTAGAACATACTACCAATATGACCATCTAAGAGAAAGAAAGAGAAAGAGAAATTAACAAAATCCATGGTCACGGATGTGTCTCCTCAGGTACCTTTAAAGATCAAGAACAAATTATGCAAATCAAAAATGGAGTGAACACACAGCCCAGTAAACATCCACTGTCTGGAACCCCCAAGAACCAGTCACTCTAGAAAGCCAAGTTTCCAGTAGCGGAGGCATCTTTAAGCACTAGTGTTAGATTTTATCTGTTTTGAATGGAAAAGTTTTAAAAACGTGTCACCCACGGCTCTGCTGTTTTAAAGAATGCTGGGAGTTTAGAATGCTGTCTTCTTGATGACTTGGGGCAATCATTTATGATCAAGATCTGTATTTCAATTCAATACCTAGTTATTGAGCATCTCTATGCCAAGTACTACACATGGACCTTTAACCATTTTAAAATTTACTTTAAAACCAGGTTATTGGAAACATTCAGCTGAAAGAAGCCAGTCACAAAGGCCCACGGTCGTTAGGATTCCAATTCTCAGAAATGTCCAAAATAGGCAAATCTAGGGAGACGGGCAATAGATGGTGGCTTAGGGTGGGGAGAGGGTCGCGGATGCAGGGGAGGGAGAGGATGGGGCTGTGGCTCTGGGGTTCGGGGTTTCCTTTGGGAGCTATGAAAATATGCTGCAATGGGATGTGGCAATGGATGCCCGGCTCTGTGAACGTACCCAAAGCCACCGCATCGTAGACGACAAATGGGAGGACATATTGTGCACGGTATGTGAACAATATCCAATAAGGCCACTGTTAAACATGTCAGGAAAACAGGGAAAGGGTGAGGCAGCCAGAGGGTGCAGCGGGGCTGCGAGGCACCGGCGAGGCGCCGCATCCCTGTGTCCCGGCCGGACCCTGCTGCTCTGCCGGTCTCCCCCCAACTCCGTCCTCGTGCCCATCCCTGTCAGGTTCAGGGGCGTTGGCTGCTTCCACTTGGCCCTAGTCCTGAGGGGCTCAGAGGGGACTGGGCTGGGGCGCACAGTGGCAGGTGATCCTGGGCGAGGACTTTCCCCTCCCCGAGCTGCAGTTTCCTCATCTGTAGAATGGGGTTGATGACGCCGGCCTCCTGGTGCTGTGGGAAAAGGCCCAAGAAGCAGCCAGTCGGCGACCCACAGGCACCCATAGGAGCAGGACCATTGGGGCTCCAAGCAGAGGTGTCCAGTGAGCCAAGCCAGAGTCCCTGGTGGACACTGATTCTGGCTGCCAGGTGCATCCCAACAGGCAAGGATATCTAGAGCAGTGATGCCCAATGGGGTGCTACTGAGTGACCTGCCCCCCTAACCTCACAGGGGGCAGGAACACGGGCTGGTTGAGCAGCTACGGTGCACGTCGTGCTGGACATTCGGTATCTCACTTAATCCTCATAATAGCGACACAAAATATAATATTCATATGACTATAGGACATAGACATGTGACTAATTATACAAAATAAGTATCAATGGCTCCAGTCATGCAGCCAATAGTGATCATGATAGTAAAGAGTGTTACAACACACTGAGGTCCTTCCATGGACTAACTCATTTAATCTTCACCAACCCTATGAGGAAGTTACTATTACCATCTGTCATACACATGAGGAAACAGGCACGGAGAGAACTAGCCACTCACCCAAGGTCACGCATGTTAAGTGGCAGATCTGGGATATAAACAGATGCCACGCTGACACTTGCATGTCTCTGCTGTCCTCTGAGAACACAGCCGAGGGTCCTAGTGGCCCCATGTGGAACAGTGGACGCTGGACAAATTAAAAGGAGGACTGTCCCCAGCTTAGGTCAGCCAGTCTGCCTTTCTGGGTGAGTCGAGGGGCCGGAGGAGGCCTCACCAGGCTCTTCTAAACCTTCCTGCCTCAGGACACAGACTCGCATACTGCTTTTTAGCTTAAGGCTGTTTGTGGTTTGGGGTTGGTTTGCGGAAATGGCTCTCAACAGCTGCTGTTGCAAGGCGGCCTGTGACTGAATCTCCAGTCTTTCCCTGCTATGTGTTTTTCCTCACGTGGTTTTGGAGACAGAAAAGAGAGGAAGATCTCGAAGGCCCAGAGGGTTTGCGGCGGCCCCACCTGCCTCTCCTCTCTGTATTCAAACCCAGGGTGGATCTTAGACCTCCAGGTGTGGCGTGCACTGAAGGAGGTCAGGGCTGTGTCTGGGTCGATCCGTCTGTCTCTTAGGCTTCAGGAAAGCAAATTCGGCTCCTACCCATCTGGGTCAGGGATGTTTCCCACAAGGCAGATCACTTTTGGAGCTTTTTGTCCTGTGATTTTTTTTTTTTTTCCAGCCACACATGGGTAATATTTAAAAATCACGACGCCTCTTCACACACAGGTTCCAGACAGGGCAGGGGGGTGGCCCCCCTAAACCCTTCTCCCACCTTCCACCGGGGGCCTCTGCAGGTCCCCCAGTTCCGCAAGGAGACGCGAGCCCTGTCACGAGGCTGGGGTGCTCCAGGCTCCAGAAGCAGCGAGGCTGGGCCAGGCCAGCCCGAGGGGGCCCCGGAGCAGTTAATGTTTGAGTTCTTAATCCTAAAACCAAAACTACGGAGGGCTTCCAGGGAGACCCCATCCCCGCCGGGGCTCGGGGCGGCCTTTGCAAACAGGCGCTGGGAGCGGGGCAGGGCCGGGCAGCCCATGGCGGGGCCCCCACTCCCCAGACCTGTCTCCCCAAAGGCGGCCGAGGAGCCTCAAAGCCCCCACGGGCCAGGCTCCCCGTCCCCGAGCGGGGCCACCGCCGTGCCCAGGGTGACACAGTCGGGTATCTCAGGTTCTACACTCCAGGACTCTCCAAGCATGGCCACCCAGATCAGGGGTGTTTCTGTTTTCTCAGCTGTGGTAATATATGCCATTTTACTCATTTTTGAGTATACAATTCAGTGGCATTAGTTAATTTACAGTGTTGTGTGACTCTTGTCACCTCCCGTTACCAAAACTTTCTCACCCCAAATGGAAACTCTTTATCCTTTGAAGCAATGATGTCCCATTCCCCCCCTCCACCCTGGAAACCGTCAGTCTATGCCATCTCTCTCTAAGTCGGCCCGTTCTAGAACCCTCTTTCAGTGGAATCCTACAGTATTGGTCCTTTCGTGTCTGCTTTATTTTGCTCAACACAATGTCTCCAAGGTTCCTCCATGTTGTCACATCACAACTGGTTCCCTTTTACGGTTTGATACCAGTCTAGTGTGTGGCTAGATGGCATTTCATCCATTCATCTGTCGGTGAACACGTGTGTGGGTTGCTTCCACTTTTTGGCTACAGATCGGGTTGTAAAAGGGGGGAAAGTGGGGGATGTACACAAGGACAAGCTTCTGCAGGGCCCCCTTGGCAGGCAGGGGCTGGGATGGGGAGGAGGTAGAAGGGTGCCGACAGGGCAGCTACAGGCCGGGGTGGGGACAGGAGGTGAGGGGGACAAACTTCCAACTCACGACCTCCTTCCCCGGCTTGCAGAGAACACCGGGGTCACACATCCCTGCTGGGCATTCATTGGGAGATGGGCTCATCCTCCTGCCCGAGAGGGCGTCTGAGGTTGGGGTGCCCCATACTGGGGTGCCCTGCAGGATGGGCAGTGGCCATGGACTCGGTGCTGGCCCCTCTGGGCGCCCAGGCCCCTGGGCTGGGTCCCACTTTCTCTGAACCAGCGACCCAGGAGGGAGCAGAGACTCTTTCCTGCTCCACGGTTACAAAACATACTTCGGGAAGACAAACTCCATGCTAGTTTAATAGTTATTAATAATTGATGGCGACCGTTTCTCAGGGATTATTTTCACAGTGCTTGGGGGCCTAAAAATAAGTGATAATAAAATTCTAGCATGAGATAAAATTGGGTTAGGAGTTTTTCTGCCTCTCTGAAATTTTCCTATATTATGAAACATTCATTTTAAATTATAAACTAATAAACAAAGATGTCCCCCATAGGCTCCCATATGGAAAAATCTAATGTGATAAAGAAAATCATGAAAGAGTAATAAGCAAATTATAAGAACGTCATCATTTAGTACACAAGAAATAAATTATTAGAGTAGTGGGTCAACCAAAAGGACACCCACAGGGCGACAAGGGGAAGCGACTGGCGTCTGCCACCCGCGCTGTCACCTGCAGTGAGATGTGATCTGACGGCAGCTGGGTCTTCCTCCATTCTTTCTATGATTTACAGGTGCTGGGCTTGTTTCACCCAAACCATGGGAGATGTGTTCCTTTCCCACTTTCCTTCCCTTCTTTTCCTTTTTAAAGTGACCCCATGAATGCCAGAAAAAAAAGGAAAAGTGCAAATCCTTTTTGTGGTTGAGCCCACCCACCCTTCCGTATTTCACTTCTCCAAGGCAGATGGACGCCCCCCGTCTCCCCAGCTTCCCCTCTGGTAGAAGCATCTTTTGTTCTACTCCGTCTCTAAATAGCGGCCTGTGCTAGTTCATCTTCTCTACTTCTACCCCCTTCCTAAGTGTGTCCTCCATTCTCAGAGCTTTAAAACTAGCGTAGATGCTGACAACACCCAGTTTGCATCTCAAGCGAGGACCCTCCTCTGAGCCCCAGACTTGTACCTCTGTCCTTGACATCTGTCCCCACATCGTGGAGCGTGGGCTTCTCAAACTCAGCTGTCTCCTCCTGTCGCTTCTCCTTCTGTCTCGGTAAATGGGGACACAACCCACTCGATTGCTCAAGACAAACCGCAAGAGGAACCTTCCACTCCTCCCTTGTCCGCACTGCCCCCTGCGAGCCCTCAGTGAGCTCTCCCAGGTCACCTGCAGAACATAGCCAGGATCCGCCAGCTTCTGTCCGTCCCCTCGGGCCCACACCAGTCCAAGTCACCAGCATCTCTGCCTGAGATCCGTGCCCCACCGTCCCTCTGCCTGCCCAAGCAGAGCCAGGGTGGTCAGAAACTGGAATCAGAGCGCGCCATGCCACCCCCACCTGGTCTGCACGAACCCCTTCAGTGGGTTCCTGGGGCACGTAGAATAATAGCCGAGCTTCTCCTTGTACCCCAAGGCCCAGATGGAGCTGCCGCCCACCTCTGGCCGCACTGGTCCCTGATGGTCCTCTGGTTCTTTGCTACTCAAAGAGAGGGCCCAGTGTAGTACCATCCTCACACTCACCTGGGGCTGTTAGAAAGCTCAGACTCTGCTTCAGACCTACGGAATCAGAATTGGGATTTCTACAACTCTCCAGGTGGCTCCCATGCACATAAAAACCTGAGAAGCATGGCTCAGATTCAGGTTAGAACACAATGAGCTCAGGGGCTTTGCATGCCCTGATCTTTACCCTGGCTCTGCAAGTGGCTTGTTCCGAGTCCAGCTCCGGAAAGAGGGTGCTAACACGTGGCCACTTCTGGGGAGAGGGACACGGAGTCTGGCGTCAGGAACGGTAGGGAGACTTACTTTTCACTGTATATCCTTCTGGATTTTGTCCTGAGAATATATTACCTAATTTTTTAAAAGACAAAAAAAACAAAGACGAACATTTTTTTTTTTATTAAATTCAGTTTTATTGAAATACATTCACACACCATACAATCATCCATGATATACAATCCACTGTCCACAGTATGATAACATAGTTATGCGTTCATCACCACAATCTATCTCTGAACATTTTCCTTACATCAGAAAGAACCAGAACAAGAATAAAAAATAAAAGTGAAAAAAGAACACCCAAATCATCCCTCCATCCCACCCCATTTGTCCTTCAGTTTTTATCCCCATTTTTCTACTCATCCATACACTAGATAAAGGGGGTGTGATCCATAAGGTCTTCACAATCACACTGTCACCCCTTGTAATCTACATTATTATATAATTGTCTTCAGGAGTCCGGACCGCTGGGTTGGAGTTTGGTAGTTTCAGGTATTTACTTCTAGCTATTCCAATACATTAAAACCTAAGAGGTGTTATCTATATAGTGCATAAGAATGTCCACCAGAGTG
Source organism: Choloepus didactylus (assembly GCF_015220235.1). Lineage (NCBI taxonomy): Eukaryota > Metazoa > Chordata > Mammalia > Pilosa > Megalonychidae > Choloepus > Choloepus didactylus. Next base: position 73,772,985 of record NC_051323.1, on the reverse strand, counting down.
ACCTCTCGACTCCGTTTGAAATCTCTCAGCCACTGAAACTATTGCGTCTCATTTTGCATCCCCCTTTTGGTCAAGAAGATACTCTCAGTCCCACGATGCCGGGTCCACATTCATCCCCAGGAGAAAGATGAACAGTTTTAATGGCTTTCTCCTTTTCAACTTTGAGTTCTGTTTATGGCCATCACTCAACTAAAGTAACCCTCCCCCACCTTCCTTGGTGTCGTACATCCTTTTATTTCCTTCTTGGAGCTCTCCATAGTTCTGTAATTGCTGGGCATCCTTATTTATCATCTGTCTGCTTCTGCCCTGCTCACCACTGAGCCTGCTGTCTTTGGCTCAGGGCCCCTCTGTCCATTGTCCATTGTCCATTGAACTGTTCTGGAATCTTACACCCTAACACCCCTCCCTGCCTGCATGTCCTGCCCGCGCCGTTTGCTTCCTCATTTTCTCCCGTTGCTCCTGCTTCTTACCTCCCAAGAGCCTTGGGTCCCTGGCGGCTCTACCGTCGGTCTCTAAGCTCTTCGTTGTCGAGCCTTTCGGGCTTGGCTCTATGTCCTCTGCTTCTTTCTCCTTCCTCTCCCTCATACGCAGCAAAGGACTCTATTCCGTTTAACAGAGAAAAGTGGAGGCTGTGAGAGCAAACTTCCCTGCTTCCCTGCCATGAGCCCCACAGACCTACCTGTTTGCTCCTAGCTTTTCTCCTTCCTGTTTGCCAAAATGACAAACCGTTCTCAGTGCTCGAGCAGCATGCTGGAAAAGGTTTTGCAGCTCTCGGGGAATAAAAAGCCCTGATTTGTAGGACTTGCCGATTCCGGTGGTGTAAATGTTCCCATGGCCAAAACACCAGGTCAGTTTCAGGCTAGCCACATGCTCTCCCTAAGGGCGGAGCTGGGAAGAGACGAGTGGAGCCCGTCGTCATGCAGCACGTCCACTGCGTACGCACAGAAGGGCAGAGCGATGAGTAAAATGCAGCAACATAAATAGGAAGGGATGAGTTTTTAGTATTTATTACCTTTCTCTTTAATAATTATTTAATTGTGAGTTACATATTTCAATGTTTAATATTGGCCGTGTTTAACAATCAGCCCACAAAATCCCTGAAAACTTAAGAAGTGGTTCTCCTTTGGGCCATCATCCCTCATTGCCCACTTTCTCTCCTCCCTCCCTGCTCACCGCCAGCCACCTGTCTGGCTTCTGCACCGCCTGTCAAGGAAACCGTTCCCACCGCCTCGCTGCTGCCTGGGTGTCTCTCATCTCACCCAACCCTCGGGACCACCCTCAGGGCCACCATGGCCTGGGCCTCCTCCTGCTTCTCTAGCTTTGGGTTCTTGCTCTCCATCCTTTCCCAGCTCCTCTGGCCTGTCCATTGCTCAGATGTCAGTGCCCTTGGGGCTCTCTCCTCACACTCTCGGGGCCACCTCTGCACCCTCACGTTCTCTGCCCGTGTCCTCCCGCATCCCTGACCCTCTGTCCTGCAGCCCCAGCCCCCTCCTCTCCCAGACTTCAGCCCGCAGGAGGTGCTCACCCTGTATGGTGGAATGAATGAGCACGTGAATGAGGGGACCACTGAATTAACCCCTCATCTCCACTCCCACCGGCCTCCTCCACATTTACCCAGAGACCCATCTTTCTAAAATGCAAGCCTGAACAGCACTTAAACTTGCTGGGAGGCTACGGCAAGGCCAGGCTTCCACCAGGCTGGTGAGAGCGGAGAAGGAGAGAAGTGACGGATTCACGACTTTGTGGAAATCCAATCTACAGACTTGGGGGCTTCGATGGATGGGGGAGGGACAGGTGGCAGTGGTGGTTCCCAGGTGTCTGGAGGGGGGCCCGGGTCACCCGAACTAGGGAGTCTCATGGGAAGGGCAGGTGAGTGGATGGGGGTCCTGGCTCTACAGGTGCCTACCAGACTTGAGATGTTAGGGGGCAGACGGGGTCCGGAACAGAGGTCTGGGATTGACGCAACATGGGGAGTTGGCACTGTCTGGGTGGCAGCAATGCCACACAGTTTAAAACACACACTTCTCGGTGACTTTCCAGATATTAGCGTAAACTCCAAACTTCTGAAGCCCCCTCCCGCTTCCCTGGCCCCAGCTCACTCCTACTCAGGTGCTGGGTCTCTGTGCAGGCGCCGGGTCCCCCTCTCCCACCTGCTCCCTCAGTGTCCCCGTTCACCCCTCATGGCGGCCGTCACCTTTGGACGCTGCAGAGAACGGCCATGCTCTCTCGGCCACGGTGCATGTCCCCTCCCTACCCCTGGTGCTGAGAGCCCCCCGAGGGCAGGCGCCCCATTCTCTCTCTCCCTCGTGCTCCCCAGCACATGCCCGGACCTGGCTCACAGCAGCTGCTCAATCAATATTTTCCGAAAGAAAGTTTTGCGAAGTTGGCTCTCTGAGGCTTATAAGCCAGCCCCAGAGAAGACAGATCCACCTGTCATTGGTTCTGGAAGTGTCTGATTCACGGGCCTGGTCAGTGTTTCCCCCGGATACTGGGATGAACTGGGCACTTAGGGAGGCCTGAGGGTGTCGGACGGCGATGGATCCCAAGGAGGCCAGGAGCGTTGCCCACGGTTCCTCCCGTGCCAGCTGCACCTTCTCCAGCCACGCTTCAAACAGATCCTGAAAGCTGGAAAAGCCGTGAGGTCTCCCCCAGGCCCGCCCTGGGGAAATGCCCCCTTGCCAGCCCCCGCTTCTCACCCGCCATGCTCACACGCATCCTCTCTGGTGCACAAGCACTGATTTATGTTTATTTTCACCCCGTGCATTTATTTACAGCGTGGTCTGCCTCTTCAAGGAACTGCTGTGGCCTTTGGACTGTGAACTGCACTGGTGAGAAGGCAGGACAGGGACTTTGGGATTCTGCTGTTGGCAGGGGCCTCCTGGGGAGAACCTGAGGGTGCCTCAGGGGAGACACCACCGCAGCGAGGGGAAGGACGCCCCTTCCTTCCCAACATGCCGGGTGCCAGGGAGAGCAGAACTGGCCGAGTGCCTGGAACCCAGCACTGGCTGGTCAGATCAAGCAGGACACAGCTGCACCTGACTGCGAAGTTCCCACGCTCAGTCTCGGGATGCCCGGGAAGGACCACGGCCTCCGGGGAGTGCCCCTGCTGCCCAGCCTGCCTCCTGCCCGGGCCGGGGCCTGCTCAGGGCACGGGGCTGCCGGCCGCTCCCTGGCAACGGGGGAAGCAAGTCCGGACTCTGCTCTCCCTAGAGCCTGCTCTGGAGGAGCCCTGTGGGGCCAGGTTTGCTTTTAATGAGGGTACAAGATCCCCAGAGCTTGTCACGAGAAGGCCCATGGCCACTTGGGTCACTTCAGAGGCTGTGAAATACAGTCTGCAGGAGACCAGCCAGTGTGTCTGTGTGTGCGTGTGTGTCGGGGGTCACCCCAGACCCCCCACCGAGCCCCCTGCCTGAGCTGGAGGCAAACCGTGGCCTGGCCTGGGGGAGCACTCACTCCCCTGCCTCAGGGCTGCCTGTGAACCGCGGGGGCGATCTCAGATCAAAATAAACGCGTGGTGCGTCCACTTCCCTTTAGAGTGGAAGTCACTGCCTCCTCCCCGGCAGATTGGCCCCTCTGCGGACACACCTGCCCAGGACCACATTGAATCAACCTGTTTCTGAAATGGGGGGAAAGCAGTGTCAGGGCAACACACTTCCCAGCGTCATTTCAGAATAAACCATGTGAGGCAGACAAGATGGTTACAGCCCTTGCAGCACGATGTTAGAGACAGGTTGTCACAGTGTCACGGTGCTGGCTGAAACACAGTTTGAGCAGTGCCCTTTTTCCATCATGACTTACACTTTGGGGCACCCTACAAAGCTTGCAGCCTGCCACAGCCCTGAGCCAGCACCAGGAGCCATTCCCATCCCACAGGCTCAATCAACCCTGTCGGCCACGATTCGCAGACGATATTTAAGTGGTGCATTATGGAGCAGAAGAAGAATAAAAGCTCCTGGGTTTCTTTCCTATTTAAGCAACATTCTCAGCAATGTGTCCACACCTTCTGCACAGAGGACATGAATCGATATCGCAGAAAACACATTTGTGTACCTTCCAAGGCCTCAGTAATCATAGCTGTTACCGAAGGCCGAGGGACACCCAGGCACCAAATCATGTGGCGTCAGAAATGCAACAATAAATCTGGAGTTGAGCCTTTCCAGAGGAAATGTGAGCTACAAATCAACTGGCCTCGGACGACTCATTTATTTAATTTGTCCTTTGGATTTATGAAGGGATCCATTTAATTGAAAGATGCTTTAACTGGTGCTTGCTGTTTTGGGCGGTTCTTCACAGAAAACGTTAAATTCCTGGAACCAGTGGCTCACCTCTTTAATTTCTGTGCATCATGTTCAGCTCCTTAACTCAGATTTCTCCGTCTCTCGGCATGTCAAGAGATTAACCCCTTCAGCACTTTAAAGGGGACCCATCGTCTCGATTAAGGAACTAAGAGGAATTTTCTCTCAAGGACAAACTCTTCAGACAGACAGAATCTAGTTCAAGAGACACTCAATCACCAGGGCTGCGTGAGATTTGAAGAGCATCTCCAGAGCCTTCTTCTCTGAACCCCAAGCTGTCCACGTGAGTTTGAATCCAAAGCACCTCCAGAAGCGATTCAACTCCCTGCTCACTTAGTGCAGCTTACACTGGTGACGTCACTTTCAGCTTTCCAGACCATTAAAATGATCAATACTGTCAATACACAGGGAGGAAGGAGAAAACCGCTTCCGCCTAATGTATTAATAATATTCTTCCAAATATCCCTAGAAGATGAAGTACTATGCTTGATAACGTAGATTGTGGAAAAGAAGGAGCAACTCTAGTTAAAATCCTGTCCTGCAGACCTTCACAAACCAGCAAATCTCTTTTTTAAAAGTGCTGTTCTTTATAGTCAAACAATGAAAACATAAGCAATTGTTTCATGTGAAAATGTCTAAGAATATCCACATTGTACAATTGTATGCTTTATTTGGTTTACATTTCTGCCAAAGGTAAAACTACCCTGTGAATTTCAATCAGTGGGGAAAGTACACTAAAGCTTCAAGCTTTCCAGGTTGCTAGCTGATGCTGTAAAAACCAAATGCAGGCTAAATAGAGGACTGGCACACACTTTTATCTTTTCCTCCCAGAATTCCAGTAAGAATACTGTAACGGGGTGTAAAATGGAGTAATTCCATAAGAGTGCTAAAAGCAGAAAGGGATACCATCAGCAGAACAGATTTTGACATAATGCTGGAAAGTGGAAAGTGGCGTGATGATGCTGAGGTAGCTAAAGCAGAGTAAGCCGCAGCTCAGAAGATGCAAAGAAAAAAACTGCCTGGAGACAGAGCCTTCTCCTTGGCTCCTGAGAGGCTCTCGGCTCAGAGTTAAGAAGCACAGAACACGCCAGAGGAAAGAAGAGCTGAAATTAGGCTGGTTCCATGGAGGTCTCTCAAGAACCGCAGCCCCACAGGGCAGTTACATCATCGTGCTGACTCTGAGCAGTATCTCAGGCTGAAAGAGTAGAGCTGCCCTCTAAAGACGTGGGGTGTGGGCTACGGCTGGGTCCCCTGTGAGTGTTGGTGCCCACCCCAGAGGAGAGCCCTCCTTACAGGGGCTCTGTGGAGGTGGGGGGGAGGAGGTACCTCCTGCCTGAGCACCTACAGTTGATCCGACCAGTCGACTCTGCCCATGGACGGGGTCTTCCTAGTCTGAGAGGAAGAGTGTTGGGGCAAAAGTGCTCCACAAGTGCAGAGAGGCCCATACACACTTCCCAGATCAGCCACTCTGGCCCTCATCCATAAAAACAAATGGAAAAACCAAGATATCCTGGAGAAAAACCAACAGCCTCAAAGAGAAGAAGAACCAAGATGAGTGACTCAAGGATGGTGTGATGGTTTGGAGCTGTATGAACCTCCAGAGAAACATGTTCTTAAAATTTAACCCATTCCTGTGGGTGTGACTCCACTGTACGTAGGACCTTTGGATGAGGCTACTTCAGTTAAGGTGTGGTCCAGCCCAATCAGGACCAGTCTTAATCCAATTACTGGAGTCCTTTGTATGCAGAATGAAATTCAGACAGGATGAGAGAAAGCCACAGGAAGCAAGAAGCTGAACATCAGTAGAACCCCGAAAACAAAGGAGAGCCCAGGAGACACCGCCGTGTGCCTTGCCATGTGACAAGCTAAGGACCAGCATCGCCAGCAGCCAGCCCCAGAGCGCCACAGTTTCCAGGAGGAAAGCATTGCTTTGATGATTCCTTGATTGGAGTTTTTCCCAGCCTCAAACCATCAGACCTTGAGAGAATAAATGCTCATTGCTGAACCCTACCCATGTCATGGTATTCACTTGAGCAGCCTAAGAAACTAAAACAGATGGTTCCCAGGGAAGGAGAGAGAATTGAAAAGCAGACATCTCAGAGACTGTGTGAAGGCACTGTTCCATGAAACAAGAATAAGTTGACCTGAAAAAGGAGCAGAGAACCAGAGTTTTTGAAGATCAGTGACAGGATTACCAGGACAAGACAGCAAACTAAAACGCAGCATGATTTTGAGTATTTGCTGGAGTGAAAGAAGCAAGACTCCACGTGACTTTAATGCTTGGTACATTCTCTGTGGAGAGATGATTTAGTATCAGAGGATTATAATTAGTTCTCCAGTCACACTGCATGGTTCTGCCAAGAATAATATTTCCATTATCAAAATTTCTTGGTTTGAAACTTTTAGAATCAACTTCTGGAAAAGCACCAAAGTCCTAGTTAATTTACAAAACAGAATGTAAACATTACAACACTGACTTTGGGAAAATATCAGTGGAACTGCGAGTAGAGTAGCCGAGGCAAGGATGGGGAGGAAAGGAGGAGAGTAAGAATAATAAAGGGATAACAAGATCCTCGCATGACAGAAGGTAGAGCAGTAGTAGGAATACTCTCCTGTGAATGAAAAAAGCAGCAAAGTCATAAAGGTAAGCAAAAGAAAAACTAGATACGTATGTATATATTTATATATTTATAAAAGACACATCTTGGGGAACAGTCGGGAAGGGGTGACATAAGCCAGGTAATTATCTCCTATTTCACAGTGGGGAGTCAGTAGATGCTTTGCAAAATTAATAGATCAAGAAACAGAATGATAGGCATATTGTCTAGAATTATGATTGTAACCACCAAAGAACACAGAAAACAGTTGTGTCTGGTTATTCTGGAGAATGGGGACTGCCTCTGGGCTTGCAAGGCTCTGCCTTTCCATTTGACGCTATACCAGGGGTCTGCAAGCTGCAACCCCCACTTTCCCTGGAACACAGCCACGTTCATTTGTAGGACCAGGGCCGACTTCGTTTTACAATGGCAGGGTCAAGTTGTTGTAACAGAGACCTTATGGCAGGCAAGACTAAAATATTTACTGTTTGGCCTTTTACAGAACAAATTTGCTGACCTCTGCAAAGTATTTTTCCTTTATTTTTTAAAAAAAGAAAACTAAAGTGGGGGGGGGAAATTCTTAACTTCTCACTTTTCAAAACCTACTTCCACATCATTGTAAATTTTAACTCTGGGTTATAAAAATCTCTATGTGACTTCCTTTCATTCTTAAGAAGTCTCTAATCACCGTGCATTTGATCCTGGAAATGGATTATTCACCACTGAAGCATGAAGAAGATGCTGAAACAGAGAGGAAGTCCGCTTTACTTTCTCCCCCCAACAAAAAAGTCCAGTTTTCAAGAAGGTGCAATTAAAGTTAATTTTTTTCTTATTCTGCATGATAAACTTACAAAAAGATTTTTTTAAGTCAAAAGAATTGACACGGAGAAGAACCCAAAAAATAGCGACTGCAAATAAGGAAATAAGGAGCTGCTGCCTGACAACCAAATAATAAATAATGTTACGACACAGCCAATGAAGAAGGTAAAGGCAGGTGGGCTTCCAAATGCAGCTGGAGGGAGCGCACAGCGTTACTTATTGGCTGACCCTTGTTCGTGCTGAGAAAGCTCGCTGCACCCAGATTTGCAGTGCCCTTCCCTAACTGAAACATTTTTGCAGTTCCTGGGTTTTGATACAGGGACAGACAGGTGCGTCAGGAAGAACCGGTCCTCCGATAGGGCGCTCTGTTAATTAAAGTGCCCATGTAGCCCTCCAGTTTCAGCTCAGATGCAGAGAGCTTGAAAGGGTGTTTCCAACACCCTTACAGTAAGAAAATAGCCAGACAACCTATACTTTAATGACTTACCTTGAACCAGTCAGAGAACTGAGGTTGCAGGGCAGACAATTTGCCTGAAATCTGGAGAGAGGCAGATGCTTGCAGAGAAAAACAGGACGGAAACCGGTGAACACCAAATACGTCAACAAGATGAGTCAGCCAGAAATTTTTAACAAATTGCTAAGGGCTGAGGTGTGGGCTGGTAAGAAAGGGTGAAGCCCTCTCTCACAGGATTTCCTCCGTGGTACCAGCTTGGGGGTGGGCCGGCGGCCACGGCCAAGGCTGGTCAAACCCACATGTCCTGTGTCCCTTCATCTGCAGGGGGAAGGGTGATCAAAAATGTAGCCTGGGGTCACCGGCGGAAAACCACGCAGCTGGGACAGAGGAACAGAAAACAAAAAGCCCCACCCCTGGGGGAGGGGCAGGGATGCTTGTGAAGGTCAAATCTTAGAGACACAGGTCCACAGGTGCTTGCCCAAGACTGAGGCTTCAACGCAACATCAGGGACTGCCCCAGCGGCCCCCTTCCCCTACACATGCTGGCGAACACTGAGTAAATATAATGGTGGAATTCAGCTGGGAAATCTATAAGAGGCAGGTTCTATCTGGGGGGCATTGCAAGGGGAGATCCCAAAGCCAAGTGGGGAGCCCATATTCAGAAAAACCCTCTGGCAAATTAGCCTACACCATAAACCCAAGATAACTAGAGGCATTTGAATCCTCTGGTGCACTGAAGGTAAATACACAACAAGACACTTCAAATAAGCCCAGTTCCTGAGGAGGTTAACAAAGTTCCCAGAATAAAGGCTTAGCAGAGGGGAAGGGCTGGCTCCTCTCTAAGCATAAAAAATTATACCTTAATGTCCATTGTCTTATTCAACAGGTTTCAACAACAACAGAAAAAAGCTGACATCCAAAAGGCAGGAAAAAAACACACCCAAAGGCTGACACAATCATCAGAACCAGACTCAGATATGACATGGATGTTGGAACAATCAGACATTGACTGTGATTAATAACTATCACAAGCTCTATGGAAAAGACAGTGAGAGACAAGATAGGTAATTTCAGTAGAGTCATGGGAACTAGAAGAAAGACTCAGATGCAAATGCTGGGGAAAAACAAAAACATAGTGACAGTGTTTTCAACTGTCTCATCAGTGGAACTGACGGAGATGAGTAAAGAATCAGTGAACCGGAAGATGGGTCCATAGAGATTATTCAGACTGAAACACAAGAGAAAAAAGGAAAAAATGGAGAACAGGACAGTCAAGACTGTGGGACAATATCAGACAGTGTGTCATAAACTTCTCTGTAATCTCAGAAGGAGAAGGAAGAGAAAATGAGACAGAGACATATTTGAAAAAATAATGGCTGAAAAATTTCCAAAATTAGTGATGGACAAAACCACAGAACTGAGATCAGAGAACACCAAGCAGTATATATTGTATATATTCCTCCAAGCCAACAACAAACAAAATACCACACACCCATCCAAACTGCTGAAAGGAAAGACAAAGGGAAAATCTTGAAGGCAGACAGAGAAAAAAAAGACACATTTCCTACAAAGGAATAAGGATAAAAATTACAACAGACTTCTTGTCAGAAATCACACAAGCCGGAAGACAATGGGTAACAGCTTTAAATTAATGAAAGGAAAAAAAAAAACCCTGTTGTGCTGGTTTGGATGTACTATGTCCCCCAAAACGCCATTATCTTTGATGCAGTTTTGTGTGGGCAGGAAACATATTGGTGTTGATTGTGTTGGAGACTTTTGATTGGATGTTTCCTTGGAGATGTGATCACTCAACTGTGGGCGAGATCTTTCATTGGATAATTTCCACAGAGGTGTGGCCCCGCCCATTCAGCATGGGCCTTGATTGGGTCACTGGAGCACTATATAAGCTCAGACAGAAGGAGTGAGCTTGCTACAGCCAAGAGGGACAATTTGAAGAATGCACAGGAGCTGAGAGAGGAGCTGCAGATGAGAGACAGTTTGAAGACAGCCATTGAAAGCAGACTCTTGCTCCAGAGAAGCTAAGAGAGGACAAACACCCCAAGAGCAACTGAGAGTGACATTCTGAAGAGGAACTGCAGCCTAGAGAGGAACGTCCTGGGAGAAAGCCATTTTGAAACCAGAACTTTGGAGCAGATGCCAGCCACGTGCCTTCCCAGCTAACAGAGGTTTTCCGAACACCATTGGCCATCCTCCAGTGAAGGCACCCGATTGCTGATGACTTATCTTGGACACTTATGGCCTTAAGACTGTAACTTTGTAACCAAATAAACCCCCTTTATAAAAGCTGATCCATTTCTGGTATTTTGCTTAAGGGCAGCATTAGCCAACCAGAACATCTGTCAGTTCAGAGTTCTATACTTAGTTAAAATATCCTTAAAAAGTGAAAGAGAGAAAAATGTTCTCAAACAAATAAAAACAGGGAATTCATTGCCACAAACCTCCCCTACCACAAAAATTCAGGCAGAAAGAATATGGTAAAAGCCAGAAGAGCATCAGAAATGAAATAAAGGTAAAATAAAATATTTTATTTTCCTTTTTAAAGTTTTTTATAAAAGATCATTGACTGTTTAAAGCAAAAACAGTCATAATAGAATATATGCTTATAGCATATGTAACAGTGAAATCCGTGACAGTGGCACAGCAAATGGGAGGCAGGAAACGGGAATACACTGTTATAAAGTTTTCACAATACCCAATGAGCAATACAATATTATTTGAAGGTAGACTCATAATTTAAAAATATATATTGCAAACCCTAGGGCAATCACTATAAGTTTTTTAAAGAGAGGCAAAAATAATAAGTCAATAGAGGAGATAAAATTGAATTATAAAATAATGCTCACTTAAAGTCAGAAAAGTCTATAAAACAGGAAAAAAAGAACAAAGAACAAATGGAACAAATAGAAAACAGTAACATGGAAAACCTTAATCCAACCGTATTAATAAACACACCAACTAAAAGATTGGATAAAAAGCAAGACTTGACTATATGGTTTTTACAATAAACCTACTTTAAATAAAAAGGCATACATAGGCGAAAATTAAAAGGATGGAGAAAGATATATCATGCAAAAACTAACGAAAGGTGGAGTAACTATTAATTTCAAACTAAACTTCAGAACAAGGGAGATTTTCAGGGATAATGAACGACATTATGTAACAATCAATGGGTCAAATTCTCCAAGAAGACATAATAATTCTATCTGTGTTTGCACCTAACAGAGCTTCAAAATACATAAGGCAAAAACTGTGCACAACTTTTAGCAAAATTGATAGAACAAGTTATCAGAAAATCAGCAGGGATATAAATGGATATAAATGGATATAAATGGATATAAATGGCCCAGACACCGCCACCAAGCAACTTGACCTAACTAACATTTCTAGAACACTCCACCCAACAAAAGCACCTCTTGAGTGCACAGGGAACTTTCATCAAGAACATTCAGAATATTCTAGGCCATGGAATGCCAATTTAAAGGCATAATTTCATACACCAGGTAGCTTGGGTTTAGCACGTGCCGGAAAGAGCAGGCTTGGGGGTTTGATTAAAGCTCCCAGGTATTTTCCTCCCTCCCCTTTCCCTGTCTCCCCACTCCCACCCCCACTCGGAGCATTTGGGGTGGACTCTAACAAGCAGGGACTGGAGTGGGTGGGTTGCATGTGAGTGGAACGATGTTTAAACAGACCCTGCATGGGAACACTTATATAGTGAAACACTCCGTTTGCTCACTCCCTCGACAGCGAGATCTGAGCATCCACCTCAAACCAGGCCCCACGTGAGGGCACCCAGGCACCCACGGCGGGCTCTGTGTGGATGGGGTCTTGCAAGCTGAGCCAGTGGCCTTCCGCCCACAGAGCCAGCTGACGTCTGAGGATGGTGACCACAGAGAATGATGCTATCTCAATCAAGGCGGGGAGAAGAAAATTAACAACAGGGACTTGCCAGAAGTCTCAACACTCTTTCTCACACAAATAAGCTGAACTTGATTGTGGCTCAGAGCCAGTGGGGGCCAAGCAACCACCTCTCCAAGCTGAGACCCAGAGACGCAACCCCAACCCTTAGTGTGGCCCATGCCAGGCTTGGGGGCCCAGAGCCCCTGGGGAGACAATGAGAGCAGAGAGTCCTGTGAGCCTGCGAAGGCCAGGGCAGAGGTGTCCAGCAGAAGCTGGGCAGCTCTTCTGGGATCCAGGACCCCTGCTGTCACTTCCAGATTCCCTAGTGACCGAGGACTTGTCTGGCATCGGCTCCCAGCTCGGTCATTTTGAATTGAGCGCCCAGCCTGTGCCCCCCAAAAGCTCCCACACGTGACGCATTCCAGCACTGCCAGTGGCCATGGCTCTGAAAGGATGGGGCGGTTGGCGGCCGGGGCCCCCAAGGGCTGCCCTGCTCTCAGCAGTGTGGAGGGCTCCCCTTTTTCTGCCCACTGCTCCCGCCTCAGGGGGGCCTGGGCCGCCCACCCGCTGGCCACCCCTGATCCTCACACACTAGGTGATGGATGCAGGGTGGGGGCAGGCAACAAGGAAGACGAGCCCCTCACTCTCCTCCTCCCCACCTTGGGAGGAAAGATGAAGAATCTAAATAAAAAGGCTTTGCTTCTGGAATATTGGCTTATTTTGTCTCAAGGGCTCCCTGGTGATTTGCCTCTGATTTCCTCTGTCTCAGCAGCAGGTTTGCATTTCTCCAAATTCAACACCAGAATTCTCGTCCCCATGGGGAATCTTTCGGGGGCAACTTGCTCTTCATCAGATACTGGGCTAAATTTCTGAATTTCTGTTTTCCTGCAAACCTAAGAGCAAGTGTGGAGTCACGCATTTGGCGGGGAGGATGGTGAGGCTCTAAGACGTGCAAGTCTGGAGCCCCCCAAAGGCGTGCAAGCCCGGAACTCCCGGCCCCCTGCGCCGGGGTGTTGGGGGGCTCTTAGGGGATGCGATTATTAAGCAAGTGCATTCTGCCAATGAGCCCGCCAGTTGTTTTTAATAATCTGAGCATCACCAACATATCTCCCCTTTATTTCCATGCTAATGAGGATAATTTCCCAATGGAGAATGCAGCAAGGTAGATAGACAACGCGTATAAAGCAAATGTCAAACACTGCCCGGCACCTGTGCTTTTATCCAAATTACGTGCATTTGGCTAGCATTATTTCTGCTGTTTGGTTTTTGAAAAGCCTACTCACTGGAGATTCTTCCATCCATCAAGGAATAAATAAATATCCCCCTCTGCATGGGAGTTAAACAGAGCCGATGGGAAGGTTCCGGGGCGAGGCTGGGGAAGTGGGCGTCAGACCCTGCTCCCGTCACCAACACCTGTGGATGGGCGTGGGGAAGGATCCGATTTTGCCAGGGTGGCTCGGCAGCCTTTCCTTCTCCAGGTAACAGAAAGCTTCCAGGCGCCTTGGATAACCACGTTCTACATCAACGCCTGTTCAGATGGTGTCATGGGTACTAACTGGTGTCAAGAGCACATTGGAAAATGCAGAGCAGCTCCCAGCTGGGGAGGCCGCCGTCCAAGCTCCCCACCAGGGTGGACGTCGGGGCAGCGTCCTTGATGGGTGACCTGTCCCCGCAGCCTGCTCCGTTGGAGGGTCCGGGGGCTCCCTCCCGGCCGGGGCGTACGTCCCACGCTGGGCAATTCCGATGGTAGAAACATCTCTCCTTCTTTCCTCTTCTCGAACTTCCATTTCTGGACCTAGTTTGCTCCCCACCGAGGGACACAGAATAAGTCAGTCCTCTCCTCCTCCTTCCAACGTCAGAAGACGCTTTTCCTGCCTCCCCGTGGTCTCTCTGCACTAAACATCTCCCCCGGGGACCTCCTTTCATCTGGTCGTCCTGCCCTCAGCCCTCTCCAGCGAGTGACAGTTTTATTTGCAGGCTGCGCGTTCCCTCTGCCTGCATCTCGTCAGCTGGAGCCCCATGTCGGGATCCCACTGTAGGGGTGTGTGTGTGTGTGTGTGCGTGTGTGTATCAGAGCACACTAGCTGGCTGCAGACATAGTTCCTGGCTGAACATCTGCTTCTGGGAGTGACTCCTCACTGCAGAAGGGCGGCACGGGTCTTTGGTGAATCCCCCCAGCCATCTCGGCCTTACACAGCGTAAGATAGAGAGTAGCTTGGGAGATGTCAAAGCAAATTCTCTTGTATTATGCTCACAGTCACTGTCTTAGCCCAAGTAAAATATTAACTTTAAATAAAGTAGGAGTTTTCACTTCAGGACCTAGAGAAAGAATACAAAAGTGTTATACTAGTCACCTGTGGTTGTGTAACAAATTATCCCAGAACTAATGGCTTAAAGCAATAATAAACATTTATTACCTCACAGTTTCAGCGGGTCGGGCTTAGGAGGGGCTCAGCTGGGTGGCCCTGGCCTGGCTGCTCTCGTGCGGCTGCCGACAAGATCCAAGGGGCCCATGGCCGGGAGGGTGGTGCCGGTGGGTGACAAGATGTCTCAGTTTCTCCCCGCGTGGATTCCTCCACTGGCTGCTGGAGTGACCTGGAGACCAACGTCCCTCACTGCAAACGGCCCAGAAGAGTGCAAGCAATGTCCTTCATTACCACACGGGTCCCTTCTGCTCCGGCCTACTAGAAGCGGGCACTCCGTCCACCTCCCACTCAAGGGACACGGAATCAGGCTCTGCCTTTTGAAGCAAAGAGTATCAAAGAATTTGTGGGCCTATTTCAAAACCGCTGCAGCTGCCAAAAAATTATTTCCCCATTGTTTTTGCTCATTTTTAAACAGTCATTTTGAGATACAATTCACACAGCATACAGTTCACCATTTAAAGTGTGTAATTCAAGGGTTTTTAGTATATTCACAGATATGAGCACTCATCACCACCATCCGTTTTAGAATATTTTTATCACCTGGAAAATAAACTTTGTGCCCTCCTAGTGTTTTCTCTTGTGGTCTGGGATAAAGGTTGCTGTCTTTCAATATTTTTTCTTCTTGGTCTTCCATTGAAAATGAATGCAAATCGAGAGTCCACCTCATTGACTGTTTTTTCTTAAATTATAAGAGCTCAGTACTTTCTGTCTTTGTGATGACCCCCAGGCTCCTTTTCTCCTATTGAACAGAGGAGTAGTCTCTCCTCAGTGTGAATGAGGAACCTTGGTTATCCTCAAATCAGCAGCCTCTCGAGTTTGAGGCAGCGGCAGTGGTCTTCAGGAAGGTTTACTCAAATCCGTAAGGAGTGGAAAGGGAGCGTATCCTCAGGGATGCTTATATTTAGTAAGTCCCATAGAGCAGATTCTCTGAGAGGAGAAGGGTGGCAACCAGGATGGATGGAGTCACCAGAACTTTCTGGGAGCCTCGGGTCCTGCTACTGGTGGTTTTAACCATCAGTCAGAGGATGGGCTTGAATGAGGTGGAGGAAATTTTACTCATGGAAATTCCCCTCGGTGAGGCTACTCCATTTGTTCTGAAGAAGTTCTCTGATACACCGCATGGAGTGGTGCGTAGTGTGGAGACCAAGGCAGGCCTGCTGCACGTGAGACCACCAAGAGAAATTTGTCCTGTGGGGGGTGGGCAGGTGCAGGGCATTGGGAAGCTAGCGAGGGCCATGTCCCCGCAGATATTTAATAGGGTGTGTATGGATTTCCTCCACAGACAGCTGAAGGGGCCGAGTTCTGGGGAAAGACTAACAATCACTCAAAATGCACGGCTCCTAGGTACAGAGGGGGATGTGGGAAGGCAAGACCCGGGAGTCACGGGAAGGGCTTGGATTTTCGCAAGCATGGGGTTTATTGGCATCTGAGTGAGTCTGACCCGGCTATTTGAGGCAAAGGGGCATCCCTGATTGTGGACCTTATATGCAGTCGACATGTCAGGTGGCGGGAGCTCTGCATAACCAAGTAGCACCCAATGCCATTCATTTGAAAAGCAGTAATCAGTACTAACACTCAAACCAAAGTAAGGGAAACTGGTCAGTGTCCACTTTTCCCCAGGGCTAGCAGGGAAAGGACATGAGTAGGTTGTCATTACGGTGGGGCCTCCCTCGGCAGCTGGATCAAAACCTGGGGCTCCTGATTCAGGAGCAGCAGGAGCAGATGACAGGTGTGGGCATTTCCTGCTTGTCTGTGGCTCTGGAAGGCAGGGTGTGCTTCAGAAAGCCCAACTTCAGCCACATTTCCTTCTCTCTTAGAAATTTATTCCCACCAGCACACAAGCATGCTCTTATACCTTCCGTCTAAAAAACAAAACGAACAAAAACCCCTCTGTTGGCCCCCAACCCTCCTCCAGCTACAGCCATTTCTGCTGCTCCCCTTTAGGGTAGGATATTTTGAAAGCTGATGATAGCTGATGTCCCTGCAGGCTGGCTGGCCTTGACCCACTCTGTCTGGGCTCCCATCCCCAGCCTTGCACTGAAATTGCTCACATCAACTTCACCAGTAGCTTCTGTGCTCCCAGAGCCTACGGTCACCCTTGTTATCCTGTCGTTGGACCTCTCGGCAGTCACAGCCTGCCCAGCCACACCTCCCTCTTCCTTCCAGCACCATCTTCTGTTGCTTCACTCTCATCTGCTTTTCCTCAGTCTCCTTTGCTGACTCCTCTTTCTCTGGGTCCCCAAATGTTGGCGCACCTTAGGATCTACCCCAGGACCCCTCTCATCCTCAGGAACTCGTATCCCATCTAAACGCTGATGACTTCCAAATTTATGACTTTGTCTGCCTACTTGTTATTTCCACTTAGATGTTTCATGGGCATCTCAAATTTAAGATGTCCAACTTCCATGTCCCCTCCCCATTTCTGTAAATGATATCAAAGACTCACCAGAAGCTCCAGCCAAAAGAACCTGGGTGTCACCTCTATTCCACCCCTTCCTTCTCATTCCACGTCAGATCCAGCAGCATGTTTGATTTTTTTTTTTTTTTTTTTAATAATCATTTTATTGAGATATATTCACATACCACGCAGTCATACAAAACAAATTGTACTTTCGATTGTTTACAGTACCATTACATAGTTGTACATTCATCAACTAAATCAATCCCTGACACCTTCATTAGCACACACACAAAAATAACAAGAATAATAATTAGAGTGAAAAAGAGCAATTGAAGTAAAAAAGAACACTAGGTACCTTTGTCTGTTTGTTTGCTTCCCCTACTTTTCTACACATCCATCCATAAACTAGACAAAGTGGAGTTTGGTCCTTATGGCATTCCCAATCCCACTGTCACCCCTCATAAGCTACATTTTTATACAACTGTCTTCGAGATTCATGGGTTCTGGGTTGTAGTTTAATAGTTTCAGGTATCCACCACCAGCTACCCCAATTCTTTAGAACCTAAAAAAGGTTGTCTAAAGTGTGCGTAAGAGTGCCCACCAGAGTGATCTCTCGGCTCGTTTTGGAATCTCTCTGCCACTGAAGCTTATTTCATTTCCTTTCACATCCCCCTTTTGGTCAAGAAGATGTTCTCCATCCCACGATGCCGGGTCTACATTCCTCCCCGGGAGTCATATTCCACGTTGCCAGGGAGATTCACTTCCCTGGGTGTCTGATGCCACGTAGGGGGGAGGGCAGTGATTTCACCTTTCAAGTTGGCTTAGCCAGAGAGAGAGGGCCACATCTGAGCAACAAAGAGGCATTCAGGAGGAGACTCTTAGGCACAAATACAGGGAGGCCTAGCCTCTCCTTTGCAGCAACCGTCTTCCCAAGGGTAAAACTTATGGTAGAGGGCTCAACCCATCAAACCACCAGTCCCCTATGTCTGTGGTCATGTTAGCAACCATGGAGGTGGGGTAGGCGAATACCCCTGCATTCTCCACAGGCTCCTCAAGGGGGCACTACATCTTTTTTTTTTTTTTCCTTGTTTGTCTTTTTTCTTTTTTTTTTTTTTTTTTTTTTTAACTTTCCCTTCTTTTTTAAATCAACTGTATGAAAAAAAAGTTAAAAAGAAAACAAACATATAATAAAAGAACATTTCAAAGAGACCATAACAAGGGAGTAAGAAAAAGACAACTAACCTAAGATAACTGCTTAACTTCCAACATGTTCCTACTTTACCCCAAGAAAGTTACATACTATAGCAACATTTCAGTGAACTTGTTCCTACTACATCCATCAGAAATTAACAGACCATAGTCATTTCTGGGCATCCCCAGAACGTTAAATAGCTTATCTGTTCTTCTTGGATTATTGTTCCCCCTTCCTTAATTGCTCTCTACTGCTAGTTCCCCTACATTCTACATTATAAACCATTTGTTTTACATTTTTCAAAGTTCACATTAGTGGTAGCATATAATATTTCTCTTTTTGTGCCTGGCTTATTTCGCTCAGCATTATGTCTTCAAGGTTCATCCATGTTGTCATATGTTTCACCAGATCGTTCCTTCTTACTGCCGCGTAGTATTCCATCGTGTGTATATACCACATTTTATTTATCCACTCATCTGTTGAAGGACATTTGGGTTGTTTCCATCTCTTGGCAATTGTGAATAATGCTGCTATGAACATTGGCGTGCAGATATCTGTTCGTGTCACTGCTTTCCGATCTTCCGGGTATATCCCGAGAAGTGCAATCGCTGGATCGAATGGTAGCTCTATCTCTAGTTTTCTAAGGAACTGCCAGACTGACTTCCAGAGTGACTGAACCATTATACAGTCCCACCAACAATGAATAAGAGTTCCAATTTCTCCACATCCCCTCCAGCATTTGTAGTTTCCTGTTTGTTTAATGGCAGCCATTCTAACCGGTGTTAGATGGTATCTCATTGTGGTCTTAATTTGCATCTCTCTAATAGCTAGTGAAGCTGAACATTTTTTCATGTGTTTCTTGGCCATTTGTATTTCCTCTTCAGAGAACTGTCTTTTCATATCTTTTGCCCATTTTATAATTGGGCTGTCTGTACTATTGTCATTGAGTTGTAGGATTTCTTTGTATATGCAAGATATCAGTCTTTTGTCAGATACATGGTTTCCAAAAATTTTTTCCCATTGAGTTGGCTGCCTCTTTACCTTTTTGAGAAATTCCTTTGAGGTGCAGAAACTTCTAAGCTTGAGGAGTTCCCATTTATCTATTTTCTCTTTTGTTGCTTGTGCTTTGGGTGTAAAGTCTAGGAAGTGGCCTCCTAATACAAGGTCTTGAAGATGTTTTCCTACATTATCTTCTAGGAGTTTAATGGTACTTTCTTTTATATTGAGATCTTTGGTCCATTTTGAGTTAATTTTTGTGTAGGGGGTGAGGGAGGGGTCCTCTTTCATTCTTTTGGATATGGATATCCAACTCTCCCAGCCCCATTTGTTGAAAAGACCATTATGGCTCAGTTCGGTGACTTTGGGGGCCTTATCAAAGATCAGTAGGCCATAGATCTGAGGGTCTATCTCTGAATTCTCAATTCGATTCCATTGATCTATATGTCTATCTTTGTGCCAGTACCATGCTGTTTTGGCAACTGTGGCTTTATAATAAGCTTCAAAGTCAGGGAGTGTAAGTCCTCCCACTTCGTTTTTCTTTTTTAAAGTGTCTTTAGCAATTCGAGGCATCTTCCCTTTCCAAATAAATTTGATAACTAGCTTTTCCAAGTCTGCAAAGTAGGTTGTTGGAATTTTGATTGGGATTGCATTGAATCTGTAGATGAGTTTGGGTAGAATTGACATCTTAATGACATTTAGCCTTCCTATCCATGAACATGGAATATTTTTCCATCTTTTAAGGTCCCCTTCTATTTCTTTTAGTAGAGTTATGTAGTTTTCTTTGTATAGGTCTTTTACATCTTTGGTTAAGTTTATTCCTAGGTACTTGATTTTTTTAGTTGCTATTGAAAATGGTATCTTTTTCTTGAGTGTCTCTTCAGTTTGTTCATTTCTAGCATATAGAAACATTACTGACTTATGTGCATTAATCTTGTATCCCGCTACTTTGCTAAATTTGTTTATTAGCTCTAGCAGGTGTATCGTTGATTTCTCAGGGTTTTCTAGATATAAGATCATATCATCTGCAAACAATGACAGTTTTACTTCTTCTTTCCCAATTTGGATGCCTTTTATTTCTTTGTCTTGCCGGATTGCCCTGGCTAGCACTTCCAGCACAATGTTGAATAACAGTGGTGACAGCGGGCATCCTTGTCTTGTTCCTGATCTTAGAGGGAAGGCTTTCAGTCTCTCACCATTGAGTACTATGCTGGCTGTGGGTTTTTCATATATGCTCTTTATCATGTTGAGGAAGTTTCCTTCAATTCCTACCTTTTGAAGTGTTTTTATCAAAAACGGATGTTGGATTTTGTCAAATGCTTTTTCAGCATCTATTGAGATGATCAATTGATTTTTCCCTTTCGAGTTTTTAATGTGTTGTAATACATTGATTGTTTTTCTTATGTTGAACCATCCTTGCATGCCTGGAATGAACCCCACTTGGTCATGGTGTATGATTTTTTTAATGTGTCTTTGGATTCGATTTGCAAGTATTTTGTTGAGGATTTTTGCATCTATATTCATTAGGGAGATTGGCCGGTAGTTTTCCTTTTTTGTAGCATCTTTGCCTGGTTTTGGTATTAGATTGATGTTAGCTTCATAAAATGAATTAGGTAGTGTTCCATTTTTTTCAATGTTTTGAAAGAGTTTGAGTAAGATTGGTGTCAGTTCTTTCTGGAAAGTTTGGTAGAATTCCCCTGTGAAGCCATCTGGCCCTGGGCATTTATTTGTGGGAAGATTTTTGATGACTGATTGGATCTCTTTGCTTGTGATGGGTTGGTTGAGGTCTTCTATTTCTTCTCTGGTCAGTCTAGGTTGTTCATATGTTTCCAGGAAATTGTCCATTTCTTCTACATTGTCCAGTTTGTTGCCATACAGTTGTTCATAATATCCTCTTATAATTTTTTTAATTTCTTCAGGATCTGCAGTTATGTCACCTTTTTCATTCATTATTTTGTTTATATGGGTCTTCTCTCTTTTTGATTTTGTCAGTCTAGCTAGGGGCTTGTCAATCTTGTTGATCTTCTCAAAGAACCAACTTTTGGTGATATTTATCCTTTCTATTGTTTTTTTGTTCTCTATGTCATTTATTTCTGCTTTAATCCTTGTTATTTCTTTTCTTGTACTTGGTTTAGGATTGGTTTGCTGTTCATTTTCTAGCTTCTTCAGTTGATCCATTAGTTCTTTGATTTTGGCTCTTTCTTCCTTTTTAATATATGCGTTTAGTGCTATAAATTTCCCCCTTAGCACTGCTTTTGCTGCATCCCATAGGTTTTGGTATGTTGTGTTCTCATTTTCATTCGTCTCTATATATTTAGCAATTTCTCTTGCTATTTCTTCTTTAACCCACTGATTGTTTAGGAGTGTGTTGTTTAACCTCCAGGTATTTGTGAATTTTCTAAGTCTCTGATGGTTATTGACTTCTAATTGTATTCCATTGTGGTCAGAGAATGTGCTTTGAATAATTTCAATCTTTTTAAATTTATTGAGGCTTGTTTTATGTCCCAGCATATGATCTATTCTGGAGAAAGTTCCGTGAGCACTAGAAAAGTATGTGTATCCTGTTGATTTGGGATGTAATGTCCTGTAGATGTCTGTTAAATCTAATTCATTTATCAGATTGTTTAGGTTTTCAATTTCCTTATTGGTCTTCTGTCTGGTTGATCTATCTATAGGAGAGAGTGATGTGTTGAAGTCTCCCACAATTATTGTGGAAACATCAATTGCTTCCTTTAGTTTTGCCAATGTTTCTCTCATGTATTTTGTGGCACCTTGATTGGGTGCATAGACATTTACGATTGTTATTTCTTCTTGCTGAATTGCCCCTTTTATTAGTATGTAGTGGCCTTCTTTGTCTCTCAAAACATCCCTGCATTTGAAGTCTATTTTATCTGAGATTAATATTGCTACACCTGCTTTCTTTTGGCTGTAGCTTGCATGAAATATTTTTTTCCATCCTTTCACTTTCAGTTTCTTTGTGTCCCTGTGTCTAAGATGAGTCTCTTGTATGCAACATATTGATGGTTCATTTTTTTTGATCCATTCTGCGAATCTATATCTTTTAATTGGGGAGTTTAATCCATTTACATTCAACGTTAAAACCGTGAAGGCATTTCTTGAATCGGCCATCTTATCCTTTGGATTATGTTTGCCGTATTTTTCCCTCTCTCTATTAATATCCTTTATTGTACCTATACCGAATCTCTTTGGTACTGAACCTTTCTCCAAGTCTCTCTGTCCTGTCTTTGTTTCTCTGTCTGTAGGGCTCCCTTTAGTATCTCCAGTAGGGCAGGTCTCTTGTTAGCAAATTCTCTCAGCATTTCTTTGTCTGTGAAAAATTTAAGCTCTCCCTCAAATTTGAAGGAGAGATTTGCTGGATAAAGTATTCTTGGCTGGAAATTCCTCTCACTCAGAATTTTAAATATATCGTGCCACTGCCTTCTCGCCTCCATGGTGGCTGCTGAGTAGTCACTACTTAGTCTTATGCTGTTTCCTTTGTATGTGGTGAATTGCTTTTCTCTTGCTGCTTTCAGAACTTGCTCCTTCTCTTCTATGTTTGACAGTGTGATCAGTATATGTCTCGGGGTGGGTTTTTTTGGATTTATTCTATTTGGAGTTCGCTGAGCATTTATGATTTGTGTATTTATGTTGTTTAGAAGATTTGGGAAGTTTTCCCCAACAATTTCTTTGAATACTCTTCCTAGACCTTTACCCTTTTCTTCCCCTTCTGGGACACCAATGAGTCTTATATTCGGACGTTTCATATTATCTATCATATCCCTGAGGTCCATTTCGAGTTTTTCAATTTTTTTCCCCATTCTTTCTTTTATGTTTTCATTTTCCATTCTGTCATCTTCCAGGTCACTGATTCGTTGTTCAACTTCCTCTAGTCTTGTACTATGAGTGTCCAGAATCTTTTTAATTTGGTCAACAGTTTCTTTAATTTCCATAAGATCATCCATTTTTTTATTTAGTCTTGCAATGTCTTCTTTATGCTCTTCTAGGGTCTTCTTGATTTCCTTCATATCCCGTACTAGGGTCTCATTGTTCATCTTTAGTTCTTTGAGTAGCTGCTCTAGGTGTGTCTCTTCTGGTCTTTTGATTTGGGTGCTTGGGCTTGGGTTATCCATATCGTCTGGTTTTTTCATATGCTTTATAATTTTCTGTTGTTTTTGGCCTCGTGGCATTTGCTGACCTTGATAGGGTTCTTTTAGGGTTTGTAGACCAGTTGAAGTCCTTATCTCTAATTTATCAGATCTACAGCTTCGTGGAGTACACTTTCTCTAACTAACCAGCAGGTGGCGTCCACGAGCCACCTGTTCTCCACAAGCCAGATCTCCCCTGCTTAGCCTTTTGGTGAGTGGGGGAGTGAGTCTTGTGGGGCCCAATTGGTGTCCCAAGCTTGCGTGTGTAGTTGGTGTTGCCTGCCCTGTATGTGGGGCGTGTTTCTGGGCAGTCGGGGAGGGGAGGTGGCCCTAACAATCAAATCTCCCTGATGATCCTAGAGTTTTAAAGCTACTGCAATAGTCTAATCCTTCAGTTCAGTCCTGCCACAGTTTGTCTCTGCCACTGACCCACAAGTCTTTGGTATTGGCGTATGGCTCCTGAGACTTGCAAGTGGGCCCCTCTTCCAGGCTGTGCACCCCGGGTCCTCTGTTGAGGGATGACTGTGCTATGTCGCAGGTGAGTGCCGTCCCCCCAGGGCAGTTCTGGGCTGCTGGGCTGTGTTGGGAGGCTCCCAGTCTGCTCAAATGATGGCTGAATGGGGCTCTGTTAATTCACACTGCTCCCCCTTCCCAGCTCTGGGACATTCAGCTGAGGTTGCAGGGAAGGCTAATGTCCACGCCCAGTTTTGTGGTGTGTGCCTGTTATTTGAAGCACTTCCGTCACACTGGGTTGTCTGGGGCAGCTCTGGGCTATGGGGCTGGCGATGGGCAGGAGTGTTTCCTGTCCACCAGGATGGTGGCTGTGAGCGGACACCCCCCTTTTCTTGGGAAGTTGTGTTGTTTAGTGAATTTTCTCAGCCACTGGATTATTGCCTTTTGTCTCAGAGCTCTCTTAGTTCTGCTCTTGACTTGACGTGCCCAAATTTCAATTCTTTGAAGCTTTCTGTATTGAGCTTCTTAGAGTAATTGTTTTAGAAAAAGCAAAAAGGATTTAAAAAAAAAAAAAAAAAAAAAAAAAAAAAAAAAAAAAAGGCCCTCCTCAGAGATCTAATGGGTTATTGAAATGCTAATAGACAAAGCAACCAGGGCCATTAAGGAAAAGTGCCCAGGGCAGAGAGATCAGCCTTGCTTCGGGATTTGCATATGCGCCTCAAGGCCTGATCTCCGCCCTTCCCCTTTCTGTGTTCACCAGAACTCCAAAAATCCTCTGCTTTTATTTTGGAGTTTTTCGTGTTGTTTTTTTTTCTATGCCTGTCTCCTCTCTGCTGGGCTGGCTGCTCTCAGAGTCTCTGGTGTCTGGCCTCAGTCTATCTATGGTTGGAGTTTGAATCAGTAGAATGAGTTTCCGGTAAGAGCAGCCACTGCAATTCTCCCTTCTCCTTCCTGGAGCTGACAGCCCCTCCTCCCCCGGGACTGAGCCTGGCAGGGAGGGGCGCGGGTCCCCTGGCCGCAAAAACTTACAGATTTCGCTGATCTCAGCAGTTCCACGTTTTCATGAGTGTTGTATGAAGTATGCCCAAAGACAGATTGCTCTGTGGTGTCCAGTCCACGCAGTTCCTGGCTTTTTACCTACTTTCCTGGAGGAGTAACTAAAACATACAGCTCACCAGTCTGCCATCTTGCCCCGTCTCCAGCATGTTTGATTTTATGCTACCATTAAGATGTGTTTTGAGTCCACCTACTTCTCTCCATCTCTACCACTACCTTCGGCCAGACTGCCATGCTCCCTCGGATGACAGTGACGGCCTTCTAGCTTCCTGCTGCAGCCCGTGTCTCCGTGCAGTCCATTCTCACCTGTCTCTACAGCCATCTTCTCAACTGACTTCCTCAAACACGTAGAGGAAAGTCCATCTCCCCACGTGGCCTGCCCGGCCTGCTGCCTGTCCTCGCTCATCACGACCCCAGCCCAGGGCCTTCGCAGAGCTGGCACCTGTGCCCGGTGTGTTCCCGCCCAGGGCTCTGCGTGGCAGGTTTGATTTTATGATTAAGTCACTTCTTCTGCAAACCCTGTCAAGCCTCCAGGGTTCAAGCTGCTCCTCCACCACAACCAGGTCCCTCTATTTTAGGCTCGTCATTGCACTTGCTGCTCTCCCCCCATGCGTTTCTCATTTCCTGTCTATTGATTTAGTGCGTCCACTAGAACGCCTGCATCAAGAGATCAGCCCGTTTGCCGGTTTGTTCGTCAAGACGCCCCCAGCACCCGGCTGGGCACAGAAGCCTTAATGGAACGAAGTGAAGGAATGAATGGAAACACCACGTCGTTCGGCTAGGCGCCCATGACGAAAAATTACAAAACACGAAACGCCCTGACACTCTCTCCGGTCAGTGTAAAGACGGTCACCCACGGAAGCCCACCCGTGTCCGCAGGGCAGAGGGGCCCTCGGCTGAGGCCTGGTGCTTCCAGGCTGTGCTGAGTCTCTGAGGACACCCGCTCACCTCCGCAAGAAAACGGGCGCCGTGCTTACAGCACCGCCCCTGGAGTCACTTCCTACCGGGGCTTGCCTGCTGTGGGGTCCTGGCCAGGTGACTGACCTCAGCATGCCTCGGTTCCCTCATCCCTAGTTAAAGTGGAGATACCTACTCACCCCCAGACAGATCATCGAGGGGATGATCAATAATAAACGTGAAGCTCGCAGGGCCCGGCATGTGGGAAGAGCCCAGCGTTCAGTCTTTCTTCTTCGGCAAACCAAGGCTGGCAATTCCTAGGAGGCTTTGCCCAACCCTGTTGCCGCACCCCAGACTTCCCATGTCACCCCCAAAGAGCAGCCTCTCTCTCAGCAACTCTGGTCACGGCCCAAGGCTCACCACCACCATGCGGGGACCCCAGCCCCAGCGAAGTCTCCCGGCGCCCCCAAAACCCTGCACCCTCCCAACTCACCACTGCCAGACAGAAACAAACCAAGACCTGAAACACAGCCCTGTTCGAATAATACTTTTCACGATTCAAGGAAGTAAGCTGTCTCCAACATGTCATCTGAATTGCTCTGCTAAGAGGAGAAATGGTGGTGGGAAGACAATAGCCAACAGGCTGCTTTTCAATTAAAACTCTTCCCATGCTAAGCTCCGGGAGCGAGGCTGGACGGATGGAGCGCTCGTTTAGTGCGTAGTCACCATGGCAGGCAGCACGGATGTGCTCTAAGAGAATGCAATTAATAAATCAATTTGGTTGAAAGGAAAAAAAAACAGCCATCTCAGAACTTTGTATGGTAATCTGTAAAAAGCCACCAGACAGTACACTTCATTATACTGTTTTGTATTTTGAGCTCCATAAAGGTAGACTTTCTCTAGTTGTGCGGTTCTAACAACCAGAAAAAGAATTACTCATGGAGGTTGAAATACAATAAAAGTAGCGGAACTTAGCATATCTAAAATCAGACAATAATATATGATGCA
The DNA here is from genome assembly GCF_015220235.1 of Choloepus didactylus. Taxonomy (NCBI): domain Eukaryota; kingdom Metazoa; phylum Chordata; class Mammalia; order Pilosa; family Megalonychidae; genus Choloepus; species Choloepus didactylus. The sequence continues at coordinate 73,746,329 of NC_051323.1, read as the reverse complement.
GTCTTACTGATTCTGATGGTCAAGTGTCCACAGCTCTGCACACTGCATGGAGATTAGCTTGTTCAAAGGAGCAAGTGGAAATGTTTTTTAAAAATAAAGGGGTGTTACATAACGGGGACACAATTCAGGGATCCCAGACAGCCTTCTGCAGTCTGGGGCCCACCTTGGCTGCTACATCTATAACCCAGTTTTCAACAGAAATGTGCAAGTTAGATTTGTTAATGCTGAAGAATTACAACTTTTTAGGAGATATACTTTTAACATGTTGTGCCAAATACATTAAGAGAAAAAAAACCACCCCCCTCTCCCCCATTATCTTCTAGCTTCCAAACCAAACACCAACATTTTTATTGGAGGAAAAAAAATCTCCCCCAACCCACACTCCCAAGTCAACCAAATCAAGAATTTAAACCAGTTCTACAATAAATGAAATCCTACACCTCTGCATTTAACCCAGTGTTAGAGGACATTCCCTATGTGTGAGTAGAAATAACATATCACAGCTCAGAAGCTACGTTTGAAATCTTTTATTGAACAGGCAATGCATTGTGCAATGGTTAAGGACCCAGAAGCAGAGTGGAAAACTTGCTTAAAAATTAGTTTTGACTCGTCTAGTTCCTTTGGCTTCTCCTTAGAGCAGCGATCATCAGGGCAGCAGATGGGTTGACAGCCGCTTTTGGAAACGGTGTCCCTGCTCCACCGCAGGTGTCATGCCTAGTAGCAAACGAGACGGGAGAAGACGGAACCCACGGGCGAGACGGGCACAGAGCAGCAGAGCACACACGTCCCCCCGAATCCTTCCCTTCTGGCCTTGCAGCCGCAGCCTAGGCATCACCCCCATATCGTTTCCATTTTCCGCCTTGCTGAATCCTCCTTCTCCGGGGAATCTGAAAGAGCTCATTCTCACCTTTGGGCACTAGATCTCATTCCTGGCCTTTGTATACGTGGTTCTGTGCAGGACGGTGGTTGTGCGCTTGTCTTCCCTGTTTTACCTGGCTCCCTCTCCTCCCCCGCCTCTCTCTCCCCTAACCTGGTGATCAATTCAATCTTAAGTTTCGCAGTTTGTTTGCCGTGATTTCCTGGCAGTTTTTACGTAAGTGGTTCGTCAAGGAAGAAGCAGTCTGGACCGGCTCGCTGCCAGCCTATTTTATAATTTGAGGCATGTCGCTCCAAGCTTGTGATTTCTTCCTGGCGAGTTCCATCCAGGAGGGCTGGTCCACGCTGGCATAACTGGCTCTCTTTAGCTGATTCAGTTCTTTCTCCATCATCGCGGCAGACTGATCTGCTGGAGGGAGAACAAAACAAACAGAAACATGAGAAGCCAGTTTGGATTTTCACTTAAGCCTCTTGCATTCCCTTAAAACACACATGGAGGTCTTTAAAGCGCTCTCAAACATAAAATCCACTAATCTGTAAACATGTAAAAGAGACTTGGGCATAGAATATGGAATGTGTGTGGCAGAAGGCTTGAGACTGGGCTCAAAGGGTCCCAGCCATGCAGTGAGGCGAGAGGGACTTTGGAAATAAAACCACAATAGCCATCCCAGTCACTTACGTCAAAGCGTTAGATAATAGGTGTTCATTCCGTACCCAAGTTCTGATGGGACAAGGAGATCCCTCTTTGCAGCCCCTCTTTGAGGTTGAGCTTGTTCTCCTGCTTCCGCTCTGCAGCAGGCTTGGCAGGTGCTATCAGGAAAGACTTGCTGCGGACAAAGTCGGCTTGCTTCACGGGTTCCTGGGGGGACACAAGAGAGATGCATGCAGGAGGCAATACAGCCAAAGCGAACCAGCCAAAGGGTTTCTCTCCCAGGACGCGGCACGCCTGTCGGTGCTTTCCCCGGAGAGCCCTGGTGTGCCTGGGCCTCAGATCGCAGGTGCACAGGTGCCCACTGGAGCTTATTGTGGCCACGCAGGGCCCTGGCTCCTCTCTGTCCACACACTTGCCTCGGCCCCAGATGGTGGGACGGTAGCGCTGCCATTTGGAAAACCAAAGTTATCTGTGTTTGGAAATACATTTTGAGAATTGTATGCCCCTTGGGATCAGTGATGCCCCAAACTGGGCACCACTGGTTACTATTTCTTTTATAAATCCCTGGAGCCTGCCGGAGGGCTTTTACACATGGGGATGGTGTGAGGTTTTAATGAAAAAGCAGGGAAGCAGGCCTCGCTGCAGGGCCAGGCTCATTTCACCACGTGCCTGGAACGCATTTGGGGGTTTAGCTCGGTGGCTCTGAGCAGGAGCCCAAAAGCCAGTGGTCCCGGCCTGCCTGCAGCCCAGGGCTTTGGGTGGGAGAAAGGCCACTTTCAGCTGAGAAGGCAACCCCCAGTTTCCAGGCCTGCAGCCTGGAGCCCCAGCTGCCGAGGCAGGGCTCACGCATCACCGAGTGACAGGCCCGGGTGGGGGTGTGGGCACTGTCGCCGCGTCTCACCGAGAACGTACTTTAACCTGGCTGCACTGCCCGGGAGGCAGGAGGCCCGTCGCCTCGCTTCTCTGCCCACCTAATGGCCCGGCGCTTGCCAAGGGCAGACTTCTCCACCACGGAGGTCACAACCTGCTCAATCATCGGTTTTGCTCTGCTGACCCTCGACCGCACGTCAGCAGTCGTGACAGGTGACTGTCCCCGTAAGGGGTGTACAGGGTCTGTGGTCCCCGAGGGGGGTCCCGGCCCCCTGCTGGCCGCTGCCTCCCAGACCCACCCACGGAAACAGAGAGCGTTTGCTGCAGGCACCTGGGATCTCTCCGGGGCCTTAGTTTGCTTCCCCGCTTCGGACTTTGGGGTCCGCACCCCAGGCCTGTCTTCCTGGGTGGGGGGCTGGTCCGGCGCCCCTCGGCGCCTCTGCCGTGCGATGGTGACCCAGGGTGGCGTGGGCTGGCCGGTGGCTCTGGGACCCGTGGCGGCAGGGGACGGCCCCTTCTCTGTGGGTAAAGACACAGGTTATGTCAAAAGGGGCCTCGTCCTCTCTCCCAGGTCCCCCACCGAGAGTACAAGGCTGGCGGGTGGGGGTCCCCCAGGGGGATTGACTCCCCTTTAGGGGCTTTATTCTCTCATTCAGAGATGCCCAGATGAAGCTCCCCTCATCTGAGCCACAAAACATTAACTTCCTCTGCCCCAGTGAGATGATTTTAAAGCCAGCTTCCTCCTCAGGAGCCCTTTCTGAAATGAGGTTAACAACCAGTACCTAAATAGTAGGATTTCTTTAATATAATCCTGTCATTTGGGACCAGTCCACACTACACGATCCCTGACTCACTTGGAAGCTGTCTACACCCAATTGTTCTCTTTTTTTTTAAAGATCTGTAGGCAGGACCTTCCCCTTGGGGACAGTGACACCCAAACAGGCACAGTTGTTCTCGCCAATGCTCTAACGGGAGGGGAAACAGGGCCTTTGACCCCATGACATCTCGCTGAACTTTCTTCTGCTTTGACGATGCTTGTCTCCAGGTGGTAAAATGGGGGGTCACCCCCTCTTACTTTTCAGCTCTTTCTGTGTTTTCATATTTTCAATGTTAAGAGTTTATTACCTTGATAGAAGAAATGAGCTTAATTTTTTCAAAAAATCTCCAGATTAAATTAGTGTCTTCGTACATTAAAAGTACACGGATTCGATTCAAAGGTTTCCCACGATCCTGCCACCAGGAAAAAAAAAGGCAGACGCTCCTCTCCCAGACTCCTTGGCACTGCCCAGTTCCTGTTCTCTGGCCTCCCTTCTCCCTTCTCCACGGCGCACCTCGTGGGTCAGAGGATCAGCACCCGGGGACGTGCTGGGTGGGCTGGTAAAACGCGGCGTCACTGCTCTTGACAGAACCCCACACCTTGTTCCAGCGTGTACAGGATATTGTTCTCTTTGTTTTTGCTTCTGTCTCCAATTCAACCTCGAGTTCTGTTCTCTTCATCCCCAGGTCATCAAGAAGCCAGGACTCTGCAAGCTGTTGTCTCCCACCCGTTGCCAAGAAGGGGCCTTGGCTTTACACACTCAGACCTCTCCTGGAGCTGGGCTGCTTTGGAACGGCTCCCACTTTCCTCCTGGCTGCTCCCCGATATCACCACCCACCGGGAACCTTGCTCCACCTCTGGCTCACTGCGTGTCCCTGGTGCCTCTCCATCTCTCCTCGGCCACTGACTTCATTCTTGGTACTTGAAAAATGCTTGGTTCCCCCACAGCTCACAGAAAGACAAGTCACACCCTCTGCCTGTCCCTCTTCAGCTGGTTCATCACGGGATGAGCTATGAACTCTGCTCTCTCCACCCTCCTGATAGCTGCACCCCACATCCTAAGGTCTTCCCGTTTCCAACCCACTTCACCTCTCCAGAGCTCGGCCATAGCCATGCACCCTCTCTGGGGAGACCTGCCTCTGGGCGTTCTCCAGCCTCTGAAGCTCTTCTCTGGGTCCAGTGCCCAACCCCTCTACTCAACAATTCATTCATTCACTCACTTGTTCATTCAGTGTTGGCTACAGGCACGGACTGTGTTAAATGTTGAGGTGGAAAAATAAACAACATGTCACTAATTCCTTCAAAAAGTCCAAAGTCTAGTGGGGGAGACTCAAAACAAACAAATAACTGTGATATAAGTTGAAAATGCTAAAGTTGACCCAGTGCCACGTGGGCTCAGGGCCCAACACTCTGGGGTGGGGGTGGAGGTGCCACCTGGCGCTGGGAGAAACTTCCCAGGCTGTGATGATGGGCAAGGCCAAGCCACAGGGTGGAGGGTGCAGAGCAGGGAACTGCATCGTGCCGGCGGGCCCAGCGTGGCCCAGACTGGGCAGGGCCTTCTCTGCCTTTTCCCATCCATAATGGGGAGCCCCCATCTGGGGGTGTGTGGAGAACAACTCTGACAGGGACTGAAGAGAGACTGGGAGGCCGGGAGGGAGGCTGCGGCCACCAGCCAGGGCAAGGTGACGAGGACTGGCCACCCTGTCTAGAATCATCCTTGCTTTCCCTCCAAGACCCCGCCAAGATGCTACCTCCTCCAGGAAGCCCTCCTGGTCACCCTCGCAGGACACACTCTCTCCTAATTCTGTTAAACTCTCTTGAGACATTCACCCTCATGTGTATGGGTCAAGTTACCTGTTGGTTGACCATCTACCCCCTGAAATACATGCTGACTGTGGGCCAGGAGCTGCTCCGGCCTCAGCTTGTTTGCGATGTCATTTCATGTCTTAGTCCTCCCCAGAGGACGGAGGCTGCCGGGACACGGAAGGTGCTAGGTGGCTGCGGGTTTAATATACGGTCTTATTTCTCTTTCTTGTGCTCAGTGAGAGTTCGTGCAACCCCACCTCGTCTCCGTCTTCCTGGGTTTTTACTTTTTTCTTAAAGGAGTCCTTCCACATCTTCTCTCGGTGCTGGGGAGGCGCTGCCCCCGGACGCCTGCCTGTGTGCTGGCCAGTCCCGCCGAGCAGACAGAGGCCCTCGCCACGCCGTGTGTTTTGGAGAGAGGGATTTTGCTAGGGGTTTAAATTCCTTACCTCAGTCAATAAAATACTGGGAAAAATTCTGTGAAGACCAAGTGTACACTAAGAAAACTTCCACCATGGGTTGTAAATTAGAGGCCAAGTGCCGGGCTGTGAAATGCCAGAGCAGCTCCAGCCTCTGTGGTGTGCGTCTGACCCCCCATCTCTGTGCGGCTCACACAGGGGAAGACCCCAAAGCTCTGCTTAGCTCCTTATGCCATCCACTTGCATTGTCCCATTTAAGCCCCAGAGAGTATTTTGAAAATCAGTGGAGAAGATTAGAGGGAGCAGGGGCACGTGTGGCCTTCTAGAGAACGTGGTGAGAGGAAGCCCTGGAGTGAGGTTGGGGGGTCACGAGGGTGGAACAAAGCTATGTCCCCCCCCAACCCCCGAGGACCATCCCCAAAGCGAAATCTCAGGGGACTCAAGCACATCATCTTCCACTTTCCAATTTGCTCATGGGCTCTGAGCAATATTTTTTTCCTTGTATCGAGAGCGTGTGGGCAGAACTCCACCCTGAGGCAGTGGGGTCCCCTGCTGTACTGCCTGTCCACGGAGCAGCAGTGTCTCTGGCTGTCCTTTAAGTGTGCAAGTGCGTGTGCAAGTGGCTGTGTTCGTGGGAGCATCCCGAGGAGTGAGGGCCGCGGCTGGGCCAGGCAGGACACGCGGCCGACGGAGCCAGCATGGCTGAGCCTGCCGGGCATCAGGCCAACACCTTCTCCCACCAACCACTGCTCTCCACTGTGGTTCCCCCAAGTGGCCTGTTCTTCTATTCTGTGCTCCCTCCTTCCGGGCTTTTCCCCTGCCAAGCAAGCACTGGACCTGTGGGACCCTTAAACCCTCCGGACCTTTTCACAGGGGCTGTCCGGTCCCAGCCTGGGCTGCAGATGCTCCGGGGCTCCGACTCCAGGAAGATGCAGGAACCCACCTGCTGTCCCACCCGGAGCATCACAGAACCTACAGGTAAGTTGAGGAAGAGGCGGGTGGGACACCCTTTCCCCGCATGCCAAGCCGTGGAGAAGCCGTGCCCTTGTCCCAGGTGTGCGCGGGCAGAAGAGCCGAGTCACCAGTCACTCTGCTCCGCGGGCAGAAGGCACAGGCAGCTGCTCTCACCCCTCACCTGCACCCACCCCTGCCCTTGGAGCCACCCACCTTGGGGAGGGGCTCTGTGGTCAGGGCCGCGCGGCCCCCAGGGTGGGCAGAAGAGGGGAGTGAGGGCTCATTGTGCAGCACAGGGCAGGATTCAGGAGGGGACAGCCGAAGACCCTACAGCACATTGGCTCTGGAAAGTGGGGACATTTGGGACCAAGGCCCCTGTAAGGCTCTGAGACGTGGCCCAGCCCGATGGAGATGGGCTGTTGGTCCAAAGAGAAGGAGTTGAACCCATTTCTTTGTTTACCTCCTCCAGCCCCAATACTCAGGCGATCTTCATCTCCTGGGGATTTGGGTGAAATTCTGGCATCTCAATTTCTGCTCCCAAAGTGGGGACAGCTTTATGCTATCAGGAGTGCTTGAGTTTGTGATGACCAGTCCAGAATCATTTCTCACGGATAGGACACTGGCAGTTTGTTGTCCGTATCTGAGTGATCGCTGGGGGCCTCAAAGGGACCAACTCCCCAAAACACAAGGGCTCCGAGAAGAAGGGCTGCAGGTTTTACCTGATGCACAGCGTATGTGGAGTGAAAATTCTGGAAGGCACGATGCTTTTGATGCACGAAGCTGTCACGGCTGCAAAGGTCACCCTAAATAATTGAATCTCAGAGGAAAACTACTTTTGATGAGCAAAAGTAATTTTTTGTTATCTAAGGATATGATTCCTTCAAAGGAGGCAGCCAGAGGCTCAAGCACTTTGTAAGTTTGCTCTTCTCCAGATTCTTTCCTTCTTCTTCACATGCTCCCCAGCCTCAAGGATTTATTTTGGAAAGTCTGTTGCTGAAGCATTAATTTCCAGGAGCACGGATTCCCTGGCGGACTCTACGGGCTGAGCCGATGAGCCCAGCTTCCTCCCCAGGGCTGGGCAGTGGAGCAGCTCGGGCCCGGCCAGGGCCTCCAGCTACAGGGCCAAGGCCTGTTCTTTCCCCAGGCTATGGGAGCCCTTGGACAAAATCCAGACCCTCTCTGCAACTCAATTTCAATGTCAGATGAGGAAAACAGCAGTATCTACAGCTTGTGGTGTGGTCATGAAGATTCAACGAGATAACTCAAGGAAGCACTTAGCACAGGGCCTGGTGTGCAGTGTGATCTGCTGTCATCGTGTCAAATCTCACCCAGACATGACAGAGACTAGCAGGACCACTGGCTTTGCACACTAGCATTTGTGCTCTGCCGAGAAAAGCAATTCAGCAGGTGCAGGGCTGCATTACAGCCTCCCACTGGGCTAGGCTGGGAGCCGACCCCCGGACCCCTGAGGACACGGGTCCCTCACTGTCCGTGCACCTGCTTTCCTGACCGTCCACCCCGTGAGGGCTGATGCTTCATCTCAGACATCTCCACACCCACGGTGTCCAGCCTGGGGCCGGCAGGGTCCAAGCAGGGCAGGCTGCCCCCCGGCACACCAGGCAACCGCATGGAGGAGAGGCCCAAGGTGCCGTGTGCCCCACATCTCGCTCTCTCAGGACAGCCCCCGGGGTCATGGGACATCCCCAGCAGGGCGGGTGGGTGGGGTGGGGGTGGTGGTGGAGTGGGCTCCATAGCAGCAACACGCGCCCAAGTTTAGCCCAATTTTCATCCTCCTTCCCAGGAGACTTCGGCTTTGCCTGGCCCATGTGTCTCTCTCAAAATAATCTCACCCGCAAAGCTCTAAATACGATGGGGAAGAAAATCACCGAGTTTCTGGACCCGTGCTTGGTAGCACCCCTTACACCACGGCCAAGTACTTCTAGTTAAGAAGACCCAAAATTAGTTGTTCAGAAACCCCCCACTGAAGCCATTTCTAGAGATGTCCAGCCACCTGTCTGGGGGACAGATGCAGCCAATCACGGTTTGACTTACTGATTTTTGATGTTGCACATTTTGTTTTTTTGGGGTGCCTATTAAAATTCACCCTGAAGTTACTATTTCTTGCATTCAAAAAAGACCTCTTTAAACAAACAGCGGAGGAGCTAGGGCTCTAACGGTGGGCTCTACCCCAGGTGACACAATCTGGCTGCGGGTCTGGGGGTCTGGCCATCTTCAGCCAGAGGCAATGACATGCACCACAAAGCAGGAAGGCTGCTTGGCTGACATGGGAGTTCGGAACAGACGCTCTGCTCAGCTGACACGTGGCGGCCTGCAGGGTCTCCACACCTCTTACGATGGTAGATGCTGATGGTTTTGAAGCATCTAATTTCTAAGACCCTTTTCCTTTCAAAACTTTTTTTAATGACTCTAAAAGTCCACATGCACATTGAATAAACTTGGAAGGAGACAAAAGCACACAGAAGGAGTAAAATGTTTCCCGTGTATCAGCAAGCCAAGCAAGCTGTGCTAACACGTTGGCATGCTGCACCCAGCACTTTTTTCCGTTATGGGGACATCTTAAATATACCTATTGGCAGCTCCTTCCCAGCTCGTCACAGGCCCGAGTTTGTTCTTGAAGGATCTCTGCTCTAAAGTGGCTGCATTGTCACCACTTGTCACAACCAGCTGAAGCCACAACGGTCAACTGTGCTTCTGGGTTTCAAGAAACAGAGCTGCCAAATCCTGCCTCTGTCCCTGTCCCCGTCCCTTGCCACGACCCCAGGCTCCAGAAGCTGAGACGGGGCGAGGAGAGCAGAAGTGGGCATTGCACGCACGTAGGCTCCCTGATGGCCAAACCCGGGGTGCACACTCTCCCCGGGGAGATGCTGCAGAGCCCGTGGCAGGCGGCACGAGAGGGGCCTCTGGGGGCTGATCTCGTTCTGTGGCTCGGCCTGGCGTGTTCAGCGTGTGTTCACTGAGCTGGACACACACGCTCTGTGCTCCCTTCTGCATGTATATTATTCTTCAATAAAAAAATGAAAGATAAATAATAAACAACTTGAAGCTAAGCAAGACTCACTGGTGCTTGGATGGCCACGCAGGAGCAGAGCCCAGCTCCCTGCCCACCCAGAGAAGCCAGATGAGCCTGTTTCCAGAAGGATCCCAAGCAGGGCTAGGGCCAGAGGGCAGTGAGGGCTCCCTGGAGGCAGGCCCCCCATCCCCCTCCCCTCAGGCCTGTGCCCCCTCGTGTCCCCTCAGCCCTGACGTGCCCTTTGGGGTCCTTCCCCAACTTGCCTCCTTCCCCAACTTGCCTTGGAAGGTTGAATCCGAATCCTCCTGGTGCTTCTGTCACCCTGGACACACCAGGCCCCGCGAACCTGCCGGGCAGGGCCCTGCCTCTGCACACACCCACTTCACAGCCTCAGAGCAGGGAAAGCACCTGCTCCACCCAGAGCCTCTCCCCAGCCTCCAGCCCGAGGCCGCCCAGGCCAAGCTGTCCTGACGCCCTTTTCATCTCCCTTCTCCACTGCCAGGAGCCGCCAGCGGGTCCCCGCACCCCAGCTCTCCTGCTCCCCAACCTCAAGATTCCTCTGGTTTCAATTTCTCAGCCGAGACCCAAAACCTGCCTTCCCCGACCTCCACGTCTCCTCTCTCACAATCTTCACGCCCCCGGGAGGAAAATGCTGCCGCAGGTTTAGATGTCCCTGGGTCCGCGCTTATGTCGTGGGAGGTGAGAGCCGGTGACCCTGTGTCCTCCCAGCGCGGATCCTGGACGGTCCTCCAAAGCACATCACACCTGCTGCACGTGCAGTGACACGGCGCTGCCGGCGGTCACCCTGTGATGGCCTCGCAACTGACCCCGTCCCGGCGGAAAGGGCAGCGGGGTGAGGACGCTCCCCGCTGTCAGGGCGCACGTGGGCCTGAGGAAGACGCAGCCACGGCGGAGAGGCCGGTCCTTGCCCGGGACAGTTGGACGGGCCTCCGCCTCGAGAATTTAGGCGCTTCTTTCCCCTCATGGCAGCTTGGGGTCAGCTATGCTTGTTTGTTTTTGTAGCCCCAACATAACTGTGTTAGGGCTCTGTTGTTTTATGAAAAAACCTTCATAAAGAAAAAGCCACGCGTGAACCCACCTGGGCCTGGGCGGATGGTGCCGGGCGGGGAATCTGACCACGTCCACTAGGGCCCTGCTCGTGGCGCGGCTCACAGGACATGTCACGGCTGGGGGGGTGGTCCCAGGGCTGCCCAGCGCAGCCCCCTCTGCTCACCGAGTTGTCGGTGGAGGGCCTTGGATTGAACCCCATTTGCCGGATCCGGCCTCTTGGCAGAGGGGAAGGGCCACCATCAACCGCCCATCTGCCAGGAGACAGAACACAGGACCCTCCAAGGACACGGGGTGGAAAGGCACTGCTTCTAAAATTAACTTGGGGCCTGAGAAAAAGCAGTAAACTGCTATACTCCGTCGCATCCTCTTGCAAGACGGGACTCACAGAAATGCCCCACCCTGGAGGCTTCGTCCTTCCCCACTCGGGCATCTCCAGCTGGACTCGGCAAGAGCTGTCTCAAGTGGTCACCAAGAGAACAATCATCCTTTCTTCCAATGGCTTTGTCCCCCGAGGTCCGATTCCCTTCCTCTATTCACCCTGGACAGTTCTGGAAGTTTCTCCCTACCAAATAAATGTTAACACAACCCTCCTTGGAATGGAGGATATTTTCAACCCCACCTCAGAGATAAGACCACCAAGGATCTTGGAGTAAAGGCACCTGCCTGGGGTCCCACGGCTGGCACATGACAGCTGGGAATCCATCGCAGACCTTCCGAGCTCCAGTCCTCACTGTGTCCCATGTCACGGGGTTGGACCCCACGACTTTCCTATACACCCACCCCCGTGACGCCACCTCATGACGTATTTACCAAGCAGCAAACGATACTTTCTTAACCTCACACGACTGGTGCTCTGAGCTGGATCCTTTGTTGGGGGGTGTCCTGTGCATTGTAGGATGTTTAGCGGCGTCCGTGTCCTCCACCCACCAGGTGCCAGGAGACCCAACCCCCTCCCCAGCTGTGACAGCCCCAGATGTCCACTGGGTGGCAAAACCACCCCCACTGAGACCACTGCAGGAGAGCCCGGCACCCCCAGGTCAGCCTGTGGGGTCCCCAACTACCCGACTGGCTGCAGTCCTTTGGCAAGTTCACTGGCCTCTCTGAATTTTAGTTTTAATGTTTACAAAATAGGAATCTTGTTGGAAATTAGCATGCAAAGTGTTTACCATGATTTTTAGCACTTAGTAAGTTCTTAATATATGTTACCTACCGCTGTCATTATTTAACGAGTATTTGTAAGATACACAGATAAATCCACTGCAGACTCTGCCTTCAGGACGCTAGTGGGGGAGAGATGTGCAGACAAGAAGGTGGAAGGAAGCATTGGGGTGCTCTGACCCCAGGGCCCCGTTTGGGCAGAGCACAATTACAGGGTCTCAGAAGAGGCATTTAAGGCAGCTCTGAAAGGAAGCATTTTACCTACGCCAGGACTGTCCGACGGAACTTTCTGGCAGGATGGAAACATTCTCTGTGCTGCCAACGAGTCACAGGTGGCTACTGAGCCCCGAAGTGCAGCCAGTGCAGCCGAGGAAGTGAGTTTTCAGTGTGGGTGAATTTAAATTTAAATTGCCGCATCTGACTGGTGGCTGCGTGTTGGAGAACTCGTGTCTAGACCTGGAGACTTACAGTGGGCCATGGACCGGTGGTGTTGTCCTCTCCTGGAGCCACTGATCGGAATCTTCATTTTAACCCAATTCACAAGTGCTTTCAGGTTGAGAAGCACCGCCCCAGAACCGGCCACGCAAGAGGGAGACCCAGGAGCCTCGGACACCCCATTGCCTGGCCCCAGCCCCAGACCAACCCACCAGAATCTCGGGGCTCCACCTTGCCCCCACTTTGCACCCAGCACTGAGAATCACTGATCTCGACACTGCCTCGAGTGTCTGGCTGGAGGAACCCTTCAATACGGAGTGGACCATGCCCCCTCTATGGGGTGCCAGGCACCCAGCTGATCTGGGGACCAGCCCCGAGAACCAGGCCCGAGCCCTTCTCTCCAGGCTCTGGTGAACCCCCTCTGAACCCTGGTGCCCCCTGCCTCATTTCTGGCCCCCAGGACGTCCACCCACAGGGCTGCCCACATGTCCCCACCTCTGGCCTCACCTCCAGCCACTTTCGCCGGGCACCCCTGGGCCTCAGCCCCTGCATGGCGTGAATGGCTGCCTTGGATTAGGTGCTGCTGCTGCATTCTGAGGAGTCCAGAGAACAGGGGGCATGGCTGGACCCCACGGGAGTCGCATCCCAGGAGCGTGAACGTTGGGCCTGTGTGCCACCCCAGGACTCAGTGCAGTCCCAGAGATTTGGAAGAGGAGAAGGCAGTGGCTCCATGATGGCTGCGGGTGATTGTCCCAGGCAGAGGGCCCGTCTGAGCGGGTGGCGCCCAGGGGTGCCCTGTATGAACCTGTATCACATTGTGTGGTCAAACATGCTTCTGCTGTGGACTTCTGCTTGCTCTGGGTTTCATTTTCTCTTCTTTTCTAGGTTCTTAAAGTTGAAGCTTAGATAATTGTTTTGAAATTTTTCTTCTTCCTAACATATGCATTTAATGCGATAGCTTTCCCTCTAGGCAACACCTCATCTGCATATCACACATTTTGACGTGCTGCACATTCATTTGAATTCAGTTTTCTACTTTCCCTTAAGACTGCCTCTTTGACCCAGGGATAATTTAGTGGTATGGTACTTAATTTCAAATATTTGGTGACTTTTCAGAATTTCTTTCTGGATATTTTTCAGACATGTTATCGAGATCTTTTAAAATTATCTCATGGGCAGAGAAGGAACTTTGAGTATTTTCAATTCTTCTACATTTAATAGGTTGTTTAGTGACTCCGAATATGGCCTGTCTTTGTGAATGCTTCGGGTGCACTTGCAAAGAATGTGCATTCAGCTGTGGCTGGGTGGAGTGTTCTAGAAATACCGTGAGGCCAAGTTGGCTCCCGATGTCGTTCAAAGACTGCCATGTCCTTCCTGATTTTCCATCTGCTAGTTCTCTCTAGGTATAATTACGGAGTTTTCTATTTCTCCTTTCAGTTCTATCAGTTTTTGTTTCATGCATTTTAAAGTTCTGTTGTTAGGTGAGTACACATTTAGGTTTGTTACGAATTCTTGATAGATAGATCCTTTTATTGTTACATAGTTGTTCTTTTTCGCCCTGATAATTTTCCTCGTTCCCAAGTCATCTTTGTCTGATATTAATATACCACTCCAGATTTTTGTTTTATTACAATCTACCTGGTATACAGTTTTTCATCCTTTTATTTATTGTTTTTCTTTATCTTGTTTGTTTTTATCCAATGTGACAGTTTCTTTTAATTGGTGTTTTTAGAACATTTACATTTAATATAATCATTGATATGGTTAGATTTAGGTATATAAAATTATTATTGGCTGTCTCCTTTGTGTTTCATTCCTCTGTTTCCCCTTCCCTGCCATCTTTTGAATTATTTGAAAATTTTAAAGGAAATTCATTTTAATTTATCTATTAGCTTTTTATTATATTTCTTTGTATAGTTTTTAAGTGGTTGCTCCATTAAAAACTAAAGTTTTTACAGTCTCCTTAGAATTAATATTTTATCCCTTCAAGTAAAACACATAGAAACCTTACAATTATACAGGTTCCTTTGCCCTCCCCTTTATGTTGCAGTTGTCATACTGTATTACACCTACATACATTGAAAATCTCATAAATGTTGTAACTGTTGCTTTCAAAACCTTAAGAGGCACAAATTAGTCTGCTTTATTAATCAGACATTTGCCATTTCTGATGTTCTTCTTTCATTCCTGATGTTCTAAGTTTTCCTCTGCCTAAAGAATTTCCTTTAGCATTTCTACTAGCAAAACTTTTTCTCAGTTTCCCTTCATCTAAGAATGTCTTTATTTTGCTTTAATTCTTGAAGGGTAGTCTCACTGGCTGGAGATTCTGGGTTGACCAATCTTTTCTTTCAGCACTTAAAAAAAACTGTTGTTCCACTGTCTTCTGGCTACTATGGTTCCTGATTAAAACTCCACAGTAATTTGAATTTTGTTCTCCTGTTTGTAATGTGTCATTTTGCTCCAGCTGCTTTCAAGACATCTTTTGTCTTTCATTTTCTGAAGTTTGATTATGATGTGTCTTGACACAGACTTATTTAGATTTATCCTGTGTGTGGTCCTGAGCTTCTTGGATCTGTAAATTTGTCTTTTTCCAAACTTGTGAAGTTTTCAGCCATTATTTCTTCATATATATTACATTTTTGGCTCAAATATCCTTCTCTTCTCTTTCTGGTATTCCTATGACATGAATGTTAGAACTTTTTATGTTGTTCTACTGGTTCCTGAGGTTTTTTTCTTTCCTGTTTTTTTTTTTTAATCTTTTCTCAGTGTTAATTAGATATTTTCTGTTGACCTATCTTCAAGTTTGCTGACTTTTCCTCTGTCACCTCCATTCTGCTAATGAGCCCCTCCAGTAAATTTTTTATTTTCATTATTATAATTTCCATTTCTAAAAATTTTTTTACAGCTTCTATTTCTTTGCAGAGAATTTCCATCTTTCAATTCATTTCAAGAGTATTACTTTTACTTGATGGATCATGTTTATAATAGTTGCTTTAAAGCCTTTGATGATTCCAACATTTAGATAACCTCAGGATTGGTGTTTGTCGACTGCCTTTTTCCTTGAGAATTTTTAGGGTTTCCTTGTTCTTTGTATGTTAAAACATTTTGGTTTGTATCCCATACGTTTTGAGTAGTAGATTAAGAGAACTGGTCCTGTTAAAATGTTCAAAGCTTTGCCAGGCTGATTCTGGTGGGTTTCATGTCTGTGAAGCTCAGGGATGAACCAAGGTCTCCAGGCACTTATTAAAAGGTCCCTTTCTTGGTGCTCTGCATTCTGTGTCTGCCTCTCTCCCAGAACACTCCCTGGCTCCCAGGGGCCACCCTTGTGGAATGGGTAGAGATGGTGCCTCTTCTTTGCTGGTGCTCCCCTATAGTACAGCAGAGACGGTTAAAGAGCTCTGCTCTGCAGAGGGCACAGCTGTCACCCTCGGTGGGCACAGAGAAGGTGCCTCCCCACTGCTGGCACTCGTCTTGAGTAAGGCTGGAGGGCAAGAGACTCCGCTTTGGAGTGTCAACCTGAGGTGGGGATGAGAGGATAAAAGAGCTCCTCTCCTAGGGGATGCCGCCACCACTGGGGGCTACAGAGGGTAGTGGGATTCACCTGGCACAGGGGCTGGAGTGTTGGGCAAGCCCTGTCCGGTAGGGGCTGGCGCTGGTGAGGTGGGTGGGGGGTGGGCATTGCTTTGTGCTCATCAGAGTCGGGCCAGGGGAGCCAGAAGGGCCTGCAGGAGGGGCACGGCCAGGAGGCGCCAGTCCTTTCCAGCACCTGCTGCGGGGTCACCTCTGCACCCCGATCTCACCCTCCTGCCCCCCAGCTTCTGTCCACTCTTCAGAGTCCTCTGACATCCACCTCACTTGTTTTGGCCAGGCTTTCTCACCGCGACCGGCAGGAGAGCAGCGTGGTGTGTGCCTTGTCACCTTGGTCTGAATGCAAGTCCCTCATCACGTGATATTTTAGGCAGTGATGATACAAGGTGATTTTTACTATTGTTTGTACCAAAAAATATAAACTATTTTTAACGATGAAGTTTCTGGCATATCTGGACAGATGGGAATACTGCGAAGGAAAAAGAACCAGAGTGGGGTGGGTGTAGATAAATGTAACGATGAACACTGAGACGTCAAGGGGGGTGTCCGCTAGGCAGGCAAGAGGTCGATGTGGCTGAGGGAGCCTGGGGAAGAGAGAGTGTAGGAAATGGAGGGCTCCGTGGCTGCCGTGGATGGATTATCAAGGAGCGTCAATGCCATGGGAGGTGAACCCGGACGAGAAGACAGGATCCGAGACGCCCAGGAAATCCCGGGACACGGACCACACTCGCTTCAGAAGGGACCATGAAGGGCTAACACGAAGTGCAGCATGAAGAAAGGCGTGTTCTTTAAGAATTCAAGAGAAATGAGTATATTTCTAGAGCGATTACACAACAAAGACTTGCTTTCTACTCAAATGAACGTGAATACTTCTGAAATAACTGTCATCAGAGAAGGGTGGGCATCTCTGAGATCAGTTCCTCCAGGAAATGTCTCTGACACCCAAGATGAGATGGGCACCCGCGGACACTCCCCCTCGTGTTCTTGCGGGCCAGGCCCTCGAGCTTGCCTGCCTACCCTCTGGAGCCAGCATGGGGCTGTGCGTGCGGCAGGGGTACACGGTGCATTTGTTGGGAGAACGAATGCACGAACGAGGGACTGAGTCTGGAGTGAGACCTGTGTGTGCCACCGTGTCCTTGCGCGGTCAGGAGGGAACGGGCTCTGACAGGAGGCTGGCGCAGCTCATCAGCAAGGCTCCTGGAGGAGAAGGACAGTTTGTCCATCGTCCCTCCCAAACACCCAACCCGGGACCACAGCTACGTAAGAAACAAATCACACATCCCCAGACACGGGAAGAAAAAAGACTAGAGGGAAATGCCAACAGGGCCCACAGCTAGAGAGCAGACTTCCAAGTGATTATTTTTTCCTTTGTACTTCCTGTATTTTATAATTTTTCCACGGAAGAATTTCTGTGTCTTCTAATTCCACTCCTGTGTTCGGAATGCTGCTTCCTGCCCTGTAACTGAGACTCTGGGATGGGTACCCCGGGCCATTCTCCGCGAACGGTGCCCTGCAGCCCCGCAGCCCTGCCTTGCAGACAGCTCTCCCTGCGCTGGTGACACGGTGCTGGCCTTGCGGTCCCCTCTCCCGGGGCCCTGTGAGTCCCTGTCTGCTTGGCAGCAGTGGCGTCCTCTGCCCCTCTGAAGGGTCTCTCCATTCCTTCAAAGACGGAGCGGTGGGTTGGAAGAGGGGAGCAGGGATACGGGATAAATCAGCCTGGGTCCCCGAGGCTGGACCACCCCCCATGTGGGATTTGTCGACACCCCGTCTTTCTGTAGTGCACCCCTGGAGGGGGGACGGTGAGGGGCACGGCCACCACGAGATCATCACCCGCAGTAGTAAGGCCTTTCTGGAAAGCTGAGTGATAATGTTATTAACACTTTTATTACCTGTATGTTTTACAGGAATCAAACCGCCTCCAGCAGCTATAACTTGGGAGCCATGGAGGTGATAGAAGTAAAAGTAAAACAGCGAATTAAACCACAGTGAATCTGGTCTCTGGAGGAGGGGCAGAGGCTGCTTCACTGAAGGGGTTCAAAAATGTGAACCCTGAGATTCTGCTCTGGCTGCCGAAGCCGGTCCCTGTACCCCGAGGTCCGGGGTGGGACCCAGCAGCAGCCACGGCCTGTCCTTTCCCCCCGTCCCTCAAACACCACCCATCCCAGGAGGGTCGGCCCCGGACAGAGCGGAGGTGATTTCCTCCTCTCCTCTCCGCATTCAAATGAAAAGGGCGACCCAGGCCCCAAAAGTAACCGGGATCCTTTCATGCTAGAATCCATCTATATCTGTTATTTCTGGGGCTTAGGAAATGTTAGGAAACAAGGATGGACAAGACGTTTCTCTTCTGCTCTTTAAGCAAGTTCATTAATAAATAAACACTGCCCTGTGTCTTCGAAATCAAAGAAAAACCGGTGTCTCCAGCTACGGAACTCTCCAGGCGTCTTACAGAGTGTGGAGCCTCTCGGCGTCGGCAGAGGAAGTTGTACATAATTCATGTGTCCAGCGCGGCCGGACAGGCCTCCTGTCCACCGTGCCCGGGAGCCGGGCATCTGTGTGTGAGCTCCAGCCAGTCGGCCAGGCCTCGGGAGGCGTTTTCAACTGCAGGCTGTGACGGTAGCGGGCGCTGATGTCAGGGTGCGTGAGCCCGGGGGGCCCTCCCTTCCCTCGCCAGCTCACCGTTCCACGCTGGCAGCAGTAACCTCTCAGGAAACTGCAGAGCAGACCGTCAGCTCTGCCTGGGGCCTCCCCAAGCTCCGTCCTCCTTACCCTGACGCGGCGGCAGCAGAGCCACCCGGCTGAGCCAAGAGACCTCGGAGCCTGGAGGCCCCCGTGCGGCCTTCCGGAATGTTCCCGGGCTCCTGCTCCTTTGAGCATCATCTTGGAGTGCAAAGCCCCTTATAACGACACTTTTACTGACTTCCTAAGAGGGAGACCGAAGAGTCCAGCACGGCTTTGAACGTGTCATAACATTGCTTTGTGTCGGCTCATTTTCCCTCCCGGGTAAGCTGTCCGTCCTCTTTTCGGGTGCAGGGTTCCCCAGAGAGCAACCAGCGTTGATTTCCTCTCTGCCTCACCACGCGGGGCTTACGTGGGGCCCTGGACTTCTCAGCACCACTCAAAATATCCTGAAATTTTTGCGTTTTTTGTTTTTAATAACATTTGCCTTGGAAAATTTCCCTCTTGGGAACACACACACACACACACACACACACACACACACACACACACGATTTATTCTCTAGGACCCTGATTTCCATTAACAAATGAAGCCAGCAATGAAAGATTCTTTTGATCCACTGCAAATACCCATTTCCACCAGTTCTAATTTCACCTGAAACACGATATATAGGAAGTGACACGTGTCAGAGACATATAGAGGCCATCTAGTTTCTCTCCACTCATTTGAAAAGACGGCCCCCCTGAGAGAGCCTCACGCGCTGGCCCTGTCCGGACACAAGCTCCTGTGGGGGGCAGAAGTGACCGTCCACTCCCCACGGGGTTCACGCTTTACCAAGGCTTCTGACTCCAACATACGGGGTGCTTGCCACGTGCCCCGGTTATGAACTGGGGGGAAATCCCTCCTCGGGAAGAAGCCCAGAAGGACTCCAAGCGACAGGCGGAACAGGCTCATTTTCAAAGGCGCTTCGTGGATAAACGAGAAGCGGCTCAGGCTCTGCGAGGACGTGTGTGGAAAAGAGCACACAAACCCCGGGCCCCGGGGCCCTGCGGGGGTTCTGGGGGAAACGTGGAAGAGCGCCTGAGCTTCCCGGGAATACAGTGGAAAACGGGATTGTGCGTTTTCCTTGCTATCTTAAGTCAGCACACCTGACCTCTCTGTCCTTACTCAAAATCCTGATACTCGTTTCCCTTCTCTGCATTCCGTACCTCACCCTTCATCAAACCCGGCGCTGGTGGGACTGAAAGGCATTTCGCCTCCCCCCGGCCCGATTCCCGTGCAGGAGGGTCTGATGGAGGCACCGATGTGCGTGGGGAAGTCCAGCAGGACACGCCAGGAGCATGGACCCCCACGGCTTTGCCCCTCCCCAAAGCCACGTCCTCTTACCCGCCACCCTGGGCACCGACTTTTTCTCCACCATCTTGCTCTCCTTTCTGGAGTCGGCGGGCACGACGGCTTTCTCCGGCTCGCTGGGGCTCGCGTGAGGGGGCGCGGGGGGCTGCGGGAGGGTGAGGGCCTGCAGAAGCGGCTTCCTGGGCAGGGGCGGTTTGGAGCTGGGCTGCTCCGACGGTCGGGCCCTCACCTTCCCAGGGTCGTTCGGGGACCGGGCCCCTCGAACGCCGGGGGCCGCCCCCACTTGACATCTGTCATCTTTTGAGAGCAAAGTCAGTCCTCCCTTTTCTAACCTGATCTCGGCACTGTATCTTTTTACTCCTTTCTGTTCTGGAGAGGAGCTGGCTCTGTATTTGAAGGAGAGGGAGGTGGAACGGAGCTTGACGGGAAAGGTGGCTGGCCCCTGAGTGGCCGGGCAGGGGTCTCTCGCGGCTGGAGAGGTGGCCGCCTTGCGAGGGCCCCCGCCCAGGGCGGCCTGGCTGACCGCTGTGTCCCCGGAGCCCTGAGCATCGCGCTCCTCTGGGTCCAGTTTCCCATTCCGGGGCCCAGACGGCCCCTGGAGGTCATCGAGCTCCGCCTCGCTCCTCCAGGCCAGGCCACTCCTGAGGAGGGGCAGCCGGATGGCAGAGGGGCCCGCAGGGCCCGTGCGCTCTGGGAGGCAGACACTGCCCGCGTGTGGCCGCAAGCGGCAGGAGGACACGGAGAACTTCTTCATGCTCCGCAGCTCGCTGCCTCCGCTCTCCAGCTTCCTCTCCGGACCCCCCCGTGGAGAAGACACCTGCCCGGCCTTGGGGGCCTCAGCGGGGGCCGCCTCTCTGTCCAGGGAGCAGGGCGTGGGTTCTCCCTGCGGCGACTCGGGGGCGAGGGGTGTGGGAGATGGGCTGAGGCTGGCGCTGGCCGACGGGGCCTTGTGCTTCAAGCAGCTCTTGGGGGCCTGTGGGCTCGGGGCGGGGGATACAGAGGATTCTCTCTCTGCTCCCTCTGGACTGGACACCTCCAGGGTCAGTTTCGCCTCCTTCTGGGCATCTAGGTCCGGCCTGTCGGGACTGGAGGGCATCTCCAAGGTGGCGGTGGTGACGGTATCTGGGGGTGCCGTGTGCCCCTCAGGGATGCAGGCAGAGAACCGACTTTCAGTGTCGCCAGGAGCACAAACTGCCCCATCCACGGTGTCCTGCTCCTGGTGTCCGCTGTCAGCCTTGGACTGCGGGGGGCCTTCTGGCAGGGATGGGGGCTCCGAGCAGGGGGCTGGCTCTGACCCAGGCTCAGTGTCCTCTGGGGTGGCCTGGCAGCTGCAGGGATCATCCCCAAGGGCCGGCCCCTCCTCAGTGCTGGCACTGAGTGCGGGGCAGTGCTGCAGGCGTGCCCGCCTCGCGTGGGTGCCCCCAGGCTGTGGCATGGCTGGGGTGTCCGGCTCAGGGCCCCTGACATGGGTGCCCCCAGGCTGTGGCAGGGCAGTGGGGGTGTCCAGCTCAGGGCCCCTCGCGTGGGTGCCCCCAGGCTGCAGTGGGGTGGCGGGGGCCCCTGGTTCAGAGCCCCTGTCCAGCACCAGGTCCTGCTGCCCAGGGCTGGGGCTCTCTTCTGCGCTGACCTTGGGGATCACCTTCTCGCCCTCCTCCTCCTCCTCCTCCTCGGGGGCGCACGTCAGGTCACTCAGGGACTCCGACTGGGCACGCTGCAGACAGAGGGACAGAGACAGCACCGTTATCTTGGCTGTTAGGAAGCCCGCACAAGTTCGGTTTTCAGCCAAATGGTGGGCAGCTGTGCCCTCAAAACGGAGGTCACCGGGCCACCAAAGGACAGAGGCTGCTTTGCAGAGGAACGAGGCCAAGCCCAGCAATCGCCTGCCTTGCTCTGTGCTCGACACTGACTTCACTTAACCCTGGATTCATTCCGGCGAGGAAGGTGCTTCCAGGCCCTTGTACGCCTGGAGAAACGGGAGCTCAGAGAGGTCATGGCTCGGGCCAGGCCGAGCTCAGGGGCACGGCTGCAAAGCGCCCGTGTGCCAGAACCCGTCTCCCACCCATCGCACCGGCCCCATCCCCAGCAGCACCTCCTTTCCAGCAAAGCCAGGCTGGTTTCCTCAAAGCAGCTGTGGATCACGTTGCACTTTGGCTCGGGCATGGCCAACAGCAAGCCCCAAATTTCAGCTAACCTGGTCTCCACCTGTTTCTCCTCCTCTGTACTTGGGTCAAGTGGAGCCCCTCTGCTGGGCCCGGGGGGTGCCCATTCGCCCCCATCCCTCTCCCCGGCCCCCCTGCAGGCCGCTTCGGGGCTCCCTCGAGGGAAGCCTGGCCTGCTCGCCGCAGCTGGGGTCTCCAGCCATTCCCGTCTGGGACATCTTCCCCCGAAGGGTCCGTGGAATTCAGACTCTTGTCCCACTTCCTCAGTTTACACTTGCACAGGGTCACGGGGTCAGTGAATGCTCTCTCGGGAAGGAAACGTGACCACGGCAACCAGGAGCCACTCAAAAAGCAACACGTGAAAACGACCAAAAGCTTGAGGGCATTGAACTTTTTAAAAAGCTGGCGACCGGAGACCTTGGGGGGCCCCTCCCTGGCTGCTGCCTAAGGACAGCCCTCACCTCCTCTTTTTCTGCAGGTGGGGACTGTGACTCGGCACAGGGGCGTTGCACAGGGCTTTGGTTTGGTTTTGCTGTCCTTTTGACATTCCCAGCTGGCGTCCGCTTGCTCACGGGGCACGCGACGGCTGGGAGGCTGGTGACAATACCTGAGGTAGCTCTTGACAAAACACGCAAGTGATCTTTTGTCATTAAAAAGAGGAAGATGGGAAAAGGAGTTTACAGAAGAATTTTCAAAAGCTGCAGAAGCCTGACCTAGTCCCACGGTCGGCCTTTCTGCACCACAGGAAACTGGCGACGTGGAGAACTCTAGTAGGTGGGTGTCGTTTGAAAACTACCGGCCACGACACCAGGAGACCGCCTGGCTTGGCCACGGCAGGTAGAGCCCAGGAGCTCCGAGGAAAGAGCGGTGTGGGGCCTGGCAGGGCCGAAGGCAGGCAGGGGCCCCATCCCGAGGGGGCAGTGGACGCTGCCTTGAGGCCTCCAAGGCTGCCCGGATGCAGCCCGGGCTCGCTGGCCCATGGAGCAGGCAGCCCCCCGCCACCTGGCTGTCTGACGCCCCGGAATCCTCCGGAAAAGCCGAAGTGGGAAGACTGGAGGCCCGGCCCGCACGAGAGGGAGGTGCTGCCTCGGATGCCTGCTTGTCACCCGTCCTGCCAGAGAGAACCCCCCTGGGGGCAGACTCCACATCCTCTCCGGGCAGGGGAGGCCGCTGATGAGGCCGAGCCGGGAGCAGGCCGGACGCAGCAGTTCAGCTGGCACCGGGTCTGGCGGTCGGCAGCTCTGCCGGCCACGAGCCCCCAGGCTGGCCGTCTAAGCTCGCTGCTCCTAATGAAATGGAGTTAGGATTGTGACCCGGCGTGGATGAAGACAGAGTGCTGGGAGTCTGGGCCGCGGGCCACGTAGCCCTGTGCACACGAGCCGACAGCGTGGAGGCTGGTGGGCTCTCGGCTCCCACCGCACACACTGGGCACAGCTCTGTGCACGGGGGCAGCGCTGAAATAACAAACAGGGTTCCTCGTTCTGTTTCTCTTCCCCAAGCTCCCCTTCGTGGGGAAGCCAGGGCCAGGCTGATTCAGCCAAAGGCACTCGTGAATGTGCTTTTCAGAGTCATAACAAATAGCACTGACCTGAGAGCCAGGGATTTTTTACTGTGTGAGGTAGTCTTCATGGTAAGAAGAGCCCTTTTTACCCCCAGAGCTCCGAGAATTCAGAGCCCAGACACCGTGGAGGGGAGTCCGTGGCCTGGCGACACCGGGGGCAGCCTGGCCGCCTGGGAACGGCTTTTCTGCCCCGGAGAGAGAACCCAGGCAGCACAGGCAAGCGCCGAGGCCGAGGGAAGGCTCTGAGGAGCACCTGAGCCTCAGGGGGACGTGGGGAGCTTTGGGGAAAGAAAGCCTGGATATCACGGGGTGCAGCCAAGCAGGGGGAACCCGTATGTCACTGCCCAGGGACGTCCCCAGGTCCAGGAGGGCAGCGGGACAGGACAGGACAGGAGCCAGAAAGGCCTCCCACTGTGAGGAGCAACCTCAGGACCAGAGAGCACAAGGGGCTAGACGCTTCAGGACACAGGCCACCGACTCAGGAACCGAAGAGAGTGTGCCGGTGACCGCTGGCCGCCTGCCCGCCGGGAACACAGGGCCACTGCGAGCTTCAGCTCTGCAGCCCCCCAACCAGGAAGGGAAGGGGGGACAGAAATGACCCGAGTCTCAACGAAGGAATGACGGTGCTGACCCAGACTGACCAACCAGATGACCTGTTACTCTACAAAGGGGAGTTCGAGAGCCACGTCAGGTTCAGGAACTAAGAAAGGGAGTCAGGTTCTGCCACGTTGGCGGAGAGCGGGGAGGCTGCACTTCCTCCTGGACCGGGGCCGGGCTTCCCACTGCCATCGGGTCCTGCCCAGGCCGTGGCCAGCACCCGCTCCCCTGCCTGGGCAAAAGACACCCCAAGGAGCCTTTCAGGTTGGCGCCAGCCCAGCCCCCACGGCCATTTGTAATGTCCATTTGGAAGAGCTGAACTGCAGAAGTTAGCTGAGAGCCGGGCTGTTCTGGAAAATCTCTGTGCTGTCCAACACAGAAGCCACTGGCCACACGTTACTGCTGAGCATTTGAAGTGTGTTAGTGCAACTGAGTGGCTGACTTTTTTTATTGTATTTCATTTTAATTGACTTAAGTTTAAATTTTAATTCATTTAAATGTAAATAGCCACATGTGGCTAGTGTCTACTACACAGGAATGCTCAGCCTTAAGGCAAGAAAAAAAATCAAGAGATCCCAGGGCAGTCTCATTTTTTACCTCATCTTTTGCCTCAGAGCCTCTGTGCAGGCTGTTCCCTCTGCCCAAATGCTTTTCCCTTCACTCGTACCCAGCTAACCCTGGCCCATCCCCTAAATCAAGGCCTCGTCCATTCCTCCAACAGCACCCAACTTTTCCCCACAGCCCTTCCCATGGTGTCAGCTCATCTGTCCGTGACTACTTGTTTGTCTTCCTTAGCAGGTTGTAAGTGCCTTAAGACAGGTCCCTGTGCCCTTGGGTCCCCACTGTGTCCCAGTGCCCGGCTACAGCTGGCCAAACACCTGCGAGGGAGGGAGGAGACGCTGTGTGAGCATCCTTCTCAGGCCACCATCCCCCGTGGCCGGGCTGGCCGGGGGGAAGGCACCGCAGGCAGCCTCGGTTAGGGGAGACGACAACGACTTCTAACCCGCTGGCACCCCGAGGCCCAAGTTCCCGCAAGCGGCCCCTGAGCTCCCAGCACTGCAAGGTGAGGTGAGGATTCCACCCAAAGAGGGGCCTGTCCTTCCAGAGGAACGAGCCCCCGCCGGTAAGTAGCCCTCGCCCAAAGGAGGCGGCCACTCCAGTGCTGCCGCTTCTCCCCCTGCCTTTCCCGCAGCCCCCCATTCCTCAGAGGCGCCCAGCTCTGTGCAAGCACCTCCAGGGCTGGAGAGAGGGCTGGGACAGGAACCCAAGGAGGAAAGGCAAGGAACACGCCTTTCCAAAGACCACTTCCCAGCGTGGCGGCTGCTGGGAGGGACACGAACTTGGCGACGTGAAGATGGGGGACTCTTTTCAGCAGGGCAGTCGGGGGAGCCTCTGGGCCGAGTCCTCTGAGCTGAGACCTGGAGGCTGGGAAGGAGCCAGGCGGGAGAGGCGCGTCTCGGGCAGAGGGCACAGCGAGCTGCACGGCCCGGGGAGGGCCACGGACCCCGGGGACAGCGGGGCAAGCTCGAGAAGCGGAAAGAGGCGAAAGAGGCCAAAGTGGCTGCAGGCTCTGAGCAAGGGGGTCACGGGGTAGGTGGGGCCGGGTCTCCCCAGGCCTCGAAGGCCGGGGCGAGAACTCCGAGCCTCCTTTCAGGGCAGTGAGCTCAAGGCCCACGGGAGGCTCCCAGTAAGGGCAGAAGGAACGAGCGAATGAATGAAGGAGTGGAGCACTCAAAAAGGGGAGGACGTGACCAGCAATTTCCGGTCCCGCCCATGGGTGAGGGGACCCCGGGTGGGGGCCGTGTGGGGGGCAGGAGGGGCCGGTTACCGAGGACAGCCGCCGCATTTTACTGGAGCGCTGGTTGCGGGGCTTGACCAGGAGCTTGTGCTTGGCCGCGGAGTTGTCCAGGCAGGAGGAGGACTCGGGGGGCTGGCTGAAGTCCGCTGGGGGCGCCCCGCTGCTGTCTGATGGGGAAGGGGGCTGCCTGGACGGGGGCTGCTCCGGAGACGGCGGCCGTGACGAGGAGACGAAGGAGACCTGCACGGACAGGGAGGGAACAGCGGAGCGTCAGCGTCACCGCGCGTGTGGGCTCAGCCGTCCATGCTCCCCCGAGGGTGCCGGGGGGCAGGGCGTCAAATCTGACTCTCAGCTGGGGGGGGCTGTGATTCTCCCTTAGAAAGGTCAGTGTCGGGGAGCTTACAGCGTACGGCCAATCCCTGCAAACCCTTCGCCTGTTTCCAAGAACACGCAGAGGACCCAACTTGCACAGCCACAGCGGGAGGACTCTCCTCGGCGGGAGGACTCTCCCCAGAGGGTTCTCTCTGGTGGGAAGACTCTCCCCAGATGGAGGATTCTACCCAGCAGGAGGACTCTCCTTAGAGGGAGGACTCTCCCCAGCAGGAGGACTCTCCCTGGAGGGAGGACTGTCCTCAGCAGGACTCACCCCAGTGGGACGACTCTCCTCCATGGGAGGACTCCTTGTCGGGAGGACTCTCCTCAGTGGGAGGACTCCCCAGCTGGAGGACTCTCCTCTGCCCTCCCCACCGCTGGTGCCAGGCCCTCCCCAGCCTCGTCTCTCCAAGGTCCTGTCTCCAGAAGCCAAGAGGGCAGCCCCAAGATGAGAGGTCAGGGCTTGAGGCACAGGATTCGCCGACCCCACCACCGAGCTGTCCAGGCCTGCAGCTTTGGCTATTCGATCTAGAATGTTTCCATGTTGCTGAGCCTCCTCTTGGAGAAACACGGCTTTGAGTTACGTCTGTTACTTTGTAAGCATTTGACCAGTTTACACCTCAGCAGGGAGGACGTGGCCCCTCCCTAAGGGGCCTGCCCGTCGTACATGGGCAGCCCCTTGGCGGGCGGGCTCTAGGTGGGCTCTCCCGCTGACAGGAGCAGGTGGTGCGGGCAGCGGGCACCACTGAGCGAATCAGCCCAGACCTGGGGCGAGGGGCAGCACGAAACTGGGAGGTGCCGGGTTTTTGTGACAGACTCGTGACCTTCAAACGAACAAAGAAAACAACTTTGCTCTGGCAGGGTGTTCAGCAGCGGTGCCAAGTTTAGATTTTAACCTGAGAACATAATTTTACTCCTTATGCAACGATTGAGGAAGGCCTCGAGGCAATGAACAAGGCCCCAGACAGTGAGCTGCCCTGCACTGGGGGCCTCACCCACCTCGGGGTTCCCTGGGGCACATCTTGCTGCTCCTTTGCCCGTCCCTGGGCCTTCGCCACACTAGACGGGGCCGGAAGGAGGACATTGTCCCCCGCAAGGGAATAACTCAGGAAGGAGCTTGTTTTCTGTGACAACATAAAGGCCTTTTATGTTTTCTAATGAAAGTATAAAGTTTATTTCTGTAAACTGAGAGAAGACAATTACTAAAATGATAACATGAGGGAGAAAGGGCTCTAGGTGGACATAGTCCATCCCCGTCTCTGGTTGAGCTTCTCAGATACTCACAAGAATGAAGCTAGAAAGATTATCTTTAAAACAGACCAGGACGACCAGCTGGGCCGACAGCCCGGGCCTTGGCTCCCGCTCCTGCGGCAAATGACTTAGGAAATCATTTTAGATTGGGCCCATGATCGCTTTCCCAGACAGGCCTCCTCATGGGCCACAAACGAGACGCAGATGACTCACAAGCACTCCAAAGCCTCAATTCTCACCCTTGTTTAGAGGAACAAATACTAAAACGTGGTAAGAGATTTGTTTTTTCCCTCCCTGTTTGGGACTCAAGGGAGTGGACACGGGCAGTGACCCCACAAGCGGGAATGAAGACGTGGCAGCATGGGCCGCCTCCACCCTCCAGAAACCCAACCCCCTGGAGGCCCCCAGGAACTGGCGCCCCTCTTCTTCTCGCCTGAGTTGGCTGCTCTGCTGCCCAGGAGGAGACAGGGAGGCCGCGAAGGCTGCAGCGGAAAGCGCCGACGCCCTGGCCCGGCCTCGCTGTCCCCCGAGCTGCATGACCCTGGCAAGGAGCTGACCCTGCAGGACAGAAGGCAGGTGGCCACTGCCCCACGTGCAGAGGTGACCTCCTCTCCAGGAAGCCACATTCCTCTGGTGGCAGAACTTGCTTCTCAGCGTCCACTGACACCCTGAGAGCATTCCAGAAAGACCAACAACTTCACGATGGAAGAGAATCTCGAGGGGTCGGGTCTGCGGGGGGCATTGAGGGAGAGCGGGGTGGGGAGCCGGCTGCATCTTCGTCAGGGGCGGGAAGCGCCGAGAGCATTTGCCTGAGCAGGGTTTGCTCCCCCTCGCCCGTTTATTTTCTCGAAAGCTGAGATTCTGGAAGGAGAAGATGTACAAGTCTAATGTGTGACCCTCTGTGGGGTAGGATCGTGGCTGAAAGGGCCCAGAAGAAATGGCCTGGTGTTTAAAGGCTTTTTCAGTGATGACCCTAGGGTCAGCTGCTTTACTACATTTGTCCTCAAAATGAGGGGCTTGGCCCTGTGGAGTGGGCTAAGCGTGGTGCATGCTGGGACGGCCAGCAGACAGAGGCAGAGACGGTGGGGCTGGAAAGACACGTGCTGGACCCGGGCTTGTGCTGGAGGGGAGGCTCCGACCTGCTCGAACTCGTTTAATCCTCCAAACCCTGAGGACGCAGGTGCCAGTAGGTGACAGACTGCACCGGGCCCCTCTCTCCAGCGGAGGGGCAGGTTTGTCCATCTGCCACTGGAGCCCGTGTCCTCTCCACCGTGTCACCTTCCCCCAGGACCCAGAGCGGAGCAGGCTCACCGCTCATCCCTGTCTAACCAGCAGTTCCTGCTCACTAGCAGGAAACTTAGAGTATGACCAGCTAGACCTAAAGTTTACCTTAATAATCACCAAATAAAGTCTCATCAGCTGTTGTTACTTCCCACGGTAATGAAATTTTAACAAATAACTGCATGTACTTCCTGCAAAACTTATTTCATCAGAAGGCATGGCTTTGGTGGGCATATCAAATATCTGCTCCTGAAGACTCGTCTTCATGATAATCTCCGGGAAGTTTCTCCATCCGTCACGTGGGACAGTGTAAGGTGTCACAGCAGGAAAAAACAAAACGCCCACAACCCGTCTTTCTGCGAGTTAAGGCACCACTACATCTGACACCTTATTAATGTTACATAAGCACATTTTAGAAGGGTGCGTTGTTTTCTCCTCTCTACCGGCCAACTATGAGCAAAAATCCTTCCAAGAACAAGATGTGACCACTGTGCCTTTAAAATCATGGTGATCAAGATCACCTATATTTATTTTTTAAAGGTTTAAAGCCCAGATTTTTCCTTCTGTGAAACTGATGGCTTATTCAGATCGGCCCAATGCTAGATCCCATCTGAGATCCATCACCGGAGGGAGGTGGAAGGGCTGCTCAGCTCCGGCCCAGCACCCAGCACCATGGTCCAGCTCGTTGTGGGACTTGCACAGCCCGGGGCCTTGCGGGTTTGCAGCTGGGCTCAGCCCTTAGTGAAGGGGGTTAGAAAATGCCTGTTCTTCTCCTTCACCTCATGTCTCAGCTAAACACAAAGGATGACAGTGCTTGTGGGAATCAGAGATCCGCAGGATGGCCTGAGGGGTGTCCACCTTCTTCACGGGAGACCTTTCCCCACCACGTGGCCCGAAACACGCAGGCTCACGTCTGGCCCTAAGACTGGAGACGCTGAAGCTGCAGGCACGGACACCTGGCAATTAAACTTCAGGTGGCCACGGGCCTGGCAACACCCCCTTGGGTATTTTAAAGATTTGGGGTGTTAGGGGTGCAGGTTTGGCTCAAAGGCCAGGGAATGGGTGCACCATCCTCTGGCCCCTCCTCGTTCTCCCTGAGGAGCAGGAGCACATGTGGATGGGCCCCCTCCCCTCAGACCCCACTCCTGGAGCCGCAGGGGCAGGACCCTGCAGCAGAGCAGAGTAACTCCCCAGCCAGCTGTGCGGGAACCCCCAACCCTGGAGCTCACTTGCGCCCAGCAGCAACGCTCTCTCTCCTGCTTTGTCATCAGTGATACTCTGAAAACCCACAACCGCACACAAATTAGGTAAATAAATATCCCTTCTCCTGCCTTTAAGAAAGCCAGGGGCAGCAGCTTCTGAAAGTCCAAATTTAAGTGGTTGCTGAATAGAATTCAGAGCAGCCCAGAAGCTGCGAGACAGCGACTCACAGCCGAGGCCCCGGGACTTCAAGGTGGTCACTCCTCCCCTGGGCAGAGGGCCCCAGGGGCAGCGTGTGCGTGGTTATGACAGCGGACTCCAGCCGTTCCTTGCTCCTCAAGTGTCAGCTTAACACGGAGAACCCCAGCTTTATCCACCCAAGGCATGGCTTGTCCAAGAGGGGAACATAATCTATTTTATCACTCACATGAGAGTATGTTGCATGGGTTTAAAACGGCCATGTCATGCGCTGAGACGTCACGCGTGGAGAGGAGGTGGTGACCCAGCCCCAATCCTCCAGTCCCAGTGCGGGGGGAGCCTGCTCTTCAGGACCCGCTCCCCTCGCCGAGGTTGCCGCCCTGCTGGTCAAATCCCCCCGCCAGCCCACGCCTTGCAAAGCTGCCCCCGGACCAGCAAGTTATCATAGACACGAAACTCGGGGAAATGGGAGCCAAGATTAAGGCTTGACACATTCACGACTCCCTTTGGTCCTGACGACAGAAAACCGACACAAAGGCGTTTCACTTCCTTGAAACAGAATGGCTGCCCTGGCCGACCGCTCAGACAGGAATTACAAGGTCAGGGGACCGACTGTGTCGGACCAACAAGCATCAGGAGAACAGGTCATCAAGACCACATCTCCTGATAAGACCTGAGTTTCTGCCCCAAGAATGAAAACAAGTGTAGGCCAAAGACTGACTGTGGGCTCCAGCCACCTGCTCCGCTGGCCCCGCCGGGCCTCTCAGAGGGCCCCCCAGGCACCCAGCACTCCCAGCGCCCTCCGCGCAGGTGAGGATGGCGACGCCGGGTGGAGCCAGCTCACTTGCCTTTATGATGGTGCCGAGGCCCGTGTCGTGCAGCAGGGACATCTCCGGGGGGCTCCCGGGCAGCCCGTCATCCTCCGAACTCACACCGGTGTCCTCTCCCCGCTTGGCAGGAAGGCCTCCTGTAGGAGGTGGCGGCCCCATTTTCACGTGACACTGTATTTTTAACTAGATTGGAATAAAGAACATTTGCTCTTATTTTCACCAGTGACATTTGTCAACAAATCCTCCTTCTCCAACTCATTCATTCGGGACATCTTTTCAATGCCCTTGCCTGGTGCAGGGGACTGAGCTGAAAGAGCAGCTGCCCCCACCCAGCTCTCCTGCCGCCATCTTGAATGATGAGTGGGAACCACTTAGAACGAGCCAAGACCCAGTCGTGACTAATGGTGTGTCTGCTGACAATTGTGACGTGCATGTCATCATACTCTAAAATATATCACACAAACCAAGCAGAGGCAATCTAAAACACTCTCCATTTGCAGCTGACATAAATACCAAGTGACGCTGCCAAGTACAAGCTTTTACCTGCAGAGCTTTAATCCGGTCGCACACGTTTTCTTGGGAAAACACCCGCACGGGCCGAGCAGGGTCCTGTCCCGACTCAGGAATGAAGATGCTGTCATGGGAGAGGGCTCGGCTGCCCAGCACAGCCCTCGACTCCCTAGGGTGAAAGAGGCACCGTGAGACTCTGCCCAGCTCCATCTCCCGCCGACCGCGTGAACCAAGCGGGGGGTGTGCATTATTGGCCCATCATTCGACAAGCCCTCGGCTGCATTTATTTTTCAACTGCCTCTGATTTCAGTTTATACCCATGCTGATAAATATCAGAATCAACTATTAAGGACATTGAAGTGACAGGAATTTTCCCAGCAGATCGGAAGGTTGTGTGAAGGCTCTTCATTACGGGAAAAGTCAAGGTCTGACGAGGTGTGAGGTCCAGGGTGGCACGACTGCAGAAAGGAAGGGTTGGCATAGGGCCGGGCCCCAGCTGGAAGGTTCTATGGGAGTCTGTTGTGAATGTCTGCAGGCGGTGAGGTCATTCCTTGGTGGGCCTGCGGCGGTGTTTGTGCAGTAGGCTAAGGGCTGTCTGACGGATGGATCCTCCAAAACACACACCCACAGCTGCGTTGAAGGGGGAATTTCACACCTGCAAGGCCATGCCCTATTGTTACCAAGCTTGATGCTCGTGTGACCTGTGCGTTAAGTCCCGGAGTGGAGATGATGGACCCTTCCTTCGTCACCACCCCAGCCCCTTCCCCAGCACCGAGTTCAAGGCTCTGGCTTGGCACTGACCTCCCAGGGAGTGGACAAAGCATCACAAGAGGATGTGGGAATTGGTGATCAGGCTTTCCAGCAGCAGCGGCTGCCAAACAATAGGTGCAAGGAGATGACTGAGACCTGACGACGACGAAGGAAGGCCTGCCTCTGCCACCCTGGACATCTGTGCGCACCGAGCCCCACCCCACCCATCCTGTCCTTCGTGGGGCCCTGGGGGCTCTGAGGTGTGGCCCTGTTCCCCTGTAGATCTAACGGGGTCGGTTCCTGCCGCTTTCTTTTATTACACTTCTTTCTCGCCCTCAATAGTAGGTTCCTATGGCTTCCCGAAGGGCGTGTCCTCACGTTTCTGGAAGGGATTCAAGCCAAGGGAAGTAACCCAGGCCCTTCAAGCCAGCGGCAGGTCTCAACACAAAGACCCCACGTGCAACTGCACTTCCTCCTCCGGTGGGTCTGAGCAGGCCCACGCCCTTGGGAAACCTGAACCACCAGGCTGGGTGCAACGAGCAATCGAACCTACACGGCAAGGCCTCCGTGAAGATGCTCTGGAAGGAACACAGAGCTCTTTGCATGAAACCACTGCATGCAGCAGTATCTGTACAAGCAAGAGACAAGACGCAATCCAAACGCCATAGGAGGGGTCAGACGGAGCAACCTACGGGATGTCCACACAGCGGGTGGCTGTGCCGCTGACCGCTCCATGCACCGATGGATGGGACCACCGGACCACACGAAGCAAACACAAAGCAAATGAAACAGCAGCGTGGGGGCAACGCGAACGGTTACTTTGTGCAGGGGAAGGGGGATACGAACATATATGAATAGAGATGAACAGATGTCTGTGTTTGCTTATGGTTTTTAGAATAAAAAATAGATGGATAAATACAAAATGAATAAACACGGTTCCTTTGATGGGGAAGGAAAGAACGAGATGTGGGTGGACAGGGTGCAACCCCCCCTACATTTACAGTCTTGTCTTTGAAACGATGTAAATGTTTTATACAGTTAAAAGAGGAAGAGAATAACCTCTAAAATTAGAAAACAAACAGAAACAAATAAACTTCATTGTCTATTGGGTTGTTGGAGTAGCCACAAAGAGAAAGGAATTATTTCAAGTGACTTTAAAGCACAGTGTTTTGACTCTTCATCCAGAAGGGGACAAATTCTATGAAAAAAAAAGGTACAAAGATATCAAATTGCAATCACTAGTCTTATTAGTAAGTGATAAAGTTGCTTTGAAATTATTATAATAATATCGTGGGAAAAAGAAATAAGTAATTTTGTTAATATCATTAGGAACCAAGATTTCTGGTAGAGAATACAAATATATAATCAAAGAAGTTAAGCAAAAGTTTTGTCATATTAAACTTGAATTGGAAATAGCATTATGAATTCATGATTATTAGTCTCTTAAAATAAAAAATATTTCCTAGCATTATCCACGGAAAAGGTTTAGAAGCAACACAACCAAATAGCAATGATTCATCCCTGGAAACTAGACTATCGTCTCTAAAAAACCATTTCACAATAAAAGGAACCAGAGCCTCCGGAAGAAACGGCTGGTTCCGGCCCGTGGCAGGAAACATGCAAAGTACACCTGGAACTGCTCATTGTGCAAGAAGCAAGGAAGTTTCCAAAGATGGATGAGGCCGTGAGAAAACACTCCAGGGGCTAATCTGAAGTGACCCCCAGTAGCCTAAGAAGGGACAATTTGAACATAAAAATGAAAAAAGGCAGCCATGGATTAAAGCAAATCAAATATATAAAAACCTATGTGTTCAGACAGATATTTCAAAAGAAAGAAAGAGAGAGAGAAGAAAGGAAGGAAGGTAGGTAGGTAGGAAGGAAGGAAAGAAGGAAAGAAGAAATTGAGAGAGAAAGAAAACCAGAACTCACTGCCACTAAGGGCAGTCACAGTTTACCGGGGGGTCAGTAAAAGAAAAGCCAGGCATTGCCCAGCCTTTCTCGCAGGAGCTGTTTCAGGGCAGCCAGGGCTGCTGAGGAACGTTCCTCACAGAGACTTCCAGCCGACCAGGGCAGAGTGGAACTGGAAAAGCCACCTCCCTCAGGTGACCAGCGGTCCCGGCAGTGACCACGAGTGGGGCTGAAACGAGGGGACAGCTGGAGGGGTCAGTCCCAGGGTCACCAGAGGTGAGTATGCGCCGTGTGATGTGATGTGACAGGAAGCACTGTCTATGACATTTCCTCGCTCCCCCGGAATTAAATGTTAATAGACCTCTGGAGCCACCTGCCAGGTGACTGGAAATCCAGAGAGCACAAGAATAGGTTCAGTCACCCCAAGAGAAGGTGTCCAGCCAGATCCAGACGTTCCGCAGGCGACTGGCCTGCTTCTCGAGCCATCGTGACAGGACATGGGAAGGGGGCTCTGAGGGGAGCTGTCGTGGGCTGAGGGACTGGACAATGGACAAGCACGGCCACCCAGACACGATGCATGGGCAGCGGCCTTTAAACTCAGAGGCTCCTCGCGGTTTGCCAGCGCCAACGTGCCTTGGCAGATGAGACCTTTTGCCAGCTTGGCCCCTGGTGACGGGGGTGAGGCTGAGGCAGGACAAGCCCACTGTGCCTGGCCCTGAGGAGATGGGAGACACGCAGACCCTCGCCGAGAGCCCCTGGATCTCCCTGTTCCCCAGGGCTGCCTCTAAAATCAGCACCTGCCCTTCCTGGGCTGCACCTCCTTCACTCTCAAGCTTCCTTTCCTGGCACCGAGCCCTGCAAAGGTTTACCATTGAGTGCTGGGCCCTGCTAGGTGCAGGGCGATAAAAAACCAAAAAGCACCCTGTCTCCGTCAGTGGGCTCCCAGGGGAGGTGGTGGACGGGTAGGCGGGGCTCTCCCTCCAGCTGTGCCCGGAGAGTGGGGGCCTCTCCTGTTCCGGGGCTGGAGGAGCCACCCCAGACCTGTCTCCCCAACACCAGAACCGTGTGTTCTCGTCAAGAGGCAGGGCCGCGCCTGGGAGTGGTGGCCACAGCTCCCCTGGGGCTGGCCAGGCCATGATGCTTAAGAACCAGCAACGTGATCAAGGCAAGAAGTGCTCCCCAAGGGTGCCGGGCACACGGGCCCGAAAATGCATGCACGGGCTGCCCCCACCACCCCGCTTCACGAGGTGCAAGGTGCGTCCACCCTGCTCTCTGCCATTCCGGGAAGGAAACAACCTGAAAGGGAAAACAAAACAAAATCCTTCCTCTTCAGTCATTTGGCGCCACCAAGCGGCCACTGCAAATTCTACACCTTCAGAAACAGGTGAAGAGGCTCAGGAGGGCCGCGGAGAGGGGCGTGGCGTGGGAAGGGTGGGGCATGGGGAGAGGGGCGTGGCGTGGGAAGGGTGGGGCATGGGGAGAGGGGCGTGGCGTGGGAAGGGTGGGGCATGGGGAGAGGGGCGGGGCGTGGGAAGGGTGGGGCATGGGGAGAGGGGCGGGGCGTTGGAAGGGGCGGGGCGTTGGAAGGGGCGGGGCGTGAGGAGTGGGCGTGGGGAGGGGCGGGGTGCAGGCGTTATCACAGCACACCCAAGCTGGGACTCCCACCCAGCTCGGTTTATTCTCCAATTCCGAGGGACCTCATTCCTCCTCAAGAGTTTTATCCGCAAACTAAGGGGCCAGTGTTGTTTAAAAGAAAATATGGAAGCTGGCATAGCAACAAACCTGTTTCTTTGTTTCTGTAGTCACAGAAATAATTGCTGGAATAAGTATTGTAACTACATTTTGATGACATACAAGTTACAAAAATAAGGACTTCTTTACAGGACCTCCTCAAATTTTCATCTCATCGGGTCTGTTTCCTTTCCTCCCTCCCTCCTTTCTCTCCCTCTCCCCTTCTCCCTCTCTGTTCTCCTTCTCTCTTTTTTTTCCTTCTTTAATGGAGACACTTCGTATTGGATTATTAGTTAAGTTCAATTGCATTTCTTTCTGGTTTACCATCCAGATCCTCAGAAGAGTTTTAAGTCAGATGAAACCAAGGGCTCACACCTGGTCGTGCTGCTTCCCTAAGGCTTGGTTTGCACGTTTGTAAAATGGCGTGTGTGTGTGTGTGTGTGGCACCTCCTCTCCCACAGTGATGATACGCTTTTAATATACTTGGCACCTGGTACACATAGGTACCCAGTAAGGTTTTTTTCTCAACTCTCTCCAATCTTGTGGAC
Source organism: Choloepus didactylus (assembly GCF_015220235.1). Classification (NCBI taxonomy): domain Eukaryota; kingdom Metazoa; phylum Chordata; class Mammalia; order Pilosa; family Megalonychidae; genus Choloepus; species Choloepus didactylus. The sequence continues at coordinate 73,709,931 of NC_051323.1, read as the reverse complement.
GAAAAGACAGAAAACACAACTTGTATGCAAGAACCTCCACTGGGATCTCCCAGGAGGAAAGTAGGCTCAGAAATCAAGTTATCAGGGTAATGAACAGAGGATTGGGTCCCCCTGGGTGTCGCCACCCATGAGCCTGAGGGCCGCAGAGGGCAACTTACTCGAGCTCATCCTCCGAGTCGTAGCCCACCGGCCCTGACTCGATGGCGATGACCTCCCTCTTCACCGGGCTCTGCTTCCAGGTGCTGCTTCCTGTGGACGAAGGCACTTCCTTCCTCTTCTTCTTCCCAAAGAACTTCTTAAAAGTTTTGAATTTAGACTTTTTCTTTCCTAGAAGGATTAAAAAACAAATAAAGTGCCACGAGGGTATGTCCATGTGGATCCAAATACTCACTGAGCGTACGTGAGAGGTGCACGTGAAAAGAGAGAAAGCAGAGAAAGCAAGAGGTTGGTCAATGCCTCAGTTATTCACTAAAAAAAAAAAAAAAAAAGCCCTCCACCATACGGAAAACGCAGCATGTCACTTTTGCACACCTGAAAACAAATCTTTATTTCTGTTTCGTTTGAACATCTAATTTAAAAAACAAGAAAGAAAACTTAGGACCACAATCACAGAATAAAATAAACAAAAGAAAAACACAAGCTTGAAATCAACAAAATGAAGAGGGAAAGGTGTGTGATAACCCAAATTCTTCTAGAAAATGCTTTACTCAGCCTGGACATAAGCACGAAGGCAGTCGAGGAAGCCAAGCCCCCTGGGGGAGAGGTGCCTCGCTGGAGTGTCAAACGCCAGGAGATGCCAACAACTCTGGGTGAGAAAAATGACCCCACGGTTGACTTCCATGGTAGGAGGCCGTGGCCGTGGCCGTGCTGGGCCAACTCTGCCCTGCTCCTGGGCTGTTAGAATCTGCAGCACTTTTTAACATTTTGTGATATCTTCTCCAATGTTACTTTCATTCTCACCCCAAATTCTGTCATCTCAAAGATCTATGATTTCACTTTAGCAGCTCAGCAAAGTTCATTCCTTTCCTTCTAAATATTTATGAGAACTAACAGTAGAAAGATACAGTAACACAGATTACCAGGAGGCTATCTAATTTATCCTGAAAATCTGCTCAATTTATAACTTTATTAGTTTTATAAGTAAATAATTTTGTAAACCACATCCCATTTAAAAAACAACAGGATCTTTTGAATTTGTTCCTATTAATGTTCATTTAGGAATTTTGCATAATCTTGCTTTAATGTGGAGAATTCTTTAGGGTTAGTTTAGCAGGCGTGCCTACATTGTTTTTTAGCTGGAACAAATACTGGATCAAAGGGAAATGAGTTAATCAGTGTCTTATTAACTTTTATAGATCTAAATTTTTTTTTTATAATCACAAAATGTTTATATGGTTAACTGATAGTTCTCAAATAGAGTTTATTATTTTAAAGGCTCTGGAGAGTTTTCTGTATTTGGTCAGCGTATTGTCTGGCCTTTGCCTAGTCAAAAAATAGCTATGCATCCTGTGACGGCCTGAACAAATAAACAGTGTCACTGTCCTTTACAAAGATACTGGGTAAGAGTGTAGCTTCAGAGACCACAATGTAACCACGGTAGCACTAGAGTTCCACTTGCAAGGGTTAGTCAGCTATGCATTAGGGGGCTGTTTTCACCTGCTGGGCTTTGTAATTCAGTTTATTTCATGGCTACAAGATTATTCAAGTTTTCTACTTCTTGAATCTCTTTTAAGTTATATTTTCCTGGGACTTTGTCTAATTTTTCCAAGTATCAAATTTATTGGCACAAAGTTGTTAACCATAGTCTCTTATTCTTGATTTAGTATCTCTAGCATCTGTAGTGATGCCTCTTTTTATTCCTGAATTATTTGTGCTTCCTCTTCTTTCCTTGATCAACTGCATCAGAGATTTGACAGTTTTATTTGCCTTTTAAAAAAAGTTTGACTTTGTTCATTCTCTCTACTGCATGCTTATTTTTATATTTTAAAAGTTTCTGCTCTTACTTTATTCTTTCCTTCCTTCTACTTTCTTCAGGACTATTTTGATATTTTCTTAACTTCTTGAGATGAATATTTAGCTTACCAATTTTCAGGTAATATACATATTTTAGGCAATACATTTCCCTCCACATGTGTTTTAGCTACATTCACATATTGTAACATGTAGTACTTTCTTTATTGCTCTGTTGAAAATACTTTCTAATTTCCATTATAGTTCTTTCCTAGACCCGTAGGGGATTTAGATGAGTACGTCTTACTTTCCAAGAACTTGGGTATTTTTCTAATTTTTTATGTTAGTGGATTCTAGTTTAATTACATTGTGGTCAAAGAATATAATCTGCATGATTTGAATCCTTTCAAATTTGTAGAGACTTGCTTATGTTTAGCATATGGACAATTTTTGTAAATGTTCCTGCAGTGCTTGAAAGCATGTGTTTTCTTCAGCATTCTATATATGCCAATTAGGACAAGGCTAAGAAAATTTTAATCATGTTGTCTAAATACTTTATATATTTACCAATTTATTGTCCATTTGTTCTATCAATTACTGAGAGAGATATGTTAAAAATTACCCACTCTGTAGATTTTATTATTTATCTTTAGTTGTCAATTTCTGGTTTTTATCTTTTGACATTATGTTGGTGCACAGAAATATAAAATTATCTTGCTGAAGAATTGCAACTTTTGTGAAGTGGTCCTCTTTATTTCTGCCTGAAATTTTGTTTTGACTGATATTAATAAAGCTATGCCAGCTTCCTTTTGTCCAGTGTTTGCTTATATGTCTATTATATTCTTTTCAACTTGTTTGAATCTTGATTTATAAGGTATATTCTTGTTAATAGCATATAGTTGGAGTTTCAAAAATCTAGTCTGACAATCTTTAATTTTTAAATGGAATAATTAATATAATCAGAACACTTACATTTAATGTAATTTGATGTATATTAACTGTGCCAGTTTGAATGTATTGTGTCCCCCAAATCCCATTATCTTTGATGTAGTCCTGTGGGGCAGACGTTTTGGTGCTGATTAGATTTGCCTGGAATGTGCCCCACCCAGCTGCAGGTGATAACTCTGATGAGATATTCCCATGGAGGCATGGCCCCACCCATTCAGGGTGGGCCTTGATCAGTGGAGCCACATAATTGAGCTGACTCAAAGAGAAGGAACTCAGTGCAGCTGTGAGTGATGTTTTGAAGAGGAGCTACAGCCAAGAGGGACACTTTGAAGAAAGCACAGGAGCTGCAGATGAGAGACAGTTTGAAGACGGCTGTTGAAAGCTCTGGAGAAGCTGAGAGAGGACAGATATCCCAAGTGCAACTAAGAGTGACATTTTTGAGGAACTGCAGCCTAGAGAGGAGAAAGCCAGTTTGAAACCAGAACTTTGGAGCAGATGCCAACCACGTGCCTTCCCAGCTAACAGAGGTTTTCCGGACACCACCGGCCATCCTCTAGTGAAGGTACCCAATTGCTGATGTGTTACCTTGGACACTTTATGGCCTCAAGACTGTAACTGAATAACCAAATAAACCCCTATTATAAAAGCCAATCCATCTCTGGTGTTTTGCATTCAGGCAGCATTAGCAAACTAGAACATTAACTTACCATATATTTACTTACATTTACTGTATATTAGTTTAATGCATATTAAGAAAAAATGTTTGCCCTTGTTCTACTTTTTCTAAAACTCCTTTCATACCATTTTTTGGATTAACTGACTTTTTTTTTTTAATCATTCCACTTCTTTGTAAGCTTTACCTTCTGTTTCTGTGTTTTCAGTGGTTACTAGAAATTTTATTACACATTATGTTATAGGACAATAAAAGGACCTTAGAATACTGTAATTCCATGTTTTATCCTCTAGTGTTTTAATTCTGCTTTTTAAAACCCCTAAATGTTATTCAATGTTCATTTAAATGTCTCTGCTTATCACTTTCTTTGCTCCTCATTCCTTGTCCCAGACCATCCATAATAGGTTGTCCTGCTGCCTAAAGTACATACATCCTTTTAGAATTTTCTTTCATGAGGGTCTATTGGTGGAAAACTCAGTTTTTGTTTGTCTGAAAATATCTTTATTTCTCTTTTATCTCTAAGATATATTTTTCTGAGTTCTGAAATGCTAGGTTGGCAGTTATTTTTTCTATTATTATTTCACCGTCTTGTGGCTTCCATTGTGCTGTTGAGCTGGCAGTGGTTAGTCTTAATCCTTTAAAGACAATCTCTCTTTTTTTTTTTTTTTTGCTCAGATAGAGTTTTAAGATTTTTTCATTTTGTCTTTGTCTTTCTGTAGTTTCATGCTGTATGGAGTTCCTTTTACTTATCCTTCCTAGGATTCATTTCGCTTTTATGGATTGGGTTGTATTTTTTAATCAATTTCAGGAAATCCTCAGCCACTCTTTTGTCTCCTTTTGAGATTCTGCTCAAATGCATGTTACACATTTTCACTTATCTCGATGCCTCTGGTCCTCCCTCTGTATTTCCCATCGGTTTATCTTTCCATGCTCAATTCTGTAAAATTTCTTGTGATCTAACTTGAGCTGGCATAATCTGCTGTTAAACCCAATCACCGAATTTTAAATTTTAATAATATTTATTTTCTTTTAAAATCTATGTCACTTCAAAAACATTTTTAGAATTACATTCAAACAAAATTCACTCTCTCTGGTGTATGGAGTGAGTTGTATTATCACTACCACAATCAAGAATCAGGACTGCCCATCACACACACACCCCAGAACTCCCTCAGGCCAAACCCTGTGGTCAAACCCTGGCCCTGCCTTTGGTCCCTCCCAGCCCCTGATCTCTTCTCTGTCTCTGTAGATTTGCCTTTTCCAGGATGTCATGGAGATTAAGTCTTTTGATTCTGGCTTCTTTCACTCAGCATGATGCATTAGAGATTCATCCATGTTATTGTCCATAGTTAGGTTCCTTTTCATTGCTGAATAGTATTCCACCGTGTAGATGCACTAGTTTGCTTAACCATTCACCAGTTGTTTTCAGGTTTCAGTAATCATAAATAACGTTGCTATAAACATTCTCTATAGGCTTGTTTTGTAAACATAAAATTTCTTTTAAGTACATACTGAGGTGTGGGATTGTTGGATGATATGGTAAATACAAACTTACCTCTAGAAGAAACTGCCAAAGTGTTCCCCGAGTGGCAGGTGAGCTTGCGTTGCCAAAGGGTTCCAGATGCTTCACATCCCGGCCAGACCCGGGTGTCATCAGGTTTGCTGTTGCTTGTTTGTTGTCATTCTATCAGGTGCACGACGGTATCACACTGTAGGTTCAGTCTGCATTACCTAATGCTCTATGATGTGGAACATTTTTTCCATGTGCTTATTGCCATCTGCATATCTTCTTCAGCAAATATCTTTTAAAATCTTTTTCCCATTTTAAAACTGGGTTGTGTGCTTTCTTATTGTTGAATTTTGAGAGTTCTATGTGTCTTCTGGATATGAGTCCCTTGTCAAATGTGATTTTCTCCCAGTTCATGGCTTGTCTCCTCATTCTCTTAACAGTGTAGTGTCTTCATAGAAAAAAAGTGTTAGATTTTGATGAATTCCAAGTTATTAATTGTTTTCCTTTTAGGGATTGAGCTTTTGGTGTCATATCTAATAACTCTTGTCTAATCTGAGGTCACAAAGATTTTCTCCTATGTTTTCTTTTAAAGGTTTTATAGTTTTACATTTAGGTCTATGATACATTTGGGGTTAATTTTTGTATAATCTGAGAGGCATAGGTCAAAGTTCATTTTATATATATATATATATATATATATATATATATATATATATATATATATACACAATTGTTCTAGCATGATTTGTTGAAAAGACTATTCTTTCTCCACTTTGGGTCTTTGTCAACAATCACTTGACCATGTGAATATAGGTATATTTTTGGACTCTCTAATCTGTTCTATTATGCATCTATCCTTTTGCCAGTACCACACTGTCTTGATTACTGTAGCTTTATGGTAAGTCTTAAATCAGGTGGTGGGAGTCCTCCAACTTTGTTCTTTTTCCAAATTGTTTTAGCTATTCTAGTTCCTTTGCTTTTCCACATAAATTTCCACTGCTGGGCAGCTTGAGATTCTCAGGACTTGAATCTCTCTTGCTCTCTTTCTCCCTTCAATTCACTGAGACCATCCTGTCATCCTGCTTGGAATTCCCCTCCCCACTCTGTGGTTTGGAATGTGCCTGCTGGTAGAAAGCCAGGGTGATCATAGGGTTACCTCATTTTTTCACCCTATTCTCAAGGACTACAATCTTACACTATTATAGGTGGTAATTATAGGGCAATGCCTGCAAACATTGATTTCAAATATTTTGTCCAGTTTTCTAGTTGTTTACAGCAGGATGGTAAATCTGGTCCCTTTTGTTTCATTATAGTAAAAACTTTTTTTTGGTATATATGTTGCAAATATTACCTCCAAGATTGTTATTTAACTTTTTGGCTTTTTTATATTGTTTTTTGTTCTAAAAATGTTTTCATACAATCAAATGTTTCAATTGTTTTCTTTATGATCTGTACTTTTTATATTTTATTCAAGACATCATTCCTGAACAAGAGATCATTAATATATTTTCTTATAGATTTTTCTATTTTGTATTTTTTTCTTTTTCATATTTTTGTAATAATTTTGCACTTATCATTGTTTATGGTATGGTACAGGGATATTATTTTTCTATATGGAAAACAAATTTTCCTGGTAAGATTTAATGAACAGTCCTTTACTTTCCTACTTATTTACCATAAAATAAATTACACAGATGTAATTTTTAATTGATGTATAAAAAAAAAAATTTCCACTGCTGGGATTTTGATTGGGATTAAACTGAATCTATATCTCAATTTGGGAAGAACTGTCATCTAAGTAACACCAAATCTTCTAATTTGGGAACATGGTATGTCTCTCCATGTATTTAGGTCTTGGAGTATTTTGTAGGTTTGTAGTTTTCAGCATATAAATCCTGCATATATTTTGTTAGATGTATAACAAAGTGTTTCATTTTTGGGGAGTGCTATTGTAAATGGTACTTTTTAAAATTACATTTTCCATTTTTTCATTGCTAATACACAGAAATACAATTGGTTTTGGGATACTGACCATACATCTTGAGACCTTACTAAACCTGCTTAATAGTCCTAGGTGCCTTTTTGTATATTTTGTAAAATAATGACAGTTTTATTTCTTCTTTCCAATCTGCATGCCTTTTATTTCTTCTTCTTGCCTTACTGCACTGACTGAGTGCAATGTCACCTTCTACAGTTTCAAATTCCTTCCAGATATTTTCAAACTTTTACCAGCATCAAACACAGTATACACAATATGCAAAGTTGTTTTATGCTGTGTATCTGATATTTCTGGTTCCGATGCTTTCCTAAGTTTTTTTTTTTTTTTTTTTTTTCCTATTGTTTCTGCTGGTTCTCACTCATGGTGCCTTTTTTCCTTATGTGCTGGTTATCATTGAACATATACTTGTCATTGTACTTAAAATAGTATTTGCTGCAATAATTTGAAGTCCAGACAGAAGTCCCCTTCCTTTGGAGAAGACTGTTTGCTTCCACCAGGTGCCAGGGGTTACATCTGGTCCAGCAACACGATTAAGCAAGTTCAAGAGCTGAGGTTCTCTGATACAGACTCAAGCTGCAAATCCACACAAGGGTTGGTTTGCTCCAGGCTCAGCCCCTGGGGCTCCTGACGTATCACAGGGAGGGTCTTCTATTAGCAGATACTGTATGGCCCTGAGCTTTGGTACCTGACTCTCTCCCCAGCCCCCTACCCCATGAAGACATGAAAGAGAAATTCAGATTTTCCAAGATTGGCGATATTTTTTTAGAGAAAAAGTGGCTTCTATGCTCACTTATCTCTCTAGGTTATCATTTTTATTTCAGTTCTGCTCTAGTTATTTCTTACTGTCTTTGCAGCTTTTCTTTTATTCTTTTAAAATGATTTTTTTTTTAATTTCTGTTCCAGAATTTTTACTTTTCAGTGGGAAGGGATTGGTCTAAATAACCTAGCTTATTATTGTTTCAAAAAAGAATACTTTGTTTTTCTCTTTATTTTTTTAAAACTGATTCTGCAAGGTGACTGCTATAAAATCCTGAATCAGCACTGATTGAGGTTGTTTCAGGCTATGAAATACTTCTTCAACATATTTGTTCAAAATAAGTTATTCAGTGTCCCATGAAATGAGAATATTTGGAAACTCCATATTTTGTCAGGGTCCATTATAAAAGCCTCACCTTATATTTGGGGTAATTTTGGTATCTAGTAAAATGTAACAGAGGAAAAGTGAGTCTAATGTGGAATAATAAGAAAAACATATCTATAATATATGAAATAGTGTCTCTAATAAAATTACTTGAAGCTAACTGCTAGCCACTAGGGTTTAATATTATTAGAGTCTTTCCTCTTGAACTAGATAAAAGAAAATCACTATTGGCATTTTGACTTCAAAGCGAGAGATGGAGACTTTTTACCAACATAAGGTAAGAATAAATGGCTGATTAGGGGGAAAGGTACATTGTAGTGAGACCACTGTGTCTTTACTGTCAATTTTACAACTCTATCAAGACATAAAAAGCAATATCTGAATAACAGCAGATCAATCACATCACCGGTAGCCCGAGGAACATGTTAGTCATGAGATGATTATTCCAGGACTGGAATTCCATTCAGTAGAACTGGAATTCAGTTCAAGGAGAATAAAAGTCACAAAGGAAAGGGATCAAAGGCTCGCTCTTGACGTAATTTTCTCCTGGATGGTCAGGCCGTCCTGTACTTGACCCAACCTCCTACTGATGTTTGGATCTTCTTGGATGATAAGTGATTCCATTTAGTCCCTCTTTCTTCACTTTCAAGTCAACCAAAGAGAGAATGAGGAAAGATGCTTTAGAAGTTCTCTTGCCTGACAGAGACCCAAAAGGAGCCCAGCTGCTGAGCTGAGTGGAAGCACCTACACCTGCTCTCCCAGTGACCGCGTCAGAGCCCAGGTGGAGCTGAGGTCCCCCCCTCCGCAGGGAAGCCCCCTGGCTGGGCTCCATCCGCCCCTCTCCCTGCCAGGGCCCTGCAGCCAGCCCCTCACCTGCACTGTCCTCTCCGAGGCCTTCTGCAGCCTCCCGAAGCTTGACGTCCATCACCCTGGTGGAGATCATTTCCAGTCCTGAAACCAGAGGGACAGTCACGTTAAGAGCGCATCTTTAGGAGACGTTAGACATTAGTGAAGCGCTTATGGGGACGGCTCGTGCCCAGGACCTCACCCGCCCGGCCCCAGACAGGACAGAGTCCAGGCCAAACCCTGCCCACGGCCGCCAGACTGGGAGCCACACAACCGTGGAGCCGATCGCTGACCGGAGCGAGTTAAACGCAGAACAGACAATTCAAACACAGCCTTCACCAGTTTACAAACTGCAGATTGGGTTACTTTCTTCAAAAAGTGTTGTTTTTTTTTTTTTCTCCTCAAATTATGTTTTTCTCTTGTTCATTACAGAAAGTTTGGAAAATACAGAGAATGGGAATCACACAAGACCCGCCAATCGAGGACAATCACAGCTAACATTTTAGTCCGTTTCCTGCCAATATTTTTTGATGCAAACATTTCTCCATGCGTGCATGTACACACCATTCTACAAAGCTTGACTTCCAGATTTTCTCACTTGTACTACACCACATCATTCAAATTCTCCTAAGTGCTATTTTAACAGCTGCATAATACTTTGATGTATAGTGGCACCATCATTTATTTACATTGCTTCTTTTTTGAATTTTTCATGTAGGAAATTTTCAAAAAGATACAAAAGTAGAGATACTATGGAATGAACTTATCGACACACAACAGTCTTGTGTCTTTAGCTCCAGCTTCCCTCCCCACCCCCACTAGATTATTTTAGTGCAAATCACCCCAGATATTATCATCATCATAGCCATATGGATGGGTTTTCTTCCTAAATTAAAAATCTCTGACTCTTCATGGAAATCAAACACTGGTCAATACACCTGCTTTAGAATACTCAGCTAACTGCGCCCCTGCCTTTGATAGCTGACTTTTTAAAACAGTGCACTCCACCGTATGTGAGCAAACACACCATACATCAGAGAGCTATTTCTTACTGAAATAAGGTCAATGACTCCTTATACTTTAAAAGGGGGGGTATGCATGCAACTATTTAATCAAGTAACATTTACCTCTTGTACACAGAGCGTAACTGGAAAAACTATGAGAAAAATATAAATAAAATATTTAAGAGAAGAAAGGAAAGGAGATGTGGGCCTATGTCAGCGTTGGGATTAATATTTAGGTCTCCATTAATATTAATTTCACAAAGCCCATGCTCCCTGCCAGACCATCCCTCAAAAGCTGCAAAAAGCTTCACCAGCTTTGGTTCTCAATTTCGTACACCTCGGCATCATAAAAGTGGCCCCAAATCCTCTGCTGGAATTTCACCAGGTGGTTTTACCCATGACCATGGTATCAGCACATATAAAATAGGGGTTGGACTGAAACGTGATTTTTCAAATCCTAGACCACAGGTTTTGGCTTCCAAGAACATTTTCTATGGTAACCATCTACGTTACGATAGCACAAAGTGCAGGATGATTCTACTAGTTCTAGGCTGGAGGAACTCTAATGCCCCAATGTTCCAAAAAAGTCACCCACCCCCCCACCCCAATACATTAGGCTTACTCAGCAACTTCCCGTCCCTGGGTGTCCTGAGGTTCAATGAGACCACTGGGGTGGGGGGCGGCTGCCAGGACGTCCAAAGGAACAGACAGTGGAGAAGGAAAAGCAGGAAACATATGGAGCAAGGGGGAGGGGGAAATGGTGGGGGCTGGTTAAGGGTCCCCGGCCATTTCCTTAGGTACCATCTCCTAAGGTTGCCACTTGCAAAGTAGAAGTGCGAGAACCTTCCGGTGATTGGCTTTGGAGTTGACCACACAGCTACAATTACATACTGGGATGTGAGCAAATCACCTGAGCTATCTCAGTTAATCCCCAGGATCCCTGAGGAGCCCCAGCCTGGAGATGAGAACACTGACTACCAGGTAAGAGCTCTGCCCAAGGCGGCGGAGCAGAGACACCAACCTGCAGCTCACGTTGACTGCACCTGGCAAGGGCAGGCACTTTTGAGGCACTGGGGACAGAGTGACAGGAGAGCCCGATGTGTCTGCCTTGTTCAGGTGCTGACTCAGTGAAGGGGCACCCTGAGCTGTCCCCGGAGGGGCTCAAGGGAAGCTGGGGAATCCCAAGGTCAGAGCGTCCCACTGGAATGGCTCTGCCTGGGTGGCAGCCCCCGCCCAGGGCTGAAGGAGCCCCAGAGACCGTCCTGGGAGAGGTTCCGGGGTCTGACAGGGGTCTTGGTCTGAGAGAAGGGTTTTGAGGCCTCCAGGATGTGCCAATTAACTGTAAAGGGTACCTTCCAGAGAAACCATGAGGTTACCTTCAAAACGCCCGGCTACCTCTTGCTGATACACTTCCTGTGGAAAAGTGCTGGAGTGTGCCGATGTGTGTGTGAGCGTGCGCGCACCAGGGGGCGGCCTCTGTGGGTGGGTGTGCAGAAGAGCCAGCCACCCCATCCAGCCTGGAGTAGATGGAGAAGCTCAGCGCTGCGTCTCCTGGGTTGCATGGCATGGGCCGTGGGAGGACCGAGAAGCTGCAAGTGCAGCCTGGTGGGGCTGGTGACTCCACGCTCCTGTGACAGCAGGTGCACAGAGCAGCACCAGGATGCCGGGCACCCACTGAGGCCAAAGTCACCCACAAAGAGACAAGACTCAGGCCTGCCTCACAGGTGGGGGTAGAAGTCTCCACATGAGAGAGTGAGCGACAGGCTGCAGAGGAGAGCAGACTGGGGAGTCGGGCAGTCCCGGGGCTGGAGCCTCCCTCCCCCACCGACCAGCTCTGGGGCCTCAGTCTCCTCATATACACAATGGGTATAATAAGACTTTAATTAAACGGGACCCAGCCCTTAGCAAATACTCACTGAGCTGCCTGTAGCAGCTTGTTCTTTATGACGTGCTCGTGACTATGCAAATGCCAACAAAAAACACACAGCTGAGGGGCGGACTGCAGGCAGCACTGAGCTTAGCTCCTGGACACACAGCCTCCAGGAGCAAATGGCTCCTTTATCGTCACCATCGTCAGTCAGATGGCCAGACACCTGCGTTCACCACTGTCCCCGAGCCTCCCTAGCACCTGCCGCCCACAGGACCACGTGGAGGTAGGAATCAGATTGCCGCAGGTAACTGGTAAAGCCATGTTCAAGGACACTGAGGACCGTCTGCTCCGGGATGCTGGGGAGCACACAGGAGGAGAACCGTCCCCTTTGAGCGTGTGTCCCACGGCCACCGATTTTTAAGGTAGAAACACTCCACAGCTGCTACAACGGGACATCCTCTTTAATGGGTCAGATAACTTGCCCTGCCAAACACATGTCCCCCCACTCCCAGTAAAATTCAAGGAAAGGCCAGAAGGAAGACTGTGCCCATTTGAAATATATTATGTCCCCCAAGAAAAAGCCAAGAACTTATAATCCACTCTTGTGGGATATTTGGATTAGGTTATTTCCATGGAGATGTGACCCACCCATTCAGCATGGGTCTTGATTAGTTTACTGGAGCCCCATAAAAGCTCAGACAGAAGGAGCTCGGTGCTGCAGCTTAGAGAGACATTTTGGAGATGGCCATTGAAAGCAGACCTTTGCTGATGCTTTGGAGATACTAGCCCAGAGTTTGCCCTGAGAAGCTAAGCCCAGAGACATTTTGGAGAATGCTATTTTGAAATGCAACGTGGGAGCAAGCAGATGCCAGCCACGTGCCTTCCAAGCTAACAGAGGTTTTCCGGACGCCAATGGCCTTTCTCCAGTGAAGGTATACGCTCATGTATATGCCTTGGTTTGGAAACTTTTATGGCTGTAAAACTGTAAATTTGTAACCAAACAAATCCCCTTTATAAAAGCCAGTCCATTTCTGGTATTTTGCATAATGGCAGCATTAGCAACCAGAACAAAGACCATCATTAGAAAGGCAGCGTGGCAAATACCCAATATCTCCCAGCGCTGCTCTCGCTTCTCATTTGAACTCAGAGTTCAAGGAAAACCACCATCTTCTGCCCTCTACCCTCCCAAAGTCAAAGAAGAGGAAAACTCATTCTTTAAATTAAATCAGGACCTGATGGGTCTCTTCAGAGGTTCTAATTAACTCAAAAGGGTGCTGAACCTCCAGCCCACTTTGAGGTTCACGGCATTAATCAGCGAGCAGTTGGGCACCAACAGAACTCCAGGGGAGTCCTGGGTCCAAAGCAGACCCCCGCAGTGGCTGCCCCACTCTCTCCAAAGCAAGCCCTAAATGGAACCACAGGCTTCCTCCCAAATTAAGACAGAATGCCACCATTAGTTGCAGCTTATATTGAAAAACTACAAAAGTTCATTCACGTGGAGAATGAAAAGACATTTTAATATGGAATTTCGAAGGCTCCGATCCATGATATTTACCTACACGATTCAAGGGAAAGTATCTGCAACCAGGTTACGTGCATCTGAGTGTCCGGTCCCTCCACACTGTCCCCGGGGCTGTCTGGACCCCTGCGGTATTCCTTCTTCGTGCCCCTACCTTTCTTTCACAACGCAGGCCGAGGTTGTCGCAGATGACTCGTTTGTGAGGTCTGTCTCCCATTCCCTCCCTTCCGAGACCTGAGCTTGGAGGGGCAAGCTCTAGCCTGGGATGCGCCTTGCCCTGTTATCAGAGCCCAGTACAGCGCCCGGCACCAAGGAGGTGATGGAGCGCCAACAAGGAACTTGACAGAATGAGAGGAGCTCTGGGGATGCCCAGTGGGGACAGCAGGATGAAAGGAGAGGTACAGTGCAGGATCCAGACACAGGTCCAGTCTCACAACCAAGTCCAGACTGAGGAACTCCTCCAGTGGGTCATCACTACCTGGCTTTAGAAAAAGGAAAGAATCCTTATCATGGCCCTTCTAAATCTACATGGAAACTGAAAGAGACAGTATTTTCTTTATGGAGCAACATGACTTGAAAAAGACTAAAAAGAGGCAAATCTGCACTGGAGTGATGGAGTTTCAGTGAGGCCCACTCTGTGTGCATGCTCACCGGGCCCTGGAGAAAGCCAATTGCAGCTGAGCTTCTCTGGCTCTACCTGAGATTCTGAGGGCAAGAGATGAAAATTGAAATTAAGCAGCTTGTAAGAAAATTAAGGGTCAATGCTCACAGATACATAAATGCACTTTACTTTGTTTAAAAGCAAACCCAAACCAAAATGAATGCCAACATTTTGCATGCCAACTCAGTGGAAGACCCTACAGCCAATTCCAAACACTTGTCTAGAAACTACCCCTCAATCACTGCCTTTTACTTTTCAGTGTTCCCTGACGACGAGATAACCGTCAGAGAGACAGCCAGCCCTTCTTCTTGGAGGCAAGAGCTTTGCCTTCTCCATGCCTGGCTCAGTGTTTGGCTACAGAAGTTGCACAGTCAACATATATGCATCTTTGAATGAATGAATAGATGCACCACATACTGCACTTGTTATTCTTAAACTTCAGAAGTGCTGATGAGCCCAATGGCCTTTCTTCAAGAATAACTAACTTTATAACCACCTGCCAGGGACTGAATTGCATCTCCCCCACAGACATGATTGAGTCCTAACCCCTGTGCTGTGAATATGAACTTGTCTGTAAATAGGGTTTTTGAAGATGTTATTAGTTAATATGAGGTCAAACTGGATTAGGATGGGCACTAATCTGAATGGCACCTTGAAAAGCAGAAGAAGCTTGGCCGTAGTCAGTAAGGAAGAGATAGACAGACAGTCAGACAGACAGAAAGACGGCCACAAGAGGGAGGCACAGACTGAGCCATGCCACAAGGCAAGGAGAGCCACAGGTCGCCGGCAAGCCGCCGAGAGGGCGTTTCCAGCCTCCAGGACTGTGAGACTCTAAGTCGCTGTTGTTTCAGGAACTATTCTGTGGTGTTTTCTTTCAGCAGCCCCAGCTAACGAAGACACCACCAACCCCGTGGAGCACCCGTTTTTGCGTGGCTGGTGGTGTTGGGGGGCGGGGGTGCTGCTTCCCTGGAAATGGAGCAATAACTGAGGCACATCCTCTCGGACCGAAGACGGTGCTGTGTCACAGGTTGGCAATTCTCTCTTTTGTCCTCTTCAAATCCCCTGAAGACATAACCTGCTTCCAGCCAATTTTTCACCTACTGTTCATAAACCGGTTCATTCTCCGGGGCTGCACAGCACTTACGACACCTTCATTGCACCCAGAAGCCCACTGCCCCCTAACGTCCTGCTCGTCTTGGTCCGTCTCCACCTGCAACTCTGAAGGCTCCTTGGGTTTTCACATCCAGCCCAATCCTTCTTGTCTGTCACTGATCTTCCAGGACAGAACTACTCACCAGCACACAGAGTAAAAGAAGGAGAGGTCACAGCAAAGAAAACAAAATAGGCTGCAGAGTACATTCAACACAGAAGGGTGGGGTAGAGGCCTCCCTGGCCTGGAGTGTGAAAAAAAGAAAAAAGCCCTCCCAATCTGAAGATGCCACACCACAGAGAAATATAGGTACAGACGTGTATCAAAGGAGAACACTTCAGAGACAAGAAATCAGGTTTGTAGGGGCAGATTATTCAAATATACTTGCTGATTGAAATTATTAAATTCATTTTAAGCCAAATCGATAGGTATCAGTATCCTGACTTTGACATTTTTTAAATACCAATTCATCTAACCTCAGAGATCTGTAGACAGACTTAGAAATAGTCACTTTTAGCTCACCTTTCCCCCATCCACTTTGAGGAGGCGACTCAGCATACGCAAGGTCAGTCTTAGGGAAGATTATACAGATATATAAGCAAAACCCACAAAAACTTTCATTTGGTGTCCTTGCACCTCCCATTCCAGCACTCCCATCCTCCACCTGCCATCCATGGCGGGGCTCGGCATCTGTCCCGTGTCTCCGTGGCGGGGCTCGGCATCTGTCCCCCGTCTCCGTGGCAGGGCTCAGCGTCTGTTCCATGACTCTGTGGCAGGGCTTGGCATCTGTCCTGTAACTCTGTGGTGGGGCTCAGCGTCTGTCCTGTATCTCCGTTGCAGGGCTTAGCGTCTGTCCCATGTCTCCGTGGTAGGGCTCAGTGTCTGTCCTGTGTCTCCGTGGCAGGGCTTGGTGTCTGTCCCGTGTCTCTCTGGCAGGGCTCAGTGTCTGTCCTGCATTTCTGTTGCAGGTATTAGTGTCTGTCCCGCGTCTCCGTGGCGGGGCTCAGTGTCTGTCCCGTGTCTCCGTGGCGGGGCTCAGTGTCTGTCCCGTGTCTCCGTGGAGGGGCTCAGTGTCTGTCCCGCATCTCCGTGGCGGGGCTCAGTGTCTGTCCCACGTCTCCGTGGAGGGGCTCAGTGTCTGTCCCGCGTCTCCGTGGAGGGGCTTAGTGTCTGTCCCGTGTCTCTGTGGCAGGGCTCAGCAATTGACACGTGTCACCTTCTTCAGGGTCTCTGTACTCACCAACGTTCAGGTCGGTGGCAGCAATGAATTACCCTTTCCAAGGTAATTATTTTAAAACGGAGACTCCAGTGATGCTGTTCCAATTATCATCCTTTGAAGTGTTCTTTCATAAAACCACCACCAGGGGGATTCCTTTAATTGGAGTTCTTCACAAGCAAGGAGAGTGGTGTGGGGAGACACTGGTGGGCCATGCCTGGTGTCCTTGCAATCACATCGCACGGGCAGCTCCCTATTCCGCCGCCTCTGAGTCCAGACCTCACCCCCTGCCTGCAGCTGCAGAGGACAGGAGCTTCTCCCCCACCTCTCTTCAGAATTCTCCCTAAGTGCTGAGCCCAGAGCACTGGGTAAAGGAGAGGTACCCCAACCCACCCCCATCCCCAATAGGGGCAGGTAGCTTAGACGTGTACAGTGAGCGTGGGGCCTGGGTCTGAGACTCTGCTCAGCCTCCCACTGTTCTTGAGACAGATGGAAAGTCTCTTAGCCTCTTTGGATCTGTTTCTTCAACTAAGTGAGGGGGGTGTTTCTTCAACTAACGGCTGGGTGAGACTACAGTGTCCCTTCACCTCTCAATCCCACAAAAAAAATTCTTTCAGCTGGATGTGGTTTGGGAAGGGAGTTTTCCAAGGAGATGCATAGTATGGGGAAACTGGAGAGGAGTAGAAAGGAGGAGTTATGTTCTCCAAGAAATCCAAGTAAAGGCCCTGAATCACCTTGTAATTATGTTTGCTTGTTGGACTGCTGTGCTAAGTCACTGCTCTTGGACTGGACTTCATGGTTTCCTAGATATAAAAGGGTTATACAAGTAAAAAGAGGGGGTGAGGTAGACTTGAAATCCACTCCAACTTTTTTCAGTGAAAGGAGAGAAAGGGCAGAAACAATATTTGGATGATGACTAAGAATTTGCCACAACTGATGGAGACATCAAGTCACAGAATCTAGGGATTCTGTAAATCCCAGGTAAATACAAAGAAAACCACATCCAGACACATCATAGTAAACCTGAAGAAACTGAAACATAAAGAGAAAATATTACAACAATCCAGATTTTTAAAAGACACAGTATCTTCAAAGAAGCAACAATAAGGCTGACAGCTGACTTCTCAACAGAAGCCATG
The DNA here is from genome assembly GCF_015220235.1 of Choloepus didactylus. NCBI lineage: Eukaryota > Metazoa > Chordata > Mammalia > Pilosa > Megalonychidae > Choloepus > Choloepus didactylus. Next base: position 73,692,305 of record NC_051323.1, on the reverse strand, counting down.
GAAATAATGTCAATCTTATATACATTTTTTTTTTAAATACAAAAGGGAACACTCCCCAACTCATTTCATGAAGACATCAAAACCTGATATCAAAACCTGAAAAAGACTTTTCAAGAAGTGAAAATTATAGAGAAATATCCCTTGTGAATATAGATGCAAAAATCCTTAACAAAATAATTAGCAAATTAAATCCAGGAATGTAAAAAGGATAACACAGATTGAACAAGTAGGATTTATCCCAGGAATAAAAGGTGCATTTAATACTTGAAAATAAATGAGCATAGAAAATCTAAATTTAGATATAGGTGCAGAAAAAACATTTGGAAAACTTCAACACCCACTCATGAGAAAACGGTTGCAAAGTAGGAATAAAGTGGAACTTCCTCAACCTGATAAAGAGAATCTATGAAAATCTTAAAGCAAACATCATACTTCATGCTGAAATACTGAATGATTTCTCCCTGAAATCTGGAACAGGCAAAGATGTCCGCTCTTCCACTTCTATTTGACATTGTACTGGGATCTATCTGGTATAATTAGGCAATAAAGAGAAATAACAAGGAATGGAAGAAGACCGTAAAACTGTCTATCTTTATTCACAGACGATATAATGATGTTCACCGAGAATGTGAAGGAATCTACATAAAACTACTAGGGTTAATCAGTAAATTTACCAAGGCCACAGGATTCAATGCCAATTTATAAAAAGTCTACTGTAATTCTATATGCATATACAATTGGTTTATTAAATTGAAAAACAGTGCCATTTAAGGAATAAATTAAATGAAATACATATAAGACTTCTATAGTTAAAATTATGGAATATTGCTGAGAGAAACTGAAGACTTTAATAAATGGAGAGATATACCATGTTCATGGATTATAAGTTTAATAGTACTGACCAATGGAATCAATGCAATTCCAATAAAAATTCCAAAAGTCTTTTTGGAAGAAATTGATGAGCTGATTCTAAAAGTTTATGGAGAGGCAAAGGATATATAATAGTCCAAACAGATCTGAAAAAAGAAGAACCAAGATGGAAGGCATAGTACTTGATTTCAAGACTCACCATAAAGCTACATTAATTGAGACGGCATGGTACTGACATAAACGTGGACAAATGGCTCAATGGAACAGAATGCAGATTCCAGGTAAAGACCCATCCATACGTGGTCAACTGATTTTCAGCAAAGGCGCTAAGGCAAATAAATCAGGAAATGAAAGTCTTTTCAAACAAACGGTACTGAAACAACTAGATATCCATATGGAGAAAAAATGTCAACTCCAACTTCACATCATACCCCAAATTAATTTGTGATGGATCATAGATCTAAATGTAAAAGAAAACTCTATAAAGTTTCTTGCAGAAAACATAGGAACACCTCTTCATTAACTTGGGATAAACAAACTGTAGTAGACAGGACTAAAAAAAATCATAAAAGTAATGGATAAATGATACTTCATCAAAATCTTATACTTCTCATCAACTGACTAAATAGGCAACCCTCAGACAGGAAGAAAATTTTTGCAAAAGGCTTGTATCCAGCATATATAAAGAATTCCTAGGACTCAAGAATTAAAAGACATATGACCCTACTCCTCGAAATGGGCAAATGATTTGAACAGTTACATCACATGAGAAAATATACAAATTGCCGTGAGGGAACATCAGACAAACCCAATTCAATCTACAAAATAACTACCCTTTACTATTCAAAATATGTGAAGGCCAGCAAGGAAGAGACAAAGAACTGCTATAAAGGATATTATTGGGACAAATGGCAAAGTCTGAATATAGACTGTGGATTAGCTATGTCAATTTAAAATTTCAGGATTTTGACCATTGTACTCTGGTTAATTTAAAAGAATGGTTTTGTTCTTAGGAAATACATAATATGATGTCTCTAGCTCACTAGCAAAAGTTTCAGAAAAATGAAATATGCTCATATAGACATGTAAACATATAGACAAGCACAGTGACAGCAAATGAGGTAAAATGTGAACAACTGGAGACTCTGACTAAAAGATATGAAGGAAATCCTTGTACTACTGGAACTTGCCTGTGAGTTTGATACTACATAGAATAAAAAAAAAGAAAGGCAGGAACTCCAAATGACAGTGTGAATAACTTGGCAAATACTCCCCAAGAAAAAGGCAAGTGTGTATTTTTCAACTCCTTATTTGCCAATTAGTTCTTTTAAAAAAATAGCTTCTACCCCTTTGTTGTTATTTTTTATTGTATGAGTGATTGTAGTCACATTTCTTTTAATTCCATTACTATCATTTCTTTTACTTATTTGAACATATTTATAAGAGCTGCTTTGAAGTTTTGAAGTTTTTTTCTGCTAAGTCTGATTCTGATTCCCCTTAAAGGCAGTTTGTATTGCCTGCTTTTGCCCCTGTGGATAGGTCACACTTTCTACCAAAATTTAAGGAGGAACCAACCCCAACCCCTCACACATCCCTCCAAAATAACAGAAGAAGATGGAATACTTTCCCAAATACAAAGACATCACAATAAAAGAAAATTACAGACCAATATCCCTTGGGATATAGATGCAAAAGTCCTCAACAAAATAGTAGCAAACCGAATCCAGTAAATTATAAAAGTAGGATTCATCCCAGAAATCCACATTGGTCTAACAGCCAAAGTCAATTAATTTAATACACCACATTAATTGAATAAGGACAAAAACAACACGATGATTTCAGTGGAGGCATAAAACATATTTCATAAAATCCAAAACCTTTTCATGATAAAAACATTCATCCAACTAGGACTAGAAAAGGAACTTCCTCAAGCTGATAAAGACCAAATGATACTATCAAGAAGGTGTAAAGATAATCCACAGATTAGAAGAAAACATTTGCAAATCATTTATTTGATAAGGGGTTCATATCCAGAAGAGAAAAAGAATTCTTACAACTCAATAATAAAGAACAATATTTGCATTTTAAAAATGGGCCAAGGATTTAAATAGACACCTCTACAAAGAAGATAATTAAAAGGCAATACGCACATGAAAAGATGCTCAACATAATTAGTCATTAGGGAACTGCAAATCAAAACCACAGTGAGGCACCACTTCATACCCACCAGAATGGTTTATCGTCAAAGAGATAGACAATAGGAAGTGCTGACAAGAACATGAAGAAATTGGAACTCTCATTCCTTGCTGGTAGAAATGTAAAATGTTGCAGCCACTTTGGAAAACAGTTTGGCACCTCCTCAAATTGTCCAATCTAGGGTTACCATGGGTCCACACGAAATTTACACATGAATATTTGTAGCAGCATCATTCATAATAGCCCCAAAGTGGAAGTACTCTAAATGTCCACGAACTTTTAAATGGATAAACAAAATGTGGTATATCATACAACAGAATATTATTCAGCCATAAACAGGAATGAAGTACCGCTCCAACATGCATGAACCCTGAAGACATTCTGGTAAGTGAAAGAGGCCAGACACAAAAGGACAGGTATAGTGTGACTCCATTTGGATGGATGTGCGGAACAGGCAAATGGCAGGTTTTGTAGAGCAGCATTGGCCTGTGGCTGCAGAGGTGGGAAAGGCAGGGAGGGGGGTGGCTGCTGGCCACACAAGGTTTCCTTTGGGGGTGGTGAGAATGTTCTAAAAGTAGATTATGGTGAGAGTTGCACAACCCTCTAAATACGGAAAGCCACTAATTGTGCTCTTTCAACAGGTGAACCTTATGGGTATAAATTATGTCAATAATGGCACTTATAAAGATGTTCCTCCAAAATACAGGTGAAATAAAGACATTTTCAGTACGGAAAACTTGATACAATTTGCACCTAGCAAACCCACGCTAAAACAAATACTAAAGGAAGAAGGGAAGCTCAGAGATGCAGGCAGAATGGAGAGGCACATGAAGGCAGGTAAATCTAAATGCCGGCATGGGGTGCGAGTGGGCTATGCCTCCGCCAGGCCCGTGCACACCCAGCAGTGCTGGTTTCCCCCATGACATGAGTCCCCTGGGCAGCCCTCGTTTCCTTGCAGGACAGAGCCTTTGCAGATGCTGTTCCCTCTGCTTGGACATGCCCTTCCCTGCCCTCAAGCTCAGATTCCAGCTTCAATTCCTCTTCCCCGGGGAAGACTCGTCTGCTGCTTCAGGACACGTCAGGGCCTCCTGCTCAGCGCGGGAGAGCCCCTGCACTGTGCCTTCTCTGCAGTCCCTGTTTCAACAGTGTGTCTATTTGTGTGCATATTGGTATACTTGTGTGATTCTTTGATCGAGTTCCCTGTGATAGATTTCAAGTCTGCTTACATTCATGGTACATTTAATAAAATTTTCATCTCCTTGGAGAAGACAAAAATAAACTGTGACCTAACTATTGTTCTCTACTGAGTCACACCAGGATCTGCCGGTACCTTTTTTTAGAAAAAGAAGTTTCACATCACGGAGGCAAATGGAACATGCAAAGCTCGCAAAGTTCCTGTGAGAAGTCTCTGTCCCCAAATTGTGCCAGCTTGCTGCGTGATGAAGCCGGTCTCCTCCAGAGTGGAGAGACACTGACACGGCCGTGGAGTGGAGACTAGCGCACCATGGCCGGACTTTCTCCGGGGGGCTCCTGCCCTTTGGGGCAGACCCTCGCTCTGCGTGAATCCTTCTGTCGCTATCAGAAAGGATGGGGAGCAGGGAAGGCTGGATTGACTCTGACATATGGGAGAAAAGCAAGCAAAGAAATTCTACAGCAAAGGGCTAAACCGGAGGCTGTGCGGACACTGAGAGAGCCTGCCCCGAAGACAGCGGGAAGGAAGTCATTGGCCGGGTGGTTCTGAGGCTTCCTCCTGTCCTGCAATTAGTATTTATCTTACAAGAAACTAAAAATAGGCTTGTCTAGAGAAGTGAGTCCCCCCTATCATTGTAAACCTGTAAAACTTGCTGAAGATGAACTTCTCGAGGATAGAGGACATCTGTTTCCAGGCCCCAGTAAGACACTGCCTCATAGCAGGTGTCAACAAATATTTGCTTATTTATGAATGAGTTCGTTTACAATGAATGAGTGCACAAAGCACGGGCCCTTATTCGTACCCCTTGCTAGAGGACAGAGTCATCCCCTGTTGCAAAGGAGGCTGGCATCCCCCCGTCCGCAGCTTCTGAGACCACGTGGCATTCAGCGCCTCCAGGACATTCTTCATTCAGGAGCCGGGACTCGGCTGGACTATGTGGCAGTTCCTTAGCCTGACTGCTTGGCCATCCTCCCCCCTTGGCCGTCACCTGTCCCTCAACCACGCAGGGCTGAAGGCTGATGACGTGTGGGGACCCCTTGTTGAGAGCAAAGGAATTTGGGTGGTGAGGAGGCCCCGGCTTCCGTCGGCCGTGGACCGGTCGGGGGCAGTGGGCCGCCACTCGCCGGGCTGCTTGTTTGCAAGGAAACGCTATCCCTTCATGCAAGCAAATGCAGCCCTCCGTGAGATAAACATCAGTTTATATGCATATAAATAGTATCTTATGTAAGATAAACTAGAACATTTTCTGAAAATTACACAACAGCTGATTTAGTGGTATTCAGAGTCCTTGAAAATGGGTAAGTTGATTCGTTACTTGGCCAGCGTTGGGGGCTGAATCCTACCCCCTCCAAAGACCCATTCGAGACCCAGCCCCCAGCCCTGAGGGGCGAGCTCATCTGTAGACAGGATCTTTAAAGATACTATTAAGGGGAGACAGCCTGAATAGAGTGGGCTTAATCCAAGAGGACTAGCATCCTTGGAAGCCCAGGACGTGTGGACATGGGGGTGGAAGCCACGGGAGGAGCCGGAAGGAGCTGGAGGCCACGTGACGAGGCAGAGGCCAAGCCAGCACCAGACCTCTGCAGACCCGAGCCACCTCGGTGTGGACGGCTGGGCCTGCCTATGAGGTGATAAATCCCTCTTGTTGAAGCCCACCAATCCGTGGCATCTGTTAAAGCATCCCTGGCAAACCAAGACAGCTCAGAATGTACGAGACGAGCTGAGACAGCGCATGCATACGTAGAAACGAGTGTGTGCACGGCGGAACCTGCACGCTCACACGCAGTGCAAGCCCACGCCAACACACCTGCATAAAACTCCAACATCTCAGACTGCGGAGCAAGACGGCTGTCAGAGGAGTAAGCTGCTTTCACTCATCCAGAGGTGCACGTTTGCACGTGAGATTTGAAAAACATCAGTTTAGCCATGTTCAGGTGATTAGGGTTTTTAAAAAATGTATTAGAGACTCTTATAGAGCCATTATTTTAAAAATAGCTAAAGATAAAAGCTTTAAACTTCGTAACCTTAATTTAGAAATTATATTTGCATAATTATTGGGGAAAATATAATATAAATTCATTCTAATGCCGGGGGTTGCCTTGGTATCTTGCAGTGATGCTGAGTCTCTAACTTGGAAACTTTCCGTCCCAGAGTGAAAGCTGTGGCTCGAGCCGCTTGCTCCACGTTTGTGGCCAAGAGGACACCTGGGCTCAGGCTCAGGGACTGGCTCAGCAGACCCGGCTTGTTTTTAACTTAATGAATTTACTGAAATAATAAATTCCCTTTATTACATGTAGGCACACTAAAAATAATGATGCCCCAGCAGTTCTTAGAGCATCATTTATCTAGAACACTTCGTATGTAACTTGGCATTTTTACAGCATGGCAGATGGAGATTTTTTTTTTTTAGTAGGAAGACAAGCTTCACAGCCTATATTAATAAATAGACATGACACCACCAGTCTAACCTGACCCATTCAAAATAGGCAAAGGTTGAACCATTATTAGTAAAATGATTTTATGAGACAGTAGCCGCGATGGTGATGACTTACACGCACCGAGCTTTATGTGGTTCGAGGCTCTGTGTTTGCAAGGTCCCGAGTCTTCTGGGGTGGGGTGACAATCCCCATGTGACACCGCAGGGAAGTGGCCGCCGTAAGTCCCAGCCTCCTCCACACGGCCAGGAGGTGGTGGACTCTCTGAAGACGCAATGTGAGTTTGCCAAGACCACCCGCCCAGCCCCCGCCAAGGGCAGGTGTGACAACCACCTGGACACTGGGAGGCCACCTGCTGGGAGCTTCCCATCTGGGGTATGAGCCCTGCACTTTCTTCATACTGAGGAAACGTGTTTAAATCGCGCCCCAGCTCCACTTTCCTCCGCTCTCTTGTGCTCCGGGTCAAGCTGCTCTAACGAGGTCCCCACCACGGGCGAGGTGGCTCTGGGTAGGGCAAGCGGCCACTGTTCTGTGGGAACCCGGGCAGGCCGCGTCCAGGGCCTGGGGGCCCGAGTCAGCCGAGGACAAGGCCGTTGGATCTGGTCCTTAGGGTCAGAAATAATCCCCACGGCCCTTCCCTTGAGCTCTGCTGCCTTCCCCACACCCATGTCTACAGACGAGGCTGCAGAGATGCAAGGTGCAAGCGTGCGACATGAACACTGTGCGCTCTGTGTATCCAGCCCACACACGTGCGTGTGCATGAGTGTGTGTGTGATAAGGAAACACGGCCCGGGTGGGGCATCTTCCAGGCCCCGCTGGTCCCGGGACGGCCTCCCCGCTCCCTCTCGGCCTCCCTGCGTCTCTCCCTGCACAGCAAAAACCAGCCGGCTCCCTGCACACGGGTGGGCCTCTGTGTCCACCTCTGTTGTCCCTCTGGAAACACAGCAGGGAGCAGAGTGGGCTTTTCTGTCCCCTGCGTGGCCTCGGGCCTCAGGACCCCACGGGGCCACGAGCAGGGGGGTCTCCTGCCGACCCGGCTGCTCCCGGGAATCACGGGCCCGCTTCCCTCCGTCCCTCCTCAGGGGCTGGGGCTGGGCTGCCCCTCTCCCCAGGACAGACGGGAGGAGTCGCCACACTTGTGAGGGTGGAAACCACCGCAGGCTCCTCACGGACGTGGGCAACAGCTCTGCTTGGATCGGCTGTGCCCACCTCCGGGTAAGGGCCGCTGCAGGCAGAAGTAAACCTGATTCTGCCAAAATCCGCAGCAGCCTCTGACCAAACACAGCCTGGCCCGGTGCTCCCGCCGTCCCACAGCTCCGAGACCCCCGGTGCCCCCTGCTCCTCTCTGACCTCCACGGCCAACTGGGGAGCGGGGGTGTTTCTTGCACATTTTCAAGACCTCTGCACGTTTTCTCTCTGGATTGAACGTTCTTTTTACCTTCTCCTAAAGGCTCTGAACGTTCCCTGTGGTTCTAGACCTGCTTTGTGAACGGCTTTCCTGGGAACTTCCACTGCGCCCTCAGCTGACCCCTCACTGCGGCAGCGACGACACCCCCATCCCGGGGACCACTCCCCGCAGGCAGTCACCCACTGCGGCCTCACTTGCAGGCCCCCGCCTCCCACGGTGGCTCCGGTGGGAGTCCTCTCGCTTCACCTGCAGCTGCCACTTCAAAACACTACTGTCCTGCAACCTGGCATCGCGGCTGCCATGGGAGGACGGTCAGCAGTTTCCAGGCAACATCTGGAGACTTGGCAGAAGGCCCCGGTCAACAGGTGCAAGGCGAGCGGCGGGGGCAGCGCCCGAGTGGCTCTAAGGCTTTCCCACGGTGTGCTGTGAAGGGACGGACGGTCGGCCTGGCGTGCTTGGGGAGTTTCTGGAGACTCACAGTCTCTCTCCCAGCAGGAGGGAGCAGTGACTAACAATACAGGGACAACAGGGTGGCGGGAGGCCCGGTGCAGAGGCCCGGCCCTGTCCCCTGTGAGCGTGGTCGAGGGCTGGGCCTCGGGGCCGACAGGCTGACACGTGGTCGAGGTAGCAGCACGGTCTCCCCAGAGGCACAGCTGGCCACGTCCTCCCCAGCCCACGGCGGCAATCGCACCCTCTCAGGGCCAGCCTGGGTCAGTGCCCCTGCTGCAGCCTGCCCTGGGCAGGTGACTGGCCATGTCCCAGCTGCAGTGGCCCCACGGGAACATGCCAGCATGGGTGACAGTGGGCCTCCAGCACCCCAACAAGACACCACCCTTCATACTGACACAAATGCCTGCCAGGGAGAGCTGGGTCTCAGCTCATGGTGGCTCCAGGAACCAAGAGGTGCACTGAAGAGCGGGGGGGTGTGACGAAGACAATCACGTTCAACTCAGCCAGGTGATGGAGTCCAGTTGTCGGGTCAAGCAAGCACTGGCATGACTGCTACTGTGAGGGCATTTCATAGATGGAGATGACATCTATGGCTGATTGCATCTACAATCAACAAAGGAGATTTCCTCATCCAATCAGTAGGAGGCCGTAAAGAGAGGACAGAGGATTTCAGCAGCCAGAAAGAAGAATTTCTATCTCTTCTTCAGCTGGCCAGCTTCTCCTGGGGAATTCACCGTCACCGTCATTGAGTTCTCAACACACAGCCTGCCTCTCAGAATTCGGACTTGCCAACCCCCATGGTCACGTGAGCCAATTCCTATAATAAACCTCTTAGTATTTACATATATTTATCTCTTGTAGGTTTTTTTCCTCTGGAGAACTCTGACTACTACAGGAAGCAAGATTTGCACTTCCCAGCCATGAGCCAGCACACACACACGTGCACACACAAACATGCACATTCGACACACACACACACGCACGCACTCATCTGCACCTGCCCCTTCTCACAGCCCCCTCCACCTCCCACTGTGTTCTCCCTAGTGTGCCACAGTTTGCACATTTTAAATCTTTGGTCAATTTTAATAAAAATGTTCAGGAATTTCCTTTCTTTGCCCTTTTTTGCAGTGCCCAAGCACTGGGACATGGGGACCAAACTAAAAGACCAGGAACCCATGGGTGTTGCTATTAGAATGTAATTTATAAACTGCAGTGGAAAATCTTTCATGCAAGAAAATCAATTAGGGCCTGAGAGTTTTGCATATCTGACAAGCTCCTGGGTGACGCCACCCAAGCCAGCCAGAGACCAGGGCTTCGTGGCCGGGTCTCTCCGGCCCCCGGGCTCATTTTACTACAAGGGAAAGGAAGGAAAGTCGACCACATGCCTCCCAGGGCCCAGGTGGCTTAAATTCTCTCTCAGTGAGTTCTCACAACCACCTGGGAATTAAGTGTTCCATCTCATTTTTTGCAGGTAAGAAAATAGAGGATCAGAAAAGTAACGGGGGTGAAATCACTGAGGCAATATGTGGAGTATCTGACATTCAAACCGAGGCTTGTGTCTCACGTGATGGCGGCTGCCACCTAATCCAGGCCGGGAGTGTGGGTGACAGAGCAGGTGCCTCCTTTCTGGGCTGGTGATTCGGCAGCATGTATTAAAAGCTTTCCAAACCCCCATACCTGCCGATCCGGTAATTCCACTGCTGGGAATTTGTCCTAAGGAGATTGCGTAGAAAAGAGTTACCATAGCAAGCTTAAACTGCCATCCTTGAAAGGGCTGCCTGCAAGGTGGGCCCTTGGCTGGCATCTGGGAACTCAGAATTGGGGAGGTTCCCACCGTTAACTGGTAAAAATGGCTCCCTGTGCCTAAACTGTGCGAGCAAGATGGTTTATGCCGAGCAGCTGCTTTCCTTCTGGAGGTCTGGGGTTTGCACACGTGCCAGGCAGGAGGTGCTATGGGACCAGCCCCCAGTATAAATTCCGGGTGCTGGGTCTCTAACGAGCTTCTGGTAGATGACATTTCCCAGCGTGGTCTCAGCGCATGGCTGGGGAATGAAGCCTGTCCTGTGACTGCACTGGGAGAGGGCTCTGGAAGCTTGTGCCTGGTTTCCCTCGGGCTTCGCCCCATGTGCCTTTTCCCTTTTCTGATTGTGCTTTGTGAACTTGCAGCGTAAACATCACAGCCGTGAGGACGGCTGCGTGCCGGGTCCTGTGAGTCATCCAGGAAAGCATCAGACCAGGGGTGGCCAGGGGACGTCATGACGCTCCCTAGGGCAGCTCCCTGGAGCCCCTCCAGAGGCCCATCAGCAGGAGACGTAGACGAGAGGCCAGTGAGCAAATCTCATGCGGTCATTAGGAACCATGTTATGAAAACCATTCGCGGCCGTGGGAGGAGACTGCGGCTCGGTGCGGGTGGGGTGGGGCCAGGCCACCGCTCTGACCGTGGGTGCACAGACCCCCCTCCTGGCAGGCTCACTCAACACGGATTCTGGCTCGGGTCTGGGGTGCGGCCTAGATTCTCACAATTCCAACAAGCTCCTGGGGGATCCCTCATTGCCGCCTGTGGACCACCAGGATTAGCATCGTGCTGCAGATATTACGTGCAGTCAGGGTCCATTTTTATTGTTTAAAGTCTCTAAACGGATAGAAGGAAACCAGTGAGCTGCAGTTAACTTGGGGTCATGGAATTACGTGTTTTAAACTTTTTCCCTGTGCTTTTCTACATTTTATATTTTGAACATGTATTTTGTTCATAATCAGTTTAGAATTAGAAGAAGCTCCAGCAACCTTTTTAAAGGAAATGCAAGTGCAATTTAAATAGACCGGATTTCAGACCCAGGATCTAGAGTCAGACTTGCCTGGTGAGCTCCAGGTTCTGCCACTTTCCAGCATTCGCTCTTGGGCAGGTGAAGTTCCCTCTCAGTCTCAGTTTTTGAACTTGGGAAACCCAGAGAGGGGCTGCGGGAGCTAAAACAGGCCCGGCTGTGGGCGCCCACCAGGTCCCTGGCACAGAGAAGGGGCCCTCGGCCTGCCCTGCCGCCACCGTGGGAAACGGGAGCTGCGCCTCTGAGAAACCTGCAGCGTTTCCAAAGCTGCCGCACCTGTCCGTGCCCCCGCGTCTCGGCGCCATCTCTGTGACACGGAGCTGGAGGGAAAAGGAGCATTTTGGAGCTTAACGAGCCTGACTTGCCCAAGGCTGCCGGCAGGGCTTTGCTGAGGGTTTCCGATCCCAGGACACGGCTTCCTCTGGGCACCCCCACTTTTAGTGTCCCCCCCACCCCCGCACACCCATATACAAGGCGTGCACGGCCGTGTTCCTGACCGCAGGGCAAGAGTGGGTGGCCTGGGACGGGGATATGGGCTGGAGCCTCCCTGGGCCTGCTAGGAAATGGCCACAGCAGATGCCACGCGACAGCTCGTCCCTGCCCCCAAGGATCACCTGAAAACACAGCGAGCTCTTCCTACGTAACGTTCTGCACATCCATGCTGTTCAAATGACTGTGAGAGAAGACATAGCTTCCCTGCTTTCGGGTTCTTCTCAGCTGCAGAGGCAGCCAGGCCAAATAATTGTGGTCCCAGAACCCAACTGAGCGCTCAAATTACTTAGAGGGACAGTGGTCAGGAAGGAGTTATGTGCGCGCTTCAGAATTAACCTTTAAAAGGGGTGCCTGACGTGGAATATGACTCCCGGGGAGGAATGTAGACCTGGCATCGTGGGACGGAGAACATCTTCTTGACCAAAAGGGGGATGTGAAAGGAAATGAAATAAGCTTCAGTGGCAGAGAGATTCCAAAAGGAGCCGAGAGGTCACTCTGGTGGGCACTCTTATGCACACTTTAGACAACCCTTTTTAGGTTCTAAAGAATTGGGGTAGCTGGTGGTGGATACCTGAAACTATCAAACTACAACCCAGAACCCATGAATCTCGAAGACAGTTGTATAAAAATGTAGCTTATGAGGGGTGACAATGGAATTGGGAAAGCCATAAGGACCACACTCCACTTTGTCTAGTTTATGGATGGATGAGTAGAAAAATAGGGGAAGGAAACAAACAGACAAAGGTAGCCAGTGTTCTTTTTTACTTCAATTGCTCTTTTTCACTCTAATTATTATTCTTGTTATTTTTGTGTGTGTGCTAATGAAGGTGTCAGGGATTGATTTGGGTGATGAATGTACCACTATGTAATGGTACTGTGAACAATCGAAAGTACGATTTGTTTTGTTTGACTGCGTGGTAGGTGAATATATCTCAATAAAATGAAGATTAAAAAAAAAAAAAAAAAAAAAGGGGTGCCTGCCACTCATGCCTCCTTTTCTTCTTAATATCACAGAGTGAAGTCACGAAGAGCCCGAGAGCCACCATGAGTTACAATGACATCCAACCCAAACCCCGAGCAGAGAGAGCAGCCACGGAGCAGTCGTGTGGCCCCGGCAGTGTGTCTGATGGTCCTTTCCAGCAGCGCATGACTCTGCCAGGAGAAAACAGAGCCTGGGTCCACAGGAGCTGACGGCCCCCCATGCCCCGGCCAGGCCCTCCTGACCCCAGGGATGCAAAGGAACTCGTTAGAGAACTCCTTCAAGATGAGCCCGTGTTCTGGCCTCCACCGAGGCCTTCCGGAAATCCCTGCTGCTGCAACAGCGACAGCTGAGGCACCTGGAAGATGCTTGGGTGAGAGCTGACCAGCCGTGGTGCCTTCTGTTCTGATCTGGGGCCAGCTCTGAACTGTCACCAGCTGTCACCCCATCACCCCACCTTGAGAGGCACAGGTGGCAGAGATGCTGGTGTTTTCTACAAAGAAAGGTCCATCCTTCTCTACTGATCATTTCAGTGCTGCTTCCAGCTTTCAGACCTGCTGTTCCTTAAGGCAAACCATGCTCACCCCAGCCCTGCCCCTCAGAACCTCTAGGAGGAAGGCAAGGCATCACCCCCGAAACAGCTCCACGCAAGCCCCCCAGGGCTGGCTAAGACAACTTGTTCTTCATTTCTCTCCTGGGTGCCTGAGGCTCATACACAGCCGGGCAAACGCAGTTTGCACGATGAAGGCAAGCCCTGCCAAACATCACTTCCCAGTGTGCTCTGCTGCTCTGTGGTTAGCTGTCAGGTGCAGCCAGGACCCGGTTCACACAACACCTGTCACAGGACCTGGGGGCGGGGACGGGGGCTTGGTGCGAGCTCTGATTCAGCAGATGCAGACGCAGCGGCAAGACTCGCGGCTTGCCCAGGTCCATGGTGGGCAGTCAGGGTACAACGAGACGCCTGGGCACTACCCCTAGCTCCCTGTTCTTCACACAAGACCCCGTCCCACTGCACAAATCCTCTACACTCTGTTAACGTGATCATATCAGACCGTGCTTCTTAGGCGACACCGTGGTGCCATCGATGCCCGACCACGTGCTTCAGGGGCAGGGCCCGGTGCCTCTGGCAGAGCGGAGAAGGTCTCCACCAGGGAGAGCAGGAGAGAAGGAGCAAGCCCGGAGAGCAAGCTGCTATCCCGATGTTCTGTCAGTGCTGCGAAGGGCTGGCTCCTGGTCTCAAGAACCTAGACGCTCCAATGTCCAGGATTCAACACAAGGGCAGCAGTCATTACTGGGAAACAACTGGATGGGCCTGAGAACTGAGCACGGAAATAAAGAGGGGCACACAGAATAATTTTACCCCTTTCTGTTACAAGATTCCTTACTAAACATGACTTATGCTTGACAACTGTGAGCTTACTTAGGGCCAAGAGGCGATGTGGAATATAGCTTTATATTCTCACAGCACTTACCACATGCCTTAGGTCCGAACAAATGACTGCTGACTTGAAATGAATTTTTATTGTAAGTTTAATTTTTAAGATTATCACTAATGGCAGCTTTGGCTTTTTCCGATGTTTCATTTTTATCTCAAGTTAAGTCACCTGGTACACGTGCTGCCCCTCCGCATCACTTGCCTGTGGCAGGCATCAATAATCAATCCCAGCATCATTCTCAGAATTGCTCTCAGCCTAGAGCAGCACTCTGCTAGCAGCCTGCTGACACCGCTGGAGAAACAGCAAAATCTCCAGAGAGCTGGGTCCTAGCCCAGATCCACGTGAGCTCCCAGCCAGCTGAGTGACTCCAGACAAATCACTTCTCTCTCTGGGCCTCAGTCTCAATGACACATGAGTGGTCTGGAGTCTGAGAGTTAATACGTTCTTTTATTTCTGAAAAGTAAAGGTCAGTCGAATTGGCACGAGCGTCTCTTTCTGTGAAGATGTTTCAGTTCGCTAACATAGAAAATGTGTCTGAGCTGAGAACAATTTAAGAAAACATTTTCAAAATCTAGTGCTCAATATTCTGCTTGTTTGTGACCCAGAAAAATGACGTGGCTATAAGGTGCCAAAGAAAGCTCTTCCATCGGTGCCCCTCACCCTGAGGTGCACACATGCACACCTGTCACCTGTGGGAAAGTCTGCCCCTGGCCTCTTCTACATCCATCAGCTTTCACCTCCACCACCACCTGGCCCTGAGAAATCTTCCTGAAGTTTGGGTGATCTGTGCCTCTCCTCTGAGCGCTGCCCACTCACTGCAATTAACTTTTTTAAATTAAATTCAACTTTATAGAAATACATTCACACACCACACAATCATCCATGGTATACAATCAACAGTCCATAGTACCACATGCAGTTATGCACTCATCACCCCAATCTATTTTTGAACACCTTCCTTACATCAGAAAGAATCAGAACAAGAATAAAAAATAAAAGTGAAAAAAGAACACCCAAATCATCCCCCCATCCCACCCCATTTGTCCTTTAGTTTTTATCCCCATTCCTCCACTCATCCATGCACTAGATAAAGGGGGTGTGATCCACAAGGTCTTCACAATCACACTGTCACCCCTTGTAATCTACATTATTCTATAATTGTCTTCAGGAGTCCAGACTGCTGGGTTGGAGTTTGGTAGTTTCAGGTATTTACTTCTAGCTATTCCAATACATTAAAGCCTAAGAGGTGTTATCTATATAGTGCATAAGAATGTCCACCAGAGTGACCTCTCGACTCCATTTGAAATCTCTCAGCCACTGAAACTATTTCGTCTCATTTTGCATCCCCCTTTTGGTCAAGAAGATACTCTCAGTCCCACGATGCCGGGTCCACATTCATCCCCGGGAGTCATATCCTGCGTTGCCAGGGAGATTTACACCCCTGGGAGTCGGGTCCCACGTAAGGGGGAGGGCAGCGAGTTCACCTGTCGAGATGGCTCAGTTAGAGAGAGAAAGGGCCACATCTGAGCAACAAAGAGGTACTCGGGGGAAACTCTTAGGCACAATTATATGCAAGTTTAGCCTCTCCTTTTCACTGCAATTAATTTTTACAGGTCTCTTCTCCCAGACTTTGGGCTCCTTGAGGGCAGAGCCTCATTATCTTCTTCTTTGTGACCCTGATGCCCACACAGAACATGGGTACTCATAAAGGTTTTATGAGAAAGGGGCTTTGATGTGTACACACATAAAGTACAAAGGTAACATTCATCCAATAAGAAGCCCATGATCATTTGTAACAAGCTCTTTCACTTTATTGACTTTCTTCTGCCCATCTAAGCAAAAATATAATTCTCACATACTTGGTTTTACTTGGGCCATTTGAAAGCTTCTCCGACAAAGTACGAAAAAGTGCACTGTGTGAGGCAGATGGAGGGGCTGGTTTGGTTTTACACAAATATCTTCCTATCTTTTAATTCTGAGCCATCACATTTGGAGAGTAAAAACAAAGAGCAATATGGACATATATTTGGCTGATGGGTGAAAACACTCAATATTCCAAGTCGTCCCAGTGTCTCTGTATTTTAAAGACCTCAGCAAAGCAGCCAGTCCCCTGCCGTAGATACTTCCACGGCTGCGGAGGAGCCTTTCGATGCCCTCACGGAACAGCACTCGATGGTGTCTGCATTGTGTCATCCGGCGCTGTCTGGTGGGTATATCTGGCCTCTGAGGACAATACCCATAAATTTGATTATTTCTGTACAGCTCAAGGTACCAGGTACACAGTAGGCACTCAATACTTGCACAGTGATTAACAGTGTGCAGCATCTAAGCCATGCCATCCTTCTACTGGCAGGAGATGTCTGTGGACATGGTGTGTCCTGGTGGTGGCAGTCCTGGCTTCAGGAGGCCCAGAAAGGCCCACCCTCCTCGGTGGCTGGCTGCTCCCCAAAAGCCGGGCACCTGGAGCTCCTGGGGAGGAGGTGCGAACTCCCCAGCTCCCGGTGAGAGCCTGCAACAGGAGGGGTGATGGATCTGGGACCTGTGGCCCGGGGTCTGTGCCCCTGTAACGAAAGGCTCTTCCTCAGAGTCTCTGAAGGTCAAACAAAGAAGAAAGGGACCGTAGCCCCCAAAACCGGGCAGGGCCACAGACCACAGCCCCGTTCCACCTGAACCCAACGGCGGGAGCAGAGGGGACCTGCTCCTGCAGCACAGCTGGACACTGTCCCCTGCTGGCTTGGACACTGGGGATTCAGTGAGAACCTGCCCAGACCAGGTTTGGACACTGTCCGGGCGTAACGTGGGTGAAGCAGCCCCTTCTCCCTGGCTCTTCCAGAGACAGGCACACGATTAGCACAGGCCGGGGAGCCAGGCTCAGGGTTTTACAGAATTGATGAAAGACAAAATCTCTCTTTTCTGATAAGTCTGGGAGGATGGGAGTCTAGAGAGTAAAGAAGCTCCAAGAGGTGAAGAGGAAAAAACAAACCCACCCAGGCTTGCTATTTGGAGTCCTGGATCCAGCTGTGTCTGAAGCTGGTGATCCCTGACTTTTAGTTACAGGAGCCACCAAGACGGTGCCTCTGGCCTTTTAAAAGTCACACAAGCCTTGGCAAGTTTTTCTCATAAAAGGAAAGAGTCCCAGCTAATTCCCTGAGCAAACAAGGGCGAGGTGAACAATGCCAAACCCTCCCAACCCTCCCCAGACACCTGGAGACGCTTCACTGGGGTGGATTTTTGGACCCATAAGACAAAAGGGTTGGGTTCACTGCCGGGACAGCTGCACTCAGGGGCAGGCTGTGCAAACTACAAAGCAGGTGTCGGTAAAGGAAGAGCCTGCTTGTCGCGGGCATGTGTGGGCAGAGCCGCGATTCCCTGGCACCAAAGTCACCTTTGAACGGCAGGTGGCCCGACTCCAAGCTCCGTCCCACTCCCTGCTCGTGCCCACTGCGTCTCTGATGGTCTTGCTTCTTCCATCAGGCGGGAAGCAAAGGAAGGAGAGCGAGGGCCTGGGTGAGACAGGCCGGGCAGGCCCGGGGGGACCAGGGAGAGGCAGCTGGATCCTCGGGGGGAGGACTGCGAAGGGCGCTGAGGGTGGCCAGCCTCAGATGTCTCAGACAGCGTCCTGGGCCCCGGCCGGAGCGGAGCAGCGGGAGGGGCCTGGGGGTGGGGCAGGCCACCAAACTCAAAGGGACCACAAAGACGGCCACGGGGACAGTCGACACCAACGGGGGAGTAACTGACAAATGGTCTCGAGGACCTCAGCATTGTCTCCCCTTCAGAGACCCGGGACCACAGCCCAGCGCCCAGAACTCAGATGCCACCCTCGGGGATGAGAGGAGACTGGCGGCTGCTCGCCCTGGTGCACTGAAGCTGAGTCGCAGGAAAACGGGACTGGGTTTCTCAGGCACCTGCAGAGACGGCTGAGGTCAGCACCTGTGCACAGGGGTCCCAGCAGGTGCTGGGGAGAGGCAGGTGCATGCTGCCCCCACGGGTCCCGTACACCTGGCGGGAGGCTCCTGGGAACAGCTCGAACCCAGAAATGACAAACCCACTGCTACAAGGGAGGGAGAAGCCTGGGCTGACCATAGTGAAGGTCGCCAGCTGGGTGTCTGCCCTCAAGCCCTGGCCTGTCACCTGCCACCTGCGCTTTGCCCGCTCGCCTATAAAAAAGGGACGACACGACCTGTTGCACAGGCTGCCGGCAAGGACCGAGTGAGATGATATCATGTGCAAATAAAGCACGGAGTAATGTTTGGGACTGCTGCTCGCTGCTATTTTTGGCATCTCTCAAAACGCAGCACACGGCTCCCACCTCCACCACCTCCATGTCGAGCCAGCGCCGGCCGCCCCGTCCCTAACTCACCAGGATTCAGAAATAGTTCCACCCGCGGGAGGTGGCCTGTGGCTGGTGCACAGCTGTGCTGGAGGGGTGAGGGGCAGGCCCCCAGGGACCCCCATCTGCTCGGAGACACCAGCCACCACCTGCCCCTTCCTGCCAGAGCCAGTGGAACCGAGTCCAAGAGAGAGCTGAGCCAGCAGCAAACCCCCCGGCGCAGCCCAGACAACCCCGAGGCCTGCCCGGCCCCCAGAGCCAGGAGGGAGGGCTCAGCCCCGAGGGAGGGACCCTCAGTGGCCCAGCAGAGCCAGGGACCTATCCCAACCCCAGGACGGGTCTTCACCCAGGGCTGGAGGCAGGGGGAAAAGCAGTGAAGATGGGGGGCTGGCCGCAAACCCCACCCTCGCCCACCGTGACGGACAGCCAGCCCACGCGTCACCAGGACCCCCTCCCCACCCCATCACTGCCACCCAACCCAACGTCACCCAAAAGAGGACGGCAAGGGTGCTGGCTCTCCTCCAGGCACCTGCTCTTAAAAACCTTCTCAGCAGCATCAATAACAGCTAGGAGCCATAATAAAACTGTCAGGAGAATGCTGCCAATTTAGAATAAATAATTATCACAAATATATGACTGATAAGGTGTGGTGAGAATTAAAAAAATAAACTCAGTAAAACTGCATAAGGAATAATAGAAAATGCAGATGGAAATATGGCCTTTAGAGCTCGGAATCTCACGGGTGGTAAAAACTGGGGCTCGCATCTGGCAATCAATCATTTTTCAGACAAGGGCAGTGAGGCTGACGGGTTCTGTGACTTGCCCCACATCACAGAAAGAATTAGTGGTAAAACTGAGCTCTCTTAGATAATCAAACAATGATACCAAATATTCAATGTGATTCTCAAAATCAAAACATTTTAATAATTAAACCAAAATCAGGTGATGTCAGCAAACATGGTGAAATAACAACCTCCAAAACTTCGCTCCTCCACAAAAGCGATGAGAAAACTGGCAAGCACACACACACACACACACGTCAGAATCAACTTTTTCAGAACTCTGGAGATTAAGTAAAGGCTCACAGCAATTTAGGGAGGATTTATTCAAGCAAAACGGCAGAATCTCAGTAAGAACAGCCAGCTTTGGGGGTTTTAATTTGCAATATTCACAACCCCCATTCTCTAGGTCCATTTTTCTCAAAGGCCTGTGGAACATTCTCCAGGAGAGACCATATGTTGGGCCACAAAAAAAGTCTAAATAAATTTAAAAGGATTGGAATCATACAAAGTATGGTTTTCAAAGGAAATTTGAAATTGATAGAAGGAAATCTGGCAAATTCACAAATATGTGGAAATTAAACAACACACTCTGAAATAACTAATGGGTCAAAGAAGAAATCACAAGGGAAATAAGAAAATACTTTGAGATGATTAAAAACAAAAAATTCAACAAATCAAAACTTACTGGATGCAGCTAAAGTAGTACTTACAAGGAAATTAATAACTGTAACTGCCTAAACTAAAAAGAAAAAAAGGTCTGAAATCAATAAACTTAACCTTCACTTGAAGAAATTAGAAGAAAAGAGCAAACTAAACTAAGGGAAACAGAAGAAGGGAAGGAAAACAATAGAGAAAAATTAAAATGAAATTGAGAATGGAATAAAATAGAGAAAATCTAAGACAACAAAGTTGGTTCTTTTAAAAACATCAATACAATTGACAAACTTTTAGCAAGATAGGCCAAAAAAACAAGAAGAGACTCAAATTACTAAAGTCAAGAATGAAAGAGGGGGCATCACTACTGACCATACAGAAATAAAAATAATTATAAGGGAATGCTATGAACAACCAGCAAACTAATATCTGAGATGACATGGATACATTCCTAGAAAGACAGAAACCACTGATACTGACTCAAGAAGAAATAGAGAATCTGAACAGACCTATAATAACTAAAGGTATTGAGTTTATAATTTTTAAATTTCCTACAAAGGAAAACCCAGGCCCAGATGACTTCATTGATGAATTCTATCAAACATTTAAAGAAGAATTCATTCCAAAGCTTTACAAACTCTTCCAAAAAACAGAAGAGGAGGGAACACTTTCTGACTCATTCTATGAGGCCAGTATTGCTCTGATGGCAAAACCAGACAGAAATATCACAATAAAAGAAAATTGGAGGCGGGGCAAGATGGCAGACTGGTGAGCTGTATGTTTTAGTTACTCCTCCAGGAAAGTAGGTAAAAAGCCAGGAACTGCGTGGACTGGACACCACAGAGCAATCTGTCTTTGGGCATACTTCATACAACACTCATGAAAACGTGGAACTGCTGAGATCACCGAAATCTGTAAGTTTTTGCAGCCAGGGGACCCGCGCCCCTCACTGCCAGGCTCAGTCCCGGGGGAGGAGGGGCTGTCAGCTCCAGGAAGGAGAAGGGAGAATTGCAGTGGCTGCTCTCATCGGAAACTCATTCTACTGATTCAAACTCCAACCATAGATAGACTGAGGCCAGACACCAGAGACTCTGAGAGCAGCCAGCCCAGCAGAGAGGAGACGGGCATAGAAGGAAAACAACACGAGAAGCTCCAAAGTAAAAGCAGAGGATTTTTGGAGTTCTGGTGAACACAGAAAGGGGAAGGGCGGAGATCAGGCCTTGAGGCGCATATGCAAATCCCGAAGCAAGGCTGATCTCTCTGCCCAGGGCACCTTTCCTTAATGGCCCTGGTTGCTTTGTCTATTAGCATTTCAATAACCCATTAGATCTCTGAGGAGGGCCGTTTTTTTTTTTTTTTTAAATCCTTTTTGCTTTTTCTAAAACAATTACTCTAAGAAGCTCAATACAGAAAGCTTCAAAGAATTGAAATTTGGGCACGTCAAGTCAAGAGCAGAAATAAGAGAGCTCTGAGACAAAAGGCAATAATCCAGTGGCTGAGAAAATTCACTAAACAACACAACTTCCCAAGAAAAGGGGGGTGTCCGCTCACAGCCACCATCCTGGTGGACAGGAAACACTCCTGCCCATCGCCAGCCCCATAGCCCAGAGCTGCCCCAGACAACCCAGTGTGACGGAAGTGCTTCAAATAACAGGCACACACCACAAAACTGGGCGTGGACATTAGCCTTCCCTGCAACCTCAGCTGAATGTCCCAGAGCTGGGAAGGGGGAGCAGTGTGAATTAACAGAGCCCCATTCAGCCATCATTTGAGCAGACTGGGAGCCTCCCAACACAGCCCAGCAGCCCAGAACTGCCCTGGGGGGACGGCACTCACCTGTGACATAGCACAGTCATCCCTCAACAGAGGACCCGGGGTGCACAGCCTGGAAGAGGGGCCCACTTGCAAGTCTCAGGAGCCATACGCCAATACCAAAGACTTGTGGGTCAGTGGCAGAGACAAACTGTGGCAGGACTGAACTGAAGGATTAGACTATTGCAGTAGCTTTAAAACTCTAGGATCATCAGGGAGATTTGATTGTTAGGGCCACCCCCCCCTCCCCGACTGCCCAGAAACACGCCCCACATACAGGGCAGGCAACACCAACTACACACGCAAGCTTGGGACACCAATTGGGCCCCACAAGACTCACTCCCCCACTCACCAAAAAGGCTAAGCAGGGGAGATCTGGCTTGTGGAGAACAGGTGGCTCGTGGACGCCACCTGCTGGTTAGTTAGAGAAAGTGTACTCCACGAAGCTGTAGATCTGATAAATTAGAGATAAGGACTTCAACTGGTCTACAAACCCTAAAAGAACCCTATCAAGGACAGCAAATGCCACGAGGCCAAAAACAACAGAAAATTATAAAGCATATGAAAAAACCAGACGATATGGATAACCCAAGCCCAAGCACCCAAATCAAAAGACCAGAAGAGACACACCTAGAGCAGCTACTCAAAGAACTAAAGATGAACAATGAGACCCTAGTACGGGATATGAAGGAAATCAAGAAGACCCTAGAAGAGCATAAAGAAGACATTGCAAGACTAAATAAAAAAATGGATGATCTTATGGAAATTAAAGAAACTGTTGACCAAATTAAAAAGATTCTGGACACTCATAGTACAAGACTAGAGGAAGTTGAACAACGAATCAGTGACCTGGAAGATGACAGAATGGAAAATGAAAGCATAAAAGAAAGAATGGGGAAAAAAATTGAAAAACTCGAAATGGACCTCAGGGATATGATAGATAATATGAAGCGTCCGAATATAAGACTCATTGGTGTCCCAGAAGGGGAAGAAACGGGTAAAGGTCTAGGAAGAGTATTCAAAGAAATTGTTGGGGAAAACTTCCCAAATCTTCTAAACAACATAAATACACAAATCATAAATGCTCAGCGAACTCCAAATAGAATAAATCCAAAAAAACCCACTCCGAGACATATACTGATCACACTGTCAAACATAGAAGAGAAGGAGCAAGTTCTGAAAGCAGCAAGAGAAAAGCAATTCACCACATACAAAGGAAACAGCATAAGACTAAGTAGTGACTACTCAGCAGCCACCATGGAGGCGAGAAGGCAATGGCACGATATATTTAAAATTCTGAGAGAGAGGAATTTCCAGCCAAGAATACTTTATCCAGCAAAGCTCTCCTTCAAATTTGAGGGAGAGCTTAAATTTTTCACAGACAAAGAAATGCTGAGAGAATTTGCTAACAAGAGACCTGCCCTACTGGAGATACTAAAGGGAGCCCTACAGACAGAGAAACAAAGACAGGACAGAGAGACTTGGAGAAAGGTTCAGTACTAAAGAGATTCGGTATGGGTACAATAAAGGATATTAATAGAGAGAGGGAAAAATATGGCAAACATAATCCAAAGGATAAGATGGCCGATTCAAGAAATGCCTTCACGGTTTTAACGTTGAATGTAAATGGATTAAACTCCCCAATTAAAAGATATAGATTCGCAGAATGGATCAAAAAAAATGAACCATCAATATGTTGCATACAAGAGACTCATCTTAGACACAGGGACACAAAGAAATTGAAAGTGAAAGGATGGAAAAAAATATTTCATGCAAGCTACAGCCAAAAGAAAGCAGGTGTAGCAATATTAATCTCAGATAAAATAGACTTCAAATGCAGGGATGTTTTGAGAGACAAAGAAGGCCACTACATACTAATAAAAGGGGCAATTCAGCAAGAAGAAATAACAATCGTAAATGTCTATGCACCCAATCAAGGTGCCACAAAATACATGAGAGAAACATTGGCAAAACTAAAGGAAGCAATTGATGTTTCCACAATAATTGTGGGAGACTTCAACACATCACTCTCTCCTATAGATAGATCAACCAGACAGAAGACCAATAAGGAAATTGAAAACCTAAACAATCTGATAAATGAATTAGATTTAACAGACATCTACAGGACATTACATCCCAAATCACCAGGATACACATACTTTTCTAGTGCTCACGGAACTTTCTCCAGAATAGATCATATGCTGGGACATAAAACAAGCCTCAATAAATTTAAAAAGATTGAAATCATTCAAAGCACATTCTCTGACCACAATGGAATACAATTAGAAGTCAATAACCATCAGAGACTTAGAAAATTCACAAATACCTGGAGGTTAAACAACACACTCCTAAACAATCAGTGGGTTAAAGAAGAAATAGCAAGAGAAATTGCTAAATATATAGAGACGAATGAAAATGAGAACACAACATACCAAAACCTATGGGATGCAGCAAAAGCAGTGCTAAGGGGGAAATTTATAGCACTAAACGCATATATTAAAAAGGAAGAAAGAGCCAAAATCAAAGAACTAATGGATCAACTGAAGAAGCTAGAAAATGAACAGCAAACCAATCCTAAACCAAGTAGAAGAAAAGAAATAACAAGGATTAAAGCAGAAATAAATGACATAGAGAACAAAAAAACAATAGAAAGGATAAATATCACCAAAAGTTGGTTCTTTGAGAAGATCAACAAGATTGACAAGCCCCTAGCTAGACTGACAAAATCAAAAAGAGAGAAGACCCATATAAACAAAATAATGAATGAAAAAGGTGACATAACTGCAGATCGTGAAGAAATTAAAAAAATTATAAGAGGATATTATGAACAACTGTACGGCAACAAACTGGATAATGTAGAAGAAATGGACAATTTCCTGGAAACATATGAACAACCTAGACTGACCAGAGAAGAAATAGAAGACCTCAACCAACCCATCACAAGCAAAGAGATCCAATCAGTCATCAAAAATCTTCCCACAAATAAATGCCCAGGGCCAGATGGCTTCACAGGGGAATTCTACCAAACTTTCCAGAAAGAACTGACACCAATCTTACTCAAACTCTTTCAAAACATTGAAAAAAATGGAACACTACCTAACTCATTTTATGAAGCTAACATCAATCTAATACCAAAACCAGGCAAAGATGCTACAAAAAAGGAAAACTACCGGCCAATCTCCCTAATGAATATAGATGCAAAAATCCTCAACAAAATACTTGCAAATCGAATCCAAAGACACATTAAAAAAATCATACACCATGACCAAGTGGGGTTCATTCCAGGCATGCAAGGATGGTTCAACATCAGAAAAACAATCAATGTATTACAACACATTAAAAACTCGAAAGGGAAAAATCAATTGATCATCTCAATAGATGCTGAAAAAGCATTTGACAAAATCCAACATCCCTTTTTGATAAAAACACTTCAAAAGGTAGGAATTGAAGGAAACTTCCTCAACATGATAAAGAGCATATATGAAAAACCCACAGCCAGCATAGTACTCAATGGTGAGAGACTGAAAGCCTTCCCTCTAAGATCAGGAACAAGACAAGGATGCCCGCTGTCACCACTGTTATTCAACATTGTGCTGGAAGTGCTAGCCAGGGCAATCCGGCAAGACAAAGAAATAAAAGGCATCCAAATTGGAAAAGAAGAAGTAAAACTGTCATTGTTTGCAGATGATATGATCTTATATCTAGAAAACCCTGAGAAATCAACGATACACCTACTAGAGCTAATAAACAAATTTAGCAAAGTAGCGGGATACAAGATTAATGCACATAAGTCAGTAATGTTTCTATATGCTAGAAATGAACAAACTGAAGAGACACTCAAGAAAAAGATACCATTTTCAATAGCAACTAAAAAAATCAAGTACCTAGGAATCAACTTAACCAAAGATGTAAAAGACCTATACAAAGAAAACTACATAACTCTACTAAAAGAAATAGAAGGGGACCTTAAAAGATGGAAAAATATTCCATGTTCATGGATAGGAAGGCTAAATGTCATTAAGATGTCAATTCTACCCAAACTCATCTACAGATTCAATGCAATCCCAATCAAAATTCCAACAACCTACTTTGCAGACTTGGAAAAGCTAGTTATCAAATTTATTTGGAAAGGGAAGATGCCTCGAATTGCTAAAGACACTCTAAAAAAGAAAAACGAAGTGGGAGGACTTACACTCCCTGACTTTGAAGCTTATTATAAAGCCACAGTTGCCAAGACAGCATGGTACTGGCACAAAGATAGACATATAGATCAATGGAATCGAATTGAGAATTCAGAGATAGACCCTCAGATCTATGGCCGACTGATCTTTGATAAGGCCCCCAAAGTCACCGAACTGAGCCATAATGGTCTTTTCAACAAATGGGGCTGGGAGAGTTGGATATCCATATCCAAAAGAATGAAAGAGGACCCCTACCTCACCCCCTACACAAAAATTAACTCAAAATGGACCAAAGATCTCAATATAAAAGAAAGTACCATAAAACTCCTAGAAGATAATGTAGGAAAACATCTTCAAGACCTTGTATTAGGAGGCCACTTCCTAGACTTTACACCCAAAGCACAAGCAACAAAAGAGAAAATAGATAAATGGGAACTCCTCAAGCTTAGAAGTTTCTGCACCTCAAAGGAATTTCTCAAAAAGGTAAAGAGGCAGCCAACTCAATGGGAAAAAATTTTTGGAAACCATGTATCTGACAAAAGACTGATATCTTGCATATACAAAGAAATCCTACAACTCAATGACAATAGTACAGACAGCCCAATTATAAAATGGGCAAAAGATATGAAAAGACAGTTCTCTGAAGAGGAAATACAAATGACCAAGAAACACATGAAAAAATGTTCAGCTTCACTAGCTATTAGAGAGATGCAAATTAAGACCACAATGAGATACCATCTAACACCGGTTAGAATGGCTGCCATTAAACAAACAGGAAACTACAAATGCTGGAGGGGATGTGGAGAAATTGGAACTCTTATTCATTGTTGGTGGGACTGTATAATGGTTCAGCCACTCTGGAAGTCAGTCTGGCAGTTCCTTAGAAAACTAGATATAGAGCTACCATTCGATCCAGCGATTGCACTCCTCGGTATATACCCGGAAGATCGGAAAGCAGTGACACGAACAGATATCTGCATGCCAATGTTCATAGCAGCATTATTCACAATTGCCAAGAGATGGAAACAACCCAAATGTCCTTCAACAGATGAGTGGATAAATAAAATGTGGTATATACACACGATGGAATACTACGCGGCAGTAAGAAGGAACGATCTGGTGAAACATATGACAACATGGATGAACCTTGAAGACATAATGCTGAGCGAAATAAGCCAGGCACAAAAAGAGAAATATTATATGCTACCACTAATGTGAACTTTGAAAAATGTAAAACAAATGGTTTATAATGTAGAATGTAGGGGAATTAGCAGTAGAGAGCAATTAAGGAAGGGGGAACAATAATCCAGGAAGAACAGATAAGCTATTTAACGTTCTGGGGATGCCCAGAAATGACTATGGTCTGTTAATTTCTGATGGTTGTAGTAGGAACAAGTTCACTGAAATGTTGCTATATTATGTAACTTTCTTGGGGTAAAGTAGGAACATGTTGGAAGTTAAGCAGTTATCTTAGGTTAGTTGTCTTTTTCTTACTCCCTTGCTATGGTCTCTTTGAAATGCTCTTTTATTGTATGTTTGTTTTCTTTTTAACTTTTTTTTTCATACAGGTGATTTGAAAAAAGAAGGGAAAGTTAAAAAAAAAAAAAAAAAAAAAAAAAGATGTAGTGCCCCCTTGAGGAGCCTGTGGAGAATGCAGGGGTATTCGCCTACCCCACCTCCATGGTTGCTAACATGACCACAGACATAGGGGACTGGTGGTTTGATGGGTTGAGCCCTCTACCATAAGTTTTACCCTTGGGAAGACGGTTGCTGCAAAGGAGAGGCTAGGCCTCCCTGTATTTGTGCCTAAGAGTCTCCTCCTGAATGCCTCTTTGTTGCTCAGATGTGGCCCTCTCTCTCTGGCTAAGCCAACTTGAAAGGTGAAATCACTGCCCTCCCCCCTACGTGGGATCAGACACCCAGGGAAGTGAATCTCCCTGGCAACGTGGAATATGACTCCCAGGGAGGAATGTAGACCTGGCACCGTGGGACGGAGAACATCTTCTTGACCAAAAGGGGGATGTGAAAGGAAATGAAATAAGCTTCAGTGACAGAGAGATTCCAAAAGGAGCCGAGAGGTCACTCTGGTGGGCACTCTTATGCACACTTTAGACAACCCTTTTTAGGTTCTAAAGAATTGGGGTAGCTGGTGGTGGATACCTGAAACTATCAAACTACAACCCAGAACCCATGAATCTCGAAGACAGTTGTATAAAAATGTAGCTTATGAGGGGTGACAATGGGATTGGGAAAGCCATAAGGACCAAACACCACTTTGTCTAGTTTATGGATGGATGTGTAGAAAAGTAGGGGAGGGAAACAGACAGACAAAGGTACCCAGTGTTCTTTTTTACTTCAATTGCTCTTTTTCACTCTAATTATTATTCTTGTTATTTTTGTGTGTGTGCTAATGAAGGTGTCAGGGATTGATTTAGGTGATGAATGTACAACTATGTAATGGTACTGTAAACAATCGAAAGTACAATTTGTTTTGTATGACTGCGTGGTATGTGAATATATCTCAATAAAATGATGATTTAAAAAAAAAAAAAAAAAAAAAAAAAAAAGAAAATTACAGCCCAATATCCTTCATGAACATAGACTCAAAAATCCTCAAAGGTATGCTAGTAAACATTCTGAATCCAGCAATATATATAAGTGGAATTTATTGCAGGAACGCAGGTTGGTTTAACATCTGAAAACTAAATAGTGCAATACACTATATTAATAGAATAAAAGACAAAAACCTCAGGCCCATTTCAATGAAAGCATAAAAATATTTGACAAAATTCAAATATTTTTCATGCTAAAAACACTCAACATACCAGGAATAGAAGGGAATGTCCTCAACATGATAAAGGACATCTATGAAAAACCCACAGCTAACATCATACTCAATGGTGAAAGACTGAATGCTTTCCTCCTCCAATCAGGAACAAGACAAGGATGCCCCTTGTCACCACTTCTATTCAACATTGTATAAGAAGTTCTAGCCAGGGCAATTAGACAAGAAAAAAAGGATCCAGATTGAAAAGGAAGAGGTAAAATGATCTCTCTTTGTAGTTGACATGATATCATATAGAGAAAATAATAAGGCATTTTAAAAAACCTCTTAGAGTCATAAACAAGTTCAGCAAGGTTGTAGGATACAAGATCAATATACAAAAATCAATTACCTTTCTATAAACTAGCAATAAAAAAACCAAAAGGAAATTAAGAAAACAATTCCATTTACAATAGCATCAAAAGGTATGAAATTCTGAGGAATAAATATCACAAAAGAAGTGCATGTCTTACAGAAAACTTCAAAACATCATTTAAAGAAATTAAATACCTAAATAAATGTAAATACATCCTGTGTCCAAGAATCGGAGGACCTAATATTGTTAAGATGGTAATAGTCCCCAAATTATTCTACACAATGCAATCTCTATCAAAATTCCAGGTGGACTTTTGCAGGGATTGATAAGCTGCTCCTAAAATTCAAGGACCCCCCCCCCCCAAAAAAAAACAAGGACCCAGAATAGCCAAAACTGTCTTATAAAAGAAGAAAGTTGTAATATGCACAATTCCCAATTTCAAAATTGACTACAAAGCTATAGGAATCAAAGCTACATAGTACAGGAATAAAGAAAGACATATAGACCAGTGGAATAGAACTGAGAGTACAGAAATAAATGCATACATTTATGGTCAACTGATTTTCAACATGGGTGCCAAGACAATTCAATGGAGGAAAGACCAGTCCCTTCAACAAACACTGCTGGGACAACTGGACATGCACCTGCAAAAGGTGAACTTGGACCCCTACCTCACACCACATATAAAATTTAACTCAAAATGTTTCAGACTAAATCTAAGAGCTGAAACTATAAAACTCTTAGAAGATAACATGGGTGTAAATATTCATGCTCTTGGATTAGGCAATGTTTTCTTAGATGTAATACCTAAGGCAAGGCAAACCAAAGAAAAAATAGATAAACTGTTGATCAAGAAAGTTAAAATCTTTTGTGCTTTGAAGGACACTATAAAGAAAGTGAAAAGACAACCTACAGAATGGGAGAAAACATTTGCAAACTGTGTATCTGACAAGGGCCTACTTTCTAGACTACGTAAATAACTCTTAAAACTCAACAACGTAAAGTCAAATAATCCAATAAAAAATGGGCAAAGGATTTGAATAGATGTCTCTCCAAAGAAGATAAACAAATGGCCACTAAGCACATGAAAAGTGCTCAACGTCATTATTCATTAGAGAAATGCAAATCAAAACCACAACAAGATACCACTTCACGGCCACCAGAATGGACATAAGTGCTGGCGAGGACGTGGAGGAACTGGACCACGTCACTGGTGGGAAAGTAAAATGGTGCAGTCGCTACAGAAAAGTACAGCAGTTCCCTGAAAAATTTAATAGAGTTACCATATGACCCAGGAATTCCAGTCCTAGGTATATACACAAGAGAACTGAAAATATATGTTTACACATAGGTTCACACAAGTTCACACAAAGCGATACACAAATATTCATAGCAGCATAATTCACAGTATCCAAAAAGTGAAAACAACCCCAATATCCATCAAATGATGAGTGGATTAAAAAAATGTGGTATTATCCATATAAGGAAATATTATTCAGCCACAAAAAAGAGTGAAGTACTGCTACAGGCTACAACTGAAAAATGAACCTTGATGACATCACGCCAAGTAAAAGACGCCATGGCGATGGAAAGTGGATTCGTGGTTGCCAGGGCTTGGGGAGGGGACAGGGAGCTGGGAGGTGACTACTATTGGGTACATGGTTTCTTTCTGGGTGATGAATATGTTCTGGAATTAGTGATGAATGCTGTACAACCTTGTTTTATGATATGTGAATTATAACTCAATTTTTTTAAAGTGGGAAAGACAAAACAAAAGCAATCCAGTACAGGTATAGCAGTGTAATTGCTGAGCATTTTATTTTTCCTGCACGGCCAAGTTGAACACTTTGGGGGAGGGCGTATGTGAATCCTAAGCTTTTCCTAAAAGGAGGTGAGGAATTTGTTTCAGCTATTCCAAACATTTTCTACCTTTTCAGTAAAGCTGAAGGGCCATAGGTCAAGACTATAAGAAATATACACAATTTATATAAGAAAGAATATGTATATGTTTGTATCCCTGATTCTTAAAGAGCTCCCATAGAGCAACATGAAAAATGCAAACAACCGAAGAGTGGGCGGGAATATGTAAAAACATTTCACATGAGAGCGAATGGCCAATCAACATGTAAATAACGGCCAATCCCATTAAAAACCAAAGGTTATAAATAACCACGTGGGACTTCTCAGAGGGCAGCTGTCACGTATGCTCACCGTGAGTGAGGCTGCGAGAAACACATGCTCCTGCATCCTGACAGCAGGAGCTTCAAAAGCGATGTGCTCCCGTCCAGGGCAGCCACTGGGCAGTTTCTATCGAAATTTTAAACGCGCTCATCCATTGACCCAGCAATTCCACTACTGGGAATTCATTCTATAGAAATATTCGCAGATGTACATATAGATAACTGGAAAAATATGTTCCCTGCTGCCAGGTTTGTATTAAAAAATTAGACATACCATAAATATCCCTTGACATGATAATGGATAACTAAATTATTTTAAATACTAAGAGGTGGTTAAAAGAGAAGAAATAGATGTATACCCTGACATGGAAATATCTATAAAACATAAGTTTTTAAAAAAAAGATCTACAGAAAAATATCCAAACTTAGCATTGCATTTTTGCAAAAAAAAAACTAAACCCAATGTGTGTGTGGGGGGGGGGGGGGGTTGAATTATGTACCCCAAGGAAAGATGCATTAATGTTAATCTGTGTTCCCGAGAGTGGGAACTCATGCAAATGGGGCCCTCTGAAGATGTCCTTTCAGTTAAGTTGTGGCCCAGCTGGATCGGCCTTGCTGGAGGCCTTTGTAAGCAGAAGACCTTGGACACAGTGAGTAGGAGGCAGTCACAGAGGAAGAAGTGGCACCCAGCAGGGGGAGAGGGTCGTGTGACATGAGCCAACAGGCCCCAGGGACAGAGCTGGCCAGCACCAGGGAGAAAGCACACGGCCATTCCGATGCCTTGGCTTTGGACCCCCAGCCTCCAAAACCGTGAGCCAATAGGTTCCTGGTGCCTAAGCCGGCCCACTGCGTGCCACGTGTCCTCGCAGCCTGGCAAACCAGGCCAGCACGTGCACAGGTACATGAAGGTCACTCGCGGAGCCTGAGCAGAACCCGCGTGTGCCCTTCCTCACAGTCTCGCTGTGCTTGCTCCATGAACCCGCACCTGCCGACCTGAGAGAGCTCCACCAGCGCTTTCCCGGTGCCTCGGAGAGGAAAGGTGAATGGCCCCTCCACTCCGGCATCAGCTGCTCCCGTCCAGCTCGGTGGAATAAGCAGGAGTTGAGCCCTGTCCACAGTCCTGCAGAGGACTGAAGGGGGCAGCTGCACTGTGCTCCCTGGCTTAAGGCCCCTAGCCCCACCTGGTGCTCACCTGGCACGCACCTGGCTTCCCAGCCTGACCCCATCCCTGGTGGGAGTGCCAACACCCAAAGCAGCCTCCCCAGGCTCTGCCCCCAACCTCCAGGGACACAGGGCTCACCTGGTGGGAGTGCAGGGTCTCTTAAGCTCCCTGGGGGTGGGCGGAGGTGGGGAAGGGGCCGCTGTGCACAGTCCTCATAAGGAAATGGGCTCCCCAGTGACACGCTCTAAAAAACCCTCTCCACCTTGGGTTGCACCTCCACCTCCCAGGAGGGCTGGAGGTGAGCCCTCTGCCATTACCACAGGGCACCAGGAGGGGCTGCGTGGCCCCAGCGCTGTCTGCAGCCAGCCCAGGGCAGACAGAGCCACACTTTCACATCCTGTAAGTGACAGCATAGAAAAGGAGCTGGAAGGACACACAGTGGCTTAACTCTGAGGAAGGGACTACAGAGCTTTCCTCTCTCTGCTTCTGTAATGTTGAGATTTTGACAGTAGCACAACACTGAGATGGTAATTAACAGCACTAAATTATATATTTGAATGTGGTTAAAAGGGGAAATTTTTAGGTTGGATATATGTTGATAGAATAAAATTAAAAAAAAAAAAACTATAGGACTGTACAACACACACAGGGAACCCTGATGTAAACCATGGACCATAATTAATAGTACGTGCCTTCTCAGCTGACAGAGGTACTCCGGACATCACTGACCTTTCTTCAGTGAAGGTATCCTCTTGTTGATACCTTAGTTTGGACACTTTTATGGTCATAGAACTGTAAATCTGTAGCCAAATAACCCCCCTTTAGAAAAGCCAACCCATTTCTGGTATTTTGCATAACAGCAGCATTAGCAAACCAGAACAGAATTTGATACCAGAGAAGTGGGATACTGCTGAGTTTGCAAATACCAAAAATGTTGGAATGGCTTTTTAAATGGATAAGGAGAAGATTCTGGAACAACTGTGAAAAGCTTGATTAAAAAGGCCTAGATTGCTTTGAAGAGACTGTTGATAGGAATATGGATGCTAAAGATACTTCTGATGAGGCCTCAGAAAGAAATGTTGAATGCATCATTGCAAATTGGAAGAAAGGCAATCCTTGTTTTAAAGGTAGCAAAGAATTTGGCAAAATTGACTGCTGGTGTCAGATGGAAGGCAGAATTTGAAAGTGATGAGCTAGATTAGCTAAAGAGATCTCCAAATTAAATGTGGAAAATGCAGCCTGGCTTCTCCTTGCAGCTTATAGTAAAATGCGAGAGGAAAGAGAAAAGCCGAGAACTGAACTCCTGGGTTCAAAGAAACCAGAAACTGATGGTCTGGAAAACTCTGAGCTTCCAGAAAGTGAAACCCCAGTGGCTACAGCCCCATGCTTGGATTTAACCAAACATGGAACCCGAATGCCATTTCAAGCCAACAAATTTTTTGTGAGATCTATATAGACAGATCCACTGCCAGTCTGGACTGGAGGAGACAAAGAAGGGACAAATTGAAGGAAAAATTTCTTCAGAGACAGAACCATAGAAGTCAAGGTCTGAAGCCAAGAAACCTTGGGCAAGGAGAGCAGAGCAACCCATGCACGTGGGAAGGGTGAGTTTTTTCCCGGAGGCAGAGTGCAGGCCTTCTGCCTCGATGCTCAGGAAGAGAGCTGCTATCCCAGGCCCCAGAGAGGGTGAAGCACATTGCAAAGAGATTGGGGAGAGCCTAGCCGCCACCCCACTGTTCAGAGTGGGGAGAGCATTTGCCCTGGGAGAGGCAGAGTCCGGGTGGCACCCCAATGTTTGAGGAGGGTGCAGCTGAGAAGAAGGTGGTCTCCCCAGTGCATGGATATGTTGGAGCACTCACCCCAGCATTTGAAGAGAAAAAGGCTGCCACATAAGCCTTTGGAAAGGGCCAGACTCCTGCTCTCTCAGGCCCTAAGGATAAAAAGTCATTTGATAAATGACTCAGACTTTGAAATCTAATGGAGCTTGCTCTGTGGATTTTAGGAACTGTTTTGCTCCTGTGAACCCTGTTTTCCTTTCAATTTCTCCTTATGGCAAAGGGAATGTTTATCCTAAGACTGTCCCTCCTTTGTATAGTGGAAACAGATAACTTGTTCTGAGTTTCACAGGTTCACAGGTAGGGGAACTTTGCCTTAGGACAAACCATGCCTGTAACTGATTTTAATAAGAGCTTGTACTTTATTTTTACTGAAATGATTTAGGCTTTGTGATGTTATGATGGAATGAATGTATTTTGTATATGGAAAGATCGTGTCTTTTTGGGGTTCAGGGGGTGGAATGTGCCAGTCTGGGTATATTGTGCCCCTCAAAAACCAAGTTCTTTAATACAATCTTGTGAGGGCAGACATGAATCTTTTGATTGTTTCCATGGAGATGTGACTCAAACAACTATGGGTGAGACCCTTGATTAAATTATTTCCACAGAGATATGGGCCCCACCCATTCAGGGTGTGTCTTAATTAAATCACTGGAGTCCTACAATAGAGCTCACAGACAGACGGAGCTCAGAGCATCTGAGAGAGACATTTTGGAGAAAGCCATTTTAAAACACAACCTGGAAGCCAAGGACCACCAGATGCCAGCCATGTGCCTTCCCAGCTGACAGAGGTGTTCCGGATGCCATTGGTTTTCTTCAGTGAAGGTATCCTTGTGTTGATGCCTTAGTTTGGATACTTTTATGACCTTAGAACCACAAATTTGTACCTAATAAATCACCTCTATAAAAGCCAATCCATTTCTGGTATTTTGCATAATGGCAGCTCTAGCAAATCAGAACAAGTACAGTTATAATAACATTCTTACATCAATTGTGACCAAGGTACCACACTAGTGCAAAGGTTAATAATGGGGGGTATATGGGAATTCTGTGTTTTCTACATGATTTTCATGCAAACCTACAACTTATCTAATTAAAAAAAAAAGATAATTAAAAAGGAAACAGTGTCTTTGGGTCTATTCTGACCCCCTCATTCTGAACAGACTGTCTTCCTGAGGAAACCCGCACCATCGGCAGGCCCGGCCCAGGCTCCATGTTGGCAAACACACCTGCAGCCCCACTGGCTGTACCGGGGCTCACTCAGGCCACCCCAGAGCTTCTGATTTCATGGGCTGGGGGTGGGCTTGGCATCAGGCTGGGTTAGCTCCCAAGGTGACTCTAAGGCATGGCTGGGGCCGAGCTGCACCGGGGTTTTCCCTCCCAGCAGGAACTGACCCCAGCCCTGCGTCCCCCACTTGTGCCAATGCCACCCCCTGGTCCCCTGGTGGAGCTGGAGAGACACTGCTGGGAGTGGGGGCAGAAGCCCCTGGGGAGGGGGAGGCGGCGTGGGGACTGGCTGCGATTCTGGGGGCTGCAGTGCCGTTCACCGAAAGCCAAGCCGCGTGGCTGGGCCTGCAGGAAAGGGACCCCTTTAACTGGGCCCGAGCACCTTCTGCGCATCAGCGCTTTCATGTGTCTCCAGCTTCCCAACCGCCTCTGCGTCGTCATGGCCACTCTCTCTCGTAGTTCATACAATCCGCTTTCTGGGATTTTTAAGTTTTCTTCACCCAGAGGGCCTCCTGGAGTGCCTCCCCTCCCCATTCTGCGCTCCAAGCTCAAAGTGATCTTCCTTTGTCCTCACACCTGATTCATAATTGAGCTGGGATAGGGGTCGGCGTTCAAGGTCACATCCCTGGAACTTGGCAGGCCTTGTGCTGCAGCAGCAAGTATTGCGGATGAGAAGTCTGCTGTCAGTTTCATTCGCTTCCTTTTGGTGACCTGTTTCTTTTCTCCAAAGTGTGAACATTTTCCTCATCCTTACAATTCTGAAATTTTACCAGAACGTGCTGCTCAACCCCAGCCTCTCCCCTGAACAGGGGGCTGATGTGTTTTACTCCTGGACACAGTCCTCTTTCCCTGTTCTCTTCGCCTCCATGTCTGTTCCAGAAGTTTCCTCAGGCTGTGCCCAGATTCTCTGAAATTCCAACACCATCGCGAGGGGCCTACCCAGGCAGACAGCCCACTTTCTTCAGACCAGTTATCAGAGTTTTTTCCTGAGGCAAGGCCGCTCCACGGCTGCTCTGCATATGTTCTTGGGGGTGAGGTGAGGGGTGCTGGGGCTTGAGCTTATCAGTGTGGACCTTGGACCTTCTGGGGCTGCAGGGCCTGCCCTCCGCTCTGGTTTCCTTGTCAGCCAATCTGCTTTTATCTTCTAGGCATTCCTCTGAATCTGGGGTTTGTTGCGGGACTGAGGGAGGGATGGGTCCAGTCCACCATCCTGAGCTCTAACTCCCCAGAACAATAACTTTATTAAATCAAACTTCTGGAGAGAATCCTAGAGGTAACCTAATCCAAAGAGAATGGAGAGCCCTGCCCCACCAAGACTGCAAGACTTCCCAGCTCCCGGCGGCTTGTTTAAAACCAGGAAATCAGACAAGCTTCAAACGGGAACAAGTTGGTGCCCTTGGCCCTGGCAGGACGGGCAGCCAGCCCAGCTTGTCTGTGACACTTCTGCACCGTGTGGGTGGCAGCCTCGAAGGCCCCGAGACCAGGAGTTGACTCAGCTGGAGCACGGGACGCAGCTGCGGAGGTGGCCGAGCTCAGCCTTGTGCTCAGGGGTGACCAGCAGGGACCCGTTTCCCAGCTGCCGGAGCAGGGTCCTCACCCAGCCTGGGCTGGGGCCTGGAGCCCAGGAGTGGAGGCTGGAGCCCAGACACACACCTGGCGTCAAACCACCAGACGCGGACTTTCTCAGAACCTACCGGGGATTCCAACCAGCAATGCTGCTGCCCAGACTCGGGGTCAGGAAAGACACTGTGCATCCCAAGCGGAAAGCCATAGTTTCGGGAGCAGGGAGGAGAGAAGAGTGGGCAGAGGGAGGAGGGAGACAACAGCTCGGAGCCGCCTCCATGGCAGCCTATAAATGATCTGGCTCCAGAAGCACTTGGCAGGAGGGTGGTGTTTTATGAGAGGCTAAATTGGGAAGTGTTTCAACGCTAATTGCAGCAGAGAAGCAACAAGACAACTGCACCACAGAAAAGTAGAAGGAAGGAGAGCGGGAGGCCGTGCTGGGCGGCCAAATTAAACAGCAGCAGGTGTGGTTTCCCCAGAGATGCCAGAAGAACCCGGGGGTGATCCGAAGTCACCACGGAGGGGTTATCTCCCTCCCCAGACTGTAAGTGACTCAGAGGCTGGCGCGGTGCCTCGGTGGCACTCGTTGAACTCTGGTGCGTCGCTGGCTCTGGGGTTTTACATGTCCTCTGTCCACTTGTCATAAAGTGTGGACTCGGCGCTTTCTGGGACCTCACAACCCAGATCCGGGCCCTTCCTGACAAAGAGCAGCAGGTGCCAAGAGGAAAGAGCAGGTGGATGCAAGGACAGGAGGGGATGCTGAGCCCGGAAGAAAGCGAGAGCTGGGCCAAGGATAAGGATGGAAGGACAAACAGGAAGTCTGCCTGACAGAGGTGTGCGGTGGGGACAGGTGGGGGAACGGGACTCCAAGCACAGAGAGTGGTGGGAACAAGGACCCAGAGACAAGAGGCGCAGCCACCCACGGCGCCAGGAGGAGCCAGTGAAGGCCGAGCGTCGGGAAGGGTGTGGGGAAGGGAAGTGCAGGTAAACAAGCAGGGGCAGCGAGACGATGCAGCAGGCGAGCCCCCGTAAGGCGCTGGGACTCCACTCTAAAGGTAACGAGATCATGTCACGATTTTCAGCAGAGGATCGATGTGGCCAAGTCAGAGTGTTGGGAAGTCCCCTTTGGTCACAGGGTGGAGCTGGGTGGAGGGGCAGGGACAGCAGCAGGCGGGCTGGGGGTGGCACGGCAGGGAGAGGGACGGGCCAATTTGAGGTTATTTAGAAGACAGAACCCACCGGAGATAAAGCCTGAAATATGGCTGGGGAGCAGAGAAGAGGTGAGGATGAGCCCGGGGTCCAAGTGTAGGCAAGTGGGGGGACGGTGGAACCCGCACTCAGAGCAGGAGCAGGCTGGCTGGGGAAAGAGCACAGCAAGGCATTCACGGTTTCCAACACGTCTGTCTTCAGAGGAGATGTTTTAAGGGGATAAATCAATGGCTGAAAAGACATGATGGCTCTCAAAGTATCAACGTTCATGCAAACACTTACAAAAGGAAATAAATCCCAAAAGTGGTCAGAAAATTCACCAAAACCTGCACGGTACATACGCTCAAGGGGTGCGGACTCCAAGATCATTCCCACAGCAGAGAAACCGGACTGCAACCTCGAGCGCGTCCTGACAACTCAGAATCAAGGGGCTGGGTGGGGGGTCCCTGAGGCACAGCACAGGTGAGCACTTCCAGGTCAGAGGTCACCCAGGTCAGGCCCTGCTCACTCACTGCCGTTTGCTTTTATTCTATTTTTTAAATTGCCGTCCAGGGAATCTGATTTGTTTTGGGTGTGGAGTTCTGTGAGTCTGGGCACATGTACGGCTTCACACAGCCACCGCGACAGGATACAGAACCGTCCCGTCACCCCCAAATCGCCGCCACACCGTCCTTCCTGGTCAAACCCCACCGACCCCGACAACCACTCATTCTAGTTTTGTCTTTGACATTTTGAAACTGATTTCTTTCCCTAAGCATAAAGCTTTGAGATTCAAAAACGGATGCTTATGTCGGAAATTTGTTCCTTTTCCCCCTCTGGTATTAAACCCTGTGGAAGCACCAACAAACTTGCTAAATGTCTATCTGACTTGCTCCTTGTGGCACCTATGTTTTGTCTTGCTTGGAAGCCAAAGAAAGTGTCTACTGCAAGGTGCCCTGATAGCAGCAAACCAAACTCATAACACGGACTACACAAAAAATCAGTGACGTTTGCTGAAAGAGATTAATAAAACGCTAATGCCCTGAAGGTTTTGCATAGTATAACTTCTCCTGGTTGTTTTTTTTTTCGTTTTTTGCTACTCAATTCCTTTTTTATTAGACATGGAAGTTACACCACTCCTGCAGCCTATGTTGTATTACAAGGTAGAAGTTATCATATTTATTGAAAATACATATTGTATTCAGTTTCCATTACATTATGGCTTTGCTTGTCATCACAAACACATATTTTAGCTCCTGTATATCCTGAATAACAATTTATTTTTTATTTGTATTCCAGTATCCCAGCAGACTCGGTTTCTAGAAAACAGGATAATCACAATCTTGAATCACAATTCAAAGCAATTCATCAAATGTCCTGGTCCTTTTTAACTCTGAAAGTGGGGATGCTCCATGAACCCAGTGAGAAAAGAAAAATTAACCTTTAGTTTAATTATGTACAAACCTAACCTGGGACACGGTCGATCTTGGTTTTTGTTTTTCCTTTTCATTCCTGTAAAATAAGGGGTGAGAAGAGGCAACCATCAGACACGGATTCCCCTTCCGCAGAACGCCCAGCTGGCGGCACCGCAGAAACGGAGCCCCCGTGTGCCCTCGTGGGGCGCCGCTGTCGGCACACGTTTGTCGAGGGCCCCGTGGGCCTGGGGAACAGGCGGCCGCACCCCCTCGAGGGGCTGGTTCCGGACGACCCCCAGCCCTGGGCCCACCGTGAGGTCCCTGCCGCTGTCTGACCTCCTCGGTGGCGCCGTGCTTGTTCTGGCTGGAACCTCGGGGCTCGCCAGGCTTCCACCACGGGTGGGGGGTCCGGAAGCCACAGAAACTGCGGAGCCACCAGACACCGACCAGGGACTGCCAGTCTGTCACATACAGCGCGAAAACAGCGAATTCACACATAACTGCTCAAGACGCAACTGTGTTAGGGCTTCGCTACTACAAAGGCCACGGAGTCGCTGGGGGAAAGTTCTCTCCTGGTCGCTCGGCTGGAACGTGGAGCTTTATTGTTGGCTGTTAGTGTTTCACCCATAAAAAGGAAAAACATGGTCCATGACCCATAGTCACTCACGCAGCCGAGTGCAAGAGAGTTTGGTGGGCAATGGAGGGGCCTCGGAGATCCAAGAACTGTCCTCAGCTCCCTAAAATCGTGGGAGAGTGGACCTGCCCACTGTAAAGCGGGAGGTCGCCAGCCTGCCGGATGGGAGGCTCAGGGGTACGTGTTGGAAGTTCAGGACAGGGGGGCTGGAATGGACGCCCTCTCCCAGGACCCCAGCACCCCCACGTCCCGTCGTCCCCTCACCTGGCTGTGGGGGATGCACTCCGGGCCTGGGACACACGCACCTGCTCACACCGGGTCCCCGCCGCTGCTGTCTGCCCAGCCCCAGCACCTGCCGCCGTCTCCCCGCTGGCTGGGCCCTCCCGACCGACCGGCTTGTCCCCTCGGTCCCTGAGCCTCCCCGGGGGCCTGGACAGGTGGCTGGGGTCCTCAGCCAGGCCGGGGAATGGCCGAGCACAACAGAAATGCCCCATGTCCCCTGACCTGCTCGGATGCCTGGAGGGCCAAGACTGCATCTCAAAGTGCCTGCTCTGTTTTGTTTTCCTAAACGGGAGAAGGGTGCACTCTGTCCTGCCTGAAAGGGTGACTTTCTTCCAAAAGGAAGACGACAGGCTGCAATCCAGAGAGGACTCACAGTAACAGGCTCCTTGGCAGACCCTCCATGGCCACTGAGGACCCACAGAGCCAGGACAGCAGGCCAGAGCCTCTGCCCTATGGAGCCCGGCGGGGGCAGGAGCCCAGGGGGTCACCGGCTGGGGTCCACCAGGCCTGTGTAGGACTCGAAGGGGCCGCCCCTCAACAAGACAAGCGGGGCCTGTGGGGCCGCTGGGGCACAAAAGGGGTGTGGCGGGGGCTGAGCCCCAAGACACAAGTCTTTTTTAATTTTAAAATATTTAACGTGCACGTTAGTGTGACAAAAACCTACAACAGCCCTCACATGACCTTATGCTTCAGTGGGAGAGACAGACAATAAGTTAAACAGTCCAGACAAGAAAGAAAGAGAATTCCGAGGCAGAAAAGGGGCAGGTGTAGATGGCCCGGGGCTGCCATCTCTCGGGGCTTTCAGAACTTGGGAGGGTTTTTCAGGGCTGGGGCTCCAGGCACGCCCCAAAGGACTGCAGGTGAGGCAGGTGAGGCAGATGAAGCAGGTGACACAGGTGAGACAAGTGTGGCAGGTGAGGCAGGTGAGGTGGTGAGGCAGGTGACACAGGTGAGACAAGTGTGGCAGGTGAGGCGGTGAGGCAGGTGACACAGGTGAGGCAAGGGTGGCAAGTGTGGCAGGTGAGGCAGTGAGGCAGGTGTGGTAGGTGAGGCAAGTGTGGCAGGTGAGGCAGTAAGGCAGGTGAGGGAGGTGACACAGGTAAGGCAAGTGTGGCAGGTGAGGCAGGTGTGGCAGGTGAGGCAGGTGACACAGGTAAGGCAAGTGTGGCAGGTGAGGCAGGTGAGGCAGGCAAGGCAAGTGACACAGGTGAGGCAAGTGTGGCAGGTGATGCAGGTGAGGCAGTGAGGCAGGTGTGGTAGGTGAGGCAAGTGTGGCAGGTGAGGCAGTGAGGCAGGTGAGGGAGGTGACACAGGTAAGGCAAGTGTGACAGGTGAGGCAGTGTGGTAGGTGAGGCAAGTGTGGCAGGTAAGGGCTGGGGGTGGCAGGGCTGGCAAGGGATGGAGTGGCCCAGTCTGGCTGGAGTGAAAACTGCAGATGAGGAGGAAATGGCCAGGTGACAGAGCCGGCCCTGCAGCGCACTCTCCTCTAGGCCAAGCAAAGGAGTCGGGGGACCCAGGGGACTGCACCTGCCGGGGTGTGGGGGCCAGAAGGGGGTCCTCAGGTGAAGGAACTCAGGTTTCATGGAAAGGAGCCGGGCCTTCCCCTCACATGGGGCCAGAAGTGATCCAACAGAGAGTCAGAATCCCCTGGTTTTAAAACCAATTTTGTTTCCCTCGACCTTTAAAACTCTCATTTAAGAAAAAATGAAGGGTCTTTCCTTGCTGAAACACAAGAGGACATCAGCTGCACTTTGTTAAATAATCTTACCTGTGTTAGGAAGCCCCAGCTCAGCCCGTGACAAAAGAGAAAAACTGCTGCGAACACTTAAAGAGATCTTTTTCTACATCTCCAGTATGGTAGACTGACAACGAAAACAGTTTGCATTCTGCTTACCGCAGTGCACTCCACATTCTCACATCCTGTAATTGCTGTGCGAGTTGATCTTAGTGGCAAATGCATCACTAAATTATGAGCAAACAACCTTCTTTCCAGCAGCTTCCCTTAAAACACACACACACACACACACACACACACACA
Source organism: Choloepus didactylus (assembly GCF_015220235.1). Lineage (NCBI taxonomy): Eukaryota > Metazoa > Chordata > Mammalia > Pilosa > Megalonychidae > Choloepus > Choloepus didactylus. The sequence goes on along the minus strand of NC_051323.1, from coordinate 73,649,602 downwards.
CACACACACACACACACACACACACACAGAGGCGGGCTAGCAATTAGGAAACGCCACTGCAGCCAGCAGTCCTGCTCTCTTGGACCTCAATTGAGGGGGGTTCCCCTGTCTGGTTCCTGGTGCACCCCCTAGCCACTTGGTGCCCAGGATGACATCTGCAAAGCAGAGAGCCCAGCTCACAGAAGGGAGCCCGGACACTCCAATACCAGGTGTCAGTGACCTTAGGGCACCTGTTAGCCTCCAGGTGGAGCGAGAGCCTCAGATGCTGTGAGGAAAAGGTAAACCGATCCCCAAGGAGAGGGTTATAAACAGAGGGTCACTGAGGCAACAGAAATCGAATGCAAAATGGTCTGAATCAAGATCCCCACGTTTTCACACACCCTAAAATTCATGCATTTTAATCCCCTTTCCTTACTTCATGTCCTCGCTCATTGGTCCTTTCCTCTGGTACAAATCTACTGGAAACTTCCTCATTGCAGTCATTATGGCATTATAGTAGTCATATGACTCTCTGTCTCAATCACACCCCTTGGTGATCTGTTTAGCACATGAAATCTCTCTGAGGGACCCCCTCCATGGGAGAGTTCTCGACTTGGAGCCCAATGGTCCCAGATCTGCCACCTACTATGGGAAATCATGATCATTCTTTGCCTGTTTCTTCATTTGAGAAGATGAAGATGGAATTTTTCTCATCTATTTTGAGTTTCAGATGAAATTCTTCACCCAAATGCTCTGTCTTTCTTTTGGCAATGGACCCATGAATGTTTACTGACACAAGTTCCAATCAGAGAAGGAAAAGGCCACCTCCGCTTCTGCTTCCCCTTCCCCAAACTGGGCTCCACACAGCTTGAGGTGGCACGTGTGACACGTGTGCCGTGCGTCCCTCACGTTCCAGGCACATCCATGGCCGCTCAGGGCCCTCCTCATGGCCGCTGAAGCAGGCTTATATATAGGAGCCCCTTCGGGCCTGGGTCTGTGGGGCCCTCTCTCTGTCCCAAGACTGGTGGCCCTAAGCTCCATTCCCAAAGGCCTTGCCTCCAAAAGGCAGACCTCAAAAGCAAGGAAAAATTTTCTTCCTCCACCTGCCACCTCACCCCCAACACCTGTGCACAGAACAGAACCACTAGGACATTTAACCACATGGAGAACAGACCTGAGGGGCTGCCTCGCCTACAGCAACCAACCCAAACGCCAACGGGGTCCATTTCCTGTCATGTGGTCCACTGGAAAGGAATGGGGGAGCTGAAGGGCAAGACTCCCAGCCTTGGCGCATCTGTGTGGTCTGAGGCAGGTAACTTCATCTCCCGGCTTCCCATCCCACCTGCTTCTATCACAGAGCCCTGGGAGGGGCTGATGGGTCAGTCCAGGGGACCATTTTGCAAATGACAAGCATCAGGCAAATGAGGAGCCTCCAGGACCGGAGGTACAGGAACACCCCATGCTGCCTCGGCATTCATTTCTTAACTGAAAATATTCTTTCAGGGTGAAACTACAATCGATTTTCAAAAGAAAAAGAAAACTCAAGAGCCTATGACACCAAGTACTTTCATTTCAGTATAATGACACCTAGACTTTGTCCATATTGGCACTCCATTTTCTTATCAATCACTCATGAAACAAATAATTTATTGACTAGCACTAGGTTCAGGTGCTGGAGATGCAGCAACAACAACAACAAGACAAAGTCTTTGTTCTCACGTTCAATGAGAGGGACAATAAACAGACATCTCACCAGTTGGGTGGTATTGGGGGCTCTGAAAACCAAGGGAGGAGGATTTACATCAGGGAAGGCGCCAGCTGGGCAGAGACCAGAAGAAAGTGAGGGCGTGAACCCGGGAATTTGTCCCTCTTCTTCTAGATCTCCAATTCTACGTATGTTAGGTTCCTTGACAGTGCTTCTCGTATGTCATGGAGGCTCTGTTCATTTATATTGTATTTTTCAGTTCTTGAATTTCCAACTGGTTTTTTTTTTTTTAATTTCCATTTTGGTTTTGAAATTCCCTATCTGTTCACTCATTATGGTCATCATTCCCTTTAAATCTTTGAATCTGAATATATTTATAATAACAGTTTTTAAGGATTTGTCTGCTAATTGCAACTTCTGCTTTGTCTCTGGGTTTATAGCTATTGACCCTTTTCTCTTTGGTTTTAGTCACAACTCCTGTGTTTATGTATTATATGTTATGCATTGCAAAGAATCAGGATTTTTTTTATCCTTCCTTTAAAGAGTATTGAGTTTTATTGTGGCAAACAGGTACTGACATATCATCTTGATCCCAACAAGCTTGTTTTTAGGTTTTGTTACGGGTTTAGTGTGGTCCTTACTTTAAAGAAATCCTACTCCTAATAAGTGGTTTTCCATAATCTCAGGTGAGGGCTCAAAGTGTTCACTAAGCTCTCCTTACCCCAGCTGCTTAGAATTACAAGCCTCCCAGCACTCGAGTTCTCCGGAAGCTCTCTTTGGCTCACTGCCCCCAGTCGTTGTTCTCTGGCAAGCCCCAGAGTCCTGCTCTTTGCTAGTGTAGCTTGGTATCCAGACAAGACTCCAGGGGACTATGTGACGAGTCCTAGCGTCCCCTCTCTGCTCAGGCCTCCCTCTCCGATAGCCTGCTTCAGCACCCCCATGTCTGGCCTCTTTTTCCTCTGCTCAGCTCCCCGATTGGTCTCCACTTCCCTGTGCCTCAGCTTTGAGGCACTCCCAGGCAGAAAGCCAAGACAACGTGGAGCTCACTGCTCATGCTTTATTATCTCAAACGGTGAAGACCGGCCCAGAGTGACGTTCAATTCCAAAAAACAGTTGCATCATATACTTTGTCCAATATCATAGTTGTTTAGGAAAGGAAAGCAATTCTGGTATTTATTACTCCACCATGACTGGGATCAGAAGTCTGATTACAATTTTAAAGATGACTCTGGCTGCTGTGTGGAAGAGACTGGAGAATAAACTACATACCCTCAGACCACAGGAAAAAGATTGATCGTGGAGTTCCTGAAGCAGAAAGTGCTGATGCTTTGACACCAGTGAAACACCTATGCAAATCTGACAAGGCAGGAACAAAATGTGCACCTTCAGATACACCCACGGACACATACGGCCAGTTCTCATCTCTGACGCCAGGTAGAAACGTGCTGGAGTAAGAGGACCTTCGCCCGTGGCTTTTCTGGGCGAGTGCAGCCACAGCCGTAGTGGGAGCTGGCAGCCCCCTGAAGCTCCTTCGCTGGTCAAAGCTGAAACCAGCAGACTGACTGCTCACCTCCTCTGGCAAACCAGCCACCAGGGCAGGAGAGCCTAAATGTGAGGCCTGGAGACCTCCTGGTCACCCTCAGGTGCTGGATCTTCTCTGTACAGCTCAAAAATCCTCAGCTCTGGGGCAGGAATGGGCCACACACGCACGCCCTCTCCTGCAAATTCAGGACCAAAGCAAAGCTCCAAAAATAATTTTCCTAGAAAATGCTTGCCCCTGGCACTGGGTCGGGAAGAGGCCGGCAGTACGTCCTGACCACTCAGCCGGACGGCTGGACGGCACCTTCCATCCCACAGCCTGTGGATGGCTCATCAGCCTAACAGCTTGCAAGTGAACAGGAAGATGTCATCAGCCGAAATAATCCAAACCCAAACACACCCAATCGCTCCGAATGCCTATCAGGCGGATAAATTCCAGAAAGGGGCCCCCTCCTTTCCCTGGTACAAGCGTCACTTGCCCCGGACAACAAACCAGGGTTCAGGTTTCCAAGGAGGCTTAAGGGCCCCATGACCTTGCTGTCTCTGGCCTGCCCTCTCCGGTGGCACCACGGCCTGCGGGAGCCGCGCGAGGCCAGGCCCGGCCCCTGGGAGATGACTCAGCCTTACAGCTTCCATTAAAAGTCCATGTGCACAGAAACCAGTTTCCCTTATCCGTCACCCAGTTCCTCCAAGCTCTGGACTGGTTCCTCTACTCATCTGCATAACCAGCCAGGAGAATCCTAAGAGATCACGCAGGAAATATGTCTCCCCAGACCTATGTTTAAAAGCTTAGTGCCAACAGCAGGAGAACGGGGTGTGTGATTGTGTCCTGATAATAAGCGGCCCACGGGGACTCAGCATTCAGAAGCCCTGCTCCCCGGGGGGCTCCTGGGAGGGTTCTCTGTGAAGATGCAGAAGAGACCAACAGACAGCGGCCAATTTCTGTGCCAGGCTTCTGTGCATCCCCTACGAGAGTCATAATTTCCAGAATCAAGAGAGCAGTGGCAAATTCTTCAATTTCCCTTTTATTTGTAGCTATCATTCTTCTGGTTGCATGAGATCCCCCGTGCTTCTCAAGGGGCATTTACTTGTTCATAAAATCGTTTTCTGTATTTTGGCTCCACTTCCTTCTGATTTACCTGTAACACCTGTGCCACGTAATTGCTGTAGCTGATAAGAAGAGGTGGGCGGGGGACAGAAAAATCCCGACTGAATGTCTGAGAAAGCAGCCAAGACTGAAACACAGGCTCCTGGAGGAGGTTCTGAAATGTTTTCCTGTAATCTGGACCCAAGCAGCCGTCAGGGAACCGCTGACCGTGCAACCCGGGCGCAGCCGACCGGGCCGGGGCGGCGGCGGGGATGGAATTTCCCGGCTCCTGCCCGATCCCGCCGGCCACCTGCTCCTGGGCTCCCTGAAACCCGACGCCCAGGCCTGCCGGCTGCCCCAGGCCACCTGGCCGCTGTGCTCGTTTCCCTGGTGCCCTTTGGGCCGGAGGATTCCTGTCGCTGCACCCCCGTGAGCCCACAGCACCTGTCACGGGGTTCGGAACCCATCGGTGGGGGTGACGAGGGGCCAGTGACACGGCCGAGCCCCAGCAGGGCTGGGGTGGCGAGCTGACAGGGGTGGTTTACCTGTAAAGGAGGACGCTGCTGCCTTCCCGTCTGACAACACGTCACGAGCGGTGGGCAAGACCGCCGTCTTCATCGCGCCGCTTTCTCCCCCACAGCCGTCCAGGGGAGTTCCTCTGGCTCCCCAGCCCCAGCCAGGCACCGCCACTCCCGTCAGCACCTTCCCCTCCAGGTGCTCCCACGGGCAGGAAGCAGGTGCCACGGCCTCTGGCCCAGGGCCTGCAGGCTGGGACCACCCCGAGGTAGGGCACCCCCATCTCTTCTGCGGCTTCTTCTCTGAAAATGTACCCTGAGAAGCTCCTTGTTCCCTGAAGCACTGTTCTCAGTGAGGACCCACCAGAACCAGAATCACAGCCTGGGCTCGTGACAACTGTTCCCCCAAACAAGGAGCCGCCCGCCAGACGAGGGGCTGACACACAGAGGTTCCCTCCCCCCACGCGCCCCCACTGCCAGAGCTGGGGTCTGGGGTCCCGCAGGCCTGGGTCCATTTGCTCCTGTCCCCAGGCAGCCCATGTCCTCTTCCGGAAAGCAGAGCTACCGGCTGCCCCCACTCCCAGCCAGGGCTTGACGTGAGGATTGAAGGAAGTGCCCAAGGTGACGTGGAATCAACCTTGGAAAGAGAGGGGCCATTCAGGACTCAGTTCCAACGAGCCTACTGGTTCAGAGAATCAGAAGAGTCAAGGAAAACTTTCATTTTTTAAAGGCTGAGAAGTTGTCATCAAATACCCACCTGGCTGTCAGAAAGGGGGCCTTGCAGAGGTCCACTCTGATCCCCAGGCCCAGGGAGTCTCCTGAGGAGTCCTGAGGGTGCAAATGTTTCACCCGAATCCAGCTCGTCGGGCATCAGCAGGCTGGTTTCGGGTACTGTGCTGGTTTGGATATTTTATGTCCCCCAGAAAAAGCCATAGTCTTTATTCCAATCTTGTGGGATATTTGGTTTAGGTTGTTTCCGTGGAGATGTGACTCACCCAACTGTAGGTGATGTTTGATTAGATTATTTCCATGGAGGTGTGGACCCACCCATTCATTGTGGGTCTTGATTGGTTTACTGGAGTCCTTTAAAAAGAGCCACACAGGCCAGGCACTCGCTGATGCTGATGCTTAGATGTGCTTAGAGACTCAGACAGAAGGACGTTTAGCTAAGAGAGGAAGCCCAGAGTTTGCCCCCGGGATATGCTAAGACAGGACCCCCAGGCGCTTAGAGAGAAATTTCCTCAGAGAAAGAAGCAAGAAAGCACAGGAGCAGAGAGAGGAGCTAGAACACAACCCAGGACCAGCAGACACCAGCCACGTGCTTTCCCAGCTAACAGAGATTTTCCGGACGCCACTGGCCTTCCTTCGGTGCAGGTATACTTGTGTTGATGCCTTCATTTGGACATTTTCGTGGCCTGCAGACTGTAACTGTGTAACCAAATAAACCCCCTTTATAAAAGCCAATCCATTTCTGGTATTTTGCGTAACGGCAGCATTAGCAAACCGGAACAGGTACTTTCAAAAAATTCTTCCCCAAATAATTCTTTGCAGCACTCCACCTTCAGCTAAGTGCTTCACCCTCCTTAGCCTCAGCGTTCAGATTTGGAAATGATAGGAGGTGATGAGTCCCTGGATCTGTCCTCACCCCAGGGCCTCACTGTGGGTCCAGTGGGCCCAGTAAACCCCACCTAGGGTTCTGGATGGAGCCTGCAGGGGGCCTGGCACCGGGGAAAGCAGGGAGGCCCACTCAGCCGGTGAGTCTGCTCCCAGCTCGGGCAGGTCCCTTCCACCGGCTGGGCCTTTGAAAGGGCAGGTTAATTCTCGCCCTGCCCACCTTACAGTCGACGTGGGGCTCGAACCACTCCGTATGGCACCCTGAAAAGGACAGATGGTTACATAAATGGAAAAGTTTCTCCAGACGCAAGTGACCTTGTGCACAAAGGCACCTGGAGCCAGGCACAGGAGCCAGCGGAGGGTCCACGGGCATTACTGCCATCCTTCCCGCAGAGCACTGAGCCAGGCCTGGGGGAGACAGAGCCAACGAAGCAGGGGCCCTGCCTTTGACCCTCGTGGATGAGAAGAGAATCTCCCTCTTGGTGTCCTGGGTGTGGGTGTCGTCCAACATACCACTCCTGACCCCCACCTGTGTCCAAGTCCAAAGACCACAAAGGCCCGGGCTGGCCAGAGCAGGAGAAGGCGCCTGCGGGCAGGGGGGCTGCTGAGCCCTCCGGTGGGGAGGGCAGCAACTTGGCAATGCTCCGGGGCAAGGCCACGTGGCCTCCTGGTTCCAAAGCCGTGACCAAGGCCAGGCCGAGGCCCTGCAGTGGAGGTGACCAGCTGAGCCTCCAGGCCGGGCCAGCCCTAAAGCCTCGGGGCGCTTTGTTTTCTCCCACAAGCTGTTCTGTTCACGCGAGCAAACCCGCTGAACCCCCAAACGCACCGCCTCCCCTGCTAGGCGTGTGTCTCACATGGCAACAGAAAACTCACAGAGGTGGAGTCACACACCCACGCTGCCTAATAAGTCCTTTAAAAATGATTCTTCTAGAACAGTATTGACACGCATCAGATTAAATATTTTACTGTTCCACCTCGCTGACTCATTTGGTGGCGGCGGGAGTGCCCGGCCCCTGCCCACCGCCGGAGAGCGGGCAGCCTGCCCTCGTGTTTTGCCCAAACGTGCAGGGGGTGATGAGTTTGGCTTCCCTGACTTTGCTGGTGGCAGCTGCCGGTATCCTGGCAACACACGTCCCCGAGACTGGGACAGCACAGAAGACAGAGTTGGGGAGAGCAGCAAAAAAGGGGCAAGAGAGGACAAAATGTTTTGCAACGTGTTCCAATACCCATGCTAACAATTCTCTCCTGTCAAACAAAAAGGCAGCTTGCAAACAGCACACGAAGGTGAGGGAGAGAAGGAGGCTGCACTGCCAGGTGTTGGAGCAGCTCAGCTGCGGTTCTGCTCTGCCCACCGGGGTGGGCTGCGGGCAGGTGAATGTACCGAGCTGACCGTCGCAGCCAGAAGCTGACTGGTGAGCATGGAGATGCCCGCACCCACCTGCCACCTGCCACTTGCTCCTCAGCGTGGCTTGGCCACACCTTCCCTGTCCCTGTTTGCTCAGGTGTGCTGGGGTCAGCCTAGCTGTGGCTGCAAGGGGCCTGCTCCCTTGACCCTCTGCTCATGTACCAACGGGCATGCATCGGGCACAAAGCAGGCTTTCCCTGCACCCCCAGTGGCTCCCGAGGACTGCCCCTGCTGCACCCGGGCTCCCGGCTCGGCCTCCAGCCTGGCACACCGTCACCCTCCCTGCTGCAGCCCTGCTGACAACGAAGCTGAGCTAATTCTGGGCTCTGCGCCACCCACACCAGCCCACGCTGCACATGCTCTGAGTCATTTCCCTGGCAGAGGAGCTGGGAGAAAAGCTGCAAGGCACCCACAGGGCACCATGCCGGGCACGGGCCAGGGGTCCTCGGGCCGAAACTGGAAGCCGGAGGCAGCTCCGAGGCCTCGGCCTGCCTTAGCCAAAGCTGACAGGGAGGAGATAAGGCCACGTTCTGTAAATTCAAGAAATTTCTTGAGACACCAGCTGTGTGTTGCACAACCACAGGGTTTTAAAAATCAAACCTGTATTTCTCTTTACCACCAAGGCCCATTTCAGCACGAGGAAAATGATCAAGATGCTGCTGAAGTTCTCACGCACAGAAAGCAGATCAGGGACCACAGCCAGTTCAGCAGAAGAGGGAGACTGTTTACATCTAGAAGTTCAAGTCTGTCTAATTCAGAAATCGTTTCCTGAGCCCCTATTCCGCGTGGCTCTCCCGAGGCGCAGCCCCCACCCTCAGCAAATGCCCCGTCTGTGGGGGAGGCCGGCGGGCGAGCCCCTCACGTGGGTGGCGAGGAGGGACACGCGACCCCACCCTGCAGGCGGGGAGGGGACGCCAGGTGGCCGTGCCTGGGGGACACGCCAGGCTACTGGGTGGCCGTGCCTGGGGTGGGGGGCACTGGGGTCTGAAGCGCGGGGCGGGAGGTGCTCGGGGAGGGTGGGGGTCACGGCTGGGCCCGCCGGGGAGCCTGAGGGGCTCGGGCCCTGGACGGCTCTGGAGGGCACAGCAGCAGGGAAGGGCAGCACAGCTGGGCCGCCCGGTTCCAGGGCCTGTCTCCAGGGTCCAGGGCGTCCGAGGAGGCAGGGTCAGCGCCAAGGGCAGACAGACCACTCAGGAGGGTGGGCAGGTGGCTGGCGCCCTCAGGGCCCATGACAGTCAAAGCACTGTCCACCTGGTCTGAGGAAGGAGTGGGGTGAGCTGTCAGGGCCAGGAGGACGCAAGGAGGAGCCACGATTTGGGATCCCCCAGACAGCAGCCTGGGGAGGGACTGCCTGCCGCCGGGCCTGGCCTCCCCCCAGCGAGAACGGGGATCCCCTCAGGGTCAGCCCCTTTGGAAGTGTGACCGTCCCTGCTGTCCCCTCACCAGAGGACACACAGCACCCTCCAAACCTGCCCCCGTCTGCCTCTAAGCCCCCATCCACTGACAGAACCTCCCAGGGGCCAGCTTTCCCGGGGGGTCCCCCCCTCTATGCAGGGCCTCCCACACACAATACCGGGGGCCCCACTGTGTACAAACCCATAGAAAACACAAGGAAGGGCATTAAATCCAAGTCCTGCTGGGAAACCTGCCAGGGCCTGCCCACCTCCCACCTGCCCCGATGCCCGCCGTGGCCACCCTGCAGCCCCCTCATTTCCTAGGGCTCCCCCCCTGCTACCCCCACCTGCAGGCTGCTTCCAAAGCTTCCCTGCATGTCCCTGAGTTTCCCAGCTGCCGGGCTGCAGGCGCGCGGCACTGCCAGCTCACTGCCGCACGTGGGCAGAGCCTGCACCCCGGCCTGGCCTCTGGCTGGCACCCCTGGGGCCCCGCGCTGCCCTGGTGGACACAAGATTGCACCGGTCAGACCCTGTCCAGTCGGGTTCACCGTCCTTTCCATCCTCTTCATAGGGGAGTTATAGAAACAGGAAGCCCTGCCCCTCCCGGACCCCCACCTGCCTCCTGGGAGAGGGATGTCAGGTTCCCTCACCGCCGGCAGGCCCCTACTGTTTCCACGGCGACAGGAGGGCCCGGTGGGCGGCCCTGGACCCAGATGCCCTCACTGCGCCTTCCAAGGCAAGGCCCCGTGGCCTCTCTACCTACTGCTTGCTTCCGAGGCCTCTGTGGAGAAGGAAGGACGGGGTGACTCTCCGCGCCATGGGGCTGCTTGGAGAATAGGACCCCAGCCCCACACTGGGAGTGCCAGCAGGCACCGGGGAAATGGGGCTTTTCCTAAGTAGAAAAGTAATTCACTGGATTAAAAAAATACACAAAAACGGTGCTGGATCCACACGATGAAATACTACGCAGCAATTAAAAGGAGTGACTGATACATACAACTACAATGGACGCGTCACAAAATAATCTGGGGCTGAAAGAAGCCAGACGAGAGAGTACGTGCTGTATGGCTCCATTTATATAAAAGTCTACGAAATGCAAATCAGGCAGAGAAGCAGAGGCACACGGGGGGGGGGGGGGGAGCAGAGAAGGGAGGGAGGGTGGGTCTCCGAGGGGCACGAGGACACGTTCTGAGGGACAAATCTGTTCACCACCTTGATATGGCGATGGTTTCGTGGGTGTGAATGTAGATCAAAACTTACCAAATTGTACATTTAAATATGTACCGTTTACTGAATGTCTGTTTTTTTTTTTTTTAAAAAAGCAATTCATGCTGATTGTAAGGAAAGGGAAAACAGAAAAACATGAAATCTCACATAATTCTACTGGAGCTAAGCAGAAATGCATTTTGATGTTTCCTTCCAGTCTTTTCCCTGTACACAAATATAAATAATATATATATATATGTTTTTATGCATGACACAACCCCTTTTTAAAAAGCTGTATATTCTGAACTTTTCTTTCTTTTTTTTTTTTTAAGTTTTACATCCTGAGTGTTTTGCTTTGTTTTGTTTGAACTCCAATCCCTCATGACCCCCAGGCCTAGCGGGGGGCAGGGGCTCCCTGGGGAAGGAGCGAGCTGAAGGGGGGGCCGGGAGCCGGCAGCAGGCCTGGATGGAGGGGCCCGTCCCTCCCGTGGGCCCCGGGCCCCTTTCTCGTGGGTCCTCGCTCTCCCTCCAGCTCCGGCTGCTCCGCACCCCCCATGCACCCCGCCTTCCTCACTTAGCCTGAGATCACCACGTTCCCTGGAGACCAAGCACTCTTCCGGAACGTTCCCAAGGCCTCGCGTATACTCCGGCACACAAGTGTCTCCTTGCCCATCACTAGATGTGTCAACGGCTTCCAAATTTCCATCTTTTCAAATAAAATAACACTGCACTGGATGTCTTTGCACAGGAGTCCCTGAGTGCTGATGTAACCGTGAGCTTGGGGTAAATTCCTAGAAATGGAATTACCGAGATAAAGGAGGAATTCTTTAGGGCTTGGAGACACCCGGCCAGACTGCCAGGCAGAAAGGGATCTGCTCTCCCAGAGGCACATGTGAGCTCTCGCTCCGCGTCTTCCCGCTCTGAATATCGTTCCCAAACAGAAAAACAGACAAAACCCAAAACCCTGAGAACGTGATAGCAACAAGTAGTGTCTTATTTTAACACACACCTGCTTGATTACTGTACGATTTTCTTGCATTTGTTACCAATTACATCTCTCTCTGTTAACTCATCCACATCCGTCACCTGTCTTCTTACTGGGAAGTCCAGCCACCGCGGGAGCGGTTTACAATTACGAGTGGCTTCTGTCACGGGGCATTTTTCACCTAGGCTGCAGGCATTTTCCTTCAGTTTATCATCTGACTTTTGATTTTGTTTCTTTTTAGAGTCTTTTTTTTTTTTTTTTTTTGATATACTAAAATTTTTATACCCCCACACCCACACCCAATAGATAAATAAAACAGCTCTGGCCTGCGGCTCTGCCTCTGGTAATATATGTAGAAAGGTGTCTCCCATCCATAATTGCATAAATACTTATCTGGATTTTCTTTGAGCACTAAAATGAATTCATTTTTACATTGAGATTTTTAATCCATGTGGAATACGGTTTGGGGTTTGATATGAGTGAAGGATCTGGTGGTTTCCCAACTAGTTAGCTATTAATGAAATCTATTAACTTCTGTCTACTTTCTAGACTTTCTAGCCTGTTCCATAGGCAGGCTGCTTATTTCCATTCCAATATCAAAATGTTCAGGTTATTATAAATTTATGATATGTTCTAATACTGCTAGGTTATCCGCCAAGATGTTGGCTGGGAATTGCATTAAATCCATATATTGGGAACAGCTGAAATATTTAAAATATTGATTCTTTCCTTCCAGGAAGACGCTGAATCTCTCCATTTATATAATTACTCCTTTTTGTCCCCAGCACACTTTCATCATTTTTTTCCCACAGGTTCCAAACACTTTCTGTCCGTACCCCACCGAGGTGTCACACCCTCGTCCATCCCCTTCCGCAGCACACTTCCCGGCCTTCTGTGCAGGCCGAGAGGCAGGCCCGGGTCTCCACAGCTTCCGCCGAGCCGCGCAGCTCCTTCTATAGCGTCTCCTGCGTGGTCACCTCTGGGCCGTCGCCTCCGAGGTGCCACCACTTTCCTCCAGGAGGCTGGACCCATTGGTTTGGCCCCAGCTCTTTGTAAATTCCTCTGCCCTTGCAGCCCTGCCCAGCAGACACGGGCTGTGCCCTCCTTCACCAGGACATGCCCTTCCCTGGTGGTCACCCTTCTAGGTCCACCCAAACGTCACCCCCCAAACCCCCCAGCCCAAATCCGTGACTCTGGCCGGCTGGCATCTGTCGTAGCGCCCGCTCGCTTTAACCCGCCTTTTGGTAAGAGCGACACCGTCTTCCACTCTCGGGGATGCAGTGAAGGCGCCCACACCCGGGGCCTCCTGGGGATCACAGTGCTGTGCACATGGCGCCAACACATCCACGGTGACCAACTGGATGGGGGAAGTTGGACGTGTGCGCCCTGGGTGGGGAGGCCCTCCTGGCTCGCTCCCTGCGCCAAAAGGAAGGAGTTCTCCAGGAACACAGAGAGGGCCCCGGGGCTGGGGACAAAGACGCCTTTGTGCCTCTTGAGAAAGGACAGGGTGCCGAGCCGGCACAGCCCTGCATTCTTGGCATCTCCCAGACCAGGGCCTGGGAAGGTGGGAGCCTGTTCCTGGACCAGACGCACAGGTGAAGGCCCAGCAGCAGAGCAGACTCACCTGAGCAGACTCACCTGCAGAGCTCATGAAACACAAGGGGCAACCCCACCCAGACGTTCTGAGTCACCCCGAGGGCGAGGCCTGGGTGGCTGTGCGTCTTAGGGCTCCGGAGATGGGGACAGCAGGCAGCACGTGGCCCCGGCAGACACATGTCCACTCCCTGGCTCTCCTCAGTGAGGCAACGTAGACCAAAGGAGAAGAAACCAGCAGTGGGCTGGGGAGGCACTGCCTGTGTTATCTCGTTCAAATCCCACAGCAAACCTGGAGGAACCATCACCCCATCTTACAGACAGAGAAACACGTCCAAAGGCCTCAGTCTCACCCCAAAATCAAAAAGCTGTATTTGCATTTAGCTAAAACTGAAGATCCTGCCATTCCTTCTAGGGAACCCCGAAGCCCGAGGTCCCCCAGCATTTGGGCCAGAGCCTGTGGAAAGAGGGGCTTTCTGACCCTACTGAGCAGCCCTGGGGTCCCGGTTGCCTTGGGTCGCCGGCTTCTGGGGCCAGCTGTGCCTTCGTAGGTCCCCTCCCCCAGACACACACACAAAAAGCCATCAAATTTAAATTATATTTATATTTTACAATTGCATGTGTTTCAAGATTTAAGTTTTAATGTCATATATTAGAACATTTTCTTTGACAAATAGTTTGTGTTTTTCTTCTGATTTTAACAGAAATCAGAACATTGTCATGGGCCCCTAAAACTACCGGCCCTGGGCACTGTGCTCCCCGGACCGAGAGGCCAGTGGGCACCCCCTGCCGAGGTTCTCGTGGACACGCATGGCCACTTCCTCCACGGTGCACCCACCTGCCCCTGCCCAGCAGAATTCTCTGCTCCAGCCACCTTCCCCTGCAGCAGGTGACTCGCTTATGGCCAGTGGGCCAGTGCCTGAGCTGGCTTGTCTGAGGGACGTCTGCCTCCAGCTTCACCTTCTGCATAAACATTTCACATTCAAATAAGCTCAACATGTGGCCCTCGTGTGCGGGGGGCGATTCGGCCATGGACCCCGCAGGACTGGCCCATTGAGGAAAAGGCCACATGGAAGAGTGGCCTCCAGAGCCTCCCGGCCAGGTGACCAGGACGACAGCATGTTCCCAAAGCCAGCGCTCTGCACGTCCACACCCTGCCAGTGGCACAGTGCCCAGGGCCTTGGGTGGCGTGTGCTGCCCAGAAGCTGAGAGCTGCCTAAAGCCCAGCAGCCATTAGTAGGCAGATTTTAGTTGTCGTCTTAAATCCGTGTTCAGTTTGGTTACCTCTGGTAGACGCTCTCCTGCTAATTCCTACAGCTGTGTTCATAAAACATTTTTTCCTGAAAAGAAAACACTGACTAGCGGAAAACCACTATCTGCCTCTCAGCGCGAGTGAAGTCTCAACTGCAGAGGCTGTGTGATCGCCGGCACCCCCTGCTGGGACCTACTGGAATTGCAAGCAAAGCACCCAGGGGAAAACGCAAACCACAAAAGGGCAGCCTGGAATACCCGCCACTCAGCAAGTCTGCAAGTACTGAATCCCCAAACACAGAACCTCAGTTCTTCACCTGTGAATCTCTATGTCATGTACACAGGTGGTGATTACTCTTCAAGTATGTGTAGATGTTGATGTGATAAAATACAGTGTCACCTTTAGCCTCAAAATTCATACCATCTTTTGGTTGATACATGTTTTCCCATTGATAGATCGTGAACGTATAAGTTTCCCCAATTTTTTGATGTTATGAAGGGAACCTCACACCCAGAAAAACTGGGAAGCCTGGCTTTAGGTGAGAGCTGAGTCTTTAGAAGCCGAACATTGGGGCCAGCCTTGACTGGAACTCAAAAAGGTGTCCCCATTTGGTTCACAGTGAGGAGCTCAGACTGCAGTTTCATACAAAAGACTCTGTCCGTCAGAAGAGCAGAGCACTGATCAACAGGAGGCTATAACAGAAGTGTTTATGTTGGAACTGGGGAGACACAAGGCCAGGTGACGTCTGGGAACCACCTCCTCCCCTGGCTAGTCCTGCCGCCACATGGGCAGGAGGGCACTCAGGCCGCCCGGGGAGGGTCCTCCCCGGCCTGAGGGCTGAGTCAGGGCCCCAGCGGCAGACCCTGGGTGCTGGGGCCAGTCGCTCGGGGGATCGGCTCTAGACCGCAGCCCGGCCCCTCGGGGCTTCGGGGGCCCCTCGCCGTCTGCCCCACCTGGGTCTCTCCAGTGGGGGCAGGTGAGTCAATGTCCCTGAGCTTCTTTCCTCTCAGAGGCCAGACTTTCTATTTCCAAAAGTGATTCAGGGAAGCAACAGGAAAAGTATTTCTTACGTACCCGATGGTGTTGAAATAGAGTCCACAGCAAGCTCAGTGGGGTCGTTCCCTCCCCTCTGAACCGCTTCAGCCCTTATTCCTGCAGACGGTGGTCACTGCGTCCTCCCGCCTGCAGAAGGCGAGGAAGGCCTCAGCCCGGGCTCGCAACATGCCATGAACTTTACAGGTGTCAGAAACCCCCTGAACCCCGCTGTGGAGCCATGGGGTGCACTGCTCTCCCTCCCCTTTTGCAAGTGGGGAACGAGGCACTGAGGGGTCACACCACGGGGGGGTGGCGGCGAGAGTTGGGATTTAAACCCAGAGGACCCCATCACAAGGCCCCGGGGCCACCCCAGGCACCCCCGGGACATGCCACCCCTGCTCCTGCAGGGCCCCCCCAAGGCCCAGCCTGCAGCCAGCTCCACAGCCAGTGTCTTATTCTCGCTGTTTTAACTCAGAACAATGTAACCAGAAGAAAAAGGGGGGGGGGGGTTGCCCAGAATCACAGAGGCCAAATCATAATCAAAATGCTTTTCAGCTCGTATCCACCTTCTGCACATCAAGTGCTGCCTTCACTCCCCCCAGCAGCCCTGGGCTGTGGCTTCACAGTCTCCAATGTGCAAAGAAGGGGAGCCCCAAAGGCTTCCCCCCCCCGTCACCCAGGCAACACGGGGCGGGCAGCCATGGTCCGGGTCAGGACCCCCGGCCCCCTGCCGCCCACGGTGGCCTCAGGACTGCTTCCTGGGGGGACTGGGGGAGAGCTGACCCCCACAGGAATGAGGGGTACCTGCTCCAGCTCTGCCTGGCCCCCTGCACACCCGGGGGTGATGCACCCAAGAGCGGGAGACTCTGGGCACGTGAAGAAGACACATCCGGCCTCTCCAGGTGACGGTTCGGGACGGTGAGGACACTGCCAAGGAAGCCCACTGGGTCCCAGCCTGCTCCACCAGGCTCCTTGGCAGAGGGGGCCACGGAGGGTCGGCCACACGGAGGGCTCGCGGGGACAAGCGGTTACGACAGGACCCGGAACACCCACCGCGAAAAAAGAGCCAGAGTGACTGGCAGGAGCCACAGGGGCTGGGGACTCGGCTCTGCCACTCGCCGGCGGAGCATCCTGGCCGCCCTTCTCGGCTTTTCTGAGCCTCGGTGATTCTTAGGCACAGCGTGCAGGGTGAGCGCTGGACAGAATGAGACCAAGAGGTGACAACCCAAAGTGGCGCACTGCTCAGCAGCTGCAGCAGGCAGGGGGATGACCCCGTATTCACACGCCACATGCACACGTGTGCACACACACGCGCACACACAACAGGCAGCTGGGCGGCTGGGATTATCCTGTACTCACAGGCCACGTGCACACACACAAAGCTTGCAGAACCTTGTTACACAGGATTAGAATTGCAAGAAAACCAGCTGTTGCAGATAAAACACTTATCACAGTTACTTCATAATACACAATATACACCCCCCCCAAATTAGAGGGAAAAAGCTGTTACATTTAAATCAAGTTCTGTCTTCAATTCATATAAAGAAGGTGCCATAGAAGCCTAAGGGGAATAGCTTGGTACAAATCCAATCGCTGTCACTTCCTCTTTTGTAGACACTATGGGTTTCCTTCACGGGCTCTGCCGAGAGTAGGGGCTGTGGGGTCTCCAAGAAGGAGCGCGGGGGGCTGTCCCCTCCACCTCCCTCAGCTGCAGCCTCTGCTGCCACCTTCTCCCCGCTCAGAGTCTGCCAGGTCAGGGCACCTGGGGCTTTTAAACAGCCCCCTCTAAGGGGTGACGTTTCCCGTGAGGCCGGAATGCAGCTTGCAGCCCCTGGCACGTCTCCAACACCCCCCAGCTGCGGTGCTGCTTTGGGGGGCAAGAGGCAAACCCTTCCATGTCCTCTCTCCTCAGCCAAGCTCTCCTCGAGCAACTGAAGACACAGCCACCTGCTCGGGGGACGCGGCTTGGGATGAGGCAAACCCGAATTTGCACGAGTTCCCCACAAAAGCTGTTTGAAGTGGCAAAGAGAACCACTGCTCTAAGCTGTTCGCCGACCGATTCTGGAGGTGAGAAATAAAGGGGGCTGGTGACGGGCGGCGTGAGGCCCGAGCTGCACCTGCTCAGCCGCCGAGAGAGAAGCAAGGGAGCCACGGCTCCTGCAGGTAAAACCACCTGCGACGGCGGGACCCGGGAGAGCTGATTCTCAAACACTTGAGTTGTGCACAGTGTGTCTGCAGGGACAATCTGTACATGTTCCACCTTGTCCGCCCACCCTCCCCTGACACTCAGCTAAGGACGCGTCCGCCCGACTTCTCCGAGGGGCAGGAGGCCAGCTGTGGGGGGAGGCCACGGAGCACTCAGAGGAGACGGAAATGAGGGTGTCACCTAGGGACAGTGGGTGACATGCTCTGGGAAGGACAAACACCTGATCCTGGGAGATGGAAACCAGGCCAGTCCACACTGGTGGCTAAATACTGTGAATTTCACCCCTGCCCACATCAACTATAACATAAAATCACAAAATAAAAACAGAGAGAAAGGCTGGGGGTCCTGTCACCTGCTGGCTCGCTGGCGTGCGGGAGGCTAGGAAACGAATGACCACACGCGCCAGGCTCCCTTTCCCGCTGGCTCCCCACGCGGCCCGGGGTCCTCTCCGGACACAGGCACCGTGTGTGCCCGGGGGCAGGTGGGTGCCTCCCCGGGGGTGGCATCGGTGGTGGCAGCGGCTCCCGCAGGCCAGCTCTGCTGCGTTGCTCCCGGCTCACTCCTGGAGGTCAGAGCCGAATCTCCTGCATTAAATCCTCTTCTGTTTGTATTAGCTTAGCTCAAGTGAATGCCCAGTGATGCAGAGGCTTGAACGTTTAGGGAAAAATGCATGTGTGGAAAACACCTTGGTGTAAATTCAAAAAATGATTTCAGGCAGGACATATCAAAGAGGAGGCTTGTATGGATGGAGGAAATCTACCTACAAGATAGTTCTTCGAAGAAACTGATCAGACAGGTGTGCAAAAAAGCACATTTGGGAAAAAAAAGAAAGCCTGGCTGAGGATATTCACTGCCATGCTCTTACGAAATGATGAAAGGCTGAAAATGGCCTAATCGTCCACTCGATACAAGGTCTGGGAGAGCCAGCGGGACCTGCCAGTGGTGGAATTTCCACAGCCAGGAGAACTGGAGCTAAGGAAGAAGATCCGGTAATGTGGAAAAGAGTCAACACATACTGTTATCCTGGGAAAAGCAGGCCACACAGCAGTAGAGACCTTACCTCTTTTTATTAAATTAGACTCTTGTGTTTACATGTATGTTTGTGTCTCCTGCCCTGGAATGTTTCGGAAATGCCTGCCCATGTTCCGCCCAGGTGTGTGAGCTGGGGGCTGCTGGCCCCAGCCTGGTGCCACACAAGGGCACGGCCCAAGACCTGCCCGACCAAAATGAGCCAAACCTCGTCCTCCCGGGTCCCCGGACAGTGGATGGGTCTGCTCCGGGGAGTCTGCGGCCTCCCGGGCCCTCCCTGGTTGCTGGCGCGGCCACGTCCCGTCCACTGTGGTTCCTGCACCACAACAGAGCCCCTGGGTACCCACAGGGCCCATGGGAAACACTCCATCATTTCTGTTCTGGAATGTGACACCAAATAAGCAATGCTCACAGAAACCCCCGAACTCCAAGACCCATCTTTGCTCATGAAGGATGTGAAGAAAGCAAGACACCATGCGGACCATGCTGCTGGCAGCTCACGGCTTCACAGTGCTGTGTGTTCTCGTGTTAAGACACCATTTTCACCCAGACAGCATGCGGGAAACACAGACACATGACGATTTAAAGATGTGCATGTCGAGGGAGCATGCCGCTGACACCTGGCAACCCTGAAAACATGAGGCCAGCTCCACTCCCGGGCACTGCCCCGAGCACAGGGCAGCGGGTCATCGAGCCTCTGGAGTGGCACAGCCTGTGTGCAGGGGTGGGGAGGGTGGGACTGGCCACCCACAAGCCCTGCCCTTCGCCCCTCACTCCATGAGTGGAGGCAGCTCCTAAGTCACAAATCTTCCCTGCAGAAAGGACCCATAAAAAGTTCCCAGTAACACTCCTTGTTGGGGGGAAAGGTGACTAATTAAGGCATAAGGCAGGATCCCAGAGGCTTGGGCCCAGGGCTTAGCCCTGCAGGGGTCATGGAGACGGCGCTGGGTGCTGAGCTCGGACTTTCCCAGGGCAGGGACGGGAGCTCAAGGGCCCTGGGCTGAAGTGTGGCCTGCGGTGAGCTGGGCCCCCGCTGGGCAGGTGTGGACACTGGGCCACCGGGAGCTGCACCCAGACCCTGGGCGGTTGACAGCGGAGGCAAACCCCTGCGAAGCTCAGGGGACAGGGGTGGCTGACAACCATCCCCTCTCTCCAGAGCAGAGCAGAGGCCAGCTCTGAGCACGGGCTCAGCCTCGGCCTGTGGACTCCACTGGGTGACAAGCTTCCTCCACTGGGTCCCGAGAGGTCCCCCAGGGCTTCAGCCTTTCCTTAAAGATTCCCAACCTCGGAGCGGATTTTCAGGAGTGACCTGGAGCTTGTCTGTCATGCACATTTGCTGTGTTGCTGGAGTATATTCAATTCTATAGAGAAGACAACAAACGGGGCGATGAATCTCACGAGACATGTAAAGGGCAGGTGAGGAGGTGGCCGGCAGAGTGAGTGGGTGTTAAACAGGGGTAGAAGAGGCTGGAAGGATGGGAGATGCCTGAGATTCCCAAGGCACTAAACGTACACGAGGCACCTGGGCAGCAAATAGTCATGATGTGCTAAATACAGACAAGGTACTAAATATTCATGAAGCTCTCATATGAATATTCAAGAGGCACCTCACGTTGGCCACCCTCTGAGCCTGCGGCCGTCCACCAGGATGGCAGGGGAACATGCCCCAGGTGTGTCACCAGCCCCGGCACATCTCGCCTGAGGCCCCCCGGGCTCCCACCTCCAGCCTGGGCCTCGTCACCCCACCACCAGTGGGGAAGGCTGATGTGTGAGCCCTGTGCACCCCAGGACTCAGGAGGTCGGGCCTCCCACCCAGCCCACCTGTCTCACCTGCCCCACATCCCTCCCCTTGCCTTTCACTGTGTCTCAAACTGCATCAGGGTCATTTCCCTCAGGCACCTAGACTCGCCCTACTCGGGAGCGCCCTGCACAGCTGCATTGATAGTTTCCTGAAGTGTCTCCAGATCTCGGCCTTGGAGGGACCCTTCAGTGCTGTCAGGACTTACTGGAGGGAGGGGGTCCTAACGGGGAATTTTAATACACACTCGACTGCCTTCTTATAAATAAAGATCACGGAAGAGGAATTGGCACAGGTAATTTGTGAAGCATTTTCTGCTCCCACCATGCCTGCCCCTACCCCCTGCCCGTTCGATGGGGTGCCGAAACTGCAGGGCCTCCGGGGGGCAGGGCCGAAACCAGAGCCCCTGGCTGTCCAGCTACCTCACGGCTGGACACCTGCCTTACGGATGCCAAACACCCAGGACAGCTTCACCTCCCCCTTTCTGAGAGCAGCTTCTTGGGCACTGCTCACAACACAGCGAACGCTCCCGCTGCCTTCCACACACACGAGAATTCAGGGGCAGCAACCATGGGGAGGCTGGCGTAGGGCTCAGAGGCGAGGACAAATCTTTCTGGAAGTTCTCAAATTTCCTACATTCCAGCCAGTCCCGCACCAGGGCAGGGGGAGGGCTGAGCAAACAACGCTTGCTCCACTCCTCACCTTTCAAAAGGACCTTTCATCATTTATTTTCACAGAAACCTTAATCATAAGAATAATATTTCAGAACCTCTCACTACAGGCATCTCCTCGGGCACAGCTCTATGCTGGTGCATCGGGGGGTGCACGGCTGAGGGGGGCTCCCGGGTCGGACGTGCAACCCACCACATCGTTTCCTGTCAATTCGAGGCTGTACTCACCTCGCACTGACATGGAACCTTCTGTGTCATGATGGGCCTGAGCTCGGGCTTGTGCTTTCAAGCACATTAAAAGCCAGACAAAGAATTTTGAGGTAATTTCTCAGGAGCACAATGTGTCTTAGGGGCCATTTCCCTGAGAGGAAAGTTTCTAAGTATTTTCCAGATGCAGAAATCTAAGAGTAATATGATTAGATTAGAATTCATCTGATTTCCACTCAGTTTGGGGAAAATAAAAGGAATTTAGACGGTCTATACCTGGAGATGATTCACAAACCATCCCAGTGTTTACAGGTATCTACGCAACAAAAGGGAAAGGGAGGACACCAGCAGGAGTCAAGCCACAGGTGGATCTGGGCAGGCCTTTTTGCCTCTCCTTCTTAGGGGAAGTTCTCTTTCATCTCACATCCATGCAGCTGAGTCTTAATGTTACTTTGAATCCCACTTCCTCCAGGAAGCCTTCCCTGACCACTTTACCTTTCACCCAGTGACCCAAAGTCACTCTTTCCCCCCATGCTCCTCTCAGCCAGGGAATGGAATCTCCCAGCAGGCCCTGCAGCCTGTCTGGTCTTTTTCAGGTGAGAAGAAGGCTTGTGCAATCGAATGATCATACATCCCAGCTGGCCCGCCAGGAACAGAGGATGGAGATGGGGGGCTGAGAGGTGCGGGGTGGGGGTGGGGGGGTGGCAATAGCTTCTCATGTACTTCCAACTTGCTCCTCCCTGCCTCCTTCCCACCTCACTAGAGTACATCAGGATGGGAAGGTTAATACAAAAACATTTTCAATTCCCTTTACGTATCATTAGCAATACTTGGAAGCTGGAGCCAGGAGCTTTAATCCAACCCACAACATGCAGGGAAGAAAGCAAGGAACCTGTGGAAGCTTTCTGTCCCACAGGCAGAGAAAAGCCCTTCCGGTGCTGGGAGGAGATGAGCCTGGGGGTGGGGGTGGGAGGGGTGATTCTCCTACCCTTTGACCTCCCAGGAGGAGATAGGGTGGTGAGGGGATAAAAACCCCTGAGAGGCTGAGGGGGGTCTCGAAAGCCAGGGGGGTGAGGGGTGTCCTGCTTCCTGTTAGGAAAGTAAAAAAAAAAAAAAGAGTGCCCTAGCAGGGTTCAGAATTAGCCGTGAGCCTGTCCTCCTGGTTCTACATGACCCGGGCAGGTGCCCCGGTGCCCAGCAGGGGCCCAGAAGAGACCCCAGTGTGTGGAGATGCAGGAAGGGGTGGCATCAGCTGGACAGGACTCCGTGGGAAAGACAAAGGAGGGGGCATCTCGGAGGGGATGGCCAAAGGGCCAGATGCCAACACCCCCTCCCCAATGTAACCACCACCTTCTCCTGGCGCCCAGGGACCCACGCCCCTGCAGAGGGGCAACCCAGAGAGACCGACTGCTTTAAGCCAGGTAGTGGCTGAGATTTCACTTGAATTAGGCTCAGGTGAACCCAATGATGAGCGGGCAGCAAGTAAACCAAAGAACCCAAGTCGTGTGTCTGGGGTGGCAAAATGAAGTCCACATATAAAAAATTCTGCACGCCACAAATGAGGCAGAGAAATTTCACCCTGCAATGATAACAGGTAAGCAAGTGGTTGCAAGCTCAAGGCCCACCAAGCTGCCGTGGAAAACTCACCCCCCAGGAGGGCCGGGCACCTTCACACCAGCTCCTGGTGAGCCCGGGCAGCACGCTGCCAGCTGGCTCTTTTGGCTCCTGTCTCACTCGGAGTGATTCCACTGAGCCCCAGGTAGAGACGCAGCAAGAGACGATCACTAGCCCAAGAGGTCCAAGCTGAGTGGAGTAAGGCCGGACAGCCACCCCTTAGGGACAGCCACACGCCAGGCGCTGTGCATTTGCCAGGCAACATCCACGGATGACACCCTTTATCCACTTCATAAATGAGGAAACGGACGCTTAGAGAGGACAAGCCCTTGGCCCGGCAACTCACCTCCAGCACCTGCACCGGGTGAGTGAGATGCCAGCCTCCTGCCCAAAACTCACAGGGGCGACAAAAACTTAGTAAGATGCTATTTTAATGCAATCTTTCAAAACATCAAAATTAAGGCAAAGATGCCTGATGATCAAAATTTAACATAAAGACAGAAGAGTATCACTGATTTTTCCCTTTGCCCCAGACACCGTGATGGAGCCCGGAAGCCAGCCCAGTGCTAACTTGGCCCCAGTGGCAGGGACCCGTGAGCCGCTGCCCTGTCCCCTGATAACCTCACAGGGCTCCTGGGGGCAACGGCAAGGCTCCATGATCCCAGGTGTGTACCTGGGTGAGGAGCTCCAGAGAAACACCACGGGTCCAAGCAGATTCTATTCTAAGGTCTCATGGGGGGAAGGGGTGGTGTGTGTGTGTCAGTCCAAGGGCACGTGCAGGCTGGGATGAGAGCAAGGCTACTTGAAGCCTGGGAAGGTGTGGGGTAGGCTCTAAAAGGTCAGACAGCTGCTTGTCTCCCACTCCAAGGATCTCCCGGCTCAACAGTAAGTGCTGGGCAACCAGGCGAGGAGGGCCGCAGACCTGAACCCACACAAGTCGGGTTCACGCAGGACCATGCCGTCTCCTGGCATTCCAAAAGCCAAAGGTGAAGCCAGCTGCCAACCCCTTACACTCTGATCGCAAGTTAACCTCATACCTGCCCAAGTTAACCTGCCCAACAAGCTAACCTGCTCCACACGAAGCTTCTGGTCAACAGATAGTCTCAGCTTCTGAGCATTGATAACGATTGTGAACACTTCCTAAATCAAGCCCAGAATGCCTTGTGGGCGGCTCGTAACCAAAGCCGAGAACCTGTTAAACAAATCAACCATCGCCTGAAGCCCGAGGTGGAGACCGAAGGAACCTGCCCGCCCGCTTCCTTGGCTGTCGCCTGCAGCCACCCCGCCGGCGAGCACCTGGGCCGGGCCCGGGTCCCCCTGCGCCCCGCGCTCCCCGGCGCTGGTGGCTCGCGGGGCAGAGCCGAGTCCGGCGAAGTGAGCAAAGGGAAACTTCGGGCACCTCTCGCGGCCCCCGCGACCCCCGCAACCCCGCCCCGGGCCGCCGGCCACGCGCCCCCGCCCCAGCCCCGACCCGTGGCCTCCCGAGCCCCCCAGGTACCTGCCCGGGAGCGTGGCCCGGGTTCGGCGGGCGGCGGAGGCGAAGGCAGCGGCGGCGGGGCCGCGGAGGCCCGAGGGCTCCTCCCGCTCGGGGCGCGAGCCCGGCGGCGGGGACGCAGCAGGTGTCACCTGGACGCCAGGCCTCCCGAGGGCAGCGGGCGCGTGGCCGCAGACCCGGCCGCAGCCGCGACCTGCCCGGGGCAGCCCGTGGCCCGGCGTCCCGCGCGCGCTCCCAGCTCCGGGCGCGGCGGCTGGGCGGGCTGGGCTCGGCGGGCGCGGAGGCGGGCGCCGCTCCTCCCCCCCCGGCAGCCCCCCCCCCCGGCGCTCCCCAACCCGCGCGCCGCGCTCGCCGCCCGCCCCGGCCCGGGCGCGGCCCAGACCTGGAGGGGGAAGGCGCGGCGCGGGCCTCGGCGGCCTCTGGGTAGGTCCACCTTTGGGGGACCCTCTGCACGCCCTGAGGGCCCCAGCACGCCCTCGAGGCGGTCCCTGCACGCTCTCAGGGGACATCTGCACGCCCTCGGGGGGGGCGCTGCATGACCTCGAGGGTTCCTGCACACCCTCGGTGCAGCCCTGCACGCCCTGGGGGGGGGGCGCTGCATGACCTCGAGGGTTCCTGCACGCCCACCCTGCACACCCTCGGTGCAGCCCTGCACGCCCTGGGGGGGGGGGGCTGCATGACCTCGAGGGTTCCTGCACCCCGACCCTGCACACCCTCGGTGCAGCTCTGCACGCCCTGGGAAACACTTGCACGCCCTGGGGGGGGGGGCGCTGCATGACCTCGAGGGTTCCTGCACGCCCACCCTGCACACCCTCGGTGCAGCCCTGCACGCCCTGGGAAACACTTGCACACCCTGGGGGGGGGCGCTGCATGACCTCGAGGGTTCCTGCACCCCGACCCTGCACACCCTCGGGGAGACCCTGCACGCCCTCGAGGGGGCCTGTACGACCTCGCGGGGACACCTGCACACCCTTGGGAGTCCCCTGCATGCCCTCAGGAGCAGGAGGCGGGCGCGGGCGGGGTCCCCCGGGGAGCCCCCACCCAGGCCGTGGAGCCCGCGGGCCGGGGCCGACCGGGGGTGGCGCATGGGAGGCAAGTGTGCATCTGAATAAAAGTGTTTTTTCAGCCGCGCGTTCCCGAGCGTCTCCAGGCTAATTAGGGAAGCTGCCGCCCGGTCCCAAGGTGAGTCACTGCTGTGAAACCCCAGCGTGGGAAGCGCCGCCGGCGCCCTCGCAGCCTCGCCTGTTCCTCTCGGAGCTGGGTCTGTTTCGGGGGGCCGCCGGGGCACGCGGACTTCGCGGCCTGCGCGGAAGTTGCGGTCTGCGGACCCCAGAGCCTGGGACGCCCCCGCCCGGCCCCGCAGAGAAGCGAGGTGCGACAGCCGCCACGCCCCGCCTGGCAGAGAGAACGCGACCCCCAGATGGAGGCGCCCAGTGTCGTCCGGCGTCTGAACGACCCCACGCTGGGTGCGGGTCCCGCGGACCCTGCGGGTGGGCGAGGCGCGCGTGGGCGTCTGGACGCGTCTCGGACCCGGGAAGGTAGAATTGGAGTCCGGGAAGAAAGGCCGAAGGCAGAGCATTTACTTGGGCCAATAAGGGGACGTCTCCTTTTGAAATTTTTGATGTGATCCTTTTGGCACAAGGTAGTCACTAAAAAGCCCCTATGGACGATTAAACAAGTGCTTTGAATTCCCGTATGAAGGAAACAAAAATAGTGACCTAGTCCTGAAGCCCCCTATTAACCTGCATTTGCCATGGAGAGGTGGCTTGTGACACTCAGAGCCAGACTTTGTTAGGGTGTGTGTGTGTGTGTGTGGTGTCACAATCCTCAAATTAAACCAAACCATAAAGAAACCTATGGGCCCTTCTCTCCCACCTTGAGCCTCTGTTCTTTGCTATTCAAACTCACACTTTTTGTTGTGGTAACTGCTAAATATTTATCGACTCCATAAATTGCCTTTCCACCTAAGCATTGCATTTGTTTTCAGAACTACTTAAGCCTCTGGCTTTATTTGTGTGTGCTGTGGGTGGCTTCTGGAGTTCCTGCCGGTTTTGAAAGGGAAAAAAAGCCAGGTTCTTGATGCTTAGCTAACGGTGGGGACACGGTGTCAGCCCCCAAAATAGAACGGGAAGGGGAATTGTGAATAGGTTATGGAAGTGGAGAACTCTCTGGAGCCTTCATCCTTTACAGCTTGGAAAGGAAACGCGGGCGCCCCCCGCAGGCCCCCCGCCTCCCTGCGGCAGAGGCTGTCCCCGGGGCCCTGCCTCGGTGGTCTTTGGGGGTCGCGGATTCCCCCCTCAATGGCTCTTGGGCCAAACTTGGAAGCCAGGTTGAGAACAGGCTAAGATGTCCTAGTAAGGCTCTGCCGCCGGCTGGCAGGAAACACAGACCCCCGTGGAAGTCCTGGCGGCCGCGCAGCCAGCCACAGAGCCCCCTCCCCTACCCCGAGGGGGGTCATTCCCGGGGCTCCCAGTTCTCCCACCCACCCCGATCACCTCCTTCCAGGGAAGGAGAACCCCACGGACTCGCCGAAAGAAAGACGGCTGTGCTGCTTCTGAACATACTGCACCTTATCCGGGAACACATTTTTACCAAATGCGAGCACTCTTCTAAGCCATTTGCAAAAGGTAACAATTAAGTTACTGGGCAGACCCCGGACTCGGGCAACGTTCCCAAGGTCGGGCGGGGAGGACGTGGTGGGGGCAGGATTCAACCAGGCAGGAAGCCCACCGTCGCCCTCCCCACACTGCGCGTGGCTGCCCTTCTGAAAACGGCATCTAATCCTGCAAATCCAAAACAACGTTTTAGTTTAGAAAATCAAGGAGAATCAGCCCTTTCCATGCCTAGGAAGAAGCATCTTTTGGGATATCAGAAAGCAAGAGTATTAAAACATTTTATATTTACATTTTTTAACATTTATAGTTCCTTCTTTGCTCAATTATTCCCATCATCACCATCATCATCATCATCATCACCAGTAAGAGTTACCTAGGAGCCGCTCTCCACCCTCCTCCGTCTTCATTTAGTCAAAGCTGAGCCAACGGCCTCTCACCCAGGCCGGGGCTGGGGAATTGTGCGCTTCGTCCCGGTACTCGGCTCCAGGGTCTCCATAGGACGCTCCGTCTCCCTGTCTTCACTTGGGTTCAGAAGGTACAAACACAGGCACAGGTACCCCTGCCGGGTGCAGGACTGGAATCAAGAACTGACCAGGAACCAGCTGGGAAAAGCCGGGCCTCCTGCTCATGACCACAGGCCCGGTGCCCAGGAGAGCCTTGGTGGTGGAGGCAGGAACCCCCTCCCGGGGAACCCCCTCCCCAGGCTGGCAGCGCGGCCGGGCCCAACCCCCTCCTTTAGCGGCAAACTGGACCACACCGTTTCCCTCCCTCGTAATCCTTCCCGGGCTTCGATGCACTTGGGATAAAATCCAGCCCCCTCTCACGTGCCTGATCTGTTCCTCCCGTCTTGCAGCTTCGCTTCAACACCACCTTGTGCCCGCTCTGCCCCCGTGCACTGGCTGCCTTCTCCCCACTGGACACCCAAGCTCCCTCCTGCCTAGAGGACCTGCCGGAGCTGCTGCCTCTCCTGGGGCACTCTTAGCTGCCCTCCTCCTGGGTGGCTCAAAGCATCCTTCTGGTAGCAAATGTGACTTCCTTTGTTGTTGTTGTATTGTTTTGTTTTTTCTTTCTTGGCCTGCATTTCTCTCTTGCACCTATTCTTTATAGCACATACCACACTTGGTAATGGTTTATTTTTGGTTTATTGCTAGATTCCACCACTGGAATGCAGTCTCCAAGAGGGCTCTGAGCATCATGGCAAATCCAGCATCTGACACACTGCTGGTACAGAGTAGCTCCTTGATAAATATTTGCTCATCAATGAACTTTCACCATGACCTGTCATAAACCTGTGACTACCTCAAATGTGTTCAACTCTATATCTACTCTCACTTCCCAACTCTTTCCGACTCTGGTCTTGCGCCCCTTTAGTTTAAACTTCCGCTCTTGGCCTTTCCAGGGGCCTTGGGTTTTTTGACCGCTCTCTTGTCACAAGCAGGCATCTCTCTCCAGCCTCCTTGGTTCTCCAGTCGTGCCCTCCTGGTTGAAACCTCAACCCCACATCAGCCTCCTCTGTTCTCAGAGCCAGGACTTTCAGTGCTGCCAAGGAAAATCAAAGAAATATGCAGACTGAAACCACAAACATTTTTTATGGTCTACAGTGTACCTTGGGCTCTTAATGTCTTGAGGACATTCTCTGAAAACCACATTGGACGGCACATAAATATCTGTGTCACATTTGTCTGTATTTATGGTTATTTGTTCTGGAGAGATCCTGAAGAGGATTTACTGAGTCAGTGAGTAGGAATGGCTCTGAGGCTCTGGCTGAGTCACAGGTGTGAGAGGTTCTGAGGTTCTCAGGCCCACGTGGCACACCTCTACAGTACTTCAATTTTCCTGTTCTCCAAAGCAACTTGCCAAAACTGCTGTCGCACACCATGTGTTTCCAGTCCCCATCATGCTCTCCTCTCAACAGATGATTATGATTCCTTCTTCAGAAGAAATTCAAGTTACCAGGTACACTCTGTTTCCACCCACCCCCAGCCCAACACCACTGATCTCTGATCCTAAACATATGACGGTATCTTCCTGCCCCTAACATTTAGACTGGAGCAAACCCTCCTCCACCAAAGAAGTGCCTTTCTCAAATGTAAGTATGATCAGGAAACCCAGCATTTACTGAGTACTATACAGCAGACACTACACTAGTTGCTTTCAAAGAGTCCAATTTGAATTTCTATGAGGGCATTTTATGTAAAGGCCAGAAAATTTGTGAAACATGCCCAAGATGACACTGTTATTAAGTGCCAGAACCCATAAATGATGCTGAAGTGCTTGACTTATACAAGTTATGTCTAAGCACTTACTGTGAATTGGGCTGAATTTTTTCAAATTGGAAAGGGGTACGTGATATCCCATTTTTCATATGTGTTGGGCAATATAATCTGGGGATTATCGATTCTTGTCCACGTCTGCGGGTTGCTGGTGCTGAGTTCCAACTTGGCGGGCCGGGGCCAGGGAACCTGGTCAGCCCCTGGGGGAGGCGATGGGCATGGGCAGTAGCGCCCTCCACAGCCCCCCCCCAGGGAACCTGGCCAGCCCCTGGAGAGGGTAGTGGGCATGGGCAGTAATATCCTCCACAGCCCCCCGGGCCTGAGAAAGTGGAGCCGGCTACAGGCCCCACCTCCCTCACCCAAAATACAACCGTTAGAGGAAGCTTGCCAGAGAAAACCGCCCCCCTTATCTTGCCCGCACACTCCCTGTTGCCAGAGCAACTCCCGCCACCGCCAGTGCGCATACACCATTGCCAGAGCAACTCCCGCCCTTTTCAAACGACCTCCGCGCCCTCTCAGAACCAATCCTAGCCTTTATCCCCTCAGCATTGCCATGTAAGGACCCCACACCCCTACACCAACCCCGCCCTCTATGCCAGGCTATATAACTTGTGCTCACCCCTGAATAAAGGCTTTTTTCTACTACCCTGAAAAGAGAGTGTCTCGCGCCCCTCTCTCGCCGCCCTCCACACCTTGCACGCCTCCGCCGGGGACTCGGCCAAGTCCCCCGCCTCACCCTCGCCTCCGGGAAGAGCTGCCGCCGGTACCCCTCAAGCAACCCTGAGCGCAGAGGGTTCTGTGGGTGCCCGCCCCTAGCTGCAACCGCACACGTCATTTGATTTTGATTCTTTGTTCTGATTCTAAGAAATTCTATTAACATTTAGACAAGCACTTTAATTGTATTTTTCCTGCTTCCTTGCCTATTATTTACATAGCATCACCTGTCACCGTGGCATCCAAGCAGGTACTTTTGATTCACATGATCCTGCAGCAGTGCACATTTGAGCTCTAACTGTTGATTATTTTCAAGATTGTAACTGCCACGAGGTTCTGCATTTAGAGCACACCTGTATGTCAGTGATTCTGAATGTTTTCTAGTAACTCTTTACAACAATTACATAAAATAGAGTACAGACCAAAAACACCAAACAGACCTGATAAGACTTTCATATCCAGAGTACAGAAAGAACTACTACTCAACAACAAGAAGACAAACAACCCAACGTAAAAAATGAGCAAAGGATTTAAATGGACACTTCTCCAAAGAAGATATACACATGGCCAATAAGCACATGAAAAGATGTTCGGCATTATTAACCATTGGGGAAATGCAAATCAAAACCACCACGAGATATCACCTCACACCCACTAGGATAGCTATTATTAGAAAAATGGAAAATAACAAGTGCTGGGGAGGATGTGGAGAAGTAGGAACGCTCATACATTTTTGGAAGGAACGTAAAATAGTGCAACCACTGTGGAAAATGGTTTGACAGTTCCTCAGAAACTTTAACATAGAATTCCCATGTGACTTGGCAATCCCATTCCTAGGTATATACCCCAAATAATTGAAAGCAGAGAAATGGGCAGATATTTGCACACTGATGTTCACAGCAGCATTATTCACAATTGCCAAAAGGTAGAAGCAACCCAAGTGTCCATCAGCAGATAAACAGATAAACAAAATGTGATATGTACATACAATGGAATATTACTCAGCCTTAAAAAAGAATGAAGTTCTGATACTTGCCACAATATGGATAAACACTACAGACTTCACATTGAGTGAAATACATCAGGCACAGAAAGACAGATATTGTATGATCTCACTTATATGAAATAATAAGAATATGCAAATTAGTAGAGTCAGAAGTAGCAGATTATCCCTGGTGGTGGGGAGGGGAGGCAGGGCTTAATGAACAATGGGGGCGGGGTTTCTGCCTGGAGGGGAGGAAAGGTTTTGTTGACGGGCAGTGATGGTAGCACAACACTGTGAATGTGATTAATCCCACTGAATTTTATGCCTGGGAGAGAGGGGACATTTTATGTTGCATATATGTTTCTACAATTTAAAAAAGAGAGAGAGAGAGACTAAAGAAATAATTAAATGCAATTCATGATGCTGGACTGGATCCAATAATGAAGGAGAAAATACTCAAAAGGACATTGTTGATACAATTGAAAAAAATGGAATATAGACTGTATGCTCTGTATCAATGTTAAATTTCTTGAATTCAGTAACTGTACTTGATGGGGTGACATAAGTGAATTCCTTATTATTAGAAAATACACATTTAAGTATTAAGTGTACAAGGGGTATCATGTATGCAATTTACCCTGAAATGTTTAGAAAATAGATATGATGGATGGATGGACGGACGGATGGACAGATGATAGATAGATGAATAAAGTGATATAACAAATATGGCAAAATGTTAAAAGTAGGCAAGTCTGGATATCTGGGTAGGGGGTATACTAGAGCGCTCTGTATTGGTTTTGTATTATTTTTGCAACTGACCTATAAGTTTCAAATTACTTTAAAAGTTTTTTAAAAAGTGGACTTTATTTCTGAATAAATTCAGAGAATTTTATATTTCCCCTACTGGAATGTTTTCCCCAGATGATTGTGTTTCCTTCTCTCCTTTTTTCAGAGAAAACTAAATTTACCGGGCATGGAATTAAGGTTGCTAATTGGCTGAACTTAAAATAGGGAGATTATCCTGGATTTTCCGGGCTCTTAATAGGGGCAGAGGAAAGCAGATGAGAGAGCCAGAGAGATGGCTCCACCAACATTGCTGGTTTTGAAGATGGAGGGAGGTGTCAGGGCCCAAGGAAAGGGCTGGAAAAGACAAAGCAATGAACCCTATCCTAGAGCTCCGGAAGGAGCAAGATTCTGCCAACCTCTTTTTTTAAATTAAATATTATATTTATATAATACAGATATACTGGATTTTCTTACATTTTGTAAAATAATTTTATTCAAACTATTCACATCATTCTGTGATATGGTGACTTTCTCATTATTAAAGTTATTTTAAATCACTTACTTTTTCAGAGTACGTCATCCTTAGTTTTACCAAAATTGAGATACAGCACTTTTTGAATATGTTTATAACACTAGAAAGTTTATCCTAAGTTACAGTTACTTATTTTTATAACTACAGTACATGCAATTTTTTTCATTAGTCATCTCAGCATAGGTTTATGTGTTGCCTTTTTTAAATTAGAGAAGTTGTAGGTTTACAGAAAAATAATACATAAAATACAGAGTTCCCATATGCCACCTTATTAACACCTTGCATTAGTATGGCACGTGTGTTATAATTCATGAAATAACATTTTTATAATTGTACTATTAACTATAGTCCATCATCTACATTAGGGTTCATTATTAGTATTATGCAGTCCTATGATTTTTTAAAAAATTTTATTCTATTAACATATACACAACCTAAAATTTCCACATTAACCACATTCAAATATATAATTCAATGCAGTTAATTATGTTCACAATGTTGTGCTACCATCAATGAATGGTGGAGTTTATTGTTTTTTTAATAAATGTCATTATTATTATCACTATTAACTTTTTAAAATTTTTATCTAAAAAATTAACATACAGTAAAAATGACTCTTTTGGTGTACAATTCTATGACTTTCTTAAAAATTCAGTTTTATTGAGATATATTCACATCATACAATCATCCATGATGTACAATCGACTGTTCACAGAACCATCATATAGTTGTGCATTCATCACCCCAATCTATTTTTTGAACATTTTCCTCATACCAGAAAAAGTAAAAGAATAAATATTAAAAGTAGAAAAGTAAAAATCATCCCCCCAACCCACCCTATTTTTCATTTAGTTTTTTGTCCCCATTTTTCTACTCATCCATCCATACACCGGATAAAGGGAGTGCAATCCACAAGGTTTTCACAATCACACTGTCACCCCTTATAAGTTACATTGTTATACAATCATCTTCAAGAGTCAGGGCTACTGGGTTGCCGTTTGATAGTTTCAGGTATTTACTTTTAGCTATTCCAATACCTTAAAACCTAAAAAGTGTTATCTATATAGCACACAAGAGTGCCCACTAGAGAGACCTCTCAACTCCATTTGGAATCTCTCAGCCACTGAAACTTTATTTTGTTTCTTGTCACATCCCCCTTTTGGTCAATAAGATATTCTCAATCTCACAGTGTCGGGTTCAGATTCATCCTCAAGAGTCATATCCTGCGTTGCCAGGGAGATTAACACCCCTGGGAGTCAGGTCCCACATAGTGGGGGAGTGCAGTGAATTCACCTGCTGGGTTGGCTTAGCTGGACAGAGAGGGCCACATCTGAGCAACAAAGAGGCACTCGGGGAGACTCTTAGGCACAATTATAAGCAGGTTTAGCCTCTCCTTTGCAGTAACGAGCTCCATAAGGGCAAGCCCCAAGACAGAGGGCGCGGCATACTAAGCCGTCAGTCCTCAATGTTTGTGAGAACATCAGCAACAAACCAGGTGAGGAAATCCAACACTTCTGCATGCCCTCCACCCCCACCCCAGCTCCTCAGTGAGGCCCTGAATATATATTTTTATTCTCTGTCCAAATTACTTCGGGATGTGTCTCTATTTCACACTCATCTGTACAAACCTACCAAGTCTCACTTCCTATTCAAAGTTCTGTGTAATTATGGTATTTGAACAAACTGTTTGAGTTAAATTGTTTAGGAAATCTGGATCCTGCACCAAATAAACATCTCTTTTCTTGGTCTCACATGGAAGTTGAAGTTTTAAAACACAGTATCATCCTTTACCCTTTGGCCTTATTGCCCTAGTCCTAACCAGATCTGCTTCATTTGTATCTCTAATTGAAGTCTGGACTCTTTTTCAGCTCCTTTCACAGTTACTGTATGCACTATACTGACATTCATACCTGCCGAGCTCTAGCTCTGAGTTTCAGGTGTCACACAGACACCCAAAGTTCCAGGGATTGATCAGGTTATACGCAAAGGGATCAGTATCTCGGAATCTGGAGAGAGCCATTATAATTCAGGAACAGATGTGACTGCTGTAAGAGCTTATAATCTAGGGACCATTACAATAAGCGTTCCTCCCCTGATAAGCTGTGCTCTAAGATTCAATTATGAGTTTACACATTGTAGTTAGTCCACATTGGTGAAGCATTACAGTGTTTGCCTTTGTTTCTGGCATACTTCACTCAAAATGCTGTCTATAGGATCCATTCACCTCCTTGCATTGCATGTCTCACAGCTTCACTCATCATTGTATGCACACACCACAGTTCACCATTCTGTTCCTCAGTCGATGCACCCTTAGGCCACCTCCACCCATTGCAAATCATGAATACTGCCTCCATGAACACCAGTGTGCAAGTGTCCATTCATGTCCCTGCTCTCAGATCTTCGAAGTACATGCCCCCTAATGATTGCAGGACCTTATGTCTGCCAACCTCTTGACTTGAGCTCAGCAAGACCCATTTTGTACTTCTGGCCTCCAGAGCTGTAAAGTAACTAATCTGTGGTGTTCTGAGCCACTGAAGTGGTAATTCGTTACAGCAGCAATGGGAAACTAATACAGAATTTATTTTAGAATTTCCTAGTCTTATTGCTAGAAACTCCCTTTTTCTCTTCCCTCCTCGCTGGTACAGTTGATAGCAGAGGCCCCATTAAATAATCTTGGTTCAATACTAGCCCAATAAGCTTAATATTTGAAATGGATATTTGAACTGTTCTGATAGGATTCAGATTCTTAGCTGAAAATCTAGGCATTTTTTTTTTTTTGACAAATGCCAAACTTTGACCGTCTGAAATCTTGGCACCAATTGAACTTGGGCTATGAATACTTCTGGACATTCTCTAAAGCCAATTAAATAACTATCAGAAATTTATAGATCTTTCAGCAGTGCTCATGGCAATACCTTCTGGGATTCAAAAACTCTTTCAGTTAGAATCTACTCAAATTTTATAGATTTTTAACCCTTCCTTTTTTTAAAAAAAGTGTGTTCTTTCTGTTACATCATCTAAAAACCAGACTCATGTTTGTTTTTAATGTAAATAGTGTTATTTTCAATAAGACTCCGTACCTTCATGCTTTCCCCTTATTCTTTCTCATGACACTTGTTACCTGCCTCCCCAAAGGTGATCTTAGCATCTTGGACTGGAGAGGAGCCCGAAAGGTTATTTTGGAAAAATGCCCATTTTGCATTTAGACGGAATGATATTTTAACCAAGAGAAATGAGAACTTTTGTTATACTTATAAAGAAAAAAAAAATCTAAACCATTACTTTTCTTTTGGGCAGGGAGATCAAACAAGCACATATCTGGTTTATGTGCTGGCCCACACAGCTCCTTCTGCAAATGTGGCTTTAAACCAGCTAATCTTTTAAAAGCCTTTACACTGACTAATTTAGAAGCAAGGAGAACAAATGTGGGAGTATAAATGTAAGGCCCTGAATAAGAGTGATAATCTCTGCCAATGAACGCACGGCTGTGTTTCTGGCCACCCAATGCAGCGCATGATTTTCATTTAGATGGAGCTTTCTGGAGCTTGTCTTGCCTCCCCAGCATGATGTGCTACGTGACTGCAATTTAGATTTGGAAGGTTAGATCTCTCCGGGATCTTAGTGATCATCCTTTCCAAGCTCATTTTAGGGGGAACCCTGAGAACAACGTGCCCGAGGTTACACACGGAGGGCAAGCTGGGCCTTGCCGTGCACCTACAGGAGGGGCAGGTCCAACATCTCCCCTCCTTACAGATCACCCATGTCTCTCTCGGAGTCTGTGTCTCTGGTAACCATCAGCAAAATTTTCACAGAAAACTTCTCTTCTTAGTAGAGTGTAGTAGCAACATTCTGCTAGGAAAGCAGTGTTTTACTCAGTTGCTGGATTATAAATCAAGAAGGAAATGTAGTTCTTTTTGTTTATTTGTTTAACCACAGAAAGTCCTATCAGGATGCAGGTTTGTAACGGTCAATATTTGGGCAGTTGCCTATTTGTGACTGAGTTATGAAAAAAAAAATTCACAAGGCAGTGGCTCGGTACCCAAAACCCAGATTCTCTTCTGAAAACTGCTTGAGCAGCTTGTCCTTGTCTCTTTCAGTGAAATGCTTTGACATTATGGTGAAAGCACAGAGTGAATGCTTCTAGAGCAAATGGTAACACTAAAAATAGTGCTTGGAGTGAGAGTAGGATGTGGAATAATTTATTGTTTCCATGGAAAAATAGACTCTCTGTGCCTCTGAGGCCTTAGGCAGATTTGGAGACTTCCTTAGAAGAAATGGGATGGCACCCCACTGCCGGTGACTCTCGAAGTAACTGTTTATCATTTCACTACTGCCTCTAATAATTCCTTCCATTCTGAATGTCCATGATTCTGCGGTTTACTTCATGCATGCATGAAAGTTTTC
Organism: Choloepus didactylus; assembly: GCF_015220235.1. Classification (NCBI taxonomy): domain Eukaryota; kingdom Metazoa; phylum Chordata; class Mammalia; order Pilosa; family Megalonychidae; genus Choloepus; species Choloepus didactylus. The sequence goes on along the minus strand of NC_051323.1, from coordinate 73,612,964 downwards.
TTGTGTTCTATATTTAGTTGCCTATTGCCTGATCAGTGAGAGGGGGTGTTGACCCTATGCAAGATCATGATCTTGGAGAAGCTTGTTTTTGTGCACTTAGAGTCAGCAGCTTGCAGACCTGCACTGCAGATGCACTACCCCTGCCTCCTCCAGAAAAAAAAACATTTTGCTGCCACCTCGAACCCAATTCAAATTACCCATTATATAAACTTCAGCTGGCTCTTCTGAACAACAAGCTGGTAAACTGACCCCTTCAAATGTGTAAATGACAAATACTAACAATGTTTTCCAGCCTTTATGCCCATTGAATAGGGTATATGTAATTTTTTTTTAATCCTGAAGAGGAAGCTCTGGAAAATGCATGCCTGTGGGTAAAAAGCACGTGACAGGGCACTGGGGGATGCTTGGGGATGTCGCAGCAATTAAACCCAGGCACTTCTCCATAAGCCTAGCACAGTATGATGGGGTTCAGTGGCAGACGTGTTCCTATTTAATACCTACAATATGTGTATGAAGTAAATATTATCTCTATTTCAGGGATTAGAAAACTCAGAAAGGACTTGAAGTTTACCTGGCTAATATCAGGGAAGCCAGAATTCAGGTCCAGCTCAGTCTGGCCCAAATCACTTGGTATGGCACCTAACACACATGCATTCCAACAGCACTTGACCTTCTTCCTTTCTATTTTGTGCAAATTAGATATTCTGATTTGGAAGTTCTGGTAACTGGGTTAAGATGATTTGGTGGTTCCGAATGCAGATGTTTGGTAGACACTTAAAGTTCTTTCTTTTCAGCCTATGGAGCATAACATTAAAAACCCATCAGCTACGTGAGCCACATAGGGCAAAGCCAATCTCCTCACTTCTCTGGGACTGCCCGAAGCTTAGAGATGCCACCCCATTTCCCCCCCAAGATTTATATTCCCCCTGTGGCTGAGCATAATCTCAGCTAAAGGGACACACTCCTGCTCACTCACACGTGAGCTCTGGCCGACAGAAGACCTGTGACCAACGTCACTGCCGAGCACTTGGGAGGCTCACAGTCGTTTCGGCTAGGCCAGTGGGGGAGAAAGTAACATCTCCCAGCATTCAAGGCTTCAAAGATGTTTAAAAGTTCTGAATGTTACATCAACACAAGTGACTTAAAAATCAGTAAGCTTTTAAAAGTTCATTGTGAACTTCTGCCTCTGAGTGCAATGGTGGAAAAAAGGACCAGATCCCCAAACCAGAAAACTGGAAAAATAGAGGAAACAACTATGTTCGGACATTTAGGAGCAGCACAGGACTGAGATCCCTGAGAGAAGGGAAGTGAGAAGTTGAGCCCTGAGCTCACCTTGCCTTCCTGCCTGAAGGCGATTTCTAGACAGTGTGAGCAGAGAGGAAGGATCCAGAGTCTCGCAGCCTTGCTGTGCTAAGGAAGTGGAGATCAGAATCCAAGAACACACAGGAAGATGGACTTTTCAGGGCAGAGTTTTGGAAAGGAAAGAGCCATGAGGGAAAAGAGCTCCAAAACCTGCACAGAGGTCCTCTGAGTCTGTGCTGCACGTGCACAGAGTGAAATTCCACCAGGCCAGGGAAGGGACCACCAGGGAGCTGAACGGTGACAGATCCCCAGAGCACAGGCTGGGGAGATGTCCAAGCTCTGACCAGCCAGAGTGGAGAAACCTGGGGATCACCTGGTCATTTAATGGAGATCTCAGCAGAGTCACACCGGAGTAGTGGGACCAAACCCTCCCTGGTTACCTCCATCCTCCAGACCTCCCCTAGCGAAGCATAAAAGTAGTAGGAGCTGGGTCGGGGATGGGGGTGGGTGAAAGGGAGCTCCCCTCTGCAAGCCTCTATGGGCTGTGCCCCGAGCCAGTCAAAATCACAGTTTGTACCTTCACTGCCTCAACCACCCCAGTGCTCACTGCTTCAAAAGCCCAGTAACTGTTTGATGAATTTGAGGAAGACAGAAACTTTGGGAGATCAAGTCTCTCCATACGAGACTTCTGTGAAAGATCTGCAGAGAAGTTGCTGGACTCCTTAGCAGAGTCCTTTGAAGATCCTGCAGACAAATTACACACATTAGAAGACCGTGATGTCACCAGATCTTCATCCAGTGGTTAAACTGGTGATCTAGGAACATACATGATCAACAGGCAGACCCCAAACAAGCAACTCTGGTTGTCTTCTCCATCCAGTGAGCTCAAACATTATGACTGGACTGGAAAGCCCTAGGCACACTCCCACGACAGCGTGTCACTCCAAGCATTGCTGACCACTGAGAAGTTTAAAGGATTAAAAAACAAACTAGACTTATGTTCCTTGGCCTATTCAGGAAAAGGTATTTGATTTTTAAAGATTTCCAAATCTGTGAATCCAAGACCAATAGCTTTGTCCTCCAGCTGAGCTAGTGCCTGATCTCTTCCATTCCCGTCTTTGTAGGCAGGTGCAGCGTACAGGTCAGCTACGTGAAAAGAATGCATCATCTCCCCTCCATCCCATTGTCAGGTTTTAATTTTTGATTTCTAATAGATGTTTTGATTTATTGTTTGATTTCCTTCCTCACGTGATTGCCCTTATCTTTTATAATATCTATATACCCTTACCTTTAAATAAGAAACTTTAAAATATTAGGTGAAAAAAGTCTGAAAGGAGAAATGAATCTGTTTCTCTTTTCCTACTCTGAAGGACTCACTGCTAAATTACAGGCAGAATGGCCATTCCATCACAAAATGAGACTCAATGAAGAATGAATGGACCACCATTCTTCCAGGACCCTTTTGAAAGCCTAAAAATATGTCCGGGCCTGTTAGTGCTGGCATGACAAAGTCAGGATGGGAATTCTCAAACAGAAGACTGTGCTTGCCGCCGGGTGGCCTGCAGTGGGATGAGACAGGGAGGCATCTTGTGGTTTTCTTCTTATACATTCTTCTATAAAACTTCAGGCTTGGTGTAGAATCCACTGGAGAAACACTGGGATTCTGAGAAAAGAGTATCCAAAAATCTCCCAAGACTCTGCCCCAAAAGTAGGGGAAATGCCCTCATAGGACAAGTGGTGCCATGCAGTAACCAGGGTCCCAGGGCTGGAGCAGGTGCCACATAAACTGCAAGGCACAAACTAAATGTGAGTGTTGCTGGTATGAGTGGAAAGAGTGCTGGCCCTACACCTGGCTCAGCCCTGAAGTAGCTGTCTATTTGGGGACAAGTATCGAATTCCCTGATCTTCAATTTCTCTACTGGTAAAAAGAGATGACTGAATTGTTTAGAACATGGTAGATGTCAAATTAGGTCATTCAGCATTGTAGCAGAAGACCAAAGGCTAGCTTTAATTCCTCCCTGGGAGATGAGAGAATGGCAGGGAACACTTTTTTGAAAGCTATACATTAAATATATTATTTGGCATTGGTGCATTGGAATTTCAGTTGTACTTGTGTTGACATAATAATCACTCTTAATTGTGCACTTACCAAATACCAAGCACTATACCAAGCCTGTTACACCATACTGCCTCATTTTACTCTTTAGTTATTTGCATTGACACAGAAAGCAATAAAACTTGGGAAGTTTAAAGTAACTTATCCAAAGTTATAAAGACAATTAAGTATCACAGTCAGGATATGACTTAGTTGTTCCTATTTTAAATCAAATATATATTTTTTTCTCTTATAAGAAACTCACCTTCTGTTAATTTCTTTAAAATGATAAATATTTAAGTTGTAGGTTCAAGTAGGTAAATTAAAAGTAATTCCAATATAGAAAAAGCCACAATTGAATAATATACATAAATGGCAAAAGGGAATATAAAATATTTCCTTTCTTCCAAAATAAAAATATTTTGACTCCAAAGAAAATTTTTTTGGATAATTGCACTGAAAGTGAAAAAATAAATTAAATTGTGTGTTTAAGATACCAGGCTTGAAAGAGAGCAAATGAAGCTCTAAGAAACTTAACCATTTTCAAAACCAAGACCAACACTGTTTAAAGGAAGACAACAAAATCCAAACCCTCAATCACATAATATTTACACTGTACTGCACCTAATAAAAAATTAATCATGTCAAGGAAAATTGGACCTATACTCAGAAGAAAAAAATCAGTCAGTAGAAACAGACTGAGAAATGATAGAGATTACCGAGCCAGCAGAAAGCAAGATCAATCAGCTGATATAATCTACATTCAAGTACTTATAGGAACATGATCATAACGAGCAGAGAAAGAAAAGAAAGATATATATCACTGTATAAACCTTTTTTTTAATCTAACATCTTGCTAGTCATTTTCTATTTGTCCCATCTGTTCATTTGTGCATTGTATGTGTGTGAGTACTGTGTGTATGGAACTTCTGGAAGTGAAAAATACATCATTTGAAATGAAAAATTGAATGGACTTAACAGTGAATTAGACATTTCTGGAAAAACACGAGAGAATTTGAAGACATAGCAACAGAATTATCTAAAATAAAACAGAAATTAGGCAGGAAAAAAATTGAACAGAGCCTGAGTGACCTGTGGAATACTATCAAATTTTCTAACATACTTGTTAGGTATGGGAGTTCCAGATTTCAAGAAGAGAGAAGGGAAGAAAGGAAAAATATTTGAAGGAATAATGGCTGCAAGATTTCTGGAGTTGATTAAAATTATAAACATAACAAAATTTAGTTATTTGAAAAGATTAACCAAATTGACAAATCGTTAGCCACACTGACCAAGATAAGAGGAAAGAAGATTCAAATTATTAAAATCAAGAATGAAAAAAAGGGCATCACTTCCGGGAAGATGGCAGATTAGAGAGACAGAGCAAAATTCTCCTCCATGATAAACACTGGACAAAGGACAGAAAGCACTCCAGAACAGCCGTTCCAGGGTGCCACCGGCCGGGCAGGGACTTCTGCACCACATAGTGAGTAAAGAGCTGGAGAAGCCGAGAGACTGTGTTTAGGATGGGTGAGTGTTCAGCCCAGAATGCTGCTGGGGAATGGGCAGTTGGAGCCAGCTGATGAGTGCAGAGGGGAGCAGCCTTCTGCTCCCTGTGTACCCTTCTCAGCAGTTGGCTTGGGTGATAGCCCTTTGCAGCCCCACAGCCAAGAACCCCCGTGCCAGGAACTGGCAGTTGGAGCAGGCAGACAAGTGTGGAAGGGGGCAGCTTTCCATGCCCCAGCAGTGTGCTGAGGAGATAATTCTTCACAGCCCCACGGTCGAGAGCTGCTGAGCTGGGGACTGGCTGCTGAGCACAGAGCAAGCAGCTCTCTAAGTCCCATCTCGGCAGTTGGCTGTGGAGATAATCCTTCACAGACCTGTGGCCAAGAGCCCCTGTGCCAAGGACTGGTGCTTGGAGAGGGAGGACAAGCGAGGAGGGGACAGCTTTCCACGCCCTATGCAGCCATCTTGGCAGTTGACTGGCTAGATAACCCATCACAGCCCTGTGGCCAAGAGCTCCCTTGAGGAAATTCGGGATTCAGCAGACTTGTGCAGCTCCCACTCTTCCTCCACAGAAGACCATGGTGTACACAGCTAAGAAATAAGGGTACCACATGGAAGTGTCAGGAGCCCCTCCCTAACCCCAGGAACTCATGGGCATACAACAGACAGGGACTGTGGGGCATCTGAGCTGGAAGGTGAGACACGCAGCTCTGCAGCCACAGAGTACTTCACCTGCAGCTCCAGGAACTGCCAGGACCATGACTCCCTGCCAAACTGCATGGGGCATGCCCCCACCCACAGGGCTGGCATTCCCCAATGCACACAGAAAATTGGTGCACTGATTGGACCTCCACATGGTTTGGGCCATGCATAGATGAAGTTGGGGAGAACTGGACTGAGGGTAAGATGCGACTCAGGAGTGCCATCTGCTGGTAGGACAGGTAAAGAGCACTCCACCAAGCTGTAGCTCTGCCAAATTATAGATAAATATTCAAATAATCCTGCATATCCTAAAAGAACCCTATCAAGATAAGCAAATTCCAAGAGGCCAAAACAACAGAAAGTTATAAACCATATGAAGAAACCAGAAAATATGGACAACCCAAATGTCCAAATTAAAAAGCTGGAGGAGACAAAGAATTTGAAAGAAGTATACACAAATCTCCAAAACAACTTCAGTGTGATGGCTAAGGATATAAAGGACATCAAGAAGACCCGAGAAGGGCATAAAGAAGAATCTGAAAGAGCAAATAAAAAAAAAAAAAATCGCAGATCTCATGGAAATAAAAGATACTGTTGATCAAATTAAAAATATTCTTGAGATGCACAACAGCAGATTTGAAGAGGCAGAGGAAATAATTAATGAACTAGAGGACAGGATAATAAATATTACTTTTTTAAAAAATTTTATTCAAGATAAAAAGTATTCTTGAGACACACAACTGCAAATTTGAAGAGGCAAAGGAAATAATTAGTGAACTAGAGGAGAGAGTGATGGAATGCGAAAGCATAAAAGAACAAATAGTGAAAAAATTGAAAAATTTGAAATGGATCTCAGAGAAATGACGAACGCCATGAAGTGCATAAATCTAAGAATCACTTGTGTTCCAGAAGAGGAAGAGAAGAGTAAAGGGCTAGGAAGAGTATTTGAAGACATTGTTGGGGAAAACTTCCCAACCCTTCTAAATGACATATACATGCAAATCAAAGATACACAACAAACTCCAAATAGAAAAAATCCAAATAAACCCACTCTGAGACATATTCTGATCAGACTGTCAAATGCTGAAGAGGAGAAAGTTCTGAAAGAAGCAAGAGAGAAGCAATTCACCACATATAAGGGAAACAATGTAAGACTAAGTACTGACTACTTAGTGGGCATCATGGAGGCGAGAAGGCAGTGGTATGACATATTTAAAATTCTGAAAGAGAAAAATTGCCAGACAAGAATTCCTTATCCAGCAAAGCTCTCCTTCAAAAGTGAGGAAGAGCTTAAAATTTTCACAGACAAAAAAATGCTGAATCTATTAACAAGAGACCTGCCCTGCAAGAAATACTAAAGGGAGCTCTACTGGCTGAGAAAAAAAAGAAAGGAGAGAGAGGCTTGGATAAGGGCACAGAACTGAAGAGTATTAGTAAGGGTAACTTAGAGGAAATAAAGAGAGAGCAGGAAAAAGTAGATTTGACAATTAAAAACCAAAGGATAAGATGGCTGATTCAAGAACCGTCTTCACAGTAATAACATTGGATTATTATCTCCAATTAAAAGATACAGATTGGGAGGCGGGGCAAGATGGCGGAGTGGTGAGGAGCAGAATTTCATCTCTCCCCTAGAGCAGCTGGCAATTACCCAAGAACTATATGAAACAGTGTTTTCGGGGTTTCCAGTAACCAGTCGCACATTGGACGCAAGGTTGGAATTGGAGGAAAAGCTGAGATCGCAGCGAACATTGTAAGTTCCCCAGACCAGGGGTCTGGCACCCCTCCCCACCCAGACCTCACAGACTGTCTCGATGCTGGCTCCCTGAAAGGGGGGAAAAAAACACCAAAAAACAGCAATCTTCTGAGGGCAAGAAAGGAGGCTCAACCCAGCCTCAACTGCAGAATTAATCAACAAATTAATTAACTAACTTTGGGAGCTGAGGTGCTAAAGAAGGGCTGGGCTCCGAGAAGTGGGGGCACATAAAAGTGGGCACCCATTCCCAGACTCCAAAAAAGCCATTTTTTTTCCCCCTACATTTTGTCCCTTCTGGCTTCTCACTGATCCTTTATCTTTTTTGCATTTCAATAGCCCCCAGCAGGGGTGGAACTGAAGCAGCTGGAGAGTAATTATCAGACAATAGCCCAAAGCATATCTTTAAATACTCTAGTCTGACACTGACAAAACTTCCAGGCTGGGGAAAGACTTTTAAAAGAGACTCTTTTTTTTTTTTTCTTTTCCCTTTTTTCTTTTTCTTGATTTCTTTTCTATTTTTTTTTTTTAATCTAAAAGTAATATATGTGATTATTTTCTATTGGAAAGCCCAGGTTGGGGGACTGGGCTGGGCTTGGGGGAGACAGACTACCCACAGTGTCTTTGAATTCCATATTCACTACTGAAGGCCCCCCCCCCGTCTTTAATTAGCAACTCAGACTGACCAAGGAATCTACCTGGAGAGGCCCCAAAGAGGAGAGAGGAGAAGGGAATAGTGCCCCTGAGAGACAACTGGAGTTCTGAGGATTGGGAGAGTGGAGGGAGGTCCAGCTCAACTGGCAGTCCTCCTTCTGGGAATTCAGACCCCAGGGGCTGGAATTCAGATTCCGGCCTCAGTCAGCCACGTCCCTGACAGGATCAGAGTCACCAGGAGAACTAAAGGCTCCATACCTCCTTACACTGGTGGGGGAGCTGCAGGCTGGCTACCGCCACCTGCTGGACAGGAGAGGAAAAGCACCAATTCTAAAGGCCTCATAGGAGGGTCTCATTCTCAGGAAAACTCCATACCCTCCCAATGAGACCTGGGCCTCACTAGACTGGGAAAATCTGACTAGCGTCGATCATATCTGAGGAGACCCACTCACAAAAAGGTTACATAGAGGCAGAGCAAGAAACAGAAAAAACAAGAGGGGAAAAATTCTGATCAACTAACTAGAACCTAAGTTAGAGGTCTAGAATAAGTTGAACTGAATAACAGAGGCCAGAAAACAAAGCCAACCAACAAGAAAACCACTAGGTAAAAGACAGAAAACAAGCTCCAAAATAAACTAATCAAGAAAATCAGATGCCTAGACAACTTAAGATAACGAGCCATACCAGGAAACACGAAAACATGGACCAGCCAAACTAATAGCTCAGCTGAGACACAGGAGTGGAGGCAACTAATACTAAATAAATTTGATGAAATGAAGGAAGATATAGCAAAAGAGCTGAAGGATATAAAGAAGACACTGGCTGACCATAAAGAAGAATTCATAAACTTAAAAAAACAAATGGCAGAACTCATGGGAATGAAGGCCACAATGGAGGAGATGAAAAACACAATGGAGGGACACAACAGTAGATTTGAACAGGCAAAAGAAAGGATCAGTGAACTGGAAGACAGGTCATTCGAATTCATACACACAAAACAACAGTTTGTGAAAAAAATGGAAAAATATGAGCAGGGCCTTAGGGACCTGAGTGACAACATGAAACGCACAAATATATGTGTTATGGGTATCCCAGAAGGAGAAGAGAGGGGAAAAGGGGCAGAAAGAGTAATAGAAGACATATTCACTGAAAATTTCCCAACTCTTATAAAAGACAGAAAATTAGAGATTCAAGAAGTACAATGTACCCCAAATAGAGTAGATCCCAATAGACCTACTCCAAGACACTTACTGGTCAGATTGTCCAATGTCAAAGACAAAGAGAGGATTCTGAAAGCAGCAAGAGAAAAGCAATCCATTACATACAAGGGAAGGTCAATAAGACTATGTACAGATTTCTCTGTAGAAACCATGGAGGCAAGAAGACAGTGGCATGATATATTTAAGATACTGAAAGAGAAAAACTGCCAACCAAGAATTCTATATCCAGCAAAACTTTCCTTCAAAAATGAGGGAGAGATTAAAACATTTTCAGATAAACAGACACTGAGAGAGTTTGTGAATAAGAGACCGGCACTACAAGAAATACTAAAGGGAGTGCTACAGGCTGATAGGAAAAGACAGGAGAGAGAGAGTTGGAGAAGAGTGCAGAAATGAAGATTATCAAGAAAGGTAAAAGGAGAGGAAAAAATAAGATATGACATATAAATTCCAAACAACAAAACGGTAGTAGAAAGTACTGCCCTTAGTAATAACACTAAATGTAAATGGATTAAACTCCCCAATAAAAAGACACAGACTGGCAGAATGTAGACCATCCATATGCTGTCTACAAGAAACTCACTTTAGACACAAGGACAAACATAGACTGAAAGTGAAAGGCTGGAAAAAGATATTTCATGCAAACAACAACCAGAAAAAAGCGGGAGTAGCTATATTAATATCAGACAAGTTAGACTTCAAAAGTGAAACAATTAAAAGAGACAAAGAAGGACACTATATATATATATTTTTTTAATCTTCATTTTATTGAGATATATTCACATACCACGCAGTCATACAAAACAAATCGTACTTTCGATTGTTTACAGTACCATTACATAGTGGTACATTCATCACCCAAATCAATCCCTAACACCTTCATTAGCACACACACACAAATAACAAGAATAATAATTAGAGTGAAAAAGAGCAATTGAAGTAAAAAAGAACACTGGGTACCTTTGTCTGTTTGTTTCCTTCCCCTATTTTTCCACTCATCCATCCATAAACTAGACAAAGTGGAGTGTGGTCCTTATGGCTTTCCCAGTCCCATTGTCACCCCTCATAAGCTACATTTTTATACAACTGTCTTCGAGATTCATGGGTTCTGGGTTGTAGTCTGATAGTTTCAGGTATCCACCACCAGCTACCCCAATTCTTTAGAACCTAAAAAGGGTTGTCTAAAGTGTGCATAAGAGTGCCCACCAGAGTGACCTCTCGGCTCCTTCTGGAATCTCTCTGCCACTGAAGCTTAATTCATTTCCTTTCACATCCCCCTTTTGGTCAAGAAGATGTTCTCCGTCCCACGATGCAGGGTCTACATTCCTCCCCGGGAGTCATATTCCACGTTGCCAGGGAGATTCACTCCCCTGGGTGTCTGATCCCACGTACGGGGGAGTGCAGTGATTTCACCTTTCAAGTTGGCTTAGCTAGAGAGACAGGGCCACATCTGAGCAACAAAGAGGCATTCGGGAGGAGGCTCTTAGGCACAACCATAGGGAGGCCTAGCCTCTCCTTTGCAGCAACCGTCTTCCCAAGGGTAAAACCTATGGTAGAGGGCTCAACCCATCAAACCACCAGTCCCCTATGTCTGTGGTCATGTTAGCAACCATGGAGGTGGAGTAGGCGAATACCCCTGCATTCTCCACAGGCTCCTCAAGGGGACACTAAATCTTTTTTTTTTTTTTTTTTTAACTTTCCCTTCTTTTTTAAATTAACTGTATGAAAAAAAAGTTAAAAAGAAAATAAACATACAATAAAAGAACATTTCAAAGAGACCATAACAAGGGAGTAAGAAAAAGACAACTAACCTAAGATAACTTCTTAACTTCCAACATGTTCCTACTTTACCCCAAGAAAGTTACCTAATATAGCAACATTTCTGTGAACTTGTTCCTACTATATCCATCAGAAATTAACAGACCATAGTCATTCCTGGGCAACCCCAGAATGTTAAATAGCTTATCTGTTCTTCTTGGATTATTGTTCCCCCTTCCTTAATTGCTCCCTATTGCTAGTTCCCCTACATTCTACATTATAAACTATTTGTTTTACATTTTTCAAAGTTCACATCAGTGGTAGCATATAATATTTCTCTTTTTGTGCCTGGCTTATTTCGCTCAGCCTTATGTCTTCAAGGTTCATCCATGTTGTCATATGTTTCACGAGATCGTTCCTTCTTACTGACGCGTAGTATTCCATCGTGTGTATATACCACATTTTATTTATCCACTCATCTGTTGAAGGACATTTGGGTTGTTTCCATCTCTTGGCAATTGTGAATAATGCTGCTATGAACATTGGCGTGCAGATATCTGTTCGTGTCACTGCTTTCCGATCTTCCGGGTATATACCGAGAAGTGCAATCGCTGGATCGAATGGTAACTCTATATGGAGTTTTCTAAGGAACTGCCAGACTGACTTCCAGAGTGGCTGAACCATTATACAGTCCCACCAACAATGAATAAGAGTTCCAATTTCTCCACATCCCCTCCAGCATTTGTAGTTTCCTGTTTGTTTAATGGCAGCCATTCTGACCGGTGTTAGATGGTATCTCATTGTGGTCTTAATTTGCATCTCTCTAATAGCTAGTGAAGCTGAACATTTTTTCATGTGTTTCTTGGCCATTTGTATTTCCTCTTCAGAGAACTGTCTTTTTGTATCTTTTGCCCATTTTATAATTGGGCCGACTGTACTATTGTCATTGAGTTGTAGGATTTCTTTATATATGCAAGATATCAGTCTTTTGTCAGATACATGGTTTCCAAAAATTTTTTCCCATTGAGTTGGCTGCCTCTTTACCTTTTTGAGAAATTCCTTTGAGGTGCAGAAACTTCTAAGCTTGAGGAGTTCCCATTTATCTATTTTCTCTTTTGTTGCTTGTGCTTTGGGTGTAAAGTCTAGGAAGTGGCCGCCTAATACAAGGTCTTGAAGATGTTTTCCTACATTATCTTCTAGGAGTTTTATGGTACTTTCTTTTATATTGAGATCTGTGGTCCATTTTGAGTTAATTTTTGTGTAGGGGGTGCGGTAGGGGTCCTCTTTCATTCTTTTGGATATGGATATCCAACTCTCCCAGCCCCATTTGTTGAAAAGACCATTATGACTCAGTTCAGTGACTTTGGGGGCCTTATCAAAGATCAGTCAGCCATAGATCTGAGGGTCTATCTCTGAATTCTCAATTTTATTCCGTTGATCTATATGTCTATCTTTGTGCCAGTACCATGCTGTTTTGGCAACTGTGGCTTTATAATAAGCTTCAAAGTCAGGGAGTGTAAGTCCTCCCACTTCGTTTTTCTTTTTTAGAGTGTCTTTAGCAATTCGAGGCATCTTCCCTTCCCAAATAAATTTGATAACTAGCTTTTCCAAGTCTGCAAAGTAGGTTGTTGGAATTTTGATTGGGATTGCATTGAATCTGTAGATGAGTTTGGGTAGAATTGACATCTTAATGACATTTAGTCTTCCTATCCATGAACATGGAATATTTTTCCATCTTTTAAGGTCCCCTTCTATTTCTTTTAGTAGAGTTACGTAGTTTTCTTTGTATAGGTCTTTTACATCTTTGGTTAAGTTTATTCCTAGGTACATGATTTTTTAGTTGCTATTGAAAATGGTATCTTTTTCTTGAGTGTCTCTTCAGTTTGTTCATTTCTAGCATATAGAAACATTACTGACTTATGTGCATTAACCTTGTATCCCGCTACTTTGCTAAATTTGTTTATTAGCTCTAGTAGCTGTATCGTCGATTTCTCAGGGTTTTCTAGATATAAGATCATATCATCTGCAAACAATGACAGTTTTAATTCTTCTTTTCCAGATTGGATGCCTTTTATTTCTTTGTCTTGCCGGATTGCCCTGGCTAGCACTTCCAGCACAATGTTGAATAACAGTGGTGACAGCGGGCATCCTTGTCTTGTCCCTGATCTTAGAGGGAAGGCTTTCAGTCTCTCACCATTGAGTACTATGCTGGCTGTGGGTTTTTCATATATGCTCTTTATCATGTTGAGGAAGTTTCCTTCAATTCCTACCTTTTGAAGTGTTTTTATCAAAAACGGATGTTGGATTTTGTCAAATGCTTTTTCAGCATCTATTGAGATGATCAATTGATTTTTCCCTTTTGACTTGTTAATGTGTTGTAATACATTGATTGATTTTCTTATGTTGAACCATCCTTGCATGCCTGGAATAAACCCCACTTGGTCATGGTGTATGATTTTTTTAATGTGTCTTTGGATTCGATTTGCAAGTATTTTGTTGAGGATTTTTGCATCTATATTCATTAGGGAGATTGGCCGGTAGTTTTCCTTTTTTGTAGCATCTTTGCCTGGTTTTGGTATTAGATTGATGTTAGCTTCATAAAATGAGTTAGGTAGTGTTCCATTTTCTTCAATGTTTTGAAAGAGTTTGAGTAAGATTGGTGTCAGTTCTTTCTGGAAAGTTTGGTAGAATTCCCCTGTGAAGCCATCTGGCCCTGGGCATTTATTTGTGGGAAGATTTTTGATGACTGATTGGATCTCTTTGCTTGTGATGGGTTGGTTGAGGTCTTCTATTTCTTCTCTGGTCAGTCTAGGTTGTTCATTTGTTTCCAGGAAATTGTCCATTTCCTCTACATTATCCAGTTTGTTGCCATACAGTTGTTCATAGTATCCTCTTATAATTTTTTTAATTTCTTCAGGATCTGCAGTTATGTCACCTTTTTCATTCATTATTTTGTTTATATGGGTCTTCTCTCTTTTTGATTTTGTCAGTCTAGCTAGGGGCTTGTCAATCTTGTTGATCTTCTCAAAGAACCAACTTTTGGTGATAGTTATCCTCTATATTGTTTTTTTGTTCTCTATGTCATTTATTTCTGCTTTAATCCTTGTTATTTCTCTTCTTGTACTTGGTTTAGGATTGGTTTCCTGTTCATTTTCTAGCTTCTTCAGTTGATCAATTAGTTCTTTGATTTTGGCTCTTTCCTCTTTTTTAATATATGCGTTTAGTGCTATAAATTTCCCCCTTAGCACTGCTTTTGCTGCATCCCATAGGTTTTGGTATGTTGTGTTCTCATTTTCATTCGTCTCTATATATTTAGCAATTTCTCTTGCTATTTCTTCTTTAACCCACTGATTGTTTAGGAGTGTGTTGTTTAACCTCCAGGTATTTGTGAATTTTCTAAGTCTCTGGTGGTTATTGACTTCTAATTGTATTCCATTGTGGTCAGAGAATGTGCTTTGAATAATTTCAATCTTTTTAAATTTATTGAGGCTTGTTTTATGTCCCAGCATATGATCTATTCTGGAGAAAGTTCCATGAGCACTAGAAAAGTATGTGTATCCTGGTGATTTGGGATGTAATGTCCTGTATATGTCTGTTAATCTAATTCATTTATCAGATTGTTTAGGTTTTCAATTTCCTTATTGGTCTTCTGTCTGGTTGATCTATCTATAGGAGAGAGTGATGTGTTGAAGTCTCCCGCAATTATTGTGGAAATATCAATTGCTTCCTTTAGTTTTGCCAGTGTTTCTCTCATGTATTTTGTGGCACCTTGATTGGGTGCATAGACATTTACGATTGTTATTTCTTCTTGCTGAATTGCCCCTTTTATTAGTATGTAGTGGCCTTCTTTGTCTCTCAAAACATCCCTGCATTTGAAGTCTATTTTATCTGAGATTAATATTGCTACACCTGCTTTCTTTTGGCTGTAGCTTGCATGAAATATTTTTTTCCATCCTTTCACTTTCAGTTTCTTTGTGTCCCTGTGTCTAAGATGAGTCTCTTGTATGCAACATATTGATGGTTCATTTTTTTTGATCCATTCTGCGAATCTATATCTTTTAACTGGGGAGTTTAATCCATTTACATTCAACGTTATAACCGTGAAGGCATTTCTTGAATCAGCCATCTTATCGTTTGGTTTATGTTTGTCATATTTTTCCCCTCTGTCTATTAATATCCTTTATTGTACCCATACCGAATCTCTTTAGTACTGAACCTTTCTCCAAGTCTCTCTGTCCTTTCTTTGTTTCTCTGTCTGTAGGGCTCCCTTTAGTATCTCCAGTAGGGCAGGTCTCTTGTTAGCAAATTCTCTCAGCATTTGTTTGTCTGTGAAAAATTTAAGCTCTCCCTCAAATTTGAAGGAGAGCTTTGCTGGATAAAGTATTCTTGGCTGGAAATTTTTCTCACTCAGAATTTGAAATATATCGTGCCACTGCCTTCTTGCCTCCATGGTGGCTGCTGAGTAGTCACTACTTAGGCTTATGCTGTTTCCTTTGTATGTGGTGAATTGCTTTTCTCTTGCTGCTTTCAGAACTTGCTCCTTCTCTTCTGTGTTTGACAGTGTGATCGGTATATGTCTCGGAGTGGGTTTATTTGGATTTATTCTCTTTGGGGTTCGCTGAGCATTTATGATTTGTGTATTTATGTTGTTTAGAAGATTTGGGAAGTTTTCCCCAACAATTTCTTTGAATACTCTTCCTAGACCTTTACCCTTTTCTTCCCCTTCTGGGACACCAATGAGTCTTATATTTGGACGTTTCATATTATCTATCATATCCCTGAGGTCCCTTTTGATTTTTTCAATTTTTTTCCCCATTCTTTCTTTTATGCTTTCATTTTCCATTCTGTCATCTTCGAGGTCACTGATTCGTTGTTCAACTTCCTCTAGTCTTGTACTATGAGTGTCCAGAATCTTTTTAATTTGTTCAACAGTTTCTTTAATTTCCATAAGATCATCCATTTTTTTATTTAGTCTTGCAATGTCTTCTTTATGCTCTTCTGGGGTCTTCTTGATTTCCTTTGTCTCCCATACTATGGTCTCATTGTTCATCTTTAGTTCTTTGAGTAGCTGCTCTAGGTGCTGTGTCTCTTCTGATATTTTGATTTGGGTGCTTGGGCTTGGGTTATCCATATCGTCTGGTTTTTCATATGCTTTATAATTTTCTGTTGTTTTTGGCCTTGTGGCATTTGCTGAACTTGATAGGGTTCTTTTAGGGTTTGTAGACCAATTGAAGTCCTTATCTCTAATTTATCAGATCTACAGCTTCGTGGAGTACACTTTCTCTAACTAACCAGCAGGCGGCGTCCACGAGCCACCTGTTCTGCACAAGCCAGTTCTCCCCTGCTTAGCCTTTTTGGTGAGTGGGGGAGTGAGTCTTGTGGGGTCCAACTGGTGTACCAAGCTTGCGTGTGTAGTTGGTGTTGCCTGCCCTGTATATGGGGCGTGTTTCTGGGCAGTCAGGGAGGGGGGGGTGGCTCTAACAATCAAATCTCCCTGGTGATCCTAGAGTTTTAAAGCTGCTGCAATAGTCTAATCCTTCAGTTCAGTCATGCCACAGTTTGTCTCTGCCACTGACCCACAAGTCCTTGGTATTGGTGCATGGCTCCTGAGACTTGCAAGTGGGCCCCTCTTCCAGGCCGTGCACCCCGGGTCCTCTGTTGAGGGATGACTGTGCTATGTCACAGGTGAGTGCCGTCCCCCCAGGGCAGTTCTGGGCTGCTGGGCTGTGTAGGGAGGCTCCCAGTCTGCTGAAATGATGGCTGAATGGGGCTTTGTTAATTTTCACTGCTCTACCTTCCCAACTCTGGGACAATCAGCTGAGGTTGCAAGGAAGGCTAATGTCCACGCCCAGTTTTGTGGTGTGTGCCTGTTATTTGAAGCACTTCCGTCACACTGGGTTGTCTGGGGCAGTTCTGGGCTATGGGGCTGGCGATGGGCAGGAGTGTTTCCTGTCCACCAGGATGATGGCTGTGAGCGGACAGCCCCCTTTTCTTGGGAAGTTGTGGTGTTTAGTGAATTTTCTCAGCCACTGGATTATTGCGTTTTGTCTCAGAGCTCTCCTAGTTCTGCTCTTGACTTGACTTGCCCAAATTGCAAGTCTTTGAAGCTTTCTGTATTGGGCTTCTTAGAGTAATTGTTTTAGAAAAAGAAAAAAGGATTAAAAAAAAAAAAAAAGGGCCCTCCTCAGAGATCTAATGGGTTATTGAAATGCTAAGAGACAAAGCAACCAGGACCATTAAGGAAAGGTCCACAGGGCAGAGAGATCAGCTTTTCTTCGGGATTTGCATATGCGCCTCAGGGCCTGAGCTCGGGCCTGAGCTCTGCCCTTCCCCTTTCTATGTTCACCAGAACTCCAAAAATCCTCCGCTTTTATTTTGGAGTTTTTCGTGTTGTTTTTTTTTCTATGCCTATCTCCTCTCTGCTGGGCTGGCTACTCTCAGATTCTCTGGTGTCTGGTCTCAGTCTATCTATGGTTGGAGTCTGGATCAGTAGAATGAGTTTCCAATAAGGGCTGCCACTGCAGTTCTCCCTTCTCCTTCCCGGAGCTGACAGCCCCTCCTCCCACGGGACTGAGCCTGGCAGGGAGGGGAGCGGGTCTCCTGGCCGCAAAAACTTACAGATTTCGCTGATCTCAGCAGTTCCACGTTTTCATGAGTGTTGTATGAAGTATGCCCAAAGTCAGATTGCTCTGTGGTGTCCAGTCCACACAGTTCCTGGCTTTCTACCTACTTTCCTGGAGGAGTAACTAAAACATACAGCTCACCAGTCTGCCATCTTGCCCCGCCTCACTATATATTAACAAAAGGGTCAATTCATCAAGAAAACATAAGAGTCATAAATATTTATGCACCAAACCAGAATGCCCCAAAATTCATGAGGCAAACACTGCGATCACTGAAAGGAGAAATAGATACCTCTACAATAATAGTTGGAGACTTCAATACACCACTGTCATCAATGGATAGAACATCTAGACAGAGGATCACTAAAGAAACACAGATGTTGAATTGTATGATAAACGAACTAGAATTGACAGACATTTATAGAACACTACATCGAACAACAGCAGGATACACTTTTTTCTCAAGTGCTCATGGAACATTCTCTAGGATAGACCACATGTTGGGTCACAAAGCAAGTCTCAACAAATTTAAAAATATTGATATTATACAAAACACTTTCTCAGACTACAGTGGAATGAAGTTGGAAATAAATAAAAGGCAGAAGGTCATAAAATTCACAAACATATGGAGGCTAAACAACACCCTCTTAGAAAACCAGTGGGTAAAGGAAGAAATTACAAGAGAAATTAGTAAATACCTTGAGGCAAATGACAATGAAAACACAACTTATCAAAACTTATGGGATGCAGCAAAGGCGGTGCTGAGAGGGAAATTTATTGCCCTAAATGCCTATATTAAAAGAGAAGAGAGAGCAAAAATTGAAGAGTTAACTGCTCACCTGGAGGAATTAGAGAAAGAACAGCAAACTAACCCCAAAGCAAGCAGAAGGGAAGAAATAACAAAGATCAGAGCAGAAATAAATGCAATTGAGAACAGGAAAACAATAGAGAGAATCAACAAAACCAGAAGTTGGTTCTTTGAGAAAATCAATAAAATCGATGGACCTCTGGCTAGGCTAACAAAAAAAAAAGAGAGAGCAGATGCAAATAAATGCAATCAGAAATGGGAAAGGAAATATAACTACTGACCCTGCAGAAATTAAGGAGATAATGAGAAGATACTATGAGCAACTATATGCTAATAAACTAGACAACTTAGATGAAATGGACAACTTCCTAGAAAAGCATAAACAACCAACATTAACTCAAGAAGAAATAGATGACCTCAACAAACCAATCACAAGTAAAGAGATTGAGTCAGTCATCAAAAAGCTCCCAAAAAGGAAAAGCCCAGGACCAGATAGTTTCACATGTGAATTCTACCAAGCATTCAAGAACAAATTAGTACCAATCCTGCTCAATCTTCAAAAAAATTGAAGAAGAGGGAAAGCTACCTAACTCTTTCTATGAAGCCATCATCACCCTAATACCAAAACCAGGCAAAGATACTACAAAAAAAGAAAGTTATAGACCAATTTCTTTAATGAATATAGACGCAAAAATCCTCAACAAAATACTTGCAAATCGGATCCAGCAGCACATTAAAAGAATTATACACCACAACCAGGTGGGATTTATTCCAGGTATGCAAGGCTGGTTCAACACAAGAAAATCAATTAATGTAATACACCACATCAATAAATCAAAGCAGAAGAACCACATGATCATCTCGATTGATGCAGAAAAGGCATTTGACAAAATTCAACATCCTTTCCTGATGAAAACACTTCAAAGGATAGGAATAGAAGGGAACCTTTTCAATATGATAAAGGCAATATATGAGAAACCCACAGCTAACATCACACTCAATGGGGAGAGACTGAAAGCTTTTCCTCTAAGATCAGGAACAAGACAGGGATGCCCACTATCACCATTGTTATTCAACATTGTGCTGGAAGTTCTTGCTAGAGCAATTAGGCAAGAAAAAGAAATAAAAGGCATCCAAATTGGAGAGGAAGAAGTAAAACTTTCACTATTTGCAGATGACATGATTCTATATGTAGGAAATCCAGAAAAATCTACAGCAAAGCTACTAGAACTAGTCAATGAATACAGCAAAGTAGCAGGCTACAAGATCAACATGCAAAAATCTGTAGTGTTCCTGTACAAAAGTAATGTGCAACAAGAGGAGGAAATCAAGAAAAAAATCCCATTTACAATAGCAACCAAAAGAATCAAGTATTTAGGAATAAACTTAACCAAGGACACAAAAGACCTTTACATAGAAAATTATAAGAAACTGCTAAAAGAAATTGAACAAGACCTGAAAAAATGGAAGAACATACCATGTTCATGGATTGGAAGACTGAATATAGTTAAGATGGCAATTTTACCTAAACTGATTTACAGATTCAATGCAATACCAATTCAAATCCCAAGAACTTACTTTACAGAAATAGAAAAAAACAATAACTAAATTTATTTGGAAGGGTAAGGTGCCCCGAATAGCCAAAAATGTCTTGAGAAAGAGGAATGAAGTGGGAGGTCTCACACTACCTGACTTTGAAGCATATTACAAAGCTACAGTGCTCAAAACAGCATGGTACTGGCATAAGGACAGATATACTGATCAATGGAATCGAATTGAGTGTTCAGAAGTAGACCATTACATCTATGGACAACTGATCTTTGATAAGGCAGTGAAGCCGAAGCAACTGGGAAAGAGCAGCCTGTTCAAAAAATGGTGTTTGGAGAACTGGATATCCATTTCCAAAAGAATGAAAGAGGATGTCCATCTCACACCTTATACCAAAATTAACTCAAAGTGGATCAAAGACCTAAACATTAGCACCAAGACCATAAAACTCTTAGAAGAAAATGTAGGGCAATATCTTAAAGATCTTGTGAAAGGAGATGGTTTCTTAGACCTCACACCCAAGGCACGAGCAACCAAAGAACAAATAGACAAATGGGATCTCCTCAAAATTAAACACTTTTGTACATCAAAGGACTTTGTCAGAAAAGTCAAAAGGCAACCTACATAATGGGAGATGATATTTGGAAACCACATATCAGATAAAGGTTTAATATCCCGAATATATAAAGGAATCCTGCATCTCAATAACAGAAAGACAAACAATCCAATTAAAAAATGGGCAAAAGACATGAACAGACATTTTTCTGAAGAGGAAATACAAATGGCTCAAAAGCATATGAAAAAATGCTCAACTTCACTGGCTATTAAGGAAATGTAAATAAAAACCACAATGAGATATCATCTCACACCTACCAGAATGGCCATTATCCAAAAAACAGAAAATGACAAGTGCTGGAGAGGATGTGGAGAAAGAGGCACACTTATTCATTGTTGGTGGGAATGTAGAATGGTGCAACCACTCTGGAAGACAGTATGGAGGTTCCACAGGAAGCTAAATACAGATTTGCCATATGACCCAGCTATTCCATTGCTGGGTATATACTCAGAGGAACTGAAACTTAAGACACAAACAGACATTTGTAAACCAATGTTTATTGCAGCATTATTCACAATTGCCAAGAGATGGAAACAGCCCAAATGTCCATCAAAGGACGAGTGGATAAACAAACTGTGGTATATACACGTGATGGAATGTTATGCAGCTGTAAGACAGAACAAAGACATGGATCGTGTAATAATGTGGATGAACCTTGAGGACATTATGTTGAGTGAAGTTAGCCAGAAACAAAACGACAGATTCTGTATGGTCTCACTAATATGAACAGACATTAATGAACAAACTTTGGGAGTTAAAAGCTGTCAACACAGGCGACCAGGAGATAGAAAGAGGGCAGAGAGCAGCCATTTGATGCTGAAGGACTACAGAATGTTTAGGATTGATTGCATAGATCCAGAAATAGATAGCATAATACTGTGTGATGGTAGCACAGTATTGTAAGTACACTGAACAAAGATGTCTGTGAGTAAAGCTGAAAGAGGTGGGATAGGAGAATGTATGACAGCAGAGGTAAAGATAGATGATAAAGACTGGGACTGTATAACGTGGCAAAAACTGGAGTGACCAATGACTGTTACTAAATATACAAATATAAAAATGTTTTTGCATGTGGGAAAGCAAATGCATGTCAACCATGTAGAAATTTGAAAAAGGGATGGTATTCAGGAAAAAACATAATCAAAGCAAACTGGAGTCTATGGTCAACAGTAACATTGTAATATACCTCCATTAAATGTAACAAAGGCAATATGCCAATGCTAAATGTATATGAGAGGGGGATATAGGGGAGTAATATGGGATTCTTGGTAGTGGTGTTATTTGCTGTCCTTAGTAGTATATTGTATTGTATGACATGTTATTTTTCTTTTTATCATTTTTTCTTATTGCTAAAAAAACAAAACAAAACAATTTTTCTTGTAGTAATCAGTATGTTCAAGTGCTGATTGTGGTGATAAATGTACAACTTTATGATGATACCATGAACAACTGATTGTACACTGTGGATAAATGTATGGTATGTGAATATAACTCTATAAAATTGTAGGAAAAGATATATATAGGAGTAAAAGTGTTGGAGAAAACATGGTGAGACGGATGATGCCTCACCAATATGGACTAACTACAATGTGTAAACTCAGAATTGAATCTTAGAACATAGCCTAACGTGGACACAATAATTGTAATAGTCCCTAGATTGTAAGCTCTTACAGCAGTTAACTGTATCGCTGAATTGTAAGGCCTATCTCTAAACTTTGAGAAGCTGATCCCCTAGTGTATAACCTCATTGGTCTCTGGAACAATGCATATCTCTGAGACACCTGAAACTCAGAGCTAGAGCTCGGCAGATATGAATGTCAGTATTAGTGCATACAGCCACTGTCAAAAAAAAAAAAAAAAAAAAAAAAAAAAGCTGAAAAAGAGCCCAAATTTCAATTAGTGATATGAATGAAGCAGGTCTGGTTAAGACCAGGGCAAGACAGGCTAAAGGATAAAGGCTGAAACTGATTGTGTTTTAAAACTTCAACTTTCATATGAGACCAAGGGAATAGATATCTATTTGGCACAGGATCTAAATTTTCTAAACAGTACAACTCTACAGTCGATTTGTTCAGACACCACAATTGCATGGAAATTTGAATAGGAAGTGAGATACGGTAAGTTAGTATAGGCTGGAGTGAAATAGTGACACATCCTAGAGTAATTTGGGCAGACAATAAAAAATATATTTACAGCCTCCCCCTCCCAGCCCCGAGGATCTGGGGGAAGGTGCGGATGTGTTGGACATCCTCACCTGGACTGGTGTTGATGTTGTCACAAACACTGGGACTGGCGGTTTGATGTGCTGAGCCCTCGAGCATGGGACTTGCCCTTATGAGGCTCATTACCACAAAGGAGAGTCTAAAGTTGTATGTAATGGTGCCTAAGAGTCTCCCCCTGAGTACCTCTTTGTTGCTCAGATGTGGCCCTCTCTCTCTCTAACTGAGCCATCTCGACAGGTGAACTCGCTGCCCTCCCCCCTACGTGGGACCCGACCCCCAGGGGTGTAAATCTCCCTGGCAACGCAGAGTATGACTCCCGGGGATGAATGTGAACCCGGCATCGTGGGACTGAGAGTATCTTCTTGACCAAAAGGGGGATGCAAAATGAGACGAAATAGTTTCAGTGGCTGAGAGATTCCAAATGGAGTCGAGAGGTCACTCTGGTGGACATTCTTATGCACTATATAGATAACACCTCTTAGGCTTTAATGTATTGGAATAGCTAGAAGTAAATACCTGAAGCTACCAAACTCCAACCCAGCAGTCTGGACTCCTGAAAACAATTATATAATAATGTAGATTACAAGGGGTGACAGTGTGATTGTGAAGACCTTGTGGATCACACTCCCTTTAGCTAGTGTATGGATGAGTGGAGGAATGGGGATAAAAACTAAAGGACAAATGGGGTGGGATGGGGGGATGATTTGGGTGTTCTTTGTTCACTTTTATTTTTTATTCTTGTTCTGGTTCTTTCTGATGTAAGGAAAATGTTCAGAGATAGATTGTGGTGATGAACGCATAACTATGTTATCATACTGTGGACAGTGGATTGTATATCATGGATGATTGTATGGTGTGTGAATGTATTTCAATAAAACTGAATTTAATTAAAAAAAAGATACAGATTGGCAGAATAGATTAAAAATATGAATGATAAATATGCTGTTTACAAGAGACTCATGTTAGACTCAGTGATACAAAGAGACTGAAAGTGAAAGGATGGAAAAAAATATTCCATGTGAGCTACAGCCAAAAGAAAGCAGGGATAGCAATACTAATTTCAGATAAAATAGACTTTAAATGCAAGGATGTAATAAGAGAAAAAGAAGGACACTCTATGCTAATAAAAGGGACAATTTACCAAGAAGAAATAACAATCATAAATGTTTATGCACCCAATCAATGCGCTCCAAAATACATGAGACAAACCTTGGCAAAACTGAAGGAAGCAATAGGTGCTTCCACAATAATTACGGGAGACTTCAATATACCACTGTCTCCTATAGACAGAACAACCAGACAGAGGACCATAAGGAAATTAGGAACCTCAACAATGTGATAAATGAATTAGACTAAATAGACATATATACAGTGTTACACCCCAAAATACCAGGATATACATTATTCTCTAATGCTTATGGAACATTCTCCATGATATATCACATGCTGGGGCATAAAAAGAAGCCTCAATAAATTTAAGAAGATTGAAAGTATTCAAAGCACATTCTCTGACCATGATGGAATGCAACTAGAAGTCAATAACCATAAAAAATCCAGAACATTCATAAATATGTAGAAGTTAAACAATACACTCCTAAACAATCAGTGGGTCAAAGAATAAATTGCAAGAGAAACTGCCAAATATCTAGAGATAAATGAAAATGAGAACACAGCATATCAAAACTTATGGGATGCAGCGAAGGCAGTAATGAGAGGGAAATTAATAGCTCTAAATGCAGAAATTAAAAAGGAATAAAGAGCTAAATTCAAAGAAAACTAACAGAACAGTCTCTTCATCTCTTCAATAAATGGGGCTGGGAGAACTGGCTGCCATTAAACAAACAGCAAACTACAAATGCTGGAGAGGATGTGGAGAAATTGGAACTCTTATTCATTGCTGATGGGACTGTATAATGGTATAGCCACTGTGGAAGACAGTTTGGCAGTTCCTCAGAAAACTAGATATCGAGTTACTGTACGATCCAGAAACTTCACTTCTTGGTATATACCCAGAAGATCTGATAACAGTGACATGAACAGACACTTGCACACCGATGTTCATAGCCGATTGTTCACAATTGCCAAGAGATGGAAACAATCCTAGTGTCCTTCAACAGATGAGTAGATAAACAAAATGTGGTATATACATATGATGGAATAACATGCAGAAGTAAGAAGGAATAAGGTCGTGAAACATATGACAACATGGGTGAACCCTGAAGACATAATGCTGAGGGAAAAAAGCCAGACACAAAAGGAGAGATATTGTATATTATCACTAATATAAACTCTGTGAAAAATGTAAAATAAATGTATTATAATGTAGAATATAGGGGACCTAGAGATAGGCAGAAGCTAGTGAAGGGAGAATGATAATCTAATATGTACAGATACGATAATGAGGGTGAACTTAATGGTATGGGAATGAATAGATGTGATTATGGTTCATTAATGGGATTATAAGTATCAGTTATGCACTGAAGGTGAACATGTTCGTAAATGGTAATTTAAAGGCATGTAACCCACAAACACAAATGTTAGCATGATATACTTATAAGGTATGACACCAGCAAAAAGAGTTAACAACAGAGTGGTGTATAGAAAAACTACCCATTACATATCATAGACCATATTTAATAAGAATATCTTACCAACAGTACACTAATACTAGGGATGAATAATTAGCGGCTGATAAGAGCTCTGGGATGTTTCATGTTACGATAATTGTTTAAAGTTGACAGTGATGATGACTGTACAACTAAGTGAAGATAATGTGTGAAACTGACCATTTGTCTTGGGACAGAATATATATTATGTGAAATTAGGAACCCACTATTTAATAAATCAGGACTTCGACTTGAGGCTTGCTCTTATTAAAGTTAGGGCTGTAAATGGAGGCTAAGCCTTCCTATAATTATGCCTAAGAGGCACCTCCAGAGAACATCTTTTGTTTCTCTCTCTAGGCCCAACTCGGCCAATAAATTCATTAACCTACACCTCCCACCCACCCACCATCATGTGGGACATGAATCCCAGGGGAATGAATCTCCCTGGCGATGTGGGACATGATTCCCAGGAATGAGCCTGGCCCTGGCAGCAAGGGATTGAAAATGACTACTTGACCAAAAGGGGGAAAAAGAAAGGTAACAAAATAAGGTTACAGTGGCTAAGAGATCTCAAATAGAGTTGAGAGGCTATCCTAGAGGTTTCTCTTACGTAAGCTCCAGCTAGATATTCCAAATGGCCACAGTATGCCAAGCCCTAACCAACAGCAATCTCCAAATACCTAGGTCCTTATCTGAGTCTCTATAAAAAATTTATTCACTAAATTTTATCTCCTAGAAACTTAAATCCACCAGAGTGTTCCTCTGCTAGACAAGTCCTAAAACCCAGAGGCAACAGCCTCTTTACAAACAACAATCAGATGAAGACACCTTCCCCACACTGTCGACACCCCATTTTCAATATGAACAAGTTAGGGTGGTCACTGCCTAGGTACCCCTGAAGACGGAGAAAGAGATTAAATGAGAGGAAGGGGTAGCAACAGGCAAAATAGGATTTAACAAACAAAGGATTATGAATACTGAAACCTTATATAGATCGATCTATCTATCTATCTATCTATGTTTATATTCATATATACTTAGATGCTAGGGTATTAGAATAGCCAGAAGTAAATAACTGAAATGGTGGAACTGTAACCTATAACATTCTTTGAAATTTGCTCTATAGCTATTCATTGAATTGTGCTTTTGAAAGTTTTCACCCTCCTGTATATACCCTATATTTCACGGTAAGGAAAGAACTGAAACTGTAGAATTGTAACCCATAACAATTTTTGAAATTACCTATGTAACTGCCTGTTGAGCTGTACATCAAAGTTAACACATTTCTGTATATATGTTGTATTTCACAATAATGGAAATAACTGAAATTGTGGAGCTGTAACCCATAACATTCTTTGAAACATGCTCTCTAACTACTTGTTAAATCCTACTTTGAAAGTCATTACTGTTATGTATATATGTTAAAGTTCACAATAAAAATGCATTTAAAAAGGGGACATCAAGACCAACCTTACAGAAATAAAAAGGATTACAAGAGAATATCATGAGCAACCGTAAGCCAACAAACCAAATACTAGATGAAATAGACAAATTGCTAGAAAGACACTACCTAATTTGGTTTGCTAAAGCTGATGAAATACAATATACCAGAAAAGGACTGGCTTCTTTTAACTTATAACTATTGTTATAAGTTACAATTCTGAGGCCATGAAAAATGTCCAAATTACAGCCTCAAAAAGACGATACCTTTTCTGAAGAAAGGCTGCAGGTATCCAGGGCTCCTCTGTCACATGGGAAGGCATATAGCGACATCTGCTGGTCCTTCTCTCCTGGGTTCTGGTTTCAATGGCTTGCTCTCTCTCAGCTCCGGTGGGTCCTTCTTGCTTTTCTGAACATTTCTCTCCTCTAAGCTCTCTCCAAATATGTCTGTTTCACAAAGGACTCCAAGTAAAGGATTAAGACCCACCTTGAAGGGCTGATTCACATCTCAATAGAAACAACCTAATCAAAAGGTCCCACCCACAATAGGTCTGCACCCACAGGGGTGGATTAAAAGAACATGGCCTTTTCTAGGGTATATAACGGCTTCAAATTCCATACTACCCAACTTATTCTATGATGTTAGTATTACCTTGACATTAAAACCAGGAAAGATATCACAAGAAAAGAAAACTTCAAACCAATATCCCTTATGAATAAGGATGCAAAAATCCTGAACAAAATACTAGCAAAATGAACCCAGTGACATATAAAAAAAGATTACATACCATCCTAGGTGGGATTTTTCCAGAAATGCAAGGTTGGCTCATCATTTGAAAATCAATCAATGCAATAAACCATATTAATAGAAAAAAGGACAAAAACCACATGATAATCTGAATAGATACCAAAAAAAAAAAAAAAAAAAAAAGCACTGACAAAATCCAACACTCTCTAATGATAAAAAAAAAAAAAAACACTCAACAAATTGGTAATAGAAGGGAATTTCCTCAATGAGACAAAAAGCATCTATGACAAGCCTACAGCTAACATCATACAAAATGCTTTCTTCTGAAGATAAAGAACAGGACAAGGATGTCTCCTCTTACCATTTCTATTCAACATTGTATTATAGGTTCTAGTCTGGGCAACTGGGCAAGAAAAGGAAGTAAAGGGCATCCAGATTTGAAATAAAAGAGGAAAGCTTTCTTCATTTGCAGATGACATGATCTTATATAAAGAAAATCCTAAAGAATCCACTAAAAACTGTTAACACTAACAAGTTCAGCAAGCTTGAAGGATACAATATACACTAGCAATAAACAATCTGAAATGAGATTACGAAAACAATTCCATTTACAATAGCATCAAAAAAATAAAATATTTATAAATAAATTTAACAAAAAGTACAAGACCTTGTATACTGAAAACTACAAAACATAATAGAAGAAAATGAAAGAAGACATAAATAAACAGAAAGGTATCCCATTATCATGAATCAAAAGACTTAAAGTTGCTAAGATGGTAATACTCCCCAAATTGATCTATAGATTTAATGCAATCCCTATCAAAATCTCAGCTCACTTTTTTTTTTGCAGAAATTGACAAGTTGAGGCTGAAATTTATAGGGAATTTATAGGGTAGTCAAAACAATCTTGAAAAAGAAGTAGTAAGCAGGAGGAATTACTGTCCCCAGTTTCAAAACTTAGTAAAAGCAATGGTAACCAAGCCAGTGTGGAACTGATACAAGGACAGATACATAGCTTGAGGGAACAGAATTAAGAGTCCAGAAATAAACCCTCACATTTATGGTCAATTGATTTGCAACAAGGACAAGACAATTAAATAGGGAAAAGACAGTGTTTTCAGTAAATGTTGCTGGAACAACTAGATAAACAACTAGCTAAAACTATAATACTCTTAGACAAAAACATAGGAGTAAATCTGTGTGACCTTGCATTGGGCAATGATACTACATCTAATGAGAAGTAAGTTGGAATTCATCAAAGTCATAAACTTCCGTGTTTCAAATACACAAGCAAGAAAGTGAAAACACAAACAAAACATCTGCAAGTCATATATTTAATAAGGGAGTAACATCCAGCATATGTAAGGAACTCTTAGGACTGAATAACAAAAGACAAATAGTCTCATTAAAAATGGGTATAAGACTGGAACAGACATTTCTCCAAAGACAGACTAATCACTAATAAACACATGAAAAGATGCTCAACATCATTAGTTATTAGGAAAAAACAAATCAGAACCACTTCACACTCACTAGAATGCGTATAATCAGAGTCAGGTAATAACAAGTATTGGTAAAGATATGGAGAAAATGGAACTCTCACACTTTGCTAATCAGAATGTAAAATGATGCAGCCACTTTGAAAAATAATTTGGCAGTTCCTTAAAACATATACTTACCATATGGCCCAGCAATCCCTCCTAGTACCTACTCAAGAGAATTAAAATATGAATGAAAAATGAAGCAAAAGTATATGTCCATGCAACTTGTATATGAATGTTCAGAGTAGCATTACTTAAATAGACAAAAAGTAGAAACAATTTAAATGTTCATCAAATCATGAATGGGTAAATAAAATGTGCTATATCCATATAATGGAATATTATTCAACAATAAGAAGAAATAAGCACTAAACGTACTACAACATGAATGAACCTTGAAAATGTTAAGCTAAGTGAAAGAAAGCAGTAAAAAAAAAAAACCACATGTCTTATATGATTTTATGAAATTTCCAGAATACGAAAATCTACAGAGATTGTTGGTTGTCACTGGCTAGGGGTTGAAGACAAATGAGGATTCACTGCTAATGAGTACCAGGTTTCTGTGAGGGATGATGAACATGCTGGTGGTTGTACAACTCTGTAAATATGCTAAAAATCATTTAATTACACACTTTCAGTGGGTGCAATAAAAGTTATCCAAATTATATCTCAATAAGCTATTTTAAAATAGTAGCCAAAGTCAAAAGAAATATTATGTACATAGGAGCAAAGAATGTTATCAGACTTCACATTAAAACAGTGGAATGACATTTAAATTATGGAAGGTAAAAACCTGTCAATGTAGAATTCTACATACGGTGAAATCTCTTTCAAAAATAAAGACAAGATAAAAATATTTTTAAATGGACAAAAGATTTGAGCAAAAATTTCTCCAAAAAAGACATACAAATAGCTCATAAACATATGAAAAGGTGCTCATAAAAAAACAAAAGCTAAGGTTTACTACAAGAAATATCAAAGAAAGTTCTTCTGGTACAAGGGAAATGATACCACATGGAAACTTGGATAAGAGTAAAAAGTGATAGAAGTAGTAAGTATTTATGTAAATGTGTCATGTTTCTAATATTTTAATTTCTTTAAAAATAATTGATGGTATGAAGCAAACATAACAACAATACATTGTGGTGTTTATAACATAAGTAAACACCAATAACAACAATAGAAAAGGGCTGGAGGGGCAAAATGGAAATATACTGCTTTGTAGGTCTTATATGTGAAGTGTTTAACATTATTAACTTTAATAAGTTTAGCATACATATTGTAAAACCTAGAACAATCACCCAAAAGATGAAAGGAAGAATTATACTAATAAGCCAGTAGTGAAGACGAAACAGAATATTAAAAACAATTAATTCAAAAGAAGGCAGAAAAAGAAAGAAAAAGAGCAACAGACACATAGGACAAATAGAAAATAAATAGCAAGAAGGTAGATTTAAATCCAACCATATCAATAATTACCTTAAATGTTAATGTTCCAAGCACTCATATTAAAAGACAGAGATTGTCTAACAGTATAAACAAGCAAGACTCAACTATATGTTGCCTAAAAGAAACTCACTGTAACCATAAAGATATATCAGATCAAAGTAAAAAAATGGGAAAGGATATAGCATTTGAATACTAATAAGAAAACTGGGATGACTACATTAATATTGGACAAAGTAAACTTCAGAATGTTACTATGAATAAAGAAGAACATTTCATAACTACAAAAGGCCAATTCAACAAGACATAACCACCCTAAATATCTATGCATCACTAACTGAGCTCCAATTTACTTGAAGCAAAACCAAAAGGAACTGAAATGTGAAATGGAAAAATCCAGAGTTATATCTGAAAGTTTCAATTCTCCTATTCTAATAATTGACAAAACAAATAGAAAATCAGACAAAACAAATAGAAAATTAGTAATAATAAGGAATACTTGAACAACATTGTAATAGTTTGTAAAATATGCCTCAAAATTCTTTGACATTTCTCCCTTCAAGAGATGGCACATTTCTTTTCTCTTGGATGTGGACTGGGCTTAGTGACTTATTTCTAATGAATAGGTTAAAAGCAAAAAAGAATAGTGTATGACTCCTGAGACTAGGCCATCAAAAGGCACAGAGACACCAATCTTGGTTGCTGTGTCTCAGATCGTCCACTCTGGGGGTGGCCAAGTACCATGTTGTGGCAGCACTACAGAGGACGACACACATGCCCAGGAACTGAGATCACCTGGCCACAATCACGGGAGTGACCCATCTTGAAAGCAGATCCCCCTCAGCCCCAGTGCAGCCTTCAGAAGTCTGCCAGCACTTTGACTACAACCTCATGACAGACCCTGAGTCAAAACCACCTAGCCAAGCTCCCAGATTAGTGAACCTCAGAAAATCTGTAAAATATTAAATGTTTGTTGTTTTAAGCTGCTAAGTTTTGAAGTAATTATACACCAACAGAAAATAAATATGGATTTTGACATCTGGAGGTGTGCTACTATAAAATGTGGGAGTAACCTTGAAACCAGACATTGGGTGGAAGTAAAAGGATAAATAAAGATCAGCATACAAAAATTAAACTTAAAAATCAGGAGTGGTTATATTGATGTTAGAAGAAGTCTGAGAAGGAAATTTATGGTACTAAGTGCATACATTATATAAGTGGAAACATCTCAGATCATTAATCTAAGCTCCCACCTCAAGAAACTAGAAAAAGCAAATAAGCCCAAGGCAAGCAGAAGGTAGAAAGTAACAGATATTGGAATACAAATAAATGAAATTCAAAACAAAAATAGGAAAATTAATGAAACAAAAATACTAGGTTTTCAAAAATGAAATTGATAACCTATTAGCTGAGAGAACACATAAATTACTAATATCAGCAATGAAACAGGAGATATCACAACAAATACTGCAGCCATTAAAATAAGGGAAAACTATGAACACTTTTACATGCATAAATTTGACACTTAGAAGAAACAGACCAATTCTTTAAAAACCACAAACTACCAAAATTCAGCCAAGAAGAAACAGATAAACTGAATAGTCCTATAATCATTAAAGAAATTAATTTTGAAATTAAAGTCTCCAGAAAAGAAAATCTCCAGGTCCCTATGGTTTCACTGGAGAAGTCTGCCAAACATTTAAAGAAAAATTAACAATTCTGCATGACCTCTTCCAGAAAAGAGGAGAGAATTGACTCAACTCATTTTATGAGACTAATACTACCTTGATGCCAAATCCAAAGACACCACAAAACAACTATAAATCTACGTCTCTAGGGAAGAGAGACAAACAAAATCAAAGCACACAAAAATTTTTGGCAGAATTGTAAATGCAAACAAAATCTTAGTGAATTGAATCCAGCAGTATATAAAAAGAATAATACACCACGACCAAGTGGGATTTATTACAAATATGCAAAGCTGGGTCAGTATTTAAAATACAATCCATTTAATCCACCATACCAACAGGATGAAGAAGAAAAAAAATCATAGATCATATTAATTGATGCATAAAAAACATTTGATATAATTCAGCAGCCATTTGTGATTTAAAAAACAAAAACTTTCAGAAAACTAGGAATAGAGGGAAAATGCCACAATCTCATAAAGAACATCTACAAATACCCACAGCTAACATCAAACTTAATGGTGAAAGACTGAATACTTTTCCTTAAAGGCAAGGATACCTGTTAACCACTCTTATTCAACATAGAATTGGAAGTACTAGCCAGGGTATTAAGGCAAGAAAAAGAAATAAAAGGCATAAAGTTTGGAAAGAAAGAAATAAGCCTGTCTCTACTTACAGATGACATAGTTGTCTATGTAGAAAATCCCAGTTTATCTGTAAGAAAACTTCTAGAATAAATACATGGAACAAGGTTGCAGGTCAACGCACAAAAATATGCTATATGCTGATAAAGAACAAGTGGCAACTAAAATTAAAAATACACTACAGTTCTGCCAAAAAATGAAAGGAAAAAAAAAACCTTAGTTATTCTTCCAGTTTGCTAGAGCTGCCATTATGCAAAATTCCAGAAATGGATTGACTTTTATAAAGGGGATTTATTAGGTTTCAAA
The DNA here is from genome assembly GCF_015220235.1 of Choloepus didactylus. NCBI lineage: Eukaryota > Metazoa > Chordata > Mammalia > Pilosa > Megalonychidae > Choloepus > Choloepus didactylus. Next base: position 73,579,741 of record NC_051323.1, on the reverse strand, counting down.
TTTACAGTTCTAAGGCCATAAAAGTGTCCAGACTAAGGCATCAACAAGAGGATACCTTCACTGAAGAATGGCTGATGGTGTCCCGAACACATCATCTGTCAGCTGGGAAAGCACGTGGCTGGCGTCTGCTGGTCCTTTGCTCCTGAGTTGTGCTTCAAAATGACTTTCTCCAAAATGTCTCTGGGATTCTGTCTTCACTCCTCTCTCTCAGCTCCTGTGCATCCTTGCTTCTTTCTCCCAGGGTGTTTCTCTCTAAGCATCTGGGGATCTATTCTTAGCTTCTCTAGGGCAAACTCTGGGCTTCATCTCTTAGCTTAGCCTCTCCAATCATCCTTCCGTCTGCATCTCCAAGTGTCTCCAAGTGTCAGCATCAGTGTCTGTGTTGGCTCTTGAGATCTTTTAAGTACTACAGTGAACTAATCAAGGCCCACTCAGAATGAATGGGGTCCAAACCTCCATGGAATTAACTCAATGAAAGGTGTCACCCACAGATGGGCAAATCACATCTCCATGGAAACACTCAATCAAAATGCTCCACCCAACAAGATTGCATTAAAAGATCATAGCTCGGAGGCGGGGCAAGATGGCAGACTGGTGAGCTGTATGTTTTAGTTACTCCTCCAGGAAAGTAGGTAGAAAGCCAGGAACTGCGTGGACTGGACACCACAGAGCAATCTGACTTTGGGCATACTTCATACAACACTCATGAAAACGTGGAACTGCTGAGATCAGTGAAATCTGTAAGTTTTTGCAGCCAGGGGACCCGCGCCCCTCCCTGCCAGGCTCAGTCCCGGGGGAGGAGGGGCTGTCAGCTCCGGGAAGGAGAAGGGAGAACTGCAGTGGCAGCCCTTATCGGAAACTCATTCTACTGATTCAAACTCCAACCATAGATAGACTGAGACCAGACACCAGAGAATCTGAGAGCAGCCAGCCCAGCAGAGAGGAGACAGGCATAGAAAAAAAACAACACGAAAAACTCCAAAATAAAAGCGGAGGATTTTTGGAGTTCTGGTGAACATAGAAAGGGGAAGGGCCCTGAGGCGCATATGCAAATCCCGAAGAAAAGCTGATCTCTCTGCCCTGTGGACCTTTCCTTAATGGCCCTGGTTGCTTTGTCTCTTAGCATTTCAATAACCCATTAGATATCTGAGGAGGGCCAGTTTTTTTTTGTTTTGTTTTGTTTTGTTTTGTTTTGTTTTGTTTTTAATCCTTTTTTCTTTTTCTAAAACAATTACTCTAAGAAGCCCAATACAGAAAGCTTCAAAGACTTGCTATTTGGGCAGGTCAAGTCAACAGCAGAACTAGGAGAGCTCTGAGACAAAACGCAATAATCCAGTGGCTGAGAAAATTCACTACACACCACTACTTCCCAAGAAAAGGGGGGTGTCCGCTCACAGCCATCACCCTGGTGGACAGGAAACACTCCTGCCCATCGCCAGCCCCATAGCCCAGAACTGCCCCAGACAACCCAGTGTGACGGAAGTGCTTCAAATAACAGGCACACACCACAAAACTGGGCGTGGACATTAGCCTTCCCTGCAACCTCAGCTGATTGTCCCAGAGTTGGGAAGGTAGAGCAGTGTGAATTAACAAAGCCCCATTCAGCCATCATTTCAGCAGACTGGGAGCCTCCCTACACAGCCCAGCAGCCCAGAACTGCCCTGGGGAGACGGCACTCACCTGTGACATAGCACAGTCATCCCTCAACAGAGGACCCGGGGTGCACGGCCTGGAAGAGGGGCCCATTTGCAAGTCTCAGGAGCCATACGCCAATACCAAGGACTTGTGGGTCAGTGGCAGAGACAAACTGTGGCAGGAGTGAACTGAAGGATTAGACTATTGCAGCAGCTTTAAAACTCTAGGATCACCAGGGAGATTTGATTGTTAGAGCCACCCCCCCCTCCCTGACTGCCCAGAAACACGCCCCATATACAGGGCAGGCAACACCAACTACACACGCAAGCTTGGTACACCAGTTGGACCCCACAAGACTCACTCCCCCACTCACCAAAAAAGCAAAGCAGGGGAGAACTGGCTTGTGGAGAACAGGTGGCTCGTGGACGCCACCTGCTGGTTAGTTAGAGAAAGTGTACTCCACGAAGCTGTAGACCTGATAAATTAGAGATAAGGACTTCAATTGGTCTACAAATCCTAAAAGAACCCTATCAAGTTCAGCAAATGCCACGAGGCCAAAAACAACAGAAAATTATAAAGCATATGAAAAAACCAGATGATATGGATAACCCAAGCCCAAGCACCCAAATCAAAATATCAGAAGAGACACAGCACCTAGAGCAGCTACTCAAAGAACTAAAGATGAACAATGAGACCATAGTACGGGAGATAAAGGAAATCAAGAAGACCCTAGAAGAGCATAAAGAAGACATTGCAAGACTAAATAAAAAAATGGATGATCTTATGGAAATTAAAAAAACTGTTGACCAAATTAAAAAGATTCTGGACACTCATAGTACAAGACTAGAGGAAGTTGAACAACGAATCAGTGACCTCGAAGATGACAGAATGGAAAATGAAAGCATAAAAGGAAGAATGGGGAAAAAAATTGAAAAAATCGAAATGGACCTCAGGGATATGATAGATAATATGAAACGTCCAAATATAAGACTCATTGGTGTCCCAGAAGGGGAAGAAAAGGGTAAAGGTCTAGGAAGAGTATTCAAAGAAATTGTTGGGGAAAACTTCCCAAATCTTCTAAACAACATAAATACACAAATCATAAATGCTCAGCGAACTCCAAATAGAATAAATCCAAATAAACCCACTCCGAGACATATACTGATCACACTATCAAACACAGAAGAGAAGGAGCAAGTTCTGAAAGCAGCAAGAGAAAAGCAATTCACCACATACAAAGGAAACAGCATAAGACTAAGTAGTGACTACTCAGCAGCCACCATGGAGGCAAGAAGGCAGTGGCACGATATATTTAAAATTCTGAGTGAGAAAAATTTCCAGCCAAGAATACTTTATCCAGCAAACCTCTCCTTCAAATTTGAGGGGGAGCTTAAATTTTTCACAGACAAACAAATGCTGAGAGAATTTGCTAACAAGAGACCTGCCCTACTGGAGATACTAAAGGGAGCCCTACAGACAGAGAAACAAAGAAAGGACAGAGAGACTTGGAGAAAGGTTCAGTACTAAAGAGATTCGGTATGGGTACAATAAAGGATATTAATAGACAGAGGGGAAAAATAAGACAAACATAAACCAAAGGATAAGATGGCTGATTCAAGAAATGCCTTCACGGTTATAATGTTGAATGTGAATGGATTAAACTCCGCAATTAAAAGATATAGATTCGCAGAATGGATCAAAAAAAATGAACCATCAATATGTTGCATACAAGAGACTCATCTTAGACACAGGGACACTAAGAAACTGAAAGTGAAAGGATGGAAAAAAATATTTCATGCAAGCTACAGCCAAAAGAAAGCAGGTGTAGCAATATTAATCTCAGATAAAATAGACTTCAAATGCAGGGATGTTTTGAGAGACAAAGAAGGCCACTACGTACTAATAAAAGGGGCAATTCAGCAAGAAGAAATAACAATCATAAATGTCTATGCACCCAACCAAGGTGCCACAAAATACATGAGAGAAACACTGGCAAAACTAAAGGAAGCAATTGATGTTTCCACAATAATTGTGGGAGACTTCAACACATCACTCTCTCCTATAGATAGATCAACCAGACAGAAGACCAATAAGGAAATTGAAAACCTAAACAATCTGATAAATGAATTAGATTTAACAGACATATACAGGACATTACATCCCAAATCACCAGGATACACATACTTTTCTAGTGCTCATGGAACTTTCTCCAGAATAGATCATATGCTGGGACATAAAACAAGCCTCAATAAATTTAAAAAGATTGAAATTATTCAAAGCACATTCTCTGACCACAATGGAATACAATTACAAGTCAATAACCATCAGAGACTTAGAAAATTCACAAATACCTGGAGGTTAAACAACACACTCCTAAACAATCAGTGGGTTAAAGAAGAAATAGCAAGAGAAATTGCTAAATATATAGAGACGAATGAAAATGAGAACACAACATACCAAAACCTATGAGATGCAGCGAAAGCAGTGCTAAGGGGGAAATTTATAGCACTAAACGCATATATTAAAAAGGAAGAAAGAGCCAAAATCAAAGAACTAATGGATCAACTGAAGAAGCTAGAAAATGAACAGCAAATCAATCCTAAACCAAGTACAAGAAGAGAAATAACAAGGATTAAAGCAGAAATAAATGACATAGAGAACAAAAAAACAATAGAGATGATAAATATCACCAAAAGTTGGTTCTTTGAGAAGATCAACAAGATTGACAAGCCCCTAGCTAGACTGACAAAATCAAAAAGAGAGAAGACCCATATAAACAAAATAATGAATGAAAAAGGTGACATAACTGCAGATCCTGAAGAAATTAAAAAAATTATAAGAGGATACTATGAACAACTGTATGGCAACAAACTGGATAATGTAGAGGAAATGGACAATTTCCTGGAAACATATGAACAACCTAGACTGACCAGAGAAGAAATAGAAGACCTCAACCAACCCATCACAAGCAAAGAGATCCAATCAGTCATCAAAAATCTTCCCACAAATAAATGCCCAGGGCCAGATGGCTTCACAGGGGAATTCTACCAAACTTTCCAGAAAGAACTGACACCAATCTTACTCAAACTCTTTCAAAACATTGAAGAAAATGGAACACTACCTAACTCATTTTATGAAGCTAACATCAATCTAATACCAAAACTGGGCAAAGATGTTACAAAAAAGGAAAACTACCGGCCAATCTCCCTAATGAATATAGATGCAAAAATCCTCAACAAAATACTTGCAAATCGAATCCAAAGACACATTAAAAAAATCATACACCATGACCAAGTGGGGTTTATTCCAGGCATGCAAGGATGGTTCAACATAAGAAAATCAATCAATGTATTACAACACATTAAGAAGTCAAAAGGGAAAAATCAATTGATCATCTCAATAGATGCTGAAAAAGCATTTGACAAAATCCAACATCCCTTTTTGATAAAAACACTTCAAAAGGTAGGAATTGAAGGAAACTTCCTCAACATGATAAAGAGCATATATGAAAAACCCACAGCCAGCATAGTACTCAATGGAGAGAGACTGAAAGCCTTCCCTCTAAGATCAGGAACATGACAAGGATGCCCACTATCACCACTGTTATTCAACATTGTGCTGGAAGTGCTAGCCAGGGCAATCCGGCAAGACAAAGAAATAAAAGGCATCCAAATTGGAAAAGAAGAAGTAAAACTGTCATTGTTTGCAGATGATATGATCTTATATCTAGAAAACCCTGAGAAATCGATGAAACAGCTACTAGAGCTAATAAACAAATTTAGCAAAGTAGCGGGATACAAGGTTAATGCACATAAGTCAGTAATGTTTCTATATGCTAGAAATGAACAAACTGAAGAGACACTCAAGAAAAAGATACCATTTTCAATAGCAACTAAAAAAATCAATACCTAGGAATCAACTTAACCAAAGATGTAAAAGACCTATATAAAGAAAACTACAGAACTCTACTAAAAGAAATAGAAGGGGACCTTAAAAGATGTAAAAATATTCCATGTCCATGGATAGGAAGGCTAAATGTCATTAAGATGTCAATTCTACCCAAACTCATCTACAGATTCAATGCAATCCCAATCAAAATTCCAACAACCTACTTTGCAGACTTGGAAAAGCTAGTTATCAAATTTATTTGGGAAGGGAAGATGCCTCGAATTGCTAAAGACACTCTAAAAAAGAAAAACGAAGTGGGAGGACTTACACTCCCTGACTTTGAAGCTTATTATAAAGCCACAGTTGCCAAAACAGCATGGTACTGGCACAAAGATAGACATATAGATCAATGGAATCGAATTGAGAATTCGGAGATAGACCCTCAGATCTATGGCCGACTGATCTTTGATAAGGCCCCCAAAGTCACTGAACTGAGTCATAATGGTCTTTTCAACAAATGGGGCTGGGAGAGTTGGATATCCATATCGAAAAGAATGAATGAGGACCCCTACCTCACCCCCTACACAAAAATTAACTCAAAATGGACCAAAGATCTCAATATAAAAGAAAGTACCATAAAACTCCTAGAAGATAATGTAGGAAAACATCTTCAAGACCTTGTATTAGGCAGCTACTTCCTAGACTTTACATCCAAAGCACAAGCAACAAAAGAGAAAATAGATAAATGGGAACTCCTCAAGCTTAGAAGTTTCTGCACCTCAAAGGAATTTCTCAAAAAGGTAAAGAGGCAGCCAACTCAATGGGAAAAAATTTTTGGAAACCATGTATCTGACAAAAGACTGATATCTTGCATATATAAAGAAATCCTACAACTCAATGACAATAGTACAGTCGGCCCAATTATAAAATGGGCAAAAGATATGAAAAGACAGTTCTCTGAAGAGGAAATACAAATGGCCAAGAAACACATGAAAAAATGTTCAGCTTCACTAGCTATTAGAGAGATGCAAATTAAGACCACAATGAGATACCATCTAACACCGGTCAGAATGGCTGCCATTAAACAAACAGGAAACTACAAATGCTGGAGGGGATGTGGAGAAATTGGAACTCTTATTCACTGTTGGTGGGACTGTATAATGGTTCAGCCACTCTGGAAGTCAGTCTGGCAGTTCCTTAGAACACTAGATATAGAGTTACCATTCGATCCAGCAATTGCACTTCTCGGTATATACCTGGAAGATCGGAAAGCAGTGACACGAACAGATATCTGCACGCCAATGTTCATAGCAGCATTATTCACAATTGCCAAAAGATGGAAACAACCCAAATGTCCTTCAACAGATGAGTGGATAAATAAAATGTGGTATATACACACGATGGAATACTACGCGGCAGTAAGAAGGAACGATCTCGTGAAACATAAGACAACATGGATGAACCTTGAAGACATAATGCTAAGCGAAATAAGCCAGGCACAAAAAGAGAAATATTATATGCTACCACTAATGTGAACTTTGAAAAATGTAAAACAAATGGCTTATAATGTAGAATGTAGGGGAACTAGCAATAGAGAGCAATTAAGGAAGGGGGAACAATAATCCAAGAAGAACAGATAAGCTATTTAACATTCTGGGGATGCCCAGGAATGACTATGGTCTGTTAATTTCTGATGGATATAGTAGGAGCAAGTTCACAGAAATGTTGCTATATTAGGTAACTGTCTTGGGGTAAAGTAGGAACATGTTGGAAGTTAAGCAGTTATCTTAGGTTAGTTGTCTTTTTCTTACTCCCTTGTTATGGTCTCTTTAAAATGTTCTTTTATTGTATGTTTGTTTTCTTTTTAACTTTTTTTTCATACAGTTGATTTAAAAAAGAAGGGAAAGTTAAAAAAAAAAAAAAAAAAAAAAAACAAGGAAAAAAAAAGATGCAGTGCCCCCTTGAGGAGCCTGTGGAGAGTGCAGGGGTATTCGCCTACCCCACCTCCATGGTTGCTAACATGACCACAGACAAAGGGGACTGGTGGTTTGATGGGTTGAGCCCTCTACCACAGGTTTTACCCTTGGGAAGACGGTTGCTGCAAAGGAGAGGCTAGGCCTCCCTATGGTTGTGCCTAAGAGCCTCCTCCCGAATGCCTCTTTGTTGCTCAGATGTGGCCCTGTCTCTCTAGCTAAGCCAACTTGAAAGGTGAAATCACTGCCCTCTCCCCTACGTGGGATCAGACACCCAGGGGAGTGAATCTCCCTGGCAACGTGGAATATGACTCCTGGGGAGGAATGTAGACCTGGCATCGTGGGACGGAGAACATCTTCTTGACCAAAAGGGGGATGTGAAAGGAAATGAAATAAGCTTCAGTGGCAGAGAGAATCCAAAAGGAGCCGAGAGGTCACTCTGGTGGGCACTCTTACGCACACTTTAGACAACCCTTTTTAGGTTCTAAAGTATTGGGGTAGCTGGTGGTGGATACCTGAAACTATCAAACTACAACCCAGAACCCATGAATCTCGAAGACAGTTGTATAAAAATGTAGCTTATGAGGGGTGACAAGGGGATTGGGAAAGCCAGAAGGACCACACTCCACTTTGTCTAGTTTATGGATGGATGAGTAGAAAAATAGGGGAAGGAAACAAACAGACAAAGGTACCCAGTGTTCTTTTTTACTTCAATTCCTCTTTTTCACTCTAATTATTATTCTTGTTATTCTTGTGTGTGTGCTAATGAAGGTGTCAGGGATTGATTTGGGTGATGAATGTACAACTATGTAATGGTACTGTGAACAATCGAAAGTACGATTTGTTTTGTATGACTGCGTGGTATATGAATATATCTCAATAAAATGAAGATTAAAAAAAAAAAAAAAAAAAGACATAATGCTGAGCAAAATAAGCCAGGCACAAAAAGAGAGATATTGTATGTTACCACTAATGTGAATTCTGTGAAAAATGTACAATGTTTTATACTGTAGAATGTAGGGGACCTAGAGATACCAATTAGTGGAGGGGGAATGATAATCTAATAAGAACAGATAAACTATGGAGGGTAATCTCAATGTTATGGGAATGCTCAGGAATGATTATGGTTTGTAAACTTTGTTGGATATAGTAAGATCATGTTGGAAGCAATAGAGTTATTTTAGGTTTTTTTTTTTTTCTCTTATTCCTTTGTTTTCTTAGGGGTTGTTAATTTTCTTGGGGTATGGTAGGAACATGTTGGAAGCAATGTAGTTATTTTAGATTATTTGTTTTTCTTACTCCTCTGTTTGGACATGGTTTATTAATTTTCTTGGGGTATGGTAGGAACATATTGGAAGCAAAGTAGTTATTTTAGGTTATTTGTTTTCCTTAATCCATTGCTTTGTTTGAAATGTTGTGGGGTTTTTTTGGTTGTTGTTTGCCTGTTTGTTTTTAATTTTTTGATAAACAAAGTTAAAAAATTGAAAAAAATCAGTAGAAAAATGGGAGTAAAAACTAAATGACAAATAGGGTGGGATGGGGGGATGGTTTGGGTATTCTCTTTTCACTTTTATTTTTTATTCTTATTCTTATTCTTTCTGATGTAAGGAAAATGGTCAGAAATAGATTGTGGTGATGAACGCATAACTATATGATCATACTGTGAACAGTTGATTGTATACCATGGATGACTGTATGCTTTGTGAATATATTTCAATAAAACTGAATTAAAAAAAAAAAAATCATAGCTCTTCTAGGGTCCATAACAGTTTCAAACCAGCATAAGTATAAATCTTAACAAAACATGTATAGGATCTGTATGCTTAAAATTACAAACTTTGGCTGAAAGGAATTTAAAATAGCCAAATAAGTGAAGATATAAACCATGTTTATGAATTGAAAGACTCATAGCAAACATGTCCATTCTGAGCAAATATATTTATAGGTTTAATGAATTCTTATCAAAATCTCAACCAAGGATTTGTTGTAGACATACACAAGCTCATTCTAAAATTGCTATGGGAAGAGGAAATCTCTAGAATATTCAAAACAATTTTGATAAAGAATAAAGTGGGATGAATCACTTTCCTCAATGTTTAGACTTAACTATACATCTGTGCTGATCAAGCTGTGTGGTATTAGTAGACTGATCAACACATACAATGGAGTGGAACAAAGAACCCAGAAACAGACCCACACGTTTATGCTCAACTAATTTTGGACAAAGGTGCAAAAGCCTTTTCAACAAATGGTGCTAGGGAAACTGAATATCCACGTGCAAATAAGCACATAAAATGCATTCACTATCACTAGCCATTATGCAAATTAAAACCACAATAAGATATCAATACGCAAATATTAGAATGACTAAAACTAGAAAATAGTGATAACATCATACGCTGGTGAGAATGTGGAGAAACTGGATTACTCAAACATTAGGTAGGCATGTAAACTGGTATAGATTCTGGAAAATAGTTCAGCAGTTTCTTTTAAAACTAAAAATGGACTTACCATAGGATCCAGCAAGTACACTCTTGGCCATTTATCCCAGAGAAATGAAAACTTATTTTCACGTAGAAATATGATAAAGATGCAGAAAAGAGCAGTTGCCAATGGGGAGAGGTTGTGAGTGCCTATAATGGTGTAGCATGAGGGAACTTGGGGGCAATAAAATAGTTCTGTGTCTTGATTTTGGTGTTAGTTACACAAAAAAATACAGGTGATAAAATTGCCTGTAACAGCACATACACAAAGACACACACAAGTGAATTGGTTTTGGTACTGTACTATAGTTATGCAAGATGTCATCATTGGGGAAGGTTGAGTGATGGCTGCACACAACCTCCCTGTACCTTTATTTTCAACTTCCTATGAAACCAAAATTATTTAAAATACTAACAAAACGATGTTTCCGTCTTCAGAAACAAGTAAAAAAAGAGAGGAAATTATACTTAAAACAAGTAGAAGAAGGTCAGGAATCTGTGAAAAGAAACAAAAAATTAAGAGGAAAAAAACAAATGCCAAAATTTCATTCTTTCAAAGCAAAATTAGCAAACTTTTAGTATGAATGATCAAGGAAAATAAAAGACACAGATATTCAAGATCAGCAATTAAAAAGAAGACATCATGGCCCTCTCTCTCTAGCTAAGCCAACTTGAAAGGTGAAATCACTGCCCTACCCCCTACGTGGGAACAGACACCCAGGGGAGTGAATCTCCCTGGCAACATGGAATATGACTCCCGGGGAGGAATGTAGACCTGGCATCGTGGGACGGATAACATCTTCTTGACCAAAAGGGGGATGTGAAAGGAAATGAAATAAGCTTCAGTGGCAGAGAGATTCCAAAGGGAGCCGAGAGGTCACTCTGGTGGGCACTCTTACGCACAATTTAGACAACCCTTTTTAGGTTCTAATGAATTCAGGTAGGTGGATACCTGAAACTATCAAACTACAACCCAGAACCCATGAATCTTGAAGACAATTGTATAAAAATGTAGCTTATGAGGGGTGACAATGGGATTGGGAAAGCCATAAGGACCACACTCCACTTTGTCTAGTTTATGGATGGATGAGTAGAAAAATAGCGGAAGGAAACAAACAAACAAACAGACAAAGGCACCCAGCGTTCTTTTTTACTTCAATTGCTCTTTTTCACTTTAATTATTATTCTGGTTATTTTTGTGTATGTGCTAATGAAGGCGTCAGGGATTGATTTAGGTGATGAATGTACAACTATGTAATGGTACTGTGAACAATCAAATGTACGATTTGTTATGTATGACTGCGTGGTATGTGAATATATCTCAATAAAATGAAGATAAAAAAAAAAGACACCACTATGAGTCCTAAAATTATCAAAAGATAATAATTAAATTCTTAGTCAAAAACCTTCACCAAAAGAAAACTCCAGGCCCAGATGGCTTCACTGGAAAATTACATCAAACATTTAAGTTAGTAATAATACTAATTTTACACAAACACAAACTCAGACATGCAAATAAACAGGTACATTGACCGATACTCTGCTAAAAAGGGAGTCAAAGGTAACCGACTTGCAATGGGGGCAGAGATATGCTTTAGCAAAGACTTCCAGGAGGCTATTATAAATATCCTTTAAAAATTAAAGGGAAATATGATCTCAATTAGTGAACAGATTGGAAGTCTCACCAGAGAAAAGGAAACTGAATAGAAACGAATGGGAATTCTATATATGAAAAGTGATATGACTGAAATGAAAGATTCACTAGACAGGCTCAGCAGCAGACTGGACACAGAAGAAGAAAAAATCAGTTAACTGAACATAAAACAATTGCAATTATCTAATCCAAAAACAGAGACAAAAAAAAAAAAAGACAAAAGAACAATGAACAGAGGCTCAAAGACCTATAGGGCAATATGAAGTGGAACAACATACATAAAATTAAAGACCCAGGAAGAAAAGAAAGAAAAAAGGGAGCAGGAAAAAAAAATTGAGGAAAAAAATAGCTGAAAACTCACCAAATTGGGTAATAAACTAAGTTACAGGTCTAGGAAGGTTAACACATTCCAAGCACAAGGAACACAAAGAAAACCACACATGCACTCTGCAGAGTCAAACTGCTAAAAATCAAAGAGAAAGAGAAAATCTTGAATGAAGTCAGAGAAAAATGGACCATTATATACAGAACAAATGACATGATTAATGGCTGACCCCATCAGAAACAATGGAGGCCAGAAGACATTGGGATGAAATATTCAAAGGGCTGAAAGAAAAATCTGTAAATCAAGCATTTCCTATCCAGTGACATTATCCCCCAAAAATGAAGGGACATAGAATTACTATATCCCAATCCCAATACTAGGCCAGGAATTCCTAGGTATTCCAAGGGAAATGAACACATATATCCACACAAAAACTGTACATGAATGTTCATGGCAGCATTTACAAGTCATAAATTCCATTTATATGATCCATTGTATAATTCTATTCATATGAAATGTCAAAGAGAGGCAAATCGCTAGAGACAGAAAGTAGAGTAGCAGTGGTTGCTCAGAACTGGGAGGAGTGGAGGGAATGACTGCTAATGGGTATGGGATTTCTTTTAGGGGGAATGAAAATATTCTAAAACTAAATCATGGTGATGACAGCACAACTCCATGAAACAGTGAAATGTACACTTTAAATGGGCAAATTGTATGGTGTGTGAATTCTATCTCAATAAATATGTTTAAAACAGGAATAAATTTTAAAATGAAGGGAGAAATAAATTTTCAGAAAACTAAAAACTGAAAGAATTTGCTGCCAGCATACTTGCACTACAAGAAATGGCACAGGTAGTTCTTTAAGCTGAAGGGAAATGACACCAAATGACAAGAATGAAGGAAAGAACTAAAAATATCAGAAAGAATAAATACGTGGGTGTGATTGTTAGTCTTCTGTGCAAATTTGGCTAAGCTTTCATACCCACCGATTTAATCAAGCACTAATCCAGGTTGTTGCCTGAAGATATTTTGTAGACATAGTTAACATCTACAATCAGCTGACTTTAAGTAAAGGAGACCAAACTAGATAATGCGGGTGGGCCTCAGCCAATCAGCTGAAGGCCTTAAAAGTAAAAATTGAGATTTCAGGGAGAAGAAGAAATTTTGCCATAAGACTGCAGCATAAAATACTGCCTGCCTCCCCTCTACGTGGGATCAGACACCCAGGGTAGTGAATCTCCTTGGCAACGTGGAATATGACTCCTGGGGAGGAATGTAGACCTGGCATCGTGGGATAGAGAACATCTTCTTGACCAAAAGGGGGATGTGAAAGGAAATGAAATAAGCTTCAGTGGCAGAGAGATTCCAAAAGGAGCCGAGAGGTCACTCTGGTGGGCACTCTTACGCACAATATAGACAACCCTTTTTAGGTTCTAATGAATTCGGGTAGCTGGTGGTGGATACCTGAAACTATCAAACTACAACTCAGAACCCATGAATCTTGAAGACAATTGTATAAAAATGTGGCTTATGAGGGAGGACAGTGGGATTGGGGGGGGGGCCATAGGGATCACACTCCCGTTTGTCTAGTTTGTGGATGGATGAGTGGAAAGGTGGGGGAAGGAAACAAACAAACAAACAGACAGACAAGGGCGCCCAGTGTTCTTTTTTACTTTAGTTGCTCCTTTTCACTTTAATTATTATTCTGGTTATTTTTGTGTGTGTGGTAATGAGGGTGTCGGGGATTGATTTTGGTAATGAATGTACAACTACGTAATGGTACTGTGAACAATCAAATGTACGATTTGTTTTGTATGACTGCATGGTATGTGAATATATCTCAATAAAATGAATAATTAATACAAAAAAAAAATCCTGCCTGTATTTCCAACCTGCCTGCCCTAAAAATTCCAGACTCAAGATTACAGCATCAACTCCTCTGAGTTTCCAGACTGCTGGCCTACACTACAAATTTCAAACTCGCCAGCTCCCAGAACCACATGGACCACTTCCTTAAAATAATTCTCTTTACAAAAATATACATTGTACTTATAGATATGTATATATATAACACCCTGGAGAACCCTGACTGATACAGCGGGTAAATATTATGTACCCAGAGAAATGTTTTCTTCTCTTAATTTCTTAAAAGGAATATAGATATATGGCTGTTTAAGGCAAAAATTCCAACACTGTATTATTGGGTTTATAGTACACATAATATAATATATGGCAACAATAGCACAAAGATAAGGGAGGGGTAAATGGAACTATACTGTTAAAATGTTTCTATATTTTACCTTTGATTACTTCATTTAATATTAACTCTTAATATATTGAGACAAGCTAAACATGTAATACCAACACCAAAAATCTGAGCAACAAAAGAAACAATAAATAAATTTGATTTCATTAAATTAAAATCTTTTGTGCATTGAAGGAAATTGTCAAGAAAGTCCAAAGACAACCTACAGAATGGGATAAAATTGTTGCAAACAATATATTGGATAACAGCTTAATATCCAGAATATATATAAAAATTTACAATGCAACAACAAAAATACAAACAACCCAATTTAAAAATGGGCAAATAATTGAGTAGACATTTCTCCAGAGAAGACATACAAATGGCCAATAAGCATAGGAAAAGATGCTCAACATCATTAGGCATTAGGGAAACACAAATAAAAACCACGAGCTGTCACTTCACATCCACAAGAATGTCTATTTTTTAAAAATGGAAAATAAAAAATGTTGGAGAGGATATGAAGAAATTTGAACTCTAGTGCATTATTGGTGGGAATGTAAAATAGTGCAGCCACTGTGGAAAGTAGCATGGTGATTCCTCAACAAATTAAATATAGAATTACTATATGACTCAGCAATTCCACTCCTAGGTACATAGCCAAAGACAATGAAAACAGGGCTCAAATACAGACTTGTACACCAATAAATATAGCACCTTATTCACAATAACCAAGTGTCTACCAACAAATGAATGGCTAAAAAAAGCATGGTACATACACAAAATGGACTACTATTTGGTCATAAGAAAGAATGAAGTTATGAGACATGCTGCAACATGGAAGAACCTTGAAAACATGCTCAGTGAAATAAACAAGGCACATAAGTGCAAATATTGTATGATATCACTTATAAGACATAACTAGAAATAGCAAATTTGCAGATAGAAAGCAGATTAGAAATTATGGGAGAGGGAGAAGAAGGTAAGAAAGGGGGAAGGGGAAGAGTTTGTTTATAAATTTTTTTTTTAATTTTAAAAGAATAATACAAAGATATAGACTTTTAAAAATCTAGAAGAATTAAAATAGAAGACTAAAAAATACTTAACTTACCTAAGAGAATATAGGAAAGAGGATGCAAGGGAACAAAAAAACTAATGAGACAATAGTAAACAAATATTAAAATGGCAGAACTAAATCTGACCATATAAAAAAATTTCCAAAAAATGCAAATGAACTAAATACTTAATTCAAAAGCAGATATTATCAGCCTAGATATAAATGCAAAATCCAACCATATGCTATCTATAAATGATGTACTTTAAATACAAAGTCACAAATAGACTGCAAGTCAAAGGGTGGAAAAAGACATACCATTAAAAGAGTAAGCACAAGAAAGAGTGGCTATACTAATATTAGACAAAATAGACATCAAAACAAGGAATATTTACTAGAGACAAAGAGGGAAACTGTATAAAGATTTAAAAGATCAATACATACATCTGCAATATATAAAATTTATAAAGGTGTATGTGCCTAATAACAGAACTTAAAAATGCATGTTAAAGGGAATTGAGCAGGCTGAAAGGAAGGGACACTAAACAACTGGCTGAAACTACATGAAGAAATAAAGGGTACCACTAAAGATCACATGGTAAATATAAATAATAATACTACGGTATTTTTGATTTGTAACTCCACTATTTACTTCCTACAGGATCTAAAATACATAACTGTAATGATAAATCAGTGGTTTTGGACTCAATGTAAAATATGTAATTTTTGACAAGAACTATATAAAAGTGGGGGAATGAGGGAGTATAGGAACATAGTTTATGTGTCATATTGAAGTTAAGTTGGAATCAAAGAAAAACAAGATTGTTATAGATTTTAGATGTTAAATTTAAGCCCCACGGTAAACACAAAGAAAGTGTCAGAGAATATGACCACAGAGATGAAAAGTAGAGTAGAGTTTCCGAGAAGTGGGGGAAGGGGCAATGGGGAGTTAAGAAATGAGTGTAGGGTTTCTGTTTGGGGTGAAGGGAAACTTCTAGAAATGGATTGTGGGAAGGTGACAGCATTGCAACATTCTAAATGTGATTAATCCCACTAATGGAATGCTAGGGAGGAGGTGGAATGGGAAGATTTAGGCTGTATATATATTTCCACAATTGGAAAAAAAAAAAAAAAAGACAGTCTAAATAGATGACAATTAAATGCCAAGGATGATCCTGGATGGGATCTGAGGATGGAGGAGAGGAGGCTCAAAGGGACACAGATGGGACATAAGGAAATAAAAAAAAAAAAGGAAATACAGAATGTAAGCTTTTTATCAAGGTTGAATTTCTTGAACTTTTTAGCTGTGCTTAATGGGATTGCATTAAAGAATGTTCTTGTTCATGGGAAATGTATATGTGAATTATATTGTTTTTTCAAGGATGTGTGCAGCTTGCTTTCATATGTTCAGAAGACAGAGCAATAGATGATGGATGATAGGGAGGTAGAGAGGGAGGGAGGGAGGGAAAGAAAGAAAGAAATGGTGTGACAGGATGTTAAAGGTGGTGTATCGGGGTATCAGGGGAGGGGGGTCAGGGTATGCTGGAGTTCTATGTATGGGGTTTGTACTGTTTTTTGCAACTGTTCCTGTAAGTTTGAATTTATCTCAAAATAAAATTTCTTATTAAAAAAAAATGCATGAAGCAAAAACTGAGAGAACTAAAGGGAGACAGAGACATTACCAATCATAGTAGTTTTTAACACAGTTCTCTCAGTGATCGACAGAACAACTAGGCAAAATGTCATTAAGGGTATAAAAATTTTAAACGATACCATCAACCATCTTAACCTTAATACCTTAAAGAACATTATACCCAAGAACTGCAGAATATACTTTCTTTTCAAGTGAAGAACATTCATCATGATAGACCATATGTTAGCCATAAAACAAGTCTTAATATAGTTCAAAACACTGAAATCTCACAGAATACATTTGATGACCACAATAGAATTAAACTAAAGATCAACATTTAAAAGATAGCTAGAAAAGCTTAAATAGTTGGAAATTAAACAACATCCTTCTAAATACCCATGGGTCAAAGAAGATTCATCAGGGAAACTGGGAGATATTTTGAAATAAATGATAATTAAACATATCGAAATCTATAGGGTATAGCTAAATGTGTGCCTAGAGGGAAACTTGTAGATATAAAAGCTTATGCTAGAAGACAAAAAGATCTAAATCAGTTACCTAAACTTCTACCTTGAGAAGCTAAACTAAAGCAACACAAAACAGAGCAAATTCAAATGAAAGTAAGCAGAAGGAAGGAAATTATAAATATAACAGTGAAGATCAATCAAACAGAAAATGAACAATCAACAAAGAAAAATCATTGAAACCAAAAGCTGGTTCTTTGAAGAGATCAATAAAATTGATAAAATGTTAATCAGCCTGAACAAGAAGTTAAGAGAGTAGGCACAAATTGCCAATATTGGGAATGAATGAGGAGAAATCATTAGAGATTTTACCCATGGTATAAAAATAACAAAGGAATGGTCTGAATAATTCAGGCCATTTAATTTGACAACTTGTATCCTTTGAAAGATACAAATTACAAAAGTTACACAAGAAAAAAATAGAAAATCAACTCTGTATCTACTAAACAAATTGAATTTGTAGTTATAAACCTTCTCCCAAAGAAAATTCTAGGCTCAGAGGTGGCTTCACTAATGAATTGTATGATAACAGAATGAAATAATAGCAACAGAAAAATGGAGGAGGAGGAAACACTCTCCAACTCATTTTATAAAGGCAGTACCACCCTGTTTTCAATACCAGACAACAAAAATGCCAGACCAAAATACCTCATGAACACAGATGAAACATTTAACAAAATATAAGCAAATGAATTCCAGTAATATTTAAAAATATTACATTATGATCAAGTGGGGTTTAACCCAGGATTGAGAAGTTGGTTTAATATTCAAAAATTTATGTATTTCACCCAATTCACGAAAGAGAAATCAATATAATCATTTCAATGGATGCACACACACAAAAAATGCTTGAAAATTTCACACCATATTTATTATAAAAACTCTCACTCAGCAAATAGGAACAGAAGGGAACTTCCACAACTGAATAAAGGATATCCATAAAACCTATAACTAACATCATACTAATAATGAAGGACTGAAACCTTTGCAACTAACATTGGGAACAAGGCTAGAAGACCTGCTCTTCTCACTTCTATTCGATAATGTACTGGAAGACCTAGATAGCACAAAGGTAAGAAAAAGAATTAAATCACACAGATTTGAAAGGAAGACATAAAATTGTCTTTGTTCACAGATGACATGATTGAATGTGTAGAAAATACTAGGAAAACTACTAAAATGTCACTAAAACTAATGAATTATTTAGCAAGGTCACAGAATTTAAGGCAAATTTAAAGAATTAAATTGGCTGCTTCTGGTGAGGGTGTAGAAAGCTGCAGAAAAAATCTCTGCCACTATGACCACGAGAAAAGGCCACATAATCGACAAAATCATAACTTTCGTTTGCACCCATCAGAAAGCTAAGTTTGTAAGACACTCAGATAAATGTATTTCCAAAGAGGAATACGATCCTCCAAAGAGAGAAAACACACAAACCATTTCACCTTTCATGGAGGATGGAAGAAAGAGATGACCTCCACACAAATGGGTAATTAGAAATCACACAAATATTTTAAAAACTCTTAAGGGCCAATTGCAGGCAAGCATGCAAAGGTCAGTTTGGAATGGCCGGAGGACCCAGACTCATGGGAGTTTGCACTCACAAACTCTTTTCCATGGGCTTCCACCATGTGCTTATGAGCAAAATTGGGGACAGGCAACGAGAGGAGAGACAGTCCTACTGGGCGGCCCAGGTGTTCAGGAGGCGACTGATGGCTGCAGGTGCACACACATAAAGCTCTGCCTGCTTCCCTGGACTTTCTCTCCTACGAGGCAAAAGCCTTCAGTTACCAGTGCAGGAGGAGCAAACTCGCTCATTCCCAAGGAAAAGGTAATGATCCATTGCTCCTGGGAGAGGATAGCGGCAAACCCTGAGAAATCCTTTTTCCCAGGATGCAGAAAGATTCTTCGTTGCTGGGTGATCCCCTTTCTTAATGCTGCCATTATGCAAAATACCAGAAATGATTGGCTTTTATAAAGGAGGTTTATTTGGCTACAAATTTACAGTCTGAAGGCTGTGAACATGTCCAAATTAAGGCACCAACACGAGAATACCTTCACCGAAGGAAAGCCAATGGCATCCGCAAAACCTCTGTTAGCTGGGAAGGCACAGCTGGCATCTGCTGAGCCCAGGTTGTGTTCCAGCTCCTCTCTCAGCTCCTGTGCCTTCTTCAAAAAGTTGCTCTTGGGGCATTTTGTCCTCTCTCAGTTTCTCTGGAGCAAACACTGCGCTAATATCTCCAAAGTGTCAGCAAAAGTCTGCTTTCACTGGCCATCTCCAAAATGTTTCTCTCAGCTGTTCTCTAAAATGTCACTCTCAGCTGCTCTGAGGTCCTTCTGTTTGTGAGCTCTTTTATAGGACTCCAGTGATTAAATCAAGACCCGTGCCGAATGGGCGGGGCCACACCTCCATGGAAACAATTCAATCAATGGTATTACCCACAGTAGGGTGGATCACATCTCCATCGAAACAACCCAATCCAAAGATTCCAACCTAATCAACGCCAATGCCTCTGCCCCCACAAGACTGTATCAAAGAACATAGCATTTTGGGGGACATAATACATCCAAACTGGCACACTGGGGGAGGGGTCAAAGCAAACCCATCTGCTCCTGTGGGAGGGAAAGGAAACTATCTGGGGTCAGGATCCTACAGGGATACCAATTAGAGGGCTCTGTTACCACTGGGAAGGGTAGGAAACATCCACTCAAGACCTGTAGAGTTCACAAGGCAGAGTGTGGCTGCCAAGGGGAGGAAGGGCAGGAGAGCTGATGAAGCCCTGCCCTCGAGGCCCTAAGACAGAGCTGTACCAGGACAGCAGAGAACAGAGAACCAATTAAGGAGCAGGAGTAGTCTCCAGCAGGAAGAGGGGCAAAGCCACAGACAGAGATGCCCTCTGCGGGGCAGGCATGCAGAGACATCTTAAAGCTAATGAAGAGCAATAACAGCAAGAAAAATCCTTCCAACATCCCATTCCCCATTCTCAGCACAAAGTTACAGCAGCCTGCTGCTACAATTAACTCACTATGCCTCTTGTTGCTGAATTGTAACAAGGGGGGATGAATTCTAGTAGCAGTATTCTAAAGTTCAAGAAGATACCACCAAACAGAAGACCAACACCGGTTCCTTTTGAAACTCAAAGATAACCTAGGAACTCCAGAACAAACCGTGCTGCAAATGCCTTGCTTCTCCTTTCCACAAGATGTATACAATGGCTCAAAGAAATCAAAGAAAGGACACTGCTAAAATAATCCTGGTGGTGCTCGGGACTCAAAAGTAGAACCTTCATACAAAAAATTCTGACTTTCCTCGAAGGTTAACAATTCTCTTTCACAACACCCTTACTTAAAGAAGGAGCGGATGTTTTGTGTTAAACAGACTTTTCAAAGCTGAGAGCTTTTTCAGGAGATTGCTTTGTCATCCAAGAAAGAAGGTGTCTGGTAGGTTTCTGTACTGTGTACTTTATTGCAGTAGGCAATCTTTACTATGTTATAAACAGACTCTTATGTATTTATAGCAAGAAATTAGAATCTCATTTAAAACAGTACATTTTCTTGAATATCGCAATAAGAAAAAATCTTTCCTTTGAAGTTTAACATTGATTACCATTGAGGTTTTCCTACCTTTGGATAATATTGGTCCCTCTGTAGTTTCCACATAATATTCCTTTTAAATATTCTGTAATAATGGCACAAGTCAAGTACAGTACACTTATGATCAAGTCTGAAACTATTTTTCTACTTCCTTCCTTCCTATTTCTCTCATGCCCCTCTCCCCACATCCCGCCTCCACCTTCATCATGCCTTAAGTGCAAATGACAGGCAACACTCCGCTCCTTATCAGCTCATCTAGCAGGTGGACAGACAGAAATTAATGTTGTGATAACCTAGTACTAAGGTCACTGAGTCACCTAGCAATGATTAATTTTGCATGTAGACCAGCATATTATTTATCAAGAATACCATTTTTGCATATTAATCTCCACAATGTGTATAAAAGAACATATTTTAAATTATTTAATTATTTTTAACACCCTGTAATGACTAATATAAACTAGATGAGTAAACCTGACAGTTTTAGAAAATCAAACTAAAATGAACAGATAGCATGAATTTATAGTAAAATATCAAAGTGCTAATGATTGACAAGCGCTATATCAGGCACTATCCTACATCACTATAGTCATATTGAATCATGACCATATAAAATGAGAAATTGTCTACATCATATAAACACTATTAATGATAGGACTTGTTTTTTTATTAAAATGGCAAGAATACAAATAGCTTAGATCAGTAAAATACAGTAGTGTTAAGGCTCAATAGTAACATTAAATCAAAGCCTACAGATAACTAAGAAATTTAGGAGATTTTGGGGAAATATAAAGAAACATCACTGAACTTGTTACTCTAAATTACAGACAGCTTCCACAGGCAAAAAAGTAAATAAATAAAATGGCAATTAGGTTGATTGCAGTACTTTAATTTTTAAGAAAGCTTATTAAAAATACAGATTTTAAAATCTTACATTCTTGACAAATATATCATCACCTACCTTTCTAAAAATAGGAGTAAGCACAATTGTAGAAAATGTATGTTAATTAGTCTTTGAGTTGTACACTTCTACTTTCTGCTTACTGAAGTCAGATTATGGCACGGAATTTATGTCAGGCTGGCTCCAAAATGTAACATTGGGTCCCATGCCAGTTTTGGTAAACTGTGCCTATTTTGGCAGAACTCCAGCCAAAGAAAGCATAAATCACAAAGAAAAAAATTTAACCAACCAATTATTTGAGATACCAAGAAAGGAAAGAAAATCAGTTTTGTAAAAACACTTTTCCCTCTTTTTATAAGCTTCTTTATTTACTCCGGATAGTTAACATAACAGTGTTCAATAGTGAAGTAAGCAGATTTTACACTCACTATTACTGTATGGATAGAAAGAGCCATATGCATTTTTGTTTTTATAAGTCATCTCAGATCATTGCGATATGGCACATGAGAACAGAGATTCAGAGGCACAATGTTAATAAATACATTTAACATTGGCAAGCATTCAAAAGATAAATGCAATCATATAGCAAAAAAATTCAGTTTGTAACTTTGAGCTTCCCCAAGGATGTGAAGAATCTTTTCATGTGTCAGAAATCTCTATAGCAAAGATTCCTATAAAAGAGAAAAAATTATGCAGATCAATATTTGTTAAATCAACTATTTCTCCATGCATAAAAACGTTATTCTAGCACTGCTCAGGCAAAACAAGATTTTCCCCCCAGCTTCTCTGAAGAACTGTATTACAATGTATTTTTTTTTCACTCAGAAAAAAAAAACTAACATTTATGATCCAAGTGGCAACGTTATCTCCTGATTTTTAGCCTAATTACCCAATTTGTAGATTATAGTGATCCTTTGTTTTCCTTTTTACCTTCCACTCTTTTTGTTATTTTTTTTCACTCATAGCAAAGGGAAAGTAGTAAAGAGGAAAAAAGTATAAGTCAAATTAATTTTATTAGTTTACAAATAATAAAATCCTTGAAGATTAGAAGCTACTTGCAGATGATATATTCGCCATTACCATGGAAAAAAATGAGAAATAGTTTTTAACTTATAGGAAAATAAAGTCTTTTTTGCAAAAATTTTCACAAGTTCTGCAGTTTTTACTATTGTCATCTAAGAAAATATCCCTAACAAATATTTTTAACAATACACATTCAGAACTCATGTTTAAAAAGTCCTGTAAGTACCCTTCAAAAGGAATAGAAAATAGTTCATCAATTCACCTAAACCAACTAAAACTAAAGAACAATTCATCTGATAATTAATTCAGCAAATGATACATTCACCTAAAATGAATGCTTAGTAAATTTATAATGTTTAATTTTGAAAAGGATAGCTTTAATCACTTTTGAGAATATTTGTATTCTTTTAGGTGTTTTTTTCAATTTCGCCTACTTTTGAACACTTAAAGGGCTTTTAAAGTCAACTAACATAAATTATAACCATCATAATTTCATATTTCTATTAAGTTCTTACAAAATATAGTATATCATTTATTAATATGCAAATCCATACCCTCAAATATTATTGACTTTTTTCCTGGCTTTCCATCCTTTTGTGAACTATATGAACTTATTAACCAAATTAACATACATAAAACATTCCATCATTTTTGTATAGGCAATAAGAATGATAAAGTTATAAAAGAAAATCAGGATATTTGTTTGTTTTATGATATCTTAATTATAGTGATAGATCACAAAAACTAACTGACACACACACGTCCCTGACTTTCATTCACTTTTCTCTTCTTACAGTGAAAAACTTGGAAAAATCAGATAATTAGCAGAAAGAACAAAACATTGACTAAAGCAGATGTACCACCACAAAACAACTATTGCTCTATTTGTAGTTATCACATTCCTACTGATAATTTCCTCATTCAAAATTATACTGTACATAAATTTGTTCAAACAAAAACCTGTACATGAATATTTGCTGCAAGTTTATTCATAATTGCCAAAAACTGGATAATGGAGAAGCCTAGACTCTGGAAACTGGAAATACAGACAAAAAAAAAGCTTACTCTTTCTAGCCAAGGATCAAGAAATGAAAGGCCTAATGGGGTCTGACAATACCCTCCCTATTCTAGCTAAACACCATGATAAAATCCACTGTCCCATACCCACCCCTCATCTTCCCTCCCACCAGTGCAGACCAGGTGGAGAGCCAGGGCAGGCTGTGCTCTGCTTTCCTGCTGGGGTGGTGCCAGCAGAGGCTGAACTTCCACCTCCCACCCAGCACTAGAAGGTGGCGATCCACCTCCCCTGTTGGTGTCGTGTCAGGCGAGGCCGAGGTGGAAGCATGGACTTCTGCCCTTCTGCTGGGTGCATGGGAGAGTGGGACAAGAATTTCAGAGAAATGATTTTAAGACCTTTATATGAAGTTCCTAGATAAACCCCTATGATCCCCACATGAAAACTGACAGTTAATGCAACAAAAGATTAGAGAAATGTTACACAGTGTGGAATCTGAACCAGACCAGCATACAAACAAAGCAGATCAAGATAGCTCTAAAAACAAAGACTCTAAAAACAAAATTGTAGTTGGAACCACAGTCCCCTATGATCTGTGTGCTAAACCAAACAGGATGACTGCCTTACAAAAAAGAAGATTAAATAGGAACCAGAGTCTCACATCATAATACCCAAAATATCCAAGATATAATTTAAAAACACTCATCATACTAAAAAACTGGGAAAATAATAGCTTGAATGAGAAAATACAATAGCCAGACACCAACACTGAGATGCCTCAATGCTGGAATTATCTGATAAAGGGTTTTAAACAGCTCATAAAAAGGCTTCATCAAGCTATTATGAACATCCTTGAAATACCTAAAAAAAATAGAAGATTTCAGCAGAGAAACTGAAGATATGAAAAAGAATCAAATGGAAATTATAGCACTGAAAAGTAGAGTAGCAAAAATGAAAAAAAAAATCACTGGATAGTCTCAATAGTTAAGCTGATGACAGAGGGAATGAGTGGGTGAACTTGAAAACAGAATAGAATTTGAACACAGAACTCAACTGGAACAGAGGAAAAAAAGACTAAAAAGGTAAATAAACAGCACCTGAAGGAACTGTGGGGCAATATAAAAGAGCTAACATTCATGTCATCAGAATCCCAGAAGGTGAGAAGAAAGAATATGGTACTAAAAAATATTCAAAGAAATAATGTCTGAAACTTTCCCAAATTTGATAAAGTCACAAACCTAGAGATTCAAATTTTTAAAACTGTAAAAACAGGTATTACTCAAAAATACTACAGACAAATCAAAGTGGAATTCTCAAAAATGTTCAATTTTATGCACATAAATTTGGCAAGATAGTTAAAATAAACCAATTCCTCCGAAACCACAACTACTAAAAGTCAATCAAATTTAAAAGTTCTACAACTATTTAAAGAAATTGAATTCATAAAAAAAGAAAAAAACTTCCCCCCAAAGAAATCTCCAAACCCAGATGGCTTCACTGGAGAATTCTACCAAACATTTAAGAATTAGCACCAATTTTGCATGTCTTCCAGAAAATAAAAGAGGAGGGAACATTTCCTAATTCATATTATGGGGCTAGCATTACTCTGGTCCAAAGCCAGACAAAAATAAAACTATAGACAAATATCACCCGTAAATATACATGCAAAAATCCTTTAAAATGTGAATCAAATTAGCAATATATAAAAAGAATTACAAACCACAACTGAGTAGGGTTTATTCCAGAAATAGAAGGGTAGTTCAATATTTGAAAATCAATGTCATTCACCATATCAACAGGCCAGAAAAGAAAAATCACATGGTCATATCAAAAGATGCAGGAAAAGCATTTAACAAAATGCAATGCCTACTGATGGCTTAAAAAAAAACTCTCAGTAAAACAGGAATGAGGGGAAATTTCACAACTTGATAAAGAGTATCTACAAAAACCGAAAGCATCATGGTGAAAGACTGAATGCTGTGATCAGAAAGAAGATAAGGATTTCCCATTCTCCTCACTTCCTTTCAACGTAATACTAGAAGTCCTAGCCAGCAAATAACACAAGAAAAGGAAATGAAAGGACTTCAGATTAGAAAGGAAGAAATAAAACTCTCCTGATTTACAGATGACACAATTGGCCTAAGCAATTTATAAAAATAAAACTAAAAAACATCTTATAAATAATAAATGAATTCAGCAAGGGTGTAGAACAAACAAAAAACCAATCATATATCAATGTACTAACAATGCACATGACAAGTGGAAAACAAAATCAAAAACAAAATACCATTTGCAATAGCTCCTCCCAAATTAATATTTAGGTATAAATATAGCATAGCATTGATAGGATCTGTTTGCTGAAAATTACAAGAAGCTGATAAAATAAATCAAAGAACTAATAAAAGAGAGACATTCCAAGTTCATAGATTGGAAAATTCAACATAGAAAAGATTTCAATTCTCCCCAAATTTATATGCAGATTTAATGCAATTCCCATGAAAATTCTGGTGAGATTTTTTTGAAGATATAAGATAAACTTATTTTAAACTTTGTATGGAAAGGCAAAGGACTCAGAATAGCGAGAACAATTTTGAAAAAAGAGGAATAAAGTAGGAGGAGTCACTCTACCTGATTTTAAGACTTATCATATAGCTACAAAAATTAAGAAAATGCAGTATCGGCAGAAAGTTATATGCATAGATCATTGGAACAGAATAGAGAACCCTGAAATAGACCTATATAAATATGAGGAACTGCTTTTTGATAAAGGTGCAAAAGCAAATTCAATGGAGGAAGGATAGTCTTTTCAACAAATGGTACTGGGGCAATTGGACATCAATAAGAAAAAAAAATTAACCTTGACTGAATCCTCATACTTTAAACAATAACTTATTCAAAGTGGAATACAGACTTAAATGTAAAAAGTAAAAATATAAAACTTTTAGAAAAAATAATGAAAGGAAATCTTTGGTAAGAGTTCTTGGACACCACACCAAAGGAAGGTTTCATAAATAAAAAAAAATTGACAAACTGGACTTAATAAAAATAAAAAACTTTTGCTCTAAAAAAGGCCCTGTTAAGGTGATGAAAATGTTCTGGAATTAGATAGTGGAAGTGATGGCTGCACAACTCTGTGAATATACTAAAAATCACTGAATTTTGTAAATTAAGAGAGTGAATTTTATGGTATATGGTATTATGTCTCAAATTTTTAAAGTGTATATCTATTTTTAAAAAAACTCAGTGAAGAGGATGAAAATTCAAGCTACAGAGTGGCAGAATTCATTTACAAACCACATATTAAATAAAAGATATATAACTAAACAATAAAAGAATTCTTAGAACTCAATAATAAAAAAAATCTGATTAGAAAACAAGCAAAAAACATGAACAGACATTTCACCAAAGAGGTTATACTGATGGAAAATAAGCACATGAAAAGATGTTCAGCACATTAGCCATTAGGGAAATACAAATTAAAACCACAGTGAGATTACCACTCCACACCTATCAGAAAGACTAAAATTAAAAAAGAGTGATAATACCAAATGTTGGAGAGGGTGCAGAGAAGCTGGACCATTCATACCTTGCTGGTGAGAATGTAAAGTGGTACAGCCACGCTGGAAAATAGTTTAGCAATTTCTTATAAAACTAAATATACACTTACCATATGGCACAGCAGTCACTCTCCTGGACATTTATCCCAGAGAAATGAAAATTTATGTTCATACAAAAACCTGCTCGTGAATGTTCTTGTCAGTTTTATTCGTAATAGCTGCAAACTGGAAACTCAGAAGTCCTTCAGTGGGTAAATGGTTAAACAAGCTGTGGTACATCCAGTCCATGGAACACAATCCAATAATAAAAAGGAATGAACTAATCTATCACTTCCAGTAATTATATTGTGCTTTGTGCATTATTGTCCTAAGACTATTGTGTGTGTGTGTGTGTGTGTGTGTGTGTGTGTGTGTGTGATGGGATTAAGTATTGAGTAATTATTTAGTAGCCTATTGTTTATGAAGTTATTCAAGTTAAATGAAGACAGATACATATGGAAAACAGAAGAGTTTGAATAAAAACCATAATCCTGAATTGAATTCAAGTTACTGCTAAGAATTCATAATGTATTTTTTAAAAACAAAATAAAACAGAAATTTCTACCTTTGTCCACAGGAAAGTCCTAAAAATAATGAGCAAACAGTAACAATGAGCAACTCTTATGTCCATATTGTAGCCTTGAGAAACTATTTTCTATAAAAAGAAGTCAGTGTTCCTTGGAAAATGGCTGGTTCTAGACCAAGGAGGGAACTGGTTGAAGATGAGACCGAAATATCTTGCTATACCTAATGTTAAGGAAGCTATAAAAGGCTATTAGGAAACACATTTAGCAAAGTAGTGGGATACAAGATTAATGCACATAAATCAGTAATGTTTCTATATGCTATTAATGAACAAACTGAAGAGACACTCAAGAAAAAGATACCATTTTCAATAGCAACTAAAAAAATCAAGTACCTAGG
Organism: Choloepus didactylus; assembly: GCF_015220235.1. Lineage (NCBI taxonomy): Eukaryota > Metazoa > Chordata > Mammalia > Pilosa > Megalonychidae > Choloepus > Choloepus didactylus. The sequence goes on along the minus strand of NC_051323.1, from coordinate 73,551,274 downwards.
AATAAACTTAACCAAAGATGTAAAAGACCTATACAAAGAAAACCACATAACTCTACTAAAAGAAATAGAAGGGGACCTTAAAAGATGGAAAAATATTCCATGTTCATGGATAGGAAGGGTAAATGTCATTAAGATGTCAATTCTATCCAAACTCATCTACAGATTCAATGCAATCCCAATCAAAATTCCAACAACCTGCTTTGCAGACTTGGAAAAGCTAGTTATCAAATTTATTGGAAAGGGAAGATGCCTCAAATTGCTAAAGACACTCTAAAAAAGAAAAACGAAGTGGGAGGACTTACACTCCCTGACTTTGAAGCTTATTATAAAGCCACAGTTGTCAAAACAGCATGGTACTGGCACAAAGATAGACATATTGATCAATGGAATCGAATTGAGAATTCACAGATAGACCCCCAGATCTATAACCGACTGATCTTTGATAAGGCCCCCAAAGTCACTGAACTGAGTCATAATGGTCTTTTCAACAAATGGGGCTGGGAGAGTTGGATATCCATATCCAAAAGAATGAAAGAGGGCCCCTACCTCACACCCTACACAAAAATTAACTCAAAATGGACCAAAGATCTCAATATAAAAAAAGTACCATAAAACTCCTAGAAGATAATGTAGGAAAACATCTTCAAGACCTTGTATTAGGCAGCCACTTCCTAGACTTTACACCCAAAGCACAAGCAACAAAAGAAAAAATAGATAAATGGGAACTCCTCAAGCTTAGAAGTTTCTGCACCTCAAAGGAATTTCTCAAAAAGGTAAAGAGGCAGCCAACTCAATGGGAAAAAATTTTTGGAAACCATGTATCTGACAAAAGACTGATATCTTGCATATACAAAGAAATCCTACAACTCAATGACAATAGTACAGACAGCCCAATTATAAAATGGGCAAAAGATATGAAAAGACAGTTCTCTGAAGAGGAAATACAAATGGCCAAGAAACACATGAAAAAATGTTCAGCTTCACTAGCTATTAGAGAGATGCAAATTAAGACCACAATGAGATACCATCTAACACCGATTAGAATGGCTGCCATTAAACAAACAGAAAACTACAAATGCTGGAGGGGGTGTGGAGAAATTGGAACTCTTATTCACTGTTGGTGGGACTGTATAATGGTTCAGCCACTCTGGAAGTCAGTCTGGCAGTTCCTTAGAAAACTAGATATAGAGTTACCATTCGATCCAGCGATCACACTTCTCGGTATATATCCGGAAGATCGGAAAGCAGTGACACGAACAGATTATCTGCACGCCAATGTTCATACCAGCATTATTCACAATTGCCAAGAGATGGAAACAACCCAAATGTCCTTCAACAGATGAGTGGATAAATAAAATGTGGTATATACACACGATGGAATACTACGCGGCAGTAAGAAGGAACGATCTCGTGAAACATATGACAACATGGATGAACCTTGAAGACATAATGCTGAGCGAAATAAGCCAGGCACAAAAAGAGAAATATTATATTCTACCACTAATGTGAACTTTGAAAAATGTAAAACAAATGGTTTATAATGTAGAATGTAGGGGAACTAGCAATAGAGAGCAATTAAGGAAAGGGGAACAATAATCCAAGAAGAACAGATAAGCTATTTAACGTTCTGGGGATGCCCAGGAATGACTATGGTCTGTTAATTTCTGATGGATATAGTAGGAACAAGTTCACAGAAATGTTGCTATATTAGGTAACTTTCTTGGGGTAAAGTAGGAACATGTTGGAAGTAAAGCAGTTATCTTAAGTTAGCTGTCTTTTTCTTACTTCCTTGTTATGGTCTCTTTGAAATATTCTTTTATTGTATGTTTTGTTTTGTTTTTTTAATTTTTTTTTCATACAGTTGATTAAAAAAAAAAAAGTTAAAAACAAGGAAAAAAATATGTAGAGCCCCCTTGAGGAGCCTGTGGAGAATGCAGGGGTATTGGCCTACCCCACCTTGATGGTTGCTAACATGACCACAGACATAAGGGACTGGTGGTTTGATGGGTTAAGCCCTCTACCATAGGTTTTACCCTTGGGAAGACGGTTGCTGCAAAGGAGAGGCTAGGCCTCCCTATAATTGTGCCTAAGAACCTCCTCCCGAATGCCTCTTTTTTGCTCAGATGTGGCCCTCTCTCTCTAGCTAAGCCAACTTGAAAGGTGAAATCACTGCCCTCCCCGCTACGTGGGATCAGACACCCAGGGGAGTGAATCTCCCTGGCAACATGGAATATGACTCCCGGGGAAGGATGTAGACCTGGCATCGTGGTACGGATAACATCTTCTTGACCAAAAGGGGGATGTGAAAGGAAATGAAATAAGCTTCAGTGGCAGAGAGATTCCAAAGGGAGCCGAGAGGTCACTCTGGCGGGCACTCTTACGCACAATTTAGACAACCCTTTTTAGGTTCTAAAGAATTGGGGTAGCTGGTGGTGGATGCCTGGAGCTATCAAACTACAACCCAGAACCCATGAATCTTGAAGACAACTGTATAAAAATGTAGCTTATGAGGGGTGACAATGGGATTGGGAAAGCCATAAGGACCACACTCCCCTTGGTCCAGTTTATGGATGGATGAGTAGAAAAATAGGGGAAGGAAACAAACAAACAAACAGACAAAGGTACCCAGTGTTCTTTTTTACTTCAATTGCTCTTTTTCACTTTAATTATTATTCTTGTTATTTTTGTGTGTGTGCTAATGTAGGTGTCAGGGACTGATTTAGGTGATGAATGTACAACTATGTAATGATACTGTGAACAATCGAATGTACGATTTGTTTTGTATGACTGCGTGGTATGTGACTATATCTCAATAAAATGAAGATTAAAAAAAAAAAAAGGCTATTAGGAATATGTCAAAAGGACTCACAAACCAATCTGAAGAGACTCCCAAAGGCCAAAGTTGTGATTATTTGAGCTTTGATAAGGTTAATAATTGCAGTGGATTGAAACCCATCAAATGTGTTAAATCCATGATTTCACAACAATTTTTTAGAAAAGTAACTGTTCACCAGAGAAAAATGCTAGTGAATGTACTCTTAATTTTGAAAACTGGTAAATAAAGAGAAATGATCATGGAAAAAAAAAAGGGAATGAACTATTGATATACACAGCAGCTTAGGTTACATACTGAATACAATTCCATCTATATAATATCCTCAAAGTGACAGAATTGTAGAGATGAAGAAGAAACTAGCATGTGCCAGGTGTAAGAATGGAGGAGGGGGAGGCTGTGACTATAAACGGGTATCAGGGGGGTGAGTGCTCGGCGGGGATGGAACAGCTCAGTATCTCGTTTGTGGTGGGGTACATATAAGAACTAGCGAAATCTGAATAAGCCCTCCAGTCTCTAATCACGGCACAGACATCGTTTTCCTGGCTTGTAAGATACTACCACTGGGGAAGCCGGTGGAAGGACACGTGGGATTCTCTGCACTGTTTTTGCAACTATCTATTTGTCTATTGAGATTTCTCAAATGCATCATGCTGAGTGAAAGTCAACTCCATTTATATGACATTCTGGAAAAGGTGAAACCATAGGGACAGGAAACGAATCAGTAGTGGGGGAAGTAAATTAAGTACATTGACTATTGTATAGGCATAGGTGTATGTCAAAGAACACCATTTAAAATTAACAGTAACAGGTTAAGAAAAATGGGGATTGTTAAAGTATAAATACAAAGATAATTGCTATATTCAAACCTTCCTAAATACCAAAAGAGAACAATTTTAAGCAGAGAGGTCTAACCAAATGGAGGAAAAAAAAAAAAAAAACAGTAAATATCACATAGTACACACAGTAATAATCACAGCTTAAGATAATATGAAGAGTTGAGATTAAACCTAATAGTCATATCAATAATATGAATAGGCTTAACTTACCTATTTTTAGAAATGAATTTTTCAAAAATGGCTCAGGAAGGTCATTCTGGAGGTAACTCTTATGTGAGCTTCAGCCAGATATCAGAAATTGCCACTGTATGTCAAGCCCCAACCAACGGTATTCCTGAAAACCCTAAAGAAAACCCAGGGCTCTATCTGACTCTGTAAAAGCTTTACTTATTAAGTTTATTTTCCAGAAACTTGAAACCTCCAGATTGTTCCTATGCCAGATAAGCCCTGAAACTTAGAGGTACCAGTTTCTCCCAGAACATCAACCAGTTGCATTCCCCTACCCCATAATGTCAATACCCCTTTTCAACATAAAGTTAGGAAGGTCATTGTCCAAATATCCCTGAACACTGAGAAAATGATCAAATGAGAGGGACGAGTTGTAACAGAGAAGTCAGGATTTAACAAATGATTATGATTATTGAATCATTATATAGATATTTCTTTTTAGTTTCTAGTATATTAGAACAGCCAGAAGGAAATACCTGAAACTGTGGAACTGCAACCCATACTATACTTTGAAATTTGTTCTATAACTACCTGTTAATCTGTATTTTTAAATTTATCACTTTTCTGTATAAATACGTATATTTCACAACAAAAACTTGTTTTAAAAATGACTCAGAAAGAAAAACTCAAATCTATGCTGTATACAAAAGACATACTTAAAATGCAGTGATTCAAAAAGGCTAAAAATAAAGAGATTGACAAAGATTTATCAGACAAATAGAGACAATAAGAAAAGGGGTTGCAACACTGATTCCAGACAAAGTAGACTGCAGCTCCCCCATCCCCATCCCCCAAAAAAAGCACCAGACAGTTTATTCCACAATGAAGTTATGACAGTTCAGAATATCTATGCAACACATTCCATAGTAACCACCTATAAAATAAAAAATTATAGGAGATGCAAGAAGAAATAGAAATATACTTATTATTAGAAGACTTTAACATGCCACTCAGTATAAAACAGATCAAAGGGCTAAAAATTAAGTTAGGATATAAAAGATCTAAAAAACATAATCAAAAAGGTAAATATTTACATATATGTTGATAAGAATTCTGATAAGAAAGAATATCTCTTCTTCTCAAATGCACATGAAGCGTTCACAAAAATTGATCACACACCAAATAAAGCACAAAGAAAGCATCAATAGGTTACATAAAGTAGAGCTATTACAAACAATATTCTGTAATCACCATGTGGGAACACTAGAAATTTAAAATTAACCAAGACACACTTTAAAAAATAAAAACCTTCCAAGTGAAAATGAAAAGATTTTCTATCTAACAACTCTTGGGTAAAAGTGAAAATACAAATAGAAATTTCAGAATTTCTGAAATATAATGATAATGAGAACACAACATATAAGAACCTACAAGATACATTTAAAGCAGTAATCAGAGGAAAATTCATGGCCCTAAACATCTACATAAATAAAACTGAAATAATGGCAATAAATGAATTGAATTCCCAATTTAAAAAGCTCAAAAAGGAACAAAGTAAATGGAAAGATAGCATAGGTAAGGAAATAATAAAAATAAAAGCAGAAATTAATAACATAAAGAAACATAGAAGATCAATAAATAAATCAAAATCCTGGTTCTTTGAAGCAATAAACAAAATAAACAAAGCAGTGGCTAATGTGATCAAGGGAAAAAGTGGGGTAGCACAAGTATACCAAATAAATGACAATGGTGTAAAAACTGTTGAATCAAAGGGAATTTTTAAAGCCATGAGAATAAAGTCTCACTTCTATGCAAATAAATTTGAAAACCTAGAGGAAATGGATAATTTTGGGGGCAAATAGTAGAGACAGAATGCATAAAAAGACTGATTTCCAAAGAAGAAACAGAGAAAGTCATCAAGGAAGTGCACCACAACAAAAGAACCACGGTGTCACAGGTGGCTTCACAGGTGAATTCAATTACGTCTTTGGGGAACAGATAGTCCCAGTGCCGCATAAATCATCTCAGAGCATGGTAAATGAAAAACTTCCAAATTATTTTTTCAAAGCAAAAAACAGCATTGATAACTAAGCCTGATAAAGATAGCACAAGAAGAAAATTACAGACCAATATCACCTATGAATATTGATGCATAGATCTTAAGTAAAATTTTAGCAAGCATTAAGAAAATAACCATGATCAAATGGAGTTTACACAAGAATTCAAATATGGCTCTATATTAGAAAACTAATACAAGCCACCATAGTAATATATCTAAAGAGAAAAACCAAATCTCCATAGAAACTTACAAAGCCTTTGATAAAATTAAACACCCATTCCAAATTAAAAGAAAAAATCCCAAGGAAACAGGAATGGAAGGATACTATACCTTAGTCCTAAAGTGAGCCTCTTAATGGCAAAGCCTAGAGGCGTTCCCATTAACATCAGAATCAAGGCAAGGATGTCCACTTTCTCCACTATTATTTAACATTATTCTGAGGGTATAGCTAATGCAATTAGGCTAGGGGGAATAATTCAAACCCTAGGAATAGAAAAAGAAAAAAAAAGATCTCTTCTGCAGATGATATCAGAGTATACTGAGAAAACCTCTGAGAGTCGATGTCAAAAGTTAATGAAACAGAGGCAGGGCCAAATGGCAACATAGAGAGATGTGGAATTTAGTTAGTCCTCTAGAGCAACTAGTAAATAGCCAGGAACAACTGGTACATATCCTGGAACAACTGTTGGGGGACATCCATGACTGGACACACATCATACACCAGCCTGGAATGGGTGGAACGGCTAAGATCGCAGCATAGAACTATAAGTAAAGCTCCCCAAACTGTGGAGCTGGCACCCACTGGCATGGAAGACTGAGTTGCAAAACTTTGCTGAAAGAAAAAGAAGCAGTCCCTGCCAGGAGCAAGGGAATGTAGCTCAACCAAGCTCCAACTGTGGTTTTCATTAACAAATCTGGACTACTGAATACAAGCTATAAGCACAGATAAACCTGGAGCAAGCAGAAAAGGAATCTAAGGTTTCTCCCAGCAGAAAGGAGACAGGGTTGATGGAAAAAAAATACATAAATAATTTAAAACAGAGGCTTTTGGAGACAGCTGAGCTCAGAATACTGGAAAATAGCTGTGTTGGTGTCCCAAGAAAAAGGGCACAGAGAACAAGGTACCAACACCAGTTGACCAGCAAAACTGGGGGGCTGGAGACTGGCTCTGAAAAGGGCTTTCTCTCTTTTTCCTTTTTTTTTTTCCCTCATTCTAAGTAGCTCATTAGAGAAAGCCTCAGGCATTTTCAATTGTCAGCATTGACCCAGGCAAGGGTGGAGATAACAGAGACAGAGAGACAAAGGAGGAATTCAAGTGGAGAAGATAACTCCCTAAAGGGTGTATCTTCCACAAGAAAAGGGGTCGGTGGGTGGGGGCCCAGCTCAAGTGACTGCCCTACCTCAGAGAATTCAGATCCCAGGGCCTGGGGAGAAAAAAACCCAGAAACAACTTAAGCTTGGCTTCTGACACCCTCGCTCCTGGCCAGGACGCGGTCCACTGAGAATTAAAAGGACCACACCTCTTTACAACAGTGGGGAGCTACAGGCTGACAAGCACCATCTTCTGGCAGGACAGGAAAAGCACAGAGTCTAGAAGACCCACAGGAAAGTCTGACGATCTTCTGGGTCTCATCCTCAGAGAAACCTGATACTGAATACAGTCTCGTCCTGAGACCTGGGCCTATCTGGTCTGGGAAAATCTGATTGGGGTAATCAAAAAAACCAGATCCCTAGACAACAAAAAATTATGAATCACATTAGGAAAAATGAAGATATGGCCCAGCCAAAGGAACAAACTTACACTTCAACTGAGACACAGGAAATGAAACAACTAATTATTAATCAAACAAATCTCCTAAATCAATTCAAAAATCAAATCAATGAGTTGAGCGAAGATATGACAAAAAAGATGAAGGACATAAAGAAGACATTGGGTGAACATAAGGAAGAACTTGAATGTTTGAAAAAAACAATTGGCAGAACTTATGGGAATGAAAGGCACAATACAAGAGATGGGAAACACAATGGAGACATACAATAGCAGATTTGAAGAGGCAGAAGAAAGGATTCATGAACTGGAGGACAGGACATCTGATATCCTAAACACAAAAGAACAGATAGGGAAAAGAATGGAAAAGTATATGCAGCGTCTCAGGGAACTGAATTACAACATGAAGCACATGAATATAATTTAACTTTTATGGTCAGTTTATTCAAACAACATAATTACATGATGGTTTGTACAAGTTAGTGTGAAGCCCAATATATTCCAGAGTAATTTGGGCAGAGAATAAAAATGTATTTGCAAAGCCCCCTTAAGGGACTGGGGGAAAATGTGGAAATATTAAATTTCCCTACTTGGGGAATTACTGATATTCTCATAAGCACTGGGGACTACCAATTTAGAAGGCCAAGCCTCGTTCTTGGGGCTTACCCTTAAGAAGTTTGGTACTTCAAAGGAGAGGCTAAGCCTACTTAAAACTGTGCCTAAGATTCATCCCCAGAGAACCTCTTTTGTTACTCAGATGTGGCCTCTCTCTCTAAGCCAACTCTGCAAGTAAACTCATTGTCCTCCCCTCAACATGGGACATGACTCCCAAGGGTGTAAATCTCCCTGGCAATGTGACACATGACTCACAGGGATAAGCTTGGCCCTGGCATTGTGGGATTGAGAAAGCCTTCTTGGACCAAAAGGGGGAAGAGAAATGAAACAAAGGTTCAGTGGCTGAGAGATCTCAAATGGAGTTGCAAGGTCATTCTGGAGGTAACTCTTATGCATTATATAGATATCCTTTTTTAGTTTTTAATGTATTGGAATAGCTAGAAGGAAATACCTGAAACTGCTGAACTGCAACCCAGTAGCCTTTATTCTTGAAGACGACTGTATAACTTTATAGCTTATACTGTGTGACCATATGATGGGAAAATTTTGTGGCTCCCACTCCCTTTACCCAGTGTATGGACAGATGAGTAGAAAAATGAGAACAAAAAGTAAAGAATAATAGGGAGGGATGGGGGGTATGGGCTGTTTTGGATGTTCTTTTTCACTTTAACTTTTATTCTTATTCTTTCTTGTGTGTGGTAATGAAAATGTTCAAACATTGTGGTGATGAATGCACAACTATATAATGGTACTGTGAACAACTGATTGCACACCATGGATGACTCTATGGTATGTAAATATATCTCAATACAATTGAATTTTTAAAAAATTTAGTGAAACAAAAGAATTCAGCAAAACAGGATAGAAAGTTAACACACAAAAATCAATATAATTTATATACACAGGTGATAACCAGTTAGAAGATGATAATGAACAAGAAAACCTCATTTATCATAGCAAGAAAAAAAATTTAGGAATACACTTAAGAAATGTGCAAAACTACAAACCATTCCTGAAAGACACAAAAGCAAATTTGAACAAAGGAAAAGACATCTCCTTTTCAGTATTATTAAGATGTCAATTCTCCCTAAGTTAATTTATAAATTTAATGTGATCCCAATAAAAATTCCGCTGGGCTTTTTTTTTTTTTTGCGCTACATAAGTTGACCCTAAAGTTCATATGGAGAAATAAAACACAAGGTAAACACTTGAAACGAAGAGCTCTGAAGGGGCACTTGGCTTCTGGTGTGCTGGAGCTGGTTCCCGGCTGAATTTCACGAGCTCATGGTTAAATCCTCATAGCTTGAAAATGGTCATGGTGGGAGCATTTATACCACAGAAATGACAAGTGCTACAAATCAGGGTTTTGCACCCCCCTTCCTCCCTTTGAAGAGCTAGTTTATCAGCATAACACTGGACTAGCCCTACAAGATTGAGAATACCATGAAGTCTGAATAATTAGAATAGTGTGGTACTGGCACATGAATAGACAGATGAATGGAATAGAATAACAGAAAGTCCAGAGAGAGGCTTGAATCACTGGGACACAGTCTTTTTAATGAATGATCTTGGGACAACTGGATAGTCATTTGGAAAAAGATTAAGTTTAGATCCTTTTCTCACACCATATGCCAAAATAAACTCCATAAATGGATTAGAAATCTAAATATAAGAAATAAAACTCCCTAAGTACCAAAAGAAAACAATGGTGAATTCCTCTATCATCTAGGTATAGGGAAATACTTTCTAGCTATGAATAGAAATCCAGGTGCATTACAGGAAAAGACTGAAAATTTAACTACAGAAATATAAAAAGTTTTACATGGCATATAACACTATAAGTAAAATCAAAAGACAAATGATAAACTAAGAGAAAATACCTGCAACATATATCACTCTCACCAATTTGTAAAAAAAAAAATTTAACTTGAGATAAAAAGACCAAAAATCCTTTAGAAAAATGAGCAAAATAAATGAATAGACAATCCACAAAGAGATATAAAACTACCCTTAAACACCTTCACTCACAGTAAGAGAAATGCAAATTAAAACGACACTGAAATACCATTTCTCACCCACCACATTGGAAAAAATTCAGTAGCTCGTCAGTACACTCTGCTGGCGAGTCTATGGGGAAATAGGCACTCTCACACTTTGCTGGTGGGAATGCAAAATGGAACAACCCCTATGGAGAGGAATTTAGCAGTATTAAATAAAACTACATATGCTTTTACCCTTTGACCCAGCAATCCCAAGGCTAGGAATTTATTCTGAAGATACAGCACCAATAATACTAAACTAACAAACCTGATGCTATTGCAAATGAATACCATAACCACAGAGGAAGGGAAAAGAAAAGAAAAATTAATCCAAGTAATTTATTAACACAGTATTTGACTATATACCCTTAAATCTCGGGCAAGGTATTGTGTGGGGTAGGAAGGAAGCATTACAAACAGATCCTGGAACTTTTCTTAAGTTGTTCTGTTTATTGTAGTGACAGGGGTGAAGATATTCTGACACTATTTCAGATACATGCTGGAATTAAGCAAGTGAGTAGAACAAGGAATATACAAATATGAAGCGAGAGAAGGTAAGAAAGAAACCTGTGAGGATGGTTTGGAACTGGAGGTATTGGCTGTGTGTGTGTGTTAAAGAGAGAAAGAGGAACCATTTGTTAGAGTATGAGTGCATGAGACAGCACATGTGCGTAGATAGAGCAAATGGGGCAGAATTTTAACAATAGTGAATATCAGTAAAAGGATATGCAGATGTTTTTGAATTATTATTTTTTCAACTTTTTGTAAGTCTGAAATTATTTCCAAATGAAAAGTTTTTTTTTTTAATTTGTAATGGACAGGAGTATGTTTAAAATATTTTCCTCTAAAAAACTAGCCTATTAGTATCCTAGAGCAAATGTACTTTATTGTGCTATAATAACCAACATTTTGTAATAGAAATACATGAAAAAGTTTTACATTGAGGAAATAAAAAGAAAACCAGAATTATAAAATATAATTATGCAAACATTAGATAAAATGTCAGACATCTTTAACTTTAGTTATAATGTCTATATAAAACTGTAATGCAATTATCAAAATACTTTATTTTTATGTCAACATATCTCAGCAATCATGGTTAAATATCTTTAGTAACACTCAACTGTTTTTTGAGTTTCCTCATTTCCGCAAACATTCACTGAATACATTGCTACATGGTCTCAAAAGAATGCACCTTAAAGTACTTACTCCTCTAATGACCGATCTAGGCCCCGGTCAGGGGACCAATGGTGAGCACGTTCTGGTGAATGACATTTTGTATTTGGCTTTATTGTAGTATTCAAATGATACGCATTACTTGAATAATTCTGGCGGCGAAGTTCTTGTACAGCTCTCTCCCTAAAGCAAAATAGTGATGCTTTTAAATTTTATATTCAGTTATATTAAAGCTGTAGCTCGTAGCTCAAATCATACTTTAAAATCTAACCATCATGTAAGGCATACAGCTGGGTCAATGAATCTGGAGGACACTATGTTGAATGAAATAAGCCAGAAACAAAAGGACAAATATTGTAAGGCCTCACTAATAGATACTACAATGAGCAAATGCTGAAAACTAAAACTGAGGGCATAGGTTATCAGGGGATAGAACATGGGCAGAGATCGGGCAATCGACAATGCAGGAGTACAGAATGTTCAACAAGGCTTATTGTAAAGGTTCCTAGATTGTAAGCTCTTACAGAAGTCACATCTATTCCTGAGTTTTAACTGCTATTTAAAAGATGTTTATTTGGTACAAAACTTATATTCTCTGCAGCACACTATCTAATTTAACTTGTATGGTCAGTTTATTTAAACAACATAATTACATGGAACATAGAATAGGGAATGAGACCTTGTTATTCTGTATAGGCTCATGTAATTCCCCGATACACCCCAGAGTATTTCGGGTAGAAAATAAAAAAGTATTTGCAAAGCCCCCATGAGGGACTGGGGCAAAATGTGGAAATATTAAAATTCCCCATCTGGGGAATTCCTGAAATTCTTGCAAGTACTGGGGACTCCCAATTTAATAAAGCAAGCCCTCGACTGTGGGCCTTGCCTTTATGAAACATTCCTGCAAAGAAGAAGCTAAGCTTACTTACAATTGTGCCTAAGAGTCACCCCCAGAGAATCTCTTTTTTGTGCTCAGATGTGGCCTCTCTCTCTCTCAGCCAACTCTGCAAATAAACTCATTACCCTCCCCACTACGTGGGACATGACTCCGAGGGGTGTAACTCTCCTTGGCAACATGGGACATGACTCCTGGGAATGAGCCTGGCCCTGGCATCATGGGAGTGTGAAAGCTTTCTTGGAACAGAAGGGGGAAAAGAAATGAGACAAAGTAAAGTTTCAGTGGCTGAGAGATGTCCAAAAAAAATAGGTCATTCTGGAGGTTATTCTTATGCATTATATAGATATTCCTTTTTAGTTTCTAGTGTGTTCAAGTAGTAGAAGGAAACACCTGAATCAGTTTAACTATAATCCAGTTGCCTTGATTCTTGATGATGATTGTGTAACTATATAGCTTTTATCATGTGACTGTGTGATTGTGAAAACCTTGTGACTGACATTCCCTTTATCCAGTGTATGAGTAATTACATATATATATATATGTATGTATAAAAAATAGGGAAGGACAAGGGTAAGGGGTATGGGATATTTTGAGTATTCTTTTTTATTTTTATTTCTATTTTTTTCTTTATTTTGGAGTAATGAAATGTTCTAAAATTGATTGTGGCGATGAATGCACAACTATATGATATTGTGAGTCAATGATTGTATACTTTCAATAGATTACATGGTGTGTGAATATATCTCAATAAAATTGCATAAAAAGAAATCTAAGCATCAAGAAGTAACCAAGCTCTGGTGTTACCTAGAAAAGAGTGCTTTCCAGGCTGAACATTGCAGAGATAAACTTACCTTTCAAAGCGCTCTGTCCCTAGTTGTCTTTTGGTGATATCTAAATCAGCTTCCAATTGTGTTACTACATTTCTGAACTGGGCCACATCTCTACTCTGAATGGCCCTGTGTGAAAAAGGATAAGAGTAGCTGATTAAACTTTCATTTTGGTAATATGGCTATGACTCCTACAGTACATTAAACCACTTTGGTAATAGTTTTTCAGCTGGACCCAAGCCAAATTGGGATTTGTGTGGATAAAGTATTAATACATTTAATTGGCATTTAATATGTCAATTTTAGATGTAGTAAATGTGCAAAGTAGCCTAGCTGAAAAGCCTAACAAGTCCCAGTCCCATTCAATTAAACACTCTCTGTCTCAGTTTCCCCAGTACAGATGGAGTAGTATTATGCACTCTATCCACTGAAAATCATGTTAATAAAAGTACTTTGAAGTATTGTATAAATGCAAAGTTGTAGTATGAGCAAATGATTAACACTGGAATTTACTAGTAGCACCATGATTAATATGGTCTTTTATATATAAATTCAACCAAGTGTGTTATATATACTAATAATGAAATTGAAATGCACACCATTAAACACACAAAACTCTTCAATTTAACAGGATCTTCCCTAGGGCTAAATGATGCCTCAACACCATCATAAGGAGGAAAACGACAGAGATGAAGGCTGCTTGCGCAGAACATTCTATCCTCTTTTCTTGCTTTCAGGATTACATTATAGACCAATGAAACCTAAACTTTAGAAACTAAAAACACAAAAGTTTATCAGGTTTACCAGTTCTATGTGATAGCACACTTGCCAGCTGGTCTAAAAAAGAATGTACCCCTTGGGATGGGAGCGTTGGCATAAGGCAGGTTTCCGCCTACCACCTTGAGCAAGTGATTCTGCAGAACCGCTAGGGGATATCACAGAAGCCCAGCTGCCGTGACTGACTCAGTCACAGCTGCCACAACCTGGAAGCAGCTTCTGAAGGAAACTGGCCCTGGCCCCGCAGCCTCTGCTTAATCAGGGACTCCTGTGCTGAGTAGATTCCTGAGGCCATGATTCCTATTCTTCAGGCCCCAGGCTCAGACAGCAGGCAGCGTTAAAGCTGGGTGTAAAGATGTACTAGATGGGATGGGTAAGAGCAGGTGCTAGAGTCCCACAGTATTTTGTGAGTAGTGAGCAAGTTTACTAAGAATGCATGCAATATCTAGGCAGATTTTTCCACCCAAGCCTCCAGCCAGGGATGATGTACCGTGCTAGTGATGCTAGGGATGCTAAAAAAAAAAGCCAAAATCAGTGCTCAGGGGATGGCTTCGGTATCCCGTGGCTGCAGGAGCTCTTCCAGGTGTCCAGTACACACTTGCATGTGCATCAGGACTACTACATGACACACGCAAAGACTGGCAGCAGTAACAGGTGGCTCCATAGATACAAAAACCCTTCTGCTCTCAGAAGTGCATAACTGTTTCTAATCTGGTTATAATATTTCCTATAGGCACTATTTTGGATGAGATGTTCTATTATACTCAATGCATTATTGGAAACCATCAACAGAGATGGTTAAATTTATATTTAGATAACAAAAACATTTTATAGAAATAAGTACTAAACCGTAGGCAAGTCACATTTCTGGGCCTCAGTTTCATTAATAGAAAATTATGGGGGCTAAATGCCTAAATTTCAGTTCTTAAATTCCACTAATTTATAAAATACCAAATTTTAATAAATATGACTCAATATTATTATACTGCTAATCAACTCACATTTTATTTTCTGCCAAACAAAGGTGTTCTTTAAGAAGCTGAATTTCAGATTCTTTTTCTTGAAGCGCTATCTGAGACTGATATTCTTTGTCTCGATTGGCCACCAGCAAAGCTTCTAGATTCTGCATGGAGATTCTCTCATTTGTCATCTGACTCCTGAGGAGTTCTATTTCAGAACGAGCAGAATCTAACTCATTCTCCATCTGTACAATAGGAAGATATCTACACTTATTCCCATTCATTTACTTCAATTGATACATTACTAGGGACTCATAAAATCTGCATTTTGTTATAAACTTAAAAGCACTTTCAATTTCTTAATTTGAAATTTTATCCTCCTTACCAAATACACACACACACACACGCACACACACACACACGGTATCAGTTTTCCCAATTCTCTAATCACATAAGAAAATTCATTTTGAGTACAGAATTATTAATCTCAAACTGCAAGCAATTTCCATTGTAAGCTTTGATATTTCTTTATATATTTCTGCAAGACTGACAAGGTGATATCTATGACTACTGTTTTGTCCTAATGTCAGGTGAGTTACAAACACCTGACTACCTCCTTATGGAAAGTCATTTTGTATTCCATAGTTAAGAAATAAAAGGAGTAATTGCACATTCTCTCTTTTGAAATAACCTATGGAAAAGTTTTCTTTGGGAAAGTTATCTTGAGCCTAGAATATGCTGTGTAAGCCAATTTAAGTCAATTGTTTCTTCAAAAGAAGGAAGATCAGGCATTACTATTCAGAAAAATATATAGTCCATATCACATAATATACATTATAATAAATTCTAAATGCATTTAAAGAATTAAACATGAAAAGACAAACTTAAACCTTTAAGAAAAGAGAAGTGAATAAAAATGAAATTATTGAGGGAAAAAGGTAGGTAGAACTTTCTAACCTTATAAATACAATGGAAAAATGTTATGTTTGACCACATAAAAATAAACATTTTGATAATATAAACATAACCAAAATTTAAAAGGAAACAACAGGAGGCAAATAAACTCAGTAAATACAACAAAGGGGTGATATCTTTATTATAAAGAATTATACAAATTGATGAGAAATACAGTCTAATGATATGACTAGAAAATTTACAAAAGAGGAAATACAACTTAATTGGCAAACTGATAGGAAAAATTGTTTTTCCCTTACTAGTAATCAAAGAAACACAAATTAAAACAAGATGCTATTGCTAGTTTCTTAACTTTGGCACTACGGACATTCTGAGCTAGGTAACAACTTGGTGTGGGACATCCATCCTGTGCAGCACAGGACGCTGACAGCAGTCCTGGCCTCCAGCCACCAGAGGAGGGGGGCATCCCCAGACCCCAGCCGTGAGGATACAAAATGCCTCCAGCCACTGCTAAGGGTCCACTGGGGGAAAAAACGGCTTGTGGTTAAACCACACGCTGTTCTAGAACTGGTAAATTTGTTAGTGTTGATGAAAATTAAAGTGATCAATCTTACTTTGCTAGCAGGAGTACAAAATGGAGCATTGTTTTCTTAAACAGCTTTATTAAGATATAATTTATATGCCATCTGACTTACCCTAGTTCAATGGTTTTTAGTACATCAACAGAGTTGTGCAATTGTCACCAGAATCTAATAGAACTTTTCCATCATCCCCCAAAAGCAAGCCAGTACCCGTTAGCAGTCCATGACCACACACACCCCATGCCCGGCCCTAGACAACCACGACTCTACTTTCTGTCTTTCTCGATTCTCCGATTCTGGACATGTCATATAAATAATATCATACAATATGCAATCCTTTGTGACTGGCTTCTTACATGTGGCATAATGTTTTAAAGAGGCATCCATGTTATAGCAAGCACCAATACTTCATTCCTTTTCATTGACAAATTCCTTGTGACCACACACACCCCATGCCCGGCCCTAGACAACCACGACTCTACTTTCTGTCTTTCTCGATTCTCCGATTCTGGACATGTCATATAAATAATATCATACAATATGCAATCCTTTGTGACTGGCTTCTTACATGTGGCATAATGTTTTAAAGAGGCATCCATGTTATAGCAAGCACCAATACTTCATTCCTTTTCATTGACAAATTCCTTGCAAAGATATTACAAAGATATACCACAGATACCCATTCATTAGTTGAGGGACATTTGAAGTATTTCCACTTTGGGCTATTATAAATAATGCTGATATGAACATCTATGTACAAGTTTTTGCATGGATATATATTTTCATTCCTCTTGGACAGACAGTATCAGGATTTCTGGGCTGTATAGTACTACTATACATATTTTTAAAACATTTTTAGAAACTGCCAGGCTGTTTTCCAAAGCAGCCACACCATTTTACAAATAAGAATGTTCCGATTTCTTCACATCTTCACCAACATTTGTTATTGTCTGTCTATTTTAGTTATAGCCATCCTCCTGGGTGTGAAGTGGTATGGTTTTGATTTGCATTTTCCTGAGAACTAATGACATTATGCATCTTTTCATGTGTTTACTGGCCATTTCTATGTTTTCTTTGGAGAAATGTATATTAAGGTCCTTTCCCTCTTTAAACTTGGTTATTTAGCTTTTTTATTATTTAGTTGTAAGAACTCTTTATATAATCTGGGTATGAATCCCTTATCATATACATAATTTGCAAATATTTTCTCCCATCCTATGCACTGTCTTTTCACTTTCTTGGTGATATTGCTTACAACACAAATATTTTTAATCTTGATGAAGTTCCTTTTACCTACCTTTTTCTTTTGTTGTTTGTGCTTTTGATGTGCATCTATGAAATCACTGCTTAACCCAAGGTCATGAAGATTTACTTCCATGTTTTCTTCTAAGACTTTTATAGTTTTAGCTCTTATATTCAGGTCTATGATTCATTTTAAGTTAATTTTTGTATATGACATGAGGTAGGGATCTAGCTTCATTCTTTCCATGTAGAAGTTTAGTTGTCCCAGTACCATTTGATCAAAGGACTATTCCCCCCCCCCATTGAATTGTCATTGTTGCAACTTTTCGAAAATCAATTGATCACAAATGTGAGGGTTTATTTCTGGACTCTGAAATTCTGTTCCGTTGCTCTCTGTGCCTATTCTTCTTATGCTAGTATTACACTGTCTTGATTACTGTAGCTTTGCAGCCCGTTCTAAAATCAGGAAGTATGAGTCCCTCCAACGTTGTTCTTCTTTGTCAAGATTGTTTTGGCTATTCTGGATTGCTGGCATTTTCTTATGAATTTAAGATCAGCTTGTCAATTTCTGCAAAACTGCCACCTAGAACTGATAGGGAATACATCGAATCTGTAGACCAATTTGGGGAGTATTGCCATCTAAACAATATTAAGTCTTCCAATTGATACACGAACATTGAATGTCTTTCCATTTATTTAGGTTTTCTTTAATTCTTTGACAATATTTTATACTTTTGCAAAGTACAAGTTTTGTACTACTTCTGTTAAATTTATTCCTTAGTATTGTATCTTGTTGATGTCATTGTAAATGGATTTGTTGCCTTAATTTCATTTTCTGATTGTTCACGAGTAGTGTATAGAAATACAATTGATTTTTGCATATTGATTTTGTATCCTGCAACTTTGCCAAACTCATTCATTAATTCTAACAGTTTCAGTGGACTCATTAGGATTTTCTACATCCAGGATTATATCACCTGTGAACAGAGATAGTCTTATTTCTTTCTTTCCTATCTGGATGCTTTTTATTTCAATTTCTTGGCTAATTGCCCCGGCTAGAGCCATCAATACAGTGTTGCATAGTTTTGGTATGCTGTGCTTTCATTTTCCTTAATCTCAAATTATTTTCTTTATTCCTTTATGATTTCCTTTGTCACTCATTGGATTGCATAAGTGTGTTGTTTAATTTCTATATATTTGTGAATTCCCCAAATTTCCTTCTGTTATTGATTTCTAATTTAAGTCCATTTTGGTTGAAGAACATACTTTGTATTACATAAATTATTTTAAATCTATCGCTTGTTTTTTGGCCTAGTTTATGGTTTATCATGGAGAATCTTTTTAAATTAGTTAAGAGAAGAAAGTAGAAATATGTAATTATACTGTATTTTACAATTTACTACATAATTACTGTTATCAGCACTCTCTAGTTTTTCATGTGGAGTTGAAACACTGTGTTGTTCTACTTGCCCCCAGCATAAAGAACTTCTTTAATATTTCTTGCAAGAAATGTTTGCTGGCAACAATTCTATTTTTGTTTATCTGGAAATTTGTAATGTAAGATTTTGGGGTGATGGCATTTTTCATTCAGCACTTTCAATATGTCAATCCACTGCCTTCTGGCCTACATTCTTTCTTTTTTTTTTTTTTTTTCAATTTTATTTTGAAATAAATTCAAACTTACAGGAACAGTTGCAAAAACAATACAAACCCCATACATAGAACTCCAGCATACCCCGACCCCCCTTCCCCGATACCCTGATACACCAACTTTAGCATCCTGTCACACCACCATTTCTTTTCTTTCCCTCCTCCCTCCCTCCCTATCTATCATCCATCATCTATTGCTCTGTCTTCTGAACATATGAGAGCAAGCTGCACACATCCTTGAACAAACAATATAATTCACATATACATTTCCCATGAACAAGAACATTCTTTTATGCAATCCCATTAAGCGCAGCTAAGAAGTTCAAGAAATTCAACATTGATGCAAAGCTTACATTCTGTATTTCCTTTTTTTTTTTTCTTATGTCCCAAATGTGTCCCTTTGAGCCTCCTCTCCTCCATCCTCAGATCCCATTCAGGATCATCCTTGGCATTTAACTGTCATTATCTAGTTAGACCATTTTTTTTTTTTTTCAGTTGTGGAAACATATATACAGCCTAAACCTTCCCATTCCAACCCCTCCCTAGCCTTCCATTAGTGGGATTAATCACATTTAGAATGTTGTAATGCTATCACCTTCCCACCATCCATTACTAGAAATTTCCATTCACCCCAAACAGAGACCCTACACTCATTTCTCATTTCTCAATTCCTCATTGCCCCTTCCCCCACTTCTCATAACCCATACTCTACTTTTCATCTCTATGGTCATATTCTCTGATACTTTCTTTGTGTTTACTGTGGGGCTTAAATTTAACATCTTAAATCTATAACAATCTTGTTTTTCTTTGATACCAACTTAATTTCAATAGGACGCATAAACTATGTTCCTATACTCCTCCATTCCCCCACCTTTATGTAGTTCTTGCAAAAAATTACATATTTTACATTGAATCCAAAACCACTGATTTATCACTACAGTTTATGTATTTTAGATCCTGCAGGAAGTAAATAGTGGAGTTACAAATAAAAAATACAGTAGTATTGTTATTTATATTTACCATGTGATCTTTACTGGAAATCTTTATTTCTTCATGTGGTTTCAGTCAATTGTTTAGTGTCCCTTCCTTTCAGCCTGCACAATTCCCTTTAACATTTCTTACAGGACTGATCTACTGTGATGAAGTCCCTCAGCTTTTGATTATCTGGGAATGTTTTCATCTCCCTCTCATTTTTAACCTCCAGATGTTTGTGAATTTTCTAAGTCTCTGATGGTTATTGACTTCTATTTGTATTCCCTTGTGGTCAGAGAATGTGCTTTGAATATATTCAATTTTTAAAAATTTATTGAAGCTTGTTTTATGTCCCAGCATATGGTCTATTCTGGAGAAGGATCTGTGATCACTAGAGAAGAATGTGTGTCCTGGTGATCTGGGATGTAATGTTCTATATATGTCTGGTAAATTTCTCTATATCTCTTTCTCCTTTCTTTATTTCTCTGTCAGTAGGGCTCCCTTTAGAATCTGAAGTAGGGCAGGTCTTTTATTGGCAAAGTCTCTCAGCATTTGTTTGTCTGTGAAGAATTTAAGCTCTCCCTCAAATTTAAAGGAGAGCTTTGCTGG
The DNA here is from genome assembly GCF_015220235.1 of Choloepus didactylus. Classification (NCBI taxonomy): domain Eukaryota; kingdom Metazoa; phylum Chordata; class Mammalia; order Pilosa; family Megalonychidae; genus Choloepus; species Choloepus didactylus. The sequence goes on along the minus strand of NC_051323.1, from coordinate 73,530,347 downwards.
ATAAAGTATTCTTGGTTGGAAATTTTTCTCTCTCAGAATTTTAAATATGTCATGCCACTGCCTTCTCTCCTCCATGGTGGCCACTGAGCAGTCACTACTTAGTCTTATGTTGTTTCCTTTGTATGTGGTGAATTGCTTTTCTCTTGCTGCTTTCAGAACTTGCTCCTTCTCTTCACTTTTTGACAGTCTGATCAGAATATGTCTTGGAGTGGGTTTATTTGGATTTATTCTATTTGGAGTTCGCTGGGCATTTATGCTTTGTGTATTTATATTATGTAGAAGGTTTGGGAAGTTCTCCCCAACAATTTCTTTGACTACTCTTTCTAGACCTTTACCCTTCTCTTCCCCTTCTGGGACACCAATGAGTCTTAAATTTAGATGTTTTATTTTACCTATAATATCCCTGAGGTCCATTTCAATTTTTTCGATTTTTTTCCCCATTCTTTCTTTTGTTCTTTCATTTTCCATTCTGCGGTCCTCGAGGATACTGAGTCATTTTTCAGCTTCCTCTAGTCTTGTCCTATGAGAATCAAGAATCTTTTTAATTTAGTCAACAGTTTCTTTGATTTCCATAAGATCTTCTATTTTTTTATTTACTCTTGCAAGTTCTTCTTTATGCTCTTCTAGGGTCTTCTTCATGTTCTTTATATCCTGTGCCATGCTCTTCTTCATGTCCTTTATATCCTGTGACATGCTCTCGTTGTTTGTCTTTAGTTCTTTGATTAATTGCTCCAAGTACTGTGTCTCCTCTGACCTTCTGATTTGGGTGTTTGGGTTTGGGTTCTCCATATTATCTGGTTTAATCATATGCTTTAAAATTTTCTGTTGTTTTTGGCCTCTCGGCATATGAAAGTAAGACTATATAGATCTTTTGCCCTTAACCTGTTCTCTCTCATTTAAAATTATTTGGATGATTCCAGGGACACAGTCTAGATCAATATTTGAAAATCAATTAATGCAATACACATGTCAACATGTTAAAAACTATAAATCACATGATCATATTAATCAATATAGAAAAAGCATTTGACAAAATTCAGCACCTATCATTACAACAACTCTGGGAAATGTAAGAATAGAGAGGAACTTCCTCAACTTGATAAAGAACATCTAAAAAAATCTGCAGATAACATACTTAATGGAGAACATGGTCAAGATGTCAATTCTCCCAAAATGAATATACAGGTTTAATGAAATTCCTATTACAATCCCAGCAAGAGTTTTTGTAGATTTACGCAGGATTTCTCTAAAATTTATATGGAAAGGCAATTCACCTGGCATAGGTAAAACAACTTTGAAAAGAAGAATAAAGTGTAAGGAATCGTTCTATCTGACTTCAAGACTTAACATATACCTACAGTAATCAAGACTGAGAGGTATTGGCATAAAGATCGACACACAGATCAATGTAAATCACAGAGAATCCAGAAATAGACCCACTCAAATATGTACCACTGGTTTTTTATGAAGGTGCAAAATCAATTCAGTGGGTAAGAGCCTTTCCAATAAATGGTACTAAACATCCAAAGGCGGAAGAATGAAACTCAACCTAAGTCTCACACATTAATCAAAATATAACTCAAAGTGGATTGTGGAATTAAGTGTGAAACATAAAGCTATACAACTTTTAGACAAAAAACATGAGATTTGTCTCTGAGGTCAAAGCTAAGCAATGAATTCTTATACGTAACACCTAAAGTACTACCCGTAAGAGGCAATTTGATAAATTGGACTTCACCAAATATAAAACTTTTGCTCTGAAAAATACCCCTTTAAGAAAATGAAAAGACCACCTATTTAGTGGGAGAAAAGATTTATAAACCACATATCTGGTAAAGGATTAGTATCTATAATTTATAGAGAACTTTCAAAACCCTACATTAAAAAAGTAAACCACCCTACTAGAAAATAGATAAAAATCATGAACAGACATTTCACCAAAGAAGAGGTACAGATGACAAGCACATAAAAAGATGTTCAACTTCATTAGACATTAAGGTAATGCAAATTGAAACCATGATGAGATAACACTACATTTACAGAATGGCTAAGATAAAAATAGCAACAATATCAAATGTTGGCAAGCATGCAGAGAAACTGAATAACTCACTTCCATTGCTAGTGGGAATGCACGACAAGAAAACAGTTGAGCAGTTTCTTACAAAATGAATCATGCAACTACCATCCTACCTAGAAATTCCACTCCTTGGCATAAAAGAGAAATGAAGATTTATATTCACACAAAAACTTGTACAGGAATATATATAGTACCTTTATTTGTAATCACCAAAACTTGTAAACAACCTAAATATCCTTCAATGGCTGAATGGTTAAAAGTTCACCCACTGAAGTAGTCCATGGTTAAGCATGAAATACTACTCAGCAGTGAAAAGGAATGAAATATTGATACATCTAACAACCTGGATGAATCTCCACAGAATTATGCTAAGTGAACAAAGCTAACCCAAAAAAGATTGCGTACTGTATTATTCCATTCATATAACATTCTTGAAACGACAAAATTATAGCAATGGAGAACTGTTTAGTGGTTGCCAGGGTTGAGGCAGGGTTTGGGGCATGAAGGAAGGGGGTAGGGCTACAGAAGGGCCACGTGAGGGAATGGGATTTTCATCGTGTGTTGGAGCTGTTCTGTATCTTGACTGCATCAATGCCAATATCCTGGTTGTTACTGTACCACAGTTTTGCAAATGATTACCACTGGGAGAAAGTAGGTAAAGTGTACACAGGATCTCTTCTGTATCATTTATTACAATTGCATGTGAATTGACAATTATCTCCAAATAAAACATTTAATTTTAAAAAAATATTATTTGAGTGCCCCCTATACGCATAGCAAAGCTGAAGAAATGCAAAGATAGGATGGCCCTTGCACTTGAGATTAACAGTTGATTGTGAGGAGAAAGCTATATATAATTAATTAAATTATATGACAAAAAATTAAAATTAATGTCAGAAGTATTCAAAACTATGGGAATAGGAAGCAACTGATTATAATTAGAGCTACATAACTTAGACTAAATGTCCTTAAAATATTAAAAAGTTAATATAGCATTATCAAGATTTATACATAGTTTCCCTAAGGGTAATGGTTTTTAAAACTTGAGGAAGATTACTAAATATACCACCTTGGTCATGGCGTATGATTATTTTAATAAGCTTTGAAATGCTATTTGCTGACATTTCATTTTTATATTGTTTCAGTTATTATAACAACTTTTTCAATGTAAAAAAAATCAAGTAAAAATGTTTTAAAGAAAAAATTAAGGAAGTATTATTTGAATTTCTACAGTGAGCATATATTAACAAGTTACTTTCATCATTTAAAGTGATTAAATAAAGAAATAAAATTGTAAGGAAGAGCCTGAGAATTTTGGTATGTACCATTGCATTAAAATACTAACAGTGGATTCTTACAAAAACAAACTAGATATGTGATTCTCAAATGTATCATGTCCTCCTAACAAAACAACAAACAATATAAGTTCAGTAAAGCTTAGTAATAACAGAAACATAAATAGGATAAAAAGTTGCTGATATGTCCATTACACTATTTCAATTACACTTCCATACATATCCCTTAACATCCTAGCTCCATCCCTCTCTCTCCAGACCCATCTCCAGCCACTTTCTTCCACGGATGTTACAGTAGCCATTGTAAGTCACCATTCACTCAAAAACCCATACTTTCTTATCCCTCCCCACCACTGCCTAGACTACCATTCCATCTAAATAGAATGTCTCAAACCACCTAAGCTCAGTAATACCCCTATGAACTCCTCCCTGATTCCCATAGGCCCAACTCCTTCCCTAAACCTTCAGTATCTCTAAGTATAACATCCATTCCAAATTATTTATATATCGATATGGAGAGGTTCTTATGGCCAGGGGCCTGTATCTTTTAAATGTTATATTCCCAGGGGCAAGCCAAATGTCAGGCACACAGTAGATACAATAAACTGAAACACAGCTCAAAAGGACCCAGTCAGTTACTAAAAAAAGAAAGAAAAAAAATAGTTTAAAAGAATATCATTAAAGTTATAACTTGGCTGAATAAGCTTCAACCTTATGGTTCTTTGCGGACTGCTATGTCAATGTGTTCTATAATTCTTCTGGCAAAAAGTAAATGCAAATTACATACTCACAGGAAGAGTTTCTGCAAGAGTTCTGGATTTGTTTGGAACACAGCTGTCATAAATTAATCTCAGACTTAAAAATAAAATCAAAAGTTGAAAGACATGGCTTGATGTAATATTTTATTTTTAAAAAACTTTGTTTCTCTAAAATTACAGTAATAAGCAATTTTAAAAGAACATTTTAAAAACATGTTACATACCATTTCTATTTCTTGATCTTTAGCAACTAGCTGTCGATTAAGGAGTTCTTTGCTTGAGTCAAGTTTAATACAGAGTTCCCTTGTGGAAGACAAATCTGCAAGGGCAGACACTTTTTCAAATTGAACCTTTTGAAGCTCCTCTTCCATCTTTACAAGAGACTTATGTAAGGTAGAAATCTGGGACTTATAAGACCTTTCTGCATTTAAGTGCTGCAAGGATGAGATTATTTTATATATATATAGATATATATAATAGTATATATATAAAACTTGAAAAAAATTACAACGTTGAAAACAAAGAGGGACAAATCTTTTAATTATAGTCCCCTCAGACTATAAGGAGCTTAGATTATACAGATGTAATCAAATGTATAAAACACTTCAGAAAAGATAAATTCAGGCCTCAAATTTCTATATGTAAAATCCATGAGTAGAATGTCAACTGGTAATCTTTTTAATGTACTTTAATGTACTTAGAAAAAAATATTTTCCCACTTAAAAGTCTTGAGCCTCAATGCTAGTTGATTATACATTTGGTCTATAGTTCTGATCACATTTGCCACAATTTCGGTTATTCTACAGTATAAATTTATTGTTGTTAAAGACAAACATTATCCATTGTTTCATACACAACACCTATTTCCAATTCTTAACTGGTATGTTGATGTCAATCTTAATATCATAAAATGAAGACAGTTAACTCTCTAGCAATTATAACAACTCTGGGGGAAAAAGAATGGTAAAGTACAAATTAAGAATATGTCACATTATAGATAATATAAATAAAAGTATGTTTTAAAATGTAATATGAGATTAAAGTTACATAAATGCTTTCAAATGCTTAAGCTAATTCCACCACCACCACCCCTTTTGTTTATTGGGAAAAAAAAATGTAAGTATATACTGCCACAAACAGAGAACTAATGTTTGCTATAACGTGATGCTAACGGAACTGAGGGGCAAATAAAGAAATTTACGTGAAAGTGCTTTTTCAAGAACAAAACATTAAACAGGCAAAGATTATCTGGTCACAACTCATTCCTACCTTCTTCCCTCCATCCATCCACCCATCCATCCATCCATCCATAATTACTGAGTATATGCTATGTTCCAAGCTTTGTCCTAGATGCACATTCAATGGTAAGCAAAGTTCTCTCTGCTCTCATGAGACCTCCTGCCTACTGGGAGAGGCAGATATCACATAATCATACAGAAGAATGCAAACACATAAACTAAGAGAAGAAATTATGAAGAAAAGGTATATAACAAAAGAAACTGACTTAGAGAGGGGTGGAAAGTCAGGAAAGGCTCCTCTGAGTAAATTTCAGAAAGAAATCCTACAACTCAGAAACAAAACGACAAAAAAAAGAAAACATTTTAAAAATGGGCAAAACGTGTCTGTTGGTTGAAGAAATAGCAGTTTTCTGGGAGCCACCGAGGATCACCGTTCTTAGTAGTTACCACCCCAGCCTTGAGAAGAGAACCCACCTTCTGGGGCACCTCGTGGAGGACACATTCAGCCCCAGAGCCTGCAGAGTGAGCGAAGCCATCGGGCACTTCTCAATCTGCACAGACTTTATTTTGGATATTTCTGGTTGGGCGGTTCCTCCACCTGTTTTAGGAGAAGTTTCTTGATTTGCATATTTTGGGCCTTTGGCTTTGGTCTTATTTTTGGGGTTGTATGGTTAGTCTGTGGGAAGGGCCTGGGTAGTGGATGGGCTTTTTTGTTGTGCTCTTGCTGCTGCCACCTCAAGCCAAAACAGTTCCACTGTGTGGAATTAGGGAGCATAGTGCTTGCCGGAGGGATTTGGGGCCAAGCAAGCCCCAGGTCCCAGACATGGTGAAGGAGGGAAATTGCTCTTCTGGTTCTTGCCCAACCTCAGTGGGGCAAAAACCCTTCCCAGGAACGAGGAGGGTGTTGTTCAGGAGCCAGCCGTCTGGCGCAGGCAGCTCCCAGGCTGCAGGGCCACCACCATCCTGAGTATGTGCCACCACCCTGGGCCGAGGGGAACCCGGCTGGGATGCCACAGGTACCCAAAAAGATGGAGGACCCATGTGCCAAGAGCCAACCTGGTCTTTCCAAGGGGCAGTGCCCCAATGAAGAGAGAAACAAAAGAATAAAGTTGCCTGTAGGTCCTGTGTCAAAAAAAAAAAAAAAAAAAAGGCAAAAGGTCTCTTGCCTCTGACCTTTCTTTTCTTTGCTGGAATGCCCACATGTTCCTCTCACATGTGTACCTAATAAATTTTCTACCTGCTTACTCTCAAAAAAAAAAAAAAAAAGGGCAAAAGATTGTAATGGTCTTTTCTCCAAAGAAAATATACAATGGTCAATAAACATATGAAAAGGTGCTTAATGTCATTAACCTTTGGGAAAGGAAAATCAAAATCATGATGAGATACCACATTTCACACTCTCTAGAAAGGCTACTATTTTAAAAACGGAAAATTACAAGTGTTGGAGAGGATATGGAGAAATAGAAACCCTTATTCATGGATGGTGGGAATGTAAAGGGGTGCAGAAGTTGGGGAAGACAGTTTGGGAGTTTCTCAGAAAGTGAAGAATGGAATTACCATATGACCTGGCAATCCTACTTCTAAGTATAGACCCAGAAGAATTAAAAGCAGGGAACAAATGGATATTGCATACCGATGTTCATAACACCATTATTCACAATTGCCAAAAGATGGAAGCAACCCAAGTGCCTATCAACCGATGAAGAGATAAAGTGTGGTACACACATACAGTGGAATATCTTTCAGCTTTAAAAAGGAATGAAGTTCTGTTACATTCTACAACATGGATGAACCTTGAAGACATCATGTTGAATGAAATAAGCCAGAGACAAAAGGACAAATACTGTTATGATCTCACTGATATGAAACAATTAAATTAAGAAAATTCATTGAGTCAGAAATTAGAATGCGGCTTATCAGGGCCTGGAATGGGGGCAGGGAATGGGGAGTTACTGTTTAATTGGTACAGAGTTTCTGTTCGGGGTGATGAATAAGTTTTGGTAGTGGATGATGGTGATGGCAGCACAACACTGTGAATGTAATTAACACCACTCAATTACATATTCGAATGTGGTTAAAAGGGGAAATTTTAGGAAAACAAAAATTTAAAGAAAACAAACATAAGATTGTACAAAACAGTGAACTCTAATGTAAACTATGGACTATCGTTAATGTATAATTATAACATTCTTTCATAAATTGCATCAAAGTAACCAGTCTAATAAAAAGTGTTAATAATAAGGAAAACTGCATGTGTGAAGGGGGTATCTAGGAACTGTATTTTCTGCAAGATTTTTCTGTAAACTTACAACTTCTCTAAAAATATGCTTCTAACAATGGAGCTTCAAAATACATGAAAGTGACATGACAACAGGAAGGAAAAAATACAGAAATGCACAAATGTGGTTAGAGATTTCAGCACTCCTCTCAGTAACTGACAGCATAAACAAACAGAAACTCTGTAAGGAGAAGTAAAAAACACTTTAACAAACTTGATCTAATCCCAACATTTATAGAACATTCCACCCAACAATAAAATAATCCATATATTTTTTAAAGTGTACATGGAACATACAGCAAGATACACTATATGCTGGCCATAAAACAAGTCTTAATAATTGTAAAAGACTGATATCATATACAATATGTTCTCTGTCCACAGAATTAAAATAGAAATCAATAAATAACCAGAAAGATATATACTTAAAAACGTCTGTTGGGATTAAATCATGCCCCCTACAATGACATGTTCTATCTTAATTCCCCTTCCTCTGGGTATGAATCCATTTGGGGGGGGGGGGGGTGCAGCAGAGTTCACTAAAATGATCCAGCCAGTAACTAAATAAATAAACGAGCAAAAACCAATAATAAGCCTCAGAGGGGAATGATAACACCCAGAATTGCTACAATATATTATCTAAAATGCCGTTTCCCACAAAAAAATTTACAAGGCATGCAAAAATTACAGGAATGTATGACCCATATGCCAAAAACAAACAAATAAATAAAAAACAGGCAATAGAAACAGTCTGTGAGAATGACCAGATGTAAGATTTAACTAAGACTTCAAAGTAGCCATTATAAATATTTTCCAAGAATGAAAAGAAACATGCTTTTAAAGGTAGAGAAAATGATGATGCTGTCTCACCAAACAGAGAGTGTCAATAAGGAGATAGAAATTATATATAAAAAGAACATAATGGATACGAATGAAGCAGAGCTGGTCAGAACTAAGGCAAATCAGACCAAAGGGTAAAAGATGATACTGACTGTGTTCCAAAACTTCAACTTCTATGTGAGACCAAAAGAAGATATGTTTATTTGGTGCAAAAATCTATATTTTCTGTTGCACACTAAATATTTTAACTTATACAGTCAATTTATTCAAACACCATAATTACATGGAACTTCAAATAAGGAGTGAGATTAGTTTGGTTTGCACAGGTTAGTGAGAAACCCTGATACATTCCAAAGTAATTTGGGCAGAGGATAAAAATGTATTTGCAAAGCCCCCATGAGGAACTGGGGCAAAACGCAGAAATATTAAATTTCCTATTGGGGAATTACTGATATTCTCACAAGCATTAGGGACTAACAAGTTAGAAGGCCGAGCCCTCAATCTTGAGGCTTGCCCTTATGAAGCTTGTTACTGCAAAGCAGAGGCTAAACTACTTATTACTGTGCCTAAGAGTCTCCCCCAGAGAACCTCTTTTGTTGCTCAAATGTGGACCCTCTCTCTCTCTAAGCCCACTAGGCAGGTAAACTCACTACCCTCTCTACTATGTGAGACATGACTCTCAGGGGTATAAATCTCCCTGGCAATGTGGGACATGACTTCCAAGGATGAGCCTGGACCTGGCATCACAGGATTGAGAAAGCCTTCTTGATCAAAAGGGGGAAGAGGAATGAAAAAAATAAAGGTTCAGTGGCTGAGAGATCTCAAATGGAGTCAAGAGGTCATTCTGGAGGATATTCTTATGCATTATAGAGTTATCCCTATTCAGCTTTTAGTGTATTGGAACAGTTAGAAGGAAATACCTGAAAGTGCTGAACCACAACCCAGTAGCCCTGATTCTTGAAGATGATTGTATAACTATGTGGCTTACACGGTATGACTGCGTGATTGTGAAAACCTTGTGGCTAACATTCTGTGTCCATTTGAATGTATTATGACCCCCAAAATGCCAGCATCTTTGATGCAATTTTGTGTGTGCAGACATATTAGTGTTGATTAAGTTGGAACATTTGGATTAGGTTGTTTCCATGGAGATGTGCCCCACCCAACTACAGATGATAATTCAGATTGGATAATTTCCACAGAGGCATGGCCCCGCCCATTCAGCGTGGGTCTTGATTAGTTTATTAGAGCACTATATAAGCTCAGACAGAAGGAGTGAGCTTGCTTCAGCCAAGAGGGACAATTTGAAGAATGCACAGGAGCTGAAAGAGGAGCTGCAGATGAAAGACAGTTTGGAGACGGCTGTTGAAAGCAGACTCTTGCTCCAGAGAAGCTAAGAGAAGACAAACGCCCCAAGAGCAACTGAGAGTGACATTCTGGGGAGGAGCTGGGGTCTAGAGAGGAACGTCCTGGGAGAAAGCCATTTTGAAACCAGAACTCCAGAGCAGACACCAGCCACATGCCTTCCCAGCTAACAGAGGTTTTCCGGACACCATTGGCCATCCTCCAGTGAAGGTACCCGATTGTTGACGTGTTACCTTGGACACTTAAGACTGTAACTTTGTAACCAAATAAACCCCCTTTATAAAAGCCAATCTATTCTTGGTATTTTGCTTAACAGCAGCATTAGCAAACCTGAACACACTTCCTCTAGCCAGTGTATGTATAGATGAGTAGAAAAATAGGAACAAAAATTAAATGAATAATAGGGGGGAAGGGATGTTTTGGGTGTTCTTCTTTACTTTTTTTTTTTTTTTTTTTGAGTAACGAAAATGTTCAAAAATTGATGTTGGTGATGAATGTAGAACTATATGATGGTACTGTGAACAACTGATTATATACTGTGGATGACTGTAGGGTGTGTGAATATATCTCAGTAAAACTGAATTGAAAAAAAAAACTGCAATGGAAAGGCTGGAGCTGATAAGTATAATAACCTAAATGAAAAATTCTCTACAGGGGCTCAATAATAGATTCAAACTGGCAGAAGGAAAAATTAGTAAACTTAAGATTAATCAACAGAGACTATGCAAAACTGAAGAACAGAAAGAAAAAAAGAATGAAGAAATATGAAGAAAATATCAGAGAAGTGTGGGACACCATTAAGCACACCAACATATCAATGATGAGACTGTCAGAAGGAGAGGCAACAGAAAGAAATGATCTGAAAATATATTCAAAGAAATAATGGCTGAAAACTTTCCAAATCAGAAGAAAAACTTTAATCTACACATGTGAGAATATCAACAAACTGCAAGCAGGATAAAGTCAAAGAGAATTATAAACAGACACATCACTGTAAAACACTAAAAACTGACAAGGAGAAATAAAAAAAATAGTTTGAGATGAATGAAAATGAAGACACAATATATCAAAACTTATTGATGCAGCTGAAGCAACCATAGAGACAAATTTACAACTGTAGATGCCTATATTTAAAAAGAAGAAAGATCTCAAATTAATAACCTATCCTTCCACTTGAAGACACTGGAAAAAGGGTGAACTAAATCAAAAGCCAGTTAAAGGAAAGAAATAATTATTAGAGCAGAAGATAAGGAGATGGAGAATAGGAAGCAATAGAGAAAATCAAGGACACCTAAAGTTTGGTTCTTTGAAAAGATCAATAAAAATTGACAAACATTTAGCTAGACTCACTGTGAAAAAAAGAGAAGACTCAAATTACCAGAACCATAAGTGAAAGAGGGGACATTATTACCAACATTACAGAAATAAAAGGACTATAAGAGAATTCTATGAACAATTTTATGCCAACAAATTAGATAAGTCAGATGAAATGGACAAATTCCCAATAACACACAAACTACCTAAACTGATGACTGAAGAAATAGAATATCTGAGTAGACACATAACAAGAGACTGAACTAATAATTTTAAAGTTCTTTGTGGAAAAATCCTAGGCCTATATGCTTCACTGGTGAATTCTACCAAACATTAAAGAAGAATTAGTATCAATTTCTTCACAAAGTCTTCCAAAAGAAAGAACACTCCCAAACTCATTCTGAGACCAGTATTACCCATACAAAGACATCACAAGGAAAGAAAACTACATACCAGTATCTCTAATGCATATAGATATAAACATCCTCAACAGAATTCTAGCATGCTGAGTCCAGCAATATGTACAAAGAATTACATACTATGACCAAATGGGATTTGTCTCAAGAATGCAAAGTTGGTTTAATAGCAAAAAAAAAAACACCAATAACTATAATATGTCATATTAATAGAATCAAGGACAAATACCATATGATCATCTCAATAGACACAGAAAAAGCATTTCACAAAATCCACACTTTAATGATAAAAAAAAAAAAAAAGCACTTGGAAATCTTTGGAATATAAGGTAATTTCTTCAACCTGATAAAAAGACATCTACAGAAAATCCACAGCTAACATCATTTGTAATGGTGAAAGACTGCCTGTTTTCCCCTAAAATCAGGAACAAAGCAAGGTTTACCTGCTTTTACCTCTTCTATTCAACACTGTACTGGAGTTTCCAGTCAGGGAAATTAGGCAAGAAAAAGAAATAAAAGGCATAAATGGTAAGGAAGAAGAGAAACTACATTAATTTGCAGATGACATTATCTTGTATATCAAAAATCCTAAATATTCCACTCAGAATCTATTAAAACTAATAAATGAGTTCAGCAGGGTTGCAGGATAAAGATCAATAAACAAAAATCAATTGTATTTCTATACACAAGCAATGAACAAACTAAAAATGAAACTAAGAAAACAATTTCATTTACAATAACATCGAAAAGAATAAAGTGCTTAGGTATAATTTAACAAAAGAACTGTAAAACTTATACTCTGATAACAACAAAACATTATTGAAATAAATTAACAAAGATATAAATAAATGGAAAGATACTCTGTGTTTATTGATCAGAATACATAATATTAACAGTATCAAAAATAAAACAAAAATTGACAAAATTATTTAAGGAAAAATAGAGAAATTCACAATTATAGAGGAAGATTTTAACACATATCTCTCAGTAATTGAAAGACCAAGAATACAAATTTAGCAAAGATTGTAAGATTTGAACAACACTATTAAGAAGCCTAATATAATATGTATCCAACAATAAGTAAATACACATGCTTTTCAAGTTCATGGAAACTCTTACCAAATATTGCTCACGTACCACACCACTAAGCAAGTCATAACAGATACCAAAGAATTACTATCATACAAACCATTTTATCTGATCACAGTATACAACAAAATTAGAAATAAAAACATAATAATAATCTCAAATCCTGTATACACAGGACGTTAAAAAAACTTCAATGATCAAAATAGAAATCATAATGAATTAAGTGATATTTAAAACTTAATGGCAATGAAAGCACTACCTTAAAATTTGTGGGATGTAGCCAAAGAAATGTTTACAGAGAGAAATTTATAGTCTTAGAGACATATAAATGAAGAAAGATAGAAAATCATGGAATGTGACAAGTTGATCCTAAAATTCATTTAAGAGAGTTTAATAAATGCCAAGTATAGCTTAAATAATTAGGGAGAACATTAACCCTCCTAGATATCAAGATTTAATATTCAATTATGGTGGCTAAAAAAAGCATATTATTGGCAAAGGAATAGACAAATAGATCAATGGAACAGAATGTATGGGAACTTATTTTTATGACAAGGTAGACTTACAAGTCAGGGAAGGAAGGATGATAGATATCTACACACACACACACACACACACACACACACAATAAAATTACATCCCTAATTCAAACCATGTACAAACTCAACTTTGGGGGCATTGAAAACCTAAATGTGAAGGACAAAAGTTTACATACTTTTAGACTTTTACTAGAAAACTTTGAGAAGAAAATATAGGAAGGTATCTTTCAGACCTTGTGCTACTAAATGGTTTTTTTAAAAAGCCATAAAGCATAAACTATACAGCAAAGATTGATAATGACTGACATATCAGAATCAAAAACTTCATGTTTGTGTTCTGAACAAAATGAAAAGATAAGTCACAGAAAAGAGAATATGACTGTAATATCTTTAAAAGGGTTATTATCAAGAATTCACGGAGAATTCCTATAAATCAATAGGACAAAGATAAATGCTCCAATAGAAAAATGGACAAATTTAAGAAAATTCAAAGAAAAAGAATCCTGAATGGTCTGAAAGATCCTCAATTTCAAAGTCAGGGAAACACAAATTAAAACAAGAAGTATAGAAAAAAACTTTTAATCTGATAATACCAAGTATTGATGCACATTTGAAAAAATGATAACTCCATGGTTCCTGGTAGGAGAGGAAACCAGTACTACTCTAGAGAGCAATTTGGCAAGATTTAGAAGAGTTGAATTTGTGTACATCTAGGATCCAGCTATTCTACTTCCAGGCATAAACCTAGAGAAACCTACCTAGAGAAGAAATGTGAAAGGACATTTGTTGCAGCATTTTATTTAGAAAAATTGTAAACAATTTAAATTTGCCTCAGTATGGGGGTGAATTTAAAAATATATAGTTATACATGAATAGATGAACCTATGATAATAGATGAAGCAGTACTACATGTATCAAAATAGATAAAACTCAAAAGTATGATATTCAGAAAAATAGGAAAGTTGTAAATGGATAGCGACATTATACTAGAAACTTAAAACACACAAAACACTGTACATGATTTATGGGTGATAGATATGTAGAAAAATTATCAACATGTACAAAGAAGTCATACACACCAACATGAAAGTTATACACCAACCAGAGAGGGAGAAAAGAAGAGGAGTTGCATATATAAGGTTTTGTTTCTTTAAATAAAGAGATATTTGGAGCAAATATGGCAAAATTGTTAGGATATTTAAATCTGAGAGGTAAGTATATATGTGTTTGATTTGTTTCTTGCTTCCTCTTTTTTTTTTTTTTTTTTTGCACTCGTTTTATGTTTGAAATAGTTCCTAACTTTTAAAAATGCTGAAAATTATTCTGGTTGCAGGGTAGATAACAGATTAGAGAGGGCCAGAGTGGAAATAGGGAGAACAATTAGCAGGCTACAATCTACAATGTATTTAAACAATTTAGGTGCTTGTTTATATATTAAATTATGGAAAACAAAACAAAATTCTTTCAAATATGATACAGGATCATATTTTCCCAAACTTACTTGCTCAACCTCTCTATTGAGGGAATCTACTTTTTCTTTTAATCTGTTACCCTCTGCCTCTGCAGTGATAAGTTCCAATTTGAGGGTATTGTTATCTGCCTCTGCTTGTCGGGCCTTATTTTCCCAGTTTTCAGCATCTTCGTTGGCTTTTCGGAGTTGGTCCACAATTTGCCGGTTCTCAGATTCCTGAAAAGCAAATCTCAGGCATTATTTTTTAAGTTTTAAAATATTCAACATATGATACAAATTAAACATTATTTGCCAAGTCATTAGGAATTTACTTGCCACAAGGAATATTTGTAACGTAACCTCAAGGATACCCATCTATACTCTAAAAGGGAATGGGGTCAGGGTTCTGCCCTGGTCCAGTCACACTCACCCTTCCGGTAAAGTCGAGCCAAGTTAATTACACTTATCATCTGGCCCTGGTTGAATATGTTCTCATATTTGCTTTTGCCACTGACAGGAGATAGGATTAGAATCCTTCGTTGCCTCCCTTTCCCATGTCTGGTTCTTTACTGCTTGCTGGTCTGGCAGCTGCATTTATGCCCTGTCCTGACCTTTGGTATCTGTGTATCCCCATGTTCCTGACCGCTCTTCTGGATTGTTCTGGCTACAGAGCTTCTGGCTGCTTGCACACCTTAAGTGTCAACTTCTGATAATTCTCTTGATTTTGCATATTTCCTGTCTGGTTCCTGCCTTTCATTCACAACCCCAAATCTAAATTCTCTTGATCATGGACCATTCTGTCTATGATTCAATTTTGCTGAAAGTTACTGCTCTAGTAATTTTTCTTAAATTGCTCAGAAAATATCAAACCTAGGCCAATAAACAATATTCACAAATATACATTCATGTATAGATTGGGGCACACAACATAGAACCAGATATTTAAAGCCTGAAAAGTTTTTTCATGAGCAAATTGACCGAAGTAGGACCTTATTTCTAGAGGAAAAGATTCAAGTTAACAAATATACTATACTGAATAATCATAAGGCTTTAAAAACATATTTTAGTAGTAGGCTATGGATTTTCGTATTATGGTAAAGTCAACTCATCCTAAAACATCAGTTATAATAACAAAAAGGGAACTAGATCATTTTCTCTCTTACCTGTTAATAAATAGTGCGTTTTACCAGAAGAAAGCCTAGGCTAAATATAAATGACCAAATTGCAAGATATAATGTCACACCCCATAAGCCTTGCAAATCAGATTTCAGTTCTTGCAATTATGATTACTTAATCATCAGAGAATGGTTCACATTCAGTTACTACTGCCACCTTGTGGTCTGGTTGTTCCTTGATTAATGTGAAAGATCTTTGTCAAGTCTGGTAATCAACAATTAACATACTAAACTACTTTACTAGCTTTCAAGATTCAGATATTTCAAATGTGCCAGGAGGAATCTGATGTGTACTATTATTATACTAAAGATAATAATTGTGCTGCGACTATGATCTTGGTTGGGTACCTGGTACAATAGACATAAGCACATCGTTACCCTCTTAGCTTTATCTATAGTACTTATTGTCTATGTCATCTACTCATAACTGCCTTACAGCTTTATCTTGTTAGGTGTGGATGTACTGCCTCTCCAATAACACCTTGGATTCCTTGAAGATATGAACCATTTTCTAATACTAAATTTAGTTTTTTGAGTAGGTAGTACATGCACATGGTTGAAAGTTTAAGAGATTAAAAAAAAAAAAGTATTGCTATAAAACTTCTCTCATGCCCTCCAACCACCCAGTGTCCTTCCCTCTTGGCAACCAGAAACCATATTTCACCCATTTTTTGTATCCTCCTATAGCAGCCAGAGCAATATGGGGCCTGAGAAAGGCAAAATTATAAAGAAAGTGAAACTCTTCTTTGGTATTCCACAATCTCCTTTTTCAGGATCTCTTACCTGGTTAGGGTACTGCCACCCCCCCCACCCCAATGTACCCTCAGCACCCTCTGGCGTCCCAAGAGATCACGGCAAACTTCTCCCCAGCAAACCTGGCTGCCTCAGCTGGAATCCTTTGCATTTCTTGTCTGCATTATGGCTACAGACTCTCTTACTTGCACTCCCTCCCTCTGATTTTGTTAACCTTTCTGATTTATTCTTCCCTGCATCCCCCAAAATAATCTAAAAGATAAATCTTAAATAACTTCCTTGCTTAAGTTCTAATGAAAGCTTCCTGACAACAGAGTTCAAAGAAAGTCCTTGGCACCTCTCCACTAAAACCCAAGTGTACACCCTATTTCAACTACAGACCCGTTTCTTCCCTGTACACCCCTGCTCATGTTGTCCCTGCTGCCTGGGTGCCACTGTGGTTCCTCTCAGTTTTCCATATCAGCCCAGCACCCAGCACATTGCTCATGGGTGGAGGGTGTGGGGGGTGTGGGGGACAGACAGACTCCACAGTTGCTGCAGTCTCTCCCACCAAGGCAGACCCATGGGCCGTTCTCTAGGGTCCCCTGGGTCCATCGAGCTGTGCTGTGAAATGCAGTCTCATAAACGAACTCACTCTAAGATGCTGGCTGCTGAGAGAAGCTTGCTGTGTGGTGTCTGAAAGTACAATTCCACAATCTGAATGCCCCAATCCCTAATGGTGGAATTTCTGGTAATTGTCTAACATTGGTTGAAAGCTTAGTACTTAAATATTGTTTCAGATATTCACTTATTTATATTTTTCCCTATTCCAGAATAGATTTAGATGGCTCGTTGTGCTAAGTGTTTAAATACTACCTCTCATTTATTTGGGTATTCTACCCAATTACAGTGAAGGGGACTCCAAGAAGTTGAGTTGTCTACAGAAATACATGTCATCAGTGGAAGGAGAAGCCAGACCCATCTGACTCCAAAGCCTCTCTCCATCATCCACGGTATTGCAACACTGGCACCTTGAAATCAAGACGGGCAGGGAGCTACCCGCTTTGCCCATGTAATGCTTTGCCTTGCTACCTGAAAGCAAGGATTACAGTTGAGAAGTCCTTAAAATCTCGTCTCCAAAGCCCTTGACAGTCCTATGCACACTGCAAATAAATGTTCAAGACATGTTTGTAGATTGATATTAAAAAAAAATTAAATAAGATTGGGGGGGTCCTATTATATTGGTTTGAGTGGTAGGTAAGTAATACTAGACCTATTAAAATAATCAATCCAGCTACACTATTTTAGATAATATTTTACCTAATGGGTGTGCCTAACATCCTTGGTCAAGCTGTCTGTTATTCCAGGGTTGCCACATGTACACCCACATTTATTTGGAATCACTTGATGTCACAACACATGCACCTGGTCAAATGATGGCTAACAAAGAAGTGCAGAGGAGATCCATCTATCCTGAGGTCCTAAGAAACAGATGACCCCACAACAGGGTAAAAAATTCTAATCTGCTGCACAGCCAAGTGGAGTGTCTTTTGTCATAGGTTTGCAATGGACAACGCCACCATTTCCAAATGTAAGAGAGCCCAAGCTGCTTCAAGCCCCTGGACCTTCATTCAGTAAGAGGATTCTGTCTATCTAGAGTAGTTGAGTAGCAACTAAGATTCTTGAGTTAGCCTTCTGGGCATTGGTGACATTCTAAATATACAGTTAATCTATCATCGTCAACACTAAAATAAGCTGCATACTAAAGAAAGACTTGATTCACCTGCCCTCTGCGTGCAATTGATTGCTAACTTAATTCTAGTGAAAACACTTAGGAAAATGCCATGATCATGTGCAAAGAGAAAAAAATATATACATACTTCAGACTTTAATATATTCTTCAGCTTGTTAACCTCCAAATTAGTATCTTGGACCTTCTGTTTTATGTCATTAAGTTCATTATGAGTATCACTCAATTTTTTGGACAATGCCTATGAGAAAAAGACAGTTAGATTTGACTACAAAAAATTCTTACCAAGAACACCATAATTTTCAAAATATTTGCAAAAAATATGATAAATAAAAGTTAATACTTTTAATACATAGAGCCCATATAAAAAGAATGAGAAAACACAAGAACCTAAACAATAAACGGGCAAAGGACACAAACAAACAATTCACAAAAAAGGAAGTATAAGTAGACAAGACCTGGAAAATGACAAACTTTACTAGTAATCAAGGAAATCCTAATTAAAACGATACTATTTTGCCTATCAAATTAGCAAAGATTTAAAGCTATTTAGTTATGGCAAGGAATGGGCATTTTCAGGTACCGTTGGAATAAATGTTTACAGAAAGCAAATTTGTGATTGGCTATCTGATCTTGATAGATCAAGAAACATTTTTAAAATGTTCATAAAAACAAGAAAGACAAAAATGTTTGAAAATGTCTATTTAAAATTTTTTAAAACATTTTTAAAAGAAACCTCATGAGTTTTTACTTGATTTAAAATGAAATCTAATAAAATTTAATGAAAAAGAATGTTCATTAAAGCATTATATATTATAGTGACAGATTAGAAATATTTATCACATTAAGTGAATGGCACAGTAAATAATAGTATATCTTCATAGTGGTATAACCACATAATGTAATATTATACATCTGTGAGAAATGTTTGGAATATTTTTTAACAGAGGAAAATGCTCATCTATATTAAGTAAAAAATTAGGATAAAACATTAAATAGACCTCACAATTCCAATTCATTAAAAATTGTAGTATCGAGGATGAAATCTCTTGGGATTTCTATTTTGCAAATCTTCTACAGTATGGGTTCTTATAATATCTGGTCCATAAATCGGCTCCCTCTTCTACCCCTGGGCCTATGACTCAAAGGAAATAAAAAACTACTTTTGAACGTGCATTAATTTTTGACACCAGTTTTCTTCTGATTATAACAAAAAAGTTTATGAAGTTTTAACAACAGAGGAAGTACTTATGACATTACATAAAGTTAATAACAGTGATAAAATATTTATTGAGGGATATGTTGGGCACTATGTTAAGTGTTTTATGAGCATATTCTCATTTATTCTCCATTTTTATAGATTATGAACAGAGGTTCCAAGAAGTTAAGCTATTTAATTGGAAAGTAAGACACAAACCCACGTGATCATTAAATTCTCTACTCTGTCGCCTCCTCATGAATAAAAGAGCAGGCTATATGAAGTGAATGTGTCTTTATACCAACTACATTAAAAAGTGTATGTAAAAAATGGTATAAAATTTTAAAGTACAGTGAAAACCAGTAAAAAAAATATGTCACATGTTAATAGTGGTTAACTCTGGATGGCAAAAAATATGAGAGGGTTTTTTTTTAAGCCTTCTTACTTTAAAAAGAAATAGATATTCTATAATTAGTTCTTATCATGTGACTAATAAAAAATAGAAACAAAATTTCTAATTTTTCATTAACATGTTATATTTACCTTTAGCCTATTTGTTCCAGTTGTAAATAGAGTGTACAAAGATAGATCCTATAAATTCATACCTTTTGGCTTTCATTGTTATTCATTAACTTTTTAAAAATAAATGTTTCATTTTAGAATAGTTTTAGATTTACAGAAAAGTTGTAAACATAGTACAGAGATTCCCTAAAATACCCCACACTCAGTTCCCCCTATTACTAACATCTTGCATTAGTATGGTACATTTGTAACAATTAATGAATCAATATTGATACATTATTAACTAAAGTTCATATTTTATTCAGATTTACTTTGTTTTTACATAATATCACTTTTCTGTTCCAGAATCTCATTACTCATTAACTTCTGAACAAAGCACTTTAACATCTCAAATATGTTTTACAGTTAATATAATGTTGCATCTTTATACCTGTTTATGTAAATTAAAACTATTTAACTTTCAAAAATACAGAATTTTATGGTGTAAACTGAGCACACTGAGAGTGATACCAAAGTGGTAAAAATAATTTGGACTGAAGAATTTTGAGGGGGGAAGAAAGTATCCAAATAGAATTTTTTAATGTTCAGGGAAATAATAACTATGGATAAGGATGAAATATGTTGCCTTAGAGAGAAAGTAAAAGAAACTTTCTTTAAAAAGAGTCACAGGGGAGGAACCTAAGATGGCAGCTGGGTGAGACAGGGCAAAAAACACCTCCATGAAAATTACTAGATAAAAACCAGAAAGTGACCCAGAATACCACTTCCAGCGACGCACCAGCTGGACAACGTCTGCTAAAACCATAGGGACTGTGCACTTGGTGAAACCAGGAGTCTGCATTCTGAAACGAGTGAGTAAGCCGGCTGAAAGTCCTGCAGCCATGCTGCGGTGTGGGGAAACTGCGGGTTGGCATTTGGAGACGGACTAGTTCTTTTTAAAAACAAAAAAAACCTGGGAGCGACTGCAGATACAGCAGTGAGAATCACGCAGTGAAGCACTGCAGGAGCGGGCTGTAGCCAACGGCTCAGTGTCTGGCATGGAGGATAGCCCTCCCCACACCCGCTGCTGACTGTCCCAGGGACAGAGGGACAGAGAGGAGAGCCAAAAGGAGAAAGAAACCGCAACCCTTGCAGCCAGCTTCCCGGCGTGCTGGCGGCACTCCTGCCCGGGGCTGTACCCACAGCCCAGAGCCACGCCAGGAAACCCAGACTGACGGGGAGTGTATCCCATGGCACAGCTAGTTGTCCTGGAGCTGGGAAGGCGGAGCTGTGCGAAAAGAGGGGGGGAGTTGAGACGCCCCATTCAGCCATTTTTGCATCAGGCTGGGAGTGCCCCTGCACGGCCCAGCGGCCCAGGGCTTCCCTTGAGGGAAGGCGTGCACTTGTGACGTAGCACAGCCTTCCCTCAGCAGAGGTCCTGGAAGATCACAGCTATCAAGCAAAGCAAATGCCAAGAGGCCAAAAACAACAGAAAATCTTAAAGCATTTGCTATAACCAGACGATATGGAGAGCCCTATCCCAAACACCCAAATCAAACGATTGGAGGAGACATAGTACTTGGTGCAATTAATCAAAGGACTACAGTCAAAGAATGAGAGCATGGCACAGGATATAAAGGACATGAAGAAGAACATGGCACAGGATATAAAGGACATAAGGAAGACCCTAGAAGAGCATAAAGAAGAAGTTGCAAGAATAAATAAAAAAATAGAAGATCTTATGGAAATAAAAGAAACTGTTGGCCAAATTAAAAAGACTCTGGATACTCATAATAGAAGATTAGAGGAAGATTAGAGGAAGATTAGAGGAAGTTGAACAACATACTCAGCATCCCCTAGAGTACCACAGAACAGAAAATGAAAGAACAAAACAAAGAATGGAGGAAAAAATCGAAATGGATCTCAGGGATATGACAGTCCAAATAAAATAAAACGTCCAAATTTAAGACTCATTGATGTCCCAGAAGGGGAAGAGAAAGGTAAAGGTCTAGAAAGAGTAGTCAAAGAAATTGTTGGGGAAAATTTCCCCAACCTTCTACACAATATAAATACACAAAGCATAAATGCCCAGCAAACCCCAAATAGAATAAATCCAAATAAACCCACTCCAAAACATATTCTGATCAGGCTGTCAAAATACTGAAGAGAAGGAGCAAGTTCTGAAAGCAGCAAGAAAAAAGCAATTCACCACATACAAAGGAAACAACATAAGACTAAGTAATGACTACCCAGTGGCCACCATGGAGGCAAGAAGGCAGTGGCATGACATATTTAAAATTCTGAGAGAGAAAAATTTCCAACCAAGAATACTTTATCCAGCAAAACTCTCCTTCAAATCTGAGGGAGAGCTTAAATTCTTCACAGACGAACAAATGCTGAGAGATTTTGCTAATAAAAGACCTGCCCGACTTCAGATACTAAAGGGAGCCCTACCGACAGAGAACCAAAGAAAGGAGAGAAAGAGATAGAGAATTTTAACAGAATATATAGAACCTTACATCCCAAATCACCAGGACACACATTTTTCTCTAGTGATCACGGATCTTTCTCCAGAATAGACTATATGCTGGGACATAAAACAAGCCTCAATAAATTAAAAAAAAAAAAAAAAAAAACCACAATTGAATATATTCAAAGCACATTCTCTAACCACAATGGAATACCAATAGAAGTCAATAATTTTTGATTTGTAACTCCACTATTTACTTCCTACAGGATATAAAATACATAAACTCTAATAACAAATCAGTGGTTTTGGACTCAATGTAAAATATTTAATTTTTGACAAGAACTATATAAAGGTGGGGGAATGGAGGAGTATAGGAACATAGTTTATGGGTCCTATTGAAGTTAAGTTGGTATCAAAGAAAACCAAGATTGTTATGGATTTAAGAGGTTAAATTTAAGCCCCACAGTAAATACAAAGAAATTACCAGAGAATATGACCATAGAGATGAAAAGTAGAATATGGGTTATGAGAAGGGGGGGAAGGGGCAATGTGGAGTCAAGAAATGAGTGTAGGGTTGCTGCTTGAGGTGAAGGGAAATTTCTAGTAATGGATGGTGGGAAGGTGATAGCATTACAACATTCTAAATGTGATTAATCCCACCGATGGAATGCTAGGGAGGGGGTGGAATGGGAAGATTTAGGCTGTATATATGTTTCCATAATCGGAAAAAAAAAAAAGACAGTCTAAATAGATGACAACTGAATGCCAAGGATGATCCTGGATGGGATCTGAGGATGGAGGACAGGAGGCTCAAAGGGACACAGTTGGGGCATAAGGGAAAAAGAAAAAAAGGAAATAAAGAATGTAAGCTTTGTATCAATGTTGAATTTCTTGAACTTCTTAGCTGCACTTAATGGGATTGCATAAAAGAATGTTCTTGTATAGTGTTTATTCAAGAATGTGTGCAGCTAGCTCTCATATATGTTCAGAAGACAGAGCAATAGATGATGGATGATAGATAGGGAGGGAGGGAAGGAGGGAGGGAAAGAAAGAAATGGCGGTGTGACAGCATGTTAAAGTTGATGGATCGGGATATCGGGAGAGGGGGGTCAGGGTACGCTGTGAATGGGGTTTGTATTGTTTTTGCAACTGTTCCTATAACTTTCAATTTATTTCAAAATAAAATTAAAAAAAAAAAAAAAAGAGTCACAGGGCTAAAGAGGACCAAAAAATTTGGCCTAGTCCTTACATCCATACTTAAACATAATAATATTTAGTCCATCAAATACATCTACCCTTTTCTTAAAAGTTTCTGAAAGTTTTTATCCTCATTTGTTAAGATATTCAAATGTTTATCTTTCAGTCAGGAAGTATATTCTAAAGTTAAATACTCTTCCCATTCTAAAGTTTAAAACTCTTCCCTCTTTTCTTTAATATTTAACACTTTACATCTGAGAATTTCATTTAGAAATTATGCGGCATTCTATGTTGCAAAGGTAAAAAAAAATGGCTATGTTTGAATGCATGAGCTTTTCTACAAAATGATAATGACTATGCCTCAGAACAAATATACATTTTTTCTTGGAGAAAAAAATAATATGAACAAATATACCTGGTTTTCTTGTTTAGCTTTAGAAAACTGTTCTTGGAGATTGTCATTCTCATGAGCCAAGATATCTCTTTCTCTGGCTATTTGACCCAGCTCATCATTTGTTTCATCCAATTGTCTACGCATTCTGGAAATGTCTTGTTCACACATAATTAGGGCTTCAGTAGACTGTCTATTCCACAAATCAAATAGTACATAAGAAGAGACATTTTACTGAAACAGAATAACAAATTCTCACAAGACAGAAGATGGACAGTTAACATGAAAACAGCACTTGAAAAGGTTTTAAACACATTCAAATTTGTAGGGACAAATACAGCAGACAGTGTATTTGAGTTTCCCCGCTGTTGCCAACATTTCACTATGAATAGGGATGCTAAATATGCACCATAGTCAGTGATTTGCTAAGTATTTCAAAACTTCTGACACTGAAGCATAGGAAGGCCCCTTCCGACCTCCAGCTGCTATGGCTTAGTCTTCTTGGCAGGTTCCTTCTCTTCTGCCCTCTTAAAAATGGATGTTTCCCAGGCTCAACCCTTAGGCTTCTGTTTCTTCTCACCCTTCCCCTCCTCTCAGACAAATTCGGTTCCCATCTGTGGCTCCCGACCCCATCTACACCCACATGACTCCCTAATCATTACCTCCAGCCTAGGCCTCTCCATTATGCTCCAGACCCATATTTAACTGTTGAGGAGATACGTCTAGAGGTTTCAAAGGCTCTTCACATTCGGATGGAAGTCATCTTTCTCCTCCCACTTTCATCGTTTCCAGTACTCATCCAGCATGTTCCTAGATTCTCTCCTTCACAAGCACCTCACTCTCTCTTCCCCACCCTCTCCCTAATCCCAATCTATTATCACTTCTTCTGCCTGAGTAATCTTTCTAAAGCAAAAATCTGCTCAAAATGCTTCAGTGATTTTTTTTTAATTGCCCAAAGGATAAAATCAAAACTCTGTTCATAATACAGGCCCCCACCTGCCTGTTTAAGCTCTCCTCCCTTCACTTCTCCTACACCTGGGTTCCAGCCGTTGTTGTCTACTTGTGGCTCAAGAGACTCTTGAACCTGATTCAAGATGGTTCTTTGATTTATTCTATTCTTTCTTCCTGGAATACCCTTCCCTACCCTTACTACTTGGCAAACACCACCCCTTCTTTTACTTTCCTACATAGATGTAGGCCTCCTTTGCACATTACAAAGTCATCACCTTATACGCAACAGGGTGCCCCTTGTTTCTTACTATCTTTGTACCTAACACAGCACTTTGCCCCTAATTAGTATCCAAAGAGCTGCTGAATGAATGATTTACCTTGATGCCTGTTCCATCTCAGCAATGATATTTTTCATGCCTGAAACGGTTTTTTCCTTGAAAAGTAATATAAGTATAAAGTTAAAAATCATCTTAAATGGTTATTTCTATTAAAAGTGAACGAACAAAAAGAACTTTCTCCTCCCCCTTCTGATTTCCATTTGAGTTTTAAACATCTAAGCCCTTTGCTAATCTTTTCTATCAATGTGGGAGTAGAATAGTGGAGTCAGTCGAGGCTGAAATGGGTCTGAATATCTTAATGCCATCAATACCATCCCCATACCTTCTGCTTTTAAAATTCTCATTGAGCCTTAACTAGTCTAACTAAATATACACAGATACTCAGAGCTACATTAGTCCCTAAAAAGTAGTAAAATTAATCTTTCATTAAATAACAACCAGATTTCACCTTGCCTTGTGAATTTTCAAATACCTTAGTAACCATGTATCAAGATAAAAAAATCAAACTTCTCTTTAGAGAGACAGAGTTAGGTTGCGTGTGCATGTGTGTGTGTGGGTGTGTGTGTGTGTGTTCCTTTATTCATGTGCTCTTCCCTAGGGGGTTTTCAGCTCCATTTTCTCATTCTGCTTTCCGGTAGAAGGTAGAACAGCACAGATTCCACATCTGGCAGCAATGAATATAGGAGTATGGTTAAAATACCTAGTAGCAAAACTGTTTAAAAGTGAAATCCTTTAAAAAACACAAACCAATGGAAGAAAACCCCAAACAAAAAACATTGTTTGAAGCGGAATTTTAGCAAATATTTTTGAACTATAATTTAACACATTTCTAAATACATTCTGAAACACCAATTGAATTTCTAGTGGTTCTGAAAGTCATAAAGTCATAACCTGGTTTAGTTTGAAATATGGTTTATACACCTAAAAAGGACTTTCCTTTATCAAAAGAAGTTCATCTTGAAAGTAAGATTTTCAAGGAACATTGTCAAGTATCCAGAGCAACATGAGTAGAACCCAATAATACATCCTCTTAGCCTATTTAGTTTTTCTCAGTATGATGTCATCACCACCATTTCTCAGATTCAAGATCTGTGCCATCACAATCTAACATACTTGTATGCCCTCAGTATGTTTGTCCAACCAGGGACATAGATTCAAACGGTTAAAATTCAATCTTGACAGGATGGTCATAAAGTTACTTAGAAAAAAGAAACAAACTAATATTTTACAGAAATAATTCTGGCTTTTCTTATTCAAAAAATAATTGGTAGCAAGTCACAGAACATCTTAAACTATGATCACTACAAAAATTTCACCTTTTTAACAGTAATGTAGACCTTTCCATAGTAATTTATTTCTGTAATCTCCACATTAAACTATACAACAGTCCTACTTTCCACTGAAGGCCATTTATAAATTCATTTCTGAAATATCACTGTAGGGAACACTTCCTCTTTTGACTAACACTATTTTAAAAAGTTTATTTTCCCTTCAGAGGATTGTTTACTTTCAAAAAATCTTATATAATGCTCTTAATTTTGAAATGATCTTGCAATTCAACATTCCTTGTGAAGGAAAAGATAATATTGGTATAGTTAGAATGAAAGACATGTGAAATATTAGATAGAGAGAATTGAGTACTGAAATATCTGAAGAATTGTATGATTCTAAATGTTAGTGTTTTAAAAATAAACAATATTTAGCTCTTCAAAAATTGGTTTCAATATAATGAGAAACAAAATTCCACCTGAAAAATAATAAATTTTCAAAAATAATAAAGTAATGAGTCAGCCTTTCCAAGTAAATCAAAATTTACTATCTCATGCAATTTGATGACCTCAGTTATGTTCATGAGTCCCAAATCCTTTAACTTCAACTCAATTCTCACTCCAAACCTTAAAATCTAAGAGCTTATGACTATTCCACCTACAAGTACCAAAGAGCCTTCAAACACACGTTTATTCATTCTGTCTAAGCCTGCTCTATCTGCTAAGTTTCCAACTTTGTGCACAGGAACTAGCCATAAACCATGTCTTATCAATTTTACTTCCTTAATATTTCTCTCATTAATACTGCCACTATCCTAATATTATCATTTTTCTCCTAACTAGTGTTCCTGTCACTATTCTCATTTCCCTATAATCCAACTTTTACATAAGTGCCAGAATATTTGTTCTAAAATAACACTTCATTTCCATTATTTAATGACTTTCTATAACCATGATGACACAGTTCAAAGTCAACATTACATGTATTTTATAATTTCTTGCTTATCTATCCCATATCATCCTCTACAGCCCCCCACCCTATGCCTCCTCTTTGTAATCTCCTCTCTGGACATATTAAACCATCAGGAAGTCTCATGAAATTCTTTCATGGAAGCTGCTGGGCTTTCATGTAAACTGCTCTACCTGTCAGATTCTCACAGTCCCCTTTTCCAAAATCTTTTCCTGGTTAATTCCTACTCATCTTTCTCATCAGTCCAGTCACCAGGCACCACCATTTCCTGGAAGGCTTCCCAGATCTTCCTCATCCTCTAACCCAGACCCCAGGCTGAATCATGTGTGTTTCTGCCAAACTCCGATAACACATTGTGCATTCATCCTTATGGCACTTAACATGTTCTATCATAATAGTATCTTTATTTATCTCTTTCCCTATTATACTACATGCTTTTAGAAGGCAGGCCCAATTACCCTCATTTTCTAACATAACATCTATTGGTAGACTGTCAATAAATGTTTGTTGAATGAATGAATGGATGGATGATTAAATGAATGAATTAGTTCCCTTAGAGAGGGGGAAGATCTTATTCTAATGATGCTGCCTTTGCTTAAGATATCTATGGAAAACAGTTTAGGAATTGCAGCAGTCTCACTACTTTATTGTCATGCTTCACATTTTGGTATTTGAATTCGTTATTGTCATTGAATGTTAATCATAAACTGATGATAGAAAAATCAACTAAAAATATCAGCTTGCGAATTTTAACACATACTTCCCAAGACTATCTTAAAATATTTCAAAATCAGATTTAAAATTTCAGCTCTCCAGAAAAACTTTGAGAAATCTTATTATTTTATTCAGGTTCAAGTTCAAACATTTCTTTTAAACCACAGTTCTCAAAACATACTTTCATTGCCAAACTCTCTCCAAGGGATGCAATATTCTCAGATTTTTTATCCAAACAGGCTTGCAGGCATTCCTTTTCTTTAGCCAGATCGTTGAGTGTTGCACCAAGGATACTGATTTCTTCTCGCTGGGCAATACCTTGCCTTGTAAAATTATCTAAATATGTAATTATAAAGGCATTGTTTTAATCAAGATAAAAGAATTTTCCAGTTCAAGCAGATTGAAATACTTTTCCAAGTAAGTTCTCCTATATTCAATGACTAAAAATAAGAGTACTGTATTCCCAGTAAAAGTGGCTTTTGTTGTTAGTGATTCAAAACCAAGATGAATCTTGAAATTCTAAATGACTCATAAATTTAAAAGCACACTCAAAGGAAAACTCAACATTGCAAGTTCCCAAAGTAGAGCTGTATGTGGGTTGTAGGAGGTCAGGGATGCGCATGAAGTATGTGGAATAGCAAACCCACCTGTGGCCTCCCAACCCCATCCCAGCCCGCCCCCGTACTCCCTCTTCTCCCTCTAACCTAGAATCACTCTTGTACATAAAATTGATAGTTAGCACATCTTAATAAAATATACAATTAAGTCATTTTCACAGTCCAATATCTTTTAATATTCTGACTTTTTAAAAATAGTATTGTAAAAATTCCTTCAAAAACAAAAATCACTCTTGAAAGTGTGGTTCAAGTTGTGGTAACGCTGGCAGGCCAGTGTCAATGCTGAAGGCCTGAGCGGTTGGTAGAGAAGGCTCATTTTCAGGGGGGGTTCCCTCATTAGCACTGGTCAGCATCACCTGGGAACTTGTTAGAAATGCAAATTCTCAGGCCCCACCCCAAACCTGCTGAATCAGAAATTCTGGGGGTGTACAGCAATTTGTGTTTAACAAGCACGTCCCTCAAGTGATTCTAATACACGTGAAGTCTGAGAACCACTGGTCTCGAGTTCTACAATGGCACTGCTGTTGGAGCAGACCTCTAGGCTAATCCCTGCTAGGTTAATAGCTGCCAAAGGCCATCCAGTTCAGTGTTAAGGGAGGTAATACCATATCATAAGTCAAAAGCACAATCTGTATAATAATCCAGAATGCATTGTGTTCCTTTCCCAGGCATTAATGGCTTTAGGGCAACCCCCATGTTTTACATTTTTTAATATCTGAATTCATTCAAATTGTCATAAAAAAAAAGTTTTTTTAAAAAAATCTACTATCTCCTAGTTTTAAAAAAAAAAAAAACCCTCTACCTCTCATCTCACTTAAGCTACCACCCCACTTTCATGCTCTCTTTAATAGCCAAATTCTTTTTGAGACTTTTCTCCTCTTTACTGCCTCTACTTCCACACTTGCCTTCATTCCTCCATTCACTCTCTATCTTTCTCCAATACTCTAAACTTTTTTGTCAGTGCTACCAAAAGCATCTATTGTGCCAAATCCAATTTTTTATCCTCATCTTATTTCACTTTTCAAAAATTTCTAGTAATTGACCATATCCTCCTTTTAAAGACACTTTACTCTCTTGCCTTTTCCTCCTACTTTGGCCTCTTCCTTCTCAGTCCTCATGCTCTTGTCATTCTCTATATTCTCCACAGGTGAGTCTGTGGTTTTTAAACATTATTTACATGCTGTATTGTAAATGTACATCTTTAGCCTAGATTTTTTTCCTAAGATACAAACTTATATATTCAACTGCTTACCTTTTCATTTGGACTGAAAATATTCAAATATGAATTCTCCTTCAATATTCCCCTTTTATATTTCTTTTTCCAATACTTCCTGTCTCAATAAATAGTAGTTAAATAGCAAACATTTTTAAACTACATAATGCCAAATGTCAAATTATTTCCCCAGTTTCTAAATAGGCTGTTTTATAGCCCTGACCAAAGTTTTGCCTTATAGTTACAAGAAAATTATGTCCATGTTTTCGTAGAGATCACTTCTTTATCTGATAAGAAACATAAACAGACTTTATAAAAATAATTTCTCTACAAACCCAAATGTATCATAGATATAGCCAAATATATGTACACTTTACACCAAAACGCTTCCTTACAACAGCTATAGACAAGCCACAATAGTATGCAAAATCTTGTAAATTTAAAAGCAATCCTCGTAAGTTTACAAAGTGTTGTGCTTTGTTTAGCTATTTCTTCATTGACAAATTTGAAGTTTTATCTAAGTATTTATGGTTCCAAATCTAAGTAAGAGTTCTTTACTATCAAAGAAAAATGCATTTTCTATGATTTTTGATTCATAAGTATTTAATATAAGGGCCCATTTCCAAGTTTATCTATGATATAACTGAAGAGAAGAAAACACATGTTTTTCTACCAGATTTAAAAATATATATATATTATTAGGAAAAAAACTCACCAACTTTTTCATCCAAGCACATAATTTTCTCCTGAGTAAGCTGTAGCTCATATTTTTTCTTAGCAAGGTGTCGCTGCATATCAGAAAGATCTTTTTCTGTGTTTTCATATAACAGTCTGAAAACATTTTAATAATAAAACTAACTCTGGAATTTTTATGTTTTGTCAATTTTTCAGTGTATTTAAATCCAAAAGCTTTTATAGATACTATACGTATTTTATTTTTAATGTTTTCATTATAAAACCACAATATAGGAAGTTTGAAAAACAGAAGATAAAAAGGAATCCTCACTGCACTACCCCAACGTAAGTTACTATCAGTATTTTGGTATTCATTACCCAGTATTTTTTTGCTATGCATATTTTCAAGTTGTTATAGTATAGATTCAAAACAGAATCCTCCTGATTTTTTCACTTAACATTTAATCTTTAATACTTTTCAGTCTTATACAGCCCTCCCAACCATTATTTTCTGGTTGAAAAAAATTTTGCATGAGTAAATAATAGCCCTTTGCTGTTAAGTAAATGGAACCATTTACTCAACTACTCTCCTTATTATTAGACATATAGGCTCATTCCAGTTTTTCTTTATTATAAATAAAGCTGTAATCAACAGCATTTCAAAATTTCACTCATTCACAAACATGCCTTAGTGTCTAGCGTGTACCAGGCCCTAAGTGCTGAGGATGCTATGGTGAGCCAGGTGGGCTTGGCCCTGCCTTTGTGCAGCTCACAATCAATAAACCAGTGAACTGACTTCGATTCCCGGGGATACGGAGTACTAAATAACCCAGAAGTCCTCGTACCACAAAACACTCAGACACACTGAATAGAATGTAAAGGCACTCTTTTAAAAGTATAACGTAACTTACACGAAGTTGTAAGGGAAATCTCCTGGGGCCAAATCAGAGCAATGAGACCATGAACTGATGTTGCTAGTTAGGGCAGGGTTTATCTGTTTCACTAATGTAGGGTCTTGCGTTTTGACTCAGAAACCTAAGATGAAGCTGTAGAGACTTCTGCCACCCAATGCTTGGAACAAAGATCCCCACATAAAATCCAAGGAGGGCTGTCCCATTAATGGAAAGGTCAGAATAGAGAAAATCACCTCATCCAACACTGCTAGGCTCAGGGTAATAAAAACAAGTCTCCACTGGGAATTCTTAATCATGAGATAAGAAATGGACACAAAATTTAGTGCTAGGCTGGTCTTATAATTTGGGACACTTGACAGAAATAAAAACAAAACTTCTCTGAAGGACCATGCCCTCAAACAAGGTACAGAATAAACCCTAGTTAAAGGCCTGCTGAAAATGAGCTCACAACTCAAAATTACAAAACTAAGAAACAATCCAACCTTACTGGGGAGCTATACATGCAACTAAGTTAGAACCCCAAGAATTTCAGGTTACAGAACTATCAAATAGAAAATGTTAAATAGATGTTTTAAATAAGAAGACCTCTCTGTATATTTTTGCAACTTCTTGTGAATCTAAAATCATTTTAAATTAAAGCAGTAAAACAAACAAATTCCCAGACCCAGGCAGCACAGATAAACCAATTAAATAAAAATCTCTGGGGGTGGGACACAGGCATCATCATTTTTTTAAAGCTCTTAATTTAATTCCAAAATGCTCCCAAGGTTGTTAAGGAGTGCTTCCTAATGCTGCTTCACCTAGGGGGCAAAAGATGAAAAACTGACAAAGGAGATGTTATAGGAGGGGAGAAGTGATTAACCATAGTTTACGGTGTTGCATGTTAGGGCTCTTTCATCACTCATCCTCTGAACACAATGACGCTGACTCGGACCAGTGTCTGCCATTCCTCCAAAGCATTATCTGGCACAATAATGGATCTGCCCATGGAAAAACAGGTTCGTAAACCAAAATCACAGGGCATTGGAGAAGGACAGCCATGTCAAAAGAAACAAAACACACTGATTACAGAATCCAGCAGATTTATTAGAATAAAAAGATCCAAAATTCTACCTGTCTGGTGAACATATAAAAAGAAAAAAGGAAGATATTAGCAATATGAAAAAAAGAACTAAGGGAAAAAGCAGAAGTAACAGATATGAGAAATTTTTAAAAATAACTGGTGTAAACAGCAGAATGGGTACAGCTGATATATGAACTGGCAAACTGAAAAACCAAACTGAAGAAATCTCACAGAAAGAAGTGGAAAAGGACATATAGAAAATAAGAAATAAAAACTTGGAGGACTTACCATACCTGATTTCAAGACTTACTAATAAGCTATAGAAATCAAGACAGTATGGCACTAGTGTAAAGATCAATAAATAGATTAAGAAAGTAGAATAGAGTCCAGGAATAGACCCATAGTTGAATGGTCAATTGATTCTCAACAAATATACCAAAGCAATAAAATGGGGAAAGTCTTTTCAACATCTGTTGCTGGAACAACTGGATAGCCATGCAAAAAAAGTGAATCCTGATCCCTGAATCACGTCACACACAAAAGACCTAAAATAATAGGCAAAACTATAATGCACTGGGAAGAAACTGTAAATACATATGTAAAATATTTTAACCAAATTTCAGCAAATCGATTTAGTAAATCAAATCCAACATTTAAAAACTATGAAGTATTGCGACCAAGTGGGGTTTACCTAGAAATCAAAGGTTTGTTTACAATTTGGAAATTAATCAATGTAATTCACCATTTTAACAGGCTGAAAAGAAAAAAAATATATATGATCATATCAGTAGATGCATGTGTCAGTTTGAATATATTGTGACCCCCAAACACCATTATCTTTGATGTAATCTTGTGTGGG
The DNA here is from genome assembly GCF_015220235.1 of Choloepus didactylus. Classification (NCBI taxonomy): domain Eukaryota; kingdom Metazoa; phylum Chordata; class Mammalia; order Pilosa; family Megalonychidae; genus Choloepus; species Choloepus didactylus. The sequence goes on along the minus strand of NC_051323.1, from coordinate 73,496,692 downwards.
CAGACGTTATCAGTGTTGATTAGATTGTAATTCTTTGAGTGTTTCTTTGGAATGCACCCCACCCAGCTGTGGGTGTTGACTCTGATTGGATAATTTCCATGGAGGTGTTGCTCCGCCCATTCGGGGTGGGTCTAAGTTGATCACTGGAGCCATATAAATGAGCTGACATAACAGAAGGAACTCAGTGCAGCTGTGAGTGAACTTTTGAAGAGGAGCTACAGCCAAGAGGGACATTTTGAAGAAAGCACAGGAGCTGCAGATGACTGACAGTTTGAAGACGGCCATTGAAAGCATACTCTTGCTCCAGAGAAGCTAAGAGAGGACAAACACCCCAAGAGCAACTAAGAGTGATATTTTTGAGGAACTGCAGCCTAGACAGGAACGTCCTGGGAGAAAGCCATTTTGAAACCAGAACTTGGAGCAGATGCCAGCCACGTGCCTTCCCAGCTAACAGAGGTTTTCCAGACACCATTGGCCATCCTCCAGTGAAGGTACCTGATTGTTGATGACTTACCTTGGACACTCTATGGCCTGAAGACTGTAACTTTGTAACCAAATAAACCCCCTTTATAAAAGCCAATCCATTTCTGGTGTTTTGCATTCCAGCAGCATTAGCAAACTAGAACAATGCAGAATAAGCATTTAACAAAATCCAATATCAATTATTCATAAAAACTCTCAGCAAATTAGGAACAGAAGGGAACTATCAAAACCTGACAACAGGCATCTATAAGAAACCTACAGCAACACCATTTAATGTTGAAAGACCAAATCTTTCCTCCTCAGATCAGGAACAAACCAAGAACATCAGATCTTATTCTTCTACCAACATTATACCAGAGATTCTAGTTGTGCAATAAGGTAAGAAAAAAAATAAATAAAAGGCATCTGTATTGGAAAAGAAGAAGTAAAAATCTCTTTATTCACAGATAACATGATAATATTTATAGAAAATTCTATGAAGTCTACAAAAAAAAAACCTATCAAAACTAATAAGAGAGTTTAGCAAGAGGCAAGAGCAATATACAAAAGATCTATTTGCTTCTATATAATTAGAAATTGAAATAAAAACATTTATAATAGCATCAAAAATATTAAATACTTAAAGAGTTAAATCTGAAGAAATGGTGTGCAGGATTTGTACACTGAAAACTATCAAACACTGCTGAGAGAAATGAAAGACTTAAATAAATGAAGAGATAGTCTGTGTTCAGGAATTGGAAGACTCGATATTTTTATGTTAATTATCCTGAAATTGAGCTACAGATTCAACACAATTCTAATCAATATCTGAATCAATTTTGTGTAGAATTTTGCGAGGTGATTCTAAAATTTATATGGACATGCAAAGGACTTAGAATAGCCAAAATAACTTTAAAAAAGAACATTCTTTTTCTGATTTCAAGACTCATAAAGCTTCAATTTATCAAGACAGTATGATACAAGCATAAAGATAGAAAAAGATCAATGGAACAGAAGAGAGGCCATAAATAGATCCACACAATATGACTCCCGGGGAGGAATGTAGACCTGGCATCGTGGGACGGAGAACATCTTCTTGACCAAAAGGGGGATGTGAAAGGAAATGAAATAAGCTTCAGTGGCAGAGAGTATCCAAAAGGAGCCGAGAGGTCACTCTGGTGGGCACTCTTACGCACACTTTAGACAACCCTTTTTAGGTTCTAAAGAATTGGGGTAGCTGGTGGTGGATACCTGAAACTATCAAACTACAACCCAGAACCCATGAATCTCGAAGACAGTTGTATAAAAATGTAGCTTATGAGGGGTGACAATGGGATTGGGAAAGCCATAAGGACCACACTCCACTTTGTCTAGTTTATGGATGGATGAGTAGAAAGATAGGGGAAGGAAACAAACAGACAAAGGTACCCAGTGTTCTTTTTTACTTCAATTGCTCTTTTTCACTCTAATTATTATTCTTGTTATTCTTGTGTGTGTGCTAATGAAGGTGTCAGGGATTGATTTGGGTGATGAATGTACAACTATGTAATGGTACTGTGAACAATCGAAAGTACGATTTGTTTTGCATGACTGCGTGGTATATGAATATATCTCAATAAAATGAAGATTAAAAAAAATAAAATAAATAAATAACTAGATTTGGAGATATTAAAAAAAAAATAGATCCACACATTTAGGGCTGATGGATTTTCTGATGATAGGACCTTTTGAAATTTTTTTTTTTAAATAAAGGTTTGGCCCAATTGAATCAGAATGGGCCTTAATCTCTCTAACTGGAGTCTTTATAAGCAGAAGAAATTCTGAACAGCCAGAGAAAGAGAGAGGGAGGAGCCAGAAGCTGGAAGTCAGCAGAAGCTGGAAGAGCAGACTGAAGGAGAAAGAGATCACCATGTGATGGGAGGCAGAGATGCAAGTCAAGGAACCCCACAGACTGCCAGCAGCCAGGACCAGAGCGCAACAGAGTCTGAGGAGAAAGCATTGCCTTGCCAATGCCTTGATATTGGACTTCTAGCCTTCAAAACTGTAGGCCAATAAATTCTTGTTGTTTAAGGTAACCCATTGTGTGGTATTTGTTATAGAAGCCTAGCAAACTAAGACAAATGCTAAGGCAATTCAATGGGGGAATGGATAATCTTACCAACAAATAATAACTAGAGGGTAGCCATATACAAAACTCTGATGAAAGAAATCAAAGACGTTCTAAATAAATGGAGGGATATTCCATATTCATGGATAAGAAGACTCAATATTATTAGGATGCCAATTCTTCCAAACTTGGTCTCTAGATTCAATGAAATCCCAGTCCAAATGCTGGCAAGGTATTTTGTGGATACCAATCAAATTATTCTAAAGTTTACATGGAAAGGCAAAAGATCCAGAACAGTCAACACAATACAGAAGAACAAAGTCAGAGAGCTGACACTACCTGACTTCAAGACCTACTGCAAAACAACAGGATCAACACAATGCGGTATTGGTGATAGAATAAAAAGGTAGATAAACAAAACAGAATAAGAGCCCAGAAATACATCTGCTATCAAAGGAGCAAAGTAAGTTATCAAAGGAGCAAAGGCAACTGAATGAAGAAATAATAGTCTATATGACAAAAGGTGCTGAAACAATTGGACATCCACATACAAAAGAAAGACAAAGAAAGAAAGGAAGGAAGGAAGGAAGGAAGGAAGAAAAGAAGGAAAGAATCTAGACACAGACCTTACATCTTTCACAAAAATTAACTCAAAATGGATCACAGATCTACATGTAAAACACAAAACTATAAAACTTACAGAAGATAATAAGAGAAAATCTAGGTGTGGTGGACTGAATTGTGGGCCCCAGCTTGGACATGTTTCTGGTCTTGTTCCACATTCTTGTGGGTGTGGACCCATTGTAAATAGGACCCACTGCAACTCCAAGAAGTTACCTTAGTTAAGGGCTGGCCCATCTAAATCAAGTTGGGCTTTAATCCAGATTACTGGAGTCCTCTATACGCAGAGTGAAAGTCAGACAGAGAGAGAAAGCCACGGGGGAAAATATTGAAATCAACTGAACCCAGAGGAGAAAGAAGATAACATCTCCATGTGCATTTCCATGAGTAAGAAAACCCAGGGACCAGGGATCACTGGCAGCCAGCATCAAAATGCTCTAGTCTTTGGGGAAAAAGCATCACCTTGCTGATGCCTCAATTTTGGACTACTCCCAGTCTCAAAGCCTCAAGCCAATAAATTCCCATTGTTTAAGGCAACCCACTGTACGGTATTTGTTTTAGCAACTAGGAAATTAAAACACTAGTTGACCTTGGGTTTCGTGATAATTTTTTAGATACAACACCAAAAGCACAATCCATGAAAGAAAAAGAAAAGTTAGACAAATAAAATTAGAAACTTTTGTTCTATAAAAGACACTGTTAAAAGGATCAAGAGACAAGAAACAGACTGAGAGAAAATATTTGTAAAACAAATATCTGATAAAGGACTTGTATCCAAAATACACTAAAATCTCTTAAAGCTCAACAATAACAAACCACCCAGTTAAAAAATGGGCAAAAAGATATACAGATGGCAAATAAGCACTTGAAAATAGGTTCAATTCTCTGTAATTAGGGAAATACAAATTAAACCAACAATGAGGTGCCACTCTACACTTAATAGAATGGATAAAATCCAAAATGCTAACAACGCCAAATACTGATGAGGATGTGGTGCAACAGGAGCTCTCAGTCATTGCTTATGGGAATACAAAATGTGCAGACACTTTGGAAAACAGTTTGGCAATTTCTTGCAAAGTTAAACAAAGGCTTACCATATTATCCAGCAATCACACTCCTAGGTGTTCACCCAAATGACTTGAAAACTTATGTCCACACAATAACCTGCATATGAATGTTTACCACAGCTTTATTCATAAATGCCAAAAATTGGAAGCAACCAAGCTGCCCTTCAACAGGTGAATGGATACAGAAACAGTAGCACATTCATACAACAGAATATTATTCACTGATAAAAAGAAATAAGCTCTCAAGTCACAAAAAGAAATAGAGAAACCTTAAATGCATATTGTTAAATGAAAGAAGCCAGCCTTAAAAGACTACATACTGTATGATTCCAACTATATGACATTCTGGAAAAGGCAAAACTATAGAGAGAGTAAAAAGGTCAATTATTGTCAGGGATTCAGGGGGAGGGAAGGAGGATGCACAGGTGGAACACAGGGCATTTTTAGTGCAGTGAAACTGTTGTGAAACATATGATACTGTAATGGTGAATACATGACATTATGCATTTGTCATAGCACACAGAATGTACAATACAAAGGATGAATCCTAATGTAAACTATGGCCCTCAGTTAAGAATAACATATCCAAAGTGGTTCATCAATTGTAATCAGTGTACCACACTAATGCATGATGTTAATATTAGAGGAAACTGGGAGGGATGGGTAATAATGAAGCAGAATGTGTACATGGCAACCCTGAACTTCCTGTGCAAATTTTATGTAAACCTAAAACTGCTCTAAAAAAATGAACCCTATTAAATTAAAATAATAATAATAATAACCAGGCACACAGAAGACATCACATAATTAAAAAGAGAAAGCAAGAAAAAACAGACAACAAAAATAGACCATGGGAGTAGAAATAGAAATAGATTTAATGGAGATAAAACTATATAGAATCAAGATAATGGAGTTAGAAATAAAACTTTAAATAACTATGCTTAACATATCTAAGGAAATACAAGGCAAGATTGAAGATTTCTCATGAGAACTTACACTATAAAAAAATTTTCAAATGCAAATTAAAGAAATGAAAAATGTGAAAACCAAAATCAAGAATTCAACTGATTTAACAGCAGATTAAGCACGGCTGAAGAGGAAAATTAGTGAACTAGAAGAAAGGTCAGAAAAAAACATTCAGAATAAAGCCTGGAGGGGTAAAAGGATGAAAATATAAGAGTGGGTGAGAGCTACAGGAGATACAGCAAGAAGGTCCAATATTCATTTGTTTGAAGTATCAAAAGGAAAAGACAGAGAGAAAAAGGGGCAAGAGAAAACAGGTGAGAGTTTTCCCAAACTGTTGAAAGATATCAAAATAACGAAATCTTTACAAATCCAAGAAGGATAAATAAAAAGAAAACCACACCTTGCTTGGAACATACAGTGGATGAAATATAAAGAGTTAAAAGTAGTCAGAAACAAACACAAGTCCTCTTCAGTGGAAAGAAACTGGCTGACAGGGAAGTGGCTGTGAGGGCTCTGACCACGGGCATTGCTAAGGTGGTCCTGGGAGCTGGGAGGGGAGCCACCACTGCCTTCTAGGGTCAGGGGAACAATGCAGCACAGAATGGATCCAGCTTTTGTTGAAGATCTGTCCTGGATCATGGAGACCAACACCCTATGCACCACACATGGCTATGGCAAGATCCTGATAAACAACCCCATATTCAGCATGCATCTGCAGATGGTATAATAAATCAAAAAATTTGAAAATATTTGAAAATGTAGTGGAATTCTACTGTAGGACAACTGAAGAAGACCCCCCAAAACCCTGACAGAATATTATCTTAGCTTTTTTCTCATAAAAAAGCACTTCATGAAGATGCATGCTAAAATAAGAAGCATAAACATAATATAAGTGTATCAATTTATTTGATACTGAATGAGTCTTGCAAAGACAAGCACAGGACTGTGGCGAACCATACAGTGTACACTGTGGCTATCCTTATGCTGTTAAACTATAATACACATTACGGATCCACCTAAAAAGAAAAATAAATTGAAAAATCCCAAGCATAATCAGAAGTTGCCAGAACAGACTATTAAATCACTGATCAATGAACTAATGCTTAAAACAGGCATTTTTAGAAACTTCAGAAATAAAGGTGGTTGTTTCTTTCACAGACACTTGCAAATGTCAGAAAACAGACTTTTATAATAACTCCTCTAAGATATACTTGGAAGTTTCTTCTACCACAGCGCCCAGAGGCTTTGTTTAAACTACCTAACAACCAACTCCTCTGTCCAGCCTTGCAGTAAAAAGCACGGTTCTGCCATGGGTGCTATTCATTTAATTCCTTTGTTCATAGCAGCCATGACCCTTGGCCTAATTTCAGATGCATTCTCTCTTAAGCAGCATCCACCTCTTTCAAAATACGAAACTCGTAATGCTATTGAGTCAATCAGTACAGGTGTGCAAGCAGACATGGGTAAGAGTCTAATATTTTACAAGAATTAAGAAAAACAGTCAAAAGAATAACATTTTTCTTCTTTCCTTGTACAGCTATGTCTTCTACCTTATAAAACTTGAAACCTTTGCATCATGAGTTTTCCTGGATTCCTCCGTATGAAATTATTCTTATTCTCAAACTGATTTGCCATTTAGTTCTCAAGTTGCACTTTCCATTAGTGTGCAAATGCAAACATTTTTGTCCAGTTCTATAGAAACTTCACTAGAAGTCACTTGACCTGACACTTTTACAGAAACTTGTTTCCAGTCAGGTGGAATCTCTAGAGAAACTCAAACCAGTGAAATGCAGAATTCTACCGGTGACAGAGCACTAAGAAACCAATGTATGATTATGGGATTTTATAGTTTTCATTCATCATCTGTGTTTTATACACATCCAGTGTTTTAACAGATAATATTACCAGAGACTGTAACTCATGGCTTTGTTACCTCAGAATGACTCTAAGTTTTAAATTTAAGACAAAAAATATGCACTTACTAAAAACTTCAGTGCACAGAATAATGTTTCCTTCACAAACATAACAGATAATCAAACCCAAATGACAGATTTTAAAAGTGACTGGTAAATATCTCATAAAGGTAATCTGTAAGTTAGAAATCAGACCCTTATGATCCTCTACAATCTGACCCTGAAGGGACCTGACACAGTTTCCACCTGGTCCAGCCCAAAGTCCCAGAATAGAGTTTGATACTGAAAATACCCTTTTAGCCTCAAATACCCAAATTAAAACTGAGCCAGTCTTGTAATCACTAGAAACATAAACCCAAATTAACTTTTTACTTACAGATAGTTCTGCTCAATCTTTCAATTGGACAGGAAATTCTAACTTCTTTGGCCTAGAGCTTTTTGGTACACAGATGCAGACAGAACAAACTCTTTTCTTTAAATCTGCCTCTGGGAAGTATTTTGAAAACAATCAAGTTTTCCACAAGTACTGATTCATCTGACAAAGAAACTCAAACAGAAGAACTCCTGCTGATAAAATATACCTGTTTAGAAAGCAAAGTTCATTTGAAAAATACAGAAATACAGTTTTGAAACTCTGGGCATTTCATTCTTCACCAGCAGTGAAACTCAAACAGTAATGGATGCATTTCTTTTGGCTAATTTGACCTGGAACACTATGGAGACTCAGTTCAGATATACAGAAATCCAGATATGCTAAACTGTGCTCAGGAACCAACTTCTGATAAGTGGAGTTCACACATGGAACAAAAGTTGTAAAGAAATTTATAATTTTCTTGTTAGTTGACAAAATGGAGAACAGGGACAATAATGCTTTAAGTATACTGAATGTGGTTGGGTTATATAGTTCATTAGAAAGTTCTTTTTGGTTCTTTGCCTTCTATACATGTAAATACAAAACCTATAATAAATGTGAGTGTTTGTAAGAGTATAAGACATTGATCTATGCTACTGAACTTGATGGGTTAATAAAACTGCACTGTGCTGTTAAAAAAAAAAAAAAAGAGTAACTACACAAAACTGGATGAGATCACTGAGGGAGTGAATATAGATATAAAAGAGAAGAGGTCCAAGGGCTGAGCTCAGGGACATATGAAGGAATGATCCAAAGGAGGAAAAGACCGAAGATGAATGAGAGAGAGGTGCAATGTCCATGAAGAGGTGGCAGGTAAGGGACTCTAATACACAAGTGAAAGGGTTAGCTTTAGCTAGGAAAACAAACAATTAAAGAAGAGAATGTAGAACAGTAGAATTGGAAGCTTTTGAAGTTCTTTTCTGATTCCCTCAATATTCTCAGTGAAATAACTTCAGAATAAAAATTGGAGACGAGGTGATGGATGTTGTAGGGAGAAGAGCATAAGGTAAGACCAACCAGCATGGATGTTTTTTTCTTCAGCCACTTCTAGCCTTGGAGCACTTGTTTTAAATAGAGTTGTGGTTTAACCAGGCAAGTACAACAAAGTGAGAGAGGTGCAAGAGAGTTAAACTTTATGCCAAGAAGAGATTTTAATAATTGACTAGAGAATTTAAACTAGGCAAGGAAGAAAGTGAAAAAATTAGGGAGCTAAGCAACAGTAGAAAGGTAAAGAATTGATTGATTGAAGGTCCTAGTGGAGACAAAGGATTATTAGATCTGGAGTACTAGAAGTGCTCAGAGAGTGACATGTATGAAAATGAGATTAAAGAGGAGTTAGTTGCAGATATTTTAGTGACAAGAATCAGGGACAAGATGAAGGAACTTAGAAGTCAGGATACTGGAAAGATCATCTACATGGATATAAAAATCATCAATAATCATTATAGGAATAGTATTGGAGAGAATAACAGTGAACTTTCCAGAAGTGAATGACAGCAACCCAGGAAGACTGATAAAGAAACATCACAGGTTTAGTCTAATGGCATGAGATTCAAAATTAGGTGCTTATCAGAAGAGAGAAAAGAGTCTGGGAGCAGCCATGAAGAACAAAGAGGACACTCACCTCCCTCCAGGCCCAGGGGTACTTGAGGTTTGGCGGAGCAAACAGCCACTACTTGCGAGTGGCTGCAAGGAAAGCAGTGTCATCAGAGGAGAGACGGGCCAGAGCTAGAGAGAACTTTAACATGAAGGTTAAAAAATGTATAGAACTTCCGGTTACAGACAAGAAGCAGATGCACTTCTCCCTATTCCTCCTACTAAGAGCAGCAAAAAATAAAAATGAAAAACAATCCTTAATACATAACATATAATAAACATACGAAGACTGAGTGGTGGAGACAAGAAGGAAGACCAGCTAGAGCCTGTGGGACCTAGAACAATGCAACGGTGAGTTCTCTGAGGTTTTACTTTGCCTCATGTATTCTAGGTTAGGGGCTGGAGAAGCTGGCAACACAGAAACACCAACAGGAGCCCCCCCAAATCCTTCTCTCACTCACCAAAGGACCAAGAAAAGGACAGCCTAGCAAGAAAAAACTATCTAACAACTGTCCTACCCTAAGCAAACATCATGGGGAAAACTGTGGCTGCATCCCCATTCCTGCCAGCAAAGGCCAATGGGGAGCTAGACATCCATCCTATCCTTCCCTCCACCTGCCTGGGTGGTGTCAGCGAAGGTCAAGTGGGGAACATGAATTTCCACTCTCACTGGCCATAGAAAGGTGGCACACTCCTGCACCTGTTGGTGTGGTGATAGAGGAGGCCTTCTTAAACAGAAGACTCAAATAAATCCAAAGCCTCTTAACATAATTACCCTAATGCTCAAGATACAAGAAATAATCATTCATCATACCAAAACCCAGTAGAATGGATGAGAAAAGGCAATCAAGAAATACAGTACCAAGATGAATCAGATATTGGAATTATCTGACATGGATTTTAAGTCACAAAAATGCTTCCATGAGAAGTTATAAAGATGCTTAGAACAAAAGAAAAACTAGTCTCAACAAAGAAGAAAATATAAAGAACCACCAAATGAAAATTTTAGAACTGAAAAATAAGATACCCCAAAATTTAAAATTCCAGGGATGGGCTCAAAAGAAGAATGTGGCTGAGATGAGGTATCCTGCACAGGGGCCTCATAACCCAATTCAGACTACTCTGCCCCATCCTTAATAAGAGAAAAAAGAAAAATTTAAAAAAAAAAAAGAAAGAAAGAAAAAGAAGAAAGGAGAGGACGGAGGAAAAGTTCAGAGAAACTGAAGATGGAACAATAGAAATTAGCCAATTTGTACAAAGGGGAAAAAAAAAAAAAACACATTGGAAGAAAATGAATACAGTATCAGGGATCTGTAAGACTGTAACAAAAGATCTAACATTCATACCATCAGAGTCCTAAATGGAGAGGAGGGGGAGAAAGAGCATGGGGTTGAAAAGTATAAGGAATTTTACTGACTACTAAATTTGAATTCCAGAGGACACAATAAAGGATTTCAGGAGATAGGAAGAAGAGGTGCATGGAGGTTAGAAAAAATGGTATAAAGAGCTGATTGAGAGATGAGGGCATAACCTGGGATTGCTGTGCTTCTTTTGGAGACCCAAGTGAAAGGGGATAAAAGGCTGATATGGCAGCTGAGAAGCTGCAGAGTAGGGGCTGGCAAATTATGACCCATGGGTGCTATCTAGTCTGCAACTTGTTTTTATAAATAAAGATGTATTGAACATACCCAAGCTCATTCATTTATATATTGTCCATGGCTGCTTTCTTGCTACAGTGGCAGAGTTGCATAGAGGCAACAGGGATTTTACGGCCTAAAAAGCCTAAATTTTACCTAGCACTTCAGAGCAAAAGCTTCCTGACTCCTGTACAGTGTTCCTTCTTGATTATGCTTGAAGGAGCCTCAAAGCTGGGGAAAGTACAGTTTTATTTTTATCATATGGGCACTCTCTAGGTCTGCACAGTCCCACAGAAATATAATGCAAGCCACATATGTAATTTATTTCTAATTACCATACAAATTTTATTTCTATGATAATGAGATCATTCAAAATTATATTTTCTTATCAGCTGTGGGTGGTGAGCTATTCTGTAGATTTAAAAAAATGTAATTCTGATGGTTGTTATGGTTAAGTGGCATCTTCTGTTGGATTTTGCCACGTAGAAATCGTATCATCTGCAACAATAACAATTTTGAAGTTTCCTTTCTAACGTTTTACCACATTTCTTTGTCTTGTCATTCGAACTGACCAGAAGCTCCAGGACAATGATGAACAACACTCACAGTGGTAGAACTCTGCTCCAGTTTGCTAAAGCTGCCAGAATGCAACATACCAGAAATGGACTGGCTTTTTCAATGGGGATTTAGTAGGTGGCAAATTTATAGTTCTAAGGCCATGAAAATGTCCAAGTTAAGGTATCAAGAGGTAGATACCTTCTCTGAGGAAAGGCCAACGGCATCCAGGGTTCCTCTGTCACATGGGAAGGCACTTGGCTGGCTCTGCTGAACCTTCTCTCCTGGGTTTAGCTTCTGGTTTCAGTGGCTTTCTCCAAAATGTCTCTGAGTTTCTGTCTCAGTTCCTGTGGGTCCTTAGTTGCTTCTCCTGGGGGCAAACTTTGGATTACATATCTTAGCTTCTCTCCAAAATGTCTCTTTCAGCTTCTCCAAATGCCTGGGTCTGTGTTGGCTCTGAGCTCCCTCCCTGAGTTCTCTCAAGGACTGCAGTAAACTAATCAAGACCCACTTTGACTGGGTGGGGTCACATCTCCACAGAAACAATCTAATCAAAAGGTCCCACCCACAATAGGTTTGCCTCACAAGATTGGATTAAAAGAAAATGGCCTTTTATGGGGTGCATGACAGATCCAAACTAGCACAGCCTCCTCATGTTGTCTCTGGCTTTAAAAACAATGTTTTTAAGCTCATAATTAAATAACATATTGCTGTAATTAAAAAAAAAAAAAAACCTTTTATTCATAGTACACTATGACTGCTTTTATCATAAATGGGTGGTGATCTTTATCTAACAATTTTTCTGCATCTATTGGGGGTCTCCTATGGATTTTTTTCTTTACTATGTCAATGTAGTAAATTTGTAAAATTTTAATACTGAATCCTTCTTGCATTCTAGGATTAATCCTCTTCATCATGATATTGGGCTTGTTTTGTATGCATTTGAAGAACTATGCTGGAATTGGCTTGTTGATATTTTATTTATGCTTTTGCATCTATGGACAAAAGTAATATTGATCTATCTTCTTCTCTTTTTTCAGTTTATTATCTAGGTTACTATATACCTTCAAAAAATAAGTTGGGTAGTTTTCCATCATTGTATCTTCTCTGAAAGTCTGTCTAAGTATGTATTAGCAGTTCTTTCAAAGTCTGGTAAGACTTACAGTAAAACCCAAGATAAATTGTCCTTTTCAATTAAATTTTCCAATTTTTAAATAAAGTTGTTCATAATTATTATCTCGTGATTTTTAAGAGTGTCTATTTTTGGTTCTAGCTCTTTAATTGTTCTTAACGTTATTTATTTGTGCCTACTCTTTTTTTTCTCTCTTTTTAATTCAGTTCTACTAGATTAAACTAGAGGTTTGCCCATCAGTGTTTTAAAAGAACTAGATATTAGTTTTGTTGATCAACTCTGTTTGAAAATGTTCTTCCTCATTCATTTCTACCCTTTATTATCTTTCCTCCTGTATTATTTGGATATGTTCTAATGTTCACTGAATTGGATACTCAGCTCAATTACTTTCAATCATTCTTGTTTTTTAATAAATCACTTAAGTCTATAAATATCTTTTTAAGTACTACTTTAACTGCAAGATTTGAAAATACAGGATTATCGATATTATTCAGTTCAAAATATCTAATAATTTACATTTTGATTTCCTGTTTAACTAATGGGTTATTTCAGAACATATTATTTGATTCCCAAAAGTAACAGATTTTTGCCCCATCTTATTATTGACTTATAAATTTTTGTACTGTAGTCAAAGAAATATTTGGAACTTTTTGAGTCTTCACTTGTGGAGCAGTATATATTCATATCTTGCAAATAACTTATTGTGCTTGAAATGAGTGCAAATTCCCTATTTGTTGGGTGTCTAACAGATCAATTTTTCCTGTAATAGTCAAATGTCTTATATCTTTGAAGTGTAAGATTAAATTACCCAGTTTCTGAGAGAAGAATGTAAAAATCTCCCACCCTATCTGGCAGAAAAACAATGGTATGTTAAAAAACTGGAGTACCATTGAGATGTGTATGGAGTGATGTTCAGGATTTACTGTTAAGTCAAAAAGCAAGGTGGAAAGTTATGCCTAATTATGTTACTATACATATAAGTAGGGAAGAGAACAAATAAAGATATGTATTCTCTCATATCAAAAAAAAAAAATACCACGATAAACCATAAGATTAAAGAAATAGTTAATTGTGTGGATGAAAAAACATAGTAGAATGGACAGGAGTGAAAGCTAGGCTTCTCTGATCATATCTTATTTTGTAGATCTGATTTTGGAAACATAAAGGTTTTACAAAAACATAAAAATTAATCAGAATTGAAAGAGAAAAATACAGTCCTTAAAAATCTAAAGCAAAAGGAATGAAGAAGGAAAACCAATTTCTAGAAAGACAAAGTAATGACTTCCAAAAAAGCCAATCTTCTGTGAAAGTAACAAATACACTAGCAAAAACTATCACTATCAACCATTTCAGAAATCTGAAAATTAACTAGAGGCTTGCAATGATCCAAGGAGAGTTTATTCAAGAAAAAAGGCTGAATCGTGGTAAAACAGTGAGCTTTGTGGCCTTTTAACATGCCCTAGTTCCACCCCCCTCTCCCCAGCTCTGTGATAGGCTTGAAAACCGAAAGCCTTATAACTATGGTAACTGTGAAAACTAGCAGCCTACTAGTCACTGCAGCTGGCAGAACAGGTTTGGAGCTCCTAAAAATCCCAACCTCAAAGGACTGTCTCTCTTTCACCTATTGGATTGAAAAGCACCATTCTCAAAGCTTGGTATTATTTGACCTGACTCCAAGCTTGCTCTGTATGAACAGTCTTAATTGTAATTGCATTTATTGAAAACAGCAGCAATTACTAAACTTTGAAGCTGGCTGAGATGGAGTTATCAAATGGGGCTAAGAAGAGGCTGACCAAAAACCTTAAAAGGAAAAACTGGGGAATGAGGTATCCACAGAGAGCTCTGCAAAAATTTGGAAAGTTCATGACGATCTAGAAATCCATGCACATAAGGAGCTAAGTGAATCCAAAGGCTGTGTGCATCCCCAGAAAGACCTATGAAGGCCCTAAGCTTTAAGACCTGACTAATCTTGAGGAGCTGTGAGGATGTGAAGGCAAAGGCAGAGCTGTAAACTGCCTGCCAAAGCACTGAACACATACTACCCCCCCCCCCCACACACACAGCCCCTTGACAAAGCTGAGAGAATTATGAGATCAAGGCATTTAATTTCTGTCCACTCATTAGCTGACCACTAAGCTAACCAAGCAGAGACTTCAGTGGCTGCACAAGACAAAGAAAATAGGCTTTACAGATTTTAGTAATTTAGTGAATTTAGATTTAGTAAATTTAGATTTAGTGAGAAAGTCACTAAAAAAAAAAAAGCAAACAGCAACAATAACAAATGCTGGGGAGTGGAGGAATATGATTTCTAGGATTGCAACATTATGTTATTTAAAATGCCCAGTATTCAATAAAATATTACAAGACGTAAAGAAGCAGGAATTTAGGTCCACACACAGGGCAAAAAGCAGTAATAAAACTGTCCCTAAGGAAGCCCAGAGGTTGAACTTATTAGACAAAGATTTTAATTCAGCCATTATACACATGGCCAAAGAACTAAAGGAAACCATGTCTAAAAAATTAAAGGAAAGTATAAAAAATGATGTCTACAAAATAGAGAATATCAATAAAGAGACAGAAATTTTTTAAAATATAAAAAGGTCCAAATCAAAATTCTGGAGTTGGAAAATGCAATAACTTGAATGAAAAATTTACTAGAAGGGATCAATAGATTTGAACTGGAAGAAGAAAGAGTCAGTGACTTGAAGACAGGTCAAGAGTTGAGATTATTCAGTCTGAGGAAAAGAAAGAAAATACAGTGAACAAAAAGGACAAAGCTTCATGGCCCAGACTTCTTTTGGCAGTTGCCACATGTGGCCTTGCCAACCCAGGGCACCTGGCCTGGCTGCCAGGGAGGGAGACCTCGACCCCCGCCCCAGGCTCCCCTGGCCCTGCAGGCTACTTCCACCCACTGACATGGGGATGATGTAATAAAGAGGTCCAGGGAGTTCCAGTTGACAAGAGGACATTGTAAGATGCTCCAGGGTGCTGTCCCCTCACAGCATCTTTCAACAACCAGCAAAAGCTGGCATAGGAATTTTCAGAATTCCAGAAAACAGTAACTGGGTGAGTACCGAGTCAAGAAAACTTTATAAACAGTGGGAGGAGCTCATGGCCCACTTGCTGGGCCCTTCCACACCCCCTCCTCCAGCTTGTAGTTTATATCCCACCCCTGCCAACTGGGCTTATTGTTTTCACTTGTCAAAGTACATTTAATAGTCTTTTGGTGAGGGTCCAAAGATAGTTAAGTTATTAAATCATCATGACTGAAAAGATTTTAATGTTAACCTTATCCCTGAAATGATTATATAGCTGGTTATAGAACTCTGGCTGATATTTTCCATCAGCACATTGAAGTTACTACCTTCCAGCCTAAATGCTATTATTCAGAAAAAATAATTTGCTTTTTTTCCTTTGGTAGTGGACTTTTATTTTAAATTTTGTGATGCTTTAGACTGTAGGTCTATTGTTTATTTATTCCATTTAGCACTGAGTGTACACCTATAATTTGATTTATACCTTTCATCAATCTTGAAAACTTCTCAGGAATTCTCTCCTCAAATTCTGCCTCAACTCCACCCTTAGCTTCTCTACTTCTGGAACTCTTTTTGTCGGAGCTTCTCCATCTGCATGACTCTCATCATCTTTTTTCACATCTCCATGTCTATCTTTCTGAGGTGTGGTACGTTCTCAGGTCATTCCTTAATACTATCTTTTAAATGACTAATTCTTTTTATGATACATCTAATGCTAATCAAGCATTTTAAGCTTTTATAGATTTTTCTTCTCTCCAAGGACTTTTTCATTTCCCAGATTTTTTTTTTTAATTTCCACCTATTCTTGTTTGTTGTCCATTTAATTTTGTTGCACAAACTCTTTTACCTTAACTCTTTGAGGAATTTAAACATATATTTTAGAGCATTTCTCACACTGTATTTTATTGGAAGTACATTCTCCCATTTGTGGAACCTGAAGTCTCTTTCGTGAGGTTCATTTTCCTCATGTGCTTTGAAATGTAAATTTGTAAGTAAATCTTGAGTGGAAATTTCTTGAGCATGGATTTTATTCCCTCTTCTTGAACTCACCTAATTGTGCTGCCGGTTTTCCTACAGCTATTACCCGGCCCACTAAAGCCCTCAATTCAGAACCAGGTCATCTACTTGGTAACTCAGGGTCATTTGTCCATCCGGATCTCATAGATTTGTTTCCTGAGCCAACAGATGACTGGTTATACACAAAAGGGTCTCTTCTCCAAATACCAAAAAGGCAGTGGCTAATTGCAGCCAGAGCTCCAGGTGATGATCATTGTTTCAGCTTCAGTATCTGGGCACACAAGTCTCACCTCAGCCACTGGTTTTACAGTGAACTTGGTTCTGAACTCCTGCCATGGATGGGGACTATCTGTTCTCCATAACCCTCTAGGTACTGAACTTCCAATTACTACCTGTTTCTGGATCTAGAGGCCAACACGTCTGCACTTACTATTACGTATTTGTTTCATTTAAATCTACAAAACCTTTTCCTGTAATAAAGCATGACTCTTACTTTAAAATATTTTATAAAACATTTTATGCTATGTATTTAATTTTAGAGCAGGGACAAATAAACTACATTCTGTGGGCCAAATTTGGCTCACTGCCTGTTTTTTTAATATGAAATTCAAATTTAATTGTTCTTAAACGAGTTTTTTCCTGGAATAGAGCTAGGTCATTTGTTTATATAATTGTCTGTGGCTGCTTTCACTCCACGATGGCAGAGTTGAGTTGTTGCAAGAGAGCCCATATAGTTCACAAAGCCAAAACATTTACTATTTGGCCTTTTGCAGAAAAAGTTTATAGACTCTGGTTTTGAAGCACAGTCCTGAGAAGTCCCATGAACTCACAGGCCATTTTGCCTGGAAGTCAACAGCTGTGTCCTTGTTTTGAAGAATACTGATCTAAGAATGTTTCTACAGTTTCTTTTAATTAAAATAAAACTAGTACCAGAGGTCAAAATTAATTTCAGAGATAATAAAGAGCTAAATGGAAAAATGAAATAATTTTTTAAAAAATAAAAAAATTTAGTTGATTATTTGATCTTTGGATGGGAATGGAATTGAAGAAGCTTCCCACTGTACGTAACTGGAAAAGCTGGATTAAGAAAAAACAAAACATTTCTTAAAAAGAATCTTTCTACTTTGCTGGGGAAAGGTATAGAAGGATTGAGCAACTACTTTTATATATGTTTGAAATTTCCCATCATTGAGAAATTTTTAAAATTAAAGATAAAAAGCAATAAGGACTTGTTAGCACCATCTTCTTGCGGCGCTGCCTCCTGTTTCTCCCGCTGCCGCTGCCATGCTCTGACCGCCTGGCTCCTGGTACTAGCTGCCAGGATATTTGGAGTTCTTACAACATGGCAGACATTGACAACAAACAGTCCGAACTTGATCAAGATTGGATGATGCTGAAGAAGTAGCAGAAGAAGAAACTGGTGAAGAAACAAAAATCAAAGCATGTCAGCTGACTGTTCAAATGATGCAAAATCCTCAGATTCTTGCAAGCCTTCAAGAAAGACTTGATGGTCTGGTAGAAACACCAACAGGATACACTGAAAACTTGCCTAGGGTAGTTAAAAGACGAGTGAATGCCCTCAAAAACCTTCAAGTTAAATATGCACGGATAGAAGTACCGTACTCTAGTTGACAAAAGTTGTTTCTCAAGGGATTGCGGCTTTATGAATCCACTATACATGTATACCGGAAGTGAAGAATTAAGTAAACTGATGACAGATGGTGGAATAGGAGTAGGAGGTAACAGATAAGCAAGGGGATGAGCCTAGAATTATCCATGTTGCAATGGAATAGATTTGGAAATATCAGGATGAATGCCTGTTTTGCTTAATATACAGACCATTACATACAGAAATATTTATAAATACATATTTATATATGGGTTAGTAGATACATATTTCCTTACTTTGTCAGCTGAAGGGGACTAGAAGAAGGAAACCCTAATAGCAAATACACCTAGCACCCAGATCTTGGTTTCTAATACCATTCTCCAACAAACGGAACAAGGCTCTATGGAGAAATGGCTGACTCTAGGACTGGGGCAGGAAATACACAAAATATACCTGGAGTATCCTGTAACGTCAGCAAGTAAGGAAGTGCTCAAACAAACAAATAAGCAAACTCACATCAATGGGGGTAGTAATTTGAAAGGAACACAGAAGCCAGCTGAAAGAGCTCCCAATGGCCAAAGCTGGAACAAGCTGAGCAACAAAAAACATACAGCAGTACTGGATTATAAACCAAAGGGTAAACAAATATCTGTGTGTCCGTACTGATATAAACAAATGATTAAATAAATAAGCAAACTGGGGAGAAAAGACAAGTCTTCTATACAGAATTTCTAATAATTTATGTAGATACCCCACCCTCAAGGAGGTGCGACATAACTTTCCACTCCTTAAGTGTGGGCTGCACATAGTGACATTCTTCCAAAGAATTCAGTATGGAAAGGGGTGAAATAGTAACTTTCAGTTACTTTATAGCAAACACTATCTCAGCCAGACAGTCAAAGCCAAAACACAACAGTGATAAATCATGTTGATAGGACGCAGCCTTGATATAATGTAATGAGAATGGTACTTTACCTCTATGATCTTCCTCCCCAGTCTAATCATAACAAATAATCAGGCAAACTCCAGTTGAAAGACATTCTACAGAATATCTGATCAGTACTCCTCAAAACTGTCAAGGTCATCAAAAATAAGGAAAGTCTGAGAAACTATCATAGTCAAGAGGAGCTAAAGAGACATGACTACTAAATGCAATTTGGTAACCTGGATGGGATCACAGATCAGAAAAAAGAACACAAGGTTAAAAAACTAAGGAAATCTGTATAAGGTATGGACTTTAGTTAATAATAACGTATCAATATTGCTGCATTTACTGTAACAAATGTAAGATACTAGTAACGGGATACCGGTAGGAGGTATATAGGAACTCTAGACTATCTGCACAATTTTTCTATAAATCTAAAACTGTTCTAAAATACAGAGTTGATTCTTTTAAGATTGTATTTGCATACACTAGCAATAAACAATCAGAAAGTGAAATTAAAAAATTCCTTTTATAAGAGTATCAAGAACTACAAAATACTTAGAGAAAGTGAAATTAAAAAATTCCTTTTATAAGAGTATCAAGAACTACAAAATACTTAGAGATAGCTGACAAAAGATGCACAGATCTGTCTGTTAAAAACTCCAAAATATTGCTGAGGGAAATTAGAGAAGACCTAAACAACTGGAACAACAGAATGTGTTCATGGATGAGAAGATGCAATACTGTTAATATGTCATTTTCTCCCCAATTCCAATGACATTCCCAGCAGCTTTTTTTGTAGAAGTTGTGAAACTGACTCTGAAATTAAAATGAAATGCAAGAAAGAAAAAAAAGAAAGAAAGAAACACAAAGGAACTAGAATAGCCAAAACAACTTTGAAAAAGAACAAAGTTGGAGGACTAACACTACCTGACTTGAAGACTTATAAAGCTACAATAATCAAGAGTGTTTTACTAGCATCAAAACACCTAACTAGATTCATGGAACAAAACAGATAATCAGGAATCGTATCTACACCTACTGGACAACTGACCTTCTATGAAGGCGCAATGACAATGCAGTGGAGAAAGAATATTTTTTTCAACAAATAGTGCTGCAACAATTGGATATCCATATGCAAAAAAAAAAAAGTGAACTTCAATCTATACCTCACACCATATACAAAAATTAACTTGAAACAGATCATAGACCTAAAAGTAAGAGCTAAAACTATAAAACTGTTAGAAGAAAAAATGGAGCGAAATCTTAGTGAACTTAAGCTTGACAAACCCTAAAAAGAACACAAAAAGCTCAACATAAATTTTTAAAAATCAACAAACTGCACTTCATCAAAATTTTAAACTTTTGCTCTTTAAAAAACACTGTTAAAAAAATAAAAAGCAAGCCATGGACCGCAAAATATTTGCAGAACATACACCTGACAAAGGCCTTGTACCTATAATTTAGAAAGGGCTTTTAAAACTTAATAATATGATAAACAAGACAATAAAAATGTGTAAAAGATTTCAACAGATGCTTCACAAAAGAAGACATATGGATGGCAGATAAGCACATGAATAGATGCTCAAAATCATCAGTCCCTGGGGAAGGTCAAATTAAAAACACAATATACACTACTAGAATAGCTAAAATAAAAGACATAGCATACCAGGCATAGGTGAGGACATGTAACAACTGGAACACTCAGACACTACTGGAGCAAAACATATTAATATATCCACATTGGGAAATAGTTTAATGGTGTCTTCAAAAGTTAAAAAGATATGCCACCATATGACTTAGCCATTCTACTCCTAGGTATTTATCCAAGAGAAATAAAAACATATGTCCATGCAAAGACTTACATGAGAATGTTTGTAGCAGCTTTATTTGTTATAGCCCCAAACTGGAAACAAGTCAAAAGTCTATACGGTATATCCATACAATATAATACTACTCGGCAACAAAAAGGAATGAATTCTTGATTACATATGACAACGCTGATAAATAACAAGATAATTATGCTGAGTAAAAGGAGTCCAACAAAAGAACACATACTATATGATCTCATTTATATAAAATTGTAGAAAATCCAAACAAAATCTCTATGACAAAAAACAGATCAGTGGTTGCTTGGGGCTTGACCAGGGGTGGGGAGGGGGAGTGAGAGGAGAAATTACTGAGGAACACAAGGAAACTTTTGGAAGTGGTAGATACAGCCACTATCTTGATTGTGGCAATGGTTTCAAAGTTGCATACATATGCCAAAACTTAACCAAAGTGTATACTTTAAATATGTGTAACTTACTGTCAAATGTATTTGAATAAAACTGTTAAAAGTAAATAAATGTACACACACACACAAACTCAAAATTATTATACATTTATCTGCTGGAATATTTTAATTAACTACTAAAATGCTTTCAAAGAACTTCCAATAACATGGGAAAATGCTCACAGTATATAATTAAGTGAAAGTGGCCAAATATACAGCCTTATTCAGGATGATCTCAAATACACAGAAAGCTTACATACACACAGAAAAATTTCTGCTTGAAAACATCTATATTAATAACAGATTTCTTTGTGTTATGAAATTATGGGTGATTTCAATTTTCTTCATATTCTTTTTCCAAGGTTTTCTTTGTTGTTGTTGTTGCTGTCTTGTTTTATTATCATTTTTGTTTTACCTGAGCTTGCAATATCCTTACAAGCAGGAAATTAGAAAACAAGTGCAGGGAAAGAACTTGATTGATTATTTGTCCTGGCAAGTGATTACAATCCATGTACCACAGACCCCTGAAGGACCAAAGCAGGACTCTTCGAGTTCATATGGAGACAAAGTATTTTCTGTAGTTTTAATAATATATTTCACACTCACATGAACTGTTTTCAAATACTCATGGATGCAATGAAATTCAACATTCCTGAATCTACAGAACTTCTAATTCTCATAACAGATACTATAAGTATAATCATTCACATATAAGTTTTTTAAAACTCATTCCCTATACTTACTAACTGTAGGCTTCTTTAACTGGTATTTCTTCTGCTACCATACCAGTATGCAGGAAATGCCAAGTTCCATTACATATCTCTATTTCTCTGCTATGATTTTTCATTATTTCCTAAATCACCTTTTTTTTTTTAGCTATTGTCAAACCTGCACTTTATGCTTTCTTACATTGTTCACATAACAGAATAGAAGTAAAGTTGCAAAGGTA
Organism: Choloepus didactylus; assembly: GCF_015220235.1. Lineage (NCBI taxonomy): Eukaryota > Metazoa > Chordata > Mammalia > Pilosa > Megalonychidae > Choloepus > Choloepus didactylus. The sequence goes on along the minus strand of NC_051323.1, from coordinate 73,474,414 downwards.
AATTAAATAATTAAGTACCAAAGACAAAGATGCTCTCTACCCAGAGGGCTTTGAAAAAGCTATTTCAGTTAAACCTTGAGGCTTTTGCAAAATTTAAGATTAAGACTGGTAGAAGTTTGATATCTAGGTAAGTGTGACACACTACTTTGATTGATCTTGGGGAAATCATTTAATGTGTACTGAGGTTTCTACAACTGCTTCATAATAATCATCTTAGAAATTAAAGTCAACAAATAACTTAATTTTCATTATAAAGTACACTACAGAAAGCAGAGCTATTAGTACACTACTAGTTGTTTAAGGGTAATTTAGTTTACCTCAAAGAATTATTCTCTGCTTTTTGTCTGCCAAGTTCACTTTCGGTATCCATTGCCTTTCTTGCTAGTGATTTCATTTCTTTTTCCACAGTGGTTATGGTTTCCTTCATCAAAGTCATATTTGACATTTGCTCCATACGTTCATCATCAAGCTATGCAAGTAGAATCACATGGTTACCGTCATCACTGAAAAGCCTTAGAAATCATCCAAAAGAGACATACTCACTTTGTACAAAATGTGGTTTATGGCAAGATTTACATAAAGAGAAGATCAGGTTAGACCTGAATACTTCGAGAGGTTTTATGGATGAGGGATTGTGTAGTATGAACAAGTAAGCTACTGTATAAAGTTTCTATAAAAGCTATCATGGTACATCAGTGTACATTTTTCCATCCAGTTCAATGTGACCATAGCAAACATATCTTATTTGCAAAAGGATTTTTCCTTGTGGCCCAACATTAACAAATTACACAATAAAGTGGTATTATGAAAATAACAATTGTTTCTCCCATCTACTGCTTTTTTAACTCACAATAACATATTACAAATGAACTTAAAAAATATTCAATCAAATTTGGTAACAAAATCAAATTCCCTTAACTGTATTTATACAGCATCTCAAATAGATATTCACAGCACCTTAAATCCCTGATTAGTAAAAAGGTGATGATTCATATTGAGACTTATGTTTTTTCATTAGTTTTGATTTCTACACATTTCTCTCTACTCTCTGTAACCTTTAGGTAGAATAAGCCATTTTCTCCATATCTGACAATATTATCTTAATGAAAGAGGAGGATGAGAAAGTTGCTAAAACCACTGAGAATGTATCCCAAATGGTTTACAAAAAAAGAACACACTTTACAACCTAACATACAAAAGAATTTACTCACATTTTTAGAAGGAAACAAACAAGTGAAAAAGTGACAAATTACACCATACGTACCACCTTACACATTTTAGGACTACAAACACTATATAGTAAGTTATCTCAGAAAAATAAAAGAACAACTTCTTTGAACACAGAAAAGGAGAAAGGGAAGCCTTTAAAAGATAATAGCCAAAAGCACAAAAGCAATTTTTCTTTACGTTATGAACTGTACACTCCAGCTCCTCTATCCTCTGTTCCAGGTGAGCCTTCTCATTAAATGCTGTCTCTTGGGCAATCTATTCACAAAAACAAAAACAAAACAAAGTACTTTCAATTTCACTGCATATATGTTTGGCATACTTCATATAGAAAAAATTCTTTCAAACCTTTAGCCTTTCTCTCAGACTGTCTCGTTCTGTGGTCATTCTTCGTAAATCAGTGAAGGCTACATCTCTTTCTGTCTCGACCCGCCGGAGGATAGCATGCGCTGTTGTTGATTTAGGAGATTTGCAGTTTTTCATCATTTCTCGTCGAAGTCGGGCAATTTCTTCCTGTGCCTATTATTGAAAGACACAGAATGCTGCTTAACAAGCTTTAAAGCAGACATAAATATAGCTATTTTATATTCAGTCAGTTAAAACACAAATCTATATTAATATGCATGCAGCAGGGTAAAGGTATAATTTTTATTTTAAAAGAGTTTATACAAATAAATGCAAATGAGTGTATACAAATAAAAGTTTGGTTTACAATATCTTTGCCAAAAATATTTTTAAAAATTAATTTGGAGGAAGTCACGGCAAGAAAGAATTTTTGCTAAGAAATACATATGGTTTACTCCATTCATCAATGTAGTGGTATAAATTTGAATTCAGCACAGTTCAGTTTTAGAATTCTGGTTTAATAAATATTATCCTAATGTTCCAGCCTCTCTCTATTTAAATATATATGCCACGTCCTTGTTCTGGCTACTTCTACCCTGAAAGAAAAACTTGCAAATTCTTACTGAAAACTCAACATACTCTCCACAAACTTGTTCAACTATCCTCTAGCCCCCTAAATATTCCACACCTGCAGAAGAAGTCAAATCCTCCTTGCTGCCTTATCTTCCTTCCTCTCAATTTTGACCACCACCCATCCAGCTCATCTCCAAATCTCAGAGAAAGATCTATTACTTCTCAATTTTCATAGCTAAGCCTTCACCACAACCCTGGACTGTATCTCCAAAAGCATCCTCTAAGATCTCTTTGACTCAATAATGATGACTCACTCTTGCCTTTAAGAGTAACCCCTCCGACTGAGAGTATCTTCTTGACCAAAAGGGGGATGCAAAATGAGATGAAATAGTTTCAGTGGCTGAGAGATTTCAAATGGAGTCGAGAGGTCACTCTGGTGGACATTCTTATGCACTATATAGATAACACCTCTGAGGTTTTAATGTATTGGAATAGCTAGAATACCTGAAACTACCAAACTCCAACCCAGCAGTCTGGACTCCTGAAGACGATTATATAATAATGTAGATTACAAGGGGTGACAGTGAGATTGTGAAGACCTTGTGGATCACATCCCCTTTATCTAGTGTATGGATGAGTAGAAAAATGGGGATAAAAACTAAAGGACAAATGGGGTGGGATGGGGGGATGATTTGGGTATTCTTTTTTCACTTTTATTTTTTATTCTTGTTCTGGGTCTTTCTGATGTAAGGAAAATGTTCAGAGATAGATTGTGGTGATGAATGCATAGCTATGTTATCATACTGTGGACAGTGGATTGTATACCATGGATGACTGTATGGTGTGTGAATGTAATTCAATAAAACTGAATTTAATTTAAAAAAAAATAGTGTATGGAAAGTTCCAATAATCTCCATATACTTACCCACATTTGGGCATTATCAGTTTTTTAGATTTTTGTCATTCCTGTTGGTGTGTAGTAGTACCTTACTGTGGTTTTAAATTCCATTTTTCCAATGACTAACGATGTTTTTTCATGTACTCATTTTAAGAAATTCATATACTTTCTTTGATTCAGTGTTTGTTAAAAACCTTTGTTCATTTTTATTAGATTGTTTGCTTTACATTATTGAGTTGTAAAAATTTTTTATATATTTTGAATATTAGTCCTTTATCTGATATACCTTTTGCATGCATTTTCGCTCAACCTGTGGCTTGCTGTTTCATTTAACTCTGTGTTTGGAAGAGTAAATATTTTACTTTTGATGGGGAAAAAAAAAAAAACAGAGTAACCCCTCTGTTGGCTTTCTCACCTGCCTTCAACCACTCACAGGGTTCCCTATCTTGAAAAACTGCCCATTCCCCATCCTATGTCTGCTCTTTCTTTGACACACTTTTGCCAATAGTTCCACACCATCCACTCTCTCATCCCAGGATAACCAGTCTCCCAACTCCATCAATCTGCAGAATTAGCATTCTTGGATTTCAACTAATAATTCTCTTCACCTAATCTAATGGGCTTCTTCTGGTTTCTGGTTTCCTCTCTTGGGCTTGTAACATTGTGCTGCTCTAGTCTCGCTTTCTCTTTTTTAAAAATCTCTTTCAAAGGTTCCTCTTCTGCCTCCTGAATAAAGCTTCCCCAAATTAGATCCTGACTTCTTTGCTCTTCTAGTCTTAGCTTTCTCATTCAGAGATTTCATCCACTCTGAAGCCTCAAAACTCACCTCTAAGCAGATGACTTTTAAATCTACACCTCGAGTTCCTGCCTCTCTCCCCACTCCAGTCCCGTATTTCTTATTGCCTGATGGTATACTACCTAAAGGTACTACTGTCATCTTACTTCATCTGCCTAAAACCACACACATCTTTTCCCTCAAACCAGCAATGATTTTCCTATCTCTTCTACTGTCACAGTTCTCAGTCCCTCAACAGAACTTTAGTCATTTCCGTTCCTCCTCCTAAATTCAAATCTTGTCAGGTCTTCCTTCTTTTGCATTTATCCCTACCCTTATGTCCACTGCCAGCACCCCTCACTCAGCCCCATAATGCCTTGGGTGTGGACTACTGCAACAGCCTTCTAAAGAGTTTTGTTGCCCGTGGTCGTCTCCTCCTCCAATCTCTCCTATGGACAGACCGTTACATGATAATATATAAAGATTACGTTAAGAGATAATATAAGATTGCCACCAGGTTAATATTGTAAAGATGTTACTTTGGTCAAATTTCTCCTACCTTAAAAAAAGAGATTGCTCACTGTTCAAAGGACAAAGTATAAACTGCATATAAGCCCCACTGAACAACCATTAGTCCAGAGGTCCCCAAACTACATATGGCCCACAGGCCAAATCCAGCCTGTTTTTGTATGCCTGTAAGCTAAGAATGACTTTTACATTTTTAAATAGTTAAAAAAACGAAAGAGTAAGAATATTTCGTAACACATAAAAATAATAGGAAATTCAAATTTCAGTGTCCATAAATAAAGTTTTATTGAACACAGCCATGTTCATTTATGTACTGTCTATGGCTGCTTTTTGTGCTATGACAGCAGAGTTGAATAGTTGCAACACAGACCGCATGGCCCACAAAGCCAAAAATATTTATCATCTGGCTTTTAAGACTCCTGCTCTAGTCCAATCTACCTTTTAAGCTTTAGCTCCTTTTACTCCACTGACACATACCCTCCATTCTAGCCTTAAACTGATCTATTTATCTATTGATTTTCCTGCTTTACCCTTTGCCTGATATTATTCCTTTAATCTGGAATGCCTCCCTGCCTCTTTAAGGATAACAGAAACCCCAATCATCATTCAAGGCTCAAACTCCACTTCTTCCAGCAAAAGTTTGATCACCATGACTAAAAATGCCTCCTTTTTTTATTTCTTACAATATCTTCTATAATACTTGACCTACAATAATAAAAAATAAATGCAAGAAAATATAATTTATCTCCTCAACCAGATTACAAACTTATAGAAAGCAAGGTCTGTGTCTTATCATTTTTACCATCTCATAGAGAAGCAAGCCCAGATGCAACACATAGTATGCAACATAAACATATGCTGAATTATACTTTGCTTTTAATCTAAAGAATTACATAACTATAATTATTAATAAAATCTGAAATTTTTTAAAGAAATTATGTTTGTCGTTTCTGGGTTTAATGTTTTCTAGGTAAAAAAGCTATTTGATTAATAGGGGCTATACAATTTTAAGCTAGAAAGTAGAGATAAACTACAAACTGATTTTACTATCTAAATTAAGCAAATTACATAACAATTCCTAAAGTGATTTATAGTACTTCAGAGATATGTTAGTATTTTTTTACCTCCATATCCTGATCTTTTCACTATGAAATGACCATACCCCATCATTTCTTTCCCCATTTCTTACTCCAAAAATCAGACTATGTTTATGCATGTATATGATGGGTTTTTTTGATAAGGGGATGACATGTATTTGCACATATGCTTATTGATAAACGTAACATTTTAGAAAATACATAACATTTCGTTAAGAATATCTTAGAACAAATGCAATTCCCAAATGTTAAATTACTTTGATGGGCAGATTTAAATACTTATATAAATTAAAGAAGAACTACATACCTCTAGAATGGAATGTTATGACTTACATCTTCTGTTTATTTATAAATAAGTTTACCTGCTCATAAAGAAGAAAGGTCTTGTCTCTCTCAGATGTGAGAACCTTGACATTACCCTGAATTTCTGCCAAATGACGCTCATACTTTTCCAGCATGCATTTAAGCTCTTCACGATCTCTTGTGGTCTTGAAAAGCTCTACGTCACAATTTGCAGCCTACAATTATTATATAAGAAATTTAAAATTCTTCTTTGACATGTGGTCCTAATAGAAAGTGCTACTTATGATAGTATACTATCTCTATTTAAGTAATTATGACTCTACTCATCAGAGGAAAGGTCGAAAAACATTACAATACCTCCTCTCTTTGAAACAGCCTCACCCCAAATTGCTCCACAACTGTCTGATTACCTCCCAACCACAACTCATGCTGGGGTAAAGAACCAACATATATGATCCACTGTGCCACTAAAGAGACCTCTGCCTCCAGCCTTGTTAATAAAACAATTCTTGCCAAATGAAACTGAATTATTTCCAGATTAGGTAAATAAAAGAATAAAAGTCGGCATCTGAGCCACAAACCCCAAAATATTTACATCTCCAAAACCTACCCGGGAAGATGGAGATGGCCGTCTTGGACTTTTAGATCTACTTCTGATCATTTTTCTCAAATTTTGAGCTTCACTCTTGTAGTAATCTCTGTCTGCTTCTAAAGTCTTGACAAAGGAATCAAGTCTGGAAGGAGATTTATTTTTTGCTTTTTCAGTCTCTAAAATTATCTTGCCAAGGAGGAAAAAATTAGGCCATTATTTCAAGCTAAACTATAGTATCATTTTTTAAAAGAAAGTTAAAAAAAAAAATAGGCTCCTTAAAAGTATTAAATTTGGTACTTTAAAAATAAAATATTTTAAAAATAATTAAGCAATACTTTTTAAAAAGCGGTTAGATACCTTTCTTTCCCAGCATTTCTGCATGTGCTATATTTTTATTAAACTGAAAGCACCTCCAAATTTACAATTTTAAAGGAAAAATAGTAAAAAAATTTCAGAGAGGCCAGAGATGTCCACAGACCTAGCACAAGTCCTAGAAATGGAATCAATTTGCTTTATAAAAAACTTATACACTATTAAAGCATCTGTTCATAATTTCTAGTTTTCTTCAATAACTGATCAATTAATGAACAAATTAAATGCTGGATATTCCCATATGTGTATGTACTTCCAAGTACATTCCCATAATTCCCCTTCACTTTAATATATTTAAAAATATTTCTTTTTATAGCACTTATTTTACCAATACTTTATTAGCAGAAAATTACAGACATATCTTCAGACAGAGTGTTTCAAATATTTTAAGTAACATTAAAATGTCTAAATAGAATAGTTTTCATTTCATTGTTTTATATAAAGAAAACACAGTAATTAGAACTAAGTAACAAAACCCATGACTTAAAAAGCATTACTGAGGGGGATAAAAGTTAACATGTAGACAAATGCACCTTACATTTTGGGAACTAAATCATTCAGTTGTCATTTTAATCAAGTAATCACTAAGGGCATTAATAAACCTACTGAAAGTTCAGTCTCCCTCTATAAAGAAAGGAGTAACGATGAAATGGGCAAGGGAACATCACCCTTATGGGGGAGGGGGTTACTACCCCTGAGCACAAGGCAGTGGGTACTGATTTTAGTAAACGAAACATTTTTACTGGTCCCAAAAGGCATGAAAGCTAAAACATATATCTTAAAATTTTTATAATCTCATCAACCCAATAAAATGATTCCTTAATATATATTTATGAAAAATATACTTACAGATCTAAGCCTTTTTATTGTATCCTCCAATACTACTATATTATTTCGTTGGCAAATGAGTTCAATCTGAAAAGAAAAGAAAAAAAAGTTTTTATTTAGATAAAAAAATTAACGGCTTTAATTGGAAGCCATTTAAAAATAGAAACATGAGGACAGTGAAATAGTTTAAGAAAAGGAAAGACAAACTACCCCTTTATGAATACCTTTCCTGTGATGGTAAAAGGAACCTAGGGTGAAATACAGCAGTTCTTTTAAATTATCTAATGTTTGGGATAAAATATTGATTGATTCTATTTTACTGAATTACTCCACGTGAACTCAGACAAAATGTTAATAGTAATTATAATTCTGAAGATAACAACAGGGAAGAGATAAAGTACTGACTGGAATAAAAGCCTTCTCAAATCAACTCAGTAAGACATGACTGCTTTCTCTTCTAAACTCGTTTAATAGTTTAGTTCAATCCAGTCCACAATACACTTTCTGCACCAATTCCATGACATTTAACATACCTATACTCATTTATTTACCCATGACTAGACTGTAAGCTCCGAGTACACAGCAGCTAAGTTTTTACACAAAGTTGTTAAGATTCCTTGCAAACAGTTGGCACATTCGTTTAATGTATTTTCCAATTCATAAACCTCCTTGTTACTCTAATTTTCTCTGCCATATATTGAATTTGAATATCCTGGAATTATTGTACTTCATTTGTTTGTCAGCCCAGTCTTCTCTTCTGCAATTTCTCTGGAAGTCATATTTAAGTTTATGAAATAGTAAGAGAGGTTATTGTTTGAAACATAACTTATGTATATGGTTATATAAAGTTTTGGATAGACATTCTTCAATCCTTTAATTTATACTACTATGTAGCCACTAAAAAGAAATGGACCTATTTTTGAATGATGTGTAAACATGTCCATACTAAATTAAGTGAAAAAACTCGTAACAGATTAATATATGATCTTATTTGCACACAAAAAAATTTACACACATCCTACATGCACATGAACATAATTAATGAAATGTTAACAGGAATAGATAGACAGCATCCAGGTAGAGTAAGGTATGACTATGGCAGATGCTATTTTCTTCATTATACTATTCTATACGGACTGAAATTTTTACAATAAACATGTACTGCTTCTATAATGTTAAAACAATAATGCTGACTACACTGTGAAAAACAAAAACAACTGGTCCAAAAGTAAGGATGCTAACCCAGAGTTTTCCTTTATTTGATAATTGCTTAATGAGTGCCTACTAAGGTACAGCAGTGAGTAAAACAGACAAAAACCCTCTGTCTTCATGGAGCTTACAATCTAGTCAAAGAGAGGGTAACAAAAGACAGACAAATATATGTGGTACATGACTGTATAATTCAAGAAATATTTAATGAACACTCATATCTGTTCTAGGTACTTGAGATACATGAGTGAACAAAACAAGATTTATGCCCCTGAGAACTTTACATTCCAGGTGGGATAGAGGGACAATAAGGAAATAACCTAATAAATAAATAAGTATATTATACATTAGAAAAGAAAAGTACAGTTAAGAGTATTGGGTGTGCTCCTGAAGGGAACCTGGAATTTTAAACAGGATGATTGGTGAAGGCCTCACCAACAGGTGACATCTGAACAAAGACTTAGAGGAGGGAGGGAGTTAACCAAATGAAAATCTGGGAGGAGAGTATTCCAAGCAGAAGGTATAGCTATAGCAAAGTTCCTAAAGCAAAAGAGTGTCTGGTAAGTTACGAGAAATAGTAAGGAGGCTGATGTAGCTGGAGTAGATTGAGGGAGGCGAAAGGTAATAAGGAAGTGCTATGGAGAAAAGTAAAGCATGGGAGAAGAATAGAGTATGTGTAGCTGTCATACATGCTGTGCACAGAATAGGCTCTGAAATACTTTTTGATTGAATGAATCACACAGAAAAGTAACAATAATGACATAGGCTACCAGAGATTCAGTCAAACAACTCAATTAAAAATATAAAGAATATGAAGAAACTAACACTGGTAAAATTACCATTGTGCTTTTCTTATTTCAAATAGTTATATTCATTTATCCGAGAAACATTGTATTAAGGCATAAATGATAAAACCAAGATGAGAAGACCAAAAGAGGCTGTGGTAGTTTTAAAATAGGCCCACAAATTCTCTGATATTCCTCCCCTCTCAAGGGAAGGAATTTCCCTCCCTTTGCGTACGGGATTTAGTGACTCCTTTCCAATGAACAGAATAGGGGAGTAGTGCCGGTGTGCACTGCAGATTCCTCCAGGCTGTTGCTCTTGGATCACTTGCTCAGGGTAAGCTGGCTGTCACAAAGAACACATCAAGCCAGCCTCCAGAAGGCCCACCAGCCAGGAGCCAACAGCCACCTGCGTGAGCCATCTCAGAAGCAGATCCTCCAGTCCCAGGCAAGCCACAACTGCAGCCTGGCCATCACCTGGGTTACAATTTCTTGAGAAACCCTGAGCTAGAACAACCCAGTTAGCCTCTCAAATCCCCACCCCACAGAAACTGTGAGATATAAATGTTTGCTTTTTTAAGGTATTAAGGTTTAGGGGTAACTTGCTATGCAGCAAGAGATAATACAACAGTAGGTACTCAAAACAAAATTACTCTGTTGACCTTTAGAAATATGATTAACTGAAATGCTCTTCCCATTAAACAAATTTAATATTGTAGCATCATCTGTCTCAATTCCAGAAAACTAACAGTAGCTTTAGCCTCAGACTCTTCCTCCACATATCTAGAGCATAATCTCAAACAGCGTAAATATCCAAACATTCTTTCCCAGCTCTCACATTAGAAATTATCTTCTTTCACTCTCTAGCCTACACATAAGGCAAGCAGTCTCTTCTTAGTAATTGTAAACCCAAATTGCACACCCAGTGACTTAAGGATGATAACATTCCTTAGGGTTCATATATCCAACATCAGTCATACATCCTTCCAAAGCCAGTTTACACTGGGACATCCACTTACTGAGCTCGGTTACTTCCTGGTTTCAGGGCATTCTACTAACCTAGGAAGAAAGGACTGATTTCCACCTGTCCTCTGCTTATTTAAGCAATCCATGTGTTCCCTTCCTCATCAATGCTGTCTGTCTCTATCCTAAGACAGCCAGTCATCTCTTCACCGAACAGCTTTCCAATTCTTGGATACACCCCTTGACAATCCACATTATGTATGTATATCTATTTCCTAGAAACATACTTCTGTGAGCCAGGCAGAATTTCCATCTGTGAATTAGTATTTCCTGTTCTAGGTAAATCCTAGCTCTTATAGTTTTGATGCTTTTCATTCCTGAAATTCTCCCTTTTGATAGCAGAGAGTTTACTGAGGGGGGAGCTCTGTCTAGAACACAAACCCTAACCCTTTCTAAAATTGATGACTTCTAAACAGGGCATTCTTTTCATTGGAATTCGGCCGACTAGGCTTCGAAGCCCTCAGTCTTGGACATTTTTGTCCCTCCACCTGACCACACCCTGAATATCAAGGAATGCAGTTAATTTTTTCTTTGAGGAAGAAAAAAGACATAATAAAGCATTAATTCAGAGCTCTTTAATTCTATGACTTTTTTAATTAAGATAAAGAACTCAAGTTACTGCAACACTGAACTCAATTATACTGTGAAAGGATAAATATTCTTAAAGAAATTACCGATACAAACAAAAGTTTATTGGAAAAAGTGTTTCAACTATACAAGCAAGTTTAAAATGACTTTTAAATACTTGAGTTAAGAACCATTATAAGAAAAATAATTGACAGGTTAAAAACAAATTATTCTTATCCAAGTTCATAGAGACAGAAAGTAGTGTACAGGCTGGGGTGAGGAGGAATACTGAGGAGTTAATGCATTAATGGGTGCCAAGTTTCTACTTTGGGTGATAGGAAAGTTCTGGTAATGGATGGTGGTGAGAGTAGCACAACATCGTGAATGTGATTAATCCCAATGAATTGTATGCTTAGGAGGGGTTGAGATGGGAAAGTTTATGTTTTTTATGTTCCCACAATTTAAAAGAGAGAGACTAAAGAGACAAGAACAATTAAATCTAATACATGACCCTGAATGGGATCTAATAATGGAGGAGAAAATGCCCAAAAGGACATTACTGGTGCATATTTAAAAAAAAAAAAATGGACTATAGACTATAAGATTTATATCAATGTTAAATTTCCTGAACTTAATAACTGTACTTAAGGTGGTTACATAAATGAATATCCTTGTTCTTAGGAAATATACATGGAATATTAAAAGTTTAAGAAATTATGTATACAACTTTCTCTCATGTTTAGAATACAGATAGATAGACAGACGGACATAAAGAATGATATGGCAAATGTGGCAAAATCTTAAAAGTTGGTGGACCTGGGTATCTGAGTAGGGGGCATGTTTCAGTTCACTGTACAGGTTTTGTAATATTTCTGCAACTGTCCTCTAAGTTTGAAATTATTTCAAAATAAAAAGTTTAAAAAAAAAAACAAATCACTCTTATCTACTCTCTGAAGTAGTTCTCCCAAGGATCTCCTCCAGGCAATACTGTTAGAGAAGACTATGTCCTTACATTGGAGTAACTTCATGGATTTAAACATTCTAATATTCAGACTTTTCAGTATTTTCAGTTTAAAGCAGTGAGGTTTACTAAGTATATACACATACCATCCTAGAGTTCATCAACTGCCTCATATATTCAAATTACTGTAACAAATAATGCCCTTAATAACACTAATACTCTCAACCAGATCATTTATTGGATTAAATACATTAAAATAATGTTTAAGAAATAACACATAGATTGTGAAAACCTTGTGGCTCACTCCCTTTATCCAGTATATGGACAGATGAGTAGGAAAATGGGGACAAAAATTAAATCAATAATGGGAGGATGAGAGGGATGGAATTTTGGGGTGTTCTTCTTTACCTGTATTTTTATTCTTGTTTTTATATTTTTATTATATTTTTATTTCATTATTTTTTGGAGTAAAGAAAATGTTCAAAAATTCATTTTGGTTATGAATGCACAAATATATGATGGTACTGTGAACAACTGATTGTACACTGGGCACGTGACTATATCTCAGTAAAACTGAATTTAAAAAAATAAATAACACACAGCAATAATTAGCTTTGGGAAACTACCTTATTACAGACACAGTCTACTAATTTGATGATTAATAAAACCAAGATGAATAAACACATTCAGGCATTATCATCTAAAAACTCAAAAGGTTGTTTTTCAGCCTTCAAACATATTCTTCATTTTGTTTGTAAGTGACAAGGAAGCAAAAAGAAAAAAAATTGTCTTCATTTTATAATTGTGTTTAAATTCCCAGTTTCTAAATTTCATGGCAGAGCACTAAAACTCAAAGAAATAAAATGTGTACCAAAAAACTATAAAGTTACAGTAATTGAAACAACATGGTAATAGTAAAGAAGGTGGCAAATGAATCAATAAAACTAAACGGAGTTCAGAAACATATACATGCATGTAGGGAAATTTAATATCTGCTAAAATAGAATTTGGAATCACTGGGAGAAAGATGAACTCGTCAATGCCACCTCATTTTGATCAAGAAAAAATTCCATATTAGAAAACAAAATTAAAAAGCTATAAAAATTTTAAAAGAAAACTTGAAAATATTTTCACAGTTTTGAGGTGAGAAGGCCTTCCTAAACATAAGAATCAAAACTCAGAAATCAGTAAAGAGGGAAAAATTTGCCTACATAGAGATGTAAAACTTCTGTAAAAAAATTTTTTTAAGTGTGAAATAAATTGTGCATGTGAAAACAGACAAAAAAAAAAAAAAAAGATGGGGATATATGTATCTATTTGTTTGTAGATATTTCCACAAACAGAATATTAAAGAAAGAGATAAAGGTTCTATATACAGGACATACCTGTTGCTTGCAGTTTTTACAATAATTATCTATTATTTAGGAAATTTTTTGAACAAAGTTGCAATGACTACCTACTAGAAAATTTTTGAACAGAATTTTTTTAGAGAAATAAAATGTGGTATACAGTATAATTTAACCCTTAGAACAGACATTTAAATATAATGTCAAATCTAAAAGGCTTTCGAATGCTTATAAATGATAATGTTACTTTTCCACTGCATTTAATAATTACATGATTTTAAAAATAAAATTAAAAATCCTTATCAGTGGTAAATCCAATACCTTTGCTTCTTCAAGTTCCTTGTCAGCAGTATTCACCACAAAATTTTTCTCTTTCTCTAGTTGCTCTGCTAGTTGGTCAATTTTAATCAATTCCTTACAAAGATGCTCATTGTGGCTGGTTAAATTGTCTATGTGACTGCTTACCACCTCCTTACTATCCAAGAGTTTCCTAACATATTCTTCCAAGCCATGATTTGTCTGTTTGAGATCTTCAATCTGTCATAATTAGAAAGAAAATAATTAGTTAACATTTTTTCCTTTGTTTCCCTCTGAAGAAGGCAACTAGGAGACTGGAATCAGGAAGGGGGATTGCTTCCCTGAGAAGACTTAATTGTATACCTTTTTGTACTTTTTGAATTTTGTACCATGTGAATGCATTACCTATTTGAAAAGACACACTAAATGAAAATATAAAATTTTTCATAGCTACATTTTTCAAGACAATTTATATTTTATTAAAAAAAGATATTGCTATTGATTTTAGCCAAACTATTTTTAAATTGGCCACATTTTATATGTCCAATAAAAAAGCCATTCTTGAAATTAAATTTCAATAAAAAATACCATTAATTAAAAGCACTCTTTAGAATTAAATTTCTAAGTACAGTTACCAAAAACTGCTAATTCTTTAGAAAGGTCTTTTAGAACATATCAGTAACTTACTTGACTAAGCTAAATACCAAATCAATCAAGTATTTGCTGACTAACGTGGAGGACAACAGCTTTCTTTCCCAGTCCACTATCAACCCATCAATGGATGAAGAAAAGAGCAGAAAGAGCCTTTTTTATCACCAAGGTATCCAAATGCCTTTAAAGAAAAAAAAAATTAGATTCACTGAACAACCATTATATACCAGGAACTATGTTAAATTCCAAAAATACAAAGACAGGTTAAGTAACTACCCCCTGGAACTCATTGTTCAGTTGAAGAAATACAAACATGAACAAGGAATTGTACTATAATATGTTAAGAACCATAACAGAAATATCTATGAGATAAAGCAGTGGCAACAAAGGTCCTTTTCCAAGTATCTGTCTCTTATTGCACTTTACTACTATGTTCAAAGTGCTGTATTGGAAAACTATGGAAGACAAAAAAAGAGAGAAGAAACATCTATCATTAAGAAACATTTAAAACTGCTACATCCCTGATCTCTTACTTCTAACATTCTTGCCTTGATCTTGTTCTCTCTAAATAGAGATATCTCCTTCCAAGCCATCAAAATCAATAAAGTTTTCTTTAAAAATATGAAACTTATCTGTAATTTGTTACTATATTTTGCAATATCCTAAAACTCAGGAATTATTTTTAACTAAATATGCTACAATGTCACTTAATACACTCAACAAGTACATACTAAGAAGCATGATAAAAGCCATTATTTAATCCAACCTTGACTTTGGCATTTTTAAGGCACATTAACTTGTGAGATTTAGAGGTAAATGCTTTTAATTTTTCAAATCCAGGAAACAAGAAAAATTCTGAAAAATTAAAAAAGAATAAATGTGTTTAAAAACTATAAATTTTTAAAAAATGATAACTATAGCCCTGATCAAGATGGCAGAGTGAGATGCATCAGGACTCTGTCCCCCACAGAATCTTTGAACAACCAGCAAGAACTTGCAGAAACATTTCTCTGAATGCTCCCCCAAACAATTAAAGGACTGTAGTAGCAGAGCAAGTGCCGAATCAAGAAAAAGTCTACTTAAAAGCAAAAGGACCTTGTAGCACCCTGCTGGCCCCTCTTCCACCCCTCACCAGAACAGTGCGGAGCCAGCCGGAGCTCCCAGTGCAGATCCCTGGTCCCAATTCCAGAGGGAGGATACTGGCCCTCATGCACATACTGGGAGTACGTATGTCTGGTCCAATCCATCTGGTAGTGGCCCGAGGGACTTGCTGTCCCAGAGCCTGCCCTGCATGTAGAAGGCGGCTCGCCAAGCTCTCCTACAGAACCGTGGGAGAGCAGTCAAGTGGTCCTGAGCCAGGCAAGGGATTGCCTGCTGCCAGACACACAGTGCGGTGCCCAAGACTGTGAGGAATCTGTTTCCTAGGGAAGAGGGGACATTTGGAACCGTGTAAATGGGTAAATTCCTAGGGCCACACAAGCTTGTCCAAGACAAGCTGCAGGCGCAGAAGGATCAGGGAGGGCCCACACACTGGCCTGGAGCTATTCTTCAAATCATTCTATGGATAAGCTCCGAAGAAGCGTACTTGTATAGGTCAATGTGCAAAGACTGGGGAAGGTGTTTTCTTGTTTTCCCTGTTTGTTGTTGTTAGCTCCTGGCATTCAAGGAAAGCTGTCATAACACCTGCTAGATATAAGCTTAAGGAAAAGATGCTTCAGAGTCTCAGTTCCAGTGATAATACACTAAAATATCAAAATGCTCAGGTTTCAAAAAAAGATACACACACAGAGAACATAGAAAGAAACAGGAAGAGATGACCCATGAGAAGGATAAGATTAAAGCATTAGAAACCCTCAGTGAGGAGAACCACACCTGGGACATACCAGAGAAAGATTTTATAGAAATGAGCCTAACTGTTCTCACAGAGCTAAAGGTAAAAAGGGAAAATAATTAAAGGAAATCAGGAAAACAATAGATGAACACAAACAGGACATCAACAGAGAGATGGAAACTAGAAAAGGAACCAAACAGAGCTGAAGACCACAGTAACATTAACTAAAAATTCCCAAGCACACTGGAGCTGGCAGAAGAATCAGTGAACTTGATAAGACAATTGAAATCATTCAGTCAGAGGAGCAGAAAGAATGAGGAAAAGTGAACAGAGCCTGGAGGTTCCTGTGGGACACCATCAAGCAAATCAATACACGCACTGAGGAAGTCCCTGAAGGAGAAGAGAGAAAAGGGCAGAAAGAGTATTCAAAGAAATGATGGCTGAAAACTTCCTAAATTTAACAAAAGCCATGAATACACACATTCAGGATGCTCGACAAACTCTAAACAGGGTAAACCCAAATAGACCCAACCACAGCATATTCTAATGAAACTGTAGAATGCCAAAGATAAAAAGAAAATTATGAAAGCCATGCGAGAAGCAATATGTTACATAAAAAGGAGCCTAAATAAGATTAAGTGCCAATTTCTCATCAGAAACCATGGAGGCAAGAAGGGAGAGCGATGACATTACTTGTGCTGAAAGCAAAAAACTACCAACCAAGAATTCTGTATCCAACAAAAGTTATCTTTCAAAAATGAGGATAAGATTAAGACACTCCCAGATAAACAAAAGCTGAGGGAGTCTGTTACTTCTAGACCAGCCCTACGAGAGATGCTGTAGAGTTCTGCAGTTTGAAAGGAAAGGACAACACAATAGATTGAAGCCACATGAAAAAATAAAGATCTCCAGAGAGGTTACGATATAGGTAAATATAAATACCAGTCCTACTATATTTTAACTTGTAGCTCTACTTTTTACTTCCCACAGGATCTAAAAGACAAATGCATAAAATGTAAATGATATGTCAGTGGTTTGGGACTCATAATGCATAAACATGTAATTTGTGACAAGAACTACATAAAAGTTGGGGGGGTGAAGAAGGGTATAGAAACATAGTTTGTGTATACTATTGAAGTTGGTATCAAAGCAAATGAGATTGTTATAGGCTTAGGATGTTAAATTTAAGCCCCATAGTTAACTACAAAGAAACTACTAGAGAACATGCAAGCTCACAGGGACAGAAGTTAAGAGTACAGGTTGCCCAAGGGTGGGGGGCAGAGAGAATGGGGAGTTAATGCATAGTGGGTGTTGGACTTGTCTGGGAAAATGTGAAAGCTTTAGTAATAGAAAGGAGTGAGGATACAGCAAAATTGTGGATGTGATTAATCCCATTGAACTGTATGCTTGCAGTGATTAAGATGGGAAAGTTTATGCTGTATAAATATTCCCACAATTTAAAAAAAAAAGAGAGCAACTAAAGAATCAATGACAATTAAATGCAACACATGCTCCTGGATGGGATCTATCAAGAGAGGAGAAAAGGCTCAAAGAGGCATTATTAGGGCATACAAAAAAATAAATATAGACTTTTATATCCAAAGTTAAATCTCAAACTTGATACTGTACTTAGGGTTGTTACATAAGTAAAAATCCTAGTTTTTAGGAAATATACATGGCAGTGTTAAGTGTTCAAGGAGCATGATATTTACAACCTACACTTGTGTTCAGAAAATGGATTGATAAACAGAAAGTCACTAGATAGATGGATAGAATGATATGGCAAACGAGGCAAAATGTTAAAATTCACGGATCCTGGGTATTAGGGGAGGGGTGTAGGAGTATGTTGGAGTTCTCTGCATAGAGTTTGCATTATTTTTTAACTGTCCAGAGTTCGAAACTATTTGAAAATAGTTTTTTAAAAAAGGGAAAACTATAAATGCACCTGTTATTTTGTTTGTTTTTTATTACAACTGGCCAGAATTAAAGCAGAATCTCCTAGTCTCTTCTTCTCTCGACCCTGTCCCATACTTGTCAGGAATTCAAATATGAATGCAAATTCACGGATGTGTTTGAAGTCACTACCATGACCTTACGGTGCCTGGTCATTGTGAGATTATTTTTTAAATGCCATTTGAGATCCAAACCCTAATGACCTATCTAACCTAATTTCCCATCATCACCAATATATATCTAAGCTATAACAATGTCACTGAACTCATTTCTAAACCTATTTAAGGTTTTTAGAAATATTATACACTGTATGTCACAAAATTCTCTCTATGAGGATCCTCAGGAACTATGCTCAGGTCTCAATTTCAAGAGAAAAAAATGTGCCTCTTTTAGATACCTAGTTTGTTCTTACTCTGTGAAGCATGGATTCTTTAAATGGTTATTTCCTTTTTGCCTTTGCCTCTCTAGCAACTTGTACAGAAATTGTATGGAATGACTTATTTATACTTGTTATTCTCATCTTAGAATTTTATGAAATTTCCTTATTTTCCCCTACCCTTATTATCTAAGCTAATTCCATTCACAGTAGTTTTACAAACTACCAGATGTGGGGTAAATGGATAAGCTTCAATTTATCTAGGTATCTGTCTGCCTTGGTTCATGGCCTCTACTGTATGAGATTATCCCATCCCAAAGAAAAACAATGTTTGCTAACCTTCCAATACACCAGGAAAGAGTAAATGCTTCTCCTCTGTGCTCCCTCCCATAAAGCCTCTTATACACTTTTATCTTAGCATTTCATCAGACATATTGTCATCATTTGTTTATTTGAGTCTGTCCCTTTCACTAAATTCTAAGCAACTTAAGGAAAGGGATTATATCTCTTTTCTAGGTCAACATAGCTTTCATTTCTATATCATTTATGTACCTAGCACACAATGCTCAAATTACTGTTAAATGAAAAAATATAAGAAGTTATAAGTAAATAAATGAACAATCCCCTCATCTCTGACATCAAAGCCTACTTTTACTCAACTTCAAGATACAAGTACTTCAGAAGAGGCAGGATGGAGTAGTGAAGGGGTGTGGGCTTTGGATTTAGGCAGACTTAGGTTTAAATCCTCTCAGTATCCAGTTACGAACCTTGGGCAATTTACCGTATTTTCTTGATCCTAAGAGATGCATTTGACTTCAGTTGGAAAAAAAAATGTGAGCTTCTTGAGTTTCATCTGTTAAATGTTCAGAATATGTACATTTGTAGGGTTATAGTTAGAGAGATTATATAAAGCTAAAGTAAAATTCCTGGCAGAAAAGTACTCAAAAAGTAGCTTTATTTTATTTTAAACTCTTTATTTTTGAAATAATTAATGACTCACAAGAAGTTGCAAACACAGTACAGAGAGGTACCCTTTACCCACTTTCCCCAAGGTTGCATAATAAATAATTACAGTAAAATATCAAACCCAGTATAAGAATTGGTACAAAGTGTGTGTATAGTTCTATAACATTTATCACAGGTGTCAATTCCTGTGACCACCACTACAATCAAGATACAGAACTATTCCGTC
Organism: Choloepus didactylus; assembly: GCF_015220235.1. NCBI lineage: Eukaryota > Metazoa > Chordata > Mammalia > Pilosa > Megalonychidae > Choloepus > Choloepus didactylus. The sequence continues at coordinate 73,454,688 of NC_051323.1, read as the reverse complement.
ACACAAAGATTGCCCTCCTGCTGATACTTTTTATTCACACCCTCGCCTTCTCCAACCCAATTAGAAACTACTAATCGGTTTTCCATCTCTATCATTCTGTCATTTCAGTAATCTTACATAAATAAAATTATTCACTCTGCACAATGTCCTTGCGATCCATCCAAGTTGTTGCATTTATTAAGAGTTCATTCCTTTTTACTGCTGAGTAGTGTTCCATGGTATGGATATACCTCAATTTGTTTAACCATTCACCTACTGAGGGACATTTTCATTGTTCCCAGTTTCAGGCTATTACAAATAAAGCTGCTTTTGAACAACTATGTACAGGTTTTTGTTTTGTTTTGTTTTTTGTGAATGTTCTAGTTCTTTGATTTTTATTGATTTCTAGTTACATTCCATTATGGTCAGAGAATATGCTTTGAATAATTTCAAATCATTTACATTTATTGACTTGTTTTGTGCCCCAGCATATGATCTATCCAGGAGAACATTCCATAAGCGCTAGGGAAGAATGTATATCCTGGTAATTGGGATGTAACACTCTATTTGTGTATTAAGTCTAATTCATTTATTACATTGTTCAGGTTCTCAATTTCCTTATTGGTCCTCGTGCTGGTTGCACTATCTATAGAAGAGACTGGTGTATTGAAGTCACTCACTATATTTTGTAGAAACGTCTATTGCTCCCTTCAGTTTAGCCAATGTTTGTCTCATTTACGTTGGAGCACCCTGATTGGGTGTGTAAACATTTATGATTGTTATTTCTTCTTCATGAATTGTCCCTTTAATTAATATAGTGTCCTTCTTTGTCTCTTATGGCACCTTTGTGTTTAAAGGCTATTTTTTCTTTTATTAGTATTGCCACCCTGGTTTCCTCTGGCTGCAGCTTAAATATATTTTTTCTATTCCTTTCACTGTCAAGCACTTTGTGTCACTGGGTCTAAGTTGAGTCTTTTATAACTATGTACAGGTTTTTGGGCAGACTTAAGTTTTAATTTATCCAGGCTAAAAATGCCCAGGAATATAACTGCTGTGTTATATGGTAAATACTTAGTTTTAAAAGAAACTGTCAAACTGTTTTTGAGAGTGGTAATTGCCATTTTACATCACCGCCAGCATTGAGAGTTCCAGTTTCTCCAAATCCTCAGGAGCATTTGGCATTGCCACCATTTTTTATTTTAACTATTCTAATAGGTGTGAAGTGAAAATCTCATCCTGGTCTTAATTTGCATTTCTGATATCTAGAGAAGCTGAACATTTTTTTCATGTGCTTATTTTTTATTCCTATACCTTCTTCAGTCTCTTCATGTCTTTTGCCCATTTTCTAACTGGTCAGAAATGTGGTTTGGAAATGTTACTTTCCAGTTTGTAGCCTGCAAATTCATTCTCTTAACAGGGTCTTTTGCTGAGCCAAAGTTTTAAATTTAAAGAAGTCCCATTTATGCTGAGAATTCTTCATCCTTCACCAAGACTGAGGTCCCAAAGATTTCCTCCTGTTACCTTCTCAAAGTTTTAGTTGTACATTTTACATTTATATCTATGACACATTTTGAGTTATTTTTTTGTATAAGGTATGAAATCCAAGTTGAGGCTTATGTTCTTGCCTAAGGATATCTAGTTGCTCTAGCACCATTTGTTGAAAAGACTATCTTACATCTACTGAATTGATTTTAAACCTCTGTTAAAAATCATTTGGCTGTACTTATGTGGGGCTATTTCTTGGTTCTCTATTCTGTACCATGATCTGTGTCTATCCCTCCACTAGTACCACCGTCCTGATTACTACAGCTATAGAGCAAGTCTTACCTTGTTCTTTTTCAAAACTTTTTAGCTGTACTAGTTCCTTTGCCTTTCTCTATAACTTCTACAAAAATCTTGTCAATACCTACAAAAAGATTGCTGGGATTTTGATAGGAATTGCGTTAAACCTATGTATAAACTTGGGAAGAATTGACACCTTTACTATGTTGAGTCTTCGATCTATAAATATAGTATGTCTCTCCATTTATGTAGATCTTCTTTGATAATCATTTTTGAGTTTTCAGTATAAAAGTCCTGTATATCTTTTGTTAGATTTAGTTTTCAGTATAAAAGTCCTGTATATCTTTTGTTTCATTTTCTAGTTGAATGGCTGTAAATGGTATTGTATTTTAAACTTCTGTTTCCACGTTTATTGCTGATACAAAAAAATACAATAAAATACAATAAATTTTTCCATGTTTGTCTTGTATCCTGCAACCTTGCTGAACTCACGTATACACAGCATAGCATGTCATCTGCAAATAGAGGCAAACATACTTCTTTCTTCCTGATCTGTATGCCTTTGATTTCTTTTACTTAAACTCATTACCTGACTAGAACTTTCAGTACTATATTGAAGTGGTAAGAGCAGACATCCTTGCCTTGTTACCAATCTGGGAGGGAAAGCATTTAGTCTTTTCACCACTAAGTATGAGATTAGTTGAAGATTTCCTTATCAAGTTGAGGAAGTTCCCTTCTTATTCCTAGTTTGCTAGAAGTTATTATCATAAGTGGGTACTGAATTTCACCAAAGTTTCTCTGTGAGTGATAACGATTACATGATTTTTATCCTTTAGCCTATTAATTTCATGGATTTCATTTGCGTTTTTAAATATTAAATCAGCCTTGCATCCCTGGAATTAATCCAATCTGATCATGATGCATATTTCTTTTTATATACTGGTGAATTCTATTTGCTAATATTCTGCTAATAATTTTTGTACCTATATTCAAGAGAAATGTCAATATGTAGCCTTCTTTCTGCACTGACTTTGTTTTGGTATCAGGATAATAATGACCTCATAAAACAAACTGGAAAATGTTCTCTCCTCTTTTATATTCTGAAAGTGTTTGTGAAGAATTGGTGTTAATTCTCCTTTAAACAACTGGTAGAATTCTCCATTAAACCAGCAGAGCCTGGAGATTTCTTTTGGGGGAGGTTTTTAATTATGAATTTAACTTCCTTAACAGTTGTAGGGCTATTGAAATTACCTATTTCATATTGGGTAAATTGTAGTAGTTTGTGTTTTTTCAAGGAAATGGTCCATTTTATCAAGTGACAAATTAATGTGCATAGAGTATTCTTTCTATACTTTTGATGTTTGTAGGGACTGTAGTGATATCCTCTGGTTCCTTCCTGGCATTGGCAATTCTGTCTTCTTTCTTCTTCATCAGTCTTACTAGAAGTTTATCAATTTATTTATCTTTTCAAAGGAAAGATCAGCTTTTTGTTTCACAGATTTCCTTACTGCTTTTCTGTTTTCAATTTCATTGGTTTCTACCTTTATCTTTATTACTTCCTTCTGCTTTTCTGCTTGCTATGAGTTTATTTTACTCTTCTTTTTCAGGTTTAAGGTGGGAGCATAGATAGATAACTTATACTTCTCCCTTTTTCTAATACATGCATTTGGTGCTATAAATTTCCTTCTCAACAATGCTTTAGCTGCATCCCACAAGTTGTGATATCTTGTTTTCTCATTTATATTCAGTCCAATGTATTTTTAAAATTTCCCTTGACCCATGGATTATTTTACTTCTTTGACCCAAGGATTACTTAGACGTATGTTTAGTTTCCAAGTATTTGGATATTTTCCTGTTACCTTTTTGCTAGTGATTCTAGTTTGATTCCGTTGTGGTCAGAAAACACACCCTGAATGATATCAATTCTTTTAAATTTGTTGAGGCTTATTTTATGACTGATAACATGGTCTATTTGGGTTTATGTTCCATGAGCACTTTGTAAGAAAGCATATTTTGCTGTTGGTGGATAGTGTTCTACAAATATCAATGCAATTCTATTGGTTAATGGTATGGTTGAGTTCTATAACCTTAATAATTTTCTGTCTCATTGTTTTATCACTGAGAGAGAAATGTTGACGTACCCAACCACAGCTGGGGATTTGTCTAGTTCTCTTTTTACTTCTACCAGTTTTTGCTTCACTTATTTTGCAACTCTATCTTTTGGTACATACACATTTAAGGTTCCTCTGTCTTGGTAGATTAAACCTTTTATCATTATATAATGTCCCTTTCTGTCTCCGGTAACTTTCTTTGCTCTGAAGTCTACTTTATCTCATATTCATGTTGCTACTCCTGTTTGTATGGCATAACTTTATCCATCCTTTTTCTTTAAACCCAGCTATAACATTGTATTTGAAATGAGTTTCATGTAGCTGGGTCATACTGTTTTTAGATAATTTACATGTAATATAGTTATTCATATGTTAGAGCTTAAATCTGACATTTTACCATTTGCTTTCTCTTTATTCTGTTTCTCCTTTCTATTTTGTTTTTCCTGCCTTTCTAAGGGTTACCTAAAAAATTTTGAGAATCCCATTTTGATTTATTTATACTTTTCTTTGAATGTATCTTTATATAGTTCTTTTAGTGGTTGCTGTACATATTACATATATATATAATACACATACATACAAATAACTATCCATCTAATGGTGTCAACATTTCAGCAACTCAAGTGAAGTATAGAAACCCTACCTCCCTTTACATCCCTCTCCCCATGCCCCCTATTTATAAAATAACTGTCTTAAGTATTCCCTCTCCATACTCTGAGAACATTTGACAGCGAAACAAAATTTAGAAAACTCAAAACTCATTCACCCATATTTTTGTTCTATCCATCACTCTTTCTTCATTCCTGTTGTTCCAAGATTCCTTCCTTTATCCTTTCTTTTCCAGTTAGAGAAACTCCTTTAGCTATTCTTTTAGAGTAGATCTGCTGGTGACAAATTCTTAGTTTTCCTTCATCTGAGAATACCTTGATTTCCCCTTTATTCCTGAAGACATTTTTGCTGTATAGAGAATAATGGATTGACAGTACTTTTTTAGAGCCCTTGAAAAAGGCTGTGCCATTTGCTCATGGCCTCCATGCTTTCATATGAGAAACTGCCTTTCATTTGAATTAGTGTTTCCTTATAACTAATGCTTCATTTCTCTCTGGTTGCTTCCAGGAATTTCCTGTGTTTAGTTTTCAAAATTTTGACTATGAAGTATCTTGGCATGGATTTCTTTCCATTTATCTTATTAGGTGTGTAACCAACTTTTATGTTTTATGTATTTTACCAAATTTGGGAAATTTTCAGTCATTATGTCTTCAAATAGTTTTTCATCCCGACCATTTTTTTCCTCTCCTTCTGGGACTCTGATGACCCGAATGTTAGACTTTTTGTTGTAATCCCACAAGTCCATAGGGCTCTGTACTTTTTTTTTTTTAGCTCCAGCCTATTTTCTCTGTTTTCGTATTATGTAGTTTCTATCGTTCTATTCATAGGTTTACTGATTCAGTCTTCTCTCTTCTTCATTCTGCTATAGCCTATACATTGAGTTTATTTCAGTTACTGTATTTTTTAGATCTAAAATTTCCATTTCTTTCTTCTTTTATCTTTTATTTCTTTGCTGTAAGTTTCTATTTTTTTTCATTTGTTTCAAGCATTCTTGTTATTGCTTGTTGAAGTATCTATTTGATAGTTGCTTTAAAATCTTTCTCAGATAATTCTAGCACCTGTTTCATCTCAGTGTTGGCATCTGTTGATTATTTTTCCTCATTCAGGTTGAGAGCTTCCTAGTTTTTAGGATGGCAAATGATTTTGATGGAGACTTGGTATTATAAGTCTGTGGATCTAACTGAAATCTTTGTGTTTTGGCAGGCTTTAGGGGGTGTCACCTCATTCCTGCCAGCTGAGGGTGACATCCAGGTGCTTCACTTGGTCTCCATTAACCCCTGGAGATGGAGGGATTCCTTCTGACTGCTAGGCAGATGCAGAGTTTGGGCTTCCCACTTAGGCCTCTGCTGATACCACCCCAGCTAGAAAGAAAAGAGGCACATTGTTACTGCTTCCATGTGTCCTCTACTGATACCATGTGGGTGGCTTTGTGATGACTGAGAGGTGTTCACCACCCCGGCCTTTTCCCAGTGAGGAGGGAAAGGGTCATCTCATTACCACTGGGTGGGGGTGGATAGCTAGGGTCCCCGAGTGTCCTCCACCAACACCACAGAACTAGAAGCCTCCTTTCCCCTGGTGAGGATGAAAGTCCTAGTTCCCACTCAGCTTTTTCTGATACCACCCTGGCATGGGGGTGGGGGGGTAGGGTGATGGCAGCTGGGGTGCCTTGTTAAGAGCCTGGCAAGGATGAAAATCTAAGCTCTTTACTCAGACTTTGACAAAGTACGGCGGTTATTTTCTAAAAGTTGTCTCCCTTTCTAGGCTACCCCTTTCCTGGTACTCTGGTTAGAGAGGGCAAGGTTTTCTAGGGCCTTTTCCTGCCTGCACCTGTTGGTGTTTCTAGGTTGCCAGCTTCTCCAGCACCCTATCTGGCACATATGAAGCAAAAAGAAATTCCTAGGACTCACCAATGCAAGATTCCTCTTGCCTTTAAGTCCCTAACCAGTCTTTCTTCTTCTCTCCACCTTTCAAGGTCTTCTGTTTACTTATATAAAATGTTCAAGGTTTTTAGCTGTACTTAGCAGAAAGAACAGGGAAAAGCATGTCTACTCCATCTTCCTGGAAAACGAAGCCTCTTCTAATAGCCTTTCTTAATAGCTATACCATATGTCAAGCACTAGGAAAACAGAATTCTGAACTTGGAGTTCCAAGAACTGGGTTCAAATCCTAGCTCTGTCACTCATTAGTCAAATATCACAATTATTTACCTCTTGGAACTTCAGCTTCCATATCTATTTAATGGGGTAACATCACTATTTCATAAGGTTGGGGAATGATTAAGTAAGATTATGTACATGAAAGCATCTGATTCAAAACCTGGCACACATTTGCACTGATAGACTCTAAATCTATGCATATCAAAATGGTTAAAAATGGGATGATTTTGGATAAGATTTAAATGAGTGCTGAATTAGTGATTAGTTATTCTCCAACTTCCTGTTCTCAAATAGCTCACCCACCCCAAATTAATTGAGGGAAATATGTATATAAACTAAATATTACCTGTAATTTCAATGTATCGATGAATCTATCTTGGTTTCTCACTTCTTGTTCTAGTTGGAGATTATTCTGGTATTTTTCAGCTTCAGAAACTGGAGCCCCTAAACCAAAATCATGTTCTTTGGTGGTACCCTAGGAGAAGGGAAAACAATTCACAGGATTTCAGTTTAAAACAGTTCTGTGATTTCAAGCAACGATCAATACATTTTGAAGAGTAACCATATTCTTAGATAAGTTATTCAACTGTTTTTAACCTTGTCCCACCAGCGAAGAGGATTTCATCAATATTTAATTTCTTAAAACTTCATATTAAAAAACTTTTAGTGCTTTCCAAATATAAAACTTTAATATTGAATCTGTTTTCTCCAACAAGACACACTCAGTTCTGCTCCCTTGCTAATCATTGTAAGGTCAGCAGCAAATTAGGTAGTCTACCTTTAGACCGGCGCTATTTAATGCAGTAGCCACTAGCCACATGTTGGCTGCTTCCTTTGTACATTAACAAAAAGATTTGCTACCCATTACATAAGGAGCTAATTTCCCTAATATATAAAAATTCCTATAAAAAATACTCTAATAGAAAAATGGGCACAGAATATGGGCATTTCACTAAAACAGCTGTTAAATATATTTAGAGATGTTCACTCTCACTCTTTAGAGAAACAGAAATTAAAACTACACTGAGACACCAATTTTTTAACCATCAGATTGGCAAGGATAAAAAAAAGTTGGATTTATAATTAAGCATTCTTATTCATGGTTGGTGGATGTATAAATTGATACAATTTTTATACTTTGGATGCAATATATGGTATATGAATGTATCCCAAATCTGCAGATTACAAAAAATTGATACAATTTTTATAGAGAATAATTTCATAAAATCTATCAATGTTAAAAATGAATACAACTCTGTCCAAATAATTCCATTACTACAAATTTATACCAGAGATATATGTGCAAAATAACAAATATTAAAGATTTTTTACTTTAGCATACTACACATCCTATTCTGCATTACGCTTTCGTTTACTTGGCAATGTATCTTAGAAATTGTGCCCCGCCAAAAATGTTTTTCTTTCCCTGAGTCAAGTTTGCCATTATATTAAGGAAGGGAGGATTTCCTACAAGCAACCCAGACCTTTCCTTGAAGTACAGCTTCTGTTCTTCAAAATCTAGTGCTCGGGGAATTACAGGACAAAGATCTTCCCAGTCACTGACCTTGTTCTATAACCTGTGCAATCCAGCATTTAACCTGGCAGTATTATTTCCCTTTAATCCCTTTCCAAAACAGACACAAATCTGCTTTACAGTTCTTAATCCCACCAGTTTCTGCCCCATCTGGCCCTCAACATTGGATCTCACAGACTATTGTAAATCAAGAATTATTTAGGCCTTTATGGACTAGATCAAAATCCTAACTACCGTCTCCTACATTGTGTTAAGAAATGTGTTCCCAGTTTATAAACATCTGACTTCGGAGAGCAAAATCAAATGACTCCTCACTATAATGGTGCTTTTCAAATTTTAGTGAACATTCTAATCATTTGGGAATCTTATTAAAATGTAGATTCTTATTCACAGTAGTTCTGAGCATCTGCATTTCTAAAAAGCTGCTGGTGATGCCTATGTGGCTAGACCAAGGACCATGCTTTGAATAGCAAGGATCTAGTCAACAAAGTCTAAACTTGCCTAGCATTCAGAGTTCTTTATAGCTTGGTCCCTACCCACTTCTCCAAATTTATCTCCTACTTGACACCTCCTAGAACATCTCTATTAAAACTAAACTATTCTACTCATTGTTTACACAAACACTCAGAAACATTTTATCTTCTGCTCATGACCTTTGCTCTCACCCTTTTCTCTTTCTAAAAGTACACTTTTAAAACCCATATGAAGGAATTCCATATCCTTCAGGAACTTTTGTCTTCTCCATCCTTATGATCAATTCCCTCACCAGGACTTCTATACATATATATATTGGTTGCAGAATAATTACTGTAGCTATTTGTTTTTCCTGGACACATCTTTCCAGTTATCAGACTCTTAGGAACAAGCAGTGTCCTACAGCTCTTCCTAGCAAGCTGCACAGAGTTCTTCATATAATAGGAAGATGTCAATAAAGATTTGTTGAAGTTGATAATGAAGCAGTCTGCTAAAGCAGACTAAACTAAACTTTCCTTCCTCTCTTTGGTAAACTGAAGTAATCAAATGGGGACTTTGTAAAATTATCCCTCAAGTAAGTCTATGAATTAAAAGTGGGAAGAGGCCAAGAGTCTACCCGACAACATGAACAGTCATACCAGAGCTGCTCCCTTCTCTCCGCTCCTTGGAGGAAACATCACTGGAGGAGAGAGAGCAGTCTAATCTCTGGCCTACCAGGTTCCCATCTTCAGACCACGTGGATATATTCTCTGTGATCTCTAAAGTCACATCCATTAGAATGGAACTTGTATTCGTGTACAGAACTTAAAAAAAGCACGTGAAAGTACTCTGTAAGCAGCAAACTGTTACCACAAACATCTAAGCTAGAATAAGAATTATTCTCAACTGGTTAAGAGCATGTACTTTGGAGGCAGACTGCCTATATACATAAGCCTAGATCTACCACTGGTCAGCTGCATGACCGTGGGCAAGTTACTTTTCTGCCCATGGTTTTCCCATCTATAAAATAGGGACAGATGATAATAGCACTTGCGCACAGAGTTGTTGTGAAGATTAGAGTTAATATATTATGACTACTCTATACGTAATTACTATTACTACTAATTCTTCTCACCTATTCATCTTATCTAAATGGCCATCAAGTCCTACTGATCCTGTCACTAAAATCTCTCCCAACCCCATTATCACTGCTTAGTTCATGCTATCAGATTGTAAGAGTCATATTTATCCCTTTATTATGCAAATTTATAAGAACAAGAATGAACCAACAAAATTAGATGCTGGGCACAAAAAAAAAGGAAAACAAATAAAAACCTACAATTCAACCTCATTAAGATTAGGGAATTCTGATACAAATAAACATAAAATTACAATACAGCATGATTAGTGCCACATCAGAGGAATGCGTATATACACTAAGGGAACACAGAGAAAAGGGCTAGGAAAAGTATTTCTCACCTCTATTTCCCTAAACCGACTTAGGATATACTCTCCATATTTCCAAAGAGCCATGAACATACTCCTACTGGAATTAAATCACATTATTTTGTGTTTATTGGATGTCCATAGTCATCTCAACTTTAACGTATCTAAAGCAGATCATAATCTGTCAACTTTTTCAGGTAATAAACAAAGGAGTCATCTTTGATTTTTCTCCTTCCCTGAACCCCATCTAATCCATCAGCAAGCCCTGTTGGTTCCACCTCCAAATTGTATAAATCCATCCACTTTCGTATATTTTTATTACCACCTTCCTAGTCCATGTCACCATCATCTCCAACCTGGATTACTGCAATTGTTTCCTAACTGGTCTTTCTGCTTCTACTGTTGCTACACGCAAGCTATTCTCCACACCGAAAACCAAACAATCACTTTAAAATAATGAGAGCCTGCTCAAAACACTCCAATAGCTTCCCACTGCAATTAGAACAAAATTCAAACTTTTTACTGTGGCCTATAAGGCTCTACATGATTTGGTCCCTGACTTCACTTCTCTAAGTAGACGTAGTACTCTCTTCTTTGTTCCCCCTTTCTGTTCCTCATTACATTTCAAGGCCTCTGCACTTGCTTTCTCTCTGCCCAGCCCTTTGTATGGCTGGCTCCTTCTTGTCCTCAGCTCTTTGGCTCAACTATGAGGGTATTCTCTGACTTCTTACCGAAAGCAACCTCTTTTCCAGTCATTCTCGCATAAGGCTATGTGCACTTATCACTATTTGAGATTATATCATTCATTTGTCCATCTGCTTAGTCTGTCTCCCCCTACTAGGATATAAAAAGGTCCAAGAGAACTAAGCTATTGTTTAGTCACTGTTATATCCCTAATGTCTATAGTGCCCAGCACACTTGGTACTCAACAAAACATTTTCAAAATAATGAATTTTGGGATATAAATAGAGGGTTCAAGAACTCCCTAAAACCTTTGGACTCCAGGTTCAGAAGCCCTACAGTACAGAAGTAATGAACATTTCTAAGACACAGGTTAATTTTAATTGATAGAAAAAGGCCTCTAAGATAATAAGAGGAAATCCAGGTAAAGAGTATGCACTGTCCTCTAAGACAAGTAGAAATTTGAGGGCATTCCTGCCTGGAAGAATCTTAATTTTTCAGTGAAATAGGAGGTAAGATCATAAGATAAAAAGTATCAATGTTGAGCAAACTATTAGGCATATAATATGTGCTCAACAAAGGTCTATTAAATACTTTGATAGAATAATGGAAAATCCTGGTGGACTTCATAAGGGATGCTGAAATATGGTATCAAAAAAAGGGAACTAGGACTGAGATTTGGGTGTTTTGTTTTGTTTTTTGTCTCCAAAATTTTAAGACTGATACACTCTGAAGTAGGAAGGAAAAGTCTCACTAACAGAAGGATATAGAAAAATCATTCAAAATTTTATGAATAATTTATAATGAAATATGTGAAAAAATGTTTTGGGAATTCATTTCAAACAAAATAGTGAAGCCACATTGTTTAAACCGATCTTAAGAAAGAAAAAAGAACCATTTTAGTCCTTCCACCAATCCCAAGTGCCTCTCTTTCCTGCAACCCAGACTATACTGTAAAGAAACACCTAGTCTCTTCAAAACAGCATAGAACAGCCTTAAGAAAGGCTGGGTTTATCAAGACCTCCTGGAAACAAAAGAAAGGCTTAAGTAGCTGTTTTCAAGAGGCTTTTTCTGGACTAAAAGAATCCAATACTATAATAGACGGAGGTAAAGGAATAACTATGAAAAAAAGGGAGTAACTTCCAACTAGCTCACTTAAAAAGATTATCCTGGGATACACGTATAAGAATATTCATAGCAGTGTTGCAAATCATTGTCTCAAACCGTAAAAACCTCAGTACCCACCAACAGAAGAGTAGATAAATTTATGGTATATTCTTAAAATGGAACACTAATCAACAAACCACACTACAAGCAACAAGGATAACGTTTAAAAACATAAGGTTGAGTACAGGGAGATGTAAAAGAACACTTAGTAAAACTCCATTTAAATAAAGTTCAAAAACAAGCCAGTGGAGGCAGGGCAAGATGGCAGACTGGTGAGCTGTATGTTTTAGTTACTCCTCCAGGAAAGTAGGTAGAAAGCCAGGAACTGCGTGGACTGGACACCACAGAGCAATCTGACTTTGGGCATACTTCATACAACACTCATGAAAACGTGGAACTGCTGAGATCAGCGAAATCTGTAAGTTTTTGCGGCCAGGGGACCCGCACCCCTCCCTGCCAGGCTCAGTCCCGTGGGAGGAGGGGCTGTCAGCTCCAGGAAGGATAAGGGAGAACTGCAGGGGCAGCCCTTATCGGAAACTCATTCTGCTGATCCAAACTCCAACCATAGATAGACGGAGACCAGACACCAGAGAATCTGAGAGCAGCCAGCCCAGCAGAGAGGAGACAGGCATAGAAAAAAAACAACATGAAAAACTCCAAAATAAAAGCGGAGGATTTTTGGAGTTCTGGTGAACATAGAAAGGGGAAGGGCTGAGCTCAGGCCTGAGCTCAGGCCCTGAGGCGCATATGCAAATCCCGAAGAAAAGCTGATCTCTCTGCCCTGTGGACCTTTCCTTAATGGCCCTGGTTGCTTTGTCTCTTAGCATTTCAATAACCCATTAGATCTCTGAGGTGGGCCCTTTTTTTTTTTTTTTTTTTCTTAATCCTTTTTTCTTTTTCTAAAACAATTACTCTAAGAAGCCCAATACAGAAAGCTTCAAAGACCTGCAATTTGGGCAGGTCAAGTCAAGAGCAGAACTAGGAGAGCTCTGAGACAAAACGCAATAATCCAGTGGCTGAGAAAATTCACTAAACACCACAACTTCCCAAGAAAAGGGGGGTGTCCGCTCACAGCCATCATCCTGGTGGATAGGAAACACTCCTGCCCATCGCCAGCCCCATAGCCCAGAACTGCCCCAGACAACCCAGTGTGACGGAAGTGCTTCAAATAACAGGCACACACCACAAAACTGGGCGTGGACATTAGCCTTCCCTGCAACCTCAGCTGATTGTCCCAGAGTTGGGAAGGTAGAGCAGTGTGAATTAACAAAGCCCCATTCAGCCATCATTTCAGCAGACTGGGAGCCTCCCTACACAGCCCAGCAGCCCAGAACTGCCCTGGGGGGACGGCACTCACCTGTGACATAGCACAGTCATCCCTCACCAGAGGACCAGGGGGTGCACAGCCTGGAAGAGGGGCCCACTTGCAAGTCTCAGGAGCCATACGCCAATACCAAGCACTTGTGGGTCAGTGGCAGAGACAAACTGTGGCAGGACTGAACTGAAGGATTAGACTATTGCAGCAGCCTTAAAACTCTAGGATCACCAGGGAGATTTGATTGTTAGAGCCACCCCCCCTCCCTGACTGCCCAGAAACACGCCCCATATACAGGGCAGGCAACACCAACTACACACGCAAGCTTGGTACACCAGTTGGACCCCACAAGACTCACTCCCCCACTCACCAAAAAGGCTAAGCAGGGGAGAACTGGCTTGTGGAGAACAGGTGGCTCGTGGACGACACCTGCTGGTTAGTTAGAGAAAGTGTACTCCACGAAGCTGTAGATCTGATAAATTAGAGATAAGGACTTCAATTGGTCTACAAATCCTAAAAGAACCCTATCAAGTTCAGCAAATGCCACGAGGCCAAAAACAACAGAAAATTATAAAGCATATGAAAAAATCAGACGATATGGATAACCCAAGCCCAAGCACCCAAATCAAAAGACCAGAAGAGACACAGCACCTAGAGCAGCTACTCAAAGAACTAAAGATGAACAATGAGACCATAGTACGGGAGACAAAGGAAATCAAGAAGACCCTAGAAGAGCATAAAGAAGACACTGCAAGACTAAATAAAAAAATGGATGATCTTATGGAAATTAAAGAAACTGTTGACCAAACTAAAAAGATTCTGGACACTCATAGTACAAGACTAGAGGAAGCTGAACAACGAATCAGTGACCTGGAAGATGACAGAATGGAAAATGAAAGCATAAAAGAAAGAATGGGGAAAAAAATTGAAAAAATCGAAATGGACCTCAGGGATATGATAGATAATATGAAACGTCCAAATATAAGACTCATTGGTGTCCCAGAAGGGGAAGAAAAGGGTAAAGGTCTAGGAAGAGTATTCAAAGAAATTGTTGGGGAAAACTTCCCAAATCTTCTAAACAACATAAATACACAAATCATAAATGCTCAGCGAACCCCAAATAGAATAAATCCAAATAAACCCACTCCAAGACATATACTGATCACACTGTCAAACACAGAAGAGAAGGAGCAAGTTCTGAAAGCAGCAAGAGAAAAGCAATTCACCACATACAAAGGAAACAGCATAAGACTAAGTAGTGACTACTCAGCAGCCACCATGGAGGCGAGAAGGCAGTGGCACGATATATTTAAAATTCTGAGTGAGGAAAATTTCCAGCCAAGAATACTTTATCCAGCAAAGCTCTCCTTCAAATTTGAGGGAGAACTTAAATTTTTCACAGACAAACAAATGCTGAGAGAATTTGCTAACAAGAGACCTGCCCTACTGGAGATACTAAAGGGAGCCCTACAGACAGAGAAACAAAGAAAGGACAGAGAGACTTGGAGAAAGGTTCAGTACTAAAGAGATTCGGTATGGGTACAATAAAGGATATTAATAGACAGAGGGGAAAAATAGGACAAACATAAACCAAAGGATAAGATGGCTGATTCAAGAAATGCCTTCACAGTTATAACGTTGAATGTAAATGGATTAAACTCCCCAATTAAAAGATATAGATTCGCAGAATGGATCAAAAAAAATGAACCATCAATATGTTGCATACAAGAGACTCATCTTAGACACAGGGACACAAAGAAACTGAAAGTGAAAGGATGGAAAAAAATATTTCATGCAAGCTACAGCCAAAAGAAAGCAGGTGTAGCAATATTAATCTCAGATAAAATAGACTTCAAATGCAGGGATGTTTTGAGAGACAAAGAAGGCCACTACATACTAATAAAAGGGGCAATTCAGCAAGAAGAAATAACAATCGTAAATGTCTATGCACCCAATCAAGGTGCCACAAAATACATGAGAGAAACACTGGCAAAACTAAAGGAAGCAATTGATGTTTCCACAATAATTGTGGGAGACTTCAACACATCACTCTCTCCTACAGATAGATCAACCAGACAGAAGACCAATAAGGAAATTGAAAACCTAAACAATCTGATAAATGAATTAGATTTAACAGACATATACAGGACATTACATCCCAAATCACCAGGATACACATACTTTTCTAGTGCTCACGGAACTTTCTCCAGAATAGATCATATGCTGGGACATAAAACAGGGCTCAATAAATTTAAAAGACTGAAATTATTCAAAGCACATTCTCTGACCACAATGGAATACAATTAGAAGTCAATAACCACCAGAGACTAGAAAATTCACAAATACCTGGAGGTTAAACAACACACTCCTAAACAATCAGTGGGTTAAAGAAGAAATAGCAAGAGAAATTGCTAAATATATAGAGACGAATGAAAATGAGAACACAACATACCAAAACCTATGGGATGCAGCAAAAGCAGTGCTAAGGGGGAAATTTATAGCACTAAATGCATATATTAAAAAGGAAGAAAGAGCCAAAATCAAAGAACTAATGGATCAACTGAAGAAGCTAGAAAATGAACAGCAAACCAATCCTAAACCAAGTACAAGAAAAGAAATAACAAGGATTAAAGCAGAAATAAATGACATAGAGAACAAAAAAACAATAGAGAGGATAAATATCACCAAAAGTTGGTTCTTTGAGAAGATCAACAAGATTGACAAGCCCCTAGCTAGACTGACAAAATCAAAAAGAGAGAAGACCCATATAAACAAAATAATGAATGAAAAAGGTGACATAACTGCATATCCTGAAGAAATTAAAAAAATTATAAGAGGATACTATGAACAACTGTATGGCAACAAACTGGACAATGTAGAGGAAATGGACAATTTCCTGGAAACATATGAACAACCTAGACTGACCAGAGAAGAAATAGAAGACCTCAACCAACCCACCACAAGCAAAGAGATCCAAGCAGTCATCAAAAATCTTCCCACAAATAAATGCCCAGGGCCAGATGGCTTCACAGGAGAATTCTACCAAACTTTCCAGAAAGAACTGACACCAATCTTACTCAAACTCTTTCAAAACATTGAAGAAAATGGAACACTACCTAACTCATTTTATGAAGCTAACATCAATCTAATACCAAAACCAGGCAAAGATGCTACAAAAAAAGAAAACTACCGGCCAATCTCCCTAATGAATATAGATGCAAAAATCCTCAACAAAATACTTGCAAATCGAATCCAAAGACACATTAAAAAAATCATACACCATGACCAAGTGGGGTTCATTCCAGGCATGCAAGGATGGTTCAACATAAGAAAATCAATCAATGTATTACAACACATTAACAAGTCAAAAGGGAAAAATCAATTGATCATCTCAATAGATGCTGAAAAAGCATTTGACAAAATCCAACATCCCTTTTTGATAAAAACACTTCAAAAGGTAGGAATTGAAGGAAACTTCCTCAACATGATAAAGAGCATATATGAAAAACCCACAGCCAGCATAGTACTCAATGGTGAGAGACTGAAAGCCTTCCCTCTAAGATCAGGAACAAGACAAGGATGCCCGCTGTCACCACTGTTATTCAACATTGTGCTGGAAGTGCTAGCCAGGGCAATCCGGCAAGACAAAGAAATAAAAGGCATCCAAATTGGAAAAGAAGAAGTAAAACTGTCATTGTTTGCAGATGATATGATCTTGTATCTAGAAAACCCTGAGAAATCGACGATACAGCTACTACACCTAATAAACAAATTTAGCAAACTAGCAGGATACAAGGTTAATGCACATAAGTCAGTAATGTTTCTATATGCTAGAAATGAACAAACTGAAGAGACACTCATGAAAAAGATACCATTTTCAATAGCAACTAAAAAAATCAAGTACCTAAGAATAAACTTAACCAAAGATGTAAAAGACCTATATAAAGAAAACTACATAACTCTACTAAAAGAAATAGAAGGGGACCTTAAAAGATGGAAAAATATTCCATGTTCATGGATAGGAAGACTAAATGTCATTAAGATGTCAATTCTACCCAAACTCATCTACAGATTCAATGCAACCCCAATCAAAATTCCAACAACCTACTTTGCAGACTTGGAAAAGCTAGTTATCAAATTTATTTGGAAAGGGAAGATGCCTCGAATTGCTAAACACACTCTAAAAAAGAAAAACGAAGTGGGAGGACTTACACTCCCTGACTTTGAAGCTTATTATAAAGCCACAGTTGCCAAAACAGCATGGTACTGGCACAAAGACAGACATATAGATCAATGGAATCGAACTGAGAATTCGGAGATAGACCCTCAGATCTATGGCCGACTGATCTTTGATAAGGCCCCCAAAGTCACTGAACTGAGTCATAATGGTCTTTTCAACAAATGGGGCTGGGAGAGTTGGATATCCATATCCAAAAGAATCAAAGAGGACCCCTACCTCACCCCCTACACAAAAATTAACTCAAAATGGACCAAAGATCTCAATATAAAAGAAAGTACCATAAAACTCCTAGAAGATAATGTAGGAAAACATCTTCAAGACCTTGTATTAGGCGGCCACTTCCTAGACTTTACACCCAAAGCACAAGCAACAAAAGAGAAAATAGATAAATGGGAACTCCTCAAGCTTAGAAGTTTCTGCACCTCAAAGGAATTTCTCAAAAAGGTAAAGAGGCAGCCAACTCAATGGGAAAAAATTTTTGGAAACCATGTATCTGACAAAAGACTGATATCTTGCATATATAAAGAAATCCTACAACTCAATGACAATAGTACAGACAGCCCAATTATAAAATGGGCAAAAGATATGAAAAGACAGTTCTCTGAAGAGGAAATACAAATGGCCAAAAAACACATGAAAAAATGTTCAGCTTCATTAGCTATTAGAGAGATGCAAATTAAGACCACAATGAGATACCATCTAACACCGGTTAGAATGGCTGCCATTAAACAAACAGGAAACTACAAATGCTGGAGGGGATGTGGAGAAATTGGAACTCTTATTCATTGTTGGTGGGACTGTATAATGGTTCAGCCACTCTGGAAGTCAGTCTGGCAGTTCCTTAGAAAACTAGATATAGAGTTACCATTCGATCCAGCGATTGCACTTCTCGGTATATACCCGGAAGATCGGAAAGCAGTGACACGAACAGATATCTGCACACCAATGTTCATAGCAGCATTATTCACAATTGCCAAGAGATGGAAACAACCCAAATGTCCTTCAACAGATGAGTGGATAAATAAAATGTGGTATATACACACGATGGAATACTACGCGGCAGTAAGAAGGAACGATCTCGTGAAACATATGACAACATGGATGAACCTTGAAGACATAATGCTGAGCGAAATAAGCCAGGCACAAAAAGAGAAATGTGAACTTTGAAAAATGTAAAACAAATGGTTTATAATGTAGAATGTAGGGGAACTAGCAATAGAGAGCAATTAAGGAAGGGGGAACAATAATCCAAGAAGAACAGATAAGCTATTTAACGTTCTGGGGATGCCCAGGAATGACTATGGTCTGTTAATTTCTGATGGATATAGTAGGAGCAAGTTCACAGAAATGTTGCTATATTAGGTAACTTTCTTGGGGTAAAGTAGGAACATGTTGGAAGTTAAGCAGTTATCTTAGGTTAGTTGTCTTTTTCTTACTCCCTTGTTATGGTCTCTTTGAAATGTTCTTTTATTGCATGTTTGTTTTCTTTTTAACTTTTTTTTTCATACAGGTGATTTAAAAAAGAAGGGAAAGTTAAAAAAAAAAAAAGAAAAAGAAAAACAAGGGAAAAAAAAAGATGTAGTGCCCCCTTGAGGAGCCTGTGGAGAATGCAGGGGTATTCGCCTACCCCACCTCCATGGTTGCTAACATGACCACAGACATAGGGGACTGGTGGTTTGATGGGTTGAGCCCTCTACCACAGGTTTTACCTTTGGGAAGATGATTGCTGCAAAGGAGAGGCTAGGCCTCCCTATGGTTGTGCCTAAGAGCCTCCTCCCGAATGCCTCTTTGTTGCTCAGATGTGGCCCTGTCTCTCTAGCTAAGCCAACTTGAAAGGTGAAATCACTGCCCTCCCCCCTACGTGGGATCAGACACCCAGGGGAGTGAATCTCCCTGGCAACGTGGAATACGACTCCCGGGGAAGGATGTAGACCTGGCATCGTGGGACGGAGAACATCTTCTTGACCAAAAGGGGGATGTGAAAGGAAATGAAATAAGCTTCAGTGGCAGAGAGATTCCAAAAGGAGCCGAGAGGTCACTCTGGTGGGCACTCTTATGCACACTTTAGACAACCCTTTTTAGGTTCTAAAGAATTGGGGTAGCTGGTGGTGGATACCTGAAACTATCAAACTACAACCCAGAACCCATGAATCTCGAAGACAGTTGTATAAAAATGTAGCTTATGAGGGGTGACAATGGGATTGGGAAAGCCATAAGGACCACACTCCACTTTGTCTAGTTTATGGATGGATGAGTAGAAAAATAGGGGAGGGGGGCAAACAGACAAAGGTACCCAGTGTTCTTTTTTGCTTCGATTGCTCTTTTTCACTCTGATTATTATTCTTGTTGTTTTTGTGTGTGTGCTAATGAAGGTGTCAGGGATTGATCTGGGTGATTAATGTACCACTATGTAATGGTACTGTAAACAATCGAAAGTACGATTTGTTTTGTATGACTGCGTGGTATGTGAATATATCTCAATAAAATGAAGATTAAAAAAAAAAAAAAAAAAAAAAACAAGCCAAACTATAAAGTGCATGTTCACATACAAAGTTGGTGAAATGGTAAGGAAAAGGCTCTCATAGAAGGCAGGATTGTGGCTAACTCTGGGGAGACTGACAGGTGTGTGACTGGAAAAGCAAGAGAATATTAACACCTGCTCTAACTGCCTCTGAATATGGAGGACTTCAAAATAAAATTATCCTAAAACAAACTGGTCTAAACAATGAACTATTAAAAAGAAGGTGGGGGGGGGGGGGAGAAAAACCAAAAACAGAAACCCAGAGAAGCTGGGTTAATATTCTAAGCTATTAGCAGCGATTTTTTTTTCCGAAGTAAACAAGATATATTTTGGAAGCTGCCATTAAATAACACCACAGTTTAGATTTTAAAATAGATACCTTATTAATATTCCTTCCTAGTTACTTGCTGCTATGTAAGAGTGAAGGGTTTCATTCACTAAATCGTTCGATAGAGTAAAATACAAACAGGAATCAGTTTTATCCTGAAAGCAGAATTGAATGACATGACACCTTCCCTTTATATTTAATAAGTAGACTATTGTAACTCTAGTTACAAACCGATTGGTACACACACTTCAGTTACATGTAAACAAAGCGTCTACTGGAAACCAGTAGAGAAAATTAAACAACTATTATCCTGGGACGTAAAGACCTAGAGTGGAAGAAGGAAAGCACTCGGATACTCTCTCATCTATGCAAACTTTTTCCAAAGCCTTCATGATCACCACCCAGATAATTCAATTTGTCTTTTTTTTTTTTTTAACAAAAGCCAGTTTACCCTGCCGTCCCTGTATATAATTTCTACTGAAATTACATGAGCTTTTAATGCAGATGCCTTCTTAACCTCTGTCCTTCACCCCTCGAAGTCTATAAAGAAGGGGCTTACAGGTGAGAGACCGGGAGCCGGGAAGAGCCAGGCTGAACTCCCAAATCTCTGAGTTCCAAATTCCTAAACTGCACTCCAGAGCGTTTCTAAACAGAACAGCCCCCCACCCCCACCAACCAAGCGGAGCAGGCGGTAGGAAGCGAAGCGGTCACCATAGGAACTGGGCTCAACCCTAAGCTCCCAAGAAACCACAACAGGGACAAAGTGTACTCTCGGCGGGCTCTGGATCGTCCATCTCCCCCCGACGGCCCCTCAGGGCGGCTCAATCCGCAAATACCCACCCCCGGGTAGGTTTAAATGGTCCACAGGACAACAGCCCCCAACCCCCGCCACCCCCCGCCGCCCCCGCCCCGTTGCAGCCGCCCTCTCCGAGGCCCTCCGGCCCAGGAGCTGCTTCCCCCCAGCCCGGCGCATCCCTGCGACTTCTACCTGGCGCTCCGAGCTCCTGCTCCGGCTTCGCGGCACGCCACCCGCCCCGGAGCTCATCCCGGTGACTGCCAGGCCACGGCCTCAGCCCGGGAGCCGGGCCCTCCCCGACTCCATCCTCCGCCCCCAAATCGACCTGGTCCCGCCCCGGCGGAGGCGGGGGAAGGCGGGTACCGGCGGGAAGGAGGCGGGAGCGGTTAGCGTCTCCAGCGCCGCCGCCCGCCCCGCCCTCACGCTCTGTACCTGAGGGGGGCTCGTCCTCCTCCCCGGCGCCTTCACTCCGCTTCCGTCCCGCGCGCCTCCAGTCCCCGTGAGCACGCGTACCTGGCTCGGCACCCTCTCTCGCGGGAACGACTCGTCGTGCGCGCGCACCCACCCGCTGAACCACACGTAGGTCCACCTGCCTCCCTTACAGGGCGCCTGGGAGAGGCGTCTTCCCGGCCCATCCGCCGCGCCGCGCAGGCGCACGCCCACGCAGAGCCCGGCCGCCCCACCCCGAGCGTCCCGTCTCCTAGTAACCAGCCACAAGGCTGCTCCGCCGCCACTTCTCGCGCTGCGCCAGCTGCGCAGTCTCAGAGTGCGCATGCGCACGCCAGTACCTGGCCGCGCCACTCCGCCTCGCCCTGGTAACCTGCCGCGGCTGTGCGCCCCTTCTCTGCGAGCTCGAGCGCCGTTCTCGACCCCCGGTCTGTGAGCCGGTTCCTCCCCGGCGCTGCTGTTTGGTGCTCGGAGGTTGGTGCGCTCTCCTGCAGCAGGCAGGGTCCCGTTTTGGGGGCCCCGGGTCGGGTCCTCCTGCTGCAGCGTCCGGGGCAGAGCCGGCCTGTCCCGGTGAGCGCGGGCGGCCTGCGGGCGGGTCAGCCTGCGGACCCACAGTCCATCAGCTTTGCAAGATCGAGGCCAGGCTGAGCGGGAAGTGGCAGAATTAGCAGTCCTTGTACACTTGCCGGTTCTTCTACAAATCCCCTTTCCAGAGAAACTGGTGATGTTTAACAAAAAAGGAAAGGGCACAACCTCGCTTGATATTTAATAGTATATCGACTGTTGTCCTGTTTAATACAATTTAAACGCGTCTTCTCCCGGTCAGGAGCATTACGTCTGGGAACACTCATTTAGCTTAACCCGGTGTAATATTGTTTTTGGCCATCCAACTACGCTAAAATTAACTGCATTACCTTAAAGCGGAGAAATGAGCTTTTTTGCTGTAAGAATCAGCATTGCATTACTCTGCCAATTTTTTGGAGCCTGACTTGAAAGAAATATTGTTTTCTTAACATTTCTTAATGTTTAACATGCCCCACCCTAAGTAACCCAAGAGCTTCTGAACCATAGTGTTGACCTTATCTCCGTGTCTTTTCCTACAGATGAAACAGATATTAGGATTTTACATCATTTATAAGCCTGTGCATTTCAAACTAAGTTCACACTTTGTCAGGTGAGTAATCTTTTTTTCCCCCACAACGTATTATTGGCAGGAATAAGCAACTTTTATGTTAGAACAAATTTTATTTAACATTTAAATGTAAGTGTATTTCCAATCTCCATTCTGACTTTATCATTATTTGTGCCATTCTCTCATATTTTGTAGCTTTTATTTTCAGATACTAGATACTTTGTAATAAATCATAGATACTAGGAAATTAAAGTGAGTGTCCCTGCTATTTTAAAGTGGTCCTGGGCACTTCCTCTGAAATATAATTACACCTGTTTATACAATGAGTATCATCAAAGATGTATAGATTCGCAAAGACACTCCTGGGACATTATTAAAGGAAATAATGAATAATCTGTTTCCTCTTCAGATATTAATATTATTTGGAATAAAAGATTCTTATTATCTGGCATTATTGAAAAGAAATAGGAAAGACTATATGAACTTTATCAGTTGGAGTTGAAGTTTTGGGGGTGGGGTTATTAGTATAGGAAGTAGGGTAAGTACTTCCCTTAGGATTAGAATAGGCCACTTTGATGTTACAAAAGAATGTAGAGGAAAAGATCATTTTGAAGCCAAACCATGGGATAAAATTATTTTTCTATCAAGGGCTATGATTTCCCCCAACCCAAAAAAGTGTATAGTTTCCCTCTATGAAAATCCAAGGAGTGGTGAGTGCCCCCCCAACCCTCCATGGTGTCCCCTCCCCCCACATCTAAACCGTTTACTGTGTCTCTGCTCTCCCCCTTCTGCCAGGCTCTATGGGGCATTTCTAAGGTCTGGTGCTCTATTCCATTTCCTCCACTTGCCCCATGAAATCTAGCCACCTGGGCTCCCCAAACTCTGGGCTCTGCCTTCTCAACTGAGACCACCAGGCTTTTATTTGGGTTCTCCTGGCTATGCCAAGGCCTGGAAATTTCCAGGCAATGAAGATTAACTAGGTTCACCTCATTTATTCCTTTCTATCAGCACCGCCTGTTTAGATATCTAAAAACCACCGTTTCATATATTTTATCTGTTTTTTTAAGCTGTTTAAGGCATGAGGATAAATGTCGTCCCTGCTTCTCCATCATGGCCAGAAGCACAAGTCCGACAGCTCTTCACTGTCTCAGGCCCCATTTCACTAATTATCCCCAACAGAAGTGGTCTGCAATTCAAAGATTGTTGCAGGCTGAGGGTTTGAGGCAGGAGAGGGTTTGGCATAGCATGTTCTTGGTGAACAGCAATGAGATCACAGGGCTGGGGCAGAGAAAGTGAGAGATATAGGAGAGGAGTTTGGGGTGACAGAATGCTAGCTGGCTTATTAGTTTCCCTTTGCTGCTGGAACAAATTACCACAGACTTGGTGACTTAAAGCAACATAATTTTCTTATAGTTACGGAGGTTAGAAGTCCGAAATGAGATTCACTAGACCTACCTGGATCATCTCCCCATTTCAAGCTGATTAACAAATTCAGTTCTATCTGCCACCTTAATTTCCCCTTGCTATGTAACCTAATATATTCACAGGTTCTGGAGATTTGAATGTGGATATCTTTTGGGGACCATTATTCAGCCTGCCATAGCTAGGGACCAGATGTGTAGACATTTGGGGTTTTGCTCTGAGATGGGAAGCAACTAGAGGAGTAATGTGGCCTGGCTTATGTCTTAAAAGGTTCATTCCAGATACTGTTTGGAGAATATACAATGGGGAGGGATGGACAAGAGGGAATTAGAGACAGCATTCATGAAAAGATTGAATGTAAATATGAGAAAAAAAGAAGGCTTAAGAGTGACTGCACCAGAAGCAGAGGTTGCCTGTTATCTTGCATTCTCCCATAATACTCAGGCAATCCCTCTTTCAAAAGTTTATCATTCTGACGGGAGTGAAGTTGCATTTCTCTGATTACGTAGTAAGTCTGAATGTCTCTTTATGTACTTATTATATATTTGGAATTCCCCTGTCTTTGAATTATGTCTTTATGTACTTTACCCATTTTGCTGTTGGGTTTCCTTTTTCCTTGTTAATTTGTAGGAGTTGTTTTTGCATTTCAGCTAAGTCCGCTGTCAATCTCTTATACATCTTTTTAACTTTATGGTTTCTTCATTGAATGTTTTTAATTTTGTGTAGTCATAACCACCTGTTTTCCCCCCTAACTGTTTAAGCTTTTCGGGTCTTGTTCAAGAAATCTTTCTCCACTCCAAGGTGACAAATACGTTGTTCTGTATTTTCTTCTATTGGCTTTATGGTTCTGCCATTCACATTTAGGTCTTTAACGCATTTGGAGTCCACTTTTTATATAAGATGGGGATCCTGCTGTATTTTTATCTGTACAGTCGGCCAGTGTTCCTAATACCACCAACCTAAACTTAATCTGTTCTACCCCCTTGGCCCTATAGTGCCACCTTTATCATATATGAAGTTCCTATATGTGTAGGTCCATTTTAAAGCTCTGTCATGTTCTGTTGGTCATTTATTTTTCCTGCGCCTGTACTGGATTGTTTTTGTTACTTTGACTTTGTAGTGTGTCTTCGTATCTGTCAAGGCAATTCTCTTTGTTCTTTTTGTCCAGATTGGCCTAACTCTTTATGGACCTTTATTTTTCCATATGCTTTCAAAATTTCTTCTTGAAAGGCAACCCAAATGCCAGGCCAGAGAGACCCCCAAGTAAACTTGTTCTCCCTTCACAGACCTCAGGGGAACTTAAGGTGAGACTCATAGAACCAAATCCACCCAATTGCATTTGGTTCCTCCTCCATCCCTCTGGTAGACTGAAGTTTAATGTGCTAGTTTATAATTACATGTCTCCATTATTTTACCTATTTGCCTATTTAACTTCGTTGATTTCAAATGCAGTATGTTATGTTACAGAGTTTTGTTCGCGTTTTCTTTTCTTTTTTAAATTTTATATTTTGAGAAGGTTTTAAACATCCAGAAAAGTTACAATAATACACAGAACAGTTGCTTATCCTTCATCTCTTAGATTCAACAATTGTTAAAATTTGCATATTTTACTTTCTCTTCTCTGTATCTATTTACCTATCTATCTATCTATCATCTATCTATCTGTCTGTCTACACTGCTGAACAATTTGAGAGCAAGTTGCAGATATGATCCCTCACCTCTAACCATTTCAGGGTATACTGCCTAAGAACAAAGAGATTCACTTACAAACCACAATACAATGATCGCATTCAGGGCATTTAACATTGACACATTATCTCATAAACCATCCATATTCAAATTTCTCTAATAGCCCAAGTAATGTTCTTTATAGTACACTTTTTCCAATTCAGGATTCTTCATTGCATTTGGAAGTCCTGTCTCTTTAGCCTAATTTAATCTGGAACAGTTACTCAGTCTCTCTGTCATGACATTGACATTTTTGAGGAGCACAGGCTATTTGTTTTGTAGAATGTCTCTCAATTTGGGTTTTCTGATTGTTTCCTCATGATTACATTCAAGCTGTGTATTTTTGGCAGGAGTGGTTTCTTTTTAATTAAAGAGAAGATGCCAAAGAATATAATAAATACAATTTTATTAATTTGAAAGTAGTATTGGATATTTCTTTGATGAGGAATACCTACATTTTAGAGTTCCAAATCTAAGAAACAGGTATACCTACATTTTAGAATTTCATCAGAAAGATCTGTAAAAAGTTTAGCTAAATTATATTTAATTTCTGGAAAGCCAAATCTATACTATTTCTCTAATTGTTTTCTCAACAACATTTAAGTAACTACTATTTGGGGGATATTATGGTAGTCTCAGTACTCTGTTCTGTTATAGATTGAACACTAATATTAAATCAGAAATATGGACAAACAAGTTTTCAAGATGATAGCTTTAGAACTTTTTAGTCAATAAATGATTAGAGTTTAGTGGTTAAAGTGGGAAATTTTATGTTGTATATATGTTACCACAATAAAAATCTTTAAAACAACCACATAGAACTAGAAAAGACAAAGATGAATGCTAATGTAAATTATGGACTTTAATTAATAATATAATTATAATAATATTGGTTCATCAATTGTAACAAATATACCACACTAATACAAAATGTTAATAATAGGAAAGACTCTGTGTGTCTGGGCAGGGGTATATGGGAACTCTGTACTTTCTGTATGATTTTTCTGTATACCTACAACTTCTCTAATAAAAGAGGAAAGAAAAGTGGGAAGTGCTTTCATTTACAGCTGTGGACTCTGCCCCGGATTTCATGTTGCTGCGAGAACATCTCTGGTAGGTCATTATTCTCCAGCAAGCACTGGGTTCTTTCAAATCCACATTCTCTTCCCTGTGCTAAGAAGCTTGTGCCCTCTGCCATACTGGCCGAGACTGCTTACCAAATTCCTGCCCATCTTGCAAAGCCCAACCCTGGCCTTGGGCTCCCTCTTTTGGGAACCTTTACAAGCTCCCTGTGTGCACCTCTTAACAGATTGGGTATCTTTAATAACAAGTATCCTGTCTTTCTGGAGCATCACTATTTTTTCCAGAACCATGTAGACAGTTCTTAGCTTTCGGTAATTATTTCTTTAATCCACTAATAATGAATTAAGAGTTTTTGCTAGCAAGAAAGATATAAAGGTCTAAGTAAAGAAATTCTATTATTCTCTGAAAAGTGATGAAACATAACATATGGTAGTTTAATTCCTTTTTTAAAAAGACTTTCAAGGAAGTCTAGAGAACCTGCAAAACCTTCCAACAAAGAAAAATGTAAACACTCAGAGGTAGAAGGTGATTTTACTTTGTATTTTAAACATCGTCACCATGACCTTTTACTCAAACCAATATGGCTATGAAGTTAGTTGATATTACTGCTCTATTCACTCGTTACCTATATTTCAATTTTTTTTTCAGCAATCAAGTTGAAGAAACGTTTCTACTACCTAAAAAAGTACCTGAAAACTACCTTGATATTTGTTCAGCTGTCCCAATGGGATTTTCTCTTAGTAAGTCTGCCACTCAGGTCTCTGCTATGCGTATTGATTCAAAAGTGGACGATCACTTAATGCAAGGGACTGAGGAAAGCAGGTTGGAACCAGTGACTCAGTTATTTCAAAACACCAAGAAAATAAGATTAGAAGACCCACACAAAGAAAACTTTAAAAGGAGTGAAGAGACTGGCACAGGAACTCTTTCGGCAAAAGCCTTGGGTTCGGTGGTATATGTTAAAGAAAGTGACGGAATAGAAATGACAGATGTGGAATGAAGTAATTTGTACATATTACTAAAGAAGCCAAAAATTGCTTTTGATTAAGAGGGGCTGTTGAATGAAAACTTAAC
This sequence comes from Choloepus didactylus, assembly GCF_015220235.1. Lineage (NCBI taxonomy): Eukaryota > Metazoa > Chordata > Mammalia > Pilosa > Megalonychidae > Choloepus > Choloepus didactylus. The sequence continues at coordinate 73,426,684 of NC_051323.1, read as the reverse complement.
CTTATTAGGAAAACCCAACAAAATGAAGAGAGACTATTACTTTTCACTAGTTATAAATCTTCTTTGTCAACATTCTTTGATGATACACAGTCAAAAGAGAGTTGCTTTAGAGAGAAAGAGCCTTCCAAAATCCAAAGCAGATTTCTATTATATTCTGTCCTTCTTAAAAAACAGAGGTTTTTTTTAGTAACAGTATTCAAATAGCACCAAAACATTTTAATTGTAATGTATTTCTTTAACAAGTGATAGGAAAAACAGTTCCTAAACAATTTGTTGTCAGTATTTCACACTATTTCTGTTGTACCAGTTTTGTATGTTACATTTCTAGTTTGGGAATTTGCTCCAGGGCACTCTCTCTTCCTGCATTTTTGCATTTCTGGTCTGCAAAAGATCACTGCAGATAAATTCTGCAAATGAGCATTTCATATTTTAAATCTTCCCTTTAAAACTTTTCCCCCCACATTGAATCCATTTCAGAGTTAGAAAATAATTCTTTCCAAGTATAATAGTTTATCCTGCAGATGCTACCATTTTATAGCACCAATAATTGCTATCCTTATTAAAATATCTAGTAGTGTGAAACAACAATATTATCCCAAGTAATGTTAGATTAAATTAAAACTATTTTGGACATATAGTGACCTGTAACTATGTTATGTATGTTACATATGTATTGAACATGTTCATTTACTTTAATATTTAATGACTATCTCTAATGCCCAAAATTCTTTAATTATAGAAACAGTGAGTAAAAAGCACCTTCTTTGGTTCTTTGGGAGAGAAAAAAAAAAAAAATACATAAATTGTTTCTTTGTTCACCAAACCTGGCATGTGCTTGGCCCCGCTGTGCCCGGAGGGGTGAATAAAACAGCCTGCCTTCATGGTGCTTACTGTTTATCAGGGAAGACAGAAGAGCCAACAGTAATTAAAAGACGACAAATGGTAATGTACCATAAAGGAAGAGTAAAGCCTTCAGAGAGGCCTAACAGGAGGCCTACAAATAAACTTGATTTTAATTGTGGGAACTTGGAGAACTTCCCAGAAAACATGTCATTTATACCTGTTACAGTGATATGACTGTTCAAGTGAGATGATGGTGGAGATAAGTGGATAGTGTCCAGATGTGGCTTGCCAGGTTGTGGAGATAGTTTGGAAGTGTAAAGCCAGGAAGAAGGAAGGATTTCTAGCAGCAAAGGCTAGAATGCACGGAGGTTCCTTGGAGAAAAGAGAGCTTAGGAACACAGTTTGTAGACATACCAGGTTTCTAAGGCAAGTAGACAGTTGTATGTATGAGACTAAAACTATAAATTTTGAAGTTGTATATCAAGAAGGTATTAAAAACCATGGGAATGAATGAGACAGGTTAAGGAGAACGTATAGAGAGAAACTCCTCAAGAATGCTAACATTTAGGGGCTACATGGGGAGCTGGCAAAAGGGGCCGAGGAGTTGGCAGTGAGGTTAGAGGAAAACCAAGAGGTGGTAATGTCAAGGTTGTCCGCAGGAGTCTTTCAAGGAGAAGGTGGTCAGACGAACAGAGGACTGAAATGCCCATCAGATCTAGCAACATGAATGTCATCACTGACCTTAGCAAAAGCACTTTTGATGGAATAATGGGGGTAGAAGCCTTGCTGGAGTAGGTTGAAGGAAGACTGGGAAGTGAGGAGGTAGAAACGGATGTCGTTGTCCCTGAAGGGTAGCAGGATGAAAGAGGGGAGAGTACAGCATGTTTGAGTCAACAGCATCTTGACTCAGTGGGGAACTTAAGAGTAGCAGAGGGGGTAAGAATAACCAAGAGGCGGAAGTCTCTGAGCAGAGAAGAAAGGGTGGATTCGCTAAAACAACTAGCAGAAATTAGGAAAAACCTACTGTCTTAATTCAGAGAAGTAATACAAGTAGAAAACAACCGTACTGCTTGGCGATTTCTAATGACCACTAGGAAAATTCCTGCTTGCATTAACTGAACAGAATCTATTGCAACCCACTTACTACCAGGACAACTCACTCAGAGAGACTCCAGTCAAAAGGGTAACAATAGATAAATGAGGTGCCATGGTAGCTTTATACAGAGCCCCTGCGTTTACAGTATCCGTACCACCAACTTGTGAACACTAGAGTCTCTTACTCTAAGACGGAAAACGTGGTGGCTTCTATTCTAACTGGAGAGGTTTTAATTTTGGGGGGAAGACTGCAAAAGATGGCCACAAATTCAAAAAGTGGGGTCCCTTATCCCAGCCCTTAAATCTGGGTTGGGCCTTTGGTTGCTTAGACCAATACAGTATGGTAGAAGTGCTACTTCCAAGGCGAGGCCTTGAAATGACCAACTGACAGAGTGTGAACAAGGCCATCGAGGTCCTGGCGCCCCCGCCCACCCTTGCCAAAAAAGGCCGTAGGCGCGCACCTGGTGAAGTCTGTAGAAGAACCACCCCACTTACCACTTAATTGTGAGAAATAATAAATCGTTGTTTTAAGCCACTCGTTTGTGAGGCAGTTTGTTTTGCAGCAATTGTTAACTGAAACTACTTACCCTGCTACCCTGGCTGCTTTGGGGTTTCCCATCCGGCTGAGCCACAAGGAATTCTTTGCCCCCGCGTTGAGGGACACCCCAAGTGCAAACGCGAATTAGCCTCAGTGTTTTGTTCTCTGACCCATCCCACCCTAGTTACCATCTCTGTATTGCGAGCACCAATGTTTATTCTGCATTTGATCTGTTTTTTGCATTTGCTCACCTTTCAAGCAGAGTCACCTGCCATTTGCACTAGGAGGAGCAGCTGTGTAGCCAGCCAGGCAATGCCTAAATGTTCATTAAAGGGTACCGGCGTGAGCTGCCTAGTCGGGGTCCCCGACTCCCCCAGACTCGCTCTACGAAATGCCCCCCTCCGGCGCCTCCCAGCTTCGCCCGGGGGCCGTTATCCCGGCGCGGTCACGCGCGGGGCTCGCACCTCAACGCTCTCGGCACATTTCCCGAGCGTGGACCCCTACCTCTAATCTCGGTTTTGTGTTGTCTTGCCCACCCACCTCGGAAGGGCGCCCAGGAAGCCCACAGGCGACCCCCAGGCCCCGGCGGGGAAAGACGAGGTCGCTGGTCCTGCCGGCGCGCCCCCGCCCCTCGCGCGATTCGCCGCTTCAGGCGGGGCGGGGCCTCCGGGGGACGGGGCGGGGCCTCGCGCGGGGCCTGCCGGGAGCTCGGGGCCAGGCGCCGTCTTCGCCCCGGGAGCCCACGCGAGTCCACACGAGTCCGCAGGAGCCGGCTCGGGGCCTTGGTCGCAACCGGAAGCAGCAGGTGCGTGAAGCCGGAAGCGCGTTTCTCGGGAACGCGGTGGGCGGTGCGGGGCAGGAGTGGGCCCATTTCCTCGCGCGCGAGCCTCGGGCGCCGCCTGCGTTCCTGTCCCGGGCTGGAGTCCTGGCGTCGGGCGGGGGACGGGGACCCTGAGGCTGGGGACCCGCGTGCGCGCCGCTTCAGACCCGCAGCGGCTGGCTGCTGGCCTGACTCCACGAGAAAGGTGTATCCTGAACTCGGGGGAGTGAAAACGTAAAAAGGCCTGGACGCCGGCTCTGTGCACGCCCGCAGAGAACCAAAAGGGCGAAATAAAACATGCACACAAATGAATAACCGTAACGAGATTCTGGGTGAGTTCTGTATTGTGTAAGAGGTGGCAGAGTAGTCCTGGCAAGGTTTTCTGAAAGCGCTGGACCTGCCTGGAACCGTAGATGGGACGGCGGTGCCTTTCGCTGGGTGTTCTGTGAAACAGAAGGATGTTTGGCAGTGCAAAGAAGTGATCGCGAGGTGTCCTCAAGCGCTTGGAAATAATGTCCTCTGAGGATATCCAAAAAATTAATAAGTAATGGATCAGAGTGGAGGTATGCAGATTTACCTCAAAGAAAGAAAATCTGACCGGGCATTCAAGACTTGACAGTATCCTGACACCTAAAGATAGACTGTGTAGTTCAGGCAGGGGTCTGAACTACTGAAGCATGGAGTAAGAGAGGCTCACATTGTCCAGATGAGTCCAACCCTCCTTTAGGAGGGAGAGTACCTAGCTTCAAAAGTAGGATCTTTCCAGAGCTCAGGAGTTGAGGAAGTGGTTTCCTGAGGACCCATCTCATCAGATTGAAATCACATAATTCCTTAAAGCAAACTGAAGATAAATCTAGCTCATCAGTAGTCCTCTAGAGAGGAATTGGACGAGCTCATCTGAATGCCAGTTCTTATCCTGTCTCTGTGTAAAGTAATAAATTGGTGTTAATATTTTTTTTTTTTTTTTTTTTTTTTTTTTTGGCATCGTTGGTTTCCACTTTTCTCACTCTTTGTATGATTCTTTCTCATCCTTCAGGGCTCCATTTAAATGTTACATCCTCACAGAGGCCTATTTATTTGTTTGTGTTCAGGTGCCTAGAACATTTTCTGGCATATAGTATAGGCATCAGCCTAACTCTTTCAGCTCTCAGTCTGCTCAGATGTCACCTTTTTCATGAGGTCTAGCCTGACACCCCTATTTAAAATTGCAGTGTAGTTCCTCTCACATACACACATCTGATCTTCCTTTTCCTGGCTTTATTTTTCTTTTTTCTATATTCCTTCTTTGTTCGGTTCATGGATGAATCCCAAGTGTCAAGAGCAATGCCAGGGCATGTAGTATGTGCAAGGTTTGCTGAATTAATACACGTGTGTTTCCTTCACACTATGCACAATTCCTGGCGCAGTGAATGAATAGAGATACTCTGAGCACTATTAATACATGATTTCATCAATTTTGGAACCTTAACAAGATTGTGACTCTGGCTAGTCAAGATCTTCTACCATTGCTAATTTATCAAAGTAAATTCTACTTCGGTAGGAACCTTTGTACATTTTCCTGTTGAATTCCTGGAGGGAAAATATGTCATATGGTGTCTGTAGTGTGAGCAGCAGCACAGGAATAGGATGGGAAGGCAGGAACCCTACAATACCAGTTAACACCACAGAGCATTTCATTTTTGCCAGGTATAAGCGCTCTAGTCTTAATAGCTCATTTAATTCCCTCCATTCAGTGATGTTGGTACATTTTATACACGAGGCAGTTGAAGCCCAGAGATTAAATTATATGCTGCCAGTTACGCTGTTAGTAAGTGGCAGAACCAGGATTGAAACCTAGCTCTTACCCACCTTGCTATCCTGCATATGTAGACAAGAGTGAGAGCCTTAACCTTGGGAAAGAGTGCCACAAGTTCTTCAAAAATCTCCAGGTTCACAGGCACCTTCCACCCCATGTATTCATTCCTTGTTCTCCCTTAGGCCATAATGGAAGAGGTGTCCCTTCTGCTGTCAAGGCTGCTTCCTTACCTGAAATATGGTGTGCCACCACCAGCACTTCTCAGGTCCCTCTCTTCACCATTGGTCCCCTCTCTTCCTCTCTTGACTTTCCTGTGCCAGCATCTAAACATGCTCAGGTCACTTGCATCTTAAATCCTCTTCCGACTCCACATTCCCTTCTAACTGCTGCTCTGTTTTCTCCCCTTTGCATCTGGAATATGCTCATTGTCTCCATTTTTCGGACTCCCATTCACTCAGCATACTATTCCCTGGTTCTTGCCATGATCACTAACAGCCTCCTTGATGCTGTTGACTGTTAGACCCTTGTCAACTCTCATCTTGTTTGATCTTTCTGCAGCATTTGACTCTGTTGATGATCCTGCTTCTTCTGAGCTCTCATAATACTATAATTTTCAGATTTCCTTTCCTTCTGTTTTCAGTTTCCTTTGGAAACTCTCTTCCTCTGCCTGTCCCTTAAATGTTGCTGCTTTTCGGGGTTCTGTCCCAGACTCATATCTTTCACTGAACCCTCTCTGGACAATCTCATCCCCTTTGTCCCATTGGCTCCCGGATATCCCCTAGACTCTCAAGTTCAGCACTGTCCAAATGAACTAATGATTTTCACCCCAAACCTCCCTTTCCTATGAAATATGCCCTAGGGAATGTCACCTCTGTCCACCCATTTGTCAGGCCAGATATCAGGGCATAATATTAATAAAATAGCTGACACATACTGTGTGCTTTCTATGTGCCAGGCACTCGTCTAAGTGCTTTACATGTATTAGCTTATTTAATCCTGATGCTATGAACTAAGTTCTGTCATTATCCACATATTACAGAGAAGGGATCTCAGGCACAGAGAAGCAAACTAATCTTCCTTTAGTCATTCACTGGTAAGGGACAGAGTTGGGATCTGAATCCTGGCAGCCTGGCTTGGGCTTGTAATGGTTATACCATTTTAAAGGGCATGCTGCTTGACTTCGCTCTCACCCTCATTGAGCCATTTACCAAGTATTGTAACTCTCCATTCTTAAATCTCCAGGTGATGTCTCTAAAGCATAAATTTGACCTCACTGCTTTCTTAAAACTCTTCAGTGCCTCCCCTGTGGCCCCCAGGATAGAGTTCAAGCATTTAACATAGATTTTAAGGCTCTTCATAATCTGACCTCTACTTCTCCTGCATTTTCTTTTTATCTCTTAAAACTCCTCATTTTTCTACTCTTAATACTAGCCATTTTACACATCTTAAATACCAGCCAGTGGAATTAAATTCTTTGAATAGGTCATGTTCTCCTTTTCCTCTAAGCTGTTGCACATTGCTAGAATACTTTTACTTACTCCTTTTATTTCTCAGCTTAAATGTTACTTCCACTAATTGGAGGATTAAATGGCTCTCTAATGTATTTACATCTCTCATAGCACTTTTGATGCTATATTTTAATTTTTGCCTTACTAGCTTTTTTAGTATCTCCCACTAGATGCAAGTTCCTTGAAGTCAAGGACCAGGCTACCTCTTTAACATCTTTCAAATCCCCTTCTCTTTCTCTGTATCTGCTACGCCAGTCAGACCTTCCTTAACTCTGGCTTGAACAACTGTTTTAGTCTATTAATTGGCCTCCCTGCCACTAGTCTATCTTGTCTTTAATCCGGGCTCAACACTGCTGGCTGAGGCAGTCTTTCGTAATGGCACACTTAAATGTGCCTGCTTAAAATGCTCCAGTTGATCTCAGCTGCCCTTAGAAAAAGTCCAGACATCTTAGAATTACATGAACTTGTCTCCTGCCCTCTTCTCTCCCCTTATGTCTCTTCTTACTACCTTGTACCTAGGTAAGGTGGGAATGAGGGAATATATCAAAGTCAGTCAAGTAGAACCAAGAACAAATTGGTCTGTATTGCAGTTTTCCTAGGACAGTGTAGACATAGGCTTCGGTGGTGCTAGAAGACTGATATTATAACTCTAACCCTGGGGAGGGAGTCCCCAAAACATACCTTACTATTAGATGACTTTTTGCTTTTGTGTATGCTTGGAATAAGTCACTCCCATCCACCTGGTAAACACCAGCAGATTTTGAGACTCAGTTTTCAGAAGGAACGTAAATTGGTTCATCCTCTTTGTAGAACAATTTATCAGGATGTATTGAGTGATGAAAATGTGAAGAACTGAGCAATTACACAGCTTAAGAAATTATTTAACTAAAGAATTTGTCCTAGTTATGGACTTTGATAACCCACTCTACCCCAGTTCTTCAACCTAAAGGAAAAGTATAAATGTCCTGAGATACAGAATTAGAAGAGACTGGTTTATTTAAGACCGTAGCTAGTCAAAGTCCTTCATTATTATAGCTAGTATTTTAAACTTTTGCCACCTAATATTTCAGCAGCATAGCTAACAAAAATAGTGTGTAAAGTGTTCAAACATAGCTTTTCCATACTCTGATTGCCTCTTTCCCTGACCTCAGAAGATCTACCCTAATTTAATACTGATGAAAATAAAACAGTTATGCTGCCAATAAATCATATTCCAAAGTCAGATAGGAATTATGTAAAATGTAGTACAAGGACATAAATTGAAGTTTCAGCAGAGATGTTCATGGATATATTGTTGTTACACAGAAAAACTTTCAACAATCTGTAATTACAAACCAAGAAACTGAGTAAACTGGTACATGTGACAGTGGAATATTACACAATCATTAAAGCTGATGTAAATATATATTTAATGTTGAAAGAAATAATAGTATGGCTTTATTTTGTTGGGGAAGAAATGTGTGAGTATATGTTCTATACATGCACAGAAAAAAAAAATGGGTACACACCAAAATGTTAACTGTGTCTCCAGGTGGTAAGATTATGGATTGTTTTATTTTCTTGTTTTTACTTATATGTGTTTTCTCATTTTTCTCACTCAGCCTGTAATACCTGTGAATTCAAAATCTTTTGTTTGGCTTTTGGATATATTATATGTGTATTTGCAGCAGAATTCTTGTTTGAAACATCTGTGCCCTTGTTTAGTTTAAACTGAACTTGTTTGTGGTTTGTCTTAATTTATTTCCTTTGAGTACTCTGTGTAGAGTTGCTAGAGACTAATGATAAGATTAAAAGGCAGGAAAAGCAATTTTACTGGATACTTAGAGAATTCATTTGGATTAACCAGGAATTGATAGCTAGAAAAGGCAGTTGAATTTTTAATCAATTAATTTGTTTGTCTCCCATTTTTAAAAGCATGCTGATCCCATTTTCAATGAAGAATTGCTTCCAGTTATGTTGTAACCTCAAGATTCCAGCAGCTGGTTTTAAAAACACTGTAAAAAGTGGGCTCATTTTGCAGTCTACTTCCAGTAATGTTTACCAAAACCTGGCTGTAGAAGACTGGATCCATGAGCACATGAATCTAGAAAGCAAGCCGGTTCTTTTCTTCTGGAGAAATTCTCCCTCTGTTGTAATTGGCAGGCATCAGAATCCTTGGAAGGAGTGTAACCTGACCCTGATGAGAGAAGAAGGGGTAAAACTGGCTCGCAGAAGGAGTGGAGGAGGAACTGTGTACCACGATAAGGGCAATATCAATTTGACTTTCTTTACAACCAGGAGCAAGTACGATAGGATGGAAAATCTGAAATTAGTTGTGAGAGCTCTGAATGCTGTCCAGCCCCAGCTGGATGTACAGGCTACTAAAAGATTTGACCTTTTACTCGATGGGCAGTTTAAAATCTCAGGAACAGCATCTAAGATTGGCCGGACTACTGCTTATCACCACTGCACTTTATTATGTAGCACCGATGGGACTTACTTGGCGTCCTTGCTAAAGAGCCCTTACCAAGGAATCAGGAGCAATGCCACTGCCAGCACACCTTCGTTGGTAAAAAATCTTTTGGAAAAAGATCCCACTCTGACCTGTGAGGTGCTGATGAATGCTATTGCTGCAGAGTATGCTGCTTATCATCAAATCGATAATCACATTAACCTGATAAACCCAACAGATGAGACACTATTTCCTGGAATAAATAGCAAAGCCAAAGAACTACAAACATGGGAGTGGATATATGGCAAAACACCAAAGTTTAGTATAAACACTTCCTTTAATGTACTGTATGAACAGGCGCTCTTGGAAATTAAAGTATACATAGACATAAAGAATGGAAGAATAGAAATCTGCAATACTGAAGCACCTGATCATTGGTTGCCACGGGAGATATGTGACAAATTAAATTCAAGCTTTGTGGGCCATAAATTTTGCCCAGTTGAAACTACCATGCTGGCAAATGTATTACTCAGAAACTGTCCAGAAGACCGTGAACTACACAGTAAATGGAATTTTCTCTGTGAAAAAATTAAGACAATGATGTGATTAAAAATAACTATCTTTATTCTGACAGTTTTGACAAGAGAATAAAATGTTTAAATGTACATGGTCTTTTTTTAAAAAAGGCTTATTATCTTTCAGTAACTTCTCCCCATTCGAAATTGTCATCTATCCTTGTCCATATTTTCTGTTGACCTCTTGGTTACTCTTTTTCTTCATTAATTTTAATACCTGGCACACATATATCTTCGGCTCCTTCCTCTGTTACCATCTTGGGGATGTATACCATATCAGACAGTCTGACCTCAGAGTTCCTTGTTTTCCTAACCTCAAAGGAAGATAACCCAGATTTCTTGCCACCTCTGATACCTTAAACCCTGCAGTTCTCACTTTTAATATCTTCCTGTCTTTCCATCCTCTCCCACTAAATTAAGCTCTTTGTACTTTTCTAGGCCTTGACTCTTCCCTAATCTCCTTGCTTCATGTTCCTTCCTGCCCAGCCTGGATTATTTCAAATATGCTATACTTTCTCACCAGCATCCTCATTTGCTTCTCTCCCTTTACTTTCTACCATACTTAGCTTTTAAAAAAAAAAAAATCACAACCATTGATTTTTCTCCCACTATACTTAGGGTGGCAGCCAATGCTAGAAAAAAATTTCACAAAATCATGCAGATTAACCTCATTTCATATTTATCATTTTCAACATATATTCTTGCTGTTGGTGTCAGATTCAGCTCATCTCTGGTTGACTCCCTCTCATTCTCCAGAGGGCTTATTCCTAAACATTTCCACTCTTCTCCAGCTCAGAATTCCACTTCCCTTCATCTCATCAAAGACCTTGGATCATAATTTGCTGGAAGAGTTGAGGCCCTCAGAAATGATCACCCTCAGACCCATGTTCCCTACCTCATCATTTCTCTTTCCATTCAACCGCAGAGAAAGAAAGGCCTCCCTTTCCAAAGCTAACCCCTCTAATTGTACCCTGGATTGTGTCCTCTCCAATCCGCATGAGGACTTTGCACTATCAATTATGAGTTTGTTTGTTTGTTTGTTTTTGTCTTGCATTTTCTCTCTCTCCATTTTTCCTGGAACCTTACCCATATAGTGAGTGAACATGCTCACATCTCCCCTTTCCCCAAAACTCTCCTCCTCGAGCTCTTAGTGTGTTTCTCACCATCTCTTCATTGCCATACTTCTTTCAAGTAGCATCATTGTCAACCTGTTCCTGTCTATGCAGTTCATCCATTCATATACTCATTTTCATTTATACAGAAACTACTTTGTTTATTAAGTACCTACTATGTGCCAGACACTATGCTAGTTGTTGGATGTTTATGGTGAATGAAAGAGATGGTCAACATGGAGTTGACAGTTTAATACAGTGGCTTTCAAACTTGTAAAAACTAAAGTAAAACTAGGTTAAGAAGTATACACAGTACTTGAGCACACATGCATTTACATATACCTGAACAAGTTTCACAGACCAATGTTTATCCTTTACTATTTGCTTCTCTAATAGTTGCCTTCTATTTTATTTCATCTTTTAAAAATTTATTTTATGAACCATTAATAGGTTAAGATCTGCAGTTTGAAAGACTCAGGCCTAGTGGGAAAAGTAGACAAGCCAATCAGTAGATAATTACAAAATCGGAAGGCTATGAAGGAAAAATCCAGGTGGTTCTAATAGATAATAATGGGACAACCTAGATAGAGCCATCAGGGAGAGGACATTTAAACTGGCACTTGGAATATGAGAAGAAAGCAGCCTGCAAAGTAAGGTGGGGAGGCAAATATTCCAGATTTTATCAGTTATCTATTGCTACATAACAAATCACCCCAAAACGTATGTGGCTTAAAACAACAATCATTTATTTTATTAATGAGTCTACAATTTGAGCAGGGCTTGGTGGGGATAGCTTGTCTGCTCCAACAACATGAGCTGGACAGCTTAGTAGGTCGGAAGCATCTCCCCATCCCATGGCTGGCACGTTGGTGCTGGGAGCTCAGCAGGGGCAGTGGGCTGAGAGCTTCAGTTCCTTTCCACTGGGGCTTCCTTACAGCATGGTGGCCGGGCTCCAAGAGCAAGGGACCCAAGAAAGCCAAGCAGAAGCTGTATCGCCTTTTATGACTGCTCTCCAAGTCACATGCCAGCACTTCCGTATCACAAGCACATCCAAATCCAAGGGGAGGGGATAGAGACACCCTCCTCTTGATGAGAAGACTGTCAAAATCACGTCAAAAGAGCTGCTGGGTAAGCCACCTTGGCAGGTGATCTCACTGCCCCTCCCCCCTACATGGGACCTGACTCCCAGGGTTGTAAATCTCCCTGGCAACGCAGGATATGACTCCCGGGAATGAATCTGGACCCAGCATCATTGGATAGAGAACATCTTGTTGACCAAAAGGGGGATGTGAAATGAAACAAAATAAAGTTTCAGTGGTTGAGAGATTTCAAATGGAGTTGAGAGGTCACTCTGGTGGACATTCTTATGCACTATATAGATAACACTTTTTATGTTTTAATGTATTGGAATAGCTAGAAGTAAATACCTGAAACTACCAAATTCCAACCCAGTAGCCTTGACTCTTCAAGACAATTGTATAACAATGTAGATTTTAAGGGGTGACAGTGTGATTGTGAAAACCTTGTGGATCACACTCCCTTTATCCAGTGTATGGATGGATGAGTAGAAAAATGGGGACAAAAACTAAATGAAAAATAGGGTGGGATGGGGGGGATTATTTGAGTGTTCTTTTTTACTTTTATTTTTTATTCTTATTCTGATTCTTTCTGGTGTAAGGAAATGTTCAAAAATAGATTGGGGTGACGAATGCGCAACTGTATGATGGTACTGTGAACAGTTAATTGTACACCATGGATGATTGTATGGTATGTGAAAATATCTCAATAAAACTGAATTTAAAAAAAGCTTCTGGGACGGGGGACCTTGTAGCCATTTTTTAAAAGTACAGTTGTCACACAGGTTGAGGAAACTGCATGCAAGAAGTCCCTAAGGCAAAAAAGAACTAGGTTTATTTATGGTATTGAATGGAAGTATAGGCAAACTCAAGTGTGGAACAAGGGGGAAATGGGGCAGGATGAAGTTGGTGAGATAAGCAGAGACCGGATCATGGAGATTTTCAAAGTAGAGCTGGGTATTTTTTTTTCCTCTGCTGCAGGGAATCCCAGCTTCTTATAAGCGTGCGGGATGATCTTTGCATCTCGGACTTCTTTCCCCAAACTCTTGGACAAAACATCAGCATATTGCTGTATGGTTAGAGCTTCTGCACTGAGACCCACGGCCTTGCCCAAAAACTCCTCCGGAGAATTAAAAATGCTAGAGACGACTGCAACAACATCAGCAACAGAGATGCCATCCGTTGGTATGTCCCCCATGGGCACTGCTAAGGTGTAGTAGTCTCCATCACGGGCTTTCATGGGCTTCCACATCGTAAGAAAGTTTTCAAAGTAAGCTGCCAGGCGGATGCTGGTCATGGGAACACCCGTGGACCAGAAGTACTCCTCCATCTCTCCCTTCCCATCAAAGTGCAGCACCTCCAGCTTGCCGCCAGTCAGCCACTTCACATTCTCCAGGCCGCTGTACACGTGCTTCAGAACAAGGTTCTTGGCTGCATCTGCCACTATCTTTCCCTGATACACTTCCTTCTTTTTGCTGAGATGGTCCCAGAAGTTGGTCACCACGAAGGCCGCATAGGCATCTTTTAAGATGGGCTTCACTGATGCTTCATCATTCAGATCGCCTTTTACTAGTTCGCCACCAAGGTTCCGGAGCACCAGGGCATTTGGTTGAGTCACATCCCTGGTCACTGCTCTCACAGCAAAATTTTTGCTTTTCAAAATGGCCCTGGCCACAGAGCCACCCTGAGCCCCTGTTGCTCCAAATACTACAATTATTTTCTTGCTGGTCATGTTACTGGACAAAGGAAGAGTTGGTAGAGTTGCAAAACTTTCTTCAGAGCAGTGACAGCAGCTGAAATGCAGTTTAGTTTTGAGGCTGAGAAAAATGTGCAAATCAAGGTGATGCTTGCTTCCTAAAGACTGGCTACCAGTGACCCTTGAGTCCTCTGCCACATGGCAAGACACCTGGTGGTGTCTTCTGCAGGTTTCATTGCTTTCTGGGTGTTATTTTAAATGCATTGAGAAGACTATTTTTAAAAGATTCTTGGGCTACTCTGTGGAGAATAGACAGGAGCGAGGCAAGATGGGAGGCGGAATGGCTGTTGGGAAGCTTACTGCAGGGATCTGAGCAAGAGATGGGCTACCAGCGGCCATGCAAAGAAACTGAAGGTGTTATAGGCACTTGCCAAAAATTAGGGATGACTCCCATTTTCAGGGAAAGGCTTAATTTTAGTTCTCTTAAGAAGGAAACATTGAAGCAGGAATTTCAGGTCCCTGAGAGACCTAGAGATATCTTTACCTGAGATGACAAAACACACTATTGCAATCACATTTGATTTCAGTCCTCATACGAGTTTTCTTTTCAGGCCCTAACTTTTTTTTCTTTTTTTTTTTTTTTTTTTTTTTTGAGAAAGGAGAACAGGAGTGGATCTGGTTTTACCTACAACTGGTTGTCTCAAAGTGGGAATGGAGCGAGAGGATTTTACTTTCAAGTTGCTCTTGGAAGAAGCATGATTGGCAGTTTAGCTGTTCTTCATTTGAGGCAGGTTTAATGGGCAGGTCCTTTTGTTTTTCCACAGCTATGCTAATCAGCACAGTTTTGAAGAGATTTCTCATGGGCATGTTGCATTATGTTTGTTGCAGCATGTGAAAATTATTGAGAAAGACCCTGATCTGATGTGTTTTAGTGCAGTGCCTCAAGAGAGAACATCCTCAGGTGAATGGTGTAAGGGCTTCAAGTTCCAAAGAGGGAAATTTGACCAAGCCTTGTTTGGATAATTCAAGTATGTTTTACAGGCATACCTTGAATAATTGCATATGAGGATGTAGGAGCGAGAAATTATTTATTTGATAAACTGGAAGGAAAAAGGTAAACATGGAAGAATGAGGGTGTATAGTAAAAATTCAGTTGGGACATATTTATATTTGAAATGCTTGTTTCTGTATTTCTGATGCCAGAGGAAACATCGAATATGAGACTAGAGCTCCAAGGAGAAGTCCTAGCTAAATTTATAAATTTGAGAGTTGACAGAACATAAATAGCACTTTTATTGGGGACTTTGTGTGTTTGAATTTGAAGATTTCTTAGTTGACAAACAAAAAGATTTGGCCACTAGATGGCAGGAACACACGAGCGATTTATTCGGGGGGCGCTCTGGCAGGCGCCGTGGTGGGGCAGGAAGGCCGAGGCCAGCTGCTGCACAGGGAGCCGCCGGAGGGCAGCGGGACACTGCTGGGGAGAGAGACAGGAAGGGGTTCCTAGGTGTCCAGGCAGTCGGCACGGTGGGGGGCCCCGGGGCCAGCGAGCTCCAAGGGGCTGAAGTGCATGGGGCCTCATAAACGGGTGGTCTTGTCAACGGAGAGCAGGGGTGGGGCACAGTTTCATAGGGTGTGCAAAGCAGATTAGCTAAATGGCTAAAAATTGCTTATTTGACCTTTAACCAAAAAAAGAACTATTGGATGTGTAAGAATTTGAGTTTGGCGGGTGTGGCTGTGTTTCTAATAGACCCTAGGCTGCTGTGAAAAAGTAAATAACATACAGGGCCACTAGAGGGAGACCTCCTTTAGTTCATTTATATAACACGATGATTCATCTGAAGTTTAAAATTTTAAATATTTAACATCCAAGTCTCCTTCCTATGTTTGGGAAATCTCCACCTTATAAGTCTTGGTGGGAGGTAGAGTCCAGCTCCTTTTATGGAAGCTTAAAATTCCACGTACTCTTGTCCTCACCTCCCTTGAAGCTGCAGTGTGGGCACGTGAGCAGGTGCACCTGCTCCGGACCCAACTGGAAGCTGGTGATGCAGAGAAGCAGGGATGGGTGACAGGAACCTAAGTTTCTGGAGCACCAAAGGCAGGGAGCCTGGCCATGGGAGTGTGCCCAGGGCCAGGGACGTAAGTAGCACAGGCTATCGCATTCAGCCTGTAGGCTGGGGCAGTGGCAGCATCCATCCAAATTAGTTCTGTGTTGTGATTCTAGATGAGAGTTTTCAGTGCAAAGCCTCCAAATCTGAGCTTAGAGATCCTGTGATGGTTTGAGCTACCCACTTTCCTTACAATAAATCCTTATGTTTTACTTACATCAGTTAGGAGTAGTTTCTATTGTAAGTAAGTAGAAAATTTACTGACATAATTTAAGCGAGTATAGATTAAAAAAAAAAAAAGAGTATAGGGGAATCCACAGAGGAGGAGGAGGAGACAAAGGAGGAGGAAAGAATGTTTCGTGGACATTGAGAGTTTGAAGGGAGTGGTCAGCTGGGTCAAATGATCCTAAAAGGTCAAGTAATATGAGGGTTATAAAGTCCCTATTAGAATTTGCTCTATGGCTGCTCGTTGAATTGTGCCTTGAAGGTCTTCACCTTTCTGTGTATACCTTGTATTGCACAATGGGGAAGGGATTGAGTCTGTGGAACTGTAACCCATAACAATTTTTGAAATTACCTATATAACTGCTTGTTGAGCTGTACATTGAGAGTTCACACCTTTATGTGTATTTTACAATAATGGAAATGGCTGAAGTTGTGGAACTGTGACCCATGACATTCTTTGAGATTTGCACTCTAACAACTTGTGAAATCGTATTTTTAAAGTTATCACTGTTATGTGTATATGTTAAAGTTCACAATTTTTTTAAAAAGTCATTAAAAAAACAGTCCCCATTAGAGATGATGATGTGGAGGTCACTTGACCTTGACACAAGCAGTTTCAGTGGAGAGCCGTGGAGGAAGCCAGATTGAAGTGAGCTAAAGTGTGACTGGGTGGTGAGGAAATGGGGAAAAAAAACAAAACCAAAAAAACCACAACTGTATAGAGAGATCTTTGAAGAAGTTGCTTTATGAAGAACAAAGAAATTGGGTGGGATCTAGATGGGGAGGCATGTACTGACAGGAAAGATACAGCAGGGGGAGAAACTACTGAAAGGAGCAGGCCTGGGACGAGGCTGACGGAGGCAACATCAAGTTCACCTACTAGACAGCTGGCATCTTCCTTACATAATAGGAATAATAATTTTTCTATGGTTATAAATTTGATCTCATGTTTTTAACTTTGTTTATTCAAGCTTTAAATATTTACATAATTAAATCTTTGACTGTTATAGTTTCTGGGTTTTGTGTTATGCTTTGGAAAAGCCTTAGTATATTTTTAAGGAGGCTTTTAAAAATATGTATTTGGATTTTTCATTTAATTACCTCTTTAATTCATTTAGAATTATTTATGTGTTGTAAGGTAGGGATCCAATGTTATTTTTTTCCATCCATTTATTGAATAGTCTCCTCTTTCCCCCCTAGTTTGAAATGACACCTTCAGTATATACTAAATACCCATATGCGCACGCACATATATTCTCATACACACACAGACGTACACACGTGTATGTTCCTGGACTCCTTATTCTATTCTACTGATTTACTGGTTCCTATACCCACACATTTTAAGAGTTAGTCTCCTTTATCATTTAATTGATAAATTAATTTAGGGAAAACTGACATCTTATCATTAAGTCTTCCCATTTAGGAGTATTATTTGTCTTTCCAGTGCTTATCCTTTACATCTTTCCATAAAGATTATAGTTTTTAAAGCGTGCATATTTCTTATTTAAAAGTAGGCAAACTTGCTCTGGATAGTGTTCAGATGTTCTAATATGATCTGGGGGTACAACTTCAAATATCTAGAATAATGGATAACTTGTCTATAGACTCTTTTCCTTAAATAGCATCTCCTAGCCAGGATTTTGATAGGCATTGGATAAAAGTTAACAAGGGTGTGGATTCATAGCCACATGCTCTAGAAATTAGTTGTTATTTTAATGTGACAGTAGCACAGTTTAAGAAATGTTCTCCGCTGAAGAAAAGCCATTCCACCTCCACAGAGCCATGGGTACCTGGAAAGATAAGCTAGGATATGCTGCAGAAAGGTTAGATCCAAGATTAGGTCCAATGCTTGTCCAAGTGCTCTACGGAGACCCTGAACTTCTATGTAATAAAGCATGGCAAAACTGGTTTGAGTCTAAAAACTTTCAGGTTCAGCATTATCAACACCTGTACCTGCATACATCAAAGAAAATCTTCAGGAACTTTTCCGGAAGCCCTTCCTGCCCTTTTATTATATAACTCAATCATGTACTGCTGGTCCACAAAGGCAAAATATATCTCTGGAATCCAAAGCTGGCCAGGACACTGTGCCCAACCTTGTTCCCATGGCTTCCACTGGGTTTTGGTCCTCGACAACATGGAACCCTGCTGGAATCCTCCCCAAATGTGGAGTGTCTATGTGTCTTCCCCATCACAGGTTCTTCATTTCCCCTCTACAGTCTTTGGCTTAGCATGTCCTTTAAGATTTTTGACTGCCTCTGGCATAAACCCCCTCTCCCAGCCTAGCTCCCTAGAACCAAATCTTCTCTCCAACCACTCAACTGGCATCTGGATGGATGAGTTTGCACAGAACAGTTAATTCTAAGCTGCAGGGCTTTACAAATGTGCCACCAGGGTGAATGAACTGCAAAATGCACGTAGGTAACTAATAGGTTAATTTGCCTTTATGGAGTTATGTAATATTGGACAATTGAATGTTGGTGAATGTCCACCAAAGACAGTTATCTTAACTGTGACAAAATTAACATTGTACTTTTTTCTGGTTATAAGACCACAAAGCCCATCTGTCTTACGAGCAATCTAATCCACAAAGATTTTTCTGCCTGGTCTCTAAACTCCCAGGGGCAAGATTAACATCCAATCCATGTTCATATGAGATGTGTATTATTTGTTGACTCAGTTTCCAACAGCTAAATAAAGAGAAAAGTGGGTAAAACGTTTAAATTAACTATATGATTTGAAAAGAAACACTGTAAATCTGGCATATTTACAAAAATATTCAGAAATGTTTACACAACTGCAACAATAGACCCAAAAATCAGTAGAAATTTAAGTTTATTGGTAAATTTATACATAAAAGCAATGATCCGTACAAAGTAAAAAAAAAACCAATATTCACTTAAAATAGGAATACATAATGTAAATATATAATGTAAAATACATCATATTTTTTTTGTGTGCTTGTTATGAAAGATGTCCACTGTTGTTTCATGACATGGTCTTAAATCAAAATCACAATATCCAAGGGAAAACCGACTCTAAGAAGAGAAGAAGAGAGTATTGTTAAAAATGATACAAATAGTATGCTACACTCACTAGTAAGATTATATCCTACCTGTGGTTTCTTAAAATAATCAAGTCCCCTTCCAATCTTAATCATCCATCCATTGTTGAACCTATTGAAATTAGTATATAGTATTATCTTTAAGACACATTTAAGTCAGACAAATATCAAAGCTGTTGTGTATTAAGTGTCAGTAAAATTTCCCAGTAACAAAGAAAGCCACTTCCCCCAGTGGTATAAATCAAATTAAACCTGGTTTAATCATGGGCTGTGTCTACACAGAAACAATATGTTTGTAAAAACAATCAGGTGATTTGATCAAATGTTACTCTTGAACTCCAGCCTGCTGATGAGAATTTCCTAGTTTCAACGAGTACTTGGGCCAACTGCGGTGGTCTTTCAGGGGTTCCCCTACCTAGAAATGAGCAACGTGAGCAGGAGGAGCTCTGGAATCCTCCTGCTGCTCTGCTTCAGGGGGTATCCTGGCCTCTGCTTTAAGTAGAGCAGCTTCATTTTCATCTGTTTGGCACACTTAGATTGTGCTTAAGTTTTCATTAAAATTCAGGGTGGTACTGCTAAGACATATCAAGGGCAACGTGCTAAACAGAAGGGAACATATCACTACAATAGCTGTCAATACTGTCATGCCTACCAGAATATTTAATAAACCATAAGAAATAAAGCCACATTAATATTAATTTCACTAGAAAAGGAAATTATACCAATATCATTAGTAAATGTTGAATAGATAGAAAAGTACTTCCTCTTCTCACATGACATAGAGCATATAAATTTTATTCCATCAGGAAATATGAAACTCACACAGGATAAAGTAAACCAAGTCTTTTTTTGTCTCAAAAGTCATAAGATTCTAAAATTGGGCTGCATTTGAGTTTTTAATATTTAAATTTAATATTTAAATGCAATTAAATAAAGCCTAACTTACTAAAAGTTATTAAAATATTTATTTCAATTGCATAAAAATTTAAAAATTAAAATACTACCATACACTAACCTAATTTCTCGGTCATGTATTGAAGAAGAGTATTCCAATTCCAACAGTACTCCATGATTCTTGAGTGACTCTTTTATTTCTTTCAGGCCACTTCTTTGCTGCTCTTTCCCAGTGCCCTGTTAATAGCAAAAATATAATCTTCTCCCTCAATTATTAATATATTAAGTTAAACCTAAGCTATGCAATGAGTATCAGAGATGAGTTAAATGGCAAGGTTCTATACTAGTTTCTACTTCTGTTGTCTCAAAGAAGCAACCAAGGAATGTGAAGTAATTTAAGAGCAATTGTTTATATCAAAGTAATCATTTATTTCTAATGTGAACATTATGTAACTCAGTCTGGTCTCCTAAAATGCATTTTATTAATGCTTTCTAGTCATTCAGGTGGGGCTGCCGCCTTCTCAAATTAATCCAAGAAATCACAATTATTTAGAAGCATTCCCACTTAAGTCAAAGTCAAGATAGAGATGGCCACTATCCCGCTCCTGTCCCACAGAAGGCCCACGCAGACAACCTTGAGAAGGAAAGACATAAAATAATTGGTAAAGAGACAAAATTGTCAGTATTACACACAATGTAATTGCCTCCTAGAATATCCAAGAGAATAAGCTGACAAACTATTTGAATTAATGAGAGAGTTTGTCAAAGTGGCAAAATATTTAGTCAATATACTCAAATCAATAGCATTTTTCTCCAAATGTTTTATGCCTATCATTGATGCCCTGTAAGTCAGTTCCCATGGAGACAGATCTCGCTGAAGCATTATGTCCAGGTTTTCCCTGCTTGGACTGTATCTTGTAACTGAACAAAGTTAAGAAAGTTAAGAAAGAGTAAATGCTTTCAGGTACCTACTTCATCCAGAGAAGTGAGAAGATGGATTGTTTTCACTTTACATGGTCTCTTAATAAGCATCTCACAAAACCGAAGAAAGTTATACAGCTGAAAGACATTAGGATGGGTTATTACTAACAAGTATATTTTAAATACTCAGGCTTCATATTTTAGTCCATTTCATTTACCTGATGAGTTTGTCTAATATAAGGATCCTCTATCCAAACTTCTGTAACAGTCTCATTAAGGTATTCTTGAAAAAGTGACTCATAACTGAAACCTGTGGCATTCTCTTCTATTTTAATTTGCTTGTGATATTTTCCATCTAAAAAACACAAGCTTCAAAAATAAAACAGTAGCCACTTTTTGCACATATTATATTTCATCTGTAGCGATTAATCACAATCAGGTATAAACAAATTTTTAAAAACTCATTCACTCAGCAAATGTTTATTGAATGACTAAATTCTTGCAAATTACAAGATGCTACAGATACAGAGATGAATAAGGCAAATGGGGTTTCTGCCCTCATGGAGGCTAGGGGGACAAAGTCCAGAGATTTCTTGGAACAGGTTCTTGAACTGGATCTTATAGACCAGGAGTTTATTCAAGGGAGGATCCTATGTATAAAGTTGTCTGATAACTTCCTGTCACTATGGCTAGAACCACAAGGCATAACTCAATGGCTATCTGGTCCTTCTCTTTAGACTTAAATCTTTTTATGTCTTGCAATTTAATAGTTAAAGTGAATGAATTGCAGTATAATATGGAGTTCCAGAAGTCTTTCTTAGAACTTGGAGAGAACTTTAAGCAGCAGTTTATATTACTTTCTTAAGAACCCAATTCAAAGACTTAGACTTGAGTCAGAGGCTCAGTAGGAGAGTCGTTGGTTTTAATTCAAAATGAATAATTATTGAATAAGTTATCAGAGACATTTAAGGTTTTTTTTTTAAAAAAAAAATAGGACCCCTACTGGTCATATTTCTGATTTACATGATGGTTGTACTTTAAACTTCACTTAAAAATCAGTTTAATTAGATTCTAAGCTAAGTCAATTTAATTAGATTCTGTTCCAAATATTTCCACAGATACAATGTTAGAAACCGTGCATTGACTTTTAAGCCAAGATGGACACCTAGGTTAATTTAATTCATTGTATTCAAATGACAATGCTGATGGCACTATAAAACCTACACATCTATTTCATCAATGTTTTGGAGGGAAATGTTATTCGAGACCTCAACTTGGGGTGAAGGAAACTATTTTATCCCCATTCGACAGAGGAGCTCAGTATGGGTACCCAGGACATGGATTGCTACAGAATACTAGGAGGAGGTGGGGAGAGGGCTGTTGGAAGTGTAGAGAGGAAGACAGCTGTGGTTTCTGAGGGTGGAGGTATCGCTGGCCACAGAGAGCAGCTGTGATGTTTGTAAACTGAATGCTCATGAAGGGTACCTAATAAATAGGAAACAATAGCTTCTTCACCTCTAATTGTTAGAAATACTTAACTACTCAAATGTTTTGATTCCCAACAAAATCCAAGCGAAGTCCCAAGAGTTTCTCTGGCTACTTTAATGACTTTGTCTATTTCAAAAAAAGCACAAACAAAACACAAGATTTACGTTCAGTATTCCTCTGTAGTAGTTCTTAAACTGGAGTCAGTACATCAACTTCCCAGGGATCTGTGAATTACTTAAAACAGCATACACAGTTCTGCAATATGTATAGCTTTCAAAAGATTTTCAAAGGGGTCTCTGATTCCTGCCCCCCTCTCCACCAAAATAACAACAACTAAAGGTTAAGAATTGCTTCTGTATAAAGGAGTGGAAATGCAGAGTAAAGCTCCCCTGGACAAATGGTCCAGACCACACAGAGCTGCAAAGGGCAGGAGCCAGAACACTGGGAGAATCACAGCAGCTGATGGACATTTTCTGAAACAGCCTCTTTACCTTCTTTTTCTTGATCCAAGTATTTCTTTATATTTTCTGCTCTATCCATGTAGCCAGTAATTTTTTTTCTGAGATTCTGTTTCTTTGCGTCATCTTTGGTGCCTATAAATTTAAAAATATATTCTCAAGCTTTCAAAACAGTCTCTCTTTAGTACAGGCATTATTGCCAGTTTCCCTAGTGGCCCAAGAATTCCCTATCCTTTAGCATGGATTGCCTCTGTTCTAAAATATACAGCTGACAGGTTCAACTTTGGATTGATTATACAGGCCCTTCCCTTTTGCACTAAGCATCTGAAGCACTTTTATTTAGGAGTGGGGTCTCTGATACCATGACTCACCTCTGGGGAACACCAAATCTGGTGGGATAAGAAAGGGGGCTTATTGCATGTCAAACCAAGTCTGAGCACTATTTTGTCCTGATTACCTACAAATTTGAAGATTTTAGCATAATCAAAAGATAGCAAACAGTCTCTTTCTTTCCTCCACAAAGCCACTTCTCTTCCAGACGTCTCCATTATAGTTAATGCTAATTTTCCCAGTCACCCCCCCAAACTTTAAGTTATCTTTGAATATACGTTATCAATAAAATCTTACCCCATGCCCTCCCCTTCAACCAGGTCAGTCACCAAATCATTTCTCCATCTTTCCTTCCCTTTAGTATTTCTTATGTTTTCCACAATAATTTCATTTTTAACACTCAGATTTAAAACATATTATTTTGAAGTAATTTTATATTTATGTGGCAAAAATAGTTCAGAGAGTTCCCTTCACCCAGATTCCCCTAATGTTAACATGTCACATCATCACAGTACAATTACCAGAGCCAGGAAATAAACATGGCTACAATACTATTAACTCATCCACAAGCCTTATTAGAATTTCACCTGTTTTCCCTCTAAAGGAAATTCTTTTTCTGGTCAAGGATCCCACATTGCATTTAGTTATGTCTCCTTACTATTCTCCAATCTGTGACAGTTCTTTAGTCTTTCTTTGCCTTTAATGACCTTGACACTTGGTCAGTTAGTTTGTGGAATGCTTCTTCTTTTAGATCATCTGATATTTTCTCATTAGCTGAAGTTATGCATTTTTGGCAAGAGAATCACAGAAGTGACATGCCCTTCTCAGTGGGTACATGATATCAATAGGTCTTATTATTTATCACTTGGTTTAGGTGAAATTCCACAGATTTCTCCACTGTCAAGTCACTAATTTCTCCTTTGTAATTAATAGGTATCTTGTGGGGAGACACTTTGCGACTATGCAAATATCCTGTTGCACATTTTTTTGCCCAACATCCATTTATGGTTCTTGCCTGTAACAATTATTACTGTGATGTTTGCCAAACAGTGATTTTCTATTTCCATCCTTCCCTCTAAATCTATTAATTGGGATTCTACTATAAAGAAGATGGTCCCTTCTCCCACATTTATTTGCTTATTCAATTTTTAATTTATATCACTGGATTCATGGATATTTATTCTATGGCTTATAATCCAACACTATCATTTTCTTGCTCAATTATCACTAGCTTTGGCTTCAGAGCTCCATCATGTTGGCCCCTGTGTCCTTTCGATATGTCCCCATCTTATGAGCATTTCCTTACTTAATGGCTCAAGGAGCTCTAAACTCATCTTGTATTTTCCCTGCCCCAGCCCTGCAATCAACCATTTCTCCAAGGAGCCTGGTTCCTTTGACTAGAGAATGATACTGAGAAACCAAATTCTGGGCAGTAGGTGGGGGGGGGGGGGGGTAGGGTTCCATCACTACTTACAGACCTTCTCAGCCAACAAAGCTAGAAATATATGTAGGTTTACTAACACATATACATCTGTATTTATTTGTGTCTATCCATCTGTGTATACATATCTTAAAAAACATGAGTTTATGCTTATACCTTCAATACCATGGGTTCATTCTAGCCTTCCCCCTTTCCTTATTTGTAACTTTTTTCTTATTATACCTAGTATATGTACTTACTTTTACAACCCTAGTATACACATAACGTAGTTTCAGCATTCCTAACCCATTTTCCTGTGAGAAAATCTACCAATTAGAACACAATACAATATTGGTATACTATTTGTTTTTTCTTTAATCTTATAGATGACAGTGAAAATACTATTTTCCAAACATACTTAGGTTACCTATTTTCTTCCCCACCTTAAGGGTATTACAAATGAAATAACTCAGAATGTCACTCCCTCCACATCCCTGCTACCCCATTTCCATTACCCCCTTCTTCCCACTCCTTTTCCACCCACCACACTTTAATCTCATTAGTTTCTGGCTCTATCTTTCCTGTAATTCTTTGGAACAAATGAGTAGATACATGAATATTTTCTTATTTATTTTTACATGAAAGATAGTGTTCCAGTTTGCTAATGCTGCCCTTTTGCAAAACAACAGAAATGGATTGGTTTTTATAAAACGGGTTTGTTTGGTTACAAAGTTACAGTCATAAGGCCATAAAAGTATCCAAGCTATGGCGTCAACAAGTATACCTTCACCATACCAATGACATCCCGATAACCTCTGTTAGCTCGGAAGGCACATGGCTGGTGTCTGCTTGCTCCCAGGTTGTGTTTCAAAATAGCATTCTCCATAGAGTTGCTCTTGGGGTGTTTTGTCCTCTCTTAGCTACAGCTGCTCTTCCAAAATGTCACTCTCAGTTGCTCTCCAAAATGTCACTCTTAGCTGCTCTGAGGTCCTTCTGTCCGTGAAATCCTTTACACAACTCCAATGATCCAATTAAGACCTATCCTGAATGTGTGGGGTAACATTTCCATGGAAATTATCCAATCATATGTTTCACTTACAATTGACTGAGTTACATCTCCATGGAAACACTCAATCAAACAATTCCAATTTAAGCAACACTAATACATTTGCCCCCACAAGACTGCATCAAAGAACATGGCATTTTGGGGGACATAATACATCCAAACTGGCATAGATAGCAAACCATAGATACTCTATGTCCTTTGCTTTTGTTTACATTGAACAATGTATCCTGGAAAGCACTCCCTATTAGTTCATAAAGATCCTCCTTTTTTTCAGCAGCATAATAGTCCATTGCATGGATATACCATAGTTTATCCAACCACTCTCCTACCCATGAACATTTAGGTTGCTGCCCACATTTATCAATATCAGTACAGTACTAAATCTTTCCCTTTCAAGTCCTTCTACTGCTAAAGTCAGTAACATGTAAACCTCTACTTTCATATGCTTATACTACAGTGGCACAAGAAAATCCTAACATTTCCATACCTCTTTTGTGAGGAGGTTTGTTCATGTTAAGGTAATAGAATTCATACTCTTCAACTAGGTTGATATATGCTCCTCTAAACACACAAACCTTGAAGTGTCCTGTCTTTTTGTCAAGGTTAATCCTCTGATGATCTCTTTATGAAGAGACAGTGGTTAACAGCAGTCTCTGAAGTCAGATTGTTTTACTTCAAAACCTGCACTGCCATTTTGGCTATGTGACTGTTTTAGTTTCCTAGGCTGATCAAGCAAATACCATGAAATGGGTCAGGTTAAACAACAGGAATTTATTTGCTCACTGTCTGAGGCTGGGAAAAAAAGTCCATCATCAAGGTGATGCTTTCTTCCTAAAGACTGTGGCATTTTAGGCTGGCTGCTGGCAATCTTTGGTCCTTAGCTTGTCAGTGGTAAGGCACATGGCAGCATCGCCTGGTCTCTCCCTTCTTGGTTTTATTGATGTTCAGCTTCTTACTTCCTGTGGCTTTCTCTTCCTTCCTCTGAATTTCATTCTGCTTATAAAGGACTCCAGTAATATGATAGACCCATCCTGGGCACACCTTAACTGAAGTAACTTTAACAAAAGGTCCAACTTACAATGGATTCACACCCATGGGAATGCATTAGTTTTAAGACTGTGTTTTTCCGGGGTACCTATAGCTTCAAACCACCACAGTGAAGCTCTCTGCATTCTCATCTATGACATGAAAATAGTAATAGTACCTCATAGAGTTGTTGAGAAGATTAGTTATAAAAGAGCCTAGCATGTAGTAAATACTAATAAATTTTAACTGTCATTATGATTATCATCCATGTAATTCTTTCCAAACTCTTCCATATACCTCACTCTGGGCTCCCTTTAGATCTACACTTAATCTAACTCCTCATTTGTTAACACTGTTACTTTGCTGTTGCCTATAAACATGCTCTATCTTTCCAATTCCCCCATCCCCGCCAAAACAAAGCAAAACAACAATCTTTCCTCAACCTTGCTGCACTTTAAAATTATGAATTTTTTTCTCTCTTCTTACCTTTACTGACACTCTTTTCAAAAGGTAATCTACATTTGCCTTCTCAATGTAACTATTTACCATTTGGTTTTTAGAAACAAAACTTTTCTGGAACTGTCTTAAGGCTAAACTTACCAGTGACCTCCACTTTACAAATGTAGTAGCCCTTTCCTAATTGTCCTCGTTGATGAGCTGGCAGTGTTTGATACTGTGGGACCAGCTTTCAACCATTAAGCCTCAGTTTTCCAGGCTTGAAACCTCACAGCCATCTTTGGCACCCATTAGAATCCCATCCCCCATCCCCACTCCCACCCCCATCCAATCATGTGCCAAAGCCTTGTCCTAACATTGGTGTCACCCACTAGGTTAAGGCCCTTATCACTCTCATCTTATTCCTGCAGGGGCGTCTTAATTGGTCACGGCATTTGTTCCCGAAACACTTCAGACTGCCTCTCTAAAAGCCAACATTTTTTGAAATAACCACACCAGCTAGCAAAATTAATAATTTTAATATCACCCAATCTATAGTGAAGCTTCTCAAATTGGCCAGAAATATATTTTACAGTTCATTCGAATCCAGATTCTATCAAGGTTTGTATTTTGGTTACCTCTAAGTCTTCTTAGATCTAGAATAGCCCCTCTTTTTTTTTCTTAATGACATGGATTTATCAAAGATGCAAAAGAAACCGGCCCAGTCGTCGGGTAGACATCCCACCTTGGGTGTCTGATTGCTTTCTCGAAGCTTAGAAGAATCGTTTTATAACTTTAACTCCGCCCCAGACACAGCTGAACCCAGCCCCTTTTCCTCGCTCGCCCTCACCTTTCAGAACCTGCATGAGCAAGTCAATCCCCTCCTGGTAACACACCAGGGCCTGCTGGTACCGGGACTCCGAATCTAGTTCCACCGCCCGCGTTAGCATGGCGACCGCGGCTGTGCTCTCCGGGTCCTGCCCCTGCCCGGGCTTCGCCATCACTCGGCGGAGCTTCTCCGAAACTCCACGGCAGCCCGAGGTGGGTGCGCCCGCGCTTCCTGGGGTGCCCACGTGACACCGACGCGCCTGCGCTCTCGTCCCACCCGCCTGCTTGAGTGGCAGGGACCCGGCCGGAACTGAAGGGCCCGGGTCCACCCGTCGCGCGCGTTGCGGCGGCGGGGTTAGAGTGACGCGCCCGGGTGTCCTGCTCAGCTTCCGCTCTGTGGGGAGGCTGAGGAGGGTCGGCTGACCAGCCTTTACCTTCCCGGCGCCTTCAGCCGCAAACGCTGGTGAGTGGGGTTTTTCCACCAGGAGTACTTATCCGGGAATCCTGTGCGGATGCTGATTGAGTTTCTCCATTGCGGTCTGGGTTTGCGGGAATCGGGGACCGAAGCTACTGCGCCTGCGTCCCGACCTTGTTCCATTGGGTCGCGTGTCCCAGCTCGGGGGGTCCAGGTACATGTCCCGCCCAGCTCGAGGGGTCCGGGGACGCGTCCCACCAGCTCGGGGGGTCCGGGGACGCGTCTCACCCGCTCGGGGGCTCCGGGGACGTGTCCGCCCAGCTCGAGGGGTCCGGGGACGCGTCCCACCAGCTCGGGGGGTCCGGGGACGTGTCGCACCAGCTCGAGGGCTCTGGGGATGCGCCGTTTATTGGTTCCCTGCTCTCAGGGCTCAGGGTCGAGAGGCGCGGCGGGACAACCTGAGAAGTGGAATTTAAGTTTGTTTTAAAGTTTTCTGTGTGTTAGCTTTATTCATAACTTCTGCTTCCTATTGAGGTTCAGTTCGTTCTTTTAAAAACAAAATTGTCTTATTTTTAAATTCTTGCATTTTAGAAGGCAAACTAGTCTGGAGTTGGCAATGAAAAGATTTTGACATTTTACTAAAAGCTATGATTTTTTTTCAAACATGTTTTGATTGCCACTTATCTTAGGCTTCTTGTGCGCATCTTGCCTAGGGGCAGTTAGGAAGGCTGTCTACTATTTGTTAGTCACTAGAAGTTCAGAGTAGACATGTCTTGCCGTCAGAGACTTGATTTAATTGAACGGGAAATTATATGTTCTGCATTTTCAGTAACCCCTGCCCCTGTTCTTTTGTAATTAAATACTGTCTTTTTAGAAAAGAAATAGCTCTTTTAAAGAACCATTACATACATAGATGGTAATTGTAAAACAAAGCAACTATCAGACTTTAGGGAAAAAAGGGAAAAATCACCCAGAGACCCAGGTGTATGTTAACGTTTTTCCAATAGCCTTCCAGAGTTTTTCTGTGTATGCACACACATTAACAGACATCTTTTATGGAAATGTGATTATACTTTTCTGTGATGCATTGCATTTTTCT
This sequence comes from Choloepus didactylus, assembly GCF_015220235.1. Taxonomy (NCBI): domain Eukaryota; kingdom Metazoa; phylum Chordata; class Mammalia; order Pilosa; family Megalonychidae; genus Choloepus; species Choloepus didactylus. The sequence goes on along the minus strand of NC_051323.1, from coordinate 73,397,415 downwards.
ATTTTTTGCAGCTGTAAAAGAAAAGTTATTGTGCATAGCCCACATTTAAGGGGTGAGGAGTTATAGAAAGCACTATAAGATGTTTCAGGCTCATCTAATGTATCTCTTGCCCCAGCTCTATAATTAGCCATTTCTTTAAGCAGTGGTGGTTCCTTTAGTAGAGAATGGTATTAGAAACCAAGATCTGGGCTCTTGGTGTGCTGGTTGTTACTGGGGTGTCATTGCTTCTAGGCCCTCTCAACTGACAGAGCTAAGCCATGAATACACACATACCTATAATTACCTAACGGTATCTATATTAAGCTAAACATGAGTTTCAACTCTAATCCAGTATACGTGGATTGTTCTATTCCCCTCTTGCTTATCTGTAACTCCCACTCCAACAAGGAGAAATTTGGCTAGTTGGAAGGTTCTAAGCAGAGGAGTGACACGATCTGATCAGAGGATATACTGGAGTGACTGCTGCTATGGGAATCAGATTTAATGGGGTGACTGCTGCTATGGGGAAAAGACCTTAGGGGAGTAGGGTTGGAAGCAGGAAGACCAGTCAAAATGATTTTGATGAAATCTGAGTGATAAGAGAAAGGTTTAACCAATTATCAAACTAAATGAGCTAGATTGCTATGCAGTGCTTAACTTAGGGGAAATTACAGCATTATATATTTGATTGGAGCTTGGGGGAAGAAAGCATTTCTTCCTCAACACAAACGATATAAACAAACAGCCAAGCAAATAGAAGATTTGACCTAGAAATAGTTTTGCTGTATTGTAATGTTTGAGGTCTAAACTCTGAATGAAAGTTAAGACCTTCTGATGTACTTCTGAATTCTGAGTTGAACGGACTATAGATCTAACCCATTAACTGATTTATACTTTCATTCAATAAATACTGGGTACCTGCTGTTTGTTAGACAGAAAAATAACATGCTTTTGGGGCACTAAGGATTTAGTATTTAACCCTTCAGAAACTGCCTGAGCCATAACTAAGTTTGAGAGATTAGTTCAGTTGCTGAGGAATTTTTCAGAAGTGTGGCTTTTTTCAGGGGACTTTAGCATTAATTCCTAGCTCCAATGTTTTGTCCCCATCAGAGGTAAGACTTTCAGAGCTTGAGCAAGCTAGGATCTAGCAGACACTGAAATCCAGCATTTCTCCTATTTTGATAGATGTTAGTGTTCTTATTATAGCTTTATAACATTTTAACAGTTTAACAGTAATAATAATAAATTGAGGGCTTTCTGTGTGCCAGGTACTATTTTGTTCATTTGCAAGATAGGTATTACTGCCTTTTTCTTTTCCTAGGGGAAAAATTGAAACACACAAATTAGGTAACCTACCCAAGGTATACATGTAGTTATGAGCACAGTCTTTCTGTCTTCCATATACCTCTTTTAGTAAGCTATAATTGTTTTGTGTCTAATTAAATAAACATAACTTTTTTAAATTATAGAAGCAATAATTCAATTATAGAAGCAAAGCATGTTCACTAAGAATATCCAAAAAAATACAAAGAAGCAAATAAGGGTGTTCTATTTTTTTCTTTTTTAACAGAAAGGTGATATTATTTAGTGAAAACACTGAACTAGGAATTAGGAGATTTGAGTTCCAGACTATATATATATATGGGGGGGGGCGGTGGGGGCTAGGAAGTATTTAAAGGTGCTTCACTGCTGTTTTATTTGTATTTTCCTAAATTATTTGCAAAATTGAAAAAAAATAGTGAATTTTTCATTACATTTGGATTAATATCTTTAATATGTGAGGAATATGCAATCACACACACACACACACAGTAATAGCAAAACAGGCTAGGGAAATAAGCAGGTATGTAGAACATAAGAAATACACATGGTTAGAAACACTCATTCTCATAACAAAATGAAAGAAAACATTTTCTACTTATCAGACTATCTTGGATTCATTAAAAATGTGCAAGGGTGCTGGGAAATGACTTATACTAGTGGGATCTTAAGCTAGTAAAACCTTGCTGGAGGGAAGTCTGGCAGAGTGTATCAAAAGGATCCGTTTGGCCCCACAATTATGTTTCTAGGAATTTAACTTAATGGAAAAAAATTACATATACATTCTCAAAGATTCAACTATAAGGATGCCCACAGCAGTATTGTTTCAAATGCTAGAAAAGTGGGGAATGTGCATCACTAGAGGTTTGATTAAATAAATTATGGCATATCCATGCAAAGGCAAACAAGGCAGCCTTTTAAAATCATGAAGGCTATGCAATGTCATATAAAAATTTTTTCTGAATATACTGGTAGGTAAAACAAGGAGACCATAGAAAACTATTTATGGGAAGATCTCATTTTATTAAAAAAATTATTCAATTTGCCACTAATTACTCTAAGGTTAAGAATAATTTCTTCTCTTATGTAATAAAAATTTTAAATATATACTGTTCTTGATAGTGACTGATAACAAGTCGTGGTAAGAGAAAAACAGTTCCTTTACTCTTTAACCTCATTTAATCAGTCCAGTTTGTTATCCTAATTGATTTGTCCTATGAAATAACATTGAGTAACAATAACTCAAGTACTATGTACATTCATGCTGAACTCTTATCTCCTAAATAAAGTTACTAGATGCTAGTTATCTGAATTTGCTATTTAAAATGAGACATTTCCAATTTTTTTTTGACTTAGGAAAGGATGTAAGATATATTATTTGTCCCTCGAGAACAAATACAGCTTAAGTTAAAAGATATTATTCACTCTGGTATCTGAAGTGTAATCACTTATTAAAACAAATTCGTGAGCAGGCAAATGTTTCTTTACTCTCCTTTCATGCGCTTTAATTTCCTTTGCAGTTGTCTTTGTTATTCAGGTGAGATGTTTGTAATCTTGTTCTTATCACCTGTAAGAGGTATCCTGATAACTTTAGGGCCTCCCATTCTTGTCTAATAAAGTGGGGACATCTCCTTCCCACCTCCTATTCCAGGGCAGTCACTTCTCCCAGTAAAGTCCATGCGTTTAAACAGGATGTGAGTCTTCATCTAGCCACTTTTCTGTTTTAGGAATAGGGTGACCATACATTCTGATTTGCTAAGAATAGTCCTAGTTTCTTCTTTGACTTTCAAAAGGGTCACAATTTGGAGTTCATTATATAATCACTCTACTCAAGAACTTAAGAACCAAATAAATACGTGAACAAATATTCTATTAATGAAGAATGTGTGTGCCCCGATACATTTATCAGAAACATATTGGTTTAGTTTCCTTGGCTGCTCAAGCCAATACCATGCATTGGGTCCTTAAACGATGTGAATTTATTAGCTCATGGTTTTGAAGCTAAGAGAAAATCCAAATCAAGATATCATCAGGGCCATGCTTTCTTCCTAAAGGCTGATGATCTGGGGCTGATGCCTGCGATCTGTGGTCCTGGGCTCCTGTCACAGGCAGTGCACATGGCCTGTGGTCCTGGCCTCACCCTTCTCTTCCAGGTTCAGTTGAATTTCGACTGCTTCCTCCTGTGGCTTTCTCTCTCTCTGAGTCTCATTCAGCTTATAAAGGATTCCAGTAATAGGATTACAACCCATCTTGGCTGAGGTGGGTCACACTTGAACTGAAGTAACCTCATCAACAGGCGCTACTTACAATAGGCTCACACCCACAGGAATGGATTAAGTTTAAGAACATGTATTTCTGGGGTACGTACAGCTACAGTTAGGAATAACCTTCTCTTGACCAACAAAACCAATTCAGGATTCAGACCAGAGAATATTTTCACTGCCAGGCGGGAAAGAGGAAGGGGTGGCCACCTCTGTGGCCACCCAGGAGGCCCTGGTGAGCGGCACGTCTGGCCCACACCCCCTGCCCCCTGGGCTGGCATGTGCGGGGCGCCAGCAAGGGCACTGGGGCCTGCCTGCACCTGGGGCAGCCCCCCCACCAGCCATATTCTTGATAGCTGAATGTCCTTGAGAAAGTGATGTGCATTTCTGGGCTTCATTTTCTTCATGTGTAAAGTAAGAGGATTGTGAACTCTGTGGAAGTTGGATTTCTTCGGTCCCTTCCAGTTCTTTAACTTTCTGTGATTCTGTAATACAGCATTCTTGATCTGCCATCATTATTGAAAAAGTTTTACAATGATGATCTTGTAGTAAATAAACCCCATTTCCTATTTTTGTGGCTCTAACTCAGTGGGTAAAAATTGAATTGTGGTTAATGTATAGTTATTATCTGTGATTTTGCTGAAGTCTAAATAAAACATTTACTCATAAATTTAATTCTTCCCCTTATTGTATTAAAATAACCAAGATTGTACTGTTAAACTTCAATTGAATTTATAATTAATTTGTACTGTTCATTTTTTTAATACTGTAGCAGGGGGAACCTGTCCATATCCAGGACATATTTGACCCATGGGTTTATTTTCTACTTCTCACAGCCTCTAAAGAAGAGAATCACCAAACTGAATGGCAGGGATTTTGCACTTGGTGGTTCAGAGGCCGCCAGGCAATCTCCAGGTGGGTGTTTCTTGGCAAAAATTATTATTGTTTTTCCTTTTATGTTCCATATGAACTTTTTCATTTTTTCTAATTATGAAGCATACTGGCAAGTTGAACTTTTTCCAAATTCCTTTTTTTATAATTTTTTTTTTAATGGGGGGGTTACTTTTTATTTATTTATGGTTGATCTGCTGTTTTATCCCTAAGGATTGGGTATCACAAAAGGTCTTTTCCTGGAGAGCATGCCAGTAACATAGAACTACAGTTGATTCCCCTTGGTCTGCTTTAAACTTGTTAAAGTTTTGTTTTTTTCCTTCAGTTATGAAAGGAGTACCTTTTTAATCATAGAAATTTGAAAAATATAGGCAAGCAGAATGAAAAGATAAGCACCCAGAGACCATTAGTGTTAGTATTTTCATGTATTTCCTTCCAGACTTTCTTCCAGAAAGTGCCACAGTGCAGCCTAGCCTGACCCTAAGGGCCTGAGTCTAGATGTAGACCTGCTAGTGGCTATAGATGACAATCATGTCAGGTGCGTTACAGATCCATCCTGCAAGGGCAGCGTCATTTCCTTTTTACAGCAGGGGAAACTGACCCTCTGCAAGGATGGTGACCTGTCTGATGTCTCACAGCTAGTAGGCAGCAGAACCAGAATCAGAAACCCGGTGTTTCTGGTGTCAAAGCCCTTGTTTTCCTTTTACCACTCTCATATCCTCCTTCCTGTTCTCTAGGAACGTGTTAATTGTTTATGTGCTTTTGGTGTTCAAGGAAGGCTAGAAGAGAATGACAGGAATAGTTCTGAGTTATTGTCAGCCTGTGTACTGTATCTCCATCCCCGTATTATCCATCCACAAGGGCATTCCTTGACGTGAAAGGCTGGCAATTAATCCTTTTTCTTCAGCAGCCTGAGAGATAGGATTAGAGGGATGTAGAGAGGAAATCAGAGGCAGGAACTAGACGTGATGGCATTGTTAGGCCCACAAGAAAACTAGAAGCTGATTTTGGCTTTCTTTTACATTATATTGTTGAGAGTAACTTGTTGCACATTGTCTAGAGCAGAGATTGGCAACTATGGCTCATAGGCCAGATAGGACCCCGGTTTTATAAACAAAGTTTTACCCTGTTTTTATAAATAAAGTTTTACTTGAACACAGCCATACCCATCTGTTTGCATATGGTCCATGACTGCTTCAGCCTTACAAAGGCAGACTTGAGTCTTGGTGATGGAGACTTTATAGCTGTCAGTGCTAGAAATATTTACTATTTGGCCCTTTATAGAAAAATTTTGCCAACTTCTGGTCTAGAAGTCTATATTCATTTGCTTTTAGCTTTGTAGTGTATGAGTGATAGGAGGTATTCATTCAGTTAGGGGGCTGACATAAACCTTTTAACGAGTATAGGTTAGGTCAGAACAGACTTTTTTCACCTAATGATTGGTGGGTGTGGATTTTGCATTAGACAAAGTTCTAAAAATGCAAATGTTTTGTGTCATATTTTAGACTGTGACAAAAGGGGTGGAGTCTCTCATTTGTACAGAGTGGATTCGTCACAAATTTACCAGGTCAAGAATTCCGGATAAAGTAAGAACAATGTTTTTTAAAATGTTACTGTCTTTTTAAAACGTGTTATGTTTTAAAAGGTACTTATTTTTGTAATGTTATATTGCCCATGGATGTATGCAGTGGTGTAGAGTCTAAGCATGGTAGGAATTTTGTAAATGATGATTATTTAAAGTGTTCTGTTAGCTGTGCCACTGGCCCTCACAGGTAGTGGGTTTTTTATCATCCCAGAGTCTGTTTATTCCTGCTTGTTTTATTTCCTTTGTATTTTATGCTGTTGTATCACCATTGTCCTGAGAAGACAGTGGGTCTTGCTTCCTCCTTCAGCTCTCACAGTGGCACTTCAGCTTTATTCTCCATTTCAGCCGTCACTACTTTGTGTCCTTGAATTTTCTCTGCTAGGTTTGTGTGTTCCTGTCATTCCTTAGAAAACCCTGACTAAACCCTCCACTGATGTTTTTAAAGATAAAATAATATTACTATTGGTTAATGTCTTTTATTAGTGGCTAATGTTCTTTTATCAAAGACATCTTTATTTTTCAGGGCATAGTCTTTCTACTGCTGCCCCCCCTTTTTTTTGCCTTTTTTTCCCATGTTTCTTTAGTCTGTAAACTTCTGGGAGAAGAGGATAGATGCAAATGCTAGCATTCATTTAAAACATTGTCAGTGGTCAATACGTAATAACAGGGCAGCAGTTTTGATTGACAACTGGAATAAATAAATGTGAAAACTTTTAAACTTCCTTAAAATGACTCTCAGATGTGTATCTCCAGACCCTTCCTATCTTCTGAACTTGCTCTTGTATTCTCAGCTGGTTTCTAGTCATTGCTACTTGGTTAACTCATAGGTAGCTCATACTGAACATATCCAAAATTAAACTCACTTTCTGACTTTCCCTCCAGACAACCAGTCAGACAAGAAGAGGGCACCCCTCCTGCTTTAGTTATGTCCATTGATGCTGCCACCCTCCACCCAACTTCTGAGACCAGCAGTCTCCGAGTCAGTCTCAAGTCCTCTTTCTTCTTCACCCACCACAAAATCCATCTATTTCACTGCCCAGAGTCCCTGAATCAGTCCTTTTTCTGGTATAGCTATCGTATCTCAGGCTCTTAAACCATGGCCATAATTGCTTCCTAACTGGGTTTCCTACTCCTGATCTCCCATTTCCATTTCATTGTGTTCTCTTGCACAGGTTTTCTTTCTGAATCTCTTTTTGTAATAGGGTCATGTTGCTTCAAACCTTCAATAGTTTAACATCCCTATTGATAAATCCTAAAGGTTTGGCATAGTGGAACACATTTTAGCCTCGTCCTCTGCTTGCTTCTCATGCTTTTTTTCCACTTTAGCCACACTGAACTACTTGTTTTTTCCAAATATTCTATGCTCTTTCACATTTTCTGTATATATTCTCTCTTTTTCTTTGGCATATCTATCCCATCCTCAGTCTACTACCATTCTTCTCACCCTAAATCTCTTCAAAGTCTGTTGAAAAATACAAGCAAGCAAAAAGAACCCAAAACCCCCCTGAATCCCACCTGCCTGAAACAACTGTTATCAACACCTTCCACATACTTTTCTGTTGTATATTTTTTAGGTGAGAATCATCTCATGTGTAATGCTTCTGTAGCTGCTTTCTTTGTTTAACAACATAATGTTGCTCTATCAGTGAATTATTTTCTATAATATTATTTTTAATGATTTCATAATCTTTTTTATGTTTGTCTTCTGTTCTTCCACAATCTGAATTCTTAGAAGTATGACTCTTAATCTAATGTCTTCAAGACCATTTTAGATAGATAGATGGATAGATATACATATATATAAATATTTTATGACTCTTAGAATCACTATAGAAGATATCCTAGAAGATATCACTCATGCATTTGGGACAGATGGTACACATAAGCCCACTGCACTTAGTGATGTGGAAGTTTGTTTTTTCACTGAAAGAATATATCAGGCCCTCTTCAGCATTAGCACCTGCAAAGACTGTAAACCTTACTCTTCTTAACAGCAGCATTGTGTTCTGTAGGAAACAGTGAATGCATCGTGATTTATTTAGTTATTTTCCTATTGAGGAACATGGATGTTGTCTTCAAAGTATCCGGTATTACAGACAGTGCTGCAATGCACGTCCTCATTCAGTACATTTATGTGTACTTGTAGGAGTTTTCCTGTGGGGTAGCTTCCTAGAACCTTTTGATTCTTAGCAAATCAGTTTGAATATCAGGTCTGGGGAGCTACTTCTGCTGCCTCATAGACAGAGTTCATTAGTCATCTCTCTGTGCTTTCATGGTACTTTGTATGTACTTTTTATAATACTCATATTTTGTCATAATTTTTAGCTTACACATTTGTTTCCCCAAGAATAGGGAGGGGAATAAAGCCTCATGCCCAACTCGTAGTGCTAATAAATTCTCTTGCCTTTTGAGTTAGTGTTATCTGTTTGCTTTTGTTTGTATCTACAGGTTAAAAATAAGAAAACAAACAAACAAAAAAAACCATACTTGTGATAATTTTCTTAAATGAAATTCTTAGGCTCCATCTTTATGAGTAATCATACTTACAGAAGTGTTCAGTTTGAGGTTGAGGATTATATAAAACTTAGGGTGAAATCATTATTTATGTAGCAGCCTTTTTTTTGTACCTTTGAGGAAAAAAGTGTAACTACATAGAATGAGAAATTATGTGTAAGTTGAAAATTTACTGTTTATAATTTTTCCTTTCTAGGTGTTTCAACCTTCACCTGCAGATCATGAAAAATATGGTGGGGATCCCCAAAACCCCCATAAACTGCATATTGTTACCAGAATAAAAAGTACAATAGGACGTCCATACTGGGAAAAAGATATAATAAAGGTGCTTGGATTAGAAAAGGTATTCAATTATTTTAGTCATCTTTAGTGCTGTTTAAATTTGCTATAAATTTTATACTTTTTAAACTTTAAAGTACATCTTTATTTCTTTTGCTTAAATATATTATTTAGTGTAATCTGTTTGTAAGTGTAGACAGAATGAGCCTTCAGCTGAATATTTTCCTGAAACATGGGGCCATCTGCTTTTTAGACTGATCCATAACATGGTTTCTTTTGTTCATAGGCACATACCCCTCAAATTCACAAGAATATCCCCTCGGTGAATGCAAGATTGAAAGTGGTTAAACATTTGATTAGGTGTGTTATTGCTTGTTATGTTGGCAGTCTTTTTTATTTGGTACCTAGCATAATTCTAAATGCATTTTCTTATGTCCCAGAATCCAGCCACTGAAACTGCCACAAGGCCTTCCAACAGAGGAGGACATGTCTGACACGTGCCTCAAGAGCACTGGGGAGCTGGTAGTGCGGTGGCGCCTAAAGCCTGTGGGGCAGGAAGGAATTGAGTCCTAATGCCAGAGGGGTTTCAGATTTTTAAAAACGCAATTGTTTTTATTTAAAGATGGTGAGAACGTATTTTCATTAAAATGTATTTTAAATATCAGTCATTTTCACTCACTAAAAATGGCATCATTCTTCCTTACTTACAGACTTGGAGGTTTTTGTGCTATTATTTGGTTTAATTTTCTCCCCTTTTCCCCTAGTAGTTTCACTCCACTATGGGTAAGAAGGGCAATTTTTTTAACATCTAGGTTCAGATGCATTGTCACCGTAGGGAATCATTATTAACTTTAAAAATTTTTTTTTTGTTTTCTAATTTAACTGAATTCAACAAATTCTTTGAGTGATTCTTTGCATAGGCACCATGCTATGTGTTGGAGAAATCCAAAGCTGACTAAAATATGTCTTGTTCTCCTCAAAAACTTACATTCTGTTGTGATAGATGATAGAGGTTCAGCCAAAGTCATAAAACATTGAGTCCAACCAGACCAGCTTCTTTGTACTTAGTGTGTTTAAATATATGTGGACATGGCTTTGTGTTTTCATTAAAGGAGATGCCAAAAAAGTAGCAGTTTTCTCCTAATTATAAATCTAATCTTGCCTAAACTTTATTACTACACTCTGCCTGGACAAAATGTGTTCTGCTCTTTGTAAATTTCTCCCTCATAGAACCAAAGTGTGAAATGAAAGCATTTAATCAAATTTTTTTATTCAAAAAACACACTGTCATTCTGTTTCTAGCTCCAAAATTGAAATCTTTTGAGTTCCTAAGGGACCTCTTTGGTTGCTGTTTAAAAAGAACAAAAAAGGAGGGAGAAACCTTTTAGGGAGAATTATTTATTTCTTTTTTTCTACCTCAGAGCTAAAGGATGGGGAGGAGGAAATATTTTAGAGAGAGAGGTTCAATACTGAGACATCCTCATGGCAGCTAATTGAAAATGGTGATGATGAAGACCTCCAAATCCTGCGTTTTCCTGAAGTCTGAATACTTTGTCTCTTGTTGCTTGGGCAACATCACTGGCATCGTTGTTGTGCCATTATCCATCCTATCGAAGGTCTTGATGTTTTGGGACACTGCATTAGCAGAAATGCTACCAGAAATGAAACCAAGTAACATTTATTAAAAAGCTTAAAGCAATTACAATTTTAATTCACCAAATACTGAATATCTCTTATGTGTAAGGCCTGGAGAGGACTTAAAGCAGAGGGATACCTTCAAAGAGATCAGTCTAGCCAGAGAGAGACTAGAATATCAGAATATAAGGTGGTCATGTTTGCAGCTGGTTTGAAGATGTCTGTGTAAATAAAAGCCAACCCTGCTAATTTAGTGCCACCTGTTTTACCGTGCTAATGCTATTGTTGTGCTGTGTAAAAAGGGAGAAAGTACCTTGGTTAATTTTTACTCGAAGAGTCTAATAAAGTATGAGTAAGAAATTTTAACTTTGACAGCCCACAGCTTGAAAAAAAAGAATCTAAATGTTAAGTTCAGTATTTAGAAATGATCAATGGCATACATTTCCTCTAATGAACACATTTTCAAATCATACAGTAGTTAATTTTATTCTTGAATATATTACTGAAAGTATTATTTCTTTTCTCTTATAATTATTTCAAACTTCATTACTTTCATACTCACTTTCACAGACTAGGAGTCCTTTTCTTAGCTTTAAAAAAAGAAAGAAAAGAAAAGGCTTGTCAAATTCCCTTTCAACTGTTTGTTCATTCATTTATTTACTAACCCAGCAAACTTTTTTCAAAGAAATTCTCCTTTCTCTGAAGTTGGAAAGATAAACCTACAAATGTGTGAGATGTGATTGTCTGATTTTGTTCTTGAGGCAGTAGGCAAGGTCATTTGCTGTGGGGGGCAGTGGGGTGGTGGGGGAGAGGAGCAGGGTGCAGAGTACATGGGAAGTTTGGGGTGAGGGAAGCACAGCATCCAGGGTGAAGGGAAGGATTTCTGAGTGTCTCTGAGAGTCCAGCTGGGATGACACTAGGAGCACCAGGCTGCAGGGTGTTTTGTTGTTTCTCCAGTGGGAAGCTCAGTGCTGGGTAATGTAGAAGAAAAGATGGTAGATTTGAACAATGGCAAGGATTGGGGAATTACTTTTTGTCTGTTCATAAATAACTTCCAAGTACCTTTAGGCTGCTGTCCCCCAACCAAGTTGGGAATTTTTTTTAAATCTCTGAAATCATTCTTATTCAAATCTGAATTCCTTTGGTAACAAGTTCTTCACTGCTCAGGTCCCAACAATTTTATTAATGGATGTCTATCAACCTGTAAGAGTTATTTATTAGTGGCAATGTGGTATGTTGATTTACACTCCTGGGTGAATAAACATTTTCTTGCCATTTTTTTCTCTTTAGTTTTTAGGTTGTTTTAAATTACATTCTTTTAAAATGAAAAGGCATGTCAAAATTAGTATCGAATCTCTTAAGTCACAACAAAAACACCAAGGTAGCCAATTTAAAAATGGGCTAAGGACTTGAACATTTTTCCAAAGAGGATATACAATAAGCATATGAAAAGATGCTCATCATTAGCCATTAGGGAAATTCAAATCAAAACCACAATGAGATACCTTGTCACACCCACAAGGATTGCTTTTATTTAAAACACACACACACACACAGAAAAATCAAGTATTAGAGAGGAGGTGGAGAAATTGGAACCCTTGTGCATTGTTGATGGGAGTGTAAAATTGTACAGCAACTGTAGAAAGCAGTATGGTGATTCCTCAAAAAGTTAAACATTGAATTGCCATATGACTGGCACTTCTGCTGGCTATATACCGAAAGAAGTTGAAAACAAGGGCTCAAACAGATATTTGTACACCAATGTTCACATCAACAAATGAATGGCTATACAAAATGTGGTATATACACACAATGAAATTATTCAGCCATAAGAAGGATTGAAATGCTGACACATGCTGCAGTACAGGTGAACCTTGAAAACGTGGGTGAAATAAGCAAGACACAAAAGACAAATACTGTATGATTTCATTTATATAAAATTTCTAGTTAATACAAATTCACAGAGACAGTGGATTAGAGCATGGGATGGAGGCATGGAGAGTGGCTTGCTGGGTATAAAGTACTTGCTAAGAAAAACAAAAATTGTCCCTGCAAAGGGGCCCAAATTTAATTGGATCAGGCATTGGAGCAAAAACAATACAGTAACTTCCAGTTGACCAGGATGGTGGTGTATAACACTCTTGGGTGGTGTTCCCTGTGGAATCGTTCAACAACTAGTGGGAAATGGCAGAGCCATCCTCAGAGCTCCAGAGAACAATTAAAGGGTTGCAGTGACTGGGCAAGTGTCAAATCAAGGAAACAGTTTTAAAAGTGATGGGAGAGTCTCATGGCACCCTTGGTGGACTTTTCCCCCACCCCATCCCCAGCACAGTGTGGAGCCAGCCTACACTCGAACTGTGAGTCCATGGCCCTACTCTGTAGAGAGCCAGTGGCCTTTACGCATATGTTGGGGTGCCTGTATGTCAGTGCCTGTCTGTCAGCAGCCTGAAAGACCAAACCAGAACTTGCTCTGCAGGCAGAGGTAGCTTGCGGATAGCTAGAGTGTGTAAGAAACAATTGTGTCAAGGCAGCCTGGGGCAAAGGATTGCCAGCTTTGGGACATGAAGTAGAACATCCGGGAAGGGGAAGAGTATTTCATGGGAAACAGCAGCAATAAGATTCCCGTAAGTGGGAATTCCTCAGCCACAAGCAAGCACAAGCCCAGAACAAAATGCAAGCTCAGTGAGGACCCAGCTCTTCACTTTCACATTGGGCTGATCTTGATATGAGGTCTAAACTGAAGGCAAGCACCAGCCATCAGAGCCAATTGGCAAAGACTGTGAAAGGGTTTTTGCAGTGATGTGTTTGTTAGTAGCTCCTGGCATGCAAGGAAATCTCGTATCACCAGCAGATTCAAATTTAAGGAACAGATAGCTCAGGCTAAATCCAAGAATTAACCATTAAAATATTTAAATATACAGTGTGCAAAAAAAGATTACAAGGCAAAGAAAGAGGAAATGATGGCACACCCAAAAGAACAAGATAAAAATCAGAACCAACAGAGAAGACTGGACATAATAGATAAAGATTTTTTTAATTTTCAAAATGCTCAAGGAGATGAAGGAAAACATGGAGAAAGAACTAAAGTACATAGGAAAATAATGAGCAATATGAAATCTCAAGAGAAATTTTTAAAAGGAACCAAAGAGAAATACTTGAGTTGAAGACCACAATAATATGCATGGAAAAATTCTCTAGAGGGTTTCAACAGCAGATTTGAACTGGGCGAAGACTCAGTGAACTCAAAGACAAAACAATTGAGATGATTCCAGCTGAGGAGCAGAAAGAAAAAAGAATGGGGGACAAAAAATGGTGAACAGAGCCTGAGAGACCTGTGGGACACCATCAGCCATACCAATATATACATTATGGGGTTTTCAGAAAGAGAGAAAGGAGCAGAAGGAATATTCAAAGAAATAATGGCAGAAAAGTTTCCAAATTTAATGAAAGAAACAAGTGTATACATTCATTCCAATGACCCCCAAACAGGATAAACTTGAAGAGAAATACACCCACTCACAGTAGTCAAACTGTCACATGCCGAGGTCGAGAGAGAGTTCTGAAAGCTGCAAGAGAAAAAACAAGGTATATACAAGGAAGTCCCAGTAAGATGAAATGCTGATTTCTCATTAGAAAGCATGGAAGCAAGAAGGCAGTGGGATGAAATATTTAAAGTGCTGAAAGAAAAGAATTGCCAACCAAGATTTTGTATCTGATGAACTTCTCTCAAAATGAGGGGGAGATTAGGACATTCCAGGTAAACAAAAGCTGAGGGAATTCGTCACCACTAGACCTGCCCTACAAGCAATCCTAAATGGACTTCTTCAGACTGAAAGGAAAGGATACTACCCAGTAGATTGAAATGAGATACATAAATACCTCCAGAAAATGTAACCTAATGTTTAATTATAAATGTCTTTACTACTGGAAGGCGGGGCAAGATGGCAGACTGGTGAGCTGTATGTTTTAGTTACTCCTCCAGGAAAGTAGGTAGAAAGCCAGGAACTGCGTGGACTGGACACCACAGAGCAATCTGACTTTGGGCATACTTCATACAACACTCATGAAAACGTGGAAAACGTGGAACTGCTGAGATCAGCGAAATCTGTAAGTTTTTGTGGCCAGGGGACCCGCGCCCCTCCCTGCGAGGCTCAGTCCCGTGGGAGGAGGGGCTGTCAGCTCCGGGAAGGAGAAGGGAGAACTGCAGTGGCAGCCCTTATCAGAAACTCATTCTACTGATCCAAACTCCAACCATAGATAGACTGAGACCAGACACCAGAGAATCTGAGAGCAGCCAGCCCAGCAGAGAGGAGACAGGCATAGAAAAAAAACAACACGAAAAACTCCAAAATAAAAGCGGAGGATTTTTGGAGTTCTGGTGAACATAGAAAGGGGAAGGGCAGAGCCCAGGCCCGAGCTCAGGCCCTGAGGCGCATATGCAAATCCCGAAGAAAAGCTGATCTCTCTGCCCTGTGGACCTTTCCTTAATGGCCCTGGTTGCTTTGTCTCTTAGCATTTCAATAACCCATTAGATCTCTGAGGAGGGCCCTTTTTTTTTTTTTTTTTTTTTTTAATCCTTTTTTCTTTTTCTAAAACAATTACTCTAAGAAGCCCAATACAGAAAGCTTCAAAGACTTGCAATTTGGGCAGGTCAAGTCAAGAGCAGAACTAGGAGAGCTCTGAGACAAAACGCAATAATCCAGTGGCTGAGAAAATTCACTTAACACCACAACTTCCCAAGAAAACGGGGGTGTCCGCTCACAGCCATCATCCTGGTGGACAGGAAACACTCCTGCCCATCGCCAGCCCCATAGCCCAGAACTGCCCCAGACAACCCAGTGTGACGGAAGTGCTTCAAATAACAGGCACACACCACAAAACTGGGCGTGGACATTACCCTTCCCTGCAACCTCAGCTGATTGTCCCAGAGTTGGGAAGGTAGAGCAGTGTGAATTAACAAAGCCCCATTCAGCCATCATTTCAGCAGACTGGGAGCCTCCCTACACAGCCCAGCAGCCCAGAACTGCCCTGGGGGGACGGCACTCACCTGTGACATAGCACAGTCATCCCTCACCAGAGGACCCGGGGTGCACGGCCTGGAAGAGGGGCCCACTTGCAAGTCTCAGGAGCCATACGCCAATACCAAGGACTTGTGTGGGTCAGTGGCAGAGACAAACTGTGGCAGGACTGAACTGAAGGATTAGACTATTGCAGCAGCTTTAAAACTCTAGGATCATCAGGGAGATTTGATTGTTAGGGCCACCCCCCCTCCCCGACTGCCCAGAAACACGCCCCACATACAGGGCAGGCAACACCAACCTCACACGCAAGCTTGGTACACCAATTGGACCCCACAAGACTCACTCCCCCACTCACCAAAAAGGCTAAGCAGGGGAGAACTGGCTTGTGGAGAACAGGTGGCTCGTGGACGACACCTGCTGGTTAGTTAGAGAAAGTGTACTCCACGAAGCTGTAGATCTGATAAATTAGAGATAAGGACTTCAATTGGTCTACAAATCCTAAAAGAACCCTATCAAGTTCAGCAAATGCCACGAGGCCAAAAACAACAGAAAATTATAAAGCATATGAAAAACCAGATGATATGGATAACCCAAGCCCAAGCACCCAAATCAAAAGAACAGAAGAGACACAGCACCTAGAGCAGCTACTCAAAGAACTAAAGATGAACAATGAGACCATAGTACGGGAGACAAAGGAAATTAAGAAGACCCTAGAAGAGCATAAAGAAGACATTGCAAGACTAAATAAAAAAATGGATGATCTTATGGAAATTAAAGAAACTGTTGACCAAATTAAAAAGATTCTGGACACTCATAGTACAAGACTAGAGGAAGTTGAACAACGAATCAGTGACCTCGAAGATGACAGAATGGAAAATGAAAGCATAAAAGAAAGAATGGGGAAAAAAATTGAAAAAATCGAAATGGACCTCACGGATATGATAGATAATATGAAACGTCCGAATATAAGACTCATTGGTGTCCCAGAAGGGGAAGAAAAGGGTAAAGGTCTAGGAAGAGTATTCAAAGAAATTGTTGGGGAAAACTTCCCAAATCTTCTAAACAACATAAATACACAAATCATAAATGCTCAGCGAACCCCAAATAGAATCAATCCAAATAAACCCACTCCGAGACATATACTGATCACACTGTCAAACACAGAAGAGAAGGAGCAAGTTCTGAAAGCAGCAAGAGAAAAGCAATTCACCACATACAAAGGAAACAGCATAAGACTAAGTAGTGACTACTCAGCAGCCACCATGGAGGCAAGAAGGCAGTGGCACGATATATTTAAAATTCTGAGTGAGAAAAATTTCCAGCCAAGAATACTTTATCCAGCAAAGCTCTCCTTCAAATTTGAGGGAGAGCTTAAATTTTTCACAGACAAAGAAATGCTGAGAGAATTTGCTAACAAGAGACCTGCCCTACTGGAGATACTAAAGGGAGCCGTACAGACAGAGAAACAAAGAAAGAACAGAGAGACTTGGAGAAAGGCTCGGTACTGAAGAGATTCGGTATGGGTACAATAAAGGATATTAATAGATAGAGGGGGAAAATATGACAAACATAAACCAAAGGATAAGATGGCTGATTCAAGAAATGCCTTCACGGTTATAACGTTGAATGTAAATGGACTAAACTCCCCAATTAAAAGATATAGATTCGCAGAATGGATCAAAAAAAATGAACCATCAATATGTTGCATACAAGAGACTCATCTTAGACACAGGGACACAAAGAAACTGAAAGTGAAAGGATGGAAAAAAATATTTCATGCAAGCTACAGCCAAAAGAAAGCAGGTGTAGCAATATTAATCTCAGATAAAATAGACTTCAAATGCAGGGATGTTTTGAGAGACAAAGAAGGCCACTACATACTAATAAAAGGGGCAATTCAGCAAGAAGAAATAACAATCGTAAATGTCTATGCACCCAATCAAGGTGCCACAAAATACATGAGAGAAACACTGGCAAAACTAAAGGAAGCAATTGATGTTTCCACAATAATTGTGGGAGACTTCAACACATCACTCTCTCCTATAGATAGATCAACCAGACAGAAGACCAATAAGGAAATTGAAAACCTAAACAATCTGATAAATGAATTAGATTTAACAGACATATACAGGACATTACATCCCAAATCACCAGGATACACATACTTTTCTAGTGCTCACGGAACTTTCTCCAGAATAGATCATATGCTGGGACATAAAACAAGCCTCAATAAATTTAAAAAGATTGAAATTATTCAAAGCACATTCTCTGACCACAATGGAATACAATTAGAAGTCAATAACCATCAGAGACTTAGAAAATTCACAAATACCTGCAGGTTAAACAACACACTCCTAAACAATCAGTGGGTTAAAGAAGAAATAGCAAGAGAAATTACTAAATATATAGAGACAAATGAAAATGAGAACACAACATACCAAAACCTATGGGATGCAGCAAAAGCAGTGCTAAGGGGGAAATTTATAGCACTAAACGCATATATTAAAAAGGAAGAAAGAACCAAAATCAAAGAACTAATGGATCAACTGAAGAAGCTAGAAAATGAACAGCAAACCAATCCTAAACCAAGTACAAGAAAAGAAATAACAAGGATTAAAGCAGAAATAAATGACATAGAGAACAAAAAAACAATAGAGAGGATAAATATCACCAAAAGTTGGTTCTTTGAGAAGATCAACAAGATTGACAAGCCCCTAGCTAGACTGACAAAATCAAAAAGAGAGAAGACCCATATAAACAAAATAATGAATGAAAAAGGTGACATAACTGCAGATCCTGAAGAAATTAAAACAATTATAAGAGGATACTATGAACAAATGTATGGCAACAAACTGGATAATGTAGAGGAAATAGACAATTTCCTGGAAACGTATGAACAACCTAGACTGACCAGAGAAGAAATAGAAGACCTCAACCAACCCATCACAAGCAAAGAGATCCAATCAGTCATCAAAAATCTTCCCACAAATAAATGCCCAGGGCCAGATGGCTTCACAGGGGAATTCTACCAAACTTTCCAGAAAGAACTGACACCAATCTTACTCAAACTCTTTCAAAACATTGAAGAAAATGGAACACTACCTAACTCATTTTATGAAGCTAACATCAATCTAATACCAAAACCAGGCAAAGATGCTACAAAAAAGGAAAACTACCGGCCAATCTCCCTAATGAATATAGATGCAAAAATCCTCAACAAAATACTTGCAAATCGAATCCAAAGACACATTAAAAAAATCATACACCATGACCAAGTGGGGTTTATTCCAGGCATGCAAGGATGGTTCAACATAAGAAAATCAATCAATGTATTACAACACATTAACAAGTCAAAAGGGAAAAATCAATTGATCATCTCAATAGATGCTGAAAAAGCATTTGACAAAATCCAACATCCGTTTTTGATAAAAACACTTCAAAAGGTAGGAATTGAAGGAAACTTCCTCAACATGATAAAGAGCATATATGAAAAACCCACAGCCAGCATAGTACTCAATGGTGAGAGACTGAAAGCCTTCCCCCTAAGATCAGGAACAAGGCAAGGATGCCCGCTGTCACCACTGTTATTCAACATTGTGCTGGAAGTGCTAGCCAGGGCAATCCGGCAAGACAAAGAAATAAAAGGCATCCAAATTGGAAAGGGAGAAGTAAGACTGTCATTGTTTGCAGATGATATGATCTTATATCTAGAAAACCCTGAGAAATCGACGATACAGCTACTAGAGCTAATAAACAAATTTAGCAAAGTAGCGGGATACAAGGTTAATGCACATAAGTCAGTAATGTTTCTATATGCTAGAAATGAACAAACTGAAGAGACACTCAAGAAAAAGATACCATTTTCAATAGCAACTAAAAAAATCAAGTACCTAGGAATAAACTTAACCAAAGATGTAAAAGACCTATACAAAGAAAACTACATAACTCTACTAAAAGAAATAGAAGGGGACCTTAAAAGATGGAAAAATATTCCATGTTCATGGATAGGAAGACTAAATGTCATTAAGATGTCAATTCTACCCAAACTCATCTACAGATTCAATGCAATCCCAATCAAAATTCAAACAACCTACTTTGCAGACTTGGAAAAGCTAGTTATCAAATTTATTTGGAAAGGGAAGATGCCTTGAATTGCTAAAGACACTCTAAAAAAGAAAAACGAAGTGGGAGGACTTACACTCCCTGACTTTGAAGCTTATTATAAAGCCACAGTTGCCAAAACAGCATGGTACTGGCACAAAGATAGACATGTAGATCAATGGAATCGAATTGAGAATTCAGAGATAGACCCTCAGATCTATGGCCGACTGATCTTTGATAAGGCCCCCAAAGTCACTGAACTGAGTCATAATGGTCTTTTCAACAAATGGGGCTGGGAGAGTTGGATATCCATATCCAAAAGAATGAAAGAGGACCCCTACCTCACCCCCTACACAAAAATTAACTCAAAATGGACCAAAGATCTCAATATAAAAGAAAGTACCATAAAACTCCTAGAAGATAATGTAGGAAAACATCTTCAAGACCTTGTATTAGGTGGCCACTTCCTAGACTTTACACCCAAAGCACAAGCAACAAAAGAGAAAATAGATAAATGGGAACTCCTCAAGCTTAGAAGTTTCTGCACCTCAAAGGAATTTCTCAAAAAGGTAAAGAGGCAGCGAACTCAATGGGAAAAAATTTTCGGAAACCATGTATCTGACAAAAGACTGATATCTTGCATATATAAAGAAATCCTACAACTCAATGACAATAGTACAGTCGGCCCAATTATAAAATGGGCAAAAGATATGAAAAGACAGTTCTCTGAAGAGGAAATACAAATGGCCAAGAAACACATGAAAAAATGTTCAGCTTCACTAGCTATTAGAGAGATGCAAATTAAGACCACAATGAGATACCATCTAACACCGGTTAGAATGGCTGCCATTAAACAAACAGGAAACTACAAATGCTGGAGGGGATGTGGAGAAATTGGAACTCTTATTCATTGTTGATGGGACTGTATAATGGTTCAGCCACTCTGGAAGTCAGTCTGGCAGTTCCTTAGAAAACTAGATATAGAGTTACCATTCGATCCAGCGATTGCACTTCTCGGTATATACCCGGAAGATCGGAAAGCAGTGACACGAAGAGATATCTGCACGCCAATGTTCATAGCAGCATTATTCACAATTGCCAAGAGATGGAAACAACCCAAATGTCCTCAACAGATGAGTGGATAAATAAAATGTGGTATATACACACGAAGGAATACTACGCGGCAGTAAGAAGGAACGATCTCGTGAAACATATGACAACATGGATGAACCTTGAAGACATAATGCTGAGCGAAATAAGCCAGGCACAAAAAGAGAAATATTATATGCTACCACTAATGTGAACTTTGAAAAATGTAAAACAAATGGTTTATAATGTAGAATGTAGGGGAACTAGCAATAGAGAGCAATTAAGGAAGGGGGAACAATAATCCAAGAAGAACAGATAAGCTATTTAACGTTCTGGGGATGCCCAGGAATGACTATGGTCTGTTAATTTCTGATGGATATAGTAGGAACAAGTTCACAGAAATGTTGCTATATTAGGTAACTTTCTTGGGGTAAAGTAGGAACATGTTGGAAGTTAAGCAGTTATCTTCGGTTAGTTGTCTTTTTCTTACTCCCTTGTTATGGTCTCTTTGAAATGTTCTTTTATCGTATGTTTGTTTTCTTTTTAACTTTTTTTTCATACAGTTGATTTAAAAAAGAAGGGAAAGTTAAAAAAAAAAAAAAAAAAAAGAAAAACATGGAAAAAAAAAAGATGTAGTGCCCCCTTGAGGAGCCTGTGGAGAATGCAGGGGTATTCGCCTACCCCACCTCCATGGTTGCTAACATGACCACAGACATAGGGGACTGGTGGTTTGATGGGTTGAGCCCTCTACCACAGGTTTTACCCTTGGGAAGGCGGTTGCTGCAAAGGAGAGGCTAGGCCTCCCTATGGTTGTGCCTAAGAGCCTCCTCCCGAATGCCTCTTTGTTGCTCAGATGTGGCCCTGTCTCTCTAGCTAAGCCAACTTGAAAGGTGAAATCACTGCCCTCCCCCCTACGTGGGATCAGACACCCAGGGGAGTGAATCTCCCTGGCAACGTGGAATATGACTCCCGGGGAGGAATGTAGACCTGGCATCGTGGGACAGAGAACATCTTCTTGACCAAAAGGGGGATGTGAAAGGAAATGAAATAAGCTTCAGTGGCAGAGAGATTCCAAAAGAAGCCGAGAGGTCACTCTGGTGGGCACTCTTACGCACACTTTAGACAACCCTTTTTAGGTTCTAAAGAATTGGGGTAGCTGGTGGTGGATACCTGAAACTATCAAACTACAACCCAGAACCCATGAATCTCGAAGACAATTGTATAAAAATGTAGCTTATGAGGGGTGACAATGGGATTGGGAAAGCCATAAGGACCACACTCCACTTTGTCTAGTTTATGGATGGATGAGTAGAAAAATAGGGAAAGGAAACAAACAGACAAAGGTACCCAGTGTTCTTTTATACTTCAATTGCTCTTTTTCACTCTAATATTATTCTTGTTATTTTTGTGTGTGTGCTAATGAAGGTGTCAGGGATTGATTTGGGTGATGAATGTACCACTATGTAATGGTACTGTAAACAATTGAAAGTACGGTTTGTTTTGTATGATTGCGTGGTATGTGAATATATCTCAATAAAATGAAGATTAAAAAAAAAAAAAAAAAAGAATGTAGGATGAAGCCTAAATGGATACAAAAAGTTGTAGGTTTGTAAAGTGGAAAATTTATTTCTGTAATCAAGGTTGAAAGATAGATACAGAAAGCTGTAAAAAGTTTGTGAAAACAATTATTTCTGTAGTCATGTGAAAAAATAATAAAAACTAGTAATAACACTGCTTAACAATAGAACCTCAAAATTTAAACAAAAAAGTGGTTTTATAAAACGAAATAGCATCAAATATTTTATCCACCACCCAAAGCAGTAATTAATATTTAATGTTGTGGGTATGTGTCTAATAATTCATAAAATATAAAACATTCCTCACTGTACTGCAAGCTTCTCACATTAAGGTCTCTTGCTGTTTTTATTAAGAAAAAATGTCCTTAAATTATTGAGGTGTTATTTCTTAACAAAAGGTTGTAAAGTGTTTTTCTGAATAATCAGTGTAGGTCACAAAAAGTCTCTTTTATTAAAATAACTTCTTGCACTTTATGTTAAAAAAAAAATGTCTTTACTACTGTATTTTTTGTTTTGTAACTCCACTTTTTTCTTACCAGTTCTACATTGCAAATGCTTTAAAAATAATGACAAATCTATGGTTTTGGACATATATAAAGATCTAATTCATACAAAAAAAGGTACAGGGAAGGAGGGGTATAGGAACAGTACATGTATGCTGTTAAAAATTTCAATATGATATCAAATCAAATGTGATTCTTACAGATTTAAGATGTTAATTTTAAGCCCCATGGTAACCAAAATATAGTATCTGGGAAAAAATATATATAGAAGAAAATGAGAAGGGACTCAAAATAATACACTAGAAAAAATCAAATTAACTTGAAAGTAGGCATTAACAGAAGAAAAAACAAAAAATGTGTAAGGCTTACAAAGACCAAATAGCAAAATGGCAGAAGAAAGTCCTGCATTATCAGTAGTTACTTTAAATGTAAATGGATTAAATTCCAGTCAAAAGGCAGAGGTTGGCAGAATTAATTAAAATGCATGACCCAACTATCTGCTTTTACAAGAGACTCACCTTAAATTCAAAGACCCAAGTAGGTTGAAAATGAAAGGACAGACAAGAAAATATACCATGTAAATAGTAACCAGAAGAGAGCTAGTGGTATCTATACTAGTATATAAAATATACTTTAAGTCAAAAACCTTTATGAGGGACAAAGAGTTCATTATATACTGGTAAAGGGGTCAATTCAACAAGAGGACATAACAATTATAAATGTATGTGTACCTACCAGCAAAGCCCCCATATATATGAAGCAATATTGACAGATTTGAAGGGAGAAATAGATGGTTCTACATTAATAGTAGGAGACATCAATTCACCATGTTCAATAATGGATAGAATAATTAGAAGATCAATAAGGAAATAGAAGACATGAATGATAATATAAACCAACTAGATCTAACACATATGTAGAGCATTTTACTCAACAGTAGCAGAATATATACTCTTCTCTAGTGCACATGGGTCATTCTCCAGGATAGACTATATTATAGGTCACAAAACAAGTCTCAAATCAATTTAAAAATATTTAAATCATACAGTGTATCTTTTCCAACCACAATGGAATGAAGCTGGAAATCAGTGAGAGAAGAACAGGAAAAGTAGGGATAATTTTAAGCGTATTGCTGAAGATATTTCTAATGCATGTCCTACCTGCCAGTAATACAGTCCTGACAGGGTAATGGACAGGGACCACAGCTTGAGGCCCCTTTGGACACTTCCAAATGAATGATAAATATGTTCTGGTTTTTTTTATTCTTAAAGTGTTTTTAAGGATTTTTCTTGCTAGAGATCCATGACTGTAATGGTAGGAAAAAATTCCTTGATTTTATATTCCCAAATTGGAGAATCCAAATTTATTTCTCCAGTAATAGGGGCACACATTTCACTGGTATTGCTGTTAAAGAGTGATGTAGTAACAGTTACAAACTTTACCTTTTACTCGGAACTCTACTGTTCTGATCATCCACAAACTTCAGGAAAAATGAAAGAGACCTAATGGAATTCCAGAACTACAAATATCAAAGCTCTTAAAAACCCTAGAACTTCTAAGAACCAAAATATTGGTGCCAATTAGATTAGTCCCTTTAAGACCCACAGGTTATCTCCTTCTGAGTTAATAACATGCCACCCTATACATTGGACATTCACTTCTAATGCTAGATTACTAGATTTCAACCTATTACATGTGGATACATGTGACTGGATATTACAAAAGATTCATATTATGTCTCCAGTTTTATCACCAGCAGGTATAAGTTTCATTTCCAAAACACCCACTGAAGCTGCTTCTACATGATCTGAAACCTGGAGATTTGTTCTTCTGAAAAGGGCATCAGAGAAAACTGCCCTTGAGCCTATGGAAAAGACCATATCAGGTACTGCTAATAACTGACACAGCAATAGGATGCTGAGGTGCTGATTCTTGGTGATTTATGTCCCAGCTAAAAAGACATTCATCACTTTGTCCTAACTACTGGATGCCCACTCCACTGGGGGACCTCAAACTGAGGAGTCTTAGGAATTCTCCAGAAACTTCTTCCACTCCAGGAAATGGAACAAAATTAATTTTCTGCTTCTTCAGCACCCTTTTTCTTTCCCTTTATCTACCACTATTCTGGCCTATCATTGTACTTTGACACCCCCTTTTAACTAACCAACAGATTTCCTATGATCTTCGAAGACGAAGACTTCTTGTTACCTTTGACCCCCTATGGTCTTCTACCTATTAAACTCTCTGAATTGCTTTTTCAGGCCACAGCTGTCGTTCTGAATTTAAATGATTGCTGAAAAAATTTAATAACTACTTCTTTAAACACTTCCAGAGGTAGATTCCCTTTTATGTCCCCTTGGTACTTAAGTTCCTCTTACATTGTAAATCCTAACCTTCGGTCTTGTAAAAATTGGACCTTGACCTTGTGGTCTACTGAAATCATTTTAACCCTATCAGCAAAACCTAACCCATCAGAAGTAAAAACTAATTTGGGGATAAACTTAATAGCTTGTTCTCTCCAAAGACATTCCAGCCTGCTCTTCAGGAGCAGTTAAACATTAACTCTTTCTGAGGAATCTGCCCACTTTAAAGGGCAAGAAAATCGGCTTGTTCCTGCTAAATGATGCTTGTGCTCCTGATACAAGTCGGCCACACCAGGAGACTACTTCTTATGTGGACATCAGGCTTACACCCACCTGCCACACACTAATTTATTCTGTGCATCAGAGTGATTGTTAGAGACTTTCAGATGTTTAAAATTCCACCAGTCCAGTGGATCATGTTTCCGTGAATTATGTGAGCTGAAATTTCCACTATGGGACTAATAAATACAACTGTATGCAGCAGTCTGAAAATTGGATCTGACCCTAGCAGACAACTTTTGCTCTAGAAACAAAACAAACCAGTTGAAATGAAAATTCATTAGCCAGAGTTGTCAAGGATAATCGCACAGACCTTGATTTCCTCCAGCCAAGGGGGAGTTTGTACTATCACAAGCATTTATCGCTGCCTGCAGGGCAAGTAGAATAGTGGTGATTAAAATAAGTGGAAAGCCACCTCTTCCCCCTCACTGGATGCCATCTCTCTCAGGATATCAGCTTCTCACCCAACTTGACCCACCCCATGAATTCTGATGAATCATTTGCCTGTCATCCCTCACCACCAACCCTCTCTACCCTATGATGATCAGACTCCACTTTAACTCTGACTTAATCTGAGTTGATTCCAATCTTACTAAACATTGTCCCATAGAACTCATCTCCAGATAACCCTGTTGGTTGGTCTCTTCTGTCTGCACAATCTCAGGCACTGACTGCTTCTGCCCATTTCCTTCTGCTTGTGGCAGGTATCAAGGACTCGTTCCTCCCTCCTCATCATGCTGTGATTTCTAGGAAGAGCTTCTTCCCTTCCGTCCATTAGAGGCTTCTCTCTGGGGAGACCCTGCAACCAGGTATATGGAGGCCAATAGTTTCTCTTTCCTCAGCCATGAAATCCAGGAGCTCCTGGAGCTACAAGTCAGAAAGAGTGCAGTTAAGATTTGGGAAAAGAAAGAAAAGAAGGGGTTAGACTACCACTGAGATCTGAGAAAGTCTTAGAGCCCCTTGGTAATGAGCAGTACACCTTCTAGAGTACTGACGGCGAACCAGAGCAGCTCACAGTCCTCGGTAGTGCCCACCTCCTGAGACCGTGTGGGACCATCTGCAGGATAAATGGATCTGGATACTCTGAAGTCTCTCTCTGCACAGTGAGTCCTGATGGTTTTCTTCCTGGTCTCTGGTAGCCGTTCCCTGTTACAACCTCCCTTTGCTTAGCACCATCCCCCAGTCCAAATGCAGGCTAAACGACCTCCCCTGCTTCTGCAGCCTCAGCCCTAACTCTGACACTTTTCCATTCTCACCTGTGGCCTTACCCTGTGGCCTCTGTGCCCTCCTGACCTTCACCCGTCCTGCTTCAATCCGCACCCTACCTCAGGCCTGGCTCCTGCCCCGGCTCCCCTTACTCCTGTCGCTGACTCATACTGACTTTATTCCCCACTAGGTTAGGGGCAGTGGAGTATGCTTCCCTAGAGCCCAGGATGAGGTACAGGGTCTCACTGCAGCCAGAATTCAGGGCTTGGGACGGTGTTTGTCAGAGAACCAGCTAGACAGTTAGTGGGCTTACCCTGTGTGGCCCGAGGATCTCAGGGAGACTTCGGTCTGGCCTCCTAGGCTTGTGTGCCGTAGCCTCAGGGAAAAGTCCAGGCACAGCTCAGCCGGAGAGCAAGCGTGGAGCCTTGTGGCCCTGTCTGGCTGAGACAAAGCAGTGTCTAAGGAAGATTGGACTGAGGCACCCAGGAAGCTTCCGTGTGACAGAACTGGAGAGTCTCGTAGAGTCACCTGGGGAAGAGCGTCAGGTGTCTAGGGAGAGACCCAAAGGATAACCTCTCAAAGTGCTCAGAAAGCTACCCAGGAAAGGGCCTGGGTACCGCCTCTGGGAAGAAGACAAACAGTGAACTGGTGCGTCACTCAGGAAATGATGCAAGGCAAGTCTTCAAAGGCTCAAGGGAGAGCCTAGACCAGAAGCAACTGAAAAATGCCCAAAATTACACACGGGGCCGATCAGGGCAGGGCTCCTTTAGGTGTGTGCAGTTTATGGCTTGCTGCCAGCTATATAGCACGCACCCTTCCCCTCCTAGGAAGTTCCACACCACAAGCAAAACAGAAATCTCACCAGGAGTGGGTTGGGAACACCATCTGAGTACCTCTTGGGAGAGTTCTTTCTTTGATTCAGGTGCTCAGGAGGTGCTAGAAACCCACGTTATATAGTTTTGGGTAAGGCCAAGATGGGGCCTACCCCTCAAGGCCCTTGACTCCATAAGGCTTTAAGCTGAAAGGGATGTCATCCTGGCCCCTTTGCTCGCCCACCTTTACCTCCCCAACCATCCATGTAAACAGCCGACATTGCCAGGCACCTTGGAGGAAATCTTCAGGCAGTTTGGGGAGACAACCTGATCACAAAAGCAGTTCACATCCAGGGTAGCCTCATCCTGCCACTCACCTGTGGGAGAGAAAAATCTGAGAAGGGCCTTGAGATGTTCCCCTCTGATAGGACAGCAGGGTTCAGGGGAGTCTGCAGCAGGGGGAAAGCAGGTCGCTGGCTCACCAGGGACCAACACCTACCTGAGCTGGACATCTGTTAAGTCAGAAACGTGTAGGGTCTGAGATTTTAACCTGCTTTCAAGCAAACAGGTTGGCCAGCAGTAGTTAGATATGCAGAAGATTGCAAGATCTCTGGGATGGACAGACAATTTCTTACTCAGAATCAGTAGGTTTCTTCTCCATTCTGACAAGCCACCTGGGTCTTCCCAGACACCAGGGAGGACTTCTCTGAAATGGCCAAGGGGCTGTGGGTTATACCCTCTCTGTGATAGCACAGCCCCAGAGAAATTTTGGGATGCAGGGAAACATTACTGGTGGCACATAACTGGCACCAGAGTTCTCCAATCACCTTGTATGTTTGCAGAATTAACTGGTGGAAGATGAGGAAAGAACTATGGGAAAAATTGTTTTAAAAACTATTCTTTCAGTTTCAATATTTCCCTCAGTAACTAAACAACCCAGTCATGTACTTTAGGGTAGAATCTCCTAGCTTCATTCTGAATGAACAGAATCACAACTACCATATGATGATAATTAGCATTGCTGTATTACAGAATGAGAGGGAAGATGTCCACTCTCTGCTTGTGTCTCCTTTGCATTAGAAACCATTTTCCTTAAACCATAAAGCTCTGGCTACTACATCATTGGAGTTCTCTTGGTGTGTGGTGAATTCGTTCCCCTGGTGGTTCTTGACATTATCCACACCTGCATTGTATGCGGCGCTTGCTCCTGTAAAGAACAGACAAGAACCTGTCAGTGTGGAGATGCCACAGGACTAGCCCTGACTATCGCGTGTCCTTACGGTAGAGGAGGAGGGGAGAGGGGGAAGGAGGCAGAGGGGAGGGAAGAGGAGAGAGGAGGAATAGTTTTCTCTGAGGCTCCAGAAGCATAGAGCACATCGCAATCATTCCACCGGGATTCCTGAATCGGAATCTGTTTACTTCGGTGATTTCACAAGTCTGCCCCATCCCCTCCTGTGATGAGAAGCCTCTGGCTAAGGGTCTTCCTGCCTGATCAGGATCCATCTGGGATTTAGCACCTGGAACAATCCACCTGGAGAACAGAGCCGATGACAGTGCGGACTCGAGCTAGTCTGAGCTGCGTCCAAATCCCAGGTGTGTGAGCCACCTCAGAGTTGTGAGTCCTTGACAAGGTAACCCTCTAAGGCTTAGTTTTCCCGTTGCTCAGCTCACAGGATCTCCAGGAGGGTTAGGGAGATAGTGTCTAACTACTTGTCAGAGGCAGTGGCCAGGAGCTGTCTGTTGTTCTCAGCCAGTCCACAGGCCCCAGTGACTTCAGGGACATCGGGGCTGCATGCTGCACCTGTCCCCCCAAAACCTACATGCATCCTGGAGTTGCCTGGAATCTGCTTTTTAAACATCATTTCTTTAATTTAAAACTTCTGTCATAATTAAAATGCAAATGCCTCAGTCAGAGGTAGTATGTTAAAGGAACATCAGTTATGTTTGATAGCATAGGTGGGACAAAGATGAGATAACCCTGAGTTACGAGGTAATAACAGGATCAAACTTTGCTGACACTGAGGCAAGACTGGATTCAACTGGGACGGTGATGAGTAGCCTGGGGCAACGTTGAGGTAGATTAGCTGCCGCAGAGCCTTTCCTCAGAGACTGAGGGCTGGGACAGGGCACAGTATGTGAGGAGGTTCCTTCTTCACAGATGGAGGGCTGGGGATGGGGCTCGGTGTGTGAGGAGGTTCTTTCCTCAGAGACTGAGGGCTGGGACAGGGCACAGCGTGTGAGAAGGTTGCTTCTGGGACCGGGAAAGGCGGTGAATGGAAGGCTGGGAAAACTAAAACACAACACGTGAACTTCATGACGCATACTTACACCATGGATACCCAGGGCTCCCTGCGTAGGAGCTGTGGGCCCTTGAGCTCAACCTTTCTCAGATTCCTCAGGGTTACATGGGGCCTAAGAATAGTTCCTACATCATATTACGGTTTTGAGGATTTGCTGAGAGAATTCAGAGTTAATACTTTAAAAGTATTCGTAACGGCTCTTGTTTGCTGAAACTCACCCTTGTGCCCGGAAGGCGATTCAGGGTGTGTGTCCCCTAAACAACATCTTTCAAATCTTTACAGGGGGAGCATCTATCCCCATTTTACAGATGAGGAAGCTGGAGGCCAAAGAGGACACAGTCCTTGCTGTTTACCCGGGCGATATCATCGACAAGGTGAAGGGGCTCTGACCCTCAGAGAGGTGGGCCTGCCCCAACCCCACTTCCCCACGTATGTCCCTACAAGGCACCGGGCATTAAGTATTCAGCGGGCTGAGTTGCAGGACCCCGCTGTGCAGGGCTGCTGGGAGGACAATGAAGGCTGGTCTGAGGTGGACGGGGAGTCCAGGCCTCCCTGCAGACGCCTGTGATGCAACAGCACACGGGACCACCCCCAGCACACACCACACCCAACAGACCCCCCAGCACACCCAGCACACACTCAAAAAACCCCAGCACACACCACCCCCAGCACACACCTGCACACGCCTAGCACACCTAGCACACACCCGCACAACCCCAGCACACCCCTAGCACACACCCCAGCACACGCCCTGCATGCACTCCTAGCACACCCCCAGCACACATCAGCACACACACAGCTCACCCCAAGCATACCCCAGCACTTACCCCCAGCACACACACCCAAACACACACCCAACAAACCCCCAGCACCCACCCCAGCAGTCACCCCAGCACACACCCTTGCACACCAGTGAGGAGGAGAGGAGGCAGGGCAAGGGCAGGCACAGAAGACACGTGAGTCCTGGCAGGTGAAGCTGTACAGGGGCTGGGGCTGGGGCTGGTTTCCAGCAGGCACCTGGGCAGCCTCCATGGAACCAGCAGGGAAGCAGAAAGAAAAGTGGCCTTGCGTGAGAGGAGCAGGGTTCCACCCACTCTATTCCCCTCCAGGTGAGCCAGTAGTGCAAGGGCTTTCCAGACTGAGCTGCCTTTACGTTAGCTATTCTTTAAACAACATCTACTAAGAGGAATACCAACTGAATATCTGAAAATGGAGA
Source organism: Choloepus didactylus (assembly GCF_015220235.1). Classification (NCBI taxonomy): domain Eukaryota; kingdom Metazoa; phylum Chordata; class Mammalia; order Pilosa; family Megalonychidae; genus Choloepus; species Choloepus didactylus. Next base: position 73,366,484 of record NC_051323.1, on the reverse strand, counting down.
AACCCAACAGATTTCTCTTTGAATTACCAATTACCAATGGTGTGATCACTTGACGCCCCTAGAAATGAAGCACAGGAGAGTGGTGGGACTCAGTTTTGCAGCATAAATAGTAATTTTTACTAGTGGTGAGAGAAAGAAAAAGAGAGAGAAACAGAATCTCAAAAGCAGTTACCCAGGTGGTTGAAAGACGCTGTGTGTCAGTGTGTCAGTCATAGAACCTGTACCGTGTGGGGAACCAGGAGACAGGCAGCGACATGCTTGGCGGTGGCAACTGTTGCACTGAGACATTTGCAACTAGGTCATAGGTGAGGCTGTAGTCAGTGGACGGTTTTTGGTGGTTTCCACAAAGTTGAGTTAAAACCCATGGGCTTGTCCAGATCGCCCGTGCACTGGCGGACTGACTTCTTGTGGTTGGAGATGGCCAGGGAAGGAAGCTCCCGAAGGTGACGACAGCCTCCTCATGATTGGGCTCCCAACAGGCAGAGCCTGATCCTGAAGACTTAGTCAACTTGTAAAGAGGAGCCACAGTCTCAGAAATACTTGGCATCCATTGTCTGCAATATCCAGTCCAACCTAGAAATCCTCTCAATTGTCCTTTTGTGAGGGGCTTGGGATAAGTTTGAATAGTATTTCTTCTATCAGGAGAGAGTGTTTTTCCCTCCTTACATAGGTCATGACTTAAATAATGGACTTGGTTTTGGCAAAATTGTAATATATCTTTGCAACTTTATGCTCTTTTTCTGCTAATGTTTAGAGCAAGTGAGGAGAATCCTTTTCAGGCTTTCTTGTTCTCTGAATGAAAAAGATCATCTACATATTGTACCAGAACTGAATCACAGGAGAAATTTAGATCTTTTAAGTCTTGATTGAGGACCTAAGGAAAATAGGAGGAGGCTTCAGTGGCTGTCCAAGTATATTGTCCTCCCCAGGTGAAGGCCAAAATGTATCTACTGTCTGGTCTAGCAGTACCCTGAAAAAGGGAGAGCAGAGACCCACTACAGTGGGGCAAGTGGGGGCAGAATTGACGACAGGATGCTATTTACGTTAGGTAGTACCATGAAGCAAGGGACAAAAATTTTGTTGATGGTACAGAGGTCTTGAACAAATGGATCTCCTCATCCATTTGGTTTATTTATAGGCAGGATGGGAGTTCCTCTTTTTTTGGGTGACCTCAAGGACATTGGAGAAGTTTGGGGAATGGTTTGGTAGGATCTTGGTGAACTTCAATAGGTTCTGCTCCAATTATTTTTCCCATCAGTGAAATTTTGGTCCATAGAATGTCAGATATGGTGTCAAGATCTTTATCTGGAAGATCCATCAAATATAATGGAGAAGGTAAATGTATATCCAGAGCAGAACAACTTTATTTGAATAGAGGAGTCCTTTGGAATCTCAAGAAGCAGTCCATCTATTGTGCATTTAATATTACAAACCCATTTGCAAAGTAAGTCTCTCCCTGTTAAATCTGCAGGGGTGTTATCACAGATCAGAAAGGAATGTTTTTCAGTCAGGGACCCAAGAGTTACAGTTAAAGTCTGGGGATTATTTGAAATACTTACCAACTATGTGGTCTATTTATTCTGAGATGAGGTTGAACAAAGGTGTCAGGACTTAATGTGGAGACAGTCACACCCATATTTACTAGGAATCCATGAGGATGACCATCTATGGTGGTTTGGAGCTCTGTACACCCAGAAAAACATGTTCTTAAACTTAATCCATTCTTGTGGGTGTGAACCCATTGTAAACAGGACCTTCTGATAAGGTTACTTCAGTTAAGATGTGGCCCAGGATAGTCTTCATCCTATTACTGAAGACTTTTAAAAGTAATAAAAGTAATGAAAGTCTTTAAAAAGCAGAATGAAATTCAGACAGAGAAAGCCACAGGGAGCAGCCAGAAGCTGAAATTCAACGGAACTGGAAGAGAAGGGAGAGACCAGGAGATGCCACCATGTGCCTTGCCATGTGACAAGCTAAGGGCCAAGGACCAGCAGCAGCCAGACCCAGGATGTCACAGTCTTCAGGGAGAGAGCATCGTCCTGACAACGCATTGATTTGGACTTTTTCCCAACCTAAAACTGTGAGTGAATAAGTTCCCATTGTTTAACTCAACCCACTGCTTGGCATTTGCTTGAGCAGCCAAGGAAGCGAAGACACCATCTATACTTAGAGCTAACTCACTTTGAGTGTTTGAGAGTAATGCAAGATATTGGGTGCTTTTTCCTTCCTGAAAGCAACCACAATCTGAGCTGAGGGAATTTTCTTTGTCCTGTTTTTTCTTTTGTAAGATGGGATAGCCTTTTGTTCCAGTGTCTCCCCTCTTCACGATATGGATAATGTCCTTGTCCACAGGTGGTTGGTTGGAAGTGGGCCACCTTGCTGTTTGATCTGCAGGGCCATAAGTTTATTTTGGGTCCAGTCTCATTTTTGTTCTAAAACCCTTTAAAATGTTCTGACAGGTGTTGCAGTTCAGTTAAGGGAATATTCCCACTCTAATTTCTATCTTGTAATTAGATCTCCAATTTCAACTTTAACTCTCTTGACCAAATGAGATAAAAGGGCTGCTGCTATATTGACAACCTTCTTTAGCTCCTGAATGTTGTAAGGAGGTATTTTCTAGTCTATCCTAAAAATCTCTGATAGTTTCATCTTTTTGATTTGAATGGCTGAATTACGATCCAATTGATTTTTATTGGAAATGTTTCAGGTATGGCTTTTAGGAGCCTTTGCTCACAGAAAAAGGGATCCTGTAGGTCCTTTTCTGGTTCAGTCTAATCAGCTTTTGTCATCCATGACTTAGCATCTGAAGTTCCAACCAACCTGTGTACAAGGTGATGAGGTCAGGCAACCCTAGATCATAAGCACTCAAAGGAATTCTAAATTCTACCAGGAAGAGTTGTTGGTCTTTTCTGGGTTTAGGAAAAGACTTCATTGTAGATCTTAATTCAGTTTGGGTCCAAGGTTTAAATTCTACAGTTGCCTGCTTACCTGACTCATGGGCAGAATGGATCTTTAGAGGCAGCTAGAATGTGAGAGTCTTAGGAGAGTCGCTGGGAAAAGGTGGGGAGTGTAGACAAGGGGAGATGCCTGCAGGGGAGTGTGGGAGAGAGATGGGAAGGAGATGCGCAGAGAGAGAACTGGAGATAGGCAACTGGAGGACAAGGAGTGGAAATTTATTAGGGAAATAAGTCTAGTTTATTAAATTGCTCATTAGCTTTGGTCAAAGAATCTTTTAATGAAACAATTTTTGAATCAGAATTTCATTTGGAGGCCTCTGCATACCAATCAAAATATGCTGCCCACAGAGCCTGAGAAATTTTATTCCCTTTCTTCTCCCAGGCGCCTCTCAAATGAACAATTTTGTTCTAGTCAAATGTTCTAAAGAACAGCCGTTGATCGTCACCCTTGGGGCAGTTATGGCACTCAGTGGCCGGGCCGGGCCGGGGCGGAGGTCCGTCTGTTAGCCTCATCCTCAAGGTCTCTGTCTGCCAGTTAGGATCTGATCCAGGCGTGCCCAGGTCAGGCTCAGCCTGGGAGGCCATGAACGACTTTACGGTGTCGCATTTCAAGCTGCTCCCTCTCTGCCGTTTCCCCAGTCCTCTCTGGTTCTTTGGTCCTTCCCTTTACAGTCCTCCAGCCAGAAGCAATCATTGCATCAATTTCTGTGTGTCTGCTGCCCAGTTAGCAGGAGGAAACGGAGAGTTAAAGAACACAGGGGTTTGGTACCACCCCTTGGAGCCACATCTCTACCAAATGGAGAGGCGAGTTCTCCTGCCTCAGAGACTCAGCTCCTGCTTGCTGCCATCACTGGCTGCTTCTGCTGCTGCCACTGCCCCCGCGAAAGTGGTTTCTTGGGGACTGGTGCATGAGGTCTTGGAGGAAAAAACAGAGTGAAAAAAACGTGGGATTTCCCCCAGTCTCTCTGAGCATTAGTAGGTTCCTTGTCTTCACCTCCATCCAGAACTCTGCTCATGCTCTCTGCCCATTCTGGGCTTCAGGCTGCCTTGAGCTCATGCCAGTGAATAAAGAGTACACGCCGTCATTTGCTGGTACATGTGTTGCAAATTCTGGTGCCCTTTCCTGATCATCACCCTGCTACATCTCTATACAGAGTTCTCAAACAGCTGCTCAGGCATCTGCCTGGCTCTCCATTTAGTGGGAGAGAAAGGTTGGTATTTGTTTACTCCATCTTATCTGGATCTAGAACCTTCTACTTAATACCATAACTTCAAAAAATATAAAGCAAAATTTTATAACTATGGTTGGGAACCTTAGTACCCCATTCTCAGCAAGTGATAGACAAAATTCAGTTATAAAAGATGAGAATAAATCAATTAATCAACATGTCCTGTTTTTACTTATAGAGAACTCTACATCCAATAATTGCAGAATGCACACACCCTTCAATTGCACATGTAATGTTTTCCAAAATAGACTATATTCTGGGCCATAAAGAAAGCCTCAACAAATTTTACGTGATTGAAACCATACAGGGTATGTTCTCTGACCATTGTGGACTTAAATTAAAAATTCAGTCACAGAAAGATACTAGAAATCTCCAAAGTAATTGTGGATTAAAGCAGAAAATATTTTCAACTATATCCAAATACATTGGGTGCACCACCATTATGGAGAGGATGTGACTCAAAGTCAAAGAAGCCTCAGCCAGTCTTGTTAGCCTTCTCTGTGGTAGAAAACCGAGTCCTGGGGCACCAAGCAAGACTAGCTAGTCAGCAGCTAAGCTGCTGTGAAAACGTGAGGCTCCCAAGCATGGAAACTACTGTAAATGTCACTGGATGGATCAAACCCCAGAAGACTTGTTGCCCTCGTGCCCCTTCTGAAGGAAACTGCTCTGTGGATAGTCACTGCTAAAGGCATGCTCAGGCCAGAGGTTCCGACATGTGGAAACAGAAAGGTAACCTGGACCAATCAATTCTCCCTCTGACCCAGAGCTGGGAGAGGGAAATGGGGTGGACCAGACAAAAGAACTCTGACTCCTAGCTGAGAGGAAAGCAGGGTCTTAAATGATCACAATGACCCTTCATGCTTCTGGAGCTCCCTGGAGTTTTCTAAATGCTTTCTCCTGTTCTGATCTTATTCACATTCGTGGACAGAGGAGAGCTAACATTCTTACTTCCATTTCGATGAAGCCATGGAACCAGGATGAGAAGTGATGTGGCTGAGCCCTGCAGCTGGTAACCTGCAGAGCAGGGGCAGGACCTCTGCCGTCTAATATGAACCCCGCCTCCTCTCTGTGCTCTGCCTGGCTCTGGCTGGAGTATCCAACCAATTCCGCTCACAGCTGAACCTTTCAGCAAGCTGATTTCCCCATGAGGCATTCTTGTCCCGTTTCCATACCTGCCCCCTTCCCCAATTTGTGTTTCTAAAGAGGCAAAGGAGCTCCCTCTGCACCCAGCAGGACAGGGATGGGAGGAGCACCTCTGGCCTTTTTCCAGGTGCCTCACGGTATGGAACACTCATTCTTAGCTGGTGGGAATGTAGAATGGTGCAGCTGCTGTGGGAGACAGTTTGGCAGTTCCTCAGGAAGCTAAGTACAGAACTGCCATACGATCCATCAATCCTGCTACTAGGTATACTCAGAAGAATTGAAAACAAGTATGCAAACAGACATTTGCACATTGATGTTCATAGTGGCATTATTCACAATTGCCAAAAAATGGGAACAACCCAAGTGTCATCAACTGATGAACAGATGAGCAAAATGTATATATGCACAATGGAATGTTACTCAGCTGTAAGAAAGAATGAAGTCTTGACAATATGTGACAATATGGATAAACCTTGAGGACATTATGTTGAGGGAAATAAGCCAGACACAAAAGGACAAATGTTATATGGACTCAATAAAATGAATTAATTTTAATGAGCAAACTCATGGAGTTAAAATCTAGAGTATAGATTACCAGGAGAAAGAATGAGAGTAGAGAATGGGGAGCTGATGCTTAATTTGAGGAAAAGTTTTAACAAGGTTGATTGTAAATGTTTGAAAATGGATAGAGAGATGGTAACACATTAACATGAGTCCTGAATTATGGGTGTGATTGTGGATGAAAGGAGAAGTTTAAGATCATGTATGTCACTAGAAGGAAGCTAGAGGATGTAATAAGGGACTGTGTAACATAGTGAACCCTGTTGTGGATGATGACTATGGCTAATAGTACAAATATAAAAAAGTTCTCCATGAACTAGAACAAGTGTATGCCGCTATTACAAGGTGTTAATAATAGGGTGGTATATGGGGGGAAGTATAACACATGCAAACTATGGACTATAGTTAACAGTAATCTTGTAATATTCTTTCATCATTGTAACAAAGTTTCCATACCAATGCAAAGTGTCAAAAATAGGGGGTCTAAGAGGTATGGGATTTTTCTTTTTGGAGCAGTGAGAATGTTCTCAAATTGATTACGGCGATGAATGCACAACTCTGTGATTATACCGAGAGTCACTGATTGTACACTTTGGATGGGTTTTATGGTGTGTGAATAAAACTGTTTAAAAAACTGACTGCTTCTTAAATGATCCCCAGTTCACTGGGAAAATCTCAGCCAATTTTTCCTTCAGACACCTCCTAGACTCAAGTTGGGTCTGCACATTTCAGAAACACAAATGAATGGTGGTGGCTGTACAGTCCATCCAAAGTAAAAGTAAATATTGGAATGACAGCTAGAAAGAAGTAACTGAAAATACTGCTCCCTTCTGTACTCAGCAGGCAAGGAAATGAAGGACTACCTCATAAGCTAAACTCCAATTAGGCTGGCAATGGAGAACATTGCAGAGTCAGCCCCTTTGTCCATGGAGTCCTGGAAATGTGTTTGGTGCCTTCAAGTATTCTAAGAATTGATGCCTACCTTTTGACTTATTGCCCTCTGGCAGAGAGACATGGCCTCCTGGTGTGCATACCTTGTGGGAGCCACACCTTGAGATTAGGCAGGTCCTGTGACTCACGGCTAGACAATAGAATATAGCGGGGACTTCCAGGAAGATGGTGGACTAGATGAGGCAGAGCAAACTTCTCCTCTGTGGAAAAAAAAAAAAAAAAAAACCACTGGAGAAAAGGCATAAAACACCCTGACAGCAGTTCCAGGACACAAGTGGCCAGAGAAGGACCTCTACAATACATAGTGGGGACTAGAATGAAAAGTGGAGAAATTACATCTGAAAGGATGGGGTGAGTTTATTCAACCAGGACTATAGCCAGGGGCTGGCAGCTGCAAGCCAGCTGCCGAGCACGGAAGGGAGCAGCTCTCCACTTCCATGCACCCATCTCAGCAATTAGCTGGGGACATAATACTCCTCAGCCCCACAGACAGGAGATCCTATGAGGGAACCTGGGAAACAGTGGTCCTGTGTTAACCTCATTTACCCTCCCCACACAGAAGCCCGCAGTGAAAAGAGGCGAGAGGTGAGGATAGACGAGGGTGCCACATGGAAGCACCAGGAATCCCTCCCCCACCCCTGAGGCTCGTGGGTGCAGGCAGGCAGGGACCAGGGCATGTTTGAGCTGGAGGGTGTGATGCGCAGCCCCACAGCCTGACAGTGATCCACTTGGGGGCCCAGGAATCACCAGAACCACTGTGCTCTTAAAAGGACTCCCTGCTGAACTGAACAGGGCCCACCACACCCCCCCCCCCCCCGCCAAGTACCTAGGAGTAAACTTAACCAAGAATGTAAAAGGCCTCTACACAGAAAATTACAACATTTTACTAAAAGAAATCAAAGAGGACCTAAATAGGTGGAAAGACAGCCATGTTCATGGATAGGAAGGCTAATGTCATTAAGATGTTAATTCTACCCAAACTGATCTACAGATACAACACAATTCCAATCCAAGTTCCAACAGCTTATTTTGCAGTCTTGGAAAAGCTAGTTATCAAATTTATTTGAGAAGGAAAGGGGCCTCGAATTGCCAGAAACAGTCTACGAAAGAAGAACAAAGTGTGAGGATTAAACTTCCTGACTTTAAAGCCTATGATAAAGCCACAGTGGTCAAAACAGCATGGTACTGGCACAAAGATAGACATATTAATCAATGGAATCGAATCAAGAGTCCAGAAATAGATCCCCAGATCTATGGTCAACTGGTTTTTTATAAGACCCCCAAATCCATTGAACTGGGAAAGAATAATATCTTCAACAAATGGGGATGGGAGAACTGGATATCCATATCCAAAACAATGAAAGAGAACCCCTACCTCACACCCTATACAAAAATTAACTCCAAGTGGATCAGAGACCTCAATATAAGAGACAGTTCCATAAAACCCCTAGAAGATAATATAGGGAAACATCTTCAAGACCTAGTAAAAGGAAGTAACTTCTTGACCTTTCACCTAAAGTCCAAGCAATGAAAGAAAAAACAAATGGGGAATTCTCAAAATCAAAAGCTTCTGTGCTTCAACAGACTGTGTCAAAAAGGTCAAGAGGCAGCCAAATCAATGGGAGAATATAATTGGAAACCATATATCTAATAAGAGACTGATATCCAGCATATATAAAGAAATCCTACAACTCAATGACAATAGTATAACAGCCCAGTTATAAAATGGACAAAAGATATGAAAAGCCATTTTTCTGAAGAGGAAATACAAATGGCTAAAAAACACATGAAAAAATATTCATTTTCACTAGCTATTAGGGAAATGCAAATCAAAACCACAATAAGATATCATCTCACACCGATAAGAATGGCTGTCATTAAACAAACAGGAAACTAAAACTGCTGGAGAGGATGTAGAGAAATTGGAACTCTTATTCATTGCTGGTGGGAATGTATAATTGTACAGCCACTGTGGAGGACAGTTTGGCCATCCTCAGAAAACTAGATATCAAGTTATCCTACAATCTGGCAATTCTACTTCTTGGTATATACCCAGAAGATCTGAAAGCAGTGACATGAACAGACATTTGCACACTGATATTCATAGCGGCATTGTTCACAAATCGCTGAGTTGGGAACAATCCAAGTGTCTTTCAACAGATGAGTGGATAAACAAAATGTGGTATATACATACAATGGAATACTATACAGCGGTAAGAAGGACAAGGTCCTGAAACATATGACAACATGGATGAACCTTGAAGACATAATGTTGAGTGAAATAAGTCAGACACAAAAGGAGAGAGACTTTCTTACCACTAATGTGAACTCCCTGAACAATGTAAAATCAGTGTCTTATAATGCAGAATATGGGGGACTAAGGGATAGACAGAAGCTAGTGAGGGGGAATGATTACCTAATACGTACAGATGTGTTAATGAGGGTGAACTTAAAGGTATAGGAATGGACGGGGTGATGATAGTTTGTTAATGGGATTATAAGTATCAGTACCACATTGAAGGCGAACATGATTGAAAGGGGTTGTTTAAAGGCATGTATCCCACAGATTAGCACTACAAATATAAATTAGTGCTTGTGTGATCAACTTCTAAGGTATGACACTGGTACAAAGAGTTAATAACAGAGTGGTATTTGGGAAAAACGATTGCAAATTGTAGGCTATATTTAATAGGAATACCTTATTGGTACCACACTAATACTAAGGATAAATAATTAGGGACTGATAAGAGCTTTGGAGTGTTTTGGGTCATGATAATTGTTTAAAATGGAGAGTGATGATGATTATACAACTAAGTGAATATAATGTGAGATGTTTATCTTGGACATAATGTATGTGATGTGAAATTACGAACCCCGTACTTAATAAGTCAAGCTCTCAATCTTGAGCTTGCTCTTATGAAACTTATGGCTGAAAAGCAGAGGCTAAGCCTACTTGTAATTATGCCTAAGAGACACCGTCAGAGAATGTCTTTTGTTGCTCAGATGTGTAAGCCCAACTCTGGAAATAAACTCATTACCCCCCCCCCCCCAACATGGGGCATGACTACCAGGGGTGTGTGTCTCCCTAGTGACGTGGGACACGACTCCCAGGAATGAGCCTGGCCCTGGCACCGAGGGATTGAGAATGCTTTTTTGACCAAAAGTGGGAAAAGAAAGGTAACAAAATAAGGTCTCAGTGGCTAAGAGATTTCAAATAGAGCTGAGAGGCTGTCCTGGAGGTTACTCTTATGCATACCTCAGTAGATATTCCAAATGGCCACAGTAAACCAAGCCCTAATCAACAGTAGTCACAAAAATACTAAAGAATACCCTGGTCCCTATGTGAGACTCTATAAAAGTTTCACTCACTAAGTTTATTTTTCAGAAACTTAAATCCTCCAGAGTTCCTGTGCCAGGTAAGTCCCCAAACCCAGAAGCAATAGCCTCTTCAAGAACATCAACCAGATGCATCCCCCTTCCCCATAATTTTGACACCCCTTTTCAATATGAATAAGTTAAGGTGGTCACTGCCCATATATCCCTGAAGATTGAGAAAGTGATCAAATGAGAGAGAGGAGTAGCAACTGACAAGATAGGATTTAACGAAGGATTAGAAACCCTGAATCTTTATATAATTTTTTTTTTATTTTTTTTGTTTCTAGGGCATTAGAATAGCTAGAAGAAAATAACTGACATGGCAGAACTGTAACCCATAACATTCTTTGAAACTTGCTATATAGCTACTTATTAAATTGTATTTTGAAAGTTATTATCTTTCTGTATTTACGTTATATTTCACAATAAGGAAATAACTGACATGGTGGGAGTGTAACCTGTAACATTCTCTGAAATTTGCTCTGTAACTACTTGTTAAATCTTACTTTGAAAGTTATCACCTTTCTGTATGTTCTAGTTTGCTAATGCTGCAGAATGCAAAACACCAGAGATGGATAGGCTTTTATAAAACAGGGGTTTATTTCACTACACAGTTACAGTCTTAAGGCCACAAAGCGACCAAGGTAACACCTCAGCAATTGGGTACCTTCACCGGAGGATGGCCAATGGCGTCCGGAAAACCATTGTTAGCTGGGAAGGCAGCTGGCATCTGCTCCAAAGCTCCGGCCTCAAAACGGCTTTCTCCCAGGACGTTCCTCTCTAGCAAGCTTGCTTCTCTTCAAAACATCACTCCCAGCTGCACTCTCTTTTTCCCCCCCGGAGTCAGCTCATTTATGTAGCTCCACCAATCAAGGCCCACCCCGAATGGGTGGGGCCACGCCTCCATGAGAACATCTCATCAGAATCATTGCCCACAGCTGGGTGGGGCACATTCCAAGCAAATCCAACCAACACCAAAACTTCTGCCCCACACAAGACTATAAAGATAATGGCATTTGGGGGACACAGTACACTCAAACTGGCACACTGTTTAAATGTTATATTTCACAATAGAAAAAACTAGTTATTAAATAAAGAACATAGCAAAGGTGGTGGGTGCGAGTAGTCCCATCAGACGGCAGCATCCATCTTGAGAGTCCCCCACTCCTCTGCTGCCTGGAGGACACAGAGAGCCACGATGGCAAATCCCCCTAGCAGGGCACTGTGGGTGGCTCTAGAAGCTGGGGGCAGCCTTCAGACAGCAAGCAGCAAGGAACAGAAGGCCTCAGCCACACAGCCTTGAGGAGTGCAACTCTGCCAACACTGTGTGAGTTTGGAGGCAGCTCTTTCCCCAGCCAGGCCTCAGAGGAGAACCGAGGCCCGGCTCTCACCGTGACTGCAGCCCGGGGGAGACCTGACCTGCAGAAACTGCCAGATAACAGAGGTGCATTATTAGAGGCTGCTATGTTTGCGATGATCTTGTTACTTTGTCATGGATAACTAATCCATGCCTCTAGAAGGTAGAACAAATGGCCAGCAGCCAGGTCAAGACAGATTGCAGTTCAGGCTCAAGTTGACAGGTGTCCCAGTTTTGTAGGTGAGTGAGGTTTACTGCTTGGTAGAATGGTTGCAGGGGAATTTTGGATGTGATTCCATGTGTGCAGCAACATATACTACAGACCAATTCCAATAATCTGTAACTCCAACTTGCCCCTGCAAACCCTCTAAAATACCTGAGTCTGCCCTTGGGATATGGTGTCCACACGCTACACCACATGGATGTCGTGAACCTCTATCAGACCAGACCTGCTCCCCAGTCACAGGCATTGGGGAGCACAGCAGTTGGTCACTTCATCTTTGAGTCCTTTAACTCTCAGTCATTCCCCTCTCACAGAACAACTGCTCCCTCAAGACCCCATTGCCCACCCACTCACTCTGGTGGCCCTGTGGCCACCACACAGCGATGCATAGTGACTTCTCACCTTCATCTCCTTTCATCTCCTCAGTATCCCCTGAGGCAGGTCTTATTCTCAGGCCCGTTTGTCAGATAAGTTCATTTAATGTCATTGTGCCAGTTTGAATATATTGTGTCCCCCAAATGCCATTATTTTTGATGTAATCTTGTGTGGGCAGACGTTATCAGTGTTGATTAGACTGTAATTCTTTGAGTGTTTCTTTGGAGATGCACCCCACCCAGCTGTGGGTGATGACTCTTATGAGCTATTTCCATGGAGGCGTGGCCCCACCCATTCATGGTGGGCCTTCATCAGTGGAGCCATATAAATGAGCTGACAAATAGAGGGAACTCAGTGCAGCTGTGAGTGATGTTTTGAAGAGGAGCTACAGCCAAGAGGGACACTTTGAAGAAAGCACAGGAGCTGCAGATGAGAGACAGTTTGAAGATGGCCGTTGAAAGCAGACTCTTGCTCCAGAGAAGCTGAGAGAGGACAAATATCCCAAGTGCAACTAAGAGTGACATTTATGAGGAACTGCAGCCTACAGAGGAACGTCCTGGGAGAAAGCCATTTTGAAACCAGAACTTTGGAGCAGATGCCAGCCACGTGCCTTCCCAGCTAACAGAGTTTCTGGACGCCATTGGCCATCCTCCAGTGAAGGTACCCGATTTTTGATGACTTACCTTGGACACTTTATGGCCTTAAGACTGTAACTTTGTAACCAAATAAACCCCCTTTATAAAAGCCAATCCATTTCTGGTATTCTGCATTCTGGAAGCATTAGCAAACTGGAACAGTCATGCAGAGGAAGCAAGAGGGAAAGCTGCAGCTTCTGAAACCTCTGATAAAAGCTCTCAGCACTGATGTATAAAGTTCTGGGAGGTATGGCCAAGAAAGAGAAAGGCTGAGAGTGTAATTACGTATAGCCAGGGAAATATTTTAATTTTTTTTAAACAAATAAGACAATCTTTCTTCATTGTTAATTTTCAGGCAAATAAAAGATGGGAAAGAAAGAAAGAGGTTAATTTTCAGGCAAATAAAAGATGGGAAATTTTATACAGTAGGTAGTAAATACAGAGCAATTCATGATCCCTAAAGGGGTACAGGCAAAAAATATTAATAAAATTGAGGATGACGGAAATAATGCTTAATGGAGCCACATTTGAGTCTAACAACATTGAGGTTATTTTCAGTAAATCCCAGATAGTGGGGCTACAGATTGGAAGAAGATGAAGTCTTGGAAGGTTCTGTGACAGCTAATTAGTAAATCTAATAGATTATGGAGAAGCTTGGCATGAAATCAAGAGGTCTAATGAGGCTTATATGTTATTTCCAAACTGTTCTCACCATGTTAAGTAGTGAAGGAAAGCAAGCAATACTGGAAGGATCTTCCTGACCTCCAGGCGTAACTAGTCCTTGCTGTCAGTGCCCCTCCCTTATCCCTGGGCCTTGCAGGATTCACTCGCGGCTGATTTCCAGCTGCCTGTATCCGCATCTCTGTGCCTACAGTCTCTTTTTCCTGGAACTGCAGAAATGTGTGCGGCCTCCTTACGGTGGACCAGAATCGGCCACACTTGACACTCCCCTGCCCTCCCGCTCCCCTGCCCACAGGCAGAGCCCTCCACCAGTGGCCCTCAGAAGTTGATTCCAAAGGCCCCAGGGGTAGGACAATTCCGGGGTGTGGATTTGCACCATTTCTTACAGTTTTCCTGCAGGATTCGGCTCCGGTTGCCCACTGCGGCCGCTGACTAATGAAGCTTGCTTGACTGGCCATCTGCCCTTCCTGCATCATTGCCCACCTTTATACCACTGTTCCCTGCGCCTCTGGAATAAAATCCTCTTTACCAGGTGCACTTCTGGGGGAGCCAAACTGACACACTTCCGGCATGGGCTCTGCCACAGGACCGCCTCTGCCTGCAGTTATAAGGAAAATACCGGGGCACTAGATTCAGGGTGTAAGTCAGTGTCCTATTTCTTGTTTTTCAAATTACCCCCAAATTATCTCACCCAGATGTACTCTCCTGCCCCTGTGGTGACATGAGGGGGCTGGCATGAGAATGCATGCTCGTGAGGAAACGACCGAAAGAAATCATTCATGCCCACACTCGGGGATAGCAGTTAAAATATTTAACAACTGGTTCAGCCTGTGCCTTGGCCAAGCAGAACAGATCTGGTGTCTGCTGCAGGGCTGCCATAGAGCCAAGCCTTGGTTCTGCCCCGTGAAAGAAAGGGGCCCCTGTCCTTCCAGAGTCAGCTTCAGGCTGGCTTGAGAAAACATTGGGTAGAGAATGGTTTCCTTGACTTTCTCCAAAGGGGCTCAGATGGAGGCGGATATGACTCTGGTTCCCTCTCAGAAAGAGAAACAACAGATAGAAGCATTTATTAACCATCTCAGAAGGAAGTGGGGGCTAAAGACACAGCAGGGGCCATGTCTATAGGGACTCTGTGAGTGTTACACTACAAAGATTATCATTTGTGTCCTCTCCTGACTGTAGAAATAAAAGCTGCAAACACTACCTGTTGTCGTTCTAGAGAATTGCCTCTTCTCCATTGTGGGTAGTCTGGGCAAGATCGAAAAGCAGAGTAGCCAAGGGGTGGGAGACCTAAGATAAGCCAATCAGATTCTCTCTCCTAGGACCAGGTCAGGAATAGAGTGACACAGAGATGGGGGGATCCCATTTATACAGTGAGGGAGCTAATTCATTCATGCAGTGGGAATTCTATATGGTTGAGCCAACCAGTTCCTGCTACCCCAACCCCCAGAGTTGCCAAGTTCCCATTCATGTCCGTGACCTTCCCGTTGGCTCTGTGAGCCTTTTCATAGCCTTCCTGTAATTTCCTTTCTTGGCTTACATTTTCCAGAATTGGTAACTTTTGCTTGCAACCAAAGAATAGTAACTAATTCAGATCCCACATGCTTATCTTCAGTCTGGTTCTGGGGGGTGGGGGGGGGTCTCTCTGGGGCCAGGGCATGTGGCAGTAGCTACTGAAAGCAGCAGAAAGGAAGCCAGGCCCTGGATCCTCAGCCAACAAGACGACGACACCGGAGGGTGGCATGGGCCTGGGGGATGTCGTGTCCATTGTTTGAGGAAGGTCAGCTTTCCCACAGTCGGCTCTTAGCTACTCGTGGAGCCAGAATTCCATCCCTAGCTGCTTCTCACAAGCACCGGGAAAGCTCAAAGGCTCACGTCAAGCTTCCTTAACTTCTCGTTAGCAATTCTGGTAAGATAGGAAGCAGGTTGGATTGAAATCATGGACTAAAATGAGCCCTAACTGGGAAATGCAAACTTCAGTTATCACGATATTCACATTTACTACAAAACATATGTGTGTCTACCTACATTTTGTGGATGCTGTGTTGTGAATTGGGTGCACTTTCTTTCTTTCTTTTTCTAACGCTATTTTCAGTAAGAATATCGGGAAATGAATTTTCTGTCATAATTGCAGCCATTCCTGTGCTGTGTTGGTCCATCCTGGGAAGAGAACGTCTGGACGCCCTGCCAGCCTGGCCATCCACACACTCTTCCTAGAAGCCATGTCTTTTATAGAATTTAGCTCGGGCAAGAAGATCATTGACGAGGTCAGTTTCTACGTCCGAAGGGGTGACAATGGTTTCAATTCCTGACTTAAAGGCTGAGAGACCACCTGAAAAGAAACACAGATGTTTAGATTCAAATATTAACTTTCAGCAGAAATAGGATGAGTATTTCTAGAATATCGGTCCTCTAGGTAGATCTCCCAAAGCAGGCAGCCCCAGTCCTTCTTTCCCCCTCCTCCCCTCCTGAAAGGGTATGCTGGGAAATTTTCAGATTTCTTTCTTTCTTTCTTATTTTTTTTAAGACTTCATTTTTCTTTCTACAAAGGTCAGATTTGCTTCTTCTATAGTCTAGACCTGGGAGTAATGGATCCCCAACAAATCTTCCATCTGAGAATGCTTGTGGCCTTCTCTTATTCATTCAACAATTCACTCATTTGTTCAGGCACTCATTCATTCATCCAATAATTGTTTTTAAGCACCTACTTGGTGCCAGGATATATGCCCCACTAAGCGTGGGATGCACAGTGTACCCAAGACATATTCCTTTGTGGAGGTATGTATGTGTGTGCTGTTTTATCCTAGAATGTCACCTTCAACAGTTATTTATTAAACACATAATTGTGCTCTTTGACGTCTAGAGGAAAAGACCGCTGGTCCGAATCCCTGCCTTTGATGACCTTGAGATAGAACATAGAGACTGTTCTAAATCAAGGCTGCTGAGGTGTGGAGGGAAGGGAGGCTAATGAGGTTGGCTTAGGCAGGAGTGGTGATGGCCAGATGTGAAGTGAGGAGGAGCCGGGAAAGCCTGAGAATGCAATCTGGTTTTCCGTCTGGGATGACTGGATATATTATAGTGCCTTTTGCAGAGACAGAAAATGCACATGAAAGAACAGATTTATAATGGGAGGCTGGTGAGTTAATTCAGTTTGGGGGCTGGGGGCGGCCAGGCAGACAGTGCTCTCCAGGGGGGCATATCATGGCCCCTGAAGTCCTGACGGCACCCAGAGTGCTCACAGGGTAAAAATTTCTTCAAACCGTTCAGAGAGTGGTTCATGGTTTCAAGTATTGGAGGGAAAATCTATCAGAGGAGGGCAAAACCTCTTCTTTGGAACCATCTCAGGAATTCCGGGGATCACCCAACGGCTCAGAAACCAAAGAGAAATGCAGCAGGAACCTCACCACACAGCGGGAGAGAAGATGGGAGCTGGGACAGGAAGATCACCAGGCGAGCTCCAGGCCGCCTTGGAGCAGCTGCTCCCAGACCTACCGCCGACCCCACAGGGACACCCCCAGGCAGGCCTGGGGTCACCCGGCCTCAGTGGCCAAAGCCCTGAAATGTGGCCTACCTTTGAGGTGCTGAGCTGCGCTCCACGTGGGGAATTTTCTCTGGATGGCCTGAATTCTGTCCACTAGAATCCCGACAGCCTGCATTAGGTGTTCTTTGCTGTCCCAGGAACCAACAGGATGATATGTTTTTTTATCAAGCTGCAAAATTTGGATAATAAGGTCAGCATCTGGAGGAAGCCACCCATTTTTCTGACGTCCTGATTTCTCCTCCTTGTGTTCAATTTCACAGATACTGTCCTTGGCTCCTCTCCTTCATCTCCTCAGAGTCAGATCTGCCCTTTCCTTTATGAGGAAGAGGGACATGGAAACCAAATAAGGTGTGGGAGAAGTGGACATGGCATGCATCGTTTTAGTTAAGCATTCCACTATATATGTATAAAAAGAAAGAGAATAAAATGAAAAGTTGTTTTAAAACGAAGAGCCCCTAAATTCCAGATGTTTGCAATAAAAGATAATTATCTAGCAAATTCAGGAAAAAAAATTGTTTCTAACTGGGAAGGCTAGAAGGCTGGGGGCTTTCTACAGACAATTTTAAATAGAGCCTGGAAGCAAATATCCAAATAATTTGGATCCACTTCCTCCAATTTACCTAAAGAAAAAAGTTGGTTCGGGAAGGGCTAAATTAGATAGGATTTTGATCTGCGTGGGTAAAATTCGCCACTTATGAACCCCCAAAGACACCTGCAGTAACAGTATGTTTTATAAGAGTTTTCTCAATTCAAATACGTTGCATATTATTTCTTTCTGAGCTGCAGTTGTGGAGCTTATAAAAGACTTTTTGGAGGATATCCAATAACTCATAAACCTTGAGTACAATACCAAAGGTGTGTTACAGAAATCCCAGAGCATGCTCTGCTGCAGCACCTGTGGACAGACCCCTGGGTATTTTGGAGCCTGGAAGCACGACAAGTGGATTTCTGGTTGGGGCTGAGCTTTTGCAAGGAAGGATGAAGTGGGGCTGGTTTAGTGCTTCTAACCAAGTACCTGCATCAAGCCAAATTTAAGTCCTGTGTGGTCCCAGCCATCACGCAGGATCGCTCCACCGTGGCTTTCTCTGGAGATGACGGCGGCGATGAGCGCTGGGTCCACGCAGTGCCTCTGCCCAACTTCTTTGATCAGAGTCTTGTAAGACCTTATGGCTCTCAAATCCATCTCGGCAAACATTTCAGAACCACGGATCCCTGAGTCAATAAAAAAGAAAAGAAACTGTGTTTCCTCTACTCTGGAGCGAAACTTTTTTCAAAGTATAATGTTAGCCACAGCCCCTCACAGCTGCCCACGACTTGGGTCAGCCTTTCAGACATTCTCTTGGTCTCTGACTCCATAACCAGACAGGTCCACAACTGCAGGCAGTTGCTGGTTCTTTTCTCCTTTTCTTCCCCGTTGCTGCACGGGGAAGACTCTTGGACTAGAAGTCAGCCCTCCTGAGTTGGAGCCCGACTCAGCCACTCCCTGGCTTTCTGAGCCTCAGTGTTCTGCCCTGAAAATTGAAAGGATGGGATCGGGCAGGACCTCTGGGGTTGCTGCCAGCCTTGACTCTTTATAATAGTGACAACATCATGAAGAAGACTTTGGAACAGGATTGCAAAAGAGAGGAAGAACAAAGAGCAAGAAGCTTACTTAAAATGCTCATGCTATAGAATTAAATAAAGCAATAAGCAAAAAAACAAAGCAAGAATATGTAACCTTTTATTTATGCAATAATTTCAATACATAGCAATAAACACATTTGGACAAGGATTGGAAAGAATGGAGGAAAATTAAAAGAAGTGGTTTGTTAGTTTGATCAAGATTCTGTTTTTTTCCCTAGTTTTTAATGTTGATATTATTATTATAATAATGATTATGCTTTTAAAACAAAATAATTGTTTCCTAAGAAAGAATCTGAAAGTGATGAAAGGGAGCAAGTCAAACCTTTGCTCTAATTTTCACTTACCGCAGTTAATCACCATGTTTCCATCACAGGGGGCTCCAGAGGTTTCTATGGTCATGATGTCCCCGTAGCATCCGTGGTACAGGCGAGGAGGGAGTGTAGGGTTTACCAAGTGAATAAAAGGGTACAAACCCTTAGCAGTGCCTGGGAAGCAGAGTGATAGTTCTCGTGAAGGCTGTGTGAAAATAATGCTTGAGCTGCGATTACCAATGTCACTAAACTAAAGACGGAGACTTGGTCTTCCCCAGGCTGCTTTTTGCCATTCTTGGCTCATTAGCTAAGAAGGAACAGAAGAGTGCCCCCCTCCCCACTCTACTCCCACCTAAAAAAAAATACAGTAGTTAATTCTAAAACACTGGGCAAAATATTATGAAGATCAGTTGTGATAGGTCCCAAATATATTTGCCACAATCTTGATTAAAATTGCTGCAAGATTTTTAAGCTGGAACCTTAAAAGGAATTTTAAGACACTTAGGACACAAATGCTTCTGGAGATGTAAACCATCCAGATTAACAATTTGCGCTTGTTTAGAAAGAGAAAAAATAAGGGTATCAAAACAACTTAAATATATTCTCATTCTATGTCATATCACTGTGAAATTGAGTTACTAAGTCTATTTATTAAAATTAGAAATAAAAATTTAATTTAAATCTATTCTTATTTTTTTCTTTTGTCATTATGAAGTAATTTTCTGCCCAAGTCTACTTACTAAAGGAGAAAAAGAGCTTTTCTGTAATATTGAAAAATTTGTTCTAATAGTTCTACGAAATGTTGACTGGTACCTTAAGACTACAAATATTTGTCATAAGAAATACATTAAAATGTTAATTGTAAAAAACTTACACTTACACTTAGTGTTATAAACCATGTTTTTAAATAGATAGGTGGATTTTCCTTCCCACATGGCTGCCCGTGAACTTAACAGTAGAAAGAGACAGCATGGTCTCTTAGAATTAGGGACACAACCAAAGGAACTCTTCCTTATGAATATTTATTTTATGAGGAAAACATAGCCACTCTAAAAATTGACTTTTCCAAAAGGTGTGGTTAAGACAACAAAAGGAGGGAGCAATCAAACAAACAAAAATAGAGGTACAGTCAGCTCTCTCCCACCCACCAACAGGCAAAAAGGGAATCATGAACAAACCAAGTAGACAATGAAACCATCGTGCAAACCCGGCATCCTAAGAAAGCCTGTCTAGATAATAAAAGTAGCAGAAACCAGCAAGTCTTTAAACTTCTCCAAGAAATGGGGATTTCCATGTTTTGCAGAGAGCACAAGCCTTTCCCTCAGCAACTCCTTGGCCCTCAGAATAGTATCTTGTGCCCATAGTCCGCTTAGGAAATGTGGGCGACCAAATGAACCCGACATGGGTCACAGGGAAAATCGAGGCACGGGATAGAATATGCACCGTCATCGAGACAGTGGATCATAGGTTACCAGGGGGCGGGATGAAGGGGAGGGGGTGCTTTTGCTTGATGGCTGCAGTTTCCCTTTGTGGGTAATGGATGCTGGCAATGGTAGCACGTACTATGAATGCAGTTAATACCGCTGAATTGTACGCTTCAAAGTGGTTAAAATGGGAAATTTTAAGTTGTATATATATGTTACTACAATAAAAACTTTTTTTAAAAAAAATTGAGGCATGGGGATGGGCAGTAAGGGGCAGACTGAAAACATACCTCCAGAATCTGCCCACTTCTCGCCACCTGAGCTGCCACTGTGGTAGAAACCAGCATCATTGCTCACCTGAACTACTTAACAGCCTCCTACACCTCCCTGCTCCCACCCTTGCAATCCACTTTGCAGCCAGAGTGCTCCGTGGAAACATGCCTGGGACCCTATCATGTTTCCTCTTAACCTTCCAGTGGCTTTCTTCTCACTCAGAGAAAAAGCCAATTCTGTATCATAACTTCCAAGGCCCCACCTACCTGCTCTCTCCAGCCTCTGCTCTCCCTCTCCGACTCTTCTCCAGCTGCAGTGTCCTCCTTGTTAATCCTTGAACAGCAGGCAGGTTCCCTTAGCCCAGAATGCTGTTCCCTCACATACCTGCTCAATTTCTGCCTCTGAGCCTTTACTGAAGTCACACCTCCCATCCAGCAGGCTCTTCCCTTCTCTTATTAAGACACCTAGCCTTCTTCAACTGCCCCTGGATGTGAGTCCTTACTCCTAAACTCCTCCCAGACTAGTATTTGTTTAACTCATGTATTAGTTAAGCTACCATTCATTTTTGCCTGGCATCAATACTTCTCTCTTTGGGTGCCTTGATTCCCAATGCTCCATACACCTCTTGCTAAGATAAGAAGCCTAGTAGGTCCATGGTCAGTCAGGAAGTAAGCAGACCAGTAAATAATTCATTATTTAAAATTCCCATTGATTTTGCCTTCACCTGCTTGGCAAGCAGAATACACTCTTAGATATAGAAATAAGCAGTTGATGAATGCCAGGCTGGTTAGAAGGAAGCCCACTCTCTGTGTAATCATTCTTTTCTGATTCAGTACTGTGCTGAGTATCTCGTGGACACCTGGTAACGATGTTAAATGTCAGTTGATGACTTACCGATGAGGGCAAAAAGTCCCCAAAGCACGGCAGCTGATAGCATCGTGCCCACTCTTATTCTGCAGGACCTGTTACAATTTGAAATAGAAACGGGTTGACTTTAAACTTGACAGTTTCTAAGGGAAAGGTTATTTGGTTGAATAAAAAGTTTAGAGTTATTTTCAGTTCAATCCCCTTTTTCTAGTTCCAAGATATTATTCTCACAGACTCAGTATTTTGGCTATTGGATCACTCTCCTTCCTAAGCATAAACTCCCCATCATTTTAATTCAGTTTCATGTTAACAGGAGTCCAGTTACCACATGCAGATACTGCCACCCCATCTCTAAGCTTAGTCATCCTGTAATTTTGTCCCTGTTCTTGTACTGCAGTCTCCTTGGAAAGAAAATTCAAGAGAAACTGCGGGCACTGCCGGGAGGAACACCAGAGAACCCGACTTGGTAGAGGTTTGCTGTGCCCCATCTCTTCCTCAATGGACTCTTTTCTTGGTTTCTTTCCAAATCAGCGTAGATAGTTCCCAAGAGGCAAGGAAACCGGCACTAACCTGGCTTGTGACCCGAGAGGGAGAAAGTCTACCCCTCGGTTTGAGAAGGTCTTCCGTTCTCAGCAGCACCCTTCTACAAAGCGGAGGCCGTGGTCCTGCAGCATAGGGTTATCGCGTGAGAATCCACTCGTTGGCAGACCACTGTGGACCTGGCTTCGATGCGGGCTGACCTTGGTGTAGCTCTACCTGCGGAGGAAGCTTCTAAACGCCAGCCTGAGACGCACCTGCGTCTGCTGAGCTCCATCCTGTACCAGCCCCCGCTGGGGGAGTTTATATAGGGACCAAAACCCTCTCTTTAAACCACTGACCTCATTAGGCCTGATTATGATAGTACTTTGAATTCAGGTGGCCCCTCTAATAAAAGGATTTCAAAGCATTCATTAGCCACTATTAATTAATTAGTCTAATGAACCCCCTGGGTGTACTGGAGGCATATATTTGGTAGATTGTTTCTGGATTTCTAAAATTGTGCTAGGCAAACAGCTTCTAAATTTGAGAACAGGAAACAGATAATTAGCCCCAATAAGGCAAAAATAAACAGGAAATACTAGCAGCTCTCATTCCTGGATTGGTTGTTTGCCTAAAATGTTGAGTCTCCAGCTCGTTATTCCTCATTCCAATGTCACATGATCCCCATATCAACATGTCACATGAGCGCAGACCCCCCACCACATGGTCTCAATAAGTGCACGTGGTTCCTTGCTCCAGCCCCACCTCTGACAAACAGTTGTGAGAGCAGCTACCTGCTCTGGAGAGCATTTCAGAGCCAGGTAGTAGCAGGGTGGGTGCTGGTTTCCCAACTTTCTGAAGAAATGAAAAAGAAATTGGCCAGGGGTGACAATGTCTTCAGCTGTGGAGTTTCTTTCTTCATCCTTACGTCCGAAGGAGTAGATGGAGCACATCGTGCAGCCCTGAACACAGGAGATGGAAGGGGCATTCTCGAAATGCATAAGGCACAGCGCCCAGAGGGCAGGAGGGAAGTCTGGCCTGAGTCCTTCCACTGGTGTGAGAAGTTTCTAAGACTGTGCACCGTCCGTCTGCACATCCAGGAAAGAGACGGCGGAGGCACGGAAGACAAAGGCACTGAGTCGAACAAGTTTCATGATTCCTGGGAGATCATGCCCTCCTGAAGCTGCTCTCCACCCACTGCACGTCCTTCTGTCCTGCCCTGTAGGAAAGGACCACCCTTCCGTGGCCTGCAGCCTTCCACTCCTGGGAAGAGGGGCAGGGATGTTCTGAAACCCTGGTTGATTCCTTCCTCGACTATCAGGAAAACGACTCGGGGGGCCTGTGCCTCCCCGCCCCCACCACCACTCTTCAATAAGGGCTTTCGCGTGGGTCCAGCTGCTCCGAGGCAGCACTTGGGGCCCGTGGGCCATCAGTGGTGGTGGTGACATCATCGCACCAATGTTGTGCTGAGTGCATGAGATCACGTTGAGGCTTCCGGGCTAAGGACAGTGAGAAGTTTCAAGAGAAGGAGGAGAAGAGGGCAGAGGAAGAAGGAAAAGTCAGGCCACGGGTGCGGGGTGGGGGCTGGCGCTGTCCTTGGAAGCTCCTGCAGAGAATGAGTGAGAAGGAAACACAGAGCAACCTGTGCATGGTGAGGCGGGTGCCACGTCTCCCCCTGCTTTCACGGAGCGGCTGCGAGTCCTTCTGGGAACCAGGCACAATGGCCGGGCCCTGTGCGGCTTCAGCGACTGTTTCCAGGCTGATGTCCACTTTGCTCCAACAGTGAGAAGACAGAAAGGACACTCATTTAACACCCACCACACATCAGGTTCCTGTGGCCACGGTGTCATCCGATCCACCAACAACCGCATAGGGTGTGCGTTCACCCTCCTCTTAGAGATGAGGAGACCAAGACTCAGAGGAAATTAAGCACCTTTTCTAAAGTGGCACAGTCAGGATGTGGCAGAGCCAGGATTTGAGCCCGGGTCAGTAAGATTCCAAAATTCATGCCTTTCCACTCTAGCAGATGATCCCAGAAGCAGTGACTGCGCAGGTCCAAATCGATTTGTGTACAAGGTACATGACAGACAGAATAAGTAACACCAGTCCTGGATATTTGCCACTGTCTCTCAAGGGTTTGTAGGAGCTATTGTCATTGCTAAGATAGAAATTAGTATGTTGATTGAATCCACAGTGGCTTTTTGTCATTTTATATTTTCTCTGCTGATATTAATCATAGCCAACACACACTGAGCTTCTGCCACAGCTCTGGGAGACACTGGGGCCAAGCATGGCCGCTGGTGAAGCCAGGTCTGCTGCCCTCCACGGCCGGCTCTTGATGGCTGGACCCGCTGCCCCAGCAGACGGCTAAGGGCCAGTGCTCTCATATGCAGATCTTAGAAATCTTCTGGCCCTTGGCAGCAATTTACTGAATGATTCTCCATCTCTTTTTGGGGGGTCATGAGTTTCTATGCTTGTGAGGAGGGGTTTGGGGGGACTGTGACACCCACCATAGTCTCCAACCAAACCATCCAAAATAAAAACACAGTCTACGTGCCATGTCCCTGCCATGCACGTGAGACTCTGGGATCCGGCCCCTGGCCCCTGCCGCGCCCGTCCAGTCAGTCAGCCCCTGAGACTGCCGTGGAGCAAGTCTCTGGTGGCCTCTGCTGAGTCATAATGCATTTGGGGTTCCCAGCCTTAGGAGTGGGGTCTCTAGGCATCCTAACATCTCAGTGGCCTCAGTGAAAGGCCTCGAGCCAAGAAGTATGTAGGTGCAACAAAGACGACTTTGCTTTGGTCAGTCTCACCAAAAGTTTGGTGTGGCAGTAAGTGTCCTGGCCTGGATCTGACCGCAGATCTGCCTGAAGCCGACTGGGGACAGTGGGCAGGTCACCGAGGCACCACTTTCCCATCCGAAGAGTGAAATGTCTGGGTGAGAACACACCACCTCGCTCCAAAAATCTACCAGTGTGGTGAGTCACGCACATCCAGGGAAGAACCACGGGGGTGGAGTAGAGAGACTTGGGGACCCCTCAGATAACACCACACAGAGCCCCTGTGGGCCTGAGCAAGCCTAGGGCAGTGCCCTTGGGAGCTGAGGGAGCCCAGCGCCATCAGCCCCTCAGCCCCTGCCTGCTCCCCACCTCGCCACAGCCCTCCCCAGGGCTGGGCTGTGGGGCTGGAGCCTCGGCTGCCTCTGCCTTTCTCAGGACGAACCCGGGGCCACTCGTGGAACCCCTCTAGGTCTCAGTTTTCCTCATCCATAAAATGGAGATGACAATAATGCCCCATGACTTTGTTTGGGAGATAAAAATAAATTATATACACAAAAACATATTAAACTGGAATGCTTCATACCCATGCCAGTGGTTAGGTCCAGATGTCTTAGCTTCTTGTTGATTTATTTGTTTGTTTTTTTATCCATGGGACGTCTGAGAAAAATACTGAAGGACTGACTTACAGGACTCCAGCTGGGAAGGACATAGGACAGCACACCAGGGACTCCTTGGGGGGCTCTGCAGCCTCCTGGCAAGACCAGTGGAGGGACTCCAAGGGGGGGAAAGAAAAACAGGCGGAGTGGGGAGTGGCTGAGTGAGGGAACTGAAGGGAGGCGGCTGTGATCAGTGAGCAGGAGATTTAAGTTGATTCTGGACATGAGAAGGGTTTGAGTCCTCAACCTGCCATCGCTGGTTTTGAAGATAGAGAAAGGGTGCTCCAAGCCAAGGAATGCAGCAGCCACTAGAAGCTGGAAAGGGACCTCGGCAGCCGGCCAGCAAGAAAACAGGACCCGAGTCCTACAACCACAAGGAACGGAGTGCTGCCAACAGCCCCAGTGAGCCAGAAGCCAGAGTCTCCCCACAGCCCCGAGAGAGGAAGACAGCCTGGTGACCCTGGATTTCAGTCCAGAGAGTCCCGTGCCAGACCTCTGACCCTCAAAACTAAAAGGTAAAATTTCTTTAAGCTGGGAGGTTGACCAATTTGTTACAGCAGCAATAGAAAACTGATACACCATCCCAAGATTTGCAGGTGACCTGTGACATCCCTAAGGGATATTACCTGAGACCTTTGCTAAGCCCTCAATTTGTGACTAGATATCTTTAGAGCACATACAAAGATATCGTTGGAGCATTTTCTTCCCTACCCTACCCCTGCCCCAATACAGTAAAATACAACCAGAGTTTTTACTGACTATTCAAAATCAGTAGCCACCTCACAGTGAAATCCCCAGAGTCAAATGCAGTTTGTTCATTGGATGTTTATCTCTTGTTTGGCAACATGGTTTCACCCATGACTTTCTCTGACTTCATATAGAATTGCAGGTGTGACTGGCCTCTGCATGGGACATGCCAATCTAATTTATTCAAATGTTGCATTTGGCCATGAAATAAAACTTTTCAGGTCTCTTTAGGTTTTCTTCATTTCTCTTGCTGATTTTTAGCAATTGACTGTCTTTTTGGTGGCATTGATAATAAATAAATAGATTTTTTGTTGTATAAACATTTGAGGAAATGTTTGTCAGTTCATCAAAGTTGGGTCGACTTGGCTTAGGTGAATTGATCCCACTCACAACCTTGTGAGACGGGATTAAGGTTGAAAATTAGCAACTGAGACGTTACAACATGGGCCGTGAGGATCACTCTCCCAACCAGCAAATATTAAATCCATGAACAGTAGAGGGGACTGCAGCCCAGTTTGTTTGCTTTTCTTTGTAGAGACCATCCACAAGGGAGTTATTCCTACTAAGCTCTCATTAAAAACCATTCTTTTAGGCATTTGGAAGTATAAAGCAAAGAAAAAAAGAAAAAAAGAAAAAGATCAATATATTTAACTCCATAAAATTTGAACACTGTTGTATGTAAAAAGAATTTAATTCAAACCATGGAGTAGGAAAAACTCATTTAGCAACATATAAATAGAAGAAGGGTTAAAATCCTTGATATGTAAAGACCTCTTTGAACTCAATAAGAACAACTCAAACACTACATGGGAAAATGAGCAAAAGACTTGAATAGGCAATACACTACAGAACAAATACAAAAGGCAATATATAAACTTTCCACCTTACAAGGAAGCAAAGACATACAAAATAAAACAGTGAGATTCCATTTCTCACTTATATTGAAAAAGATTTTCTGAAAAAATATTATCCAAATTGATTGTACACTGTGGATGATTGTATGGTTTGTGAATATATCTCAATAAAATTGAATTTAAAAATATTATTCAAAGTTGGAAAGTCCAGGAAGCACTTTTTGGAGAGGATACTGGTAACTTAAATATGAGAGAGAACACTCTTTGACCCTATAATTCAGCATGCAGGAATATCCTAAGGAATCAATTACAGAAAGACAAACAACAATAACAACAGTCCAAGAATAATCATCCCATTATATAACATTATTTATAAATACTTATATATAATAATAAAATGTTGGAAACAAATAAATTTAGTACATCCATATGATACAATGCTTTGTAAACAAAAGAGATGTTTGGAAGACTTTTGATAAGTTTTCTTGTTTACTAACAGAAAAATGTTCCTGGTGCATTGTTAAGCTTTTTACTTAAACAGGCTATTTAATGCCATTCATGAGTGTTTCTGATTTTGTTTTAAATGTGCATATATACAAGTCTGGACAATAAACTGAACTGTATCTTCAGCTGTACTAGACGTTAAAAAATTGTTCTTCGAAGTGGCCGCACCAGCCTCTGAAGCAGGATATGTGGGTTCCTAACCCTCCACGTCTCCACCAGCATTTGCTTTTACCGGACTTTTAAATTGCGTGGGAAAGCGCGTCTCGCTTGCTTTCCCCTGGCTGATGGTGAGCTGTGTTTCATATGTGCTTATCGGCCATTCCAGGTTTGCCATCTCTGAACTGCCTGCTTATACTGTGATCCTTTTTCACTGGGCTATTTGCCTTTTTCTCATTTTTTTATAGAGTCGATATACAGTCATCTGGGGTCTTAGTCTTCTGTTAATTATACGCAAAAAGAGAGAGAAAGCAATTGCATAACATAATACAAAAAATTAATGGTGGATAATCACAGTAACTTTCAGTCATTTTCAAGGACCCCATATTAGGTTGTCGGAAAGAAATGCTATTTTAAAAACTGTTTAGGATTTTAAGGAACCCCATTTGTTCTCTACAGATAAGCCAAGTCGGATTCCACGGGTGGTTACCATGTGGACTTCCCTTTCACGGCCGAGGAGGGATCCCTGGGCCATGGGCCCTTTTGCAGCATTTTGTGACAACGACAAGGGAATCTTCCAGAACTGGAGCCCCTGGGGCCTCAAAAGGTAGGCTGGGCTGGTGGGCTGTTGGGGGGCATCCATGGTTGTCTACTTCCTGGGTTAAACTGAGGGTTGAGAGGCCGGACCCTGAGTTTTCATTCCACCTGTGCTCAGCAGAACAGGGGCCCTCCATTGGGGTCCCCGTCTGGCGACAGGCAGCGGAGAGCAGCCACCTCGAGTCGCAGCTGTTGGCGACCCCTTCAGCCTGGTCCCATGCTCAGCTGCCCCCCTGAGGCTGGCACAGGATGAGAAGGCCTCGGGCCCTTCCCCCTAACAACCTGCAGCTGAAGAACGACTGTTCAACTGTTTGGGAAAATTGGGAAAATGGCCCCAAACATTCATCCAACAGAGAACGACATTGTTCCACTTTCTCCTCTGGAAAAAAACAACTAAAGAAGGTGCCACCTTAAGCGTAGGGAGTAGCTCAGCCTGAAACATCCTACAACCAAGTCTTGTCCTGTTTTATTCATCTCAACCCGATTTACTCAACGTTCCGCTTTCCAGGAGTTCCCATCTGAAGTTCCCTTAGGGGCTGTAACTATGGTAGAAAAATAAAAAGGAAAGAAGAAAATAGGAGTTCCAGGGTTCCTTCATCTTTGCTCCATCTTGCTTCTCTGGAAGCCACCAGGCACACACACCTTCGTGTGTTCAATGGCAAGTTCTCTGTGAATTAATTATCTACCTTGAAAAGTATCGACAGTGACCTGTAGATCTGGGCCGAGCCAGGACTGTAAAGCAAACAAAGTCTCCTTGATGATGTATTTTGTACAGTGCTTCAGAATTTAAATGGGCTTCTGAATAAGGTAAAAATGACTGAAATGACCCCTGGAAAAGGGGCAAGCATGAGTCTGTCTCCCTTTAAGCACACACAAAGTGACTTCCATGGTCTCCCGGCCAGCAGGTGATGGAGACGAGCCCAGACCCTGGGTCCAGGGCACTTCCTGCCATCGTTCATTGGCTCAGATGGCCTGGAAGGCACTTTCCGACCCTACATGTCAGGATTTGGTTAATTCTTTTGTAGTTTCCTAAAGCCAGGAATTGATGACCTTGTCCAGAGGTCCCTCATCGGGACCACCCTGATTTTGACTCTGCCCACTTCCTCCAACACACCCTCTCCCAGCCCTGATGGAAAATGTCCCTGCTTGGCATCCGACAGTCCGAGGCTTTCTAGATCAGCACCTTCCAATAGAAATATAATCTAAATCTGTATCTATCTATCTATATATATAAATTTTCTATTAGCCACACTAAAAAAAGACAAAAAGGAAAAGGAGAGATGAACTTTAGTAGTACATTTTATTTAACCCATTATACCCAAAATTATTATTTCAACATGCAGTTAATATAAAAATTGAGATATTTTACAATGCTCTTTTCCACACTAAGTTTTCTGGGTATTTCAATCAGCACGATGCTAGTGCCCCCTTGAAGTGCTGTGTGATACCTAAGTCTTGACCCTCCATCCGAACCCCTGCTCTATCCTTAACTGGCCATTTGACCTTAAGCACCTAACTTGACCTTTCTAGGCTTCTATTTCCTCATCCAAAAAACCAGAAAACTATTATTTATTTGTATTGTTTTTATGAGAATTGAATTCAAAATTCTATATAAGGCATGCATCATAGTGCCTGTTACATATATATATCAGTCATTCAACAAACGTATCTCTTCATTACCAATTATGGCTCCTCCCCTGCTCTCCGGTCCTGCCCCGTCTTCCCTGACTAGAGCTGGTTGGTGCGGAACCATTGTCCTCTGTGGGCCTCAGGCCTCCCCAGCTCTCGCCCCTGAATCTCCATCGTCTCTTCTGGGTGGTCTCCCGCCGCCTGTTGAGCAGTATTCTGTCATGCTTGTTTTCACGTCCCAGCATTTGGCTCAGCACTTGGCATACCATAGGTGCTCAATACATACCTGTGGGCTGGAAGTGCAGCAGGAGAGCACATGGAGTAAACCAAGACTGACAAACACACCACGGCATCACGCTCCCCGTGATAGATCCCAAAGGCTGGGGGAGAAAGCAGGTGTGGAGAATTCTGTGGGTGACTGTACCGAGGCGGAGCCCATGCAGCCCTGATGGGAGGGTGTGCAGGTGACACCGAGAGGGACACACACAGTCGAGCAGCCAGAAGCAGGAAACCCCCCGTGGAGAAGGCTGGGAGCAGAAGAGAAGCGGCAGCGGGAGGAGCTGCGAGAAAGAGACAGAAGATCAGAGAGAACCAGAGCCGTGAGCGGCCGTCAGGAGAGGCAGCTGGCCACACAGGAAGGGGCAGTTCCTCATGTTAGGACAGACAAGCAGACTCCTTCTGGGCCACTGGGCTGTGACCTCCAGAGAAACATTCCAGCTCTCCCTGCCGCCTGCTTCCTGTGCCTTTTCATTCACTTTACAACTATCGCCGTCATCTCAGGTGACCTGAGCATCCCGCACTGCAGCCAAAATCGATATTTCTTCTAGTTTAAGTAGGCTACTTCTAGGTTTAATTTTTTTACTTCATAGATGAGAAAACTGCAACTCAAATAAGCACATTGATGGGGTCTCTCTCTTCCTCCTCCCCTCCCCTTACCACACCTCCCGCTCCCCGTAAGAAAGCGGAGATGAAGACACGGAGAAGACGGGCGACAGGAGAGGTACATGTTGACACAAGGTAGGTGCTGGTGTGAAGTCGTTTGGGGGCAGTTGGAAGGGCCACCCCCAGGAAAAGAACGCTTGAGTTGGACTTTCCAGTTTTGCTCAGGCTTACGTCAAAAATCCCAGGCCACAAACTGTTCCCCGTGGAGTAACAAAAGTCTTTTTTGTGTGTATTTGGCCATTTTCATCATTGTGTTTTCACCCTGCTGAGCTTGGAAAGGACTGTTCTAGAAACAGCTCTTAGCAAAGTCCTGTTGACCCCACACGCTGCACTCGATGCCGCTGCACTGGACTCCAAGGACAGTTATAAACAGTTTTCCCTCCTGGGACAGTTCAGATAAGGTGTCCCGACACAGCTTCATCAAACAGACACGGTGCTCTTCAGTGGATTCGTTGGCGTGATCCCAGAGCCCTGGGCTCATGAGGTCTGAGGTGGATGAATTAACAGGAGACGAAGCCTCGTGCCAATCGGCTGAGTGGGAAAAGAACGGGAGAGGCCTTCCTTCACCTGGGGAGCAAGGAAAGGGTGTCCCTTCAGGACTGACAGATCTGCAGCCCCTCTCCCGGCTCCCCAGGCCAAGGAAACCCCGTACGGTCAGCTCCACAGTGGGAGCCCTGTGAGCCAGGCAGTTACTGCTCCTTGCACATCTGCCTCACATCCCTCAGGGTTTTTATTTCCTCTCAGAACATAGACGTTGTTTCTCTAGATTGATTTATTTCTGCTAAGCGCTTACATCAGAAGACAGCGTGCACCAGCCCCCCTTTATGTTTTCTCCCGGGGTCTGTCACACGACGCAATGCCGCAGCCTTCCATGCAGGCTCCGGGATACACACAGCGCTCATTAAAACCAGAGCCTGAGAACACCCTGTTTCTTTTAGCTCCCATTTTACAGATGGAGAAATTTGAGCAGAGGGATAAAGTCAGATTTGAACCCACGTCTTTCTCACTCCTCGAGGGTAGTTGCCTTTGTTAAAGCCATCATCTTCAGTATTCTTAGAATTTCTGCAGAAATGTCTATGTAACTTGATTGTGAACATGCACCGGTGATGTCGTATGAGCAAACTTTTAGGACAAGAGGTAGTCAAAACAAATTTTTTAATGCAACTCCCTGGAAGCAGCATAATTGAATAAAGAGAAATTAAACCCACTAGAAAATTCAGACCATTAGTCATTCCAATCCCTGACCTTACAGATGACTAAACCAAGCTCAGGTTGTCACCGCACAAGATCACACAGGAGTGGCAGAGCCAGGATACAACCCAAGACTGCTGACAAAAGATGTGTTGTGACCATCTGACCATCCACCGTTCTCTCTCTCTCCCTCCCTCCCTCTCTCTCTCTCTCTCTCTTTAATACATTTTGCACTGTGAAATCCAACATGCACACATAACAGTGATAACCTTCAAAATACGATTCAACAAGCAGTTGGCTGCTGGCCACCATACTCACTTAAGACAAAATACACCTCCCTCTCCTTCTTCCCAGTTCCAAAGGCAAGTGCTCAGGGCTGGGAGGAGGAAGGGGGCCTGGGTTCTGTGAATTCCTTCCAATTGTGCTGCTTGCAAGCTGCAAGCCATGTGATCCCACAAGCTTTGTGGGGCTCAGGTTTCTCTTCTGTAAAATGGGAGTGGCACGCATGCTGTGACAGATATCGCACAGTGGGGTGGCTTGACAATAGGAATTTGCTGACTCATGGTTTGGAAGGCTAGCGGTCGGAACTCAAGGCATCAGCTAGGCCATGCTTGCTCCTCAGCTCTTTGATTTTGGACTTCTGGTCTCCAGAACTGTAAACCAAGGATTATAGATGTCTGTGTATTATAGTGAAAAACACAAGCATACCAGAGATCTTTAAAGTCGACCGAGAGAAAAGATGGACTACCTACAAAGGAACAGTCAGGAAGGTCCACATGTTGTATGATTCCGTTCATACGAAATGTCCAAAGTAGGCAAATTAGAGAGAAACTACTGGAGTCTTATCTTACTCCACACCACCCTGCACTGCCTGGGACTAGTGCTGCCTGCGCCACACCTGCAGCCAGGCCCAGGTGTCCCAGGTGTCTAATCGACCCAGCACGGAAACCGGGGCTCCTGAGGACGAGACGCAGGTGGGCCTGATCACCTTCCCACGCCCGCCCTCCGAGTACAGATGACTGGCGGGTGCCCAGGCCCCTCTCCCAGAAAAGCCCCTGGGTCCCTGCACCCCTGGGGCCATCACTGAGAGGCCTGTGCCCCCACCGCTCCCCGCAGGGCCAATACACCAGGGCAAACGGGCTCACAGGCAAAATTACAAGAAGCGTTTCAGAAGGGAAGCATCACATGAATTCCATCAACATCGAAAATATTAGAACAGACCAACTCATCATTTTAAACTAGCTTAATAAGATTAAATTCAAGGAAAAGTGAAGAGACATGAAGAATAGTGTTATCCAGATACTAATCTAGATAACAAGAGTTCCAGAAAGAGAGAAAAAATCAAAACAAAGAGGAGGACATACTCAAAGGAATACTGGATATGAATTTCCCAGAATTAAAAAAGGTGAAAAACCTCAGATGGGAAGGACCCAGAGAGTGTGAAGAGGAGAGAGCACAGACACCTCAGGATGCATTGTAGTGCAATTGGAGAATATTAATAACAAGTGCAATATTAATATTAAAGAATATTGATAGGAAATAATTAAAACTTACAATTTTATATCCGGACAAAATAAGGGCATGGTAAATATGGCCTTAGAAGATTTGCCTCACAAAGACCCACATTGGAAATAGTTTTAGATGAAGTTTTTGAAAAAGAGAAGAGCAACAAATCCAGGAGAGGTTATAAAGATCTATGAAGGAAAGATAATGAGATGCTTTGGTAAAGGTATTTGTTGTCTTAAAAAAAAGAAATAAAAATAAATCCATAATTACCATGAATTGAAAATCAAGATAAGAGCACCCTGATGAGAGCTGGGGTAAGGAGAGGCCAATGGAAGTGAGAGTGTGCTCATTTCTTACCTTTTCCAGGGAGAGGTATGAATACCTATTCTTTTTTAAATATAGGAAAGAATTTAAAAGACACAAAATGAGTGCAAACAGAAATAATAAGCTAAGATGATAAAAATAGATTCAGATTCATGAATGATTACAATAAATGTAATTGTGATAAATTTACCATTCATTGAGTTTAGTGACAAATTGGGTTTTTGTTTAAATCCAGCTATATCCTCTTTGAACAGAGATAAAACCTAAAGATCTAAGGACATGCTAAGTTGAAGATTAATGGGTAAAAAGACATCTCTGGCAAGTATTAGCTGAAAGAAGATTGCTGTGGCTACATGATATCACGGAAAATAGACCTTAAGATAAAAATGCAAAATTAAAGATGGAGACACTACATAGAGACAAAGGTTCAATTCACTAAGACGATAAACCATGTAAGCACCTAATAAAGTAGTGGAGAATATATTAAACAATATATATGTCTACCATCATAATGAGAAATTTCAACTTCCGTCTCTTGATTATTGATAGGTCAAGCAGAGTACCCCCACCCCACCCCAAATCTTCAAAGATACAGGAGATCTGGACAACCCAGTTAACAAGCTTGTCCTGATGTTTGTCCTCGGTATGCCCTCGGTATATCAAGTAGGAGAGAAACTCTTGTACATGTACTACAGAAAACATGTTTGAGAACATTCATAGTAGTACTATTCACGCCTGCAAAAACTTACAGACAACCTAAATAATGTCCATTGATGGAGGAGTGGATGAATAATTCATGCTACATTCATACAATGCAATATTTTATAGCAGTCCAAATGAATGACATGCAATGAGTGCAACAATACAGATAAATTTTTAACTATACATTTTTAATTAAAAAAGTCCCAAAAGATTACATAGAGCATTATACCCTTTTTATAAAGCTAAAAACTAACTAAAATGTGAAGCCATAAAGTTATACACAAAGCAAAACAAAGGAATGAGGATCACAGAATGTCATGAACTAATATTCATGAATTATTACAATTCTGACTCCTGAGGTCTGAAAAGCATTTAAATAAAAAATAATAGGAAAAGCATATTATTTAGCATTAGGAGTTAATCATCAGAAATTCCACTCCTAGGTGTTTATCCAAGAGAAGTGAAAAAAAAAACATGTCCATAAAAAGAGTTGTACAAAAATTTTCATAGCAGCTTTATTCATAATAGCCAAAAACTGTCAACAGCCCAGGTGACCATCCGTGGGAGAAAGCATCAGCTGGTATATTTGCACAATGGAATCCTAGTCTACAAAAAAAAGGAATGAAATACTGATAAATGCAACAATACTGATGCATTTCAAAAAACATTTTGCTGAGTGAAAGAAGCCTTATACCAAAAGAGTGTACACTATAGAATTCCACGTATAGGAAATTCTAGAACCAGGAAAACTGTGGTGTGAGGAATCAGCACAATTATTGCCTTGGTGGGAGAAGACTGATTGGGAAAGGGCACGAGAGAACTTTCTGGGGCGATGGCAAACTTTTGTATCTTGACTGGGGTTTAGGTTGCACAGGCCTAGGCATTTATTGGAACTCACTGAATGATGCACACGATAGTTTCCATTTCATTGTATATAAATCTCATCTCCAAAGAACAACAAAAAAGAACCAGGAACAAATGTTGAACTCAGAGTGTTAATGATTTTCATGCTGAAGTATGTGTGAGTTGGGTACTGATGTCTGCAATTTAGTCTGAAGGATTGAGGGATGACCAGAGGGATGGGTAGTTGAATCGATATGTGACAAAGCTGGTAGGGTAAAATGTTAAGGTAGAATCTAGGTAATAAAAGCTTTCAACTTT
This sequence comes from Choloepus didactylus, assembly GCF_015220235.1. NCBI lineage: Eukaryota > Metazoa > Chordata > Mammalia > Pilosa > Megalonychidae > Choloepus > Choloepus didactylus. The sequence goes on along the minus strand of NC_051323.1, from coordinate 73,330,696 downwards.
CCCATATGTTTGAAATTTTCCATAATACAGTGTTGAGGGGGAAAAGAATGGCAATGATCCAAATTTCCATTAGGAAATTTGTTAAATGATGGTTTATCTGCATACTGGAATGAAATACTATACACCAATAAAAAAGAACTGTTGCCTCAAGGAAGTGTGACTGGGGACCAGGGAGGGGTGATGTGCTTTTAATTATTTGTACAATTCTATTTTCTCCCCATGTGTGTATATTACTTGAGAAAAATAAAAAGGAAAGATGACAGAAAATTTTCAAAATGAAAAATAATTGATTTTTTTTTCTTACTTGGGAAACAATGATTATATTTATCTAATGAGACAATCTACTTCATTCTCCAAACTGATCACTGTTCAAAAATATAGCCAGGTTTCATCTGGAAGTAGAGCAGACTGCCATTAATTTGATAGTGATTGTATTAGTTATCAATCGCTACATGACAAATTGCCACAAACTTAATGTCTTAAGAGAAGCACATTTATTCTCTCTCGGTTTCTGTGGGTCAGGAACCCAGGCAAGCTTTGCTGAGCCCTCGGCTTCAGGGTCTCTGACGAGGCTGCACTGAAAGTGTTGGGGTTTCACCTGCAGGATCTGCTTCCAGGAGCACACACCTGGTTGTTGATGGGATTCGGTTCCTTTGGGGCTGTTGGCCAGAGGCTCCCCCCCCAGTCCTTGCCGCATGGGTTTCCCCAACACGGCCTCTTGCTTCATCAGAGCCAGCAAGGGAGAGAGTTTGCTAGCAAGATGAAAGTTACGAGCTGTGTGATTACATCATGGAAGTGCGATTCCGTCTCCTTTGCTGTATTCTACCCGACAGGAGCAAGTTGAGGGCAGGGGATCATAGGAGAGTGTGACTATCAGGAGGGGATCACCGGGGAGCACTGCAGAGCCCATCTGCCACAGGACCTGCTGCTCTACCAGCCATAGTCTAGGTGTGATATTAACAGCAGAAGCCAAGAATTCTGGTTGAAAATTCTTCATCCTCAGAGGAAAACCTAGATTTTCAATAGAATGTGTAACCTTTATCAGACTTCACACCAATAATAAGAAAAATCCTTAGATGAAGGGGGGAGGGGAGGGAAGGAAGGAGGAAGGGAGGAAGGAAACTTCTAAGGCCAGCTGTTACGGTAGACAGATAGCCGCACTTTGAAGTACTGTCAAGCATTCAGTTACGTATTTGTCCGAGCTGTCTCCTACCTGTCTCAAAAGCTCACATCCTTTCTGCTCCCTCTGCCAGGCCCTGGGTTTCAGCCTCATAAGCAACAGCTTCCTCACCCACCTTTATGCCTCCACGCTGTCTCTCAGCCGTCTTCCCTCCCCACAGCTTCAGGGGGGATTTTTCCAACCCACAAATCTGATCACAGCCTGGGCTCGAAATCTTCCAAAGGCTCCTTTCACCCTTGGGACAAGTTCTAGGATCCCTGGCATGTCCTAAAGGACTAGGTCAAAATCTGGCTCCTGCCCAACTGTCCACTCCATCTTCCAGAATTCTTTCACCATTCAGGGTCCAACGGTGCACAGCCACCTGTATTTTTCCAGGAAGTACCTGCCTTTTCAAGCGACCATGCGTTGGCTTGTATTTCCCCCATTGCCTGATATGCTCCTCCATAATTATCTCCTGGCAAACTCCTGTTCATCCTTCAAATTCCATCAAAAATGGCACTGAGGAGTGGTAAGGAGCCAGACTTCAGGTCAATATGGTGGCTTGAACACAAGCGTATGAATTCCTCCTTCCCAAACCCACTAAAACTGCAGCTAAGGAATCTATGTTAAAAAGGCATAAATCCACAGGGTTAGGGATCTACCAGGTTTTTTGAAGGCATGGAGGGGGAGGGGAGAGCAAAAACTGGGAATTCAGATTGAAAACTACCTATCCTCAGAGAAGATTCTAGATTTTCAAGACATAAAAGTGAAAGCTGGAAAGCAGATGGACAAACAGTCACTGATAAAACAGAAATGAGGAAGGGAAATCCTATCTTGGCCTAATTCACAACACCAAATCCTCAGAAGACTCAGGAATTGGCAGCCCTGGTCACCTCCTGAAGTGAGGGTAAAGCAGAGTAAAATAAGAGCGCCACAGTTGAAAGAGGATTAGGAAGCAGCTGAAATCTCACATCTCTTCTCTGATCCCAGCAGATTCCATCTCTGGAGAGAGTAAGACAGAGGTCTCTGAACAGAACCCCTGGCACTTTTGGGGAGGGTGGGGCATTGAACAGAACAAAAGAGCTAGACATGGAGGATTCCCAACAAACAGCCCAGGAAGATACATGACAGGGAGGCTCACAGCTGATAAGCCCCACCCGTGTGCTCTGAGCTGCCGATAAGCTTTTTAGTGCCCCCCACCCCCTTTAAATATGGGCAGATAACCAAGTATTTCCTGACATCTGAAGAAAGCCTCCAACCTGTAATAAGGAGACCAAAACAAACAAGAAATATCACCTTGGAGGAAACAGGTTACACAAGAGAAAAAGCGTGTGAGAAGGGCCGGGACTCACTAACATCCTCGGAGAGAAAAGAGAAGACATTGCATTCATGAAACAAAGGCAAGACACTATAAAAAGGAACACTCAGAGAACAACAAAAGCTCTTAGAAAATAAAAACAGGATAGCAGAAATGAAAACATTAGGACATTTAGAAGATAAAAATAAGGGAATTTCCTGGAAAATAAAACAAAGGACAGAGGTGAAAAAAGAAGAGAAAAAAAAATCAGGAAAATAGAGAACAAGTCCAGGAGGCTGATACTGAATAACAGAAGGAAGAGAGAGAAAAATGGAGGGGAGGAAATTATGAACAAAATAATTTTTTGAAGATTCCAGTTGAAAAGTCCCTGGAGTTCCTGGATAAAATTAACAGATAAAATGAAAATGCTGCCTAAGCACGTCATTGTGAAATGCCAAACACTGGAGACAAAGAGAAAATCCTACCATCTTTTAAAGGGGAAGAGGGGGACATACAACATACAAAGGATTAACATTAGGCACTTCTCAACGGCAACCCTAGTAGTTAGAAGACCAGTGGGGCAATCAATCCCTTCAAAATTCTGAAGGGAAATTATTTACAAACCAGAATTTTATACCAGGCTAAACTACCAAAATGTGTGAGAATAGAAAAAATATACATTTTGGACAGGAAAGGTCTCTAAAAAAATGTTACTTCTCACTCAGCAATCTCAAGAAGCTGCTGGAGGATGTGCTCTTTTAAGACAAAGGAGGAGGCTAATAAAGAGGGCTGCAAAAAATGGAAGCTGCATTAAATCTCGCCTCAAAGGAGTGATGGTGAAGGGGATCCCGGGATCTTGCTTCAGACAGGAGCAGATCAGAAGGCTCCTGGAGAGAATTCTTCATGAAGAAGAATTGATAGAATCCCTGATAGGAGAGGAGATATAGAATCGAATGAGTGATAAGTACAGAGAAAACTAAGGCAGCAGGCAAACAAAGCACGCATATAAATTCCAGAGAAAACAAGAAAGAAGTTATTCGAGAAACAAGTTATCCTGGGTCACAACACACTCAGCTGTGAACTCGGTTTACAAGTCTGGTCCAGGACAGAAACTTTTTGTGTTTTAGCTCACAAGCTCCTTCCTGGCAGAAATGAGCATCTTGATGAAAAGGTTGAATACTTTTTAAAAAAAAATAAACTTTAATTAGTTAAGACTTGTTCTGGGACACGAGTCCCCTACCCATCCAGCTGACTGTCCGTCCGTGCAGTGACCTTTAGCCAAACAATCTTTCCTTTCTGTATTTTTGGGGAATAAAAATCCTGCTGACCCAGAGAATCCTCTGCAGAAAACATGGAAAGGAGAGCAAGCAGTTTTCTTACTGAATAAGTACACACCAGAGTATCGCGGGCCTCATAGATCACTGCAAAGAGACTAGGAAGACAAAAAGAAATTCCACCATATTCCAAGAAATTGTAATCCTTTTATGCTGCTCTAATTTTAGGTGTTACACACGCATGTTCTTATGATTAACAACTTATCCTCCCATATAATAATCTGTCCTTCAACAGCACCCTTTGTTGTACATTCTTTCATAGTTTATCCTAAATTCAACTTTATTGGAAGGAATAATAAAAGTTCTCTTATCTCTATATTATGCAGCACAGAGAAAGATGCTCAAACTCCCGCAGTGATAGGCAGATGGGGTCACTAACTTCCTAGACATTTACGTTTCAAAGGGATGGCTCCAGGGTTGTAAAGCTGACGAGGCTTACTCGGGTTCTAAAGACATATATACTCTCCACTGCCTTGGACCACCTTGCCAATTGCAAATTACAAAATGTTTAGCATCCTCTGCCCCTTCAGAAAATACCAGTAACTTCCACACCACACGCCACTCTCACCCAACATTATGGCAGCAACAAAAGAAAGAGAAGGAGGTAGGGGAGAGGGAGGGAAGAAGAAAACTGCTCTCACACATTTTCAATACCTCCGGTAATACCCACCCGGCGCAGCCAGCTTGTCCTGATTTGCTTGGAACTTTCCTGGGTTTAGCACTGAAAGTCCCCATCCCAGGAAACTTATTAGTCCCAAGCAAAATACACTCATCAACGTCATTGTTGTCATCGTTATTCTCCTACTCCGCCTCCTCATTATCATCACCATCATCATCATCATCATCATTGTCATCATCATCCTCATCACCATCACCATCATCATCGTCACCAATATCATCCTCATCTTCATCTTCATCCTCATCACCATCACCATCATCATCGTCATCATTGTCATCACCAGCATCATCCTCATCTTCATCCTCATCACCATCATCGTCATCATCACCGACTTCATCTAATTAGTGCACGTGTCACTTGGGTAAAAATGAAAACAAGAAATAAAAAGAAAGGCTTTAGAAATAAAGACATCCGGGTTTGGACTCTGGCTCTGCCACTCACCAGCTCTGACTAGGGCTTGTTCTTCACAGCTCTGGTTGGCAGTTTTCTTGTCTGTTAAACAAATAAAAATGGTGCATCTTTTCAGGGCTGGTGTGAGCCTCCGAGGCGCAGCCTGTTACCTTGTGTGAGCTCAGCCAGGCCTCAATTCTTCTCCAAACTTCTCACAGCAATTTTTACTTATCTCTTTCTTAGAGAAATGTTGCTTATTGTGTCCTAGGTGTTAGTACACCTGTACCCTGCCTAGAAGCCTTTGCGGGCAGGAAATACATCTTTTCCTCTTTATTGTACGGTTTCTAATACAGTGGCTGGCAAGTAGAAGGTGTTCAATAAGGAGCTCTTAAATCTCTGTGTAATGAATATTCTTACATTTTACCACCTGCTGTGACTTCTCCAGAGCCCCCACTGTGATGTCACGGTGCTCCTGGGATGCCACCAGCACATGGTAACATGAGTCACCTCCACTTAACCAGTGTGCGTCCAGGGTGGGAGCTGTGGGGGGCCGAACTGGTGTTGGGACTTCAGGAGGACTTTATCCACACAAATGCTTTCCCTGGGGGCTCATAACCAGGGCCTCACGGTCTGTTTGCCTCCTGCCAGTTCAATGACCATCTCCAAAGGGGAGGTACCTGTGAGGTCTCAGTTCTTTTCTCCTTGGTGGCAACCAGTTTGCTGGGCTCAGCCTTGGGAGTAGGTCTCGGAAGGTGGAGAGAACAAGAAGGCAGTGGCACTGGAGGGGGTCAAGGGCACCCCAGGCCCCTCAGGTGAGGCCTCCCCTGTCACCTGGCCCACTCCTGCCTCTGTACCTTGTGCCACCTGTGGTTGGCGCTCCTCCTCACTGCCGTGCGGGCTTCTATCCCCAACTAGATTTTATGATATGACATTTCCTGAGGGCAGAGACTCTAGCATAGTGCTTGGTAGAGAGCTGAGAACATAGTACTTGATTCAAAAAAGAATGTGTTTGGGGACTGACTGAACTTGTTTGAAATGATGACGATTGTTCTAGAATACCATTCTTTAAGTATGTGTGTGTGTGTGTGCTCTACAGAATATTAATATTGCACAGTTGATACATTAATGACTTTTACAGAAAACAAACCCTCAAATTAAATAATTTGCATGGTTGATGTACTTGGTGTATTTGATGGCAGCAGAAACTGATGGATTACTATCCCGTGGCCCCAAAACAAGAGAACAGTTTGGCTGAGTTCCAGAGATTTTGAGTGGGAAGTTGGGGGGCATGGGTGGAGGAAAAGGGCTTGTGATCCGGGAAAGGACAGGAAAGGAGGAGGTGAACTCAGATGACAGAGAGACAACAGGGTTAAGAAAATGTGGCAAAGTTAAGAAGTGACTCAAACTGTTCCACCTGGAGATGGGGTTGGCCACTGGCTTACCTTTTTTCTCATTAAAGCTTTTCAATGAAAATTTGACTTTTATCAAAGAAGCCAAAGGTAAGGTTGCCAGATAAAACAAAGGCAAGCCAGTTAAATTTTAATTTCAGATAAACAATGAATAATATCTGAGTATAAGTATGTCACAAATGTTGCATGGGACTTATTATATATATATATATTCATCGTTTATCTGAAATTCAAATTTAACCAGGCTTTCTGTATTTTTATTTGCTAAATGTGGCAAGGCTAGTCAATGAGGCATAGGGTTCATTTTACAGAAATCCACATTGCAAGTAACCTGAATAGAAATATCTTTATAAATACAAAGCTCTCTGGGGGAGGATACGGAGGTGTTAGACTTTCTCACCTGAATTGTTGCTGATGTTCTCACAAACACTGGGGACTGACGGCTTGATATGCTGATCCCTCTGTCCTGGGGCTTGCCCTTATGAAGCTCGTTACTGCAAAGGAGAGGCTAAACCTGCTTATAATTGTGCCCAAAAGTCTCCCCTTGAGTGCCTCTTTGTTGCTCAGATGTGGCCCTCACTCTCTCTAATTAAGCCACCTTGGCAGGTGATCTCACTGCCCTCCCCCCTACGTGAGACCTGACTCCCAGGGGTGTAAATCTCCCTGGCAATGTGGGCTATGACTCCCAGGGATGAATCTGGATCTGGCTTCATAGGATTGAGAACATCTTCTTGACCAAAAGGTGGATTTTAATGAAACGAAATAAAGCTTGAGTGGCTGAGAGATTTCAAATGGAGTCGAGAGGTCACTCTGGTGGACATTCTTACACACTATATAATTAACACTTTTTTAGGTTTTAATGTATTAGAATAGCTAGAAGTAAATACCTGAAACTACCAAATTCCAACTCAGTAGCATTGACTCTTGAAGATGATTGTGTAACAATGTAGCTTACAAGGGGTGACAGTGTGATTGTGAAAACCCTATGGATCGCACTCCCTTTATTTAGTGTATGGATGGATGAGTAGAAAAATGTGGACAAAAACTAAATGAAAAATAGGGTGGGGATGGGGGTGATGGTTTGGGTATTCTTTTTTACTTTTATTTTTTATTCTTATTCTGATTCTTTCTGGTGTAAGGAAAATGTTCAAAAATAAATTGGGGTGATGAATGCACAACTACATGATGGTGCTGTGAACAGTTGATTGTGCACCATGGATGACTGTATGGTATGTGAATATATCTCAGTAAAACTGAATTTAAAAAAAAGAGAGAGAACAGTTGTAAACAGCTGAAATAAACAAATCCAAATACTTTGTTAGTTCTATTAAAGATTCTTTCAGGAAGGGACTGGGAAGATGGCGGCATAGAGAGAAGTGGAAGACTTAGTCTCCCCCAGAACAATTCATAAATGAACAGAAAACCAGTAAATAACCTGGAATGGTAGCGGGGAGACAAATGTGACACTACATTCAACATCCACCAACCTGAATTGGGAGGAATGCCCAAGATCACAGCATAAAATCTGTAAGTAAAATTGTGGACCCGCGCTGAGAGCTGAGAGCCTAGAGCCGGGAGCCCCTCCCTCACGGAAGCCGTGCCGTGCACTCTCTCAGCCCAGCTCCAAGTGAGGTTTTAATAATAACTGCTCAATACAGACAGTGAATCCTCAACAAGCAGACAGTGTCTTTTGGTGACAACTGACCTTGGGAGAATCAGGGGAAATATTCTGTCTCTCGCTCTCTCTCTGGTGAGAAAACCTCAGCTTCTCTCAGCCCACAAGGCATTGCAGTAAAGGCAGCCTCACACATTCTGCATTCTGAAACGAGCTGAAAGCCCCATGGCACAGCCAAATGGCCCAGGGCTTCCCTAGAGGGACGGCGCACACTGATGACGTAGCATGGCATCCCCCTCAGCTGAGGGAGGATCGCGGCTGGGAGGGGGGATCCGCTCGGAGAACCCAGGGGCGCTACGCCAAGTCCGGTGGTTTATGGGACACCAAGAGAGAGCTGCCCTTCCTCCCTGGCCACCCGTGCGCGCGCCCCACATTCAGGGCGGGAAACTCCAGCGGCGCCCCCAGGCTGAGCTCTCCAACTGAACACACAAGAATCATCTCCCTTCACTACGTGGGAAAAAAGGTTGAGAACTGACTGGAGGGATATAGGTGGCTCACAGACGCCATCTGCTGGTTACTTAGAGAAAGTGTACGTCACCAAACTTTGTCTCTGAAAAATTAGATCGATATCCCTTTTTTTTTGATACAACTTGAAAGAACCCTATCAAGCAAAACAAATGCCAAGAGGCCAAAAACAACAGAAAATCTTAATGCATATGATAAAACCAGATGATATGGAGAATCCAGCTCCAAACACACAAATCAAGATTACGGAAGAAACGTTATACCTCACAAAATTAATTAAAGAACTACAATCAAAGAACAAAAACATGGCAAAGGATTTAAAGGACATCAAGAGGACCATGGCCCAGGATATAAGCGCCATAAAAAAGATCCTAGAAGAGCATAAAGAAGACATTGCAAGAGTAAATAAAAAAATAGAAGATCTTATGGAAATAAGAGAAACTGTTGGCCAAATTAAAAAGACTCTGGATACTCACAATTCAAGACTAGAGGAAGCTGAACAACATCTCAGTGTCCTAGAAATCCACAGAACAGAAAATGAAAGAACAAAAGAAAGAATGGAGAAAAAAATTGAAAAAATTGCAGTGGATCTCAGGGATACAATAGATGAAATAAAACATCCAGACTTAAGGCTCATTGGTGTCCTAGAAGGAGAAGAAAAGGGTAAAGGTCTAGAAAGAGTATTCAAAGAAATTGTTGGGGAAAACTTCCCAAACCTTCTACACAATATAAACACACAAAGCATAAATGCCCAGCGAACTCCAAATAGAATAAATCCAAATAAACCCACCCCAAGACATATTCTGATCAGACTCTCAAATACTGAAGAGAAGGAGCAAGTTCTGAAAGCAGCAAGAGAAAAGCAATTCACCACATACAAAGGAAACAATATAAGACTAAGTAGTGACTACTCAGTGGCCACTATGGAGGTGAGAAGGCAGTGGCATGACATATTTAAAATTCTGAGAGAGAAAAATTTCCAACCAAGAATACTTTATCCAGCAAAACTCTCCTTCAAATTTGAGGGAGAGCTTAAATTTTTCACAGACAAACAAATGCTGAGAGACTTTGCCAATAAAAGACCTGCCCAACTTCAGATTCTAAAGGAAGCCCTACGAACAGACAGACAAAGAAAGAAGAAAGAGATATAGAGAATTTTAACAGACATATATAGTACCTTACATCCCAAATCACCAGGACACTCATTTTTCTCTAGTGATCACAGATCTTTCCCCAGAAGGGACCATAAACTGGGACATTAAAAAAGCCTCAAGAAATTAAAAAAAAAAAAAATTGAATATACTCAAAGAACATTCTCCAAACACAATGGAATACAAATAGAAGTCAATAATTTTTGAACTATAACTCCACTATTTACTTCCTACATGATAAAAAATACACAAACTCTAAGGACAAATCGATGGTTTTGAACTCAATGTAAAATATGTAATTTTAGACAACTATATAAAGGTGGGGGAATGAAGGAGTATAGGAACATAGTTTATGTGCCCTATTGAAGTGAACGTGGTATCAAAGAAAAGCAAGATTGATAGGGATTTAAGAGGTTAATTTTAAGCCCCACAGTAAACACAAAGAAATTATCAGAGAATATAACCGTAGAGATGAAAAGTAGAGTTTGGGTTAAGAGAAATGGGGGAAGGGGCAATGGGAAGTTAAGAAAGGAGTGTAGGGTTGCTGTTTGAGGTGAAGGGAAATTTCTAGTAATGGATGGTGGGAAAGAGCATTACAACATTCTAAACGTGATTAATCCCACTAATGGAAGGCTAGGAAAGAGGTGGAATGGGAAGATTTAGGCTGTATATATGTTTCCACAATTGAAAAAAGAAAAAAAAAAAAAGACAGTCTAACTAGACGACAATTGAATGCTAAGGATGAACTTGGATGGGATTGGAGGGTGGAGGACAGGTGGCTCGAAGGGACACAGTTGAGACATAAGGAAAAGGAAATATAGAATGTAAGCTTTGTATCATTGTTGAATCCCTTATACTTCTTAGCTGCGCTTAATGGAATTACATAAAAGAATGTTCTTGTTCATGGGAAGTACATACGTGAATTATAGTGTATATTCAAGGATGTGTGCAGCTAACTCTCATATATTCAGAAGACAGAGAAATATATGATGGATGATAGATAGGGAGGGAAAGAAATAGCGATGTGACAGCTTGTTAAAGTTGGTGGATTGAGCTATTGGGGGAGGGGGGTCAGGGTATGATGGAGTTCTGTGTATGGGGCTAGTATTGTTTTTGCAACTGTTCATGTAACTTTGAATTTATTTCAAAATAAAATTAAAAAAAAAGAGAATAACTGGAATAGACCAAAAGCAGAACAACAATAAAATATTTAAAAAAAAAGATTCTTTCAAATAAAAAAAAAATAGCATCATTGATGATAAATGTTTGGAAATGGATGGTGGTGCTGGTAGCACATTGTTGTAAGTGTATTCAACGGCCCTGAACTATAGAGGTGAATGTGGTTAAAAGGGGAAACTTTAGGATGTATATGTTACCAGAATGAAAATTGAAGGATAAAACAGGACTATACAACACAGTGAACCCTGTTATAGACAGAAGACTATAGTTAGTAGTACAAGTTTAAGAATGTTCTTTCATAAATTATAACAAACATATGACACTAATGCAAGGTGTTATGGGAAAAATATAAACGTAATGTAAACTGTGGATGATAGTTAGTAAAACCATTTTAAAGATCTTTCATCAACTGTAACAAAGGTAACTACTGTTAAAAAATAGTACAATTATAAAAAAGTGCTATCAACAATTGTAACAAATGTTCCACACTGGTGCAAGATGTTGGTGGTAAGGTGGGGTTTGGGAATCCTGTATTTTGTGCAGGATTGTTCCGTAAACCCATAACTTCTCTAATAAAAATTTTTTTTAAATCCCCCCACAAAAAAAAATACAAAGCCCTTAGTACACACACACACACACACACACACACACACACACACACGCACGCATGCACCTGTCCATACGAGACCACAAAACACAGGTTATAATTCTTCCTTTAATGAAATTCATGTTACTTTGAGGACCTTTGGGTCAAACTCAGGTGCACAGTTACAACCCCACTGACTGGTTTTATTTATAGAACAACCGAGGCCTCATATAGACGATCATCTTTGGTGTGTTCTGAAGCACTAGAAGCCGTTTCTCTTGTAGTATTTGGCCCGTGCAAGGACGTCGTTGCAGAAGTCACAGCTCAGGTCCTCGGTGCTCCTGATGTAGCCAACATCCCCACCGTAGGCGCAGAGGCCACCTGAAATGAAGGCGACAGGTTTCAGAGCTGCCCAACAACCCCTCGCTCGTCTAGCGAGGTCGGCAGGCAGCTTGGCTGCTCTTTCCTAATTGCCTATCAGGAAGCAGCCGGGTGTGGGGAATCTCGTGGCATGTCTGGCCTCTGGCCTTACTAACCCTGTGCTGTGGAATGACCAGCCAACTGGCATCACACATACCTCTCAAGTACTGGTCCGGGGTCCAGGATGGAAACCGACTCTGGATTTCTTTGATTCGAACAACAAGAACTCCGATGATCTTGGCAACCTGGGACTCGCTGATCTGGGGTCTGGGAGCATAGAGGCCGGGGTCCTGGAGGGAGGCAGAGGGAAACTGGGTGGGAGGGCAAGGTGGCTCCAGGGGCTCACCGCAGCGCTTGCCTGTCCCTTCTCTTTTCCTCGTTCTCCTTTGGAGGAACCAAAGCCGCCTTCAGTCTCCCTGGGCATAAGCATTAAGCTACCCGGTTTGGGAAAAGGAAGATATCACTGCTTCAGTGTGATGATGGGGTAGAGTTGGAAAGCAAGGATGACAGTTAGTTGCATCTTGAAGGCAGCCAATGCCAGCCCTCCAAAGAGATCACAAAGGGGCTTTTCTCTCTGCACTTGTAATCTCCTTCCAAGTAATCCAAGTATCTAAATGAACTTCTAGCCTTTCTCACACTCCTTTGGTTTCACAACTTTTAGGGGAAATGTCTGACTCTTTTCTCACTCCACCTTCCAAGGAGATGGACTCATCCTGTTCCCAAAAATCAGGTTTGACAAAGGAGGCAGAAAAAGGCAGCGGAAGCCACGATGGCCCTGGCATCACAGGACACGGCCCGGGGCGGGCTCTGTGTTCTCCCACCGCCATGTGACCAGTGACTTCGCAGCCGTGACACATGCTTTGGGAATCCATTTCCCCACTTGCCATTGAGGGATCAACTGCCCCCACTGATCTTAACGGATTTCTGGGTGAGTACCAAAGGCAAACTAAGATGAAATATTTGAAAGTGCTTTTAAATTGTAAAATGTCATAAAAAGTACTAAGAGGAAGAACATAACGAATAAATATTCCCAAGAGCTTTAAAAATGACTGTAAGAATTCTACGTTTCTCAGCAATGACAATTATGGGAAATGCTGTACAAAAGTGGCATCCTCGCTCTCACCCAGCCATCCTCTCCCTGACCACCCAGGGAGTCAACCCAGTAGTGGGACTGACAACCAGGTCATCAGAAGTCACTGTCAGACAACAAATGGTGTCAGGCAGAATTACTGCAGAAACAAAGCTTGATCTGAAGACCAATTGTGAAGAAAGAAGACAAGAGAAAAGGAATTTAAAATGTGTTGAGAATCTACCATATACCCGGTAATTTTTCACATCATTGCATTTAATTCTCATTCAATTCTAGGAGGGTGGCATTTTTACAGGTTGGGAAACTGAGGCCCAGAAAGATTGGATGACTTATCCAAGGTCACCAGACTACAAAATAACAGAGCAAAGATCCAATCCCAGTCCTCTCTTCCCACCAAAGCCCGTCATCTTTCTCCAGCACCCCTGCCTCATCGGAAATACAGAATAGAGAACCATGGGCAACATCCTGGAAACACTGCACAATTTGCTTTGAAAAGAAATTCTGGAAATAAAAGGCATGCAAATTGGAAAGAAAGAAGTAAAACTGTCATTATTTGCAGATGATATTATCTTATATCTGGAAAACCCTGAGAAATCGATGCACAGCTACTTGAACTAATAAGCAAATTTAGCAAAGTAGCGGGATACAAGATTAATGCACGTAAGTCAGTAATGTTCCTATACACTAGAAATGACCTAACGGAAGAGACACTCAAGAAAACGATTCCATTCTTAATAGCAACTAAAAAAATCAAGTACCTAGGAATAAACTTAACCAAGGATGTAAAAGACCTATACAAAGAAAACTACATAACTCCAATAAAAGAAATAGAAGGGGACCTAAAAAAGAGATGGAAAAATATTCCATGTTCGTGACAGGAAGGCTAAATGTCATTAAGATGTCAATCCTACCCACACTGATCTACAGATTCAATGCAATTCCTATCAAAATTCCAACAACCTACTTTGCAGACCTGGAAAAGCTAGTTATCAAATTTATTTGGAAAGAAAAGATGGCTTGAATTGCTAAAAACGTTCTGAAAAAGAAAAATGAAGCAGGAGGACTTACACTCCTGGACTTTGAAGCTTATTATAAATGCACAGTAGTCAAAACAGCATGGTACTGGCACAAAGATAGACATACTGATCAATAGAGTTGAGTTGAGAATTCGGAGATAGACCCCCAGATCTATGGTTGACTGATCTTTGATAAGGCCCCCAAAACCACTGAACTAGGACATAACAGTCTATTCAACAAATGGGGCTGGGAGAGTTGGATATCCATATCCAAAAGAATGAAAGAGGACCCCTACCTCACCCCCTACACAAAAATTAACTCAAAATGGACCAAAGATCTCAATATAAAAGAAAGTACCATAAAACTCCTAGAAGTTAATGTAGGGAAACATCCTCAAGACCTTGTATTAGGAAGTCACTTCTTAGACCTTATACCCAAAGCATAAACAACAAAATAAAAAATAGATAAATGGGAACTCCTCAAACTTAAAAGTTTCTGGACTTGAGGAAATTTGTCAAAAAGGTGAAGAGGCAGCCAACTCAATGGGAAAAAATATTTGGAAGCCATGTATCTGACAAAAGACTGATATCTTACATATATAAAGAAATCCTACAACTCAATGACAGTAGTACAACAGCACAATTATAAAATGGGCAAACTATATGAAAAGACATTCCTCTGAAGAGGAAATACAAATGGCCAGAAAACATGAAAAAATCTTCATCTTCACTAGCTATTAGGGAGATGCAAATTAAGACCACAATGAGATGTCATCTCACACCAATTAGATTGGCCACTATTAAACAAACAGGAAACTACAAATGCTGGAGAGGATGTGGAGAAATTGGAACTCTTATTCATTGTTGGTGGGACTGTATAATTGTACAGCCACTCTGGAAGACAGTCTGGCTATTCCTTAGAAAACCGGATATTGAGTTACCCTTCAATCCAGCAATTTCACTTCTTGGTATATACCCGGAAGGTCGGAAAGCAGTGACATGAGAGATATTTGCACACCGATGTTCATAGTGGCATTATTAACAATTGCCAAGAGATGGAAACAATCCAAATGTCCTTCAACAGATGAGTGGATAAACAAAATGTGGTATATACACACGATGGAATACTACGCGGCAGTAAGAAGGAACGATCTCGTGAAACATTTGACAACATGGATGAACCTTGAAGACATGCTGAGCGAAATAAGCCAGGCACAAAAGGAGAGATACTGTATGTTACCACTAATGTGAACTCTGTAAAAAATGTAAAATAAATGGTTTATATTGTAGAATGTAGGGGACCTAGCAATAGATAGCAAATAGTGAAGGGGGAACGATGATCTGCTGAGAACAGGTAAGTTATGGAGGGTAAACTTAATATTATGGGAATGCTCAGGAATGACTATGGTTTGTTAACTTGCGGCGGGGGGGAGGTTAGGGTAGGAACAAGTTGGCAGAAATGTAGTTATTTTAGGTTATTTGTGGGAGGGAGGGAGGGAGAGAAGGAAGGAAGGGAGGGAGGGAGGGAGGAAGGAAGGAAGGAAGGAAGGAAGGAAGGAAGGAAGGAAGGAAGGAAGGAAGGAAGGAAGGAAGGAAGGAAATTGTGGCTCTAAATGAAGCAGAAATGTCGCAGCTCGAATCTCCTTGGCAGGGCCGGGCTCGCGCGCCCCAGGGAGCTCCCCAGGAGCGCGGCCGAGGCTGGTGCCCGCGGAGAGCGGCTGCTCCGCGGAGCGCTGACGCCGGGGAGCCGCCGGGCGTTACCTGCAGCGCCGCGAGCGGGACGCGGCCGCCGAGCGACTGCCGGGACAGGAGCCCCGCGATCACCGCGGGGTCCACGCAGTATCTTTGGCCCACGGCGCGCAGCACGGGCTGGTATCTCAGCAGGTACGGCTTGTCCATCTCCGCCAGCCTTTCGGACGCGCGGACTCCTAAGGCACAGCCAAGAGGAAGACTTTAGTTTTTCTGTTTTTAACAGACGGGGCTCAGCACCCTGGGTGGCTGAGGGGCTCGGTGGGATGGCGCTGACATGGAAGTTCTCGGGGGGAGGTAGACGCCAAGCCTCTGCGGGAGGCCTGGGACTGAGAAGCCCGGGGGCCTGCATCCCTCGTGGTCACCTCCTGCCCCGGCTGTCCTCCCGGGAGCCTGAGTCGGTGTCCCCTGAGCAGGGTCCTCTGTGGCTGCCAGGCGTGCCAGTGCCCCTGGGGGCGTGTCTGGGGGGCTGCGCTGGCCCACCAGGGACAATTTCTGTGGGCACAGCACCCCGACCCCATCCTCAGCACCCCAGGCAGGGTTGTCCGGTAAAATGTGGGCACAGGATGTGAAGGAGAAATTCTCCCAACCCCTTCAATGAGTCCTTGGAGAGTTTCCCTCCATAGTTCTGCTCAATTTTCCACTCTCAAGTGACAACCAGAAACCATGTTTCAGATTCCGTGTGACCTGAGACCCTTATAAAGTAGCAGCAATGCTGAGCAAAATGAAAAGCAATATGAACCTGTCTGGCTAGCCACTTACCTTCTAAGCACTTCTATGGTTTAAAAAGCACGCCCATCCATGTTAGATGGATCAGAGTTTACAACATTGAAAAGTGACTACTGTCGTCCTTCCTTCAATGGAGGCTCAGAGAAGTAGGCATCTTGTTCAGAAAGGAGAGCCACGACCCAGACAAGCTCTCTGGACCCCGTCCCCAGGCTCCTCCCACCATGCCATAGCTTGGGGCCGTGGGGAACGGTGGGAACCAGTAGGACACGCTGAGAGGAGCAAAACCTGAGGGAAGGACTGAGAGGTCTGGGGGAGCCTATAAAGGGAAGGGACAAGAACCCTGTGGACGTCTCTCTAGACAACAGGGGGCTGCCTTCTGAGGGAAAGAGAAAGGAAAGGAGGAGGGCGAGAGTGTAACTACCACAGTAGTTCAGTCCCTGTCGTCGTCCAGTTACACAAGACGCCCCAGGGGTGTCGAAGGTTCGGATGTTTCCATAGCATCCCCAGTTGCTGCTTTCAGCTGAGTCTGCACAGTGAGAATATTTCATTATAAGGCATGAAACTAGAAAAGTTCTGGTCACCCTTCCGTCCATAAACAAAGTGACATTGATTACGATAACTATAATCAAAACGACAACAACAAGAACTTCACTCTACAGTGGAAACGTTTTGGAAATTTACGATATGCTAAGAAATTACCATGGAAACCATCTGATACTCAATTTTCACCTCCTATCCTGTGGACATAAGGAACTATTAGCATCGTTAGACCCCACGCCAAGCTCTGGGGCTGCCGCTCCCTGTAAACGGGCCCTCATCACACATCTCATCTGCGCTCGAATCCCCTCCTGCTCAGATATTCCCAACTCGCTGGTCTGTGAGACGTTTGTTTGCTCTGGATAAAAAAATGGATGAAGCCTGGGCATCTGTGGGATCTGAACATAGACCCAAAGTAGAGGCACTGCTCTTATGCTGGGACTTGGGGGTTCCTTCTTCTGCTGTTGGGTGCACATCTGGGGGAAGCCCTGGAGGCCAGGCCCTGGACCTGTCTCCACGTGAGGGAGCCTTTCCTCTTCCTGCCTTTCCAGCTCGGTCTCTTCCGTCTCCTCCTCTTCCTCCCTCCCTCTTCCTCCCTCCCTCTCCCCCTCTAGCTCTCTTTCTCTCTCCCTCGCCCTCTCTCCCTCTCCTCTGGTGTCATTCCAGTCACCACCGAAGGGGAGGTGTGGGGCTAGGCACCCTCTGCATTCCACAGCGGCCACCGAAGGGAGGAGCAGTGCCTGGTGCTGACACCAGTGAATTCCCACCAAGATGGCGGGGGACGGGAAGTTACTCGCCTCACCAGTATAAGCCTGTAAGGACTTTTCATTAGCTTGCTCCTTTTGATCTATTTTAATTCCTGAAGTAGATTGTATAATCAAATCTTCATGATCCTGGGAATCATTGGAAATTTATCTATTGCATATCACCATATATCTACTGTACGTTTCCATAAATACATTTTAAGGTTCTGTTTTCTAACTAAAATCTTCATTGATTTGACATCTGAAAATACTAGTATTTTGGAGTAAATATTTTTGCCTTACAAATTTTTGAGGCGTAATCTCAGAGAAATGTAAAAATAAAAATACCTGGTCCTCTATGAGTATAGTAAAATTAGAGAAGCCAATGTGTACGTTTAAATTTTTTAATCGGTACTCTTTCACCTTTGTGACTGGTGACTGATACTCTTTATGTGGTAGGTGGTTTTATCCCACCTCCCTAACCCCATTAGATGCTCCTTGAAATTCCTTCCATTCCCAGTGCTTAGCAGCTCATCGGAATTTAAAATATTTGTTGAATTAATGGGTGAATGAATAAATGAATGGATATAAGACTCCATATGAGAAATTTTTAGACTGCCGAGTCAGGAAGAAGTTTCCTTCTCCTGAGGAACTGAGCCTCCTCCTATAATTTATCCAGCACCATGCACTTCCCCTTTTGGCCCGACTGCACGGAACCCCAGAAAAAAGCCTGAAGTTCAGTGCCAGCCACCATGCCAGCCTCAATGGGTAGCTTAGTCACATCTCCTTGATTCCCTAAGTACCAGTTTTCTGTTTACATTGTTAGTCTTCTAATGGTAAACCACTTCAAAATCTTCAGTGGAAATATGTGGTGTATAAGTAAATTCAATCAAGAAAAGAGCAGAAAATACTTTCAGTGAAAGAGTTTTTATAGTGGGACAGTGAGCAGCTATCAGTGGTGTATACTGAAAGTCCAGCCTCAGGGAGAGCTGTTTTAAGCCCACCCGCATTCTGGAGAAGCCCCTTCTTTGGGGGCAGCAGGGAAGAAGCTGCTTGTCAGTGGCTGTTACCAACGCCAGGATTTGTTGGAAAGCCTAGGAGAAAAAGAATGCTTTCCACTGCGGTTTCCAGTATCAGAAGTGCCACGTGCTCCTAGGCTTTCCTTCCCATTGCCAAGTCACTTGGAAACAATGACACCCACTCACGAGTGACGGCCAGGAGGCCCAGCAGCAGCCACAAGGCAGACATGGCTCCGATCCGGCTCCACAGGTCCTGAAACAATTTCAAAATAAAAATCAGCTTGAAGATGTGCAAATATTCATAGTTATGACAATATATAATGTTTCTACAGAAAGGGAGGAAAAGAGAAAGGAACAAATTTCTCTGTGTCTGAACTAGGAAAAGTAATTATTTGAATCATAACGAAAAAGCAAAAGTAAGGTGTGTGCTCTGTCCATCTTCTTGATTAGCTCGAAAGTCCTTAAAATTAGCTTAAAAAATTCTTGCTTGGCCCTCAGAGACTCAGTCATTACCAGACATTAATTTTTTTCAAGAAGCCAAGATACTTTGATTTCCAATTATATTTCTTGATATAGTAACCTGCCCCCAGATCCTGCAAAGCAGTTGATGTGCCTTGTCCCATTAGTCTCTTCATTTTCCAAAGATAATAAAAAGAGAATTTTGAATTAGTGATTTCTCTGATTTGGATTCGTTTTTCTTCAGGTTAGAGGGAAGTTTACACTTTCCTCAGTGCCGTGGAACATAGATTAATTTTTTGCTTTGGAGGGAGGAAGGCGTTGGCAGCCATTTTCCCGCTGCTCTACCCGCCCCCCCAACTCCATCCCCCACTTGGGCCTGGAATCCCAGGCTCCCTCGGCCACCTTCCCCGTTCTCCCTCCGTAAAGCTCCTGTGCTGGAACAAACCTGGGCTAGAGTCCTGGGAGGACGGACAGATAGGCTACTCCCTCCAGCAAAGCCAAATCCCCTTGGAGGCAGCCCACCCCCGAGCACTCACACTCCCCTCACACCTCGCTCTTTTTAAATGCCCACCATTGCTCTAATCACCTTCCAAGTGTGCACACAGTCCCGGTTCCCTCAGGAGCTACCGAATACACAAATACCACACAGAAAGGTTGTGGGTGACCCCAGGGAATGCTGGAGCAGTGGGTCCCTGCCCCCGAAGCCTCCACCTCCCCACCAACCTGTCCCCCTGCAGAGTGTTTCCCACCTTCTCCCTTGGTCGGCTGAGCCTGGCTGCCTGCCATTTTGAATTATTACTACCACTATATTAGGAATGTGCATATAAATATGACACTCGGCACTTTCAAAATGCTTTTGTCATCTCTTTTGTGTTAATGGGTGGTTGCACCCCAGGAAGGAGGAGAGGAATTTAAGAAGTCGTTTGAAGTGAGTCTTCTAGAATTGAGGTGGTGTGTGCTCCTCCGATAAGGCCATGGTTTTTGTCTTTCTTTTCCACAACATCGAGATGGTCTGTCTGATTTCCCTTAGTTGAGCAGAAAATATGATCAATCCCAACACCAGAAAGTAAAGGACCTTGCGATTTCAGCTGGGTTAGAAGAAACTCTTGAATTCAATCACGCAGTAGAACTCATTTATTCAGCACTGAGTCCCCAGCACAGAATAAGAGAAGACAATGGCACAATCGGTTCCATCAATTGCAGGAGAAAAGAATGGAGAAAAAGCTTCTTTGGGTCAGGAAAAGTTCAGAGTCTTGTGAAATTTTATCTTTATTGAGGCTTCTCACTGGCTTTATGGCAAAGACCCTTTAGAAAAAGGCATTGTTTGCATTCAAATGATATACAGAGTACTTCATTCTTTTCACTTCATGCTTTTCCAGGAAACAAAGATCCGTCTCTTGAAAACCCAGGTGAAAGGACTTCTCTTTTATTATAACCTGGGAGCTACCTCATTTTTCCAACACGAAACTCTATCGGTGTTTAATAAAAGCACTTGAATGAAACAAGTCTAGATAAAAATACCTGTGGCAATTAGGAACACAGCGCTCTTTTCGGCTGACTCTGAGACCAGGGCTTCGAAATAATTTTTTCAGTTACATCAGGGAAGAGCTAGAAGTGACAATGGACATATACATAGCCTGTTGAAGCAACCCAGACTCCACGGCCCAACCTTACAGGCACCTGAAAGGATTCTCTGTTCAGGCGGGGGACGTGAGGCACGGCGGGGACGTGCTTGGGGAGTGGCCTTCGGTTACCAGTGACTGATCTGTTCATGCTCCCGTAGCTCCCTGCACTTGAAAACATTGTGAAAATGCCAGGCAGTCTCCGTATGTTTTTTTATAAACCTTCAACTGCTCTAAAAATAAAAATAACAACATATCAGGCAGAAACAGCCCAGTGGTCATGCTTTCAAGTACAGTATCTATGTCGGCGTTCGCCTTGTCCCTTCCTGGAGAGCACAAGAGTAGCAGAGCATGGGGCTGAAACAAGCCGGAGCAGGGCTTTGCAAGGCCCTCTGGACACCCGATCTTCCCTCAGTAGCCACCTCAAGATTCTGACAGCCTCTACCAGGCCCCCTTCTTCTACCTACCCTCCCTCCACGGAGCACATTGTCCTTCTTAAAGCTTTACTGAGATTCGTCAGGCATAACGCCCCAGTTCTTCAAGCCCAGTTAGCCACATTTTCCTGGGAAAGGGGAAGCGAAGGTGTTTGGTCTTTGTAGTTCTCTCACCCCAGAACTTCCAACCCTTGTCTATGAATGTTCTCCCAGATTTTTTGCCATCGCCTCAGGCAGTAGCCATCCCCAGGTTGTCAGGGCCCCTGATGTGCTAGGAGGTGAAGGCAGCCCTCCCGGATGGTGGTCCCCCTTTCCATCATGGAAGATTCAAGAACCGCTCTGCGCATCCGGGTTTGCTCCATGCTGTCTCGTCCTCCTTGCTCTACTGCTAACGCGTGTCTCCATCTGTCTGCTCCCTGCGGGCTGATAGGCCTTTCCGTGGAATCACGTCTTGGTCACACACCCTTTCGTGGTCTTGTCTCCCCTCTCCCCACCCCCCGCCACACAGCGACAGTCCGGGCCAGTGCCTGGCAGAGTGCAGTGCACCAACAGGCCTTCAAGCAAAATAATAGCAGCGACAATCATGCATATAAATAAATATCCCGTGCTTCTGACACTAGGAGAATGTTGTCTTGGACAAATCTAACTTTTTAGAGTAAAAGGTAAGGCAGCAACATGATAGCTCATTTTAATTGATCATTTTTTGGGGCAAGGATTGCATCTTCACATGGTCTGCGAAAATATGTATCACCTCTGTTTGGACTGCCAGCAGCTATAGCCAACCCTGAAAAGCTCATGATGTTCGGTGGCTCCTCTTTCCTCACTGTGGGCAAATCCTTTCCTGGCCAGGCAAGATTGTCAACCGCAAGGGAATCTCTTCTCTCAGGACTTCTGCTGCAGGGCTACTTTCTTCATTTTGCCCATTTAGGTTCCCCAGGATTGAGAATGCCCAGCTGGCTCTTCTAGAGCTGGGGATGTCCCCAGGAAGATCCCGTTCTGAATGAAGATCAAAACAAAGAGCCCTTGGCCTGTCTGTTACATCCATAGATCTTGAAACTTGTGCATCTTTTTGTTCTGTTAGCCAAGACTTAAGCTGTTAAGACATCTTGGCCTTAGTTCTTTCATTGCTTCCAGAGAAAATAAGACATCACCTTAAGTGATGGTTATAAAACCATCGCTTAAGGTGTGTGGAGTTACAGTAACATTTGCAGGACTGAGGGTGAGGGTGTGGGGTAGATTGACCAACTGGCCAAGTACAAACAAATTAGTCCTTTGAGTTTAATTCAAACAAGAGACACCCGACTTGGCCTATTACAGCTACTGTTAAATGCACACATATTTCTGTTCTCCCATGCTTTGATTCATCCATTCTCACAAATACAAAAGGAACTATATACTTGCAGTAAGAGAAACAATTTTTTGTGGGTTTTGTAATGAACAGGAAAAAAACCATTCTATCTACACAGTTTTTCATAACTTGGATTTTTCTTGCAAGGTCCTTAAGTTTAATCTTACTCCAACTTTTCCTATTTTCTTAGCAGCAGACACAACTATTATCAATTGATCACCAGACCCTGGATTTTTCATCCTAAATAAGCCTGAGTGTAAGTTCCACGACGGTATTTTCCACTCACCTGTCTTCAGTTCACTCTTGTCCTCAGAAACAGTCAGCACACAAAGCTTTATATATAGTCTGCTTCCTGCCTCCTCTCTTTAAAAGTGTTGACCTCATCCTACTGTGCAGAGAGTTATGGCTGTTTCATAAATTATAGTAATAATCATAATAATTACAAATACTTTGAACTTATATAGGGCCTTTTATTCAAGAATGTCCTGGCATTTTGCAAACATTAACCAATTAGTTCCTTACCATAGTTCAGAAGGCCGATCTTAGTTGGAGGCTCATTTTGACACTTTCAGTTCCAATACTTGTTTTTATTCTCACTACTTTCTGGGAATGGGTCTTGGTAGGAAAGAAAAAGAGAGTGAAAGAAAAAGAAGAAGAAAATGAAAGAAGGGAGTGGGGAGGAAGGGAGAGAGGAAGGAAGGAAGGAACGAAGGAAGGAACAAAGGGAAGAAGGAAGGAAGGAAATAGGAGGGGGTCAGGGAGGGAAAGAAAGTGGGTGGGATTAAATTTGGGGAGCAGCCACCTTGATTCTGGGTCTGTATCTGAGGCACATAGAGCCATAGCTATGCATATTGTCACCCACACCCTACAAAGCTGGGTGATGTGATTTTATATGTTTGGGATCTACACTTTGCTCCTAGATGTCGACATCGGTAAATACTTTGGGAGGGTTTATGTGAAGTTCCCATGAAAGATTCTCTGTTCCAGATTTCCCAAGGGATGAGTTTCATAACTAAAAGTGGGAATCCCCTTCCACCACTCACACCCTACGCTCCAGCTCTTCCGAACTATTTGATTTTCCCCAAACATGGCGCTGTCTTTTGCACAATGCCTTCCTACAGGCTTCTCCTCCTGGCTGGAACGCGCTTCTCTCCTTTTGATCTAACCCCTTTAGGGACAGGGACTGTCTCATTTGCCTTTATAACCCCAGCGCCAAACACACTACCTGACACATCTTAGACACTCAGTAAACCTGGTGGAATAAATGAACGAATGGCTTGTTCATCGACCAACTTGTTTCTAATTATCCCCTCTACACTCCCCCTTCCCCCTGTACTCCATGAGAGCAGTGAACTTGGTTGCCTTATTTAGGACTGAATGAATCCGCAGTGCTCAGATAGGAGTCTTGTCCACTGTGGGTGTTCTCAGTAAACAAGTGTTGAAAAAATCAGCGAGCGAATACTTCCTACAACCTCACTCATCAAGATCCCAATTGGGCCCCCACCTTTGGGGGTTAGGCTCCCACCGGTATTTCTATCCCAGCACCTGTGCCGTTTTGGTTTGTTTTTTATTAGCCTGAAACGAACCCGAGGGCAAGGACTGGGTCTTCTATCGTGTATTCTTTTACTGGCACATAAGGGGTATTCAATATATTGTCTGTGGAATGAATAAATGAACAAATTAAAGGGCATTTGTGGCTGTTGGTAAGTCACTGACTCAGCACCCCCAGCTTCCGACTTTGGGATTTCGGATTTTGCTGTTCTCTACCCTTGGCTGGGAAGGCGAGGCCATGAGAAGGCACGTGAACCAGGTCTAGACGTGATAACCCAGAGCACTCCAGAACTTTAAACTCTTGAGGGCCCAAGAGTGTTGGGCTCCTCTCTGTTGGTGGCAGAGTTGTGGAAAAAAAAGCAGAGAAATGTACTAAAACCCATATCCCTACCTGTTGGGGGTTGAACTCTGTCCCCCATAAAGACACGTTCGAGCCTAAATCTGTGTTCCTGCGGGTGTGAACCTTTGTAGACAGGTGAGGAGGTTGTTACTAGTGTAGGTGTAGACTCATTTGTAAATAGGATCTTCACAGAGCCTTCTGGAACCAGGATGGGCCTAAATCTGTATGGCTGGGATCCTCGCAAGGAGAGGAAGTCTCGGCAGAGACCCAGATGACTGCGCAGGAGGAATAGAAGCCAGAGAAGTAGGAGAAGCCAGAGAGAGAAATGGCAGCAATGTGAGCCAAGGACTCTCAAGGATCGCAGCAAGATACAGCAGGACACTGCAGACGCAAGGAGAAAGCGTGGCCTGTCCATACCGTGATGTTGGACCTCCAGCTTCCACAACCAGCAGCTGAGAGATTACTGTTGTTCAGCCAACCCACTGTGTTGTACATGTCGCAGCAGCCCTGGCTCCCGAAGACGGAACCCTTTTTCTTCATTTTGTCCACAAAGGTCTAGCACACACCAGCAATTAACATTTATGACAGCGGGAGGATACGTGGGGAAGATCTGGTCCCATTTGTGAGAGCACCGTGGACTTCCATAGACCTAGTTGAGACTCGCACATCCTGCTGCCCCAGACATCCAGGGGGTGGTTTTGAAAAGAAAGCTTGCTGCAGCAGGACCGGAGTGAGACTAAACAGAAACAGCTGAAGATAGTCCTGCCCCACCCCAGCCTTACCTCACACACACAGGATCCTCTACTCACTTCTGAGTGTGCCTTAAATGAATTGTCTTCTTACCCTCAGCTTAAGGCCAGTTTCCACATGGTACCCCTCCAAAGGAACACAAATTAACCTCCCAGAGACCCCCAAACAAATACAGAGCTTTATAGTAAATCATCTCGAGGGATACCAAAAAGGAAATCATTCCACACATCTCAAAACTTCCTAAAACTCCGTTTTGCCCATCTCTCTCTCCAAGGTTTTAGAAAGTATCTGCCCCACCCATATTATTTCTCCTTTGAAATGTCTCCGAAACAGTACCCTCCTCCCCTTTTTTTTTCTCCTCCTGTACCTCTGGGCATCCACTGTTACCCCAGTAGGATAATAAATATCACAAGGAGAAGATTCTCCTGCACACCGGTGGAAAGCATGAGGGGAAGAAAAGGAGCATTTATTGAGCATATCAGGGCCTTTCACAAATGCCATCTCTTTTGATCCTCATTTAAACCTCTGAGTTGGGAGATGAGGAAAAGCGCCTTGCTTGGGAATGGAGGCACAGAGCCAGGACTCAGGTCCGCAAAGCCCCTCTTCCTGAGGACCCTGGCCCAGGTGGCATTCCGCTTTTACTTTCTGGATAATCCCTTTTAGGCAGGTGCTTCTTGGAACCTTGCTTCTTGAGGCTCCTGCCCTCCTCTACGTTTGGCCTTTCAACAGCCATCAATTCCAATGGGGCTGCCATCTTTGGTTGCCCTTCAGGCCTCTGAGAAATGGCTTCTCCTGGACCCTGCCGAGTCTGCGATGACATCCAGCTCCTCACCAGCTGTGACCTCAGGAATCCAAGTGGCTGAGGGGACTTTCTCCATAAAGCTCTTGGCTCCTGCCCTGCTCTCAGACAAGCCGCTTTGGAAACCCTGTTTAGCCAGTGCTTCTCTCCTCTGACTGATTCTAAACTTAGGGCTCTTGGCTTCCCAAAGGCATCTAACTTGTCCCTCCATCTCTGCTGCCAGAAGGTCCTGCCCCAACTTCCCACCTTGGCCCTCAACTTCGCCTGCTGGGGGTTTCCTCTTGTCCCCAACAAATTTGTTCATCATGGCCCCATTCAGGACTTTCCAACTCACACCTGCATTTTAAGGTAAACTCCTATTTTAAACCTCACCGTGTCATACTTTCGTTTTGGGACGGCCTCCCCCTGGACTTTAGTGCCATGGTGGGCTGGGGGGACAATTTATTTCACAGAGAGTTAGATGCTGGGCTGGACTCATCCAAGTAAACTGTCCAGCAACATTTTCCTCAAGGAAGAAGAGTGGTATGTGCATGTGTGTGCACGTGTGTGTGTGTGTGTGTGTGTGTGTGTGTGTTGTAGCAAAATAAAAACTTGGCTTGTCTTGGTCTCCAGTTCCTGGAGAGGTGACCTCTCCATTCGTGGAATTTCCCCTGATAGGAGCAGCTTTTGTTATTCCTGGTGGGCCCAGGACCACACCTGAGAGTTCATAAGCCAACGAGATGCTGGGGCGGGGCCACCACGCCTGCAGCCTTCAGATTGGGGCAGCCTCGCCAGAAGGGCCACCCAGGTGATTAGGGGTTTGGGGCTTTGAGCCAGGACAGGTCAGCCCACGTCTTCCACCTCTGGGCAGGGAGGGGCTGCAGACTGGGGTCGGCCACGTGGCATAGATTCCACCAGTCACAGCTATGTATTGAGGCCCCATGTCAACTTGGGGCCCTCGAGCTTCCCTGTGGCAATGGCCCCCACTGTGCTCAGCACGGCTTGTTCTCATCCCACATGGAGGGGACACGGAAGCTCACGTCTGAGACCCTCCCAGACCTCGCCCCGTGGTTTCTTTTGGTGTCTTTGTTTTGTATCCTTTTACTTTGAAAAAAAACAACTATAATCATAAGTATAGTGCTTTCAGTGAGTTCTGAGTCTTTCTAGTGAATTACCAAACCTGAGGGGGTGATGGGAACCCCAGAATTTGTAGCCAGCCAGTCAGACCTTGCCCCTGGCCCCTGAAGGACAGTCTCTTGGAGGCCCTCCCTTAGCCTGTGGGGTCTGACCTGACTCCGGATTGAGTCTGGAGCGAGTTACTGCAGGATTTGCAGAAGCTGATGAAAGGTGCCGACATCTTTGTAACCCACATAAAGTGTGTGCGTGTGTGAATGTGTGAACCTCTTCATTCCCCAACAGCTGAAGTCAAACAGCTCCCAGACCACAGCTGAGGAAGCCCTGCTGATCCGGTTTCAGCTCCCATCCCATACGCCTGTCCTCGACTCCTTTCTAGGGTCCCAGGGTTGGAAAATTCTGGCACAGCCTACCTACCGTGCAGGTTCTGCTTTCCAGACCAGTGGTTCTCAACCTTTATTTTATTCTACATTAAACATGATGGACAACACACAGGCCCAGCATGCTCCATGCTGATGAAAAAAAAATTTTAAGTTGTAGGAAAGTAAAGCAATATAATACAGTTTATAATTTCCACAACTATTAAAGGTATGTTGGTGAGTACCTTCAGGTAGTGTCCACAGAATATAATGTGTGAAAGATAAGACGATGTTGTCCCAATTCAAATCAAGCCATGCCAAACTCTCATTGCAAGAATAGCTTTCTTCTGTCCCCTCTCTTCTCCCGTCCATAAATACCCGAGACTCCCGAGAGCATGTGCTGAATCTGGAGGCCCTGTCTACTGAGGGAAAACCAGGAAGTGTGTTTAGTGATGCTTCGCTCTCTCTGGTGGTTGGCAGCTGGGGCAGCTCCTGGGCGCTGAGACCCTGTCCCACCTCTGTGGGGGTTCCTCCAGCCTCAGGGGAGGTGGACAAAACCTCTGCTCTAGTGTTATATTCAGCATTAAGGGTTCCTTGTCTCCATGAAACTGAGCTCCCAATGCTTCAGTGCTTTGGAACACGGCCTCGCTCACCTTACATACACACATGCACTCAAGGAGCCATTTTCCCCAGTCCATTCCACAGTGCTGGGGCAACTGGGCCAGAAAGAGGAATGTGTAGACGTAATTCTTTCCCAGAACCAGCTCTCCTGAACATCACAGGCCCCAGATTCTAAGAGCCAGTCTTGTCTTTTCTATTTATCTATTTCCAAAAAAATCATGTGGGAAGTACAGATTTCCTGTGTATCCCCCTCTCACACACAGTGTTCCCTATTAAGGTTTTGCATTAGTTTGGTATTTTGTCACAATCGATGAAACGATACTAGTATAATTATGTTATTAGCTTTAGCCCACTGTTTACATTAGGGTTCACTCTTTGTGTTGTACAGTTCTATAGTTTTGTGTGTATGTGTGTGTATGTGTTAACATAAATATAACTAAAATATCCCTTTTCAAATATACAATTCCGTGACATTAATTACATTCACAAAGTTATGCCTCTATCACCATCCTCCAGGGCCACAACTTTCATCATCTCAACAGAAACTCCAAACCAATTTAACATTAACTCCCTGTTTCTGTTTGCTAAAGCTGCTGGAATGCAATGTACCAGAAATGGGTTGGCTTTTACGATGGGGATTTATTAGCTTACAAATTTACAGTTCTAAGGCTGTGAAAATGTCCAAATTAAGGCATCAACAGGATGATATCTTCTCTGAAGACAGGCCACCAGTATCCAGGGTTCCTCTGTCAATGGGAAGGCACCTGGCAACGTCTGCTGGTCCTTCTCTCCCAGGTTTCGTTGCTTCCAGCTTCTGGCTTCGGTGGCCTCCTCTCAGCTTCTCTGGGGCTTTTTCTGTGAGCTTCTCTTAGTTTCATCTCTTAGCTTTTGTATGTGTTTTATCCTTGTATAAAGGACTCCAGTAAGGGGATTAAGACCCACCTTGAAAGTGGTGGCTCACATCTCAGTTGAAATAACCTAATCGAAAGGTCCCATCTACAATAGGTCTGCACCCACAGGGA
Source organism: Choloepus didactylus (assembly GCF_015220235.1). NCBI lineage: Eukaryota > Metazoa > Chordata > Mammalia > Pilosa > Megalonychidae > Choloepus > Choloepus didactylus. The sequence goes on along the minus strand of NC_051323.1, from coordinate 73,301,651 downwards.
TGGATTAAAAGAACATGGCCTTTTCCGGGCTACATAACAGCTTCAAACTACCACACTCCTCATTCCTTTCCCCAACCTGCCCCCTGGTAACCTGGTGTTCTAGTTTCTGACTATGAATTTGCACATTCTGCTTATTTGATATGAGATTATACAGTATTTTTCCTTTTTTGTCTGGCTTATTTCCCTCAACATGATGTCTTCAAGGTTCATCCATGTTATAGCATGCATCACAACTCCATCCCTTTTCACTGCCTAATAATATTCCACTGTGTGCATCTACCACATTTTCTTCATCCATTCATCTGTCAGTGGACACTTGGATTGCTTCCGTCTCTTGGCAGGATTTAGAGTTGGCTCTTCACTTTTCTCTCCTGAGTGTCAGCTTCATCCTTCCCTCCATCCACCCACCCAAAATGACAGCCAAGAAATCTCTGGGTTCATTCTTTCTCATTCACGCCTAAGGAAGAGAGAGATGCTTCCTTCAGCCACTCTCAGAAACGTGAGAAAGCTGCTTTCCAGAAGCACCCGGGAACCTCCCTTCATCTCTTATTGGCTCCGACTGAGTCACGCGTCCGTCTCTGAGCTAATATAAAGGAAACTAGGGATTGCAGTATGAAGAGTGGCCAAGGCTTGTGAGCTTAGACAGGTCTAGAGTCTGAGGTAGAGTCAGGTGCCTCCAAAGCACCTAAACTGGTCAGGCAGATAGAGGTGCCTGATGGAAAGAGAAGAGCGAGGGGTGAGCGGGAGGTCTCCACAGTGAACACGACACAGGGCGGAGCCCGATGGAGAAGATTCAGTGGTGAAAGGGAGATGAGGCCCTGGAGAAGCACAGGTGGCGGCTCTTCCATGGGGTTTGGCTTGAAGAGTAGAGAGAGATAAGGTGCCCGCTGAGAGGAACGTGGAGGCAAAGGAGGCGTTTCCATGTTTTACTTTTATAAGAGAAGCTACTAGAACATCTCTGAACACTGACAGGAGGGATCAGTGGAGGAAGAGGTTGGAGATGTGGTGGGGGCAAGGTGGGCACAGGCTCGGGCACCACAGAAACTTTCAGCAAGTGCCGTGGAGGGGCAGGAAGTTCCGGGTTTAAGTTCTGGTCAGGCCCTTCCACTGGACCTAACATCTCCCCTGGGCTGCAGAATGGAAACTTATTGAAACATCTGCACATGGTACAAAAGGAGGGGTGGTTGGTGAGAGCTGGGAGAGGGCCCTGTGTGTCCACGACTCCCCAGCAAGATGCCCGGAGGAATGAGCGATGGAGCAAAGCCCCTGAGAAGCTGAGCGGGGCTCCTGTGCGGGCTGGGCTTTGGCTGGGAGAGTGATACAACTGACTGGAATCTGAGGGATTTGTGAGACTTTGGGCAAGTTACTGTTTGAGCCTGTTTCCTTGTCCATAAAATGGGGATAATACATGCCTTAGGGAAGTCTGGAGAATTGAATGAGATAATGTTTGTAAATGACTTTTGATGGTATTTTTTTTTCTTTCACAAGATCTTCCCTCTCCCCCTTCCAAGCTCAGTCAACTCTACAACTCATGTAAGGCCAGTGACAAACTTCTGGTTAAGTGCTGGATTGTGTTTTGGGGGCTGTGGGATCCAGTGACACGCTAAAAGGAGAAGCAAAGGGGAGAGGAAGAGATCACTGATATAAATTTATATTTGTAAAACTTTTGTTCTTCGAGTAGACTCCAAGCTGCTTGCCAAGGAATCTTCAACAAAGTCCTTGTGGAATTTTTCAAGGTGGCAATTAAACAAGTCCCAGTAACCAGGATATTGGCTACCTGGGAAGGAATGCTGTCAGCCGCGTCCTCTTCCCAGGAAGGGCTAAGTAAGATGTCATTATTCTTAAACCCTTTTTCACAGCTTTACTAGGTCATGGGTGGTTCTGGCCACAGATGCCAGGAAGCAGACAGAAGGGAAGAAATCAGAAAAAGGGAACTGAGAAGGAGCACTAAGGCTGGCCGTGGACACCACCGACATGCTATGTTTTATTGTGGAAGTCACTGAACTTCTTGAATAGCTAGTTTTCCTTTTGGTTAAAACAAGAAAGGAAAAAAACCACATAAAGCAAAAAATACCACACCGAACCAAACCCTTCTTCCTAACTTAGCTCCTTGGGATGGGCTAAATTGTTTTCAACTCGGGGTGTTTGGAAATAAGGAGAGGTATTTTTTTGGTTGTCACAGTTCTGGGGTGTGGTACTGGCTTTCAGAGCCCCCTGACAATGCTGCTTGACACTGCTCGATGGGGAGCCCCAGTTGTGCCAGTCTGTCGGGTTCTGTACTATTGCACGATGTTGGCACCCAGGAATCTTCCAGGAGCATTTTACACGAGGAGCAGATGCTGTGTGTGCTCTGCTAATGTTTCCTGGGGGGGAACAGCAGCTTTTTTGCCCTCCTCTAAGGCTGTGCCTAGACACAGGTTCGGGATGCAGCGTTTGGCTCCAGCAGCTACCCAGTAGAGATTGGGTGTGGCAAACACTCCCTTGGCAGGCAGGCTCAAGGGGGCTTTCCTGTTTCCATAACCTGGAAAGACCTTGCTAATGTTTTTCTGAAAGCAAAGGAAGGAACTGATCTGATCAGGTCTGATGTGCACTCAAAGAACCTTTGTGTTCGCTCAAGGAGACCCTGCGTCACATAAAGCTCGTCACTTTCTTCACCCCTGATTAGGCAAAACATCAGGAACAATAAAAGCTACATTAAGTTTTTCACACCTTGAACACATAATTTATGAATTACTTTTTCTGTTTCTCTTCACACGGCATGATGCCATCCTCAGAAACAGAAGTCCACATGTGGTCAAGCAAACTCATTGCAAAAGATCACGTCTTTCAACTCATGGTCTGTCCAGAGGGAAGCTGTGATTGAATTTCAGAGTCACAAAGGTTTGATTACTTAAAACCACCAGATGTGTAGATAGACCGCTGGTTGCTGCCAGGGCAATTCAGGAACTTGCTGCCGTTACTGGGAGTGATTGCTGGAAGAGGAGAAGTGGGTGGGCCACCCTTGCTTAGGGGAAGCCAAACCCCAGTTCATTGAGAGGTTCTGCCACTTACATGGTTATTATTTTTTTAATAAGCCTCTACTTTGCAATTCTACTTTTTATCTTTGGCTTGGCTCTTCCCTGAATTGTAAAAATTCCTTGTGTATTAAGAGGAATGATGAATACCAGTTTACAAATGTGTGGATGCTTATATAAATTGAGACATAGAAACACACATCTTTTATTGGCTTTCCTCTTACATCAAGTAAAATTTCAGAGAGAAATACTTTTCAATTGTTAAAAACCTTAACTTAAAGGTCCTCAACTACCTTTGCCTGAAAGCCTTGAGGAGAACGGCTACAAACAAAGGCTAACCATTTCATTAGGGGAAAAAATGACTGGGCATTTGAATTATGAACCTGAGATAGGTACTGTGTGTGTATTTTCAATTTATATTCATATGGTGCCTTTTATCCAAGAAGTGTGAAATAAAATATCAACCCTATATGACAAGGAAAAAAATGTGTCTATAATACAAAAACAAGTTAAGTAACAAACAAATGATTAGACTGACTATGGAGATAGCAGTTCCAAGAAGCAAATAATAAGCTATCTCATCCAAAGCATCCATCCATCTAATCAGATGCGCCATGCCCTGGGCTATATCCCAGAAATAAAAAGTTGAATCAGACACAGCCTCTGCCCTCAGGAATCTCACTGTCAGGTAGTGAATGGGCATTTACTGACATTTTCCTATTTTCTGTCGGGCTAAGGGGTTCAATTGCTGGCTCCCACCAGAGCCAACATCAGATTCTTCATGTAGAGATCATAAAACTAGACTCCATCAGCCAGCCCCTGACATACTGGTGACGTAACACTGAGACAAGTTTTTTTTATCATCCACAGGCGTAGAAGTGTGAGACATACCCAGCACCCAAGGAAACTGTCATAGATGCTGTGACTCTTGCAGTCTGTGGAAACCTGCCCATGGGGTCACTTTCACGTGTGCTACTGTAACATCCCCATGACACATGGTAAGGCAGCGTCATGACTATCTGTATTGTACATATGAGGAAACAGTGATGCTCAAAAATGAAATGACTTACCTAAGCTACCAAGAACAGCAAGGGGCAGCGGCAGGGCTGGGACACTGTCATCTACGTTGGAATCACCTTGATACCTGGATACCTGGATACCTGGATACCTGGAATCATCTTGAAGGCTTGTTAGGACCTGGATAGCTAGGCCTCCCCACCAGGGTTCCGGATCCAGTAGGTCTGGGGTGGGACTCAGCATTCTGCCTCTCTAACAAGTTCCAGGTGACACCAGAGGTGCTGGGCCGGGGACCACACTTTGAGAACCACTGGTCTGCATCAGAGTTCACGTCCCTTTCTCCAGCTGCTTCATCCTGGGAGTTGGAGAGCTCTGATTCAGCAATAGCAGGGTTTCTCCACCCACCCTTCAGACTCATCTGCCTTTTAAAATATCCCAAAGCCTTCCCACCCTCATTCTGATCCTCTAGCTTGGGATGGACTCAGATATCTATACTGTTTAAAAATTCCCCAGGTGATTCCCATGGGCAGCTAGAACTGGGGACCACTGACTAATTGCAAATCATCAGGTGATTCCTAATTCCTTCAGGTCCTCCCCAAAGCTGCTGAAGTATAAAAAGACTTTGAAATAGGGCTTAGAGTTATGGAAAAGAAATTTATAATACATAATAAACTGCACCATGATAGTTGAGTAAACTTAAAAAAGAAAAAAAAAAGACATTGAGCCTTCGAGAGTCTAAAGGGAAAGAAAGGCAGTTTATTAGTTAATCCACGAAACAAATTTATTCTGCTTTGTTTGATTAAGAGTTAAAGGTCCAAAGAGTTTTAATCATTTCTAAATAATTCTCCCATGGGAGCAGGGATGGCTATTTCTCCCCAGGCTTTCCAGGGAAGGACCCCAAGGAGACAGGGTGCATTTCAGGCCTGTCCGTGAGTTAGAGGGGAAGAATGTTCTGATGTGGTTTGGGGTCTCTCCCTTCTGGGATTGTACAAGGTCATTGCCAGCTTGCTCCTTGGGGACAGAACAGACAACTTCAAGTTCTTTCCAACCGTGGACTTGCGTAGGATAACGCTGGTTTACATGCAGACTCTCGACCCTCACCTCACACTCAGACGACGGAGCACTGAAGTACCCTCGTCACTCTTCCCAGCCATGTGATCCTGCTTTACCGCCTGATTTGCAAGAGCACTTGGGCCCGGTGCCATCCCAGGGGTTGGCGATGAACACCGTATTAATCGTAGTCTGTGAGGCTGCTCAGTGCTGGCCCACATGCAGCCCCATTCATCTGCTTGTTTCCAAATAATAAGTCTTCAGGAACCCACCAGCCAATATGGAAGCTGAAGCATTGGCAACATTTTAATCTCTTTACGTGGCACCCTCCACTTAACCTGAACGCTGACTCAGTCATTCCCCTGAACGCTGACTCAGTCATTCCCTTGCTTTTATTTTTAATTAAACTTTTTATTTTCAGATTGTTATAGATTCACATGCAGTTGTAAGAAATAATAGAGCGAAAACTTTACCCAGTTCCTTCCAATGGTAACATTTGAAAACTGTAGTGGAAATCGCAAGTGGGATATTGGCATTGGTACGGTGAGGATACAGAAACTCCCATCACCACCAGGGCCCCTCGACTGCCCTTTTCCAGCCACCCCCACTTCCCGCCTGCCCCCACCCCTCCTTAACCCCTGACAACCACTAGTCTCCTCTCCATCTCTAGAATTTTGTCATTTCAAGAATGTTATGTAGAGATGGATTCATACACTATGTAAACTTTGGGAATTGGCTTTTTTCCCTCACTTAGCATAATTCCTTGGAGTTTCATTTGGGTTGTTGGGTGTATCAATAATTGTTTTTTTTTACTGCCAGATAGAAGTAAAATGAGCCATTTTACTTAACCCTTCACCCATTGAAGGACATCTGGGTTGTTTCCAGTTTGGGGCTATTACTAATAAAGCAGCTGTGTGTGTGTGTGAACATAAAAGTGCAATAGTTGGGTTGTATGGCAGTTGTGGGTCTCATTTTTTCAGAAACTGCTAAACCATTTCCCAGAGTAGTTGTACCATTTATGTCCCCACCAGCAAGGTATGAGAAGGCCAGTTTCCCTGCATCCTTGCCAGCACTGGGTGTCGTCATTATCTTTTAATTTAGCCGTTCTGATAGGTGTGTTGCTATTTCATAGTTAATTTGTGATCACCCTGCAGAGGAGGGGTGGAGGGTAGAACGTGGAGGTTGGTGATCAAGGGGACTTGAGAGGAAGTTTACAACCCACACGGGGCACGGCTGGGGGCACGGGGGCAGCGCGGGCTTGAGCAAGGCCGAGGGCGTGGCCAGGGCCTTCAGTGGCCAAGTGATAGCCCTGGGAAAATCCCTGGGGAAAAGCCGGGGGATCTTAAGGTCTGAATATCCTGCTAGCTCCAAGGGAGGGGACCATGTGTGGGCTTTTTCAAAGTCAGCTTGTCCAAATGTAGGGCAGAAAAGGAAGGGGCAGGTGGTACTTGAAAACTGTCAAAGGTGGAACATCAAAAAGGATCAGACTCTATTACAGTTCACAACTGATGTTTGAAGACTGAAATGTGCCATGTCTCATTTAATTGAAGCTTAATTTGTTTAAATATAAATTTTAAGGGCCACCCACTTAGGTAGCAGCCAACTATAATGAGAGGGAAGTGGCTTGGAAGAGTGTAAACGTCTGATCCTGTCAGATGGTTGGGAAAAGTCAGGAGAAGATGTAGGAGATGTTCAGGTCATTTGCTCAAACATCTGAGATATCATTAGCAATTTTAACCCATTGCCTCATTTTCTGGGCTCAGAGCAACTTTGTGGGTGTTATCTGTTCACGTGCTGCAAGAAGTAGCCTTAGGGGGACAAATGCCCCTTGAGCCTGGCTGACGGAGAGCCTAGGATGAGGCAGGTGCCAGCGGCCGCGGCTGTCAGAGAGCATGACCCTCACTGAGGGCTTTGAGGTCCCAGCAGGACGAATCATCTATTTGGATATTATTTTGGACCCTTACTGATTGTCATCAATTATTTTATTTTGCTATATTGCATGGTGGCCTCCCAAGCACCAGCGGCCCCATTCTCTGGTCAGGGAAACCGGACAGAGTATAGCCCACTTGGAGTGTGGGAGCAACCTTGGCGCAGTTTGTGAAGGGGCAGGAGCCCCCAAATTTGTATTTTTGGTGTCTGAGAGGCAGGGAATTCCGAGTTCTTTACCCCGGGTGGCGTGACCTGAATGAGAAATGGTTGCCCTTGACTGAACCAAACAGCCAGGCCTTTGGCAATGGCCCAGAAGTGGCAGTGTGTAATTAGGATGTCCTCCGAGCCAAGGTGACTGCACTTCACGTCCCGTCTGTCATTAGGGACGCCCTGGTTAAGGGACAACAGCCACATCTGGGGCCCCCAGCAAGAGTGTGGTGGCGCTGCTCTCTGGGAAGTGGGTGGATTCCCTTCGTTGATCCCAAGGGGTTCCCCAGGCAGCCAAAGGGCTGGGAGAGAGGTCACCTTCAGCACTGTGGCCCCTGGCAAGGGACTGGGACAGGGAAGGCCACTCTCCCTGCAGGTGGGAAATGCCAGAGGGCCCGGACTGGGCACTATCCCGCGGGCAGTTTCCATATGCACAAGGAGGCCTCGGCGGCTGTGACAAGCTTTCTACAGCGACAGGCCACGGGGCAGGTCCCGGAAGAGCCTGTTCCCAGGAGGCCTGGTGTGTGGCCACAGCTGTCACTCCAATGCCTAGCGCAGGCAGTTGGGACTTTTTTTTTAATTTTGTCCAAGAAGCCCATGGGCAGTCTGTGGGCACGGCAGGTGGTGTAGAGGCCCCGGGACCCACGGGGGTGGTCACCAGTGCTCCACCAGAAAGGAGACTCGTGGGGGCACTAAGAGAAGAGCCATTAAGTGGCATCTAGGCGACTCTGGGATCTTTGGTTGTAAAAGGTCATTCAAAGTGGGCTGATTTGTGGGTGAGCACATGAATAGGCTTTATTATTATTTGTAAATCGGGGATCTGTCTTGCCTCCAGAAATCAAAGGAGCTAGTAAGCGTTGGGCTTGCCGGAGAGTGATTGGGGCTGTAAAATCAGGAGTTGCTTTTTAGCTATAGCAGGAATGGAATGGTTCTCAGCAGATGCCTGAGAATTATTTAAGTGCAGGGCCCTGAGCCTTATGGGGAGCAGTAGCCTGTCCCCCTTCTTAGTGAGTGCCATGGTAAGTGGGAGCATGTACTGGGTGACAGTGTCCCAGGAATCTCCTTGCAGGAGAACGTTGCCAGGGTCGTGACATAACTGGGCACCTGGGGGCAGGTGGATCCAGTTAAGGTCCTGCTCACAGAGGCTGTTGAGGTGCCCAAGGCCAGCCAAGTAAGGGTGCATCATGCCCCTGTGAAGGGGCACATGAACCAAGCCTGAGAGGCTATTGAAATGGGCATTAAATAGAATGTAGTAGCCAAGTCTGTACAGCAAACTTTTTTTTTTTATTAAATTCAGGTTTATTGAGATATATTCACATCATACAATCATCCATGGTGTACAATCAACTGTTCACAGAACCATCATATAGTTGTTCATTCATCACCCCAATCTATTTTTGAACATTTTCCTTACACCAGAAAGAATCAGAATAAGAATAAAAAATAAAAGTAAAAAGAACACCCAAATCACCCCCCATCTCACCCTATTTTTCATTTAGTTTTTGTCCCCATTTTTCTACTCATCCATCCATATACTGGATAAAGGGAGTGTGATCCACAGGGTTTTCACAATCACACTGTCACCCCTTGTAATCTACATTGTTATACGATCATCTTCAAGACTCAAGGATACTGGATTGGCGTTTGATAGTTTCAGGTATTTACTTGTAGCCATTCCAATGCATTAAAACCTAAAAGGTGTTATCTATATAGTGTGTAAGAATGTCCACCAGAGTGACCTCTCGACTCCATTTGAAATCTCTCAGCCACTGAAACTTTATTTCATTTCGCATCCCCCTTTTGGTCAAGAAGATGTTCTCAATTCCATGATGCCAGGTCCAGATTCATCCCCAGGAGTCATATCCTGCGTTGCCAGGGAGATTTACACCCTGGGAGTCGGGTCCCACGTAGGGGGAGGGCAGTGAGATCACCTGCCAAGGTGAATTAGTTAGAGAGAGAGAGGGCCACATCTGAGCAACAAAGAGGCTCTCAGGGGGAGACACTGAGACACAATTATAAGCAGGTTTAGCCTCTCCTTTGCAGTAACAAGCTTCATAGGGGCAGGCCCAAGATAGAGGGCTTGGCATACCAAGCCATCATCCTCAACGTTTGTGAGAACATCAGCAAAAATCCAGGTGAGGAAGTCCAACACGTCCACATTTTCCCGCAGCTCCTTAGGGGGGCCCTGCCTATATATTTTTATTCTCTGTCTAAATTACTTTGGGATGTGTTACTATTTCACTCTAACCTACACAAACCTACCATATGTCAATTCCTCTTCAAAGTTCCATGTAATTATGGTGTTTGAACAAACTGACTGTAGAAGTTATATTGTTTAGAAAATATAGATCCTGCACCAAATAAACATTTCTTCCCTTGGTCTCACATTGAAGTTGAAGTTTTCACACACAGTCAGTTTCAGCCTTTACCCTTTGGCCTGATTTGCCCTCGTCTTAACCAGATCTGCTTCATTCATATCTCTAATTGAAGTCTGGGCTCTTTTTCAGCTTTTTGTAAAGCAAACTGTTTGCCAGTGGACGGTTGTGTGGCCTTGGACATCTCAATTATGTTACTGGAGACTTAGTGGGTGGGACCACGGCACTAAGATGTCAATGACCCACCCTGGGGCCCCCATTCATTCTTTCCCGTCCCCTCCATTTTGCTGTTGAGCCTGTCTACTGACTTCTAAAAATGTCACTTATTATACTGTTCAGTTCTAAAATTTCCATTTGGTTTTTCTTTATATTGTTCACTTTTTTTTTTTTTGGCTGAGATTTTGTCTCTTTGCTGAGACTATTTTTTTCATCTGTTTCAAGTGTGTTTGTAATTTGTCATTCAAACATTAGAAAAATCTGGTTGGATAATTCTAATGTCTCTGTCATCTAGATGCTGCCGTTTATTGTCTTCTCCATTTAGTTTGAGATCTTCCTGGTTCATGGTATGAGAAGTGATTTTCAACTGAAACCTGGATATCTGGGGTGTTTTGGTTTGCTAAAGCTGCTGAATGCAATATAACAGAAATGGGTTGCCTTTTACAATGGGGATTTATTAACTTACAATTTACAGTTCCCAGGCCATGAAAAATATCTAAATTAAGGCTCAACAGGACAATACCTTCCCTGGAGCCTGGGTGGTGGTGAGCTTGGGCTCCTCTGTCAGAAAGCAATGCACATGGTGGCATCTGCTGGTCCTTCTCTCCTGGGTTTCACTACTTCCAGCAACCCATAGGAATGGATTAAAAGAACAGGATTCTTTCTGGGGCACACAGAACCTGCAAACCATCACATGGATTATTACAGGATAAGACTCTGGATCTTATTTAAACCTTCTGGCTGGCTGGCTTTCTCTGACACCACTCCACCAGGGGAATGGGGGCTGGTGGGGGTCATCGCTGTGTCTTTACTGCTAGGCGGAGGTGGAAGCCCAGGTTCCCATTTGACTTCGGTGTCACCCAAAGAGGGAACCTCATTACTGCTGGGCAGGGGTGAAGTTCTGGCTCCCCCTGGGCCTCCACAGACACCTCCCTGGCTGGGCAGGTTCAGAGTGCCGTGATGCTGTCACCCGGTGGCCTCCACTGCCATCGTGGTTGGGGTGGCCTTGGCACTGCTGGGTGGTGGTGGAGTCCTGCTCTCCGCTTGGCCTCTTCTGACTCTGTTTCCTAGGGGACTGCAACTCTGGACTTCCCGTGTGGTCTCCACGGCCCCTGCAGGGGTGTGTGTCATTACGGCCCAGTGGGGACGACAGTCCCAGCCCCTCGGCCACCACCCTGGAGGGAGAACGAGGGACCCTGCCTCAGCCTGGGAGGGTGGAAGCCCAGGAGCTCATGTAGCCCTTGCCGGGAGGGGTGTTGATGGAGCCACAGCTCCTTCCAGTGGTGTGTGGCTAGGGTAGAGCAGTTATTACTACGAGTTTTCTGTCTTGCCAGGCCACCCCTTTCCTGAGCTGGCTTTCGTTGAGATTTTGTGTGTTCATTTTTGCCTGCGCCCGTTGCTGCTCCGGTGGTGGGCTTCCCCAGTCTCAAGTCCGGGATATATGGGGCAACAAGAAATAAGAACCCAGGGAACTGACCGCTGTGCACAGCAAGGTCCTGACCCATTTTCTCTCTTCTCTCCACCTTTCAGTCGGGTTCATTTTCTAATGTCCTGGGCTTTTGGTTTGTACTTTGCAGGAAGAGTAGGGAAAGTAAGTCTAGTCCATCTTCCCAGAAGTACTCCATTCCTTTGCTTTTTTAAGAAAATGTTTTTTTCCACATCTACATTATTTCCTTCAAAATATTTGATTAGGCCATTTTCTCACTTACTATTATAATGATAAGACTCATCCATATTGTGCTAGCTGCACGCGAGGTTTGGGGGGTTTTCCAGGACAGACGGTGGTCTCAGCCCTGCTCTGTTCATGCTGGGCTGTGGGGTCCAGCTGAGCAGCCCCCGTGCCCTGGCCCCACCCCTCCGCCCTCCGCGAGGGCATCTGAGGTGGCGCCTGGACTGCCACGGGCTGAAGATGACAGTACACTGACTGTGGCTGCTGGGATCTTTGCAAAGGTCAACGTTTCCCAGCAGCTCCCAGAGACCCTTTCAAATGCCTTGGAGGAAAGCTGCCCAAAGCTGCTGAACGGCACTTTACAGGGAACGGAGCTACAGTTGGGCTGAGTTTAGGACATGCATCCCTAACAAAAACCAGAGATGATCTGTTTTAATCAGAGTAAAAAAATATATATATTCTGTGTCTTGTTTCAAATGCATGAAGTTAGTTAACCTCAGTATTCGTTTATAAATCCTGAAATGTAATCTACCCCATTGGTCCTAGGACCATGTAAATGGACTTGTTTATGAACTTATTAACCACTTCTCCGAAGATGAACTCCCTGTATCAGGGGCCTCTGGCTGTGTCTACAGCTTCTAGCACTCATCAGTTTCTATTCTTCCAGGAATTTTGGGTGTCAGATGCCTAACAAACACCTTTTTGCATCTAAACTCTAAATGGTCTTGGAGCTCTAGCATCCAGAGCAGGGCGACGTCAGACAGACCTGGGATCCAGACCTTGCTCTACTGCTTCCCGTCGCGGGACCTGGGGCAACTTGCTGAGGCTGTTTCCTTATCTGTAAGAGGGAACAGGGTTGTCGTGGGGATTACTGAAGGTAAAATACTAGTCCAGTTAGCTTATCAGAAGGTCTGACATGTAAGCAGGATGTCGGGGCAGTTAAATGGTATGTCAATAATGGAAGCCTGTGGGCATGGCAGCCAGTATGTAATACATGTCTTTTCAGAGCCGTGTTCTCCCTCTTGGCTGCTGATTAGAGCCGCACAGGGAGCTCTAGGAGCACCTGGAGGCCTGGGCCGCCTGCCAGGCCACTCACAGTGGGGTCTGTGGGGTGAAGCTCCCCAGGTGTGGAGAGCAGAACACAGCCCCACAAGACGTCTCCGTCCTGCTCCCTGGAACCTAAGTTCTGTTCTGTTACGTAGCAAAAGGGAAGTAAGGTAGCAGGTGGAACTAAGGTTGCTAATCAGACAAAATAGGGGGATTATCCTGGATTACTTTGGTGGGTCTTCCTCATTCTTACCTGCGGAAGAGGGAGGCAGAAGCGTTAGTGTCAGAATGATGTGACGTGATACTCGAGCCGTCACTGCTGGCTTTGGAGGTGGATGGGGCCACGGGCCAAGGAACGTGGCAGCCTCCAGCAGCCAGGAAAGGTGAGAAAATACATTCCCTCTAGAGCCTCCAGGAAGGAACGCAGCCTGCCGACACCCTGATTTTAGCCCCGGGAGACCATGTGGGATGTCGCACCTCCAGAACCACAAGGAAACAAATTTGTGTTGTTCTTAGCCACCACGTTGGTGGTAATTTTTACAGCAGCAACTGGGAACTAAGACAGGCAGACAAGGTTAAGAACTGCTGCTCCAGAGTTTGGTTGCTCACTGCCTTCATTTGTCACAGTCTTGTCTCAGCTCTTTCTAGGGGTGGCTTTGCCTGAGAGGTGGGGGCTGGCTGGCTTTCTTGCCCAGGATTTTCCCTTTTACTCAGGGGATTCATCCTGTTTTATTTTTACTTCTGTATTTATAAAGGACCAGACCTCTACCCCTCCTGTGAAACTTCAGACAAGGATGGACACAGGTTTAGATAATACAATGGGCTTCTTCACAGAGATACTATGGACAAGTGCAAAATTAGGTCAGTTGGTTTAAAAATACATGAAAATGAGCTGAGAATTTATATCAAGTATAAGAAAAAAAGCTGCACAAGGAAGAATATGCATTTAGAAATTTGGAACATGGAAGAAAGACCAGGAAGGTATCAGCTAGTTTCCCGAGAGGGGATGGATTAGCTTGGGGTGGGGTGGGAAGAGGAGCGGGTAGGGACACGGCAGAAGGTAGAGGTGAAGGCCTGGCGTGGTGACCGCGGAGGGCAGGGGCCACCTCGAGAGCGGCACTGTCAGAGAGCCAGCGGGGCGCCACGCGTTCCCCGACTCATCACTCCCTCCCCACAAAAAAACCCACACCCCTCATTCTGTGGGACGCATTCCCAAGTAAACATTCTACTTGGAACATGACACTTTAAAACTGGAAATGCTGGAGAATTTTCTTTCCCAGGCCCAGGGCTCTTCTCGGTGGGAATGCTCTATTCAGTAATGTGCTTCACCACGCAATTAAAAAGGTTAGGATGGGCCACAAGGCTGCCGCATGACATGTAATGTGTGCTTTCCATTTTATGAGCCTATAAAGCTTGCTCCCTTGGCCAGGTTCTTCTGTTTTGTTTTACCCTGAGATCTCATTTAGAGATTTGACCTTCTCTAGTTCTGTGGGAGGGAGGAAAAAAAGTCTTGCCAAGGTTGTTCATCCAGAGCAGTGAGAATTATATTTCCTGTGGAGCTGAGGACACTGGAGAAGCCTTTAATGAAGTCAGGGTTTTGAGGTACACAGGAAGGAAAAGGAAGTCCAAAAACTTTTTTCCTTCACATTTGCCTGATTAATATTTTTGTGTGCAACATCTCTACAAAGGTGTTATGGATTGAATCATGTTTCCCAAAAGATATGTGCACGTCCTAACTCCTGCTTCTGTGAATTCAAACTCATTTGTAAATAGGAAATTTGTAAATTCCTTTATAATTGCTTCTTACTCTTTTTTTGTTATTGATTTTTCTTTTTCCCTTGTATCTATCTCCATCTTATATATTTTTGTTTTTTCCCCTATATCCATCTCCATCTTGCATTTTCTTTTCTCCCCATCACACTTATTTCATCGGATTCCCTAGTTTGGTTAAAGGGAGTCACTCAGGCTAGATATTTTCAACTACTGCCCCCCCCAGCCCCCCATCACCTGAGCACCCTATCAGTCACTGCACCCTACCCCATTCCACTTCTCAACGTCTCTCGCTCCTGTCCCTGGCTTTTCTCCGTTCCGTCTGGCACTGCACTAGCTCAGGCCCTCATCCACTGCTACTGTGCTCCGACCTCCGAGCCAGCCCAGTCCTGAAGAAACCTGCAAAGCCACATTTTGCCTAGGAGAATTCCAAGTTTTCATTCAATAAGGCAGAGAAGTACACTCAGAGAAGATGCCTCTCATCTAGCAACTGAACAAAATAGCTGGAAAAGCCATAAAAACTGGTGAGTTTTTCAATGTCAACAATCATATAAAGACATCCAAAACCTGGTCACCTGGCAGAACTGGCTTGGGCAGTTAGGAAGGTAAGAAAGCAAGTTTCCCAAGAACCAGTTCCAGAACCCTACAGCAGCCAGGCTTTCCCAGTGTGCTAACTGGGCTCCCTGAAGTGACCAGTGGTTGGGGAATTCTATTTCCTCCGTGGTTAATACTCAAACAAGTTAAGGTAAGGTCATTATTAGAACTGCTTTAAGACTTCATTTGGGTGGAGAAGAAACTCCTTTCATTGTCTGTTTACAGAAAATTGGTTAATACTCAAGAATCATATCTGGAAATTGATATTTAAAGGGCAATGCACATTACCCCCCCAATTGTGTCAAACAGTGTTCAAAGACAATGAACTGTTTTTACCAATGTAATGCATTCAGGACACTTACTGTAAGATGACTGGGGTAAGGGGTTGGGTGGAATTCCAGGTAAATGATTTAACTTCTTGGCATTTCCATTTCCTCATTTGCAAAATGGGGGTAATAATTTTTGCCCTGATTACCTTACAAGCGTTTAAAGGTCCAAATGGGAAAACTTATGTTGAAGCATTTTGTAAAATACAAAGATATCTACATACAAGTAGGCATTATTACTGAACATGAATACCCAGCTATATACAAAGTTAAGATTACACTCACCATTGGCACAGGTTTTGTTTTGTATTTTTTCCCAATGTTTTTACAATTTTAATTCAATACATATTTATTGAGCTCTTGTTCTAAACATTGAGCTACACAGTAAGGAGAGTATCAAAAACACGAGAGAAAAGCAGTCCTCATAGTGAAGGTGTTCATAGTCAAGATGATTCGATATAAGGTCACTAACTCATTTTATTCAAAATATATACTTAAGTAAAAAAATTATTTTCTACATGGTTGTAGGACATCTAGTTTATCATAATAATCTTAAATTTGAGGAAAGCCTATGTCTGCACCATCCAAAATGAGCAGAAAGTTCAAGGAATTATATTGCAAAACTTTCTTCAAAGACATACAGAGGTAACTGGTGTTCAGAATGGTGAACATCCTATGGTCTCAGAATTATACAAGTAAATACTGGATTATTTCAGTACAATTGTGCTATAAAGTCTACTCATTGAATCCATTTTCAAGTAACTGAAGATGGTGATCCAAGAATAAAACAAAAAGAGCTCATTTTCAGTGAAAGTAGAGTTTTCTGTATTACTATTTCTTGTTTTTTTTTGAGAATTCATGGAGTATTTTTCATCAGGCAATTAACCCTTGCATTGATAGTGTATATAAAAGCAGTGCCAAGTCATTATTGACCAAAATGAAGCAGGGGTGTCTTCCATGTGCTTAAAGCAATTTCAGGTGTGCGAGGGACAGTAGTTCCAATAAATCTCCACCAAGACAAGGAGACAGGGCCAAAGGCGCACCGAGAAGCCCTGGGGGCAGGCAGCAGCCTGTGGGGCAGGCAGCGTGGAAGACGGAGATTCTTCTCTGTGAGCAGAACGAGAGCTGCCGCTCTCCACACACAGCCTGCCGGAGGGGCTTCCTGCTGGCCTGGCGCCGTGTACTGGTCTCATTATTGCGTGGCCCTGTCTTTTCAGTCGTCTTGGATACACACCTAGGAGTAAAACTGCTGAGTCCCACGATATCTCTGTGTATACATTTTTTTTTAAGGAATCGCCAAATTGTTTTCCAGAGTGGCTGCACCATTTTACATTCCCACCAGCAATGTACAAGGATTCTCATGTTCCACATCCTCACAAGACTTATTATCTTCTGTTTTTATTATTATAGCTGTAATAGCTAGCTCTTATGTTTAGGTTGTTGACCCATTTTGAGTTAATTTTTGTATTTCATTCTTTTGCCTGTGGATACTTGCCTTTTCCAGCAGCATTTCTTTTAGAGGCTGTTCTTTCCCCATTAATGGTCTCACCAAAAATCGATTTATGGCTGGACTCTCAATTCTATTCCACTGGCCTACATGTTTATCCTCATGCCAGTTACACACAGTTTTTATTCCTATAGCTTTGTATTAAGTTTTGAAATTGGGAAATCTGATTCCTCCAACTTGGTTTTTTTTTTCAAAACTGTCTTGGCTATTTGGGGTTCCTTTCAATTCCATATGAATTGGAGGACAGGCTTTCCGTTTCTGCAAAAAGGCCATTAGAATTTTTATAGGGATTGTGCTTAATCTGTAGATCACTTTGGGTAGCCCTGCCATCTTCTTAATATTATTTTCCAATCTATGAACATAATGTTTTGCCATTTATCTAGGTCTCCTTTAATTTCTCTCAGCATTGTTTTGCGGTTTTAAGTATACAAGTCTCTTACCTCCTTGGTTAAATTTATTCTAGGATGCTATCTTACTTTTGGATGCTATCATAAATGGAACTGTTTCTCTTCATGGCTGGCATATCTTAACACAACCGATTTTTGTTTTTTGCAGTGGAATTTTGCTGAATTTATTAGCTCTAGGATTTTCCAATCCATAAACATTGGATACCTTTCTGTTTATTTAGGCCTTTTTAATTGCTTTCAACAGTGTTTTATAGTGTTCAGTATATGAGATTTGAATTCTTTTCTTAAATTTATTCCTCTGTATTTTGTTCTTTTTGAAGAATTAGTCTCATGTTTGGCTCATTCAAACGCTAGTGTATAGAAGTACAATTGATTTTTGTATACTAATCTTGTATTCTGTGATCTTGCTTAATTTATCAGTTCTAAGTTTTTTTTTTTTTTTTTAAGTAGACTCTTTAGGATTTTCTACACATAAGATTATGTCACCTAAATACAGATACTTTTACTTCTTCCTTTTCATGTGGACACCTTTCTTTTTCCTGCCTAATTACAGTGATTAGAACTTCCAGTACAATGCTGAATAGAAGTGGCAGAGTGGACATTCTTACCTTGTTCCTGGTTTTAGTGGGAAAGAATTCAATATGATTTTAGCTTTGTCAGGTTGAAGAATTTCACTTCTATTTCTACTTTGTCAAGTTTGTTATTGTATTTTAGTCATGAAAGGTTGTTAGATGTCAAATACTGTTGGGATGATCATGTGGTTTTTGTTCTTGTTCCACATATATGTTGTATTACACAGATTTTTGTATGTGGAGGGAACATTGGTTTTCTTGGACAAATCACACATGGTCATAGTGTATAATCTTTTTTATAGCTGCTCGATTTGATTCGTAGTATTTTGTTGAGGACCTCTGCATTGATACTGGTTTCTAATTTTCTTTTCCTGTGATGCTGTGATCTAGTTTTGCTATTAGGGTAATACTGCTATCATTACCTTTTTTTCTGAAAAGTTTGTGACGGTTTGGTGTTAATTCTTTAAATGTTTGGTAGAATTCACCAGGGAAGCCATCTGGGTCTGAGATTTTCTTTGTGAGAAGTTTTAAAATTACTAATTTAATCTCTTTACTTGTTATACCTCTGTTCAGATTTCTATTTCTTTCTGAGTCTGTTTCAGTAGTTTCTATTTCTAGAAATTTGGCCATTTCTTCTAGGTTATCTAATTTGTTGCCATATGGCTGTTCACAGTATTGCCTTTTTATTCTCTAAAGATGGTGATATACTTTCATTCCTCATTTTAGTAATTTGAGTCCATCCCACCCCACCCCAATTTTGTTGATGTATTCAAAGACCCAACTTTTGGTTTTATTTTTCTATATTGTTTTTATATTCTTTACTATTTCTGCTTTAGTCTTTATTATTTCTTTTATTATTTCCTTTTTTCTGCTTGCTTTATGCTTAGTTTGTTTTCTTTTTCCAATGTCTTAAGATTGGATCTTTCTTTCTTTCTAATAATTTTTTATACAGGTAGCTACTGTTATAAATGTCCTCTAAACATGTTTTTGTTGCAATCTATAAATTTTGTCATGCTGTTTTTTGTTTTATCTCACAGTATTTTCTAATTTTCCTTGTGATTTCCTCTGACTCATTGGCTACTGCTCCTAATTCTAATGTTATTCATTTCTAATTTCATCCCAGTGTGGGCAGAGAATATAGTTTAAAATTTTTTTAGTCTTTTTAATGGCCTAACATACAGTCAAGTATCATGGTGAATATTCCATGAGAACTTGGAAGTTTTTTGGATGCCTGATAGGTCTAGTTGGTTTATAGTGCTGCTCACATCTTCTGTTTCCTTGTTGACTTTTGGCCTAGTTGTTCTATTCATTATTGAAAGTGTAGTAATGATGTTTTCAACTGTTACCACTGAATTGACTATTTCACCCTTCAATTCTGTCAGTTTTTGCTCCAGCATTCTTACAGCAAGATACTGACAGATTTCTGTAATTATTTATTGGTTCTGGTTTGAAGTACATATGTTTATAATTATTAAAGCTTCCTGATGAAAAGCCTAGTTTATATAACGGTGTGGCTTGAGCACTGTATAACTCCAAGAGGCACCTTGATCTCTGCGAACAGGAATCTTTGTGAACAACAACCATTGGAGGTTGTACATTGTAAAACCTGCAGCTAGCCTATTAACAGCTATAAATTTCAGCAAAAAGTAACACTAAGATATATTTACTGAGCTATTTAAAAATTGGGGTCCTCAAAGGCAGCTAGTATCAATATTTCAAAAAGCCAACCAGCAATTATGCATGTACACATCATATAACTGCAAAAGGTAATTAAAATGCCTTTGCCTTTGGCTCAGTTTCTATCAACTCATGGTAACAATGTTCATTTTATGCATTTTAAGAAGTAATGTCTTTTTAGGTTCTAAAGAATTGGGGTAGCTGGTGGTGGATACCTGAATCTATCAAACTACAACCCAGAACCCATGAATCTCGAAGACAATTGTATAAAAATGTAGCTTATGAGGGGTGACAGTGAGATTGGGAAAGCCATAAGGACCACACTTCACTTTGTCTAGTTTATGGATGAATGAGTAGAAAAATAGGGGAAGAAAACAAACAAACAGACAGACAAAGGTACCCAGTGTTCTTTACTTCAATTGCTCTTTTTCACTTTAATTATTATTCTTGTTATTTTTTTGTGTGTGCTAATGAAGGTGTCAGGGATTGATTTAGGTGATGAATGTACAACTATGTAATGATACTGTGAATAATCGAATGTACGATTTGTTTTGTATGACTGCGTGGTATGTGAATATATCTCAATAAAATGAAGATAAAAAAAAAATAAAGCTTCCTGATGAACTGATCTTTTTATCATTAATAAAATGACCCTTTAACTCTAGTTAAAGTTTTTATTTCAAATATTTTGTCTATCCTCTCCAACTCTGATTGCTGGTTGCATGGTATGTTTTTCATTGTTTACTTTCATCCAACTTCTATCTTCAAATCTGACGAGTGTCTCTTGTATACATATAGTTGGACCTTGATTTTTAATATAGTCTGAAAATACATGCCTCATGATTGTTTAAATACTGAATTCATATTTAATGTTAAATATAAGACTGGATTTACATCTGCCTTTTTTTGTTTTTAATATACATTAAATCTTTTTTTGGTTCCCCTGTTCCTCCTTTACTAGTTTTCCATATTAAGTGAATACTTTCTAGTGTAAAATTTTAATTCCTTTAATTATATTTTAGTATTAAAATTTAGTATTTTGGGGGGATTGTGTTACTGTAGGGCTTACAGTATACATCTTATCTGAACCTACTTAAGCTATATACTGAATTCCAGCAACATATAGAAATGTTACTCCTATACAGCTCTATTCCTTCTTTCCTTTTGTTATTGTTGTACATATATTACATCTCTATAGATTACAAACCCAACAGTACTTTGTTGTAATTATTACTTTTTATAATTTCATGTCTTTTAAGAAAGTTGAAAACAGGTGAGCAGTGTTTACAGCTTTTATATATTAACCTTTTAGTTTACCATTTTTTGTTCTCTTCATTTCTTTCTGTGGATTCCTTACCCCAATATACCTTTGCTCCCACCCAACTGCTTTGTGCTGCTGTCACAGATACATATATTTCTATGTATATGTGTATACATATTGTTTTATAGAATTGCTTTTTATATCAGTTAAGAGGAGAAGTGGTAATTATAATGTCTTTTATAATTTCTTGTATCGTAACCTCTAGTGGCACTATTTTGCTAAGGATTTCAACTACTGCCTGATGCTTTAAAGCCTGAAGAACTTCCTTTAGCAGATAGATCTTGTAATGTGGTTTCCTAGGAACAGATTCTTCTTCTTTTTTCAAGTCTGGGAATGGCATTATTTTGCCTTCATTTCCAAGACTATTTTGATGGATATGATTCTTGGCTGCCAGTACTTCTGTTTCAGCACACAACATTCATCCTACTGCCTTCTGGCTTCCATTGCCTCAGATTAGAAGTCAGCTGTTAATCTTAACAGGGCTTTCTGTACATGATGGCTTTTTTGTTTTCAAGGTTTTCTCTTTGTCTTTCAACATTTCTCCTGTGATATGTTCAGATATGAACCTTTTTTTGTGATGCTCCTATTTGGTATCTGCCAGTATTCTTTGATGTGTAGATTAATGTTTTCCAACTTTGGGAGTTTTCAGCTATTATGTCTTCTAATACTTTTTTCTGCTCCTTTCTGGCTCCTCTCCTTCTAGCAGGCACATTACACACATTCATGTTGATATCCTACATTTCTCTGAGGCTGTTATTTTTTCCTCATTGAATTCTCATTTTTTGGTTCATATAATCTCTATTGACCAATCTCCAAGTTAGATGATTCTTTCTACAGCCCATTCAAATCTATTTTTGAGTTCCTTATGAATTTTTCATTGTAGTTATTGAGTTTTTCAACTTTACAATTTCCATTTGTTCCATTTACAATTCCTGTCGCTTTATTGATACTCTCTATTTGATAAAATATTGTTATCACATTTTCCTTTACTTCAAGCATGGTTCCCTTTAGTTTTGGGAAAATACTTATAATAATTGCTTTGAAATCTCTGCTAACCCCAAAAATTTATGTTGGTTGCTTTTTTCCCTGTGTATGGGTCACATTTTTATATTTCTTTGCCTGTTAACTGGGCATTTCAGATAAATATATCATAGCAACTCTGCATACTTATCCCCCCCCCCCCCCCGTCCCCACCAACTGTTGTTTGCTGATCTTTTAGAGACTTGGCTAAATTATTTCCATGAAATTTAAACCTGCAGTGTGCAGCCTCCAATTCTGCTCCTCAGAGGGCACAGCCTGAGCACGTGTACAGTCACCCTGACTCTTCCCCCCACCACCAAGGACAGTGCTTTTAGCCAGGTGCTTCTTTTTCTTTCCTTGATCTCTGTGCTGGTTTAGATGCATTATGACCCCCAAAACGCCATTATCTTTGATGCATCTTGTGTGGGCAGGAAGCATATTGGTGTTGATTGGGTTGCAGACTTTTGATTGGATGTTTCCATGGAGATGTGTTCACTCAATTGTGGGCGAGACCTTTCATTGGATAATTTCCATGGAGGTGTGGCCCCGCCCATTCAGCATGGGCCTTAATTAGTTTCCTAGAGCACCATATAAGCTCAGACAGGAGAGTGCTTGCTACAGCTGAGAGGGACACTGAAAAATGCACAGAAGCTGAGAGTAGCTACAGGTGAGAGACAGTTTGAAGACGGCCATTGAAAGCAGACTTTGCTCCGAAGAAGCTAAGAGAGGACAAATGCCCCAAGAGCAACTGAGAGTGACACTTTGGAGAGAATCTGAAGCCTAGAGAGGAACATCCTGGGAGAAAGCCATTTTGAAACCAGAACTCTGGAGCAGACGCCAGCCACGTGCCTTCCCAGCTAACAGAGGTTTTCCGGATGCCATTGGCCATCCTTCAGTGAAGGTACCCCCTTACCATGGACACTTTATGGCCTTAAGACTGTAACTTTGTGACCAAATAAACCCCCTTTATAAAAGCCAGTCCATCTCTGGTGTTTTGCATTCTGGCAGCATTAAGACACTAGAACCATCTCCTTTTGAAGGTAATAGTTGGCTACCTCCATTTTACCACACCTTGCTGTTAACATCCATGTTACAGCTGATCACCCTACTGTTTTTTTATAATTCTCTGGGGAATAAATTGCTCCACAGTTTGAGCCAATTCAGTTCAGGTCTTTGTAGTGTTTGAGGCTTGCTCTGACTCAAGGACGACTCTTCAAGGCTGTTTCTTTCTTTGGTTCTCTTTGTTAAACTTCTTACTGGTTTACCCTTTTGCTTTTTGGTATCACAGAGGTTCCAGTCTCCTCCTAACTGCTCACTAGAGAAATCTCCATTGTTTTCAGCAGCACCCGTAGGCTTGAACTTCAGCTCCCTTACTCTAAACGAAATCAGTCCCTTTATGGAGTGCCATGGAGCTCTGTTTTTATAATCTGCCTCTTATACTGGGCAGAACCTCTATGCTATCGCTCTGGAGCTGGAGGTGGGACAGTAGCCTGCTTCTCTATGAATGAGACCTTGGTCTACAAGTGGGGTGCTATGTGGCAAACTTCGGTCTTCTTGGATTGCCTCTCATTGTGTGGAATCTCCACCCCATGAGCAAGCTGTTGTGGTGAGAGCAACTGGGGCCAAGTACACTCTGTCCGCTGTGCTGGGGGAGAGCCTCTTCCCCATGGGTGGAAGAAGGGAGCTCCAGATCTCTCTGCTGCTTTTGCCTGGAACAGAGCTTCTGCAAGATGGGAGTGGGGGTGAGAAGGATAAGAAATGGTAGCAGTCTGCTCCTCTCAGGGAGAACTAGCCCTAGACTGGGAGCTGGGGGGAGGGGGCCTGGGGTTTTGGGCCAGACCTGTGCTGGGTGGTAGGGGGAGATGGGGATATGGGACCATAGCAAAAATGCCACAGACTCTCACTGTTCTTACCGAGATTCAGTACATTTTTTCAATCTTTTTGTGTTTGCTGTATGTACTTATGACAATTTCCAGACATATAAACTTTTTTTTTAAATTTTTTTTTTTACCCAGTTATGGCTGCTCCACTGAGGAGTCTGCAGAGTTTCTCATGCTGCAATTCCAGAAGTGCTTCCTGATTACTTTATAATTCAAATCTTAAAATACAAGCAATCAGGATCCTTTAAATAAGGCAGTATGTTCAGGGCCTGAAATAGCTCTCTGCTGCCATCAGCTGCTGATTCAGCATCAACATGCAGCAAACAGAATGATTAAATAAGTGGCTTAACAGTTATTTAAAAATATGCCAGAAGTGAAGAGTGTTTGTAAATTCATTTATGAGGGCATTATGTTATACCAGTAAACATTACATGATGTGTTGTATAAAGTAAATAATCTGCTTAAAAATTAGTCCTGGGACTAGTTAGTTGAATTCCTATTTCTAACTCAGTAGATTGAAAACACAACTGTGAATGGTATAAAGACATAAGAATCACATTGTGATCAAATCCACCTCAAACACAGAATCTAGACCTTTCCCAGAAAATTTAAGAACTCAAGAATTTTCCTCAACTTACCATGATCTCCACAAAGAAAATAAGAAAGCTATCTTTCAATGTGATGCAACTGTATGAAACTCCAGAATACAAGCATTAGATGAACCACGTATTGAAACCAAGAGAATTTAGTAAACACATCTAAATCTGAAGTAAGGAGAAACAATAGATGATTTACAAAGAGTTTTAACTGAGCTTTAATCATCATCAGAGTCTGAATCATATTTCTTTCCTCGGATTGTTTTCTTTTCCAGCTTTGTGAAGTTTGCTCCAAATTTCTTTTGGCTTTGAAATGGTGGCTCCATTAAATTTCCACTAAAAATAAAGCAAATTTGAAAATCATTTTATTCTTTATGATTTAGTACAGTGGTATTCCAAACTGCACAAAAATCTCTTTTCTTTTTCACTATAATGTATGGGTAGATGGTTAACAGTTTTAAACTATACCTGGTACTAAGTGTTTTAGATCAATTTTTACTTTATTTTCCCTTTTATCATTAGTTACTAGTTAACATTTCAAGGGTGCATCAACAGAATTTCTGGCCGAAAAGCACAGAACAAGGTCAGAGTGTTTTGGTGTCATCTGCTCTGGATATGCGGAACCTGTATTAGACATCCTTGTTCCTGTGAGAATGACTCAGGACAACACTTCTCTATTGTTGATAGCTTGTTAGGACTGGTTTGGTCCTTTCCAACATATCTTAATTTTTAGATCTACCTACAGCAACAAAACTTGTGGGATTTGTTATTAATTTGGAATTGGTATGAAACTCCTGTCAATGATGCTTGAGAAATAAATGAGAGTATTTCTTCTTTTAAAAATATCTGGGGGACTACTCTTAACACCCCATTCTTGCTTCTAAATATCATTAGCCAGAAAAAGAAACCACGGCTCCATAGAAAAACATCTTGTTTGTACGAGAAAGGAAGTGTTCAAATAATTACAGGGACATGTCAAAGGCCACACAGACCAGCCGGAAGGGGGCTCTCAGTGACCAAATCCTGGACAATTTGAGCTTCAAGGTAAATAACAGTAACAGACTATAACCCACTGACTACAATAATCCATAGCCTACACTGATATAAACAAACAAATGAAAAAGTAAATAAATGTGGGAGATGGAAGAATTCTTACAATTGGTTAATGCACATCTCAAAATTATAACCACCAGAAATGAGACAAACTATTTTCATATGCCTCCTCACAGGATGCACTGAGAAGGGTACAACATCACTTCCATAAAAGCCTACCAAAAATGTACAATCTGAATCTAAACTTGAGGAGACAAATCCAAATTGGGGAATATTATACAAAACAGCTTTTACTTTTCAAAAATGTCAAAGTCTTGAAAAACAAAGAACTACTAAAGAGCTGTTCCAGGTTAATGGATACTAGACACATAATAACTAAATGCAACATATTTTTTGGGTACGGAGGACAACGTTGGGACAATCGGTAAAATTTCAGTAAGGTTTGCAGATTGGATAATAATGTTGAGCAATGTCAAAGACCTGTTTTAATCACCGGTACTGTGTTTATGTAATAAAATGTCCTTGCTCTTAGGACATACAGAAGTATTTAGGAGTAAAGGGATATGACAGCTACAATTTCTACTCAAACGGTTCTGAAAAATATTATATGTATATTGAAAGAATGATAAAGCACACATAATAAAAGTTCAAAACTAGGGAATGTGAGTGCAGGGTATATGGGAATTTCTTATACTAATGTGAAACATTTAAAAGCTTAAAATAATTTCAAAATAAATTTTATTTAATAGTTATTTATATTTTATTAATATTAAGAAAATAAAACTTAAAGCTTCTAAAACCAATTCTACAACATAGGAATGGTTTAGGCATGTGCAGAAGGAATTCGGAGAAGTGGGGAAGTGTGCGGTGAGAAAAGATGACAGAACTTTCTACTTATTGAAAGGCACTATGACTCTGAAACGATTGCACAACTTTACCTACTATCATTGCAAATTAAAAACAGGTACAAAAAACTACAAGGAGTGAAGCTGTGAGACACACAAGGAGGTGAATGGATCCTGCAGACAGTATTTTGAGTGAAGTAGGCCAGAAAAAATGGCAAATACTATAATGCCTCACCGATATGGACTAACTACAACGTGTAAACTCAGAATTGAATCTTAGAGCACAGCCTAACAGGGAAATGATTATTGTAATGGTCCCTAGAGTGTAAGCTCTTACAGCACTCAAATCTATTCCTAAATTGTAATGGCCTTCTCCAAACTTTGAGATGTTGATCCCTTGGTGTATAACCTGACTGGTCTCTGGAACACTGGGTATCTGTGTGCACCTGAAACGCAGATCTAGAGCTCAGCAGATATGGATGTCAGTATTAGCGCATACAGCAACTGTTTAAAAAACAAAAAACAAAAAAGCTGAAAAAGAGCCCAGACTTCAATTAGAGATATAAATGAAGCAGATCTGGTTAAGACTAGGGCAAATCGGGCCAAAAGGTAAAGGCTGAAACTGACCGTGTTAAAACTTCAACTTCCATGTGAGACCAAGGGAAGAAATGTATATTTGGGGTAGGATCTAAGTGAGATATGACAGGTCTGTATAGGTTAGAGTGAAATAGCAACACATCCCAAAGTAATTTGGGCAAGAATAAAAATATATACTTGGGGGCCCCCTTGAGGAGCTGCGGGAGGATGCAGAGGTGTTGGACTTCCTCACCTGTATTTTTGCTGATGTTCTTACAAACACTGGGGACTGATGGCTTGACGTACTGAGCCCTCTATCCTGGGGCTTGCCCCTATGAAGCTTGTTACTGCAAAGGAGAGGCTAAACCTGCTTATAATTGCGCCTTAGAGTCTCCCCCTGAGTGCCTCTCTGTTGCTCAGATGTGGCCCTCTCTCTCTCTCTAACTAAGCCACCTCAGCAGGTGAACTCACTGCCCTCCCCCCTATGTGGGACCTGACTCCCAGGGGTGTAAATCTCCCTGGCAACGCAGGATATGACTCTTGGGGATGAATCTGGACCCGGCATTGTAGGATTGATAACATCTTCTTGACCAAAAGGGGGATGCGAAATGAAACAAAATAGAGCTTCAGTGGCTGAGAGATTTCAAATAGAGTAGAGAGGTCACTCTGGTGGACATTCTTACACACTATATAGATAACACTTTTTAGGTTTTAATGTATTGGAATAGCTAGAAGTAAATACTTGAAACTACCAAAATCCAACTCAGTAGCATTGACTCTTGAAGATGATTGTATAACTATGTAGATTACAAAGGGTGACAATGTAGATTACAAGGGGTGTAGATTACAAGGGGTGAAAATCTTGTGGATCACATCCCTTTATCCAGTGTATGGATGGATGAGTTAAAAAAATGGGGACAAACACTAAATGAAAAATAGGGTGGGATGGGGGGGATGTTTTGGGTGTTCTTTTTAAATTTTATTTTTTATTCTTATTCTGATTCTTTCTGGTGTAAGGAAAATGTTCAAAAATAGATTGTGGTGATGAATGCACAACTATATGATGGTACTGTGAAAAGCTGATTGTACACCATGGATGATTGTGAATATATCTCAAAACTGAATTAAAAAAAAAAAAACAGGCACAAAGGACAAGATAATATACTCTGATTTGTGGAATCATAGACAAATCTGTCTGAAGAACTGGGCAAGTAGATGAATGAGAAATGAAGGAAGGATTTTAGATTTGTTTTCCAACTGAGACTGTTCCCCACCTCAGGTAATTTAAGAATAGAAACCTTCTTGTATTTTTTCTGATTCTACACTTTAAACAAGAATAGCTACATTAAAAACTTAATGTTTTAAAATATAAGCTTTATAGGGATGTGTGGTTTTAGTTTTCATTTTACCAAAGAGAATCATTTAGTTCAAAATCAATTTGTGTAATCTGGTTAAAGTTGGAGAGATTCATTTCTGGAGTGTCATTGTGTTACCAGACTGAGACACAGAATTAGTTTCAATAGTACCTGTTTGTTGAAAACTTCTATACTCCATGATTCAGTTTTATTTATAAATCTGATTTTGCTTCCATTAATTCTTGTTGTAAAATCATGCTAATAACTTACATTTTAAGAAATATGCTTTTCCTTTGTGAAAGTTTTTCTACATCTTAGTCAAAAAGTCTTAATTTCATAATATAAATGAAGATATAAAATCCTCTCTAAAAATATCAATAATGAAGACATGAATTTAACCCAATGTTTTTATAAAAGTTACCTGTAATTAAGAATATCAGAACAACCGAGCCTCCATTCTAAGGTTTCTGTGGTAAAGTCGTCTGTATTTCCTAGGTCAGTAAATCCAACAACATAATCCTGTGTTTTCCCATCTTTTACCAGTGCTAGCGTGGGAATGACTTTGATGCGCAGTCTCTCGCAAAGGAAAGGTGCTTTTTCCACATTCAGCTTCAAAAATTTTGTCTCGATATGTTTCTTAGACAGTATCGCTAAATGTCTGTCCAGTATCTTACACCTGTAAGTAACAACAAAATAGAAATTCAAAAGCTCAGGGAACAAATTTCTTTTCTTTTCTGAAAAATATCATTAGGATACCTCTAATTTTATAGGTTTTTTGTGTGAGTCTCAACTCAGCAGCCAACTGGTGCTCGTGTCAGACCTCACATTTCCTTATCACAGGTTCGCTGCCTGATTATGAGGGGTAGCAAAAAAACCTAGCATTCTAGTAAGTCTCATCTGCCCTAATGATATTTGTAGGGAACAAAATATTAAATCTGCCTTAACTCAGTAAGGGATTCAAAAAGTTGTCATGCTGGTGGCAAGAAAAGAAAATTAAAATTGTCATTTCTCTTATACATGTTTCCTAGTATCACACAGAAGGGAAATAACTGTGAACTTGATGGAACCCAGAGGAGACAAGAATAAGAAACATAATACCTCATGCCACATTTGGAGGCCATTAAGAAGGACTGAATGTTGCTGAGAGGTAAATCTTTACTTCTAACTGTGCACCTGTCAGTAAGCAGCACAGTAAGGTTAGTCTTTAAATAAAACGACCATTATGATTCTAAAGAAATGAAAGATATCAACAATAAATTTTATTAAGCCAATTTTTATTGAAGTGGAAACTGGGAGGGACATGTTCTTTAGATTAAAATCTTTTGTTTTAATCTATTTCAGCTTTTCTGCAACAGTGTTGTAATAATCTCAGTGTTTTTTTTTCACCTTATTCTCTCAGTCAAAGAATTCCAGACAATCAATTCCTGAAAGGTGTTAACCAAAAACCAAGCTGCTGGGTGATGTTGCCAAGACGGGGGTCAGGCAAGCTACATAAATGAGAAAGAGGGCAGGGCTGAGACAACAGAGTGATGGAGACTCCGTAGTGGAGGGTACTTTCATCTGAGGGTGGCAGCTGCTACTCAACACCAACAAGGCGTTGTCACACTGAATTCCAGGTCTACTATTAACAACACTTTTGATTTTTAAAAGAAATTTAGAAATGTGGATTTTTAAAGAAATAGGATCTCTCCCAATTTTTAAATGTTAGCAACTAATTAAATTTGTAGGCAAAAATTAAAAAAAAAAAGCAAAGGCTTGCATTTGCCGATTTGAGAATAGCTTCTTCTAGGGGTATTTTCCCTTTACATGAGATCTTTCTCCTTAGAGAGGTTTGCAGAACAGGGCCAGTCTAAGAGAAATCACTTTCTTCTTCTTCCAGCCAAGCTTGGAAGCCCCAACTCTGCTTCCGGTGAAAGTCCTGGTCTAACAGAGGGCCCCCCCCCCCACCCCATCAAAGTTGCCAGCAGAGAAGAATGAACGAACAAACTATGAAAGGTTACATCCTAACAGCAGGAAACACAAAGCAGAAATAAAATTTGTACTGATAATAAATTAAGTATACATTTCTAAGATGTTTATGAGATAGCTAGTGAAAATATAATTCAGAAACTATAAACCATTTAAATGGGAATATTCTTGATTTCCAATAATAATTCATTTATACCTTTACATATCACTGGTTTTCGAATTTACCTTTAAAATAACAACTGCTTAACTTTAAAGTACTGATTTCCAGCCCGACACATACTTGGGAAGGACTTATCTTTTATTTTTCTATTAAGCCATTGTATGTCTATCAAACATTTCATCATGTTTAAGAAAACAAAAATCACTGATGGTAAGGAAATTACCTGAATGTGGAGTCTCTGTAGAAATGGCAGACCACTTTTTTACTCTCCTTGACTTCTTGGAAAAAATCTCTCTCACTAGGGATTTCTCTGTATTCCCCATGTCCTTTAGAAAGCCATTCCTAATTTGGAGAGGAGGGAAATATTACACATTTGAAGTATCTCTTTGAATATTACTATATATTTTAAGTGTCCAAATCACTGTAACATTTTGTAATGAAGTTGGTTTTATCTTGCAGAGGAATGAATTCCTTTTAGCATTCTACTTTCCTATGTTCTAAAGTTAATGCAAAACTACAGCCTATGGGCAGCAACTGTCTCCACAGCATGGCTTGGATTTGAGACAAGTGCTTGTCTTGGTAACTTAAAACATTTGTTTTCTCAGAACTTCTTAAATAAAAATTTAGATCCAAGGGACTTTGAATGTAAATATCCATTTAATTTTTTAGCACTCAAACTACAAAAATCAGAAATATTTGATCCAGGTTACTTTAGTTTTAAAACAATGTTCATGAGATAAAGCCAACCCTGAGAAGAGGAACATTATCAGTGCAGCTCTGAAGTTTGGGAGCCCTGTTTGCTTTCAAGAGGCAGTGACACTATACTGCCACTGACAGGCAGTGTCCTAGGGAGAAAGAACTGTCTACTCACGTGGTGCCCAGAAACAATAACGAGCTCACAAGAAATCTAATCCCATTTCCCATTCCCTATGGGAATTTCTTATTAGTCATGCCTGACAGACCTGTCAGCTTCTTGGACCTTTCCCGTGACAGGAAGTTTATTACCACAACTGGAAGCTCATTTACCAGGCAATTGGTTTTAATAAAAAGATCACAGGGCTTGCAAGAAGGCATAGGTTTGAGTACCTGTTCTACCATTTATTAGGCAATGAACTCTACCCCTCTGAGCCTGTTTCGCCATCTGTAAAGTGGGGATAAGAAGTAACTATCTCATCGGGTTGTTGTGAAAATGAAAATGAGACGATCTATGTGAAAATGCCTAGAACGAGGTCTGGCACATGTGCTTAAAAAACATTTGTATACACATACTCTCTAATTTTTAGAAGGTCTTCTCACACTGAACTGTGATATAACTGTAACTTGGGTCTGTACATCCCAGCTTGGGACCTAATATTAGAGGGCAAATTCTAATCTCTCTTTCATGTCAGCCCTTCAAGTATCACACCTCACCTAAGTTTTCCCTTCTCCAGACTGAACCTTTCCAGTGCCTTCTGACTGTTTCTCAGATGAAAAGATTTCTAGACTGCTTACTCTTCGGCTGCACCCTGCTGAACACACTCAAGCCTCGTCCATGTTCATTTAAATGTGCCGAGATCTGGGTGCCTCCCCTCCCCTCCTCTGGGCTGCAGCTAACAGGGCCCAGCCTGCACTCCGTTTTCGTATCCATGTCACACTGGCTTACTTGAAATAATACTCACAAGGAGACCTGATGTTTTCTCCTTATGTGATGCTTCTGTGGTAAAGCTTCTATAAACTGTTTAAACTCTCAAATGCGATTCCTTAATGGCAGGTGACATTTCATGACTCCTTTCTTAATTCAACAATATGTTCTCTTTTTTAAAAAAGGTGTTTCTTTTAACAATAGGGTGGTATATGGGAACCCTGTATTTTGTGCATGATTTTTCCGTAAATATACAACTTCTCTAATTTAAAAAAAGAGAAACTTCTTTATTTCTCTTTTTAAAAAGCTGCTATTTTTTTTCCATTATTTATTCTCACATGTTTACCAACAGGCTGAAGACGTGAACTTGTGCACGTTCCTCAGAGGGAAGGCAAGTCCAGTCTGACCTCCAGCAATGCTTGGCACTTCTTCTCAGGAACTCACCACACCCCTGCCCTCTTAGCTCAGTGCCTTTCACAGAGCATGTGCTTGGCAGCTCTCTGCGAAACAGAATCAAGTCAGGGTGGGCACAGATTCCAGGGCAGACTGAGCTTACCTGAGGCAGTGGCAGCTGGGTACCATGGCTCTTGCTTAGTGGATTATTACCAAAGCCTTTGCTGGACACTTCCTGTTCTCACCTGCCCCCTGTGCTTTCTACCTAATCTGAGGTTGCTAGCTCCTGCCATAGCAGGAAGATGCTTGGCTGGCAGAGAAATAGAGAATAGCGTAGGGCTACTAAGTGCTGAGTATAAATCACTTCTTATGCCTGATTTCTCCAATGCCTTGTACATCAGAAAATCAAAATTTGGTTAATCTACACCACTCTCTCAAAACGAGTATCTTTACAAACCACTAAGGCTACTTGCCTACTTTCTCAGAAAACATTTTAATAAAAAAGATCTATTAAAATGTAATCAAAGTTTTAAAATAAGATTCTCAGTTATCCCATGACAAATTGTTTTAAATCAGTTTATATATTAATAATTTAAAAAGGCCTAAAGTCTGCCTACTTCACTTGGTTTTTAAACACTCAAGACTACTGTTTTGAATTGCTGACAAGTTCATTCAAGTAATAAATTATTTAATGTATGTTCCTGACTGCAAATCAGGTTGAATCAAAGTCTTTCTACAAAAATATGGGAATTGTATCCCATAGATATGATGATTTTTTTCATTTGAGCATTAACAATTAGTAGTGTACTTAAACATGGTAACAAAGTATCAGTTTGTGGCAGGATCTAATTATATGTTACCTTAAATCCAATAGTCTGTCTTCTAGTTACTAACACTATATTACAAAACAAGCAGCTTGGTTTGAGAACCATGTAATATCTTAGAAAACTCAACATATAAGACTCTGAACTCAGTCATATCATAAAAGATTCCTTCTTTTTGTAGCAATTCTTCTAAACATTGAGGGTGTAAATATACTAAATGGATACTATAGCAGCACAAACAAATCCAGTTTTAAAGTTTATGTTTTAGTAGCCAAATGAAAGGGAACCCGAGTTGATAATGTATTTCAATATAACTTAAACTAATGGAAACATTTTTTTAGTCATAATCCAATTTACAGAGTTTACCCCTGTGGTGTCAATCAGGGTCTACAACTCCGAGCCTGTCCACACTCACACTCTGCGAGACCAACCGGGACAGAGCTGTGGCTGTTTTCCTCTGTGCCCAGCATGCGATCTTTTGAATAAAGAGATCACATACTTAAACGTTACACTGGAAATGCCTGAAATAATTTCTTCAACATGAAGTACCTCATAGCTCTTATCTGTCATTCCTACATTTTGAGGCTAGCTAAATTATGACCAACTATAGTTCTACTTGAAAGGGAAACTGCTGATTCCTAGCGTTCTCAGTGCTCTTCGGTCAATTCTCTCCATAACCAAACAAATCTGAGCTCAAAAAAGAACCCTGAGTAGGACATGTCTCTTTTACTTGACTGTGGTTTAATAAACTGACTAGATTAATTTTTGCATTGTCTTTGAAATTTTTTTTTTGAGCAAATTTTTAACAGTGATAGGTACTTTCAATTCAGAGACTATAAAAAAGAGGACCAAAACATAACTACTGCAGCCCACGTATATATAATTTTTAGGAGCATACTGTTATAGCAATTTCAGAAAGCAGGGCAGAGAGGTTACTTGTTTCTGCTGTTGAGCTTTCCTTAGTGCTTCAAGTCTCTTTTCTTTGAGGCGTTCCAATTCATCCTCATCCATCCGATCCAGTTTCTGAATTTCAGAATCCAGATGTTCTTCCACTAGTTTGCTTGTCTGAAGCAACTGATTCTCCAGGACTTTTGAAAACATGCCAACAGATGCATCACCTTCCATTCTTCTAAATGATACAGTTCAGCCTTGGTGCTGGGAAGATTTACAAAATTAGAAAAAAATTTTTTTAAATACACAAAGTTTTCTCTCCCATCTCAAAAATTCTAGCAAGTATATATATCTATACTCTGCAAAGTATTCTACTGACACCCATGCACATGAGGCTAAACTTAAGAATTTTAAATGTTTTAAAATTTAAATTTTTTAATAGGTTACAGTCATATCAGTCAAAAACTAGAGCAAAATTTACATGCTTCTGACTTAGTTCATGATTTGCTATACAAAAGCAAAGACAAGTATTCAAGACAATCACCAGACCAGAGAGAAATTAATAGATGGAGTTATAGCTAGTGGTATATATTGACAATCAGTGTTCCTTACCAAAGGAAAAGGGAAACAAAGCAGAAATGACTGTGAAACAACATACTTGTACTGAGGTTTTACACATTCACATATAAATCAATTTGATAGAGTTGAGAAAATGCAGTTTTTCATGGTCTCTGCTCAAATGAGTTTTCATTAGTCTCTGCCTCCTAATTAATCTCATTACAATCTGTGTAAAGTAGTGCCTGGTGATCCACAAGCATTCCCGTTCTCCCATTCCATTCCTGTTCTGTAATCAAAGAAAATCTAAGAGTCTGCAAAAATTGATATACGTATTATTTACTGACACTCAAGTGTTCTTAACTTTGATGTAAAACAATATAGTAGAGAGATTTAAAAAAATTGA
The DNA here is from genome assembly GCF_015220235.1 of Choloepus didactylus. NCBI lineage: Eukaryota > Metazoa > Chordata > Mammalia > Pilosa > Megalonychidae > Choloepus > Choloepus didactylus. Next base: position 73,266,810 of record NC_051323.1, on the reverse strand, counting down.
TTTTCCATCATTAGTCCTCTGGGTAAAATAGTTTAGAAACTTGTCTTTTTGTTAAACAAAGTATTATAAAACAATTAATTCAAACTAGAAGGGAAGATCTCAACTATATATTTTAAGAGAAATGTTATTTTCTACCAGCTACAATGTCGTGTTGAATTCCTGGGAAAATTTACCACGGACATAAGATTTACAATTTGCCTATTAAAGCAGGAGTTTGTAAATCTGAATAAACTATGATACATTTGTAAACTCTATTGAAGCTCCTTAAAAAATGTGAATAAACTGTGAACTCATTCACCCAACTTCTGACACAGTACCTGGCCCACAAAGACCCTCTATAAATGTTTGTTAAACAAAAGAGAAATATTCTTCTTGCAAACTTCACTTGTAATTTCTTTTTCTTTACAGGAAAAGCAATTGAAAAATAACTGAGTTAATCTTTGTATCCTCAGAGCTACCAGCACAGGGTATGGAACACCGCACGTGCTCAATAAATATCTGTTTAATGTTGAACCAAGTGTCTCGCTTCTGTTCAAACTGTCATAAATTTGAAAAGACACCTATTTCTAAGTTAAAAAAAAAAAACAAAAAACAAATTGCAAGCTTCCCATAAATGCCATAAAACTGAAAAGCGGTTGTATTGCAAATACAGTAAAAGAATTGCACTCACACCACACTCACTTCCCAAGAAAAATGTCCGTCACTTGCGGTGCTCGGGGCTGCAGCGGGTGAAGTCAGAAAACCGGGTATTAAGACATTGATTTGCACATCAGGACCTGTTCTTACTCGGGGCCTGGCGCACGCTCACCTCTGGAGTTTTACAGGATGAGCCCAGAATTTAATTCTGCGAAAACTGGGAACAGAAACGAGTAACAAGAGCGGTTCTGGAGGCAGGTGCTGGCGTCCCGATAACTTCGTTCTTCCCAGACCTCCGCTTCTTCCCTTTTTTAGGCTCAAATGGAGAGTGGGAAGCAGCACCGCCAGTCCTCCAATGACCTACCCGTTTCCCCGACTCCCTTCGGGAACTGCCAAAACCACCGAGGGGGCGGCCTCACTCTCAAGTGCTCCGCCGGTGCCTTCCCAAACGCAGCCCCCGACCCTCTCGGGCGCCCCCAGGACAGACCCAGGTACAGCCACCGCCGCCCGGACTTCAGCGCTCCCCCGGGCGCATGCGCCACAGCCTCGGCCCCCGACTCGGACGCGCCGCGCCCCTCCCCCGCGCCGGCCGGATGTCGGACGGCGGTGTGTCAGTCAGCGTCGGGACGCGGCGGCGGGGTGTTCCACACCACTCCCTGACTCACCTGAGCGCCCGGTGAAGCTTGGGAGGTGAACAAACAGCAGCCCCGGGAAGGCGTCGCTGCCCGGCCTCAGCCTCGCAGAAGGTGGGGTAGCAAATCGGCCACCGCCCCCACCCCGTCATTGGTTGCGGTCCTCTCGCGATACAACCCGCGACGTCCGAGGCGGCCGGGCGGGCGGAGGGCGCTTCTGCGCGTGCGCGTCCCCCCGAGCCAGGGGTTGCGGCGCTTCGCCTCTGTTCCGCTGATGGGCCCGCGGGCGAGAGACCCCGTCGCTGGGCCTCGTACCTGCTCGGTGCGCAGCTCTGAGTGTCCGACCTTCGGCTCTGCTCAAGTACTGACTATAGGAGTACATCAGAAATAACGAAGCCTCCTTCTTGCTCAAGAGTTCGTTTCCTTCCCATTTATTAAGCAGTGGAGGCATCACTTAGCGCGGCGCGAGGTGGTGCCGCCGCCCAGATCAGGACACGGAAGGGTCCTTCGTGACTTCCCTACCACTCGAATTGTCGAGAACGTGCTCTGAATGTGAAGACCGAAACCTCCCTAGGGGGTAACTGCTGGGCATGCCCTCGCCTCGTGATTTCTTTAGTGACTGTGCACACTTCGTAACCAGTGGGCGCTAGGGAGCGGTCCCAGTTTGGGGCTGGATTTTCGTATCTCCCTCGGGAACACCCAGAGCCCATGCTCGGCCCCTTCGTGGAGGGTGAAAGGTTGAAGGGAGGCCCAAATTCCTCCTCTGAACCGAGTGCCGGTCTCTAGGTGGCTTTCCCCGAGGGGCGAGGGCTGACACGGAACTGACAGCCTCATTGTCTGCCCCGGGTTCTAGAACCCGGCTGCCTCGAGGCGGCCGCTGACAGGGGGCGCGCGGGCTCCTGCCGGGCCGGCGGCCGACTGGAGACGCTCTACCCCGAGCGCCCCTCTCGATGAGCCGCGCGCTGCGTCCCCACGCCGAGGCGGCGGGGCGACGCGCGTGCGCACTGGGGGCCCACACCATATGTGCCCTGTCCCAGTGCGCGGGTCTGTGGAGAGCCGGGTGCGAGAGGCGGCAGCGCGGGGGGGACGGAGCTGAGCGGACGCCAGAGTCGGCCGGGGCGCGGTGGGTCCGCGACAGACCGGATAAACGGGCTAGGACCACGAGCGCCGCTGACACGCGATGGGGAAGAAGCAGAAAAACAAGAGTGAAGACAGGTAGCCAGCGTCTGGGCGGTACGGCGGCGGCCCCCGCGGCTGACTGGGGCTCGCGGGTTCCGCCGAGGTGGGGGCGGGGGCCGGGTTGGGGCTCGTGGAGACCCTCGCGGGGCGTCGGGCCCGGGCACGGCGTGGGCGGCGCGGGTCCCAGAGCCAGGGGCCGGGCGGGGGCCGGGAGGGCGCGGAGGGCCTCAACAGCGGGCGGGTCCTCCTCGCCGGGGCTCAGCTCCACCTGCCCTTGCCCGGCCTGGGGAGAGGGGACCCCGGCAGGCGCCGCTCGGTCTGAAGAGAGGGGCAGTCGTTTGGGGGTCCCCGGCCGCACGAGGAGGGTCTCGGACGGCCGGGAGTTACTTTTGCGGTGCAGCTGCTGGGAAGGCTGAGTTTCCCTCTTCACGGCGCGGGTCGGAAGAATTCTTAAGCCTTTGTACCTGTGACTACTTGTGGGGAGAAGGGAATCCCAATCTGGTGTACGTGCTTCCGAGTCGGTCAGGAATGCTGGAGTTAGAGAGGCGTTTATCAGCTCACTCCTTCTCATACTTCATCTAATTTGGATACAGTTCTCAATTATCTCTGGGCTGATTGTCCAAACTCCATGCTTTTCGCTTTCCTTCTTCCGGCCTGTCTTTTGGTGGTTTCTTTTCTCTCTAGCACCTCCCCTAAGGAAAGGAGGAGGAGAGGAAATAAACCAACCAGGGTCGCTCCTTTCTAACCACATGAAAGCCTTTTGTGGGGAGGGAGTGTAAGGGGGGGTCTGTCGAGTTACCTACCGGGAGATCCTTGAATCGTGTGTCACATTCGATTGAGTTCTTTTTCTCTTTTCATTGGAAGAGTTTACTTCCTGGGCGTGAACAACATCTGTTACTTTCCTCCTTTGTGCACTATCCTCAGACACTTCAAATTACTAGGGGGAGAAAAAGTTAAAAAAAAAAAAAAAAGAAGGTAAAAATCCTGTGATAGTTGATCACTCTGACTCAAAAGACGTATGTGGTATGAAGCTAAAATAAGTACTATTAGAGTTGGAATTCTAGATTCTTTCTTTACTTGGCAGGCATCTAACTTATGAGTGGAATTAAAGACGCCGAAGTGAGACTTGTAATTCAGCTACAGATCTAATGGAAAATGTTAATTGGTTCCGAGAATAGACTTACTGGTTATCAAACCTGGTGAATAAGAAACAGTAGCCAGAAACAGTTTCTGTAGTTCTGACGATTTTTGTGTGTGTGCGTAAGATTATTTTTTCCCCCACTGAGAGAAATTTTCAAGTAAGCACAAAAAATGTACCCATTACCCTGTTTCAACCGTTGTTAGCACATGACCAATCTTGTTTTATCTATTTGCTGGATATCTTAACGCAATTCTCAGTATCTTTTCATCTGTAGATTTTTCAGGTGTATCTCTGAAAGATAAAACACTTTAAAAAAACATAACATGAGACACAGTCACAATGTCATCATCAAACCTAAGGAATATTAACCATGATTTCTTAAATATTGTCAAGTATTTATTTGAATTTCCCTGATTGTCATATATATGTATAGATAGATTGAATAATAATTGGTTTGGATCAGGATTACAGAAGTCTGTTGAAGAGATAGAAAGTACCTATATGTCATTTTTCTACTTTAAGTGTATACTTTCCAGGATCTTTCATTATGGATAAAAGCTTTTTATTTATTAAGCCTTTTCATAATGGAAAAAAAATGATATTTTTGTCTGTATATTTTTAGAGAAAAGTTGTTTCTTAATGATTCATAGTTTTCCGTGGGTGGTGTAAAGTTTTAATTGCAGACACTAGAGCCTGTATTAAATGATTGGTTTGGTAGTATAGAAGGAATGCTACATCCTCCCCCCACCCCCACTAATGTAGTCTTTATTTTTTTGGCTCATGTTGAACGGAAAGTGGTGGCAACATAATTGAAAAACATACAAATTTATTTTCTCATATGCCAATATGCAGATAGTACTTTCCTTCCCTCCTTCCTTCCTTCCTTCTGTCTATCCTTCCTCCCCTCCCTCCCTCCCTTCCTCCCTCCCTTCCTTCCTTCCTTCCTTTTAATGCTTCATGGAATCTTTACTTGAGTGGCTTTCAAATTGTATCTAAGAAATTGTTTGGTTTTGCAGAGGGCCCCCTTTACCAGAACTGCTTGGCTTTTTTATTTTTGGCACTCCACATAAGATATTTTGGGGAGATGGGGAGAAAGTTTCACTGTTTTGCAAGTTAGTTTGCTTTTGCAAAACCTTTGTATGTTTAGATTGTACTTTCTTGAATATTTGTAAAAGGAACAAAAACACAAGAGAAAAAAGTTTAGAAGGAGAAAATCCTATTTTAGGATTAATATTCTTGTTTGCATAAAATGAGATATTATATTTGGTTTCACTATCTTGCATGAAGATCCTCACTTTAAAGGTTTTATCGTCATCCTCGGTCTCCTTCTCCACATGATCCTAAGCCAACTGTTTCTGGCCAGGTTGAACTGTGGGTGAAATGCGCAGCTGCTTATTAGTTATCAAGATAAAGCACTGAGCCAATTCTCAGTTCTCGAAAAGAACATAAAATACACAGCTGTTCTTAATCCCTATAGCTTTGTATGTAATTAATCCTTTTATTCAATTTCTTGGCCATACACTATTCATTTAAAATTAGATTTTATTATTAAATTTGCATATCTAATTTATCGATACAGCATGTGTTTTGTTATATCAGTGACTTACTTTTGTTTAGAAACCGAGTTTCAGAGTTATGCTCCAGCTTGTGATATGGTGTTCAAATTTTCCTGCCTTTTTTTTAATTGGGGAAACTTGTTGAGACTAGGGACAGGATTCATTATGTACAGATCAAACAAAATATAAGGCAATATTTTCATTCCTTCCTATAACCTTTCCATTCATCAGTTTACATATGGGACTTTCTGTGCTCTAGTGATGCTCCACTGTTTCTGTTTGCATAGTACGATGAATGCTCTTACTGATGTGTGCAGAAATAAAAGGATCTGTGTTATCTAGCTTTTCACAATTGGTCTATAACTCTTCATTCTAGTCCCTGTTTTTTTTAAGAATTGCTTTAAAGGTGATGCCTTAACTAAGGTAGAATTCTCGAGTTATAAGAAATCTGAGTATGTTACATAGTTATTGAGGGAAGATGATAATTATTTAGATTTTAAAAAGATGTATATTCTGAGAGTCCTTTTGGAGTAGTTTGTTCCTCCTCTGACATTTTAGGAAGCTGCCATGTGGAAGGAGGGGGAGAAGTCCTGATTTGCCAGAAATGAATAACAAAGCAGATGATGGACTTTTGTTGGTAGTTACAGTAATCTCTTTAGCCTTCCATGCTGGAGATCCCTATGAGGAGGTTGTACAGCTACTTTTCTTCTCCTCCTCCTCCTCCTCCTTCTTCTTTTTAATGCAGTTTTATTGAGATATATTCACACAAGATACAATCCATCCAAAGTATACAATCAGTGGCTCACAGTATCATCATTATGCAGCTAGTTTTGATGCTGCTTTCCACTAGTTGTGCTTTACTTATTGTTCTAAGTGTATTCCATTCTTGCTACTGGTCTGTAGGTGAGCAGTGCATTATTTCACAGAGAAACTGAATGTCAGTGGCTTGGTTACTTGGAGCAGTGGTTCTCAAATTTTTTGGTCCTAGGACCCCTTTACACTCTTGAATTACTGAGGAAACCAAAAGGCTCTTATTTATATCTGTCAATTCTTAGCATATTAAAAGTTAAAAATTCTTTATTAATGAATTTAAAAATAATAAGCAACACTTTACATATCAACATAAATAAAATTTTTAATGAAAAATAATCATTTTCAAAAAATATTTAGTGAAGAGTGGTATTAAACATTTTTGCAAAACTCTTTACTGTCTGGCTTAAGAGAAGATAGCTAGAGTCTCATATCTGCTTCTGCATTCTAGCTGTAGAAATATCACACGTGGCCTCTGGAAGACTCCACCATATAATTGTGAGAAAATGATTATAAAAAGGTTAATGACCTCATTACTATTTTGAAAAATAGATTTGACCCACTGAAATAGTCTCCCCCTCCCCTGAACCACTGGCTTGGGGATTCCTAAACTAGGTTCAGGCATTTGTGAGGCATTTCCCAAACTATTTGACCATTATTAATACTTGTATTACATGTGCTTAGACTGTTAGAGAATCAGACAAAGACAGCTTAAGATATCTGTAGACATGTAATCTCTCTTGATATTTTACTCACTTATTATTTTCTTTTTTTCTAATGCAATAGATGAACTTATCAGTGCTGGTTGAAAAAAGGAAACAATTCTGATTGATTTTATTAGGCAATCCCGGTGTTTTTAGATTGCTCTGGGAGACTTGACATCTTTATGGTATTGAATCATCCCATTCAGGAAATATATTCATTGTATGCTGAGGTGCCAGATATTGTTCTAGGCTCTGGAAATACGGTAGTAAGCAAAATAGATGTGATATACTTCTTCATTTATTGAGTTATTTTAAGTGTGTATCAGTAAAAGTTTATTATTTTCTTTATTTGGTTATTTAGGATATTTCTCATTAGAGTTATTCCTAGGTATTGTATAGTTTTGGTTCCTATCAATGTAATCATCTTTTCTTTCTTTCCTTTTTTTTTTTTTTTTTTTTGTAAATAGAAAAGCTTTTTTCCAAGATAGTTATTATCTCGTGTCTGACCAAATTACTCAACTCAGTTATTATGGTTAAAAGTAGTTGTTTAAACGATGAGGACTAAATTGTGATTTAGTTTATTAGCTTGTAGTAATATGTAATAACTAAATAGTAAAGAGAGAGAGGGTAGTGGGAAAATTAAAGACATTATAGCATCATTCATATGTTAAGCAATGCTCAAAACAGTTCTTTTTTCTTTCCCTTTCTAACTTATGCATTGTGACAAGCTTGTGCTGTTAAGAAATTGTAGTACAAAATATTCAGGTACTTTGGGTCCTCATTAATAATAAACAGTTTTTATTGGAATTATCGTAGTGTGCCACTTACCTGAGCAGTGACCACAATATTTGCATACTTTTAATAATAAAAACACTGAATGTAGATTTAACTGTTAAACATGCTATAGTAAGCAGTTTGAGAATCTGGGAGGTGGGGAAAGGTGGCTACAAGAGCTGTTAAATAACATGAAGAAGAGGATGCTGGGATTTAGCATAATAATGAACCTGTCAGCTATTAAGCCAAGCCTAACTCCAGAACTTGTTGTATTTTTTACACTGTACTGTATTTGCTGACTTAAAACATCCTGATATTGAAAAATACAGACTTGCCAAAAGAAAAATTAATAATTATAGTGTCTTCACTGAAGTAATGGTTAAGGATTATTCAGAATTTAAAGAAGGTGGGAGAATAGAAAAATGACAGCCGTTGTCCATACTGGTCAGTCAGTGCCAATGTTTCTTTGAAGCTTTTCCCTCTTCCCTAACCTTGATTGAAAGACTGCCTATCTCATAGCCTGTCTATTTCAAGTGAAAGCAATGATGACTTCGGTGTATCATTCCTTCACTTTTCAGACATGGTATTTGAAACTTCATGTACATCTTTCAGAGGAATCCCTTCTTTTCACCCAGGTAGCAGTCATTTTTTTCAGAATCATTGGTTTTCAGAATACTCTGTTAACCTCCATTTGCTGTTAAAAATGTATCTTCTACACAAATATAATTTTTTTTTTCTGTTTCTGAAATATTATTCAAGTCAGAACCTTAGTTGTAGCAGTTCCTAAAAAATACGAGTACTGTTTTTTCTCAAGATATTGGATCTTCAGTCTGAGCCTCTGGTGAAGCTAGCAGATGTGCTTGATGATACTGTAGTTGGAATTTCTTCTAAGTTTAGAGCCATATGTCATAGGATTGCAGCTTCCATTAAAGTACAAGTAATATCACCTCTTTGAAGAGAGATTAATTACTACTTTAAGTGTCAGTTCTCATTTCTCAAATTGAGGCACTTTTCATTTTTTAGCTTTTTATTTCAACATAATTCTAGATTTACAAGAGTTGCAAAAAAAAAAAAAAAAAATGTACAGGGAGATCCTGTGTGCTCTTTACCTAGTCTCCCCCATTGTAACATCTCATATAACAGAGTACACTGTGAAAACCAGGAAGTTGACATAGGTACAATCACAGAGTTTATTTAGATTCCACTAATTTTATAAGCACTCAATTTTGTGTGACCAAGTGTGTGTATAGTTCTGTGCAGTTTTATCACCTGTGTCTCTTCAGGTACGCCACCATCATATTCAAGATGCAGAACTGTTTGATCACTAGAGCTTTCCCTCTTGGTGCCCCTTTATAGCCACACATCTCCCCCAACCACACATTCATTCTCAATTTCTATAATTTTGTTATTTCAAAAAATGTTACGTAAATGGAATTATTTTGAGATTGGCTTTTTTTCACTTAGCATAATTCTCTTGTTATCATTCCCAGTTTTTGCAAGCACCAGTAATTTGTTGCCCTTCTAATATGGCACATACCATGGATGTGCCACAATTTGTTTAACCATTTAACCACTTAAGTGTATTTGGGTTGTTTGCAGTTTCTGGCTATTAAAAATAGAGTTGCTGTGAACATTCATGTACAAGTTTTTATGTGAACCTGTTTTCATTTCTCTGGAATAAATACCGAGTGCATTTGCTGGGTTGTATGGTAAGTGTGCATTTATTTTTGTTTGTTTAGTTTTTAAGTGAGACAGTGATCTTTATTTCCTTTTTCTTTTTATACTGAGATATATTTCACATATCATAATATTCACCTTTTTAAAGTGTAAATTTCTGAAGTTTCTAGTATAGTCACAAAGTTGCCCAGGAATTACCAAAATCTAATTCAAAAATATTATCATCACCCCAAAAAGAAATCCTGTACCTATTATCATTTATACCCCCCACCTTCTTCTGCCAGTCCCTGCCAATTACTAATCTATGTTCTGTCTCTTGAGAAGTTTCCGATTCTGGGCATTTCATATAATGCAGGTATGCATACAGTGTGTGGCCTTTTGTGTGTGGCTTCTTTAATTTAGCATAATGTTTTCAAAGTTCATCTATGTTATAGCATATATCAGTACTTTATTCCTTTTTATAGTTGAATAATATTGCATTGTATGGATATACCATATTTTACTCATTCATCATTTGATGTACATTTGGGTTATTTCCACTTTTTGGCTATTATGAATAATATTGCTGTAAATATCCTTGTACAAGTTGCTCTGTGGTCACATGCTTTCAGTTTTCTTTGGTATAATCCTAGGAGTGAAATTGCTGGGTCATATGGTAACTGTGTTTAACCTTTTGAGAACTGCTTTCCAAAGAAGCTGCTCCATTTTATATTCCCATAGCAATGTATGAGTATTCCACTTTCTTTAGAACCTCATCAACTCTTGTTATTATCTTATTTGTTCATATATCCATCCTAGTCAATGTGAAGTAGTATCTCACTGTGGTTTGTATTTGCATTCCTTAATGGCTAATGAAGTTGAGCATCTTTTCATGTGCCTGTTAGCCATTTATATAACTTATCTATTCAGATCCTTTGCCATTTGTTGAGTTTTTTTTTCTCTTTATTGAAGAGTAAGAGTTCTTTATATTTTCTAGATTCAAGTCCCTTATTAAATATGTTTGCATATATTTTCTCCCAATCTATAGGTTGTCCTTTGTAACACAAGAGTTTCTAATTTTGATGAAGTCCAATTTATCTATTTATTTTGTTCCTTGTGTTTTTGGTGTCATATAAAGGAAACCATTGCCTAATCCAAGGTTATGAAAATGTATACTTACATTTCTTTCCAAGAGTTGTATAGATTTAGCTCTCATATTTAGGTTTCTGACCCACTTTGAGTTAATTTTTGCATATGCTGTTAGGTAACTATCCAGTTTAATTCTTTTGCATGTAGATATTTGGTCTCCAGCACCATTTGTTGAAGAGACTATTTCTTCCCCGTTGAATGGTCTTGATGCCTCTTGTCAAAAATTAATTGACCATAGATGTATAGGTTTAATTTGGACTCTCAATTCAATTCTATTGGTCTATATGTCTATTCTGCACCAGTACCACAGTGTTTTGATTACTGTAGTGTGATTTTATTTAAATGAAAATTTCAAGCACATATAAAAGTAGAATAGTATAATGAGCTCACATGTACCCATCAACCCAGATTCAAACAGTATCAATTCATGAGTGGTCTTGTTTCATCATCTATATCCCCTCTACTCTCTTTCTCCCTCTTCCCTTTATGTTGAAAAAAATCCCAGACAATTGTAAATACTTGAAGAAGTTACCAATTTTAAGAAAGATTTGCATGTTAAATATATATACGTTTTTTAAAGTGGTGAATTTCATTACCTTTGCTGTGCTGTTAGAATAATGGATTGCCATTCTCCTTTCCTTCTCAGTGCAATTTCTTTCACTTTTTTCTTCTTTTTTAAAATTTTTATTAGCGATGTTGTAGGTATACAGAAAAAGAATGCAGAAACTACAGAGTTCCCATATACCACGCCTCAAACACCCAGTTTTCCCTATAATTAACACTATGCCTTAGTGTGGTACCTTTTTTAAAAATGACGAAGCAATAATATTGTAATTATACTATTAAATGGAGTCCATAGTTTACATTAGAGTTCATTCTTTGTATTGTACAATTCTATTGTTTTTAAAAATTGTTTTTCTGGTAACATATACAATCTGAAATTTCCCCTTTTAACCATATTCAAATAAACAATTCAGTGGTCTTAATTACATTCCCAATGTTGTGCTACCATCACCACCATCCATTACCAACACTTTTCCATCACCCCCAGACAGAAACTCTGTGCCAATTAAGCATTAAATCCCCGTTCCTTACCCTCACCCCAGACCCTGGTAACCTGTTCACTAGTTTTTGGCTCTATGAATTTGCTTTTTCTAATTATTTCATATTAGTGAGATCATACATTATTTGTCCTTTTGTGTCTGGCTTATTTTGCTCAACATGAGGTCTTCAAGGTTCATCATGTCACATGTATTAGAACTTCATTTCTTTTTATGGCTGAATAATTTCCCATTGTATGTATATACCACATTTTATAGATCCATTCATCGGTTGGTGGACACTTGGGTTGCTTTCATCTTTTGGCAGTTGTGAATAATGCCACTTTGAACATCAGTATGCAAACAGCTGCTCGAGTCGCTGCCTTCATTTCTTTTGGGTATACCTAGAAGTGGGATTGCAGGATCATATGGTAATTCTATACATAGCTTTCTGAAGAACCACCAAACTGTTTTCCCATAGCTTTACCATTTTACATTCTTAGAAACAATGAATGAGTGTTCCTATTTCTCCACATCTTCTCCAACATTTTTTTTTTTTTCATTTTTAGAATAATAGCTGTTCTAGTGGGTATGAAATGGTATCTCATGGTTTTGGTTCTCTAATGGCTAATGATGTTGAGCATCTTTTCATGTGCTTTTTGGCCATTTGCATATCGTCTTTGGAGAAATACTTTGTCCATTTTTTAAGTTGGGTTCTTTGTCTTTTGATGTTGAATTATAGGATTTCTTTGTATACTCTTGAATATTAAACTCTTATCAGATATGTGGTTTCCAAATATTTTCTATTCTGTGTATGTCTTTTTCCTTTCATGATGAAAACCTTTGATGTACAAAAACTTTTAATTTTGATAAGGTCCCATTTATCTATTTTTTCTTTTGTTGCACATGCTTAGGTGTAAAGTCTATGAAAATCATTGTGTAATACAAGGTCCTGAAGATGCTTCCCTTTGTATTCTTCTGGGAGTTTTATCTAGGTCTTTGATCCATTTCATGTTGATTTTTGTATATGGAGTGAGGTAGGGGTTCTCTTTCATTCTTATCCTACTTTCCCACCCATTTGTTGAAGACTTTATTCTTTTTGCATTGAGTGGACTTGGCACCCTTGTCAAAAATCAATTGGCCATAAATGTGAGGGCTTATTTCTGATCTCTCAATCTGATTCCATTGGTCTGTGATTTCTATCCTTGTGCCAGTACCACACAATTTTGATTACTATACCTTTGCAATAGGTTTCAAAATTGGAAAGTGTGAGTCCTCCAACTTTGTTCTTTTTCAAGATGGTTTTGATTATTTGGGGCCTCTTAGTCTTCCATATAAATTTGATGACTGGCTTTTCTATTTCTGCAAAGAAGGCTCTTGGGATTTTGGTTGGGATTGTCACTTTGGGTAGAATAGACATTTTAACAACATTTAGTTTTCTAAGCCATGAACATGGAATGTCCTTCCATTTATTTAACTCATTGATTTCCTTTAGCAATGTTTTGTTGTTTTTCTGTGTATAAGTCCTTTACATGCTTGGTTAAATTTGTTCCAAGATACTAGATGCTGTTAGTTGCTGTTGTAAATGGAATTAAAAAAAATTCCTCTTTAGATTGTTCATTATTAGTGTATCAACATTTTCGTGTTGTTCTCGTATCCCATCACTTTGCTGAATTTGTTTAAGAGCTCCAATAGCTTTGTTGTGGATTTTTCAGGATTTCCTGTATTATAGGATCACGTCTTCTACAAATAGGGAAAATTTCACATCATCTTTCCCAGTTTGTATGCATTTTCTTTTTCTTGCCTGATTGCACTATCTAGAACTTCCAGTACAATGTTGAATAAGTGTGATGAGAATGGGCACCCTTGTCTAGTTTCTTATTTTACAGGGAAAGCTTTTAGTCTTTCACCATTGAGTTTGATGTTAGCTGTGGGTTTTTCATATATGCCCTTTATCTTGTTGAGGAAGTTTACGTCTATTCCTAATTTTCTGAGTGTTTTTTTTTTTTTTCTTCAAATCATGAAGGAGTACTAGATTTTTGTCAAATGCGTTTTTCTGCATCAAAACCACACTGGTCATGTGGTTTTTTAATCCTTCATTCAAGTTTGTGTCTGACTGGTGTTCATTCTTTGAATGTTTGTTTAAAATTCACCAATGAAGCCATCTCTGGTCATGAGTTTTTCTTTGTGGGAAGATTTTTGATTACTGATGCAATCTCTTTACTAGTTATTGGTTTGTTGAGATCCTTTATTTCTTCTTGAGTTAGTGTTGGTAGTTTGTGTGTTTCTAGGAATTTGTCCATTTTATCCAGGTTATCTAATTTATTGGCGTGTAGTTGTTCACAGTATCCTTTTATAATCCTTTTTTGTTTCTGTGGTGTAGGTAGTAATGTTCCCTCTTGCATTTCTGATTTTAGTGATTTGCACTCTTTTTTTGCCAGTCTAGCTTAAAGGTTGTCAAGTTTATTGATCTATTCAAAGTACCAACTTCTGGTTTTGTTGATTCTATTTTTCTATTCTCTAATTTCATTTATCTCCACTGTAATCTTTATTTCCTTCCTTATGCATGCTTTGGGTTTAGTTTGCTCTTCTTTACCTAGATCCTCTGTATTAGTTAGGGTTCTCTAGGGAAACAGAATCAGTGAGAGGTGTCTCTGACTATCAAATTTGTAAAAATGACTCATGCAACTGTGGGTAGGCATGAGTCCAAATTCTGTAGAGCAGTCAGCAAACTGTTAACTCCAAGGAAGATGTCCAATGAACTCCTCAGGAAACGAACCGGCAACTTCGACGAACTCCTCAGGAAATGAACTGGGATCTTCGACAAACGTGTTTGATGAACTCCTTAGGAAATGCTTCACTGGGCAGCCGAAGAAGTGAAGGTCCTCTATCTGTCTTGCTTATAAGTCTTCAGCTGATTAATTGGATTAAATCCAGCCAATTGCATTCTGTCATTGTGGAAGACCCGCCTTTTGGTGAGTCATCAGTCACAGCTGCAGTCAATTGACTGATGATTTAATAAACCAGCCTGTTGGTTTATTAACCAGCCAGAAACTCCTCACAGCAATTGTTAGGCCAGTGTTTGCTTGACCAGACAGCTGGGTACTATCACCTGGCCAAGCTGACACATGAACCTAACCATCACATCCTCCAATTGTGAGGTTAGGTACCTGATTTGAGATCTTTCTTCTTCTTTAAGCATTTAGAGTTATAATTTTCCTCTCAGCACTGTCTTGCTGCATCCCACAAATTTTGGTGTGTTGTGCTTTCATTTGCATTTGCATCAAGGTATTTCCTGGTTTCCATTGTAATTTTTTCTTTAAGCCATTTATTGTTTGAATGTGCTGTGTGATTTCCACATATTTGTGAATTTTCCAGTTCTTTTGCTGATTTCTAGCATCATTCCATTCTGGTTGCAGAAGGTACATTGTATGTTTTCAATATTTTTAAATTTATTGAGACTTGTTTTGTAATCGAACATATGGTCTATCCTGGAGAATTACCCATGTGCATAGTGAAGAATAAGTATTCTGCTGTTGTTGAGTTGTACTTCATATATTGTTTGTTAGATCTAGTTGGTTCATAGTATCATTTTTCTGTTTTCCCTACTGATCATCTTTCTAGATGTTCTATTCATTATTGAAAGTGGTATACTGTAGTCTCCTATTAATTAATGTAGAACAAGAAAACATAACAAGATAAATATGTACTCAACAGCAGAGCCCTAAAAATGTATGAAGCAAATATTGAAAGATTTGAAAGAAAAAATATGTTCCTCAGTTCTGTGGTCTTTAAATCCAGTAGTTCCATTTGGTTCCTTTTTAAAATCTCTCTTTGTTGGATTTCTCACTCATTTTCCTGATATCCTTTAATTCTTTCTCTGTTTCCTTCTCTCTCTCTCTTTTTTTTTAATTTAATGGCAGTTTTATTGTGATAAATTCACATACCATACAATCCATCTGAAGTGTGTACAATCAGTGTCTTCTAGTATATTCACAGTTGTGCATTCATCACCACAATCAATTCTAGAACATTTTCACCCAGAAGAGGTTTCAGTGAAACCTCTGTGTTATACAGCCCCATGTTTCATCCTTTGGCTTTCCTTCTAGTGACGTACATGACCCTAAACTTTCCCTTTCAACCATAATTGCACCCATATATTGCTATTAGTTACATTCACTATAATGTGTTCCTATCACCTCCATCCATTTCCAAACATTTATAAATAACCTTATTATATATTCTGCACAAATTAAGCATCAGCTCCCTGTTCTCTGCCCTCGTTGTATCCTTTGGTGATCTATTACCTGGATATTAATTCCCATGAATTTGCTCATTATATTTAGCTCAAATTAGTGAAGTCATATGATATTTGTCCTTTTGTGCCTCATTATTTCATTCAACATGGTATCATCAAGGTTCATCCATGTAGTCACATGCATCATGACTTCATTTCTTCTTACAGCTGTAATCTCCCATTGTATGTATATACCACATTTTATTTATCTGTTCATTGGTTGATGTATACCTGGGTTGTTTCTGTCTTGGCAATTGTAAGTAATGCTGCTATGAACATTGGCGTGCAAATGTCTGTTCACATCCCTATTTTCAGTTCTTCTGAGTATATACCTAGTACTGGGATTGCTGGATCATATGGCTGTTTTATACTTAGCTTCCTGAGGAAACACCAAACTGTCTTCCCCAGGGGGTGCACCATTCTTCATTCCCACTAGCAGTGAATAAGTGTTCCTATTTTCCACATCCTCTCCAGCACTTGCAGTTTTCTGGTTTTTTTTTTTTTTTTTTTTTTTTTAATAGATGCCATTCTAGTAGGTGTGGCATTTTATCTCACTGTAGTTTTCATTTGCATTTCCCTCATAGCTAGTATTGTTAAAAATCTTTTCATGTGCTTTTTACCCATTTGTATATCCTCTTCAGAAAAATGTCTTTATATCTTTTGCCCATTTTTAAGTTGGGTTGTTTGTCTTTTAATTGGATTGTAGATTCTCTTTATATATTCGGGATATTAAACCCTTATCAGATATGTGGTTTCCAAATATTTTCTCCCATTGAGTAGGCTGCTTTTCCACCCCCTTGACAAAATTATTCAATTTTGAGGAGGTCCCATTTATTTATTTTTTCTTTTGTTGCTTGTGCTTTGGGTGTAAGGTCTAAGAAACCACCTCCTACTATGAGATCTTGAAGATGCTTCCCTACATTTTCTTGTAGGAGTTTTATGGTTCTGGCTTTTATATTTAGATCTTTGACCCTTCCTTTATTTATTTTTAATGTCTCTGTGTGTATGTCCAAAGTCTGATCTTGTTTGTTGATGTTTTCTGATTTTTATCTTGTTCCTTTGGATGGGCTTCATTTCTTGTTTCATTGTTTGTTGTGTAATCTTTTGTTGCACATTGTACATTTTAATATTTTATTACATTGACTATGGGATTTAGTCCCTGGGCTGTCTGTTCCTTAAATTTGTCTTCATCTAGTTATATGAGAGAGACTTCCTTAAGTGCCGTGTGCTAATAAAACAAACAAACCAATGCAAAAAATGCCTTTCATAGTATTTGTAAATTGATTTTCTGCAGGCTGGTACTTGGCTTCAGAGTTTAGCTCCCCTACTAAGAACTTAGATCAGCCCAATGTGAAAGAGGTTCTCTAGTTATTTTTTTGAATCAGCATCTTTTCTTGGTTTGAGCTTCCTTATGGCCTTAGAATTTGCCCGTTTTCAGGAATTGGGATGACCTCTCTACTCTCTATGAAACAGACTTCCTCTCTCCTATGTGCTTTGCTTTAGTTGTTTTTTTGCTGCTTAAGGTGCTTCTGCAGTTCTGGGATGGTGAACTAGAGAGGAATGTCCTGGTTCAGTCTTTCATGCTGCCTCCTGATGGATTGGCAGCAACATACAGGTATCATGGTAGTATATAGGGGTTACTTTGCTCCCTCTGGAACAGGGCCAGGGACCCATGATAGGAGCGCATGCTGGTTTCACACCATGCCAATGAGAGGTTGGGGGAAGAGACAGCAAAGGTTCCGTGAGTTTCTCTTACCTTTTTTTTTTTTTTTTTTTTTTGGCAACAAATCTTTATTGAGCACTATTCTAGGCATCAGGAAAACTAAAGAACATTTTCTCCTTGCCTTCATAATGATTGTTTATGATAATTATACAGTATTGCTTTGAGTGTCTGTGATGTAATTTACTCAATGATTAACAGTAAACTATTAGGTAAATTTTGGTTACATTTTAATGAAATTTATAACTCTGTGCTTAACTATTGATATATTTGAAGTTTCATGACAGAAGGAACCATAACTGTTTCATGTAATACTGTGTACCCAGAGGATGGCTTATTCACACCAATGCAAATAAGGATAGAGTAAAAAAGAAAAATGGAAGGAAATGTAGTTAAGCTGTTTTTCAGTTTTTGTCTACTATAATTAATGCTGCCATCCACTTCATGCATTTAACTTTTTTCCTTAATTTGGTAAGAGAGATGTGTACTTACTTAAGCCTGATGAATAGGAAGAACTGAAAGATGAACCAACCAGGTGGTCCACCAGCTTGAGGACTATGGCCCAAAGGAGACTCCTGTAAGTTAAAGCACTGATAGGAAGTACCTGAAGTAAAGGTTCAGTGCTTAATAACTAGGCCAAGAAATCAAATAATGGGAAGCTGCCTTTGGAACACATGGTAACTGGATGAAGTTTGCTTCTCAGAACTCCGACTCACTAGAGAAGAGCTTTACTGCACCAGATGAAAATAACAAGATGGAGGATGGGATACTATGCCCCAGGGAACAGGGCTAGAAGTCTCTTTTCTTCCTCCGTGAGCAGTTACACGGAAGAGTGGCCCTGTTTATCATTTTCCATATTATATGAAGAGATTTTACTCCCTGAGCAGCTGGATATGAGCATTTCTTCATAAGGAAGGCCCTCCTCGTGAAAATGGGATTTGGTCAGCCCACTTCGGGCCCAGGTGTCTGCCTGAGGAAACAACTCTATTATAGCACAGAGTTTCTCCTACCATTTTTAGGTTGTATTTTCTTGATTCTGTACTGGCTCAGTTACTGCATCCCTTTAACTGTTCTGGAGTTTTGAGGAAGATTGCTCTTGTAGTTTTTGCTGTGTGTTCAGAAATTCTGCTGGGGAATGGAACCTTGGAGTGTCTTTTTTTTTTTTGAAATAAATTCAAAGTTGTATGAACAGTTGGAAAAACAATACTAGCCCCATACACAGAATTCCATCATACCCTGACCCCCCTCCCCCGATAGCTCAGTCCACCAACTTTAACTTGCTGTCACATTGCTATTTCTTTCCCTCCCTCCCTATCATCCATCATCTATTGCTGTCGTCTGAACATATGAGAGTCAGCTGCACACATCCTTGAGCATTCACTATAATTCACTTATACACTTCCCATGAACAAGAACATTCTTTCATGCAATCCCATTAAGTGCAGCTAAGAAGTACAATAGATTCAACAATGATACAAAGCTTACATTCTATATTTCCTTTTCCTTATGTCTCAACTGTGTCCCTTTGAGCCACCTGTCCTCTATCCTCCTGTCCCATCCAAGTTCATCCTTAGCATTCAGTTGTCATCTAGTTAGACTGTCTTTTTTTTTTTTTTTTTTTTTTTTTCAGTTGTGGAAACATATATACAGCCTAAATCTTCCCATTCCACTCCCTCCCTAGCCTTTCATTAGTGGGATTAATCACGTTTAGAATGTTGTAATGCTCTTTCCCACCATCCATTACTAGAAATTTCCCTTCACCTCAAACAGCAACCCTACACTCCTTTCTTAACTCCCTATTGCCCCTTCCCCCATTTCTCTTAACCCAAACTCTACTTTTCATCTCTATGGTTATATTCTCTGATAATTTCTTTGTGTTTACTGTGAGGCTTAAAATTAACCTCTTAAATCCATATCAATCTTGTTTTCCTTTGGTACCACCTTCACTTCAATAGGACACGTAAACTATGTTCCTATACTCCTTCATTCCCCCTCCTTTTATATAGTCAAAAATTACATATTTTACATTGAGTTCAAAACCACTGATTTGTCCTTAGAGTTTGTGTATTTTATATCATGTAGGAAGTAAATAGTAGAGTTATAGTTCAAAAATTATTGACTTCTATTTGTATTCCATTGTAGTTGGAGAATTGTTCTTCGACTATATTCAATTTTTTTTTTTTTAAATTTCTTGAGGCTTGTTTTATGTCCCAGCTTATGGTCCCTTCTCGAGAAAGATCTGTGATCACTAGAGAAAAGTGAATGTCCTGGTGCTTTGGGATGTAAGGTACTATATATGTCTGTTAAAATTCTCTATATCTCTTTCCCCTTTCCCTGTCTCTCCGCCAGCAGGGCTCCCCTCAGAATCTGAAGTAGGGCAGGTCTTTCATCGGCAAAGTCTCTCAGCATTTGTTTGTCTGAAAAATTTAAGCTCTCCCTCAAATTTGAAGGAGAGTTTTGCTGGATAAAGTATTCTTGGCTGGAAATTTTTCTCTCTCAGAATTTTAAATATGTCATGCCACTGCCTTCTCGCCTCCATGGTTGCTGCTGAGTAGTCACTACTTAATCTTATGTTGTTTCCTTTGTATGTGGTGAATTGCTTTTCTCTTGCTGCTTTCAGAACTTGCTCCTTCTCTTCAGTATTTGACAGTCTGATCGGAATATGTCTTGGAGTAGGTTTATTTGGATTTATTCTTTTTGGAGTTCACTGGGCATTTATGCTTTGTGTATTTATATTGTGTAGAAGGTTGGGGAAGTTTTTCCCAACAATTTCTTTGAATACTCTTTCTAGACCTTTACCCTTCTCTTCCCCTTCTGGGACACCAATGAGTCTTAAGTCTGGACGTTTTATTTTATCTATCCTATCCCTGAGATCCATTTTGATTTTTTTGATTTTTTTCTCCATTCTTTCTTTTGTTCTTTCATTTTCTGTTCTGTGGACTTCTAGGACACTGAGATGTTGTTCGGCTTCCTCTAGTCTTGTATTGTGAATATCCAGAGTCTTTTTAATTTGGCCAACAGTTTCTTTTATTTCCATAAGATCTTCTATTTTTTTATTTACTCTTGCTATGTCTTCTTTATGCTCTTCTAGGGTCTTCTTTATGTCACTTATATCCTGGGCCATGGTCTTCTTGATGTCCTTTAAATCCTTTGCCATGTTTTCGTTCCTCGATTGTAGTTCTTTAATTAATTTTGCGAGGTATAGTGTATCTTCCAATATTTTGGTTTGTGTGTTTGGAGTTGGATTCTCCATATCTTCTGGTTTTATCATATGCATTAAGATTTTCTGTTGTTTTTGGCCCCTTGGCATTTGTTTCGCTTGATAGGGCTCTTTCAAGTTGTAAAGAAAAAGGGATATCAATCTAATTTTTCAGGAACACAGTTTGGTGATGTACACTTTCTCTAACTAACCAGCAGATGGCATCTGTGAGTCACCTATATCCCTGAAGTCAGTTCTCAACCTTTTTTCCGCGTTGTGTGGGGAAATGATTCTTGTGGGTTCAATTGGAGAACTCAGTTTGGGCTGGAACCGTCTGCCCTGAATGTGGGGCGTGTGTACGGGTGGCCAGGGAGGAAGGGCAGTTCTAATGTTCAAATCCCCCAGGATCCCGGAGATTCAAGGCCACCACATGAGTCTAAGCCTTCATTTCACTTCAGCCCCAGCCTCTCACTCTCGCTGATCCATAAACCACCGGACTTGGCGTAGCGTCCCTGGGTTCTCCGAGCAGATCCCCCCTCCCAGCCGCGCTCCTCCAGGAGCTCAGCCGAGGGAATGCTGTGCTACGTCACCAGTGCGCGCCGTCCCACAAGGGAAGCGCCGGGCCGTGCGGTGGCGCACTCCCAGCCCGAAGCAAAAATGGCCGAGCGGGGCGTCTCAGCCCCCTCCTCCTCGCACAGTTCCTCCTTCCCAGCTCCGGGACAACTGGCGGGGCTTTGGGCTGTGGGCACGGCCCCGGGCAGGAGTTTATCCAGCCCTCTGGGGGCCAGCTGCGAGCCGCGGGGTTTCTTTCTGCTTCCAGCTCTCCCCTCCGTTCCCCCGAACCCAAGGGTATCTGCTGCAGGCTATCTTCCTGGCCAGACGGCAAGAGGCCGGCCCAGCCCCCTCTTGCTGTGTTTTACTGCGTGGTTTCCACAATCGCTATTGGAGCTGCTCCTTGTTTTTGTTTTTGTTTTTCTTTTAAAAAAAGAGCCAGCTGGTCTCCATACGCTGAACCCTGGCTTCCCCAGCCTGCCGCACAGCTGCGGGTCTTCTAGCCAGCTTACTCACTCGTTTCAGAATGCTGACTCCCGGTTTCACCAAGTATACGGCCCCTCTGGAGCTAGGAGCCCTCATCCAGCTGGTGCATTGCTGTAACCGGTATTCTAGGTCACTTTCTGGTTTTTAGCTAGTGTTTTTCACGGAGGCGTTTTTTTCGCCCTGTCTCAGCTAGATGCCATCTTAGTTTCCCCTTGGAGTGTCTTACTCTACCATCTTGGTCAGCTGGAAGTTTTCTTGTTTCTCCCAATGTAATTTTTAAGATGGTGTTTCAATTATTGATTTAGAAAATTCAATTTGGAAGATACTCTGATCAAAAAGTACAGTAATAGTTTTAGTGGTAGACATGGTTTTAATTGAATTGCTGGAATGAAACTGATGAGCCTTTATCATTTAATGGTTGTCTTTGCTGTTCAAGAATAGGGCTTTTTCTTTATTTAATAGTGCCTATTAGGAATTAACATACCCTGCTGGATGCTGGTTGTAGAAGGTAGGAAAGTGAATTGGTCATACAAAAAGAAATTTTTTACCCTCAAAGGATCTTACATTTTGATGGGGGAAATAGCCATATACATGGATAATATGGAGTGAGAAGCTGAAGAGAGAGAATGTAGTTTAGGTTAAATATGGGAGTACCACCCTCAAGACTTCAAATTTGCCTCCTAAAGGTAAGGTATATGTGATTTTAAAGTTCCTTGTAATGAAATCTGCCAGCAGGAGAACATGGCAGATTGGTAGGCACAGGAGTATGCTGTATGCTTGACTCAAGTACCAACGGGAGAGATAGGGAGTAACTAAGATCTTGAGTTGGTCCTGTACTGCCTGACAATTCTGACACAAGCACAGCCAGACCATTCTAATGATGGCATTGTTCAGCAAGTTGGTTTCTGAGATTAATTGTCTACACCAGAATTTTTATTTGCAAGTAAAGAAGATGAGAATAATCCTTTAACCATGCAGTGGTAAGGGACCATAGCCAATTCTATGGAATACAAAGACTTTCTACGAGTTCACATTTAGTGAGCATTTACCCTGTGATCAGTTATTTTAGGACATAAATTTTATCTTTTATTAAGGTGTTGATAATATAAGCTTCTATCTCTTAGGCAGTTATGAAACTCAAAATATTCTTATTGAATGTTAACAGGTAAAAATTTTATAAAATTGAAATATGGAGCAGTGATGTGAATGATGACACTGTTTTGCTGAATTTAAATCATTTCTTCTCAAACATTAATGTGCATATGATTCTCCTGAGGATCTTGTTAAAATGGAAACTCTGATTGAGTAAGTCTGGGGTTTGGGCTTCAGATTGTGCATTTCTAACAAGGTGATACTTGTTCTGCTTCTCCTGGGCGACACTTTTGAGTAGCAGAATCTAAGTGACCATTCCACAGTGAATATATTGCCTTGAATAATGAACTTTGAGCTCAGCATTGCTGTACTATCAAGGGCTTGATTTTTCTAATACTTTTCAATTTGAACTAAAGATTTTTTTTTTTTTAATGCCATTTAATTGAGATATATTCACACACCATACAAACCATCCAAAGTGTACAATCACTGGCTCGGCGTATCATCACATGGTTGTGCATACAATCCTATGACCAATTTTAGAACATTTTCATTACTCTAGAAAAGAAGTAAAAATATAAAAAGAAACCCTAATCCTCCCATACACCTTATCCCCCCCATTATTGACCCATAGATTGGATGTAGTACATTTGTTACTGTTGATGAAAGAGTATTAAAATATTAGCTACAGTCCATAGTTTGCAAAAGGTACATTTTCCCCATATAGCCCTCTACTTTTAACTCCTTGTAATAGTGTCATACATTTGTTCTAGTTCATGAGAGAACTTTTTAATATTTGTACAGTTAATCACGAACATTGTCCACCATGAGATTCACTGTGTTATACATTCCCATGTTTTAAGCTCCAATTTTTCTTCTGGTTACATACATGATTCTAAACTTCCCCTTTCCACCACTTCAATGACCTTTTTTTTTTTTTAAATCTTCATTTTATTGAGATATATTCACATACCACGCAGTCATACAAAACAAATTGTACTTTTGATTGTTTACAGTACCATTACATAGTGGTACATTCATCACCCAAATCAATCCCTGACACCTTCATTAGCACACACACAAAAATAACAAGAATAATAATTAGAGTGAAAAAGAGCAATTGAAGTAAAAAAGAACACTGGGTACCTTTGTCTGTTTGTTTCCTTCCCCTATTTTTCTACTCATCCATCCATAAACTAGACAAAGTGGAGTGTGGTCCTTATGGCTTTCCCAATCCCATTGTCACCCCTCATAAGCTACATTTTTATACAACTGTCTTCGAGATTCATGGGTTCTGGGTTGTATGAACTAAAGATTTTGACCATCTTCTCTTGGCAAGAACACTTAGTTTATATATTTAGTCTGCTTCTGGTCTCTTCATCAACCTGAAACAACTTAGCATTAAGTTTCTAAATGACACTTAGGTTTATGTCTTGTTACAGTATTCTGTAATATGATGGCTGCTCATCCATATGGTTCATGGTATGTTTGTCAGAAGTCTTTATTTTCAAAATGACAACAAAATTAAAAATGTTACCAGCGAAAATACCCGCAAGCCTGCCTCTCCCTCTTCACTCCCTCATTGGGGATACACCAGTTTGAGAAAGCTGCCCTGGACTGATTTAGTCCAGATTACTTTTTGCCATATTGACTTGGAATCTATAATATGTATGAATTTATATTCAGTATGTTTGGAGTCTAAAACATGCTTTTGTATCCTTACTACTTGAATGTATTGGTATTTAGAAAGTGAAGGATAGGCTGAATTCTGTGAAGGTAATGCAATATATTCCCTTTACATGGCTTTGTACAATGTAAAAGCAGTATGGTTTCATATCCCTTTTAAAGACGCCAAGTCTTAGTTTCTAAGGAAGTTGTAAGGAGGATTTTTTTTTTTTTTGAGATGTTATAGATAGGTAGCTCTTAACTTAATAATGGTTGTTTGGTTGTTGTGCTTGACAGATTCCACTGAGGAAGTGGAGAGTGCGGGAACTATTGGGATCAGTAAGTGAGGAGAAGTCTAGTTGGCTTTTCCTTCTTTGTCTTGTTTTTCCATTTCTTTGCATGCATAACTGTTGATGGTTAAGGATGTGCTGGGTAAGAAGAAGAGATGGCAATTTGGGGAAATTAGACGCTAAATAAAGCGTCCTGTGGAGAACACTGGACTGGATTTCCCTGTTTTCCTCATTGCTGCTGGCATTGCTGGGGATAGGTTAGGGGTACAGAATTCTCCCTTATGCTTTTCCCCTTACTTGCTTCGGTTGGTAAGAGGTTATTTATTTATTTATTTACTTACTTATTTGTGGGGAAGGAGCAGACATTGAAGTAAGGTGAAAGAGCACAAACAGAGCTGGGCGTGACCTTTCGTTCCCTCAGCATTGTGTTTAGAGATTGCAGACAATTTATGTTTCACAGCTTGGGGTTGGAGTGAGAGGAAGGAATGGTGTGGTTTGGATTTTACCTCCTTCGACTAACACTTTCCATTACTACAAGGACCTAATATGGATTGGAAATAAGAAGAGATATGGGGGTGCTCCAGTTATTATTGTTTCCTGATAAGTCACCCAAATTTAGTGGCTTAAAACAACAAAGATCATCATTTTCTCTTGTGGTCATGGCATTGATGGGGCTCATGTAGGAGTTCTCACTCATGGTCTCTCATGTGGTTGCAGTTAGACAGTGGCTGGGATGAAGTCATCATAAAAGCTTCCTGAAACATTCTGATAGTTGATGGTGACAGTTTTGGGGGACCTCAGTTGGGGCTGTCAGTTGGAGCATCTGGGCTCTCTCACTGTGGCCTGGAGTTGACTAACCTGGCAGCGTGCATCCCAAGATACAGAAGGTAGAAGCTGCCAGTTTAAGGCCCAGGCCAGGAAACCATAGCGTCACTTCTGCATATTCTGTTGATCAGGCAGTCACAGTACCCCACATTAAAGGGGAGGAGATGTGGACCTCCACAGAGAAATGTGGAGACAGATTTTAAAAGTTCCTTTGGTGGCCAAGCAGCATGGAGGAGAGCGGTTGATAGGAGAGTCCCAGGAGCCTTGAGGAATTTGAATTGTGAAACAACTTGGGAGGGGGGTGGGTTTCCTGTATTTTTGTCTAACTTTTTACTCATTAGGGATCTGTTCTGTTGAGAATGCCTGTCTTTATTAAATGAAATTTGCTAAGTTTGGAATTGAGAGGAAGTTTGTACATAAGGTTAATTTTCATTTTCTTTGTAGTAAACAATTTTTGTAATATGTTATATACCTGTACAGGTTTTGCTCCATTGATCTCAATATAAAGTAAAAGTTTTATTTTTAATTTTTATCAGGATTTATTTAATTATTCCAAAAAACCAAGTCCCACAGTTGAATATATGCATACACAGTTAATAAATACCATGTTTTAAAAAGATACCTCCAGAGTAACAGGTTAGCAAACTATATGTTACAACATGCTAATATTCTGGTATTTATAATTTATAAAAATGGAGAAATGAATTATATTAGATTTACGTAATTTTAACCTTAATTGTTTTTAGTAGATACTCTTAAATGCATTCTGTAATTCTCAGCTATATTTTATAATATTCCTGGAAATTCAAATTAGCACCTTTTTTGAGAGGTAATTTACATAAAATAAAATTCACAAATTTTAAATGTGCAGTCAGTGAGTTTTGATAAATGTATACAATTGTGCATCCTTCACAACAATCATGATACAGACAGAATATTTCCATTACCCCATTAAGTTCCATTATGGACTTTGTAGGCAATCCCCTCTGCGAGTAGCCACAATAGCTTTTGCCATTTTGGTCACTGTAGTTTTGCCATTTATCAGAGTTGTGCCAGGTTGGATATATTATTTCCCCCCAAAAGCTATATTCTTTAATGCAGTCTTGTGGGGGCAGACATATTAGTGTTGATTAGGTTGGAATCTTTTGATTGAGTGTTTCCATGGAGATGTGACTTAATCAAAAGCTTTGCCCACAGTTGATTAAATTATTTCCATGGAGATATGGACCCTGCCCATTCAGGGTGGGTCTTGATTTAATCACTGAGGTCCTATAAAGGAGCTCACAAACAGAAGGAGCTCTGAGCAGCTAAGAGGGACATTTTGGCAAGAAGCTAAGAGCTGACACTGATGCTGACACTTGGAGATGCTTGGAGACATTTGAAGATGCTAGCCCAGAGTTTGTTCCGGAGAAGCTAAGAGAGGACTCCAAAGCTTAAATGCACAGAAGCTGAAGAAGCTAAGAGAGACCCAGAGACATTTTGGAGAAAGCCATTTTGAAATGTCTTAGGAGAAAGAACCAAGAACGCGCAAGAGCTGAGATTGGAGCTGGAACACAGTCCGGGGTCAGTAGATGCCAAGCTACGTACCTTCCCAGCTAACAGAGGTTTTCTGACGCCGTCAGCTGTCCTTCAGTGAAGGTAGCATCTGTTGATACCTTAGTTTGGACACTTTATGG
This sequence comes from Choloepus didactylus, assembly GCF_015220235.1. Classification (NCBI taxonomy): domain Eukaryota; kingdom Metazoa; phylum Chordata; class Mammalia; order Pilosa; family Megalonychidae; genus Choloepus; species Choloepus didactylus. The sequence continues at coordinate 73,239,731 of NC_051323.1, read as the reverse complement.
CCTTAGAACTGTAAATTTGTAACCTAATAAATCCCCTTTATAAAAGCCAATCCATTTCTGGTATTTTGCGTAACGGCAGCATTAGCAAACCGGAACAAGAGTATGTAGACTTTTTTTTTTCTTTTCCTCTCCATCTGTGGCTTTCCTTTACATTTTGTGCCTTTTTAAAAATTAAACTTCTATTTTAAGATAATTGTGCATTCACATGCAGTTAAGAAATAAAACAGAGAAAATAATAGAGAGATCTATGTGCCCTTTACCCAGTTTACCCAAATGATAACATCTTGCCAAACTATACTGCAATATCACAGCCCAGATATTGACACTGAAACAATTCAGAGATCATATTCACATTTCCCATTTCACCTATACTCATTTCTGTGTGTCTGTGCGTGTGTATTTAGCTCTATACAATATTATCACGTGGGTAAGTTCTTTTTTTTTTTTTTAATCTTCATTTTATTGAGATATATTCACATACCACGCAGTCATACAAAACAAATCGCACTTTCGATTGTTCACAGTACCATTACATAGTTGTACATTCATCACCTAAATCAATCCCTGACACCTTCATTAGCGCACACACACAAATAACAAGAATAATAATTAGAGTGAAAAAGAGCAATTGAAGTAAAAAAGAACACTGGGTACCTTTGTCTGTTTGTTTCCTTCCCCTATTTTTCTACTCATCCATCCATAAACTAAACAAAGTGGAGTGTGGTCCTTATGGCTTTCCCAACCTTCCCCTATTTTTCTACTCATCCATCCATAAACTAGATAAAGTGGAGTGTGGTCCTTATGGCTTTCCCAGTCCCATTGTCACCCCTCATAAGCTACATTTTTATACAGTTGTCTTCGAGATTCATGGGTTCTGGGTTGTAGTTTGATAGTTTCAGGTATCCACCACCAGCTACCCCAATTCTTTGGAACCTAAAAAGGGTTGTCTAAAGTGTGCGTAAGAGTGCCCACCAGAGTGACCTCTCGGCTCCTTTTGGAATCTCTCTGCCACTGAAGCTTATTTCATTTCCTTTCACATCCCCCTTTTGGTCAAGAAGATGTTATCCGTCCCACGATGCCGGGTCTACATTCCTCCCCGGGAGTCATATTCCACGTTGCCAGGGAGATTCACTCCCCTGGGTGTCTGATCCCACGTAGAGGGGAGGGCAGTGATTTCACCTTTCAAGTTGGCTTAGCTAGAGAGAGAGGGGGCCACATCTGAGCAACAAAGAGGCATTCGGGAGGAGGCTCTTAGGCACAATTATAGGGAGGCCTAGCCTCTCCTTTGCAGCAACCGTCTTATATATTATATCTTATATCTTATATCGCCTACCACAGTCAAGATACAGAACAATTCCATGTTGTCCATTTGAAACCACACTCAAATCCTTCCTGTATCCTCAACCGCCAACCTGTTCTTTAACCCCTGATAACCACAAACCTGGTCCATATTTCCAAAATTTTGTCTTTTTAAAGTTGTCATATAAGTGGAGCCATGGAGTCACCACTTTGGGTTGGCTTTTTTCCACTTAGCATAATTTTCTTGTCAATATCCAAGTTATTGCATGTATTGGTAGTTCACTCCTTTTCATTGCTGAGTAGTATTTCATGGTGTCGGGATGAACCACAGTTTGTTTAACTGTTCACTCATTAATGGGCATTTTAGTTGTTTCCAGTTTTTGGCTTGAGGTTAAAGCAGCTACAAACCTGTATCTGCAAGTTTCTATGTTAATATAAATTTCATTACAAAGAGATAATTGCATGCTGGGTTGTTTGGTAACTACATTTCTAGCTTTACAAAAAACACACTATTTTCCAGAGTTGCAGTACCATTTTCCATTCCCACCAGCAATGCATGAATGATCTAGTTTCTCTGCATCCTCACCAGCGTTGGGTATTGTCACAGTTTATTTTTTGACCATACTAATTGGTGTTTATTGATATCACATTGTGGTTTTAATATGTATTTCCTGAATGGCTAATGAAATGGAATGCCTTTTCATGTGTCTGTGTGCCATTTTGTGTATTCTCTTTGGTGAAATGTATTTCCATGCCTTTTGCCCATTTTCTAATTTGATTTCTTGGATTTTTGTTGTTGAGTTCTGAGAGTTCTTTATATATTCTAGATGAAAGTTCTTTGTCATATGTAGTTACTAAACATTTCTCCCACTCCATAGCTTGTCTTTTGATCCTCTTCACAAGGTCTTTTGCAGAATAAAAGTTTTTGTTTTTGGTGAGGTCCTGTTTGTTATTCTTTTTGTGAGTCGTGCTTTGTGTTTCAAGTCTAAGAACTCTTTGCTTTGGGCTAAATTCTAAAGATTTTCTTCTAGTGTTTTCCTGAAAGTTTGATATTTTCGCATTTTCCATCATCTGTTTTGAGTGGGGTTAGTGAGAGGTTCTTTTTTTTTTTTTTTTGAGTATGGATGTCCAGTTGTTCCAGCACCATTTGTTTAAAAGTCTATCCTTCCCTTATTGAATTGCTTTTGTACCTTTGTCAGAAATCAGTTGCATACATGTGTGGGGGCTGTTTTGGGGTTCTCTTTTCTGTTCCATTGATCTATGATGTTTTTCCCTCAGTCAGTACTGCACAGTCTTGGTTATTGTAATGTCTGTATCTACAAAAGATCTTGTTGGGATTTTGATAGGACTTATTAAACCTGTTTCTCATTTTGGAGAAAATCAACATCTCTACTATGTTGAGTCTTTTAATTCATGAACATGGTATGTTTTTCCAGTTATTTTAGGTTTTCTTGGATTTCTTTCATCAGCATTTTATAACTCTTAGCACGCAAGTCCTGTACATGATTTATTAGATTTATACGGAAGTATTTTACTTTCTTTGGAGTGAGTAAATGATATTATGGTGCTTTTCTCCTGCTTGGTTTTGTTTAAATATATTTTGTTTTTTAGAAAACTTTCAGATTTACAGAAAAATTGTGATGATAGTACAGAGACTCTATAAGCCCCACACTCAGTTTCTCCTATTATTAACATCTTAATATTAACAGAGTACATTTGTTACAATTAATAAACTGATATTGATACTTTACTATTACTGAGGTATGTTTTTTGCACAAATTTCCAGTTTTACCTGCTCCAGGTTCCCATACAGGATACTACATTACATTTTTTTTTTTTTTTTTTAATCATCATTTTATTGAGATATATTCACATACCACGCAGTCATACAAAACAAATTGTACTTTCGATTGTTTACAGTACCATTACATAGTTGTACATTCATCACCTAAATCAATCCCTGACACCTTCATTAGCACACACACAAAAATAACAAGAATAATAATTAGAGTGAAAAAGAGCAATTGAAGTAAAAAAGAACACTAGGTACCTTTGTCTGTTTGTTTGCTTCCCCTACTTTTCTACACATCGATCCATAAACTAGACAAAGTGGAGTTTGGTCCTTATGGCATTCCCAATCCCACTGTCACCCCTCATAAGCTACATTTTTATACAACTGTCTTCGAGATTCATGGGTTCTGGGTTGTAGTTTAATAGTTTCAGGTATCCACCACCAGCTACCCCAATTCTTTAGAACCTAAAAAAGGTTGTCTAAAGTGTGCGTAAGAGTGCCCACCAGAGTGATCTCTCGGCTCGTTTTGGAATCTCTCTGCCACTGAAGCTTATTTCATTTCCTTTCACATCCCCCTTTTGGTCAAGAAGATGTTCTCCATCCCACGATGCCGGGTCTACATTCCTCCCCGGGAGTCATATTCCACGTTGCCAGGGAGATTCACTTCCCTGGGTGTCTGATCCCACGTAGGGGGGAGGGCAGTGATTTCACCTTTCAAGTTGGCTTAGCCAGAGAGAGAGGGCCACATCTGAGCAACAAAGAGGCATTCAGGAGGAGACTCTTAGGCACAAATACAGGGAGGCCTAGCCTCTCCTTTGCAGCAACCGTCTTCCCAAGGGTAAAACTTATGGTAGAGGGCTCAACCCATCAAACCACCAGTCCCCTATGTCTGTGGTCATGTTAGCAACCATGGAGGTGGGGTAGGTGAATACCCCTGCATTCTCCACAGGCTCCTCAAGGGGGCACTACATCGTTTTTTTGTTTTTTTTTTTTTTTCCTTGTTTGTCTTTTTTCTTTTCTTTTTTTTTTTTTTTTTTAACGTTCCCTTCTTTTTTCAAATCAACTGTATGAAAAAAAAAGTTAAAAAGAAAACAAACATACAATAAAAGAACATTTCAAAGAGACCATAGCAAGGGAGTAAGAAAAAGACAACTAACCTAAGATAACTGCTTAACTTCCAACATGTTCCTACTTTACCCCAAGAAAGTTACATACTATAGCAACATTTCAGTGAACTTGTTCCTACTACATCCATCAGAAATTAACAGACCATAGTCATTTCTGGGCATCCCCAGAACGTTAAATAGCTTATCTGTTCTTCTTGGATTATTGTTCCCCCTTCCTTAATTGCTCTCTACTGCTAGTTCCCCTACATTCTACATTATAAACCATTTGTTTTACATTTTTCAAAGTTCACATTAGTGGTAGCATATAATATTTCTCTTTTTGTGCCTGGCTTATTTCGCTCAGCATTATGTCTTCAAGGTTCATCCATGTTGTCATATGTTTCACCAGATCGTTCCTTCTTACTGCCGCGTAGTATTCCATCGTGTGTATATACCACATTTTATTTATCCACTCATCTGTTGATGGACATTTGGGTTGTTTCCATCTCTTGGCAATTGTGAATAATGCTGCTATGAACATTGGCGTGCAGATATCTGTTCGTGTCACTGCTTTCCGATCTTCCGGGTATATCCCGAGAAGTGCAATCGCTGGATCGAATGGTAGCTCTATCTCTAGTTTTCTAAGGAACTGCCAGACTGACTTCCAGAGTGGCTGAACCATTATACAGTCCCACCAACAATGGATAAGAGTTCCAATTTCTCCACATCCCCTCCAGCATTTGTAGTTTCCTGTTTGTTTAATGGCAGCCATTCTAACCGGTGTTAGATGGTATCTCATTGTGGTCTTAATTTGCATCTCTCTAATAGCTAGTGAAGCTGAACATTTTTTCATGTGTTTCTTGGCCATTTGTATTTCCTCTTCAGAGAACTGTCTTTTCATATCTTTTGCCCATTTTATAATTGGGCTGTCTGTACTATTGTCATTGAGTTGTAGGATTTCTTTGTATATGCAAGATATCAGTCTTTTGTCAGATACATGGTTTCCAAAAATTTTTTCCCATTGAGTTGGCTGCCTCTTTACCTTTTTGAGAAATTCCTTTGAGGTGCAGAAACTTCTAAGCTTGAGGAGTTCCCATTTATCTATTTTCTCTTTTGTTGCTTGTGCTTTGGGTGTAAAGTGTAGGAAGTGGCCTCCTAATACAAGGTCTTGAAGATGTTTTCCTACATTATCTTCTAGGAGTTTAATGGTACTTTCTTTTATATTGAGATCTTTGGTCCATTTTGAGTTAATTTTTGTGTAGGGGGTGAGGTAGGGGTCCTCTTTCATTCTTTTGGATATGGATATCCAACTCTCCCAGCCCCATTTGTTGAAAAGACCATTATGGCTCAGTTCGGTGACTTTGGGGGCCTTATCAAAGATCAGTCGGCCATAGATCTGAGGGTCTATCTCTGAATTCTCAATTCAATTCCATTGATCTATATGTCTATCTTTGTGCCAGTACCATGCTGTTTTGGCAACTGTGGCTTTATAATAAGCTTCAAAGTCAGGGAGTGTAAGTCCTCCCACTTCGTTTTTCTTTTTTAAAGTGTCTTTAGCAATTCGAGGCATCTTCCCTTTCCAAATAAATTTGATAACTAGCTTTTCCAAGTCTGCAAAGTAGGTTGTTGGAATTTTGATTGGGATTGCATTGAATCTGTAGATGAGTTTGGGTAGAATTGACATCTTAATGACATTTAGCCTTCCTATCCATGAACATGGAATATTTTTCCATCTTTTAAGGTCCCCTTCTATTTCTTTTAGTAGAGTTATGTAGTTTTCTTTGTATAGGTCTTTACATCTTTGGTTAAGTTTATTCCTAGGTACTTGATTTTTTTAGTTGCTATTGAAAATGGTATCTTTTTCTTGAGTGTCTCTTCAGTTTGTTCATTTCTAGCATATAGAAACATTACTGACTTATGTGCATTAATCTTGTATCCCGCTACTTTGCTAAATTTGTTTATTAGCTCTAGTAGGTGTATCGTTGATTTCTCAGGGTTTTCTAGATATAAGATCATATCATCTGCAAACAATGACAGTTTTACTTCTTCTTTTCCAATTTGGATGCCTTTTATTTCTTTGTCTTGTCGGATTGCCCTGGCTAGCACTTCCAGCACAATGTTGAATAACAGTGGTGACAGCGGGCATCCTTGTCTTGTTCCTGATCTTAGAGGGAAGGCTTTCAGTCTCTCACCATTGAGTACTATGCTGGCTGTGGGTTTTTCATATATGCTCTTTATCATGTTGAGGAAGTTTCCTTCAATTCCTACCTTTTGAAGTGTTTTTATCAAAAAGGGATGTTGGATTTTGTCAAATGCTTTTTCAGCATCTATTGAGATGATCAATTGATTTTTCCCTTTCGAGTTTTTAATGTGTTGTAATACATTGATTGTTTTTCTTATGTTGAACCATCCTTGCATGCCTGGAATGAACCCCACTTGGTCATGGTGTATGATTTTTTTAATGTGTCTTTGGATTCGATTTGCAAGTATTTTGTTGAGGATTTTTGCATCTATATTCATTAGGGAGATTGGCCGGTAGTTTTCCTTTTTTGTAGCATCTTTGCCTGGTTTTGGTATTAGATTGATGTTAGCTTCATAAAATGAGTTAGGTAGTGTTCCATTTTTTTCAATGTTTTGAAAGAGTTTGAGTAAGATTGGTGTCAGTTCTTTCTGGAAAGTTTGGTAGAATTCCCCTGTGAAGCCATCTGGCCCTGGGCATTTATTTGTGGGAAGATTTTTGATGACTGATTGGATCTCTTTGCTTGTGATGGGTTGGTTGAGGTCTTCTATTTCTTCTCTGGTCAGTCTAGGTTGTTCATATGTTTCCAGGAAATTGTCCATTTCTTCTACATTATCCAGTTTGTTGCCATACAGTTGTTCATAATATCCTCTTATAATTTTTTTAATTTCTTCAGGATCTGCAGTTATGTCACCTTTTTCATTCATTATTTTGTTTATATGGGTCTTCTCTCTTTTTGATTTTGTCAGTCTAGCTAGGGGCTTGTCAATCTTGTTGATCTTCTCAAAGAACCAACTTTTGGTGATATTTATCCTTTCTATTGTTTTTTTGTTCTCTATGTCATTTATTTCTGCTTTAATCCTTGTGATTTCTTTTCTTCTACTTGGTTTAGGATTGGTTTGCTGTTCATTTTCTAGCTTCTTCAGTTGATCCATTAGTTCTTTGATTTTGGCTCTTTCTTCCTTTTTAATATATGCGTTTAGTGCTATAAATTTCCCCCTTAGCACTGCTTTTGCTGCATCCCATAGGTTTTGGTATGTTGTGTTCTCATTTTCATTCGTCTCTATATATTTAGCAATTTCTCTTGCTATTTCTTCTTTAACCCACTGATTGTTTAGGAGTGTGTTGATTAACCTCCAGGTATTTGTGAATTTTCTAAGTCTCTGATGGTTATTGACTTCTAATTGTATTCCATTGTGGTCAGAGAATGTGCTTTGAATAATTTCAATCTTTTTAAATTTATTGAGGCTTGTTTTATGTCCCAGCATATGATCTATTCTGGAGAAAGTTCCGTGAGCACTAGAAAAGTATGTGTATCCTGGTGATTTGGGATGTAATGTCCTGTAGATGTCTGTTAAATCTAATTCATTTATCAGATTGTTTAGGTTTTCAATTTCCTTATTGGTCTTCTGTCTGGTTGATCTATCTATAGGAGAGAGTGATGTGTTGAAGTCTCCCACAATTATTGTGGAAACATCAATTGCTTCCTTTAGTTTTGCCAATGTTTCTCTCATGTATTTTGTGGCACCTTGATTGGGTGCATAGACATTTACGATTGTTATTTCTTCTTGCTGAATTGCCCCTTTTATTAGTATGTAGTGGCCTTCTTTGTCTCTCAAAACATCCCTGCATTTGAAGTCTATTTTATCTGAGATTAATATTGCTACACCTGCTTTCTTTTGGCTGTAGCTTGCATGAAATATTTTTTTCCATCCTTTCACTTTCAGTTTCTTTGTGTCCCTGTGTCTAAGATGAGTCTCTTGTATGCAACATATTGATGGTTCATTTTTTTGATCCATTCTGCGAATCTATATCTTTTAATTGGGGAGTTTAATCCATTTACATTCAACGTTAAAACCGTGAAGGCATTTCTTGAATCGGCCATCTTATCCTTTGGATTATGTTTGCCATATTTTTCCCTCTCTCTATTAATATCCTTTATTGTACCCATACCGAATCTCTTTAGTACTGAACCTTTCTCCAAGTCTCTCTGTCCTGTCTTTGTTTCTCTGTCTGTAGGGCTCCCTTTAGTATCTCCAGTAGGGCAGGTCTCTTGTTAGCAAATTCTCTCAGCATTTCTTTGTCTGTGAAAAATTTAAGCTCTCCCTCAAATTTGAAGGAGAGCTTTGCTGGATAAAGTATTCTTGGCTGGAAATTCCTCTCACTCAGAATTTTAAATATATCGTGCCACTGCCTTCTTGCCTCCATGGTGGCTGCTGAGTAGTCACTACTTAGTCTTATGCTGTTTCCTTTGTATGTGGTGAATTGCTTTTCTCTTGCTGCTTTCAGAACTTGCTCCTTCTCTTCTATGTTTGACAGTGTGATCAGTATATGTCTCGGAGTGGGTTTTTTTTGGATTTATTCTATTTGGAGTTCGCTGAGCATTTATGATTTGTGTATTTATGTTGTTTAGAAGATTTGGGAAGTTTTCCCCAACAATTTCTTTGAATACTCTTCCTAGACCTTTACCCTTTTCTTCCCCTTCTGGGACACCAATGAGTCTTATATTCGGACGTTTCATATTATCTATCATATCCCTGAGGTCCATTTCGAGTTTTTCAATTTTTTTTCCCCATTCTTTCTTTTATGTTTTCATTTTCCATTCTGTCATCTTCCAGGTCACTGATTCGTTGTTCAACTTCCTCTAGTCTTGTACTATGAGTGTCCAGAATCTTTTTAATTTGGTCAACAGTTTCTTTAATTTCCATAAGATCATCCATTTTTTTATTTAGTCTTGCAATGTCTTCTTTATGCTCTTCTAGGGTCTTCTTGATTTCCTTCATATCCCGTACTATGGTCTCATTGTTCATCTTTAGTTCTTTGAGTAGCTGCTCTAGGTGTGTCTCTTCTGGTCTTTTGAATTGGGTGCTTGGGCTTGGGTTATCCATATCGTCTGGTTTTTTCATATGCTTTATAATTTTCTGTTGTTTTTGGCCTCGTGGCATTTGCTGACCTTGATAGGGTTCTTTTAGGGTTTGTAGACCAGTTGAAGTCCTTATCTCTAATTTATCAGATCTACAGCTTCGTGGAGTACACTTTCTCTAACTAACCAGCAGGTGGCGTCCACGAGCCACCTGTTCTCCACAAGCCAGATCTCCCCTGCTTAGCCTTTTTGGTGAGTGGGGGAGTGAGTCTTGTGGGGCCCAATTGGTGTCCCAAGCTTGCGTGTGTAGTTGGTGTTGCCTGCCCTGTATGTGGGGCGTGTTTCTGGGCAGTTGGGGAGGGGGGGTGGCCCTAACAATCAAATCTCCCTGATGATCCTAGAGTTTTAAAGCTACTGCAATAGTCTAATCCTTCAGTTCAGTCCTGCCACAGTTTGTCTCTGCCACTGACCCACAAGTCTTTGGTATTGGCGTATGGCTCCTGAGACTTGCAAGTGGGCCCCTCTTCCAGGCCGTGCACCCCGGGTCCTCTGTTGAGGGATGACTGTGCTATGTCGCAGGTGAGTGCCGTCCCCCCAGGGCAGTTCTGGGCTGCTGGGCTGTGTTGGGAGGCTCCCAGTCTGCTCAAATGATGGCTGAATGGGGCTCTGTTAATTCACACTGCTCCCCCTTCCCAGCTCTGGGACATTCAGCTGAGGTTGCAGGGAAGGCTAATGTCCACGCCCAGTTTTGTGGTGTGTGCCTGTTATTTGAAGCACTTCCGTCACACTGGGTTGTCTGGGGCAGCTCTGGGCTATGGGGCTGGCGATGGGCAGGAGTGTTTCCTGTCCACCAGGATGGTGGCTGTGAGCGGACACCCCCCTTTTCTTGGGAAGTTGTGTTGTTTAGTGAATTTTCTCAGCCACTGGATTATTGCCTTTTGTCTCAGAGCTCTCTTAGTTCTGCTCTTGACTTGACGTGCCCAAATTTCAATTCTTTGAAGCTTTCTGTATTGAGCTTCTTAGAGTAATTGTTTTAGAAAAAGCAAAAAGGATTTAAAAAAAAAAAAAAAAACGGCCCTCCTCAGAGATCTAATGGGTTATTGAAATGCTAATAGACAAAGCAACCAGGGCCATTAAGGAAAGGTGCCCAGGGCAGAGAGATCAGCCTTGCTTCGGGATTTGCATATGCGCCTCAAGGCCTGATCTCCGCCCTTCCCCTTTCTGTGTTCACCAGAACTCCAAAAATCCTCTGCTTTTATTTTGGAGTTTTTCGTGTTGTTTTTTTTCTATGCCTGTCTCCTCTCTGCTGGGCTGGCTGCTCTCAGAGTCTCTGGTGTCTGGCCTCAGTCTATCTATGGTTGGAGTTTGAATCAGTAGAATGAGTTTCCTGTAAGAGCAGCCACTGCAATTCTCCCTTCTCCTTCCTGGAGCTGACAGCCCCTCCTCCCCCGGGACTGAGCCTGGCAGGGAGGGGCGCGGGTCCCCTGGCCGCAAAAACTTACAGATTTCGCTGATCTCAGCAGTTCCACGTTTTCATGAGTGTTGTATGAAGTATGCCCAAAGACAGATTGCTCTGTCTACATTACATTTAATAGTCATTTCTTGTTAGGCTTCTTTTGGCAGTGACAGTTTCTCAGATTTTGTTGTGACTTATCACTGTTGATGTTGACCTTGATCTTCTGGTCAAGGTAATGTATGTCAGGTTTCTACACTGTAAAGTTACTCTTTTTCCCCCTCTTATCATACTGGACTCTTTGGAAGGAAGTCACTATGTGCAATCCACATCTAAAGAGTTATGCTCCAGCAACTTGAGGACTATGATTTATGTGCTCTGGGCTCAATTTATATATGTCCTGCCCCAGCCCTATAATTAGCCATTTTGCACTCACTAGCAATGAGTGAGAATTCCTGTTGTTCCACACCCTCACCAGGCAATTGGATTTCAGCCATTCTTAGAGGTATGTAGTGGTATCTTGTTTGAATTTGCATTTTCCTAATGACAAAGGATGTTGAGCAATTCTTTTCATATTCTTTCCCCCCCCCCCCCCATCTCTATCTTTTTGGTGAGGTGTCTGTTCAGATCTTTTGCCCATATTTAATTGTTTTTTTTTTCTTATTGAGTTTTTTGTATCATGTTTTTTATTGTAGAATATGATATACATATATAGAAGTGATAACTTTCCAAGTGCAATTTAACAAGTAGTTAGCAAATTTCAAAGAATATTATAGGTTATAGTTCCACAGTTTCAGTTATTTCCTTGTTGTGAAATACAACATATATACAAAAAGGTAATATCTTTCAAAGTATGATTTAACAAGTAGTTATACAGGAAATTTCTGAAGTTGTTACGAGTTATAGTACCATAGTTTCAGCTATTTCCTTATTGTGAAAAATAAGATATATACAAAAAGGTGGTAGCTTTCAAATTACAATTTAACAGGCAGCTATAGAACAAATTTCAAAGGATACTATATGCTACTGTTCCACCATTTCAATTCTTTCCTTCTAGCTATGCTTACTGAATTTTAAGAATTCTTTGTATATTCTGGATGCAAGTCCTTTATGAGATAATGTGTTTTGCAAATACTTTCTCCCAGTCTGTGGCTTGTATTTTCATTCTCTTAATTGTGTCTTTTATTTTTATTTATGTTGTAAGCCAGATAGAAGTATCAGGTAATAGGAACTGAGACAAATAGGCCTTTATTGTGAGGTTTTCTGGCTAGCAATTGTGCTTACGTTTGCTGAAGATGTAGGTTCCAAAGGCTTTGAATTTCTCTAGTGTTCTTGTTTTAGTCTCCCTTCATGTGTTTTGGCTTCCCTGGGTTCTCATAGATAAAGAGTCTGTATCTTGCAGCTCTTTCACCTGCAATCCACTGTTATTACAGTGGGGGTCTGTAAATTGAGGGAGGGGCTGTGTTCTGTGATCTTAATGATTAAATCTCAGCCTTTTAGTGGGTTTTCCTGGGCTTTGACCTTTGAAATGCTTCTTTGCTTCCCCTCCATCCTTAAGTGAGAAAGGAAGGCTAGAGGGAGTCGGATTTGGATAAATGCCCTTCCACCAGGTGAGATTGGCTTTGGGAAAGTGTTTTCACCTTGAGAGCAGGGAATGCTTTGAGCAGATTTAAAAATGGTGTTACTGTTCCCTTTCTGTTGCCAGTGCCATTAGGGGATCTTTACTGGCTTTTTGCCACTAGAACTTCCTGGAGGAAACCCACAAAAGTATGGGAGCCCTGTAAGACTGTGAATCCCAGGAGTTTCTCATTTTCACACTAGTCCACACTCAACATCCAGCGATTTGTCAAAATTTTTTAAGTGTTCCTACCAGATTATGGTTCCAGTGGCTTCTGTTCCAAATAAACAGATCTTGGGTATGACATTCTGTACTTGGCCTGTATCTCCAAATTTCAGGGTGAAGTTTCCCTGCAATCTCAGTCCTCTCATGAATCTGAGAGAAGCCATTGAATTTCAGTATGTTTAGGATTATTTTTTTGGTAAGATTGAGAATGACAACTTCTAAGCTCTTTACAAGTATGAGCTGAAACCAGAGGTCTGGTGTTTTATTTTTAATTTCAGTTTCTACATGTTATTAGCGTATAGATATGTGATTTATTTTTGTTTGTTTATCTCATGTCCTGCAACTAAAGAAGGCAGGGGGAATAGAAGCTAGTTAGCAAGGCCCAATAGAGTCGGAAACTGCACACCTACCTGACAGCAGTGATCCTGAATGAGGCAGTGCGGAGGAGGGTTAGTTGGCATCTGGTTCCTGTCTCCCTCTGTTGTCAGCCACTCCCCATGGGAGCTGGTTCTCCACCCTTACCTGGCATCTAGGCTGAAGAAGGTACGCAGAGGCAGGGCTAGTTGGCTCGCTGCTTCTCCCCTTTGCCCTCCTTTGGTATCAGTGGAAATATTCAGGGAGCTGAGCCTCTGCCCACAACTTGCAGCATTAAAGAAATGTGAATCAGCCTCTGCTTCCTCCCTGCCTGTTAGTAGCAGGGCCCAGCTGGGACCTTAGCTTAAACCTCCACTTGAAAGCGACAAGGTAGTTATTGCTCTGTGCCCCACTTTCACTGGAGATGTTTCAGCAGAGCTGACAGGGCAGCTGAACTTCCTCTCCACTTGTCTGCAGTGAGGCAGTGTGAATCAGTGCTTCAGTTTTGCTGGGGTGGTGGCAGTGGGGGCCGTCAGGAAGCTGAACATATACATCCACCCGTCCCATGCACTACAGTGCACCGAGGGAATGCCTGCTGTAAACATTTTCATACAATGGGGAACCCATGGGGAACCTAGACTTCTGCCAGTAGCAAGCACCCCTTCCCCTCCTAGATGGGGTGGTGCTAATGGAGGCCTAGTTGAGAGTCAGGACTTCTACCACATTCACTGGGAATGAGGCCACCCTAATAATGTCTTTGGAGACCACATATACTTCCAGGAATTGCACCTCTATCCAAACGTAATGAGGTACCCCTCTTCGTCCCTGCTGAGGTGGTGTTAGGAGAGGCCTACTGGAGATTCAGGTCATTTGTCACCGCTCAGTGTTAATAAATCACACCTTCCATCGTGACAGAGTAGGCCACATAGGGAGTAGTAATGGGACCTTCCTCCGCCTCCTAGCCAGGGTGGTGTCAGCTAATGCCTTTTAGGGAGCCACAACTACCCCCATCTTCAGCAGTAACAAGGAATCCCTCTTTTCCCCAAATATGCTTGGAGGTAGAGTGCACCAAGTTTGGGTGTGTTGTTGGTGCTGTCCGCCCTGAATGTGGGGCGTGTGTCTGAGCGGTTAGGGAGGGAGGGCAGCTTTAATAATCAGACCTCCCAGGTGTTCCTGGAGATTTAAGGCTGTTGCACGAGTCTAAACCTTCATTTCAGTCTCGCCACAGATTGTCTCTGCCACTGACCCGCAGTCCTTGGTGTTGGCGTAGGGTCCTTGTAATTTCTGAGTGGGTCCCTCTTCCAAGCCGTGCCCTCCCAGGGCCTCTGCTGAGGGATGGTTGTGCTACGTCACAAGTGCACGCCATCCCTAAAGGGAAGTTCTGGGCCGCTGGACTGTGTAGGTGCGTTCCCAGCCTCCTGTAAGGATGGCTGTATGGGGCGTGTTAATTTACCCCTTTTTGCACAGCTCCGGCTTCCCATCTCTGGGACAATTAGCTGTGGGTGCGCGAAAGGCTATTATCCACCCCCGATATTGTGGCGTGTGCGCATGTTGCTGGAAACACTTCCTGTCGCACTGGGTTTTTTGGCGCAGCTCTGGGTGTGGCTCCAGCGCTGGGCAGGAGCATTTCCAGCCCACCAGGAAGATGGCTGCAAGGGGCTTGGTTATTTTCCCCTTTTGGCCCACCTCTGCCTTCCTCGCTCTGAGACAATTAGCAGCAGGTGTGCGAAAGTCTATCTTCCACGCCAGATATCGAGACATTCCCACAGCCCATTCCTGCCACGCTTCACTGTGTGGTTCTTGCTGCCGTACCTGCAGCCACTTTGGGGTTTTTTAAAAAAGAACTAGTCCGATTCCAAACGCCAACCCGTGGTTTCCCCACACCGCAGTGTGGCTGCCAGATATTCATCAGCCTTACACACTCGTTTCAGAACTCAGACTCCCGTGCATGGTCCCTGTGGATTTAGCAGACCTTGTCCAGCTGGTGCATCGCTGGAACTGGCGTTCTGGGTCACTTTCTGGCTTTTATCTAGTATTTTTCATGGAGGTATTTTTTTGCCCTGTTGTCTCTCCTAGCTGCCATCTTAGGTTCTCCCTGGAGGCAGAGTGCAAAGCCTGCATTTCCACCCCCACCTAGCAGCGTGCTCCTTCATCCATACAGGATTTAAATGAGATCCAGAATCTTACAACATAATACCCAAACATCCAGCTTTCATTGAAGACCATTTGTCATATCAACGGGAAGATCTCAGGCTGAATGAGAAAAGACAATAGACTCCAATACCAAGATAGAACAGATGTTCAGCTTATCTGACAAGGATTTTAAAGCAGCTAACATAAAAATGGTTTAAAAGGCAATTTAAAATATGCATCAGGCAAATGAAAAAATAGAATCTTTTTCCGGCAGAGAATTAGAAGATCTAGAGAAGGATCAAATGGAAATTTTAGAATGAAAAAGAAAAAAAAAAAACAAAACCCCAAATTAAAGCTTATTGGATGACTCAACCTTAGAATGGAGAGGACAGAGGAAAGAATTAGTGAACCTGAAGACAGAACAACAGAAACTACCCACTCTGCACAACAGAGGGAATAAAGATACCCCATTTCCCAGGTAAAAATGAATGGAGCCTGTTCTAGTTTGCCAATGCTGCTGGAATGCAAAACACCAGAGATGGATTGGCTTTTATTAAAGGGGGTTTATTTGGTTACACAGTTACAGTTTTAAGGCCATGAAGTGTCCAATCAGCAATTGGGTACCTTCAGTGGAGGATGGCCAATGGTGTCTGGAAAACCTCTGTTAGCTGGGAAGGCACGTGGCTGGCGTCTGCTCCAGAGTTCTGGTTTCAAAATGGCTTTCTCCCAGGACGTTCCTCTCTAGGCTGCAGTTCCTAAAAAATGCCACTCTTAGTTGCTCTTGGGGTGTTTGTTCTCTCTCAGCTTCTTCGGAGCAAGAGTCTGCTTCAACGGCCGTCTTCAAAATGTGCGTCATCTGCAGCTCCTATGCTTTCTTCAAAGTGTCCCTCTTGGCTGTAGCTCCTCTTCAGAATGTCACTCTCACCTGCACTCAGTTCCTTCTGTTTGTCAGCTCATTTATATGGCTCCAGTGATTTAATTCAGATCCACCCTGAATGGACAGGCCAACACCTCCATGGAAATTATCCAATCAAAGTCATCACCCACAGTTGGGTGGGGCACATCTCCATGGAAACACTCAAAGAATTACAATCTAATTAACACTGATAGGTCTGCCCACACAAGATTACATCAAAGATAATGGCGTTTGCGGGGACATAATACATTCAAACTGGCACAGAGCCTCAGGGACATCTGGGAATATAACAAAATATCAAATACATGTGTCATCAGGAAGGAGAGAAGAAAGAGGGTGGAACTTTAAGTATTTGATGAAATAGCTGAAAAACTTTCCATGTTGGACAAAAGATATAAATATACAGATTCAAAAAGCTGAGTGAACCCCAAACTGGATAAATCCATGCCAAGACATATAGTCAAACTTTCATAGAAAAAGTCTCATAAGCAGTGAGAGAAAGAGACATTACCCATGGTGAATTTCTCACCTGAAACTGTGGAGGCTAGAATGAAGTGGCACAACAATTTTCAAGTTCTGAAAGAAAAGAACTGTCAATCCAGATTTCTATATGCAGTGAAAATATCCTTCAGGAATGAAGGGAAAATCAAGACATTCTGGGATGAAGGAGAATGAAGAGGTAGACTTATCACAAAGTAGTGGCTAAAGGAAGTTCTCTAAACGGAAAGGACTAATAAAAGAAGGAAGAAAGATCAGAAACTTAAATCTTTCAGAAAGCTCCTGTGACAGCTAAGTCCCAAAACCCAGAGGCAGTAGCCTCTTCCAGAACATCAACTGGATGTGTCCTCTTTGCTCATAAAGTTGACACCACTTTTCAACCTGGACAGGTTAGGGTGGTCACTGATTAAACTAGAGGAAGGGGTAGCAACAGACAAGATGGAATTTAACAAAGGATTTTGAATACTGAATCTTTATATAATTTTCTTTTTCTTAGTTGCTTGCTAGGTTATTAGAATAGCCAGAAGGAAAGAATTGGAATGGTGGAACTGTAACACATAGCATCCTTTGAAATTTCTATAGCTACTTGTTAAAGTGTAATTTGAAAGCTACACCTTTTTGTTATATGTTTTTGTATATATGTTATATTTCACAACAAGGAAATTATATCTGTTATGGTAATCTGTGATCAGAGATCTTTGATGTTACTATTGTAATTATTTTGGGGTGCCATGAACTTTTCCCATGTAAGACAGCAAACTTAATTGATAAGTGTTGTGTATGTTCTGACTAATCCACTAATGGGCCATTCCCTGTCTCTCTCCCTCTTCTTGGGCCTCACTATTTCCTGAGACAGGAGAATATTGAAATTAGGCCCATGAAGGACTCTACGATGGCCTTTAAGTGTTCAAGTGGAGGAAAGAATCACATGTCTCTCACTTTAAATAAAAAGTTAGAAATGATCAGTCTCAGTGAGGAAGCTTGAGATAGGCTGAAAGCTAGGCCTCTTGCACCAAACAGACTAGTGAATGCAAAGGAGAAGTTCTTGAGAGAAATTAAAGGTGCTACTCCAGTGAACACATGAATGATAAAAATGAGAAACAATCTTACGGAGAAAGTTTTAGTGGTCTGGATAGAAGATCAAACCAGCCACAACATTCCCTTAAGCCAAAGCCTAAGCCAGAGTAAGGCTCTAAACTTGCTTCAATTCTGTGAAGGCTGAGAGAGGTGAAGAAGCTGCAGAAGTAAAGTTTGAAGTTAGCAGAGGTTGGTTCACGGGGTTTAAGGAAAGAAGCTATCTCCATATCATAAAATTACAAGGTGAAGCAGCAAGTGCTGATGTAGAAACTGCATCTGTCTAACTAAGATAATCTTGATGTAGGTAGCTACACTAAACAACAGATTTTCAGTGCAGATGAAACAGCCTACTGTTGGAAGAAGATGTCATCTAGGACTTTCATAGCTAAAGAGGGGATGTCAGTGCCCTGGCTTCAAAGGACAGGTTGACTCTCTTGTTAGGGACTAAATCAGATGGTGACTTCAAGTTGAAGCCAATGCTTATTTACCATTCCAAAAGTTCCAGGGCCTTTAAGAATTATGCTAAATCTTTTCTGCCTGTGCTCTATAAATGGAACAACAAAAGCTAGATGACAGCACATCTGTTTATAACATGGATTACTGGGTATTTTAAGCCTTCTGTTGAGACCTTCTGCTCACAATAAAAGATTCCTTTCAAAATATGACTGCTCCTTGACAATGCACCTGGTCCCTGAAGAGCCATGTTATCTTCATGTCTGCCCACACAGCATCCATTCTGTAGCCCATGGATGAAGGAGTCATTTTGCCTTTCAAGTCTTATTAAGAAGTACATTTTGTAAGGCTTTAGATGCCAGAGATAGTGATAACTTTGATGGATCTGGGCAAAGTAAACTGAAAACCTGGAAAGGATTCTCCATTCTAGATGCCGTTAAGAATATTTGTGATTCATGGGAGGAAGTCAAAATATCAACGTTTACATTAGTTTAGAAATAGTTGATTCCAGCCCTCATGGATGACTTTGAGGAGGGGTTCAAGACTTTGTTGGAGGAAGTAACTGCCGGTATGGTGGAAATAGCAAGAAAACTAGAATCAGAAGTGAAGCCTGAAGACGTGACTGAGTTGCTAAAATCTCATGATAAAACGGTAATGGATGAGGGAGCTTCTTATGGGTGAGCAAAGAAATTGGTTTCTTGAGATGGAATCTACTTCTGGTGGAGATGCTGTGAAATGATGTTGAAATTTTGAATATTGTTTAAATGATTTAGAATATTACAGAAACTCATTGATTAAGCAGCAGCAGGGTTTGAGAGGATTCACTCCAGTTTTGAAAGGAGTTCTACTCTAGGTAAAATACTTTCAAACAGCATTGCATGCTACAGAGAAATCTTTCGTGAAAGGAAGAATCAATGTGGCAGACTTCATTGTTGTCTTAATTTAAGAAGTTGTCGCAGCCATCCCACCCTTCAGCATCCACCACCATGATGAGTCAGCAGTCACCAACATTGAGGCAGCACCCTCCACCAGCAAAAAGATTATTACTCCCTTAAGGCTCAGATGATGGTTACTATTTTTGAGCAGTAAAGTGTTTTTTCATTAAGGTATGTACATAGTTTTTTTTTTTTTTTTTAGACATAATGCTGTCGTACACTTAATAGACTGCAGTATAGCATCAACACAACTTTTATACGCACTTGGAAACCAAAATTTTATGTGACTCACTTTATTGCCATATTCGCTTTTTTTTTTTTTTTTTGTAGCGGTGTGTTACTGAACTCGTGATATCTCTGAGGTATGCCTGTGGATAGAAAGTCAACATCAACCATCAACCCGAAGAGTTTAATTGACCTATATAGAGCAGTTCACCCAAGAAGAGCAGAATACACATTATTTTCAAATCCTCATAGAACATATACCAAGTTAAACCATGTCCTGGGCTATAAAATAAACCTCAAAAAATTTAAGAGAAGTAAAATCATAAAGAGTATTTTTTTCTGACCACAACAGAATCAAACTTGATATCAGTAACAAAAAGATTACAGGAAAATTTCCAAATACGTGGACACTATAAACTGCATAGTTCTAAATACATGGGTCACAGAAGAGGTCTCGATGGAAATTTAAAAAAAATACATAAAATTAAATGAAAATGAAAACACAGCATAACAAATATCTTGGGCACAGCTGTAAATAAAATTTATAGCACAATAGTCTCACACGGGAAAAGAGGAAAGTCTCACATCAAGTTCACTCCTTAAGAAATTAGAAAAAGTAAAACAAAACAAATCCAAAGTAAGCAGAAGGAGGAAGATAATAAAGATAAGAGTTTAAAGCAATGAAATTGCAGGGGTGTTGAAGGGGACCCTAAATCAGAAAGCAATAGGAAAAATTGATGGAACACAGCTGCTTTTTTGAGCAGATCAGTGAAATTTACAAACCTTTAGCAGGACTGACAAAAAAAGGACAGACTACTAATATCAGGGCTGACGTGGGATACCATTTATATGTGCCTTTGTATATCAAAAGAATAACAAGAGACTGCTACAACAACTCTATATACATAAATTTAACAACTTAGATGAATTTCTCCAAAAGTAGAAACCAAATCTCAACCACAATGAAATAGACAATTTGAGTTGTCTTACTCCTTTTAAGGAAATTGAACTCATAATTAAAACCTCCTGAAAAATAATTCTCCATGCTCTGGTACTTTTACTGGAGGTGTCTTCCAAAGGATTTAAAGAAGAATTAACAATTTTAACTCATCTCTTCCAGAAAATAGAAGAGGAGTTAAATATTTCTTCTTCATAACTTAATAATGATATTAGATAGTTTTATAATTATTAGCTCAACTGTCAATCACAATTTAGGTAATTCCCAGTTCTTTTCATGAAGCTACTATTACCCTGAGGTTAAAACCAAAGGTAGTATAAAGAAGAAAACTACAAACCAATGTCTTCATGAAATAGATGCAAAAATTCCTAACAAAATAATAGCAAATAGAATTCAGTAGCAATACATTTTAGCAATACATAAATAGAAATTATACCAAGATCAAGTGGGGATTATTCAAAGGATCCAAGACTGGTTCAGTATTCAAAAATTAATCACTGTAATCCACTGTATTAACAGGCTCAAGAAAAAGAAATCACATAATCATTCCAATTGATGCAGAAAGCTCTTGACAACAGTCACCACCCATTCATGATGAAAACTTTTAGAAAACTTAGAGGGAAACTTCAGCTTGATAAAGAACATAAAAAAAAATCTACATCTAAAGTCATCCTTAGATATGAAAGACTGAATGCTTTCCCCTGAGATTGGTAGCAAGGCAAAGATGTCCACTCTTACACTGCTATTCAAAATAATACTAGAAGTTCTAGCCAATGCAATGAGGAAAGAAAAGGCATACAGAAAAGGAAGGAATGAATAAAACTCTTCTTATATGCAAATGATATGATGGTCTGTGTAGGAAATCCCAAAGAAGCTATCACAAAACTCTTAGAACCAAAGAGTTCAGCGAGATTGCAGTATACACGTCAACACAAAAAAATCAGTCACATTTCTCTGAACTAGTAAGGAGCATGTAGAGATGTAACTTAAAAGTACATACCATCCCAGTTGCTTAAAAAAATTAACTTGTTTTGTGAAAATTACAAAACTGATGAAAAAAATAAAAGAGTATCAAAATACATGAAGAGACATTGTGTTCATTGACTGGAAGCCCATAGTAGAGATTTCATTTTTCTTCAAACTGATGAATAGGTTTAACATAATTCCTATTAAAATTCTAACAAGATTTTTTTTGTAGATATATACAAAATTATTCTAAAATTTATATGAAAAGTCAAGGTAGTTAGAATAGCTCAAACAATTCTGATGAAGAGTAAAGTGGGAGGCATAATCTCATCTATTTCAAGACTTAAATGGCTGAAATAATCAAGACAGTGTATTGTCAGAAGGAAAGACATATCAACAGAACAGAATACAGAACTCTGAAATAGACCTATCCAACTATGGGGAGTGAGTTTTGACACAGGTGCTAAAGCAATTCAATGGTGGATGGTTGGCCTTTTCAACAAAGGTTACTGGAGCAATTGGACATCAGTAGGAGAAAAATGAATCTAGACCTCCCACCTTATGCAAAAATTAAGTCAAAGTGGATTTTAGATTTAAATGTAAAACGTAAAAACTACAAAACTTTTAGATGATAGTAGCGGAGGAAATTTTTAGGACCTCAGGCTTGATGAAGAATTCTTAGTCATGACACCATAAGCATGGTCCATAAATGAAAATGATTGATAAATGGTACCTCAAGAAAATTTAAAACTTTGTGAACAGGATGAAAAGAAAAGCTATAAATTTGAAGAAAGTGTATGCAAACTACCTATCTAACCAACAATTCATCCAGAATATATAAAGAGTTCTCAAAACTCAACATTCAAAAACATCCATACAGGATATGGGCAATATGAAGAGACAGTCCCAAGATGATGTTGATTGCAAATAAACACATGAAAGGATGTTTAACTTCATTGGCCATTAGGGAAATGCAAATTAAGACCATGATGTGATATCACTCCACGCCTGGTAGAACGGCTTAAAGAAAAAGTAGCCATAATATCAAATGCTAGCTGAGCTACAGAAAAAATGGATTGTGTAATATGACTAGTGTGAATATTAAATGGTACAGCCATTCTGGAAAATAGTTTGGCAGTTTCTTTAAAAAACTATACATATACTTACCATATATTCTAGCAGTTGTACTCCTGTGCATTTATCCCAGATAAGTGAAAACTTTATCTGCACAAAGATCTGTACATGATTGCTCTTGACAACAGTCACCACCCATTCATGATGAAAACTTTTAGAAAACTTAGAGGGAAACTTCAGCAACACCACACAATACTACTTAACAATGGAAAGGAATTAACTACAGTATTAAAACACACAATAACTTGGATGATTCTCAAGGGCATTATACTGAGTGATAAAAAGCCAATCTCAGTCTCTCATGTATGATTATATTGTATAACTTTCTGGCAAAGGAAAAACAAAGATGGAAAACAGATTAGTTGTCAGGTGTTAGGAACTTTGGGGTGAGGGAAGCTGCAGGTCAGGGTGTGTGAATGTAACTATGAAGGAATAGCATAGTTTTGTTTGTGGTTGTGGTTATATGTGTGATGAAATTACATAGAACTATATATACATTATGCAAATGTCAAATTAATATGGTAATATTATACTATAATTGTACTATAATATTGAACTAAAATTATGTAAGATGTAACTATTGAGGTAACTGTTAAATAGTACAAAAGACTTCTCTGTACTATCTTTGCAACTTTTTTGAATCTTAAAAAAGATTTTTTGAAAAGTTAAAAAATGTATTATTTGTCTTGAATGTATTTTGGCTTGTCATACACCCTTCTGCTACCTTACAAGAAACTTTACTACACTAAGTCCTGTTTTTATGGTTTGATAACTTGCTTCCAATTTCAACATTGTTAATTTTCAGGTAATTTTAACTTCTAATGAATGACCTCATTTGCATCCTCAAATCATGAGAGTAAATAAATATTGTTCTTATAAAGAATATGTGTCTGGCGAAGAAGCAAAAGTAAATCCAGGTAAAATTGTTGTAAAGAAATAGAAATTCAGAGATAGATGTTTTAAAGGGCAACCTATAAATAAATTGAGGTGGGGGGGTAGTGGTAGTTGGTAGTGTCACATTTATAGGCTAAAAATGGATGTTTTGGGTGATGCTATCAATATATACATTGTAGGTGTTCTAGAAGGAGAAGAAAGGGGCATAGAGAACATTTAAAGAAATAATGGCTGAAAACTTACCAAATTTAAAGGAAAAACATGAATGTATGCATCCAAGATGCTCATTGAACTCCAAACAGAATAAACCCCAATAGGCTCACACCGCACCATGTTGTAATTAAACTTTTGAATGCCAAAGATTAAAAGAGAATTCTGAAAGCTCCAGGAGAGAAGCTACATGACAAATACAAGGGATCTCAATAAGATTAATGACTGATTTCTCACCTGAAACCATACAAAAAGGCAATGGGATGACATTTAATGTGCTGAAAGCAAAAAAAATGCCATCAAGAATTCTATATCTGGCAAAACTGTCTTTCAAAAATGAGGGAGGAATTAAGATATTCTCAGATAAACAAAAGCTCATGGACTTCATCACTACTAGACTGGCCCTACAAGAAATGCTAAAGGAAGTTGTGCAGGTTGAAAGGAAAGGGCACTAGACAATTGACTGAAGCCACATGCAGAAATAAATATCTCGGGTAAAGGTAATGACATGTGTAAATGTAAATATCAGTTCTATTATATTTTTTATTTGTAACTCCACTTTTTACTTCCTACATGATCTAAAAAGCAAATATATAAAACATCCTGATAAATCAATGATTTTGGACTCATAATGTGTAAATATGTAATTGGTGACAAGAACTTCATGAAGGTGGTGGATTGAGGGGTACAGGCACAATACTTTATGTGCTGTTGAAGTGTTAAGTTGGTATCAAAACTAAAGATTTAGTATGTTTAATTTAAGCCCCATGGTTCCCACAAAGAACATGTCAGGGAATGTGCAAACTCATAGAGACAGAAAGTAGAGTGCAAGTTTCCAGGGGTGGGAGGCAGGGGCAATAGTGGGTAAGAACAAAATGAGTGTAAGGTTTCTGTTTGGATGAAGGGAAAGTTATGGTAAACGATGATGGTGAGGACCCTGCAACTCTGTGAATGTGATTAATCCCACTGAAGGATATACTTGGGAGGGGTTAGGATGAGAAGATTTATGTTGTATGTTTCCACAATTAAAAAAAAAAAAAAGACAAAAAAAATTACCATTAAATACAGTACACAAAACTGGATAAGATCTAGAATGGCAGAGAAAAGACTCAAAAGGACGTTATTGGGAGATAAGAAAAAATTGGAATACAGAATGTAAGCTTTCTTGAGTTTGATAAATGCACTTAACATGTTTATATAAGTGAATATCCTTTTTTTTGCAGGAAATGTACATGGAAGTATCGTAAGTTCAAAGAGTATGATGTTTGAAACCTACTCTTAAATTATCAGAAAATAGATGATAAATAGAATGATATGGCAAAGTTGGCAAAATGTTAAAATTGGTGAATCTGGGTTTTAAGGGGGTAAGGGTGGGATGAGTTGTGTTGGAATTCTCTGTATAGGGTTTGTATTATTTTTGCTACTGTCCTGTATGTTTGAAAGTATGTAAAAATAAAAAGTTAAAAAAAAGGATGTTGTAGATTTCTTTATAAATGAACTAACTGCATAAAACGATAGCTTGATTCCTAAAAGATTGTAGCTGCTTATAATTTTAATAGTTTTATTTTTTAATGCTCTCAAGTTTCCTTTTTTTTTCTATCTTGATTCTGGAGGAATGTAGCCTATGAAAACACTGAGTTGAATATAACAGAAAGTTGCCTTCTATAGTTCTGCAGTAATTTTAGAATAAGCGATTAGGGACTAAAATGGGGAATATTAACAGGAATGTTATAGCTTTGATAAAGGAAAATTTAAGTGGTCAGTAGATAGGAATACCTGCAGAAAAATGCTTCTACAGATGCCTTTCATTATGAATGCCATGCCTGGACTTTTGATTTGACTACTTAGATAGTTGACTGTCATCTTAAATCTGTAATTCGTAGTGACCGGGTAGAGGAGTGAGGCTGAAAATATTGGTGGAGTATGTTTAAAGTTCCAGATTAAGTCACTGGTGTTACATGTCAGTGACATGTCTGGTCTTTGTAATATGGTTGCCTTTTTAGGAAGTCCTCCTGAACCCGGGGAGGAGGAAGTACAGTACACATTTAAGGAACCCTTTACAAACTACTGGAGTTAAGACTGTTAGTCATATTATATTTGATAGATTTTATAGCTGTGTTTGAACTTTTCAAACAAATAATTCAGCAACTAGATTATTCCCCATTTTCTAGGAAGGTAGTACAAGCTGATGTCAGATTTGGGTTTGTTTGTCATATGCTACTTTCATCCTGGGTGGCCTTTTGTAAACTATTTTCTTTAAATATAACGTCATAGAGTTGTTATGAGGAATAAATGACATAATTTATGGCATTTCTGGGCTCTGTTGACAGCACAATGCCTGATACATGGTAAACACTCAGAAACTGTTGTCTTTTATTATTAGCTTGAAGAAGATTTTCAGACTTCTAAATCTTCTGTCATTCTAGAGTTACTTGTTGGTGAATACTCCATGAATATAGCCAACCACAAGAAGACCTCTAAGCTCTTATGATGAAGGGAACATAATTAAGGTGAAGGCTAGCAAGTATTTAGAGGGAGGTGCCAAGGTAATCATTAACACCTTCTTGCCCTGTTCTCTGAAGCTTCTGTGGTGTGGAATTCTGGCCGAGATGCCTCTGGGGACACCGGGAGATGCTGGGCCAGACTTCAGTTCTTATTACATAAGGATATCTGAGAATTGCCTGTGATTCTTCCCTCTTCCTTTCTCTACATACCAGTCACTTACATGTTGCTGATTGGATCCCCTTAATATTTATCTAATTGACTCTTAACCTTCCTCTTGCCAGTGCTGCTCATCATTTCTTACCAGATTTACTACAGAAGCTCCCTAACTGGTCTCCCTGCTTCCTGACTAGTTGGATTTCTGCACTGCCACTTATACCGGAGGTTGCTCTCTAAAATGCAGATTTGATTATGTCATCAGGGTTAAGAGCTCTGCTATGGAATCAGACTTCCTGGGTTCAAATCCCATCTCTGCCCAGTGTGATTCTGAGCAAATTCTCTGTGTCTCCATTTCTTCATCCATACAGAAGAATGACAGTTCAAATCTGGCCCATAGTCACCTGGAAAGATTGCTAAAACTTACACTGCCTAAGTCCCATCCCCAGCTTCTGATTCTTATCTTGGGATGGGATCAAAAAATCCAGAACTCACATAAAGGTTCCCAGGGGGTTCAGATACCCCTCTGTGAGCCCCTGCCCTTGGGTGCACTGTGCTCTGCCTGCCGTCTTCTCATACTCATCGTGCCCGACGTGAGCACCCCTTTGCCTGGCTAACGCCTACACCTCCTTCACTGCTTGGCTCCAGCATCTCCTCTGCTAGGAAGCCTTCTCCGACCCTCTCATTCTGGATTGGTGCTTTAGGAAGTGACCACCACTGCAGCAGCTCATTAGTTTATGACAAGAGCATCCTCAAATAAACTGTCTAAAATATAGGGTGAAAGCAAACATATTTCCATTCTGGCCATCTATTTATGAAAGCATCCAATTGTGATACTTTGCATTTTGCAATTCCTTGTTTAGTTATTTATTTGCTCTCTCTCTCTCTCTCTCTCTCTCTCTCTCTCTGCTACTAAGTTCCTTGATGATACACCTTATATCTTCAGTGTCTTGTTATGTATGTAACCTTTAGTTATATTTATCATAAAGTTATTTTTTCTCATTAAAAATTTTCTTTACTGAAATAAAGTATCCTTATACAATATGTCCATCTGTGAGGGTCATATTGCATGACAACTTTGTTTGCTTATGTGTCATTCATTTGAATTCCTCCACCTTTCTATTTGTACATATCAGATTGACTGACCTTGGTTTCTTTAACTGGAACGCTTTACTCCTAGTAATATTGGTAAGTGAGGACAGTGTGGGATGGACTCTGAAATGAAACTAGGTTGGTGTAAAATATTGTGAGAGGTTTAGTTCTAGATTTTTGGTGGTTTTATCTGTTTGTTTTGGCAGATCATCTGAATTAATTTAGATTTGAAAGTGTGGTCATAACTCCATTCATATACATACAAAAAATTTGGTATCTACAAAAGTTAATCTCCTTTGTTTGGTGAGCATTTCCTGGAACTTTTCATCATGGCTTTTGATTTTAAGGTGACCCAGAAACTTTGTTGAAGTAGATACAGGGAAGCTGATAAATGAGTATAACTCAACTGTTATCTTGTAAGAACTTGCCAGATGATTTTTCTCAGTGGGTTACTTATTCTTAA
The DNA here is from genome assembly GCF_015220235.1 of Choloepus didactylus. NCBI lineage: Eukaryota > Metazoa > Chordata > Mammalia > Pilosa > Megalonychidae > Choloepus > Choloepus didactylus. Next base: position 73,212,170 of record NC_051323.1, on the reverse strand, counting down.
AAAGGGTTAAAACAACAAAAATTTCTCTGAATGTAAGTATGACGGCTTATTTTGCTTTTGAGTAACATTTAGGTCTTTGTTTTCATTTAAGTGCCAAAGATGATATTGATCTTGATGCCTTGGCTGCAGAAATAGAAGGAGCTGGTGCTGCCAAGGAACAGGAACCTCAAAAGTCAAAGGGGAAAAAGAAGAAGGAGAAAAAAAAGCATGACTTTGAGTAAGTATATTTTAAATATATTTGACTTTTATTAGCTTTGGTATTGGATTCACCATTTCAACTAACCCTGTGCCTCAAAATATATTTTAATTCTGTTCTAGTGAAGATGATATCCTGAAGGAACTGGAAGAATTATCTTCAGAAGCTCAAGGCATCAAAGCTGACAGAGAAACTGCTGCAGTAAAGGTGAAAGAGGGATCATTGTTACTCACTCATGTTTCGTGTTCCGCTCACATTTCATAGTGCTAGTTTGGGGGGTGTACATTTGGAAACTTGAGCAACGTACATGTTAGTTAAAAGTTTCTGTAAATTTTGATACCAAAGGAAGGAAACAAGTTTGAGAAGAAATTAATGTATTTTAAAGATACTTTATTTGGGAATCTAAAAGTATTTTGTGGTATGTTGCCTGTCCATAAAATTGGAACATTTGTTGATATGACCATATGAAAACATTTTGGGTAGTGAAGGGTTCCCTCCTCCCAGCTCCACCTCCAGTTTTGTATACTGTTTCTTGTTTGTCCTTTGAATTCAAATAAGCCTCAAAGTGGTGGGAAAGTGATAGATATTTTTCTTCTTCCAGTTTTATTTAGGCTTTGCATGCCGTTTGAAGAAGGTAATAAATGTGCACTGGTGATGAGTCCTTGTTTCAGAATACCTGGATTCTGAAAATCACAGTGAATATGGTGTGTGATGCCTAGACTAGCTTTTGGAACTGGTTGAGTTTTCATATTCTTGTAAAAAGGAGCTTATTTTGACATTATTTTGAGATTTTTTTCCACATGTACTTCACGAAGCACTTTGAGGGGTTTAGATAATTCGAAAAAATAAAATATAAGTCTGTTAATATTGCTAACAATGGAAATATTTTAGCCAACAGAAAATAATGAAGAAGAATCCATCCCAAAACAAGAGAAAAAAAAGAAAGCACAGAGGGGAAAAAAGCAAAGTTTTGACGATAACGATAGTGATGACTTGGAAGATAAAGATTCAAAATCAAAAAAGACTGCAAAACCAAAAGTGGAAATGTACTCTGGGAGTGATGATGATGATGATTTTAATAAACTTTCTAAAAAAGCTAAAGGGAAAGCTCAAAAATCAAATAAAAAGTGGGATGGGTCAGAAGAAGATGAGGACAGCAGTAAAAGAATTAAAGAGCGTTCCAGAGTAAATTCTTCAGGTGAAAGTGGTAATGAATCAGATGAATTTTTGCAGTCTAGAAAAGGACAGAAAAAAAATCAAAAAAATAAGGCCGGTCCCAATGTAGAGAGTGGAAATGAAGATGATGACTCTTCCTTCAAAATTAAGACAGTTGCCCAGAAGAAGGCAGAAAAGAAAGAGCGTGAGAGAAAGAAGCGAGATGAAGAAAAGGCAAAACTACGGAAGTTGAAAGAAAAAGAAGAGTTAGAAATAGGTAAAAAGGATCAGAGTAAACAAAAAGAACCTCTAAAGAAATCTGAAGAGGAAGCTGTAAAATCCAAAGTGACTCTTGATGCTGGAGCAGCCCCTGCCTCTGAAGAAAAAGGAGAGATTCCCACAGCTGCAGAAGGTTGGTAATAAGGAGGGTAGAGCAAAAGATTTTTAATTCATGCTTTGTCTAAGATTTGATCATCGTGCTCCAAAGTCGTTTTGTTGCTTGTTGGTGATGAAAGTACTTGAAGAAGCCTTTTAAAAATTACAGCTGAGTACTCTTTGTCTTGATTTTCATTGTTAAACATTTACATGTATAGTTTAAAATATCCTTCAGAGGGTCCAAGTACAGATGGGAATTTTTATGGAATTTCATTGTAAAAAATATATATATATATTTTGATGCTGATAAAGACTGGAAGTTGCCTAATGAAAAATTTATTCTTTGATAACTTAATGACAGATAATAACTTTGAGTCTTTTCTGTCTTTGAAAACCCAGTTTAATTCATGAAATAGAAAAATAAACTTCACATACTAAAAAACTTATTTAACATCTTCTAAGCGATAGTGAACCTCATTTTTGTGCCAGAACAAAATAAGTTTTCTAGATAAATTTCCTCTTCCTATTCAGCATGAAAATTGCTAGGATAGTAAAGTGATTCTCATGGAAAGACTATCTATTCTCAAAATGCAGATTTGTTTTTATTTTAGACTAGAAGATTTTTAATGGAAAAATTGACATAGCTTTTTTAACAACTGGAATTTTTATCATCAGACATCTTTGAGGACAGACACGATGAAGGTAGCTTCATAATCTTTAATTCTTCAGCATAATGCCTTAGTTTTTGGAGTGTAAATATATATATATATACATATTTATTTATTGAGATTGTTCATATACCATACAACTATCCAAACATCCAAAGTGTACAATCACTTGCCCATGGTGCCAAAATACAGCTGTGCATCCATCACGACAGTTAGTTTTGTTTTGTTTTTTTCCAATTTTTTAGAACATTTTCATTATTCCAGAAAAGAAATAAAGACACACAAAAAAGGAAATTCAAATCCTCCCATACCCCTAACTATCCCCCTTCCATTATTGATTCATAGTATTGGTATAGTACATTTGTTACTTTTGATGAAAGAATGTTAAAATACTAACTGTAGTATATAGTTTGCAATAGGTATATATATTTTTTCCTAAATGCCCCTCTATTATTAACTTCTAATTATGTGTCATACATTTGTTCTAGTTCATGGCAGAGATTTCTAATATTTGTACAGTTAATCATGGACATTGTCCACCACAAGATTCACTGTTTTATACATTCTCATCTTTTAACCTCCAGCTTTTCTTCTGGTGACGTACATGACTGAGCTTCCTGTTTCCCCACCTTCACACACCATTCGGCACTGTTAGTTATTCTCACAATTTGCTGCCATCACCTCTGTCCATTTCCAAACATTTATGTTCACCCTAATTGAACATTCTGCTCATAATAAGCAACTGCTGCCCATTTTTTAGCCTTGTTCTCTGTATCCTGATAACTTAATTTCATGTCTATGAGTTTACATGTTATAATTAGTTCATATCAGTGAGACCCTGCAATATTGGTCCTTATGTGTCTTATTTCACTCAGTATAGTGCCCTCAAGGTTTCTTCATCAACCCATTTTTTTAAAGACGATTTTGTTCCCACACCATACATTCCGTCCTAACTAAACAATTGATGGTTCCCTGTATAGTCACATATTTATGTATTCACCACCATCACCACTATCTGTTTAAGGATGTCTCCATTTCTTCCACAAAAGAGGAGGAAGAGTCAAAGAAGGTAGAGAGACAGGAGAAAATAAAAGAAAAAGAGTAAAAAAGAAAAACAAAAGAAAACATGACAGCTAGGAAGCAACAAAAGGAAAGATAGCATTAAACTAAAGTAGAATAAAGAGTCAGACAACATCACCAATGCCAAGAGTCCCATACCCTTCCCCTATGTCCCCCCCCCATATGCATTTAGGTTTGGTGTATTGCCTGTGTTATATTAAAGGAAGCATGATACAATGTTTCTGTTAACTGTAGTCTCTAGTTTGCATTGATTATATTTTCCCCCCAATCCCACCCCATTTTTAACACCTTACAGTGTTGACATTCATTTGTTCTGCCTCATGTAAAAGCGTATTTGTACGCTTTTATCACAATTGTTGAGCACTCTGGGTTTCACTGAGTTATACAGTCCCAGTCTTTATCTTTCCTCTTTCCTTTTGGTGTCCCACATGCTCCTAACCTTCCCCTTTCAACCATACTCATAGTCACCTTTGTTCAGTGTACTTATGTTATTGTGCTACTGTCTCCCAAAATTGTGTTCCAAACCTCTCACTCCTGTCTTTTTCTTTGTCTGCAGTGCTCCCTTCAGTGTTTCCTGTAGAGCAGGTATCTTGTTCCCAGTCTCTGTCATTGTCTGTTTGTCAGAGAATATTTTAAGCTCTCCCTCATATTTGAAGGACAGTTTTGCTGGATATAGGATTCTTGGTTGGTGGTTTTTCTCTTTTGGTATCTCACCCCACTTCCTTCTTGCCTCCATGGTTTCTATTGAGAAATCTGCACATAGTCTTAAAAGCTTCCTTTGCATGTGATGGATCACTTTTCTCTTGCTGCTTTCAGGATTCTGCCTTTATCTTTGATGTTTGATAATCTGATTACTAAGTGTCTTGGCATAGGCCTATTTGGATCTATTCTGTTTGGGCTATGCTGTGCTTCTTGGATCTGTAATTTTATGTCTGTCATAAGAGATGGGAAATTTTCATCGATTGTTTTCTCTATTATTTCTTCTTCCCCTTTTCCCTTCTCTTCTTCTGGGACACCCATGACACTTACATTCCTGCATTTCATTTTGTCCTTAAGTTCCCAGAGATTTTGCTCATATATTTCCATTCTTTTCTCTGTCTGTTCTTTTGTGTGTAGGCTTTCAGGTGCCTTGTTCTCCAGTTCCTGAGAGTTTTCCTCTGCCTCTTGAGATCTGCTGTTGTATGTCTCCATTGTGTCCTTCATCTCTTGTGTTGTGTATTTCATTTCCATAGATTCTGTCAGTTGTTTTTTTGAACTTTTGATTTCTACTTGATGTACACCCAGTGTTTTCATCATATGCTTCATCTTTTTTGCCATATCTTCCCTAAACTTTCTGAATTGATCCAGCACTAGTTGTTTCAATTCCTGTATCTCAGTTGAAGTGTAAGTTTGTTCCTTTGACTGGGCCGTAACTTCATTTTTCTTACTGTAGGTTGTAGTTTTCTGTTGTCTAGGCGTCTGGCCTCCTTGGTTACCCCAATCAGGTTTTCCCAGACCAGAACAAGCTCAGGTCTTGGAAGGAGGCAATAGTTTCAAGTCTCCCTGAGGGTGACTTAGAAGATTGATGCACCCTGTGAGGCTTCAAATCACTATGCTTTTCTGCCCAGCAGGTGGCACCTGACAGCCTGTAGCTCCAGACTGGTGTAAGGAGGTGTGGCCCGTGGCTGTTTTCCCCCAGGTTCTGGGGTCTGGTTCTGAATGGACGGCAGGTAGTAGAGCTTGGCACTGCCTCTTTCCTCTTAGGGATGATATACCCCCTGTGGAGAGGTCATTAGCATTTGAATAGACTCTGACTCCGCTATCTCCACCCTTTTCTGGGTCAGAGTGCTAGGAATTGACAATAACTGAGGCTTTCTCCACTGAGCCGAAAAAGGGACAGAAAGACCCCCTTCAGGATCAGTGCAGCCCCCCTCAGTTTCACCCATCGGCCAGAGACAGCACCAGTGTCCTCTGGGCTCCCACTCTCTCCCAGAGAGGTTCTCCAGCTCTCCAAGGTCAGTCAGAAGCCTCTGTCTGCTTGTTGGGGTTTCATAGCTTGTATTGAGCATGTACTAATTAAAACCCCAGTTGGAGCTCAGCTGAGCTATATTCGCTTGCTCGGAGAGAGCTGCTCTCTAGCACTGCACGGCTTTGCAGTTCAGGCCATGGAGGGAGGGGCTTCTGGCCCGGGACCGCATTTTTTACTTACAGATTTTATGCTGCGATCTTGGGCATTCCTCCCAGTTCAGGTAGGTGTATGATGAGTGGATGGTCACGTTTGTCCCCCCACAGTTATTCCAGATTATTTTCTGGTTGTTCCTGGCTGTTTATTAGTTGTTCCAGGGGGACTAACTAACTTCCACTCCTCTCTATGCTGCCATCTTCTTTCCCTCATCTATATTTTTAACTATTATCCTCCAGTTAACCCTTTAAGGTAGGCATTATTCTTGTCATCTCCAGCTTATAGAAGTGAAGTTATTTACACGAACATTAGGTTGGAGTTAGTTCATTCTATACATTACAGTTTCTGCTTGAGCATCTGCCATGTGCCAGCCACTCTGCTCAGACACTGTGGGTTCAGAGATTCATTAGATGCAGCGTTCCCCTCTCCCAAACTGGTGCTCCCTTCCCCTGTCTTCTTGGATGGGTCAAGACAACTGATAGCAATGCAGCATCGTAGGCTTCTCAGAAGGCCTGTTGCTGAGGCATTGTGGTTACTCAGTTGTTTTAGGTATTCAGGTGCTTGTGATGGCTTGGAGGCCCTGGACCTGGCCCCAGTGGCTCTCGAATTCTGGAATTTGCTCATCATTGCCTTAAGAAATGACTTTCTTAAAAATAAAGTCTTTGCCTTTTTTTTCTTTGGTAGATGACAATGAAGGTGACAAAAAGAAAAAAGATAAGAAGAAAAAGAAAGGAGAAAAAGAAGAAAAGGAGAAAGAGAAGAAAAAAGGACCTAGCAAAGCCACGGTTAAAGCTATGCAAGAAGCTTTGGCTAAGCTTAAAGAAGAAGAAGAAAGACAAAAGAGAGAAGAGGAAGAACGTATAAAACGACTTGAAGAATTAGAAGCCAAACGTAAAGAAGAGGTATGTTTCATGAAGTTGCTGAAATTGATACTGTGTTTAATTTAAAAACTCTTGTCATCTAAAATATCTCGAAACTTCTATTTCTAAAAATTTTGTAGTTGTATGAGGATTCTCTTATGTTATTGTTTTGATATAAATAATAGGATGAAGTAGAAATCCTAATTTTATTTCCCCAGTACACATAGAACTTGCTTGTGTATCGTTACCAATGACTTATCCACTCCAATGTTGATGTTAATTAATGATCGTTATGTACAACATTAAAAATACTTTAATTTGGATTCTCCTACCATAATACTTCACATGTATACTAAGAGCTTTGTTGAAGCTTGGGTGTTTAATTTTAAATTTTATAATTCATTAAGGTAATAAAATTTTTGCTTGACATGACCTCTTTAAAAGGAACGATTAGAACAAGAAAGACGAGAAAGGAAAAAGCAGAAAGAAAAAGAAAGGAAAGAACGCTTGAAAAAAGAAGGGAAACTTTTAACTAAATCCCAGAGAGAAGCCAGAGCCAGAGCCGAAGCTACACTTAAACTTCTACAAGCTCAGGGTAAGTTTTCTTAATAAACTGAATAGTCTATAAGTTTCTCTCATGCAGTTATATCTCTGTAACGTTCAGAAGGAGAATTGGATTGAAGCAAAAGGAGAATTCCTGTGAAAATGCTGTGAAAAAGTCCAATAAAAATGTAAGGAAGCAGTAATGTGATTCCATTGTTGAGGAAGATGACTTCTACACTATGACAAAAATCTATGGATGAATGATAACATATCTACAAATATATACGTACATGCACAAAGAAGAAAAATGACATGATCATCTCAATAGATGCAGAAAAATCATTTGACACAATTCAACATCCATATATGTTAAAAACTCACCAGGAATAGATAGCAACTTCTCATATAGGGCATCTACGAAAAAATTAAAGCTGTCATTGTACTTAGTGGTGAAAGACTAAATGCTTTCCATGTAACATTCAGAATAAGGCAAAGATGTCCACTCTCACCACACCTGTTCAGCATTGCACTGACATATCCTTGCTAGTTTAGTTAGGGAAGAAAAAGAGATAAGAGGTATAAGGTTGTAAAGTAAGATGTAAAATTTCTGTTCGCAGATGGACATGATAATCTACATGGAAAATCTCTCGGACTTTATCAAAACCAAGCAAACAAATAAATACTAGAGCTATTAAGTGAGGTGAGCAGGTTTTTAGGATACAAGACCAATATGCAAATATCAGTTGTATTTTTGTATGCTGGCAGTGAACAACTGGAAATTTTAAAAATGGTACCATTTACAATAACACCCTCCAAAAGAGAAAAAGAAATTGAAATACTTTGTAATAATCCTAATGTATTATTATATGTAGGGTCTATATACTGAAAACTATAAAACACTAATGAAAAAAGTCACAGAAGGCCGGTATAAATGGAGAGATATATCATGTTCATGGATTGGAAGATTCAGTATGGCTAGGATGTCAGTTCTCCCCATGTTGATCTGTAGATTCAGTGCAGACCCCGTCAAAATCAGAGCAGGATATTTTGTGGGTATCTGCAAACTCTTTGTGAAATTTATACAGAAAGACAAATGAGTTCTGGCAGTCAAAATATTTTTGAAAAAGGAGAACCGGAGGACTCATACTACCTGATTTCAAGACTCACTAATTAATACACTATGATGTTGACAGAATGATGGACCTATAGATCAGTAGGACAGAATCAGAAGTTCAGAACATAAATGAATAAATGGTCAGTTGCTTTTTATTTTTTGGTCATTGGTTAAAAGCAATTCAGTGGAGAAATTATAGTCTTTGCAACAAGTGGTATTAGAACAATTGGAAGTCTATAGGCAAAACAATAAAAAAACCTAGTCTTAAATCTTGCACATTATGCAAAAATTAAGTCATATTGGATTGTAGATCTACATATAACATGTAGAACTATCAAACTTGTATAGGAAAATAGGAGAAAATTTTTGTGATGTTTTGTTAGACAAAGAATGCTTAGGTACGACTCCAAAAGTTTAATTCATAAAAGGAAAAAGTGATAAATTTTGATGAAGTCTGATGAAAAACTTTTGCTCTGCATGATGCCATCAGGAGAATTCAAAAACAACCTACAGATTGAGAATTATTATCTGCAAATCACATATCTCATGTAGGAGTAATAAAAATATCTGTAAAGATCTCTCAAAATTCAACAATAAGAAAACTCACAATCCAACTTAAAAACAGACAGATCTGAACAGACACTTCACCAAAGAAACTATTTAAGGATTACAAATAAGCACACGAAAAGGATGCTCAACATCATTGATTATTAGGGAAATTCAAATTGAAACCACAGTGAGATTCTGTGCATCTACGAGAATGAAAAAATTTTAATGCACATATCCTTACCAAATGCTGGCAAGTATGTGGAACAGTTGGAACTTTTATACACTGCTGGTGTGAATGCAAGGTGATAAAGCCACCTTGGAAAACACCTGGCAGTTTCTTATGAAGGTAAACATATACTTGCTGTATGTCGCTTCAGTCCCACTACAAGATGTTTACCCAATAGAAAGGTTTTTACAAAAGGCTGTGCACACATTTTCATAGCAGCTTTATTCATAATTGCCAAAAACTTGAAACAGTTCAAATATCCTTCAGCTATTGAATGAATAAAGAAACAATGGTGCATCCTTATAGAGGAATGCTATTCAACAATTTAAAAAATTTAATATTGATACATGCAACAATATAGATACATTTAAGATTCAGTATAGATGAATTTTAAATGTATTATGGTGACAGAAGCCAGATTCTATTTAGGTGACATTTTGTAAAACCAATCTTTTGGGCTGGAGAACAGATCAGGAGTCCCCAGGGGCTAAGGCTGTGAGGAAGATCTGACTTACCACAGGCCTGTACAGTGGGTCTTCACTCTGGTGGTGTGTGCCAAAACACAGAATCGTACACCAAAGAGATTTTACTGTTTGTAAATTTAAAAATGCAATATATAAAACAGATAAATAGTGTCTTCCATGAATGTCCTTTTGTTGTTCTTTTTTTAGGGTATGTATCTCGGAGGTAAATGAAGTATTTTCTTTTTAAATAATATTTCTCAGTAATGTGCAAGTATTATAAACCTGAAGTTTTCAAATTTTATCTTTCAGGTGTTGAAGTGCCATCAAAAGACTCTTTGCCAAAGAAAAGGCCAGTTTATGAAGATAAAAAGAAGAAAAAGCCACCACAGCTGCTAGAAAATAAAGAAGGTTTGTATATAAAAAGCTTCTGATTTACTGTTTTCCCACAACTTTCAAAACAGAATGTCTTTTTAAAAAGAAGTTACCAAATCAGATATGCAGATTGAAACTTATTTTCTATAGATTGTTTCCTATTATGTCATCATTCTCACCTGATTCAAATGACAGTAATGGAAAAAGTACTTTACTTCGAAAAATCTGGGTCTTACCTTATGAATCACTATTGTTAACTCTCAAAAGCAAAACTCATATTTTTCTTTTCTTCCTTCTCTGTGATTTTACATTCCATTCCTTAAGCAGAAGAGTAGTTTTCTATAAAACATTCGAGTGACTGATACTTAGCATTTTTCTACACTTGCCAAAAAAATAGGTTTGTATTACTGGTTTTCTTCAACGTTTAACAGAGTATCCTACAGAAATTATGTACTAAAAAAGTATTGTTAACTTAGTTTCTTCCTTTTTTTCAGTGTCAGAACCCATAGAATTAAGTGCTGCTATAGAAGTTGTGGAAAAAGAAGTACCAGAAAAAGATGAGACACCACCTCCTGTTGACCCAGGTCGGTAGTATTAGCTGTGATTGATGAATTCCTATTAAATGGCCTTGATGTGTCATAGCTGTCTTCGAGTTACCATTAAATAGTTTAGGGAAACCAAATATTTGGATGGATAGCCTTTTCTTCTCTCTTTATAGTTACTTCTTAGCATTTCCCACCTTTAAAAAGAATGAAAGTGAGATTTGAATCAATTTTATTCTCTTTAGTAGTGTCAGCAAAATTTTTGTAGAGGGGATGGAGGGTTTTGGATTTTCTGTATCAGTCAAAATCTGGTGGTACTGAGAACTAAAGTTCTTTCTTTATGCTTCAGAAGCAAATTGAAAGCATATTTTAATTAGAACTTTCTAAGAACAAAAAAAATTGGCATTTGAAACCTTGAAGATCAGCTACTATTTGCTAATCAATAAGAGGGTTCAGCTTATTCGTTCTGCACGAGCATGTGTGTGTGAGGTTTTTGTTTTTTTTTTAATTAATTTGAGCATTTGTAGTTTCATAGGAAAGTCATGCAAACTCCCCCCCCTGATTTTTTTTTTTTTAAGGTAAACATTGTTCTCATTCATGAGTCTGAACACTGATAGAATAGCAAGGAGCTAAACGGTAAAATCAAGATAATCCCTAGAATTTAAAGATAGGAGTGGGAGTGGAGACAGCCTTGGAGATTATTGAGATTTGACCCACACTGGTAAATGATATCGTTGATAGTTCTTTTCCTTACTTTTTTCTTTCCTATTCTCAGTATGAAAAGGATTATTCACCTGGGCAGACATCAGCTTGGTATTAATATGATTGCATTGGAGAAATTCAGATTGATATGACTCATAGCAGTTCACTGAAATGTTCCTAACAATCTGAAAAAGGATACATTTTTGTACCACCAAAAATAACTGCTGATTTAGAGACATTTTCCACTCTCATATCTTCTTCAGAATGACTTATCCAAAATTATTGGTAAATAATAATTATTGCAGGGAAGCAGATACCCCATGCCCCACCCTCATTTTCCTTTTATTTGAGATGAGTTTTTATTGCCTTTTTGGGTTTCTGTTAAAAGAGAGTTGTAATTGGTAAGGAGAGTATGAAGTCTGTAATATTAAACAATTTTTAAATGTAGCTTTCTGCCTATTTTGGTGGGGGGGTCTGTAGTAAAGCACTACGTTCAGTTCTTATTTTCAACTGGAGTTGTAGTACCTTTGTACCTACAACTTATTATTTGGGTGTATCTGTAAAGGTGAAAGCAAAATTCTTATGTGTAAGTATGAGTTAAAGATCAAAAAGGAGAGATATATGAAATTTCATTTGTCCTCAAGTAAGAACTGAGTATGTACATGTATCCTTTCTCAGATTGCTAGGAACATTTCAGTGTCTGGGTGTCTAATATTTCACTTACCTTATATATGAAATCTAGGTTAAGCCTAATATGGCATATTGAAAATAGTAGGAAATTATGACGCATTTAGTAACAGTAAATTGTAACATGCTAACTATATTGAAATAGAGTTCCAAAAATACTGAAATGATGTATATATTTTTTGCATAATTAAAACCTTTTCTTTTTATGTCAGAGCATAGTTTCCCACTTTTCTAAAAGCCTCATATTTCCAGGTAATTTTTGTGTCTTTATTGAAAAATTTTATTTACAGAAGAGGAAGAAGAAACTGAGGATGCTGGATTGGATGATTGGGAAGCTATGGCCAGTGATGAGGACAGAGAAAAAGGTGAATAGCTCATAAGCACATGTTGACAAATCTGGTGGTTGTTAGAAGTATATGTGTTTACATGAATAGTCAGTCTGATTATGAAAGCCCTCTGAACATTCCCAGGGACATGGACCTGTCTTGTTCTCTCTGTTGCCGTGGTTCTTAAATCCTCATGGGGATTTCATTTTATGAATAAGAAGGTCATTTGTAAGATAGATAGATAGAATGCAGTTTTTCATAGTGATGATGTTTTAAGTGTAGTTAGGTTATTAAGGCTGGCCTATAAAAGCTTCTTGACCTTAAGGGTAATGCATGTATAATATGAATAAATAGTATAATTCCTAATCACTAGGAATAAAAAACATCTAAGTATTTTTCTTGGTTATTATTTTCTTTCCTTTATTGCTTGAATCTCGACTCTGTTTGGGTTAAATTTGCAGTTTTTTTCCCTAACTTCTTGAGATAAATGTTTGCCTCTCTGATCTTTTTCAGCCGTATACATGTATATAAAGCTATAAATTTTTCTTTAAGCATTTACTTAGCCAAATTCTACAGATTTTGGTACATTACTATTTTCTAATTTCTATTTTGATTTCTCAGCTATACCTTTGGTTTATTTAAAAGTATGTTTCTTAAAGTTCCACATGTGGGAATTTCCTAATCATCTTTTTGTTGCTTCACTGGGATCAGAGAATATGCATCTATCTTTTGAAATATATTGAGACCTGTTGTACAACTTGGCATATGTTAATTATTGTAAATGTTTCATGTGTGATTGTAAAATCTTTGCATTCTGCAGTAGCTGAATGCGTTGTTCTCTCTAAGTAGGTCAAATTAGCTGATCATTTTGTTCAAGTCTTCTATTTCTGTACTTTTTTTTTTTTCCGTTTCTGTTAGAAATCTATTTCTTCTGGAATTCTGTTAATTTTTGCTTTATAAATTTTGAGGCTGTCTTATTATGTGAATACAATCTTATATCTTTCTGGTGAATTGACTTTTATCATTGATGCTCTGCATTAATGCATAAAGTCTACTTTATCTGATATAAATATAACTTCATCAGTTTTGATTTACAAGGAACTGTTGAAAATACATTGGTTTTAAGTTTATCATCTTACCAAGTGCTCTTTATTTGTTCTGCCTTTCTTTTTTTCTCCTTTCTTTAGGATTGCTTGATTTGTGTTTTATTACATTTTGTCTCTTTCCGTTTATTTGGAAGTTCTGTACTTTCCATTTTGTTTTAGTGGTTACTCTAAAGATTTTAACACACATCTTTGAACTATATTTCTAATGTTACGTTCTTTCCAGACAGTGCAAGGACCTTAGACTTCTTGAACTACATTTACCCACCTCTTGATTTATGTATCCTTGCACACATTTCTTCTAATTCTGTGTATATTTTAAACCCCATAATAGTTTATTATTCTTATTTTTTACAGTCAATTTTTATTTATGTTTACCCACATACTCAGCATTTCATTGTGCTTCATTTCTTCCTGCATCTCTGACCTTCCATTTGGGATCATTTTCATGCTATCAGAAGAGTACCTTTTAGTATTTCCTTTAGCATGTATTTATTAGTGACACATTTTATTTTTGCTTTTCTGAAAATGCCTTCATTTCATCTTCATTCTTGAGGATATATTTACTGAGTAAGGAGTTCTGGATTGAAATTTTATTTTTTTAAGCACTTTGAAGATATTATTCTTTTGTCTTGGTTTTCATTGTTTTTGTTGAAACGTCAGGAATCAGCTTAAATTTTACTTGTGTCTTTGGTTCTCAGCAGTTTTGTCATGATAAACCCAGAGTGGATTTCTTTTTATTTATGGTCTTAACAGTTCTGCATCATTAATGAGCCATTGTTTCCCTCAGGGATTCCAATTAACACCTATGATAGACCTTCCTACTGTATCCACCTACTTATCCCCTTTTCTCTATTTTCACCCTTTTGAGTCTCTGTGGTTCATTCTGGATTGTTTCTTCTGATCTGTCCTCTAGTTCATTAATTCTTTACCTAGTTGTTCCTACTCTGCTGTGAAATCCCTCCTTTCAGTTCATCTTTTGTGTTTTCCAGTGTTAGAATTTTCATTTTATTTTTTATAGTTTACATTTCTCTTCTTACATATTGAATCTTGTCTTTTGTTCCTGAATGTTATAAGTGTAGTTGTTTTGAATTTTGGTTTTATAACTTCAGTATATGGAACTGCTCAGGGAATCTGTATGCTGACTTTCCTCATGTCAGTTGTTGTCTGCTGTGCTTTGTTACTTTTGTATATTGTCCTGGGCATTGCACTCGTTAAGCTGTATAAAATAGTTTGAGGCCAAGGATAGTGTTGTCTTTCTCCAGAAAGGATTCATATTTACTTCTGCAAGGAGTCTGAGGGAAGTAGCAATATGAAGTTGTCTTAATGCTAAATTCAGGATTGAGAGGATCAGAAGGTTATCTGCCAATCCTTGGAGCTCCCCAGGTGTAGCTCTTTAGGATTTCACCCTTCATTGAGAATGTTCCCCAGTGTCCAACCCATTCCTGCCTCCAAAATTCTTAGTACTCTAGGACTCCCGGTGTCTGGCCCCCTTTCACTGAGGGATTGTTAAAAAGCACTGATTAGCATTTCAGTTGTCTCTTCCAGAGTCAGCAAATGAACTCAAGTATAAAGTAGAACTAAATACTGGGCTCATGTCACTAGGTTTCTCTCCTCCCTTGGATCCTGGCTCAGTAATGCTTCCCCCCCCCCCCACACCTATTTCAGTATGGATTTATGCATTACATTTTCACTGTGAAATAAGCAGTTTTCACTATAGCGTAGAGACACTTTGCAGTTATGATGCAGCAAGACATTAATTTGCAATTAATGCTATAACTACAGTGGTACTGTTTTATTAGTATACTTTCAGTATTGTTGTCCCTTACCTTAAAGTCTCTTTCTTGATACATATGTCTCATTTTAACTTTCATTTATTTGAAAATCTATTTGTTTCCCTGAAAGAAGGCAATACTGTGCATATAGAAGTAAAAGAAAACCCTGAAGAGGAGGAGGAGGAGGAGGAAGAGGAGGAGGAGGAAGAAGAAGAGAGTGAAGACGAAGAGGAAGGAGAAAGCGAAGGCAGTGAAGATGATGAGGAAGATGAAAAAGTTTCAGATGAGAAAGATGCAGGGAAAATATTAGATAAAAAGACAAGTAAAGAAATGAGCTCAGAATCTGAATCTGATTCTGATGATGATCGAACTAAAGAAGAAAGGGCTTATGATAAAGCAAAACGGAGGATTGAGGTATTTATCTTTCCCTTCTCTTTACGCCTTTCTTCCCCTTTCCCTCTTGTGCTCAGTCTTACAGCAAACAGCATACTCTACAACTAAGGAGTTTCATTGAGCACAGCTTTAAAAAAATATATTTTCAGAGTGGTGTTTTTACCATTTTTTTGGTAATGTTTAGATGTAATAGTCTTTGACACTTGTAATCCAAGGACTTCACTCCCTTTCCTTACTCAGAATGCTGAATGACTCATCACTTTTTTGTTTTTTCCAAATTTTAGTTGCATGCCTTCGTTTATAGATATGCAGAGGTAGTCTGAGCAGATACCCTTAAGTTATAAATGTCAGTTATGTGTTTTTCTCACATATTTACATTAGTCAGTATGAGACATCTGATCACTTTAATTTTTTAAAATCTGGTGGGTTGAAGAGGCTTTTATTCAGTGAAGACACATACTTAGTGGGCTCTGTTTTTCCTACTTAATTCAGTGGACTTACAGAGAAAGTTTTCTTTAGTTCTGTCAACTCACATAAATAATCTGTTAAAAAGTATTTTAGCTTGCTTGAGGATGCTAAACTATTTTGAAGCTAAAAGGTATTTTAGCTTTCTTTTTTCTTCATCTTTTCATGTATAAATCTAACTTTTTTGTTGTTCTTGTTTGTTTTGTTTTAAAACCTATATGTCAGTGTTTACCTTTCCCTTCTATTAAGTCCAAAAAGGGATATGTATTCTGAATTTCGGAAAGACTCAAAAGGTCAATAGTTCTAAATTAGGATTTCTTACCCTTGGCACTATTGGCATTTAGACCAGAAAATTCTTTGTTGTGGGGGTCTGTCCTCTTCAAGTAGCATCCTTCCCCTCTGCCCTCTAGATTTCGGTAGCATTCTCTTCCCTTCTCCCAGGTATGACCACCTGTTCCCACAGTACCTACTCGAACCAGTTTCCTTGCTCTGTACCCACGTCTGAGGGACTGGTGAAATATCTGTACTGTATTTGCTGGTTGAAAAACAAACAAAAACCTGTACAAAGCAAAAAGTAAAGATTATCCCATCACCCCACTCTCCAGGCTTGTTAATAGTTCTGTGTATGAGATTAAAGTTTTAAAAATATTTAATTAAAAAATAACTTAGATAATAAATTTTATAAATACATATTCTTTTTTTAGCATAACAGTATGCTATGGGCCTCTTTTGTTTTTTATGTACTTTTTTTAATTAGAGAAGTTGCATGTTTACAGTAAGTTGATGGAGGAAAAAATAGGACTTTCATACCCACCCTCCCCACTCCCTCCCCATCACTCCCCATCACACACTATTAAAACTGATAGAACAATAATACCATAATTATACCACTGACCACAGTCCATAGCTTACAGTAGTCTTCACTGTTTGTGTTGTACAGTCCTATGGTTTTTAAAATTTTTTCATTCTAGTAATATACACACACCCCAAATTTCCTCTTTCAACCACATTTGAATACACAATTCAGTGCTGCCAGTCATATTCACAATGTTGTGTCACTATTACCACTACATACTACCAAAACTTTTCCATCACCCCAAACAGAAATGCTGTACCAATTAAGTATTAACTCCCTGTTCCCTACCCCCACCCTGGCCCCTAGTAACCTGTATTCTAGTTTCTGAGTAGGAATTTGCTTATTCTAATTATTTCATATCACTATTATACAGTATTTGTCCTATTGTATCTGGCTTATTTCACTCATCGTGGTCTCCTCAAGTTCATTCATGTTATCACATGTATCAGAATTTCATCCCTCTTTATGGCTGGATAATATTCATTGTATGTGTTTACCACATTTTGTTTATCCATTCATTTAGGGGCGCTTGGTTTGCTTCCATATTTTGGCAATTGTGAATAATGCCTTCTGTGGGCATCAGTATGCAAATATCTGTTTGAGTCCCTTCTTTTCTATTCTTTTGGCTATATACCTGGAAGTTGGATTGCCAGGTCATATGGTAATTACATGCTTAACTTTCTGAGGAACTGCAAAAGTGTTTTCCACAGTGGCTGCACCATTTTACATTCCCACCAGCAATGAATGAGTGTTCTTATTTCACCACATCCTTTCCAACACTTATTTTCTCTTTTTTAAATAGTAGCCATTCTGGTAGGTATGAAATGGTATCTTGTGACTTTTTGATTGCATATTCCTAATGGCTAATGATGTTGAGCATCTTTTCCTGTGTATTTTGGTCATTGGTGTATCTTCTGTGGAGAAATGTCTCTTCAAGTTTTTTTGCCTGGTTTTTAATTGGGTTGTTTGTCCTTTGTTGTTGAATTGTAGGATTTCTTTATATATTCTGTGTATTAAACCATTATTGGGTATATGATTTCCAAATATTTTCTCCCATTCTGTAAATTGTCTTGTACTTTCATAGTGAAATCCTTTGCACAAAAATTTTTAATTTTGATGATGTCCTCTTTATTTTTTCTTTTGTTGTTTATGCTTTTGATGTAATATCTAAGAAACCATTGTCTAACACAGGATACTAAATTCTAAAGATGCTTCCCTATATTTTCTTCTAGAAGTTTTATAGTTTGGTTTCTTATATTTAGGTTTTTGATCCATTTTGAGTTGATTTTTGTATATGGTTTGAGGTCAGGATCCACCTTCGTTGTTTGCAAATGGAGATCCATTTTTCCCTGCACCATTTGTTGAAGAGACTTTTCTTTCCTTTTCAGTGGTCTTTGCCCCCTTGTCAAAAATTCTTTGACCATTATGTGAGAGTTGATAGCTGTCAATTCGTTTCCACTGGTTGTTGCTTACTTTTGATTAATGGTTTTATTTTATTTTTTTCCTCTGCTGGTTTGGAAGCAATTCATTTTTTTAATTCTTAGTGTTTATCATAGAAATTATAACATTTAGTGTTGATATAACAGCGTCTAATGATAATTGGTATGTTTATCCTTCTCCTAAATATCCCAGTACCACAATGTCTTGATTAATATAGTTTTATATAGTAAGCTTTGAAATTGGTAAATCTTCCAACTTTGTCTTTTCAAGGTTGTTTGGGCTATTTTTGGTTGCTTTTCCGCATGAATTTTAGGGTTATGTTTTCAGTTTTTGTCGGGATTTTTATAGGGATTGTGTTGAATCTGTAGATCAATTTTGGAGAGAATTAACATCTTAATATTGACTCTTCTAATGCATGAACATAATCTATGGATTTTATCTCCATTTTATTTAGATACTCTTTAATTTCTCTCACCAATGTTTTGTAGTTTCCAGAATACAAGTTTTGCAATTCTTTTTTTAGTATATTACTACTTGTATTCCTTTCTTGGTACAGTTGTGAATGAAATTTTCTTAATTTTATTTTTTATTATTCATTGCTAGTTCTAGAACTATAACTGGTTTCCATAGATTGACTTGTATCCTGCAAATGTGCTAAAAATTTTTTATTCTAATAAGTTTTTATGGGTTTTTTAGAATATTTTACAAGAAGGATCATATTATCTATGAAAAAGACAATTTTATTTCTTCCTTTTGAAATCCTTTTCTATACGATTTTAGAAGGATTGTATTATTTCCTGTTTAAATATTTGGTAGAATTCACAAAAGCCAGGCCATTTTGGGCCTGGGCTTTTGTTTTATGGGAAGATTTTTAAATTACTAATTCAATTCCTTTATTCATAGGTCTATTCAGATTTTCTATTCATCTTAAATTAGTTTCTGTAATTTTTGTCTTTTTAATAATTTGTTTTGTCTAAGAGCATGAAGTTGTTGATAGTATCTGTTTACAGTGCTGTAAGTTTCTGTAAGGTCAGTAGTGATATCCCCTCTTATGATTTTGGTGATCTGTGTCTCCTCTTTTTTCTTGGTCTGTCTAGCTAAAGATTTGTGAATTTTTTTTTTATCTTTTTAAAGAACCAACTTTTGGTTTCATTGATTTTTCTCTGTAGTTTTCCTGTTTTCTCTTTAATTGATTTTCATGGTATTGTATTTCCTTCTTTTTTGCTTGGATTGGATCTAGTGTGTTCTTCTTTATCTGATTTCTTAAGGTGAAAGCTTAAGAATGCTTATTGATTTGAGATCTTTCCTTTCTAATCCCACGTAAATTTGTACTTACAAATTTACCTCTTTGTACTGCTTTAGCTATGTCACACAAATGTTAATATGTTCATGCTTTTGTTTTCATTCTGCTGAAAATATTTTCTAAAGTCCTTTACAGTTTCTTCTTTGATCCGTGTGTTAAGAAGTGTTTGCTGTAATTTCCAAAGGTTTGTGGATATGCAAAATTTCCTTCTGTCATTAATTCTGAATTCTGACCATTGTGTCTGGAGAACATACCTTGTATGGTTTCTATAATTTAAAACTAATTGAAACTTTTTTTATGGCCTAGTATGTGGTCTCTTTTAGAATATTTCTTGTGTGCTTAAGAAGGATGTATATTATGCTGTTGGTGGGTTGAGTGTCCTATAGATGCTAGTTAGGTGGTGGGTTAAGTGCTCTATAGACGCCAGTTAGGTCGTTGCTTGATATTGTTGAAATTTCCTGTAAACTTGCTGGTTTTGGGGTGTAGTTCTTCCATCCATTATTTAGAGTCACGTTTCCACTCTGATCGTTGAATTGTGTATTTCTCCCTTCAGTGCTATCAGTTTTTTCTTCGTGTATTTTGAGACTCTGTTTTTAAGTGCATATTTGTTTACACTTGCTGTATTATCCTGTTCACTTGACGCTTTTATCGTTATAAAATGTCCCTCGTCTCTGATAACATTTTGTGTCATAAAGGCTATTTTGTCTATTGGTATAGCCACTCAATTCTGTTATGGTTTATCATTTCCCAACATTTTATTTTCATTCTTTCTCTTGTAGACAGCATGAAGTTCAATCTTGCTGTTTTATCCCATCAGACAGCCTTTTCATTGGAGTCTTAAATGATTCACATTTAAGTTTATTGTGGATATGGTTGTTAGAATATAATTTTTTTTCTGTTAACTATAGTCTCTATTTGCATTGATTCTATTTTCCCCCCAATCCCACCCCATTTTTAACACCTTGCAATATTGACATTCATTTGTTCTCCCTCATGTAAAAACATATTTGTACCTTTTATCATAATCATTGAGCACCCTAGGTTTCACTGAGTTATACAGTCCCAGTCTTTAACTTTCCTCTTTCCTTCTGGTGTCCCGCATGCTCCTAACCTTCCTCTTTCAATCATACTCATAGTCATCTTTGTTCAGTGTACTTACATTGTAGTGCTACTGTCTCCCAAAACTGTGTTTCAAACCTCTCACTCCTGTCCTGTCTTTTCCTTTCTGTCTGTAGTGCTCCCTTTAGTGTTTCCTGTAGAGCAGTTATCTTGTTTACAAACTCTGTCATTGTCTGTTTGTCAGAGAATATTTTAAGCTCTCCCTCATATTTGAAGGACAGTTTTGCCGGATATAGGATTCTTGGTTGGTGGTTTTTCTCTTTCAGTATCTTAAATATATCACTCCACTTCCTTCTTGCCTCCATGGTTCCTATTGAGAAGTTCACATATAGTCTTATCTAGCTTCCTTTGTATGTGATGGGTTGCTTTTCTCTTGCTGCTTTCAGGATTCTCTTTTTATCTTTGACATTTGATAATCTGATTATTAAGTGTCTTGGCATAGGCCTATTCAGATCTATTCTGTTTGGGGTATGCTGCGCTTCTTGGATCTGTAATTTTATGTCTTTCAAAAAAGATAGGAAGTTTTCATTGATTATTTCCTCTATTATTGCTTCTGCCCCTTTTTCCTTCTCTTCTCCTTCTGGGACACCCATGACACGTACGTTCCTGCATTTCGTTTTGTCTTTAAGTTCCCGGAGACGTTGCTCATATTTTTCCATTCTTTTCTCTATCTGTTCTTTTGTGTGTAGGCTTTCAGGTACCTTGTTCTTCAGTTCCTGAATATTTTCTTCTGCCTCTTGAGATCTGCTGTTGTATGTCTCCATTGTGTCCTTCATCTCATGTGTTGTGCTTTTCATTTCCATAGATTCTGTCAGTTGTTTTTCAAACTTCAATTTCTACCTTATGTATGCCCAGTGTTTTCATTATACGGTTCATCTCTTTTGCCATGTCTTCCCTAAACTTTTTGAATTGATTTAGTATTAGTTGTTTCAATTCCTGTATCTCAGTTGAAGTGGAGTTTGAGTGGGCCATTAACTTCATTTTTCTTAGTGTAGGTTGTAGTTTTCTGTTGTCTAGGGATCTGGTTTCCTTAGTTACCCCAATCACGTTTTCCCAGACCAGAATGGGCTCAGGTCTAGTAGGAGGCAATAGTATCCCGTCTCCCTGAGGGTGTTTTAGATTGGTACACCCTGTGAGGCCTTAAGTCACTGTGCTTTTCTGCCCAGCAGGTAGTGCCTGTCAGCCTGTAGCTCCAGACTGGTGTAAGGAGGTGTGGCATGTGGCTGTTTTCTCCCAGGCTCTGGAGTCTGGTTATGAATGGAAGGCGGGTAGTAGAGCTTGGCACAGCCTCTTTCCTCTTAGAGAAGATACATCCCCTGGGGAGAGTCATTAGCATTTGAATAGTCTCTGACTGTGCTGTCTCTGCCCTTGTCTGAGTCTGAGCTCTGGGAATTGAAAACGGCTGAGGCTTTCTCCACTGAGCCAAAAAATGGACACAATGCCCCCCTTCATGGTCAGTCTGCAGACCCCTCAGCTTCACCCATCGACCAGAGACAGCACCCAGTCCTCTGGGCTCTCCCTCCCTCCCAGAGAGGTCCTCCAGCTCTCCAAGGTCAGTTGTACCAAAAGCCTCTGTCTGCTTGTTGGGGGTTCGTAGCTTGTCGTGAGCAGTCCACTCGTTAATTAAAATCCCAGTTGGAGCTCAGCTGAGCTATATTCGCTTGCTTGGAGAGTGCTGCTCTCTAGCACAGTGAAGCTTTGCAGTTTGCCGTGGGGGTGGGGTTCTCAGGCTTTACAGTTCGGGCCATGGTGGGAGGGGGCTCCCAGCATGGATTTGCAGTTTTTACTTACAGATTTTATGCTGTGATCTCGGGCATTGCTCCCAGTTCCGGTTTGTGTATGGTGAGTGGATGGTCACGTTTGTCTCCCCACAGTTATTCCAGATTATTTACTAGTTGTTTCTGATTGTTTATTAATTGTTCTAGGGTGACTGACTGGCTTCCATTCCTCTCTATGCTGCCATCTTCTTCCATCTCCTAGAATATAATTTTAACACCTTTGTTAAATTTTTTAAGCTTTATTTTTAGTTATTTTCTTCATGGTTCCTCTAGTGATTAAAATATATGCCTTAATTTATCATTGTCTTCTTTTGATTAATACTAACTTAATTCTAGTAAAACATAGAAACTTTGTTTCAGTATAGCTCCATTCCTTCTCCTTTCCTTTATGCCATTATTGTCATACGTGTATATTTGTTGTAAACCAACAAAAGTGTTGTTATTATTGCTTTATTTGATCTTATATTTTTCAAAGGAGTTAAGTGAAAGGCAAAAAATATATTTATAGAGTCTTTTATATTAACCTATATTAGCATATTTGGTGTTCCTCATTTCTTCCCATGGATTTGAGTTACTGTCTGGTGTCATTTCTTTGCTACAATATAGCTTCATTCCCACTCCCTCACTGCTTTTGTGTTATCTTGTTAATTTTTATTACCTCTTTATATATTATAGGCTCCTATACTTTTTTTTTAATTAGAGAAGCTGTAGGTTTACAGAAAGATCATGCAGAGAATACTGAGTTCCTATATAACTCTCTTCACATGCACAGTTTTTCCCTATTATTAATACTTTGCAGTAGTGTTTTACCTTTGCTACAACAGGTGAAAGAATATTACTCTAATTATATTATTATTTATAGTCCATAGTTTATGTTAGGGTATACTCTTTGTATTGTACAGACCTATGTTTTCTTTTAAATGTTTATTCTGGTAACATATATACAATCTAAAATTCCCCCTTTTAACCAAATTCAAATATATAATTCAGTGGTGTTTAATTACATTCACAATGTTATGCTACCATCATCACCCTTTATTACCAAAACTTTCCCATTGTCCCAAAAAGAAATTCTTCACTAATTAAGCATTATCTTCCCGTTCCCTACTCCCTGCCCAGCCTCTGATAACCTTTATTCTAGTTTCTGACTCTGTGAATTTGCTTATTCTAATTATTTCATACCAGTGAGATTATACAGTATTTGTCCTTTTGAGTCTGGCTTATTTTACTCAACTTGATGTCTCCAATATAGTTTCTTTCTTTCTTTTTTTTGGTAATCAAACCTTTTAATAAACACTTAACTGAGGTATAATTTACATACCATGAAAGTTTCTCGTATAAAGTGTACAGTCCAATTTACTAAGTTGGGAACCATCACCATAATCCAGCTTTAGAATAGTTCCATCACTCCAGTATGATTCCTTTAGGCCTCTCACCTCTCACCTCTTTCCTTGCAAAACTGCCCACATGCCCTTCTGCATGTGTACTTAATAAATAAGTTTTTTTCCTGCTTATTCAGGAAAAAAAAAAAGATTCCTTTGCCCATTTATAGTTAATCGCCATTTCCTTCCTCTCCCCAGGCAACCACTGATCTATTTTCTCCCTCTATTAGATTTGACTCTTCTGGAATTTCATATATATGGGATCAAGCAGTAGAATTACTGTTTCTTGAAGTTTTTTAAATCAAGAGAAGAAAGTTGAAAAATGGACATTTTTGCTGTCTTTTGTATTTGCCTATATATTTACTTTCACTGGTCCTTTTTTTTTTTCCCCTTAATCTGAGTTCAGGTTATATCTGGTGTCACTTCATTCAGCCTGAAAAACTTCCTGTGGTGGTTCTCATAATGCTGATCTGGTAACAGTAAATTTTCTTAGTCTTTTTTTAATCTGGGAATTTGTTTATTTTACCTCCAGTTTTTGAGGATAATTTTCCTGCAATACAGAATGTTTGTTTGACAGTTTTTTTTTCATGCAGCACTTTAAATATGCCATCCCACTGTCTCCTGGCCTCCGTTGTTTCTGGTGAGAAGTCAGTTATTAATCTTACTGGGGTTCCCTTGTTCATGACAAGTGGTCTTTTGTTGCTATCAAGCTTTTGTTTTTGACTTTGGCTTTCAGCAGTTTATGGTGTCTCTTGGTGTGGATTTCCTTTGGCCTTTATTTCTTCACATATCTTTTTCTGCCTCTTTTTTGGTCTCCTGTCCTGGGCTTTCATTACATGAAAATTGGTGCACTTGTTTGTGTCCTACGGGTTTCTGAGGCTCTGTTTTTGTTTTTTTTTTCATTCTCTATTCTTTCCATTGTTCAGATTAATCTGTCTTTTTTTTTTAAAGATGGAACAATTTTAATTATCCAGTCTGAGGAATAGAAGGAAAAAAAATGAGGGAAAATGAACATAGCTTCAGGAACTTTTGAACTCCATTAAACATACCAACATACACATCAAGAGAGTCCCAGAGGTGGCCTCTGGGTCGCGGCCAAGCAGATGGCAGTGAGCATATACATGACATCAGTGACTGGTGATAACTAAGTTGATGTGAGATGCTGGTGTGGATCAAAGAGTCTCTGCAGTTGAATTTTTTTTTAATTAAATTCAGTTTTATTGAAATATATTCACATACCATACAGTCATCCATGGTGTACAATCAACTGTTCACAGTACCATCACATAGCCATGCATTCAGCCCAACCTATCCTCGAACATTTTCCTTACATCAGAAAGAATCAGAACAAGAATAAAATTAAAAGTAAAAAAGAACACCCAAATCATCCCCCCCCATCCCACCCTATTTTTCATTTAGTTTTTGTCCCGATTTTTCTACCCATCCATCCATACACTAGATAAAGGGAGTGTGATCCACAAGGTTTTCACAGTCACGCTGTCACCCCTTGCAATCTACATTGTTGTACAATCATCTTCAGGAGTCCAGAATACTGGGTTGGAGTTTGATGGTTTCAGGTATTTACTTCTAGCTATTCCAATACATTAAAACCTAAGAGGTGTTATCTATATAGTGCATAAGAATGTCCACCAGAGTGACATCTCAACTCCAGTTCTGCAGTTGAGTTTGAGAAAGATTGAACAGTGGTGCCCAGGGGCTGCCCATTGTCAGTTTGTGGACAAGCTGTTCCCTGGCTCCATTAGCGTGAAGAAAGAGACATTCCAAGCTAAGTTAGAACATGAATACATACAGAACTTCAAAACACTACAAGCAGGTTTTAAGAGAATGGGTGCTGACAAAATAATTTCTGTGGAAAGTTTCAGGATAATTTTGAATTCATTCAGCGGTTCAGAAATTGATGAGCTGTTGAGCCTCTCTAATGAGTTTTTAATTTACTTAACATTTCAACTCCAAAATTTCCATGTGATTCTTAAAAAATAATTTTTTGTTGTTGATATACTGTTTTTGATGAGTCATAATTGTTATCACACTTTCCTCCATTTCTTTAAACTTGGTTTAGTTCTTTAAATATATTTATAGTAGCTGCTTTCAGGTGTTTGCTAGGTCTAACATCTGGACCCCTCAAGGACAGTTTTTTTTTTGACTACTTTTTCCCCTGCTATAGGTCAAACTTTCCTGTTTGTTTTTCTTAGAGTTTTTTTGTTGGCAGGTGGACATTTCGGATAATATGTTGTAGCAAGTCTGATTTCTGCTGGTCCCACAAGAGTGGTGGTTGTAACTGTATTTGTTTGGTGAATTGTGTGGATGAATTTGGTGGAACTTGTTTCTCCTGTGGTATATAGCTGCTGATGTTTCTTCTTTGTTTTTATTTTTAAACCTGGCTTTCTAGGGATTCCATCTGGGTCAATTTATCTTAGTGGTTAGCCAGTGATTGGTCAGTGGTTGTGCTTAAAGACTTTGAGGCAGTAAAGCTTCCACATTTTTAGTGTGGCTTAAAGAATGCATTCAAACTTGGGTCAGTTTACTAGTCTACTTTGGTATGCGTTTGCAAGGCCTCTTACTGAGTCAAGAATGGGTGGCTCAATAAGGCCCTCTCTGGTCTTTTTTCATTATTTCCACAGCCGTCAGCATCAGCACAGCCTTCCAGATAACCAGAGAAAAGTGGAATCCACAGGGGATCTCCTTGTGACTTTTCTGGCTGATCTTCCAGGTTATTGTTTGCGCCTCCAGTTTCAAGAGCTTAGTCTTTGCTGCGAGCCTTTCCTGTGTATGCCATTGAGCTCACTGTTGATTTTGACAGTGCCCAGTGCATGACCTCCACAGTCTTGCTAACCCAGTCCTACTCCATGGAGCTAGAGGAGTGCGTGGAGGGTGATGGATAGTCCCAGTTTAAAACTCCACCGACCTGCATTGCTTTTACTAAGGGTCAGAAGACTTTCTTCAGTTAAATGTTTCTCAATTTGTTAGTTATTTTCCTTTGGCCAATTTCCATGATCTTTAAATGATTTTTTTTTTTTTTTAACTGTTTTGCACCCAGTTTTATCATTGCTTTTTGGATAAAGGATTTGCCAAACCCCTCGTTCTATCGTTGAAGAAGTCCCATCTCAGCATATTTAACAGCTCCATTTTATATTTGTTTTACGGAAGGATTCTAATTTAACTTCATAGTTCTAAAATCTTGGTGTATTTTAGAATTTGGAGAACTTCCTCCCGGATTTCTTGTGTCAGAATCTCCATGCTGGTTTGGGACCTCTACCCAGTTGATTCTTTGGCAGCCAGATAGGTATCAGCCATGATGTTTGGAAGACACTCATCACGAAATCCTCCGCTGAAGAACATTAAGTTGTTACTTATTTTCCACTATTATAAACAATACTGCAGTGAACAAAACACTTTTGTTGTACAAGTACCTCTCTGTGACTTGTCATTTTATTGTTTCAGGATAAATACTTAGAGGTGGAATTTCTACATCCAAATCTGTATCACATTGCCCTTCAGAAAAGCTTAACAATTTCGCCAAGTGTGGGAGGCAATTTTTAAGCATATCAAATCATAATTAAAGTCATGATGTTTGAATTTGAGTTGCACGTACTGTGAGGCTGTCATATACTACTCTTAGCTAGTAAATAAGTCCTACTTCTACAGTTCTTAAAAGTTTTTCATTCTGGGACCATTTCCTACCAGTGTTTAGTGCTAGAAATGAAAGTAAAGGACACATATAAAAATGGATTTTAACTAGTAAATGGTTTTGTAAATGACATTACTTCAGGATTTTGATGAAAGTCTACCTCATTTGCATACCAGTTTTACTGTACTTGAAAGGTTGTCATTTTGAAGAAGGACTGTATATATCCTGGCAGGTATTTTTGTTTGGTTATCAGAAAACTGAAATATTTAGGTAAATGCTGCAGAGAAAACATTTTGGTTCAAGGAAAAGCTTTTCTCAGAATTATTGGTGTACCTGGAAGTGGTAATGTCTTGGGATGGCAGTGAATGTCATTGGATTTATTTAAGCAGAGACTTAATAGGCTCCTAACTGAGGAGGTTTAATAGCATTTGTACACTAGATAAAAGTTTGAAATAAATTCCTTTAAGAAACTATATAAAAATTTTAGGTTCTAACAAATTTTTTAAAAATTTAATAGACTGTACTGTACTGTATGGTAAGTATGACTGAAAATCAAATTGATTATATTCTGTTGAATTAGCTATATACAAAGGTGTTCAGAAAGTTTGAGCCAAATCTACACCATTCTTGTTCACATTTAATAGTGGAATTCTGAAATCTCTTTTAAACAGGTTTCTCCTTGTTCACGGTAGCTGCGATAGGATTTAGATTGTAAAGTTTACATTATAAAATTAATTACATGTAGTCATGTCAATATAGAACTTGAAAGCAGGCTGTGGCATTCTGTTAAATGATAGTGAGGGCTTGAAATAATATTTAATTTTTGTGACTGTTTCTTCATTTCTAGAAACGGAGACTTGAGCATAGTAAAAATGTAAATACAGAAAAGCTAAGAGCCCCTGTTATCTGTGTACTTGGACATGTAGACACAGGGAAGACAAAAATTCTGGATAAGGTGAGAATGTTTTATGAATTGACATAACTTTACATAGCTAATTTTTAATTTTCTGAAATACCTAACTTTCTAATTAGGTTTTTTAAAAAGCTAATAAAAGCTAAAGCATATATAGGCAATTTTTGTTACTTTTGCTTCATCTTTATCTATTTCAAAATACAAATCTGAATTTGCTGTCTTTTTACAGCTCCGTCACACCCATGTGCAGGATGGTGAAGCAGGTGGTATAACACAGCAAATCGGGGCTACTAATGTTCCTCTTGAAGCTATTAATGAACAAACTAAGATGATTAAAAATGTAAGTACACTGTATTTCTTACGGGTGTTTTCATTTCTAAGACAAAGTTAAGATACAAGGTATTTCAAACAGAAAAAGCTTTGTATGTCAGATACCTATATGCTCACCATTCAGAATTAACATAGGTTAATATGTAAATAACATAAAGCGTTACTTTGCTTTAGATCTTTCTTTTTAAGAAAAAGCATTACATATTGTAGGAGCCCTTACTTACCAGTTCCTTTTCTCTCTCCCAGAGGTAACCACAGTTCCGAAGTTAAAGCGTCTCATTCCCCTCCTTGTTCTAAGACTTTGACTATATATCTCCATCTTTAAAAATTCTGTTTGGTCTTCCACTCCTTTTTTATGTTAAATTGATTACATTTTTCTTATCTCTCTTTTTTCTCTAAATTGTTTGGGATAACAGAGAAAATCATGTAAGACAAATGTAAAGCTTAATGAATCAATCATTATAGTACAGACACCCTTTAAAGTGTCACCTATGTTAAGAGATAGAATGTCAGCTACCTCAGAGGCTCTCCACATGTCCCTTCCCAATCAAAACCCTCTTCTTCCACCCAAGTGTAACTTTCATGGTGATGATCCTCATTATTATTTTTTAATGTATTAGTGGTGACAGAATGGTGATATTCCAGTTCTATCATCCATCTTCCTTTATTTATTGGATTTCTTCTATAGACAAACTATGCCTCCTCAATTGTTTGACTACTCAGTGGTAATATGTATAGGAAAGGCAGAATAAATGCCTGATCCTGTATCTTTATTTACCAACTTTTAAAGTAAACAGTGGCCACTTTTGTTTTGTTTTGTATTATTATGAACGCTAAATGGATTTAAACATATTTGCTGTTTTTCACCCCTTTTCAGTTGTATTACTGATGCTGAGAGAATCGCATCTTTGCCTGGTGGTTGGCTGCTGCGTGTTTTGGATTCAATTATCATAGTATTAGTCTTCCTTGCATCCATGCTATGTGGCTTAACATGATGTTCCAGGCTCAACTCACACATCTTTACCCCAGGCCTGAAATGGTCATTTCTTCAAGAAATCCAGATTAGTTTTCATGGAAATTGGCTTTCAGCCCACAGTCTGGACACTGGGGAGTGGACAGAGCTAGGAAATTAAAAAGTGTGCATGCGTGTGTGTGTCTGTGTAAAGATTAAATTCCTCATTGGTCATACTGATACTTTCAGTTCATATTTAGGACTTGAAGTATTTACTTAGCCTCTTCTTAATTTTATCTGTATTTCTCTTTTCCCCCTACATTGAGAATCCTGCATCTCAAGTACACTGAGGTTGATAGAATTAGGATATCATATAATTACTTATTTGCTGTACCCCATATTACGTACATGACAGTCTCAGAATAGCAGTACCTACACTACCACCTGCCTGATTACTCGAACAGTTTTTAAAATTTTTGTGTATGCTCTTTCCATTCATTCTCTCTCCTTTGTTTTGTTTTATTGTAACAGTTGTAATTAGAATGTAATCAAATCAGGAGAAAGAAATGACACAGTTATTTGAACAAGGAAGACTGGTATAAAAGATTATTAAGGGAACTGGACTAACGGTGGATTGGGTAAGAGGGGAGGAAAAGACAATCCTAAAGGATACCCTAAAGTTGAAGGGAGGTATCCAGCAAAGGGCCCAATTCAGAGGACAGAATTCTTTTCAAGGCTGGGATTCAGACCTCACTGGAAAGGAGTGGTTGAGGCCCACTGGTTAGTGGAAAAGTACTCTGGGCTTTCCTAGGCCAGAGCTGGTCCACAGTCACAGGGTAAGGCTGGAGGCAGAGACCCACCTGCTGAAGCTCCAGTAGACTGGCTAGGAAGCTGTCCCCTGGGCTTTCTGTCGATTTGCTGGACAGCCAGCTGGGGTCCCATCTGCATTCCTGGACAGGTCCTGGGAAGTTGCCCAGGGAGGAGGCTTTGCTGTTGACTCACTGGGAAGCTGTCGTTAGGAAATCACCTGGAAGTGATCTAGGACATCCGGGTCCTGCTTTTTATGCAGGAGGCACAGTTCCAGCTCCCTGCTTCACATGGGCCCCAGGCCAGGAATTCTGTCCTGTCTGAATAATTAGCCCCAGCTCCTACATGTTAGAAGTCACACTGCCCTCTCTTGGTCCCTTAGGGCCCCCAAGGCCTAGGATGCCAACTTCTCAGGCTCCGTGTTCTCTCTTCATTTCTTTCTAGTACTCGGGGAGTTTCCTTTTGGGCCAGACTGTATGATTTAGAATTTATTTTGGTTGTATTTCATCTACCATTTCTATGTATTGGTAACTGAAGAGTTCGTATCAGTTTATCCACCATGTTGCCAGAACTTGAAGTCTCATGTAATATTTTAGAACAGTGTTAAAGAGCAAGATTTTATTAGGCCTGTATTAAAGTTCTTGGGATAATCTTTATATGACAAATGATCGTAATTCTTTATGTTTGTATTCAAGACACTGAAATGAAAATATATATGGTAGTCACTAAACGTTGATTTAAGACCTTCAGAATGGAAATTTGAAACATTTTACCTTTGAATCATTTTGGCCTAGATCAGGAGATAGAATTTTGACAAATCATTTGAAGATTGATGAAAAATATAAATGAGCATTGTAAAGGGTTTCAGTTTTGTTTTGTTTGGGGGTATGTATGTATGTAACTTGTTGGTTAATACTACTTTTTAGGTTAAAAGAGAATGTCAAACTGAGTCCTGTTGTAGTGTTCACATTCATTTATACACTTTTGTTCAGAAAATCAGGTATTTATGACATGACTTAGATAAAGCAGAGTATGAATTTATTCTTTAAAATTTAGGTCAAAGTGGCAGATGTTCTTTAAAACACACTTTGAGATATTTCTGAGAGTTTAGACTCACTTTAAAATTGGACCAGATAAATTTTCCAAATGTTGTGAAATATCTTGAATATCCGCTTCTTACATATAATCACTCTCAGATGACTGTCATTTATATCATCTCTCACTAATAATTGGCTCAAACTTATGCTACATTTTAGTTTTGTGACTTAAAGAAAGAGGCTATTTTCTCATTTCAGTTTTTTTTTTTTTTCTGCAAAACTCCTGATGTTGATAAAAGTTTTTTATGCTTTGCTTGTTGACTCACTGTTTTAAAAGTTTATTTGGAAAAAGGAGTGCTGATATGTTTGAGTTTTTATGGCAGACTGTTTTAAAAAGAAACTTTTTGTTCTGGCTTCCGTAAGCTCTGCACTTTTCCCCCACTATTTCTAGTTTGATAGAGAGAATGTTCGGATTCCAGGAATGCTGATTATAGACACCCCTGGGCATGAGTCTTTCAGGTAAGAACAATTTGAGTCTTCTGTG
This sequence comes from Choloepus didactylus, assembly GCF_015220235.1. Lineage (NCBI taxonomy): Eukaryota > Metazoa > Chordata > Mammalia > Pilosa > Megalonychidae > Choloepus > Choloepus didactylus. Next base: position 73,180,304 of record NC_051323.1, on the reverse strand, counting down.
ATCATGCAGATGGCTTCATACCCTCGGGTCTAGAAGCTCAGTGGGTGAGAAGTACGGTCAGTCATTGACCTTGCTGTAGCACTTGTGAGACGTTGGGTCCCTCTGGCTGCCAGTCCTCATCTGTGCCTCTTTGCTATAGTAGTGTTTTATTTGGATACTTGTTTTTTATAGAGGGAAGGCTTTTGTGCTTTGAAAGAGCACCTCCTTAATATGGAATGCAGAGCAAATCCTAGTACATATCTGGTAAATCTCCTGTGAAACTTATTACAGTGGAAAATTATAATTTTGTCTCTTGGCCACAAAATTGTCAGTAAAATTGGCAGAAATATTGGAGTAACTTATGGGACTAACTCATTCCAACTGATGTCAGTTCACTATGTGTGTCAGATAAGCATTTGGCAAGTTAAGGAATAATGGCACTTTAACAATTTCATGCATGTCCCCCAATTTTGTTCTTTTTATTTAGCTTTTACAAAGACAGTGAAACAGTTTGTCTTAGAAAAAGTATTAATTTCAAGATTTTCTGTTTGTACATATTTCCGTGTTTTCAACAGTAATCTGAGAAACAGAGGAAGCTCTCTTTGTGATATTGCCATTTTAGTTGTTGATATTATGCATGGTTTGGAGCCGCAGACAATTGAATCTATCAACCTTCTGAAATCTAAAAAATGCCCCTTCATTGTTGCACTCAATAAGGTAAGTTCTTCTTCTGAAAGATTTAATTGTAATGTAACTTAAATATAGTAGAACACACCCATGCTAAATATGCAGTTCAATGTGTATTGTTACATTTATACACACATATAACCACCACCATTCAAAATATAGACCATTTCCATATCCCCAGAAAGTTCCCTAATGCTCCTTTGCAGTCAATTTGCCTCCCTTCCCTCTAGCCCCAGGCAAATACTGATCTGCTTTCTGTCACTGCAGGCTAGTTTTGCCTGTTTTAGAATTTCACATAATTGTACAGTGTGTAATCTTTGAGTGGGGCATCTTTCTCTACTCATGTTATTATTGATTTATGACTTTCATGTATCATAGGGTTGTTCCTTTTTATTACTGAGTATTACATTGTTTAGATAATACCACACTTCGTTTATCTATTCACCTGTTGAAACACATTTGGATTGATTACATTTTCAGATTATTTATTAATAAAGTGGCTGAATATTGCTATACAAGTCTGTGTAGACGTTTGTTTTCATTTCCCTTATTATAAATACATAGGAATAGTATTGCCGTGTCATATGGTGTGTGCATGTTCAACTTTAAGAGAAACTGCCAAATTTTTCCAAGAGTCTGTTCAAAATCCTTTGCTCATTTTTATTAGATTGTTGTCTTACTGAGTTTTAAGAGTTCTTTCTATCTGTTAATATAGGTCCTTTGCCAATTTTGTGTATTGGAAATATTTGCTTGTAGCCTGGGACTTTTTCATTTTCTTAATGGTGTGTGTTGAAGACCAGAAATTTCTAATTTTTGCAAAATCTAATTTATGTGCTTTTAAATTATGATTTGTGTTTTTTTTATGTTCTATATAAGTCATCTTTTCTTTCCACATGTCTGTGAAAATTTTCTCCAGTGTTTCTAGACTTTCAATAGTTTTAACTCTTAATTTAGATCCATGTTTAAATTTTTGTGTATGGCATGGAATAGGGGCTGAAGGTCACTTTTTTCCATATAGATAATCAGTTATTTCAGCACTATTTGTTGAAAAGGTTATACCTTTCCTCATTACCTTGTAATCCCAGTTGAAAATTAATTGACCGTATAGTTGTATCTGTGTGTCTGTTTCTAAACTTGATCTTCTGTTTCAGTGACCTGTATGTCTGGCCTTGTGCCAGTACCAGCCTGTCTTGCTTATTATAGCTTCATAGTTAAGTCTTGAAAGCAGGTAGTTGTAAGTCCTCAGATTTGTTTTTTTTTCCTCAAAATTGTTTTGGCTATTTTTGGTCCTTGAATTTCTATGTAAGATTTAGAATCATCCTGTTTATTTCTACATAAAGCCCTGTGAGATTTTCACTGGGATAGCATTTTATCTGTAGATAAATATCGGAAGAATTGATTGAGTGTTCTGACGAGTGAACATTTGTAATTTAGAGTGTATCTCTAAATTTATTTAGCTTTACCTTCCGTTAGCAGTATTTGTGGTTACGTTGTCCACATGTTGGACATAATTTTTCTAAATTTATCCTTAAGTATTTCATGAGTTTGATGCTATTTAAATAGCATTTTTTTTTTAATTTGAATTTCTAATTGTTTGCTGCTGTTATATAATATATTGACTTTGTGTCTTGTGACCTTGTTAAACATTTCATTGATTAGGCCTAGTAACTTTTTTTTTTTTAAATAGTTCCTTGGGATTTTTTGTGTACACAATTATGTTGACTGCAAATAGACTTTCCTCCTTATCTGTATTTTTTAAATTTTTTTGTTGCCTTATTGCACTAACTAGACCTTTTAGAACAGCTCTGAATAGAGGTGATGAATGTAGACATTCTTGCCTTTTTCCCCATCTTGGGGGAATTTTTTCATTTCATTCTTTCACCGGTAAGTATGTTGTCAGCTGTAGGTTTATTTTGGCATGTGCATCTTACCAGGTTGAGGATATTCCCTGCATCCACTCTCATGGGGTGCCGAGAGTGGTGGTAGTGGTGGTGTTTTAATCATGAATTGTTGATGTTTGTCAAATGCTTTTTCTGCACTTCCTGAGATGTTCATGTGGCTTTTTGCCTTTATTCTATTAACAACATGAATTACTTGGTTTTTTTAAAATGATAAACCAGCCTCGCATTACTAGAGTAAATTGCACGTGGTCATGATGTGTTATCTTTTTCCTCTGTTGTGGATTTGATTTCCTGATATTTTGTGGAAGATTTTTGTGTCCATGAGTGATACTGTTATGTAGTTTCATTTTCTTAGTCTTTTTTTTTGGATTTGCTATCAGAGTAACATTGGCCTCATGATTTGAGAAGTATTTACTCCTTGATGGTTTTTTGAAACAGTTTGCATTGGAATGGTATTATTTCTTCAAATGTTTGATAGAAATCACCAGAAAAGCTATGTCAGCCTGGAATTTACTTTATGAGAAAGTTTTTTTGAAAAATTATCTCCAGGAGGTTTTATTAATAATTTTTCTGTTAGGGAAGTTATAGGTTTACTGAAGTATCATGCATAAAATAAATAAAATATAGAGTTCTTATATCCCACCCTATTATTAAACCTACCATTAGTTAGGTACATTTGTTATAATTCATGAAAGAACATTTTTATAATTGTACTATTAACTATAGTCCATTGTTTGCAATAGGGATGATTATGTTGTGCAGGTCTATGTTTTTAAATTTTTATTCTAGGAACATATATATGACCTAAATTTTCCCCTTTTAACCACATTCACTTAAATAATTCAATGTTGTTACTAATTCACAATGTTGTCCTACCATCACCAAAACTGTACAATCAACCCCAATAGAAATTCTGTACGAATTAAGCATTAACCCTCCATTCCCTACCCCAAGTAGCCCCTGGTAACCTGTTTTCCAGATTCTGACTCTGAGTTTGCTTATTCAAATTATTTTATATCAGTGATATCACATGATATTTATCCTTTTGTGTCTGGCTTATTTCACTCAACATGATGTCTTCAAGGTTTATCCATGTTGTGGCATGAATCAGAACTTCATTCCTTTTTAATGCTGAATAGTATTCCATTGTATGTATATACCACATTTTGTTTATCCATTCATTGATTGATGGACACTTGGGTTGCTTCCATCCTTTGGCAATTGTGAATAATGCCTCTGTGAACATCAGTGTGCAACTATCTGTTCGAGTCTGTGTTTTATCTTTTTATTTCTTGATCATTCTAGCCAGAGGTTTATCAAATTTAATTAGTCTTTCAAAGAACCAGTATTTGGTTTTATTGATAGTCTCTGTTATTTGTCCATTTTCCATTTCATTGATTTTCATTGTTAATTATATCATTTCCTTCCCTCTACTTGCTTTCAGTTTCATTTGCTCTTTTTCACATTTCTTACGTGGAAGGTTAGAGTTCAGATCTTTTTTCTTTTCTAAAATAAGCATTTATAGGTACTAATTTCCTTCTAAGCACTACTTGATATGTTGTGTTTTTATTAGTATTGAGGTCAAAGTATTCTCTGATTTCTGATTTTTTTCTTTGACCTATGCATTATTTAGAGGAATGCTGTTTAATTCTAAATATTTGGGATTTTCCAGATATATTATTATTATTGATTTCTAATTGAATTCCATTGCAGTCAGAGAACGCACCCTGAATGATTTCATTTCTTTTAAATTTATAGCAGTTTGTTTTATGGCCCAACATATGATCTCTTGTTTTCACTTGAAAAGAAGGTCTTTTCTGCTTTTTGTTGGGCAGATGCTCTATAAACATCATTTAGGTCAAGTAGGTTGATAGTGTTATTCAGTTCTTCTGTATCCTTACTGATTTTTGGTCTGCCAGTTGTATCAGTTACTGAGGGTGGATTATTGAAATCTCCAACTGTAATTGTGGATTTGTCTGTTTCTCTTTTCAGTTCTGTCACTTTTGCTTCATATTATTTGAAAATCAGGTGCATAGACAATTAAGATTATTGTTTCTTCTTGATGAGTTGATCTTATTTCATCATTACAAAGTCTGTCTTTATCCCTGTTAATAGAACTTATTCTGATGTCTGCTTTGTCTAATATAATATTAATGTTAGCCACTCTAGCTTTCTTATCAATATTATTTGCATGGCTTCTTTCACTTTTCATGGCTTTGTGTCTTTATTTTTAGAATGCATATCTTGTAGGCAGTATGTAATTGGATCTTTGTCTTTTTAGCCAGGACAGTATTTGGAGTGTCTAGACCATTTACATTTAATGTATATTGTTAATATAGTTATATTTAATTGGACTCTACTGTTATTTTTTTCTACTTAACTCATCTCAAATTTATTCTTTCCTTCTTATTTTTCCTGTGTTTTGGGTTAATTGCATTCCACTATATTTTATTTTATGGCCACTATTGGATTATTAGCTATGTGTTTGCTTTATTTCTTAGTGGTTGCTCTAGGTCTTGCAATATGCACATTTTGTATCACTGATGTATCAGTGATGAATCCCTTTCTACATTCAAATAATACTATTACCCCTTTCTATATATTGTAAGAACCTTACAACAGTATACTTCTCTTTATCTCCTATCTTTTGTGCCTTTATGCTTTTGTTCTCATACATTTTACTTCTCTATATTAGAAACCTACAATTCATTATAATTTTTGCTTTAGTCAGCTGTCTTTTAAAGCAATTTTAAAAAATGTGAAAACAAGTCTGCTTTTACCCACATTTACCATTTTGATGTTCTCCATGTCTTTGTGTAGATCCAAGTTTGCTTTCCATATCATTTTCATTCAGTCTGAAGAGCTTCCTTTAACCTTGACATACAAGCCTACTGGCCATACATTCTAACCATTTCACCATTCTGAGTACATACTGCATTAGTCATCCTAGGATAATTTTAGCATCTCAGGTTTCAAACAAATGGCAGTCTCTCATGAACTTGGTGGAAGCTGACAGGGGCAACATGGTATCTAAGCAGTTTCTAATTTAAGAAGGGATGCACTTAAACATGCTTTAAGGGACTTTTAGTACAATAAAATCTGAGTAATTATTAGTTTTCTGGATATATATATATATATGTATGTATGTATAATATACATTAGGATTTTCTGAAGTTGTTAATCTCATTAAATGTTCTCAGTGTTGTGAATATTTTAGAGATGTTTCTCATGAAGAAACTTTTCCAGATTGATAGGTTGTATGATTGGAAAAAGAGCCCCGACTCTGATGTGGCAGCTACTTTAAAGAAGCAGAAAAAGAATACAAAAGATGAATTTGAGGAGCGAGCAAAAGCTATTATTGTAGAATTCGCACAACAGGTGAGCCATCTTTCTCCTCTTTAAAAAGCCTGTGTGTCACAGAACATTTTTTCTTCTCTTACATTATTGTTCTAGTTTGCTAATGCTGCAGAATGCAAAACATCAGAGATGGATAGGCTTTTATAAAACGGGGGTTTATTTCGCTACACAGTTACAGTCTTAAGTCCACAAAGCATCCAAGGTAACACATCAGCAATCGAGTACCTCCACCGGAGGATGGCCAATGGTGTCTGGAAAACCTCTGCTAACTAGGAAGGCAGCTGGCATCTCCTCCAAAGCTCTGGCCTCAAAACGGCTTTCTCCCAGGACGTTCCTCTCTAGCAAGCTTGCTCCTCTCCAAAACATCACTCACAGCTGCACTCCGTTTCCTCCCCCTGAGTCAGCTCATTTATATAGCTCCAGTGATCAAGGCCCACCCTGAATGGGCGGGGCCATGCCTCCATGGGAACATCTCATCAGAATCATTACCCACAGCTGGGTGGGGCACATTCCAAGCAAATCCAATCATCACCAAAACGTCTGCCCCACGAAACTACAAAGACAATGGCATTTGGGGGACACAATACATTCAAACCGGCACAATTATCATTATAATGAAGTCCACATTTCCATTAATACTGGTTCTGTTCCCTTATTAGTCCAGTTTGGTAGTGTTTTATTTTGTTTTTTCCTTTTTCCTTATCCCTTTTTCTTTTTAATATCAGAGTCGAAATTTCACAGATTTCCTTGCAGTTTGAATGTTTTAATTTAAAAATCTCAGTTGCCTTGGAAAGAAACGTTTCTGTAATTATTACCTGCAGAATATACATGATCGTTTCTTGAATATTTTTGAGGAGCTTCAGAATGATCAGCCATTTGTTCATTTAGCTTCTAGTTTGTCATTCCTATTCTGGATACCATCTTCCACTGCCTGGCATTTTGGAATGACTTTGCTTTTTGCGTACCTAGGGCTTGAATGCCGCTCTGTTTTATGAGAATAAAGATCCCCGTACTTTTGTGTCCTTGGTACCTACCTCTGCACATACTGGTGACGGCATGGGAAGTCTGATACACCTTCTTGTCGAGTTAACGCAAACAATGTTGAGCAAGAGACTTGCACACTGTGAATCGCTGAGAGCTCAGGTGATGGAGGTAATCATCGTCTTTCCTTATTTTGTAGAGGGTTCCTTGGGTGGGGATATTCACTGATTTTAGGTTTAATGAATGTGGTACATCATAGCATGTGTTTCCCTCCCTTTGCAATAATGTCTCTTAGGTTAAAGCTCTCCCAGGAATGGGCACCACGATAGATGTAATATTGATCAATGGGCGTTTGAAGGAAGGAGATACCATCATTGTTCCTGGAGTAGAAGGGCCCATAGTAACTCAGATTCGAGGCCTCCTGTTACCTCCTCCTATGAAGGAATTACGTGTGAAGGTAAGCAGAGGTGGTTATGTTTGCACATGTGGGTTGTACGGTGTGTTAGAAGTTCTGCTGAGGTTGCTTCCTCACTTTGAGAACCACTTAGCTTAACACACATTACACACGTCGCTCACTTTCCCCATCCTATTTAGATGTCATCATTTAAAAGTACAGTCCTCACCTGGAGTGAAAGCACCTGGTTACCAGACAAGGCTGTTGGTACAAATTGAAGTACAGTGTTTTGGTTCTATGCTGCCAACTAGTTTTTTGTTAACATTTTTTATTGGGAAATAAAACATTTCATATTGAAAATCCATAAAACATAGGTGAAAAATATAATAAATTGTTAGGACATAAACCCACCTGATCAAGAATCAGAATGGCACTGCTACCCCCAGAAGCTGCTTTCTTGCCTCTTCCTGATCATAGCTCCCCCCACTGCCTTAGTTTTATGATAATGATAAACATACTTCCTTTCTTTTCTATAGTTTTAATACCTATGTTTAGACCTTATATAAAGGCAGTTATTCTCAGGGTATTCCTTTGTATTCGGCTTCTTGCAGTAAAAAAAATAACCTCAAGATTTATCCTCCTTGTTGCATTTAGCTGTAGTTGGTTCATTTCCATTGTTGTGTAGTGTTCCGTTGTATCAATAGGGCATGATTTGTCTCTTCTTCTCTTGTTGATGGCAAGTGTAGGCTATTCCCGGATTTTAATTTTTGTTATTTTTATTGCTGCTGCTGTGAACCTTCTCATATTAGCTCTTGGTCCAGTCGTGTGAGTCTCTCCACAGTGTCCACCTAGGAGTGTAATTGCTGAGTCACTGATTACGCTTCTCTCCAGGTTTACTAGATGAGGTCACACTATCCACAGTGGGGTGAACATACCAGTGTGGTTATAACTGTTTATACCCTTTCATCTGCAGTATTTTTAAAGTTCTCATTGTTTCACATCTCCACCAGCTCTTTGATGCTATCATGTTATTAAATTCTTGCCTTCCCAGTGGGGATGTAGCTCTTTGCTATTTAATTTTGAATTTCCTTGATTGTTAATATGGTTTGTCATTGTTTTATGTGTTCATTAGCCATTTAAATTTCTTCCTTTGTGAAATGCCCATTTTTACTCCTGTACTGCCTATCCTTCCTACAGATTTATTTGAGTTCTTTATATATTCAGGATACTAGTCTTTTGTTGGTTTATCTGTGCTGCAATGTCGTCTCCTACTCTCACTTGACTTTACTTTTTCTGTGGCATCTTGAGAAACAGGAGTACTTAATTTTAACATTGACTTTATCAATCTTTTATTTTGTGGTTATTGCTTTTGTGTCTAGTTTAAAAATTCTTTTCCCATCCCAACATCATGAAGATACTGCCTCTTGTATTATCTTCCATTGCTAACCACTTTTCAAATAAATGTGATAAATGCTTTTCCCTCTTTAGAACCAGTATGAAAAGCATAAAGAAGTAGAAGCAGCTCAAGGGGTAAAGATTCTTGGAAAAGACTTGGAGAAAACATTGGCTGGTTTACCGCTTCTGGTGGCTTATAAAGAAGATGAAATCCCAGTTCTTAAAGTAAGTCGTTAAAAAAAAATTTCTTTTTCAAAAGCTGTTTTAGTTCTTCTGTGTGTCAGCAGGGTACTCACCGGAATGGGGAATGAATGGCACAGGTACCGCTCTCTTTGTGAGCCTATTGTCTGGTGGCCTCTTAGCACACAGATAATCCTCTTAAATTACTTCACTTTGTCACAGTCATAATAATTGGCATAAATATTTATATAAAATATCTGGAATCCTGAAGTGTGAATTTTCTTCAAATAAAAAATGGATCACAAGCTGGAAGTTATTTGTGTTTTATTTTAGATGTCCTAATAAGGATTAGAGAAATCTTATTAGGTACTAGGATTCAGTTAAAGGCTATCTGCTTGTTTGTAGGAGCAGTTGGCCTTCATAAACCTAGCATGGTTTCACAAAAGCGGGCTTTGCGCCACAGTTTATCTGAGAAGATATGACCGTTAGCAACAAGAGGCTCTTCCAGTGGCTGGAGCCACCACTGTTGAAATCATTGGCATCAGAGACCCATTACCTTAGGGACGGTGAGAACAGGGGCCTGTCCTTGTTTGGCCGTCCCTGCATTCAGTGGACTGCCGTGGCTCTGACAGCCCCAACCTGCTTATTTCCTACTTTTTTCTGGTTGACCTTTTTTTCTTCAGAGGCGTGGGGGCAGAGGAAAGAGGAACTGAAACCTAGGGCATTTCATAGTTAAAACAGTCAGGCAAAGGCTTTCAGTGCTTTTAACTTTTAAAAGATTATTTGTTATTTCTCATACACACACACACACACACACACACACACACACACACTTGTTTCCATATAGAGCAAAGGATAAACATGTTTCATAGCGGAGAAACCCAAGGCAGAGAAGGGGGATGTGGTACAGCTGGGCGTGGCCTTAGCCTCCCCCCTGCTCTCGTGCAGTTCCTCACGCTCTCAGGGTCACGTTTTCAAGGCTGAATACACAGCCCGTCGGAGAAAGCTCCTGAGGATTCAGACATGTTTACACACATTGTGACATCTGATTTCCTTTCAAGGATGAACTGATCCATGAGCTGAAGCAGACCCTCAATGCCATCAAGTTAGAAGAAAAGGGCGTGTACGTCCAGGCGTCGACGCTGGGCTCCCTGGAGGCTCTGCTTGAATTCCTGAAAACGTCAGAAGTGCCCGTAAGCAGTTGAACCCGGTTCTGTAAGAATCAGCATGGGACCGGTTTGTGATACTGTTTCTGTGGCCCGGTACATGCAAAAGGAATTCTGAAACCCTCTTTTTTCCTAGTATGCAGGAATTAACATTGGCCCAGTCCATAAAAAAGACGTTATGAAGGCTTCAGTGATGTTGGAGCATGATCCTCAGTAAGGAATTTCTCTTCTGCAACTAATGCCTTCCTATTAATCTTTCTTCTTAGAATTGACTCAGGTTTTCATTGATTTGTTTTACCCTTTCAGGTATGCAGTCATTTTGGCCTTTGATGTGAGAATTGAGCGGGATGCACAAGAAATGGCTGATAGTTTAGGAGTTAGAATTTTTAGTGCAGAAATTATTTATCATCTATTTGATGCCTTTACAAAATATAGACAAGACTACAAGAAACAGAAACAAGAAGAATTTAAGTAAGTTGGTGACTCTTACTTGGGATCTTTGGTAAGGAAGGTGGTTGTTTAAGAACTACCAAATACCAGAAGGCTGTCTGGACAACAGAAGTGTGGCATTTCCTCACCCACCAGAGCCTGCGTCCAGAAGGGTGTTAGCACTCACACATCCTGCACATTGCAGACACCCAGGCACTATGTGAACAAATACCCTCTGTAGCCTTTCATTTTATTTTTTAATTTTTACTTTGTCAGGCATAATTACCATTAATGGGTGAGTAGTTGCTAAATTTTGGGGACTTGTTGGAATTCTGTATTAGGGATTGCATGGAATAGAAGTCACAAAGCTGGAGCATGGAAAATTAGGAAACAAGATGATGGATTTTGAGAGAGAAAAGTTCATTCCTCTAACGAAGATTTGTGTGCCTTCAGTGTGGGTGGCACCGTCGTGTTAGAGGAGTCAGCAGTGAACCGGACCACATGCTGTGGCCTCAGAGCTCAGGTTCTCTTTCCACGAGAGAGGCAGCTGATAGAGAAATGAAAAGTGGTGGGAAGTTCTACAAAGCACAAAATACAGAGTGAGGGCCTAGAGTGATGAGGGAGGAGGGGCTGGTGTTGTAAGGGGAGGGGTATCTCATCTCTTTTGGGTTTTTGAGTCGAGACCTGAAGGATGTGAAGGGAGCCATACAGAGAACTGGGGAGGGTCCGCAGGAGAAGGGCAAGCTGTAAAGGCTGCAGGGCGAGGCTGAGTTCAGAGGAGGGAGGCAGCCACACAGGCTGAGGCAGAGAGCCCGGGGAAGTGGTGGGAGGCCAGGCCAAAGGGCTTGTTGGCAGGGCCGGTATCAGGTCAGACCCTGTAGGACATGGAAAGAATCGAGCTTCTGTTCTGAATTGTATGAGAAGCCATTGCAGAGGTTTGCCTAGCATGATCAGATTGGCTGTGGTATGGACCAGATTTGTTAGGGTACCAGTGACAAGAGACCGGGGAGGTTCCCACATCCAGGCAGGAGATAATGGTGCTTAGACCAGCGTGTGGTGCTGGGGAGGCTGGGGGGAGCGGGTGCGCCTCAATCTGAGTTACATTTTTGAATAGAGCTGCTGGTAGAATTTAGATACGGATATGCTGACTTTAGATTATGAAACCTGAAGTGAGAAGACTTAAATTTGGTTAAGAAGACTGCTGGAAACTATTATAAGCATATGCTTGATATGCAAGGAAATTAACCTTCGTAGTAGCCTTTTGGACCAGTCCATTTGGGAAGTCGGTGGAGAAAACGAGGTTGTGGTTTGATGTTTATGCAGTCCCAGAAGAGTGCGTGCAGGTGCCAAACGACAGGCCTGTGAGCAAGCGTACCTGGGCTCAGGGCTGCAGGGTGGGTTGCACAAGTGCCTGACATCTCAGAGGCACCCAGGGTTCCTGCCTGGTGGCTCCTCCTAGGGTTGGGACTGTAGGAGGGAAGGAAGGCAAGACTTCGGAAGAAACAGAATGGAAAGGAGGGAAAGATGACGAGAAAACGAGATGGGGAGAGTGGGTGTCCATGGACTGCACGTGCACACACACGCCTGGTGGGTATCCACAGCCCCTCACATGGGACCTGGGAGGAAATGTGCTTTTCTCTAATGGCAGAAGCAGCCTCATATACATCTTACTTGTTTTCTGACATTTAAACAATTTTATGGTGACTCATACGCAGCTTCTAAAAAATCTTGGGTTTTCCTTTTTTTTCCTTTCAGGCACATAGCAGTATTTCCTTGCAAGATGAAAATCCTCCCTCAGTATATTTTCAATTCTCGAGACCCAATAGTGATGGGAGTGACTGTGGAGGCAGGTCAGGTGAAGCAGGGCACACCCTTGTGCGTCCCGAGCAAAAATGTAAGTACTGTTTGTACTTTTGTTGATCATTTCTTAAAGTAGTAACTGTTGGCCACCAAGAGTGGTGGCCGACAAAAATTTTAAGCAAAATGCCAAACAGCACACCCCTGCCCCTCCCTTGGAAAAAAAAACCAAGACCTCATATAGTGTATTTTCACCTAGTCGTACAAAGGAGACTGAAAAATTTTATGTTTGGGGGCAAATAAGGACTGGCTTGTTTTGAATTTTTGAGGTATCTTTATGCCCTATGGGAAACGGACAACTCGACTCAGTCGATTGTAACATGTACCATTTTCACATTTTAAACACTTTGAAATTGGGGTGCATTTCACAATTAAGTGTTTTACAACTACTTTTTGCGAGATGGCAGTTTTATGAAAACTGATAAGATCAAGAAAATGCTTGAATAGGTTGTCTTAGGTTTGATGTAATTTTATTTAGCTGCAGTAGGGCTGGTTTTGTTTTGGTTTTGTTTCTTTGAAAATGTCTGGCATTTTAATTAAAAGAAGGTGGCTTAAGAACTGTACACATGAATTTTTAAAAATATATTCTCTATAACTAGAAATTGCCTCACTTCAGGAATGAATACCTTTTTTTCCCCAAGTCAAGTTCAGTTCACTTGCTTTGTCCTGTAACTCAGAACCACATGACAGCTGTCTTCATGTGCTTGCTTTCTGGCACTGACTGTTGCCCAAGCAGTTGCTTTGGGCTGGTAACTGCCCAGCAGTGGCTCTCCAGGTGTGGTTCCCAGGCCAGCAGCAGCAGCTTGTTAGAAATGCAGATTCTTGGGCCCCGCCCAGACCCAGTGAGCACTCTGTTTTACCAAGCCTTCCTGGGGACTCTGATGCCTGCTCAAAATTAAGAACCACTGCTAGAAGTCTTGCTTCCTTAGCTGTTACTGAATAACAAGAGCACAGATGTACTGGGTGTTCACTAAGTGTTGGTGTTCCAGGCTTCACGTCATCATAGTTATTTTCACAAAAATATGGTTTTTTTCAAGAAGATACTAAGGTAACCAAGATGTTTAAGAACTTGCCCAAGATCACCTAGCCAGTGACCACTGCCTGTGTCATGTTGACCTTTCATGGCTCTGCTGTTAGCGATCCTGGATAAGGGAAGAATTGAGGGTGCCTTCTGTCATTTATACCTCGTTATCGCCAAATATCAGCAATCTCAGTGTTGCTATCAGTGCTTCAGTTAATGAAGGTTTGCAAGGTGTCATGAATTACTGCATTTTTTAATTTTGAAAAGTTTCAAGCCTAGGGAAAAGTTAAGAATGGAATATACCCATATACCACACACCTTTCCACTAGATCAGTGTCATTAATTTGGTAATATCCATAATGTATCTTCTTTCATACATCACCTGTTGTCCCCAAAATCTCAGATGTCCAACCACTGACATCAGTTCAGGGTGCATTCAAGGTGCATGGAGTTTGGTGACTCTGCGTCTCAGTGTCACTTAATGAAAAAGTCCCTCACCCCCACCCCTGACGAGTCCAGCCCTGTTGTGCCAGCCGCTCCTCAGTTTGGATGTGTCCGGTTCCTCCTCTGCGGAGAGGACACTCCACAGGTGCCCTGGCGGACCCCCTCCGCCATCTCACAGGTTGTCTTACTCTTGGTGATGTTAAATTTGATTACTTGAGGAAGTTACTTTTTCATAAACCTCTCCTTTGGAAGGGTAACTTTTTCTCTCTTTGTAATTCCTAAGTAATCCATGGGGTGTACTTTGAGTCCCTGTGAACTTCCCATTTCTCAGCAACCTTTATCTCAGTGGTTTCGGTACCATTGGTTTTCCTTGCCTAAATCAATTATGACATACGTGGTTGAAAATTGTGATTTTTTTTTCACACTTCTATAAAGAAACTTCTTCCCTCTGACCTTCATCAAGTATCCTACAGACTTGGTGTGTTGTTTTTTTTCAAAAATTCAGTGTGTTACAATCCATGACCATTATTCATTTTGATACTCAAATTGGTCCAGATTTGCCCAGGGGAGCTGTTCACATGGCCGTGTCCTTGCCACATGGCACTTGGGCACTTTTCTCCCTTTGTGGGCTCCAAGGTGCTCCAGGTGCATTTGGTGCTTTCTACCTCAGACCTGTTCCTTTAGGGGGAAAGGGCACCTGGAGACCACCTAGGCACAGCCTGTCCCTGCCAAGGAGCCACGCTCCTGTACCGGGGCAGGAGACTGAGCCAGGGCGGCTCACTTTTAAAGTTTTATGAGTCCACATCCAGCACCAGTTTCCTTTGCCTTTCTCTTTTCCATACTTGCACCTCACGCCTCCCACAGGGAAAACTCGTTTCTAACATTTATATATTTACTCATTTGTTGTGTTCTTCAATACACAAAAGCTCAAGTTTTTTCCCCTCTGGAATGAATATATTCTATTAAAGAGATAGTCAAGGACTATATTCACGTTACATGCAGTAATTATTTTCTTTGTGGCCTTGGCCTCCTAAACCCATCTCCCTGTTTCATCTTACTTTCCTGTATCTTCCACAAAGCGGCCAGTGTTTTTCCACCCCCAAACTATACCTGAGATGTTACTCGCTTGCTTAGAACTACTCCCACATCCTGGGAGTAAAACCCAAAGTGCCCACGATGTCCTGCGAGGCCCTGCACACCCAGTCCCTCGTTCCTCACCCTCACTCCCTCCCGACTCCGGATCGCGTGTGGACAGGTAGAGCATGAATGGGGGAAACAGATTTTTAAGTCCATCAGTGTCCAAATATGTCTGTTTCATATTTTTGGGACTGACCACACCAGCCAGGTTCTGTCACAGTGCACCAGCCGTCTCCTTCAGTCCTTGCGCCCCTCTGGTGAAGGGTGTGTGTGTGGTGGTGTGACCCCCCCCCCCCCCCGCCCCAAGTTTAACTCGTGAGAAGATTGCACCGTGGACACCTCGAATGAGAAGCCCAGGGTGGGGGTTCTGCCGCAGCTCTCACCGCCGCTGCCAGGCCCTGTTGCCCAAGAGCAGCGCATCTTTCCAGTCACCCAGTGAGTTCTTCTTTCCTTACAGTTTGTTGATATTGGGATAGTAACAAGTATTGAAATAAACCACAAACAAGTGGATGTAGCAAAAAAAGGACAAGAAGTTTGTGTCAAAATAGAACCTATCCCCGGTGAATCTCCCAAGATGTATGGAAGACATTTTGAAGCTACAGACATCCTTGTCAGTAAGGTGAGTCTTTGTGGGAAGTGGCTCAGCTCTGGCCGCGTTTCCTTGGCAGCCCTGGAGGCTGTAGTCGGCGCTGGCAGGAGGTGGTCCCCAGACCTCTTCTGTGGCCTGGCCTCGCCTTGGCAGCATGCCAGGGCCCTCTTGCCCACTGTGCTAGACATTCATGGCAGTGGGCTTCCTGCTCCCCCAGAAGGCAGGCAGCCCCACCTTTGCTCTTTCAGCTCAGGGTTTCTTCCTGACAAGCACCATCTGGGAACAGCGGGTGGGGGCCCATGCAGTCCTTGGGCTTTTCCTTGTTGGGCAATGACAGCTTTAGCAAATATCCTGTTTTGTTCATTCTGTGCCTTGGGCATTGCAGATCAGCCGGCAGTCCATCGATGCACTCAAAGACTGGTTTAGAGACGAAATGCAGAAGAGTGACTGGCAGCTTATTGTGGAGCTGAAGAAAGTATTTGAAATCATCTAATTTTTCCACGTCGGGGAAGGAAAAAGTAAATGCAATATTATGTTGTACTATCACCAACAAAAACAAGACAAGAATATGGAACAGACATATTTGGACACTGATGGACTTAAGTATGGAAGGAAAAAAATAGGTGTATAAATGTTTTCCATGAGAAACCAAGAAACTTACACTGGTTTGACAGTGGTCAATTACTTGTCCCCACAGTCCACTGTGCCTGTTCCCACCTTCTCTACTGGCTGCTGTTTTAAAGTTTGCCCTTCCCCAAATTTGAATTTTTATTACAGATCTAAAGCTCTTTCAATTTTATACTGATTAAATCAGTACTGCAGTATTTGATTAACCAAGCTTCTGCAGATTTTGTGATTCTTGAACTTTTTTGATGTAAGAAATACTTTATTTATGCATATTCTTCCTGCAGTGATTTTTTTTCCAGCCTTCTTCTGCCATATGCCCTTAGGAATTTTTTAAAATAGAAAATTAGGCATTCCAGTATTTCTTGATCTGCTTTGTGTGAAACCATGGTGTGAGGCATAGCTGGCTGCTTGTTACTGCTTGTATAGTCCTGAGCGTCCTTTGTAATCATCACAATTCAGAACTACCAATAAAGACAGACATTGCCCAGGGAGTGCTGTTAGGCTTCCAGGCCAGCACAGCTTCTCTTCCCAGCGGGCTTGTTCTCCTGAGGATGAGAACAAGTTATTACCTACCATACCTTGTGTACTGACTGAGCACATTAGGAATTTTTATATATTAATCTCGGTCTGTTTTGTCCTAGGAAATTCTATCATGCAGACATTTTTTGATGAGACCAGCTGGCAATAACAGGGACTTGATTAACATGTTTGGGCTTCGTGCTCTAAGTTGCTGCCAGTACAGCCTGGTGATTTATTTGTAGTGATCTGACTGTAGCTGCTTTGTGGTTTCCCTGAACACGCGGCGTGGGTCCAAGGGAGCACATGCTCCGTTTCCCCGCTTAGGAGAGCGGTTAGTGTGATGTTACTTGTCCACAGCGCTCTGGCTCTGACTACCTATTTATAGCACATTGTTGTAGTCAGTTGTGAGGTGTTAGAGGAAAACGTTCCAAGTCTTCATTGGCATAGAATTATAAACTATATTTTTTAAAGTGTTCTGGTAGACTAGCATAGAAAAATATTTTATATACATTTGAAAATCTGGGTCATTCTCTTTATTATTGACGTTTCTCAAGGGCCAGTAGAGGCAGACATAAAACGTCAGCTGCGGGGTGGGGGTGGGGTGGTTTCTACTACAAAATATGTAAATTTTCCACCTGGAAGAAGTAAAGATTTGTTAATGTTCTCCTGTGTTCATGCTTGGGGAGAAGAACTGTGAGATTTTTAGAAGCTTTACCCTTGCCTGGATGGAACAAGTGGGATCCCAGTTTAGGACTTCTCAGGAATTCCAAAGCTTAGCACCGATTCTTTAATAGTCGGGCCTGGAGGTTTTTCCACCTTTAAGTATAATAAACAGTAGTTCACCATTTGTTTTCTAGAGTTGAGTTCTTAAGGATTCACAAAAAGGAGCCTGTACAAAATATATATACAGTTCTTTATTAAACAACTGTAAACACTTCACTGTAAAAATCCATAAAACTTTATAAACAAACATTTTGTAAATAGAATCTATGCTACAGTAAAAGAATTAACACAATTATTTACATGCAATACTGACAAATTTGGCACTTCTTGAAAAGAAATGTACAAAACACTTGCTTAAAAAGAAATTTAGAATGGTAAAAACTCAGAGCGTTACTCTCATGCACTTTGCAAATACCTCACGAGCACCTAGGGCCCAGCTAGCAGAGAGCCCAGGCTCCCGGCAGGGCCTAGGTGACCTTCAGTGTGCTTCCGTAAGTCTGCTGTAAGACCACCTGGACGTTATCAAGAATAAAGTCAAATGCCATATTCCAAACCGATTCCACAGACTGCTGCATCAACCTAAGGTGGGGGGAGAAGCGTCATCAGGAAGGAACAAGTCCTGACGAATCAGCTTAAGGTGTAATAAGAATCAATTTGGGCAATAAAGTAAAATCCTAGAGCACACAAAAGAAAACATGCTTCCTGTGGTTTTAATTGCATTACATAACCGCGAGACGCACCACCATGTTCTGGCCTTACCTGCGGCTGAGCTAACATTATGACATTTCTTTTTCTGGGGTTCAAAATCAAGTTTAAAACTTGTTCAGACCCCCTTCAGTTAGCCATTTGGCAAGCCACTCTTTTCCTTTGATAACAAAAGTACTGAATAATTACCTCTTCATGTATTTTATAACTAGATCCAGTTTTTCCAAGTCTTTTTCCTCTATTAGATCAGTACAGTATTTCACAACTTGCAGAATATCTTCTTCCATTGGATCTAGGGAGTGGAAAAACCTCAAATGAGAACCAAGGTAGCTTCTGAAGGAGAAAAGCAGAGGCTGGCAGGGATAAAGAAAAACTGCATTTCTACAGCTAGACCCTGACATACAGCTCTCAGAAGAAAGGGCTACAGTAAATAACTTCTCAAAGACTGGATTTTAAAAAGCATAAGGAGTGGGTAGCTGGTTAGGGCTTACTAGACTTAGAAAAATGAGTTAAACAGATCTCTGTCTCAGTCTGTTCATGTTCTCAGCCTTCTGGCAGCCCCCTCTCCGGCCCACCTGAGATGGTCGTTATCCACTCCCGGAGCAGGGTCTTCACGTCACAGAACTCGACGGCTCCAGCTAGGTTGGGGGCTGGTGGCCGAGCACAGGCAGGCACGTCCGGCTGCAAGCTGGTACAGCCCGGCACACCTGCAGTGGCAGCAGCTCGTTCTCCCTGTGAAGGAAGAAAAATGATAGAAAGTGCTGTATTTACACAATATCAGGTACATTAAAAGCTGATAAACATGAAGAAAAAAGTGTAAAAAACACAAAAAAACATTACCAGGGGTTTTTCGGCAGCAGGACCTTCTTGTTTGAGGAAGCCATTGATTAGCTTCTGGGGACTCCCACAGGGCCCTGCTAGAGATTTTGCTGGACTACCAAGAAGCTTGTTTTTCAAAGGACTCTGAACCTTTTTCTTGGGGCTGATGAAGTTTTTCTTGTTTCTTTTCTTCTCTTTCACTGCTGCTGGTTTTAGCTGAAGCAAAGGATTGTTTGGCACTAAAAAGAAAGACATAAGAGCTTCAACAAAATGTTTCCAGGTAGTACCAGGGGTTCTTTTTCCTCCTCCAATACATCCTATGCACACCCCTGCCACATGCTCTCACCACGTGTGGGAGGCAGCTAATGCCCAGGGCTGAAAGTGCAGGCACTTCCTAATGTGACCTCTGACATGTCTAATCACCTGCGCTTAGCTAATGATGGACTAAATGAAAATTCAACAGGTGAAAAACTTAGAACAGTGCCCACTAAACTGGAGGCTCAAAGAAATGTCTGGACAGGCTATTAAGTAAGGAATGGTGCTTTGAAGTTGAGAAGGTACAGATACAAATCCAATTATGACTACGATAAACACTTCTTCATATTTCTACTTGCTCACTTCAGACAGTCCCCAATGTGAATGGCTCTTAACGTGAGCAGCAGGCTCACACTGGGCCATTAATACGCACTGATCACACGCGGCAGTGACTCGCTGATCCCCCCTTCTGGTACAGGTGGCTCCCAGGCTCACCAGCTGTGCGGGTGGGCTGCGGGGGTGCGGCCATCTCGGCCTGCCTTTGTCTTTGATCATAGGCTGCCCTCAGCTCCTTCTGCAGCTCCACGGGGAGGGCAGCAAACACCTCAGGGTCCACCTGGTGGAAAACAAAGTTCAAGGTTGAACTGGAGTTAATTCAATATGGCTGCTGCTTTATGTTTTTCACAAAACAGAATCTGTTTTCAAATCATACTTTTCTGATCTGTATGAATAGGCCCTCAATATCAAAGCTCACTGTAATCCTCAAAATGCTTAGGATGAGAGTAGGAATAAAATTTAGACTACTAATTGACTTTTTAAAACAAAACAAAACAAAACAAAAAAACTACAATAGAATGACCAGGGCAGGAAGCACGCCTAGAAAACGGGAAGGGGAACACAAGAACAGCCACGTGGGAAGTGTGTTTCTGTGGGCACGTCTCCATCCTCCGGGTGGCAGCCGGGGGCACCGCAGGCCGCACGCTCCCTCTTCTCTCTCCTTCTTGCCACGAGCAGGTGTGCTTCAGAGAGGCCGCCCTGTCCGTCCACATCCGGCAGGTGAGGGAGACCCGCGTCCTCCCAGCCCCCTCAGCACGGGGTGAGCTACTGGGGGAGAGTTCAGGGCACACGGAAAAAGGGAAATGAGATGTGCTCCAGCCTGAGGGAACAAACCACGCAGAAGGTCCTGAGTTTAGCTTACTTGTGAAAATGCTGGGAGGGCTATTAGGTTAATCTCTGTGTCGCTGCTCGATTCCTGAGGTTCAGGTAGCTCTAACAAAACTGTCCCAACTGGCTGTGGCAAAATTCCTGTGTTACAGCCATTTAACGGTTCTTTCTTTCTGTCCCCATGTGGCTCTCCTTGCTGAACAGCACAGACTTGCTCTACTTGTTCCCGGAGGTCAGGTGGAAGTGCTTCTAAAACAGACGGATCAAGCTGTAAAATACCAAACGTAGGAGTCTGAAGTTAAAGCATGCTCCAAGATGAAGTTTGGAGTTAACACAGCACTTTAATTCCTATTTGAACACCTTAGATAATGACCAGATAACCAGGCTGAGAAAGCAACCTCCCGAATCAGCAAATTTTTGGACTGTCTTGGCCTTTTGCCATCTAAGCAGGAGTGGTCATGTGTGGAGTGCACAGCTCAAGTTTACTTTACTCACCAGTCCCACGGGAGCAGATACATTCAAACACACTAAGTCTCTGCAATAGGAGGAAGATACTCAGTTCTCCTTAGGTTCCCCCAGGGTAGCAGTCCTGGGTCAGAAGTTTACGTTTCAGGTGGGAGATTTGTTTGCCCAGAAATAAAAATAATTCTTATTTTAAGAGCAGCAAGCTAGAGGAAAGGATTTACAGAAGTTAACTTTTCTCCAGCCTGCATCCTCCCTCTGCATATCAGTCCTTTGGAAAGCTGCAACCCCACAAGGCTGTTCCCTTGTGTTTTGGCATTATCTGTCATCAGCAACCAGGGCCAATGCAAGCAGATCAGTACCATCCCTTTGCCTGGTCCAAGAGCCAGCGTTTACATCTTCAGTCTCATTCCACTTTGGGGTACAGAGGTGGCCACACCCAGACATCCCCGATGTTGCTTAAAGTGGAGCAAACGGTGCCGACCACAAGCCACAGTTACGGTCCACACAAACTGAATTAACAGCTTACGTCATGAAAATCATTCACTCTTTACCTGTTTCTAGAAACATAGAACCCTTTGCAAATGCTCCAAGAAAAACCTCTGACATGGGCCTCGCCTGCTCACTGAAGATACTTTGTTGAAGACAGCAAGTCCCACAACTGTCACGGTTACCCAGAGCCAGGGGTGCAGACAGTGGCAGTTCACATCACATTTTACAACTTGCAAGGAAAACACACCCTCTCCCCTAAACCTCACTCTCACTCCTTGCGATTCCTCAGCATCATTAACCAATGGTCCTTTCTCCCCTCTTGGTTATACTGAGGAAGAAATTAAAAGGTCCTTCCTGTTTTAAAAACATCTGTTCTTACATTTAAACCACAGACACACACCTGGGAAGGTGACGGAACCTCTATGCTGAGGTTCAGTCTTGACTTCAAAGTGACAGGAGAATGCAGACCATTGCACTTCACCAGAGGCTCGGCTTTGCCGGCAGCAGGACTGACCCCAGACGCCAGATGTGTAGGAAAGGAGGGCAACAAGGGGCAGGCTCTGGAGGCAGCTGATGTTTCGAGATCCACAGCAGCAAGAAAGACTACAAGAGAAAATGCCCAGTCATCCTCTTCAGAGGCTTAGCAGACGCTTTACCCCTGACTGGCTTCCCTCTCTGCCCACTGCCAATACTTCTTAGTTCACTCAAGGACCAAAGAAAAAAGAACAACACGCTTTGTTACTGACTTGCCATAATTTAGAATATAATTCTGTTTCTTAAGACATCATACACAGACACACCTTTCACTCTCAAGTCAACTGCCTTCCCAAGGATGCAAACACTGCCAGAATGAGAACCAGACAGCCTGCCACTGACCTTCCTTGTGCTGCTCGTCAGTGGATTTCTTCACTTTCTGAACTTGGAAGAGATCACGGACGGAGTGCGACCCGCCGGCAAAGTGGGCCGACGGCACCGAGGGGTGACTGGGACACGTGGAAAGGGTCCGGTTAGTCAGAATCAACTGGTTCACGTGAATCCCAACCTAGAATCAGAATAAATAAGTTATATTTCCAGGAAGCCTAAGGTGAAAATATGGATTCAATTAAAAATTCTTAGCTAATCTTTTTTTACTATCTTCTAAAACCTACACCTAGAATAAAGGGGTAAATAACCAGAAATAAACAGCCTTCTGTATGATTTATCACACAAATGAATTCTAGATTATCTAGTGAGCAGTTATTCATCTCAATCTTATACCATCCAATTGTACCAAAATATACTGCAATCTCCAAAAGCAGAAAATCCAAACAAGTAGAATACTATATTCTCTGACACTTGGTTTCAATGTCTAAGTTTTTTTTTTTAAATCCTACAAGACAGTGTACCTGACAACCTCATTCCCTACTGTTTCTTTTTACACTGAAGTACTTTTCAAATAAAAAGGTGAGGGGCTGTGCAGGTGGGATGGGCAGCCAGTGCCTGTGGGTTCCCCACCACAAAACCCCAGCAGAACAGAATTTCAGAGGGCAGCTTTAATCATGACTGGTTTAGTGACTTCAAACCTTTCACAAAACCCACACCAAGCCACAAAATACCCTTTACTCACACGTGTGCACGTGCACAGCCAAACCTACAAAGGTTAATCTTTAAGAAAATAAATGTACAATTTTTGCATTTTTGATGCCTCTTGCCTATCTGTTCCAAAGGCATCTTCATGTGCCTCTGGCCAACTCCCTTTCAGGTCATCAAATCACTGCAAACATCAGAATAAATTTCTAATTACAAAGGACCCCAAAATACAAAAATTATTTAAGGTTTTAGACTTCCCATAGTCTTATCTACTTCAAGGGGAAAGAGAATAGAAGAAACAAGATAATGCAGGTAAAAATGAGTTCTCAGTGAAAAGAAAGGTACTATAAAATTCAAGGCAAAAATTTTAGGCAAAAAAGAATGAGCTTTCAGAACAAATTTGACTCTAATCTGAAAAATAAAGAGATCAGGTCAATTTGAGAATGTCAGGTTTTTGTTCGTTCTTGAATTTAGATCAGAAGCTCTGAAGACCTGATATACACCCCAACCCCACCGTGACCTGAGTTCTCAGATCAAGTGTCCAACAAGCAAAACAACACAGAAAGAATTTAAAAATGTTATCTACTTACCCCTCTCATATCCGATATATTTAGCTTCATTGAATGAAACATGTTTAGTGTAGCCTTTCCAATGATTTTTGCACTATCTGTTGCTTGGTCAAGAGTTACAGTCCTGTAAATGAATAATTGCTTTTTTTAAAGGAACAAACGCTACATTGCATATGTAGTCACTAAATGCCTCATGAGTAGTATGGACCTGCTTCACGACTTTTAGACAGGTTGTAAAGAGAGTTACAAAAAAGTTTAAATAATTAAGTACTATACATAATCCTTAAAAACAAATGAGGTCATCATCCTTCAAGGAAGTCGGTAATACCAAATTAATTACATTGGCAGCAAGGAGGTAAGAAAACAAAACTGTAGAGAACATGGGACTTCTAAGGGAGTGCTCCAACAGAGAACTGGCCAATGAAAAATGAGTTGAGAAATAAAAAAAAAAAAGATTTTAGCTAACATACAAATATATGCATATTATATTGCAACCGAAGCATGAAGTGTAGCAATATCTTAGGCTCCAAGAGAAGCTGTAGGTTCCAAGATTATCTGTGTTGAGGTACGATTAACATTCAGAAGAGAGATGAGTTTCTTGTATTTTGGTTCTTGACTGCTCCTTTTATTATAAAGTAAAACCACTGAATAATCCCAACATGTCAATATGCTCACTGCAATTCTACATTTCCCTCAGAGGCTCTATAAATGGATAAAGAAGTATGTGGGGTCATCTGTCTAAAATCCAGAGGGCAAGAATATACCAGTGTTATATCTTTCAGAAGTCCCACAGGAGGACCAGAGGGTCACCGCCAATTAGGAGGGGTCAGGAAGGCGCCGAGCCTGCCCCCCGGCTCCACCAGCCGCTTTTGGGCTTCACTGGCATGGGCAGGGCGGCCCGTTGCAAATGGTTCCCACGTTCCCGTGCTACGTGTTACTGCACTCAGTCCAGTCACGGCTGGACGAGGCAGACACTCCGGCCACCAGGCGCTCGCCCTCCCACCCGCGGGACCCATGTGCGGCAAACACCTGGCTTGAAATATCACCACACTGATTTTCACCACATTGTACCAGAATCGTGCCACCTAGGTGATTTGTTAATATTGGTTTTTTTAGAACTACATTTATTTGTGGTTTTTTTTCAGTACCATTATGTATTCATCGATGAAAAGTACCCAGTTTCTCTAAGGAAACCATTCACAAATTACTTCCATTGGTTTGTTACCTAATGATTACCTTAAATTATTCAGAGACAAATACTGTATAGAGTAACTTGAAAGTAAGATTGTTAAATGTGGAAGTCTGAACACATTTATATTCGCTTCTTTCCAAAACTCCACCTCACTGACTGGAAAGGATGTAAAAAGGTATAAACTCTTAAAAGGTTGACATGGAGAGGGGACGAGTCGAGAGGATCACCAGCCACACCGGGGGGATGGGGGACAGCCTGGCAGGTGAGTTACCAAGCACCAAGCACCTGCCAGCGCCCGCAGGAGAGCCAGCTGGAGGCACACTCGGAGAAGCCCCAGGACTGCAGTGCAGGGTGTCTGAAAGGAGGGCTGAAGATGAGAAGGAAAATGCCTGAAAGAAAAAGACCCAGAGCCTCTCTTCTCCTGCGGAGGGTGCATGACTTGGAGACACTGACCCCAGAGGCTGGGGGGATCAGGCACACAGGGGGGAGGCACGGACACTGTCCCACTCAGACCCCTTTCCGATTGGTTACCAGAGTGCCAGTTCATTCTGGGGAAGTGCTAGAGACGCTGACAGCTGGTGCCAACGACTGAGCCCCCTGAGCCACTCACCCCGGGGGAGGCCCCACGATCAGCAGCCCAGTACGAAAACAGGTTTCAAATGACTCCTGGGAAGTTGACATGTTCTTCTGTTGGAAGAGAGCCTCTAACAGAAGACAGCCCTCGCCACACTCAGGACAAAGGGACTCAGACACAGACGCACCGGGACCAGAGGAGAATGAGATGACACAAGCCCCGTGAGATGACAGAAGCCACCGTAAATGTTACACATTCAAAGAGGAAAAAAGCTCTAAGAAACTAGAAATGTTAGTAGAAATTTAAAACAATACTGACCAAGTATCTGGCACAAGACCAAACTGTAACATTCCAAAACACCTGAGGTAAACTGAGGAAATAAGATTTCTAACCTCTAAGTTAGTTACAACCTATAAGCGAGCCAAGCTGTTAGGCATGGGGGGTAGACACACAAGGTTCCAGACACTCAGCTCCACACTCTTTCTCAAGAAGAAACCAGAAGACGTGCTTCAGTCACTAAGGGTGAACTCAGAAGAGGGAGACAGGGATCCAGGACTGATCACGGAAAAGGCACATCCCAGGTCGCCCAAGGAAACCAATCCGGGCTGGAAGAGGAAGCCAGAGAACCCCAGAGAGAAGTGTCCAAGAGAAAAGACCAAACCAACAGAGTATTGGATTGGAGTGTGGGGTGAAACTCGGTGACAAGTTCACAAAAAAAAGCAACTGACAAATCCAGGTACTCGCTAACTCCAGGAAAAATGAGTTCTAAAAGAAAGGAGATGTGATCGCCACACACAGGCATCACGCCATCAGCTGGGGGCAGTAGGTACGTGGTCGTAATCGGGACTCGAGTGATTTAACCAAAACTTGATGGCGTCGCTGGCGGCGAGGGGAAGAGGAGAGAATGAATAATCTACAGAAGGCTGTACAAAAAAAGAAAAATAAGGATGGCAGTTTAAGTCCACCTAGAAATATGGATGTAAATACCAGAAGGAACACTAAAAAGAGGACTGGGGCGCAGAGGTGGACGGAGGGGCACAGGAAACTGAAAGCGTTTTGACGTTTCAAACTATGCATGTGTGAACATGTATTACTTTAATAAAAATACAAATTATAAAACAGACATAAAAGAACCCCTAGGGAAAACATTTCTTTTCCTGGGGGGAAAAATCTTTTATAAGAATGTTCCTAGTTGATTTAAAAAGGAAGAACAGGTTAAAAAACAAAACAAAACAAAACAAAACAAAACAAAAAACCAGGAAAAAAATTTGTAGTGCCCCCTTGAGGAGCCTGTGGAGAATGCAGGGGTATTCGCCTACCCCACCTCGATGGCTGCTAACATGACCACAGACATAGGGGACTGGTGGTTGGATGGGTTGAGCCCTCTACCATAGGTTTTACCCTTGGGAAGACGGTTGCTGCAAAGGAGAGGCTAGGCCTCCCTATGGTTGTGCCTAAGAGCCTCCTCCCGAATGCCTCTTTGTTGCTCAGATGTGGCCCTCTCTCTCTAGCTAAGTCAACTTCGCAGGTGAAATCACTGCCCTCCCCCCTATGTGGGATCTGACACCCAGGGGAGTGAATCTCCCTGGCAACGTGGAATATGATTCCTGAGGAGGAATCTAGACCCGGCATCGTGGGATGGAGAACATCTTGACCAAAAGGGGGATGTGAAAGGAAATGAAATAAGCTACAGTGGAAGAGAGATTCCAAAAGGAGCCGAGAGGTCACTCTGGTGGGCACTCTTACACATAATATAGACAACCCTTTTTAGGTTCTAGTGAATTGGAGCAGCTAGCTGTAAATACCTGAAACTATCAAACTACAACCCAGAACCCATGAATCTCGAAGACAGTTGTATAAAAATGTAGCTTATGAGGGGTGACAAGGGGATTGGGAAAGCCATAAGGACCACACTCCACTTTGTCTAGTTTATGGATGGATGAGTAGAAAAATAGGGGAAGGAAACAAACAGACAAAGGTACCCAGTGTTCTTTTTTACTTCAATTGCTCTTTTTCACTCTAATTATTATTCTTATTATTTTTTTGTGTGTGCTAATGAAGGTGTCAGGGATTGATTTAGGTGATGAATGTACAACTATGTAATGGTACTGTGAACAATCCAATGTACAATTTGTTTTGTATGACTGCGTGGTATGTGAATATATCTCAATAAAATGAAGATAAAAAAAAAAAAAAAAAAGAATGTTCCTAGGCGCACATCAACCATGGCCCCCCACTGACCCGGGGCCCTCTGACAGGCCGTGTGGCATCTGCACCTAAACTGGGCCATTACGGCGTCATCGTGTATCCAGGCCTGTGAGCCACACGACTGCAGGGAGCTTTTAATTAAGGCCAGTTACAAGAGATTACAGAATTAATACGGACTAGAGGAGGGGTCCATAAATTTTCCTGTAAAGGGCCACACAGAGAATATTTGGGTTTTGTTGTCTCTTTTGGAGTTTTTTACAGCCATTTACCTAGAACCCATTCTCAGCTCACAGACTATAAACCTGGCTCAGGCTGCGCGCAGAGGACAGGAAGCAGTTTGCCAGTTCCTGGGGCAGAGGCAGTACAGGGTTCAGCATCATGACATGACTTCCACTCATCTGATGCATTTCTTGTGTAATTAAAATATCACCAAAAGTTAGAAGGTTTAAAAGTTGATCTATATCTTGGTAACATTTATGAAATTACACGTTTCAATTACTCTTGTGTTCTTTTTGCATTTATCATGTCTCACCCAAAGTTAATATTTTAAGGATGCAACAAGATGTACACTTACTTTCCAACAATGCAGACTGTTGAACTGTCTGTGTTTATTAAACAAAGATTCCTTATCTTGTTAAACACTGAAATGTTTATGGAAGATATTTGGGGGGGGGGGGTGCAGGCTGGCTGTGAAGCCAGAGGGGTCACTGTTGAAGCGACCAACTATTTGTCCTACTTCTGATTATGTTTCAAATATTCCACAATAAAACTTAAAACAGAAAGAAAAGTTTAGGACAAAAATGGAACTAATACCAAGAGCATGCAGATATGCACTTTAAAAAAAAGCTGAATGATTATCCTTGAATGAGGGGGAATAATAAAGCATAATTAATCCTAATTTTTTAAATGTTATAATTAAATTTCCAGAGTACTTGGATTCTCCAAAAAGGATTAAACAAAAGCTGATGATCTTATTAAGATCAGAACAGAGTGAGCCTCTAGGCCCTGCTGAATGTACCAAAATATATGAGGCTAAGCTGTCTGATAATCTTAAAATGCATACATGGGTGTGTGTGTGGCGGAGGGTGGGGGTGGGGGGGTGGATTATTTGCAGTTCTCTTTCCAAAGGAAAATTGTTTAATTTTTTGGATGATCCTCTCCATGAACCTTTTTAAAATTTAAAAGTTCCTCTTTCCACATGCCTAGGCAAAGGAAAAAGTAGGCAGAAAACTGCTAAGAATCAGGGCCAATAGATTATAGTCATTTCAGTTATTAGTCAATATGACAGGGCTTTTTTTTGCTTTATATAAACAAAATATGACAAAACTATAGGAATACATAAAGGACTATTAAAAAATTTAATGAAGTTTAAAATAGCTCACAAAAGGACAAGTAAAGTTCTAGGCCTTAAAACAACAGATGATATTCCCAGAAAAGGTGCTATAAATCGGATCTGATTTTCCCATAGAAACAATGTTTAAAAAGGTAATTATATATATGCAGGGCCCCACTGAGGAGCTGGGGGAGGATGCAGAGGTGTTGGGCTTCCTCACCTGGATTGTTGCTGATGTTCTCACAAACACTGAGGACTGGCAGTTTGATGTGCCGAGCCCTCTATCACGGGACTAGCCCTTATGAAGCTTGTTGCTGCAAAGGAGAGGCTAAACCTGCTTATGACTGCCCTGAGTACCTCTTTGTTGCTCAGATGTGGCCCTCTCTCTCTCTCTCTCTCTCTCTAAGTCACCTTGGCAGGTGATCTCACTGCCCTCTCCCCTATGTGGGACCCGACTCCCAGGGGTATAAATCTCCCTGGCAACACAGGATATGACTCCCGGGGATGAATCTGGATCCAGCATCATAGGATTGAGAACATCTTCTTGACCAAAAGGGGGATGCAAAATGAAACAAAATAGAGCTTCAGTGGCTGAGGTATTCTAAATGGAATTGAGAGGTCACTCTGGTGGACATTCTTATGCACTATATAGGTAACACTTTTTAGGTTTTAATGTATTGGAATAGTTAGAAGTCAATACCTGAAACTATCAAACTGCAACCCAGTAGCCTTGACTCTTGAAGATGATTGTATAACAACGTAGCTTACAATGGGTGACAGTGTGATTGTGAAAGCCTTGTGGATCACACTCCCTTTATCCAGTGTATGGATGGATGAGTAGAAAAATGAGGACAAAAAAACTAAATGAAAAATAGGGTAGGGGGTGTGTTTTGGGTGTTCTTCTTTACTTTTATTTTTTATTCTTATTTTCACTTTTTCTGGTACAAGGAAAATGTTCAAAAAATAGATTGGGGTGATGAATGCACAACTGTATGACGGTACTGTGAACAAGCGATTGTACACTTTGGATGACTGTATGGTATGTGAATATATCTCAATAAAACTGAATTTTAAAAAAAGATAATTATACTCCTGAAAGGGCCTAACTAACCAACTTCTTATGGAAATGACAATTACCACCATATTTAATTAACCATCATTTGAAATAAGTGTACATAATGCTCACTAAACATATGTAACAGCTCAAGATAACCAATCACATGAAGAATATTTTATAACTTGCGTTGCTTAAGCTGTGCTCCGTAATCGCTGTCTGGACGGCGTGTGAATGGACTGACTGATGAAGCCGGAAGTTCCCTGTGCCGGGGGGGTCTCCCCTGGGCAGTAGCGCCCTCTGCGGGAACGGGTGGGAACGGCTGGCACGAGCTGACCCTTATTTACACTTTCTAATTCCTGAATTGGGGCTTTCAGTGTCATAAGCCTCAGGCTTCTGTTCCTCTGACAGATTAACACGGTGCGCTGGGTCGAGCCCATCGGCACGCGGAATCGAGTGTTCGCATTCTGGTCCCAAACATCACACGAGGTTTCATATTAGTTGCCCTCACATAAAACAAGGGCTTGTAGCATCGCCCATCACTTTTCAGAGACTACAACAAGTCATCTTCTTACAAAGAGAAACGACATCTGCCCAGACGACACAGACTGTCCCACTCACACCATTTCTGGGGTGCTGCACAGAAGGCTCCCTCAGGGACAGCTTAACCCAGTCCACAAAACCAAAACAGCCCTCCGTCTACAGCCCTGCCCTCCTGTCCGTGCACCCGGAGATCCTCCCCCAGGAAAGGCCGGGCAGACCAGGCACCCCCAGGCTGGCAGGCGCCCCGCGGCCGGAGACGAGCCTGGCTCTCCAGAACACTGAGGGCACCGGACGGTGCAGTTCTGGCTCTGGCTCGTCCTTGGTTTTCTCCACCATCTACTAATTACAATAACCCACTACACAGTATAGCTACCAAGATCCTTTTTGAGACACACTTACCTGGTAATGTTATCACAAATTCCATGGCCTCCAAATTTTGCGGTTTCTACAGGGGCCCCAGGCTTCCGCACCATGATCTTCAGGGTCAGACGTTTGCCCTTCACGCCAGCAGCTTCAAGGCGCCTTTGGATTTCTTCAGAAAGACTCAGAAGAAAAGTTTCTGCTTCCTTTGGCTGTGGAAGGAGGAACATGGAAAAACTTCCACGTTACTGCGTTATCTACCTAACAGTTCTCAAGTATTTTAACTTGTAATATTAAAAATCCAGTATTCACTAAGCTGCTCACCTTCTACTAAAAATAAGCACTCCGTATATCCTGAACTCATATTCAATAAAAATACTCATCTCCCCAATAAAGCAAAGTAATGAGCACTTCTAAAGAGCTTTTCCTTTCTTACTTTCCTAAACCATCGTTTACCCGTAACAAATTCTTTTGTTTTTGTTTTCATTAAAATAAAGCATTACGTTCTATTAATAAAACACACTCTCTTCAATATCCTGCCCTACATTCTTATGTATAACCCAGGCATCATCTCCATTCTCCAGGAAGTGGGAACTGCCAAGTTCCAAGGAGTAGGGAAGATGAGGAAACTGGTCAACTCATCAGATTTCCAATCCTCCTGACATGGTTTTGTTTGGTTATACAAATTTCCAGAGTCAGAGCCAAATCCAAAGACATACTCTAAGGGAAAATGAAAACATGCTACTACTTCTTTCCACAAAGCACGAGTAACCAGGAATTCGTTGAAACTTACTTTTAGCCACAGCTTAAAAGGTATTTCAAAACTAACAATATTTTCTGGCCTTTCCTTCACCAGAAATTACAATTATTACTATCTCAAGTTCTCTAAAGATGGACCCCAACGGCATACCCTTTTCCACAAGACGCAGGTTCCCCAGCCTGCCCTGTGGCTCGCAAGGCCTCTGCAAGCTCGGGGAACACCCAGAAGCAGAAGACTTAACTTCGAGCCCCCAGTCTCCCGGCACGGCAGGGAAGACAGGACTACGTAAAAGACAAAGAGCAAAGTAAGGTAAACTCCACGAAGAGGCCAGTACCTGGATAAACCTGATTCCATAGTTGATCTCAGCTGAAACAGATTTTCTTTCCTTCTCCGTTCGAACTGGTCTATCATCCAAGCCCCGGCAGAACCTATAAAGCATCTGACCTGTTTTTGGACCAAATTCTTTCTGAAGTTTTGCCATGGTCATATATTGCAAATCTCCACAAGTTTTAATTCCCAAAGATGCTAACTTGGATTCCATTGAATGTCCAACTCCTAGGAAAGGGGACAGATACATAGTTCTTTAGTTCTGCATATAAATTATTAAAAATAATTTTAGCAATGTATCATTCATGCAAAAAACAACTAATTTAAAAGAACCTCCCTTAAAATCCTTGTTACGTGACACATCTGAAGCATTGAGATTACAGAATTTTTTAAGTGCAAAATCCTTCTAGTATTATTTCTAGAATCTAATTCTCAATTTGGATTCCACACATAGGTGGATTTGAAAGTTCTCAAATGTGTATGACTAAAACAAATTATCAGAAGAATGTGATTTTTATTTATTACTGAATAGCAAGATTTCTATGTTATTCACGGAATCAACTAATTATGCAATAGACCATTGAGTAAATGAGTCTACTAGGATGACATACAGACATAGTAGCAGACTATGGAATATTAAGGACTCGTCAATGATTTTGGAGATGACCAAACTTCACAGTGGTGTCCTATTTTTTTTTGCATGGGAACTAGAACAAGAACAAGAACTTATGATACAGGTCGAAACCCAGAAATGCTCCTGGCTGTGTTACTGGAGAGAAGCACACTACCAAAGACTTGGAAATGAAGGTTCCTAAGCAAACAAACTGGCCACAAGGGGAAGACAGATTTTTTTACTGATAAAGAGGACCTCCCTGAGAAAGTGTCAGCTCCCCTTCAACTGAGCCGGCGGCAGCAGCCCCCACACCACACTCAGATGCAAGGTTCTGAGCTTCACCAAGAAGATGCTGACGAGCTCTACTGCTCAGAGCTGGACCTCGGTTACCTCAATTTGCCCTAAAAGCTTAAAAAAGGTAGGTGTATCCAGGAAAGAGGGTTAGAATAACCTAGGGAACCTATAATTCTTATTAAAATGGTCTCCACACCATCAAAGGCCCTCTTTTCACTACTGCTGGTCCTCTGCAGGACTCCTGTCGAGGGCTGCTGCCCAGCACCGGCCTGGTGAATCCTGGCGCCAGCCTCCCTGGGGTCTTCAGTCGACAGGAGAAACTCCAGTGCAGGGCTCTGCCACGAGGCCCTCTGGAAACAGCACTGCAGGGCAAGGCCGGAGGCTGTCTCCCTACCGCCCGATGCCACAGAGGGTAAGGCGGCTGCAAGCCACGGTCACCTATTCACTAACCGGAGAGGAATGACCCAAGAGAACAGGCAAATCTCATACCAGCAGGGCCAAAAATAGACACACACTGCCCACGGCTACTCGTGTTCCAGAAAGATGTTCCAACGCTTCTCCTTTTCATGGAGCTACTGCAATTGTTTTTTACTGCTAGGAACGTTATGTGCCCAATAATCATGTATGGGCACAGGGGCGGCAGTGGGAGACGGGTGGGGGTGGGGGGCACATATGACATGGAATTTCATCTGGTTAATGGTTAGGTAGAAAAATGTCCTCCAGACATGCTCTGTAAGTGGTCACGGGGGCTGCATGCTCATCTGCAAGCGTCTCTGGGAGGAACCCCGCTCTAACAGAGGAGTGCAGGCGGCTTCACCGCGGGGGTTCTTAGAACCTCTACTGCAGGGACCCCCCCACCTCAGGGGCGCAGCGGCAGCACCCCCCACGAGCCCCCTTCAGGGGGACACATCCCAGGAAGAGATGGATTCAAGTGCCATCTCCAGGACAAGAGCAACAATGGAGAAGGCTGACATTTTGTATGCCTGAAACACTCGAAATCAGTCAGAAGAAGATTTTAGGGATTTGCTAAGAATCAAGTTTAAAATCACACAAACAGCTCTGGGTGGACGCAACCCAGGAGGAAGAGAAGGCGACAGGGGTCAGGTGGCCACATGAGCTCCTCCCCAAGGAAACCGAGGCTGCACCCACGACCTCAGTGGGCACGACCCCTGACCCCTGCCCTTCTCCAGACAGGGGGCGAATGGAGGTGCAAAGGTGAGATCATAGGTCAAGAGGCTAAAAACTATTTCTACAAAAACACCTACAAAATCTATTCAGTTTAGAGATGGCCAATATAATAAACTTGAAGTCAGATTTCACATGCAGCTTTTAAAACTGCAATAAAATTTATTAAAACTGTTTAAATTGTGTTGTTAGGATAATTTGCTACGGTTAATTATTCTTCAAATTAAACCTCCAACAAACCCTCAAAAGGTCGTATTTCTCACTTCTGATACTAATACCTTACAATTTACTAGGGGGTCAGCAAGCTTTAAAACTAGCTTGTCATAAAATAGCATATAAACTTAGGGGTTTATAATAGAAATTTCTCAATTCAGATTATCTGAAAGGATTATCAGAAAATTGTACCAAGATGCCTGTTTGGTTTAGAGAAATTTCTCAAAAAGAGGTACCTAACATAGAAAGGATGTCTATATATTTAATGATTTGTGAAATAAATTGTTCCAGATCCCCTCCAAAAAATCTTAGATCTATTCAAGGTCCCAAAAGGGTAACTATTTTTCTGTTATAATAATTAAAATCTGATGATTTCTCCATGGATGGATTTTTAAATGCCAAGGTTAGTTAGCCACATGGTAATCACACAGAAAGACCAAATAATCAGATGCCTCCAAGTGAGAGAGACGCAGACGGAGGTTTCTCTCCCACCTCTGGAGTTACCCAAAATACTTCCTCATTTAGGTTTTATTTTTCCTAATACAGAGCATACATTGCCTGCTTTTAAAACCATTTGCCCCTATCCTGAGACAACTCAGTGCCATCAGTCTTGCAGGAGACTCAACTCAGCATCACCGTCAGCTTTGGAGTGACCTATTTCAATTATGATGTATTTAAAAGGACCCAAAGTCAACTTTATCATATTCCCTTTAAAATGATTTCTTAGAATTCCTCGATCTTGCTATTTGAGAAATATTTAAAAGTAAAACCCATGAGAGGCAAAACTGAAATATAACATAGTTCCTGGTAGATCAATCAGGATGTTATTCATTGTGGAATTCCAGACTTTGTTTTTATGGTACTCAATAACAGATTTTAAAAATTCAACTTCGGGAAAGAGAGATATATCACAGAACTTTTACATAAACAGCATTAATAAATGTTTATAAGAAACAAAACTTAAAAAAAAATTTGCATTTACCTGGTAGGTTAGTAACTAGTTGACCTCTGATAAAATCATCTACTT
Source organism: Choloepus didactylus (assembly GCF_015220235.1). NCBI lineage: Eukaryota > Metazoa > Chordata > Mammalia > Pilosa > Megalonychidae > Choloepus > Choloepus didactylus. The sequence goes on along the minus strand of NC_051323.1, from coordinate 73,145,200 downwards.
CTTCTGGTTTTAGGTGGTATTGACCATCTGGTTTTGCTTTTCTAGTTGCCATTCTAGCCAGGAGAATATTAGAACCTATAAAGTTTTAAAAACAAGGAGGAGGAGGAGAAGGAGGAAGAGGAGGAGGAGGAGGAGAAAGAAAAAAAGAAAAAGAACATTGTTCAAGAAATACTTATAATAGGTTTTTAATTTCCTAACAAAAACATCTCCAGATAGGTGTACCTATCAAATTTTTAATTGAAAATCAACGAGTTGCAATTTTGATCATTTCAAACACTACAATACTGGCAGAATTTTGTTACATGTTACCAGTTATAACCAAGAGAGTTGCTGGCAAGAGGGGACAGGGGCTTTCTGTTCTAAAGTGAGTGCCACTTTTCCATCTCCCACCCAGAAAGAGGAAAAGAGAGAGCAGAGCAGTCCTGACCTTAGCATGGGGGTTACAGGAATGGAAGGCAGGGACAGAAATCAGTTCACCAACCAGGGGACCCACGGAAGGTGGGGAAATGAGACCAAAGGATGTTCTCAGCCTGGGAAAAAGAGAAAGCCCGAAGAACTAGAAGTCTCACCACACGATCAGAGCACGCATAGTGGGAACTGAGGGCGTAAAAGTTTTCAAAAGAAAGACAGACACTGACATTGAGGTTCAGGGTGTAGATGCAGAGAGTTAACGCAGAGCAGAGTGAAGCAAGGATGGTGGGTGACAAACTGGCTTCTGTGTAGACATTAATTCTCTAGCGATCACAGAAGCCTTACATAAAAACTACGTATTTTCTTGGGGTAAATAAATACATAGATTCATGAACAGAAAAGGTTCTGGAAAGTCACACTGGCTTTTGGAGATGGACAGAGGCTGGGGCGGGGTGGGGTGGGGAGAGATCAAGCAGTTTAACTTTATTGATATAACTGAACTTCCAGGGGTGTATTCATCTTATCTTGTAAATAACTAAGCACAATTTAAAAACTAAAACCTGAGCTGCGAGTGACGCTGGAACAGAGAAGCTGAGCCCAGAGTGGGTGCTGAAGGGGGCCCGTGCACTGCGGCAGTGGGTGCTGGCAATGTTAGGAGAGGACGGGCTTCTGAACGAGGGTGGGAGAGCAGTGGCTGGAAGTGACAATGGCGAGAGAAGAGAAAGGTGACTCAGCCTCCCAGGCCTGTGGCACTCAGGAGGATGGCAGGACAAACTGGCTTTGCTTGAGAGAACAGCAAGAAAACAGTATGCTGGGTGGTTTCAGAAAGGAGGGTGTAGGGAGTTTAGATAAGGCAGAGAGGGTTCCAGAGGCGCGGCTGGAGGAGTCAACAGAAGAGGCGGTGGTGGGAGGAGCGGAAGGAGCCAAGCCCACACTTACAGGCAGACCAGGGGGGAGCAGGGGTGGGTGGCAGGGGGACAGTCATGGAGGCACCATCAGGGAGGATGATGTCGAGAATCGAGAGAGTGAACAGAGGACTGGCTGAGCATTCTAGGAAGACCAAGTCAAGAGAGTAACTGAATTACAGTGAGACTCATACTCGATGCTTAACTCCAAATCCCACATGGCCAGACTGTTGAAATATGGCTTTTGTTCACTTTTGAAAGAAATACTGCTTAAAAATATTGAATCAATCCTCCTGCTTTTGAGGAATAAATAAGAAATATTCCAACTTGTTGATGCCAAAGATATTACCAACCCCTTCGCATTTCTAACACTGTGTATAATGTTAAGAACAGTTTTAGAAACGAGAGGACAATACAATAAGCTAATGAAAACAAAGACTAACAATCACTTCTTAAAATTAAGTGATAGTCATGGATTCCGAAGGAAAACAAAGAGTACATCATAAGCTGGATACTAACCAATTCCAACAGAAGCCGCACATTTAGTCTGGTCTTTGATTTCCATCCGGACCGCGTTTGCAAATTCATCGGGAGTGAGTCTGGTCTCGGCAAGAATCTCGGTGATGTCCACCAGGGCTTCGTCGCAGCTGACAGCCTCGATGTTGTGGGTGTAGCTGTCAACACAAAGTAGAGGCAGAGGGTCTCGGCCTCAGCTCGCCCGACGCCCACAACGCTGCACAGTCCGCCCGTGCCTCGTTCCTCCAAAGGTTCAAAATACCAAAAAAACCAACGCTTTAAATAAACTGGCCCTGCTGCCGTTTAGTTCCCTAACTTTAAACTGCAAAGTTAACTAATTTTAATTAATATTTTTTTTCCATATTAACAACTAAAAACACAGCAAAAATAATCATTGTAGCCTCTCTATACTGAAAATACCTTTGTATACCTCTGACTAGTTAAGAAAGTTCTAGATGAATCAGACCTGTCAAAACATATATTCTAAAAAATTTTCAAATACAGTTTACCAAATCCTAAACGAATAGAATAATTACACAAACGAAGTAAGTTAATTGTTTCTCTCCTAAAACAAAAACACCACAATTAAATGCCACTCACGGCAGCAGGTCTGGATGTGGGAGGATAAAGGGGCCACTTGTTCCCGAGGCCCCGCCAAGACTGGGGAGCCATCCATGCTCCCTGCAGGCGGGAGGAAGGGGTCACCTTACGTGTGCTGCCCACCCAAAGGACTTGCTTTAACGAGCTGCAGCGGCGACGTGGCTCTGACACTACTAGATACGAGGACTATGAAACCATGAAATGGAACTGGACCAGAAGCGAAGGCAATCAGAAAGGCAACCAGAAACCTCTCTGCGCCGTGCCAGCCAGTCATCACGGCCGCCAGCCTGGTGTGCCGGAAGCAAAAGGGCACGGGGGCGCAGGTGGACGACAGCAAGTGGGTCTACCCACTCTTCCTGGACGGGTCCCACTCGAGACCTCATCTCGTATCCAGCACGCAGTAGGACTGCTGCGCAGCTCAGCCACCCGTTCCCAGCCCCCACCTGGATGCGACCACCAACCTCTGCTTCGGAAGAGGACTAAGGCACACTTTCCCCTGGAAACACCAGCCCTGGACTCGGGATTAGGGACAGCGTTGCTCAGAACTGGCCTGTGGCCCAGCACTCGCTCCCACACGGCAACGCCAGCTCAGAGTTCTCTGTTCACCCACACAAGGGCAGGACTGGCTCTTATTCCACTCAGTGAGACTACCATCAAACAGCAGAAGTTTGCACTTAATGGATACACAATAAACAGGTATTCAAAATAAAGGATAAGAAAGCAGCAGCAGAGGTGAAGACGGGCTAGAAGGGCAGCTCTTGGAGCAAAAACACAGCCCACGCACACATTTCGGCAAAAAAAAAATGTGCCTGGCACCCTGCCACGCCCAGCTCCTCAAGGGTGGTCCATGGCTGCTTTCACACCACAGGACGGGGGTGCACAGTGCAACACAGAGCCTATCCGACCCTTTACAGAGAAAGCACGCTGACCCCGCTTTAACACACATGTGCTCTGCCATGCGGTTTTTAAGGTTTTGAGATTTGAGCTAATATTAAATATACTTGCACTGTACATTTTTTAAAAAGTCATCTCCTTTAACAGAGGTGACAGTAGCACGTTATTGTGAGAATAACTAACAGTGCTGAATGGCTTGTGAATGTGGCCCAAAGGGGCAGCTCAGAGTCATGTTTGTCACCAGAAGGGAAGTTGGAGGTTACAACATGGGAATATATGACACAGTGAATCTTGTAGAGGACAATGTCCATGATTAACTGTACAAATATTACAAATCTCTTTCATGAACCAGATCAAATGTATGACATTAAAACTAGAAGTTAATGATAGAGGGGTATATGGGAAAAAATGTATCTATTGCAAACTATGTACTACAGTTAGTAGTATTTTAATATTCTTTCATCAATAGCAGTAACAAATGTACTATACCAATACTATGAGTCAATAATGGAGGGGGGAGGTTAGGGGTATGGGAGGATTTGAGTTTCCGTTTTTCTTTTTATTTCTTTTCTGGGGTAATGAAAATGTTCTAAAATTGAAAAAAAATTAATTGTGGTGATGAATGCACAACTATATAATGGTACCGTGAACAAATGATTGTACACTTTGGATGATTGTACGGTATAAGAATAATCTCAGTAAAATTGAATTAAAAAAAAAAGTCATCTCCTTAACTAACTTTTGGCATACCTAGTAATGTCAGAAGACAAAGGGATTTAAAGAGTCTCCGCTTCTATTAAGCCATTGGTTCTAATTTTAAGCAAAACAATAACTCGAACACGGTAACAAAAGAAAATGAGACAGGTTTAAAAGGCCTAATCCCTCGTCTAGAACCACAGATTAGTAGTTACGGAGGAGGAGAAGCAAATGCTACATCAACATGGGGAAGCACCTGAACAACTTCAGCAAAAATGCCCCCTGGGGCTGGGCTCCTGGCTCCTGGCTCCTGGCACTGCTGGGGGAAAGTTTAAAGGCCACCAGACTGGGGTGAGAGGAAAGGGTTCCCGAAAGAGACGACCTGGACAATCCCAGAGAAAACTGGATTACTTTAATATTAGATAAGAGAAGCAAAATGACAGACGTGAAATGATCATGCACAATACCTTGCCAGTGTTTCATACATCGTCCGTGCAACTTCCTTATATGCGTGAAAGTCATATGGAACAGCTTGAAGATTGGGACACAGCTGTTTAGCATACCCAAAAAACATTCCGTTCTTAATGCCAACTTGCCTAAAGAGAGAATGGAGCACAATGGAGGTCATATTAGAAAGTTTCAAATTCAAAACCTAACACTAAATATGCTGATTCATACTTCCTCACGCTAACACTACAGAATTTTGATTTAATGCCATACTCATTAGGGGTCAAAAACAGGCATGAAGAAACCTTGCAGGCTTGCTTCCCCGCCCTGCAAAGGAAGGTCGCACAGCTGCCTGCCCATCCTGGGTGGCACGTGTCGGTGTGCCATGTGTCGGTGTGCCGCATGTCGCCCGCATCTGGCGGCCCCCCGAGGCTCAGAGCTCTGGCCCTGCTGCAGAGGTGCCACGTGTCAGTGATATGACAACCACTGCGGAGAAGGAGCGTGCCGGCAGAGGGGTGTCGTCTTGCCCTCACACGGGGCGTGGAGTGGGCACAGGGCATCCCCCACAGACAGCATACAAGAGAACCACATGGAACAGTGCTCCGTGACCAACAGACAGATGTACTCATCCTACGCCACCCAACTCCCCATTGACCAACTCCATGCTCCCGAGGCGGCTGTGGGGGCTGCGATGCCAGCAGCCCTGGGTATGTAGGCGTCCTCTGGGCAGGAGCCAGGGTTCCAGAACCCTGAGGGACCTAATCACAAACAGTAAATTAAAGTGTGTCTAAATGCCCCACATTACCTCCGACACTTGGAGCATTCAGCACAAAATTACAGTTATGGAGTTATGCAGAACTAGTAAAATTCCATTTTCCCACTTTATATAGAATCAAGAAGAAAATCTTATAGTAAAAACACAAGCAAAAGAATAAAGCAATGTTTCACCATATTACACACTCCTCTGTAAATACATCAAATGTCCACAGTCATACATTCATTCCACACACACATTCATTCCTGCGCTCCACAATCACCTGTTCATCGTGAGGACATGTCTGATATGGAGGGTGCCTGTGTTTAGGAACAATCACAAACAGCACACACACACCCAGACCACAGCTGAAAGCCGAGAAGGAAGGGGTCCTCCAAGTCACTCAGGTAAACGCAAAGTCACATGCAGTTTTTGAGTACACAAAAACAGTAATAATCTTATTGCTAAGCACCTCGTAATGAGAAATATCTAATAGATGGAAAAATGATAACCAGCAGTCAGGGAAGGGACTGAAAACAGCATGATAAAACAAACGATTCTTCCATCCGTTCAACAAATATTTACGCCTCAGGCACTTCACAAGGTGGCGAACCAAAGAGGCATGATTTTCCTGAGGATGTTCCCACTCTCACCTCCTAAAGGACGAGTGACAGTCCACAGACCCTGTTCTCTAAGGCAGGGGGTTTTACAGACAATAGTTTCAAGGCACACATGATAGTTTAGGAAAGTTACCAGTAATGACTGAAGCAGAAAAAAAGTCTGCTATTATGCAAAATGAAACAAAATAAAGTTTCAGTGGCTGAGAGATTCCAAAAGGAGTCGAGAGGTCACTCTGGTGGACGTTCTTATGCACTATATAGATAACACTTTTCAGGTTTTAATGTATTGGAATAGCTAGAAGTAAGTACCCAAAACTACCCAACTCCAACCCAGTAGCCTTGACTCTTGAAGACGACTGTATAACAATGAAGCTTACAAGCGGTGACAGTGTGATTGTGAAAACCCTGTGGATCACACTCCCTTTATCCAGTGTATGGATGGATGAGTAGAAAAATGGGGACAAAAACTAAATGAAAAATAGGGTGGGATGTGGGGGGATGATTTGGGTGTTCTTTTTTACTTTTATTTTTTATTCTTATTCTGATTCTTTCTGGTTTAAGGAAAATGTTCAAAAATGGATTGGGGTGAGATCATCTAAGATGGTGGCATAGAAAGGAGTGAAAGCTAGTTAGTCCCCCTGGAACAACTAATAAACAACCAGGAACTAGTAAATAATCTGGAATAACTGCAGGGGTACAAACGTGACTGTCCACTCACCAAACATCAACCTGGATTGGGAAGAATGCCCGATATCACAGCATAAAATCTGTAAGTGAAAACTGCAGATCCAAGCCAGGAGCCCCCACCCCCCACTGCCCGAGCTGCAAAGTCTTGCAGTGCTAGAGAGCAGCTCTCTCCCAGCAAGTGAATACAGCTCAGCTGAGCTCCAACTGGGGTTCTGATTAACAAACGTGGACTGCTCGTGGACTGCTACGATTCCCCAACAAGCAGACAGAGGCTTTTGGTGGCGACTGACCCTGGAGACCTGGAGGATGGCTGCGGACTAGCCCTGAAAGGGGCTTTCTGTCCCTGTTTTAGCTCAGTGGAGACAGCCTCAGCCATTTTCAGTTCCCAGAACTCTGACCCAGACAAAGGTGGAGATAGCAGAGTCAGAGAGAGACCATTCAAATGTTAATAACCTCCCCCTAGGGGGTCTATCTTCCCTAAGAGGAAAGAGGTGGGGCCCAGCTCCACTACCCGCCTTCCATTCACAACCAGACCCCACTCAGAACCAGAGCCTGGGGAAAAAAGCCCCGGGCCACACCACCTTACACCAGTCTGGAGTGACAGGCTGACAGGCGCCACCTGCTGGGCAGAAAAGCACAGTGACCTGAGGCCTCACTGGGTGTACGAATTTTCAAAGACACACCCTCAGGGAAACTGGATACTGAATAGTTCTTCCTTCTGGGACCTGAGCCAGTTTTGGTCTGGGAAAACCTGATTGAGGTAACCAAGGAAACCATGCCTAGACAACCTACACTAAAAAAAATGAAGTTATGGCCCAAAGGAACAAACTTACACTTAACTGAGATACAGGAATTGAAACAACTAATAATAAGTCAATTCAAAAAGTTTAGGGAAGATATGGTGAAAGAGATGAACCGTATAATGAAAACACTGGGCGTACACAAGGTAGAAATTGAAAGTTCGAAAAACCAACTGGCAGTATCTATGGAAATGAAAGGCACAACACAAGAGATGAAAGAAACAATGGAAACATACAACAGCAGATCTCAAGAGGCAGAAGAAAACACTCAGGAACTGGAGAACAAGGCACCTGAAAGCCTATACACAAATGAACAGATAAAAAAAAGAATGGAAAAATATGAGAAATGTCTCCGGGAACTTAAGGACCAAATTAAAATCAGTAATGTATGTGTCATCGGTGTCCCTGAAGGAGAAGAGAAGGGAAAAGGGGCAGAAGAAATAATAGAGGGAATAATCAATGAAAATTTCCCATCTCTTACAAAAGACATAAAATTACAGATCCAAGAAGTGCAGCATAGCCCAAAAAGAATAGATCTGAATAGGCCTACGCCAAGACACTTAATCAGATTATCAAATGTCAAAGATAAAGAGAGATACCTGAAAGCAGGAAGAGAAAAGCGATCCATCACATACAAAGGAAGCTTGATAAGACTACCCACGGATTTCTCAATAGAAACCATGAAGGCAAGAAGGAAGTGGGGTGATATATTTAAGATACTTAAAGAGAAAAACCAACAACCAAGAATCCTATATCCGGCAAAACTGTCCTTCAAATATAAGAGAGAGCTTAAAATATTCTCAAACAGACAATGACAGAGTTAGTGAACAAGATAGCAGCCCTACAGGAAACACTAAAGGGAGCACTGCAGACAGAAAGGAAAAGACAGGAGTGAGAGGTTTGGAAAACAATTTTGGGAGATAGTAGCATAGCAATGTAAGTACACTGAACAAAGATGACTGTGAGCATGGTTGAAAGAGGAAGGTTGGAACCACGTGGGACACCAGAACAAAAGATGAAGGATAAAGACTAGGACTGTGTAACTCAGGGAAACCTAGGGTGCTCAATGATTGTAATAAAAGGTACAAATATGTTTTTACTTCCTACCCATATGTATCCCACACTCTGTCCCTGCCCTCTCAGAGCCACATTCCAGCTCTTCTGACCCCATTACTAGTCTCTGTCTGCTGGAAACTCATAACCCACAAACCTGGGAATGATCCCCCACAACCCAGTCCCCAAAACATTTCTCTAATGAAATTGTGACTTATACTTGCTTTAAACAATCTTATTTAAGGATAATACAAGTAACCAGTACCCAAAAAAGGGAACCCAGAAATGTTCTAGAGATCTTCATCAGGAAGACCTGCCTAGAAAACTACAATTAAAGGACAAAACCCACTGGTGCATTGCTGCTGTTTTCCAATCTATCCAAGTTCATTTTCAGTTCACTGTTCTATGCATCTCCTTAAAATAAGTATTTGCTGCTTAAGTGACACTTAAATGGCCTCCATATATTGTCTCCCCAATCACTGTGTAAAGTCTTCGGCTTGAACAATGTTGGCTGGAACAGGCAAACACTAGTGGAAGGCTGCAAGCTGGACACAACCTCTTCTCTCTTCAGGCGGCCTTGGGACTGCCCACCGAGCCGCCTCCTGGGTGCCAGGGCACGGGCCAGGCTGGAGCCTTCCCTGAGAGCTGTCACACCAGTGACCAACTGTTCTAGTTTGCTAATGCTCCCAAAATGTAAAACACCAGAAATGGACTGGCTTTTATAAAGGGGGTTTATTTGGTTACACAGTTATAGTCTTAAGGCTATAAAGTGTCCAAGGTAACGCATCAACAATCGGGTACCTTTGCTGGAGGATCGACAATCGCATCCAGAAAACCTTTGTTACCTGGGAAGGCACGTGGCTGGTGTCTGCTCCAAAGTTTGGGTTTCAAAATGGCTTTCTCCCAGGACGTTCCTCCCTAGGCTGCAGTTCCTTAAAAATGTCACTCTCAGTTGCCCTTGGGGTGCTTGTCCCCTCTCAGCTTCTCCAGAGCAAGAGTCTGCTTTCAACAACCATCTTCAAACTGTCTCTCATCTGCAGCTACTCTCAGTTTCTGTGCATTCTTCAAAGTGTCCATCTTGGCTGTAGCAAGCTCACTCCTTCTGTCTGAGCTTATATAGTGCTCCAGTAAACTAATCAAGGCCCAGGCTGAATGGGCAGGGCCACACCTCCATGGAAAGAATCCAGAGTCACACCCACAGTTGGGTGGGTCGTATCTCCATGGAAACACCCAAAGAATTACAGTCTAATCAACACTGATACATCTGCCTGCACAAGATTACATCAAAGATAATGGCATTTTGGGGGACGTAATACATTCAAACTGTCACACCAACACCCAAGGACAGAGAGTTCTCCTGAGCCTCATCATACCCTCCAGAAACCTAAGGCAGCTGTGTAGCCATCAGAAGCACACACCAGCATTCAATAACTCAGGGGAGGAGCCAAGAAGACAAGTCACTGAGCACAGCACAAATCAGCTCTGAATGGCCTGTGCCGATAAAAAGGCACACAAACAACCCAAAACACACCCGTATGTTACTTAATCATTTATTACAGTAAATTTCATAAAGGAAAGATTACAGGAGATGAGTATTAAAGTCCTCTTCCATTCAAAAATATCTAATCTTTAATTCCATGTTTCAAGAGACAATGGTTAAAAAACCAAGAGTGCCCAATTTCTTTTTATTTCCACTGTAGGTCCTGCAACAGGTTTGCCAGGAACTATTAAGTTACTTATTTAGTTACCTCACATTTGTAAGTGATTGAGACTAGAAAAATTCCTTTCCATAAATGTAACATATTTAAATGCAAAGTTAAATCCTACACCTTATTAGTATGTCTGAATCCACTTCCAAAGATTATATAAAAACAATTAACTAAATTAAACACTCAATAAATGTTAAGACACTTAACTTTTTACATACCTGGCTTCATAACTACAAGATGCAATTTCAGCCTTTGACAAAATAGTATCAATTCCATTTGCTTGTGCAGAATCTTGACTCTCCCACATTGATGAATCTGGTATATCTGCTTTAAAAATAATAAAATTTAATGATAATATGCTAAAAACAGATTTTCCTTAACTTTTGTTCCTTTCCTATAGAAATGTTTAGTAAATTTGAAATACAGTTAACTCCACTGGCATTTGTCTCCTCATTTAAGAAAACTCTGTGATTGTAAAATGGTTTCTTGCCATTATAATCATCATCAGCAACCAGACAAAAGTTTGTCATCAATAAACAAACTGTCCTGTTTTAACAATAGAGATTTTTTTAAATACACAGAAAGATAAATATAAATATTCCTTCAACACTGTCTCTTGACATCACAAAGACAAAAAGTGATCAGAGAGACGAACCCCTCTCATAGCCTTAAAGGGTTGGAAAGCTCTCTGTAAGGGGGAGCAGTTAATGGGAAATATAAATTTTTCTGAATGGTCTTTGCCATTATCTCCTAAAAGACGTATCTGCAAAATTTAAAGCTAATTAACATGTTCAGCAAACATCCAGTTCTACAAGCCATTTGATCAAACAATAATTTAGCAAGTCACATACCATAGAGAGAATTTTATCCTAAATTTAAGATTTCTCTTTTGAACACACATCAGGTAAAAAGAGCTTCACAACATTATCTGTTTGAAGTAATTCTACTTTGGGTTTAACTACCCATATGCAATTAAAAACAATCAAATGTGATTGGAATACCAACTGCTTTACAGAACATAATTGTAGTCTAAATAGTACAGTCCACCAGTATCTCTCAATAGCAAAATGAAATTCACAGCTTTACATGAGAATATCAAAGCACACAGTCTAGCGTCTACCAGCCGCATGCCCACGTTCTCCTGCTATCACTTTGTGGATTCACTAGCAACTGAGAAACAGATTTAAAATACAACTTCAGTTATAGGTCTCTTATGATACTATTATAAGGTTCAAGAAGGGCATGAGGTAAAAACATATCACACATCCCACAAACAAAATCTCAGTCATATCTCTACTGTTATAGACAAAAATGCCATTATTACTAAAACAAGATAAAAAAGAGACTGCCTCAGCCAATTCTAGACCAACCATTTTGAGTACAGTGTAAGAATATATAATTTACTTAATCTGACATTTCTTTCTTGTCTATTTCAGAGACTCAACATTCCATGAAAAATCAGCCAAGTTAACACACCACCAGAAAAACACGGCAAAATATCTGGCTTCGTGGGCTGAAACCACTCTTCCTCACCAGACTCCAATAACTGTCAGCATCCTTTACCAACGTTGCAATCCACACACGCATTCTGGATTCCAGCAACCAAACACAAAAAGCCTACCGGCAAACCAAAAACTGAGGACTGGCATCTCGGCGAGTTCAAATTCTACTTGCTTCAAAGAAACCCCCAGCAAACTGTGTAATCTAAGCTATAGTTTCTGATGCAACGTGAGTAACAAATGCTACACTGCTACAAGTTAAATGCAGAAGGGCAGAGCAGACCTCCAGGGTCTCTGAAGCTCTTAGAAGGCTGTAGAGTGCCTTTAAAGGTCCCTTATTCTAAGCTTAAACTGCTCTAAGAATTCCAGGATTATCTGTTCCACAGCCCAGCAGCGGGTGCTGCTAGACCAAAAAGAGTACGAAGCTTGCTGCATTTCGGAGACCCTGCTCTGAGTTATGCCTTACAGCAGGTGAGCTCTGTGCCCTCCATCTGAAGGGCGAGTTCAGTAACTGAGGATTCCAGTCCTGGTCCAATGGGGCTTGGGCAAGACGGGCCCCCTGGTGCGGCACCATCATGGTTTCTTTACCAGGCTGGCCTTTTCCGCAGTGCAGTGGTGAGGTTCCCTCCACGAGCGCAGTGAGTTGCTTTGTGTGAGATGCAATGTGGGGACACTGTCCTCACTGGAGGGCCAAGCAGAGACCTGCTCACCAAAACTGGACAAACTAGGCAGCACCTGGAGAATGTGGAGGGACACTGGAGAAATCAGAGGCCAGGACCCAAGTCTGTGAAAAAGAAATCTCTGAGAATAAATCTATGACTGACACGATTTTAAGACTGTTGAACTGTAGAATAAAATCTGAAGTCATGGAAGGGAGAGGAAACATCTGCATCCCAGGAATCTGAGAATGGGCAATCTTGTGTATAAATGGATTCGTCGGTGGGAAGTGTCTCTGCTGAGCACAGCTCAGGAAGCAGCTTCAACAAGAAACCATGAACAGAAAGCCCCTGGCAATGCTGGTCCGACTTGATGAAAAGCTTCTGAATGTTGTGAATAAGAAACAAAAGATGCCATTTGTCCAGATACTTTGCCTTGCCACACAAGTCGAAACATTAGAACTGTTCTTTTTTGCAACCTAACTTTATAATAAAGGACAATCTATTCCTTTTAGGTGTAGCAAAACAATTTCTAAGCTCCTAATGGGGCAAAAGGTTTAGGACACAAAAGCTAATGCAAGAGTATAAAATACAAAGTTCCATCTTTATCTTTCCTAGTTTTCAATGGCAAGTAAATTTTAAATATTTCTAACATTTACCTTTTGGTTTACCACCCAAACTTACAGGTGGAAGGATCTAAATAATAAAAGGTCATTAAAATGTTATGAAGGCGGGGCAAGATGGCAGACTGGTGAGCTGTATGTTTTAGTTACTCCTCCAGGAAAGTAGGTAGAAAGCCAGGAACTGCGTGGACTGGACACCACAGAGCAATCTGACTTTGGGCATACTTCATACAACACTCATGAAAACGTGGAACTGCTGAGATCAGAGAAATCTGTAAGTTTTTGCGGCCAGGGGACCCGCACCCCTCCCTGCCAGGCTCAGTCCCGTGGGAGGAGGGGCTGTCAGCTCCGGGAAGGAGAAGGGAGAACTGCAGTGGCAGCCCTTATCGGAAACTCATTCTGCTGATCCAAACTCCAACCATAGATAGACAGAGACCAGACACCAGAGAATCTGAGAGCAGCCAGCCCAGCAGAGAGGAGACAGGCATAGAAAAAAAACAACATAAAAAACTCCAAAATAAAAGCGGAGGATTTTTGGAGTTCTGGTGAGCATAGAAAGGGGAAGGGCAGAGCTCAGGCCTGAGCTCAGGCCCTGAGGCGCATATGCAAATCCTGAAGAAAAGCTGATCTCTCTGCCCTGTGGACCTTTCCTTAATGGCCCTGGTTGCTTTGTCTCTTAGCATTTCAATAACCCATTACATCTCTGAGGAGGGCCCTTTTTTTTTTTTTTTTTTTTTAATCCTCTTTTCTTTTTCTAAAACAATTACTCTAAGAAGCCCAATACAGAAAGCTTCAAAGACTTGCAATTTGGGCAGGTCAACTCAAGAGCAGAACTAGGAGAGCTCTGAGACAAAACGCAATAATCCAGTGGCTGAGAAAATTCACTAAACACCACAACTTCCCAAGAAAAGGGGGGTGTCCGCTCACAGCCATCATCCTGGTGGACAGGAAACACTCCTGCCCGTCGCCAGCCCCATAGCCCAGAACTGCCCCAGACAACCCAGTGTGACGGAAGTGCTTCAAATAACAGGCACACACCACAAAACTGGGCGTGGACATTAGCCTTCCCTGCAACCTCAGCTGATTGTCCCAGAGTTGGGAAGGTAGAGCAGTGTGAATTAACAAAGCCCCATTCAGCCATCATTTCAGCAGACTGGGAGCCTCCCTACACAGCCCAGCAGCCCAGAACTGCCCTGGGGGGACGGCACTCACCTGTGACATAGCACAGTCATCCCTCAACAGAGGACCCGGGGTGCACGGCCTGGAAGAGGGGCCCACTTGCAAGTCTCAGGAGCCATACGCCACTACCAAGGACTTGTGGGTCAGTGGCAGAGACAAACTGTGGCAGGACTGAACTGAAGGATTAGACTATTGCAGCAGCTTTAAAACTCTAGGATCACCAGGGAGATTTGATTGTTAGAGCCACCCCCCCCTCCCTGACTGCCCAGAAACACGCCCCATATACAGGGCAGGCAACACCAACTACACATGCAAGCTTGGTACACCAATTGGACCCCACAAGACTCACACCCCCACTCACCAAAAAGGCTAAGCAGGGGAGAACTGGCTTGTGGAGAACAGGTGGCTCGTGGACGCCACCTGCTGGTTAGTTAGAGAAAGTGGACTCCACGAAGCTGTAGATCTGATAAATTAGAGATAAGGACTTCAATTGGTCTACAAATCCTAAAAGAACCCTATCAAGTTCAGCAAATGCCACGAGGCCAAAAACAACAGAAAATTATAAAGCATATGAAAAAACCAGACGATATGGATAACCCAAGCCCAAGCACCCAAATCAAAAGACCAGAAGAGACACAGCACCTAGAGCAGCTACTCAAAGAACTAAAGATGAACAATGAGACCATAGTACGGGAGACAAAGGAAATCAAGAAGACCCTAGAAGAGCATAAAGAAGACATTGCAAGACTAAATAAAAAAATGGATGATCTTATGGAAATTAAAGAAACTGTTGACCAAATTAAAAAGATTCTGGACGCTCATAGTACAAGACTAGAGGAAGTTGAACAACGAATCAGTGACCTGGAAGATGACAGAATGGAAAATGAAAGCATAAAAGAAAGAATGGGGAAAAAAATTGAAAAAAATCGAAACGGACCTCAGGGATATGATAGATAATATGAAACGTCCAAATATAAGACTCATTGGTGTCCCAGAAGGGGAAGAAAAGGGTAAAGGTCTAGGAAGAGTATTCAAAGAAATTGTTGGGGAAAACTTCCCAAATCTTCTAAACAACATAAATACACAAATCATAAATGCTCAGCGAACTCCAAATAGAATAAATCCAAATAAACCCACTCCGAGACATATACTGATCACACTGTCAAACACAGAAGAGAAGGAGCAA
Organism: Choloepus didactylus; assembly: GCF_015220235.1. Classification (NCBI taxonomy): domain Eukaryota; kingdom Metazoa; phylum Chordata; class Mammalia; order Pilosa; family Megalonychidae; genus Choloepus; species Choloepus didactylus. The sequence goes on along the minus strand of NC_051323.1, from coordinate 73,129,965 downwards.
GTGCTGAAAGCAGCAAGAGAAAAGCAATTCACCACATACAAAGGAAACAGCATAAGACTAAGTAGTGACTACTCAGCAGCCACCATGGAGGCGAGAAGGCAGTGGCACGATATATTTAAAATTCTGAGTGAGAAAAATTTCCAGCCAAGAATACTTTATCCAGCAAAGCTCTCCTTCAAATTTGAGGGAGAGCTTAAATTTTTCACAGACAAACAAATGCTGAGAGAATTTGCTAACAAGAGACCTGCCCTACTGGAGATACTCAAGGGAGCCCTACAGACAGAGAAACAAAGACAGGACAGAGAGACTTGGAGAAAGGTTCAGTACTAAAGAGATTCGGTATGGGTACAATAAAGGATATTAATAGACAGAGGGGAAAAATATGACAAACATAAACCAAAGGATAAGATGGCTGATTCAAGAAATGCCTTCACGGTTATAACGTTGAATGTAAATGGATTAAACTCCCCAATTAAAAGATATAGATTCGCAGAATGGATCAAAAAAAATGAACCATCAATATATTGCATACAAGAGACTCATCTTAGACACAGGGACACAAAGAAACTGAAAGTAAAAGGATGGAAAAAAATATTTCATGCAAGCTACAGCCAAAAGAAAGCAGGTGTAGCAATATTAATCTCAGATAAAATAGACTTCAAATGCAGGGATGTTTTGAGAGACAAAGAAGGCCACTACGTACTAATAAAGGGCAATTCAGCAAGAAGAAATAACAATCGTAAATGTCTATGCACCCAATCAAGGTGCCACAAAATACATGAGAGAAACACTGGCAAAACTAAAGGAAGCAATTGATGTTTCCACAATAATTGTGGGAGACTTCAACACATCACTCTCTCCTATAGATAGATCAACCAGAAAGAAGACCAATAAGGAAATTGAAAACCTAAACAATCTGATAAATGAATTAGATTTAACAGACATATACAGAACATTACATCCCAAATCACCAGGATACACATACTTTTCTAGTGCTCATGGAACTTTCTCCAGAATAGATCATATGCTGGGACATAAAATAAGCCTCAGTAAATTTAAAAAGATTGAAATTATTCAAAGCACATTCTCTGACCACAATGGAATACAATTAGAAGTCAATAACCATCAGAGACTTAGAAAATTCACAAATACCTGGAGGTTAAACAACACACTCCTAAACAATCAGTGGGGTTAAAGAAGAAAATAGCAAGAGAAATTGCTAAATATATAGAGACGAATGAAAATGAGAACACAACATACCAAAACCTATGGGATGCAGCAAAAGCAGTGCTAAGGGGGAAATTTATAGCACTAAACGCATATATTAAAAAGGAAGAAAGAGCCAAAATCAAAGAACTAATGGATCAACTGAAGAAGCTAGAAAATGAACAGCAAAGCAATCCTAAACCAAGTACAAGAAAAGAAATAACAAGGATTAAAGCAGAAATAAATGACATAGAGAACAAAAAAACAATAGAGAGGATAAATATCACCAAAAGTTGGTTCTTTGAGAAGATCAACAAGATTGACAAGCCCCTAGCTAGACTGACAAAATCAAAAAGAGAGAAGACCCTTATAAACAAAATAATGAATGAAAAAGGTGACATAACTGCAGATCCTGAAGAAATTAAAAAAATTATAAGAGGATACTATGAACAACTATATGGCAACAAACTGGATAATGTAGAGGAAATGGACAATTTCCTGGAAACATATGAACAACCTAGACTGACCAGAGAAGAAATAGAAGACCTCAACCAACCCATCACAAGCAAAGAGATCCAATCAGTCATCAAAAATCTTCCCACACTCTTACGCACACTTTAGACAACCATTTTTAGGTTCTAAAGAATTGGGGTAGCTGGTGGTGGATACTTGAAACTATCTAACTACAACCCAGAACCCATGAATCTCGAAGACAGATGTATAAAAATGTAGCTTATGAGGGGTGACAATGGGATTTGGAAAGCCATAAGGACCACACTCCACTTTGTCTAGTTTATGGATGGATGAGTAGAAAAATAGGGGAAGGAAACAAACAGACAAAGGTACCCAGTGTTCTTTTTTACTTCAATTGCTCTTTTTCACTCTAATTATTATTCTTGTTATTTTTGTGTGTGTGCTAATGAAGGTGTCAGGGATTGATTTAGGTGATGAATGTACAACTATGTAATGGTACTGTAAACAATCGAAAGTACGATTTGTTTTGTATGACTGCGTGGTATGTGAATATATCTCAATAAAATGATTAAAAAAAAAAAAAAAAATCTTCCCACAAATAAATGCCCAGGGCCAGATGGCTTCACAGGGGAATTCTACCAAACTTTCCAGAAAGAACTGACACCAATCTTACTCAAACTCTTTCAAAACATTGAAGAAAATGGAACCCTACCTAACTCATTTTATGAAGCTAACTTCAATCTAATACCAAAACCAGGCAAAGATGCTACAAAAAAGGAAAACTACCGGCCAATCTCCCTAATGAATATAGATGCAAAAATCCTCAACAAAATACTTGCAAATCGAATCCAAAGACACATTAAAAAAATCATACACCATGACCAAGTGGGGTTTATTCCAGGCATGCAAGGATGGTTCAACATAAGAAAATCAATCAATGTATTACAACACATTAACAAGTCAAAAGGGAAAAATCAATTGATCATCTCAATAGATGCTGAAAAAGCATTTGACAAAATCCAACATCCCTTTTTGATAAAAACACTTCAAAAGGTAGGAATTGAAGGAAACTTCCTCAACATGATAAAGAGCATATATGAAAAACCCACAGCCAGCATAGTACTCAATGGTGAGAGACTGAAAGCCTTCCCTCTAAGATCAGGAACAAGACAAGGATGCCCGCTGTCACCACTGTTATTCAACATTGTCCTGGAAGTGCTAGCCAGGGCAATCCGACAAGACAAAGAAATAAAAGGCATCCAAATTGGAAAAGAAGAAGTAAAACTGTCATTGTTTGCAGATGATATGATCTTATATCTAGAAAACCCTGAGAAATCGACGATACAGCTACTAGAGCTAATAAACAAATTTAGCAAAGTAGCGAGATACAAGGTTAATGCACATAAGTCAGTAATGTTTCTATATGCTAGAAATGAACAAACTGAAGAGACACTCAAGAAAAAGATACCATTTTCAATAGCAACTAAAAAAATCAAGTACCTAGGAATAAACTTAACCAAAGATGTAAAAAACCTATACAAAGAAAACTACATAACTCTACTAAAAGAAATAGAAGGGGACCTTAAAAGATGGAAAAATATTCCATGTTCATGGATAGGAAGACTAAATGTCATTAAGATGTCAATTCTACCCAAACTCATCTACAGATTCAATGCAATCCCAATCAAAATTCCAACAACCTACTTTGCAGACTTGGAAAAGCTAGTTATCAAATTTATTTGGAAAGGGAAGATGCCTCGAATTGCTAAAGACACTCTAAAAAAGAAAAACGAAGTGGGAGGACTTACACTCCCTGACTTTGAAGCTTATTATAAAGCCACAGTTGCCAAAACAGCATGGTACTGGCACAAAGATAGACATATAGATCAATGGAATCGAATTGAGAATTTGGAGATAGACCCTCAGATCTATGGCCGACTGATCTTTGATAAGGCCCCCAAAGTCACTGAACTGAGTCATAATGGTCTTTTCAACAAATGGGGCTGGGAGAGTTGGATATCCATATCCAAAAGAATGAAAGAGGACCCCTACCTCACCCCCTACACAAAAATTAACTCAAAATGGACCACAGATCTCAATATAAAAGAAAGTACCATAAAACTCCTAGAAGATAATGTAGGAAAACATCTTCAAGACCTTGTATTAGGCGGCCACTTCCTAGACTTTACACCCAAAGCACAAGCAACAAAAGAGAAATAGATAAATGGGAACTCCTCAAGCTTAGAAGTTTCTGCACCTCAAAGGAATTTCTCAAAAAGGTAAAGAGGCAGCCAACTCAATGGGAAAAAATTTTTGGAAACCATGTATCTGACAAAAGACTGATATCTTGCATATATAAAGAAATCCTACAACTCAATGACAATAGTACAGTCGGCCCAATTGTAAAATGGGCAAAAGATATGAAAAGACAGTTCTCTGAAGAGGAAATACAAATGGCCAAGAAACACATGAAAAAATGTTCAGCTTCACTAGCTATTAGAGAGATGCAAATTAAGACCACAATGAGATATCATCTAACACCGGTTAGAATGGCTGCCATTAAACAAACAGGAAACTACAAATGCTGGAGGGGATGTGGAGAAATCGGAACTCTTATTCATTGTTGGTGGGACTGTATAATGGTTCAGCCACTCTGGAAGTCAGTCTGGCAGTTCCTTAGAAAACTAGATATAGAGTTACCATTCGATCCAGCGATTGCACTTCTCGGTATATACCCGGAAGATCGGAAAGCAGTGACACGAACAGATATCTGCACGCCAATGTTCATAGCAGCATCATTCACAATTGCCAAGAGATGGAAACAACCCAAATGTCCTTCAGCAGATGAGTGGATAAATAAAATGTGGTATATACACACGATGGAATACTACGCGGCAGTAAGAACGAACGATCTCGTGAAACATATGACAACATGGATGAACCTTGAAGACATAATGCTGAGCGAAATAAGCCAGGCACAAAAAGAGAAATATTATATGCTACCACTAATGTGAACTTTGAAAAATGTAAAACAAATGGTTTATAATGTAGAATGTAGGGGAACTAGCAATAGAGAGCAATTAAGGAAGGGGGAACAATAATCCAAGAAGAACAGATAAGCTATTTAACGTTCTGGGGATGCCCAGGAATGACTATGGTCTGTTAATTTCTGATGGATATAGTAGGAGCAAGTTCACAGAAATGTTGCTATATTAGGTAACTTTCTTGGGGTAAAGTAGGAACATGTTGGAAGTTAAGCAGTTATCTTAGGTTAGTTGTCTTTTTCTTACTCCCTTGTTATGGTCTCTTTGAAATGTTCTTTTATTGTATGTTTGTTTTCTTTTTAACTTTTTTTCCATACAGTTGATTTGAAAAAGAAGGGAAAGTTAAAAAAAAAAGAAAAAAAGAAAAACAAGGGAAAAAAAAAGATGTAGTGCCCCCTTGAGGAGCCTGTGGAGAATGCAGGGGTATTGGCCTACCCCACCTCCATGGTTGCTAACATGACCACAGACATAGGGGACTGGTGGTTTGATGGGTTGAGCCCTCTACCACAGGTTTTACCCTTGGGAAGACGGTTGCTGCAAAGGAGAGGCTAGGCCTCCCTATGGTTGTGCCTAAGAGCCTCCTCCCGAATGCCTCTTTGTTGCTCAGATGTGGCCCTGTCTCTCTAGCTAAGCCAACTTGAAAGGTGAAATCACTGCCCTCCCCCCTACGTGGGATCAGACACCCAGGGGAGTGAACCTCCCTGACAATGTGGAATATGACTCCCAGGGAGGAATGTAGACCTGGCATCGTGGGACGGAGAACATCTTCTTGACCAAAAGGGGGATGTGAAAGGAAATGAAATAAGCTTCAGTGGCAGAGAGATTCCAAAAGGAGCCGAGAGATCACTCTGGTGGGCACTCTTAAGCACACTTTAGACAACCCTTTTTAGGTTCTAAAGAATTGGGGTAGCTGGTGGTGGATACCTGAAACTATTAAACTACAACCCAGAACCCATGAATCTCGAAGACAGTTGTATAAAAATGTAGCTTATGAGGGGTGACAATGGGATTGGGAAAGCCATAAGGACCACACTCCACTTTGTCTAGTTTATGGATGGATGAGTAGAAAAATAGGGGAAGGAAACAAACAGACAAAGGTACCCAGTGTTCTTTTTTACTTCAATTGCTCTTTTTCACTCTAATTATTATTCTTGTTATTTTTGTGTGTGTGCTAATGAAGGTGTCAGGGATTGATTTGGGTGATGAATGTACCACTATGTAATGGTACTGTAAACAATCGAAAGTACGATTTGTTTTGTATGACTGCGTGGTATGTGAATATATCTCAATAAAATGAAGATTAAAAAAAAAATGTTATGAAAATCCAGTGTCTAAACTGATAAGATGATTAAGTAACCATCTAAACTGATAAGATGATTAAGTAACCAGTGACAGTTGTCTGTTAATAAACAGTTGGGCACATGCTGGTGATGAAGGAAAGACAAAAGAGAACCATCTCGCTGCTACATCTGAGGAATGTGCGCTTGTGATGTCAAAATTCTAGCTGTAGACTGGTGAAAACAAGGATGTGTGTAACACACAACCTTCCCCCCACAGCTGAGAGCTGAGTGCTGAACCACTCAGAGCTGCCACTGACAGGGATGCACATGGTATTTTTTCCTTCTTTCAATATCCATTCAGTATGTACTGAGTGCCAACAGGTGAGAAGGACTGTGCATTTCCTTACACAATTTATATCATGCCTTCTAGAACTCAAGAATTCATCTTTTTAATAACACCACACACACAGACACAAAAAAGGAAAACCAACTTACCACAGAACCATACCACCAATAGTTCAGAAACTATCCATAATGCCAAACACAATACATCTCAACAAGAACAATTCTATGCAAATAGCTGCTTTAAGATCTATTCATGACACACAAAATTCTAGACTTAAATCTCTTAAAAGATTTAAACAAGAAAAGTTTTTAAAAATCTAGAAAACATATATAAGCATAAATATGTTCTACATTTATTTTCTATCGTACTTATACCACTAAATAGAAGATTACAGCCAACAAAATGACTGTAATCCCAAAAAAGATCTGCAGAGACGTCCACCAGCTTTCCTTTTGACTTAATATGCCCAAGGTTTGTAACTGAAAAACTAGAGAATGAAACAAAATGGGAGAAAACTACATTGCCTGCCTTCCACTCCACTCTGTATCTAATTTCTCACTACTTTCTGATTACTATTTTTCTGAAAGGCTAATTAAAAATTTTTTTCTTTTTGGTTTTGCAGAGAGCCATGATCAGGATCAAAGAATTTAATTTCTAAGCAAACATTTCTCAGGGGAATTTACTCAGGGAAATAGGAAAGAAAATAATAAATGTACAAAAATCTTAAATAGTATTGTGGTTAGTATAATCTATGATTTTTGTTTATTAATATCCCAAATTTTAAAGCCAGACAAGCAAGACAATGTTGTTTCTCACATGAAATAGGTTCAAAAAAGCATCTGGGGAATGAGCACTGGCATTTACCTGCTTTAAAGCTCTGCTTTCTATTCCACCTCCTCATACAAATCTTTCAGCAGCACAAACCTCAGTTCCTCACTGCGGGACAGTAACCAAACAACAGACAGCTCCGGGTGCTGCAGGGGAGAGACTGCCTCATTTTCATCACCAATCTAAACGTATGCCCTGCAAACTAATCACACCTTCAAAAACAGTCTTTACTCTCTGTCCTAGGAAAATGCCACCATCCAATTCAACAAGGCATAATTTATGGAAAATAACTAGAAACCAGTCATTCACGTATTAAGATTTTGCTTTGCTTAAAGATGCCACTGACATCCTTCAAAGACTTGAATAGAACAGCTAATTATTTCAAGTCTGCTTTTATTTTGTAACAACCACACCAGCAGCAAGCGTGAGCATCTTCAGCGGGTGCACCGCAGCCTCGCCGAGCGCCTGCTCCTGGTACCTGCTTTGCCTCTCAGCATCCTGCTCTGGTAGTACTGCCACTCCAGCTGGGGGTTGGCGCCCGGACGTAACGGCGCCCTTCCCGTGCCTCTGTTACTTGTAACGGCAACTGGCTTTCCTGCGAGGAAAAGAATAAAATGACTTCTAAGTTCAGGAATAGTAACACTGGCTACATGTAAAGGAAAAGTTTTCAAAGGATTTAAAAATTATGATAGTTCTTTTCTTTAGCTTTAAGCTTTGATCCTTACAGATGGTGATAACCTGTAAAGATTATTGATCTCCATGCAAAAGTCGTCTAAGTTTCTCATAAGTCCCCCAAAAAGTCAACTATTGATGACAATTTTGATACATTTATTCAACTTAGAAGCAGCACTGTCATTTATCTTTTCATGGTTTTTGTTTCATTTTGTATGGAAGATAAATGGTAACTCAGATCCTAGATTCAGATTGGAGGGGTGTGGAGAGAAATAAAAATTATTGACAGACTTGTATTTCTAGTATAAGATTAGTAGGGTAACAGCCACACTAATTTTTCAATTTTAGAGCAAGAGAAACAAATTAAATATATATGCATAGCCATCACAAGCTGACTTACCACATCACACTATTATACAGTCTCGAGCAGGAGTTTCTGCTCTAGTTATAAAATTACCTTCAAGTGTTATTTTCTTTTGTGTGTGTGTTAAGTTACAAGATGATTATAACTTTGTTAAGCAATAGCTTGGATGACTGAAATATATTTAACTGAAGTTGTGAGGATACAAAAAAAAAAAGTCAACAATGAATCAAAAAGTTCCTTACGGGCTAAAATCCATTCTTCAACATTCTAAAATTCCTTTCAGCACTGGAATGGTATCTACTCATGACAAAAATCAAGCCCTGGTGTTAATGCAGCAAATTCTTTGCCATAATCAGTAATCCTTTAAGGGAAGAATCAATTCTCAAAAGAAAATGCTAATAGTTATCTCATTCAAACATAGAAAAAACTATTGAAAAAATCCATAAGAAGGGTTTTTAAAAAGCATTGACCAGTTTCCAAATATCTGAAAATCCATTAAAACAAAGAATGCACAGATGACTTTAACATACTCTAGCAATATTCAATAATACAGAATTACTCTACAAGCCAAAAGCTGGACTATTTACCAGCATCAGAACAGGTAATCAAGTTTTTTATTCAAGAGAAAGCATGGTGGCCTAAGCCTGGTTAGCTGGGTCTCTAATGATATGGGCTACCACAGAATTTCCACTGATACAGGAAATACGTGAGAAGAAAAACACACAGGACGCCACTGCAGGTGCCAGCCCCTACGAGTCTGAGGTGACAGCCCCTGCGGCTGCCAGGCGAGTGTTCCTCCCTGAAGACCACATCTCATAGACAGAAAATACAGTTTTCTAACCTCCCTACAGTTTCTTAATAACGGAGTCCAGAACATTTTGGAAGCAGGAACTGATTTTGCCAAGGAAAAACAGAATAAATATTCTTTTAAGATTTTGTGAATCTTAGCATATGTATTTATAATCATATATCAAGTTTCTTAAAACATAAACAAGAATACAGACCTTTGAGATCTGGTCTATTTCGTATACCCACTGATACAAAGAAGCAATCCATATCAACATGCATTATACAGCTCGGATGTCTGGGTGAACTCAACACTGACATATTTCCTAGGAAGAAAAAGAGAACATTCAAACCCCAAACTAATTTTTAATATTTAAAAAAGTAGGTCTAGTTCATTTTTAAAATATTTTAAAGATGTTTATAAGTAGAAAGTGTCTTTTAAAATGCAGTATCCACTACAGATCATTTCTATCACCTCCTAAGTCAAATTTAAGTTTCATTAGCTGCTAAAAGTAATTCAACAATTCAGACTTAGTTTCCTTTTTACTTTCAAAACAATGTTAAATCAACTGTGAAAAATACCATGTTTTCCCATTCTATGCTAATAATTAAATCTTAATTAAAAGTTTGTATAAAAGCTTATCTTAAAACTTCTTCTGTAAATTGACTGCTCCATAAAATGCATAAAGGTGTTCTCATATATTTAGTGACAGAGCTAAGTGACTTTTGACAACCACTCTTCCACGTACTCTACAAATGTTCCTTGACAAAATAACAGAAATCGCTGCTATTATCAAGCGTTTGGTATGCATCAGGCACTGCTGTAAGAGCTTCCCGTCTATTAATTTTATTGAAATTCTCACAACACTATGAGGTAGATAATCCTATTATCTCCACTTCATGGATTAATAACTTGCTCAAGTCACACAGTCAGTAAGTAAGTGGCAGTGCCAGAATCCAAGCCACAGCAGGTCTGACTTCGGAACCCTCAAACACCAGGCCCCTCTGTTCTCAGTAGACATACTTCAGATACAGTCTATAAAAAAAAAATTTTATATATAAATGTGTTTTCCCCCTTATGCCATTTGACACGATGAAAAACCAGCCCTGAAGCATAAACACCCTTGAGGAGTCCAAGCGCCCTCTCCTGAGGGCGTGGAGGTTCCCCATCTGGGCCTGACCGAATTCAGCCACCACCCCAGAGCGCTCGTCCTCAAAGATCCACAAACCCTAAAAAGAAGAATCCTGAACTTGTAAAAGTTCTAAGCTCACGAAGGAGTTTTCCTCTGACAGGCCTAGATACAGCAGTAGTTCTGAGGGTCATTGCTGGAAAATGGCTTCCAAAAAATAGATTCTCCCAGAACAGTTCCTGAGCACTCCGTTTACCACAGGGTCACTGTGAGAGCGCTGACCCAGCGGCCACGATGCGCAAGGCGTGTAGCATCCACGTGGGCCACAAGCGCACGCCCGAGAAAGGAGCACGGCCGCTGCGGGGAGCCTCCCGTGTGCCACAAGCGCGGCGCCCGGGAAAGAAGCACGGCCGCTGCTGCTCAGAGCCAATTCCGGGAGCTGAGCCCTCAGCCAGGGCCTGCGGGGGCAAAGCGGGACTTGGGTCCAGACTAATCTATTGAACTTCCTGCTACCTGTTCTGTTATCTCAGGAAACGGTTGACAGAACTTTAAAAATCACAACTCTGTGTTCACAATTCAAGCAAAATCACGGCTTCCTTAAACATTCAAGTTGCACAGAATGCACCTACCAAATGCTCTTGTGTCATACAGACAGTTCTTTTATTCCCATTCATGAAACTAATTCCTAAGAGCTCTCTGACACTTCCAAAACTAAACAAACTGCAGGTCACAAGGCCAAGGCATCTAAAGATAACCTAATATCTAAAACATTATTCTTAAATATTTAATAAATACCAAAAAGCATTTTTGACTAATGCCATGTAGAAACACATCAAACGAAGCAAAGCATAGCATAAAAAACCCACGTGGAGAGGCTCTGTCATTTTCTGGAACATAACCATCAGCTTCTCTCTCAGTTTCCACAGCTATAAATTTAAAGAGTGATATTAGATGATCTCTGAGTTCTCTCTCCCTAAAAAAAAAAAAAACCCATATAGTCTATAAAAAGCAACTAAAACCTTAACCCAGATAGTAATTTATAATTACTAGCACAGAAATACAGATTGTCATTGTTGGTTCTGTTTGTTGTTTTTGACAATAAAAGTACTAAAAAACAAAATACAGTTAACCAATCTATTTATATATGCAAATACTTAAGTTACTAGGTTCTCTCCTAAAATTAGAGTAACAGTTATGTCAGTCATTTAATTACTTAAAAATCATTACGATGCAAATTTCTAGGAATTAAGTTACTCTCAACAAGCCAATTTCATTCTTACACAAGTTTAAGCACTGAATATAACACATGCTGCATGTTACACAGTTCGAAACTTCAACCACGGAAAGCATCTTCTTAAGGAATGAATCCCAACCTTGTTCCTGTTTAAATTACCTGCAAATTTCGGCTAGCTACCATTAAATCTAATGTATTTTTTAAGCATCTTAAAAAGTAAGCAAGCTTTCACAGACCCCAGTTATACTCACTGTGACGCAACGACCTGACGTTTCTAGAGACTCTCGTACTACGAGAACTTAGCAGGCTCAGAACACCGAGAGCGTGAGAACAAAAACCACCAAGCATGACCGTTTCTTAAGAAAACTGTAGTAAGTATCTACCTGTGTCAGTCACAACAAGTGCAGACCTGCCTGCTTTCATTTTTTTTAACTTTTCCCTTCCTGGGAAGACACCACTACTCTGTCTCTGGAGGGCATTGACAAACTCAGTCAGCTCACACTTCCACGTCGAGATGTGGTGCAGTCTCGAGCGGGAGTAGAAGTCTGAGATAAAGCTGCAGTCCCAGGGCCGGGCCGGCGCTGTGGGCACCACGGAAGTGCTTCTCGTGCCTGAGGGCCCCTCGGCGGCGGCATGGGCACCGTTGACCTTGGCGGGGCGCCGAGTCCTGTGCAGGGCCCGCCCAGCAGCAGGCTCCTGGCTGCAGTCTCCACACTCAGGGCTGCCCATGTCCACCCTGCCCTCCACCCGGGCACGGTCCGGAGGGGGACTGCTGGCAGCACCGCTCCCCGCGGGCACCCAGCACTCCTGGGTCGATAAGGCACCATTCGAGCTGCGGGCGTGTCCGTTGCACACGGCCGTGCCAGGGCCAGGGAGTGGGAGTCCGTTCTGCTTCCTTCCCGGCAAGGCCCGCTCCAGCTCCACAGAATCAGGGTCAGCGCCGGAGTCCTCTCCATCCCAGCTGCCCGTTCCGTTGGCTCTGGTTTCATGTTCCGGCTCAATCTTCTTAAGGATGTGACTTCTAAAGCAGGAAAAAATTGTCTTTTAAATTAATAATTTCTGACGTAGGGGCCCAAACAATTTGTTTTCATTTTAACATTTTCTCTGTGATAAACACTTTGATACTTGCTTCCCACCTAAAAATGGAGAAATTAAAGCACAACCCTTATATTCTCTGTTCCAACAAATCAAAGTAGCAAAACTAGGAAAATTCTAGAACATTAACAGGCCTTTTTTTTTTTCCACTTTAGACATTCCAAAGAAGAAACACAATGGAATCTTTTTCAAGGTAGAACAACCAACCAAAAAACTCTTTTCAATTACTTTTTCCCACCAAACATTAACTGGAATCTGTAAACTCCAAACGTTCACAGCACAGGACCTGGCATTTGCTAAGTGGGCAATAAATATGCAATGAATACAGTATGAATAACTCCACAGAAATGATGAGAAACTTTATTTAAATTCTTAGTCTTAGTTTTACTCTTAGTTGTATACAAGGCCCGGGCTCTGCGTGAGCACCTCATGGAGTGTAACAGCCAGCTCTGGGTGGTTGCAGTCCACAGATGATCACACCAGTAGAGGGAAAAAAGAACTGGGAACAATTAAAAGAGGGAGGGAAGAAAGGATAACATGTTACATGTTACAAGTCTCATCCTGAAGAAAGAAAGTAAGGGTACAGAAAGTGACATAAGAGCATTTCAAAGGAATTTTATAAAGCATATTGAACATCCCCCAAAATAAAGATCACGGAAGCAATCAGAAATGTCTTACATATAGTTTTCTGTGTGAAAGAAACATGAGGATTCTTCACATTTACAATAGCAACCCCTGTGACAGAAAGGCATATGCTGGCAAGAAAACACACTGTGGTTAAACATTCTTTTTGAGCTATAGTTTCTTAGGCTACACAAATGGATATTTGCAAAGTAACTGTACTGGAAATATATATTGGTAGATACACATTTACTAGACAAGAGTGTAAACAGATTAAGAAGTAAAAGCCAATGGGTAAATTTTTCCTAAAATTGGCACAAAGAAGAATTTCAAAAACCACAAATCTATTTTTTACTTTTATTAGTGTAGGCAAGAAAAAAATATGAAGCTGTGTATTCTTCGAAAAGGTGTTTCTGACATTATTTGTTGTACCCTGGCAGTATTTTAAAAATTAAGTTTTGGTAACGTGAAAAACATGAATATGCTTATATAATACAAGTTAAATAACAAATGACAATTAAAATTACAGAAGGTAGTGATATTGGATCCTCCCAGGTTAATTAGACTCCAGGTCTCTTGGAAAAAAATATATCCAACTCCCAAAGCAAGCAATTTAATAAATAGGGAGGAGACTAATGATAACGAACCACTTGATATAGAAGTTAAGGCAACACACCAATTAACTGTGAAACCAATTTACTACCCAGGACTACTGCAATTAAAGCTCAAATCAATATATTTTTAAAAATCAGCCAAACATGAAAAAGTCTAGACATCCCCAACTCTATAACCTCAAAAGTCACCACCTAAACTTTCATTGATATAAAATATTTACATATTTAGAACTGTTATGAATTTGGAAGTTTTCATAAATAACCTGGAAATATTAACCTTTTCTTCAACTTTCTTTGCACAGTACCTGACAAAAGTATAGCTCGTACAGTTAATTCAGTTTTTGAAAATGTGATAATCCATAGCAAATTACTTCTGTGGACTTAATTACTTTCAGGTAAATCCATGAAAAAATTTACTCCTACTAATTTAAGAACCACTGGTTTAACACTGGGATATATTACAATTAGAAAAATAATTATTTACATTTCATTGATTAAACTGTTATAAAATAATTTTTAGGTAAGACAACCCCCTGCAGACACAGACACATTTCAAGAAATGTTTCATACAGGGGGACTGGCCAGATTTGACACGTGTTTCTGTCTTCAGCAGAGCAGGGGTCATACTCACTGCTCAAAATCAGCTTTGCAGTATCCCCAGTCGAGACAAACTTACACCCTGTTGTTGAACTGTTCGGCCACGTTGCTCGGACCCGGCAAGGGGTCCTCGGGCTTGCACACAGGTTTAAAGCCGAGGCCTCTCTGGACACTGGACTGATGGGTGTACAGCTGATAAGGGATGTGCGACAGGAGGCGTCCGGCTCTAATGCTGAAACAAAGCAAAGCTAACTTAGACTTCAACACCTGGGGAAAACGAGCTTCATTTCATATGTTCATATATTTATGTTAACTTTAAACAGCCACCTTGAACATCAGGAAGAATTTCAAATAACATTTCTGTTTTCATTAGTATATATTACAATAACACTAAGGAAATAATTCCTTAATTATTTTGGAAAAAATAATAAATAACAGACCAAAAAAATTTTATTGTCTCATAAATTCAAGAGTTTTGACATTTTATTATTGGAAATGGCACGCCCCAAAACATTTAAAAAATAACAGCCATATGAGAAATGACTGAATTGGCCTACTGAAAACCAACTTATCCAAATCAATAACTTGAACACAGGAAAATATACTGATGATATACTCTAAAAGCAAAACAAAACTGGCAAATGGTACAGACTATGTCCTTTGAGTAATTATAGCAGTGTGTATTTTGTAATTTCACCTCAAGTACCTTAAACTATATCCAAATGCTAAAACTCCTAAATTCTGATGGTGAAGAATATATTCCTGACAATACATTTCATTTAGCCAAGGAGACAACCTTATCAGCCTAGAAGTTATTTTTACCAAGATTACAGAATTACAAATATTCAAATCAAAATCCTAAAATTAGACCATTTGTTAATTTACTTTATAAGACACAAAACCAACTTTTTTTCCCTTTAAAAGTTGATCTCAACTGCCTGCCTATGGATGTCTTCTTACACTGGCTACCTCAGCTCACTCTTTTCTTCCCCTCTAATGACCAACTGAAGAGATTCGGGACTTCACCCACTACCCTTTCCATCATTTAGAGCATTAACCCAGGGATAAGAAAACAGTCCAACTACACCCAATTTGGCAGGTGCAATGAAGAGAAAGTGCAATGAAGAGAAGGAATGCCCCACACAGCTGTCTGGACGCTCTCCAGAGCCAACACTGGCCACACCAGGGCCCAGGATCTCACCCGCCCCTAAAGAGCCATGTTGCGAAACAGGATTCTTAGGTTTCTACAAGGAGGTCCGGGGAGAGTGTTGTAAAATAAGACAGCCAATTTAAATCCTGGAGGTCTGAAATCGGGTATCCTCAGAGATACTTGGTAAAAAGAATTAAAGCCCAAAATGCTATAATAATGCTAGATAAGAAAATCCTTTCATTTATAGCCCAAACCATTAAATGTTAGTTGTGTACTCATAATTATCCCGGCTTTTCCCTTTATCTATCTATAGATATATGGAAAGTAACATTATCTGAAATTATCTTTTTAAAAGACGTTGAAAAAAAAATCTCTCAGGGATTAATTTCTAACATTTGCTGATTTCCCAATGCGTACCCTAAGCACAGGGGACTGGATCTATATTCTCTATGATTCTGCTTCTAAAAAAGGGGTGGGAGAGGGCAAATATCAAAATCTGAACTTCAAAACCCAAAGGAACTGATAAAGGAAACCCTTCACCAAAAATATTACTACAGGAGTCTTTATACATTGTTTTCCAAGTGCACCGAAAGTATATTCTGACGTGTACGGAAGAGTTTACATTCTATGCAAAGGACCAGACACATTCACTGCAAACGACGCACTCCCCTGCTTTAGGGAATCCTGCCTCCTGCTTTGTCCTACAGCTCCAGTAAAGTTCTCTCTAAAATAAAACATTATATCCGA
Source organism: Choloepus didactylus (assembly GCF_015220235.1). NCBI lineage: Eukaryota > Metazoa > Chordata > Mammalia > Pilosa > Megalonychidae > Choloepus > Choloepus didactylus. Next base: position 73,113,777 of record NC_051323.1, on the reverse strand, counting down.
CAGTTCTCTGAATCACTTCCTGCTATCCACTGCCAATGACTTTATTCTGACAGCTGTAAGCAGATTCTGGGAAATCTGACAGAAAAGTAAGAGACATAAAATCACTACACTGTTTTCTATTCTAAACTTTTTATTGCAGTAATAGCGTTTTCTTTATGTGAAGTAATTCAGCACACCAACGTCTTCTCCAATCCTAGTCAATGGTACAATCCTTCTCTGTTTAAAAAAGCAGCTTCCGATACCTGTACACCCACCCACTCATCCAGCAAGTGTCCTCTTCCTTGCTCAAAAGCAGATTTCCGGAAAGAAGGCTCTAACTGTGTGCCAAGAAAACGGAGCTGCCCTTCACCTACTATGCCACCATTCGGGATGCACCCTCCCTCTGCCTCATGCCCATTACCTAAATATTCAGACCACTCAAGATACCAGCAGCTCATAAAGAAAATGCACACACATTTCTTTCGCATTTTCGTTATTGTCCAGATTATTTTTTTTTTTCACTCCAGATGAGAGCTAAGCTAGTCATTCTTTAGCTCTTTTAGCTCAAGAATACACCTTCTAATAAAATATTAGTTATAAGCCATTGGGGAATAGCCTGAAATGTGTGTGTTGGTCAGGGCTAGCCAAGTAAAAAATCAATTTTAGAAGAACTGTGTAGTTCTGCGAGAAAAATGTAAATGATACCAAGATTAATTAAAAAAAAAAAAAAAAAGCCAAATCTATACCAGAAACTACTCATGCAAATTTTCCATAAAGGATAAACTGAGGCAGGACATAAGAGCAAAAGGTAAATGAAAAAAAGAAAAAGACAATCATGAGAAATAAAACTGCAATCAACTTTTACTTAAGTGTTGAAAAAGCACTCAAATTACACGGAATGTATGAATATGGTATCTTCAGATCATCCGACGTTCATGCAGGTGCTGACATTACGGTTTGGGTGCTTGGAAAGAAAGGGCCAACTCTGACCGGGGATCGGTCATCCCAGCAAGGGGCCACCTGCCCGCTGGCACCGGACCCCGAGAACCCCACCACGGAAGGAGACAGGCACTCAGGCCACAGAAGCCTCAGAACCACGTCAAGAGCAACAACAAACCAACTGGCAACAACTCAAAACCCGTTTCCTAACCATGCTCCACATCCCTCCTCAGGCTCCACAGGGCACCAGGGAGAGTCACAGCAGCCTCACCTTATCTGTCCTACATTTCAACTTTCAACGAAAAATCGTCTGAAGAAAAGGCCTGACTATTGGAAAACCACTGAGACCGTGTGCCAGTGTAAGATTTACAGGGCAGAGGCTGTAGCGAAGTCTCACACCCTCAACTCATGTGTGCGGCCCCCCTTAAGGCCTCCCCTCCCCTCGGAAGGTGGGCCCCCAAGTCACCCCCACATTAACCCAGTCTAACAGCATCCAGCCAGACACCACGGAATCCTAAGCAAAGCAAAATAATCATCCCACACACATACAGGCACAGCTGCTTTTTACACTGCTCAAGCTAAAATCAGGAAAACTAATTACGGAAGAGAATAGCATGTATCCCCCATCAAGTAGCTCATATAATTTTTCAAATTCAAAGTATGATAAAATCTCATTAAAATATTGCCAAGAAAGTGAAGAGATGAACAAGATTGGGGCTAGAGAGGGGAAAGAAAACACTACTGTGATTTACCCACAAGGACTCCTACTGACACTCACTGGGCATCTATTTTATGACACGATCACACATGCTCCAGCCGATTCATTTCCACACAGGCCAACGCATCTACAACAGGACAAACGATGGCAAAGGGAAGCCTGAATTCCAAACCCTGCCCTGTTCTTGGGCAAATCTGCTAAGCTGATTTATACAGATTCAAAACTGAGGGAAAAAGGCCATTTAATCATTATGTCCAAAGCCACTTTTAATTATTTAAAAACAGATGATTATGCCTAATTCCAGGTTAAAATAATATTCATTTAGGTGAATTTTTAAATGTGTAACTATCTCAGTTGCTTTCCTTGCTGAATTATCTGCCCAGGTGAATCCAGGGCAAGAAGCAAGGGCAGGTATTAAGAAAACCACGGTGATGATGCCCCCCCATTTCTTAAGCAAATCAAGTCTCATCCATCAAGAGCCCTTTAGACCCCCACTTTCCCACTGCCCAAGGATCTCCCCCATTCCCTCCAAAGCTAAACCATATATAACCCCCAATCAAAATTTCAGCCCCAGCACAGCGACAGGATTGTAAGTGACAACACAGCTAACTCTGGAATGACGTAAACTTCACAATTCTTTTATAAGGAGACACATAAGCTAAAAGCCACGTTATCGGTTCCTGTGTAATGGAGAGACAGTGGCCAGAGGTCATGAGAACAGAACACAGCCCAAGGAATCAGCAGGAGGGTCTATCTAGAGATGGGCTTTCAAATTTAACCCCCAAGGTCTGAACAACCCTTAATCTCTAAGACACACTCAGCTTTCTGGCAGTCTTACTGTACTCTGTGAACTTAGAGAATTAATTTTCTAACATTTGCCAATGTTTATAGACTCCAAATGATGTTAAGAGTAGCTTCTGCATCTATTAGGCTTCTACCAGGCATTGTGCTCTGGCAGTTTGTACAAATGCTTCCAGTGACTGCCCGAACCATCACCCTCAACCTCACTCTCACCCTCACAGGCAGATATTAGCCTGCTCTTTAAAGAGGAAATAAGGATGCAAATGGCTGCATTAGCTATTCCCAGGGTTACACAGATGCGGAAATACTAATTTTGGGCATGAATCCGGGTCTGTCTCCGGAACCCAGGCCCAGCCTTCCCACCCCTGCAAGTGTCCTCTCACCGACTCTACACTGTATGCATTACACAATAAACCTTGGAATAAGTTAGTGGAACTTATCAGGATTAGTAAAACCTAGAGTTAGAAAAAAAACTTTGGCAATTGACTTAAAAAAATCTCCAAGTCTGTTTCATTAGCTAGCACTCCATCACAAAATGCGACCATTCTCTCATACACTCAGCACAAACTATCCATACGTACAACTGTATGTTCACTTTTATCATTCCGTTTTTCATAAGCATAGCAATCAAAATACATGTATCATTTCAAAATCTTAATCACGTAAGTCATTCACCAAGGCTCTAGATGACATATTTAAACTTAGGAAGTTCATATGAATTGCCACCACTGAATTACAATATATCAATTCCAAATCAACAGCAGAGGAGCCATAATACAATAATTGAAAAAGAGTTAATTCTGCACACTGCTGCTACCCCTACTTGTCTCCACTCCCAGTGCTCCCCTTAGCACGTATTAACCTTTAACATATAATTTACTCATATATTCAGCTTACTGGGTACTATCCACCCCGGCAACAGAACGTGAGCTCCTAGAGGGAGGAGAGGGATCTTGGTTTTGTTTTCTGATATTTCAAGTACACAGAACACTGCCTGGCCCATAATAGGTGCTCGAATATGTGCTGAATAACATGCTTAGTCACCCCCTCCAACCACTTCTTCCTGCTCCTGCTAATTCCTGGTAGTCAAGATGGGAAGGACACTAACAGGCTATTTTTAGTAGGATGCCAAATCCTAGGCTACCTGAATATCAATGTGAGCTTAAAGAGTGCAATAATGTTATTTAGGACATTATTTTTTACCTGTCAATGTAAGAGAAATCAGGACAAGCATCTATAATAGAAATTTAAAGTGTTCCAAATTAAAAAAAAAAAAAAAAAAAAACCATGACAATTGAAACATAAACTTACCTTTCCACAATCCATTCTGGTCGGATTACTTTCTCCCCCTTCAACTCCTTAATTTTGGCATGAGGGAGATTCGTGGCAATAATGTGTGTCGTTTTGGACCTGGAGTAATACACATGGTACTGGCCTCCGTGCAGCAGCATCAGCTTTCTCAACTCCTCGGCAGAAGGGTCTGTGTAATCAACATTAAAACAGATAGAGTTTTATGTAGATGAAAAGTTGAGCCCTAGGTTGAATAGTCCCTTCAACAGGCCAATTTACAGAGTTCACTTCCTCCCTGGCCGTGGTGCCAGGAAGCAGAGCTAGGAGGTAAATCGCAGTGTGACAAAGCCACGCTGACCTGGACCTGTCTTGTCCCCTGGCTGCCGGACTAAAGCATCCACTGCAGGAGGGACCTCAAGTGACAAGTCAAACACTGATAACGGAGCAAGGGTTTTTAAATTTCTGACCATATTTAGCAGATGACCCTGATACTGGCATCTTATGTTTAAAAAAATTGACAACTATAAACCCATCCATGGATCACGTTACACAGACTCCAACTAATCCTTCGGCTCCTTTGGGGTAACACGAGGGCTGTCAGATGTATAAATGGCTCATACCTACTATGAACAAACTTACTATGTGGCTTAAAAGACTTCACTCCTACTAAGTTTAATAATTTTTACTTTATTTCAGAAAATCTAAAATAAGTTACTCAAATAAGCTAATCTTTATCAGTTCTCTAATATGAAACTGCATCAAGGCCAAAAAAGAAAAGTTCACCAAGACAAAAAAGAAATACACACACACACACACTATGTATGGAGAGAGAGAGAACAAGAAACACGTTTTAAAATTTTGTTTCAAATTGTTACCGTATTTGCAATAAAATAAAAGAAAAACGTCCTAAACAAGAACCAGTGCTGCTCATGCTTCCCCATGAAAAGAAATGCCCAGCTCCCAGAAGTTACCTCAGTTTCTGTTTCTTTCACCCATCATCCTAATGAATCTCTAAATCATTACCCCCAGCAACAGCTGCACCTGGGGGAAAGTTCTCACGGGGGGCTCAGGCACCCACTTTGTTATTCAAGCAAGACGCATTTTCCTCAAGCCCAGGCAGTACCGGTCCAGGTATTTAAATAAACATTTTTATTATGGTGACTGTCTAATTAGGTGAGCCCTTGTCTTTAGAAAAAGAAAAAATTAACATACCACATACTGATATGCCAGGTTTGGCTAAATTCCTTGGTAAATTCCTGTTGCCTAGAATTTATTTGGCGCTACTGATTTCACATCCTAGCACTCAGTTCAAGAGAAGCATAATGTGAACCACAAAAGCAAGCCACAGAAGTAATTTTAAATTTTCTAGTAGCCACATACATTAAAAACAGCAAAAAGGTGAAATTAATTTTAGTAATATTTTTAACCCAATAGCTCCAAAACATTATCATTTCAACATGCAATCAATATAAAAAAAGATATTCTACTTTTTTTTTTTCACACTAAGTCTTCAAAATCCAGTGTGTATTTTGCATTTGCAACACTTCTCACTTTAGACAAGCCATGTTCCAAGTGCTTACAAGTCATGTGGCTGCAGCTGCCATGCCAGACAGCGTAGGTACATCTTCCGACTTGAGCATGAAAACATACTTTAAATAAAACAGATTCAAAATTCACAATGGAAGGATTTCAGGGGATAATGAATCACAATACTAAACTATAGCATAATCACCTTGTAATGTAAAATAAAGGAAATTAAGCAGCCAGCCAGTCAGGAATCTAATTCACTTACTTTCTTTAAGATTAAAAACTCTGGCTGATCTTATATAAAAGAGTTTAAAGGACCAAATTAAAGGCCAGCTACAGTGTAATATGGACAGAGAGCAAACATGATAAAGAGCACGGAAACTAAAACTATATCTATTTTACAAGTTAATCTACTTTTCTATATTAATCCTAATTCTATTAAATCACTCAAATAGAAGATAGCAGGTTGTCTTCCACTTAATCAAAAGATATGTCAGGAATGCATTAACTTTACTTATACACACCCATAAAGCGCACTCCCCGAGCAGGTGCTTTTTGAAACCTAATTTCTCTAGACACTTGCAACTGGAAAACCTAGAGAAGATCAGAGGACTCCTTGAAGGTTCAGCTCTAAAAGCTCGTGGCTATTCCTCAGTGTGAAATGGACCATAAAGACCAACCCAGCTGAAAAGAAGAGCGCATAAGCTCTGGAGGCAGACTGGCCTGGGTTTAATTGAGGCTTTAACATTTCTTGCTTGCATGACTTTGGACAAGTTACTTAACTCCTTGGAACCTTCCCTTTTTCTTTATAAACAAATGCACATGGCTATAAAATGAAGTCTGGCACCAAGAAAGCCCTCAGTATGAAAATTTCCCTTTTTTGTAAACTAGGTTCACATATGAACTCCTTTCAAGTACTTATATAACTTGAGACTCCTAACACAGACTCTACAAAATGACGAAGAAAGAAGATGACACATGGCACCTGGGGCCCCAACACCCAAACCAAAGGAGATGAGCAAGGAGCACATCCCAGACAGTGGCCAGGGGCCACTTGTCAGCCCAGACACCCCGGTGTGCAAAAACCCTGCACATGTGGTGGCTGACTTTGATTTTTTTTTTTTTAATTCTTAAAATATTATTTCTGTTTGGCTCTATTTCTTCAGCAGAGAACATATTCCCATATTATAATTTCAAAAGAACCCAACAGATAACTCTGAAGATTTGCATAATAAATTCATTTTTGTGGAGCTTAATTCTGCCCTTTAATTCAGCAGATACTGAGTTAGAGAAAAATGCTTGGGAAACTATACCCAACACCATGAAATGTGGATGACACTAAGCTCTGAGTGGCACACTGCTGCACGGGCACCCATTTCTGGCAAGCTATTACACCAACCAGTTCATTTTCTTTGTGGCAACGACAGCAGTCTGAAGTCACCTTGTCTGTTTGTCTACTTGCTTATTTTCTGGCTCCTCTGTGGAAAAAACTTTCCTTGAGGGAAAGAACCTTCTCTGTCTTGTTCACTTCCACAACCCTGGCGCAAAGGAAGCACTCAGTAAGTAGTTGTTCAATTCATATCCCCGGAGCTTCACAAACTCCTGCCTGGAGTCCTCCTTTCTAGCAAAAGTGGAGAAGTTTCAATACTTTGATTCCCAAAACCTTTATCCACCCACTCACACAACACAGCGGCCACCGAGCACAGCTCTGTCCCTGGCCAGTGGTGTGGACCTCGGCCCAGCCACCCACTCCTCACGGCCTCAGTGTCCTCACCTGTTCCACGGGGACACTAACACAGGGCTATTGCTGTAATAGCAGAGGAGTGCTGGGGGACTTACTACTAACTGAGAAAAGTGCCCTGCAGGCAGCTGGACTCCAGGTCAGCTCCAAGCAGTATCGCTGGAAAGACTATCACCCTGATCCCGGAGTGGGCGGGAGGCTCTCCAGGGCGAGGCGGCCTGACACCGTAAGTGTGAAGTCCTCCATCCATCGCTAACTCAGGAGCCCACCTCCGGAGTCCTCCCACGCTCCTTCCCAGTCCCTCCTTGGGCTGCCCACTCCCCTCGGTATCTTTTCCTAACAAAGCAGAGCAACACAAAAATAGATTCGGGGAAGTTCTATCCCTCCAAACCTTTACAACCAATGTCACATCCTCACGGGCATCAGAACTAAAAAGGCTTTTAGAGATGTGATAACCGTTTCATTTCCTACGTTAGGAAACATGTCTAATCAAGTTAACCAATTGTACCAATTTAAATAGTTAATATTAATAGTAAATAAAATTAATATCCTCTATTCCCCATTATAATCCCCATTGTTCTTTTTTTAAAAAAATACAGAAGAGTATAAAAAAGAATTTTAAAATCACCAACAAGTATCATTACCCAGAAACAACTACTGACATCTGGAGACCCTTTAAATGAATGGGAGTACCCCTGGGGCTAAGGAGCCCCCACAACATTGGCTCGAACAGATTATTTAAGGGACATGAGCCAAATAATTTTTTTCCTTCAAGTTCTACTAAATTCTTAGACAAGCAAATTATTATTCAATAAATGCACTTAATATTCTTTAATAAATAGCATCAGTTTTATATTCACTCAAGACAATCCCAGGAAAAATATTATCCTAGTTTCACAGAGAAACAAATCAAAGAAATTAAGGTACTTCTGAAAGTGGACACGGCTAATAGAAGAGCCGTGGAGACCAGGTCTGTGGCTCTAAAAACTCACAACTGATGAACCACAATGCACTACAACCCTCACCTGAGGGGCCCGGTTTCCACCTGCAGGTCAACACCAAAAACCCTGACATCTTGGGCAACACAGTCTACAAGTTTGTGAGGGAAAGAAAAGCAGGTTAGATCATACCCAACTTTACAAACAAGGGGACTAGAGAGGAAAAAATTTAAGTGAGGAAATAGATAATTAAAAATCAGCAAGGCACTGAGGAGGTAAGCAGCGACTCATCTACTGAGGAGGTAAGCAGCAACTCATCTCGATCACCCAGTAACCACAATGCCTCATGCACATGGCAGACACAAAAGTCAACAAGCAAAGCCTCTACTGTGGCTAATACAAACGAAAATTTGTCTTCTCAAATGTCTTGGTTTGCCTTAATTAGCTAAGTGACATTAATTTAAGTTCTCTACTTTCTTGTGCTTCAATGTCCTCTGTCAAATGGGATGATTAGAGCAAATGACCTCTAATGTTCCACTTCATATCACCAGTTCATATTCCATTACAAAACTCAAAATCAGTATTATAAAACCAATTCTATGACCTATCAAAAAGTCAGTACAAGAGCTTTGACAATCTGGTTACAATAAACCATCATTTATGGCATCAATTTGTCAGATCTGCTGCTCAATTTAGTTTATCCTCTACCATGGAAACTCTTGCCTGCTATTATCATTGCCTAACAGTATTTATGGGTGAAGGGGAAAGATTGAAAGCGAGTCTTCACTTCTATTATTCTCTCAAGAAGCAATGTTTTCAACATTATTATACATAAATGGGTGGATTGTATACATTTTTGTGTGGGTGTGTGTGTATCATCACAATCCCCAAATACCTACATCAACTTCCACACTGTCCATTAAAATACCAGTATAAATGACCCAAGACATTTGAATAAAAAGTGTAAGTAACCAGTTCTTTTCACATGCTGCCTCACCACCGAGTGTAGGTACATCCTTCTTTCCTTTCCCAGGAGATGTGAGACTTGATACAGAGCAATATGCTTAGTAAAAAACCATCTATGACAAAGCAATCTAGCAGTCATGCAGAATTTTGTGATTTTCCTAAATGTCTGATGTAGCAATTGAGATTAGTCACCAGTTTCCCTAAACCATTCCATTTAACAAAATATTTTTTTAAAGAGATATAATAGCCACTGCATATCCTGGTATAGTTTAACTGCTCAATAAATGTTTACTAAGTGAAATAGCAAAGGTAAATTTTTCCACTGGATGATAATAAAGCTTGAAACATTTTTTTCTCTCCTATACTCAATGGACACTTTGTAATAGCACCAATATATATGTCAATTATTTAACAAACACCCACTGTTTGTACAGCAAAATAAAATGCCACTAACTGCTCTAGAACCATAACCAGGCAAGGAAAGTAAAATAACATCAATTTGGAGACTATGACAATCAGGCATTTCACATAATTTAACTCACTCAATCCTCACAACTGATGCTTCCAAAACTGGAATTCAAGACTAGAGTCTCAGCGTAAGTTCTCTGCGAGAATCTTTTAATTTCATTTCGATATTACTCTTTAAAAAAAAAAAAAAAAAAAAGGCATTTTTTTTGAATCACGTGGATAACCACTCCCTAAACCAAGTACTGCCACGTGATTTTGGTGCCCAGATTTTTGTTTATTAAGGTGCTGGTGCGATTGTCACGGACTAATGACAAAGAACAAATGCTAACTGAAGGTATAAATATGCGTTTTCATCAAATGAAGACCAAAAGATGTCATGGTGCACTGTTCCAATGAAGGCTCTGTAGTGCTGACAGTCAGAACAGAGAAACCCAGGTGGAAAATTGCCACTACCAAACACATCTGGACAGCCAGGCCAAACAATAAAATATGAATTGTAGAGTTAGGACCATACTCACACTGAGCAGCAACTTAGTTTCAGCCAAACAACATCACTTGCACATTAACATTGGTTCTAAGTTTGTGTTTAAAACTTTATCCACATTTAATATGCAAATCTGCAGAACCCACAGCATAAAGGCTTTAGAAAACTTTATTATTACTTCTATTTCACAGATGTTTGTGGCCATTAAATAGATTGAAATCTCACAGCCAATAAGAAGGGAAAGAATTAGCTAAAAAGTGAAGGCCCTGTAATTAAATTACAATCCCCAAGTCTTGAATCTTGATCCCATGTTCATTCTCCAACTTCCTGCCTCCCAATTAGTAAGAATTTTTATATTATATTCTTACTAATTAATGAATATGTACATTCATTACAATAAAGGAAGCAACTAGCAGAATAAAGAAATATTTTCATATTATTTCCAAACTTATTTATAAGTATGATATCCTATACTGAGAAATGGAATTTGAGGACTGGAAAACTTACTAAAAATCTTTCAAGACTCATTATACCCTTTTTCTAGCTGCTTCAGCATCCTGACTGAGGTTTTCTAAGGCAAGACAGTTTCAAAAAGGGGACTGTGTAATTCAGCAACATTTTCAAGTTTTACTGAATCTAAAAAACAGGTCGTGAGGTTTACCTCAGCGCCCAGCTTGGACGTATACTGCTTTCTCGTCTCTGTGTCCTCATGACATGGATCCTTTCTTGAGAAAACAGAGGATACATCTAAACCACCACGCCATCCTAGCACGGAGAACTGACATACGCACAAAGGAAAAGGAAGTCCAGCTCACCAAATCCTTTTAGTTCTGCCCTTTCCCCTCCCCCATACAGCTAAGTCAAAAGTTGGCTGCAAAAATCCTGGGTTCAGAAAAGGCTGGGGACAGATCTGCTCCTCCTTACGAAGGTCAGATTATACCCCTACAGCAGATGATCTCATGTACAGAGTCAACATTCGATAGACTCCGACCAACTTCGCTGGAGAACTGCAGCAAAGAGCAACTGGGACGAGCCCTCTGCAGACCTCAAAACCAAGCCAGGCAGGTTAACTGTTTACTGACATTCCAGTCATGTCCAAAACACCCAAGGAAACAAATTAAGAAACTGCTCTGCTTAATGAGGAAGACAGATGGAGACATTTAAACTAGTGGTTTTCAACTTTTTCTTTTTTTAAAAAAAGAACAGAACCCTTATTTTCAAATGAAGTCTTATAGGAAATTCTCAAAATACAAAACAAAAGTGGCATTATATTAGACAACTTTATTTGGAAGCTCGATTTGTAACATATACATTTTGCACTTGAGCATACTGTTGGGAAACCCTAATTCGCAGACATTAAAACCAGAAACCATTAAGATTTGTAATGACTCCGAAGGTTATATTCCAAGGTCCATGTGAGAACTACTTAAACTGACAGCAAAAGGTAACGTGCCAGTGGTATAGATGCTAACATTAGTAAATAACATTTGACTACTAGTTTACATTTTTATTTTCGAATGCTTAAAAATACATACAATTTTAAGACTGAAACCTGTAAGACATTTTGGAACTCAAGTTGAAAAACAATTAAAAACAACCAGCAGCTTTAATCAGGCTTCCAACATTTACCACTTAGGATAAAGCATCAGCATACCCTCGGTACATGGATTTTCAAACATCCCACTTAGAATTTAGTAAGGGTGTGTGTAATGTATTAGCAGTGAAGTCCTGTGGGAACAGAAAGCTGATAAAACACTTGCACTGAACTTGAAAATCACTTGACAAGCAGCGGGGCTGATGAGCCAAGACACGGGTGGGCAGGTGCTGGGGCGCAGGTGGGAGGTGGTAAGGTGGGGCCATGGGGTTGAAAGCTCCTTGTCAAACACTGGGAATAATCCAGTTCTGGAGCGCTGTGGAGTGAGGCGGTGTGGAGACCACACCGAGAGGACATGGCCGGCTTCGGGTTTATTCTCTGCGGGCTGAGCGGAAGGAAGGACCGGTGGGCAGATCTCAGCCCAGGAAGAGTCAGGCCTGCCCAAGACGAACCGGCCGTGTCCCAGACAGCGCAGCACTGTGGGAGCCACTGGCTCCTCCAGGTACGATGGACACTGACGAGGGGCTCCACACGTAGAAAGAAGCCACTCAGAGACTCGTCCCTCCCAACCCCAAGATCCTGGAGTCCAGGATCCAAAACAAGGCTTCAGCAAGTCTGGCCTGTCCTCGTAAACTGAGTTTTACAGGAATGCAGTGATTGCATCCCATCCGTGGCTGACTCGGGGCTGCAAGGACAGAGTAAGGGACTGCGTGGCCCACAGAGCGCTGCGTCTTCAGGAAAGCAAAGCCTGCCACCTCCCAGTCTAACGCTGCCAGGGCGCACCACACCGGAAACCCTAACAGCAATGGATGAACGAATATTTGCTTCAAATACTCCTCCTTTCCTCCCTCTGAGACACCGCTCAGAGAGGACAGGAGGATGCTGAGGCAGCCAAGGACCTCAGTCTCACCGACTTAGGGCACGGGTCACTATACTCGTGGGACATGTCCCTCCTCCGCACTAACGTGCCCGTGGAGCTGTGGCCCCAGGTCACCTTCTCCGTGGGATCCAGGGGATGGGACAGCTTCCATCACTAATCATTGTAGCAAAAGAAAAAGGGCACGCACTGGCTCTTAAAGCTTTTTCCCCAAGGTGAGATATATCATTCCTGCTCATATTTTGTGGACTAAGATGGCCAAGTCTGACTTCAGTGTGTAGGGAAATATCCTCTTCCACAGAGAGGAAGCAGATTTTGGTGCACAAAAGTATAACCCACCACACATGTGTCTGGAAATATTTACAGAAGTGATCCATTTTCCTTATATCTGCAACCTACTTTATCACACATCTTGAGCCTAAAACCAAAATAATCAAAGGCTCTAATGTAATTCCATGTTTCCCAAGACAAATAATATTAAATCTCAGGATTAGTAAAGGCTATTCTTTATTCTATTAAAAACATGCTCAGCAAAAAAATAAAAAATAACATTGGAAAAATAAAAAGAAAATACACTACCCTTAGTTCAACACCCAAAGAAAGTTAAGCCTATGACATATTTACTTCTAGTGTCTCTGTGCTTTGCTTTTTTAATAGTTTGATCATACCCTACCTTCCACTTTGCATCCTACCCTTACCCTTTCTTATTGACCAAAAACTTTATTCTGTTATTATAAAATATCCAGTTATCTTTTTATTTAATGTAAAAGTCATCATGCAGATGGCACAATTTATAAATACATTCCTTTGTTTTTAAAAAAAATAACAATATAATAATGTATCTTTTACATAAACTTTATGTCAGGGGCCTGATATTTAAGCTGTCTGCCTTAGAATAGATTCTTAGAAGAAGTACTGAATCAAAAGTTATCCGATGGAAAAAGGCTCGTCAGACCTACTGCCACCTTCCAAAGTAAGTACACCAAATTACACTCTTGCTCCTGCAATGTTTGGAGTGCCTACTTCATTCACTCATGCTTGCATTACATAATAATTTAAAACAAACAAGAAAAACCTTTGCAAAAAAAAATATATATACACATATATATATGCCTGCTTTAACATGTATCTCTCTAAATATGAGTGACGCTAAACCTATTTCCATGTTTGCTGCCTGGCTCTATTTCCTGGAATGAACAGTTATGGAAATCTGCCTTTTTATATACTGGGATCTTAGTTTGTTTTTTTTTTTCCCTGTCGTCTAATCACTGCAACAAATTTTATTGAGTAATCCTACCTTTTCCCACACTGATCTGTAGAGAACCTATTTTTTATTTACACACACTCCATATCCAAACATACTGAAGTATCCTTTATAAGTAAAAATATTTTAACACTGTTCTAAGTGTTTTATATGAATTAACTCACATAGTTTAGACACTAAATACATACACATGTACCTACACAGGTATACATATGGTACCTAACTTACAGATGGAATTTATTTTTAAGCTACTCTAAACCATTTACCTCCCTATTCTTATGCCAGCTACACAAAGTTTCAACTCCTTACAGGCTTCTAATACGTTTTCTCTCCTCACTGTTCTTTTCATCACTGTCTTGGCTAGTTCCATCTGCCGCTCGAGGCAGACTATTGGGGGAAAACTAAAATGTAAGTCAGGTAATTTTCTTTAGTAGGTTGACTAACAGCAAATGGTCCTAACAAGCATAAGATGTTGGGGTTGAAGCACCATCACTAGGGCAATGAAAGGATTTCTGACATGCTAAGAAGTCAAACTATTTAGCAACACTTCTCAAGCAAAATGGTAATGTGTGTGTCCCTAATAGCAAAGAAAGCACTCTAGGATACTAAAGTATCTTCACCACCTTCACCACCATTTAAATTATATTCTGCAATACTCCTACTTTTAGTTTTATTTTACAGAACATTCTTTGAGAAGATTCTGTATGCAATTAAATTTCAGGATTAACTAAAACCATTCCTTCCCTCAACCACAGTAATTAACAGACACTTAAACACAGTAAAAGTAAAAGGCATACACTAAACAAAGAACAACAATTTAGGCCTAGAGTTCTACAAGTGAAATTCCACCAAACACCATTACAAGGCACCACAATGTTGTGTAAATGTGCACAGAGGCACAGCTTGTAAAGAGTTTTGCTCATCTGGTTAAACAAATTCTATAAACCAAATTTTTACATTTTATACAAAAGATTTCTGTGGTGGTTTGGAGCTATGTACCCTAGAAAAACATGTCCTTAAACTTTCTATTCCTGTGAGTGTGAACCCATTGTAAGTAGGACCTTCTGATGAGGTTATGTCAACTGATAAGATGTGGCCCACCTCCATCAGGATGGATCTTAATCCTACCACTGAGTCTTTCATGAACAGAATGAACAGAGAGAGAGAGAGAAAGCCAGGGGAGCACAAAGCTGCAGGTCAGTGGAGTCCAGGACAGGAGGGAGAGGCCAAGGACCAAGGACCACTGGCAGCAAGCCCGGAACGCCAGTCACCAGGAAAAAGCATCACCACGGTGATGCCCTCATTTGGACATCTAGTCTCTAAACTGTGAGCCAATAAATTCCCACTGTTTAAGCCAACCCTTTGCATGGTATTTGCTTTAGCAAGAAGGAAACTAAAACACTTTCCTAGACAGATCTCTACTGCTCTAGCATTCATTATGTGTTCCACTTCACTCTGCTCATCAAAAGAATTTGACTAAATGCTGGCTGTGTCAAATTCGAGGGAGAAAGAAGTAAGCGGAATGGCTGCTTATTACCTCCTTTGGTCCTCCAATGGCAATATCCCACAGGTTCATTATCTCAGAGAATTAGAAAAGGTGGCTCCTCGCACGTTCCTGAGGAGGAAAAAGACTCATACAGCTACCAAGCAGGCCCTGCCTCCTGCCCGTCACTCGTGCCCCAGCCTGCCCTGCTCTCCTCCTAATGGCCCCAGCTGCCAACTAAGTCACATTCAACTAAACATTCCAGAATTAAACCAAACAAAAATGTAGGAAAAGCTTACAAAGATGAGAGAACAATTTTTTTGAGTGCTTACTGGGTAAAAACACTGCATCGGGCAGCTGCTAAAATTAGAAGAGGTAGCATGAATTAACAAAGTTGGTCCTCTCCCATTGTCGGAGGTTAAATTCCCACATTCCTAACTTACAAAATCAGTCTCACAGAAAACAGAAGGATATATGTACTTATCCACACAAAATAATTTCTAGAAGCAATCTGCTTTCCACAAATTAGACTTGTCAACATTAAAACGGAGACTTCTCCAAAATCACCACATTCAGAAGTTCAGAAAACTTACATAAAGCTTTCACATATTTCACACTTACATCACTTGAAATGTAAGTCTGTTATACTTGCATATTGCCTTGCTTTATTTTGCAAGTAGTGTCAAAGTATTTGCCTGCCTGCCCACCTTCCCACAAACTCCAACGGGGCCAAGGCAAAGGAGGCAGTCTTTTATCCACATTTTGAAAAAAGTAGCAAATATCTGGGATGCCTCTTTCCCATGTTAACTGCCCCCATCCCACCCACCAGCCGGAGCAAGTACATGCTGGGAGCATCCACCAAAACCACCACAAGCAGGCCATCTCCCCGCCTTCTCAGTGCAGTCACCCAGGGTGGGCCCACGCCTTACTGCAGACCAGTTAAGATGGCTGCAGGTCAGCAGGAGGGAGAAGATGAAAAATGTTAACATTTGACATACAAATACAAAGCCCTGTTGTTCATTCACCCGCTCAACTAACGTCCCCCGGGATCTACGTGAGCCCAGCGTGGTTATGGGCATGAGGGGAGCCTAAGTGAGGAAGACGAGACCCTGACCCAAGGACTTTTATTCCAGTGGGAAGCTGGAAAATAAGTGTGTCAGGTAAATAATATCGGTTTAGGTTAAAAATAAATAAATAAAAGGCTAGAGAGAGAAACCAAGCTGGCTGAGAGGTCAGAGAGCAATTGGAGTGGTCAGGGAAGGCGTCCTTGAGAAGGTAACATCACAGCAGAGATTCAAACGATGGCAGCTTGGGGAAGCAGCAGCAAACGAAAGGTCCTGAGGTGTTGCCTCTGATCCACACCTGGCAAGGGGTTCTGGCACCAAAGAACTTGAAAGAGAAATAAGGACTGATAATGCAAGGCAAAACTCAGGTGCTAAAATAAACGCTTCTAGCAATAACGCCATGCAATTTAAGGATGCCATAAATATGAGCAACTGGCTTAGGCAGGAGGGAGGCAAAACTAAACTCAATCTGGGTCTTTCTGCGCAAGTACAATTCTGTTCACAGAAGGAAGGAAGGAGCTTTTCACCAGAGGCACAGAAATGTCGACACAAAGGCACACCTGTTCACAGAAATCACAGAACGTGAGGGTGAAAATGGAGGCTAGGATTAGGATTAGCAAGATGTTCCCATTTTCATCTGGAAAACACCTATTTATCCAAGACCCAGTAAAAACATCTGTAAGGGATTCACTCCAACTCCCAATAGCAATTAACTCTTCTCTTCCATGTTCACATCTAACTCCTGGACTTTACTTATCATCAGAAAATCCATATTCTCCATCAAACTCCATCTCGGGGCAAACATCGTTCCTAACACATGAGCAGCATCCAAAATATATTTCTTTAATCAACTAAAGTAGAATAAAACGGAATGGAAGGTCCATGGATTGGAAAACTCAACAAGGTGAAGACGCTAATTCTTCCCAAATTGATCTATAGGTTTAATCTAACTCCAAACAAATCCTGATAAGGTATTCTGTAGACATAGACAAGCATATTCTAAAATTTATACGGAAAATCACAGGCTCTAAAACAATCTTGACAAAGAATAATCATGTGAGAGGATCACTCCACCTGGTATTAGGGCTTGACAGACATCTACAGGTTTGAGCCAGTGGGGCGTGGTGGAGGGACAGGCACACAGACCAACGGAACAAAACAGAGGACCCAGAAACAAAAATGTAAAAGTAATTTAATGCAGGAAGGCCAGCCTTTTCAACAAATGGTGCTAGGGAAATTAGAGAGCTACAGGCAAAAAAAAAAAAAAAAAAAAAAAAACACCTCAAAATAGATCACACACTTACATGTAAAACATAAAATGTTAACATTTTTAGGAAAAAAAATCAGAGAAAATCTTTGGGATCTAGCACTAAGCAAACAGTTCTTAGACTTGAAATTAAAAGACAAACGGAAAGATTGATAAATTGGATCTCACCAAAATTAAACTTTTGCTCTGTAAAAGACCACGTGAAGAGGATGAAAGCCAAGGTACAGACTGGGAGAAACTTAACAAACCACGTATCTGAAAAAGAACTACTACTTGAATATATAAATAACTCTCAAAACTCAACAGTTTTTTAAAAAAAGCAAACAATCTAACTAGAAAATGGGCAAAAGACATGAACAGACATTTCACTGAAGAGGATACACAGATGGCAGATAAGAACATGAAAAGATGTTCAACACCATTAGCCTTCAGGGAAATGCAAATTAAAGGCACAGATACCAGTACACATCGATTGGAATATCTAAATTTAAATTAAAAAAAAAACAAAAAACCTGTCCTTACCAAATGCTGGTGAGGATGCAGAGCAACTGGAATGCAAATTAAAAGCGCAACAAAGTATCACCACACACCTACCAGAATGGCTAAAATAAACACCAAATGTTGGCAAGGATGTGGAGAAACTGCATCACCCAGGCACTGATGATGGGAATAAGAGTGGTAAAACCACTCTGGGAAAGTTTGGCTATTTCTTAAAAAATGAAACATGCAATAACCATACAACCCATTACACTCCTACGTTTACACAAAAACCCGTACACACAAGTTCGCAGCAGCTTTATTTGTAACAACCAAAGGTTGGAAACTATCCAGATGTCCTTTAATGGAACATGATTAACCAAATTGTGGTACCTCCAGGCCATAAAAAGGAACATCCTATTGTTGCAACAACCGGGAGAGAATTGCAGCATGAAAAGAGCTAATCCCAAGAGATTACGAGTGCATATTTTGTTTACATACCATTCTCGAAATGACAAAGTTACAGAAATGGAGACCAGACCAGAGGCCGCGGGGCCCTGGGGGACTGCGGGGACGTGGGCGTGGCTGTAAAAGGGCTGCACGAGGTGATGGGGATGCTCCCAGCCCAGCATCCCCACATCCTGCTGTGATTCGTGCCACCACTTACAATGTGCTCCCAGTGGAGGAAGCCGGGAAAAGGCTACCAAGGATCTGTGTTATTTCTTAGAACTGCAGGTGAATCTATAATTATCCCAAAATTAAAAATGCAATAAAAAGATAGGATGGCAAGCAAAGAAGTTAATTTTTACAGGAAAAGACGCTTTTTCTTTTGCAATAAAAGAGAAAAGAGAGTGGTTGACAGAGGCCAAGAACCCAGAAGATGGGGACCTTCTGTCTAAGCTCAAGTTCAGCTAATAGGGTTGGGAGGGTTGGGGATATGAGAGAGCGCCTCGGATGGCAGAACTGGAAGCCACAGGGAATCAAGAAAACTTGGAACACTCCTATCTGCCGGAGCAAGGTGAGGCATCAGCAATGACACAGCATCCCCTGGTTGTCTTCCTGCATTTAAAGCATATTCTCTTGCTAAGTGATTACACAGAAGCTGGTGTTCAATTCTGTTTTATCTATAAAATAAAGTATTCACTAAAACTGAAAGTTTTCTAAAAAAAAACATGTTTTACATCACCACAAATTCAGCATAATGAAACTTGACTTGCAGAATTATCCCTGAATCCTAACAAGAACAAGAAAAAACTTTCCTCTATCCTAAAGGGGGGGGGCTAAAGAGAGAAAATATCTTCTAGTCTCAAACAAATTATGAAAAAAAGCAGAACTAGAATCTAGAATTCTGGATTCTGATGCATGGAGGTAATTACTGCAGTGGTTATTGTTTTTCCCTCACTAGAGAATATCCTTTCCTTCCTTTCATGTGAATAAGGATGCCTCCATGAACTGGGGACTTCCAGAACTGGCTAATGTAACAAGCCATGTTTATTTCTTATTAACGTTTTTAGATCTTTTATAGTACATCTTAGGAAAGGCTGTGGAGCTTGAATTCGCCAGGGTACTTCAGTAGAAAAGTTGTGAGCTTTCTACATGTGAACTCCCCAAAGCTGCACCAGCACGCATTTTGAGATCACATTCTTAGCCTAAACTCATTGTCAATGATGCCTGATGAAACGATAAATTCCAGCCAACACCTTCCATCCCCACTAAACCAGGCAAATTTTATCAATTAATACTTAACTTTAATTCAACGGTATTTACCGACTGATTATGTACAGTCACTGAGTGAGGCCCAAGTACACAATAATGATGAAAACGCAGCTCCTGCTTTGTCTAGTAAACAGGCAACTATAATAAGGCTCGATACATGTGAAGATGCAGATAAATGCAAGGTGCTCCATAGGGGCATGAGCAGTCAGTACAGAGACAATCGGAGAAAGTGTTCAAGAAGTGAGTGAAAAGAGACCTTAAGGAGAAGGAGATATTAGCCTGGAAGAAGTGGAGAGGGAAGACTGTAATAGACTGAAACACATATTTATAGTCATTTCCTTTATTTAAAAATGTACACAATCATAAGGTAGGAATCCTCCAGAGAACGAAGAGCAAACCTTGGCAGGAAAGTCTGACAGCCAATTATCAGTGGTACCTGACTCTAAATCAGAGCAAGCTAGAATCTAAATTGGCTCTGTGGAAGCCAGAAAGGGCTGCCTGGGGCCACGGAAACCAGGAAAGACTCACGAAACAGAGGCACCAGGTACCAAAAAGCAGGTGTGTGACTAGGTCTGAAAACAGAAAAGCCCACGTTTAAAGTTTGTATAAGAAGCAAGTTAGACTTTCCAGATCTCCTTCCAGACTCCCAAAGACCAGCCCCATCATCTCCAGATATCGGATGCAACGGCAGCAGGCACTGCTGGGGGGTGAAAGTCTACCTCTTAACTGACAACTCTGGCCCGCTTCGTTCCCCTTGGCAACCAAATGCCACAGCCAGGTTTATCGCCTTCTCTAAGGAAGAGTCCAAAAGATTTCTCTCAGAAATTGGACCGCCCCTTCCCACCAGGACCCATGGATCCCAACAGTTGGAAATTCACCAATGAAACGACCCACCAGATCCCCCAGCCGGGTGCAGTGGACTTCCAACCAACAGGATGACTTCTTTTCATTCTGAGCCTCACCTGACTTTTTAAACCATGTATTTTGATAAGACTTACAATACAAAAGACAATGGCAGGCAGAGCTGAGAGGGAAGGGAACAGTGAAGGAGGAGTGTCCTGGGAGAGGGTTCAATTTTTGTCACTTTTACATCATTTTTGTATACATGATAAGAGATTAAAAACAGAATTTTGGAACAACTTATTCTCAATCTTAATGAAAGTACATACATGCTAAAACAGGGAACCTAAAAAGTAAAAAGTACTCCACCTGTATAGCCATTAACATAGATGGCAACTCCACTAAAAATGGTAGATGAAGTTCCATCCTTCTGCATAGCAGCTTCGGATCGAAACTGTTCCTCCAGTTTCCGGACCTTGGCAGCCATATATCCACTCTAGAATTAAAGAAAAGGCAAACCAACAGCAAAAGTTACATTTTTTTTTCCACCTTTTTTTTTTTTTTAAGAAATTTATGGGGGGCAGGAAGGGACCTTATCCTGTGCTACTGACAGAGGTAGAACAATGACAACTTAAACATGACAAGGCAACAAAACAGTAGGTCAAGGAACACTGCTCCCTCTTCCAACTCAACTTGTAATACTTTCATCACATTCTTATGATGATAAAAGTTACTTTTAAAGTGGAAAAAGGCAGGTCAAGATTAATAAATTTAATGCCACAAAATACAGTCCTTGTCTACATTTTCTAGCAAAAGTCACCCTAAAGTTTAAACCAATTAGAAATTTGATAAGTGACCAATAACAGCATATTTTAGACCAGCTTCTATTATCGCTTGCATATACGAAGCTTAAAATTAATTACTTCAGATAAAGAAAATGAAGCAATTTGACAAACGAGTGCGTATGGCACATGGGTAAGAATACAAAAACTATTTCAGTGGTTACATTTGGATAGAATCTGTTAGTAATGTTAATTTTCATTAGATAACATAAACCTCAAAAAAGAATATAAAAACATTATTATTCTCATTAAAGGCCTTTTCAAATCTCTGAATTCAGTTACACTCTTCCTCAACCTTGTCCTAATTAAGACTGATCACTCTGAACTATTGAAGTCTTTAAATTATAGGTGCAGGCGTCCAGAATAGGTCATATCTTTGTCCCCAAAAATGTTTTTTTCTTAGTATTACATGCTCACCATTAAACACAACTTTTTTCCCCCAGAAAATACAAAAAGTATAAAGAATAAAATTAAAATTGGCTGTGATCCCATTCATGGTTAATATTTTGGGATGTTATTTTCAAAGCTTATTTCTATGCCTCAGAGCATAGAGGTTTCACAAAAATAGGATTATACATAATATTCCTTTCAAACATACCCTTTT
The DNA here is from genome assembly GCF_015220235.1 of Choloepus didactylus. Classification (NCBI taxonomy): domain Eukaryota; kingdom Metazoa; phylum Chordata; class Mammalia; order Pilosa; family Megalonychidae; genus Choloepus; species Choloepus didactylus. The sequence goes on along the minus strand of NC_051323.1, from coordinate 73,091,898 downwards.
CAGTCAAGGCCATCTTTCCAGGATAAGAAATATAAAGCTAAATAATGGCTGTATACTATTCTACTGCATAATTTATTTGACCAATGCCCTGATGTTACATATTTATGTGGCTTCCTGTTTTTCAGTGTTATTAGCAACGCCACAGTCAAATCATCACACGATCAACTTTTGTGCACTAGCCCATTTACTGCCTCGGGATAAAATTCCTGAGAGTAAAGTCTAGAGGTTAAAGATTATGAATGTGCTCAGGCTTTAAATTTACATTTGTGAAAACACAAGGAGTCAGTTTCTCAAGAGATTTACAATTTATAAAATGCCCTAAGCAACATTATAAACTAAAAGAAGAATGAAAATACCTAGAAAGTTAGAACAATTATTTTTATTCTTTTAAAACACACCCAGTTTTCCCAGCCATCATTTTCAGCTCGTTTCCTCCATTCACTTCGCCTCATGGTGGAGCTTCTGTATTAGGGGGAAAAAAAAATGTCAATTGTATAACACAATGTACTTTTAATTGATATTTTATTTTAATATCAAGAAAAATAATGAGAAGTCAAAATAAGCTCAAATTTTCAATTCAAAAAAGTTAAAATTACGTTAACTAAAATTTTTCCAAAGTATATCATCTTGCTTTACAAGTAGAATCTGTTCCTAAAACACCTTCCTTGGGAGAATTATGTTTAAATTCTAGCCATATAAAATTCCAATAGGGAAAACTTTTATGCCTTCCTGAGTGCTGACCCCAATGCCCATTTATATAAAACACCACCAAATCCCACTCACAGACACGGGCACTTAACTTGTAAGTGTGAAGAACCAACAAAACACTGTCCTCCATGAATTGCCCTATATCTGACTCTGTCTTTGCTATCACATCCTGGATACTTAAGAGTGTAGGCATACAACTTGAAAGGTGAAATCACTGCCCTCCCCTCTACGTGGGATCAGACACCCAGGGGAGTGAATCTCCCTGGCAACGTGGAATATGACTCCCGGGGAGGAATGTAGACCCGGCATCGTGGGACAGAGAACATCTTCTTGACCAAAAGGGGGATGTGGAAGGAAATGAAATAAGCTTCAGTGGCAGAAAGATTCCAAAACGAGCTGAGAGGTCACTCTGGAGGGCACTCTTACGCACACTTTAGACAACCCTTTTTAGGTTCCAAAGAATTGGGGTAGCTGGTGGTAGATACCTGAAACTATCAAACTACAACCCAGAACCCATGAATCTCGAAGACAGTTGTATAAAAATGTAGCTTATGAGGGGTGACAATGGGATTGGGAAAGCCATAAGGACCACACTCCACTTTGTCTAGTTTATGGATGGATGAGTAGAAAAATAGGGGAAGGAAACAAACAGACAAAGGTACCCAGTGTTCTTTTTTACTTCAATTGCTCTTTTTCACTCTAATTATTATTCTTGTTATTTGTGTGTGTGTGCTAATGAAGGTGTCAGGGATTGATTTAGGTGATGAATGTACAACTATGTAATGGTACTGTAAACAATCGAAAGTACGATTTGTTTTGTATGACTGCGTGGTATGTGAATATATCTCAATAAAATGATGATAAAAAAAAAAAAAAAAAAGAGTGTAGGCATAGTGTAATTCACCAATTGTGCCAAAAGCCCCAAGAGAAATCAGTTAAAACAATACATCACAGGGAACAGGAGGTAGAAAGATTATCGCTGATATTAACTAGTAAATCCAGCCTTCTCCTTAAAGAACACTTGGCCACCTAGAGTATAAAACAGCCAAGAAGACCAAATGATGGCTCATCACCAAGTATAAGCTGGCTGAGTGGCCTCCAAGGTATAAAATGACTCACAAGTCAAAGCAGGTAGAAGTGCGAGTTCTCGGAATGTCCAAGTCTTCTAACCCAAAGAACTATATCTTGGGACATGACTGCATCAACCATCACAAAATTAATACGACCCCATTTAGATATTTTTCTTCTAGTAACTACTTAAATAATACCAGGTAGTTACCATTTATCATTAGAGAAGCCTTATACATTTCCAAGTCAGACAAACTAGAGGAAAATCTTTATTGAATGACATCTTTTATCAAATGACACTTGTATCCACGCACATCAGCAGATACCTTCTTTCATATACTTTTATTCCTGGCATACCATAGGATTTAGTTTCTATTTGCTGACATGTAGATTAATTATGAGTTTTTATTTTCCACTCTTAACAGATGCCTGAGATGCCTAAAAAAATTTTGAGGGACAATTGTCTCCAAAGAGTTAAGGCCAGTAAAGAAACAAAAACATCACAAATGTTTTGGGGGCATGTGCAAAGTGCTCTGCAAACAGGGTGCACACTGACGAATCCTGACCCAGCATGGTGGTTGCTGAGGCTGTGCTGTTGTTCTTTAAGTTTGATAAAAGTAGGGACATGGCTACACAATGTGCTCATTATCAAGCACCAGACATGCTGTATTTTACTTTGAAATACTTCTTATCTTTTCAAAAGGCTCACTTTGTCCATCCCTCAAGGCTTCTCCGCTTACATTTAAGAACTCTGAGAAACATATTAAAATCCGCAGTTCTGGACTTCACATAAACTCTGAATGTAAACATGTGGCTCACAGAAGCAGAGTTTGGGAGTTCTGCTACTCACAATAATTAAGTGCAACTATTAATGTACTAAATGTAGACAGATGAAGGAATAAAATACATTTTTAATGTTTCATTCATTTGCCCCTTCATTTACTTAGGAGCTCCCTCCATTTACTTAAGATCTCTTGGGTACCTGCTACAAAAGGCCAGTGGTGAAAATCCGTACATGGTTTAGAGGGAAGACAAGAAAACAAAGTTGTAATAAATACCATCCAAAACCAAAAAAGGTATTAAAAGTTCTTCCTCCATTCCAAAGTAATAAAGCTGTCCCAGACAAACTAAAAACAATGAAGGACTGAAAATTTTAATTTAATCATTTCTCCTAACTTGGCCCATGTACAGCAAACACCCACTGATTCAGAATTCAAATTAGAAGACCAAAATCAAGGAAAAAGGGAAACAAGAAACATTCCAATTCGGACACTCCAAATTCTACTTTTGAGAAAATTCCATAAAAAAGAGCGAACGAGGTAGTTCAGACCTGCCTCCCACTGAGGAGGAAGAAAGCTAGACAAAACATTTTTAAAAACTGCCTTGGGCACAGAACATCTGGCAAACAGTGGAAAACTACTGGGACAAGAGTCAAAAGAATACTAAAGTCTACAGAGACCTTCCACCCCATCTTTCCTCCCCAATGGAGTAGTTTTTCACCCTGAGGGCCTCTGGTAATTCCAGACGAGTGGTCGGGAGCCTGGGCAATGTTTTGACAAACATGCAGGGCTAAGAAAACAAAGGCTGGAGCCAGAGGGCCCTGGAGGGGTAAATCTCCACCTCTGGGAGCAGGAATGCAGGAGGAAGGGCTAACCGGAAGGAGGCGACCAGGCCAAGCAGAAACTAAACCTGCCATAGACCTTTTCAGCCCCAGAAGTCAGATTTAGGGGATCCTGGATGGCTGTCACCCTAGGCACCCAGGACAAGCAATTGTAAGTCCTCTCTGGGGATAAGAACATCCTATTATTTCTACAGTTTTGAAAAGACAATGCCTGGCACACAAATAAAAATAACCAGGCACACAGAGACAAGACCACTTGAGTGAGAACCAAAAAACAGCACTGTAGACAGATTCAGGGACCCCAGATACTGAAGTTGACAAACACAGACTTTAAAATTACTATGCTTACTGTGCTCAAGGAGATATAAAGCAAGTTTCAGTGGAGAAGTGGAAATTAAGAACTCAACAGATGGGTAACAGCACATAGGAACAGTTAAAGTCAGAAGAAAATATCCAAACAAAGGACAGAGGTATAAAAGGATGGCGACTACGGAAGGGGGTGGGGTGGTAGGAGACAGAAGACACCTCAGAAGGTCTAAAGTACTTAAATTTGGAAAAAAGGGAGAAAGAGTTATATTTGAAGAAATAATGGCTAAAAACATTCTAAAATTAAACAAAGATATCAACAAATTCATGAAGCCCAATGAGCCCAAAGCTGGAAAAATTAAAAAGAAACCTACACCTTGACACACAACATTAAAACCACTGAAAACCAAAGACAGAGAAAAATCTTTAAAGTAGCCACGGGTGAGGAGAACAGATAGGGGCCATGGAAAACATCCAAAGGGGCAGCAATTAGACAGACGAAGACAACAGTGCTGAAAGGAAGTAATTACCAACCTGGAATTCTGTACTGAGAAAGCTTCAGTTAAGAAAGATGACATAAAGGCATTTTCAGGCAGATGAAAACATAAGTCATCGCCACTCGCAAACCTGCACTATGGGAAATCCTAAAGGGTATCCCTCAGGTAGAAAGAAAATTCCCTTAGGTAGGTCAAAAAAGCAGGAAGGAACTGAAAGCAAAGAAAATAGTAAATATCTAGATAAATGGATGTTAAATATTGACTGAATAAAACTTCAATCACAATGACAATCACTTTATATTGTAGGCAGCACAGATAAATAAATAACATAAGTGAAAAAGGCTGAAATACAGACTATGGGTAAAGAGCGTTCCCATCCCAGGTTCTGCCACTAACTGGCTTCACCCATATCTGGTAAATCTCCACCTCTTTGGGTCTCAATTATTCTTTCTTCAAAATACGAGGTTTGGGTAGTAGATAACTGTAGTTTCCTTTGGTATCAGGAACTAAATATATAAAATTAAAACTATTACACCTGTATAGTTTAACAATGTACTTTAGTTTTAGAAGTTTTATTATTCAACCATTTTGATGCTCTATATTTGTTTTATTTATTTAAACAGACTTTTTCTTATTAAAGAAAAGAATTAAGGCAACTTGTCCTATTAAACTCATTTAAACAGTCTACATGTGGACTAATGACAGTGGCTAGGGGAAACAAACAACTGTCATACTAGGAGTGGCAATTTCTAAAACCTGTCATTGCTGGATGACATCAATTGTGCAACTTTTGTTGCATAGTAGATGCCAAATAGTTCATTATACAGGTGTATTACATTTTTTATAGCACAGGTTAATTGTGGCACATGAGAAATAATTCAGAGCCTTGTGTACAGGGACATCACAATTCTTAAGCTACCTACACATCAACACTAATGGACTATTATTATGAGTGAAGCACCATACTACACTGGACATTAGTGAGACAAAAGATGTTATTGGCATTTTTGCTGCACTCCAGAATTTTACAATAAAAAAAGATATGAGCACCAGTCAAGAAGTAGCAGCCCTACAAATAAGTTTAAGAGAAACATTTTGAGAGGAATGAGGAGGAGGGGGAAAAAAAAATATCCCTGGAGCATAAAGCAAACTACACGATGCCCCTCTATAATGCTGAGCAAAGGCAGGGAGACCAGCCCTGCAGGCAGCAAAGCTACCTGACAACCTAACCCCTGAGGCCAAATAAAAGGGAGCAAACACAGTAAGCTTGTCAGTGCTTCCGACATGTGCACAGCATCAAAGGCTGCACACATGCCACTCATTTCAGTCAGACCCACAGTCATCTCCTTTCTGATCCTCAAAACATCACAGAATGAAAATATTAACAGGCTATATATGAAATTGCCATTAATCTTGTATTTGATAAGCAGTCAATAAATTCTTGTTGAGGAAAGAAAATGAACTCACATGTAAGATATAATGCATGGCGATAATGGAAATACATCCCAATATATTGATATTCCAACCTGTACCTTGCGTAATTGTGTCTCGTTTTTACACCTTTCCAAAGGTTCACAATCGAACCCTGTGCTAACTGTTTAGAAGACAGCACCACCTTTTCCCCCTCCCCAAGAAGGCATGCAGACAAGGTCAGCAGGCCATACACACGCTCTTCTTCCCTCTGCAGGGATTTTCTCTTCTTTGGTTGGTGTCAATTCGTCTCTCTTGAGCACCGAATGACAATTAAGGAACTGGTCAGTAACTGGTCTAAAGCAAGACTCATTCCAGGGACATGGGATCTAAAAGGACACTCTGCAGGCAGCGGGGATGGCAGAGATGGGCAAAACACAGGCAACAGGGTCAACGGGCTGCTCCGTCGGGGTGCAAAGTGGAGGCCACTAATGGAAGGAACTTCCCAGTACCAGGCACTGCCCTTTGGTGTGAGTAAGTGAAGGCGGTGCGGGCAGCGGGCACCGTGCAGTGGGCTCCTGTTTGTCCCCGAATGCGAAAGGCTTTCCCACCACGTAAACATCGTTTTAGTAACGTTTAGATTCAAAAATAAGGCTGTTTGGAGGCTTTGTTTCCATTCTATCACTGAGACCATTCCAGACTCATCTCACACAGTCCAGCTAGGTTTTGACTTTGAAGGAACTCTGCCCAAGCTATTTAAAGAAACAAACAAAAATCAGACGCCTCGGCCAAGGGCCCGGCACCCCTGGAACAATTCCCAGGGCAGCGCAGCCACTGGCTCTGGTCTCTGGCAGGCCCCAGGTTTTAGGGGTTCCAAACCAAGCGGACAGTCTGCACTCTTAAGAGCAAGGTCACTTTAAAAGACCTCTGAAAATACAAGTTCATAATATTACCAGATATTATTCCTAACCTAACAGAAACTTTTAAAACTTTCTTTTATTCACCTTCAGTATAAACATTTTCCTGTTACTAATGTTTCCCCAGCAACAAAACAATTCCTATACTATCTTAGATACCATCACCATCAACACCAAATTACCACAGAACTCAAAGAACATTACTCCACCAAATAAAAGGGTCTACAACAAACACAGCACTCTCCAAAGAAAGAGATTACTGTCTTTGGTACAGAGGTTTTCTTTGTGAAGATCAGACTTTCCACCTTTTCTTGGGGCATCCTCTCTTATCCTCCAATTCCTGATGTGCAGTTGTACACTGCTGTGGCATGCTGCCAGGACTGTCTTCCTAGATGTTTCTTTTTAAAACCAGTTTTCTCCCTCTAGTTATAAAAATATTACGTTTATTGTAGCAAATTGGGAAAGTACAGAAAACGGAGAAATCACCCATATTCCTACCATCTAAAAAATTTACCTGCTGACACATTACATTTCCTTCCAGATTTTTTTATGTTTTCCATCAATTTTTTAAAATTTACATTCAAATCTTTTACATTCAAATACACCACTAGTGATACTTAACTTTCCAGGGAGCTTTTATTTTTTAAAGGGCTCCTTTTATCTATTCACCTTTAGAATACATCCATGGAGTAGGGGGACTGGTACAATTTATTTGCACACAGATGCCTTCCAGGGTAAAGACTGAAATGCCTGATCAGGTGGCATTGCTGGTTTGTGGTAGAAAATCATACTCATCTTTTACAAAACTAAGTCCCAACTCTTCAATGGAGAAACTAAGAATGGTACTAACATCAACTGCTAAATCACACGATTCAGCAGGAGACGCTCCACCGGAGCCTCTGGCAACCGACCGTCTGGGTCCGACACACACAGTGGCTGTCACATACGTGGGGGAAGACTAAGGAACCAGCCCTGGAAACAAGCCCCTCCGGACCCCAACCAGAAGCAGGATGCACCCAGGAGGGCACGAGTTGCCTGGGGCAGCCTGTCAGCCCCAGGAGGCCACCATCTCTGCTGCCAACTGGTTGTCTGAACTTAAGTCAGATCTGAGTTCTTCCATCTGTGGATAAGAGTCGGACCTGACAAATTACAGGGTCTCTTACAGTTTTTTAAAACACCTGTCCAGTAAAAAAAAAAAAAAAAAAAACTTTAAAACAAAAGCACATATATTATGCAACTTTGTCTACACTTTCCAAAAAACCCGATTAGTCCACACATGCCTAGACTGGCAACTGGTATCCACTCTCCTGTCCCTCTAGGGGGGAAGTAGGGCTGCCAGTCAGCCAGGGCCCCATTTCCCGGGCTCCTTTAAAAATCAGGTGTGGCCATGCGACCAAATTCTGACCAATGGGATATGAGCAGGTAATGGGGACAAAATCTGCACCCAATCCCTAAAGGATGCCTTTACTTGTTCTCTGTCTGGAACGCACCTATGAGATAAGCCAGCTTCGACCACAGGAACGCCGACAACTCCCCAGGGGACGGGAAATGGCCAGACAGAAGGACCTGAGCCCTGCATGAGCTCTGGGAGCAGAGCCACTCATCCACTGGCGGCTGCCCGCCAACCTCTAGAAAATTATTGAGAGGGAAAAAACTTCAACAGTTTCTGCCACTGTATTCTGAAGTCTCTGTTAAAACAGCTTAATCATTTTAGTATTAACATTTTCATTCAATATTTAAATAAATTACACACACAAAAAGAGAAGCAAAGAGTAAGATGAATAATAAAAAAATTTGGATATACTAAAACTGAAAATGCCTAAGAAATATTTCTAAAGTCTCAGTTGGAGGTTGATCTTCTTCAAAGGAAAGTTTCTATATAATTCAATGTAACAAAGAATCTTCTCTTATCCTTTTGGCTATTCATAACAATGAAAAATACAAAAAGATGCTTGATTTAACAAAATCAAAATCATTTAAATTAAAAAGTCAGTTGATGACAGGCTATATCATTTGACTACAAGCAGAAGGGGATGTTCTAGTCGAATTATGGATAATTTTCTTTCCTGAAATTACAGATCTCCACAGACAGACAAAGGAGAACTGCTCTCCAGGGTGCAGTGAAATCGCCTGGATTCTAAACATACCCCCTCTTTTTACCTGACGTCCTAAAAGCTGAGATCGTGAGAAAACAAAAGGGAATATTCTGTCTCCAAAGGTTTTTCACTCTGAGCCTGAGAACCCTTCTTCCTATCAGTGGCACGACCAGTTCCTACTTCAATTCTTGGGAAAGACACTTCACACACTGCTTATCTGTACCATTTGGCGCTTAGCTTCCTTTCTTTGCTATTTCTCCCACGAATATTCCTCACTTATGTATGTGTGCCCTGAGTTAACAGAAGGAAGTCTTTCTGACCTTGGGGCAAAAGCCCTTCTTAGTGGCTCATGTTTCTGGGTGTAGTTAAGAAAAGAAATTAACTGCTGGAAACCATAAACTCAATGAATCTACAGAATAGAGATACAATTACTTAGGATTCAGAGAAAGGCAAATAAAAAAATAGTATTCTACATTTAAAACAAATACTTAGCATAGGCTTTAAAATGATTTCAAGCAATATGCCAATGACATTTTAGAAGAATTTGAAAACGGAATTCAAGAGGGGTGCGGAAAGAGAAGCAATCAGACAGGGAGAAGAAAAGCCAGGAGAGGAGTATCCAAAAGCCAAGAAAGGAGGAACATTTTAATAATGAGTCTCAGGGAATTTGACTTTGTTCATTCCTTTCCTCCAAACTCAGTCTTCCACGAGTCTCCAAGACATAACTTTCCCAAGGTTGGTTCTTTCTCAGTTCCTGCTCAACTTCCTATTCTTCTGCCTCCTTAAATATGTTGTTCAACAAGATACAATCTTGACAGTCTTCTCATTTTTCACATACTATCTGGACCCTTTGATCTAATCCATAAGTCAATTATCACCTTGTTTCAATTTTCAAAATGGAGGGATGATTAAAGGTGATAAGAGGAAAGAGAACAAAGCCCCCTTTCCTGAGCTCCAAACCCACGTGGCCCAATTGCTTAATAGGTATCTCCACCAGGATACCCCGCATGGAGCTCAGAGTCAGCGTGTCCAAAAGCAGGGATCAAGCTGCAAAGGAAAAAAAAGAATGTTTTGGGAGATAACAGGATGAAAAACAGAGTCTAGAAGGAGAACATTACCACCAGGGAGAAGCAGTATATTCTCACAGGAAAGCTCAATGATTACCTGTAGAAAGGATCAAGGCTACAGGCAAACAGGGACTCCCCAGGCCAGGGTAAAAGGGCTGGTAACAGGGCCAAGACTTCCCCAGAGCATAGGGAGGCCATGGAAGGGACAGGGTTTGAATTTGGAGCAGTGGTTCTCAAGCGGGAGCAGCTGCAGGGTCACTTGGAGGGCCTGTAAGAACAAAGACTGCCAGCCCCACCTGCACAGTCTCTGATTCACCAGTGTGGGTGGGGCCGGGGATGCCGTTTCTGCAAAGTACGGGGTCCCACTGATGCGGCTGGATTGGCGCACACACTGTGTGAACCACTGATTCTGCATGGACCTAACGTGCACATAGAGTGGTGAGAACAGACACGAGGACGCTGAGTGAGAGAGGCAGAGAGAATGCTGCTGCCGTGTGCACTCTGTAAAACGGCTCTCACCACGGGGGTAAAGGCAACTTGTCGGGATCACACGTGACAAAGTCTCCCCTGCCCTGCCCCTGTCTGCTCCCTAACTCCAAATCTGATCTACTGCTTGCTCCACAGTCACCGGGCACCCACCGTGCTTGAGGCACTGGACTAGGAATCAACAATAAAATAAGTAAACACAATCCAAGGTTACCTATTAGAAAAAGACTTGCAAAAAACTGTAATACAGGCTCCTACATTAGAGACACTGACAAAATGCACAGATAACTCAGAAAAGAGGGCACTAACTCGCCTGTTAGAGAAGAGACCCAGAAGGCTTCATCAAAGATGTGTATCTCAGCTGAGAACAAGAATGAGGAATGGGATGGCAGAGGGTGGAGGGTGGGCAGAGGATTTTAGGAAGGGAAATTTATCATTGAAACACTAAAGAAAAAAAGCAGAGAGATGTTTAAGGGGACAGTCTGAAATTGGCAGGTGTAGAGCACATGGTCAAATGCGAAGCACCTGGCTGGATGCAATCCGAGATGAAATAAAGTGGCTGAGGCACTACATCAGAAGGCCTTGAATATCAAGCCGAGAAGTCTGGACCTTACTTTGTAAGCTTTAAGGAAGGCGGGTATGTTAATTGGGGGCTGAGGGACTGGTTGCACAGACAGGATGTTCTGGCTCCTGAGCCTGACTCACACCAAAATGTACAAATCTGTCTTAACAGAAGCCCTCGCTCTGTGTGTTCTACCCGAAGCCTGAATTCACTAGGTAAGCTGGCACATGCAACCACACACAACCAAAAGACAAATCCATCTGGGTAAATGCAATTCAAAAACATGAGCAAACTCAGTCTTTTTCCTCTTTCACAAAAATCTATTTTCTCACAAATCCTTGTAGTAAATGCAATTGCAAGTAAACATATAGGGAGTAGAATGTTTTAAGAGAAGATGACACTGCTTTATTTCTGGCCTCTTTTTACTTGCCTTATACCAAGTACACCATAGCAGCGTAAAAAAAAAAAAAAAACTACTTTTTAAGGTGTGACATTCTAATAAGACGTTACATTCATCAAAAGATAAAGTCTAATTCAATGTAACAGTTTATTCAGCACTCTATAACTAGTAGATTCCAATTCTGAGAAACATTTATTGAGTTCAAAGAGAATTTAATATAACCTTTAAAGTGACAATCAGAAATAATGATTACCTATTGGACACAAATGATATCCAGAAGATTATTCTGGCTCAATGTTCAACAGGGTAAACTTGAAATTATTAGTAACCTCAATTCAGGTGCTAAAATTCACAATGGCAATTAAGTTACTAAAACTTTTGCAACTCTAACAGAGTATCAACACATCCATACCTCCAAAAATCTCACTTCAGATTCAGTGTAACAGTACCGAATAATAACCATAGCCTAAAAATACAAATTCTAAAGGAGTACCAAAAACCCAAGTTTTCACAACCAAAATTACTGTCTAAATATATTCAATGCAACCTGTTCTAATTTTTAGTACAATGCAAAAGATCATCAAGCTTCTACTACAAAGATGTGTTCAAGTTTTAACTGTCACAAACTGAACAAGTGTTTTTCCCTCCCTTCTTCAACTGTAAAATAGGATCCACTGCCCTCTCTTCCCAAGACTTGCATGCAGATGAAACAAGAAAAAGTTAAGTGAAAGCACTTTCTAAAGTCTAAAGCATTATAAAAAGTAAAGGATTTTTTTGTGTGTGTATGTTCTCAAAATATTAACGAGGAAACTGTTAAAATATTTTTAAAATTTAGGATTGTCCAACTTAAATGAGGAAAAAATGGGCTTAAAATAGCCAATAAGTCATCTAGAAATAGAATTTCTTATTGACATAAAGTAAAATCCAGAACTTCTAATGGAAAGCATTCAAACGAGCATGGCTCTAAATCATGATCGCAAATGCATAGTTCAGCCTAGTGCCTAAAAGATGAAAATGCAAGAAGTTCATTCTTAATAACCTCAAATTTAGGGATGACGGAGTTCAGAGAATGTAGGATCCAGTCATTATTTTGTTTACAGAGTGAACTCCCAAGAAGCTCTTTTTTGACATGGGATATGATCAGAAATGGTTAAAGCTGGTAAGTGACATTTTGGTTACTCAGACACTGGGTACAAATACAGACTGTTTCACATCACACCTAACTTATTTGTCCATCCCTACTTAATCTTTTAATTCAAGCATAAATCCAGGGGATTAGACTGGCCTTTAAAAAGTTTCTCAAATTACCTTATGTGAATAAGCCAGCTACCTGCCTACATGAGAAAACAATTTCTAATTGAATTACAGAGGAGGATAATTTTTTCCTATCACTTTAAAGCCTATGATAAAGAAGTTCAAGACTTTAAATCACAAGTTTTTAAGAATATATTGTTCAATTCTCCACCCTCCCGAGTATGTTTCCAAGCATACGGTGGTCTCTCCCTGGATAAGGCAGGGGGCAGTTTAACCTAGCAGGGTAAAAATGGCCTTAGAATTAACACACACACTCCCCTAGGTCTGGTCTAGTTCTCTCCTTTAGCAGTCTCATTTTCTTCTGGCACGTCTACAGAATCTACAGAACATAAAGATCCTTCCAGCACCAGTACCAGCATTCTAAATCTACTCAAGTGTGGAGAAGTCAACAACTCATAATCTGGAAATCCTTACTGAAAAAAAACAGCCTCACAAGTAGATGTCAAGGTACTGAAGCTTACGCTGGTATAAAAACGGTCCATCAGCTGTCTCCCTCCTTACTTGTTAAAAACAAAGACAACAAAGATTCGCTCCATAATTAGCAGAAACATAGCATTAATAATATTTATTAAAAATTTACTAATAAATTTATTTTATATTATTATAAATTGCTACCTTAAATTTATTTTAGACTTAACCAAATTTAAAGACTTTTATGTTCTTTCATGTGATTGCACATGTCTATTATATCCATAGGAACATTTTTTGCACCTTAAGTTTTTTGAACTATTTACAAAGTTGCCCTACCATTACATAATGCTTTGACTTATTTTTAATGACTTTACATAAGAATAAGAAAAAAACATTAATGATTTTGTGTATCATCAACCTATTAAAATGTTCCAGACTTAAAGAATAGTTTGGCATTTAAGTACAGCAGCAGTTAAATCCAAAAAACTGGGGCCATAAATAACAATGAAACTCCCAGTACTTCAGAGGAACAACACACTCATACAGAACATGGTAAAATGTCATGGCAGGTTTCCAAACAGAAACTTGTGTGTGTGCCTCACAGCAGAGTAATTATGAGCTTTGGTTATAGAGGCAGGTGGGAACTAGGCTGAAATTGTGGCTCCTTTCTCACCTGTGTGACCTCACCAATTAACACTTCTCTAAATCTGATTATTAAAACTTTGAAACAAAGGTCACACAGAGAAGCAGTATTTTATTTATTTATATTTTAAGATTAAGGTCCAAAGTTTTGGATCCTATTACTTGTTAAAATTCAGAATGAGAAGTAAAATAAAATAACCAATGATACTACAAAGAGGCATTTTACTAAGAGCACAGTGGACTAAGTAAAAACACCTGTTATTACCCAAGAGCAACGAGCTCTTCTTACCAAAGGGAGAATCTTAGTTTACAGGAACAATTCAAGTCGCATTAGCTCAGAGTATCTGTTATTAAAAAGTCACTCTCTGTCACCATCAACTCTTCCCTCCCCCATTTCTGTAAATGCTAAAGAAAAACAAAAGTCACACCAGGAAAAGGACAGAAAGGAAAAAGAAGATACAAATCACAGCTGTGTTACTTGGAGCTCCATTTAAGAAGTTAATACAATTTGGGGGGAAAACCCATAATGAAAGAAGGCAGGAATTGAACACATTAAAGATAATAAAACTTCTCTCCCTTCCTAAATACCAAAGATGCATGCTTCAATTGGACCTTCAAGGATTTTCCTGTCTCCACCCTCCAGCAAGGCTTTTTATCACCACACTCCTATCTCCAGCTGAACTTCAAAGGTAAATACGGAAAACCTGCTCTGGCGGCAAGCTGTTGAGATAATCAGTCTTAGCATCTTCCACAGGTCCAAGAACAAAACAGCTGTCTTACAGATTTGACCAAATACTGGTCACTATTCTGAACATTTTATTTTTTAACCTGTTCTAGACATCCACAGAATGTATTTATTTTAAAAAGGAATTCCATAAATGTAACTGGTAGCCAACAAATCTCAGCAAAAAAAGTTATAAATTACATCTTTATCTTGTGCAAAAATGACTATTCTATAATGATAACCCTAAAAGTTCCTACTAGCCAAATGTTCTCCTTTTTCCATCTCTACCAACTACAATCTTTATGGTTAAGACCACAAAATCCTAAGTGAATACTCTAAACTAATTTCAAATATTGCTTTAAAAAAATATAAAATAACCCTATTCTAAGCACTTTATACATATTAACTCAACTAATACTGACCCCAACCATGAACACTGTTTTTTAAGACAGGTATTATCGTTCCCAGTGTACAGGTGAGCAATCTGCCTCCAAAAGGCTATTAACTTGCCCCAGGTCACACACAGCAAAACGGTAGGAGCCAGCATTACCAGCCAGGCTGTCTGAGTCCAGAACCAATGTGCAAATCAGCGATGCCGTTCTGTCATTTAACAGGTTTCACTGAGCATCTACTATGTGCCAGGCACAGTTCTAAGCTCTGGGAACGCAGCAGTGAACATGTTGGTTAAGTCCCCTGCCTTCTAGTGGAGGAAGGGGGAGGCCTGGGAGCACCCAAGTTTTCTGGGGGAAATAGTAAACAAATAATGACTCTTCACCTAGCAATAAATACTATGGAGAATACTAAAGCAGAATGAAAGAATAAAAGTGGTAGAGGGAGGGGCTTCTTTCCGGGATCCAAGAAGGCCTATGAGATGAGGAATTTGAGCAGCAAAGCAAGGATGTGAAGGCAAAGACTGTGGCCAGTGGGAGGAAGGTGTCGTCCAGCCAGACGAACAGCAAGTACAACTTCTATAAGGTAAGAGAGGGTTTGCTCAAGAACTAGCAAAGGACCCATGGGACTGGGGCAAGTTGTTGAGTCAAGTGGCAAGCAGTGAGGTGAGATTTTATTGTATATAGAACAGGAAGCTTTTTGAGCAAGAGACCGACAATCTGATTTATATTTTTTAAGATCACTCCAGTTCTTATGTGAAGAACAGTCAGAAAGGAAGAAAAGAAGGGAAAAGTTGGGCTATTTCAACAGTCCAAGCCAGAGACTCTGGATCTCAGACTGGGATTCATGGATTATAAGTAGATGGGATCCAAAAACAAGAGCTTACAACCTGTCTCTTTAATAAAAGATTTTTTTTTAATATCTGTCAGCAATCCTTTCTCTCTCACCCCCATTCCTAACTTGACCTTGGGGGAAAAAAAAAAATCAGAGACTCTTTTTTAAAATCCAGGTTAATGCTTTAGCTGGTGTTTTTAAGACGTAAAAAGGAATGAGTCTTTTCTTCACTTTTAAGTGTTCGTTTAATACATGCTGCAATTGGTAACATGCCACATATACCTCTGCATTCTCGAGAAGAAGAAAAAGCTATGCTGAAAGCGAGGCTTGTTCATTTATTAGGAGATAGGAAGAGGCACTTATCATTAGCCTTTTCTGATTAGCTTTCCTCACATGCTTTGTCTCCAGCACATCCCCGGCCGCTTCTAGACTGTGACTTGTAATAAAGAGGTATATCAAGGGAGATGTGTGTTAACCTGGCAGCCCTGTGTGCCAGGGGCTCAGCTGCCTTACATTTAAGAACTTATTTAATCCACGGCTACTAAAGGCAGGAAATAATATCTTCATTCTACAAATGAGAAAAAAATCAGAGCTATTCGCACCTTAACTTGTCCAAGGTCCCACAACTGATAATTGGCAGAGCCCGAATTCAACCCACATCTAACACCAAGTTCTTGTCTTTCCACTACAGCATATCAAAGAAAGGACCATCAAACATAGTTTTCGTAACTTACTAATAATGACTAATTTGTTGCCAGTGGGGGCAGGGTTTCTGTAATTCTGTAATTCTGTAATCTGAGTCTTGAAGCTGGGGGTGGAGAAAATATTTTGAAAAATTAGTTTCTACTTGAGACTTCATAGAAATTAATCCTAGAAGAATGATCCCCACCTTATTAAAAAAATCTTAAATATGTATTATTTACCAAAAAAATAGAGGAAAGAGTGTGTGATAAAGACAAGAGTTCAGTTCAGACTCTGCCCTAAGGGGACCTACAAGACCTGGAGAAAAAGAGGATACAAATAAAAAGATAAACGTCACAACATGCTAGACAGCAAATGAATAGCACCGGAGGCGTCTGGATGTCTGAAGGAGGGTCCCTGGAGCAGAGGGCCTTCAGGTGGGCGCCAAGCCCACCACACCAGGTGCAGGGAGGGAGGGCCCCGCAGCAGCACCTGCTCGGCAGACCAGGCTGCGGCAAAGCAGAAGCCCTATGTGGAAAGTGGCAGACAGGACCCCGCAGGTTAGGTTACCGTGCGCTCAGCAGGAAGAATGAAGTTTACGATCTGTCCCACCCTCTCTAGAGAGGAAACGGCTAATTCTCCAAAAGTGGAGGGGCCGAGCGGATACCCAAGAGTTACACTGTTACACAAAGTCTTGGGCGCTGCAAGCCCTTTGCTTGGGGTGTGCTCGCCTGCAAGGTCCTCCACTAAACGGCACAGTTTCTACTCAGTACATGATCTGAGGAGACTGGGAGACAGCATCAGGAGATTCGTGGCATCTGCAGGATTTTTTTAAAGGAGGGTCAATTAAGGAGTGATGGATTAACGTTATTTCCTTACACACTGGGACTGGGCGGGAAGGGCAGAGAAATACACGGAGAAATGATTTGAATAGTGTGTGGAGAGGTGAAAGGGCCACTTGGAAGGACAGTGGGGAAGGGAGCCCTATAAGGTGAAGGCACAGGTGAGTGGCAAGGAAATACAATAAAAATTGCCTTCAGATATCCCGATGTCGACTCCGGGATCCCGGAGGGACGGTGGCGGGGGGCGCGAGGCAGACCACCGGCGCCGGGCCCCGGGTCCGCAACCCTCCAGCGCTCCCGCAACCGGCGGCCGCAGGCGCGGGAATGAATGGCGCGGAGCCCCACGCACGGCCCGGGCGCCGGCGCAGGAGGAAGGAGTTGGCGGCGCGCTCGGGGCCCGGGGGCGGGACGCGGGCCGGCGCCGGGGAGGCCGCGGCTGCGGGGCGTCGGCGCGGCACCTCAGCGGGGTCCTGGCGGCGCCGGGGCCGCGGGGGATGGGGAGGTCGCGTTACATAACCCGGCGGCCGGCGGCGCGAGGGGCGCGCGAGCGAGCCCAGGCCGCCCCCTCAGCCCGGCCGCGCGGCCGCGGCGCCCCCGCCGCCCCCAGCCCCGGCCTCGCCGCCGCCGCCGCCGCCGGGCGGGTCCCCGGCGCCCCTCCCCCACCCCCCCGCCGGCCCGGGGTCGCTCACCTTCCGCGTTGCCCCCGGCCACCATGCCCGGCCTCGGCCGCCCCCTCCGGCCGCGCGGGCCCCGGCGCCACCGCCGCCGCCGAGTTCCCTCAGCCGGGCGCGGGGAGGCAGGGGCGGAGGGCCGAGGGCCGAGGGCAGGCTCACAGCCGCGCCGCGCGCCCCGCTCGCCCCACGCTCGCGGCGCTCCCCTCCGCAAGGGCGCGCTCGCCGCCTCCCCTCCCCCTCACTCCCGCGGCCCCGCGCGCGCCCCCGCGGCCCCGCCCCGGCCCCGCCCCCGGCTCCGAGGCCCCGCCCCCGGCCGCGCGCCGCAGACCCCGCCCCCGCTCACCTCGCGCGGCGCACGCTCTCGGCTCGCGCCCTCCCTTGGGCGGCCCGGAACCACGGGCGCGGCGCCGCGGAAGTCCGCGCGGACCCGGGGTGGGGGCAGCGCCGCGGCCGCACGTGACCGCCTCGCCTGGCGGGCGGGGAGGGGAGCGGGGCCCGCGCCCGGCCAAGCCTCCCGGCCCCAGGCCTCGGTCCCCCCTCGGGCGCGGCGCTGCCCTCGCCGCCGCCCCTTCGCCCCCGTCCGCCCCGGGCTCCCCGCGCGGCGCCTTCGGGGAGGACACCGGCGCGGGGACGGCCCGCGCTCAGCCGCCGAACTCCCCGCAGACGCGGCAACCGCCAGCCCTGGGCGCGCAGTGACATCTAGTGGGGAAAGGGCCCCGCGCCCCTGGAGCCGGAGCCGTGGCGCGCCCCGGAGCGGGAGCGGGGCGGCGGCGCCGGGGAGGAGGGGCCGGTCGCCGAGGCCCGCGGGGAGAGCCTTCGGCGGGTGTCGCCAAGTGGGGCCCCCATCCACATGCAGCCCCGGAGCTACACAGGAAAGCCATTTACCACTGATAGAAAAAATTCATACACGTTAGATATGCATGAATGCAATTTAAGTTGAGGACATCGAGCAAAACCCTGTTTTTCCGTAAGGACGTTTCCCCCCCAGCCCTTGGCTGTGTCATTTGACAAGAGGTCCCACGTTGCCGTCACAATAGCCCTTCTTGTTGCAAATCACCAGCAGGAAGCCGGCCTCCGTGGCCAGGCTCTCCTTGTTCTCTTCCCTAAGATACTTGGAAAGAGTTTGCAAACACTTAGGAAACAATCCGGATTCTTGTGAAAACTGACTTGGTAGACCTGGGACAAAACAATATTTGAGTAACTTGCTTCTTTCTTCTAGCCCCTGCATTTTTGCCATTTCGTAGCTCTTTGTAAATGCACGTCAACTCCTCATCGCTAACCCAGCCAGGCGTGCTTGTCCCCAACTTCATCACCGAAAACAAACGGCCGGCTCCCACCCACGGCCCAGCAGTCACCTGCCCAGATGCCGTAGGAAACTCCGCAGAAAACCCGGCAGCCCCTTGTCAGTCTTGTTCCGCTTTCCATACATGTCTAAATGGCGCTGTTGCCATTACCAAGAAATGGCAAAACCCGATTTTCGCATTGAAAAAATAGCCTGCGAGCTGCACAGGAAACGTACCTTGTATTTCTGTTTAAGTGTTCGTTCCCACGCCTTTCTAGTCAAGTCAAAGGTCTTATTTTCTACTGTGTTTTCTCAAGCAGGTTACACCAACAGTGAGTGAACTGATCTTGGCAACACCTTTATAGAATGCTGTAGGGTGGTTAATACACTTTAGTGTAAAGTAGTAGGCAGCCTCTGGTAGGCAGGGAAGAAGTCACATTGCTTTAGACAAAACAGGATAAAAAGAGAGATGAAAACCACACAAATAAAATGTGTACGAATTCTAAGGTCCTTTGTACAATTTTGCCAAGGTTTTCTTTCATTTTTGCCCATTTCAGAACATCCTATCTTATACTATCCCATAATTCATGACTAGACTTTCCGCTTTAACTTCATCCAGTCATCTTCATTCATTCATTCCTCTACTTTCGTTTTATCTCCTAAGGACTAGGGGAGCTGGCTTGATCCTTGTGGCAGTCAACTGAGTGACCTCCCTGAACCCCCACATTTGAGGGAGTGCTTGGGCACACTGCACCTCTTCACTCTCTTCTCAGCATCATTAAAATTCATTTTTGAAATTTCCACCATTGCTGAGAACTCCAGGAGCCTGTGAAAGTACAGACCCTCGCCCCTTGAGAGGTAGCTCTGGGCAATGACGTAGCTTCGGTGGCCTTTTAACCTCTGATCCAGCCACGAACTATTCCTTGGAAACAGCCTCAAATTTCAAAAACAGAAAATAAGGATACGAAATCGTTAAAAAACAGGTTTGTCCTCTAGTCCCTTGGGCAACGTGCACAGAGTAGCTCGTGTGATCATACCTAGGCAAGCGCACCTGTGCTGATGGTTGGCATTCAGCACCTTAAGCTGAAAGATGAAATAACAAGGAAGAAGCCACACAAGCCCACAGAAACCTAGAAAGGAACTTGGAACCAGAATCGGCTCACCAAAACTGAATTCTTTTAGACATAGATTATCTTTTTCTTTTCTTTTACAGAGTTAAAAAGGTCCACTTCCATATCTTAACTCCACACTTCACAAAATTCAGGATGATTCAACAGTTAGTTATGGTGTGTGTTCTATATGCCAGACCCCTAAATGGTCGACAGTGAACAAAATACACTTCCTGCTTTCAAGATGCTTCCAGCCAAGTGAGGGAGGCAAACGAGTAAACCTGCACCTGCAGCAGAGGTTCAGAACTGCTGGGGGAGGGCGTTCTAGGGGCACACAAAGGAAGGGAGCCACAGAGGCTCCTCGAGGATCGTGACATCTCTGAAGGGCTGGGAGATTAGTCAAGTTAGAAGAATGCCACTCCTGTCAGAGGGAACACTTTGAACATTGTGGAAAGGCAGAGAAGGGAGAGAACAGGGACATTCCAGGAACTGCCCAGTGTGACCTGCAGAGGAGCGTGGCCGGGGGAAGGGGTGCATGCTGCAAAAGGAGGTTGTGGAGGCAGGTAGGAGCCAGAGTATGAATTATATAGAGTAGTTTCCTCTCTATCCCGAGGGCCATGGAAAGCCACTGAAGCGTTCTAAGCAATACAGTGCCTGGAGAAAGCCACTCTGATGATGCAAGGAGAGTGGGTGTGAGGCGCAGTCAGGACCAGGTGCAACTTGGGCTGGTGGTTCGCTAGTTCTGCTCCACAGCTGTGGTTCTGAGATCTCTTTTCACTCCTTCCAAACTCCCTTCCCCTCTCTCCATCTCAATCCCATATCTTCTTTCTTGATTCAGTCCCTTGTTTTTTAGTGCACACACATCTTTTCATAGATTCCTGAGAAACAGTATAAGAGGCCCTTTTTTTCTTTCTTCTACGCTCATCTTCAGATGACAGATAGAGTGGCACTTTTTTTTTTTTAAGTTGGAAATAATTTTCCCCCGGAAACTTAAAAGCTTTGCTCAATTGTGTTGTAGCTTCCACCCTTGAAGCTCTGATGCCGTTCTGATTCCTAGTCCTTTGGATATGTCTTTTTTTGGGTTTGTCTCTAGACATTTTATTTCTGGTGTTCTGGAATTTCACAATGGTATGTTGTGATGTGGTTCTTTTTCTGTTCGTTATGTTGGGCACTTAGAGGACCCTTTCAATCTGGAAGCTCATGTTCATCTATTTTGCTTGCACTATTTTTCCGATCATCTCTTTCTTTAAATTTTCTTTCCATTTTTTTTTGTCTATTTGACTGCTTTCTGGGAGATTTCGTCACTTTATCTTCTAAACCTTCAAATAACTTTCAAAATTCCTACTATCATATTTTACATTTACAAGAGCTCTTTTTTGCACCACGAAGATTCCTTACATTAAAAAAAAATGTCCTTCTCTTCCTATGGCAGAGAATGTCTCTTTATCACTCTTTGGATATTATTGATATTGTTTAAAAGCTTTCTCTCCCGTCCCCAGTATGTCTCTATTTCTTCTTTTCACAGTTCCGTTTGCTTCTTATCTTTCATGTTAGAGACTTTCCTCAATTGTTGGTGGCCTTGACTATCTAATAATGTTCCAGCATGACGCCCTAAAACCACTGTGTGGCATGTTAAGAGCCCGTTGAGTGGGGCGATCCATTACAGATAATCCGGGGAGCCCACAGGCTTTTTAGCTGGGACACCTAACTATCAGTAACTGTTGGTCTTTTGGATGGGACGGTCCATTTTCTCCAGAGATAGATCTTCTGTTCTCCTGCTGGGAGACAGGGCCTGGCTGCTGGCAGTGTGGAGCAGTGGGGGCCAGAGTAGTGGGGTGGAAAGGCGCCTGGGCACCGCAACATCTCGTACGTACACTTCATTTAATCCCATTTCATCCAGGCATCTCCACCTTCAACTTTGCCTTATGTCCCTGAATCCAGGACCTCTCTAGAGATCAGCCTCTTCAGAGAATAAACTTCTACTCTTATGCTGGGGTTGGAGAACGTGGGGCTGCTGGGTACCCAGGCTGTGAGGAAATCTAAGGGGTATTTAACTGCTTTTTAATTGATTCATTCAAGTTCTGCTCAGGGTGCTGGAGACATGCAACAGTCAGCAAACTGGTTGAAGCTCTTGTGGAGCGTACTTTCTAAAGGGTGAGGGTAATTGACAAGCAAATAAAAAACTATGTTAGTACCATGTCAGGTGCTATGGAGAAAAACACACCAGGAAAGAAGGACGCAGAGCCTGGAAGGAGAAGGGGGTTATATTTATACAGGAGGTCAGGAAATCCCTCTTTGGTAAGGAGTGTCTTGAGCAGAGAAGGAACCATGCAGACACCTCCAGGAAGGGCATCCTAGGCACAGGGGACAGTAAGGTCAAGGCCCTGAGTTGGGAACATGCCAGTGTGTTTAAGGCCATAGGCTGGCAGAGCCTTGGGAGTCACAGAAAGGACCTTTATGCTGAGTGTGATTGAGCCTTTGAAGGGTTTGGAGCAGAGGAGTGTGTATAATCAGAATTACTTAAAGGCATCCTCTGGCTGCCATGTGGGGATGACCGGGGACAAGTGGGTCTTGGGTCAAAATCAGGAATTCTGCTTTAGTCATGTTACATTTGAGATGCTTATTAGCTATGCAAGTAAGTAGAGATGTTGACAAGGCAGTTAGATATTCAGTTGCAGAGTTTGGGGAGCTGTCCAGGTTCAGGATATACATTTCGGAGTTCTTGGTTATGGGTGATTTTTAAAACTATGTGCTGGATCCAATCAGTTAGGGAATGAATATATAGAGAAAAGACATTCAATGAATGAGATTTGGAGTACTGTGATATGCAGACGTTATTGAGATGATGAGCAAAGTGGGCCGAGAAAGGTGAACAGTCATAATGTAGAAAGAGAAGTAAAAGAAGATGACTTGAAAGCCAAAAGAAGGGAATGTTTCAAGGATGAAAGAAAGATCAACAGTGTCACACACTATGGATAATTCAATAAGGCAAGGACTGAGAGTGGACATTGGACTTGGCAATGTGGAGGCCACTGCTGGTTCAGACAAGTCCTGTGGACAGGTGGGAACAAATCTTGATTGACGTAATAGACAATGAGAGGAGAGGAGGCAGACGGTTCTGGTGCGGGTGGAGGGCATCTTGGTCTAGGGTGAACATGGTGGAGGTGAGACATGGTCAGACTTTGATGATGGTTTTAAGGTCAAGTCAGTAGGATTTGCTGAAGAATTGCATGTGGGATAAAAGTTATGAAAGATGACTGCAGGCATTTGGCCTGAACAACCAGAAGCATGGAGCTGACATGTAGGAGATAAGGAGGAGAATGATAATCTTTTCGGAGTGATAGATTTTCTCCCCTCCTCTCTCTCTAATTTTTCTTCTCTGCACTAAGCAGTGTATTTTATGTATGAGTTGTCTGGGAATACTACCACCAAGCACCAGTCTGGAAAAAGGTCAAAATGTGCCATGACCACTTAAAACGATAAGGAAAGTTTGCTTAGGTGAAGAAAATGCAAGCAGGGGTGAGTGTGTGCAGAGCTGTGTTTATGTTTACATTTGAGGCTATGCCATTATGAACATGTATTCTGTGATTAGGGAATCACAGAGAACCCCACACATCTAACTGCACCCCACCTCCACTCATTGCAGGCCTCAGCTGGGTGGGTCCTGCACAAGACCCCCTTCCCAGGGAATTTGGAACCAGGACAGAGAGAGAAGAAATATCCACGTGGCATATGCCTTTGGGAACACGGAGCAAACTCACGGGCTGGGGGTCAGGAAGTCTGTACACAGAGGGAATGCAGTTTCGCTCCAAGAATCCTGGGCTCCCTCCAGAGATTTTTTCCTGGCCCTGGATTGGGTCCATGCCCTCTTAGCCCTGCCCAGCCCTGCCCAGCCCTGCCCTGAGCTCTGTGATGCAAGCTGTGTCCTTGAAGTGGACTTCTCTCTCCAGCTTGAGCTGACTCAAGTTGGTTTCACTGACTCGCAGCCAGGGAATATATCCTAAGATTAAAGACCTTGCATTTTGAGACTGGGCAATTGATGATGCAGGAGAACAGGATGTTCAATAAGGCTGATTGTAAAGGTTCCTAGATTGTAAGCTCTTACAGCAGTCACATCCATTCCTGAGTTTTAACTGTTGTTTAAGATGTTTATTTGGTACAAAATTTATATTTGCTATAGCATACTAATTTAACCCTTATGGTCAATTTATTTAAACAACATAATTACATGGAATCTAGAATAGAGAATGAGATCTTGTAATTCTATACAGGTTAATGTACTACCCTGATACATCCCAGAGTATTTGGGGCAGAAAATAAAAAATTATTTGCAAAGTCCCCTTGAAGGACTGGGGTAAAATGAGGAAGTATTAAACTTCTCCACCTGGGGAATTCCTGATAATCTTGCAAGCATTAGGGACTCCCAGTTTAATAAGCCAAGTGTGGAGACCCAGGGCCCGGGCCCCCTCCCCTCCGTAGTGATTTCACGTAGCTGCCAACTTGACCAGGATAGATGTTAAAAGTCATCAGACCTCCCCAGGGAAGGAAAAAATGTATTAACAAAGCTTTGAAACTCCCCTCCCCTGATCAATGTTGATAACAAATCTCCAAACCCTTGTGTCATGAGACCCTGCCAAAACTGTTCTTACAACCTCCTTGTAACCCTTATAAACCTCCCTCTGCTTTTGCAGATCACTAACTTCCATCTTTCCCGGCCCACTGCTGCTGTGGGACCATAACTCCTGTAAGTAAGTCCTGTTAAACTCATGTCTAACTCTGTACCTGGCATGTTCTTCGGTCTTGGGCTAAGCTGGGTTAGAACACCAAGCCCTCAGTCTTGGTGCTTGCCCTTATGAAACATATTCCTGCAAAGGAGAAGCTAAGCCTACTAAAAATTATGCCTAAGTGTCACCCCAAGAGAACCTCTTTTGTTGCTCAGATGTGGCCTCTCTCTCTCTCAGCCAACTCTGCACATAAACTCACTACCCTGCCCCCTACGTGGGACATGACTCCCAGGGGTGTAAATCTCCCTGGTGGAACATGACTCCCAGGGATAAGCCTGGCCCTGGCATCATGGGATTGAGAATGCCTTCTTGACCAAAAAGGGGAAAAGAAATGAAATAAAATAAAGTTTCAGTGGCTAAGAGATTTCAAATAGAGTTGAGAAGTCATTCTGGCTGTTATTCTTATGCAGTATATAGACATTCCTTTTTTGTTTCTGGTGTATTAGAATAGGTAGAAGGAAATGCCTGAATTTGTTGAATTGTAATTCAGTAGACTTGGTTCTTGATGATGATTGTATAACTTATATAGCTTTTGTCATGTGACCATGTGCTTGTGAAGACCTTATGACTGACATCCCTTATTCCAAATAAAGAAAAAAACATATAAATTATGGGGGGGGGGGGTGCGGTATAAGGGATGTGGAATGTTTTGGGTAATCTTTTTTATTTTTATTTTTTCCTTTATTTTGAAGTAATGAAAATGTTCTAAAATTGATTGTGGCAATGAATGCACAACTGTATTATGATACTGTGAGCCATTGATTGTACACTGTTCTGGTTTGCTAATGCTGCCATTTTGTAAAACACCAGAAATGGATTGGCTTTTATAAAGGGGTTTTATTTGGTTAAACAGTTACAGTCTTAAGGCCATAAAGTGTCCAAGGTAAGGCATCAACAATAGGGTACCTTCACTGGAGAAAGGCCGTTGGCATCCGGGAATCCTCTATTAGCTGGGAAGGACCGTGGCTGGTGTCTGCCTGCTCCTAGGTTGCATTTCAGCTCCTCTCTCAGCTCTTGTGCGTTCTTCAAAGTGTCCCTCATGGCTGCATCTCCAAGGTCTTTCTGTTTGTGAGCCCTTTATAAGACTCCAGTGAACTAATCAAGGGCCATGCTGAATGGGTGGGGCTACAACTCCATGGAAATTATCTAATCAAAGTTATCACCTACAGTTGGGTGGGTCACATCTCCATGGAAGCAACCTAATCCAAAGGTTCCAACCTAATCAACACTAATACATCTGCCCCAACAAGATTGAATCAAAGAATATTGCGTTTTGGGGGACAGGATACTTCCAAACCAGACATACACTTTGGTTGGATTATATGGTGTGTGAATATATCTCAAAAAAATTGCATTAAAAAAAAAAAGACACCCCCCCAAAAAAACAAACAAACGAACAAAAAGATCTGGCATTTCACTGACCTAGAAGGCTGATCAAACTTTCTACAGAGAGTTAAAGGTGATCATTTCTCCCTGTGGACATCACAAAGGACCAAGGCCCAGGCTTAGGAACAAGAGCTCTCGATTCAACCTTCTGGGGGCAGATTGAGGGTGTCAAGCAAATTCCCATAACCCTGCACAGAACTTGATCTAGGGACAAACCATGTCCCACCAGGTCAAGAAAGGCTGCATAAGGATATAGCCGAGTTTATCAGCTCTTCCCTGGAGCAAGTAAGCAAGCTAAAGGAAAATTCTAAAATGCCCTAAATCTTGGACTTAGTGGGAGAGGCTTAGAAATGTCCTCTTGCCTAGCATGAGAGAGATGAGGTCAAATTTCTGGGTTTAAAGTAAGTGCACTCCTCCAAATTTAATGTCCTAAGTGATGCTATAGATCTCATTTTTAGACTGTCTTAGACAAGGTCTTTCAGAGGGTTTGCCTGTAACTGGAATCCAACACATTAGGAAAGCCCAAGGGGAAAATATTCCCAAAGTTATACGCCAAGCCAGCAAGAGAGAGCTGAAAGTAAAGCCCAGAGATGCTTAGTGCTCACTTTATCAATAACCACTCAGCCAACACGCAGGGAGGTTGAAGGATGGAGTCTGTTTCTGGATTTTATTGAAATATTTCTCTTTTGTGGGTGTTCCAAGTACAAGCACTGAAGGAAAAAATGGTTAACACGCATGACGTGAAAATGACGATTCGTAGTGAGGGTGTCCCAGCATAAACGGCACGTAAGATGGAGAGGCCGGTCTACTGCAGATGGAGAGGCCGGTCTACTGCAGAAAGCACTTCGGGCGGGAACTCAGGACCAGGCTTCAGGATGAAGAGCTGCTTGATTTTGGACAAATAGTTTGATTTCCTGAACTCAAAGTCCTGGTTTTTTAAATAAAAGGACTGAGTTTCTAATGTCTTCTGTTAATGTTAAAGGTCTAAAAACTAAACAGAATGAATTAGAATGGCAGTTGTATCAGGTTGTATTGATATATTCAAAATAATACAATTTATCTGACAGAATTTTAAAAAGCTAAAATGGTCACAGAAATATACTCAGTTAAAGATAGAACAATAGAGAGGGCTTGTGTGTGTGTGTGTGTGTGTGTGTGTGTGTATTTAAGTTATGAGAGAGCCAGAATAAAGATAAGGGAATTATAAAAGACAGACAGAATTAATTGTTGTATGAATTTAATAAGGGAAAGATTAAAAAATCAAGAGGCTCAAGATTGCAGGCTACATTCATAATCATAGGCTTCTAAGCCACACACACAAGACATCAAGTATTATCACAGAAGACAAAAACAAAAAGGGTTCAGAGTACAAAAGGGATAAAGGAAGACTAGATTTTGCAAAGACAATTTCATTGTTCACAGAGTGAGAGAGTGGAGAATTCCCAAAATGAAGAGTCTTATATCTAGGACAGCAGCTGATGTTCAGGAGACTGAGCTAAAGGAGGTGATGGTAGACTTAATTATCAACAGGCAGAAGGCATTTCAGCCAAGACAAAACCAAGCGCAGATATGACTATTGTCTCAAGGGTATCTGGCAAATGAGCAGAGATATAGGTGAGCCTTGAAAACAATTATGGGGAAGAAAAAAGAAAACCACCCCCACTGACATGAAGAAAGATTTCAAAGTTAGAAGAAGCACAATTATCTCAAAGAAGGAAGCAGGAAAAGCCACTGAAAGTCTAGCTCAGAATATACCATAGTTCAGGCAAATGAAAAACCTATTGTGGGAAAATGATGACAAGAAAGCTACGGGAAAGGAACTGGACTTGTTAAAAAGCCCATTTGGTCCCATTTCTAGACACCAGCTGGTCACACTTAACCAAACTTCAGGCATTTCCGGAGGCCACTGCTGTGTGAAGAAGGAAAGCTGGTGGCTTGGCCCTTCTGTAAGACTGATTCTGAGTAAGCCTTATTTGCAAATTCCTGCAGGAGAATTTAATTTCGAAACGTTGAGTCAGAGACCAGGAAGTCACCAATTTGAGCAGCTGGAAGAGGGAGGAACGTGGGCTCTCAGTGTCCTGGGACTAGGGCATCACTGCTGAGGAAGCCCAGAACCAAGAGGGGAGCTCGGGGAGGGCGGCGGGAAAGGAGAAAACTGAGGAAAGGTGAAGCAAAGGGGCGTGTGAGAGAAACAGCATGAACCCGTGCAGGCTGGCTCTCCTCTCCTTGGCAGAGTGCTTGTCTTGCCACAGAAGAATCCGCTCCACTCTAACTTCACTTCCACTCACCCCCCCTTTTACCGGTTTGTATATATTATGTCCCCCAGGAAAAGCCATGTTCTTTGATGCAATCTTGTGGGGACAGACATATTAGTGTTGATTAGATTATAATTCTTTGATTGAGTGTTTCCATGGAGATGCAATCCACCCACTGTGGGTGATAACTCTGATTGGATAATTTCCATGGAAGTGTAGCCCCGCCCATTCGCATGGGCCTTGGTTAGTTTACTGGAGCACTGTATAAGCTCAGACAGAAGGAGCGAGCTTGCTGCATCCAAGAGGGACACTTTGAAGAATGGACAGGAGCTGAGAGAGGAGCTGCAGGTAAGAGACAGTTTGAAGATGGCCTTTGAAGGCAGACTCTTGCTCTGGAGAAGCTAAGAGAGGACAAACACCCCAAGAGCAAATGACAGTGACATTTTGAAGAGGAGCTGCGGCCCAGAGAGGAACATCCTGGGAGAAAGCCATTTTGAAACCAGAACTCTGGAGCAGATGCCAGCCATGTGCCTTCCCAGCTAACAGAGGTTTTCCAGACACCATTGGCCATCCTCC
The DNA here is from genome assembly GCF_015220235.1 of Choloepus didactylus. Lineage (NCBI taxonomy): Eukaryota > Metazoa > Chordata > Mammalia > Pilosa > Megalonychidae > Choloepus > Choloepus didactylus. The sequence continues at coordinate 73,062,856 of NC_051323.1, read as the reverse complement.
AGTGAAGGTACCCAATTGCTGATGTGTTACCTTGGACACTTTATGGCCTTAAGACTGTAACTGTGTAACCAAACAAACCCCCTTTATAAAAGCCAATCCATGTTGGATGTTTTGCATCCCAGCAGCATTAGCAAACCAGAACACCCCTTCTCTCTCTTAGCTCCTTTCCTTGACTTCGCGCTGCATGGAAAGCTCCTTCCAGTCTCTCTGTTTGGCCAGCTCCTGCTTCTCCCTCAGGCCTTATCTCAAAATTGGCCACTGCCGAGTGCCCTTCCCTGACCGAGCCATCTAAAGTCGCCACCACCACCTGTTTTTTCACGCTCCTTCACGTTACCCTCTCTGATGTCTGTCACACCTTCCATCAGTGGCCTTCTTCATTGTCCTCCCTCATTGGGACCTGAGCTCTCTGTCCCAGCTCCCGGCAGGCACTGGCTGCATGAATAAATGAATGACAATTAGTCCATGCCCAGCACTTTGTCTTCCAAAATGCCTCTGAAGATTTCCCCTCCATCTTCATTCTCATCTACCATTCTCATAGACAAGCACAACCATGTCCTAAATAGTCACCCTGCCTTTTTGCTGACCATTCCCACATATTACTTCCAGATGACTCTTCCTAAAACCCCATCCCTGTTATGACTCTCCCTACAAGGGCTTGGCTGATGCCCTCCAGCCAAAGAACCCCGGAAACATGGCTGGAGTTAGGACTCGGTGCAGCAAGGGGGACACGCCATGAGGAGGAGGGGCTGTCAGCCCAAGGATGTTCGAAAGAATCCATTACAGGATTTCAGCTGGTTGATTTGGGGGAGAGTCTAAGCCAGCAAGAGGGAAAGATCAGACTATGTCAGAAAGAGGAGGGGCAAGTCTATGGTTGGGTGTCTCTATAAATATTGTCTACAGGACAGGAGATTAGGAGGATAACGTTGTAACAGTCACTCATTTGGCTGTGAAAGGGGGCATTTGGTGCTTTGTGGATGGTGCAGTGACCTTGTTTTTGTCAGCGCTTAGACAAAATTATGAAGTGGCCTCGCTTTGTCTTATTTTATCACTGTCTCGGAGCAACCACGTCTGCTGTTGGTTTCTGTGGTTGTTTATATCTAGTAGGAGACTAACGGGGCTGTGCGGTGCGAGTCAAGCGAGCTTCTGAGTGTCAGGGGCTGTTGGTTTTTCTCTCTCTTATTCCTCCCTTTTGGCCAAGGGCAGATGCAGTCAGGCCACAGGGCATTAATCCATGATCTCTGGGTTTTCACCACTGTCAAGATTTCATTGATAAGCATCAGAAGTGTGGTGGGTATAAGCCACAGTTGATCCAGGGTCAATCTTTTCTTCTCTTTCTGTTGTAGGATGAGTGGAACCTCTGACATGACAACGGCTGCACAGAAACATTTAAGCCTCTGGATACATCAGTCAGTGGTAACACAGGCACTTATCAGAAATGAAATGACAATTAGTCTTTGTGATGTGTCTCAAAGCCAAGGGTCTAGATTACGAAACCCAGGCAATGAAAACATGTGCCACAATCCCCCTGGGTCTGCTTCAGGGAGACAGATGGCTTTTCCTTTTAGCACCGTCATAGATGGTTCTATTTACTCTCTAGTATTTAAATAGGGGCAACAAGAAGTATTTGCTTGCACACCGTCTCTCTCTTGGCTGGCTAAGAGGAAACTCAAGGCTATATGACTGTCCATGACAACTCTAGCTAATGACCTCAGACTCGTCTGGGGACTTCCTGAGTGGACGTACTGTCATATGACTTCTACTAAAGTCAGAGACAAGTTGCAAACCACTTTTCTAATTGCATAATTCCTATCATGAGAATCACAGCTCACAGAGGGAATCAGACAACCTTCCTGGAAATTCTCCTGAATAACCTGTGCTTGCCTCACTTTGCAGGCTTCTGGAAATCCATCTCAAGGAAACAGGATCCACTGGGCCCAGGTAGTTTTATTTAAATATCTGATAATCTCTAACAATTACTCTGAATATACAGGATCAGAGAGGGGTGTGGATGGAACTGATAGCATAAATACCATTTATTATCATAGGAACGAGTTGAGATTGTGTCCCTTAGGATGGGCACATTCTTGAGGGGGGATTAAACAGCTCCTGGAGAGCAGACTGAGTCCCTAGAGAGAACAAACTGGCCATCGTGGCTCCCCCATGACTGCCTGTCCTGACTGACGAGGCCTAGGGTTGAAATGATCTCAGCAGAAGTACTTGGTTGGCAGAAGGTCAAAGCCCAATATTCATAAGATGGAAGGCTGGAGATTGATGCGAGAACTTAAACCCCAGAAGGGGTCTGTTAAAGGTGACTTTGCCTTCAGAAGTACTTAAAAGAACAGCTATTAAATTTTTGTCAGCAAGATCATATATGGGGTTACAGATCCAGCAATACATTAGATTCGGAGCAGTAGCTATGGTCTGGGAAAAATATCTGTGTTTTGTTTATTCTTAAGGGAGAAATAATAGGCTGAAGCCTGGGAGATAATATTAGTGTTCTAGAAGGTGCTAATGTGAGACAATGGGCAAGATTTCAGAGTAGAGTGAAGGGACAAGAAAGGACATAGAAGGATCCAAATTAGTCTTGTTCCACTATCCTGGGAGGAGGTGTCCTTCTGAGGTCCACTGCTGTCATCGTGGATGGAATCTGCCATCTCTGGTACCTTCTGAAAGATTTCTAAGAATCCTCAGTTTAAGGTCTCCTATGGAACGGACGGCCAGGGGTCAGGAGGAAGTGAGGGGTGTCCTCTGAGCCGGGAAACATGAATCCAAGGACCAATACCTTGGAATTTTACTGCTGTTATTTGTTAATAGTACTTGGTAATGTCCTTTCCATCGAGACCATTTTCCCTCTGGTCTCTTTCTCAGAAGACTAAATCTCCAGGTTGCAGATCATTCAGAAGCTGTTTAGGTGGGAATTCTGGAAATGCAGCGGTAACCTGTTGATGTTAAATTTGGAAGGATCCTATGAGTCCCTTGCAGTGGTTAAACATATCTGCTTGGTTACGGTAGAACCAAAGATGGGGGTGAAATTCCCAGACAATTGGGGTGGTCTTCATAAAGCGATGATCTGTGCATCTCAGAGGGGGTTGATCTTACAGGCATGGAGCTACCCACAGTATTTTGTCCATCAGAGTACAAGGGTTTCGAGAGCTTTGCTAATTTAATTTTAGAATTCCACTAGTTCACTATTTTTCTGCGGACTGTGGATGTTAACGTAGTACAGTTTCCAAGAAAAAGGCAAAACTTTACAGAGTTCTTTAATACCAGTACCAGCAGAATGAAATGTCCCTATCACTAGAGAGAAAAGTGAAATTTCCCAAGTTGGAAAAACAAAGCCGAGGTGTGGTTTTTTGTTTGTTTGTTTGCTTTTTTGCCACTGATAGGGCCATCGCTCTCTGGCAAGGAAAGGATCCACACTACCCTGACAACAGAAAATAACCAGAATGGACAGTGCAGGAGGCATTTGTATAAAGTCTTTCTGGAGATGTTCAAAGGGCCCTTGAGTCTTGGTTCCTGTCCATGTCCGGTCTTGACAGTTTTATCAGGATCGTGCCATTGGCAGGTAGGACGTGTTTTGGAAACATCCTCGACAATTACCTCTAAAATTACCCAACTCTAGTTGGCCTAATACTGATGCAAAGTTATTTCTGCTATTCTGTGCTATGTCACGAAGCATTTTTGCTAAACTCCATTTTACACTTTTTGGCACTACCGGTCAACTGTCCCGAGAGCGCCAAATGTTATCTTGATGCAATGGACACCCTAATTTTTCCCATTTGCTCCCTGCCCCCCAAAATCAGGGGCTTGTCTCTGACAGTTAATAATACCCACTTTGGATTCCTCTAAGACCTCTCTCTTCTGTGTGATTCTGTGTGATTGCAGGAACAATGACATTGGTTAATGTTGTCCTTTTGTTGGCATAGTGGTCAGCATTACCACAAGATTTAGGGTCTCTGTGCTTCCAATGACCTCTAATTTGATTATAGCTCTTTCCCTAGGTGAAGGCAAAGCATTTAAAAGTTCTTTAATTTGTCTTCCAGTTTTTATGGGCGATCTTGTCAAGATAAGAAAACCTCTTTGTTTCTAAAGCATTCCAAAGCGGTGAAATATTCCAAAACTATATCCGCTATCAGTATAAATATTTGCTCGTTTAATCTTTTCCAATTGGTAGGCCCAAGGGAGGGCAATAAATTCAGCCATCTCAGCTGTTTTAATTTCTGGGTGTGATTTATATTCCAAAGGGACATTTGGCTTGATAATGTTAAGTTTCTGTTTTTACAAAGGAACCATCCACAAACCAAATTAGGTCAGGTTATCTGGGGGTATTTCTAACAAATCTGGATGGGACATAGATAATTCTCTAAAAGGATTAAACAATCAGGAAGTTCTTCTCCAGGGAAAGGGAGGGGTGTGGCTGGGGTTAGTGGGTTGTAGTGATGGATAGTGATATTTGAAAGGGAAGGCTTAACATTTCACAAGACGTCAGGCAGCCAGCCAAGAAATGCTGACTATTTTCCATCAATACCAGAGTGTGGCCAGCAGTCTTTGAGGAGTCTTAAATCTTAGAGGAGACCTTGGATCTAAGGCAGTTGAGGCGTCTGTAAGCTTAGCTGCTTCTGCTGTAGTTCTTAGACAAAGTGGATATGCCTTGGCTACTGGATCTAATGGCAGACTGAAATAAGTGATGGGCCTCTGACAATTCCTTGTAGTTTTCCAGAACTTTCATCAACAAAGAGGGAGAGGGGTGCTTGCCATTAGGCAACTGCAGGGTTGGTGGTGGTTGCTCTTCCCGGGGTAGAGATAGACGGGACTGAGGACCTAGGTCACAGAAGGGGGCTGCGATGTCAGGAAATCTGGTGCCCAGCGCCTGCCATATCCACTCAGGAAATCCTCGAAGTTGTCTTTCAATAATTGCTCTTGGAAAAGTATGAATAGTCTGTAATTTTTACATAGTGAGGGATTTGCTTCTTGTGATAGTCTAAACAGTGAATCTTTTTGTGTTGTTGCAGAACTGTAATTTCTCTTTGAAGGTTTTATGTCTCTTCTGAGCTAAGGTCTTTAAAAACAGACAGAGTCAATCTTAGAGCTTTGCTCCTCTTTGGAACATAGTAAAAGATCATCTACATATTGTGTGAGAACAGAATCGCAAGGAAGTCTCAAATCCTTAAGGTCCCAGTTAAGAATCTGAGAGAAATAAGAGGGGTGTTTTGGTAAATCCCTGGGGCCACTCAATCCAGGAGACTTGCTGATTTCTCCATGAGGAGGCAAATTACTGCTGACAGCCTGGGTGGGATGGGACACTAAAGAAGGCAGAACCCAAGTTCACACAGTGGGTGGCTTCGCATAATGTTGAAGACCAAACAGAATTTGAGGTAAGGACCGCTGGGGAACGAGGAGTCACCATCTTTTTTAAGGCCCTAAGGTCTTGTGTAAATCGGTATCTGCGCCCACAAAGCCTGCAAACACTGAACTACTGCACGGACCAGTGCAAAGAATAAAGAGCCCCCGCTGTACAAAATCTTCCAGCACAGGCCACAATCCTTCGATAGCTTCAGGCTCTAAAGGGTACAGAGGCAAGCACTGATAAGGGTTTAGGAAAGTCAGTTTCTACTTGGATGAGTGTGGCCCCTAGAATTCACCCCACACCAGAAGATCTGTTGTCCCCGAGGGAATCAGGGGCTTTACATGAATCCTCAAATTGAGGTTGGGTTAACTTCATTGGGAAAGGCAAAGTGACATCATTTAATTGTGCTCTTAAACGATCATGCATCGGAGACTCTCCAGGTGTTTCTAGAAATAGTTCATCTGAGGAACATGTGGTTTGGCAGTCCCATTTACATAAGAGATCTCTCCCAATAAAACTTCCTTTGTGTGTTTCCTTTCCCTTCTCCCTTTTGGTCCAGAAGGCTTTCTCAATCCCACGATGCCAGGTGCAGGCTCATCCTCAGAAGTCATGTCCCACGTTGCCAGGGAGATTTACACCCCTGGTTCATTGTGGTTTTCATGTGCATTTCCCTAATGGCTACTGATGTTGAGCATTTTTCCATTATTATTATCATTATTATTTTGCCATTTGTATATCTTCTTTGGAGAAATGTCTCTTCAAGTCTTTTGTCCATTTTTCAATTGAGTTGTTTCTCTTTTTGTCGTTGAGTTGTAGGATTTCTTTATATATTCTAGATAGTAAACCCTTACCACATATGTGGTTCCAAATATTTTCTCCCATTCTGTAGGTTGTCTTTTTATTTTCATGTTCAAGTCCTTTGATGAACAAAATTTTTAATTTTGATGAAGTCCCATTTATCTATTTTTTTCTTTTGTTTCTTGTACTTTTCCTGTAAAGTCTAAGAAACCATTGCCTAACAAAAGGTCTGGAAGATGCTTCTCTGTGTTTTCTTCTTGGAGTTTATAGTTTTGGTTATATTTAGTTCTTTGATCCATTTTGAGTCAATTTTCATAAGTGATGTGATGCAGAGGCCCACCTGCATTCTCCTGCATGTGGGCATCCAGTTTTCCCAGCACCATTTGAGTGGACTTGGCCCACTTGTCAAAACCAACTGGCCACAAGGGTCAATTTCTGGACTCTCAATTTGATTCTGTTGCTCTACGTGTCTATCCTGGTGCCAGTACTACACTGTTCCGATTACTGTAACTTTGCAATATGTTTTAAAATCGGGAAGTATGAGTCCTCCAACTTTGTTCTTCCTTTTCAAGATGGCTTCAGCTATACGGGGCCCCTTGGAAAAGCTTGTTTTTGCCGTCCTATTATTGAAGATAATTCTCCTTGTTGACTTCAGGGCATCATTGGAAACTGGGCAGGGCAGTTGTCCTCAGAGCACCTTCATCTTCCCATTTGGAATAATGAAGAGGTCCCACCCCATCTTCCTTTTTTTCACAATATTGTGGAGTGTCTTTGTCAAAGAGAAAGTTTTTATCATCTCTTGAAGGAGAGAATGATTGCTTTAATTACTATAGTCATAGTGCAATATGCTTAGTTTATTTTTTCCCTTTTTGGAATTTAAAGCCTCTTCAGCATGTCCAGCCAAACGCTGAAGTTCATGCAGTGGGGTAATTTGTAGACCAATTTTTTGTTTATGTACAATAGCTGCAATCTCTGGTTTTAAATTACCATAAAAAATGGAAAGGGCATTAGAAATGCCAACCTAAGAAGCTAAACCAGCTTCCTGGCAAAGGTGCTGATTAGTCTCTGAAATCTCTTTGAGCTCATCCTTTTGCTATTTGCAAGACTGAATAAACGTCCAGTTTACCTGAGCAGGAAAGTCTTGTGTTATTTGTATTATAGTTTCCCAAAAGTTCTGACCTATTTGCTGCTCTTTAAGGTGTCCTGATGGGGTAAAATGCTTTTCATGATTTTTTATTAAAATTTTTTTTGAGAGAAGGGCAGATTCACATGCAGTTGCTGGAACTGCTACGGAGAGATCCCAGGTTCACACCTTGCAAACTACAGCACAGCTTTACAAGGCTATTGACATTGGCTCAATCCCCCAGTCTTGTTCGGATATCCCCAGTTTTACTTGTCCTCCTCTTTGTGGGTGTGTGTACTTAGTTCTATACAATTTTGTAACACATGCAGGTTCACGTATTCACCACCACAGCCAGAGTCCCACCTGTGCCGACATCACGGGGATCCCCTGTTGTCCCTTGATGATCACAACCACCTCCTCCCCACAGCCTCCCCCCCCAGTCCCTGACCCTCGCAGCCAATAATCTGTTCTTCATTTCTAAAATGTTATCACTTCAAAATCTTCTATAAATGGAATCACGTATGATTACAGGATGATCCAGTCATTTATGTCTCCCGGTTGAGTTTTGGTAGGCTGTGGTTTTTGGGGAATAGGCCCGTTTCTTTGAGTTGCGCAGGGCTCCATGTAAGACAGCTCACTCCAAAGAGTTCGGGGCCGGGGCTTTACCTCGGCCAGCAGACAGGTGAGCGTGCAGCCCCCCTCGGCCCGGGCAGCCACCAGAACCCCCGGATTCTGCCAGGAGAACTGCAGGGGGATGCCCAGAGCAGCCAAACGGACGCCTTTCTGAGCAGTTCTGGTGAAATCCAAGTAGCAGCCCCCATCGCGGACGCTCTCCCACCTCCAGGGGCCGGTCCGCAGGCAGCCCCCGTTCCCGGTGGCTCCTCGCTTCAGAGCTGCTTCAAACTTAACAGCTCATGGGGAAAAGATGAGAACCCAGGTGAAGGAGCCAGGGGGCTTCCTCGTTTTCCTGAATGTATCAGACCAAATTTCCCAGATCCCAGAAAATACCTTTATCTCAAACCCTAAAATGAGACACTGACTACAATTATTTCTTTTTCCATGACTGATTGGATGCCTCCTACCTGGGTTTCGGAAAGCACACGTATCATAAGATTAGATAGAATCCAACTCAGAAGCCCTCCTCTCTGAGCTCCCCAACGCCCCGTGCAAATCAGCCATGAGCACTGTACTGTGCTGAAATCATCCCTGCCATCGTTTCCAGGATCTGTAAGTTCCTTGAGGGCAGGGACCGAGTTATATTTGGCTTCATATTCTGCCCACTTAGCACAGCACCTGGCATTTAAATTTATTGGATGAGTATATGAATATATGACTGAGTTGCACTCCTTAAATGTTTGTTGACTGTGTACACCTGAGATAGCATACCATTATTCTACAGTGGCCTCCAATGGTTTTATGCTTGTTTCCCCCATCATACCCCCTTTTTTTTTTTTTTAATTTTACACAAATATTCACAGCAGCTTTATTTGTAATAACTCCAAACCAGAAAACAAACCACACGTCTATCAACAGGTTACCATGGATAAAAAAAACTGTGGCATATCCACACACTGGAATTCTACTCAGCAATATAAAGGAATGAAATATTCATACTCGTTACAACATAGATGAATCTCAAATAGCTAAGCTGATTGAAAGAAGTCAGGCAAAAAGAGTACATATTCTATTCACATAAAACTCCAGAAAATGCAAACTAATCTATAGTGACAGAAAGAATATCAGTGGTTGTCTGGGAAGAGGGAGGGACAGTTTACCAAGGGGATCCAGGAAACTTTTGGGAGTGGTGGATATGTTCACTTTCTGGAATACAGATGCACACATGTCAAAATTTATCAAACTGTATACTTTATGTGCAATTATTTTTATGTCAATTAAACCTCAATAAAGCTGTTAAAAATATGACATCCCATCAAAGTCAAGGAAACAAGGTTAATATGCCTTAACTTATTGCTTCTAATAAATATAGTAGCAGTCAGCGGTAGTGGTGGTGGTGGTAGTACTAGTGGAGATAGCAGCACCTAATGTTTATTGAGGATCTCTTATGTACCAGGCATTTTTAAAGCATTTTATATGAATTGACTCATCTATTACTCAGGATAATCCTGTTGTCTCATGAATTAGACACTAATCATATCAAATTTCACAGGTGAGCAAAACGAGGCAAAGAGTTTAACTTTCCCAAGATTTCACAGCTGGTCAATGGATGAACAGGTTTTGGAATCCAAGCACAGTGGCCCTCTAGCCTGCCCCCACCTTTTACTGCCTCCCATTAAAAACAAAGAACCCAGGCTATTTGGCCAGATCCAATACTCCTAACCACTAGATTATTACTTTACAAAAAAATAAATAAATAAAAAATAAAACACAATAAAACAGGACCATAAATCCATCTTCTCTCTTTTTCTAAAGCAAACACAGTCCTGGGTACCATTGCTGGCACAGGAGTCATACCCTTTCAAATACTGGAAAGTTTTAAATGGATCCAAAAATAAAAAGTCTAAAAAAGATCTAAACAAGCGGCAGAAATTGCCAGTCGGGCTCTGCCACAGAATGATGATGTCTCCACGTGGACAGACGCACCTGCAGGTACATAACTCATCACGTGACCACCGGCAGCCCCACCTGATGTCCTGAGCTGTCCCCACCTGCTCAGGAGGTGAAGTGCCCTCCTGTCTCCAAGTGTGCCGGTTTCAATGTATTGTGTCCCCCAAATGCCATTATCTTTGTGGTCTTGTGTGGGGCAGACCCTTGGGTGCTGGTTGGATTTGCTTGGAGTGTGTCCCACCCAGCTGTCGGTGATAATTTTGATGAGATGTTCCCATGGAGGCGTGGCCCCACCCATTCGGGGTGGGCCTTGATCGGTGGAGCTATATAAATGAGCTGACTCAAAGAGGAAAGAGAGTGCAGCTGGGAGTGATGTTTTGAAGAGGCACAAGCTTGCTAGAGAGGAACATCCTGGGAGAAAGCCGTTTTGAGGCCGGAGCTTTGGAGTAGATGCCAGCTGCCTTCCTAGCTAACAGAGGTTTTCCGGAGGCCATTGGCCATCCTCCGGTGAGGGTACCCAATTGCTGATGTGTTACCTTGGACGCTTTGTGGCCTTAAGACTGTAATTGTGTAGTGAAATAAACCCCCGTTTTATAAAAGCTTATCCATCTCTGGTGTTTTGCATTCTGCAGCATTAGCAAACTAGGACAGATTTTGGTACCAGAGAAGTGGAGTGCTTTTGCTGCTGAGTTTGCAGATACCGAACATGTTGGAACGGCTTTTTAAATGGATAATGGGGAGTTTCTGGAAGAGTTGTGAGGATCTTGATAGAAAAGGCCAAAACTGCTTTAAAGAGACTGTTTGTGGAAATATGGACTCTAAAGATACTTCTGATGAGGACTTGAGCAGAAATGATGAATGTGTTGTTGCAAACTGGAAGAAAGGTGATCCTTGTTTTAAAGTGGCACAAAATTTGGCAAAATTGAGTCCTGGTGTCAGATGGAAGGAAGAATTTAAAAGTGACAACCTGGAATACTTAGCTGAGGAGATCTCCAGACTATCTGTGGAGGATATACCCTGGCTTCTCCTTGCAGCTTATAGTAAAATGCGAGTGGAGAGAGATAAACTTAGAACTGAACTCTTGGGTTCAAAGAAACCAGAAGCTGATGGCTTAGAAAATTACGAGCTTCCAGGGGGTGGAATCCCAGAAGCTATAGCCCAACATGAGGATGTTACCAAACATGGAACCCAGCCGCCATTTCAGTACAAGCCAAGATTGGAGATGGAATTATCCAGAAAGGATTTGTGGAAAGTCCTATTGTCTAATGGCTTTGACCCCTGTGTGCTTCATGCAAAGCCAACAGAATTTTTGCGAGATCTTTATAGACAGAGCCATTGCCGGTCTGGACTGGAGGAGACAGACAAGGAAAAAATTAAAGGAAAAATCTCTTCAAAGACAGAGCCATGGAGGTTGAGGTCTGGAGTCAGGAGGTCTCGGGCTGGGAGAGCGGAGCAGCCCACACGCATGGAAAGGGTGAGTTTGCCCTGGAGGTCGAGGGCGGGCCTTCCGCCTTGATGCTCTGGAAGAGTTTTGCCACCTCAGGTCCCAAAGAAGGTGGAGCACATTTCCAGGGAATTGAGGAGAGCCTGGCTGCCACCACACTGTTCTGAAGGGGTTGAGCGTGTGTCCCGGAGATGGAAGGGAATCCGGGAGCTGCCCTGAGGTTTTAGGAGGGTGGAGCCGAGAAGGTGGTCTCCCCAATGTGTGGAAATGTTGGAGCACTCACCCAAGCATTTGGAGAGAAAACAGCTGCCACAAAGGCACTTAGGAAGGGTTAGACTCCCGCTCTCTCAAGCCCCAAGGATGCAACGTCGTTCTGTAAATGACTCTCAGACTTTGAAATCTAATGGAGTTTGTCCTGCAGGTTTTAGGAACTGTTTTGCTCCTGTTAACCCTGTTTTCCTTACTGTTTCTCCTTATGGCAATGGAAATGTTTATCCTATGAATGTCTCTTCTTTGTATATTGGGAGCACATAACTTGTTCTAAGTTCACAGATCCACAGCTAAAGAAAAATTATGCCTTAGGACTGACCATGCCTAAATTGATTTTGATGGGATTTTGTACTTGACTATTGTTACTGAGATGATGTAAGTTTCTGTGATATTGTGATGAAATGAATGTGTTTTGTATTTGGAAAGATAATGTCATTTTGGGGTCCAGGGGGTGGAATGTGCGGTTTGAATGTATTGTGTCCCCAAATGCCATTATCTTTGTGGTCTTGTGTGGGGCAGACCCTTGGGTGCTGGTTGGATTTGCTTGGAGTGTGCCCCACCCAGCTGTCGGTGATAATTTTGATGAGATGTTCCCATGGAGGCGTGGCCCCACCCATTCGGGATGGGCCTTGATCGGTGGAGCTATATAAATGAGCTGACTCAAAGAGGAAAGAGAGTGCAGCTGGGAGTGATGTTTTGAAGAGGAGCAAGCTTGCTAGAGAGGAACATCCTGGGAGAAAGCCGTTTTGAGGCCGGAGCTTTGGAGCAGATGCCAGCTGCCTTCCTAGCTAACAGAGGTTTTCCGGAGGCCATTGGCCATCCTCCGGTGAGGGTACCCGATTGCTGATGTGTTACCTTGGACGCTTTGTGGCCTTAAGACTGTAATTGTGTAGTGAAATAAACCCCCGTTTTATAAAAGCTTATCCATCTCTGGTGTTTTGCATTCTGCAGCATTGGCAAACTAGGACACCAAGTTTGCCATCTTGTTTGGGTGCTGGTTTGAGGTGAAGCCAAGCTTCTCGTGTCTCTCTCAGTCAGCGGCACCCAGTTTTAGATTGTGTGACAGGCCCTGCTCAGTTCAAACAATTGGGTCCATAAGTCCACTCAGGTGTAGCACAAATAAATTTTACTCCTGGTACTCCCGGTGTGAAAGGCCCCTTTCCAGCACGATGGGTTGAGAGCTAGCTGAGTGCAGTCAGCTGCCAGGGCTGAGCAGGGGCAGCGAGCAGTGCTGGAGAAGGCCGCCATCGCCAGAGGGAGAAAAACAGCCCTGTGTTTATTAGCGGGAATAAAAATCAACTTCCTTGCCATCTGCAAGCACCCATCGTGGAGGGCCGGTGGGAAATTCCTTCTCAGTTTATTCGGGACCCTTCTCCCTTCCAGGGCTGCACCAGCCTCCAAGGTTTTTGTGCCTGGGTCATCAGGTAAGGGCCTTTCTTCCCAGTTGCAGCCCCGAGGGGCCTGGACGCCCATCGCCAAGGCCTCCCTGCCCGACCTTTGGCCTGCTCTGGACTGGAATGGACAGACTTGAGTCAGGAAAACAAGCCCCTGACACCACTGTTCTATTAGTCAATAAAAATAAGGCCAGTTTTCTCTCCGGTGCACGCAAAGCCGGACAGAGCGGACGGGACTGGATGTAACCCTCTGCCCCTGATGTTTCCCAGGCTCCCTTGCAGCTCCCTGTGGCCATCTGCCTGAGTACTGGCCAGCGGGACAGAAGCAGAAGTGAGACGTGGTGGGGTCTTTAAACGAAGGAGCCTGTGCTCTCTTTGCAGCTGTGTCTTGTTCACATTAAAAGGAGCGGATCTCCGAGGCAGCTGGAGTCTGGGGCCTCCTGATTTCACCGAGGCAGGCCAGATTCTCGCCAACTTCTGGACATTTGTATGAGAAATTGTCTTCTTTCTTGATGAAGCCATTGCTAATTTTGAGTCTCTGTTGAAGCAGCTGAAACAATATCCTAGCTAATTTAAGTTTTGTTTGTTTTGAGCCACCTTTATCCTGGTGTGACAGAAATCCCATTGGGGTTGGGGGGTCTCCATGGGTCCCGGGCACTTCAGGGACCCCTGGGAGCAGCAGCCATGCCAGCAGAGCCAGCCCCCATCCTTGTTGTCCCTGGGTCTGGGTGCCGCCAGGCCTTGCCTTTTCAGGTTTGCTGTTTCCCAGGGCTGTGCCCAGAGGAGGGCACAGCTACCCTCTGAGCTCGGCTCCCACACACCTGTCTGGGATGTTCGTGATCTGCAGGGCTCTCACCTGGAGCCAGGTAGCAGGGACTCTCTCTGGAGCCCATTCCAATAAATCAGCACCTCATTTTCCCTCAGTCACACTTCCCTGAGCCAGCCTGCATCTTTCTAGTCTCAGGTGGAAGCAAACACTCTCCTTCAATCCCCCTCTCTCACCCTGGCTATTTGTAGGGCTTTGCTGGAAAGTGTTCTCCACGTCTCTGGGATTTTGGCTCCCCTCCCCCTTACCCCGCTCCCTTTTGCCTGATGAACCCTCCCCTTGAGAAAGTGGCTGGGGTGCTGGATTCTAAAATGGGGGTGGGATATAAAGAAAAAAGTGGCAAAAGAACTGGCAAACATCTCAGAAAGTATTATTCCAGCAGAAGAGTCAGTATTTCATTCCTTTTAGGCCCTCTGTGGGTTTTCTGTATATTCTTTGCCTTATTATTGTTGATATTATTGGCTTATGCCCAATGACTTTCCCATCCTGAGAACGGGGCCTGAACTTATTCCTCACACTGCTTCGTGCTGCTTTACTTCTAGTTGGAGGCCGCCCCAGCTTCAGGGAAGCCTGTTTTCTGGTTTTCTGCCCTGAAAGGTCTCCGCTCGGCCGCTGCGGCCTCCACGGCTCTCCTGCCGGAAACTGGCAGCTGGGCAGAGGACGGGCACGGCCACAGCATGCAAGGGAATTTGACCACTGAGTCATGGCTAACGCGGCCTGGACCGGACAGCGGATACACAGGTCAGCCTGAGAGCAGAGAGCCTGCCCCACGCAGGATGCAGGCCCGGGCCAGCCTGGCACGCCCAGCACCAACCCACACGCAGGGGCAGCCACACGGCCACTCCCCGCCGGGGACACCGGGCGAGGAGCTGCCCGAGGAAGGCCAGTGTCTGAACAAGGCCCGTCTGTGGCAAGCAGGGAGCCCGAGAAAGGTGAAGGGCTGTGCCTGGGACCAAAAAAAACCAAAGTGCAGCAACTGATCCAAATCCTAAGGGCCTTAGTCACTTTATTGTCATATCTTTTTTTTAATGAGGGACCAGCATGTATTTTTATAGTTGAGTTAATGGACTTCTAAAAATAAAAAGTGAATATGGAGAGCAACATTTATTGCTCATGTAATGGAAAAATCTCATACAGCCTCTCTCCTCCATGCCCTCCTTCCCTCTCGTCTCTTCTTTCCCTCCCTCCCTCATTCATTTACTGAACATGTCTGGTGCGCCAGACACTGGGCAAGGCATCACAAATGAAGAGAGAAAAGATAGAGCCATGTCCTGTCTGCACATTCTGGCTCCTAAAAGTCTTGCACCCCGGTGGCTCCCAGGAGGTGCAGGAGGGGGCTGGCTGGAGCCCTGAGTGAGGGGCCAAAGGGGGCCCCGCACCCCGAGGGAGGCTGGATTGGGGGCAGTGGACTGGGCGACGTGGGCGGAGAGGAGCCAGTAGTTCTCACCCTGCACTTTGCCCCCAGGGGACCACTGGCAATGTCAGGAGACAATTTTGATTGTCACAACCGGGATGGGAATGGTGCTGGCACCTCGTGGGTGGGAGCCCAGGACCCTGCCATCATCCCATGCACAGCTCACCACCGCCCCCCAGCCCCCAACCCAGGGTGCCAGGCCCCGTGCAAAATAAAAACACAGAGCCCCTTGCTCAAAATGCAGGGAAAAAATACCATTAAAAGTATCAAAATATGAAGCTTGTTCCTTTTTTCCACAGTCTTGCTCTTGATTTTTCAGTGTGATTTCCATTGGCTATTTAATGTTGTTCTGAGAAGTGAAAATTTAAAATTTAAAATCATCAGCATAAATTTTACCACTCAGTTTTATATTGTGCAATGCCAGTTTTGACTGCGACTATAAGAACATTTAACTCACATGCAGAATTACCAAAATCATACTATTCATTTTTGCAGTTCATTTATACACTTGCATTTTGTTCTTCGCAGTGCAGTAGAAATGCTGCACAAAACTAACTCAACTGTTTGTATTTCATTTCTTAATACTGGCACAGTCGACCAACACCCTCCACCTTCAGCTTATTAATGAGTAAGGAGAAACAGAAAGGGAAAGGAACTATGAGTTGTCCTATTTTTCCTTTTCCTCCTATGTAGGATTGCCTGATAAAATATAGGATGCCCCGTTAAATTTGACAATTGATCAATAGTTTTTAGTGTAAGTATGTACAAAACATTGCATGGAACATACTTACACTAAAAAATTATTCATTGTATCTGCTTCCAAAATAAGTCTGAGGTTGAAAAGTTTTGTCCTAAAGGAAATAGGGAGCCACTGAAAGAGTTTAAACAAATGGGGAAGGCACAGATTGGAGAGGGGTGGAAACAGCAGTTTTTTTTTACTTTAGAAGAGTCTCTCTGGCAGATATTGTAGAATTTAGATCCAAGTAAGGACAATGGAGTTGATCTTTTGGGAGTGGTGCTGGTGGTGGTGGTAGGGTGGGGTTGGTAGAAAATATTTAAAAATCAGTGTGGATTGAAAATATCGCTTATAGTCAAATACCCTCAAAACCCCTTAGGAAGGTGCCGGCTGGTGACAGTCACAGCTTCTCGCCACACCTCAGGATCTAACCACGCTTCCTCCAGTTTTGGTGCAGTTTGCTCTCCCTTTAGTTGATATGGCGCGTTGACGGCTTCTGTTTAGCATCTGTGTTGCATGGAAAATGTTTAAACACTGGAATTGCACTTGGTGCGGCGAGATGCTCCCACCACGAGAAGCCCAGGGATGCCAAGTCTAGCCGAGGCGACAGCACTCTCGTCTGTGTACCACGTTCGCTCCAAGGCAGCTCTCCACGGCGTCACTGCACGTGCTGGTGGGTAGAACTGCAGGGTCATTTAAGTGTGGCTCCGATATCCATTTCCCTCTTCTTGCCATTGGGTCACAGCCACGTAGTTTGGGGGGTGACCCGGCCCCCAGCTCGGGCACTGTGACTGGCTCAGCTAACTCAGCCTCAGTGATCAGAGCTTGGTCTTCCCTTGGGCACAGGAAAGGAGTGGCCAATCAGTGTGGGACTGGTGACTTTTGTTCAGTGTTTGGGTCAACAAGGAGCCCCAGCTGTTGCTGGCAGCCATGTTGTCACCATGAGGGAGGCGACTGAGGGCAGAGAGAACATGTGAAAGAAGACAGAGCCGAGAGGACGGCGGATAAATGGGGCCAAATCCCTGATTGAATCCTGCTTGAAGCCACCCCTGCATCAGGCCTTTACTTCGCCGTTGCAGTCCTCGTCATAGTTTACTCTACTTTGAAGGAAACTGAAGCTGACGTTTTTGGGGGGGTTATGTGACTTACCCAGTCATATTCCAGGCTGATGTGATGTGAAGTGACTCTACCAGTGAGCCCGGGGGCTTCTGGGTGTTAAACTGTCCCCGGGACCCACTGAGAAGCACGGGTGGTGAGGTTTCAGGGCTGTCGTTCAAAGTGAGCACATCATGCTTGCTCTAATCCAAATCTGACTGATCAAAACTTCTCCACCATCCCCTCTGAGCTCTCCGTCTCTCTCGGTTTCCCTTTTGCTCTCAGCCGGCCACTGGCCGATTCCCATACCTTAGGCAGAATTCTCAAACAGCACCCCCAGATTTCCAACCTTAATCTCTGGGACAGAGACTCTGCTGCAGTAATCTGCCCATGATCATGTCATGTTATGTGGAAGAGATTTTGAAGATGAGATTAGGTTAATAATAGATTGACTTTGAATTTGTGGAAAGGGAGATTTTCCGGGAGGGCCTAATCTAATCCCAGAAACCTTTAAAAGCAGAGAGTTTTGTCCACCTGGTAGCAGCAGCGGAAGGCAGAAAGGTTCAAGCCAAGAGAAGGACTTGATGCACACGTGTTGTCTTTGAAGATGGAGGGGCTGCAGGCAAGGGCTGAGCGCAGCCGCTGAGCCGAATGACTCTGGACTCCCTCAGGCAGGGAAACAGGGACCTCGCCTCGAGGGGCGTGCAACTGAATTCTGCCAACAACCTCAATGAGGCTGGACCCGGATTATTCTCCAGAGCTTCTGGACAAGAGCCCAGCCGGGCCGACCCATGTTAGCCTTAGGAGATCCTATGCAGAGAACTCACTTGCGCCTGGGCATCTGCCCTACACAACCATGAGATAATAAATTGGTCTTATATTACGTTGCTAAATTTGTAGTTATTCATCATGCAGTAATAGAAAACTAATGTTCACTCCATTAAGGTGTCAGCTAGTCATTCCTAATGGCGCATCCATGTTAATCGGCAGCTCCAGAGGTTGGCAAGCTCAAGCCTGCAGATTTGTGAGTGTGTATTCCACCTGGAGGACGAGGGGGATATTTTGGGTTGAAGGAAGGATCACACACACCATGTGCTCACGTAAAGACAGTAAGACCTTCTTAACAGTTGTTTGGTTTGATTTCTAATAATCATTAAGATTTTAAAAATCATCTTTGTTGCTGTATTCACAAGTCCAGGAAATTCATCTGTAGGAAAAGCTATAAACTGGGAAAAACAATCACAAGCTACTTCATGAACTCTGATATGGAAAGGGCTGTAATAGAGAGACTTGGGAAAAGAGACCAATGAAAAATTTGTCCTGTGTTACCTAGAGACCCTCTTGGAGACCAAATGCTGAATAATTTACAGCTAAAGTACATATTTCCAAGTAATAATTTTAGATTATGTACAAAGGTAGTTTTTTATGCAAAGAGAGAAATATACTTTTATTAGAGCAATTGCAGTCCCAGATTCTGCACTTGTGGGTCAGTGCTTCTCTTTACCTGCACCTACAGGTAGTGGGTGTGAGCTTGGCAAAGGGAAGGGTTGGGTCCTTTCTTTGCAAACCCTGCTCTGAAAGCAAACACGTGCCCAGATGCATGTTTCATTGTGCACCCAACAGCATGTGCAGCCCATCATCAGGGTCTCAAGAAGACGGAGAAGACGGCTGTGCTCAGGGTACTCTTTACTCATGAAAACACCAATGCCCAATTATTTAGGTCTTGGTTTCATATACATTTCCCCCTTTTATCTTTGGAGAGCAAACTTTTAAGGCAGCAGATACAGCCTGTTCAAGCCTTATTTCTCTGCGTTGGATAAATGAATCGACAAGCCTAGAACAGTTCAGAATGGTGAGAAAAAATTGTTTTCCAGATATTAAGAATATGGAGGGTAGGAATTACCTATAAGGTCATCCATCCATCAATCCATCACTCACCCACCCACTCATCCATCCATCCATCCATCCATCCAAGATAGATTCTTTGCACACTTTGCAGCTCTTTGTGTTGGTCTCGAGGTCAGGAAGATTAGTGGGACTTACTGAAGCCTGGGAGGCTCTGCATCACTGTTCTTCCTGTTGAAGTCTGTGCTTGAGTTTATATTCCTGTTGAATCCTCTTCTGTTTCAGAGCCTTCCCTGCATCTTACCTTTATGCACATCCTGGGCGTGCAGCCATTGCCATGTTCTAATTCTCAACTGTTGACCTTGGATGCAGAATTTTCAATGCACAGCTGCTATTTGGAGATCCTAAGGCCCAATTTTCAGAACGAGTCCCTCATAGAAAGATAGATGTGACTGATGGGCAGCTTGGGAAAGGATTCAAGACTTGGCTCCCCTGCCAGACTTCGTCAGACTAGAACAACCAGCTGGGAAGGGCCTCCTTGAAAAGTGAAAGTTTTTCTGACATTGTAACCTCTGACAAACGTTCATTTTAGGACTACTTGTGCTACCCTCCCCCCAATCTTAATGAATCCATAGGGATTAAAAGAAGTGAGCAGATCTAAAGTCTTCATTCAACTGCATTCGTCTTTCTCACCCCCTTTCTCTCCCCTCTCCCCCTCCCTCCTTCCCTTCCTTTGTCTTCCTCTTCCCTCTAGCAACCAGGGGCGCATGACAGCCAGCAGGTCTCTGGTCTCTTCTGTTTCCCTGAGTTGGAGGATAAGAGGCTGGGACCACAAAGAGGAACAAAACTGGTGGAAATCTCTAACAGCTGTCATGTTTCCTCAGCCAGGTTGAAGTTGGGTTATGTGGCTATAGAGGAGCAAGGAGAAAGAGGAGAACCCAGAACTGCTTTATTTAGTATTTTGTTGTGTTCTGGAACCATTTGGCACCACCACGAGGAGAGGACAGAGCCCTTAGCCCCGGGACCCATAAACTGTGAAGGCTCAATAGATGGTAGGCGTGAGCCCACCGTGCATTCCGGGAAATGCCAGCACCGGATTTAGGGATCATCTGGCCCAACTCCCAGGCCTTCCAGAAGCAGGTACCACGGCCCAGAGAAGTTGATGTCCTTTTTCAAGGTCACAGATATTAGTTAGTGGCGCCATCCCCTGGTTATCAGATTCCTTGGCTGGAATTCTCGGTGCCTCCCCAGTCCTTGAGTAAATCACAACTATGGAAAACCCTGCATTCACACCTTGCTCGTTTCCTTTGACAGGTGTCTTGTCCATTGCAGAATGTGGGGTTGGAAACCATCACTTTCATACCAAAACAAAACAAAATAAAACGACCTGTTCAAGATGATTTACAAATGGAAGGCACCTAATTATAATACCTTGCATTTCTGGAGAGCTTTTTATCAGCAGAGCACTTCCCAGATAATAACTAATGAATTCTCTAACTCCCCTTAGGAACAGAGACACGCGTTCCCACATGTCTGGGAAGTCCTGCAGGAACTTAATTTACATGAAACGAAGAAAGAGACATTACCCGTGCCATTCCACTAAATCACAATCACAACTTCAAGCACGAGATCAGCACGTTTAGCAACCCCAGGGAGGCTCAGATTCTCACCCACTGGAGAGCTGATTTCCATGCTGGCTGCAAGGGAAGGACAAACCAAGGGCGCTAAGAGAAAGTCAGCGGCCTTTGTGATCCAGGTCCCATTTTCCAGGCACACACCTCGGCACACGACGCATTAGGGACCCCGTGCCGGAGCAGTGGTCAGTCGAGTGTGGGGCGTCCTCCCCGGCGGGCACCCCTTCTCTCAGGGAGGACCCTGTCCCTCCCTGGCACCCCCACCTCTCCGCTGTCTTCTGCCAATCAGAGGGCGTAAGGGTGACAAGCTGCCGGCGGGGCCAGGGACACCTCCTTGGGAAAAGAGGTGTTTTACAGCGAGGGGCCTGGAGGTGTCCCTCCAGGGACTTTCGGTTGCAGTGCCCCGAGGATGGCCCTACCTGGCTGACACCCACCTCCGCCTCCCCGAGGGGAAGGCCCCCCGGATACTTTCCATGAGTCTTGCCTTCCCGTCACACAGAACCCTCAGTGCTACGCGAGGACCCCGACCACCAGCCAAGAGGTCTCCAAGTCCTGCATTCGACGTGTCCTGAACATTTGACATGTCCTGGGCTAATCACTGCCTCTTAGACACAGTAAGAATGCAGAACCGCCTTCTGGGCCACTGGGCTCAGAATCAGTCTGGTAGGAGGACTGAGCCCCTTTGCTTGTCCCTGCCCCTTAGCCCACCCACCCGGGCTTGGCTCTGAGCTACGCTGAGTCAGAAATCACTTCTCAGGCCCTTTGTCTTTGTGCCAGAACTAACAACCGGCTTCTGCCCTGTTTCTGGGATAGGGCCCCGGTTTATTCCCAGGTAGGTGCGCTGTGTTGACCACCAGTGGGTTGGAACTGCCTGATCTGGCTACGGAGTGCTGTGGGAATTCTCTAGATAAAATATTGTAAACTAGAATGTCTCGCTTTGCAGTGCTATGCTCTCGCACGCAGCCCATTCCACTCCCACGGCCAGGCTTATCTGTTGTCTACTTGCCTGTCGATCTTTGTGTCATAAAGGTCAAAACGTCCTGCCTCCCTCAACAGCCTTGAGTCTCCCTACCCCGAAAATCTCAATAAAAACTGAAATGAGAACTGCTTGGGAGGACACGCTCCCTTGAGTTGTTCTCACTCTCGCCTCTCTTGACTTTTGTCTCGAGTAATTCATTGCGTCTGCTGGACAGAAAACCACCGAGTGCAGCTAGAGTAAGAAAGATGTCAGCACAGTCTGGGATGGAGAAGATATTTTTGTCTCCGGGGGTGGAGGTGGGCACTTTTAAGCTAAATCAGGAGTGGATGCCAAAATCCCCCTCACACAAGACACACAAGTATGGCTGAGACAACAAAGGCCAAGAACAACCAAAAACCGTGCGAGGAGTGGAGCGTGACTGAGCAGCAGAGAGGAGGGGCCTCCTGGCGGCCCCACCGGATACCCTGACCAGAGGCCCGGAAAAGTGGCCAGCAGGAACGGGCTGCAGGAACGAGCAGTTACTGACCCAGAAAGGCCAGGATAACCAGAGCCGGTCAACCGGGTAGGACGGCAGCCAGTGGGCCTGCAGGCCTCGGAGAGGCTCCCACTCACACAGAGTCCGGAAACCCGAGTTCCCAGGGATGGACGAGAAGGAATGCAGACCACCCGCATCCGGAACATTCCATGAGAGACTCCGAGCAGCATCAAGCCTGGTTTGTGGGTGGAAATTCTCCTTCCGCTGGAAACATTAGGACTTGGCTTTATTAAAGGAGAGAGATCAAGATGGCCAAAGCGATACAATAATCATAAATCTACAACTACACTAAAAATCAAAAAGGTCCAGGAGGTCCTCAGAGGCCCAGGAACTTTGAGGCCTCCCTGAAAGCTGGGGTTCCTCAAGAAGAAGGAAGCCACAGCAGAAGAGCTGGGGGGCTGCTCCAGGAGGGGACAAGCCCGAGGGCAAGGGTGTTGGGAGGGTCCCCAGGGCAATGTCCGAGCAGTCACCTCCCCACGCCCAGGCCGAGCAGCCGGCAGCTGAGGTGCAGCCCCCCAGTTTGCAGGAGTGGTTTCAGGCAGCCGGTGCAGCCTCTGACGGCTGACAACCCCCAGCAGGGATGCGGTGTCTCCATGTCCCAGGCACTGGGTGCAGTAAACACAGAGAGCTTTGGCGGACAGACTGAAGCCCAAACACAAAGCTGAGCACACAGCCAATAACCACTACACACTTCTGAAGGCAGCCACAAAAGCATCACCAACCCCAACATATAGAAAAGCTCACACCCAAAGAAGCAGAGTCAGTAGAGCAAACAGTACAGGAATTTGGCACACATATAATTAGAATCCTCGGAGAGAGATAAAATGATATTGCACCCATAAAAAGGAATATTTTAGAGATTTTGGAAATGAACAATTTGATGATGGAAATAAAAATCTCTGTAAATGGGCAGAAGCATTGAAGCTGATAAGAGAATAAGTTGAAAGGCTGAGCCAAGGGGTTCTCTCAAAATAGCAAACATGGACAAGGAGACAAAAAATATTTTTTTAAAAAATGGTTAAGAGAAGTGGAAGATAAATTCAGACATTCCCAACATTCATGTAACAGAACCTTCCTTCAAAGAGGAAGAAGCGAGAACAGTTGGACCAGTAATAGAAGACAGTTTCCAGGAAGTGACAGCAGACACGAGCCCCAGAGCGGAAGTGCCCACCGATGGCTGAGCAGACTCCAGGAGAAACAAACCAGCCCACAAAGATCCTTAGCAAGTTGTGTCACAGTGATATTCCAGAACATCAAGGAAAAAGAGCAAACCCTAAATACTTCTGGGGGTGGGGAGAAGGTGCCATGTTATTTCAAAGATAACACTGGATGGGAGAACATTGAACAGTATCTTCAAACTTGCCTTGGCCTCTGACCAGTTTTGGTCATTATGTTATTTTTTAAAATTATTTCATTGGATATCTTCGTATTTTAAATATTACGTCAAACCTCTGTTTTGGCTTTTCCAGCCTTAGTGCCTGCTGATGATGTAGATGTGGGAGCTGGTGGCCTCCGCCTCTCCTTTCCCGGGCCTGACTTCTCCATTCTACTACATTTCCACTGGCAGGCGACAGCCCTTGCCGTGGTTTGTAACCAAAGAAACAGAGTGTTTCTGTACTGTTTCGACAGTATTTTTCCTGTAGAGAAGGAAATGCAATGCTTTGTCACCAGACCTTTGCTTCCCAAAGGAGAATGATTTGAGTGTGCATGGAGAGGAGGTGGTGGATTGTCTTGGACTCACGCTAGCAATCGTTTGCAAGCATGTCACATTTTAGTTGGCTTCACGTATGGATCTTAGTTGCTAGAACAGCTTTAGTTTTTTCTGCTTTTAACTGCCTTTCTTTTCTCTTGTTAAGAGACGACACGTTTTCTTCATTAGCACCACGTTATCCAGTTTCATCATCATCTTATTGAGTGATGACTACAATCAGAGGGGACTGTTTGCCAGGCCTCTGGTGCAACTCTCAGCCTATCTTCTTGTCTTGGTGCCCAACTCCACTGTTTCTGTGATACCCAGTCTTCTGCTTTCCTAATTTCCTTGTTTGTTTCTTTGGAGTTTTCCTGAAGCCAATTTTTCTTTTCAGAAAGGTGAATGAAAGGTATTCTTTGGAGGTTTTAGGACTTTATTTGCCCTCTTATCTTATTGACTTCTGGCGTGAGGTTGCCTGAGGGTCTGTGTAGTGTCCAGAAGCAGGTCACGGGCAGACATCAGGGTGCCCTCCCCAAATAAGGAGGGCTTCTCTCTGAGGTATCAGCTCCCACTCTTGGAGCCCTAGCTCCTCTGGAATTTCTTTAAAAAGCAAAGTTGTCTTGGCTGGGGGCAAATGGTTGTTGACTTTCTCTATATGTAGGGGTGGAGAGGGGTGTAGGGGAGCAATTATCCAAGCTCTTAATAAGCATTCTTTAATTAAATTTCCCTACGACTACCTCAAAACTCCTCTCTCTGGTCTTGGAAAACTCAAATTTGGAGGACACTAGCCCTCACTTCGGCCCCAGCTTCCCCTAGACCTTCTCTTCGGCAATTCCCTTTCCACTTCCCAGAAATCGGATTTGGCTTGCTAGTGGCTTCCTTCTCATTCTCTGTATTTCTGTAGTTTCCATGGGATTTCAGAGGTACATGGGATTTGTGTTGGCTCAACCCACCAGCTTGAACCAGAAGCCAGTTCTCCCTCTGTCCCCGGGACGTCTCCTCCATCTTTGTGAAAATTAGCATGTTGGAGGGGTTTCCTCCACGGCAGCAGACAAATAAGGGATTGGAACGGGGAGATGGTTAAGAAGGGAGGGACATATATAAATGGCCAACACATGAAAGATACTCAATATCATTAGTCATTAGGGAAATGCAAATCAAAACCACAGAGAGCTCCGACTTCATACCCACTATGATGGCTGAAATAAAAAAGATGGACAATGACAAGTATGGCAACAATGTGGAGAAACTGGAACCCTCATACATTGTTGGTGGAAATGCATAACGGTGCAGCTGCTTTGGAAAACAGTCAGCAATTCCTCAAATGGTTAACTATAGAGTTACCATAGGACCCAAAAATTCCACTCCCAGGTATATACCCAAGAGAGTTGGAAACATATGTTCATGCAAAAACTTATGCATAAAGGTTCATAAGGCATTATTTACAGCAGCCTAAAACCACATCCATGGATAAACAATGTGGAATATCCACACAACGGAATATTATTAGCCATAAACAGGAATGAAGTGCTGATACATGCTACAACATGGATGAACCTTTAAAACATTATGCCAAGTGAAAGAAGCCAGCAACAAAAGGCCACAGATTATAAGATTCCACTTATACAAAATCCATAGGTACGGAAAGTAGATTAGTAGCTTCAGAGGATGGAGGGAAAGGGGAATGGGGAATAACTGCTAATGTGTATGGGGTTTATTCTTGGGGTGATGAAAGTTCTGGAATTAGTAATGATGGTTCTACAACCTTATGAATATAGTGAAACCCACTGAATTGTATACTTTAAGAGGGTGAATGTGAATTATGTCTCAATTTTAAAAAATTTAATGGTTCAACCCCAAAATTAATCAATAGGAGATATTAAACTATCCAATGGAACGACTGTGCAGAAGTTCAAAACAAATAAGGTAGATCTTTATGTACAGATATGGAAAGAGGTCCAAGAATTATTAAATGACACAAGGAAGTTACAGAATACAGAACAGAAGATACCATGTATTACACACACACAAGCAAAACCAATACGGACCGAAACCTAGCAATTTGACAAGAGTGGCTCTCTCTGGGGAACTAGGTAGGAATCAAGGGGAACTTCTGACTTCTTTGTATTGTATACATTTTTCAATGCAAGAATTTATTCCTATATTACTTGCCTGACTGCAATTAAATTTCAGAGAACAGGAGAAAATAAATGTAGTAAACTAAAAATAGCTTAGGTTAGCCATCAGAATTGAGTATTTTAAATGTTTTCTGGCTGTATGAGTTTGAACTATGTCACAGTTTAACAGCTTATGCTTGTGTATTGCTTTTATCGTAAACAAGGTTTGATGTGCAAAAAAAAAAAAAAATTAAAAAAACACTTAGCAAGAATATTCTAGGCTCTATCACAGGTTGTTTCATTTCTTTTTCACTTTAAAAACAACACAATATTTTCTGCCAAGAACATTCTCAGACGGATGCTGATTTCTTTAAAATACTGCTGTTCATTCTAGTTGTTTAGGTGGATTCATACTTTTATAGAGGAAAAGAGAGTTTAGTTTATGACAAGTTGATGATACATACAATGAAATACTGAAACATGAAAAAGGACAACATTTTACACGAAAAAAGTTCAAGAAAGAGACAGTGGGATATTTTTGAGACAGAGTGATGGATTTCAAGATTTATAAAAACAAAAAAATTACCTCACTGAGGAATTAATAATTACCTTTAAATATATAAGTGGCTATTCTTACCAAGCCTCATGGCTCATTCTGTTACCTTCTAGTAAGGGGTTTCCTAGTCCAGAAACTGGGCTGTGTGAGTCTCACGAGAACGACAGAAGCAGTAGAATCTCCAAACAGTTAAGTAAGTCGTCAATGATTCCATCACCTTTTTACATAAAAAGTTTTAGACTCAGAAAAAAAACACGATCTCCCAAAACAAATCCCCAGTATTAAGAGGTCTTCTCCGCTCCTTCCTAATATCTTGCCCAAATAACTCGTTATTGAGTTATGCACTATTCAAATGTGGAGTATTGTTTATTGGCAATATAGTAAGTACAGCTGTGGGGGAGCAACGTTTAGTCTCACACAAGCTAGAGGGAGGAAGAAAGAGAGGGTTTAGCATTGCACGTCCTTAGCAGATGTGCACAACCACCAAAGCAAGGCTTTGGGCTCCTGTCTTCCAGACACCTTAGAAGGGGGCCTCGGGGATGAGACCCCTCTACAGGAATGAGAGAACTGGTCTGCTTTTTCCCTTGGAAAAAGCATTCATGAATTTTGGGAAGGAAAGCTGGAGAAAGCAAGTCTCACGGAAGCCACCGGTCTTCATTCATTGCTTGGGTTAAGATTTTTATCTCATACTTAAATACACAGTTAAGAGCAGACAATTTCATCCTTGGTAGTGCTTCTTATTTTGATGTTTGAGGAACCACTACAGATACTTCGACTAAAATAGTGACTATCAACCCAGATTCTGGACTTTTTCCATAACCATATCTGAGTGCATGAAAGAGAAGCCCGAAATGAATATCACATAACGAAAATGAACTTCAGCTATTTTAACATAGGATAATGAGATAAAAATGAAAATGGTATCGGATCTAATAAATACCACACTTTAATCCATGTTTCATATGGACATTTTTACAGCATAAATTACAGTACAGAATTGTCCTGTTTAAAGTACACTGCAATTCTTGAAACATTCCTAAGACTAATTCATGTAAGCGGAGAAGGCAAAAGTCCTGTAATTTGGTTTTGTGGCTGTTAAAACCAGATCACGGGGAAATTCTGGTGGGAGATCAGTAGGCTCCAGAATTGCCGACAGCTTTCCAAAGACCGTGATGCAGAATGTGAAATGGTGTTGGACGTAACATGCCAGACTTTTGCTATCTGCATATTGAATTAAAGTTGCCAGCTACATGAATTACCGAGATGATAGGGCATAGTGTGGTGGAGTTTTAAATTCTTGCAGTGACCGAAGTCAACCACAGGCAGGTGCCTTTAAACTTGGCTCCCCAGAACTGCAGAAGCAGCTACTCCACTGTAACATCCTAACTCAAGTGTCAAGCTGGTGCACTTCCTTCTCATCCTGATGGATTTCATGTTGCCACTTGAGAATTTTTACCTAAGTCCTGGGAGTTCACACTGGAGCACATGGGTCTTTGCCCCTCTTCGGGCTTCGATGAGGCGGGCTCTCTCTGGACCTCTGGCAGTTGCTCCTCTTCATTGGAGAAATTTCCAGTGAAGACACCTCCAGTGAATACAAAAGAAGGGGACCTTTTGCGTGATTATTTTATGGTTATTTTGGTGACGCTCAAAGCATTGATTTAGGGACACAAGGAAGCCTGACTTGCCCTGTGTTTAAATGATACAAATATTAGATAAAAGCTAAACATTTCAATCTGTCATTTAGGGACTTGACCACAGGGGCACAAACCATTCAGATCGGTGGTTGAATTTCCACTCTTTGGACATTTGGGGATAGACTATCTGGGGACTAGTTGGGCATCACAAAAATCACCGAGTTCTTATGCTGATTTCTCTCTCCTGGCACCCTGCCTAGGATTTAGCCGAGACATAAGTGATCATGTTGAGGCCACCACCCAACCCACTAGAGAAAAAACCACCCATTTTCTCAACAGAGGGTTCATCTTCCCTGAAGCTCAGGAAATACCCAAGTCCCTTCTGATGGATCTCCTTTCTCGGGGACAAACCTCCCAGAGCAGCTGTCCGCCACCCTCCCTCCACCCTCCCCCTCCCCACTCCCCAAGTTACCATCCGAGGCCCAAGGTTCACGTGAAGAGAACTCAGCTCATGGCACTCAAAGCCATGCAGGAAGGAATGTGAGTGGGCAGGAAACAGAACTAGGCAGTGGTGTTCTCACCCTATGGTAAAAGCCCAGTGTTGAGCAGGCAAGTTATTTTTCTCATGGAAGATGGCAGACATTGGAAGCTGGGACCAAAAGTGCTTCTTGTCTTTTCCATGTGGACACCTCCTGATTTCTTAAGGCCAGGGATGAACAAGAAAGAATTTCCAGGCATGGAAGGTGTACTGGTTTGTATATATTATGTCCCCCAGAAAAAGTGATGTTCTTTGATGCAATCTTGTGGGGGCAGACATATCAGTGGGGATTAAGTTGGAACGTTTGGATTAGGTTGTTTCCATGGAGATGTTCCCCACCCAACTGCGGGTGATGACTCTTACTGGATAGTTTCCACAGAGGTATGGCCCCGCCCATTCGCATGGGCCTTGATTAGTTTACTGGAGCACTATATAAGCTCAGACAGAAGGAACAAGCTTGCTACAGCCAATATGGACACTTTGAAAAATGCACAGAAGCTGAGAGTAGCTGCAGATGAGAGACATTTTGAAGAAGGCCGTTGAAAGCAGATGCTTGCTCTGGAGAAACTAAGAGAGGACAAACACCCCAAGAGCAACTAAGAGTGACATTTTGAAGAGGAGCTCTAGCCTAGAGAAGATTGTCCTGGGAGAAAGCCATTTTGAAACCAAAACTTGGAGGAGACGCCAGCCACGTGCCTTCCCAGGTAACAGAGGTTTTCCAGACACGATTGGCCATCCTCCAGTGAAGGTACCCGATTGCTGATGTGTTACCTTGGATGCTTTATGGCCTCAAGACTGTAGCTGTGTAACCAAATAAACTCCCTTTATAAAAGCCAATCCATTTCTGGTGTTTTGCATTCCGGCAGCATTAGCCAACTGGAACAGAAGGTACAATTTTGCAGCCCCATTGCTCTCAACCCCCATCTGTCTATTGGAGCTCTGCCTGCAGCGGGGACAGGCTCCAGGTGGTGACGGTGAAAGCCACCTTGCCCTTCCGGCCACCCTCCCCTCCCACAGAGAGGCCTGTGGCTGCCTGACGGTCATCCTCTTCTTCCTCCAGAAAGAACGGTTCCCCACGCTGCGAGCCCCTGCACTGGTACCTGCGGATTGCACGTGCTTCCTTTGTGCCTGTCCTTAGAGTAACGCATCCCCCTTGCTAAGTGCTTGAAACGGGGGTCTCAGGACGCTTGCCCCGATCTGGTGGTCCTCGCACTCTCTCAGCGAGGCAGCTGATGCCCTGAGTTACAAACATCAGTTTCAGTTTCACACGGTTTCCCCAGTTCCACACGGAGGAAACTGAGGCACGAGGAGGTGCTGTAATCAAGGATTGGGTGCAGCCGGGCAAAGGAGAAGAGGGTCTGCGCCCCCAGGCATCTTCCTGACAGCTCTTCCCCTCTGGCAGCAGCTCCGGCCTTGAAGCCTTGTTTCCTTAAAGCCCCCACCGTCTCCAAAATCTGTTACACTATGTAGTCTGGATACAAAATCTGACTTGGAGAACTGAAAAGGGAAAAACCTCAAAGGAACAAAAGCTCCATGTGGCTTACAGAGGAGGACACTCTGGGTTGAGTCTGCAGCCCTGGGAATGTCAGGGCATTAATAACCAGTTTGCAAGTTCACCACAGAACTAGGTCTCGGTGATGCCTGGTGATGCTGTGCAAGTGTGTGACTCAAGAGTCACCTGTTGTTACGTGCTTCCGAGTACTGACATCTCGGTGGCACGGCCTCAGGCTGCGGCAGCACGCACAGTACACGGCCAAGGTGTCACAGGAGACCCAAAGAATGTTCTTTAAAAAGTCAAGCGTCTTCAGCTACTGTGCAGCTCGGTCAAGTAACGCACGCTCCTCGGGGCTGAGTATTTTCTCTTTGCTCTTTTGGGCATCTAGAAATGAAGATATCAAAAATACTGGGAGGAAAAGTCAGTTTTGCTTCATGAAAAACTGGAAAAGTGTTCAAGAACAATAGGGAAACTAGAAAACTGTACTTTTTATAACCAAACAGCCAGAGGTTTCGGAAAAGCCCAGATATTGGTGCTATTTCACATCATGTCTGGCTGTAATTATCTCCTGATTAGTTTTTCCTATTTTAAAAAGGAATAGAAAACAAGTACTTCATTCAGATTTCAGGCCTCATCAATACTTCCCGATGCCTAAGACAAATGGTGAGTCTTGTGGAGATCTGCAATTCGTCCTCGTATTCGTGGTGTCCAGTGTGTTTAGAATTGGCTGTAAGAGGTGGATTTTCGATGTGGTGGGTCAGGATTTAACCCTGATTCCCATCACGGTAAGAGCGGTGAGTCTAAATCCGCTTGCTGCAGAACCCCCAATTTACCTCTTGTTTCCCCAGAGAACCAACTAATAATAAAAACCAACTGTGGTCAGATACAATTAGCTCGAGGACAGTTTTATAATTTTCCTCATGATAAACAAACAAGCGATCCCCTCTGATGACATACACAGAATAATTCCGTTTGGACAAAGAGAACACAAATCTTAAGTCTGACCATTTCTTTTGATACTTTCCAGGAAGCTGTAAACTGAAAAACTGTACTTTTCTGGGAACAGGAAAACCAGGAAATAAACTCTGGCTCCAACTCATTGGAAATACAGCTTATGGTGTTGGTTGTTTTTCCCTTCATTTAAAAAATACATTTCTCAAGGCGCCACTGGATCCAGGTTTCAGCTAAAATGTATTACTGCTTAACAATAAGGTTCTAATAGGAACAGACTTGAAGTGAAGCTGTGCAGAGAGTTCTTGAAAGGCTGCGGGCGTTTCTTAGCCCACAGGTTACATCAAAACCAGCTCTGAAGGAGCACCAAGCTCTGGGGCCCCCGGTGCCAGGAAAGCCCCGTCCCCTCCGCCTGGCTGCTGGGCTCCCGGCCGAGCTGCACAGCTGGAGTGAGCCCCTGCACCGGCCCTCCCAGCACGCGTGGAGGAGCAGGACGGGGCAGTGGGAAGGGCCAAAGGGCATTTGAATCCAAGGGTACCAGACTGGATATGGTGAAGGAGCAGTTTTTTTTTTTTGGTTGGTTTCTCTGTTTCTTTGTTTAGTTTAGTTTGGGGAGAAAGGAAAGGGAAGGCGAGGGAGACAGGGGCAAAAATGAAGTTAACAAAAACCCATGTGGCTTTCCTCCCACATGGGGGATACAGCACGTCAAGTCACTGGTGTAATAGTCCCATCTGCTTTAGTTCAAACTTTCCCTATTTTACTCAACCAAATATTGCAAACATTATCACACCACATCGGTCTGAGCTGGCAAAGCCTGGCACACACACGTCAACGAACTAACTTGCTTCCTTAAGGAAGGTGGCGTGAAACAGTGATGCAGGTGGGCTGGTGGATCAGGTGTCACTACCGTCATCAATAAGGTGTCAGAAGCTTCAAGTCAGTGTGCTCTGGGGGCATTGGGGTGGGTCGTGTGTATGTGTGTGTGAGAGAGAGAGAGAAATGGAAAGACAAGGAGTAAACCATAACAATAGCAAAGAAAACAGTGTTTTTTTTTCCCTTGAAAAATATATGAAACTGAGTAACGAAAACCTACGGGAACTGTATTAAAAGGACTCAGGAAACAACAAGGTTACTTCTAAAGAGATTATGAACTGGGAACAGATTTGAACATATTTTGATTCTGAAGTTTCCCTTGTAAAAATGTTCAGAGAAATTAACGGACATTTTTTATGTACAACTCAATTCCTCTCATTTACAACATAAATCATTTAATGTAACATTTGCAACCTTAGAAAGGCAGACATATTTAATCCAAGTCAGTTTATAAATTCCAATTTCACATGGATTAAAAACTGCAGATAAATTAAGTAACAATAATATCCTGTACATGCATTAAGGCTGGTGACTGCTAAAGTCTCTTGGGCATCTACAAACAGAGAAATCACACACAGATTACTGGGTCTGAGAGTGTCTACGTCATTAAAAAAATCTTGCTTTTTTTTTTTTTTTTGGTGATACAGATTTCAACAGTAACTCTGGAAAACTGTGAAAAATGTTATTTAAAAATATATATGTATATACTACTGCACAGTTTCAAAGATGTGGTTCATAAATAATGGTTGGCTGCACTGATTAATTTTATAACAATTACTGCACTTCCAAATGTGATGTGAACACGCAGTGACATACTCAATATTAGGCACTAGTAGTATCCTTCAGGCTCACTACAGTTTTATGTTAGCTGTTTTGTACATATATATTTTTAAATGTATGCATTTATACAAACTGTGTATATTATGTATGGGGTGTCAGGAATGTACACGTCACAGTTATATAATACACATACCGTTGTACAGGCGATGAAAAATTTTAGTGCAGAAGTCTCACTGCATTGCATTCCATGTGTTCAATCTAGAACATTGTTTGTCGGCTCTTCAAATTATTTTTCCAGTACATTCCTCTTTAGATAGTGGGTCTGAGTTTCCATTCACAATTTGAGATTTTCCAGAAATATTTATTTTAACCAAACTTCTCTCTCCAGGCACAATTCTGCACATGAGGCTGATTTGTATAGAGTGTTAACAAATGCCAAATTTTGATCTGGAATATATTTGGGTACTCTTTTTCCAGGATAATTCTAACATTGTGATAAAGGATGACATCTAGTCACATCACGGAAGGATAAGGTCAGTCAAGGGCATGTTGAAATTCTAAGGAAAGCACACGTCTTCAAATAGAAATGATAATAAAATTATATGTTCAAAAGGAAAAGCCTCTGGAAAGACAGACATCAAACCGTGAGCAGTGGCTGTCTCAGGGAAATGGTACAACCAGGACTTACATATTCTACTTCACACGTTTCTGTATCGTTTGGGTTTTTACAATGAGGATCTGTTACTTTTATCATCAGAAAACACAGGAAGGATATTTCTGCTTTGAACAAAACTAAATAAAAGGAACAAGTCATGAATGACTTTCACAAGCAACAATCAGAAGGTGGTTCCTGATCAAAAATATCCATACCGAATCAAACCCCACAGCTGCCCCACACGCTCGACGAACCGCAAGGTGGTGCCGGGAACTGCGCGCTCTGACCAACCCCAGAACTGCCAGTTTCAAGAAGCTTTGCCAGGACACGTGGATCACTAGAGGGCCAAGAAAATGCTGCTGGCACCATTAGCCAGAGGCCACCTGCGTGTTCAAATGGGGTTTCATGTCTAAGCACATCACGTGATGCCACAACCAAGTCCCCATCTTTAAAGATGGGCAAGACCCAAAGGCACCCGGGGCTGTGTGACGAGGCTAAGGGTCATCCCTTTATGTGCGAGTTTGAACATTTCATCAGAATTCACCAAGAGTAAGCAGAATGAAGCCTCAGTCCTCAAAATAAGAAAAAAAGAAAAAGATCCAAAATTTAAGTTAGATTCAAATTTCCAACACAGGATGGGATCGTGAAATCTGGCAACCACTAGTGAAGGGAATGTATGAAGCACCTCGGCGGCATAAACATAAAACAGAAATACCGTCAGTATTGCCAGAACCCTTCCGCAAAGGCCAAAGCCAAATGCAAATTGAACAAGCCCTTCACTTGCTCATTTTAAATTAATTTCAAATCACCAAAGTCGTTCAATTGTTTGTACAGTTTTGAATCGGGGTCTAGAGCCTGGAATGACACAGCCTTATTTCCACCTGTTGATCAGATGACAACGTTATCACGGCACCCAGGTGAACAGGAACCCAGCGTGCGCGCACATCAGCCTCTGGTGTAACTACCTGAGCCAACGTCACGGCCTGCCCTCGTTCCACATCACCTGGCTTTCTCAGACCATCCTGGGGCAATGTTGTCAAGTGAGAGGCCTCGAGGACACTTCAAATAAAATGTTTCAAGGCATGTCCTCTTTTTCAGGAGTTTGTTTTCTTTTTACCAATGTTTTCACATCCAAATATACTTAACAAGACTAAATCTAGGGCGAAACATGATGCTATAAAAAATAGATTTCAGACACAAACTGAGAACAAGATGTCAAAAAATCTAAAATGAGAAGTTAAAAAAAAAAAAAAAAAAAAGGAAAGAAAAGAGCTAAGGGCAAGGATTAAACGTACCAGATGCACAGGCTGTGGGCAGGATGTTCTGGCTGTCACTGCCCAAAAAAGAACTGTTTGGAAGCAGCCGGCTCTCATCACAGCTTGTAAAATGCCCCCACAATCAAGATGAAGGGACATTCTACATAATGTCCTAATTTGGCCAATAAACTTTGTAAGAAAGCTACTGTGGGAAGAAAAGACCTGAAAAGTATTGCCGTGTCACAGTGGCAAGAAAGAGAAATGCACGGGCAATGCATTCTCCGCTGCATATGCAAAACCTTTCAATTTCTAGCTGAGCCCCCAAACACAGCCATCACTTTAATGTCTGTTAACTTTCAAAGACACTGAGTTTTTACCAAATCTCAGTGCCATTTTCACACTGAAATTTGGGGGTGGGGTGGGGCAGGCTTGTGGGAGTTGATCTGTTTGCGTTTAGTTGATAGTAAAGTTGGATTTTGGCTGGGGCAGGAGAGGAGGGACGGGGGGTTTGGTAACATGCAATCTATTAAACTTCGGCACAAAAATAACTGACTTATTTTCCTTATTCAGCTCAACCCATGAAAGCACACCAATCAAAAAATAATTGAGAAACAAAAATTAATACTGAAAGTGATCAATAGTATAAGACTTACGTTCATCTTAACTGGCAGTCAAGCTTTTGGTGTGCTGTATTGCACCTGGTTAACTAACCCATGAGATTTTGGTTGAATTTCCTAAGAAGTCATGGTTTACCACTGGAATAGAAAGAGTGTGTGTGTGCTTGTGTGTGTGTGTGCTTGTGTGTGTACACGTACTTCTAGGATCAGAGACCTCTGATTGCGTTGTCTAGCCCGGGCTCGTGGGAACCAGACACACACAAAAAGGGTTCTGAAGAGCCGTGTATCTTACACACACATACACAGGCAGCTACATACACAACCACGCACACAACCACACGTGCCCTGGGAAAACACCGCTGCTCGAGGCTGAGGGGATGTTCGCTGTGGTCTGACAGGGGCTGTGGCTGAGAATCTCGGTGGCCCGTGTCCCGAAGCTCTGAGCTGTCCGTGAGATGAGACGCAGCCGGGCCAGCCGGGCCCTATGGCAGGTGAGCGCTGTTCCGCAGCCAGTGCAGGCCCTGCTGCGAGTACTGCACCAGGTGCTCCATGCTGCTGTGCAGGGTGACGGGTCCCATCAGCAGGTCCAGGTCGTTGAAGAATTCTGCGGGACCGAGAGAGCTGTTAAGAGTCCTATGCATGCTAACTACGCTACCCCGAGTGGCTTGACTGACTCAAGGAAAAATCCCTTTCGTGGCTTCTAATTAATCAGATAGCCTCCATTGCATCGTGTGACGTTAGCAATAAATTGCACAAAATGAAATCCAAGGGTGGGAAACTCAACCTGTATCCACATAACTCACTGCAACAGCTATTTCTGCTTCAAATAACGTTTACTCAATGAAATAGCAAAGATAACCTATTTCCTCGGACCCTGTCTGTGAAGGTGGCTCGAGATATATTCACATACCGCGCAGTCATACAAAACAAATCGTACATTCGATTGTTCACAGTACCATTACATAGTTGTACATTCATCACCTAAATCAATCCCTGACACCTTCATTAGCACACACACAAAAATAACAAGAATAATAATTAGAGTGAAAAAGAGCAATTGAAGTAAAAAAGAACACTGGGTACCTTTGTCTGTTTGTTTCCTTCCCCTATTTTTCTACTCATCCATCCATAAACTAGATAAAGTGGAGTGTGGTCCTTATGGCTTTCCCAATCCCCTTGTCACCCCTCATAAGCTACATTTTTATACAACTGTCTTCGAAATTCATGGGTTCTGGGTTGTAGTTTGATAGTTTCAGGTATCCACCACCAGCTACCCCAATTCTTTAGAACCTAAAAAGGGTTGTCTAAATTGTGCGTAAGAGTGCCCACCAGAGTGACCTCTCGGCTCCTTTTGGAATCTCTCTGCCACTGAAGCTTATTTCATTTCCTTTCACATCCCCCTTTTGGTCAAGAAGATGTTCTTCGTCCCACGATGCCGGGTCTACATTCCTCCCCGGGAGTCATATTCCACGTTGCCAGGGAGATTCACTCCCCTGGGTGTCTGATCCCATGTAGGGGGGAGGGCAGTGATTTCACCTGCCAAGTTGGCTTAGCTAGAGAGACAGGGCCACATCTGAGCAACAAAGAGGCATTTGGGAGGAGGCTCTTAGGCACAATTATAGGGAGACCTAGCCTCTCCTTTGCAGCAACCGTCTTCTCAAGGGTAAAACCTATGGTAGAGGGCTCAACCCATCAAACCACCAGTCCCCTATATCTGTGGTCATGTTAGCAACCATCGAGGTGGGGTAGGCCAATACCCCTGCATTCTCCGGCTCTGTGGTTTCTTACACTGTGCTCAGCTCTGCTCCAGGCTGGGCCCCTGGAGTGCCTCCAGGGTGGGATGCTCCGGGCTCCTGGGGGCAAGGCAATGGGAGCCGGGACCCCACTCAAGCCGCCTTCCGACTGTGGACATTCCCCGCGTTTCCGGTGGATACTGTGCCCTTTCGATAGGCATTTATTATACGCCGAGGCCCCAGGTGAGGTGCAGGGTGGGTAGGGACAGAGGAGGATACGGAGATGAATGCATGGGCTCGGCTCTCTCAAAGCTCACGGTTTAATGACTGGTAGGGACAAATATATCCTCCACTGCGAGATGTGGCTGTGCTGTCATAGCAGAATCCCTGAAAGGAGGTGTCTGGGAGAAGTTTTCCAAAGGTGCTCACATCATATGCCAAATGAAGTCCCGCTAGGGAGGGGAGGAATCAGGGAAGACGCCAAGTTCCAGAGGGCTGGGAGAAGAGCCAGGGCAGGAAGCCAGGAGCAGAATAGGGGAGCAATGAGGGGAAACGTGCTTTGGGCCTCGGTGGAGACACCTAGCAGACACTGACGATGCAGCTCGGAACCCGTCTGGCTCACGGGCTCCCCAACTGACCACGTGTGTTTTTATACATTTTTCCTTCTGCCTTGTCCACCCGGGTCACCTTCCCAGACCATCTTAGCCACTCGGTGGCTGTTTGCTCCTCAAAGCCCTGTTTCGTGCCAGCTTTCTACTGAGCCTCCCCCGGTGGCCTCAGCCTCTGGTACCTGACTTCCTTGGGGTTCCCGCTGGACTTGGGGTGCACAGTAGGTCCTGCCTGGCTTTATTCCTAATTTCAGTACTCAGGATTTGTGTGCCCATCTGCATCACAAACTCCTCATTTCATCGCAGATTTTCCTTCTTGTTCTTAGCGGATTCTGCTATGATGGGGGCATAATTTGCACTTAGCCTGAAGGTGGGCTCGGATTTGTATGCCTGCCTGTTGCGGCTGGAAGGAGAGTGGTAAATTGGTATAGCCTTTCTGGAGAAAAGTTAACAGTATGTGTCAATACGCCTTAAAAAAGTCTATACCCTTTGACCCAAAATTCTGCTTCTACAACTTCCTTCTAAAAAATAACCAGAAATGTGGACGATGGTTTATATAAGAATATTTATGACAACATTATTTGTAATAGCGGAAAAAGAATGGAAGTAACCTAAGTGTCCAAAGGGAATGGTTTGAGAAATTATGGTACTTCACAATGATAAAGCCTTGATAAAACCATTTTCATAAAGGGAGCTTTTGAACTAGTTAGTGACATGAGACAATATTAAATGAAAAAAAGGAAATAAAGCTACAACTACATTATGATCTAAATTTGGTGAAAATAATGCATATTGAGAGAAGAAAGACAACAAGAAACTTAATCCAGAATATTAAGAGTAGCTTTTCTTGGTGGTACTATTACTGATGATCAAAAAATTTTTTTTCATTGTGTTTTTCTGTACTGTATAAATGAGCTATAATATGTGTGCATAAACTTTTATGATCAGTGGAAACAAACATTCTTTTAAAAATATAGCTCACGGCCTTATGTAAAACACTCTTTTCAGCTGTAAGAAGTTAGCACTTAAATAGCTAGTAACATTCATTCCTTCATTCATTCATTCAATGCTTTGAAGCACAACTGTGTTGGAGGCACTGTGCTGTGTCTTAGGATAAAAAGTGGAATAAAGCATGATCCCTATGCTCAAGGAGCTCACAGTCCAAAGGGAAAAACGTGTGTGCGTGTGTGTGTATCTACAGCTCTCCCTCTCCCTGTGCACCTGTCTCACAGAGCATTCCGCATATACAGGTAAAAGCAGGTAGAAGCACAGGAGGCCGTGAGCGAGAGGGCGAGGCGGGCCAGGGCTTCCCCAGGGGTGCAGGGGCTCCCACTTCCCCGACGACGCCCAGCGGCTGGGCTCTCTCCCCGGGCCGCGCGCACCTCGGTTTTCCTTGGCCAGGTTGTCCGCCATCTCCCAGTAGTCGTAGCTGTGCAGGATGCTGTTGGTGATGCTGACGTGGTTGGCCGCCATCTGGTGGATGCGCTGCGGGATGCTGACGATGGTCGGAGGGGACAGGGCGCTGGCGTTGGACAGGCTCCCCTGGGACCCCACAGAGCCGGTGGGAGAGGGGTTGGGGGACATGGGGGATGGGGTTCCGGTGCTCCTGGAAGCAAGAGGGGAGAGGCTGGTACCAGGCGGGGTGGGGCAGCCCTGACGCCTGCTCAGCCTCATGCACGTCTCGCTTATGGCGCTGACTTTGGAAAAGGGAACTTACTTTCCACTGGGCCTCCACGGGGAGGGGGCCTGGGTCGCTTTCGATGAATTCTGCAGGAAAACAAAGGCAGGAACAGTGAGTACCGTCTGCTTAAGGCCAAAGAGCCAACAAGAACATGTCCCCAGGTGACTGCTGATGGAAGGGACAGCAGGCCTTGCAAATAAAATGCAGATTCTTGTCATTTGGATCTGGAAGTTCCAATTATTGGGCCATTTGCTCCCTCTCTGGAAGCTGGTGGGGGACAGTGGGTGCCCCGTGGAGCTTGCCACAGCCCACGTTCCACCTTTATGAACCAAATCAAACCATGATCCCCAGACTCTCTTCAATCCTGGACCAGCCTAATTTTTCAATCTTAAACAAGCCTAATTTTTTTAAAAAG
The DNA here is from genome assembly GCF_015220235.1 of Choloepus didactylus. Classification (NCBI taxonomy): domain Eukaryota; kingdom Metazoa; phylum Chordata; class Mammalia; order Pilosa; family Megalonychidae; genus Choloepus; species Choloepus didactylus. Next base: position 73,023,252 of record NC_051323.1, on the reverse strand, counting down.
GAAAAAAGAGCAGGAACCCACCCCCCTCCAAAAAACAAAAAACAAAACAAAACAAAAACCAACAACAACAAGAGAAAACTTGATATTTAAACATAAGGCATACTTGTAGAAGTCTTTGGCACACATTTAATGCCTGGGAATATCTGAGATGAAATTCTCCTGTTTTAGCTTACTAAGTTTAACAGTGTAATTCCTTAAAGGAAACTGTTCTTGAATATTTCTAAAAGAATTGATTTAAACAGTTACTTAACAGATGATATTCAAAAATTTTAATCTGATTTAGGATGTTACATTTTGTGAGTCAGATGTTTGCCTCAGGCACTGAAAAGTTTTGCCTTTCCTAAGGAAAGTTGCTAAACGTACAATTACATTTCCTCTTTGAGTGCCCGATAATGCTTTCTTGGAAGTCTACAGGACTGTTATGGACAGGTGACATCTTCGTGATGCCGATGTGAATTTTTCCTTCCAGAGTCAAAAAACCACCTGGGCATGGTTCCCCAGTCTCACTTGGTTAAAAAGCTTTTATGAAGTAGTGACGATTTCTTTAGTTTTTAATGGGGGTTATTTCAAATGGTCCAAGAAGACCCGAGTCAGAACTCAGAGGCACAATGGCAATTGCAGTGTGAAAATACAAGGACAGAACTGCAGACCGTGCCAAGTTTCACCTATCTCAGGGAATGACATTGTTTTCACTGAGAGAATTAAAGAAAAGGAAACCTTCCTACAGACAAGCTGCCCTGCCCTCCTGACAGGACAGACTGAGAACTGATGCCCCTCTCAGTCTGGCTCTACGGACCCATCAGACTTGTTTCCACTTCATACTTTGGCTGTAGGAACCTGACTTACATCGCGGATGTTCTGGAGCCAAGAACACAAAGAAGGGGGAGGGAGACAAGTTTTGTGGCTCCAGAAAGAGTCCAAAAAAGGACCATGAAGAGAGAAAGAAGTTTCCCAGCCTCTCCCACCCCCACTCAGCTCCATGAGTGTAAAGAAATAGATGTGAAAACAAACTACTTTTTTCAGAGAAAGTTCTGTACTGATAAAACACATTCTTCATAGACGAACTGTCGTTATTACCTGACGGTTTCATGGTCTCTGATCTTTACGTGGCATTTACAGTCTCTGATTAACTGCTGATACATCCCAGAGGGGAAGCTCTGGTTGTGTTCCCTCCTCATTCTGTACATATTCATGGACTAAATTATGTACATCAAGCAATTCTCAGAATCCTTAAAAGTTGTGACCTTGTGGCTCGTGGCCATTAGTCGTCTTCTTTATTCGACCATTTCTCTCTGCTGTAATAACTCTACTCAGCATAGGCTCTTGGGTTCTGAATTTCTAAAAACTTCTGATCTTGACCTCAGGGACCCAAAGTACAGAGACAGACTCAGTGCCAGTTCTCGCCATCGTGACACGCGATGACCAATGGGCCACAACAAGCTCTCGCTCTGGCCAAGCACCCGGTTATTTCACAGGCACAAGGAGGAAGGAAGCAGTGTGTGGACAAAGCCCTGGGACCTCACGTGGCCTGGCCATCAGGGACCACCTCTCCGAAGTGGAGCTTGAGGACTACAGGGTCTAAAATGATGGCCGTGCATCTGGCAAAGAGTTGGTAGAGGTAGAGATGGTATGATTTTCTTGTTTCCAGAGATAACGTAAATAGCAAAGAGGCTCAGAAATCTCAAATGAATTATTACTTCAGGTCCATTTACAGCAGTCCATTAGAGGTTTTTAAAATTCTCTCAGTGAGAATAATTCCATTTGCTTGAGCGAGGTAAGAGTTGGCCTGGTCTGCAACTCCATCCCTATATTTTCAGACTGCTATTGTCCAAAGGCCTTGGCAGCTCCAAACAAGCCATTTCTTACCATTTTAAATAAGACCTCTATTAAAAACTAAATTAGCTACTGGAGACCAGCCAAGAGGAAGTAGCTCTAAGTAAACAAGAGGAATTCATGGGAGCTAAAGAGGAATTCATGGGAGCCATGAATATGAATTTTCTAGGACACGCGGATGAGTGACAGATCTTTGAGAAACACTTGGGCGTTAAGGCAGGGAAAGAAAGCAGATGGGCTCCCAAGGCCCACTGTCTGACTCTGGACACCACAAGCTTGTCATACGTGGGTTAGTCTGACACCAGAGGGGAGTTAGCCTGCACTGGCCTCAAAGCAATGATTCTACCAGACTTCCAGAAATGTCCTTGCCAGGGAAACCTCTGAACACAAGGTACAAAGCTGCCCCTTAGCCAGGGAGTACCTTGAAATAGTCGATAAGTGCTTTGGAATACTTTACTGCGTGGTCCCTTTTGAGTCGAAACATCCGCCAGTAGAGGAGAGCCAGGCACCGGTAGCTGCAGCAGAAAAATAAAAATGGGCCCTGAAGACCATGAGTGTGTCAAGATGTAGAAAATCTGGTTGTTCCAAGGCACTCAATATTTATACTGTATTTACAGAAGTACACACACATCTTCCCATATGTATGCATACGTCTGCATGTATCTGACCTTCCTTTTGTTCCCCCCAAAATGCCATTCAAAATCCCAAAGAGTAACTAGATCATTTTTCAGCACTAGCTTTATCATCTCTTTGTTGGGCGAAAGAGCCGGCCGTTTTCCACTGGCACCACCAGAGGGCAGCGTCTCTCCGCGAGAGGCACGGGGACACTCTAGCCGCTGCTCGCCTCTTCCCAGACCCCTCTGGGTCTGCCAGGCGGCTCTGCAGAAAGAAAAGGCCCTCCTCCATTTGTGTCCCCTCCACTTTTTATTTACTTCACTGGACTACAATTAGTTCAAATAAAGTAACATGTGAATGTGCTTTATAAACAATTAAACCATGCTTTTTTATGCTTGAGGGGTTATCATTATTCTATTTTATATATTTATTATTGATGTAATATTAGTATGATATTTTCTATACTGTTAACCATGCCAATTGATTTATTAATCCCAATATGAAACTTAAACAAAGCTTGAAAAGAGTACAGCAAGCTTCTCCTGAGACTCATCCTCTTTTCCCTTGGTGCTTTTAACTCATAATGATTTATTAATCTCTATCTGGTGTTGACATGCTAGCATACCAACATTCTAAAAACAGTTTAGTAGTCCCTTACTCCTAGCACACCAAACTCCAGATGACACGATGATGCTAAGCTACCTGAGGCCCTCTCTCTCATGTGTGCTGCTGTTATTTTATTATTATTGTTATTACTGAAACCTGATTCTCTGATTTGCATATCAGGCTCTATGGTGGAATATGATCCTTGGAGGCAAAGCCCATCATTGGTAATGAGGGTGAACAAAAATTGTGGATCTCTTTCACAGGAGGAACCTAACAGAGAGGTGTCTGGTGATTTCAGAGAGCTGCGTGAGGCATCCTTAGGAGATGCAGTGGGGGAAATTATTATTCTTACAATTACATAATCATTATCATGGTAATCATCATCAATATAGGACAAATCTATTACATACTGGTTAACGTTTTGAAAAGAAATGATTTTATTATCAAAGGGTAATGAACTGATCCTCAGTTTAATGTGTTGAGAACTTCAATGCATCATCGTGATTTAGTCATACTCAATCCCACATTTAACGCAACAGAGGAATTATTTTAATTGCATCTAAAATGTGAAACATGAGAAATTACATTTGTCACAATCAGGATTCAAATTATTAAAACACAGACCTACCTGACTGAAACACACACACACACACTCTCCTCGACCTGCCCATTTTTATTCACTGTGAATTCAGTAAGATTCAGCCTGCCTCTCCTGGGCCATCAGAGCACCATTTCACTTTGTGTGTGAGAAAACACTAGGAAAGTTATGCATTTCAGTGCCTGGTTCACCAGTGATGATGGATAAGCCTGGGGACCCCACTTCCATCTTCCTTGACACAATGCACTCACCACAACGCAGCCAGTTGTTTGTCCTCGGGAGTGGCATTGGGCCCTGAGTGGGTTTTTAGTCTCATAGCATACCTAAAAAACAAAAACAAAACAAAACAAAATGTGCTTTTTTATTAACGATGGAACAGTTTCTAGGATGGTAGTTCTCTCTCCCTGATACTTAAGTTTTCCTTGCACTTGCAAGATAATTCTTACTTAAAAGTTAGCTGAGGTAGCTCCATTTTTCCTAAGCACTACTTTACTGTGATGACTAGACTCAAATGGCTTTTCTGCTCGTCTAGCCACTTTCTGCTCTTTAACAATTCAAGTTCAAATGTGACAGATGGTCGAGAGTGCTATCAGTTCCATGTATATTATGCATAATTATTAAGTATATGGTAACATATCCATTTTCACAAATTTTGATTTATGGCTAATTGGCTGACAAGATGGAAGCAACTTCAGGCCTTCCAATCTTACCTCCATGAGAATTTTCATCCTCTACACTGAGACAAATGCTTGGATTTACCCCTTTGTCTTTGATGTGGAACTACTACTTTGACAAAGGTATATGTGTCCTGGGTACATTTAAAATCTGTATCTACCTGTACAGGTACGTATGATGAGAAACCCATGGCTTTATGAACTGTACTTAATTTCATTTATTTCTCTGAACCAAGAGTCTATGACCATTCCTTTCTCCCAGTAATATGCCAAGTTACATGCAGATTCTTTGAGAGACATGAGGCAGCGTGTAGAACCATCAGAGTCTTGGATTTCCCAGACACTTACTAGTTGTGAGATCTTAGACAAATGTCCTAAGCTCTTTAAGCCTCCATTTCTCTATTTAAAAAATGAGAATAATATTGCTGACTGCACAGCATTGTTGTTAGGTTAACTAAGAGTGTCTGCAGAGCTCTTGGCCTAGTGGGCTGGCTTGTAGTAAATGCTCAAAAAACAATACTGTAATTATCATACTCTCACCACAACTTGCAGATCTGTAGTGTTTTTGAGTGTATCTCTTTGCATTGTTTTCATAATAGTTGCAATTTACATATATGACATCACAATTCACCAATATCAACCTTTTACCACTTTGAGTGAAGTCTGGTAACTTTACTTCCATTTAGTTCCCTTTATCTTCCCCATTTTAAAATAACATTGTCTTGAGTATCATGTGGTGGTATAATTTTTGTTTCAATCATCAGACACGATTTATGAAATTCATGATGAGGACAGTCTACTGTATGTACTATATATCTTTTCTTTCCATTGTTCTTTCCTCCTAACTGATCCTTCTTTGATCACTTCCTTACCATTTAAAGAACTTCCATAAGCAGTTCATTAAGGGAAGGCCTGCTAGTGACAGCTACTTTCAATTTTCCTTCATCTGAGAATAACTTTATTTGGTATTCCCCTACCAGGGAATGTGTTGTTTGTCTCTGGTTGCTTTCATGATTTTTTTTCTTTGCCTTTGTTTTCAGAAATTTAATTACTATGTGTTTGATGAACATTTCATTGGGTTTATCCTATGTGGGTTTTCTCAGCTTCTTGACTCTGCAGGTTTGTGTCTTTTGCAATATTTAGGAAGTTTCAGTCATTATTTCTTCAAATACTCTTTCAGCCCCACTCTATTTCCCCTCACCTTCTGGGACTCCAGTGATATAAACATTGAATCTTTTGTTATTGTCTGTGAGGCTCTTTTCACTTTTTTTCAGTCTATTTGCTCCTTGTGGCTCAGATTGAGTAAAGTTGATTTTCTGTCCTCAAGTTCACTAATTCTATCCTCTGTCATCATCACTTCATTATTGAGCCCTACTAGTGGGTTTTTTGTTTCTGTTATTGTATTTTTCAGTTCTGTAACTTTCATTTGGTTCTTTTTATAACCTCTATTTCTTTGCTGAGATTTTCTACTTTTTCATTTGTTTCAAGAGAATTTAATTGTTTACTGAAGCATTTTTATGATGGGTGCTCTAAGATCCTTGTCAGATAACGCCCCCATCTGACTCATCTTGGGACTAGCACCAGTTGATTGTCTTTTTCTCATTCAAGTTGTGATTTTCATGGTTATTGGTCAGACAAGCGATTTTCTATTGTATCTTGGATATCTGGACTATTAAGTTTGGATGCTTTGGGTTCTATTTAAAAAAAATTTTTTTTAAGCAGGCAATCATCCAGTTTAGATTTCACAGGCAGGTCCTGGCCTACTTCTGTGGTTCCAATTTCAACTTAATTTTCAGAGCCTTTGTGGTGTTCTTTTGGTCTGCTTGGTTATCTGGTGCAACTGGGCCTCCAATGTGTCCCTGCTGGTGCTGCCCAAGGCAGAGGAGAGAGGTTTCCAAAGCCGGGTGCTTGCTGTGCCAGGACCCCATTTGCCAGTGTCTGGCCGCATGAGTCCCTTGGTGGGGACAGGGGTTCTCTGCCCACCAGGACAGGGAGTGCTTCCTGGGGCTGAACCTTGTTCTGGTGGGGTCTTCCTTGCTATTGCTGCCTGGAGAGAGGTGGGAAGAGATCCTGTGTCCTGGAAGAATGAGAGGCTTCCAGGCAGAGTGAACTGCTGTGCCAGGATCCCCTTGGCCAGTGCTCACGGCTGCCCACTGTCTCCGTGGGGAAGGGGCGTCCTAAGGCCAGCGGGCAACACGCGGATTTAAGTCGCGAATTAATGCTGTTTTCTAACTTAGGTAAGAAAATCTCCTGTTGTCTCAATTTTCTGGTATTTAAGAGACTCTATTCAGTCCGAACTATCAGAAAATGGGCTGCATTCTCCACTCATGCAAGCTTGTTTGAAGAGTGGGCAGATCAGAGTCACAACCCTGGTGCAGCGCAGGGAGGTACAGCAGCACCCAGGGTGGACTTGGCTGGCTTTGGGCTTTTTTATTTATTTGTTTGCTTGCTTTTTAAAATTTGGATGCCTTTAAGCAGGCCACACATGCTCCAGCTCACCGAAGGCTTTATACTTGCTTCTTCATTCATTCTTCACTTACTATGGGGCTAGGAACTGTTCTTGGGAGTAGGGATCCATCTGTGAACAAATCAGATGAGACAGGGCCCTGCACCCCAGGCACTCATGCTCCAGGGCACCCCACTGCCTGTGCCCACCGGGCTTCACCCGCTTTGCTCCTGTTGGTCTGGGGGTCCTGGAGCCCACGCTTCGGTCTGAGAAAGGGCTGTGAGGCTCTAGAATCTCAGAGCGACTTTCACATTTCAAAAATTCTGTTGTTTTCTTTTCTTCACTGCTGAAAATATAGTACCATGTATGAAGAGAGAATAAAGAAATCACTGATACACTTGTTTGGTAGAAATATTTTAATAAGAAAAATGGCTGGGCAGTGTTGACATTCAAAACATTCTTGAGAATTCTGCTTTTTTAAGATGATGTGTTCTCTGATGCCGGAAGGACAGTTTCAAATACTAGAAGCCATATCCTGAAGAAGAGTTTGATGACATACCAAGTAGCCTCCTTGGGCCAATTCAGACCAAAAAGTTCATAACCTAAGATGATTAGAAACTTCCACCTGGAACGGTGAGGCATGGCAAAGAATATCCAGTCTTATGGGCACATGGATTTCCAGAATAGAAAAGTCTCTGAGTTGGTTTTGGGAAGAATGATCTCACATGATGGGGCATTGGACATTATCCCAAGCAGGTAAACAGGCTGAAAACACAAGCCATATCCCAGAGGTTCCAGCAGGTTTTAATAAGTGGAATTCCCTTCATGGTTCATTAAGCAGAAGCGACGGAGCTCCTCTTCAGGTCTCCATCACGGAAGACACGGTTTCCCACCAACACCTTTAAGCAGCCCTGTCAGAACCTGGCACGGCACCAGGACAATTTGCTCCGCTTCCGCTCGTGTCACCCCGACTTATTCCAGGCTGGGGAGTGATGCTCGTGTGGAGGTTCCAGATCAACGCAAGTGCCTCCAAGCAGCACATCTCAGGATGGCTTTTCCTTTCATGAATTCCCTCTGAATCTTCTATCCTTTCATCAAATACTCTGAATAATTTACTGATGGAGGTAAAATTTAGGTTATAAGTGGAACCCGATTAAAAAAAAACAACTTGGAGGTGGACTGAGTTAAAAATCTCCCACCCTCTAGCTGGGTAAAGTAGGCCCGTCACCTCCCCAAGCACACCCGCTTCCTCCCTGCAGCAGCCAGGGGTTTGAGGGCCTGCCCTGCCTCGCTCCAAAAGAGAGCAAAGGAGGCAGGCTTGGCGAAAAGGACTTGCAAAATCTTAAGTTCTCCTATTTTGGGATGAACTTGGTTACCGGTGGCTGAAGGTACAGGTTCCCACTGTCCTCTCTGCATTGAGTACTTGTATATACTCCTCACCTGCCCCTGCCCCAGACCTCCAGCCAGACCCCCGGCCCTACCTGATGAGCTCCACTGTCTCTGAGTACATCGTGTAGGGGGACTTGGACTCCATCGGGCCTTGCTCCATCGCATTCCCACACTCAATGAACGACAAAGCCGCCTCGGCGTAGTTCAAAGCCTTCCCGAACTTCTCCACCTGATCAGCAGAGTCAACACGATTTCTTCTTTAAGAATAGTTTTCGAAACAGCATTTTCACATAGTTTATACATTATTTTATAAACCCAGCTTTGAAAAGTTCTAAAATCCTGTTAAATCAGCTGAGAGAAGCAAGGAATCACACTCCCTTCTCTAGGTTTTTTTGTTTGTTTGTTTTTTTAATCTCTCCAAAAATTGCTACTGGTTTGGGGGAAGAGAAAGGTGACATACAGAATTGTACCAAATCCACAGCACAAGAGCCACTCAAATTGCTCAAAAATTCAGGTCTTGGTTATCTTCTTTAATATTATTTGTGACATTTACAACGTCTCCATGCCTTCCTTTTATCACATGATTTTGGTTATTTGGTTGATAGGATCTCACTTAAGGATGCGTGTGTGGACAAGGAAAGGAGAAGAGATAAAACTCTAGGTACTGGCTTTGTTAAGATGGGGCACAAAGTTGAAAACTAATAATAAATATTTTTATTATTATAGTATATAATATAATTTATTATAAATAAATATTTTTTGACTATCTTATCTGCCTAAACTTGTGTTAATTTTCCCCTAAATCAGCAAGGATAACCAAGAAACGGCTTTATATTTTTGAAATTCTAAATTTACATGTCAAGTCCCTGGTCCGATACATTGCTATTCTTTGTAGATAATTATATATTCTAACTTTGGATTGCACTCTCTCCTCAATTTTCAAATGATTTATTCATCAGTCAAAAACAGAATAACCCAAATACTCTAATGACTCCCCTAAGCCTTGCTACTAAAAACAAAACAAAACACAAAGAAAACTTCATTAGTAATGATCTCTGGGAAGGCAGAAATGCAGAATAAAACCATTCTCACTAACAAATCATATTTATAAAGAGTGTGTAACCCCACTAGGCTACAAAGCAGTATTTCTTGACAGTGCTTTCAGATTAAAGAAGCCATTTCATTCAACAAATGCTTTCTAAAAGCTCCACTTCCGTGCTATGTGCACATGATCTACAAAAGCATCTTCCAAGAACATACAATACACTTGGAGAGAGAAAATGTGCACCCACAAGATGGTTCAGAGAGTGAGGGAATTTGTCAGATGCAAATGGGATGGGAGGAAGGGGTCAAGTGATGTGGGTTGGGGAGAGGCTGGGAAGGGCTCGGGAGGAGAGCTGAAAATGATACTGGGGAGGAATGGTGTGATTTGGCTGCATTTGGGAGGACGCTGAGGGGATGTGTGTGTGTGTGTGTGTGTGTGTGTGTGTGTGTGTCAGCATGACAAGCTCAAAGGTCTGCTGGCATGAGTAAGGGGTACTTTGGGGACCAGTGGGGAATCAGCCTGGCGGAAGCAGTGCCTTCTCTTGGGAAACGTCTCCAGGAAAGGTAGAGTTGGATTAGATGAAACTGAATGGATAATCCCAGTAGACTGTGGATGAGGGATCTGGGCAGGAAATTTCAATCTGTGTTAAAATTCAATGCTCTTCTCCAACAGCGGACATACATCAGCTTCCTCAGATGACCAGAACCCTCCATCAGGCTGTGAGATTGGGAGGACAAGAACTGCAGGTTCCATCTCCCTACTTTCTTCCCTGATGCTCAGTGCCTTCTTCACCCCCAGAACCCTGATATCAACTGCAAATGCTGGAGGGGAACAGAACTGAAATTGTTTAAGGAATTACTAGACCTTAAGATGGAAGAATTGTACGATCTCTTTTAGAAAAAAAACAGAAGTTTTCTTTCTCTTGTCTGAAAGCGTCAAACTTCCAAAACTAGGAGATTATCCAAGTAAGGAAGGCTACTCTTTGAAAATGTCAAATCCTGGGGACTTTGGGGCCCAATGTGCAGAATAATAGCTTCTGTGGTCATCCAGTTTCAGATGAAGTATTCATTTTGGCAAATAGGCATGAAGAACACAAAAGTCTTTCTGAAAAGGGATTTCATCCTGGGGCCAAGCCAAGGGTTGGCCAAAGAGAGAAAAATTCAAACCTAGATTTGTTTTTTTAAGAGGCAAAAAAATACTACCACTCACAGCCTCCATTGGCTCTAGTTGCTATTCAAACCTTAGGACTAAATTGAAATCTTCATTTATCCAGGGCTTTCTCCCGGTCAGACACTACTGGTGGAAGTCATAATTTATTGGGCTATGAGCACTTGATTATATAAACATTTCTCCATTTAACAGACCCAGCCATCCTTGTAATAGATTTTATAATTACCCCAGTTATATTGCCCCATGATGAAGCCACAGTACAAACATAATTTGGAAGAACATATATGGAGAGAACAGGGTCTTACCATTGCATCTGCTTTATGCTTCATCCGTTTAGCTTCTTGCATAAAATAATCTGCACTGCGTGGCCTACAAGAGAGAGCGGTATTAAATGTCATAATTGCTTAAGTGCAAGATCTTTTAAAAATATTCTTTCCTTTGGCTCATATATGAGGCACAATTTAAAAACTTGGCTTAATTTAGAATCAAGTAGTTTTTACATTTCCAAATCACTGCCTATATGTAAAATACCATGATTATTTTTCTCTTAAGTTAGCAGTTGAAACCACACTAAATCACTGCAGAGGGGCTGCATTTACAGCAGCTTTAACATGCCCCCCAGTGCCCAATTTGTGAATCAGAGTTTTATTGCATGGTTAAGAAAACAAGTGAGGAATCTTAAGTCACACAATATTTACAAAAAACAATCCCCCTTTAACATAAAGGTTATAAACGTATCTCATAAATAATTGTATGGATTTGTATGGATGAGTATATTGATGTCGCCTCATGAAAATAAGTATCATTTTATATGCATAAGTGGTAACTATAGTTATAGGTTTATAAACTTAATTATCTTAAAGCCTCATAGTGAAACATGAAGAGGTGATGCTGTATGATTACATTCCAGTTGTAATGAAGTTAATTGCAAATTGATGTCTACCTTGTAACAATGCAAACGTGGCATGTATCCTCCAGAGTTCTGACTAACTAGCTGGTAAACATGAACGGCGGGCATGCATGTGATTAAAGCAATAAGCCTGGCCAGCATGACTCTGTGGGGAGATGAAGGTGATTCACCCAGAGACCAACCTAGTGTGTGTGACAATCCCATGTCACACTGAGCTGCTCGTCCATCGGTACCTTTAAATGCTTCATCTGATAGATTTTTTTTTAATCTACCTCCTTCAGGTGCTATCACCATAAACCCTTTTTTGTGTTATGGCTGTTTTCTTTTGTAATCAATAAACTTGACCCGTTCATGAATATCAACTATAAGTCAGGAATCCCTGAATGGGAGATATAAGTCATCATATTAACCAAGGACTGTTTAACCCATTGTTACCTGCTTGTTTTGAACTACCTTGTTTTAGGTTCTTATGGGTCTTTTGTCTTTAAGGTTTGATAGTCAGAGCATCCCTTTATCCAGATGTCAAAATGCTTAGCAAAACTACCTGCCGTGACAACGATATTGTAATCCAGTACTATTAGGCTTATTTTAATGGTTTTAATCAAGTCAACTAACCAATTAGAATCATAGCAGATAATTAGTTTTGGGTCACAAATCACTGAAGTGAGAAAAGGACCTCGGTTTCCTGCCTCTTACTTCTCCATGAAATATGGTCAGTACTGACTTTCCCAACAGAGAAACGAGGAACACACTTGCAGCACATCCTTAAGGTCCAGAACCATCCATTCCTCTTCCATCGGTGAGAGAGGCCTGGGGTCTCCTTCTCAGGGAGGCCCTGCGCCTTCCCTCTGCGTCCTCTCGTTCATCTCCTGGAGGCCCACGTGCCCCTATTTGAATGTCTTCTCAGTTGCCTTTACGTGGAGGTTTTTCCTTCTTGGTCCATACATTGACTGTTAGTTTGGTCTTTGATTCCAACTCCAGTAATTTACACTGTATATATATATGTTTTTTACCTTTTTGCTTCATACCCCAATGTGGAAGACAGGACCCCACTTCTCTTCCAAAGCTGGATCTGTCTCCTGAGCTTAAGATGGGGACCCAAGAGCCTATTTGTTTAGGTACCTTCATCTTTGTACCCACCCACCCCCCCCTTATCAAACGCTCTGAATGCTTCCTTGTAAACATTCCTCTTTTTTTTCAATGACTGCATCCACTACCCAAGACTAGCCTTTCATCACCTTTCTGGTGCCTTGGTCTCTAGTTTTGCTCCCCTCCAATTCATCCTGAGCTTCATCCCTTCACCAGTGTTTATACAACATGGCTTTCATTACATCACCAAACTGTTCAAAAACCGAAAATCAATCTCCAGAGCCTATGAGATCAAATAACAGTTCAAGGGCCCCTGTAATTCTGCTAGCTCCCTGCACCACATCACTCACCAAGGCCCTCGACCACAGCCCGGTGGTCTTCTCACAGTTTTGGAAACACGCCATCCCTGTCTTGAAGCTCCGCTCATCCTTTTCCTCCTTCCTGTGACACTCACCTCTCTACTCATTCATTAATTCAACATATAGTTACTGAATACCGACCACGAGCCAAGTTACCCATCCTCAAATTCTACTGCTGTGAGGACTTCCTGCTCCTTGGCTCATTTCTGTTCTTCCTGGTCTCATGTAGCACTTCTTGTTGGCACCCTACTTCTGGCATTTCAGGACCGTCTGAGCTGCACTGGGCTACAGTCATTGCATGTGCGAACCTGTGTTGGTCATTTCCAGCAGGGATCGTGCTGCAGACCCCTTTGATCTGCCTCATCCCACAGTTTTAGGCACATGGTAGAAGCCAAACAAATTCTCCTTGAGTAGCAGAGTTCACTTTGAGCTTAGGAAGGAGAGGCGGCTTCTGATAGGGTGCCGCATCACAGCCAACGAGCCAGAGGAAGTCTCCATGGCAACCTGAAATTCTCCGCATCATTATCCACTCCACACACCAGCAGACGAGTTTGGTAATTTTTTCTTGCCCTGTATTGTAGACCTTGTCACTAACAGACCGTCCTTTCGAATGCATTTCATTTGCATGAAAAGATTCTCCTGGTAATAAGCTCTTGTATCTTGGTTTTCACCAGCTTCTAAGTTAGCCTTATGGATGGAAGTAGCTCATAATTCCTAGTATGGGTTCCTTAATCGATGCTGTCTTTTCTGGCAGCATATGAATGCATTTTTTAAACTTGATATGGAGACTGAGTCACAAATTCTCATAGTGGTGCATGTAATAAATAACACCCATGTACTTTTCTGACTATATCATAGTTACCTAAACAGTAACATGAGTTGCTGAGAAAAAAGGTTCCATCCAGAGACCCATCACAAACACATTACTCACGCCCCTCATCTTGGCATACAATGGAGGGCTCCTTATCCAGAGAGACTGAAGATGGTGTCTGGTGACTGGCCCATTTTCTCCTTTCAGGTGGGCTCTACCTGTACAGGTCATTATAAAGCCAATGGGGCCAATGGGACATCACCCAGCACCTGGCTGTCCAGCAGTGCAGTGGACACGGCCACCACGGAGGCAGGCAGAGCTCCCCACGGCAATATCCAAGTCCGCAGGAAAGTAAGATCATCGTTACTGTTGCGGCAGTGACAATATAATACAGCAGAGTTACCAAAATAAAGCCTAATTACCTCAGTTTTCAAAGATTTTTCATCTGATCCTCAACTGTTTTTACATGAGAAACCTAGAGTTCTCTTTTTATTCATTTACATGAATCATTCATTCATTTACATGTGTGGTTTCTCACAGTGATGGTGTTTGATGACGATATAGAAGCAGACCTCATCTTGAGCTGCTCAGAAATAAATGGGCGCTGAGTGACCTAAAAGCCAAAGCTTAGCCACGTGTATCTTTGTTAATAAGGGCCCTCGGAAACAGAAACAATCTGAGCCCTTGTTCCAAATGCAATGTTTTCCTTTGCTCTCCTTGTTCTCCGTCCACCTGCAAACACACGACCTGGTTCTCTGCAGCAACGGGGTCTGTCCTGGTATTTCTTCTGCTCCGGAGGGTTAAAGCAACCTGCCTTCTCCTCTCCTTTGTGGCTGGGGGAGAGGTGAGTGGTGTCCCCAAGGGGCTGGCAGACTTCTCTCTGTAATTGCCACCGCGGTGCAATGCCGCCCCTTGGCAGCACCACCCTGTTTGTGAAAACTGGCGAGGACAAGAGCTCCGTGGGTTTGACCCAAAGGGTTCCCCAGCACAGGGAAGTGGAAACACCAATCGGACAAACAGCCTGTTCTGTGCCACGCGCTTCTCCTCCCATACCCCGCAGGCTTGCCAGTCGATAAGCACCAGAGGCGTCCCGTGTCCAAGCTTTGAGGCACTTTCTCCACGGAGGAGAATGCATAGATGATAAGTAATTATTTTGAACAGGCCGAGTTAGCAGTCACAGATGATGAGGCCACCTCAGAGTACGGAGCACTATCGCCTCGGGGTGCTCCCCCAGGGAGGCAGGCAGATGGTCTCTAGGCGGCCGGGATTCAACTGCAGCCCTGGAAGTCGGCTTCTTGGATGCACAAGTGCTGGTCCACTGTGTCCGCTGTGTCCGCTGTCCCCCTCCAGGCCGTGCGCCCCTGAAGACTGCCGCCCACTTCCCTCTTGACCACACGAAGGAAGCAGCCTGCGCAGTCCTGGACGCACGGGCTGGGCCCGGCCGATTCTTGTCATTCGATCAGAAGCAACTTGCTGTTGATGTGGAAAATGGTCAGTTTGGTGGTTGTTCTTTTCTGGGTGTGGCATTTAAAATGATACAATTTGGATCTTTCAATCAGAAAGATCCAAAAGGCCTTGCTCCTTGTCCACCCCCTGCCCAGCCTAGTCCTTGTCTTTCTGTCTCTCTCTGATTTGGTGAGAAAAGAATAAGGAGCTGGTTGAGAGAGAGGGATTTCATAAAATGAAACATCCCAGGAAAGATGAATCAAGGAGTATTGATGGTTTATCAGGAAAAAAAAAGGTGGAGTCCGGCTTTGAGGCGACTGGGAGTGGGGGGCCTCAGGAGAAGGGCACTGCCTGTAATGAGCCCCCACCAGGGCACCCTGCTAGGAAAATGTCTACTCAAGAATTTCCAGTGGTCGTCTTTGACAAAACCATGCTGCAACGAGACACGATCTTTCACATCCGGCAATCTCCCCATCCTCTGTAAAATTAAAAACCTTTTAGCGATGAGCTGGCCGCACATAATCACATCACAAATGTCAAGTCCCTCTTTCTCCCTCCAGCCACGTGTCACATGCCACAGTCCCCAGCACTGTGCGGCCTGGACGCTAATGTGGCTCGGCTCCCAGCACCGGTGCCACCGGGCCAGACGGGACGGACGGGGGTCCGGCTGGATGTGATGATAGCAACTGACTCTTTGACGTGAAATATGGGCAACAGCTAGCAAGTTCTCCGGAAGCAGCAGGCGGCTCTGGCAGTCGGCGTCCACGGCCTTCCCACATGGTGACACGGCTGGCGGGAACACGAGGCTTTATTTCCCAGCCAAGTATTTCCCCCCTCAGCTCCGCGTGGGACTTCACGGCACAGTTGTTCTTTCTAGGTGTTCTCCAGCCAATAACTCAACTGTCACTAATGATGACACCAAGTCATTTAGAGCTCACGGCTCAGCACCAATAAGATCAGCCTCTAGGGCTTCACGGTGAATCAGGCACGGTCACTAATTGAGACGCAGGCTCACAGATTTATTTTTAAACAAAAATTGGGTAATCACACCTTAGAACTGTTGCTGTCTAGCACTGACTGCCCATTAGTCCATTGCTAAATATCAGAAGAGGTGGTGGAGCTGCTCTGCCAGTTATGCAGGACAAGCTGGCCTGGGCTATAATTTAAAATAAGTGTTATTTAGTTCAGTTCCAACCATACTCTGAAGGTGTAAACTGGGTGCCTGTTTAATTTTGGCTAACACAGGAAAGGGGGCTCAGGAGCCCAAGAATTCACATTTACATGTATGTGGCTTCCTCCCATTCATGGAAAAGGAAAGCAAAAAAAAAAATAAATAAATAAAAAATGAAGGCACGATCCCTCGGGAATGCAGTTACAATCAGGCTGGTTCATCGGACACTTCTTATCGAGTGCCCACTATATTCAGTGGTTGTCTGAAGTGCATGTTTATTCAGCCATTCATGAGTATTTATAAGACAAAAAGAAGAGTTTATTTTCTAAGAAAAGCTGCAGGATGTGGCTTTAAAAATTAAATGACAGCACAGCATCTGCTCCTTAGTTCTGGATCACTAAAACTGGATGTCAGTCAACTCTCAATTACTCAAGGTGCTAATTACCCCGTTTTGAATGAGGCTTGTTCTTTCCTTCCACCTGTGGCCTCCGCTGGTGGTTTCGCTGCTGGTGGGGAAGCTGGGACAGTGTCCCGTGAACATTCCTGGGGGTCCACCCTGTGCCCCCTCCCCACGAAGGACAGAGAACCACGCATTCTGTCGCATTCCCACCGTCGTCCCTGGCTCTTAGCAGGTGCCCCAAGCACACCCATTAGCCTGGGGGAGATTTGACACAATTTCAGGGGCTTCCAGGCAAGGCATTTTAGTTCCCAGCCCAGTGACATCTTGAGGGACACTTATTTTTATTGCTTAAAGGAGAGATGATTCCTATTTTTGCTTTTTCAAGCTTGAAGAATCTCCTTACAACTTTCTTAGTTTGGTGGTTGAGTGGCTGTTTGAGTTGCATGTTTACTTCACTGTTTTGGATTTCAAAGCCAATGGGACACATAGCACTCGGCACATGACATCTATCCTCCCATATGATGGACGTGTAAGAGTGCTTTTTAATTTTATTATATCTAAAGCCATAAAAAGAGAAACAGTTTTATTGTCACTGTCAGCCAGAAAAATTATACATATTGCTAATGGGAAGAATGAATGATAACAGCCTCTTCGTTGATACAGATAGTGACAAAATTATATTAGCTCCAGCCACAGCAGATGGAGAAACATTTCCTCTTGAAAATAGTCCAAGAAACTGCAGTTTGAAATATAACCATTTAGTTGTTGCTGTCCCTGGCTTAGCTGTCTGGTTCATACATTGGAAAATTCCTTACATTTTAATTTTCCATCCGTTTGATTCTTTTTTTTAAATGCCACATATTTATAACCACCTATTGGAAGAGTTTAATGTTTTCAGTACCCGAGTCTCTGAACGCTTTTGGCTCTGTTTGATTGTGCTGGTAGATTATGACATCTGAATGCAAATTTCCACATTGTCCTTAAACATGATTTTAATCTCCTGGCTTAAAAAATGGCTACAGTTCACATGAACAACTCATGGCCCCAGCCAGAATCATAAACTGAGTGAACCAATGGACTGCACTCCTGCTACAAGCTCTCCCGGGGGCCACCACCACCTCCCCCACGCTTGGCAAGAGCAGCGGGAGATGCCGGGCGATACACAGGGTGTGAGGGCCAGCGGGAGGGTGGGGGTGCAGTGCAGCCGAGTCACCACAGCCGTGGGAAGAGGGGAAAACGTGTCCTCCTGGGCCCCCTAAACTTGTCAATCCAATGGTCCTGGAACATCTTCATTAAACGAAACCAAAAAATGTGGATCTGGCTTTCGACCCCCAAATTCTGTGTCCCAGATAGCTAACCAAAATCCAGGTAATACTCGAGGACTACTATGTAGTGTTCTCCTTTCTCAGAGACATCTATGGAGGTGAATGAAGAGATGACACCCATACTCTGGGTGACAGGGATGGAGAAGAGGATGCTGAGGACATGGGGATGGGACGATAAACACTCCGTACAGTGCTTTAAATTCTCAAGGCACCTGAGGGGCTGTCATCTCAGCGGATTGCACAGGCAGGCACCACATGTGTCATCTGCCCGATTTTCCCATCAGGAAGCCGGGACTCAGAGCCTCTCAGTGCCCTTTAATTTCATGGGGTCGGTGGTTTGCAGTGCACCACCTGAGCTGGACCGTAAGCAACCGGAGGGCAGGACCTCTCACTTTTCACACAGACATGTACTGGATGCTGTTGAACAGCTGGACTTGAAAACAGGATTCAAGCTCAAGTCCTGAAACTGTATCTTCTGTCTTCCAGGCTTGTCTCTGCCAAATATTTTTTCCATAAGAGTCTTAAACAATTTTCAGTATCATTTTATCATTTGTCATTTCCAGCATCTCAAGAGCATTCCAGGATGCTATTTTTATCTTCTCCTCTCATTTATTCTCCTTTTAAATTAATGCTAATGGATATAACACTGGGGTTTCACTGTGTGATCCTATCCCTCACAAAACAGAAGCCATTTAACTCTAGGATGGGGTTCCAGGACTGGGGGAAGGATGACAGGATATTTTTTTTTCCTGTAAAACAATTGTTTATATTGTTGTATAGAATATGGCATGGGGGGGTGCTTTCTGGAGTAAATCACCATTATTTTTGCCTATTATAATTAACACAACCCATAGAGCTTCTCTTTCTGCTGGCACAGAACTGCCAACAGCCCCAAAGCAGACACAGGTGCTTAGGGATGCAAGGCTCAGTGAGTAACACCACGTGCCTCAGCTTGCTAAGTGCATGTTCTGGAGCAGCCCCCACAGAGCTGGGTGTTCCACCTATCAGAACGAGCAGCTTCAAACACTCTGGCAGGACCCAAAAGCATGCTGACAGCTGTGGCTCCCCTGCCCTCCGAGAGGGCCGCGTTGAGCTTGCCACATGGCAAATCAGAACAGGACAGGTCTACCTGTGGAGCCTCAAAGTGATCTTCTTATATCAGCAACTTACATATCATCGAAGACAAGTTTCTGCCTCTTGCAGTCCTTGTGCCCGTTGGAGACCGGAGACCACGGCTCTGTTTGTGGCCTGGACTTGTGGAGGAGGTTTTCAGAATTGTTGTGAGCTGCTTTCTAAAGAACAAATAACACATGAGTCTTTGAGAAACCAGCCCCCTGGTTGAAAGATCAACCCATTAAACAGAAGAGCTTTTGATGGTGCTTTCTGTGTAAATGAAAAATAAATACATGCACGGGCTTTTGCACATGTTTTCAAACATCATTCTCATATAGCATCAAAAAAGAAGTCTCGCTATGCCCACTCTCATGGATGCCGAAACTGAGGCTTGTGGTTAACCTGCCTGAGCTCAAACAGCTTTGGCAGGTGGGCGCGGGGGTTAGGATTCGAGCCCCTGCTTTTTCCAGCCCACCAGGCCAGGGGTCTCTAAGCTGACTGTGCGTCGGAGGCATCGGCTCTTGGGTGTGTGTTTTGCAGGCCCAACCCTGGGGTTTCTAGTTCAGGTCAGGATGGTGCCTGAAAATCTGCATTTCTAACAAGTCCCCAGTGGTGTTGCTGCTGCCTCAGGGACTGAGCTTTTGGAATCACTGTACTGTCCCATCCCTCACCAAAGAGAGGCCATCAAGTCACAGCGACTGGTTCTCATTCGTGTCTGTGAAGAACAGGAAGGGCCAAAGGGGATTTCTAGAAATTACTTAAAACGTGTCTAACAAAGGAATACTACTGATCTGTGGAGAAATTAAAAGATCGTATTTCCTGGGGATACACAGCCTCTTCTATAAATATTTACAAAGTACCTATTATGTGCTAAACACGTGGAACATAAAACAACTAACTTTGGTTATGATATGCAAATTGATTTCTCTGAAGTCATTAAAACTGAGTGTACCCAACCGCTTCTTTAAATGTGGACTGATTTTATATGTAACATCTTAAAGGTTAGATTTTATTCTCATATATGATCAGGAAAATACGATGTTACACTTCCAAATCTGTCTTAATATCCTCCAGTGGGGTCCATTTGCTCTCGATAAAAGAACAAAACCAGGCCCGGGGCCTCGTCCGCCTGCAACTCGGGCTTTGCCCACGTCTCGCCTACTCTTTCCTGGGCCCTCGGGGCTCTGCCTCGCGCGCCAGTTCTCAGCTTCTCCTCACCACACCGTACACGCTCCTTCCTCCGTCTCCGATGCCCTTTTGCCCTGGCTTTACTACTATTCGTCTCTTCGAAATCCTAAATTAGGGGTTAGCAACCTGCAGCCTGTGGGCCAAACTGGCCCTTTTCATAAATAAAGTTTTATTGGAAACCAGCCATGCCCGTGGGTTTATGGACTGTCTACGGTTGCTTTCACGCTACAGTAGCAGAGCTGGTGGCAGCACAGACACTGCCTGGACCCCAGAGCTGTAAATATTTATGATCCGACTCCCCCCAGAAGTGGTTCTCAACCAGGGACAATGTGGCAATGTCTGGAGACATATTTGGGTGTCATGACTGGGGACGGGGGTGGTGCTACTGGAATGTAGCGGGTCAAGGCTGGGTTTGTTACCAAACATCCCACAATGCATGGGACGGCCCGCCAAGACAGAATTTCTGGCCCAAATTGTCATTGTGTGGAGAAACCCTGCTTTAGAGGAGAAGTTTGCAACCCCACCCCAGATCAAGCCTCCCCGTCAAAGGGCTCCGGGCAGTCTCCCTGTCCCCTCTGGCACCGGCAGGTGTTGTTGATGATGGATGACCCCTCACCTGAGTCCTTCTCCCCAGCCACCCTGCCAGCCTCAAGGGGACGCAGACTCAATGTGTTGGACTGACACTGTGTTCAGACACTGTCAATGTCTGGCACACAGTAAGTAGCTGCTCAGTAAACATCTGTTCAGGGAAAGAAGGACTATGTACAATCTGTAACTGGTTTAAAATTCTCTGCCTCACAGCTGCTTGCAATATAAGGATCGTGAGGCACAAAGAGAAAAAAAAAGTGTTTTTTTTAAAACCAGAATTGGAATTGGTAGCTCTTTATCCCTTGTTTTTCTAATACGGATTTCTCAGATTCTCTCAGCTCACAATTAAAGATAATTGTTCCTAAATGAAGGTGTGTAAGAGGGTTGATTTCTTGATGATGTATTAAGATTTAGGCTCTTGCAGGACCTTTGATCAACTTTAACATCTTTAATTCACGGGACAAAGCATGAAACAGTGCCCCCCTCGGCTTCCTTTGCGGAGCTCTATTCTCATACATTGGATTCCTTCTTCCCGTCTCCCCAAGCCCCACTGTTCCGGGAGGCACAGTGACCCAGGAGAAGACATGGGGACAGGCGGGAGTCGAATGAGGTACCCCAGAGGGTGGGGGGCACAGGCACCCGCTGCTGGAGGCGAGGGTGGGGGTGATGAGGAATTAGCAGGCAGAGGTAGCTCCAAGGGTGTCCACGGGTGTTGGGTTCTTCAGAAAATGTCTCATTTAAATCTTATCACCCCCATTTTGCAGACAAAGAAACACACCCAGAGGTTAAGCAGCTGCCCCCAGGTCACAGGGCAGCTAAAATGGGGTGGGGAAGGAAGGATGGACGGAAGGACTGTGAACCCAAGTTGCCATCCCTCCGCGGGGGTCCAGGGCCCGGAAGATGCTCCCCAGCTGGAAGAGAGTGTGGTGGCGGCAGGGGGCAGCGAGCACGTGTGGCGGCTGCACCTCTCAGGCGGAGTGGGGATCCTGCACATCTGGGGCTGTAGTTTCAATGCAGATTTAATTCTGCACTAGGGCAAGGACTGT
Organism: Choloepus didactylus; assembly: GCF_015220235.1. Taxonomy (NCBI): domain Eukaryota; kingdom Metazoa; phylum Chordata; class Mammalia; order Pilosa; family Megalonychidae; genus Choloepus; species Choloepus didactylus. The sequence goes on along the minus strand of NC_051323.1, from coordinate 73,001,430 downwards.
TTCCAAATGAAAGGGTTGGCTGGTTCAAAACTCCCAATTTACCACCTCCTGGGACAGTATTACCTTGGGACCTCTTCTTTCAGGCTGGGAAATAAAATCCCGCTTCCTTTGAAAACCTACGAGGCTTGACAGGCCCCTCCAGCTGCTTCCTCCCAGGCCCTCTGTGGGGAGAGGTGGCGGGGCACTCTCCTCTGCCAGGTCTCCCCAGCAGCAGCAGCGAGGGGTTCTCCCGGGCACCCCCGTGTGTGGTTCACCCGTGCCAGGCTAGAGGCAGGTGGAGGACGGGTGTGGGCTCCGTTTCACATTTGCTTAAACTGGGAAAGGAAGAGCAGACACGCACCGTGAGGTCTCCGGGGAGGGCCGGCGGCTGGCTCTCGGCCTTATGCTTCTTGTTGGAGGAGGCGGACGTGAACAAGCCGTTGCTGCTGGGCCTAGCAGCAGTTACCTCCTCGCTGGGGTATTTGTGTTTAGATGCATCGGACAGGGGTGAGACGGGTGACCGCAGCATTTTTTCATTTTTATTTATTGGTATTGCCAAGCTGAAAAAGGAAATTACAGTAATGGGATGTCACACAGTCAGCACAGGAAGGTAAATGTTTTATATATGACCCAAACCTCCCATTTAAAACCTGTCACGAGGAAGTTTATTGGGAATGATTATACCAGGAAACAACTTTATGGTATTAGGATCATAGCAAACGATAAACAAATTTCACTCATAGTCTCTTTATTCTTCCTAGCAGGATGAGTAGTAATTTTGTAGTTAGCACCAACGTAAATGACTTAAGAATAAGAATACTTTTGTTTTCTGAGTTCCTCATCCGAGTATCTGAAAATATGTGATGAACAACTTACTGTTTTTCTAATGAAGCGTAAGTAGCAAGTTCTTCATTTCTAAAAAGACTTCTAATGTTTAAGCTTGTACTAATTACTATGTGGAAAACAACAGAATCACAGAACAACCTGCAAAGCATGAAATCGACTTTCAATCGTTTAGTGTCTCAGCTAACCATTGATCAGAATAAATATCAGGTAGAAAAAACTGTCATTAGAAGCTACATTTTCTGATTCCTACTTCCTTATTTTAAAATACTTTTGAAACTGTAGTATATATCTGAATATACAAAGAAGAGTGAGTCACTTATATTCATATCTTTATACTGTATATCATATGTTAGTTTATTTTTTAAGAGAAGTATTTTTGGGGAAGTGTGACACAAGCTCAATCATTGCTAATTCGGGAAGCTTATAGAGGTCATCTGCCTGATCAAGTCAGTTAAAAAATAATGGTAAAGGCAGTTAAAAATTGACTCCTTATTCCTGGGGTTATGATGGGAATCTTAATCACACATTGGTTATCACAGCAAACAAGCCATTAAAAGTCACTTCAAAAAGCAATTTCCTCAGTTGGTGACTACACTGCAGAAATCGCCACAGAGGCCTCAAGAAGAAACGAGCAAACCGAAGTTCTTAATGTTATTCTAATAGATGCATGTGGGGAAAGAATTTCTGCTGATAGATTTCTGGTTTCTGACAGATTTCTGGTTCAAAAAGCACTGTGTGTCCAACAACTTAGAAAGAAGTGTTCTGGAAAACCACTTCTGGTGGATCAAAAAGTGGCTCACCTAGGGATAAAGAAGGCATGGATGCTGAAAACGGACGTGAATACAACTGTTCTTTGAAACGTGAGTGAGAAAAGTAGTATTTATAAGTCTATATTATTTGATATAACTTCTGATTTTAAACGTGCATGTAAAACTCAATTATTAAGTGAAATATTGCAGTGGGCATATGATTACACCTTCTACATCATTACAAGTGTATAGATTCAAGTTGACCAAAAAATTATTTGTGGAGTTTCTCCTTGGGATAGGGGTGGGGTGGGGTTCACCTTATATTTGGGATATTTATCATGTTGACAAAACTTGACAGTAGTAATAGCATTTCCAGAATTACCCAGTCCACCCTTTCCTAGAACAAACTCAAAGTACTGTCTCGTGCATCGTGTCACGAATTAACTTGAAAGAAATATCAGAGCTTTGAGGCTTTGCGAGGTGAAGACTCAGGAGCCAGAGCTTTTAATCTGGCGTCTGGGACCTTGGATGGAAAAAAGTCACACCTTCATTTTCACTAACCTCTACCTCAACTCAACACTTCCTTCCATTATGAACAAAGGCAAGAAACCACGATATCTTCATGCAGTTTCATACAACTGTGGCTGATCTCTTGAAATAGTGTCTACATTCAACTCTACTTAGAGATTATGGCAATTAGGCCTGCGGGGAGGTCATTTAATGTAATAACAAAGAAGCATGTATGTAACTGAATCACACATTGACACAAATCCCAGAACCACATCCCCCGTTCACGGAAAGGGTCCACCGTGGGCAAGGCCGGCTCCCTTGGTCTCAGACCTCCCAGCCCCTTGCCTTCCTCCCCACAGTGATCCCTGACACCGTGGAGGGCCCGCGTGCACCCCCGTCTCCAATCTCCTCTCCGAGTTTTAGTACTGCGCTACATCTTTTCCTAATCTCTTGGTTTACATTTTTATGTGTTGCACTGAACATTAATCTCCTGCTAAAAACTCTTACGTGTACCCAGTCAGGGAGACTGAGCTGTGTCTTAGCAGAGGAAAAGTGATTTTCAGGCCTGGTATTTCTAAATGGAAAGAACTTCCATGACTGATGATAAGCTGCGAGCTCATAATAAATACCTGGGACCTTGCCTTGCTGGAGGCCATTTATCACAGACAGGATTCAGTGTAACGTGAGTCTGTATGAAACCCCTGTGGAGTTGCTCCGCGGCAGTTTAACCTTGCAGGCCCAGGTTCTGCATGACGCCAAACTTTTAGTCTACGTTTGAGAGTTTCAGGGGCATCCTCTGGAGATTCTTCTTGAAGTTTGTATTTCTTCATTTGTATAATAAGCTGAGTGCTCTCATGAGCTTAGCCACTACTATTAAAACAATGGTTTAAAAAAGACAGTATTAAGTTTTCAGGGGGAGGGGTGTGTGCAAAACTGTGTTTAAAATGATGCTTTTGGGGCAAAGTAGCTGGTCTTTTCTCATAAAGAAATAACCTCATGCAGCCCTTGGGAGCTGGTCTTTTGTCATAAAGAAATAACCTTACGCAGCCCTCTGGAGCTGGTCGTGAGCTGCCCTTTCAGGCACAAATAAAACCCGTGGGTTAAACTGAGAGAGGCGAATATGGAGATACAGATGGAGATCAGTCATTAAAAATCCGACTCTTCTGAAACCTTACATCCACTCAAAAATCTGCACACAAGTGTGTAGAGCTGCTTTTATCAAATTTTCAAAACCTAGAAGCAACCAAGAGGCCCTTCAAGAGGTGAACGGAGAGTTGCACTGTGGCACGTGCAGACGATGGAGGTTATTCAGTGATAAAAGGAAACGAGCTGTCAAGCTACAAAAAGACAAAGAAGAACCCTTAATACATACAGATAAGTGAAAGATCAGTGGCTACCAAGGGTTCGGACAGAGAGAGGAGGGATGACAGGCAGAGCATGGGATTTTTAGGGCAGTGAAACCATTCTGTAAGATCTTTGAACAGTGGATACCTGAACTCACGCCTTTGTCCAAACCACAGACCTGTTCAACACAAAGAGCGAACCCTAATGTACACCATAGACTTGAGTTTATAATAAAGTATCAATATTGGTCATTGAGTCATCACAAATGTAGCACACGAATGCAAGATAACAACCAGGGAAAATGTGTGCGGGGCAGAGGAGGTATATGGGAATTCTCTGTACTTCCTGCTTCGTTTTTCTGCAAATCTAAAACTGCTCTAAAAAATAAAGTCCATGAAAAAGAAAAAAAATCCAGCTCTCCCCCAAGATGGTGCGTCACGTGACTTTCAGACCATTGGCCCTCCACCTCACCTGCGCCTCGGAGGTGAGCACGTACCTGTTGAGGTTCACGCTGCAGTGATTTGTAGACAAGGTGTTGTTGGCAGCTGCGTTCAGCCGTGAGGAGCTCTCCTTCTCTCCCTGGGCCTTCTTGATCTCCCTGTAGTCGTCTTCATTTTCACACTGTGTGGGAATAAGAGAAAACCACTCGGCTTTGGATTTCAAGAGGCCACGGCCAGCTAGCGGGGACTGATGTCCACTGGGGAAGGTCTCCAGGATGGCCCCCATCCTGGTGTTGCCTGACAGCACCCTGAACGGCAAACGTTCTCGTGCCAGTGTGGGTTCCTGGTCAGCTCCCTCAACGGACAGGGATGTGATTCGGTCAGTTTTACTAATGACAGCGTATCAGAAGAGAGCCAAGACTCCATGAACCAAATTCTGGAGGGAACACACTTTGTATTCTGAAAACCGCTCTGCAATCAACAGGCCTAGGGTTTATTCCCCTCCAAGGAAGACCTGTTCTGGATTCATTCTCTAGCTCAGCATCACCAATTTTGTCATTTCTTGATATCAGAATAAGGTATAACAATTGCCTATTCTCTGGGCTTAACGCAGTAAGGGCAGTGAGAAGCTTGGAGCTTTTTTATTTTCTTTCTTCTTTCTGAAATGCTTTTATGAATTTTAAGCAGTGATTGTCATCTCTTGGTGCCTACATCTTGTTAACAACTGCTATCCAATGACTTCTTAGAATGCTTAAAGAACCTTTTAATAAAATGGTACTTAAGATTGGATTCTTGTTTCCACGATGTTTAACTTCAGACATGTATTAGACTGCCATGCAAATGCAGTCAATAAAGTGCCATTTTCTGTGAAATCACAAGAACACATTAACGGTATATGCAGAGGTCCCTGAGCACCTTCTGGGACACAAATACCAGCACCAAAGACAGAAAGGCTCTGACCTTCTCTCTTGACCTGGGGTTGTGTCACTGCACGTTCTGCTGCAGGGGTCCCGGATGCTCTCACGGGAGTGGGGCCCCAGTAGAGGGCCCAAACTACAGCTCAGACCTCTAGCCCTTGGCTCGACGGCTCCAGCAGGGCAAGACGCAGCGCGTGTGGCAGTCTGCCCTGCCACCCTTCCAGTCTCCCACCTCCAGCACCCAGTGCTGGCATCTTACTGCCCCAGGATGCCGAGTAAAGAGTGCTATGAAAATGTTCTTTCACTTCTCTTGCGTCTGTGTTTATTGATGGTTCATGAGATTTTATGAGTAGTATTGGGCAGTAAGCTTAGAATCAAAGAAGCTTTGTAAGTTAAAATAAAAATGGCCGTGAATAATAAAATTATCAAAATACAGAATATTCTGGAATGTATATGTATGTCTTTCTGCATATCTCATTGTCTAGATAGCTATATATATATTTTCAGCTTACCTCTATGTTTAACAATTTCTGTCTCTGTACATTTCCTATACCTCTATGTATATCTCTCTATAGGTATTTCCATTAGTAAAGCTTCATTTATCCATCCATCCCAGAGGTAATATCCACACTCATTCTCAATTGATGAATTGATCAATTCATTGAATATAAATTAATTGAGCACTTACTAAGTGCCATGTAATGTATTACGTGCTGGAGAAAATGAGAAAAATCCAATGAACTCCAATTCCAGCTTCTGAGGAGCTCCAAACCACGTAAGCCATTAAAGCATGAAAAGAGCTAAAACAAAGAGGAGTGCAGAGTGGAAGCACAGAGGATGGAGCTATCAATTCTGACTGGACTTTTACATGGCTTCCAAGAGTGTCTGCTTTGTTTCTATAGCTTTGCCATCTCCGAAGCAAGATCCCTTAAGAGGCACAAAGTTCTGACGGGGTTGGGGTGGCACAATCCGTCTGAGTGAAGCACATAGATAGCTGACCGTGCCGGCAGGCAAGGGGAAAACAGACTCTGGCCAGGTCATCAAACAGTCACTCGACAAACACTGACAGAGGGCCTACTCTGCCAGGCACCCTTCCTTCTAGGTGCTAGGGATACATCCATAAGCAAAACAGACAAGAATTCCCACCCTCAGGGAGGTTATGTTCTTGTGGTCCACTAACTGACCCCCCAGCCCCCTTCTGGTCCCTGGTGACTCAGTACAGAGCCAGTATTGTAGTATCTAGTGTGTCTTCATATGGCAGTGGCCCCAGAAGTGGAGACGATAGAATTTGGATCATCCTGACCCGCAGGGAAATGGGGGATGTTTCTAAATGGCACTACGAAGTGCATCTTACTACTCTCTTCACCCTCCCAGCAAACACTTGGGATCCACCAAGTATTTTGGATTGTACACATGCTCAGCAGCTCAGCATATACCCCACATCTGTGCACACTCCAGAAGTATATATATATATATATATAGTGATTATTTCAGCATGCAGGGGACCAGGACTTAATACAGTAATAACAACAGTACTTACTGGCCAGCTCTAAGGATGTAACTGCTACACTAAGATAACCTAGCACAGCGCCCAGCATAGGTGAAGTAGATGTGAGTGTTGAGCACAGGTGAGCAAAGGTGAGTAAAGCTCCTGGCCGTGTGTGATGGGGCCCGAAGGCCAAGGTGAGCTCTCCCACTCGGCGTCCACTCGGGGAGCCCCCTCCCCACCCCAGCCCCCGCCTACCTTGCGTTTCCTCTTGGACTTGGGCAAAGCCTTCTCGGGGAGCGCGTCGGGCAGGTGGCCCGGGGGCTGCGCGCCGTCCGCGTCCTTGGCGGCGGGGGCGCTCAGGACCCCCGGCTCCTGCGGCAGGTGCTCCGGGACCCTGGACAGCAGGGCCAGGTCGATCTTGACCCAGAGCGCCCTGCCCTCGTCGCTGTCCTTGAGCGGGGAGAGCAGTTCGTTGCGGCCGAAGGGCACGAGCGTGTAGAACTGCTCCTCCAGCTCCTTGGCGAAGTCGCTGCTGCTCCTGGCGTTGACGGAGCCCACGGGGGCGCGGGGCGCGGGCGCCGCCTCCCTGGGCCTGGGCTCGGGGCCGGGCGCGGCGCTCTGCGGCTTGGCGGGCGGGAACTCCTCCTGCTCCGACTCCAGGTCCGACGCCGCCGCCGACGACGACGAGGACGACTCGGTCTCGATGAACTCCTTGGACTTGGGGGCGCTCCGGCTCGGCCCCCGCGTGCGGCGCTTCTCGCAGGCGGCCGAGGAGCGCGGCTCCTTCCGGTGGCCGGGGCGGCCGGGGCCGCAGGGCCGGGGCCTGGGGGGCTCCGGGGCGCCCCCCGCGCTCGCCCCCAGCGCGTCCCCGGCCGCGGGCTCCTCGGGCCGGGCGCAGGGCGCGCCGTCGCCGGCCGGGGTCCTCTCGGCGCGCCGCGCCGGCTTCTTGGCGGCCGCCCTCCGCGCGGGTGCCGCTGCGCTCTCGGCGGGCGGCGCGGAGGAGGCGGCGGCGGCGGCCACGGCCACGGCCGCGGGCGGCGACTTCTGCTTCACCGCTTTGCTGCCCGGGGCCTTGTTGGCTGTCCGCGGCCTCTGCTCCTCCTTGCAGGAGCCCTTGAGCTCCTTCTCGCGCAGGCTGGCCGGGCAGACGTCGGGGAGCTTCCCGGCCTCCTGCGCCTCGTCTTTGGCCGGGGTGTAGTACTGATTGCTGTCTGGTCCGTGGCTCTCATTTTGGATCAGAATAGGAGGCTTGTGGGGATTCACTTTGTTTAGCCATTTATCCAGCTGCCACTTGTTAGAGGACGCCGGCTCGGCCTAAAAGCAGAAAATCGGCAACAAACAGAACATCATTTATTAAAGGCTCACTTACTAGGGGCCCGGCTGTTTTTATCTTGACTTACTCCCCTGGGTGTTTGGTGGAAAATGAATGGACTTGAAGCAAAGGAAAACGGGAGCAGTGGGTCTGTGGGACAGCTCTCAGCCGCACAGAGGACCCAGGGCTGGCGGCACCCGCCCTGGCAGGCGGCAGGATTGTGTCAGTGCGGCGGTTTGAAGCCCGCTGGAAAAATAAGTGGGATGGCACTTTGCCTCATTTCAACCCATTTTGAGCACTTTACAACATATACTTTAAATAATTAGACATACGTACATAAACTTGAGGTTCCTTGAAGCTTAGATGGGGAATAGTTTGGGGACCCTGCATGTCAAAGCACTTACTTTTGGTGAGACTTAAAACTTGGGGGGAAATCTGAAGAGGGGCTAAGTGGAACTATAACAACAAAGAGTTAGCATGGAATTTGTGGTCCAAGAAAGCAGGCATGGTTATTTAACAACAGAATCAATAGCTTTGGGAAGATGGATTTTGCAATATAGAACTCACATTTCAAAAGGGGCCTGTATGTGCCCCACATGCTTTAGTGACCTGAGGCGGTTAATCCATCCTCAATACACCTCTGTCATGCTTTGCCTGAAATGCTCCAAAAGTGGAGGTTCCTGTAAGCAGTGAGGCTAACTCAGAGCAAATTCTTACATCACCATCAAGAGTTAAGGTTCTTAAACTCTTGTCTAGAGATTGGCACCAGTGGGTCAAGTGGAACTCCAAAAATGAATATGAAATGCCTAGAATCTCTAAGGATCTGTATCCCATTAAAAATACTAAGGACCAATGATTTTGAATTAATAAAAGTACACTTATACAGCATCTGTGATTATCAATAGAAGAGACGTGTATTGGTAAGTACAGAACTTTAACCAGAATGATAAGTGAAATGGGGGAAACATTTTGAGTGATTAAGTTGATGTACTTTTCCTTCCCTGTGGCTGCCCACTCACTGAATTTATGGCCTCTGTTGTTTCTGGGGGAGACAGACAAGAGCCTAGAGTTAAGAAGTCTCTGCTTAGCTTTGCATTTCAAACTTGGTTGGTTAGAGTCCAGAGTAAGCCATGCTGCTTGGTGGGAGAAAGCACATGTTTTTAAATAATAAATTCCCAAAGTTTCTTAGGTGCATTGACATGTGCTTTAATAGTGGGGTTTGTTTTAAGGGCAGGTGTTGGGGTTCAGAGCACAGCCCAAGGCAGCAAGAAACTAAGGGGAGTGAGGAGAGGACGATATCTTAGACAAGGGTCCTGGTGCCGTCCGGGGAATCTGGGGGTCACGGCTCAGGGAGCTGGGAAGCCTCTCAGAGAGAGCTGATGGGCCAGGGGGGTCCATGGGGAGGATGCAGTGGCCAGAGAGGAGGACACCTGCTGCTTCCCCCACCCAAGACCAACTGCACTTCAGGGAAACCAGCACCGAGTGCCCAGTGTCCTGGAGGGACGCAGGCATTTCAGTGGGGGCAGCACGAGGATCTGAGGCCCCTTCCAGGGGAAGCTTCTCCTGCACTGGCCGCTGTCCTGGATCCCAGGGGGGCAGAGGAGACCCCCATGGCCCTCACAGGGAGTCTGGTGTTTGACTTGACTCTTAGCTTTGCTTGTTTTCATGCCGCCAAAAGGACCAGGGCTCTAGAGTGAGATGCAAAAGAACAAAAAGACAGATCTTTTTAAAAAGCACCGCTGAGTTGTTACATGTAAATTCTGACCCAGTCTTATAAGCAGGGAATGTTTTGGCTTCTCTACTTGAAGGGAACAAATGAAACCTATAAGGGCTCACCTGGTACATACTGCAATGGTAGATGCCTGCACTTTTGAAAATAATAAAAATTCCAGAAAAAAAAATCAGAGAGCAGGACACAGAACAGCTTCTTTGCAAAAAGGAAGCCCTCACCTTCCCTGAGATTAACTGTGAGTGGCTAATTTAGTAGCAAACAAATTCATGGCCCCTAATTTTGTCTCCCATCTCACTCCTGCATTTTTCTCACTAGGCGACCCCTGGCAAATGACCCCTGGCACGTCAGTGACTTGGTGCCTCAGTGTCCCTAGACAAATGAGGCATTCAGGGTATGAAAAAGCTGAAGGGGCCTCTCGCGGGTCTTAGGAGCGGGCAGGAACGTTTATGGCGGAGCCACCACTCAGCTGGACACGGTGCCACCGTTAGCGCTAGTTCTCCCTCGGCCCCTCAGCCTGGGCCTTCCAGGGGCCTCTCTCTCGTTTGCCTGTAGCCCAAACATGGCTGTGCACACGGCGATTCACACTAAAACTTCACAGAGGGTGTATCATCAGTGAAGGGTAGGATTAATCCGTTTAGTGTGGGCCCACTGCCCGATGTGCTTTAGGGACATATTTTCCTACACTTCACAGCTAAAGAAATCAGCCTGAAGTACCATTTTTCAACACATCACTAAATCACTCCCTTTCTTGAGGATTTACAATGACCTCCAATCGCCTCTTGAATGAAATCCAAATTTCTCAGGCTGGACCTCAAGGGATCCGTGATCTTCCAATCAGTGTTTGTGGACAGAACATGTATAACGTGCCTCCTGCTTTACAGGTAACATCTCATTTCCTCCTTACGGGTAAGAAATGTGATCACCTCTAATCTGCAGATGAGGCTCAGAGAGGGTAGGTGACGTGTCCAAAGCTACACAGCTATGAGGCACCAACCAAGACTGAACCCAGATTTGTCTCAGTTTAAAGACCCACGTCTCCCCACTGCTGCTTCATCTTATCCCCCACTATTCCGGCATCGCCTCAAGAAACTGGGACCTCAATCCTTTGAGAAACGTCAGTCTTCAACCTAAAATGACAGAACTCAATCTGATTTTTGGAGAAAGCACTAATACCTGTTGCCCTTTAGTATACTCAATTGCGTTTGTTTCCTGTGTGTATGTCTTCTGTCTTCAACAGAGCCAAACACTCCTTCCCAGCCGGGGTAGGCGCCTGTTTCTTTTGTGTCCCTTGGAGCGTCCGTTACGGGTTAGAGAGGCAGTGTGCCAGGACTCTGCTTCCAAGAGGCTCTCTCGGTGACATTTAGAAAGAAGGTACTCAGACGTCTTCAAGCGACCCACAATGCACTCACGGTGTGTACATGACTCGTCTCCCAACAACCTCACCAATTAGGCAGGACCGGAATATCCGCCCTTCTGGGGCTGAGGCAATTGTGGCCAAGGAAGTGTAAATGACAGGGTTAAGTGGAGGAGGGAAAACTCAGGGCTTCGGACCCTCGTCCCTGGGCCCACTGCTGGCGACGGTCCATTTCCTGAGCCGCCGTCCTGGGGTTTTTGCCGAGTATTTTGGTTTGCTTGCTGGCTCACTCCGTAGAATTTTCAGCCACGACTCTCCTCTCTGGTTAACCTCCCTAGGGATGAGCTCGGAGTCATGCACCTGTTCCGTGCTGTGTCCTCTGTCCCTGCCTTGTTAGGTCCTCAGAGCACCCAGGGCCGTGGAGACCGGAGACACTGAGCAGGGGAGAAGCTTCTTGAATCAATGAACAACTCGCCTCACATTTCTGCTGCTTTTCAAGGAGGAAATAGGGCAGCATTTTCCAAAATGTGCTTTTAGTTTCTGTGCTCCATGAGAATAGGTTCCATGGTCGGATAAATCTGGGAAATACCCCGATGGAAGAGCACAGTTTTCCGGCTCAGGGATGCCCTACAGTAAGGAAAAGGGCTAAACCTAATTTATTCTGGCTCTCTGCAAACTCACGGCTGGCCTCTGTTTTCCACGGAATACTCATTACTGACCCAGGGATCGCTGTGTGCGAGGGTGAGCGTGCTAGCCGGGTGGGGAGGTGGCTTTCCTCCTGTAAAGCTCTGACTCAACAGAATGTCCAATGCCAGGGAGGAAGATAAAACTCTAGCGAAAAAAATTAGGCTGAGAACAGCTAAGCCAACACGGGTCGCCAACATCAGGAAGAAGGTTCCCAGAAAGCTCAGGTGAGCCCGGGGTTTTCCGCGTGCTGGCGCCGAGAGGTGGAGAATGCAGGTGCCCTGGGACATAACGGATGCCCACCTGCCCCACATCAGTATGTCACCGGGCGGGGAAGCGATGGCCAGACGCGTTCTGCTTCCAAGTAGAGTCCGCCGGCGTGACCAGGGGAAGGTGAGGGCCGAGACGTTAAAGAAAAGAGCCCGATGGTCGATTGTCATGTGGGGTCCAGAGAGACCACTCACTGCTGTCTGTCGGGTGACCGGGCAGCCTGAGGACGCTGTGCAGTGGACAGCAGGAAAATGCAACTTCCGACCTAGGGAATTTTAGGTAGCAAAACTCTTATTTCCAAAGGATGTGTGTTTGTATCACTCTTGGGGAAAATGCTAAAAGAAACCTCACTTTTATTCTGACTACGACATTATTTTCCAGCAAAAAGGAATTAAAGACAGGGTAGCTAACACATCCCTTGCCACTCCTGCTTTCCCCAAGCCTGGAGAAGCAAAGAGCTGAAAGACATGTGTGGCCTCAGGCAGCTTAAACGTCCCGGCCTCCTTTGGTTGCCTGGTGCTCTCTCCTCACCAGGGACCTCTTTGATAGCTGCTGGAGGACGTGACAAGACCCTTCTTTCATCAGCAAGGAGCTCAACTCTCTGTAATTATCTCAGTGACATTTACAAAGAGGAGAGTGGCGGCGAGAAATCTGAGGGGAACGTCAGAGCCACTCTCTGAGCTTGAGATGAAACATGACTACTTTCAGGTGGTCCAGACACTAAAGCTGGAAGCACATGGCTGTGCCATTGCACGGCGGCCTGTGCCGCTGGTGTGGTTGGCATGGGGGGTCTGGTTCCATCTCAGAGCCTGTTTAGGAAACTGGTCCTCTACATGCACAGAGGGCTGAAGGTGAAAAATTAGAGCCTCCAGTCCAGGGCAGAGTCAGACAGATGTTCACATGCTCAAGAAGAAACTGCACTTTCTTCCCCCTCTAGGCGTCAGCCCAGCCTTGCAGCCCCGAAGACTTGAGCAGCTGGCTCTCGCCCCTCTGCCAAGAACCAACCTGCCCTGAGTTACTATTTAATTTTCCCCTTTCCACTTAAAAGTGGAAATAGCAATGGTTTTTTTTGGTACCTTGTAATGTTTTTATATAAGGCACCTAAATCTTTCACACAGATACTCATCATAGCCATAAAAGGTGTCATTATTATTTGTGGCTTGATGCTAATTTTTCTTTTTACATTTTCACAAAGAAAACACAGTTAAGGTTTTATTAGTATTTATAGCCCTTGTCCTTCTAACCAGGGACAAACTGCAAAAAGGTAAGATCTGGACCATGTCTGATCCATACAACTCCTTCCCCTGGGATTTGTCAGGGGCTCTCTTCCCTGGGGTCCCCCTGTCTGGTACTGCCTGGCCAACCCCTGGGGAGACCTGCTCCATGGGTCATTCCAGTCAGCGAGGTTTCCAGCAGACTTGGGCACTTTGGAAAGTCCAGATGGAGGTTTCTGGACAATGAAAGATGAAGTTTCTGAACTTCAAAGGAAGCTGTGCAGTGAGGGGCCCGTGAGGGGTGGGCGGCAGTGAGCCCCATCACCGACCCCAGCCCAGGGGGGTGGCCCAGAGGCCACCCTGGTCACTGCCCTGGTGGCTGGGGGGCTTGGGAGTCTGGGGAGGCGTGGGAAACCTGACCCGGTGGGCTGCGACCCTCACGGGGGGAGGGGGCCGAGGGGGGTGCGTCTTACCTCAGGGCTGGAGTAGTGGGGAGCTTTGCTGCCCTCACTCTCGCTGGAGCTGCTCTCCGTTTCTGAGTCGGACCCGGAGCTGCTCTCTGAGTCGCTGGAGCTGCTGCTGCCACTGCTGCTGCCGCTGCTGCTGCCCTTGCTGGACGGCACGGAGGCGCTGCCCGTGGTCTGCGGGACCCCGGTGCTGCCAGCCGCGAGGCCCAGGCAGGGGAGGGAAGGAAAGCCAAGTGAGCACAGGCGGACACATGGGGGCACACACGGGGGCACACAAGGGGGCACGCAGCCTCGTGGCCACAGAGAGCGGAGGCGCCCAGCTGGCACACCCGTTGCCTGGGAGCTGGCACGCCAACGGCCGTGACCAATGTCAAAGCCAAAGATCCCGTAAACAAATAAAATAGGGAAGGGAAGCTGGTGCCCCTGGATTGTCAGGCACAAGCTACCTGTGGGGCTGTTTTGGAAGGGAGGGTGGCGTGATTGCAGAATGACCATTTCTCAGTGGCTGCGGTTCTGGGATCAGCTTTTCAAAGGCATCAGCCAACCCTCCACGTTCACGATCATCCACAAAAATGCAAGGACCACCAAAAAGTATGACATTCTTTTGAAAGTGTGAAAATGCCTGTTGACTTCATTTTTGCCCCTGAGGAAAATGCAGAAGTGATGGCAGGGCTTGGGGACAGGGCTGGAGACCGCTGGGCAGGCCAAGGGACAGTTTTGTTTTCACCTTTTCCCACCCCTGGCGGTGAAGGCTGCAGGGCTTATGTGAGCCGGCTTTCCGTGTGACCAGCACCCTCTGCCCCTTACTAGAGAACTGAAAGTCTACCACTCACACGTTTCTACACATCTTCTTGCAGAAACAACATTTAATCTTTACACATCATATTCATATCTTCACTGAAATTTGCCAGAAAGTGATGGCATTCTCAGAGACAACAGGAGAATCCGATGCTTTCCGATGGTAATTAATTATCCATGACAATTCAAAGCACACATCCAACCAAAGAGAGTTTGAGCCAGAAAGAAAATTTCAGTACTCACATAGTATTCAACATCTCCAAAGTCCTTTATTAAGTGAATCAGAACACACCTGAAGGTGTTCTTTTGAGGCCAAGTTTTTAATCCAGAAAACGCAGCCACTGCTCTTGTAGGTCAAGCCAGGAAATATCTGCCTTCCCCTTTGCTGTCCACGAAGGCTGCGGCCCAGACGTCAGCTGTCAGGCTTACAGTCTACAGTGGACAGTAGCCTGAACCAGGAAAAGGACTCTTTTTTTTTACCCACTCTTTAAATCTTTGACAAATACTTCTCCCAAGGACTCAAATAATAAATTCTTGGCGTCGGGGGAGGACGTGGGGAAGGGGGAGTTCACACTGACAGGAGCCTGGCTTCTCCCTGAAGAATGACGAGACAAGAAACCGTCCTGCAGGAAACTCAGAAGTAAAAATGCCTTTTTGAACTGCAGGGTTAGGGGAAACTGGAGTCTGAACAGAACCTTCCCTTGTGGTTTTTTATTTCTTCCACCGTCACGGTCGATACCTACAGTCCGACAAAATTCTTCCAAATCAGCCAACACCTGCCCCTTTATGCCTGGCCTGAGGGGCAGCGACCTTTTTCCAGCCCATCCTAAGTGGTGCTGAGTGAGGCCTCTTGGCTCTCAAGGCAGAGGAGGGGACGGGAAGGTTAGCGATAAGGGGGCTGTAGTATTTCCTTCCCCCCTTATGAACTCAAATCCATCTCTCTTGTTGGCTGAACTGAGAGGGAGTCATGAAAGAAAAAGCCTATTGGATTCTGAACATGAACATCTGGGATCCACGGTAACCGTTTGGTTGGCAGGTCCCCCAAATGCTGGGCAAAGCCCCCAGCACGTGGTGGAGAAACTTCCTTGTTCAAACAGTGGAGGGGCATGGGGGAAAGAGATGTGTCCCCGAGACACCCTAGGATGAGATTTGTTGAAAATTGGAAAGTTAAGATGGATGAGGAGCATTTTGATTGTTTTGATATGATTCTCAGGGCTCTGATCACCGACCAGTACTTTGTACCTGCTTTAACGCAAACGTAAAGGAACGTGTGATGCTGGTTCTCGGCACTCACAGGCTCTGTGTGTGCAGCAGAGGCCGCGACGTGTGCAGAATTCCCTGTGGCTTTCGTGCAAAGTGACTGACTGCCTTTGGAAAAGTGGAACTTCAATTTCTGGGAAAACATCCATTAAACGTTACCATGCTGCCTTTCTTTTATGACTGCCATCCTACAGTAACGAGCCACGCTAGCCCAAGGAGACGGAGTCTCAGATCTGAATTCGACTGGCAGACAGCCTTAAACTTTTATGTTTTCCCTCCTTAAATTAGGAAATTCACTTGAAATGACAGTTTTACCTACCTAACTGTTGTTTGTTTTTAAAACAGATGAGAGAGCCAAGAGTTTCAGAGTTTTCTCCATGCCCTGCATGGGTTGTGAGGTTCATGGTGCATCTGGGATCAGGATTGAATAGACTCCTGTTTCAACGGTCCAGGCAGAGAACATGGAGCCTGGAAAATCTGCTTCTCAAGGATGGGGCATGCCTGCCAGGACGGGCTCTGGTTGCTCCCGCTGTGGAACTGGGAAATCTCTCCCTCCCCTGCGGAGGCTGCACTCTGGGGACTCGTCTTTGTGCAGGTCCTTGGGGACAGCTGGTCACCCAGCCTCACTGTAAGGATGCTCTCACAGGCGGCTGCTTTGTCCTGTCGGGGAAACTGCAGCAGCGAGGACGGCAGAAGAAAGAGAGAAGACGAGAAAGCCGGGCCATCACTCTAGGTGAGTACTGATAAGAGAACAGGCTCAGGTAAGCCAGGAAGGCTCCAAGAAGACGGTACAAGACATATCAGGAGGCCCTCCATGAAAGAGGATTGAGGCTTTATAAATAAAAAATTACGAACGGAAAACTTTTGTGTGCCTGCTGGTTGTCATGTTTATACAGCAAAGACAATTTTTAAA
This sequence comes from Choloepus didactylus, assembly GCF_015220235.1. Lineage (NCBI taxonomy): Eukaryota > Metazoa > Chordata > Mammalia > Pilosa > Megalonychidae > Choloepus > Choloepus didactylus. The sequence continues at coordinate 72,985,152 of NC_051323.1, read as the reverse complement.
AAGAGATTTCTTCCCCTGAAATGATAGCATGACCAGCTGACGTGATGATAGTGTTTTCCTGAGTGCGTTCTTGGACCCAATGAACATGGTGCATTCTCTGCAGACATTAAAACATTATTGAGATCATGAAATAACATTTTTTTACCAACACCTAGCACAATGCCTGGTGTGTAAAAAGTGTTCATAAATGATTACCAAATGAAACAAATAATGAAAAAATCCAGAGTTGGGTTAGTAAGTTAAAAAAAGAATGGACTTAACCTTTCAGAAAGGTTACAATTTCTCTTGTCCATTTAAAAAAAAAATTAAGGGGGTCTTCAGCACCTCTTGTGGTAACCTGTTCCAATTTTAGTGATTCTTCCTTTCACTAAAGAGTATATTTCTTTAAATGTATTCCAAATTTGTTCTGCTGCAATTTAAGCACAGTTCTCTCCTGGATGGTTTGCTTAGTTTTTGTATTTTTGATTTCTTGATTTATTTCACTGGTTTTGAGGCAATATATGTTTGTCCCTCTGAGGGAGCCCCCACTTGATTCTAAACAATGTGTTGTCCCTTTCTTTGGCCGCAGTGGCACACTCTTTCAGGATCTGGCCCAGGCTACCTCGGAACACAGACTGTAGAAGATCTGGGACCTAAATGGCAAATCCTGCATCTCACGGTCTGAAGCGAGCTCCTGCCAGTCTCACTGTGGCCCTCAGTAAAGATCCAGAACTGTCCACAAGCTTTCAAGGAACAACTACCCTGGGGTCAGGCCCCTGCCTCGTTGGCCCCGTGTGGACAGAAGAGAAGCCAGCACAGAGCCACCGAGCCCGTGGGCGCCCCGTGGGAACTGCCTCAGTGATGGTATTTTAGAACCAGCCACGGCTTCTTCTCACTCAACACTGTAAAAACGCAACAAATGCTTGATTCCCCAACTATGATCACCTCCCTGGCAACGGGATTCCTCTTTAGCATATTTTTTGATATTATATGATCTAAAATTATAATCCTATCATGAAAAGTGAAAAAAAGGAAAAACGGGTTCGAGGAGGTTCACTGTGGCCCAAATTATTTTCCAGAAAACAAAACTGGTGTTGTTGGTCCCATACATAAACGTTTTTTTGTTTGCTCTGCAATAACCCTGAGAACAATTCAGTTTGAACATTATAGCTTTTGAAGCTCCTCATGGTCTGCTCTCAATTAGACTTGCAGGTTCACCTCAATAGTCCATCCCAGCCCCCCTAAACCTTGGCCATAATACGTTTCTTACCACCTTGATCAGCCAGGTCTGCTTTTAGCTGTTTGCCTTTGCATGTGCTATTTTCCGTGCCAGAAAGTCCATTCTCCCTTTTTCCTTCCGATTACCTCCTACTCACTCTTTGGAAATAAATGTAACCCTGTTCTGTACAGTTTTTCCCAGCTGCCCCAGGCACAAAGGATACTTCCTTTCCTGAGTTCCTCTAAGTGTGTTGCCCATTTCTCTTCTGTAGCACTCACCATATTAAGGACAGGGTTCATCTAATTTATTCGTGTGTCCCCGGAGCTACAGAGGGTCTGGCATAAATAGAGTCTTAATACATATTGATTGAATGAACTGATATTGCGTGGACATCAATGTATTTTGTTAAACTATGAAATAGCCCATGAGGCATTCATACACATGCTGGAGATGTATTTTTTTCTCTTGCCTTGGGGCGCCCTAGGATTTCATAAAATGGATCACTTTAGAAAGCTACCATCTCTATTAGAGGTTGAAAACTGAAAACCCACAGGGGTCAGGCAAGTAGCAAAAATGAGTGAAGTGGTGAGGAATAAGAAAACAACACGTGATGCTAAAAGTTCAACCTGGCTCCCGAGTGGGAGAGGCATCAAACTGGAAAGCCCATTGGATCTAAGGCTGCTGTTCCAAGATGGCATATCTGCCAGGCGTTAACCAATCTTCTGACTCTTCAGGAAAAGCCCCAAATCTGGATGTTATAGCAAATTCCATGACTTTAACATGCTGGCAATTAATCTGCAAAGCTTTAACAATGAAATGTTTCATTGTACGTTTAGCATGAACACATCTCTGGGTCAGATGAGCCCAATGGAGCACCAGTTTAAGACTTCTGATCTAGGTCCTATTACCATGTACTCCAAAAGCCTAGGGTGATTTCATTAAGAAGAGAGAGACCAAAACCAGGAGTTCTATCTCTCTTAGAGAGGAACAAACAAGAGGTTAACCAAATGTGCTCACTCTCCCAGTCCACATATTTTTAAAAATTTAATTCTGAAATAATTACAGATTCACAGGAAGTTGTAAAAAAAATAGTAGAGATGTCCCATGTACCCCTTACCCAGTTTCCCCCAATGGTTACAGCTTTTGTAACTATAGGACATCGAAACCAGAAAATTTACAATGGTATACTGTGTATCATTCTATGTCACTTTATCACGTGTAGATTCATGAAACCACCACTGCAATCAAGAGACAGAACTTGTTCATCACCACAGAGATCTCCCTCATGCTGCCCTTTTATAGTTACACACCCACCATTCCTAACCTCTGGCAACCACTAATCTCTTTCTAGCTCCAAAAGGTTGCCATTTGGAGAATGTTTCATAAATGGAATCATTTGTTATATGTCCTTTTCTAAATCAGATTTATTGGGATATAACTTACATACCGTATTATGTATTCTTTTGAGATAGGCTTTTTTATGGAAAGCATAATGCCCTTGGGATTCATCCCAGTTGTTGAGTGTTATCAACAGTGTGTACTTTTTATTGCTGAGTAGTGTTCCATGGTGTTTACCTGTTCTCCCATTGTTTAACCATTCATCCATTGAGGGTTGTTGTTTCCAGTTTTTGACTATTACATATCAAGCAGCCATGAACATCTGTGTATAGGTTTTGTGTAGACATAAATGTTCATTTCACTGTGATAAATGCCAAGGAATCTGTTTGCAGGGTTGGATGATGAGTGTATACTCAGATTTTTAAGAAACTGCCAAATTATTTTATCAGTTTTGGCTTCACATATTTTGCAGCCCTGTTGTTTGGTGTGTACACGTTTAGGATTGCTATGTCTTCTTGGTGGAGTGATCCTTTTATCATTATGTAATGTCCCACTCTATCCCTGGTAATTTTCTTTGTGCTGAACTTTACTTTCTCTGCTAGTAATATAGTCACACCTACTTCCTTTTAATTAATGTTTTCATGATATATGTTTTCCCATCCTTTTACTTTCAATCTTTTAAAAACTGTAATGTTATATTTCAGTTAATTTTCTTGTAAACAGCATATAGCTGGGTCACATTTTTATATCCATTTTGCCAATCTTTGTCATTTAATTGGTGAAATTTATGCCTTTAACATTTAATGTAATTATTAATTTTTACAGCTTAAGTCTGTAATGCTATTTTTGATTTTCTGCTTGATTCTTTTGTTTTCTTTTTCTGCCTTTCTGTTCCTCAGAACATTTTTTTTTTTTTTTTAGAATGCTGTTTTGATTTATCTGCAATGTTTTTGAATTTATCTCTCTGTATAGCTAATGGTTTCCCTAGGTGCTATTTATACATTCATAATTTATCACAATCTTCTGGTGTTGTCATTTTACCAGTTTAAGTGAAGTATAGAAACCTTGCTCCTTAATTGTCTTAAATATTTCTTCTGCATACTTTGAGAATCACATCAACAATGTTTTAAATTTTGCTTCAATCAGCAAACACAATTTAGAAAACACAAGAGAAGTAAGAGAGTTTATTGTATTTATCTGTATTTTTATTCTTTCTGTTCTTCATTCCTTCCTGATGTTTCAGGATTCCTTCTTTTATCATTTCCTACCTGTCTCAAATTCTTCCTTTTAGTCATTCTTTTAGGGCAGGTCTGCTGGCAACAGATTCTCTTAACGTTCCTTCATCTCAGAATGTTTTCATTTCTCCTTCGTTCCTGAAGGATAGTTCCATGGGACAGCATTTAGTGTTGACAGTTTTCTTTCAGTAATTGAAAAATGTTGTGCCATTTCCTTCTGGCTTCCAAGGTTTCTGATGAGAAATCTAGTGACACTGAAATTATTTTTATTGTTTTTCCTCTATTGGTAAGGAAGGTGTCATTATCTCTCACTGCTTCCAAGATTTTTTCCTTTGTCTTTTGTTTCCCAAAGTTTGACTATGTTGTGGATCTTGGAGTGGATTTCTTTGGATTTATCCCATTTGAGTTTTGCTCGGCTTCTGGAATCTGTAGGTTTATGTTTTTGCAAAACTTAGAAAAATTTTTAGCCATTATTACTACAAATACTTTTTCAGCTCCACCCTCTTTCTCCTTTTCTTCCAGGACTCTGATCACACAAATGTTAAATATTTTGTTGAAGTTCCACAGATCTCTGAGGCTCTATTTTTTCTTTCCAGTCTATTTTATTTCTATTTGTTCATCCTGGGCAATTTCTGTTGTTTTATCTTCAAGTTCATTGATCCTTTCCTCTGTCCTTTCCATTCTGCTGCTGGGCTCATCTATTGAGTTTTTTTTTTTCCCAAGGCAGTTTTTGGTTCCAAAATTTCCACTGTTTTTCTTTATGTCTTCTATTTCTTTGCTGAGACTCTCTTCACTTGTTTTGTGTGTGTGTGGTATGGATGAGTCATTTTCTTTTACATCCTGAACATCTTTGGTATTATGCTATGAGACTCTGGATTTTAAAAAACTGCCTGTTCAGAGATACCTCCCTCCTAGGCTGTACAAACTGATCTTGGAGTCTTCAGTCCGAAACTGCTCCTCTGCTTAGGAGCCCTTTCCCTGGGAGACGCCACCAGCCACCCAGGCTCCAGACCTACCGAAGGTCTGGGTGAGGCCATTGACAAAGTCCAGGTGAGCAGAGAGGAAGCAGCTTGCGTGGGGACTGGCCTCAGGTGCACAGACAGAGCAAGAGTCACCACTGAGGGGGACACACAGACTCTGTCACAGCCTGGGAGGAGGCAGGCAGCCAGCAGGGAGGGAGGGAGTCAGGAGGAGCAGGGGACTGAGACACTTTGGGGCTGAGATGGAGCCACCTCTGCTGCTCTAAGAAGCCCCAGAAGCAGCTCTTACCAGCTCCAAAGGCTTGGTGTCTTCACTAGCGCCCTAGCAGCCCCACCCCTAAAAGCTATTTTTGGAAGTGGGGGATGTGTAAGTCCATAGCATTTTGTTTTGTTTTGTTAAGTTTTAAATGTATTTATTTCTATTAGCTTTTGGTAACATGAAAAAGGATACTGAAGAAAACAAAATTTCCATTTTCCAAGTAAATGTCTGTTGATATTTAAGGAACAATAAACTGTTAATTCTGAATTTTCAGAGTTTCAATTGTAAGCCAAAATGACTAAAGTATTTTGAAATACTTTACTATCTTGAAACAACAAAAAAATAAACAAACAAAAAGAAACAATAAACTAATACATGACTATGGTTTAACCCTCAGTAAAAAAAAAAACAAAAAAAACACAAAACAAAACAAAAAAAAAACTGCCTGTTTTAGCAGATGTCCACTGATGCCATGCCAGTGGGGTGGAGGGGTGCATCCTAACAGCTAGGCAAGGCTTGGGGTCAGGCTCCCCATCTGGTCTTTGCTGATGAGGGGTTTGTCCCAGTTTCTCCCTGGTGTTTGGCTGGAGTATATGGTTACTGTCTAACACCTTTCTGTTGTATGAGGCTGCCCTGACCCTTTGGTTATAGGGAACTGGCTTGTTGGGGCTGCGTTTTGCCTGCTCCCATTGGCATTTCTGGGTGGCTGACTTTTCCAGCATCTGTTTTGAACTACAGGAGGCAAAATGAAAACCCAGGGGGCTCACTCCCATGTCCTTCCTTAGGCCCAAAGTCACCAGCCAATCTGCCTTCTCTCCACCTTTTGGTCTTCTTAAGTTTGTTTTGTATATACTGTCCAGGGAGTTCGGCTGTATTTAGCAGGCAAAAAAGAGCCCTCTCTCGAAACTTCCAACCTCCAGCTCTGGTTAGTTGTATCAGAAGCTGATGAACAAAACAGCCACACAGCCTCTGCTGCAGTTCCTACCCGGTTTATTACCCAGTCAAATTAGGCATTTAATAATGAATGATTACTAAATTGATTATGATCACAAATAAATTGGTAACAATTATTAAAATGATAACAAACAATTAATTTGCTTATTTAAAACAGGAATTATTGAGGGAATTATGCTCATATCTTAAAAGGATGCACACCAAAGCTGGAAAGCATATGTTACCCAGGATGTGTGAAATGAGGTTTGTAAAAAATGTCAAAGATAAAAAAGGTGAGTACTTTAAAAGTTATGCTCAGGAGAAACGGCTTGGAGGTAAAGGGTGGTACAGATGCTGACATTTATCGAGGATCCTCTTTGTGCCAGGCATAGCAGAGCCACTGCATGTGTATGTGTATAAGCATGCATGAGTGTGTGTGCACGTGTGTATGTGTGTGTGTGAAAGTGTCTAAGAGTGTGTATAAGTGTGTGAGCATGTGAATGTGTGTGTATGTGGCTAAGTGTGAGCATATGCATGAGTGTGTAAGTTTGAGCGTGTAAGTGTGGGTGTGAGCGAGCATTGTGTGAATGAATGAGTGTGTAAGTGTGTATTAGGGTGTGAGTGTGAGAGTGTGTGTTTGGGGTGGCAGGAGAGCTGATAAGACACGCAGCCTGCAGCAGAGGACTCAGCTGCTCCCAGCTTCGCAGAGGAAAAACTTGAACTGCCAGAAACAATACAGAATCAGGACGAGTAGAAGGAATCAGCTTTGCAAACTGTATAACAAGTTACAGTTTGATTTGCTGACAACGTATAAACTGCACATTTTTCATTAAGCCAGAAAAGAAAAATTCTATGAATAAGTCAGAATGGAACGCCCGGTACCCAGGTGAGGGAACGACAGGCTCCAACACAACGGGGTCTTAGCACAAGGGACAGCACCTCCTCCAGACGCCGGACCGAGTGTGTTTTTGGTTACTTTATGCCTTTGTCTTCTTGTAAGGTTGGTGTCATTTTGCCCTTTTCTAGGTGAGGAGAATAATAAGGTCTGAGGTGGTTAAATGACTCCCCTAGACAGGCACAGCTGGTATGGGACAGGGCCGAGCTTCTACCCTGTGAAATCACCATGGGTGTTTAAAAACATTTACATATAAGGATATTTGCTCCTATTTTATTTGCAATAGTAAAGGATTTGTAAACATCCATGTATCCCCAAATAGGGGATTAGTCAAAAAATATGCCACGCCCTTCTGAGAGAATACTTTCCAGTATGATGTGGTTATTATGAATACACTGGAGCAGAATAGCCACAGTTATGGAAAATCCTCACAGTGTATTTGTGAGGAAATGGGCTTTCTAGGGTGCCCGTCGGCAGGTGGCAGAGAAAGCCATCAGGGACACTGAGGTGCCAACTGTGCTTTTCCCCTGGGAGAGCAGGGCATTTTGCTGCCTCTGAGTTTTGCTTAAGAATCAGAGGGTTCCAATGTCTATAAACAGTCCCTTGCATGGAATTATTAAGCACAGAGATTGTGCACGTCTTCCTGATGAGTTAGACAAGGCCCAAGCAGAAAAGAACTGAAGTGTGTGCCCCAGTTAGAACCTGCAGGGGCACCTGGGGGCTCTGGGCCAGGACACCCTGCACCTGCTCCAGCTCTGGGCCCCTTTGCCTCAGGTGTGTTCATGGAGCCCGAGGCTGATGCTACATAAAGTGAGGCCCTCATGTAACCCCTCAGGGAATCGGCGTGTGGTCTTTCCCCACCACTCTGTTGGCTACAAAGTAGCAAGATCATACTTATGTTTAACACACACATACACAAACATGGTAGAAATATGACTGCATGTTTTTTGAGCTTTTCTATATTTTCCGATTTTTCATTTTTTTCAACATGTTACCTTTTTCATGCCTACTTGGTTGTGGTGGATGACTCCGATTATATATTATCTAGTCCTAGAGCCTTTTAGGATAATGATTCTTTGATATCTTTTACTATATATTCTTTGTGTATGGTCCATTTCTTCTGTCAATTTTATTAACTATTTTTTCCAAAAAAGTATATTTAATTTATATTTTCAAGTTTATTAGCATAAATTTATATAATATTCTCTTAAAATAAAAAAAGTACCTGTTCTATCACTTATCTAAAATTTTGTTTTCTCTTCCCCTTTGCTTCATTATATTTGCCAAAAATTTGTCTAGTTTATTTTTTTTCAAAGAGACAGCTCTTGATTTATCTAATCTAGTATTTCCTGACCTTGTGTACATCTGCATTTTCAGGTTTATTTTATATTCTTTTATGGACGTCTTGAGTTGATGGCTCATTTCAGTTATTTTTATTCTTTTTTAATAATGGAAGTACTGGGGACTGCCATTCTGCCTCTGAGTTTATCTGCAGTTGCAGGTGATCATCCTTGTTACTCTGTTTTCATTTTCTTTGCTTTACAAATAGACTGTTATAGTAGTTTACAGTAGTTTTAAATCCTCCTTTGATCAAATAGTTTTTTAGAAGATTGCTATTTAATACAAGATGACTTTTAAGAGGGATACGTCCAAAAACAAACGAGATGGGGATATAACTTAGAATAGAGAACTTCAGGATTTTATGACGATAAGCTTACTAATAATAAACAAACAAGAAGGGGATATAACTTAACATAGTGAACTTCAGGATTTTATGATGATAAGCTTAAGAATATAGATAGATAAATTATGCCACGTGAAACCCTGAGGTAGCCTTAGGCTGCAACAATGACGGGGCCTTCCTCTTCCTCCTTGGTGACGCCATCTTTGACAGTGGTGTGCTTGGCTCTTGGTCCCACTTTTTAAGAGAAAGTTCATAAAACAAGTAGACCCAGAAGATGTTCAGAGCATGTCTAAGGAAGAGCTCGAGGAAGTTACCTAGAGAAGACACTGGGAGGGTAATGGTTACCTTTATAGAAGAGGAGTCAGACTTTTTCTGTGGTGTTCCTCAGTGCAGACCTGGGCCGGCTAATGGAAGCCACAGGAAGACTGAGTATGGTCAACAAAAAGAACGTCACAGCTGCTGAGGGACGGAGAAGTCGTCGGTGACTCACGGCCCTATCGCATGACTGTAATTTTCTGTTTACTTGCGTGTAGTCCCTCAGCTCTCCAAGGCAGGGGATGCTTTTCATTACTGTCATCACAGCCTGGAACATTCTGCTAATGCAATGCTCTAAGAATGAGCAGATGCTTTGGAAGATGGCTAAGGAGGTCTGTTATTTTCAGTGAATACTGCTGAAAACGCCCTGGTTGCATTACTCAAACTGCCTGGGAAGAGGATTCTAGCTCTTTGTGACACAGTGACCCATCCTTTCAGGGCTTGATGGGGAGGGAAAGTGAGGAGTGAAACCCTGATTCAAATGTCCCACGACAGAAGTGCCAGAAAACAAGATAATCCAGCATCCAGAGCCACGGACACTCGGGCACCTCGGAGCGGAGTTCAGGAATGTGGATGGGAGAGGTAAAGGAACAAATCCAGCATCAAGCGGAAGCTGTCCTTAGAGCTAACCAGGAAAGGGCCGCTCTGCACGTGCTGTGCTCCAAGAGGAAGTCGCATTTAGAACTGTCAAAGCCGCACACAGGCTGCAGGGTTACGTGAAAGTGGGGCAGTGCAGCCCCCGGGTCTGTCTCTCAAGGGACCCCCAAGGCTGAGGGCTTGTAACGGAACCAGAGACTGTCCACCCAAATGGGGTGTGTGTTTTCTACCCCCTGGCTTCACACTTTAGAAGATTCTGTTTCTCCCTTCCGTACCAATATGTCTTTTCTCTTTTTCATTTAGCGTTCGTTGCTTCCTTTTCTAAGCATACACCATGCGGGCAGAGAAGATAAAGAACTTAGTGCGGGGATCAAAATATCTGAGAGGTATTTCCTAAAGGGAAAATATTGCTGTTTATGAAGGCAACCAAAGTTTGAGCTATGCTGAGCATCCCTGGAGGGGGTCACTCACACAGGGCAGGCCAACAAATGGAACATCTGGGCAGAGCTAAGACTTAATTATTGGGACTATAAAAGAGTTTTTATACTTCTAAAAGCGAGGAAATTCCGAAAGGTTAAAACTCTCCATCATCAGAGAACTGATTTCCTATTCTAGTGTCAGACTCCGCAGGTGGGATGGTGGCTTCAGCCTGAAGGAGGGAACTCAGGGCTCAGGTAAGACAACTTGGAAGAGAAGGAAGGGGCAGCACAGCTCATTTCCCCTGAACCAGGAGTGGGAAGGGAGTAGGAAATGGCTGGGGAAGGGATTAGGACCATAAAAAAAGACCAAAGCAGTGCTATCCACTTCCCTGAAGTTCCCAAAACCCTCTGCTGGCCTTAGGGAAGGACAAAAGTCAACAGAAACCTACCACATTTAGCAGAACAGAAATTGAGTAATTTAAGAGGGCCATAAACTTGGACATAAATTATGCTTCATATTTCACCACTGCTGCTATCCACAGATCTGAAATTCTTTCTATGACAAACCAAAGACTCTGGAGATCCTCCCGATCAGCCAAGTAGACCATTTACACAATACCATCAGGGAGTGACGAGTTGATGCCAAAATTCCAATTTTAGGAAGAACGTTGGGCCACGAAGGCTTTGTCACCAATTTCAGACTCCAGATAGCACAGATGTCACCTCATGGAGCCTTGTCATTTCCTGGGTTTCCAACCTTTGTAACATCAAATGTCAGAGATGAAGATTAAGCTGTTAAAGCTGAGCCAGCTGTTGGCCGCTCTGCCCCCAGCTCAGACGGGGCCTTGGCGTGGGGGAGCCGCTCCAGCAGCCAACACGGCCCTGAGTGTGGGATTGCTCACGGCCTTACTGCCTGACTGATGACACTAAGGAGGATAAAATCTCTTTCCTGGGGTCGGCCCTGATCTTGGATTTATCAGCTTGTCTTTTACAGATGGGTAAAGCATGGGACCTTCCAAGAGAAGGGAGCCACTGCTTGGAGCCCTGGGTCACATTTGGAACAAAGTTTTACTTTCAGTTGAATGAAGACCCTCATATGGCCCAAGGAGAAAAACATTTCACAAACAAAGGAAAAGCACAATGTACACATATTCCTGGGCTTGTTGACAATTTTTCTCTTTCTGTTTTTTTGTTTTTTTTTTTCAAATAAAGGAACATCAGAAACAGCTCCCACCCAGCCATCTTCTCTGGACGGCAGGCTCTGAATTGGCCGGAGCCCTCATATCCCTTCTTCAGAAGGAAGTGGTCTGGGGGGCTGTAACTACCACGAGGAAACAGAAATGCCTCACTTCTTGTTCACGTATCGGATGTGATCCAGCCTGGGAAGCCTGATGGTCGAGGGCCTGGAGGCTGGTGGGCTCGTCCCTGTGCACGATGCTCCTCTGACAGCCGAGCGTGGCTTGGCCGGCCCCCCCCTCACCACACCTCTGTGCAGCAGGGGCCTGGTCGCTGTTTGAGAGCCGAGAAGCACCAATGTCTCACCTGGCAGCCTGCTTTCCTTGCGGAGTCAGCGGGATGGCAGCCGAGACGAAAACCCCTTCCCGGCTCCAAGAGCAACCCCTCAAAGAGCAACCCCTCAAAGCAGGGAACTCAATGTCCTTCTCTTGACTATTGGGATGGGAGAGCTGGGAAATCCCATTCCTGCCAGAGACAGCTGAGCACATGGGCTGAAGGGAGGCCCGCCCAGGTGCGAGTGTGAGGCCAGAGGACGCTGGCCTGGTTGAGGCCAGGGTGGCGGGCTGGCGGCTGTGGGAGGCCGGAACCAGGTGTTGGCACAACCCCCCCGGCTGCTAGAATGTTCTGGCCGCCCCAGAGAAGCAAACTTCAGTGGTGTTTCCTTCCACCTGCTCACAAGGCAAGGACAGCCCTGCTGATGTCATTGGAGTGTCTGTCTCTATGAATTTGCCTATTTTGGATGCTTCTTATAAATGGAATCATACAATTTGTGGTCTTTGTGACTGACTTTTGTCACCGAGCATGTTTCCGAGGGTCATCATGTAGCATGGATCAGCACGTCACTCCTTTTCATGGCTGAAAAATATTCCACTGTGTGGACACACCACAATGTGCTTGTCCCCCCACTGACTGATGGACACTCGTGTGCCAGTTTGGATGTACTGTGTCCCCCAAAATGCCATGTTCTTTGATGCAATATTGTGGGGGCGGATGTATTAGCGTTGATTAGGCTGGAATCTTTGGATTTGGTTGTTTCCATGGAGATGTGACCCACCCAACTGTGGGTAATACCTTTGATTAGATTATTTCCATGGAGGTGTAGCCCTGCCCTTTCAGCGTGGGTCTTGATTTGATCACTGGAGTGCTTAGACATGCTTGGAGTTGCAGACCCCTGATGCTAGCTGCAGCCGAGAGATACATTCTGAAGACAGTTGTTGAAAGCTGAGGCTGACATTTTGGAGAACACCATTTTGAAATGCAACCTGGGAGCAAAGCAAGCAGACACCAGCCACATGCCTTCCCAGCTAACAGAGATTTTCCAGACACCATTGGCCATCCTCCAGTAAAGGTACCCGATTGCTGATGTGTTACCTTGGTCACTTTATGGCCTTAAGACTGTAACTTTGTAACCAAATAAACCCCCTTTATAAAAGCCAATCCATTTCTGGTGTTTTGCAAAACAGCAGCATTAGCAAACTGGAACAGCTGGGATCTCCACTCTTTGGCTCTTGCGAACGCGCTGCTATGAGCATTCATGTACAAGTTTGTGTGTGGATGTACCTTTTCATTTCTCATGGGTATATCCTTAGGAGTAGAGTTGCTGCGTCATACGGTAACTCTGTTTAACCTTTTGAGTAACTGCCAGTTTTCCAAGGCAGTTGCACTGTTTTCCATTCCTACTAGGAGTGTATGAGGTTCTAATTTCTCCACATTCCGCCAACACTTGTTATTGTCCATTTTTTTAAATTACAGCCATCCTACTGGATATGAGTGCTCTCACTGTTGTTTTGATTTGTATTTCTCTACTGACTAATGACATTGAGCATCTTTTCCTGTGCTTATCAGTCATTTGTGTACTTTCTTTGAAGAGTGTCTATTCAAATCCTTCACCCTTTTAAAAACTTCTATTATTAAGCTGTAAGAGTTCTTTAGTCCCTTATCAGAGATATGATTTGCAAATATTTTCTCTGAGTCTGTGGGCTGTCTTTTCACTTTCCTCATGGTATTTTTGCAGCAAGACAGTTTTAACTTTTATATAGTCCAATTTATCTATATTTTTGTCATGTGCTTATGTGACTACTTTTAGTAGTAATAGATGCTTAAATCCATATGCCTCTTTAAAATTTTCCAAACCTTTCTCTTTTCAAGTACCTCCTCTCAGCCTCACAATAAGCCTATAAAATAGAAAAGCCTGGTATAGTTAGGTTCACTTTACAGAAGGCAAAAGAAGAGGTTCATGATCTGCTCAAGTTTGCACACCTAGTTAGAGCTAGAAAGAGGCTGGAGGCCAGGTTTCCAGTTCCTTATGCTAAAATCGGCTCTCTGAGGAGCAGAACTTTCCAGGCAAGTGGGGTAAATTATCAGCCTTTCTAGCCTCGGTCACGCACATTTAGATAATTTCACCAGTTGAGGCAGGATGGTGTGTAAGCTTTAGAATCAGACAGACCCAGAAGGAGGTTTTACTCCTCTACCTGCTGGCTGTGTGACCCTGGGCAAGTTACTTCACCTGGCTGAGCTTCAGTTGCCTCGCTGGTATTAAGGGGGTATTAACAGTGCCGAGCTCGTAGGAGGATTAAATGAGAAAATGCTTGTCATGTTCTTAGCACAGTGCCTCTGATATAAAATAAGTGCTCAACTAATATTAGCTAATATTATAATTTAATTTTTAATACTTGTAATACCTCTTCCACACAATAGCCGAATCAAGTAGGAATTCCTCAATTTACTTGCATTCTTAACTCATGTTACTTATTTGTTCATTTCACATAATTAGAAAATGTTTGATAAGGAAGGAATCTTGGGGACCAGCTGGTCTAACTCCCCGGAAAAAGGAGGTGGTGGTTCGGGTCCAAGACCACACAGCAAATGGGCTTTCCAACTGCACCTCTTAGAAATCTCCTCTTTTATCCTTACATGGCCTGACTTCTTTTGTGCAAAGCTCCATGTAGCTCTGATTCTGAGCAAGATCAAAAAGCTCCCGAAGGAGGCTGGAGCGGCCCGGAAGACGGTGGTACCCGATGCTCGTCTGGGGTCATTCTGGCTGCTGAAAGCCCTCCTCCTAACCTGACTGCTTTCTGGATAAACCGATTCCACTACTCCCCTCTGTTTAAAACAAATAAAGTGAGCTTCTGAATGTCAGCGGCATGTGGTGTTTCATTTGCATCTCACCAAGGAATACAAGACATAAGGATGACGAGGGAAAGGATTTTTATGGAAACCAAATTACAGCGTCCGGGACACAGAGTTGTGGCCACACCAGCTCAAGCTGTGATCTCGTTAGCCGCGGACACCAAGCTGGGCTTGCGCCTTGGGTAAGGATTCTCAGGGCAAATGTGTAAAATATTTACTCGGGTGTCTCTGCAGGACATGCTGTTCGTAAGGGCCTTGTCAAAAGCCCATGTCATAGGGCAGATCTGATAGATGAGGTCCTGCTGGAGGGAACAGGGACCACCACTGAAATAAGCACGTGCCCGTCCTATAGTAAGGAGCCCGAGGAGCGGTGTGTCCAGGATTGGTTAACGCAGGGGCTCAGAGGCCTCTCTAGAACCCAGGTTCCTCCCTTCCTTTCTCGCTGCCCATCGTCGGCCTGTCCTTTAGCCACAGCCATCCCACACAGATGACCATGTCCAGAGAAAGGGCTCGTCCAGGCTGGTTTCCCTTGTTAAGTGGCCTCCACCTCCTGTCTCACTGGCTTGAGCCATCACTGGACCACGACTAAAGCTGTCCCCTAGCATGGCTAATGGGACCACTAGGGTCAGCTCAGACCAACTGTCACCCCTGGGCTGGACAGTGATGGCCCTATACCAAGGCCACCCCAAGTAGGGTAGATTGAAGAGGGGGACAGGCAATTAATGGTGTCTTCCACCTACGGAAAGCTTGCTCCATTAGTGAGTCCCTGGGCATATGGGACAAACCAAATCAGCCAGGTATCTGCTACGTGACCGACAGGTTAGCCTGGTGGGTGATTCCAGTCCAGATGCCAGGGGCGAGCCCTTCCATCCTGGAACGGGGACAGCTGCGTCCTGGTCACGGCGGTGCCAGGACCCTCACCGTGAGTCTCAACCCCTCACTCATCACACCATCTAGACGAGTTCCAAGAGCCCCTTCATCTCTCATATCCTTCGATAAATTACAGTTAATAAAAAAACCCAACTGTTCCGGTTTGCTAATGCTGCCACTATGAGAATACCAGAAATGGATTGGCTTTTATAAAGGGGGTTTATTTGGCTACAAAGTTATAGTCTTAAGGCCATAGTGTCCAAGTAACACATCAACAATTGGGTACCTTCACTGGAGAAAAGCCATTGGCATCCAGAAAACCTGTTAGCTGGGAAACCCGTTAGCTGGGAAGGCATGTGGCCGGCGTCTGTTTACTCCCAGGTTGTGCTTCAAAATGCCAGTGTCAGCTTTCAGCAGCTGTCTTCAAAATGTCTGTCTCTAAGCTGCAGCTGTCTCCAAAATGTCGCTCTCAGTTGCTCTAGCAAAATGTCACTCTTGGCTGCTCTGAGGTCCTCCTGTTTGTGAGCTATTTTATAGGACTCCAGTGATTAAATCAAGACCCACCCTGAATGGGCAGGGTCCACAACCCCATGGAAATTACCCAATCAGACATTTCACTCACAGTTGATTGAGTCACATCTCCATGGAGACACTCAAAGGATTCCAAACCTAATCTACACTAATACCTCTGCCCCCACAAGATTGCATCAAAGAACATGGCATTTTGGGGGACATAATACACCAACCTATGACCCTCGTTATCCCTGAAATGCCTTATACTAGAATGTCTAACTAGATGTCACAATAATTTCAATTCCAGTTCTATTCCTTTCCTTTCAGGCTGATGAGCAGTGAGGATGCCAAGAAAAAGCCATAGAACACTGGAGCCCAAAGCCATGGGCAGGTCTCTACTGGATAGTTCATACTGAGTTGACCAAAACATGCTGTCTTACAGCTTCTTCCTGAAGTTGCATGCAGGATTACTGGATAATAGTTGAGCATATGCCAAGTTCCTGGGTTTGTTCCCTCTAGGAGTCCAGGTAACTGCTGACAGTCACGCAATCAACACATGAGCTCACACCTCTAACGTGCAATGTGCTGTCTGGGGGCTGCAGGTTTCCTAACTTGCGTGTACAGTGCATTCAAGGATGAGCCAAAGAGCCTTATCTACCTGAAGCCAGTCACGTCCAGGACACTTTTCTGTTTTGTTTTTGGTCAATGAGGGTTTTTCTGCCAACGAGAGTTTCTGTGCCCCTTCCCGTGAACCACTGCCTTGTACTGTTCTGAGCGCGGTGGGGGCAGAAGGCACAAGGTCAGTCCACGTCCTGGTAACTGGAGGGCCAAGGACAGCGTTCAAGAGAAGACAGTTATGTATCTTAAGTGTCAATTTCATGAGACAATTCTTAGCCCTAAGGGAAGGGAAGGAGTTTTGAGGGCCTGAGTTTCCCGGAGGGAGCCCCTGGAGGAGGCAGGGCCTGAGCCCCATCCAGCAGGTAGGATTTAGGTAGGGAAAGGAGGGAAGGGGCCAGCGCCAGGCAGAGGGGGTGAGCAATGCCCGGGGAGGCCAGAGACCAGCTGGGAGGCCAGGGCTCCCGGGGGCAGGGGTGCGGGATGAAGCCAGAATAGGCTCAGATCAGAAGGTGGAACCATTTCTCCTTCCTCTGATTTTGTAGAGTCCGGTGCCAAATGGACCTTCTGTTTAGATACAGAGATGACAATGAAAGGAGCTGGGAAAAGCGAGAGGGATCAACTGACTTCCTATATTCTGTGAAGCTGAAATCCCTTAAGCAAATCTATGTAATTTAAAATAAGAAAAATATTCGGAGTGGGATGCTGTGAGAAAAACGCCGGACCAGGGGTCTCCGGCCACTGCAGTGCAGCCCTGGTGGATGTGATGCTGCGGGAGGGGAGGGAAACTGAGTCCAGGGCAGGGGGTTCTTCCCCCAAAAGAAAACCCAGGGAGATGTTCATGACTGACAACGACAGCTACATGCAAAGGCTGAGACTGGGCTGAACCTGTGAGGGGGAAATTATGAGAAGGACATTTTATCGAAAGGAAAGATGTGTTCAAACCAGGCCACTGTTTCTTTAAGGTCTGCTGAAAATAGAAAGGTTGGTTTATGGGCAAGATGAGCAAGAGGGAAAAAGGAAGAGGGGGTGGTAAGAAAAAGAAGGGGGAATGAAATAAACTAGAATGGGGTCACTATAATTTTATTTGTTTTATTATTCCTGAGTCTGGTGCGAATAAATCTGGGACTTCCCAGCTCCACTCTCAGGGAGAACGTGAACAATCCCACTCTGAGAATGAGCTGTCCCCTAAAAGGAAAAACACTGCCAGCATCACACAACAAGTGAACACAAGTCTCCGCCAAGGGCCCGGCCCGTTGGATGGAGTTTTCCCAGCACGGTCTGCACGGATCCCTGCGTCGGGGCACGGGGGCAGGCCAGGCCGGCCATGCTGCAGCCTGTTCTCTCATCGAACACACATCACAGGGCCAGGAAATGAAATCAGGTGCCCACTGACCACTGGGCAAAAGGCAGGAGGATTTGAGCAGGAACCCGAGATAGACCCTGCCCACGGAAGCTCCCAGTCCAGATTTGGCTCATCTCTTTGGAAAGAGTTACTCTGCTTCAAATGAAGCTGGTCTCACTTTTCCCCCAATGAATTAAAGATGTGTTTGGAAATCCATTCAAGATTTGGTGGTAGGAGGAAGGCATTTAGGAACACATCAGAGCATGCCAGGCATTATGTGCGTCAGTTAATTCCAGAGAGCAAAATGCATTTGGGACCTCAGAGTGTCACATGAGAGATGGATTTCAAAGATACAACAGGATCTTAAAACCTTAAAAAATAGGTCTTTCCTGGTGCCAGATAAGATCAGTGACCCAGCTCCTCCGTGCTCTGGAACCAGGACCAGCCAAACAATTAAAGAGCCCAGTACAAAATGACAATGTGGGCCCCTTGTTTAAAAAACAGGAAAACAGTGCCATCACAGGTACTAAAATATAAAGCTTTTTCCTTTCTTCCACAGTTTCTCTCAATCTGTCATGGTGGTTTTTAATGATGTTGTTTTTTTAACCCCTTCAATTTTGAAATAATTTTAAATTTACAAGACAGTTGCAAAAATAATACCAAAACAATACAGAGAACTTCAACATACCCCTTACACAGATAGACCAACTTTTAACATCTTGCCACATGTATTATCTTTCTATCATTGTCATCTGTCTTTTGTCTAAATATTTGACAGTAGTTGCCAACATCATGCTCCTCACTCAATTCTCCCATATATATTTCCTAAGAATAAGGATATTCCCTTATGTAACCTCATTAAGTACAGTTATCAAGTTTAAGAAATTTAACATAGATTTAATATAGTCTATATTACATTTTTTTCAGTTGTTCTTATAAGTCCTTTCGGCACTTTCTCTTCCATTATCATATCCAGTCCAGGATCATGTATTGCATTTCACTGTCTTTGTCTGTTTAGTCTTACTGTCTCTTCTTTAATTGTGGCAACATATATACAACATAAAACTTCGCATCTCAACCACTCCCGAGCCTACAATTTAGTGGGATCAATCACATTCACACGGTTGGGTTACCCTTACCATCATCCATTGCCCTAGTTTTTCTACCACCCCAAACAGAAACTCTGTATCCATTAGGCATTAAATTCCCATTCCCCTAAACCGCAACTCTGGTTTATCTGTACTCTATTTTCTGTCTCCATGAATTTGCATATTCTACTTATTTCACACACAATATTTGTCCCTTTGTGTCTGACTTATTCACTCAACATGATGTCTTCAAGGTTCATCCATGTTGTAGCTAGCATATATCAGCACTTCATTCCTCTTTATGGCTGAATATATCACATTTTATTTATCCATTCATCGGTTGATGGACACTTGGGTTGCTTCCACCTTTTCACTATTGGGAGTAAAGCTGCTATAAATATCAATGAACAAATATCTGTTCAAGTGTCTGCTTTCAACTCTTCTGGGCACATACCTTCCAGTGGGATTGCCAGGTCATGTGGTAGTCCTATGTTTAACTTTTTGAGAAACCGCCAAACTGTTTTCCACAGCACCTTCACCATTTTACATTCCTACCAACAGTGTACTAGGATTACTATTTACTCAACTTTCCTAACACTTAAGATTTTCCATTTTTAAGATAATAGCCATCCTAGTGGGTGTGAAGTGGTATCTTACTGTGGTTTTTGAGTTGCATTTTCTCAATGGTTAATGCTGTTGAACATAAGATGTTGAACATCTTTTCATGTATTTACTGGCAATTTGCATATCTTCTTTGGGAAAATAACTATTCAAGTCCTTTGCCCACTTTTTAATTGGGTGGTTTGTCTTTTTGTTGTTGAGTTGTAGGATTTCTTTATATATTCTGGATATTAGACCCTTAACAGATACATGGTTTCCAAATACATTCTCCCATTCTGTTGGTTGTTTCCTTTTCTTGATAAAGTTCTTTGATGCACAAAAGTTTTAAATTATGAAATCCAACTTTCTATTTTTTGTTTTGTTGCTTATGCTTTTGGTGTAAAGTCCAAGAATTCATTGCTTAATACAAAGTCCTAAAGATGATTTCCCTGTTTTCTTCTAAGAGTTTCATAGTTTTAGTTCTTATATTTAGGTCATTGATCCATTTTGAGTTAATTTTTATATGTGGTGTGAGGTAGGGGTCCACGTTCATTCTTTTGTATGTGGACATCCAGTTTTCCCAGTGCCATTTGTTGAAGAGACTATTCTTTTTCCATTGAATGGACTTGGCCCCCTTATCAAAAATCAGTTGGTCATGGATGTTTATTTCTGAACCTTCAATTAAATTCCATTGATCTATATGTCTCTCTTTGACCAAGTACCACACTGTTCTGATTACTATAGCATTGTGGTAAGTTTTGAAATCAGGAAGTGTGAGCCCTCCAACTTTGCTCTTCTTCTTTAGGATTATTTTGGCTATTTGGGGTCTCTTGCCCTTCCATATGAATTTGATGATTAGCTTTTCCATTTCTGTAAAGAAAGCTGTAGGAATTTGGACTGGGATTATGCAGAATCTGTAAATCACTTTGGGTAGCACTGCCACCTTAACGAGATTAAGTCTTTCCATTTGTTCAGGTCTTCTTTCATTTTTTTCAGTCAAGATTCGGAGTTTTTCATGTATAAGTCCTGTACATCCTTGGTTCAATTTATTTCTGGATATTTTATCCTTTCAGTTGCTATTGCAAATGGAGTTGTTTTCTTGGTTTTCTTTTCAGATTGTTCATTGCTGGTGTATAGAAAAACCACTGATTTCTGTGTGTTGATCTTGTACCTTGCCACTTTCCTGAATTTGTTTATTAGTACTAATAGTTTTCTTGTGGATTCTTCAGGATTTTCTCTATATCAGATTGTGTCATCTGCAAATAGGGATAGTTTTACATCTTTCTTTCCAATCTGGATGCCTTTTATTTCTTTTTCTTGCCTAATTGCTCTGGCACAATGTATGTACAATGTCTGGTACAATGTTGAATAGTAGTGGTGAAACTGGGCATCTGTGTCTTGTTACTGATCTTAGGAAGAAAGCTTTCAGTTTTTTACCATTGAGTATGATGTGGGCTGTGTGTTTCTCATATATGCCCTTTATCACATTGAGCAAGATCCCTGCTGCTTCTAATATTCTGAGTGTTTTTATCAAGAATGGATACTAGATTTTGTCAAATGCCTTTTCTACATCAATTGAGATGATTACCTGTTCTTTCCCCCTCATTCTGTTAATGCAGTGTACTACAGTGACTGATTTTCTTATGTTGAACCACCCTTGCATTCCTGGAATAAATCCCATTTGGTCATGGTGCATAATCCTTTTAATGTGCCGTTGGACTTGGTGCTAGCATCTTGTTGAAGACTCTTACCTCTACATTCATAAGGGATAATGGTGTGCAGTTTTCTTTTCCTGTGATACTGGTATTAGCCTGATGCTGGCCTCATAGAACTAGTTAGGAACTCCTCCCTCTGCTTCAGGTTTTTGGAAGAGTTTGAGAAGGAGTGGTGTAAATTCTTCTCAGAATGCTTGGTAAAGGTCACCAGTGAAGCCATGTAGTCCTGGACTTTTCTTTGTTGGGAGGCTTGTCATAGCATTTTAAAATGTGCTGTTTAACGTCATGCTCCCTGGGCAGGTGATACTGCAGGGCCAGTGTGGACCCTCACGGGCATCAGGGCCTCACCCTGCTGCTTGGCTGGAGCCCACTAGTTACCGGACTCCCCTCCCATCAGCTGGCAGACCAATGTGCTGCGGCCTTGTTGTAGAAGGGAAGTTGAGCCAGGCATCCCCTTTCCCACAGCCCGTTACCCCAATCCGCATGGGGAGAAAGGCCAACCCTAGGTACTACAATCTTCATGCCGGGATGCGCCAGGTGAGGGGACGCGCCAGGTGCAGGGATGCGCCAGGTGTAAGGATGTGCCAGGTGCCGAGACGCACCAGGTGCAGGGACATGCCAGATGCAGGTACACGCCAGGTGCCAGGCTTTGGATGGGATGGGCCAGAGGCTCCCTGAACTGCCACGGTGCTGCCCAGTGGGGTGGACATGGCCACCTGCACGTCTCTCCCCAAGACGGTGCAGGTGTGTGTGCCCGACCCTGAGCTTGCATGAGCCCTGCCCCCGGTGGGGTGGAGGACGGCAGCAGCCTCTGGGTGGGGTGGGGAGGGGAGGGGGATGGCTGGGTGGGGCCAGGGGCACCAAGGGGCACAGGAGTGGGCAGCTGAGAACCCATCCCAGTTGAGCGGGACACTCAGGAGCTGAAGCTCCAAGCCTCTGCTGCACTGATTAGACTTCACTTACAAAACACAGATTCAAAGGTAAAATGATGAAGAATTTCAAGATGGCAACCACAGAGCATGAAAGCAAACACAGGGCTCTGTGGGACTGCATGGGCCACTTGTCCCTGAAGCTGTTCCTGCGTGCGGCTGCACGTTTCTTCTACCTTTGCCCTCCCCTGAAAGATTTTAAAATGTCCATCACACAGGCCGTCTTCCAGGCTCCTGGGATGGTGGCCTTCTGAAGTAGCCCAGTTTCTGCCCATAACCTACCCAGATGCCTGTCTGAATCCCCCCTAGTTGCTCACTAATGGAAAACTGGAAGAAAATTTCACAGACTATCTCTGGGTAACCGAGGTGGTGACAATTTCAGAAGCTCAAGGAGGCTCTGTGGAGACAGGATTTTAAATAAGTTGGAGTCCCATGTAATTAAAGTAATTTCAAATTAAAATTGTCACTTCAGTAATTGCTTTCCTATTATAATATTTACTACCACCATCATTGTGTAACGTATCACATTAATTACTGCTGGAAAAAAGTTAGGCAATGAATAATTAATATGACCTGATAATCGAGGGATTAACAGTGCTTAAGGAACGCAGCTGGGAAGACCGTGTCCCCACATGCAGCCCGGCTCCCGCGCGCCCCGCTGCCCTCGGCCGTCACTGGCTGCTGCTGCAGGTCGACAGAAGAACCTCTCTCTGGTCTTGTCAGAGCACGGAGACGGGTCAGGAAGGCTCCTCAGTGGCAGCAAGAAAAAGCTTCCCTCTCATCGAAACAGAGAGTCTTGGCACAAATAACTCAGCCGAGTTCAAAGTGGAACCAGCACCCAAAGGTCAGCGAAGTGCTGGGGCAGCAGCCCAGGCTCCCCAGGAAGTGGAGTCTGAGGTTCTCCGTCAGGACACACATGGTTGGAGAGGACGGAGCTCTGCACCCCACCTGGGCTTTCATGCAGACCACACACCTGCAGCAAGGACAGCTCACGCTTCACCCTGCACACAGACGCACGTGGCAGGGGAAATCAAGAGGAATGGGTGTGCACTGCTTCTTTTGGGACTGAACTGGTTATTCTATGGTTTGAAAAAAGAGAATTCATTTTCAAAGCAGCTCTCTTGAAGAGCGAGACAGCATTTTGACCTAAGTTGCCTTCCTAGTCTGTATAAAATGGCCCTTCAAGTCCTTTCCAACAAAGATCAAACACTTTTACAGAACATTTTTCTTAATGGTCTTTCCATCAAAACATGGTTTGTGGAGGGGTGCCAGATAAAATAGAGGACACCTAATTATATCTGAATTTTAGATAAACCAGGAATTATATGTAATATTTGGGACATATTAAAGAATGATCGGTTGTTACTTGTTTTTATTAGTTAAATCTGGCAACCTTAGGTCTGTGATCTTTCTTATCCACCCAAGGTGAAGACAGATGGTACCACCTGCAGAGGAGGCACCTGGAGGGCCAGTGGAGGGTTGCTTAAGGAAGGTGAATGACACGTGGCAAATAGCATCACCATTAAATAATGTGCAGGTGATTTCCTGCCTGAAATTTCTGCAAAACGTCTTCTGGGTTATATGACAAGACCCTAGAGGGAATGATAAGCAGGAGAATTAATTACCATTAATCACATATCTGGAAGTTTGGAAACCTGGGAATTCGTATTTCAGGTTGCTAAAGCTATATTTTAAAAGCAATGTAATACCATAGACAGAGTGATGGAGGAAGGGCAAGAAAATGAAAGTAAAGTGATGATGAAGTATCACCTGAGTCTATTACAAAGTCACAAAATTCAGGGTTAAAATATTGTCTTTTAAGGCTTCTGAATGAGATAAAAGGGATGAGAGGAACGTCTCACGGAACCACTCTTCCAAAGAAAGGAAGCTGGTTTCCATCTCAGCAACTGAATCACCAGCCGGCTCATTTAGAATCCAAAGTTGCCACATGAAGAGCCTAGAAGTTCTACAAACAGAAATGTATCAACTCGCCTTCCCGTGCAAGTGCAGAGAGCGCAGCTCCTGAAGGCTGTCGCACTTCCAGCCAGGCAAGCTCCCCCAGCCAGGGCTGTGCTCTGTTGCGTATGGACAACACAACATTGAAAGACGTTATTTTATTTGACAGAAGAGGCCTGGGGATAAGGCAGGAGTTAATCAAGACATACCATGTCCTCTTTGTGATGTTTTACTGGAAGAAAGCAGTATCTGCAAATCTAGAGGCCATTTTCCAGCTCATTTTTGTTGTTGCCAGTTTTATTCTCCTACTACATAAAAGGCACACAGTTCCTCTGGAAAGCGATTCTCCTTTAGGCCCATTATTTAGACCTTCCGATGTTCTGGATGTGGCTTACTCTCCAGAGCAGCGGGGAGGAGGAGAGGGGGATGAGGCTGGTTACCAAGTGTCACTCCAGGCCCCCTTGGTGCCGCCCACCCCATGTGGCCCTAACACCTCAGAAACAGGGCCATGTGGGAGGGGGCTCAGGAGCCTTGCCTGTGTGGTGAGGCCCCCAGAGGACGTGTGTCGCCATTGGGAAGCTCACTATAGAGTAAAAGGAGCACAGGAGGGGTGGGCCACACGTGTGGGATCTGCAGGGGGAGGCTGGCACAGACACACGGAACTCTAACTAAAGTCATGGCGGAGCTGTTAGGAAGCGGAAAGTGGTTCCCACCTCCCAAGGAAATAAGGGGGCGACTTTTCAATGCTGTGCTCTCCCTTCCCACATGAAGTTTAGGGGATCGGGCCCGAGTGCTCAGGGAGAAGGGACTGGGGCACTCGCACACAGCTGGACACGGAGGTGGGCAGCGAGAGAAGCCGTGCGTCCTGGGCTCAGCCCCGGGAGGAGTGAGCTTTTGGAGAACCTGGGCCTTGAGGGGGAGGAGGGCATTGCAGAAGGAAGCAGCCAGCAGGAAAGGGTTGCTCCGGAGGGCTCAGCTCCGGGGAGCCCCGGCCTGTGATCCCCACTGCGGCTTCCCCACCGACCTAGAAATGGGCAGCTGACCTTCTACCTCGGAGAACCCTGGCACCCAGTCAGTAAAAGGCTGAAATTTGACTTCCCTTCCCAGATTCTGGTGTGAACTGCTGCTTCTCGTGGCGCCCAGCAAGCAAACGTCCCTTAAGCGTCTCCTGCCGGCCTGCCAACAGCTCAGACTCCTTCATGAGCAGAGTGGTTTTCTATTCCGTGGTTGGAAGCGAAAGGCCTCCGATGAACTCGCTCCCTTGGGCAGCACGGTGACTGACCCCGACTCAGTGTCAACTGTAAGCAGGTGACCACGTGACTTACGGGCTAAACCAGGACCCTTTCAGGAGTGGCAGGAGGCAGTACTCGGGTTTACGGTGGGGCATGAGCATGAACAGGTGCAGGGAGACTGCAGGGACCCGGGACGCAGCTCCGTGGGCTTCCTCGCTCCACGGAGGTCAGGGCACTGCAGCCCGAGAGCAAGGCTCTGCTGAAGGGTCGCCTGGGGTCACCAGCCCGCCCTAGGCTGGGGGTCAGGGGTTAGGGGTAACGGAGGGGAGTGGGGTGGTTTGACTTTACCTGTTATCACTCCTCAAGGGTAGCAGCTATTCAAGTTGCTTCTATTCATTCACTTTTTCTGGCAGAGACTGCCCTACTAAGGAACGGGCCTGATTTGTGAGCAGCTTTGTTGCACACAGCGCGTCCACAGAAAGGCTTTCCCAGGCCCGGCCCCGATGCTGCGAGGTGGCCTTTGTCATCTCCACTTGCCAGATGAGCAGAGAGGCTCCGGGGAAGTCAGTTGGTATGCAGCAAGGCCACGCATCAGGCGTGGAACCAGGGGCCCACATTTGGCAGGAACGTGAGGAGCTCATCCCTCACGGGAAGGCAGGGAATTGAGCAGCTCATTGCAGCAGTGCAGGGGTCACCAGAGGAAGTGGAGGGTGTGGGGCACGGGGCAGAAGGCCCTGGGAGACGGATGTGTAAGCCAGAACGTGCCTGTGGGAGGGGTTGGCCCAGTGAGCCGAGGGAGCAGAGTGGGGAGCAGAAGGGAAGCTTCCGGGCAGAAGGAAGGACATGTGCACGGGTGTCGGAGGGCTGGGACTTCCGTGCTTGGAGTCACAGAGCGAGAACGGGGCAGAGCCAGGGCTTGAAGAGGGCTGGGAAGTGGTGCTGGCCAAGCTCCTCTCCTCCCCCCACCGTTGCAGACCCTCCAGGGAGGGTCGGGGTGGTCTCCAGGACCCTGAGTCCCCTCGCTCCCCGAGACAGGGAAGCTGGGGGACACCGACGACCCAGAGGAACAATATTTTGGCCAGGCTCACATTTTAAAGACCCCTGGGTACAGAATGGCCATCGAGATGTGAGCAAAAGCTGGCCTTCACTCTGAAATGTGAGCGAATAGCTAATACTTTTCCAGCCAGTTGGAGGGAAAAAGAAATCTTCAAGAAATGTTAAGTCTTAGGAAATAATGTTGGCTTGGCTCTCCTCTCCTAATCATATAAATCTGTCTAAATATGACCACTGCACTTTCTGGCACTTTTTGAGGCTTTTTGTTTTGTCATCTATTTCTAGGGCTGAAATCCCTCTATCTCTTCCGTGGATGGAACAGAATTTACTAGATGAAGTTTGTCCTCCCAAGCAAGCTCCCAGCAGAATTCTTTGGGGAACTGTGTTCGTTTCTGGTTTTCGTCAAACATGGCATGAGAGAAGAGGGCTCTGTCCGACCAAACGTGAATGCTGTCCGGCCAGTGGGCAGGAGGTGCAAGTAAGCTTGGCCCTGTGAGCCTCGTGGCAGAGCTGGATTTGGGGTTGACTTTAGAGAAGTCAGCGTGGAAGAGGGGTGAGGTCCTCAGCCCCCATCTGTGGCCCGACTCGGCCACCAGCCACCAGCCGGTCTGCCGGCCGTGCCCACCCCAGGCCACCCACAGACCCAGGCTCCGGTGAGCTCGGGCCCCTTACTGTGTTCATCAGCCCAGGCCTCAGTTTCCCCACGAGTGAAACAGGGACAATGACTTCGGCTCCAGGGGCTGCTGCGGGGGTGACAGGAAATGTTGACCAAAGCTCCCAGTGCAGACCAGGGCAGCAAGCCTGCCCACCAAGAGGCCATGAGACCACACACCCGTGCCCGAGAGGGGGGCCAGGGTTCCCCGGGTGGAACTACAGTCCACAGCCCAGCGGCCGGGCCGGGATGTCAGGAAAAGTGACTCCTTCCCGTGCTCCTCAGGTGCCCGGTGCTCTGCTCAGCAGCTCGCACGGTGCACACGGCGAAGTCACCTCCACACGCCATTCCCTCCACCCCTTGGCAGCCTGAGCAGGGGGTCCGGGGTGACCGTCTCCACTGGAGGACGGGGACTGGTGGCCGGAAGTGGCTCCCTGACCCACTGGAAGCAAACGGGGCGAACAGGGGGGCTGCCCGGGGCCAAACCCCGGCCTGGCTGGGCCTGCCGAAGGCCCCCGGAAAGTGCCAGGCAGGCGAGCAGGCAGCCCTGGGTGGTCGTGGAAGGGGGCCTGGGGACCCCCCCCAGGGAGTGGCCTGGCTTCAACATGAAATTGGGGGATGTGGGAGGTGCAAGGGGTGTGAGGGGGAGAGGCAGACAGGCCGAGGAAGCTGTGCAGAACCCAGCAGCGCGATGGCTATGCCCGAATGATGGGGTGCAGGGGGCTGGGCGGGTGGGGCCCCCCAGGGAAGGGACCCTCACAGCTGCAGCTGGGAGCTCCCTGTGCTCCAAAAGCTGTACCAGAGGCTGGAGGTGGGGGTGGGGGGCAGCACCCGACACTCGATGCTGGGGAAAGGCCAGGAGGGAATTTAATATTGGGGGGGGGTCTGAGGGGGAAGAGGGGGAGGAGTGCTGCTCCACAGCTTTGTTAGTTTCTCCACTAAAAGGAGTTCAGAGAAAAGAGAAAAACAGAACTGGTGGCACGATTTAAATAAACCCCCTTAAAAGCAGCCACTTAGTTTTGTTTAACAAAACTAAAAACCCCAATCAATCCGCTGGCTTCCAAACCACCCAGCCACCATCCAGACTCCCCCAGTGGGGTGGCAGCAAGAAGATGCACCAGGAGTGACCCTGAGGGGCAGACTCTGCAGACGGGCAGCAGGGCACTGAGAAACAGGCTCGTGCCCTGAAATCACATCCTTTCTGCATCTGAAGGAGGAGGGGGTCTGTGCATCGTCTTGTCACACAGTGTAAACATTTTAATAGAACGGACCACCAATTAACCCATCTTAACCCAGTGCAGGACAAAGTAAGTGCTGAATCTAACCTACGTCGTTAGTCGAGAAGGTACAGCTATAATTCTATAATTCTGTTATTACACAGTTTTATTGCTCTTAATTCCAACTTTGAGATGTTACGTTGGCTACATTAATAAAAAATAAAACCTTTGGATGCAAATTTAAATAAAAATTAAATGGGCGACAAACATTAGACACATACTGTTTAGTTGTCCTCACTCTAGACGGGACAGCGACCCAGGCGTTCAAAACGAGTATGGCACAGTGACAAAGGCTTTAAGTAAAATTAATTTCCAGTTTTGTCACTTAGGTATTTTGCCCTCAGCATCTTTACTTGGTTTGAGATCATGAGCTCAGAAGACGGGCAGCACAGGGTGGGACGACAGGTCAAAACCAGGAATTTCAAGCACAGTTCTTTAGCTTTCCCGTCACTCTGTCTTCGGGGAAATGTGGTTTGGCCCCTCTGAACCCTGCCCCGATTTAACAGGGGTGTGGGGGCGGCTAACTCAGGGGCGAGGAGCTAATGGTGCTGGGGTGCGGACGCCGAGCTTTCCTGAGCCCTGGCCACAGGCGCCAGGCTCCCGGGGCACGGGAGGGACGGTGTCCGGGGTACCAGGGCCGTCTGTGGGAGACCCTCTCAGTCACTCAGGCGGGAAGGGAGGGGAACGCTCCAGGCTGGAAGTCCAGGGGGAGAGAGACTGGCTTCCCACTCTAGGCGTGCGAGAAAACGGGGACCACCCAAAGAGCCCGGCGTGTCTGCTCGGGCCGAGATGTTCACTATTTGTAAAGAGGTCAAGACTCTCTTAAACACACCTGAGCCCAAGTGTCCCTGTTGGTTCTGGGCTCATGGCCGCGGTGGGGAGCAGCTAAATGTGTTTTCAGCCAGCAGCTCCTCCTGAGGGCCCGTCCCTCATGGTCCTCAGACACCCCCACCCCACTGACCCGTCACCCAGGGCAGCAAATGGCTTTAGACAATGCACTTTTCATTTGGTCAAGTGTCTTCCGGGCTGCTCTCTTCTACTGTGTAAAATACATATTTGGGACCTTTTAAAACCTGTATTGTTTACCTGATAGAGCGCAATGGCTTCTCTGGAGCCATTCAGTTTTACAGTGGAAATTAGTGCTTGGGAGGCGTTTCAAAGTGAATGTTTGGGTGGCCTGCATCTGCTCCCGGGTAAGGCAGCTGGGGAAGGGCCGTGGGGACCCGGTGAGGCCGCCAGGGGCTGGGGCTGAGCCCCCCAGGCCCTGAGCACAGACGGGAGGCAGGGTCCGTCCTGGGTAGGAGAGAGGGGAACCACAAGACGCAGTCGTACTTCTTCCAGCTGCATCGCAAGCGGTTACCTAACGGACCCCACGTTCTCTGAGAATTACTGTTTGTTTTTGAAAGCATAAATTTTACTTATTTTGAAAATAATAAAATGAGACTAATTCTTGGACAATTAGCGGGAAAATGTGTCAGGAAATCACCCAAGATGACTTTTCCACGTGTGTGAAATAGGAAGATCTGAGCTGCCCCCTTAGAGGCGCATGTGGTCCTCACCTCAAACCTCCAGGGACCTGAAGTTTGGCTTCTAGGAGAACAGTTTAGATTAGAACACATTACAGAAGAGGGATGGTGTGAGCTACGGTGAGGGATGTTTCTTGGAATGAACTGACATTTGGTTTTCTATAACATCAACATAAAAACATGCCCCAACCAATAGTTAATTGTTTCATTCATCAAACTCATTCTCTAATAGTTCCCTCTTTTGGTTTTTAAACCTCTTGGTGGGGCTTCAGCCAAAGCCACACGATAGCTGGACATGCGGCTTTTTCAGTTGTACAAAAGGATAACCACTGTCACTTGGATAGAGTAACAAAGCACTTTTTCTAATTTGCCAGCTCATTTAATGTGCACATAAACCTAAAACGGAGGGCCTTGTTATTGTCCTGCTCATGCAGTTGAGAAAGTTCAGACTCAGATGGGTAAATACTTTGTCTGAAGCAAATTCCAGCCCAGGTTCAAGGTTTCAAAATCCCACGCTTGCTTCAAGATGTTTTGTGAAGAAGAGGCTCGGTGAGGGAAATCTGGGCCAGAGATGTGTTTTTGTTTTTTTTCCTTATCACGAGAGCAACGATGAGTGGCACAGTTTGCATTCTTGGTCCCTCTCAGTACGTCGTTACCGAGCAGTAGCTCCGTATAAGGCACTTGCTGATAGTCAAGAAAGAAGATCAGAAGGTGACAGCGTTCCTGCCATCAGGTCAGAAGTCAGAGCATAAGGAGGAGAGGACAGGAGCAGGCCCACGGTGAGGACCAGAAGCTGCAGGGTGTCGGTTACCGAAGAAAGACGAGGCTTGTCGCCGAATGGAAGGAGGCACAGCAAAGTGAGAGAAGTGCATGCGTCCCTCGCGGTGGGCAATGCCAGGGCTGGCCCCGACCCTGACGTCCTCCAGCCCGCTGGCCTGCACCCGGCCGACTGCCGGCTCGCCGCTCCATCCCCTCGCTGCCCACACCCCACAGCCTGGCCCTCGCTCAGCCATTCTCTCTGCAGAGGAAGCAGGTCTCTCATCCCTCTCCCGGGTCAGGCCGTCCCACCCGTCGCTCAGATGCTCTTCAAACGTCTCCTCCCCACTACCTTGCAAAAGCACCTGAGCGTTTTCCCTGTAATCCTCCAGTGCCACTTCTGTGTGTGTGCGTGCGTGCGTGTGCAGGTGTGCGTGCATGTGTGCACGTGTGTGTGTGTTGCT
The DNA here is from genome assembly GCF_015220235.1 of Choloepus didactylus. Classification (NCBI taxonomy): domain Eukaryota; kingdom Metazoa; phylum Chordata; class Mammalia; order Pilosa; family Megalonychidae; genus Choloepus; species Choloepus didactylus. The sequence goes on along the minus strand of NC_051323.1, from coordinate 72,954,343 downwards.
GCAGCAGCTATGAAAACTGACTCTGGAGCCAGCAGACCCCTCTGGGGCTTTCCAGTGGTAAGGCTCGGGGTAAGTTACAGGAATGTGGAAACCCAGACACGTTAGTATTTGGGGGAGAGTAGTTTAGAACATGAGATGGAAAAAGCTTCATTGAAAATATTCTCTTTAAAGTCTTCCAAGCCGAGAGGGTTGGGGTGAGGATTCAATGAAGCCATGTTTGTGAACTCTTAGCATAGCAGCTGACACACGACTGTTCCACCAATAACACCCACTATGATTTAGGCGTCTCTGTTCTAATACGCACGTCACGTACGTGCGTGCCTGCATCTCCACCGCATGTAAACTCACTGAGGGGAGGAGCCTTGTGTTGTCAATTCCTGTGTCTTCCTAAGAGCCCAGCACAGTGCCTCACACAGTGTGGGGTGACAATGCTGCAAATAGTCATAGAGTGGATGAAGGAAAAGAGAGAAGCGTGAATGGAGCTAATGCAGGAGAGAGGTGTAGTTGTGTCGTTAGTACGAGGTGCAGAGAGAGTCCCAAGTAATCCTCAGTGAAGAAGAACCTCACCAGCCTGGTTGGAGCAGACGGGTAAATGCCAACCTACTGTAAAGGGAAGGGGGAAACTCAGTGGAGGCTTTAAATACTGGGCCTAGTTTGCACAATGTAATCCACAACACACAGTGTTTCATTAGGGTTAGGTGCAGCTACATTCATCAGAGAGACTCCAAATCCCAGGGGCTCAAACAAGGAAGACATCCGTTTCCCTCTCTTCTAAAAGAGGTCTGGGGGCCGGATGCCTAGGGCTAGGATGGTAGCACCACTCAGTTGTCAGGGCCTCAGACTCCTCTCGGCTCATCACCCTACATCTTTAAGGTGTGGCACTTGTCCTCATAGACCAAGATGACTGCCAGTGCTCCAATCATCACATCTGAATTCCAGGCAGCAGGATGGCAAAAGGGAGAAAGGACATTTTCCCTTCCTTGAAGGAGACTTCTCCAAAGTTTCACACAACACTTTTTCTTATAGCTTATGGCAATAATAGGTCATGCTGCAGAAGAGCATTTTTATTTTATATATAGCATTTTTAGGTAGGAGGCAATGTATATGCTAAAAACCAAGGTTTGTTTTTCCTAAAGAGTGAGAAGAGAATGGACATTGGGAAGGAAGCAGCAGTATCTGCCACAGGCTGCTACTGTGGCTTTTTGAGCTGGGAATGAATGATACGCTAAAATGGGTTTGGGAAAGTTGAACTTTGCGACGATCGGGCAGTGTCAGAAGGCAGAACGGTCAGCCTGAGAGCCCCCGAAAGCCCAGTTCTGAGACTGTGGGGCCCAGGGTGGTGGCTGTGGGGACTGAGAGGCAGGACAGGATCCAGAGACATCTGGGTACAGATCTGGGAGAGTTAGGGGATCTCAGGCACTAACTGAAGACAAATGAGGCCGGTACATTTCTTTGTGAAGAACAATAGAATTTTAGACCTATGCCTGGGGAATGCTGGTTCCCTGGATTTCAAAGACTGATATTTTAACATGATTAGTTTGCTGATATGTAATTTTTTATTTATAATTCAAGAATAACAAACAAATGACCATGTGATATTTTATCATTCGTATGATAAGACATACTAAAGCCTAATCCTTGGGTGAACTGCTTATGAAAAAGTAAAGAATCTGGGAGAATGTAAGAAACAAGCACCTTAGAGTGGGGGTGGCGGCAGGTGGGCAAGAAGCCAGAGGCCACCTGGTTTAACCCCACAGGTGCAAGAAATGTCACTCTGCATCACAGAGTTCTCTTTTTGTTACTGCTTTCTAATCTAATTGATTTGAATGCTTTGAAATTTGTTGAGAATTTCTTGCCTCCTTTGGACTGACTTGAAAAAAAAAATAATTCCAGTTTCTCCTTTCCACTAGTGGGGCAGTTAATAGTGTTTTTCAATGCTACAGCATCTTCCCAGGTGGGCACTAACAGCTGCCCGAACCCCTCTGCCTCCACTTACGTGCCACAGTCATCTGGAACCCACTCCCCTTTGCTCTGCCAGGTTCATCCCTGGCAATGCCTCAGGAAGGTGAGGCTGAACGAGCCCCCACCCCGCCACTGGGAGGCCCGCCCCACTCGCCACACCCTGCCATGTGGCAGTTCCGGGCCTGCCTTATGGCAGAGAGCATCTCACTTTCCTTCACCCACATGGAGTGAAATCCCCTTAATTTTAGGCAATTCCCCATTTGCTTCGTTTCATGCTATTCTCTCAAAAGGGAGGAGGAGATTTGCTCCATGAGGTTTTAGAAAGGGCAATCCTGAGAGGAGCACATGTACCATCCTGGAGAAGACTTTTTCTTTGCAGAGCCCACCCCTCTCACGACTGTGAAGCGATGTGTGAAGGCACACGGCTGCTGAGGGCACACGGCTGCTGAGGGAGCACGGCCACTCAGGGAGCACGGCCACTCAGGGAGCATGATGCTGAAGGAACATAGCCACTGAGGGAGCATGGCCACTGGGGGAGCATGATGCTGAGTGTGAGAATGAAATTAAGTTTAGCTTTCACACAGAATAGGTGTGCTTTGCAGGGTGGGGCAGTTAAGAAATTGGCAGAAGGTTAAAAAGACAAACTGTAATCCACAGCCAGTCCCCCTGCTTATCCGCCCACTATCTACTATCCTTGCAAGGTGGAGACTCAGGATAGAGGTTCCCAAAATAGCCTCATAACTTGTTACCAAACTAGCCCAGACTGGCTCTAAAGAGGCCTGGGCATACCCATTATAGTCAGGGGTGGAGATTTGTTCCAACAGTTCCTAATGTTGCAAATTTGCAGGGGAAACATATTTCAAATGTTTCCAATTTGGGCGGGCTAGTTAGGCTTGTCAAATAGAATGTAACCTCTGGAGCATCCAGACAATGGAGAAACAGGGGAGGGACTTGCGGTTAGGTTTAGGGGATAAATACTGCTGAATCTATTGTTCTGGGCGCCAACCCCCACATTTGGTTGGGCGCCCGTTCTTGCAAGACCGTGAATAAATTCTTTTCTTCTCCACAATCAGGTGAGCGTTTATTCCCTTTTAGGAATAGTGCTTATTTCTCACATGAGGGAACATAGCCACTCAGGGAGCACGATGCTGAGGGAGCACAGCCACTGAGGGAGCACGGCTGCTGAAGGTGCATAGCCGCTGAGGGAGCACAACCACTCAGGGAGCATGGCCTCTGAGAAAGCACAGCTGCTGAGGGAGCACAGCCACTCAGGGAGCACAGCCGCTGAGGGAGCACAGCTATTAAGGGAGCACAGCCGCTGAAGGTGCATAGCTGCTGAGGGAGCATGGCCACTCAGGGAGCATGATACTGAGGGAGAATAGCCACTCAGGGAGCACAACCACTGAAGGTGCATGGCTGCTGAGGGAGCACAGCCGCTGAGGGAGCACAAACACTCAGGGAGCACAGCCACTGAGGGAGTACAGCCACTCAGGGAGCAGCCACTGAAGGTGCATGGCTGCTGGGGGAGCACAGCCACTCAGGAAGCATGGATGCTGAGGGAGCACGACCGCTGAAGCTGCACGGCTGCTTTTGCTCACCGCCGTGCTTTCACTCCAGCATGGTGCCAGGCAGCTCATGCTGTATGTGCTCAATAAATGTGTGTGGAATAAATGAATAAATCAATGGCAGTTGTTTGGACTTCAATATAAATGGATCTTGGACCTGAGATACTGCCAGATGGGCAGACAGGTTATAATCTGATGAGGCATCTCAAAGGCTATAAAAAATGTAGCCGTTTCTGGAGTTGCCGGCTGACATTTCGGAAGATGATTATATGCACAATTTAACCACATGGCCAGCCATGCCCTCCGAGTGCCATCACTTTAACGAGTGTTTTCATGTTGGCTTTCTTGCTCGCTTTTTTTTTTAAGGCGAGCACAATTTTTTCCAGCCTCTCATATATCTAGCTGAATGTGATTTATTCATGTGAAATTATGCTCCATTTTTATAAAACCCAAGCTACTGCAAATGATGCTTGGGGTTTCACAGAAAATATTAATTCCTGATCTTGTGCCATAAAGCATCCTGAGCAGGCTGCAGCAGTTCTGTCATGCAGAGACAGATGGAAGCAGTCCAAGGGTGTGATTGACTTCTTAGTCCTGGCAATTTCCTATGCTCCTCCTGCCCTAGATTTCAAGATTGACCTCCAGCTTCTCTGCAAGTGCACGGTGGCTCAGCTCGATAAATCACATGAATCTTTTTTTGATCACAGTTATCTACTATTTACTACTTATAGAGAGAAGTTAATTGTATTCAGAGGCACTTCATACGCTGCACACATTTCCTTCCTTCTTCCTAAGAGCACTTTGCATATTTTCCACATTACCGGTGACACGGCAGCTTTCGCAGTGCAGTGAGTCTACACTGAAGGCACAGCTGTATAAATGACCTCATGCCCCCGCCTCTCTCTACCGCACACAGTACTGCAGCTCAGAAAAGGAAAATAACACGTAAGAGCCATATCGTAAGGAATGTAAAAGTTAGAAGGATGGTGTCCTTTTGCAAATTGGGATTTTCTTATAACTGGCTTGTGTACCTAGCTAAGCATTTTACCACCTCTTTCTGCCCCGGTTTCATGCTTTGTTCTTTATTTGGAGCATTGGCGGGCCTCTGGTAGACCAGCTGGCTCTCACATGGCATAAAATAGACTGACGAAAAAATTCTACCAGTCAGGAGGAGAAAAGAACAACAACAACAAAAAGCATGCCCACCCCACTCTCATACAACCCTTCCCCAATCATTGTACTCTTTACTGGAACAAAGGGCTCAAGTTTGTTGGACCGAGGCCCACAGTCTCATTTTGCCTCGCCGTTGTGAACCAGTTTTGACCTGCAAAACAGTTTGGCCGTTTTTGCAGAACCACAAACGAAACCCACTGCTTAGGCAAAACCAAACAAGTCAAAAGGGTCACTTTAGGGGTGACCGCAGGTGGTTAACTTAATTTAGGTATTGGAAAGATCATAGCTTTAATTTAGCAAGATTGCACAGTGACTACAGAAGACTCAAAGAACTCTAAAGCATACTCTCTTAACTGCCAGATACTGGCTTATTGCTATAACACCTACTTAGAAAATAAACTCGGAAACTTTGGGGAAATGAAAACATATACAAAATTGATCTTAAGCGGACATCTGGCCATTCCCTAACCTCTGACATAACTGGTTTCACTGGATCAGGTCTCAAATCCTTTAAGATGGGCTTCCTTACAGGAAAACCAGCAACAACTGGCTTTTTACAGCATAAACTCACACCCCCTCCCCACCCACCAAGCCGACAAAATCCTCTTTCATCATCAGTTGCACATCTTGAAACCAAACGTGGCTCTGCCCTTGTACAACACCTCCCTGTGCTCGCGGGTTACTCAAGGGGGCCGTGAAGCTCCGTGGGAGTGGGCTGAGCCCAGGGAGGAGGAGACCTGAGAGGACGCCAAGGCCCTGAGGGAAGGTGAGTCCCGAGGGACCGCTCCAGGCCGAGGGGCTCTTGGTGACGAGCCGCAGGGAGCGCGCCCTCCCACCCAGCCCAGGGCTGCGGGCCTCGGAGGCGCTTCTGTAGTCTGAAAAACGCTTTTTTTTTAAAAAGCACAAAAATGAAAGTGCTGCTTAATCTGTATGGAATTTTATATCAAAAGGTGATAAATAGGCTGAATACAAAAATAGCTTAGGAAACTCAAATGGTCTGGGGAGGAGGAGCCTAATTTGCTTCCACTCCCACCCTCGGCCCCCTCCGACTGGCAGGGTATCAAGCTGGTTGTGCGGTGTGACCCCAAGCCACGTGCTCATTTCTCCAGAAAACACTGACTTAATCAAAAGAACAAGGAACGTGATGTAAAGTGTCACCTACCACTTGATATGTTAGTATTCCCTCATTTAAAAAATTAGAAAATGTGAATCCAATTAATTCAGCAGATTTTTATTTAAGTCCTTGTTTTGAAGAATGTGGTTTTAAATTGTATCTCCAATCAATTACAAATGTTTCTCCTTTACGGAAATTACTCCTGTGGTCCTGAATTAGTGGGAAACAGACTAGAAGAAGTCCAGAGAAGGCAGCTGCACGTCTCTGTGTTACTAGAGCAGCATGACGAAGTCAACTCATTACTTTGAAATCTTTTTATGACCCAAGTTCCCCCAATTCTGAACTGAAAAACTGTTCGATTTAAGGTGGAAAATGCTCTGATACATCTGAAGATAAAGTAATCCACAAAGACGTGTAGCGACAGTGGGCACCTCCGTTTCTGGGTAGAGAAAGGACGTTTTCCTCACGGCATTGAGCTTGGCCCTGACGTGACATCACGTGTATGTATATTTTAAATGGCTTCAATGAGATATAATTTATATACCATAAATTCACCCACTGAAAGTGCACAACTCAGTGGTTTTTAGTATACGTAGAGTCATGCAACCATCGCCATAAACTAATTTTAGAACCTTTACATCATCCCAAAAAGAAACCTACCCATCAGCAATGACAGAATATTTTAAACTGAGGGTTTTCCTTTGCTTTTCGATGCATTTTGTTGAAGGAATCACTAGCTTAAGAAACAAAGACACAGGAAAAAAAGAAATGTATATAGGAAGGGAATTATTGTGTCAGATTTTAAATGTGTTTTGATCCAGAGTTGCTCTTCCTTTTACCAATAGACTCAGAAGCCATGCAGTTTTCAGCTTTTGTGAAAATCCCAGAAGCAATTCCAGATCACGTGACAGCCACGCTCCCAACATGCAGGCTTGTGCGGTTGTCAGGGGAAAGGCTTTCCAATTGATATAAAAATACTCAGGCTCAGTTTGCCACTACAGAGAAAACGCTTTTCACCCATGCACACCAGATAATTCCGTCTACGTGACAGGTTTTACCTTGGAGAAGCACTGAACTGAGCTGGTTTACACAGTCAATTATTCCTCATTCCACACACACACAAAAGAACTGGAAAGGAGAGAGGGGGTGCAGGTTGGCTAGAGAGGCGGCGGTGGCTGCCAGCCCGTGAGGTGAGCTTCTCCGCCAGCTGCTTGCAACACCGTCCCTCACGCACCTCACTTGTGGACAGATGCAGGGGATTCATTTTTACCTCCTGACAGTTCTCAATGCACACACACACACACACACACACACACCAACCTTTGTAAGTGAGGCAACAAAAACAAAAAGCAAACCCAAACAAAAAAGGGTCTGCTCTGCTCCAAAAAGTAATTTTATATATCCCTGTTAGCGATCTTTCTACAGCCTTTCAGGCAAAGCAGGATGTGAAGTATACCTCAACTGTGTGTATTGACAAGGGTTACATATCCCGTTCAATAACACAAGTCAGAAGAAACAAGCCAAAGCAAGGAGTAAAATGCCAGCCACCCAGGATCCCGAGTTGCTGGGCTGTGTGCATAAAGCATTTCAAGAGAGAATCTTATCAAAAGATGGATCACTCCCAGTGAAATGATATGGAAAGTCTGAAGAAACAAGTCAAAATAAATGAAGCACTTATTCCTGAAAAATGAGCTTAGACCTCAGCTAATTCTAAAGTTCAGAATTTACTGTGCCATTCAGGGTTTTTCCTCCAAGTTTCTTGTCTCTTGTTTCATGGTACAACAAGGGATTCTTCACACTTTATATGAAATACAACGAGGCGACTTTTGCGGTAATGAACTCCACACATGCATGACACATCCAAGCATGCAAAATGTTCCACATCCCAGTTCACAGACACTTTAGGGACAGAATCCGATTATGAATTATATGCCACAATAAATACGGCTCAATGTTTCATAAAGCAATTTATAGTTCATAAAAATGACAAAATGTACCTGTCAGAGAGAGCGCGGAGAGCAGTTCTCTGGGCTGCCTGCTGGAAAAAAGGGCAGAGGTGTTTATTTAATATTCTGACTTTTACATTATGTGCTCAATCAACTCTTTTAAAAAAGCCACGTTACACGCAGTTTTGTTACGTGGCCAAATCGTAAACTTCTAGTCACATTGAGGAGAGCCATGCCACGTCACCGAACGAAGCTTCTGGTGAGCTGACTGGAGGCTCGGCTGTGTGCACCGGGCACCAGAGCCGGGTGGGGGCAGGGGTGGGGGCAGGTGGGGGTAAGGGTAGGGGTGGGGGGCATGCAAAGCCCTCGGCTCAGATGATAGCCAGCGCAGTTCAGGAAGCTGAGCAGACTTCAGAGAGATTTTGTTTTTACAACCTGAAATCACCTTCACCACTGCTTTCTTCTCCTTTCTTGCAAGGAAAAAAAAGAGTCTATTTTGGTTCCTATATAGCTTCTTTCCCGATGAATGTACAATTTTGGACCTGATTTTCAGATTTGCTGAAAAAGTTTCCACAACATGAGATTTGAACACTGACTAGAAATTTGACGACCTTATGGGGTTACTGATTGGTGTTTGGTGTAGTAATGACAATGTGGTCATGTTTTTTTTTCAAAGTCTTTTAGAGAATCATGTTGACAAATTTATGGATAAAATCATATGATGCTGGGATGCTTTAAAATAATACAGTTGTGGGGGAGTGGGAGGGAAGAGGGGGTGGACATATAAGTGAAGATGGCCTTGATTTGATGACTGCTGAAGCTGGGTGTTGAGTACATTGGGGTTTATTATGTTATTTTGGCCATTTTTGTTTGTCTTTGAAATCTCTCATAATTAAAAAAAAAACTAAAATAAAAATTTTAAAAGGGAAAAAAAACCCTTCATTTCACCATCACACTCTCCTAGTTTTATGCTCACGTTCCTTTTCTGCCTAATTTTTCTTCCATTTGTCTTTCCTTGCCGGGCACTGTTAGGCCCACAACGGCAGAAGGGCACACTTGTTCTCCACCGCTGAAGTCACAAGTGGGCAGAGGCAAAGCAGGGTCTTCAAGACCTAAGACCTGGCTTCCCTTGGGGTACACCAGGGAACAAGGGGTGCACTTCTGCCTTGCATGCCACACGTCAAGTTTACTGTTTTTCAGGGACACAAAAATACTTCTCACGCTATTCCTCACCACGTTCAGACAGAGAGAAAACACCCAGAATCTTCTTCAGATCAGAAAAAATGAGACCTCAGCAGATCCCTGACACAGAACCCTCTAGGGCACTTCCAAGCCCTTGGATCAGGCAGTCATTCCAACAGCTCCGAGATCCCTACTGTGCAGAGAGGGATTCCGTGAAGGAGAAACTTAGAAGCAGAAGGAATAGCCACTGCCTTGGAGACACACAATCCCTAGGTGAGAGGTTGGAAGACAGGGTTTGGAACGACTTGAGGACACTTATGAAATAACGTGGAAATTAAAGACTCGGGAGGAACAGTGCTGGGTGGGTGTGGAGAGCCGTGCGTCCAGCGGGTGTGTGGGCTGGTCTCTTCCCCCTGTCATGGGAGAAGAGGCGGTGGTGGCGTTGGACTAGAAGTTGACTAAAGCAAGGGTCTTTTTGAGCCCTGAGCAGCGGCTCTCGAGGGAGGGTTGGTGCACCTCTTACTCTCAACACCCAGTCCCAAGGTCCCTGGGTGCCCCCGTCACGAGGGGATTATGACTTGCAGTGAGTGCCTGGGCCAGGGCTCCTAAAGCCCTTCAAAGAGCAAGAAGTGCCCGAGAGCAGAGAAATGTCCCTTAAAACGTCCAGACCATCTTTGAGGAGCAACACTAGAGCAAAGCGGGAGCGAACTGCAGATCCGGAAGGAGTGACACAGAGAACAGCAGCTTCGGGTCTGGGAAACGATAAGAGAAATGCAGGTAATTTCCACAAAGGACATACCCTGCTTGGTTTAGGAACGAACATAAAACCCATCGGACTGGGAACTGAGTCTTGCATTCTGGGACAAGTTCTGTCATTAATTCATTATGAATTCATAATTCATCCCTCAACCGACTTCTCGGTTTACAAACTGCTCTTCCCTTCTCTGAATGGGCACCGAGGGAGCCAGTCGGTCACCGTACAGGCCATTCCAGACACCGCAAGGGGTTACCATCCCTTCCTGGTTCCTTGGGTTCCAGGGAACGAAGGCCCAGTGTCCTGCTATTCCAGTTTTGCATAACTGCTTCAGGAGGGGAAAGGATCTTCCGCACAGATTCTCCTCTAGGTGAAGACACCCGAGGAAGGAGAATGAGGCAGCAGAAAAGGGTGAGAAGCTTGAGGAAGCCCCGGTGGCCTCCGAGGGCACGGACCCTCTCCAGGAGAGCCGGCCCAGGAGCAGCTGCCTGGGGAGCACCAGCAGGTGACCAGCAGCCACGCTTGGCCCAGGTGTGTCTTCCAAGGGCTTCTCCTAGCACTCAGCAAGGCGGCTTTCACTCTCGGCAGCTCTGCTTGAAAAGAACGTAACTCTCTCCTCCTGGCTCTGTTTGGATGAACATGCAGGAAGTACTCCGAGCAACCGCAGAGCAGAGTGGCCTGTCTGATTATCCCAGTCTACTGGCATTGTCTCAGCGTGAAGCATCGGAGACCGGCTCTTCCCGGAATAACAAAAACCATAAAACATGTGACTACAAGCTAAATAGAAACCTCTAATGTTGCTTCTGCATCTCCTCCAAGCCATGGAAATAGACTGCGGCTGACAATATTTTAAAAGCCTATTGACTCTCTTGTCTCCTACTTCCAAATACATCCTGCTGACTTTCGCGATAGGAAAACAGTGCATGTTGATGTAGACGGCCTGTCAGAAAATAATGCAAAAAGCAAAGCAAAACAAAGGAACAAAAAAACAGAAACTCAGCCTCTCCACCAGCACCAAAGTGCCTGCAGATCGACGTGCTCCTGTGGAAGATCTGTCGAGAACACTGCAGAGGTCTGACGATGTCAGATCCTCTAGTGTGAGCTGGATGGGAAGCTCGGGGCTGGGGCTGCTTTCCTTTAGACTGGGGGGGATGCTGGGACATAAAGCTGTTTCTCTCTGGTCATGGAGAGAGAGCCTTCTGTGATTCCTCCCTCACCTAATCAGCCCCCCTGACGGACATCATCACACACTGAACACAGTGGTACCGGGTGCCACCATTTGCCCACACCATTCTTTTTAATGCCTGATTTTGATTGTGCTATTTAGTTTGCATTTATTCTACATCATTAAAAACTTTACAGAGGACAACTCATTGTCCATCAAGACAGGAGATGAGACTATGTTAAATGTCCAAAACAATTCCTTGAAATAAAGGAAAAACTTTGGCATTAGATTAAAATTGTATGCCATATAGCAACACAAAGACCACTGGAATTTTTGACTGCCTCCTCTCTAAGAGGAAAACACTAGCTTTTTCAGGTTATCTTATTTTGCTGTTGGAAAATAATAAAATTAATAGGCATTGGAATTGAATAGCAAAGAAAAATATTACTTGAGTGACTCATGAAGTCTGAGAAAGTAAACCAGATGAATTGCCCAATTTCATTCTTTCGAGAGTCGTATGCTACAGCAATCACATTTTTCTCTTCTTAAACCTCTCATCATCCCTTCCTCGTGACTTCTCTTTTATTCATTTCTCAGACAAATAGGTTGAGAGGGTCAAGAGACTGCTTCGTGGAGCCACCCTAGTTCATTACTCATTCTTGAATGACACCGGAGCCCACAGCTATGAGACAAAGCAAGTGTTCTGCCAGAAACAGCCGTCCTCCAGGCTCTCCTCAAGACAGGACATCTTTTCTCCATCTTTACTGCTACAAGCTGGGTGCCTGGGAGCATGACCAGCAGGTTTTCAGCATGTGCTAAATGAACTTGCAATGCTGATTACTAAAGAGTCACGTGTCATGATCTGCTCTTGAAGGGGAATCAAAGAGGAAATCAAATGTCCACAGTGTGATCAGGTTGTGCCTATGCAAGTTCATGGAGCGGAGCGGGGAGGAAAGCAAAGGAAAGAGGCTGGAACTTGGAGGACTCCCAGAGCCGTCCCATTCCTTACTCGACAGAGATGGAACTAACACCTGCACAGCAGTGTGATCCAATCTAAAGCTTCTTGGTGCCGTCTGGGCTCAGACAGGTGACGGCCGAGTGGACAGAGCCGTGGCCATAATCACTCCATCTAGTGAGAGTCTAGAAGGCAAGGCTGGTGGAAGAGTCTAGCACACCCGGAGCATCCTAAGGCCTATGCCTGAGAACAGGGAGCCAGGAGGAGAAGAAAGTGGGGGACTCGTCTGGAATGGGTGGTCAAGGAGGGCCCTCCAAGAAGGGGTAACAAAGCAAGGGCCCAGTGGGAAAGAAGAGCTTCCCAACCAGGGGAATGGGTTTTGGGGTGGGGAAGGAAGGGCTCCAGGCAAGAAAAGCAGTTTCTGGAGTAAAGGACCCAGGCAGACCTAGACCCAGCTCCACTGAGGACCCGAAAGTCAGGACAGCCACCTGTCGTGGGTGTAGCTCGGGGAGCGGTAGGGGTGGAGAGTGGCAGGTCACAGTGAGGCCAGGGAAAAGGGCCAATCTCACGGGGCTTTGGGGACCATGTAAAAGATTTTCAATTTTATTTTCAGGGCAAGCAGAAATCAGTGAAGGATTTAGGTTAGGGGCAGCGGTGGGAAGGGCACACGGACATTTCTGTGCTTTCTTCCCAATGTCCTGTGACTCTACAATCATTTCAAAATAAAAAGTTAAAACCAAAAAGAGTACATCCTGAGGTGACAAGACCTACATTTTTCAAGGACCACACTGGCTTCTGCGTGGCGAGAGGATTTGCGAAGGGAGGGACCAGGTTGCAGGCTACTGCAGAGACCCCGCCAAGAGGAGACAGGCATGGCGGGGCAAAGAAGGAGGGCGTCTGTGTGGCATTTTGGAGGTGGAACTGACAGGAGCTGGTGACTGATGGGAAGCAACAGACCAGGGGAGGGATCAGGAAGGAGTCACGGTTTCTGGCTTGAGCACCTGGTGTGAACAGAGAGGCAATGACTGCGACGGATAAGGCTGGTGCCGGAGCCCCAGCTTCTTTAAAAGGGCTCGATTTCGGGTGCGTTTGAGATGTTCCAGTGCAGATGTTGAGTGGGAACTTATAGATAAGAGATGATGCTGTGACATGACACTTAAGTACAAAGCATCAATAACAGACCCCAAGAGAAGATGCATGACTTGAGGTTTCTGGATCTGCTATCTTTCCAAGAGAGGGAGATTCAGGATTCAACTGGTTAGAACACACCTTTGTTTCTCCAGCCCAGATGGGGCTCCATCGTAACCATCAACAGAATCAAACTTGGCGGTATCTCTGCAGCAGTGACTTCAATCACTTTGTGTCCCTTGCTAGCATCTGCATCCAGGCACATCGATTTGCATAAATGCTATTGGAGCTACTCTTAGCTCATTTGTGTTTTGCTGTTATCCAAACATGTTGTGAAATTTTGTCAAGTAAGGTTTTACTTTTTTTCTAGCCTTCCTTATTCAAGTTCAGACTTGTATTTATTAATTTATTTCACTGTTTAATTTCCTTCTATATCTATTAACACATTTTATGTGTCATTAGCTTAGTTTTATGCCATTGTTCTTCATTTTAGTCCTAGTTGATGGGGTCTTTTTTTTTTTTTTTGTGCTTTTATTTTTTTTTAACTTCATTTTATTGAGATATATTCACATACCACGCAGTCATACAAAACAAATCGTACTTTCGATTGTTTACAGTACCATTACATAGTTGTACATTCATCACCTAAATCAATCCCTGACACCTTCATTAGCACACACACAAAAATAACAAGAATAATAATTAGAGTGAAAAAGAGCAATTGAAGTAAAAAAGAACACTGGGTACCTTTGTCTGTTTGTTTCCTTCCCCTATTTTTCTACTCATCCATCCATAAACTAGACAATCTGGAGTGTGGTCCTTATGGCTTTCCCAATCCCATTGTCACCCCTCATAAGCTACATTTTTATACAACTGTCTTCGAGATTCATGGGTTCTGGGTTGTAGTTTGATAGTTTCAGGTATCCACCACCAGCTACCCCAATTCTTTGGAACCTAAAAAGGGTTGTCTAAAGTGTGCGTAAGAGTGCCCACCAGAGTGACCTCTCGGCTCCTTTTGGAATCTCTCTGCCACTGAAGCTTATTTCATTTCCTTTCACATCCCCCTTTTGGTCAAGAAGATGTTCTCCGTCCCACGATGCCGGATCTACATTCCTCCCCGGGAGTCATATTCTAAATTGCCAGGGAGATTCACTCCCCTGGGTGTCTGATCCCACGTAGGGGGGAGGGCAGTGATTTCACCTTTCAAGTTGGCTTAGCCAGAGAGAGAGGGCCACATCTGAGCAACAAAGAGGCATTCGGGAGGAGGCTCTTAGGCACAATCATAGGGAGGCCTAGCCTCTCCTTTGCAGCAACCGTCTTCCCAAGGGTAAAACTTATGGTAGAGGGCTCAACCCATCAAACCACCAGTCCCCTATGTCTGTGGTCATGTTAGCAACCATGGAGGTGGGGTAGGCCAATACCCCTGCATTCGCCACAGGCTCCTCAAGGGGGCACTATGATGGGGTCTTTTTACTTTGTATCTTGTATGCTTCCATTTGGTGTTTTCCAACCCATTTTGTAATATTTGCACGACAAAGAAAAGCTTCTTATTCCCTTTCCCCCCCTCAGTAATTACTGGCACTTTTCATTTTCAGATCCCTGGAAATGCTATCTAGGAAGCACTTTGGTCAGTGGACTTTGAGCTTATTCTGTTCTCTACAGGGGTCAGTCAGAGTCACGGGTGACCACATAATTTATCATCCAAATAAGAACATTTTTAGAGAATGAAAGGGGAATGCAAACCAGATGGGAGTCTGGGACAACAGAAGAAAACCTGGGCTCTGCTGGGCAAACCAAGCTGCCTGCTCTCTCCAATAAAGATGTCTCTGTGCAAATATCACCTGAGGTTTATAAAACCCATAACGAAAAAGTTTATAATGAGAAGGCAGCATTTTGGGATGGAGGAACTTGTCAATAAAGAAAGCAAATTGCTGGGATCAGCAGAGGACAAATCACTCTAAATCTTGGTGTGTCCTTAAGTCAAGTCCATGCTTTTGTAGTTTTCACCTGCTCCTTCATCTCTGTAGATTCCGCCTGAACTCTGAGGCCCTTTTTAAGAAGTGTTCCTTGACTATTAAAGTTTTCATTGATCTTCCTGCCTCTGAACTGCTAGTTTGAAATGCTGGTTAGCACAGATTCTGTTCTTAGAGTTCACCATCTACTTCTGGAGAATTTTAGTACTGTTTCAACTAGATCTAAATTTCCTTGATCCTCCTTCCATCAGAAAGTGCTTACTGAAAACTGACATTACTCCTGGAGCGATTTGCCCATAGGATGTGAAGAGATAACTTTTGGGGATGACAAATACTATATGCCGCTGGCTCCAATCCAAGTGTCTTGTCAAAATACATTTTTTTCTTAGCCTTATATTCTTTCTTTCTTTTTCTTTTCTTAAAAATTAAGATACAGTTTGCTCTTTGTAGAAATTCTGTTGACTTTTTTTTCCCTCTAGATTTCTTAGATGTGTTTGTCTACCAGAAATTTGATGACAGTAGCATTTACTGAGCACCTATTATATCCTATGGAAGGTGGCAATTTGGGTTGTCCACATCAGACGAAGTTTGCCTAGATAACATCATCTCATAAATTTGGATCCTGACTGATTTGGGGGCTGTTCTAGTTTGCTAATGCTGCCAGAATGCAAAACACCAGAAATGGATTGGCTTTTACAAAGGGGGTTTATTTGGTTACAAAGTTAGTCTTAAGGCTATAAAGTGTCCAAGGCAATGCACCAATGACCGGGTACCTTCACTGGAAGATGGCCAATGACATCTGGAAAACCTCTGTTAGCTGGGAAGGCAAGTGGCCAGCATATTCTCCAAGTTCTGGTTTCAAAATGGCTTTCTCTCAGGATGTTCCTCTCTAGGCTTCAGCTCCTCAAAAATGTCATTCTTACTGCTCTTGGGGCGTTTGTCCTCTCTTAGCTTCTCCAGAGCAAGAGTCTGCTTTCAATGGCTGTCTTCAAATTGTCTCTTGTTTGCAGCTCCTCTCTCAGCTTATTCATTCTTCAAAATGCCCCTCTTGGCTGTAGCTTCTCTTCAAAATGTCACTCTCAGCTGCACTGAGTTCCTTCTGTATGTTAGCTCATTTATATGGCTCCATTGATTTAATTTAGACCAGGTAACACCTCCATGGAAATTATCCAATCAGAGTCATTGCCCACAGTTGGGTGGGGCACATCTCCATGGAAACACTCAAAGAATTACAATCTAATCAACGTTGATACATCTGCTCACACAAGATTACATCAAAGATAATGGCATTTTGGGGGACATAAAACATTCAAACCAGCACAGGGGCCTTGCTTGAGGTCAAATTGGTCCTGATTTGGCAAGTCAAATCTTCCGATTTGAGGTATTCAGAGAGGCTTACTTGTTTTTACTTAGCGTCTCCAGGACACTGTACTCACTAGGGATATACTATGAACCATCTATAACATCCACCTTGTGGCCTTTCTCTGTTCCAGAGCACGTGGCTTTTCCAGGTCCTGGAGACGGTTACCATCATCAATGAAAATTTAGAGGCGGCAGCTGCAAGTCATGGAAAAGAGATGAAAGGTGGGGGATGCTGCGAGCAGGTGCCCCAGCACCGGGGGCTGGCAGCACAGAGACTCGCATGGGAACCCCCAGTGGGAGCCACGACTCCACTGAGGGCCTGGGGATGTAGGGTCCCCCAGATGGTGGACGTATCCTGACGGCCAGGACAGCAGCCATGGGTCAGAGGGATCCCAGTGGATTCCTCGGGGGCAGGGAGGCCAGTGTGGTAAGAGGTCAGTCAAGTGGGAGCATGATGGCAGGAGGATCATAACCACATAACCAGGTCCTGGGGACCATCTTGAGTTTTAAGATCTGTGCCCCACTCACTGCCCTGTGGCAAGCAGGCTGCTTCTACCCAGGCAGGAAGTGGGTACTAGTTACTCTCTTGAATAACTCTTGGCACAATTTCTAACCAACAGCACTGGACACCCAAATGCTTGACAAATATGATGGCAGGTGAAGACTGAGTTATAATGGGGTCACTGCTGAACCCCTGAGGGATGGTGGATGGATGAGCCTTTGACTCATTCATTCATTCAACGTGACTTCATTCCAGAACCATTTTGTGTCAGGGGATGAGATCACCAAATTGCCAGTTGTGCTTAATTCTTTAATATAAATTCTTTGAAGAAGCCAGAAGTTTGCTTCTTTCAGGGCAATTACAAACCAAATATTCTTTGGTTTTTTAAAAAAAAGGAAAGAAAAGTCAGTGTTTTGCTTTTAATAGGTATCATCCTTCAATTGCCAATTACCTTTTTAGGCAAAAGGATTTGAAAAATTTTTGCTTAATTGCTATTTTTTAACAAAAATCAAAATAGCACTCTATTTGAAACTTCTTTCCTTAAAAGAAATTTATTTTTATTCTTGTGCTGTTCTTCAGCTAAGGCTAAATAAGGGAACATTAATACATGACCCCTTCTGGACAGGTGGGAAGTTACGAGTCTCTAACCTTCTATTCCCAACATAACTATTTTGTCCTCCTAAAAAATATGTTCACAAGACTCAATTCCCATTAATTATGGTTTTGGTGTTATTTTTACCTTATGTTCTCAAAACAAAAAGGTAAATTTATATTTATTTATAGTAAATATAATAAATTTATAATAAATATTGTATTATGGCTTTAGAGGGAGAGTTGATAGAGTTTGTCAACAGAGAAATAACAAATTAAGCTGCAAGGCAACAAAGGCATTTATTGCAATTCTGGAAGCACAGACTGAGGTAGCAACCCAAATCGTTGTAACCGAGAAGTTGGGATTTAACAAATGATTATGATTACTGAATCATCATATAAATATTTCTTTTTACTTGCTAGTAAAAATAGTCAGAGGGAAATACCTGACATTTCTGATCTGTAACCCAGCTGCCTGGATCTTTGATGACTGTATAACCATATGGCCTTTATCTTGTGACTGTAAAAACTTGTGACTGACCCTGACTTATAACCCCTTATTCTCTTTTTCAACTTTAGAGTCTTACGATCACTGAAGACAGCCCCTAATGTTTATTAATGAAAGGCCTCGAGGCAGCCTAGAACTAACCCACCCCAATTCCAAGGCTGTCTTGAAAATTGAAGCTGGATCTAACCAAAATGGGCCCATCTGACATGTGCAGGTTAGACTTTAACCTGTAAGTGAACTTTACCTCGTTATAATACTAAAAATCACACCCATCATCATATTAAGGCTGCTGTTTTCTTACATATGTTCTGTAGCTAAGCATGTAACCAATGTGTGCATGCTCAATATTTAGATCATTTCTAATTATATCATCTGGAGCCATTGTGCTCATTATCCTAAAACCTGCCCATCTTTCGATACTATAAAACAGCCCGAGTTACTGCACTTTGGGGAGACAGATTTTTAGGCTGACAGGCATCTGATCTCCTGCTTCATGCTTAGCAATAAACTTCCCATTGGAAACCTGGTGCCTCAGGAATTGGACATTTGAGCACATCAGGCAGAGAACCGACTGCTTTTCATGTGTATCATCGTGTCCCAACTTGGCATTTCCAGGCAACTGTGAACTCCCTCCAAATCGTCATTTATCTGCCATTTCTAATTGGCAGGCTGTGGGGCAACTCCCACACTCTCTTCTCCTTTCCACCCTGCCTCCTTCCCTCTCTTCCCTAAAACCCCAGCCCAATCCTCACCTCCTTCTCCCACCTTCTGGATCTATTCTTCCATAATTAGCTCCCTGCTTTTCTTTTTTTTTAATGTAAATCAATTTCCTTGTCTTCTTTCCATGTTCATCTCCTTCAGGTACCTAAATCAGCATAAAAATTGCCAGCCAGGCCAACAGAGTCTTCCTGGGGAGAAAGGGAAGTGGAAAGGGGGAAGGGAGTGGGGAGGATGATAAGATGAATACTTTAATATTCACATACTATTATAGCTAATAGGTATATATTAATATACTTCAGCGCTTTTGCCCAGTTACATTAAGGTACCGAAGGAGGAGCCCTGCGAGGTTTGCCAAGGGTGGCAGAGCCCGTCAGCCCCAGATCCCGTGGGCGAGGACGAGGCCTCCCGGGCAGCTCTGTGGGCTGCTGCGCCGAGGCTGGAGGGAAGGGCCGGGTGAGGTGTGAGGACTGCGGGGACGCTGGGGACGCCCACACACACACTGAAAAGCTTTCCGTGGAAATGCCCACGAAGAGGAAGCCTGGGAGTTGCTGTTTAAACAGGTGCTTGCAAGGGAAATGGGAGGATTTTAGGTTTCTTTGACTAATCTCTTTTTTCTCATCAGAATTACAGGCAGAAGCACAGTGTTTATCTCAGAGGTTGCCAGAAACTCCTGGGGAAAAATTCTTTTTATCTCCAGGGTGACAACATGACAAGACTATCTATGCAAAGGAAGTGCAAAGTTTACTGGGTCTGGGGGTGGCGTGTGTGTGCAAATGCGGTGAATCTCTGGTGCAGCTGGATGACGGGAAAGAGCCAAGCTTGGCGGCAAGTTCTCAGAATGGAAGGGCCCCTTGTGAGGGTGGCAGGGACCTTTGGATTCCGGGACAGAACACTGGCAAAGCAATTCTGTGTTCCGGATGTCTGTGTGCACAAGTGTGTGTCTGTGCATGCACGCCCATCTAAAATTCCAAAAGTGAAAACACACACACAATAGCCATCATAAGCAAACCTGATGGAACTACCTGGAGATACTCCCTAGGCAGTATCTGGATTCAATTCCTGGTTCTTGGAAGTGAAAGGTTAAATCCGGAGTGTGCACAGTGATGCTGGGCCACAGGCCAACGTGGGGTGGTGACTTACTTACTGGAAGGCTGCCTTGGCTTCCATTTGTCACTGGAGTGGGCCAGTCTGTTTTCTAGAGGTCAGTGACAAAGCTTCATGGCAGAGACATGGAAAGTAAATCAGTGGCGAAAAATCTATATACTAAACACATGGGTTGACTTGTCCTTCCAGAACACCCAGTCTTGCATGGATGACGTATCACAGTGACTGGACTACGCGTGGTTGTATTCCCATCGTCTCAGCTTTACATGAAGGTGGTGATGATGAGGCATCTCAGCACTGCCCTGTCTAACTGGTTATTTAGATTCTGCTTGGGTAACAGACCAAGGGGTTGTCCCTGCACGTGAGGATCCTCGTGCACAGGAACTGTGGCTTCATGGAATGGCCCCTCCAGATGAACGCAACGATGAAGTCCTGGAGGGTGTGTCATGGCCCGTGGGCTGCTCCTTCGGGCTGTGGCCGTCCAGCTGCTCCTGGAACTGATCTCACAGGGTGATTCCAGTGCACGCCAGACCTCGAGCATGGGGGCCACGAGGGGTGGGGGAGGTGCCCACCAGTGAGGCTCATCTTTGGCCCAGTGGGTGAAGACTGGGATTTTCACTTCCCACCTTGTTGGGTTTGCCCAGAGCCCTTTGGTGGTGTCTATTCACGTCCTACTCACCTTAGGAGGTGGCTGATTATTATGAAAGCAGCCAGGGCCAGAGTTGTGGAATATAAATGTTATTTTGTTCTTGTATGAAGAATCATGAAGGTAACATAAATGTTTTGGTAGTTTTGTTAAAAATACAACCTGTGTTTGAAGAAGCAAAATCTAAATCTGGCTTTATGTTTCAGTTAAACCTTTTTTTTTTACTCAAGTAAGATAGCAATATTTGAAGGTAAAAATAGGTTTGTAATAGTCTCATAATTGTACTTTGCCAACCAATTATACGATACAAGAGAAAGCTGAACCGACTCTGAGCATGTTATTACTGGTTTTAAGATTTTCCCGTCAAGTGAACAGTGCTTTACAGTTCATATCCAAGAAAGGGCTTCCACATCTAACACTTCACACTCTCCCCTCCTGCTTCAGCTGCCCTGGACTTTTAAGAACACAGGTCAGGTTGAAAGAAGAGGCTCACGGGGGCTCGCTGGATCCGACCTCCCCAGAGAGCCATTCTGGCCACGCAGGCCCTCTCGCAACTTCCGAGTGTGGAGGGATCATGTATGGTGGCCTGATGCCTGGAGAACTGTCCAGTCTGCTTTCTGCAGAGGGTCTCATTTTACTGAACAACACATTTGTTGCAGATCTGGTCAGGGTGTACCAGGCAAGCACCAAGAGTCACTGAATCCCCACGAAGGAGTCTGCCCCAGGAAGAAACAACAGGCTGAGAGGGTCTCCTGAGAAAAGCTTCACAGGTGAGATAACCGGCTCCTCTTGGAGAAGATGTGGAGAAAACAAAAAAACAAAACCTTCCCATGTGCATGTCTGGACCAAACACCTGGCGAGTTCAGGTAAGTCTGTTAGTTCATGAAACCACCTGTGTCTGGATACAGTGGGCACAGCCTCTGAGGAGTAACCACACTTCTGAAGACGCTATTGAAGAGAAGGTCCAGTAGAGTCACAGGCCAACGGCCACTCTGCTGACTTAAACGAGGAGCGTCCTCTGGACAGGGAATTCCGCTTCCTTTGCCAACCAGCAGCCCTGCTGGAGGCGGCACTGGAGGAGTGCACCTGTGAATTAATGATGCACAGCTCCTATTCTGCTCACCTAGTGGAGATCCTATTTTGGGGGTCTCCATATCTACCATTAATGGAAAGTGTGGTTCAAAGATGGAGCTCCCTCTACGAATTCCTCAACATAACAAAGGAGATGGTTCTCCATTTTTGTGTTAATTGCATGTTTGCCCAAACTTAATGGATCATTTTACAATTTTTGTATAATTTTCTCATTTTCTAGCTTTACATTTAAGGTCCTCAGACTGAAATTAGGCACACATATGGCCCAGGCAGACAGATACAACTAAACCTGCACAAATTTCAGTCAGGTTCCTTTAGGAGGTCTGAGAAAATATCTTAGGAAATGGGGTTATGGGCTTTTGTATGCCTGTTTTCAGAGACATTTAAGTCAGTGGATCATGTCAATTTTGGAAATTACAGTTGATCAACATGCAAAAAGGCAATTACATTTCCCTATGTATGCTTGTGTAGTTTGTAAATCTTTATAACAAGTGCATGGATATTTTGCACTTGTTTCTAGTTACAGCAAAATTTTATTTATAAAATACAATTATTTAACTAAGCTTTAAGACTGCTCGATATAAAAAACAAAACAAAACCAAACCAAAAAACCTCTTGCTGAGACATTTGTGTTTTACTGATTATGACCAAAGGCTCAAATTTACAATTACTTTAAGACACAAAGATGACAAGGACCTGATAGACAACAGTTATCAATTAGAGTTATTGTTCTGTAGTCTAACTGTTCCATATTAAAAAGAAACCAGTTTGGTAGTACAAACAAAAGAAAAACAATCATAAACTACTCTTCTGTATGTTTCTAGTTTGCTGTTAGGCTTGATATATGCTTATTTTTTACAGTCATTTAGAACGGGGACATTGCTTGGCATTTAAAATTTACCTTAAACACTCCTTTGAGGGTTGTTTTTATGGTTAAACTATCATAGTGAAATATTACTAATACACAATTCAGCAAGACCAACAAGCCAGGGTCTCGCACTAAGGTTGATGCCAGTAGGCATTCAAAACTATTCTCAGAATGAATCTTAGGTAAAATTTTTCTAGATCTTGTTTAAGTATAAATAACAATATCAGAACAGTTTATTTCTAACGTAGGACAAACTGGATTTTGGAGCCTTGCCCCTCAAACCTGGTCCTGATTACTGTTTCAACTCCTGCTTATACAATTCTACACAATTTGGCAGCATTCAAGAGCACATACCAGGATGTTGGCTTTTATGGATCTCCTGGGATATGAATGTCAAGCTGACTGGATGAACTCTGGCCACAAATCCCAGACAAGCACAATGACTCTATTTATTCAGACTTGGCCATCTGAATGCAGAGTGACTCTGTGGGTAATAAATTTTCACAGGCCAAGAACTTCAGCATCAACCCAGATGATCCTGAGAAGAAAAGCACACCCAGGGAAGTGGAGTTGGGCTGCAAAAATCTCCTGTATTATTACTGCACGTCTGCAGATCATTCAGCTAATTTATTTGGTCACTGATTGACATGCACTGCAATGGTTTTCATGGGTTCTTTCTGAAAGCTCTGCTTTCTGTTATGAAATTGTCATATTAGAAAGGAACAAGGGAAAAAACGAACAGCTCCCATTACAAATGGCAATCTGCTTTTAATATTACACCCACAAACGGTGGCAGTTATCTAGTGGCTTCTACAGTAAAGAACAGAGAACTGATATGGGAATGTTTCTTGTGCCACTTTACAAGAAATGGAAAGAAACAAAAAGTGGTAAGAACTGCCACCTTGATATTTCAATGCAATGAGGCTTTAGATTTTTGCTGAGACACGGTATTACTCTACACATTATAAATAAAGAGAGAATTGGCTCCTTAACATGCAGATTTATGTTAACTACCTAGAAATCTATTACATTAATTCTGTGCTCTCTAAATATTGATTGGGGATTAAAAGGTAACTTTTCTTCAGTGTGTAAGAAATAAATTATGCCGACAGGAAAATTTCCACTGCCTGTAAAATTAAAAATGTCAGTTTAAGTGGATAAACCATGTTCATTTAAAGGAAAAAGTGCAGTTATATAATTAAAACTGACTGCCTGTTATGTGTGGAGAATGTAATTACTCGAAGCTGCACGCCCATATCAAGCTCCTCATTTCTGACCCGGGTTCCCCTTCTCCTGAGCTTATGTGTTTGTCATCTCTGAGGCACTGTCGGCAGTTAACACTAGCTCGGCTGCTCCTTGCTCAAAGTCTTAATCTGTGTCCCTCTCCTCAAGCCTTTGCTATAGTAATTGCATCAAAATATTTGCCTGTGTCCAATCTCCCAAGTTTCCATTGGCTTGGAAAGCAGAACTCATCATTTTTCTACTAAATGGGAAGACATGTAATACAACTCATCTTTTCCTTCCACTTCATCTAACATCTCCCCTAGTTCTTAGTGCCCCCAGAAATAACTTCGTCTTAAGTCTTTTAATTCCTTCACATTAGTCTTTGGAATTGTCAAAACCAAGAGTTACAGAAAAGGAGAGAAAGTGCTACCTGTATCACTTATCCTTGATTAACTCAGAAACACCATAAATCAGATTCTCAAATCATCTGTCCTATTTCCAGTTTGACCCTCATCATCAAGTATGGAACACGTAGATGCGTCCGTGAGCATGTGCCTCCATTTCAATTATATTCCTGAAGTTTCTGAAGGCTGGCGGAGAGACCCTGTCACAACCCCAGTTTTAGAGATCAAGTTAAAATTCTGTTATCCTTGAGAGGGAAGGCTGAGGAGAAACTCATTCTCTCGGTTTGGGAGGCTTCTGTTTGAGATAAACTATGACAAAAATTTTTATGTTGATATATCTTGATGTTAATCCTGTTGAAGAAGTGTTACAGACATCTCCATGGAGACTGGGTAGATGCTTTTCTCTTAATTAAATAGGTTATTTGAACATAACTCTATAGTTAATCTATGATCTTTAGTTTTATTGTTTTGCCATTTCTGTCATCATCTTTGATCTTTGGATAAGACTAAGTTGAAAAATCATTGTGCTCAGTATAAGAAAAAAGGATAGGGAAGTGGTCATCTTTGATTCTGGGTGATAGATAGTAGAAATGGCATCAATTCAATTCAACAGTATGCATTTTTTTATGCAACCATTCAACAATACTTAGCACCTCGTTTGTTCCAGACAGAGTTGTTAGAGACAGATACGAAAAAAGCAAACATATGAATATATAATTAAAATTATAAGACCTAAGAAGAAAGGCTAAGGTTACCAGGAGAAAGACTAACCAGGGGTCCAATTTAGGTAAGGGGAGGCCTCTCTGAGGAAGTGAAAATTACACTGCATCTCCAAGATGAGTAGATCTCAGCCAGGCAATGTATAAGAGAGCTGTGGAGGCCCTGAGGCAGCTGAGCTTGGCTTCTGGAGGAGCTGAGAGAAATCCCCTGTGGCAGAAGGTAATGAATGAGCTCAGTGTGAAGCAAAGGGGGAGAAGTGGGCAGAAACCAGACCATGCAGGGTTGTGCTGAGCATGTCATGGGCTCTGGATGGTATCCTAAAGGGAATGGGAAACCTACCTAAGATTTGAGATCAAGGCATGACTTGATCAATTTCTGTTTCTAAAAGATCACTGTGAGGAGGCTGAATCACAGGGAGAGCAGGAGAAATACGGAAGATTGGACGACGGAGGGTTTAGACTAGCCAGGGTCGGCAGAAGTGGATGGACCGAGATTTAATTCTGGATGTTGGACTGATAATACTTGGAGATTAAACGAACAGCTGAGTGGGGAACAGGGAGTTGTTAAGGATGAGTGTGATGTTTTTGGGTTTGAACAGCTGGGAGTGCCAGTTCTGGAAACGGGAACAATCACAGGAGGAGCATATTGGGGCGTGTGTGTGGGTAGAGGTATGGAAAGATCAGAAGACCTGTACTGGAAATATTGAGTTTGAAATGCTTGTGTGAAGTCCAAGTGGAAAAGTCAAGTAGGTCTGAAGTTTGGAAGAATGTTCTGAGCTGAGGAAATAACTTTGGAAACTGTCAGTGGATAAAAATGGAAAGCCCTGGGAAAGGGGGTGATCGCCCAGAGAGGAAGTGCAGGGGAGAAGAGAACGCAGGGCCAAATGCTGGAAGACGTCAACACCAGAGATTGGCGAGCAGAGGAACGGTCAGCAAAGGAGCCTGAGAAAAAACAGCTGGAGAGGGAGGAAACAAACGAGGAGAGCATGTTTCAGGAGAGCGTGTGGCTCAAGAGGGAAGGAGTGATGGACAGTGTTCAGTGTGGTAAGGTGGGGAATGAAGAGAGCCCAGTACACTCAGCTCTGGTGTTTTTTGTGTGTGTCTGGTGCTTTCTTTAATCGAGTGCAGACTCATTCATAGAAAACCGAAATGCAACTGTCACATGGAAACACATAAAATAGAGTTCTGAAAAAAAACAGAGGAAGGGTGATTCCAAAAGCCCCTCCTGGGATGGGCTTTTATAGGAGGAGAGCAGCTTTCTCAATAAACTTACAAGAATTGAAATCATATAGGGCATGTTCACTGACCACAATGGAATTGAACTAGAACCTCCCCCCCCCAAAAAAAGGAATTATAAGAAATCTCCAAACACTCAGAAATTAAACAACACAGGTATTCTTTTTTGAGCTTAAATGACGATGAAAATACAACATATCAGAATTGCAACTAAAGTAGTGCTGAGAGTGAAATTTGTAGCACCGAACACTTACATGAAGGAGGATAAGTCTCAAATCAATAATCTAAGCTCCCACTTCACTTCAAGAAACTAGAAAAAGAAGAGCAAAACAAACCCAAGGCAAGCAGGAGGGAAATCATAAAGATAAGAAATCAATGAAACTGAAATCAGAGAAACTAAATAGAGAAAATCAGTGAGGCAAATAACGAGTTCTTTGAAAAGATTGATAAAATCGACAAACCTCTAGCAAAAATGACAAAGAAAAAAAAAGAGAGGAGACAAATGATCAGTATCAGGAATGAAACGGAGGCTAAAATTATGGTCCCTGCTGACATCAAAAGGATAATAAAGGATACTATGAACAACTCTACACACATAAATATGGAAACCTAAATGACATAGATGGACTAATTCCTTGAAGAGCATGTATTACCACAACTTGTCCAATATGAAACAGACAATTTGAATAGCCCTGCACAATTAAGGATATTGCATTTTTAATTTAAAAAACTCCAGAGAAAGAAGTCTTCAAGCCCACATGATTTCACTGAAGAATTCTGCCAAACATGTAAAGAAGAATTAATACCTGTTCTACAGTTTCTTTCACAAAGAGAGGAAGAGGGACTACTTCCCAGTTCATTTTATAAGGCCAGTATTACTCTGATCTCAAAGCCAGACAAAGATAGCACAAAACAGAAAACTTCAGATCATTATCCCCATGAACATAAACAGGCAAATGTGCTGAGGATGTGGGGCAACTGGAATTTTCTTACATTGCTGGTGGGAATGTCAATTGGTACAAACTTTTCAGAAAATGATTTGGGATTATCTCCCAAAGTGGAGCACACACTGCTCTATGTCCAAGCATTTCTACTCCTGGACATAGACTCAGCAGAAAAGCTTCCATTTGTTTCCTAAAAGACCTGTACAATGTGTGAATAACAGCACTGTTCCAAAAGCCCAAAAAGCCTTAAAATGGGTAAGTCAATTATGGCTTATTCACATAATGGAATATGATACAGCAATGGGAATGAACAAACTTGGATGACAGGCAACAACACAGATGAATCTCATAAACACATTGTTGAGTGAAAGAAGCCAGACACACATGAGCACATGCTATATGATCCACTGATATACATTTTTAAAATGAGCAGAATTAGTCAACAGTGTAAGAAAACAGGACCTGGTTAAGACCTCTGGGGATGGTGCCTAGAAGGGAGCATGGGGAGGTCCTGGAGGCTGGGCACATTTGCTTCTTGATTGAGGGTGTTTGGCTTATGAATATTCATTGAGTTGTATACTTAGGATATGTGCACTTTTCTCTATGTATGCTCTATTCAATTAAAAATGGACTAAAAAAAAAAGCCAACTGGATCTGGCAACATGAAGATGATGGATGATTTCAAGTTCGGTGAAGTGGCAGGCTCTGGGGGTCTAACATTTATTCCATTTTTACGTGGGGGACACCGGAGTGGAGAACGGCTCAGAGCTGAGCCAGGCTGCCAAGCTGCCATGTAGCAGAGGGCGGATCTGAGCCCAGGGAGCAGGCTGGCCAAGCCTGTGCTCACAATCATTAGACAGCTTCCTTCTCTGAGAGCACGAAGGCAAGGAGGAGAGAAGGATGCAGCGGGCAGGAGCATTTAAGGAACAAGAGTCCAAGGCTATTTGAGGAGGGTTCAACCAGGGTAGCCCCTTGGAACACTGGAGGACATCAGTTGACTCCAGTGGCTGTGCAGGATGGTCAACAACCAGTTTAATGTAAGAAAACCTTGAGGGATTCAGGATACTATGTTTACTGAGGCAAGGAAATGTACAATGCAGTTCTGAAAGATGTGGGGTAAGGGACAAACTCGGACTATGCCTGGAAAAACCCTTTGTGTTACACGTTGAATTATCCCACAACGGCAGAGCACTGAGATGTGTGTGTGTTTTGCATGTGAGCACAGGCTCCGGTCTCAGGGCAAAATCGTATTTTGGCTTTGGAGAGAAAAAAATACCCTATCATTAGTTTTGTTTAAAAACATGGGAATTACTTTTTTTTGATTGGTCCAGGGTATAATTATAGGCCAAAGCAGGAGAGCTTAATATAATTAGTGTTGAAGCAATAACTTAAACTAACACATACAAAACCACTGTCTGGAGTCTTAATTAGGAGAAAGGGATTATTGTATAAAAAGCATTCATCCTGTCAGCTCCTTTTATTGCAAAATATAGGAAGATGTGGTGTACATATGTAACTGAGAAGTTAGGATTTAACAAATGATTATGATTACTGAATCATTATATAGCTATTTCTTTTTACTAGTATATTACAATAGCCAGAGGGAAACAGCTGACATCACTGAACTGTAATCCAGCTGCCTTGATTTCTGATAATGATCGTATAACCATATAACCTTTATCTTGTGATTGTAAATCCTTGTGACTGACCCTCACTTGTACCCACTTTATCCGGTTTTCCAACTTTAGAGTCTTATGATCACTAAAGACAGCCCCTGATGTTTATTAATGAAGGGACTTGAGGCAGCCCAGAACTAACCCACCCCCAAATTCCTAAATTATCTTGCTAGATGAAGCTGGATCTAACCAAAATTGGCCTGCCTGACATGCGCAGTACCTTAAACTTTAACGTATAAGTGACTTATACCTCATTATAACACTAAAAATCATGCCCATCACTGTACGAAGGCCGCCATTTTCTTACATACGTTCTAAGCATGTAGTCAATCTGCGCATGCTCAATAATTAAATCATCTCTAACCTCCTTCTCTAGAGTCATCGTGTTCATTATCCTAAAACCTGCCCATTTTTTGATACTATAAAACTATCAGAGTTACTGCAGCTCGTGGAGACAGATTTTTTAGGCTGATGGGCCATCTGGTCTCCTGCTTTGTGCTTAGGAATAAATCCTTTCTCTCTTTGAAACCTGGTGTCTCAGGAATTGGTCACTTGAGCACTTCAGGCAGAGAACCCCCTGCTTTCGAGCCGTACCACATACACTGGGACCAATTGCAAGAAGAAAGTTCTGACCTGAGTATTTACAGTACAATATTAGCAATGGCTATCGTCTAAAAGGGAGTAGTAAAGAAAGCAACATGAGTGAAATAAAACTTCTTATTGCCTCAGAGAATGTGTACAATACACTCTTGATAAGAAATTTTTTAAAATTGAGTTTTCAGTGAAACTATTTCCTGGAAATACTCAGGATTCTTTCCAAATTTAAGGAAGCTTTGCTGAATGAACTAGCCTTTGAAAACTTTTTCTAATATAACCTATAATTTAAGAGTTTGATATGATTTAATTCACAAAGTTCTATCTCAGCCTCTCAGTGGGAAAAAAACACAAGACAAATTAAATCATTTTCTTATAGTCGCATATATGAGGCATCAAAATTAGTAGTGCAATCATTCTACATTTCTGCTAAGAGACATCTGACTAGCCAGGTGTGTACACTTAGGAAAAAGCTTAATCTCTAAAAAACCCACAGTGCCAGAGGCCCTCCTTGCTCAGGAGCCATCCTTCACCTGGGTTTGCTCACTTGCCAACCTAGCTGTGGATTCACCCGGTTCTGTTTGATACCCAGGCCCTGCTCTGGCACCTCCCTTCTCTCACAGAGCAGTGACATCTGGGGCGACGGCACAACCACGTTCTGTCCATGAGCTCTTCCTGAAAAATTTTCTTTGACTTTTATTTCACCTCCAAATACTCTCTCTCCACACTATTTGTACTTGTGTGTGTGACAGCCAAATCACCTGCATAGCATTTCATGACATCTTTGAATAAAACACACAATTCCAAAAATAAATTGAATAGTGTATCTTGTGTTGCACATAAAAATGACTCATAAAAATGCCCTCTCCATTGTCTTTATACCTATCACATTTATGCAAACTTGACAAAATACAACACAGGTAATGAGAAAAAGGAAACAGAAATATAAGAAAATCTGTCTTTACTATTTTCAAACTTGCTTTAAAATAAACATTTCTGAAATACAGAAGTGAAAAGGATGAATATTAAATGGATATTTTTTCACCTTAACTGACTGATCAGAATAGTATTTATAAACCCCTGACTGATGTCTTGAGTGGATAAATCAAAAGCAGGGGAGAACATTTCAAGCGCATTTATCATTTAAGACAACCTACACTGAGAATGATTATTTTTTATTCATCATTTTAGCTCCCCTCTATGCTTGCTGCTTCTCAGTGTTAATAATATCTGCAGAAGACTTCTCAAAATTTAATGCTCTGGTTTGCCTGTTGCATGCTGATGAGGTTACGGTCACATGTCTACTCTCCAGAAAGCCAGGGAGCTTTGCGGAGAAGAGAGGCTCCTATTTCACAGGCGGGTGTCACGTGCCATTTTCCTTGGATGTACCCCTTGTTGTCTCAACATCATAAAATCACAGAATTACAGTTTTAAGGGAAACCAACGCCAGGATATTTTAACAGACTGGCACAAGGACAGAGAAGTGAGTCATTAGCAGAGGAAAGCCCAGAATCCTGGGGCACCACGACTCCGGGTTTGTGTGACCCGATACCCTGCGCGTCCAGGCCAGTGGCACCCATGGCCCACCCCAAGGATGGCGCAGTCCAAGAACGTCTTACCTGCTCATTCTCCTCTTCATCACTGCTCAGCTTGAGGTCATCTTCCAGCATTCTGAAAGAAGGAGCAAAGCGGTACGAACACTTAGCAAAATAAGGCAGCACCAAGATACCTTTATTAGAGCAACATTTCAGTAGGAATCTATTTGTTTCCTTATGTCGTTTTCTTTTCTTTTTTTTTTTTTTTTTTGTCTTTTCCTCTTAAACGCATTTTGCCTGATGTGCTTGGGAAGCAACACTGCCACATCATGAAAATTAGTCCTCACAAGAGTTATGTGCTAAGATGGGCTGGCCCAAGAATATGATTTTCTAAACCAACAGAACCACACAGATGCTTTTCTCTGTAAAGCTTTAATTCCATAATTATTTGTGTTTCCCACATGTCAGGCACGGTGCTATCGACTCTGCTGACCTGGGGGAGGGGTGGGGAGGAACTTTCATGATCAGTAGAATTAGAGACCAGGTAAAACTCTGCCGAGAACGATGAGACAATAAACTGGAGCTGCGAGCAGTAGCTGTTGATGTCTCCCAGCAGTCAAAGGTCTGGAGAAGACATCTGCCTTAACATCCTGCTGCATAAGCACCTTCATCTTCACTGGAAACCCACACAGGAGAGACCTTCCTGAAGAGGCCCTGTGAAGACAACTCCCCAGCCCACCTGGGTCCCTCGGATTCCTCACGATAGCACAGCGGAGAAACCTACTTTTGGGTCCATAAAAGTTAAAAGTAGTAAAAATCAAACAAACAAAAACTCTGCTATTACTGATGATAAAATTGGATTCTTGCCAGTACTGCTAAATTGTTCCTTATAGAACAGTAGTTTTCAGATTAATTCATTTGAATAGAAATCGTACTCAGAAGTGCAGCATGTAACAGAGAAAAGCAGAGCTCTCTGTTAGGAAGCAGGGGGCACACTCCACTTCTGATGAGCCCTGGGGCCCCACAGATCGGTTTGAAAACCACTCTGCAGTGCCCTGTCATCCTTGAAGTCAACTTCCAAAGAATGTCACTTAAAATGTGCCCAGTTTCCTTTAAAACCCAATTATAGGCTTATCATGCATATATTCCTCTGAATATTTGCCTGAGTAATTTCAGTGATCTGTGGGTAAAGACCCCGCAGGATGGGTCATGGTCCCCAGTGTCCGTGCATTTGGGGCCAGTCCCCTCACTCCCCAGCCCTATTTCCCCATGTATTAAACGAAGGATTATGCTGCACAACCTCTAGGGTTCGTTCCTGCTTTAGATCCCGTGAGTCTATGAAATAAATTTGCTCCCTGTTTCGTCAAGTAGAAAAACTTCTATTTGTTCTAGAGAACACAAGTGAGAAATAAATTTCTAGGTAATGTCTGGTGTACCATTTAAAACTTACCATGAGAGCACCAAATCCTCCTCCTGCCAGCTAGCTGAGAAGTGTCATTCTCTCCTTCTTTAAACCATAAACAACCGCACATCAGTCCCAACTGCAGCGCTTCACCCCCAATCGCTCTCTACAGCTGGCACGCGTCCATTTCCCTGAGCCACCCAAATGCATCCACGGAGGCGTTAAGAGAAGAGGCATCTCGATGACTTACTGGAGCGCTGTTCTGGAATCGCCCGGGAAGGGGCTGGGTTTCTAGTCCTTGGGCCCCTACCCCACCCCAGGCCCACACGGCGACGGCACAGAGCCCAGTGCTGGGTTGTTGGCTGAGCTGCGGCATCTTCGCCAAGGCTCTGTCCTACCAGAAGGCACATGTGTCTTTCTGATGAAACAGACCAGAAAAGCAGGATGGCTCCTGCCTCTGCCCATCACCCCTTCTTTTGGTTTAATCTTGTGGATTGCCCTGCAAACATTCAGTGTCCCGCGTGTGGTGGTCCTGTCGGTGGGTGGGGAAAGGAGAGGGAAAGATATACCCAATCATTTTTTTAAAATTTAATTTTATTGAGATTGTTCACATACCATACAATTATCCAAAGATCCAAAGTGCACAATCAGTTGCCCATGGTACCATCATACAGCTGTGCATCCATCACCACAATTAATTTTTTTCTCAATTTTTAGAACATTTTCATTACTCCAGAAAAGAAAGACAAAAAAAGAAAACTCAAATCCTCCAAAACCCAAACCTCCCCCTCTCCATTACTGACTCATAGTATTGGTATAGTACATTTGTTACTGTTGATGAAAGAATGTTAAAATACTGTTAACTGTAGTACATAGTTTGCAGTAGGTATATTTTTTCCCTCTATACCCCTCTATTATTAACTTCTAGTTATAGTGTCATACATTTGTTCTAGCTCAAGAAAGAGATTTCTAATATTTGTACAGTTAATCCTGGACATTGTCCACCACGAGATTCACTGTTGCATACATTCCCATCTTTTAACCTCCACCTTTCCTTCTGGTGACAAACGTGACTCTGAGCTTCCCCTTTCCACCACATTTACACACCACTAAGCACTGTTAGTTATTCTCACAATAACGTGCTACCATCACCTCTGTCCACTTCCAAACACTTAAGTTCAATCTAGTTGAACATTCTGCTCATAATAAGCAACTGCTCCCCAATCTTTAGGCTCATTCTATATCCTGTTAACTTATATTTCATGTCTATGAGTTTACATATTATAATTCGTTCATATCAGTGAGACCCTGCAATATTTGTCCTTATGTATCTGACTTATTTCACTCAATATACTGCCCCCAAGGTTTCTTCATCAACCTGTTTTTTTTTCTAAAGATGGTTTTGTTCACCCACCATACCTTCTGCCCTAAGTAAACAACTGATGGTTCCCTGTATAGTCACATACTTATATATACACCACCATCATCACTATCTATATAAGGACATCTCCAATTCTTCACAAAGAAGGAGGAAGAATCAAAGAAGGTAGAGAGACAAAAGAAAAGGAAAAAGAAAGAAAAAAACCGTGACAGCTAAAAAGCAACAAAAGGAAAGACAGAATTAAACTAAAGTAGAATAAAAGAGTCAGACGACATCACCAATGCCAAGGGTCCCATACCCCTCCCTTATGCTTTGCTGCATTAAAGGAAGCATAATACAATGTTTCTGTTAACTATAGTCTCTAGTTTGCATTGAGTGTATTTTTTCCCCCAATACCACTCTAGTTTTAATACCTTGCAATGTTGACATTCATTTGTTTTCCCTCATGTAAAAACTACTTGTACCTTTTATTATAATTGTTGAGCACTCTAGGTCTTACTGAGTTATATAGTCTCAGCCTTTATCTGTCCTCTTTACTTCTGGTGTCCCACATGCTCCTAACCTTCCTCTTTCAACCATACTCACCGTCGTCTTTGTTCAGTGTACTTACATTTCTGTGCTACTATCACTGAAAATTGTGATCAAAACCTCTCACTTTTGTCTTTTCCTTTCTGTCTGCAGTGCTTCCTTTAGTATTTTCTTGTTCACAAACTCTCTCATTGTCTGTTTGTCAGATAATATTTTAAACCCTTTCTCATATATGGACAGTTGTGCCAGATATAGGACTCTTGGTTGGCCGTTTTTCTCTTTCAGTATCTTAAATATATAACCCCACTTCCTTCTTGCCTCCATGGGTTCTATTGAGGAATCTGCACATAGTCTTATCAAGCTTCCTTTGTATGTCATGGATCGCTTTCCTCTTGCTGCTTTCAGGATTCTCTCTTTGTCTTTAACGTTTGATAATCTGATTATTAAGTGTCTTGGCATGGGTCTATTCAGATCTATTCTATTTGGGGTATGCTGCACTTCTTGGATCTGTAATTTTATGTCTTTCATAAGAGATGGGAAGTTGTCATTGATAATTTCCTCTGTTATTGCTTCTGCCCCGTTTCCCTTCTCTTCTCCTTCTGGGACACCCATGACACATACAATTCATGTGATTCATGTTGTCATTCAATTCCCTGATACGCTGCTCATATTTTCCCATTCTTTTCCTTATCTGTTCTCTTGTGTAGGATTTCAGGTGTCTTGCTCTCCAGTTCCTGAGTGTTTTCTTCTGCCTGTTTAGATCTGCTGTTGTATGTCTCCACCGTGTTTTTCATCTCTTGTGTTGTGCCTTTCATTTCCATAGATTCTGACAGTTGTTTTTTCAAACTTTAGATTTCTACCTTATGTTCACCCAGTGTTTTCCTTATATTCTTCACCTCTTTTGCCATATCTTCCCTGAACTTGTTGATTTGGTTTTTGATTTGATTTAGCATATTTCTTTGAAAATCTTCAATAGATTGTTTTATTAAAGTGAAACAATATCTCAACTATATCTTGATTGAGGGGTTAGTTTGTTCCTTGATTGGGCCATATCTTCGTTTTCCTAGTGTAGATTGTAGTTTTCCATTGCCTAGGCATCTGGTTTCCTTGGTTACCTCAGTTAGATTTTCCCAGACCAGAACGGGTTCAGGTCTCAGAATGGGGTTATATTCAGGGTGCATCTTAGAGGAATGACAGACTTTCCTGTGAGGTCTCCAGTTGCTGTGCTTTTCCTAACCTGCCCAGCAGGTGGTGCCTGTCAGGCTGTCACTCCCGACTGGTGTAAGGAGATGTGGCCCCTTTAGTCTCTGTTTTGACTGTTTTCCCTCCCGGCTCTGGGGTCTGGTTCTGAAGGGAAAGCTGGGCCCCTCCTCCTTCCTCTTAGGGCGGATGAACCCCCTAGAGAGTTATTACTTGCACATGAATTGTTGTCTCTGACTCTGTTATCTCCACCCCTTCCTGGGTCAAAGTGCTGCGAACTGAAAATGGCTGCGGCTCTCTCCACTGAGCCCCTCAGGTTGAGAGAGAGGAAAAGGGACAGAAAGCTCCTTTCAGAGCCAGTACACGGTCCCCCAGTTTCACTCGTTGGCCAGAGGTAACACCTGGTTTTCTGGGTTACCCCTCCCGGGACAGCGGAGTCTTCTGGTTCTTTAAGGTCAGTTGTCACTAAAAGCCTCTGTCTGCTTGTTGGGGGTTTGTAGCTTGTATTCAGTAGTCCACATTTGTTAATTAAATCCCCAGCTGGAGTTGGTCTGAGCTATATTTGCTTGCTGGGAGAGTGCTGCTTTCTACCACAGCGAGGTTTTGCTGCTTAGCCTGCCATGGGGGGAAGGGGCTCCCTGTGTGGTTCTCCAGTTTTTACTTACAGATTTTATGCTGCGATCTCAGGCATTCCTCCCAATCCAGGTTGGTGTACAATGTGTGGACAATCACGGTTGTCCCCTAGCAGTTGTTCCAGATTATTTACTAGGTGTGCCTGCTTGTTTATTAGTTGTTCCAGGGGACTAAATAAATTCCACTCCTCTGTATGTTACCGTCTTAGCTCCTCGATACCCAATCATTTTTAACAACTTTCCTTGTTAGATTGAACATGTCAAGAGTGCTGGAAAGTTGTATCTCTATACAGGTAGTAGGATGCACAGATTTGAAGGCCACCGTCCACCCGGATAGGGACCCCCAACACTCCTGTGGGCAGCAGCCAGAGCTCGGCAGCAAACCAGCCCTAGGACACAGTTACCATGCGAGGCTGGCATTACTCCAAGTAAGAACAACAGTAAAAAGAGGCGTGAGGTTCTCTTTTATTTTACAGTAGGAAGTGACAAAATTGTACAGAGAAAGCCCTGGGGACCCCCAGGGCCAAACAAACAAACAAACAAACAAAAACCCATGCCCGACTTCCTCCTTGAATTCCCTCCTGTGTCTCCTCTTTACCTTTTGGAATTTGAAATTCCCACCAAGGCAGCTGACCCAGAGAGCCAACCAAGCTCCTAGATCATTACATTTGACCCGAAGCAAAATAAAGCCCACCTGCCCTAAACCCACCCCTATAGGACGGACAAACTCATCCAATCAATAGGAGCCAAGCTAACTTCCTTCTTAGGTCTATGAAAGTCATTTTCCAGCCCTGGAACCCCAGAGCTACTTCTGTTCGGGCTTCCTTGGCTGCAGCAAAACTTTGGTGTCCCGAATAAAACATGGTCATCTGCAAACTCAACTCTGACATGTTTTCACAGCTTATTTTTATTTTGCGCATGTGCTAAATGCGTAAACTCGCCTCTGTCAACCTCATACTACCTCTTACACGGATTCCTGGGCAGTTCGCCCCTCTGGGTCCCGGCTTTGTCATTTCTCTAGTGGGACTCATCCATGTTGTCATCACGTCCAGGAGAAAAGCAGTCAAGGACCCACCATGCTTTGTGACTACTCATTACTCTGCCCCTGAATTTACCTCTCTTATGTTTAAGTAAATGAATTTATAGTGTTTCTGGCTGAGATCTAAAAACAAAGAATGAAATGTAAAACCATTTTGTATTCAAGAGAGATTTCAAGGGAAATTAAAATCCAGTAAAACACCAGAGTATCTCGGGAGTGGGAAAATGTTCTTTATACCCACAGCGATGGAAACACTAAGTTCAACAGCTTATTCGCGTGCACACAGCAATCCCGGGAAAGGGACTGTTACCAAAACCTAAAACCACAGATGCAGAGTAGACAGTCACCACCACACGCCCCCTCCACCCCCCGACAGGCTCACAAGCACGAGCTCGGGCGACGGAGGTTCAAGGCATCAAAGAACACGAGCCCAGCCTTTCTCCTTTGCCCCAACAGTCACAAGCTGAAGCCCCCGACTCAACTTCCAAAGCTCAGCGCTGAGTCCCATCAGCTGCACTCTTTAAGTCTGGTTTAAAGAAGTGCTCCATTTCTAAAGCTGCCAATATCTGAGTGGCCTCTGAGAAAGTCTGAGGGGTAGCTGATGGGAATTTGGGGTGACAGCTGAGCAATGAAACAAGGAGAAGACAGAGAGGTTGTGATACCCACAGGCCACGAGAGCTGTCACATTTGTGTGTGACTCCCTCCATTCGAACACACAAATGGCACTGAGTCGCAGCCCCATCCCTGCTCCTAGCCAGTTGTGAAGGCTTTTTTTTTATCATTTGTCTACTTCCAAAAAGAAATAGATCGGGATATTATATGGAATATTACACAAAAACAAACAAACAAACAAAAACAGTAAGCCGAGAGTAAAAGGATAAGTGCAAGTCCCTAGCAGGGGTGGGGGCTGCAGAATAAGTGTAAGTCTCTGCTTCGACATCACTCCTGGCTTGGTGCCCCGAGGTGGCACCCACCCAGAACCACACCAAAGAAACTCCCCTTTCCCGTTCCCTGAGCCCGGCTAGGTGGCCGAAACCCAAAACCCATCTCAGGATAGAGGGTCCCACTGTTGAATGGGGGTGAGCACTTGGCCTGCTAAGCGCTTTCTAGACATGACCTCATTCAGTCCCACAGCAGCTCCCTTGAGGCGGGCACTGCTGGAGGCGCAGGCTGGGGGCATTGGAACGTGGGGCAGCCTCAGACCGCCCGGATGGACCCCAGCTTGCCCCTCCACCAGCTGAGTGACCTGGCACCTGCCTCCAGGGCTTTCCAGAGAAATAATTACACGGTCACCTCACACACACAGTCCCTGGCACCAAGTGAGCATTCAAACTCAACACATGTGAGTCTCTATGAGCAATCCCCTTTGACCCAGAGTGAAGATTCAGACCTTAGAGCATTTAGAAAACTTGCATGGGTAAACAAACTGGATGATGACGATGTTTCCATAATAATGACTTAAAACTAAGTCATCTGTTCTACTGATTAGGCCATTTTGAAAAGAAGAGACGATGTTCTCCAGAGGCCGTGGACGGGAATATTTTTTGGGTTATAACTGCTACCGTGGCTGATTGGTCTGACGTGGTGCCACATCTCACTGAGGACAGAAAACACAACCTTCAGCCTCAGTGCACGGGGAGGTCTGACCTGGGAGCTGGAAGCTGGTATGCGTCCGGGCGTCCCTCACAGGGCCCATGTCTGATGACAACGGGGACATTGGAAGGACAATAAAATACAACTTTGTGGATTAAAGTCAAGGAGCAGAGGTGCTGCCAGGGATGCCGAGAAACCTGTACTTTGTGGCCTTAACACTTTACCCAGCTGCCAGGAGCCCTCCCAGCTAGCGCTTAATTATGATTTTGCAGGGGAGTTTGAGCCAGATCGCTGGGAACTGCAACCCTTAAAGGCCTCCTGCAGGATTTTTAAAATTGCAATTAGGTGACTGGGATCCTGCCCATCGTTTGCTTGGGAACTGTGTTAGATAACTGTTCCTTAAAATTAGTGCCCCAGGCATGTTATCGCACACACTGCCTGAACACCCAGCGGAAGGGGACAGAAGGTTCTGAGCCACCTGCGGAAAGATCTCCTGCTTTCAGGCAGAGAGAAGGGGCCTTCCGTGACCTGGATAGAGGATATGACAAGAGCTGAACCCAGAACTCTAAAGAAGAACCAAGTACAAACATTTCCCTTGTGGTTTGCCAACTCCCACCCCAGGTGGACCATTCTCTTTCTGCAAGTGAAAGACGAATGGAAACATTCCTCATCACCGACAGTAAACCTTTGCATCCAAACTCCCCATCCTTCACACGTTCATTTGCTCCTGCCCTCTGTGCCTCGTGCGCACCCATCAGTGGACAGCATCTTGTCTCCCAGGGCTGGTTCCCTTCCTACAGGACACTCACATCCCCATTCGCGTTTTAACCATTTCTCAGTGTTC
Source organism: Choloepus didactylus (assembly GCF_015220235.1). Lineage (NCBI taxonomy): Eukaryota > Metazoa > Chordata > Mammalia > Pilosa > Megalonychidae > Choloepus > Choloepus didactylus. The sequence continues at coordinate 72,915,082 of NC_051323.1, read as the reverse complement.
CACCATTGCTAAGCTCTGGCACACAGAACTCCAATGGACCCGGTCGCCTCATTTCAAAATAACTTCAGAAGTGCTCAGGAACTGGAGGAACTAAATACAACCCTTGCAACTTAATATTTAATATTATGGCAATTCCTTGTATATTTTTTTTCTAATTGCGTAAGAGACCGATTTACGTTGTGCTGGGGCCTACGTGTTTGAGGCCCCAAGTTTACTGGGAGCAGATCAGCAGCCGGCCTACCGCAGATGGTCACTGGCTCCTGGCGCACGTCTGTCTCACCTGGGTACTGCATAGGGCACGGCAAACACCTTCTCTAGGAACGGCAGGCATTTCACAGAGCAGTGGGTTCTGATTAATAGGGTTTCCCCAGCATCATCTGGGGCCCTTCACAGATCTGAATCCTTTAGTCCTTTAAAGTTCATTTCATTTAACTATGTCTTAATGGGTTTTTTAAAATCTGAATTTTAATTGGGTTGTTTGATTTTTAGAGTTGTTTCTATAGCTGGTGCTGTCACTATCTCCACCTATTTGAGATTTAAAGCCAAAGACAAATGTTTATGCACCTCCATTAAACATATTCATATATGCAAATATCTACTCTAGCCATTAGCATCATATGGGAGCCTGCTTAATATGCAGTGCACTCTCCGCAGGTGTTCCCCAAGCCATCATCTCACTGCTCAGAGTGGGAGGGAAACTTATAAAACTCATTACATTCTTTCCAAAGTCCATGGTTCTGACAGGGCTCTGTGCCACCATCTGCCTGCACAAACAAGTGACCGCTTTCCTCCCCATATCTGTTCAGAAGAATTTAGCTCAGGCAATTCTAGCTCTTAGGGAACCAAGAGAGCCAAATTAGGTCCCCTCCCTGGCCAGGGCTGGTAGTCAGCAGGTCCAAGGCACACGTGAGGTCACCGAGCATGGAGGCAAAAGATGGAGAGAAGGATCCAGATGAAGGAGAGTTCTAGAAGGCCTATGAGTTCTAACTTCTATCTGGGGGTCTTTCCATGGTTTGAAGCAATTTTGGTTCATAGGGAGATGGTGTTTCCTTACCAATATTTTCTTCCTGGATTCTTCCTTCCTAGGACCTGCTCTGATTGCCAATAAATCACAAATGCTCGTCTGATTCTGCCATGGTCAACAAAGGGCCGTGATGCACTGGACTCCTTCTTTTTCTCATGCATCTTTTAAGTACGGACTATTCCAATGGTCCCTTTCTCCACTTACAGGCTGAGTTCACCTGCTACCTTCCACACAAGCCTGTTTTTTCTGGGGGAGAGCATATTATTTCCTAACGACACTCGCAAAAGTCAAAATCATTTAGAAAACCTGCTGCCAAACCTTGGTGAAATGTGGGGTGAATGCGTGTCTTCAAAATCTCAATCAAGAACTGCCTTTCCCAATTGTACCCATACCTACTATAGGATACAAGTATATAGAATATACAGTATAAGTATGCATATGTATACTTAGGAGTGTAGGTATTCTATAAGTATATAGAATAAATAGAAATCAAAGGAACATTGAAAATCAACACTAATTAAAAGAAAACGGTCAGTGACCGTAAAGTGTGGTGCGGTGGACCGAGCCCTGAAAGGGCAGCCAGCAGGCTGTCCAGCGCTGAAGTCCCTGACTATCTCTGTGAACTTGGAAAAATCATTTAATTATCTGGGTAGCATTTCTACATCACTAAATGAGGGCTGACTAGAATGAGATTTGAAGTCCATGGCTCCGTATCTCCAGGAATGGAAAGGAAGTCCAGGAGGACCATTGGAGAATTAGAAGGGACACTGAGAAGATCTGATATGACTTAGTTACAAGTAAAACTAAGAGACTGGACTTGAAGTAAATGGTCCAAGCTCCTGCTGGGAGCCAGGGGCCCTGGGCCAAGTCCTGTTACTTCTTCAAGTTTCACTTCCTCATGTTTCAGGTGGGAAATGTTGTTCTAAAACTCAATTAGACACTGGAAGTGATGGTGCTTTTGAATAGAAGAGTAACATAAATATAGGGTGTCCGGCTATTTCAGGGAAACCTTTCCCAGGTATTATGTGATGTGTAGGATTGAGCCTCCCCTCAGACTCCAGTCCTGCAAATCCCAACGCTGAAGGGGCTTCCCTGAGATGAGGAGAGAAGGCAATAAATAAGCAGATGGTGCCCCAGACACTGCACCAGCTCCCCATCTGTACTTGAGCCCTGGTACCTGCTCCTTCCTTGGTTCTCTAGACTCTTCTCTATTGGAGTGAAGTGTTACCCCCAGACACACATCTAAAAGCTTTGGGATAGTTTAAAAAATCATATTCATTTCTTTTTTTTCTTGTAACAGAATCTACAGATAAAGTCAGATGATGTATGAGAAAATGGTGACCAGGCCTCTAGGGTGCTTGGCCAAGGCCAAAGGAGCACTGACCAAGCTCTCCAGGCCGCGTTCCACACAGCACCGGAAGGACGCATCCTCTCAAAAAGTCTACTGCAACATGATCCTTCAATTCTTCCAAAAGATACGTTTGGTTCTGGAACTCCACTAGGAAGATGCGATTGGAAAAGCACGACCCAGAAAATACCACAAAAGGCCATCGAAACTGTGAGTGGGGCAGCTGGGGGAGAGTGACCCTGCCCGGGAGGAAGGCGGGCAGTATTCACCAACCCGGAGCAGCAAGTCCCGGGGCTCCCATTTGATGTCACCCTTTGAAAATAGTTCATTTTTCCTCCAAAGCAGTTTAGCCGGCTGCATGCACTGTAAGTTCCTCACCAGACGGCCCTCTGGGAGAGTAAGGACCCTGAAGGTGCGGGGGGAAATGCTTAGAAAGGGACACCCTGAGGGGGTGACGGGCTCAGAGGTGAGAGGGAGGCTCTGCAGGAGCTCCAAGGAAAAAGGCTCCATCCGTGGTTCTCAAACCTGAGGGTGCGTCAGACCACCCGGAGGGCTTTGGGGAACCACAGATTGCCGGGCCCCACCCCTGATTCGGTAGGGGGAGGGGCCCTGAAATTTGCATTTCTAATTAGTTACCCGGCGATGCTGATGCTGCTGGGCCAGGTCACAACCTCCTGTCCACGAGGGGCTAACACATTTGGGGTCAGCAACTGGAGGCAGAGCCTGTGGGTGCTGTCCCCAGTCCCCTCACCCCGAAGGGCATCTCAGGCCTTGTGGTTTTGGGGTGGGGGACTTGGGGCCTCCTGACACTCAGACACCAGCCTGGCAGAGTCCTAACAGATCCCTGCCACAGTGTTTTCTGGGTTCCAGGGTAGGATCCCAAGGAGAATTGGGATCCGCACCTGTTAAGGAGAACTGCCATTCATCCTTCAACCACAGAATACAAGGTCCAAAAAGGCTGTGCACCTGCCCTCAAAGAGCAGGGGGGGCAAGCAGGAGAGAGAGGCAGTGACCCAATGATTTTAATGCGGTGGGATAAGCACTCGAGCAGTCATGCTCTCAGAGACCGCACGGCTCAGGAAGAGGGGCCTGAGGAGCTGGTACTGAGCTGTCTTCAAGGTCACAGGGGGTCAGATGAGGCCAGGGAAAGACATCCCTCCAAAGGAAGGGCCACAGCCAAGCACGGAGTGCTTGGGGAACTGAAGCCGTCTATTTTCCCATGCTCTCTTCTCTTTCCCTCCCGTCCCCTCCTCTCTCTCTCTTTTTTGAAAGGTAATACACACACACAGTTCGAAACTCTCCAAATAGAAACAGGTATCCAGTGAAATGTCTCCCTCCCATCTTTGTTCCCATCTGCCCACTTCCTACTCTTGTCCCCCAAAGTCACCACTGTTGGTAGTTTCTTAAATATCAGTTTAGAATTTCTTTAGGCATTCAACAAGCAAACGTGAATGTAGCACATTAGATCCGTTAGAGTAAGAAGACGACATTGAAGAGCAACCACAGGGTAGGTGAAGAGAATGTTAACTGTGTGCTCATTCTCTGCCCCAGACAGTGCCCAGGGACCCCTGCCTCCTGGAATCCACACCCCGGTGTAACCCTTTCCCCCCAGGGTGGCTGGACCAGTGACTCATGAAAGTGATGGGCTGCCCCTTGGTGAGATTAGGTGGCTTTCATCCTGCTGGCAGGCCTGAGGCTCTTGCTGGTTCTGATGAAGTCAGCTGCCATTGTGTGAACTGCCCAGTGGAGAAGTCCATTTGGCAAGGAACTGAGGGTGACCTCAGGCCCAGAGACTGCGAGGGGCTGAGGCTTTGGTCCAACAACCCAGAACGACTGGAGTCCTGCCACCCGCCGCCCAAGTGAGCTCAGAAGCAGATCTTTCCCAAGTGGAGACACGAGACCTTGAGTGCAGCTGAGACAGACCCCATCCCACCACGCCCAGGCATCTGGTTCATAGTGGCTGGGGCAGCTTGTCAGGCACCAATAAATAATTAACACACTGGAGGATGGTGTTAAATATTTACTGCATCTCTTCCTCAAGAAGGCGTCCAACTGCCAGAGCCAAAGCATCAATGGGCCCCATCCAAGCTGCCCAACAGAAGTCTAATGCGAGCCACAGAAGTAATGTTATGTTTTCTGGTAGCCACATTAAAAAAGTAAGAAGAAACAGGTGAGATTAATTTTAATACTACATTTTATTTACCCCAACATTTCCTTTTAGCATGTTGATATCGCATTCCAAGAGCGCAATGTCCACATGTGGTTGGTGGCTTCCATTTTGGACACTGCAGGCTCAAGCCTTTTGTCAAAAGTGAGGGGTGTTCACATCTCCAAGAGGTTTTATGTTTTTCCCACTCAGCACCCAGTCTCCTTCTTGTCTTTTTCAGACGTCAGTCTTCTCCACACCCCCGCCGAGCTGTGTGCACTGGACAAGCCCGGGAAAGTGGGAGATTCTGGGAACAGAGAGAGTAAGCGTGGGAGAAAGGGGAGGCTTTGGCTGGAAGTGATGTGGGTGCACCCCCTACAGATGATTCCAGGTGGAGCCTGGGGTCCTCAAGATCCACTTGGCCTCCGTGAAATGTGTGAAGGACCCACGTGGCTCCTGATTCTGATGATGGCTGGGACCCCACAATGCGGCAATGCTCAGCACGGCGTGTTCAGAACCGCTCCCAGGAGAGCCCCGGGGGCTGCCCTGTGGATGCACCGTGTGAAGCTGCGGAGCTGGCGAGGGCATCTGTAGCACTTGTTGCTCGGATTCATCTCCTCCTCGCTTCTCGTTGGAGAAGTCAAGATATGTCTCCCTAAAGTTATTTGAAATTTCCTAGGTTTCTTTTTGCATGTGTACTTTTAAAAATGTGCTGGTTGTTCTTTTTGCTTGTACTTGCAATTCCAGCTAGGGGAGCTGAGTGGCCCAGAGGGAACTCGTCTACGAGAACTGCAATATTTGAACATCCCACGACTCTTTCCACGAGAAAGATGAACATGCTGCACAGAATGTGGAAAACGCTCCGTCTTTTCCGTTTAGGGCAATACACACCACGGTTACAAAGTAGCATTCTCTGCACACATTAGACTTTAAAACTGCTTGCTCCTGAAAGAATTACAGGGAAAGAGGGCTGTCCGAACTCCATTTCTATCAGACAACAACTCAGGCTTTAGAAACAGTACTTTAATAGGGAATGCTTCCTCCCCAAAGGCAGTTTCAAAATTCCTGTCTGTGTTTGTTATGACTTCTAGAAAATTAGTTTCTGAACTTGACGTTCTTGGTATTCAAGGATCCCATTTCCAAGGCTGAATGAATCCAGTGTCAGAGAAGCACGAGTATGTGAAGGACTACGATCCTTTCCCAGCCCAACCCCAGGTGAGAGGTGAGGGGACCCCAGTTGGCAACGTAAAGCTTTTCCAGCTGCAGAGAGTCTAAGGGTATCTCTTTACTTAACCTCTTTGAAGGGGAACTTGCCACACATCACAGAGGAAAGAAGATACATGTGTCTTTGGTTCAAGTCTGTGATGGTGAATATGTATCAAAGTCAGTAAATTATTCTGTTTGCTAACTAATGGTTTACTTTTTCACTGGCAGTCTTTGAGACTAAGAATGCATTGGATCTAGAAGGACCATAAATATATTAGGTTAGGATTTGCTTCTTGGTCTCGATACCAATTGCTGCATTTTTGTGGCTGCTGTTATTGACAAGTTAATTGCTAAAAAAGCCCCTAATTAAGAGATTTATTTGCATGGATAAACTGTTAGGTTTAGAAGAAAGAACCCAGCATATATAATCTCCTTATTATGAAGTGAATGAGTGCACTTTAAGCTACTCCAACCTCTACATGTGTGCCTGAGCATGGGATAACACAGTGGTTTCTAAATTTTGCTGTCCATGGAATCACTTGGGGATCTTGAAAAATACTGTTGCCTGGCTCCCACCCCCAAACCCCGATATTCTAATGTAATGCATATGGCTTGTGACCGGGACATCTGGAGTTTCAAAAGCTCCCCAGATGATTCTAATAAGTGACAAAGTTTGGGAACCACAATAAAGCAAAAAAAGGCCAGACGAGGAGTGAGAAGAGTCGAGTGCCTTGAACAGCTCTGGACCTTGCATGGAGTCCCAAACTCTGGGTTTAGTTTGTCCATTAATAAAACAGGCTGATTGTTATGCTCCAAACGAGACAGTAAAGGTGACAGCACATCGTAAACTGTACGGTTTTCTCAGCGATGGGGTTAGCATCATTTGGGGTGCTTGAAAAAATGCTGCTGCCTGGGCCTTCCTAAGAGACTGGTTTTATTGGTCTTGGGTTGGGTCCTGGCAGCAGTATTTTTTAAAAAAAAATTTTTAAATTCAATTTTATTGAGATATATTCACATACCATACAGTCACCCAAAATGTACAATCAATTGTTCACAGTACCATTATACAGTTGTGCATTCATCACCACAATTAGTTTTTGATAATTTTCATTACTGCAAAAAATATATAAGAATAAGAATAAAAATTAAAGTAAAAAAGAACACCCAAAGCATCCCATACCCCATCCCTCCCTATTATTCATTTACTTTTTGTCTCCATTTTTCTACTCATCTGTCCATACACTGGGTAAAGGGAGTGTGAGCCACAAGGTTTTCACAATCACACGGTCACACGGTATGAGCTATAAAGTCATACAATTGTCTTCAAGAATCAAGGCTACTGGGTTGCAGTTCAATAGTTTCAGGTATTTCCTTCTAGCTATTCCAACACACTAAAAACTACAAAGGGATATCTATATAGTGCATAAGAATGCCCTCCAGAATGACCTCTCGACTCCAGTGAACTTGCTTAGCCACTGAAACTTTGTTCTGTCCCATTCCTTTCCCCCCTTTTGGTTAAGAAGGCTTTCTCAATCCCATGATGCCGGGTCCAGACTCATCCCTGGGAGTCACATCCCACGTTTCCAAGGAGATTTACACCCCTGGGAGTCATGTCCCACGCGGAGGGGAGGGCAGCACCCAGGCGACTCTCCTACCCAGCAAGGCTTAAGAACCACCACTGCGTACGTCCGACAGGAACAGCACCCTCTCGCTAAAGCTGCTGCCCACCACAGGGCATGCTGTGGACTGCACCCTCGTAACACACAATGAGTGCATGTACTAGGATTATCTACTAATTTATCTGGCTCTATCATTCCTCTACTTCCCATCCAAATAGGAACAGTTCATCAGAGTGGTGTGCTTCCTCAAAGCCTAGAACAAGGCATAGCCCCATCACAACTAGTAAGTCAAGGAATTATCATTCTGCTTTTTCAGAATTCTTCAGTGGTTATTTTCAGAAACCACAGGCAGTGCTGAGGAATCTGAGATCATTTCCTGATCTATTCTTCAGGCTTTGGGAGGAAACACAGAAGATTATACAGATTATCCTGCTTTTCTAGCTCTCTGGAGAAGTCCCTGGGACTTCCTATATGTCAGCGTAGAATCACTTGCCGGGTTGTCTGTTGGCAATTCACACTATGCCTCCCCCAAGTGCCCCTCTCTGTATCACAAGGGCTCAAGGCCTGGAAACTACATTTCCCAGAATGCCTGCCGGCAGCACTCTGGGTTAGAGGTCACCAGTGAGGAGCCTAGAGTGGCATTTGGAAGGTGGAAGAGGCTAGAAGCATGACTGCTCTCAGGGCACTGGAAGTAGGTCCATGAGCTTCAGCACCTGCAGAGATGAGGCCCTGCCAGTGGCTTCCAGGCATCCTTCTGCAGGAACACCCGCAGGTGCCGCTGACAGCTGAGGGGACGGCCAGCAGTGTGCTGTAATTCTCGCACTTACTGATTTCCTGCTGGTTTCCCTGACCCTCTACCCTTCTGAGGGTTTTAGAAGCTACTAATTCTGTGTTACCTGTCTTTCTGCTTGAAATAGCTGGCTGGAGTCTTTTTTGTTTTCCAGATGAAACTCTGATTGATTGTATTGTGATTACAAACAAGAGCTCTGGAGCCAGTGATTTACATTTACAACTAGCTCTGTGTCCTTTGTACAAAGGACTTAAAATTGCTCAACCTCAGTTAGCAAATGGAAAAACAGGAATATTTACTTCCTAGGAGTGTTGTGGGAATTATATGGAGAAAATGCATAAAACACTTTGTACAGTGCCTGGCACATAGTGATTAATAAATTATTCAATATTATTATTTTTATTTTATAACCCATTCCATTGTGTAACAACCACTATGCTCTAAGTTAAGTCCATTTCACTTTTTCTAACAGGGCTCATAAACTTCTTACTTTATTGACCAGCTACAGTGAGCCAGCTACTAGACATAGGAGCTAGAGATATAAAGTTGAGGAAGTCTTTGCCTTCAAGTGGCTCACTGTTTATTGGGAGGAGAAGCTGAAAAGTAACTGAGAGATGTGATAAGATGATAGGAACACAGATCACTGTCTATTTTCTTTGTTAGGGAATCCTGGTCCCTTTTATCTTTATTAATAGGTTATATTCTCTCGTCTTTTAAATGCCTGCATTGTTTTCTTCTATATCTCCAAGTTCTCCAACATCCTTCACAATCTACAGTCTTGGGTGGGGCACTAAATAGCCTACAGGGGTTAACTGCAGTGGGAGAATGACCTGTTTTATGCTGGAACCCAACAATGATGAGAATTAAGTCCTAAGTTTCACAAATAAAAGCTTTCTCCACCTTAGCTCATTGAGTTGTTCCAGTCCCAACTGTCTTGAGGGAAAAGCCATCTGCCTCCCTATTCCGGCCATCCATCATGGAATTTTAACACCTTTCCTTTGCTCTCTGGACCAAGGGGTACATTCGGGGTTACCCCAAGTTGCCCAGTCCCTGGAACATCCACCCTCAGGACTGCAGCTGCTGATGACTGGACGGGGGCCAACCCCAGCCCTCTCTGCTGCAAAAATACGAAGCTGATCATTTACATGTAAAGAGGAAGAAATGACTTCTGTATTCCATGTTAAAGAAAAAGCGTCCTATTAGTGGTTCATTGAGCTGGGAGATTGCTACTTGATCCTCAAACTATAGCATTTCCATGAATTCAGCTTTCATGCTACCACCTTTGTAGTACTTTGCAAATTATCTCTGAAACTTACAGAATTTTTCATTATAAAACTAATCCAGTTTGGCCAAATATACAAAACTAAGACAAAAACAAAACAAAACAAATGAACAACTCACACCAGGAATAATTTACCATCTTCTTCCCCTTTTTTTTAATGAATGGGGTTAAAAATTAGGCCACGTACATGATATATTCTAAACCCATTTTCAGGTATACACATTTTACAACGGAAAACCTGGTTACCCAGCTAACACACATCTCAATCCTTGGGAATTTTTCTCCTCGTGGCGACATAGAATGTATCAAATAATCACTGTGAACTGGACCCGACAATGTTGACTGCAGAGGATGGCTCCATTTACCTGAGTGGAAACAGCTCCAGTCAAGGCCACTCCTCAAAAAGTTTCTGCATTTCCTCCTGGCTTTACACCAGATATATTTTGGGGTTAAGTAAAGAATAAAACTATAAAATCAAGTTAATTGATGCTGTCCAACTTTTTACCTATTCATTGATTTGACTTGCAGGTGGCAGAAAGGAATCTCAGAGCGAAGTAAATAATTCCCATCAAGAATTTTAAATGGGAGCACATATTTTTGAAATAGAATCTGATGGAAGAACAATGCTTCTTCCACTTACTACTTAAGAAAATAATCAGGAAACCAGGACAAATTTAGTTCGAATCCTGGAAGTCATGGGTGTAAATCCTGCGTGAGTGGGTCTATTCACTGACGGAGGACAGAATAGGTCAGAAAACAGACAGGATCCAGGCCCGGTGCTGATTTTCTGATTTTCCGATTTTAAATGGGTCAAGAGTCTTAGGTCATAGTTTTAAACTAAAATGGCAGAAAATCAATTATTATCAGCCTCAGCACTAGACAACACTGTGAAGCAGACTGAGTTTATCTTTGCAAACTCCTACCATTATAGATGGGTCCCCTCCCCACCTTCTTCCACACTGCTCCTTTCTCACCCAGCAACTGGAGCTCCTCCCCATCCTCTGGGATGGGCCTCCTTTCTGTCCCCCTGCTTCCAATGACCCGCTTTTGTATCCCACCCCCTCAGGATTGGCTATGAGGTCAACTCATTGCATGGGATGAAGCCACTCTGATCCCTTCTCACAGGTTCCCAACCTGCGTTGACTTCTCTCACATATGTGTGTCTTAAAATACATGAATGTGTTTCTTACAACAGAAAACAATCAAGAAACCAAACCCTAAATAACAACAACGAAACGATGCTTACGGAGTGACATTAGTGGTAGACATTTTTAGGTATGTGACAGGCCACTGAGGAACAAAGGTTTTCCCCCCAAATTGGACCTCTCTGCCATCTTCCAATCTTGCTACCCAGCAGTACGGACAGCAGCGGGCATTCCTGACCAAGGCCCTGAGGGCCTGACGGAGTCACAGAGGTGAGGCGGCGTCTCATCCACTCCAGACAGCACTGCCTGGACTGCATCCACTGCCACGGGGACCCCAGCCTGTTCTGGTGTGACAGTGCAGCAGCAGCCTCTGTCATCGCTGGGGATAGTCATTATTTAAGTCATATGTTTTGATTGCATACAGGTGGCCAGGTACTGCGTGAGCCAATGGGAAAGCACCAATGAATACAAAATGGTCCCTGCCCTCACGGAGCTCCGGTCTGGGAAAGGAGCTCAGGCTTACTGAGTTTTCTTATCCAGGCAACCAACTGTCCAGGGTCTTTTACAAAGTCCTCCTGGAGCCCCAGTGCAGAGTATATGACATGAAACATGTCTAACAGAAGGATTTATGAATGCCATTTTCTATACGGTCAAGAGCTGTGTTCCTATCGCAGATGGACCCCTGGCTACGGCTGCACTTACATTGTTCTCATCCATGTCGCAATTTTTATTAGTAAATTTCTGTCTGTACAGAGGGAGGTTTCTCTATTTGCCCCATTTATTTATTTATTCAATCATCAATTTATATCAGCATGGGCTCTTGGATATTTATTTTATACTCTGGGTTATAATCGAACACTAGCCAATTGTTTTTGAATCCCATAAAAATACTAGACTACGCACTCATTCTGGTACCCAGGAGATAAAACCAAAAGGCAAAGTTGCAATCTGTTGCCAGTGGTAGCTACAGGCTCAAATCAAAGGCTTGCCATTACCTCACAAAGTACTTAAAATTCTGGCCAAATAGACATTGTAAGTCACACAAAGCCTTCAGATCCTTGACCAGCAAGAGCAGAATTCTTTGCAGATTAAGGGTATCTGCAAATCCATGCATACACATTAAGATTATCAAGGAAGTCCAACTGCCACATCAAATGGACCTTTGCTTTTTTCTCTCACTTGGTCACTGATTTATGCGACATTTGGGACACATCTTCCTTGAAATACTCCCCTGCACACCTCTGCTGACTCCCAAGGTTCTCTTTCTCTTTGCCGCCCCACTTCCTGTGATGAATCCACCCCTTCTGGCTGCCCTTCAGAAGTTGATGTGGCCCTAGGACGCCGCTCCCCATCCTCTTCTCTTCTGCATCCCCTTATGTCTCTCCTTACCCCATGGATTCCACACACGGCAGACCCCTCCCTCCATGGGGCCATTGCACCCGCACTCTGGCTTCCTGGGGCTATGACCCACATCTTCTTCCACTGGGTATCTTCAGCATCTCATAAAATGCCTGGCACAGAATAACTGCACAACAAATGTTTGTTGAGTGAATAAATTATCTCCACTTGCACATGCCTCTACCTCAATATGCTCAAAGCTGGAACTCTACCTCTGCACCTAAAAACCAAGGCTCCCTCCTGAATTCCGTGTCCAGGCACTGTCACCCACCCGCTCACCTGAACACGGTGTCTTGCTTCCTCTCCCTTCTCCCTACAGACCCATCTCTTTTCCTACCCCTTCTGACACTGCTTCAATTCACACCTTCCATTCTCACCGTAACAGCTTACTAACGCCCTCCCTCCACATCCTATCTCACATCTTGTACAGTCCATCTAAAAGTCAAATCCACGGGCCCTGCAGCTGCACACAGCACACAAGGCTCGGTGGCTGGGCCTCTGCTTATTGCAGCTGCCACTGGGCTTACCCTTCAAGTCAACACTGGAAAAGCAAACTGTCTTCCATCCCCGAGTACGCCGGGCAGTTTCGCTTCTCTGTTCCCGGGGCCTGAGATGCCCTCGTCTCTGCTCCTTGTCCTCATCCATCACTCCCCCTTCAGAGGCTGCCCCAAGGGCACGTCTCCACGCTCACTGCTCTGAAACACCCTCCCGTGTACACACTTCCATTACTGCATCTGCCCCGCTGTGTTACCATTATCTGTCTTCAAGTCTGTCTCATCCACCTGCCTCGAGGGCTCCTTGAGGGAAGTGCCGGGACACACACACACACACACACACACACACACACACACAGAGACAGGTATTTAATTAACCGAAATAAGGATAAGCTCACACCCCTTCATAACAGGAGACGGCACCTGTAAAAGGGCACAGCAAAACTTGACTCCCAAGAGAATGGAATGCTTTTAAAATAAATCTTTAGTCAGCTGAAAAATAATGAGCTCAAAATAAGTTATAGCATCTTATTTAAAGAAACAACACTTGGATTTGTAGGACTTTGAATTTTTTTAAACTTATTGTCCATTAACTTTAAAAACAAAAAGTGGTCAGGCAAATCTGCCTTCCACAGAATCAGACCAACAACGGGAAGGGCTGGACTGGAAATGGCTGAGGTTCCGGGGCCCCGAGGCTGGGCGATTACTCGGGAAACGGAAGCGGGAAAACCGAACGGGCGGGGACTGCTGTTGGAACTCACAGGAAACCACCGGCTGTCGTGTGCTTCTTTTCACCCAGGTCTCTTCCCAGGGCAAATCTGGCTTTTGACAAATGTATTTTGGTAAAGGTATTTGGTAGGGATTTTTAAAAAAGAACATTTAACTTGTGTTGCGAAGAGTTTATAGTTGCGTGTGGTGGACTTTTTTCTGTTTTCTCGTTGGGGTCGGTAGGAGCAGAGAGGACCCGAAGGCATCATGCGATAGAGCAAAGAAGGCAGCTTGGCGAGCCGGGCCGGGCAAGGGGCCTCCGCCCGCACTTCCCAGATGTGGGGCACAGGGGTCAGTGGCAAAGGTCAGCGGGAAACGCAGCTGGAGGGACGCGTCCCTCACTTTGCCCTGGTGTCCTGGGCCTAAAAAAACAGTCTCTTAAAAAGCGGAGGCCGAGCCAGGTCAGAGGCCCCTCACTGCCTCTTCTCCAAGCCCACCTTCCCCGGAATTTCCCCCCTCCATCCACACTCCCTGCCCCAGACACACCTCACACTGCCGGGTTATCATGGCTGATCCCCAAAGAGGCTGCATCCGATCACTGCTCACTCCCCCGACGCCGAGGAAAAGTCCAGAGGGAAATTTAGAGTCTTATTTGTTCATCAGGGCTCCATACAGGATCTTTTAACATATCTGTGCCCAAATTATTTCCATGCAAACCACAGAAACCGCAATGAAGTTCTGCCAAGACTGCATGTGCCAGCTTACCCCCCGCAGCCCACAACTTGGGACGGACTGTTACTTGGGGGTCCCCGGCACTCGGAGTCTCTCAGGCCCGTTTCCCAAAAGGACTCTGCATTCAGTGCCATTGCCAAGGGCCTCAGACCACCACGGGGCTTGTGCACCAGGCAAACCCTTGTACACATCCCGTTTGACCCTCAGAATAACCTGTGGAATGTTAGAAGTGAAGGGACTGGTGGTAATCGAGACCAGTGGTTTATACATTTTGTGGCTGTTTCTGTTGCTCTCCAACACTTTCTTCAAAGGAGAACTCGTGCAGGAGAACCGGAGCCACAAGTCAAGTGTCCCCGGCTGCTTTTCCCTTCCGTCACCAAGCTACGGGTAACGCCAGCGGTCGCGCTGCCTGTCAGCGGAAGGAACCCACGCGGAGCCCGTGGTGGTTTGATGAGATCAGGAGAAAAATTAACTTAAGGGAAAAAGTTTCCCTAATCGGAGGCTGTGGGATAGAGGGGAAAAAATCATTCTGAGAGGATCTGGTTTCAGAAGGATATTTAATTAATTGTGAAGACCCGGTGAAGGACATAGTTCACATAATTAACTAAAATGAACTTGAACTCGTCAGCGGTTAAGGACTTTGCTGAATGGCTTTCTCGCCCTCCTTGGATGGCCTGGCGGGTGGCCTCTGGGGTCAGCAGCTGGGCTGGCCAGGGCGGAAGGCTGCTGGGCCCAGGGCGTCGGCTGGAACTGGCCCACATCCTCCCTCCCCTGCCCCAGTCCTTTCCCTGCAGGACCGAGCCTCGAGGCGCAGAAAAGCTGCAGCTGCTCACTGTGGGTCCAGCCCTCGCCAAGGGTCCCTGCGAGCAGGGGTGGACCCTGTGGTCCTGGGGCCCGGATGGAGTGTTCTGCAGGCCCCTTGTCTCACCACCTTCTTCAGCGGCTTGGCTCTCTATCCTTGCCCTTCCACCTCATTAGCAGCAGCAAGAGTTGGGAAGAGGCCACCAGTTGACCGGGCCGGGGGCAGGGGCTGAGGCTGGGATATGAGTGACGCGCTAAGGAAGAGTCACCTGAAATCAACCCTGGACATCAGGGCCTGGAGTCGTGCAGGAGAGGAGGAGGGGGCAGTCAGCCTGATGCCATCGCCTTCCGAGCTGTGCCCGCACCTCAACACCTGCCTCCTTCCTCCGCCGATTCAGATCCTGCACACCCAGGAGGGCCACCCTGAGGGCCACTCCTCCAAAAAGCGCTCCAGACAGTTGCGCCGTCTCCAACCCTCCACCTCCTCTGAACCCTGCCCAGGATGCATGTACTGGACTGGGCACCGGGGGTTCTCCCGTGCTGGCCTCTGTGGGGTGCAGAGGCTTTAACCTTTTCCGTGTCCTGCAGAGTCAGGTGACCAGGTGCCCAGTGAGCGCTGAAGGCGCGTCATCCTGCAGCGGTCTGCTCTCTGACGGGGCCCTGAGCCCCCAGGCAATCCCTACGCACAGCCCCTCTCGCCTTACAATGAAACGGCCATGATGTGTCACCCTCGGTGTCCGCAGGGTGAGCTTCTCTGGAGCAGGGGCCACACCCCATCCCCACATGCACTGTGTGATTTCCAGGGCTCAGAGACGGCCCCAGGACAGCGCAGGAACGTGACAGATGGATAAATCCTAAACCGAAACCAAGGGAAATCTACAGATTCTGTGAGGTTACAGAGGAAGGAGCTGGTGGCGGGAATTCCATTATCAACTACTACCCATATCATTATTAAAACTAATATTAACGTTAATATTATTACCAAAAATTCCATTATTAACTACTACCCATATCATTATCAAAACTAATATTAATGTTAATATTATTACCAAAAATAGGTAACTTTAAATGTGATTCTGCAAGAAACAATTTTTTCTCTGTGTATGTTTTAGTTAGATTCTTAGAAACAAACCTTCTCTTTTCCTTTAGATATTGCAAAACTGGATATGTCCAGATCTGCTTTACTTATGGAAATAGTTCATACATTATTAGGATTTCTTCTCCAGTATCACCATATACAATCACTCTATTTTTTTCTATTAAAGGAAAACACAATTTTTATAAAGAAGCCAACGTGATTTTAACCAAAGAAAAACAAAAGAGTTGATGAATGTTACAAAAAAGGTATTTACAACCTGGCTACTGCGATCTGTAGGTCTTAGGTTTCTTTCTGGGCTTTTCAAAACAGGGCACCGCTGGTGCACACTTCCAGGCATGACTGTTTTTATTCTGTGATACCAAGTACTGTGCTCTATCTTTCCCTTATTACCAAAAAGAATATCAATAAAAATATATTTTTTAAAGCACGGAAATGAAAACAGTGATTTTTGTAACCTTATTTATACTCTTTGGTTGGTAAATAAGAAAAGCATCCCAAACACCTCTTTTATTTCCCACTACATCATTCTAATGGTAAGGCATCCTATAGAAAATCCAGCCTTTTAATCATATAAATGCACATTTTTTCTCTCCTCAATGCTTTTTGGAACCATCCAGCCAATACACTATAGACAGGTTTTTAAGACTTCCAAAGCAATTTAGGGACTCAAGGTCAAATTCTGACTGAAGGACTGAAGGAAGTGGCCGTTTGGCCATTCCTGCCCCACTAACTGGGGCGGTGGGTGAAGACCGGGGATGCCTCTAGCCTGAGCCACGAGGAAGAAGGTGCCCTGGGCGCTGGGTGAAGCCCAGGGCACTGGGCCGGGCTTTCCTCCATATTCCTCCACTTGCCTGGCGACCTGGAGTCAGTGCTGATGGTCAATTTCCTTCTCTATCAAAGAGAAAATAAAATACTTTCACAGAAGTGTTAAATTTGAAAGACAACTTTGCACTTCCAGAAATAAAATGCAATAAAAGTTGTCATTTTGTAATATGATATACCGCAATTTCATAAACATGGGATTTGTCCATTAAAGTCTTGCATCTCCCATTTCACGCAACCACAGAAGTGCAGCTGCTTTAACTGGCCCTGCATCCTGGGACATTTTTGTAACCAACAGTCATAAATTATTTGCTGCCTTTTCTGCTCCACCCTGCCACATGGCTTGGTCAACATTTCCTTTACAAGACCTAGTTTGGGGGAGAGTTTAGGTTTTTAGCTTAATTGTTGAGATTTATTCCGAAAGCAACTGAATATTCGCCAGGTTGCTTTGGCAACTAGCAAGAAAAGTTAAATTTCTGGGCCAGCAATGGCAGTGTGTCTCTGCCTCCACAATGACCTCCTCATGTCCAACACCAACCTGAAAAAAAGCTCTTAGTCCTTCTGGTTGCAGGATGACACAGGACGTAGCTGATGCCTATGATGGAAAAAGTGCTGGATTTGGGGTTAATTTTTGACTTCTAGCTTTGTCACTTAGTAGCTCTTTGATCCCGAAAAAAACCTGAGGCCTTCACTTCTGAATGGGAATGGGTAATCTGTATCCCCTCAATTTTAAAGGATGACAGAGGCACAGAATAAGATAATGTATATAAAAGTTATTGCAAATTTTAAAGCACAAATATTAGGGATAATAACGGCACAGCCTCAGGGCCTTGCATATAGTAGGTACTCAATAAATGGGAACTAAATTGAAAGGGCTACCAAATAACCATCACTAGTTCCACTGGTGACCTGGCATCGGACATGTGCAGTGGTCTGTGGGGCAGCAGCCCTCTGTCGTCAGCTTTCCTAACTATACTGGGATCAAAACAAACTTCAATGCCTGGTGATGTGACACTAAGGAATGAGTTCCAATGATGAAACAAACTGCCTTCTGACAGGGAGCACAGTTCATTCTAGAAGGTGGTGTCCTCTGGGGCCTGGGCCCCCTGGAGAGGCAGGCAGCAGCCAACCCTCCTAGCTGTCTGGAGAAGAGAAGATCCAGGAGGAGAGGCCCGGGTAAGGAGGGTGCAGGGCCTAGCACCCACCTTTCCTTCCTTCTGTCCACTGTGCCCCCATCCTCCGGACCGGGGAGCCTGGGCTGCCTGGCTCTCTTGCTTCTCTCACTCTGCCTGCACCGTAGCCACCTTGATCGACTTTCGCATTTAATTCTGCTATCCTTCACCGTGGTTCCTGGGTTTCACTGCCCTCTCTTTGTGGTCAGGGGCCCTATTTCAAGACTCTTTTGTCCCTCTCCGAGTGCTGAGCCCCAGGCAGGTGACAAACACCTGCTTGGAGTGTGGCCTTGATCCTGCAAGCCACAGGGAATTCTGAGAAGCTGGAAAGCAGGACAGGGATGTGATTCCATCCGACTGCAGAAGATGACGTTCAAGGCAGTGTGGATGAAAGAAAGACCAAAGCATGATTTTCATCGGAGGGGAAATTTGCTTCAGGTCCAGAAGGCCTCATCCGAAACCGTGGAGTCTGGGTGCATTCTGGAATTCAGAATTTCTTTTGTATTTCCGAAAGGTAAACGGATGCCTGTACTGCACATCATACAACACCCCCAGTAGGGCCTGGGGTGGTCTGATGAATAAAGACCCACACTCAAGGGGATCAAAGCCATAACTAGCTGCAAGGCAGCTCTGGTCAGGTTAGGTTTAGTCACCAAATGAGTTTTGAAAAACTTCAGGTATCCAGAGCTTTTTAAAATTCCTGAATTGAGGACAAAAGACTGACAGACAGTATTTTAAAGGAAAGCCTTCCTACGGAGGGTGGGTCTTATAAACCAAAGACTATTCTGTTCTGCTGAGCTCTTTGAGGGGTGCATGTGGAGGTGCCCAGGGAAGGAACTGTGAGCCCAAGAGAACGAGAGGTATCTGGAGTTTGGGGGATCCTGGAAGGAGAGGCGGAGGAGGCAGGACGGGAGGAGGGCAAGAGGAGGGTGAGCCGGCAAGCTACCCAAGGCCAGGAATGGGTTATGCTGAAGCTACAAAAGAGACGCTCAAGTGTAGACATGCATTTTCCTGCCAAAGCTCCAATTTTATACACGCCCATGGACACTAACAGCTGCCACAAAGCATGGACGCAATGAGGCTGTCCCTCCCTACTTTCTCTCATCATAAATGAACACATTCGGTCCCTTAATAAACTTGAAACACAGTATTACATTTTCACTTTTTTCTTGGTAATCGGGTAGGATTTCATCTGTAACGTACAATTCTGAGTAGTCATAGGCACTTAGAAGCACTTAAGTGCTGCAAAATGAGGGAGCTGATTAAGAAGCTCAGCTAAAGTGTCCATAAAAATAAAGATGCTCAATCCCAGAATTGTTTTCTCTAACCAAAGAACTCTCCAGAATCAGTGGAAAGATTACTTGTGAAAGGAAAACAGCTCCCAAACCATCCAACATGGCGCGTACTCAAGGTTACTTCTCATCTTCCCAGGGACTGAGTGCACTCTTTTCACGGCCTGACAGTGCAAGACAACAGCTGACTGTCCAAACTCATTCACACAAAACTGACTTTTCTTTTTTGGTGGAGGATACAGATAAAATTCTCAAATGAATTGCCTGTGAAGTCAACTTGACATAATATCACATAAAACCTGAGCTACTTGGAAAAACTGTAAAAAATTTTATTAACATAGCTTCATTCTCCTCCGAGCCCTGCACAGCAACGTCATGGCATATTACAGCATCAAGGCTCGAGGGATTTACACACAGAAAGCTAGAATCATTGCATCTCTGCCAAATAACATGCAATTTTAAGCTGGCTTACACTCCTGTTACTTAAACTTTGCATTGCATTTAATGTTTGCAAAAGATCAAATCCAACACGGTTTGATCTGCCCCTACTGAGTTTTCTACAAAATGAAGAGAATTGAGTTACACTTATACTATGTTTATTGTTCTATCTTCTTTCCCCTACTAGGTATGTAGTCTCTGGAGCTCAGAACTCGGACTAATGAAAGGTCTGCACATCTTATAGCATGGTGTGTGCTTTCTAAGTATTTAATGATGAACTTCTAGATGGTTATGGGGGGTTCCCTTTGCTCTCCTCTCCCATCATCTATTTCTTCTGAGGGTATCATCAGATGTCTCAACACAACTTCCCTGCCCACCCCAAGAACTTAGATGCAGGGAAACAGTCCACACGGTTCTTTGTAAGAGACCAGTGCAAGGATGAGGCAGCTGGTGAGGGGCATTTCACAAGAGTTGAGAATCCTAAATGTCACCTGGCTCTGCTCACACCTGCTGTGTGTGTGCATGTGTGCGTGGGCGCACGTGTGTGTGTGTCTGGGAGCAAGGGGGGATGGCTGAGATTGCAGATAGCCTATGTCAGTGAGACTTTCCAACCCAAAGACCAACTGTTAAGAGCCCAGAGTTTTTACAGAGGAAAAATAATAAGTTTCAGGGTTATAGAGCACATGTACAAGGAAGAATAATTAGTAAAGGGATGAATTAGGTTTCTGTACATTGTATTGCTAAGGTTAATTCTTTGTTTTCTGAAGCAAGGTATTCTGCTCTTGCATAAAGGCCTTGGGATCAGAACAAGAGAAAAACAGGCCCTAGGAGGGACGACATTCTGATAAAACCTTCCAGGTTCTGACAGCTCTGCCAGACGTTAAGACCCAAAAATCAATGGACCTGATTTCTAGTCCCAGTTGTGATGTTAACCACATAGTTATAATCTTTCTGTAGAAGGAATAATAAAACCAGCCCTGCCTTCTTCATGGGTTGTCGTTGAAGACAAAATGATATAATATAATTGCAAGTACTTTGAAAAACAAACATTGCTTTAGGAGCTTAAATCAGGCAGTAAATAAATACCTGACTTTGTGAATTTGCATGCTGCCTGCACAAGACCTCATTTATGATGCTCTGTGATGTCTATGTCTGTTTTGTGTTTTTTCCCCTCTGAAACATCCCTGTATAGTTCCAGGCTGTGTGAAATATAATTCCAAGTTTGCATTGTCTGTAGGATTGGACGATGGCAGAGTGCTGTGTCGCTCCTGGATCTAACCCAAAGTTCCAAGAACTAGTGGATCCCTAAACTTCTTCCCAGCTTGAAAACTCTAATCTATGCAACAATCTCCACGCAGGCCATCTCTCACCCCTGCCCTTCGATGACTGAGCAGCTATTTGTGGTTTTTAAAGCTCTTTCCCTGCCCCAAGGACAGCTACACACCTCTCCGCACCTCTGAGGCTGGGGCCAAGCTGGGCATGTCAGCCAGGTAGACTGTCCATGAGTCCACTCACGACTCTGCCGTGGACTGCCCAGGTTTTAGGGTGCCACGTTGCTGTCCATGTAAGGTTTGCACGACTTGGAAATTCCACCCCAAGTTCAACCCTATGGGTGTTGATTCTGGCTAACTACTCTTGTGCAAAACAATCAACCATTCTAACTCATTTTGGGAATCTGGCACTTTTTTTTTTTTAAGAGTTTGATAGAAAAATTCTTCAATGAAAACAAGTTTACAGGTTTTGACACTATGGCTTAACTAGAATAAATCTATCCAAATCCAAACAGATAATGACTGGTTTACACAATATTAAAGCAGAGTCCCCTCAAAACAGTGGGTCCTAGTTCCATTGTAAAGCTCCTCAAAATCAGAAATCCAATTATTGTAACTCAAAATTAGTTGAAAACAATTATCCATGAGGGGCAATACATGTGACATACATACTTTTTTTTATTGGCAACTTAAAAACTACTGGCCTCAAGTATAACTCTACCTCGTATTAAGTCATTTTCACACATTGATTTACTTTAAAAATGTTGGAAGTCTCTTTTCGCTACTGAAAAATGCTAACTGACCTAATACTCAAAATGTCTTAGAACCCTTAATTTTCTTAACATTGGTTCCCCCTGATTTAAGTCCATATACGTGAATATACAGACTATCATAGTCCCTAGTGACATATTTTGTCTACTGCCTCAAAGCAACTTATGTTTCTATTCTTTGCAATCCTGTCACATATATGATATAGAAACAAATGAAAATTCCCTTCTAATGTAGCCATGTTTTCAAAATAGTCTAGTTTCTTTATAGTTTTTACTTATATTTACTGCATCAACATCATGGATTGATTTTTTTTTAACTTAGAAGTTTGAGACATTTCTCAAAAATAAACTTTCATCTTTTAGTTCTCAATATTTAGTTACTAGTGCTTATAAAGAATATTTGATGGTTGATTTCATGAGGGGTAATAACGCTAAAGCCAGATTCATTCCAAATTATAACCCATTCTGCTCTCTGCAGGACAGTCATATCATTTCACTGGATTCCCAGCACAAAACTAAATTACCTTCAAAAATTAACACAAGTTTTGTACCTCACAGGATTGCCAGTTCAACATTAGTTGGATAGCTAGTTGTCATACAAAAAGGCATACAGACCACACATTGTTACAAAGAAGCAGGATAATTGCACAATGTAGGCTATGAGATTAAAATTAACTTTTGATAAAAAGGAGTGAGTACTTGTATAGAAGTAATATTTTATCTACCATATAAATGCTCAACTTCTACAAAACCCACAAACAGTGAAAAGGTAGTCAGGTAAATCTGAGATTTGTAAAAGCTATGCACAAAAAACACGGTATTTGGAAAAAGAGGAAAGATTTATATAAGTAGTTTTTAAAATGTAACCTTTTTCTACTATCAATTACACATTAACATATACACACTAATTGAAAATATGCTACAACCATAATGTTTGGAAAAGCAGTTTAACATTTTCTAAATAGATTTTTCCCCACATTTACTGTATAATGTAGCTGTTAATACTGCACAAGTACAAATAGCAATAATGTTTAATTACTTTTAAACAAAGATAATGGGATTTTCTCCCTCAAAACGAGTTTTAAACCTCAAAACCTACGCTTATAAAAATTTAAAACTTTCAGCAGTCTCAGTGTTTCAAATGAAAACCATTACAAACTTCTCAAATGTTCTTTCTTTCTAGGTATGCCAACCTAATTATCTAGTGTAGAATCTTTCAGAGATATTTCAGTCTCTCTCTCTTCACTGGATGGCTTTTTCTTACTGCTGGCCTCATGGCTGTCTTTGCTTTCTTCATTGCTGTCTCCATTATGCTGTGGCCGACCACTGTCTTGAGCATCAGATCCTCCATTTAAAGTCTTTGAACCTGTTTGTTCCTTTTCTAGCTTTTTGTTTGGCCCTTTCTTCCCTTGATCTTTGGTTTTATTTGCTTCCTCATGCTGTCTTTGCTCAGCAAGAGATTTATTCAGCACTTGTGTGATCACAGAATCTCCTTCACCAACCAAAAACATGTTCTTAAACTTGTCATACAACATAGTAGATTTTTCCATGATAACCTAACTTTAAATCGCCGTATTTTTTTCAGTGTTGTAATCATCTCTGTGTGTTTCTGAGCCTGTTGCGTTGTGACCTGAAGTGAAACAAGTTCATCCAAGGCCTCAATACATCTGTTCACGTCAAGATTATCAATTTTAAGTGACTTTTTGATTTCAGCATGTATCCTTTGCAGCTGAGAATCCACTGATGTTTCTCGCTTCTTCTCCACTTTCTTAACTTCTGGCTTCTTTCCTTCATCTTTATTCTGCTGCTCAGTTTCCATTTGTTCCTCTCGTTTGTGTTTTCTATCTGCTGCTTCTTTCTCATGTGGGCTTCTCATCATATCCCTTCTACGAGCAGCCTGAAAGTTTCTTCCACCTTTTCTTTTCACTTTCTTGATCGTCTCCTTCTTCTTCTGAATCAGAGGTTGTTGTAACCCCTGCTTTAGCTAAATTTTTTCTTTTTGATTCAACTTCTTTCTTCTCCTCTTTTTTGTCGGGCTCTTTTCTTGGCTTATCTCTTCCTTCTGGCTTTCTTCATCCTTTTTAAGCTGTTTTTTAGGTTGTTTCTCCTCTTGCCCCTTTTTCTTACTTTTGTCTTCTTCAGTGACCATGTCACTCTCTGAAGGACAAGGTTGTTTTACCATTTTGGGTCTGCCTCTTGGTTTTGGAATCTTGACTTCTGTAGCTGCAGGTCGTCCTCTTTTTGGGCTCACTTTTAGATTAACAGATGCTGTTGCTGTTGTCACTACCCCTGCCTCCTCCGTTTCTACTTGTTTTTCTGCCTTTCTCTTTCTCCCTCTTCGGGCAGCTTCGGAGTAGTTATATCAATTGCTTTACTCACATCCTCGTTACTGGCTTTTTCTTCATGATCACTATCCTCCTTTGAAACACCGGCTTCTTTTTCTTCAACTTCAACATCAGATGATACATTTGATTGTTTAGTTGAGGCCTGTTGACTTGAAAATTTAACTTTCGGATTGTTATCTATCTCCCATAAACCTTCATTAAAACCTTTTCATTTATTTGGCTTGCCGTACTTTT
This sequence comes from Choloepus didactylus, assembly GCF_015220235.1. Taxonomy (NCBI): domain Eukaryota; kingdom Metazoa; phylum Chordata; class Mammalia; order Pilosa; family Megalonychidae; genus Choloepus; species Choloepus didactylus. The sequence goes on along the minus strand of NC_051323.1, from coordinate 72,890,946 downwards.
CCTTATTTTCAGAGTAAGGAAATATGTCCTTTGGTCCTAAAAAAGCAGTCTCATGAGTTCCAAAAAAGAAAATAGGTAGTTTGTTTGTGGGTGGCTTTACAGCTCCATCAGGAACTTCATCTACTCGAGCTGGCCAATGAGGATAACCTTTCATCTTGGCGAAGATGAGTCTCCAGGCTTGAAGTCCCGAGTCATGTTTCGAGGGTGATGCCGGGGGTCCCAAGGCTAGGAAGGAGCTGCGGCGGTGAGGGAAGCGAGGGGATGCGGGAGGGCAGACTGGAGCCGAGGCGGTGAGCTGGCGGGGGGAGGAGGAGGAGGAGGAGGAGGAGGGGGAGGGAGTGGGAGGGAGGGGGGAGGGGGAGGGGGAGAGGGGGAGGGGGGAGAGGGGGAGGAGAAGGACGAGGGGGAAAGGGAGGAGGGGGAAGGGGGGGGGGGAGGAGGAGGAGGGGGGAGGGAGGGGGAGGGGGGAGAGGGGGGGGAGGGAGGGGGAGGGGGGAGAGGGGGAGGAGGAGGAGGGGGAGGAGGAGGGGGAGGGAGGGGGGAGAGGGGGAGGAGGAGGAGGGGGAGGAGGAGGGGGAGGGAGGGGGAGGGGGAGGGGAGGGGGAGGAGGAGGAAGAGGATGGCTCCGGGCGTCCGGACGCGCCTGCCCGGGCCGCGGGCGCTAGAGGCTGCTGTGACGGGCCGGCCGCCTCCGCCCGCGTCCACGCGAGCCGCCCGCGTCCACGCTGCCGCAGAGGTGTCCCAACCGCCCGGGATCACAACCGCCGCCGCCGCGCTCGGAATCTGGCATTCTCGAGCTTCTGATATAGAGACAGTAGAAAACCTTTATACTGATGTTTTTTATCCATTTAAGCTCTTGATCTTTTGCATATTTATCCAGCAATTTACAAGGCTCAACCATGGATGAGTCAGCACTCCTCTCTTCTGAAAGGAGAGAAACTGCCCCACAGGGCTGACAGACGTGCATTAACAGGTGTTGCGTGAGAACGTTTTTGGCATAAACTTCATTTCTTTTTGGCAACCTTAAAGAAACCTTACAATATAGTTTTTAACCAGATGATAACTGATTGTATTATTTAATGAAAAAAAAACATAAATACAACCAAAATATTATTTTTAATTTGTACTGAATACTACAAAATTATGACCACCCTTCTCAGCTTTATTCTTTTGATGTTAAAATTTACATTCAAATAAAAAAAAAGGGAAAAGCCTCAGTGTAAGAAAGGCATATTGCTTCATCAAAAACTATAACAAGCTTTGATAAAAAGGGATTTAAAAAAATGTATTGCCTTCCCCCATTCAGAATGGTAATTCCATACAAAGCTGCAGACTTAACCAGTAACACATGTTGTCTCTGTGAATAAAATATTTTAGTGATGCAATCATTCTGGGATTATTAATTATATACTATAAAGATCTCCCATGAATGTATTCTGGCTATTCACATTTACTGAGTTTTCCTATGTAGACAAAGCAGCCTGATGAGCAGGCTGGGCTCTGCCCCATCACCTGTGATTGCCACTGGTTTCTGATGAATGCTCTTTAGCTACTGGGGTCAGTTCAATTTATTGGACCACCGAGGCATGGATGGGACACAGAAATGTAAGAAGAGGTATCATGTGGCTTACTTAAATAAAGCTCACTTACCACCACCGAGATCCCTGATGTGAAATGAACTGGCCCTACTGAAAGTGGGGAGGGCCAGCCGACAGCTACTATCGTATTTAGCGGTCTTTTCCTAAATCTGTGTTAATCGCCAAGCCAGCTTCTAGGGAGGAAAGTATCTGCTGGGAGAATTTATACTGAGATTAAATTGGAATCTCACATCGTAGATGTGACCAGAGGTGGGCAGTAAGGCCTGGTCTTCCGTTAGCTTGTGTTCCAGGCTTATAAGCGAACTCTTCTCTCGGTCCTACCCCCAACCCCCATGAGGGAAACAGGATTATGGCCACAGAGAAAGTGGGGACTTTCATTCACAGCAAGGCTGACCTCTTTGCCTCCCCAGCTGGGCTCACCACAAAGGCTTCTTTCTCTTCAGGACCATAACGGGTCCTGTGTATAAATTGTTTGTGGGCCACTGCTGAAAAGGAATCAACAGGAAAAGCAAGATTCTAACCACTTTGATCTTGTGGTTACCACAGGCTCTCTAAGTCGCTGGAACCTTCCCAAGTCTAGTTTTATCCCCCTCTCATGGAATCGAATTTCCACTAAGAACTCCTGCCCACCATTTGGTATGGAGGAACCTGCTTTTTGCAAATAACATTCATGATGTTTCAGCCAGTGACTGCTCTGCCCACAAGGTGATTCGGAAGGAAAGCAAGGTGCATGGCCTATCGTTGTGACTTGAGAGGGCATGAAAAGGCCCTCTGCTCCAAAACATCTCTATTATTTGCCCTTCTTTGGTGCTCAAAATCTCTACACTCAAATTACTTGTTTTGAGTTAAGGCATTCATTAAAATTTCCAGTTAAGATACAAATGGTGGGGAGGTGGAGGGAGGGAGAAAAACTGAGACTGAGAAACGTTATCCTCAAAAGCCATGAACACTTTGGTTTATATCAGTTATTTAAACCTCAGTTCATATCGGTTTGTCAGATCCCTGAGGGAACCGACGCAGGCAGAGAAACTTGGATGGAGAATGAAGTGTCAGGGTTGGAAAGATCCAGAACCTGGGATAAGGTCCAGAAGACAGATCCACAACAGTGTTGCGAAGGGGTGAACTGTTTGCAACCCACGAACATGACATGTCTCTCCAATTATTTAGGTATTCCTTGGTATCTTTCATCAGCATTTTGTAATTTTTATCACACAGATCCTGCAGAGATTTTATTAGATTTATTCTTAAGTATTTCATTTTCTTTGGAGCAACTGTAAATGGTATTGCATTTTTTTTCTGATTTCGGTTTCTATTTATTAGGATATAGATATGCAATTGGTTTCTGTGATCTGATCTTGTATCCTGCGATCTTTCAAAACTCATGTATTAGTTCTAGGAGTTCGATGTACATTTTTGGGGGGGATTTTCTACATAGACAATCACGTTGTCTCCAAAGAGAGACATTTTTATTTGTTCTTTTCCAACAGGTATGCCTCTTATTTATTTTTTTTGCCCTGTTTCAGTGGCTAGAACTTTCAGGACCATGTTGAAGTGAATATCCTTGCCTTGTTCTAGATTTTAGAGGGAAAGCATTAAGTCCTCCAGTAGTAAATACTATGCTAGCAGTGAGCTTTCTGAAGATACTCTTTAGGAGTTTTAGGAAGTTCCTCTTTATTCCTAGTGTACTGAGATTTCTTACAACAAATGGGTGTTGAATTTTTTCAAATGCTTTTTCTCCAACAATTGTTATAATCATATGACTTTTCTTCTTTAGCTTGCTGATATGGTGGATTACATTGGTTGACTTTTGAATACAGAACTGGCCTTGCACACCTGGCATAAATTCCACTTAGTCATGGTGCATTATTCTTTTTATACTTTGTTGGATTTGATTTGCTAAAAATTTCTTGAGGATTTTGTTTTTGCATTTAAGATTATGATTTTGTTGTTCTATCTTTGGTTTTCACATAAGGGCAATGCTGGCCCTACAAAATGAGTTGAGATGTATTCCCTCATCTTTTTTTTTTTTTTCCTGGAAGGGATTGTGTAAATTGGTATCAATTCCTCTTTAAATATTTGGTAAAATTTTCCAATGAAGCTTCTAGTCCTGGGGATTTCTTTTTTGGGATCTTAAAAAATACAAAGCTAATTTCTTTAATAGGCAGCTATTCAGGTTAACTGTTTCAACTTGGCTGGGTTTTGGTACTTTGCGATTTTCCAGGAACAGGATCATTTCTTCTAAGTTGTTGACTTTGTGAGCATCAAGTTGTTTGTACTATTCCTTCATCATCTTTCCAACGGCTGAAATATCTATAGTGTTATCCTCTGTTTCATTTTTGATATTGGTTATTTGTGTTTTCTTTTCCCTTTTATGTTTAGTCTTGCTAGAATTTCTCAATTTTATTAATTTTTTGAACCACCTTTTTGTTTCATTAATTTTCTCCACTGTTTCCCTGTTTTCAATTTCAACGATTTCTGCTCTGATGTTCTGCTTGCTTTGGGTTTCTTTTGTTCTTACTTTTCTAGTTTCTTGAGATAAGAACTTAGATAATTGTTTGAGATCTTTCTCATTTCTACCACAAACGTTTAGTGCTGTAAATTTCCATCTCAGTGTTACTTTAGCTGCATCCCACACAATTTGATATATTGTATTTTCATTTTAATTCAGTTTTATGCATTTCATAAATTTCCTTTGAAATTTCTGCTTGACCCAAGGGTAATTTAGAAGTGTGTTGTTTAATTTCCATGTGTCCGGAGATTTTCCCATTATCTTTTTGTCATTGATTTCTAGTTTGATTCTGTTATGGTCAGAGAATATACTGTGCATGATTTCCATTCTTTCAGATTTGTTAAGGTTTATTTTATTACACAGGATATTAACCATTTTGGGGAATGTTCCACTGCTACTTTACAAAATGGTGTATTCTGCTACTGTTGAGTGAAGTGTTCCATACATGCCAATTAGAGCCTGCTGGTATTGTTCAGATCCTCTATATCACTTCTTATTTTCTGTCCAGTAGTGTTATTTATTACACAGAGTGGGGTGTTGAAGTCTTCAACTGCAACCGCGTATTTGTCTATTTCTTTTTTCAGCTCTAACAGTTTTTGCTTCATATTTTTGAAGCACTGTTGTTTGTGCATACATATCTGTGGAAAGCCGCCTCCCGAATCGGGCCTAGCGTATGCTGCAGCCTGCTCTAGAGTTACCCCCGCCCATCGAGTGAGCCAAGATGGCGCCTGCATCCTGTTTCCGTATAGTGACGCATGTATCCGCCACCCGCTCCTACCAATCGAAATCCTGTATACGCGATACTAGCCTAGAAGCTTATTGGTTGTTAATTGTGTATAAAAGGTCTTACCCGGACGGGGTAGGGTGAGACAGCCCACAAGGAGCCGTGCCTGACGGCCACATCGAGGCTGCTCTCCCACGAGGCGCCGTGCCCCGTGTAGGAACCAGTAACACAGAATGTTCATCTAGCTGTAGTAAAGGGCTTGCTTTCACAACTGCCGTGTGGTTCGAGTCGTGATTCATGACCAGGTTAGTTCGCGCAGTCTGCATCTCTCTCTCTCCTTCCCTGTTTCCCCTCGCCGGCCGGGAACCGGGGACCGAGCGGGGCAGCGCCGGACAAGTGGTGGCCCGTACGGGGAAGCTCCTCCTCCTGCCTCGCTCTCGACGGTCCCTCTGTGAGGAGAGCAGCGCTGCGCGTCGAGCTTACGGCGGACTTCCCGCGCCTGATCAACGCGAGAAGGTGAGTGCGTCTTATTACATGATAGTTAGGGCCCGTGGGTTTTCAGGTGACCCCGGGGGACTCGGAAGAGCTCTCCGAGTGACTGAAGTATAGTGCCGACTGCAATCATGGGGCAGTCCGGAAGTTCACCTCTCTTAGCTCCCTTAAAGAACCTTTTGAAACAACGGGGTATCTCGGTCAGGAAAAGCTCCCTTCAGCGTTTTCTTGATGATGTTGATACTTTTGCCCCTTGGTTTGCCTGCACCGGCAGCCTTAGCCTACCCTCTTGGATGAAGCTCGGTCGCGACATAGACCGAGCGCGCCAGACGGGCGTGTGTATGGACCCGATTCTAGTACCCATATGGGAGACCGTCCGTGCGGTCCTTGAACTAGAATCGGCTACCGGCCTAAGCCCGTCCTCTGTCTTGCAAGAAGCACGGTGCGCGCTCCAAGAAACCCAGTCAGTTTCGTCAGCGGACGGCTCCTGTAAGGGCAAACCGCCGGAGTCCAGTGACTCTGACTCAGAGTCAGATAGCGATACTGACGAGAAGGCGGAAGCATCCCCGCTAATTGAGTGGGAGGAGCCTCCCGCCACACCCGTGCGGCCTTCCGCCCCGCCAATGTCTACCGCTGCACCCCCAGGGACACCCCAGCTCCCAACTGACGCTTTGGGCGGTCCCACCAAAGGACCTTGCCGAGAGCTCCCTCTAGTGGCCATGCCCAGTAAATGTAATTATCCTTTGCTGCCAGACCCGGAAACCCCGATGGGTCGGTCAGGGGAGGGGCAACCTTTGCCGTACCCCCCGCCCGAGTATACAGGCCCTCAGGACCCTTTGCCATTAGGTAGTGGTGGGAGACATTTCTGGAGATGGAACCCTTTCACAACATTTAGACCTTTTGGCATGCTGGGTGGCTACCAGCCACTTGAGCCGCAGCCAGTCTCAGAAATGTACCCGGTTATTATCAATCCCCAAGGTGGCAATCGGCACGAATCATATGATTACAAACTATTGAGGGAATTGAGGCAGGCCGTCCATCAGTATGGCCCCAATGCCCCTTATACCTTGAACATGATCGAGAACCTCTCTGCTCTAAATCATACACCCACAGATATTTTTCAGCTAGCCCGTGCTTGCTTGCCGTCAGGCCGATTCATAGATTGGAAAGCATGGTTTGAGGAGTTAGCTGAAGAGCAGGCCGCAAGGAATGCGGCGGGGAGACGTGGCGGGTGGAATGCTGACATGCTGTTGGGGAGAGGCGCCCATGCCCAGAACCAAACGGGTTTCCCACAAGAGGTCTATGCCCAGATCTTCCGCTGTTTTGTGGGTGCCTGGAAAAAGCTAACAGGTGAGGGAGAGGCTCAGGCCTCACTCAGCAATATACACCAAGGCCCCACAGAACCATTTGCGGATTTTGTAGCCAGGATGCAAACCGCAGCTGAGAGAATCTTCTCAGATCCAGGAGTAGCAGAGACTGTGGTTAAGCAAATGATTTTTGAGCAGTGCAACAAGGAGTGCAAAGTTATCCTGGCACAAAACAGAGCAAAAAATTTGACAGAGTGGGTCAGGCTCTGTAGAGATGCTGGCAGCCCTTTAACTAATGCAGGTCTAGCTGCCATGCTAGCCAGCTCCCTACAGGTGGCTACAAAAAGCCCGAGAACCTTAGGGGCAAAGTCTAACGGGTGCTATGGCTGTGGCCAATCAGGGCACTTTAAGAGAGATTGTCCCAATAGACGTCAACCCCCTGCCACTCAACGGTTTGGCGAACCAGGTGCAGCAACCAGGCCGTGTGGCCGTTGCCACAAAGGCCCCCACCGCGCAGAAGACTATAAATCGGTTTTCGATGCGCAGGGTAGACGCCTCTCTGGCCGCCCCGAGCAGATTCCAAAAAACGGGAAGAGGGGGTCCGCCCTTTCGACGGACCCCCTTGCATGCCATTCGACAACACAGGATCCGATCAAATTCGTGCGTCCCCCGGCTCAGCAGGACTGGACCTCTGTGCCACCTCCAGACTCGTACTAACCCCCTCCATGGGTGTCCAGTTAGTAGGGACCTCCTTCAAGGGGCCCTTACCGGCTGGTACTGTAGGGCTCATATTGGGAAGAGCATCCACGGCCCTGAAAGGATTAACAGTTATACCAGGACTTGTAGATTCAGATTTCACAGGCCGTGCCCAAGTTATGGTTCAATCTCAGCGGGGCACCTTAGTCATTGCAGAAGGTGATAAGCTGGCGCAGCTCCTGCTCTTACCCAGCTTACATGCAGTCTTTCCAAGCAGAATCAGACAGAGAGGGGAAAAAGGGTTCGGATCCAGTGGAGCGATTTTTGAGGGACTCCATATGTCCCTGGAGTCTCGACCTATGCTAACCATTAAGGTGCAAGGCAGATCTTTCTTGGGCCTGCTCGATACAGGGGCCGATCGGTCTATCATAAGACAACAAGAATGGCCCCCCACCTGGCCAACGAGCAGGGCGGAAGAGCCCATTAGAGGAATAGGCCAAATTTCAGCGCCCATGCTCAGTGCAGCTGCCCTTCATTGGGCCGATGAAGAAGGACACCAAGGCAGTTTCCAGCCTTATGTATTAGCCCTGCCTGTGTCTTTGTGGGGAAGAGACATTCTGACCCAAATGGACGTTACTTTAATTAGCGGCTACTCCCCAACCTCTAAGCGACTGCTAAAAGAAATGGGGTATACCCCCGGCAAGGGTTTAGGAGCTTCACTGCACGGACGTGCGGAGCCTATACAAGCTGCCCCCAAGTCTGACAGACGAGGCTTGGGTTTTTCATAGGGGCCACTGAGGAGAGATTCCCACCCACACCTATAAAACTAAAATGGAAAACCGAGGCTCCGGTGTAGGTGCCTCAGTGGCCCTTGCCACAGGAAAAACTTGCAGCGTTGCACGCCCTAGTATCAGAACAACTAGAAAAGGGCCATATCGCCCCTTCCACGTCACCGTGGAACACCCCTATATTCGTAATAAAAAAGAAATCTGGTAAATGGAGACTGCTACATGATCTAAGAGCTATTAACGATTGCATGGAGCCTTTAGGGCCCGTTCAGATGGGACTGCCCCTCCTCTCGGCATTACCGGAGCACTGGTCGATTTTCATCATAGATCTGAAAGATTGCTTCTTTTCTATTCCGCTCCACCCTGAAGACACCCCTAAGTTTGCCTTTACTGTGCCCTCTAGTAATCAAGAGGAGCCCTGTCAACGCTTTGAATGGACAGTCCTGCCCCAAGGCATGGCTAATAGTCCTACCATGTGCCAGCTGTATGTCGCTGCGAAGCTAGCTAGCACTCGGCAGCAGTTCCCTCAAGTGAAAATCATCCATTATATGGATGACATTCTCTTAGCCCATAGAGACACAGATCTTCTTAAAACAGTTTTGTCACATTTAGTCCTTAGTCTTAGAGAAGCTAACCTAGAGATTGCCCCTGAAAAAATCCAAATGACTGATGTTTCCCCCCAAAAGGTGTCTCTCAGGCTAGACAATATACACACTCTCAATGATCTACAAAAACTCATGGGGGATATCAATTGGATCCGTCCATACCTAAAAATACCCAATGTCAAACTAACACCTTTGTTCGACCTGTTGAAGGGGGATTCTAATATAAACTCACCTCGAAGCTTCACTCCAGAGGCAAGGCAAGCACTATGCCAGGTGGAACAGGCGCTCAGTGGCGCTGCATTGAAGAGAATAGACCCTGATGAGCCTTTTGAAGCCTGCGTGCTGCCGACAGAATTACAGCCCACTGCGGTACTGTGGCAGCGGGGGCCGCTGCTCTGGGTCCACCCTGGAGTTTCCCCCAAAAAAGTCCTAGAGCACTATCCTACAGCGGTTGCAGACTTGGCCCTAGAATGCATTAAAAGGGCTGTGCAGCATTTCGGTCAGCAGCCCAAAAATCTCAGGGTGCCTTATTCTTCCCAGCAGCTTGAGATACTCACCGGATGCATAGATCAATGGGCCATTCTCCGGTGTACATTTCTTGGTCCCATTAACAATCAGTTCCCTAAGGCTCCTCTCTTGCAGTTTGTCACCCGGCACCCAGTGATTTTTCCCAAAGTAACATCTCCTAGGCCACTAGCAGGCGCCCCCACCGTATACACGGACGGCTCCAGCTCTGGAACAGGGGCGTATTGTGTGGAGGGGGACACTCCTAAAACAGTGCTCTTCCAACCACAAAAGCCTCAATGGGTAGAACTGCAGGTTATCATTGCAGTCCTGGAAAGCCTTTCCGAGCCCTTAAATGTCGTCTCGGATTCTGCTTATGTTGTGAACTCTGTACAAATTTTAGAAACGGTGGGCATTGTTAAACATTCCTCTACAGTAAGGACGTTCTTTGCCAAACTACAGGAGGTTATATGGACCAGGCAACACCCTTTTTACATAACCCATATTAGAGCCCACACAGGTTTGCCTGGCCCTATGGCCCAGGGGAACCATAGCGCAGATGTAGCCACTCGACAGCTGCACATCTTTCCGACGCTGGTACCGTATCAACAAGCCCGAGAATTCCATGCCAAGTTTCACATCAATGCAGGTACCCTAGCTAAGCGGTTCAGCATACCACGTGCAGCTGCTCGAGATATTGTCCGAGCCTGCAACAATTGTGCAGAGCAGAGAGCAGTCCCCTCGGTTGGGGTCAACCCTAGGGGTCTCACCCCAGGGGATACTTGGCAGATGGATGTCACTCATCATTCAGAGTATGGTAAGATCAAGTACTTACATGTGTCGGTGGACACATGCTCCCAAGTTTTATTTGCCTCTGCTGAACCAGGAGAAAGAGTCTCCCACGTCATTGCACACTGCCTTGCTGCATGGGCAGCTTGGGGTAAGCCAAAGACGTTAAAGACGGATAACGGGCCTGCCTACACTAGTAAATCCTTCCAAAAATTTTGTGACAACATGGATGTCCAATTAAAACATGGCATCCCCTATAACCCTCAGGGGCAAGGAATCATTGAAAGAGCGCACAGATCTCTCAAAGACTTGCTTAAAAAACAGAAAGAGGGTATAGGCCACGGCCTGTCCCCAAAAGCTCGACTGTCTGTAGCCTTGCTCACATATAATTTTTAAACGAAAATTCACAAGGAATGACACCTGCCCTGCAACACACCACCCCGAGTCCTCCGCATAGAGGTCTAGTCCGTTGGAAGGATGTCCTGTCGGGGCAGTGGAAAGGCCCTGACCCGGTGCTCAGCTGGGCCAGAGGCTCTGTTTGTGTTTTTTCCCCAGGAACCAGGACGTCAACCAGTGTGGGTTCCGGAAAGACTGGTGAGAACCGTGACATCACCTGAAGAAGCCAAGGAACAGCTGTCAGAAACGCCAACGAATATACAACCTGAACCATTAGACCAAGCCTCCGACCCTGCTGATGATGGCGATGACCGACAAGACGATAATATGGAACTATATTTCCTCCACAAGCTTCAACGAGTCCTTCCCCCTCACCAATGACACACTGATCCTCTCTTTTGCTAACCTCTCTGTCAAGGTTGTCAACACCACAGTTGCGGCGAATGCTACTTGTGAAACTGGTAATGGCGAGTTAAGTAAGGGAGTCTTGCTTGAATTTCTTAACGTTACAGGGAAGAGCCGCCAGTCTTGTGAAGGGATCTTGAGTAAAAAGGAGACTCAAAGGTGCCTTTTCCTTCCAGGGCTTGCTCCTACAGTCTGCAACCGTTCCAAAGACCCGGATGCCTCGCCGCCCCGCTATCCTAGTGTATCGCCCAAGTTATGTCTGGCTCCCCGTCAAGGCAACCGACTGGGTTGGCCCTGTTTCTCAAGTTGTTTCACTTAACAATATCCCCTTCTCTAAGTCTAGGCGTCCAAGAGGCATAAAAGAATGGCTATCGAATGCTGCCAGTGTAGCTTCCTCTTTGTTTGTCCCAACGATCGGGCAGGCTGTGCTACAAGCATGGACAGATCGGCAGCTCGCCATAACGATGGAAACGGTAAATGGCTTGGTCAACCTTACCCGAGACGTGCTACGCCGCCACAATCAGATGCTGAACTTAAATTTCCAGGCCATTCAGAAACTCCAAGCGGAGATAGATGAACTTGGACTGGAAATAGATGGACTCTGGAGAGTGCTTCAGCAAACATGTGACACCCGGTGGCTTACGGTTAAACTCTGTGTCACTCCTGTCAGGGCCAACGTGACCGGAAGCATTTCCAGAGTCTCTGATTGGCTGAAAAGGTCATATTTTCCTGAATTTGTTAATCTCTCCCAACAGGTGGAATCTAGTTTAGACACAATTGGGGGGATCAAGTTAAAACCCGTTAAAGTCGATCTCTCCGGGTTAGGCGAGGTTCTACAGAAACTATTGCACAGTGTTTCTTCCTGGTTCTCTTGGCCCAATTTAACTAATTGGATCCTCATTGCAGTGGGATTATTGGTGGGATTAGTCGTTGTTAAATGTTTGCTAGAACGCCTGTTTCAAGCGCAGCAGCAATTGCGTGTTACCACTATGATGGCTATGACTCCCACCTCTGTTACCCCCGATAGTGACCGATTTATTAACCATACCCCTTCCTGGTCGCCTCAGGTGGGGCGCTTTGGAGCAAAATTTGTAGCGAATCGCATGGCTGTTTCTCGGGTGTAAAAGGCGACACCAGTAGTCATAATTTTGTCTCAGGTGGGTCTCTAGGGCAGAGTCCTAGTTGTGGGCAGACTGGACCCTAGCCATTGCACAGAGACACCTAGTGACACCCCCGACTCTGGTTACTGCTGTTCCTGCCCCCGTCGTTGTTCCCCAGTTGCCAGGCAAAGCACTGCAGGGAGAGTCACGTTGCTTCCAGCTTACGGACTCTCCGGTCTCCATATGACGTGAGCATTCTGGTTGGTGCTAGAGGCTCCGCCGCTGGATGGCTGAGGCCTAGTCCAGACTCCCCAAAGCACCAAAGAGGTTGTGAACCATTTGGGTTCACGGGAGCACGCTCATCACTGGAGACACTGGGTCAAAAATAAATAAGAAAGGGGGAGATGTGGAAAGCCGCCTCCCGAATCGGGCCTAGCGTATGCTGCAGCCTGCTCTAGAGTTACCCCCGCCCATCGAGTGAGCCAAGATGGCGCCTGCATCCTGTTTCCGTATAGTGACGCATGTATCCGCCACCCGCTCCTACCAATCGAAATCCTGTATACGCGATACTAGCCTAGAAGCTTATTGGTTGTTAATTGTGTATAAAAGGTCTTACCCGGACGGGGTAGGGTGAGACAGCCCACAAGGAGCCGTGCCTGACGGCCACATCGAGGCTGCTCTCCCACGAGGCGCCGTGCCCCGTGTAGGAACCAGTAACACAGAATGTTCATCTAGCTGTAGTAAAGGGCTTGCTTTCACAACTGCCGTGTGGTTCGAGTCGTGATTCATGACCAGGTTAGTTCGCGCAGTCTGCATCTCTCTCTCTCCTTCCCTGTTTCCCCTCGCCGGCCGGGAACCGGGGACCGAGCGGGGCAGCGCCGGACACATATCTTCTTGGTAGATTGATCCTTTAATCATTATGTAATTTCCCTCTTTGTCCTTAGTGATTTTTTTTTTTGTTTTGAAATCTACCTTGTCTTATATTAATATAGACACCCATGTGTTTTATTAAAGTTCATATGATGTACCTTTTGCCATCCTTTTCTTTCAACCTACCCTTGTTAGTATGTTTGAATTGAGTTTCTTGTAGACAACATATAGTTGGGTCATGTTTTATTTATTTTTTTTAACCCACTCTGCCAATTTCTCTTTTAATTGTTGTGTTTGGACCATTTACATTAAAGTAATTATTGATATGTTGGGGTTAAGCCCACCATTTTATTACTTGTTTAACATTTTTCCTTCTATTTCTTTTTTCTTGTCTTCATGTGGGTTATGTGAACATGTTTTAGAGTTCCATTTTGGTTTATGTATAACATTTTTGAGTATATCGCTTTGTATAATTTTCTTAATGGTTGCTCTAATTTGTGCTAAACACATATATTATTTAACACAGCCGACCAGTGTTGATGTTTTACCACTTTGAGTGAAGTGTAGAGAACTTACTCTTCATTTAGGTTCCTTTACTCTCCACACATTTAAATACAGTTGCGTTAAGTATTTCCTCTACATGTGTTGAGCACCACATTAGATGGTTCATAATTTTTGCTTCAAATCTAAAATTTGATTAAAGAAACTCATGAGGTGAAGGATGGTCTGGTATGTTCACTCCTAATTTTACCCATTCTGTTGTTCTCTTTCTGAAAGTCCCAGCTTTCTTCTGTTAGCATTTTCCTTCTGGTGGAAGGCTTCCTCGAGCCATCCTTTAACGACAGATCTACTAGCAACAAATTCCCTTAGTTTTCTGCAGCCACTCTGGGGAGCTGCATGCCTTCAGGGATGGATGGCTGAGCTGTTGGATTAGCCCCGGCACATACCCAAGTGCTGCTGTGTAGGAACTAGTATGAACTCCCTCAACTCCTGGAATCCCTGTTGGGTCATGGGCCCAAAAGGCAAGGGCCAGAAGGACTTACGGACTCTCTTCTGGTCTAGAGTAAACTCTTGTTTCCGAGGCTCCTGCAGCTGGTAGGCCAGTTCCTCCTATTTACTGGGATTCTTAGAAGCACGGGAGGAGGGAATCAGAGTAGAGGCCCATTCTTGGAAGAGACAAAAGCCCTTATAAGATCAGTTGAGGAGAGGAGAGCTGTGGAAACCATCTTCACCAGCTCACCTGGGATCAGAATAGAGTTTTAGAAGTTGGGGCCTGAAATATGCAATAAAGTATGAGACCATGAGGTCTCAGAGGCACCCCTAGATTCAGGAATATCCTGTTGGCACAGGCTTGCAGGGGACCCTATGCAACCCACCCTCCTTTAAGACCATGGGTAGGCCTTAAAGGGACATAGGAATTTAACCATCCATTGTCACTGACCTCAGACGTAAGACAAAGCCCTTGGCAGAGGTTGGCGTAAATATATACTATCCTATCGGTGGTGGGAATTGGATAAATTGAACTATTGAGTATGGGAAGGTGTGGATTCCATCATGGAGAGCCACTCCACTTTCACGATTTGGTTCCTGTACTACCTCTGCACTCTGGTAATTAAAATGAACACACAGCTATGGGCCTTGTTTCTTGCCCTTTGTTTGCTTTTCTAGCCTGAGTCATCTGGTTAGTGGATTAAACCTTGCAGTTCTGGATCCAGGGATGTATTATGTTTCTAGTCAATGTGCTAATATATGGTTAATCTAAATTTCAAAACATTCGGGCAGTAACTAAGTTGAATTTTCATTTTGTAGAGATTTTATATGCCTAAATATGTATAAAACCAAAAAACTCAATATACTCAGTATACTATGAGTAAATATACTGGGGCCAAATCAGGCCCCTGATATATTTGGCATAATAGTAAAGGCAGAAACTGTGCTGGACCTTAAAAACTGGGGAGCATTCTCAGAGGAGAACCATGAGAGAATCCCACAGAAGATTAGGAGAAAGCACCCTGAGCAGAGAGAATGGCACAAAGGCACACAGGACAAAAATCCCAGGGCATGCTAGAGGAAGAGTAGGCTTACCAGTTTGGCTGGTGCTTTTGATATGTGAGGAGTGGGGGGTAGGTAGTGGGAAATGAGGCTAGAAAAATAAATGGGGCAGATCACAAAAGATCCTAAAGGCCAGGCTGGGAAAGTAAACTTAATTACTGGAGTTATGAAATTATCAAACGTTTTTGAGAAGAGAAATGGTATGATTAGAACTGTATTTTAAGGAAATTGATCTGGCAACACCGTATGGATGGAATGAAACACCTGGTGGCAGGAGAGTGACAGAAGGCAGGGATGAAGCAGGAAGGACTAAAGCAAGGTGCAGCCATGGACACTGAAGAAAGAAATAGAGTTAGGTAAGAGAAGCTGTGCAATAGAAATTAATAGGAAATAGCAACTGATTGGAGACAAGGAGAGTGAGTGTCCATGCTTTTGAGTTTGGGAGGCATCATTAGCAAAAGCAGGCAACATAGAAGGAAGAGCCGGAACAGGACTGGAGGATGCGTCCGATTTTGAACATGCAGGCGTGAACCACCAGTGGATGGCTGGAGAAACTGACTTGGAGCTGCAGGAAGAGGTCAGCGTTAGAGAACTGGATTTGGGTGGCGTCTGGACAGAGTTGAGAGTTGAATCTTTGGAAATGGAGGAGATCACCACGAGGCGAATGTAGACAAAAAGAAAAGAATTGAGCCAAAGACTGAACCTTGTTTTACAAACAAAAGAAAACCCAAGAGAATGTAGTGGGTGGCAGCCAAGGAACAGAAGGGTCGAGGAGGGCACGTCCACCAAAGAGATCACAGACGATCAGGACCGTGCAAGGACCACAAAACATAAATGCTAGAAACCAGCTCCACTGGACGGATGGAGGGCAGGAGAGGCCACGCCAGGTGGAAGGCCAGGTGGAAAGAGAGTCAGAGTCAGCTTGAGCAGTTCCAATGGTTGGTGAATGCGGCTGGCTTTGTCTGGTTTTGTTTTAGGAAAAGAAGAGCCAGGTGATAGGTGATAGGCCCAGTTATAGGAAGAACAATGAAGAAAACAAGAGAGGGGTCTGCAGAGGGAGGGAAGGGATAGATCAAAAGCACCAGAGAAGGATCAGGCATTTCTTTCTCCGAGATGGGAGAGAGGCAGGCATGGATGAAGCTGGAAAAACGTTTAAGCTGAAAAAATTGGGAAATTTAGGATGTTTCTCAAAATGCACTGTACATATGACTACATTATTTTTTAACCAAAAAACCTTTTTTTTTTTTTTGGTTGAAATTAACGTGACTTGGTGAGGGCAATAGTGGTTCCCAAATCTGACTAATCAATAAAATCAAGGGGGAAACTTCTCACAAATACAGATTCCTAGGCCCAAACCCAGACACATGGAAGCAGACTCTCTGGTGGAAGGGCCTAGGAATATGCACTTGAAAGTCTCCTCAGTGATTCTCATTGTTAGTCGGGTTGGGAACCTCTGGAGGTGTGGGTTTCAAGCAAGGAAGGCTAGCAGAACCACGGGGGGAGGGCTTTATTACCAAGACCCTCTAGAACACATGCACTCATTTATTAAAAAGCTCCCCAGGTAAGCCGATGTGCACCTGGCTAAGATCCATATCAGGAAACTGGATTGAAAAAATAAACTGTTTGGACAGTGTGCCAGTTTGAATGTATTATGTTCCCCCAAACGCCATTATCTTTGGTATAATCTTGTGTGGGCAGACCGATCAGTGTTAATTAGATTGTAATTCTTGGAGTGTTTCCATGGAGATGTGCCCCACCCAACTGTGGGTGATGACCTTGATTGGATAATTTCCATGGAGGTGTTGGCCTGTCCATTCAGGGTGGATCTGAATTAAATCACTGGAGCCATATAAATGAGCTGGCAAACAGAAGGAACTCAGTGCAGCTGAGAGTGACATTTTGAAGAGGAGCTACAGCCAAGAGGGACACTCTGAAGAATGAACAGAAGCTGAGAGAGCAGCTGCAGATGAGAGACAGTTTGAAGATGGCTGTTGAAAGCCAACTTTTGCTTCAGAGAAGCTAAGAGAGGACAAATGCCCCAAGAGCAACTAAGAGTGGCATTTTTGAGGAGCTGAAGCCTAGAGAGGAACATCCTGGGAGAAAGCCATTTTGAAACCAGAACTCCAGAGCAGACACCAGCCACATGCCTTCCCAGCTAACAGAGGTTTTCCAAACGCCACTGGCCATCTTCCAGTGAAGATGGATACTTCATGGCCTTAAGACTGTGAACTGTGTAACCCAATAAACCCCCTTTTATAAAAGCTGATCCATTTTTGGTGTTTTGCATTCTGGCAGCATGAGCAAACTAGCACAGATAGGATACTTGCATTCACCACACCGGGGGGTCCCCTGTTATCTAGGCACTGTGACAACTCCCTACAGACATTTCTCCCATGGCACCTGCTTCTAATCTGGCTTTCACCTGGGGAATGGCTTGGTTCCCGTGGCGTGATGGTGCATTCCACACGCAGCCAGGCCTGTGGCGGAGCAACCCTGGTTCCGAAAAGTGACTGGCTCTGGACCTTTTTGGAGACTTTTTTAAGGAAAAGCATATGGAATTATATTGTTCTTTATCTGAACTAGCCACACAATGAGTCTTCAAAAGAAACAGTAAGATGCAGAGCAGAGGAAAGACGCTAGAAAAAGAAACTAGCAGGTTCCATTATTCATTAATTCGAAGGAAAACAGTATCAGGTGGATTCATAATTAATTTTGTCAGGAAATTCCTTGCAACATGAGTTCGATTTTTTTTAAAGCAGCAGCAACAACACAACAGCAACAACGACACAAATGAAGGAGTTGGCACATGTTTGATTGACTTTGAGGGAAGGTGTATAAGTCCAGCCCTTTAAATGCCTCTTAAAGAAAAAAAAAAATTGTCTTTTAGCCAAAATGATGGTGTGATCCAGTTTCTGCTCCAGTAGTCCCAGTCGTCTGCTGGAGTCTTTAAGTTACGGCATAAATGGAAACTGTCCTCTCCTCTTTTATAGGACACGCACATTTGCATATTCAACAGACAAAGCTCAAAGGCTACATTCCCCCAACATAAGAATCCTACTCTGGGACACAAGAGATACAAGAGTAACACGAAAATAGTCTTACCCTGATGAAGGCTGGCTCCAGCTGAGGCTTAGCAAGTCAAAAACTAGTAAACTTGCTTGTAATAACATTCTAAAAATCCAAAAGCTATTTTCCCCGTCCACAGTTAAAAAGCCATTTCCTGCAGAACACTGTCACATTTGTGACGTGTTCAGCGTTAAGACTTCTTGCTTATAGTGATTTGACTGTTTAGAGGTGTAAAAACAATCTATACTGAAGCTGTCAGTTATTAAATTTTTAAGAAAAGCCATCTTCTCGCTTCACAGCAATACTGTAGATTTTAAAACAGAGGTAAAGACTTCATATCAGGCCTCTGACTTTTTTTTTTTGCATTTCAGTGCAACGTTATCCATGAAGTTTCAAACGTGTGGTAATAACCTCAAATGAAGTTTGTTTTCTTCCTTTGATATTGAATTACCGAAGTATCTCAATGAAAAAAAAAAAAAACCCCTCCTTTGGAATTAATAAATAATCATGGTATTCCAACAAAGCTGAAAACTAAGAATCTTCAAATTCCAAATCTTTCCACTCCTGGATGAGCTTTGCTGTTCAGATGTTAATGGGATCCCTACTTTATTTTTGTTATTGTTTTAACTTGGCCAACATTCAGGCAAAAGAGTCTGTGAAACAGACTTTTTCCATCCCATGTCCTCAGTTTTAGAATTTCTTTCTTGCTCAATGCTAGTTATTTTACTTGACAAATCGCCAGAATTCAGTTCTACTTTTTCTATCTTGTTTGTTTCCTATTGCTCTTCCCGTCTCTCTTCTTTCCTTTTCATTTTGTCTATCTTCTATTCTTCTATAAATTATGGATTTAAATTAAAACCCCATTGGCACTACATTCTATGTGGTTATTGATAGGGTTGCCAGAATTAGCAAATAAAAATAGAGGATGCCCCGTTAAATCTGGATTTCAGATAAGGAGGAATACTTTTTTAGTATAAGTATGTCCTGTGCAATATTTGGGATATACTTACATTAGAAAAGGATTCATCATGTACCAAATTCAGAAATCCAAATTTAACTGGGCACCTTGTGTTTTATCTGGCAACCTTAGTTTGAAGTTAAACAGTGGGGATTAAAAACCCGACCAAGGCATCCATTTACAACCCTGGAAGAGGAGAAATTTCCATTTGTCTCCTTTTGAATGCTTTTGGTTAGGTCTATCGTTCTCTATGGCATCACTTCAGTTTACTTTTGTCTAAGTTTACCGGACCTATCAAGTTTTACAAAAGCTCCACAGAGCATGCCACATCCTGATAACGAAGAAATCCACCCCAGGTTTCGGGTTTTACCCACGATCAGGCCACACCAGGGCTTGCAAAATTGGTCCCCCAGGCAACAAGGGACCTTCCTCCAGCAACAAAAATCACACAAATTAAGTTGTAACTGATCACTTTTCTTCAAATTTCAACATCAAATTTAATATTTTCAAAGGCATTGAAATGGTCTTCTCTCCTTGATTCTTACTGAAGAAATATAGCCTGGTAAGTAATTATTAGAAAAAAAACAACAGAATTTAAATGAACTTCAAAACCTAATAAAATGATCACCTCTTGGATATTTTGAAAGGGCAGATACAATTACTGACATGCTTCAGACCTTTAAAGATTAAATAAGGACATTTTAATTGCCTTAACTATTAGTTCAAGTGTATTTTTGAACATGTAAGTAAACCCAGGGATGACCCATAATTTGGAAATGCTGTTCTCACTTAGAGACACATTACTATTCAGTATTTTAGAACTATTTTGGAGTCTAATAGCAGAAACTGAGGCTGTGTAGAAGAGCGGTTAAAAAATGTAAGCTCTAGAGTGGAGCTGCCTGGTTCAAATCCCTGTGTGACGTTGGGCAAGTTACTCAACTTCTCTGTGCATCACTTTCCCCATGTACAGATGGGGATGCCCACCTCAGAGAGCTGTGAGGGTGAAATGAGCAAAGTGCTTAGACCAATGCCTCAAACATAGAAAGTAAATGCCAGGAAATGCTGAGAGTGAGGGTCACGTGACATCATCCAACCTCAACGGGAAGCAAAACTCACAAAACCAGAGAGAACGTCTTCCGTTTTACAACTGTTTCATAAGAGAGACATTTTTTCTTGCTGTCCAAATGGATGATATATTTTTTGAAAACTCTAAATTACAACATTCTTATGCATATACCCACTTTAAAAAATCCTCTTCGTTTTTTTACACAACGTCTGTGGTTGTGTGAAATTAGCCTCATGTTGTCCCAAGAAGTGAAGCCGTATGAGTATCATTCCATCCAAATATTGTTCATTTTTACTGTCTGACCCTGGTTATAATTCCCCTCTCCAAAGCTCCGAAGGCAAATGAATAACACTTGTCCTCTCTCCTACCCCCAGAAGCCAATTACTCTAACTCAATCCTTTTGCTTTAGTGTTTAACCAGACTTTCAAATGAAAGAGGCCTGAGTTTTTAAGGGTTTCCTGCCTTCTGGTCACTTTGAACTTTACTCGTTTGTGTTTTTAATAAGCAATGGAGTCCAGCAGTGCCAGATCCACAACACACAGCCCACGAGTCTGTAGCCGGGGGCAGCGCCGAGGAGAGCAAGGAGAGTGTGCTTTCCAGGCGGATCTGCAGGGTGGAAATCCCAGCTCTGCAACGACCTGGGTGAGCTCTCCCAGCCTCGGCGTCTTGAGCTGTGAACTGCTGTGCAACGCGGCCGACCTTTCTGAGTTGCTGCGAGGATTCAGTGACTGATTCACCTATGGGGTGACCCCAGGTTTCAGTTTACACCTGTTGTCCCTTCATAATTATCTCAAATTATTGTTATCGTCTTTATAGGAAGCACTTTGCCTGCACGCAGTTAATAGTATTTGTTACCTCTTAATCATGATATATTGACACCCATACTATGCTCACCATATGCTTTATATCCCATGGGGTCCTCATTTTAATGCAAGAATGGCCTTCTTAACATCAAAAGGTGAGTATGTGCAGATATGTGAAAGTTTGGTCCCCGGTCCATTATCCTTACAATTGCTCTTTCTTTGTGTATGTCAGTTACTTAAGAAGCTTAAGTAGGAGTGGAATTGTCTATGGTAGAACCTTGGAGGCAGAGGCTAAAATGTTTTACATGCTTTGGTGGAATTCTGTGAGACGGCTTTACCAGAATACTCTCTGACGCAGCAGAAGGCCCTCTGAGGTGAGCAGGTGGACCGGGGCTGAGAAGCTGCCATTTTACCTTTAACGGATACTTGGTTTGTAGATGACCACCAGCCTGCAGCCTCTGCTCTTTCCCAGACCCCGTCACTGTGCAGGCCTGTTACGTCCATTCGTGGCCCACTCGCAGGCTTCCTCTATCTCCTCTCCCCCAGGCCTCCCCAAAGGCTCGTTGAGACACAATTTTCTTGACAATATGGTGGCAGGGCAGATAATAGGAACTTCTAGGGAAATACCGACCCTCTGTTCAGAGACGGTGACGTACTCCTTAGCCATCTCGTCATTTCCTGTGCCTCCTGGGCCGGCCACCGACACAACGCAGGGCCTGCAGGAGGCTCTGGAGCCAGGCACACCTGCCCAGATCCCAATCTCACAGCCAGCGGTGAGACCTCTATTGGCCAATTTCCACTCTGAGGCCTTGTTTTCCTGTCCTGTAGTATGAGGATGATATACCTCATTGGACTACTGTGAAGATAAAATATGACAACCTGCCTGGTAGTAGAGTGTCTGGCACTAAATAGGCACTGATTGCACAGAAAGTCTCAATACAGTGCCAGGCTGTTTGAGCAAGCATTAGCAACACGGGGGGTGTGGTGGGGTGTTCCGTTTACACAAATAAGAGCTCTGCATTTTGGAGGTTTCCATCTTAATCAGGATCAGGAGAAGAGAAAGAACAAATCTAGCTAATGGTATTTCTGAAAGGCAATCCATCAAATGCACAGCAAATGTATTCCAGTCATCCTTTGTGTTATTCTGCTTCATTCATGTATTCATACTAATAATTTTCTATTGAATAAATACTATGTTTAAATGTTGTGCAAGGAAGGCTTCAACAAAACATCATGAAGAAGCTTTAGGAAAGATAATGTTCGGAGGAAATATCGCCAGCCTTTGGTGTCAGACAGTACAATGGGCAATCAATAAATATGGTAATATGAACCATACCCCGCCATGGCCCAAGCAACTCAGAAAAACTCTGACATCTGCTAAAAGCTTGGTGAACGCAGAGCAGCTAATAGCTGTGTGAACTGGAGCAGCTCGTTGCAAAGGTGTCCAACTCATTTCTCGAGACTGGGACCACTTCAGTCACAAAAGAATTAAGCAGTTTCAGATGGGAGAAGGGGGCTGCTGAAAAATCTTTGCCTTCTCCCATAACACACACTCTAGACACCTACTTCCTGAGTCTGTGAATGGGTCCTAAAGCTTCCAAAGCCGCTGGTCCTTTCAGTGCAAGCTGCCCTGGCTCCGTGTGCATGCTCACAGGGTGACTGAGAGCAGCGCTGCAGGAGCTGGGGCAACGACTGCGTTCTGGGCAGAGACGGAAAGACAGCTTGGAGGGGGGCAGACTCACTGGCTGCAAATCTTTGGGCCAGTTCTTAAACTCTTGGAGACTTGGTTTTCTCATATGTAAAATGGGGAAAGGAAAACCTGCCTTTCAAGGCCATTGGGAAGGACTGACGAGATCATTTCCAAAAAGCAACTAAGCCAGGGCTGGAAGCATGGCAGAGCTCAAGGCATGCAATTTCCTTTTCCTTCCTCACTCCTTGGTACGAAAGTATCTTGCTGGCTGGGTGGTAACCTATATCGATGTTCTGTGAACAGTGGGTGATGGTTTTGACCTGCATTTTCAAATACGACATAAGAACAGAAAATATTGGAGTAATGCCAGGTGATATTCTGTGACACTTTTGTTTCAGTACACATGCTCTCATAGGTTAAGATGTAAAATATTTCTTACCATGTAGGTTATGCTCAAAAAGTTCGAGAAACCCTGACCTAGCTACACTATGGGGAGGGGTAAATCTGGGTGGGGCCTGGGAGAAGAGGAAAGAGAAGGTGTGAGCATCTGGGAACCCAAACAGAGGACAGGGCACAGTCTCCTATTTCTGTTCAGTGCTCCCTTTTAGCACTTCTGGGGCCACGGGCCTCCTAGGGTGGCACAAGAACATGGAAAATGATGTCTGTGGTCTCGTTCAGGGATGGCACAGTTTCCAATCTACTTCTTGGGTTCGGTGAGTGTTTTAATCTGAGGGTTCAGCAAAAACAACAGTTACTCCCAACTTCTTTCTCGGGTAAAACTGACATAACTTCCTCCCATCTTGTCTTCAATGAGTTACCCAACCCAATGCTGATTTGCTGGAGTCTTTCTTTTGTGCACTGATAAGCTTGGTGTTCAATCTACTCGATGCAGCTACACAATGGGGAGGTCCTCCCGAAGAGCCCTTCCTGTTTTACTTGTTATTCTTGGTGCCTACGAGCTGGAGAGGCAGGATCTGACGACTCCCCAGCAAAGGCTGTATTCTAGGTCTCTAATTTTCTTAGCAGACAAGACCCTGGAAAATCACTTAAACAGATACGGAAAGCAGGTCCCTGGGGACAGAAACCCCATAGACTAAAAGATCAGCCACAGTTCACCATTTTGGACATGGATCATTATGGCCAAAATAAATATCAGGAAAGTTTCAAGTTTCTCTGAAAAAAAAATAACATTGTTCAGTAACAATTCTCAAGTTGACTTTGATCTTTTAACTTCCTGAACCTATCATACAGCCTTTTGTATAATCTGTGTATCTGTAATTTGTATAATTTGTGTAAACTTATTATGAAGTACACACATGTGGTAGTTTTTTTATATGTCTCACACCTAATTGTTCCTTTGTATTTTTCCCTCCATGTTTAAACACTTTTAAGATAGTTCTAAAAGGG
This sequence comes from Choloepus didactylus, assembly GCF_015220235.1. NCBI lineage: Eukaryota > Metazoa > Chordata > Mammalia > Pilosa > Megalonychidae > Choloepus > Choloepus didactylus. The sequence continues at coordinate 72,867,121 of NC_051323.1, read as the reverse complement.
AGCACGGCATTTCTAATGATTTCTTTTCATTGAAATGAACACGTGACACCTTCATCTTTATAAACAAGGCATAAGTTACACATTGTTCACTTGGAAAGGACCTTTGGGCATTGTCTAGAACTAATCTGTCCCACCAGTCAATGAGGTCCAAATCTTCCAGGAATATCCTATTTTAAAACAGAAGTCAATAAGGAGGTGGATTCTTTAACCTCCCTCAGGCAATCATTGTTCACCCCAGAGAGGGTAGAACCCTCTACTCACTCCTGTGGTTCTATCCTCTTGAGGTCTCTTGGCAAGAGCTCCTTCTGGTTGACGTCTCTGGAGTCCACTGGTGCTCGGCCTTTCTCCCTCCCAGCCCCAGACTTCCCGAGAAGACCCTTTCAAACTTTCTAAGAAAGTCTAACTCCTATTTTTGCTACCCTTAACCTTTTCTACATTTTCTATTTCTTTTATTTTTTTAAATAAATTTAATTTTATTGAAATTGTTCACATACCATATAATTATCCAAAGCGCACAATCAATTGCCCATGGTACCATCATACAGCTGTGCATCTATCACCACAAATACTTTTTTGTCCATTTTTTAGAGCATTTTTATTACTCCAGAAAAGAAATAAAGACAAAAAAGAAAACTCAATTTCTCCCCTACTGCTAACAACCCCCTCCTCCATTATTGGCTCATAATATCAGTATAGTACATTTGTTACTATTGATTAAAGAATGTTAAAATACTCTTAACTGTAGTACATAGTTTGCAATAGGTATATTTTTTCCCTATATACCCCTCTATTATTAGCTTCTAGTTATAGTGTCATACATTTGTTCTAGTTCATGAAAAATACTTCTAATATATGTACAGTTAATCACAAACATTGTCCACCACAAGATTCACTGTTTCATACATTTCCATCTTTTAACCTCCGAGTTTCCTTCTGGTGACCTACGTGACTCTAAGCTTCCCCTTTCCACCACATTCACACATCATTCAGCACTGTTAGTTGTTCTCACAATAATGTGATACCCTCACCTCTGTCCACTTCCAAACACTTAGGTTCAACCTAGTTGAACATTCTGCTCATGATAAGCCACCACTCCCCATTTTTTAGCCTCCTTCTATATCTTGTTAACTTATATTTCATGTCTATGTGTTTACATATTATAATTAGTTCATATCAGTGAGACCCTGCAATATTTGTCCTTATGTATCTGACTTATTTCGCTCAGTGTAGTGCCCTCAAGGTTTCTTCATCAACTTGTTTTGTTTTTCTTTTAAGATGGTTTTGTTCACCCTCTATACTTTCCATCCTAAGTAAACAATCAATGGTTCACTGTACAGTTACATATTTATCTATTCACCACCATCATCACTATCTATATAAGGACATCTCTATTTCTTCCACAAAGAAGGAGGAAGAGTCAAAGAAGGTAGAGAGACAAAAGAAAAAGAAAGATTAAAAAGAACATGACAGCTAAAAAGCAACAAAAGGAAAGACAGAATTAAATTAAAGTAGAATAAGAGTCAGACAACATCACCAATGCCAAGAGTCCCACACCTCTCCGTTACGTCCCCCTCTTATAGGCATTTAGCTTTGGTATATTGCCTTTGTTACATTAAAGGAAGCATAATACAAAGTTTCTGTTAACTATAGTCTCTCGTTTGCATTGATCATATTTTTCCCCAATACCACCCTATTTTTAACACCTTGCAATGTTGACATTCATTTGTTCTCCTTCACACAAAAACATATTTGTACATTTTATCACAATTGTTGAGCACTCTAGGTTTCATTGAGTTATACAGTCCCAGTCTTTATCTTTCCTCCTTCCTTCTGGTGTCCCACATGCTCCTAACCTTCCTCTTTCAACCATACTCACAGTCATTTGTTCAGTGTACTTACATTACTGTGTTACTGTCTCCCAAACTTGTGTTCCAAACCTCTCACTCCTGTCTTTTCCTATCTGTCTGTAGTGCTTCCTTTAGTATTTCCTGTAGCTCAGGTATCTTGTTCACAGACTCTCTCATTGTCTGTCTGTCAGAGAATATTTTAAGCTCTCCCTCATATCTGAAGAACAGTTCTGCCAGATATAGGATTCTTGCTTGGTGTTTTTTCTCTTTCAGTATCTTAAATATATCACACCACTTCCTTCTTGCCTCCGTGGTTTCTACTGAGAAATCCGCACATAGTCTTATCAAGCTTCCTTTGTATGTGATGGATTGCTTTTCTCTTGCTGCTTTCAGGATTCTCTCTTTGTCTTTGATGTTGGATAGTCTGACTATTAAGTGTCTTGGTGTAGGCCTATTCAGATCTATTCTGTTTGGGGTATGCTGTGCTTCTTGGATCTGTAATTTTATGTCTTTCATAAGAGATGGGAAATTTTCATTATTTCCTCTATTATTGCTTCTGCCCCTTTTCCTTTCTCTTCTTCTTCTGGGACACCCATGACACATAAATTTGTGCATTTCATGTTATCCTTCAATTCCCTGAGACGTTGCTCATATTTTCCCATTCGTTTCCCTATCTGTTTTTTTGTGTGTATGATTTCAGGTGTCTTATTCTCTAGTTCCTGAGTGTTTTCTTCTGCCTCTTGAGATCTGCTGTTGTATGTCTCCACTATCTCTTTCATCTCTTGTGTTGTGCCTTTCATATCCATAGATTCTGCCAGTTGTTTTTTCAAACTTTTGATTTCTACCTTATGTTCGCCCAGTGTTTTCTTTATGGCCTTCCTCTCTTTTGTTATATCTTCCCTGAACTTGCTGATATGGTTTTTTATTAGTTTTAGCATATTTCTTTGAAAGTCTTTAATAGATTGTTTCATTAAAGTGAAATAATATCTCAACTGTATCTTGATTGAGGTGGAAGTTTGTTCCTTTGACTGGGCCATATCTTCATTTTTCCTAGTATGGACTGTAGTTTTCTGTTGTCTAGGCGTCTGGTTTCCCTGGTTACCCTAGTCAGATTTTCCCAGACCAGAACAGGTTCAGGTCTCAGAATGGGGTTATATTCAGGTGTATCTTAGAAGATTGACAGACTTTCCTGTGAGGTCTCCAGTTGCTGTGCTTTTCCTAACCTGTCCAGCAGGTGGCGCCTGTCAGCCTGTCACTCCTGACTGGTGTAAGGAGGTGTGGCCACTTCAGTTGCTGTTTTGGCTGTTTTCCCCCAGGCTCTGGGGTCTGGTTCTGAAGAGAAAGCTGGGCTCCACCTCCTTACTCTTAGGGAAGATACACCCCCCTTGTGAGTTATCATCTGCATTTGAATTGTTGTCTCTGACTCTGTTATCTCCTCCCCTGTCTGGGTCAGAGCGCTGTGAAATGAAAATGGCTGTGGCTCTCTCCACTGAGCTCCTCAGGATGAGAGAGAGAAAAAGGGACAGAAAGCTCTTTTCAGAGCCAGTTCACGGCCCCATAGTTTCCCTTGTTGGCCAGAGGTAACACCGGGTCCTCTGGGCTCCCCCTCCCAGGTCAGATGAGTCCTCCAGTTTTCTAAGGTCAGTCTTCACTAAAGTATCTGTCTGCTTGTTGGGGGTTTGTAGGTTGTATTCAGCAGTCCACATTTGTTGACTAAAACCCCAGTTGGAGCTCAGCTGAGCTATATTCACTCCCTCCACTCAGATAGTGCTGCTAGTTTTTACCATGGTGAAGTTTTGCAGTTCAGACTTCCATGGGGGAGGGGCTCTCTACGTGGTTCCGCAGTTGTTACTTACAGATTTTATGCTGCGATCTCAGGCATTCCTCCCAATCCAGGTTGGTGTATGATGTGTGGACAGTCAGAGCTATCTCCCAGCAGTTATTCCAAATTATTTACTAGTTGTTCCTGGTTGTTTATTAGTTGTTCCAGGGAACTAACTAAATTCCACTCCTCTCTGTGCTGCCATCTTGCCCCTCCTCTTTTTTTTTTTTTAAAGTAGAGATTAAAATTCTGATAAAGCTTTAATCAGTACAACTGCAGGGCAGCTTTCTAGGTATTGCAGGTCACAGATCATGTTCTGATCACAATAACAGCTTTTTATTGGGTGCCTACTAGGTAACTGGCACTTTACATTAATTCCAATTCTTGTGTCAAATTTTGAAGCAGGGACATTGCAGGGGTTGCTCTAATTCAGTTTGAGCTTATCATGATTCCCAAGTCTTTTACTGTGCAAGGTACACAATTGGATTGGCTGATCACCCACCTCATTTTATTTTTTTCTCCTGGGAGTACAACAGTGCTTTGGGTTTGATCCCATTTCTTTAACTTATGATGGCCATTCCAAATTATCATTTATTCTTTAGGGTGACAGTTACTTTGATCACTTGAGGGTCATTTACAAATGTAGATGGGTACTCCCTTGGGATTCTTCTATAAGCCTTTGCTTGTAGAAAATTCTGAGAAGTGTCAACAGTTGGCAAATCTGGATTAAGCAAGCACTGATCGTGCCAACTGTAGCCTCCACGGAATCTTGGAAATTTCCATTTGCTCATTATCCTTGTAATTTTTCTAGTGCAGGTGACAGTCTGGCAGGATCTCGCCTGCTCCTCCACTTTAGGCATCACCTCAACGACCTGCTCTTCTTCCGTGGCTCTTTCCCTCAGGGAACCCACCTAAGAACTCGGAGATAGAAGCAGACTAGGACAGTGGTTGAGAGTTTGGCTTCCAGGGTTCAAATCCTGGGTTCAAATCCTGACTCTGCCACTTCAAACTATAGAAATGCAGCATGTTAATTAGCCTGCTTTTGCCTATTAGGTGGGGATATTACTGGATTGTTATATAGAATTAAAGGGGATAAATTAATTGGATTGTTGTAAGGACTAAAAAATAAAACATTTCCAGTGCTAAGACTAGTACCTGGTCAAGGTAAGTGCTCAAAACAGGTTAATCATTGTTATCATCAGGTAGACAAGCTGCACATAAATATTTTTATCCTAAATATGCATGTGCGTGTGTGTGTACAAATTTTTTCAATGGAGGTAAAATTTCTAAACAGTGAAATGCACAGATCTCAAGTGTAAAATTCAGTGAGTTTTGATATGTGCATCCTTGTTACATACAATAGATTAAGATACAGAATTTTTCTGTCACCCCAGAAAGATCCAGCACACCCTCTTCCAGTCAGTCCCCATTCCCCTCGTGACAAACCCTATTGTGATTTCTGTCTCCAGGGATTAGTTATGACTGTTTTGTGAACTTTATGTAAATCAAATTATATAGTACACACTCTTTTGTATCTGGCTTGTTTTGCTTAACATAATGTCTTGGTGATTCATTTATATTACTGTGCATTTGAGCAGTTTGTTCCTTTTTACTACTGGAAGAATTCCATTGTATGACTATACCACAGTTGTTTACCCATTCACCAGCTGAAAGACACTGAAGGGGTTTTCAGTTTGGGGCCATTATGAATAAAACTGCATATGCTTGTACAAACAGTTTTGTGTACTTAAGTTTTTCATTTTTCTTACACTAATGCCTAGGAGTGGAATTGCTGGGTCATACAGTCAGTAAGAACTTTATAAGAAACAGTTTTTTACAATGATTATAAGTTTTTGCACTTCCACCAGCAATGCATGAGAGTTCTAACTATTCTGCATCCTTGGCATCGTTTGGTGTCATCATTCGTTTTAATTTTAGCTTTTCTAGTGAGTGTGTAGTAGTATCTCATTGTGGTTTTAATGTGCATTTCCCTGATGATGAAGGTTATTAGTCTAAGTGACTTTTCATTACTTATTGGCCAGATGAATATCTTCTTTTGTGAAGTGGCTGTTCAAGGCTTTGCTCATTAAAAAAATTTGCTTCTTTATCTTTTAGTTTTTGAATTGTCAGTGTTCTATATATATTCTGGATAAAAATTCATTATCAGATATTATATATTGCAAAGATATTATCCCAGTCTGTGGCTTATTTTTTCATTTTGATGAGCAGATGTTTTAAATTTTGCTGAAGTCCAACTCACTAAGATTTGCTTTTCTGTTGAGGGTTTTTGTGACCTCTGTAAGAAAACTTTGCCTATCCCCAGGTCGTGAAGATTTTCTCCTATGTTTTACTCTAGAATTTTTATGGTTTTACCTTATACATTGAAGTCCATGATCCACCTCAATTACATGGGGTTTCAGGTTCATTTTAATTTCCAATAGTTGTTACAGCATAAGCAGTTGAAAAGAGCTGGCATTACCCCAGAATTGCCTGGTGCCTTTGTGGGAAATCAGCTGACCATTTGTGTGGATATCTATTTCTAGACTTTATTTAGTCTCATTGATGCATTTTTCTATCCTTACGTTAATACCACACTACCTTAATTACTTGAGTTTAATAATATGTCTTGAAATCAGGTAATGTAAGGCCTTCAATTTTCGTTTTTGAATTTGTTTCAGTTATTCTAGGTCCTTTGCTTTTCTATAAAAATTTTAGAATCAACTTGTCAATTTTTACAAAGAAGTTCCACTGGTCTTTTAATAGCAACTGTTTTGAATCTCTGTATGAGAAGAATTGACCATTAATGTTACTGAGTTTTCAGGTTTATGAACATGATCTATCTCTCCATTCATTTAGTTCTTTGGTTTTTCTCATCAGTGGGCTGTTTTTCATTGGACGGGTCTTACATGTTCTTTGTTAAATTTATTAAATATTTTATGTTTTTTTGATGCCATTGTGAATGGAATTGCTTTTTAGATTTCATTTTCCAATTGGTTATTGCTAGTAAGTAGGAATATGATTGATTTTTGTATATTAACCTTGCTAAATCCACTTACTGATTCTACTAGCTTTTTAGGTTTCTTAGGATTTTCTCTGTAAACAAACATTCTCTTCAATCTCTATATCTATCATTTCCTTTTCATGCTTTACTGTCATGTTGGGACCTCCAGTACAATGTTGACTACAGTTGGTAAGAGCTGACACCACTGCTATGTTCCAGATGTCAGAAGGAAAGTGTTTGGTGTTTTGCCATTAAATATGATGTCAGTAGTCCTTTTTATACTAGATATCCTTTACCAGACTGAAGGAGTTCCCTTCTAGTCCTAGTTGGGTTAGACTTTTTTATTCCTTTTTAAATCATCAATGGGTATTGAATTATGCCAAATGCATAATGATGTATATAATATATTGTTTTCTCTGGACACTTCCAAGATTTTCTCCCTATCTTTAGTTTTCAGCAATTTGTCTATAATATGCCAAGGTGTGGCTCTATTTATATTTCTCCTCCTTGGGGTTTGCTGAGCTTCTTGGATCTATCTTTAATATTTTTCACCAAGTTTGAGAAGGTTTTAACTATTATTTTATCAAATATATATTTTTTTACCTATTCTCTCTCTCTTCTCCTGTTAGGTTTCCAATTGCATGTTTATTAGACTGCTCAATATTACCCCATAATTCACTAAGGCTCTGTTAATTGTTTTAATCTTTATTCTCAGTGTTCTTCACATTGGATAATTCTTATTAACCTGACTTTTCACTGACTCTTTCTTTATTTATCTCCATTACACATCTTAGGCCATTCAGTGAATTTTTCATTCAAATATTGTAGTTTTAAGTTTCATTATTTTCATTTGGTTCTTCATGCTGAGATTTCCCTTCTATTTAATTATTACGTCCATGTTTTTCTTGATATCCTTGACCATATTGTCATAGCAGCTTTAAAGTTCATGTTTGCAAATTCTAACTTCTAGGTCACCTCAGGGCCTTTTATTGTGACCAATTTTCCTATTGACCATGGATCTATTTTCCTATTTCTTTACATCTCTTTTAATTTTTGATCAGTTAATGGGTATTGTAAATGTTATGTTACAGAGACTCTAGAATCTTTTTCTTCCTTTAAACAATGGTGCTTGTTTGTTTATAATATCAGGCAATTAAATTACTAGCCGATCACCATGAACTTGTGGTTGCTTAGTGTTATATTTTGTTAGGGAGGGTCTGTTTTTGTTTAGCCCTTAGTTTTAGGTGAATTCTCAGTTCTGGGACACAGTCTTTACTCCTGAGGCAAGGCCCTTCTGGGGTTTCAATAGAAAGCCACAGGTGTTTACCGAGTTCCTCTAACTTGGGTGGAATTCAAACTCTTAATTCTATCTCCTCACCAGTGGGCAACACCCCTGCTCAGCCTTCTCAGCTTTCTAGTTACCACCTACCGCTGGGCTCACTGGCCTCTCTCCACACTGCAGTTTAGGGATTAGCCATGGACTGAGGGAAATACAAATACAGAATCAGGGCTCTACTCTCTCTGACTCCCTCCTAGGACTTCCTCCCTTAATTCCCAGCCACTCTGGCATCCCTGAACTCCATCTTCTGTCATCTTAAGTAAGATTGTGGCTTTCTGCTTGAATTCTAGTTGCGTTTGGTGGACTGGGGAGTTCCCTCAGGGGAGAAATTGTATAAACTAGATCTTTCCCAGTCCAGTTCTTATCTTTCAAGGATCAAATTCCCTAGAGTCTCTGCCTCTTTCAGTGCTACTCTAATGCCTTCAAATAATTAAACAAAAATTGTCCACAGTTTAGAGTGGTTAGCTATGGAAGAGTTAGTCCAACGTAAGCTTTCCATCATTATTAGAACTAGAACTCTGTCCTAGAAATTTTAATTACATTTTTTGGTGTTAAAAATAGATTTCATCTTACGAATACTCAAAGGGTCATGAAATAACATATCCTAAAGGGATCTTCAGGTGTTATCCTTATCCAAACTACTCTGTCCCACCAGGAAAGGACTGTCTAAAACCTATAGAGATTAATCTCCTGCTTTTAAAGGAAGCCAGTGAGGAAAGAGACTCTTAGGAAATTTTCTTCCCTCTGGAGACTCCCAACTTTATACTAAAATTGAAGCCCATAAAATGGCTTTAAGTGACTCACAGGTTAATGGAATTCTACAGACAGAAGAAGGAAGCCAAGTCTATCCCACCAAGCCATGAATCTGCAGGAGGTACCTTTTCTAGTGCCTTGGGTTTGTTATCAACAGTGTTCTTTGCTCCGCCGCACCCCTTCAGCTCCCAGAGAACCCACAATTTTTTATCTATTTTCCTTAGCTGCTCTCCCCTTGTTCCGTTTTCTGGCCTCAGTATGTTCCCACCTGGCTTCCGAATCATTCTCACTGCTTGACCCTCACCATTTAACAAGTAATCTGACCCCTGTTTTTCTACTTGATTCTGACTCACGGCTTTGCTTTGTCTCTTGACACTCAGTCATGCCTCAGAATGATAAGTAGGAAAGAAAGCAAAATATCTGAAGATTTATGTCCTAATTTTATCACTTATGTTGAGTGACCGTTCTGATTCTCAAATTTCTTATCTGTAAAATGGGGGTATTGTCCATGCCTTACCTGTTTACCTAAATAAAGCTCAAATGAAATATTACACATAACAATGTAAAGTCACACACATCTAAGGCACTCCGAGTCCTCACTCTGTATTCATAACATATTGTAGCTCTTCCTAAATTAAAACAGAATCACTATTAGACAGCTTTTTAAGAGGATAAAATTCACAATTCTCCACTTTTAACAGAAGGTTTTTGCAAGCGATCATTTTCTTTATTTCTGTTCTTTCTAGTTAAAGAGGCAGGACATGCAGCAGATGACAAAGCATCTGCTTTACCCAAAGAGGCAGAGATGTGGGCTGCTATGTCCAGTTCCCGCCATTCTCATTCCTCCAGGGGACTTAAAAGTAATTCCTCAGACAATGAATTTATTTTTATCTATGTTGTAAGAAATAAGGCACTGAGCTATGGAAACTGATTCCTTTTGGAATAGACTTTTTAGAAATGCACAAGGGAAAGAGAACTTAAATGGCACATCAAACTGCATTAACAAAATTAGTGTCTACTGAATGCAACTTTAAAATATGTAAAATTAACTGTACGTAAGATGCTAGCAGCTCCAACATATTTTGTATGTCCTTTTTCTGTCTTTAAAATAATTTTATTATTAAGAAGTGGGAAAAAAGTTTGTACAAGTAACACTTTTATAAAATAACTGGTAAAAAATATAATAGCTAACCTTCAAATAGCTTACATTCCAGTAGCATAAATTCTTACCACGTTACTCAAAAGAACTGAATTTTTCAATAATTCTACCCTTTTCAGTTCCCTAGAATGCCTCCAGATGGCATCGAAACCCTTTTCCCACTACACTTTGCAACATGCAAAAATTTAAAAATAATCATTTAAACCTTATTAGACCAGTCACATTCATTAAATCATCAGAAACCAGGACAGTGGAAACATTTAGAACTTTTAGGATAATATCTTTAAAAAGACAAACATAATTATGTTCCTTATGAAATATATAGCCATCCAATGTAAACCGAAGGATTTTCTAGACTGAGAAACAGACTTTGGACGAAATAAGATACTCAATAATATTATATCACAGTGATTTCTAATAAATAGGACTTTAAAGGCTTAGTAATAAGAATCCTGGATAAATTCACAAAGCTCTCCTATAATGAACAAAATTACCTCACTCCTCAGAAGAGATAAAAATAAAGGTTTTTCGAGAAGTAAACATGTTACTGATTCCTCTGGAGCTAAATAAAGTCATTTGTTAACTTGAAAATGAACCTATTTAAACTCTGGTATATCAATTTGGCTTCAAATTCATCAATAAAAACTTATTTAGATTCCTTGAATATTGAGAGGAAAAAGACAACACACAGAGTGGGGGACAAACATTTTACAAATGTTTTAAAATTGCTTTTGTTAATTAAAAAAAAATCAACAAACTCTTCAGATTCCAGAGATACCTATAATTATGTTTTTCATGTAATTCAGAGGTGAGGTTCCAAGTGGCAGTCTTTTAAAATGACACTAGTACTTCCCAGGCATGTGGGATGGAATATCTCCTGGTATGTGTGAAAAGTTCTATTATTTGACAGCACTGAAAGTCTCCAGCCAAATTCTAAAAGGTTTCCTTCCTTCCTTCCTTCCCCCAATAGGTGCCCTCAAATCTCATTATTTTTCTATCTTTATAATGAAGAGCTTTTGGGTTTTCAAGCTCACTCCCACTCACAATGCTAAAGACCTCAAAATGCATCTGCATTGGAAAGCATTTAAAGACATGATCACAAGAAAAGAGAACCATGGGTTTCCTTCCATTGCTATTACTATCACAAGATACGTGCGTGTCTTCTAGCATAAGGCATTCTAAAGAATAGCGATTTCCGATAGAAACACGAAAGAGACTTACGATGTATTTGATGTACCATTGTCTGGACTTTCTGGCTCAGCATCACCTTTCTCTTAAAAAGAAGCAGGAAAAAAAAATACCAACATGTGAGTGCTACAGTCTTTAAGATTTAAGAGAGATTAAATATATTTCCATGCTCATATGAACAATCTTTTGAAATGTGCAGCAGGAGGCTTTTAAAACATCTTTTATTGTCTGAGAACTGGATTTGCAAAATAATTTTTTCTCTGCAATACAATTGCTCAGGCACAAGTCTGTGAGTAGGTACCAAGGAGCGACTTACAACCAGCGGCTCCAGAGGAGGAACTGCCAAAAGATGAGGATCTTACAGATGGAACCCGTTTCCTTCCAGTTCATTTTACAGAAAATTTAAAGAAATAAACTCCGTTAGCATTCTACAACCAAGGCACTTTGAACTTGGATCCATCTGCTAACACGAGCTAAACCAGGTCAGACTGAACCAGCACTTGGAGAAGAGGATGTTACAGAACACTGAGGTCTCACCACATGTTACACAGTCCCCAGGAATTACAGCCCCAGAGAGCCCCGGCAGAGTATTTTGGGACTCCACGTTAATGCAGAACATGATGTAAACCAGAAATCCCTCCTGAGCATCTGAGAGGCTAAAGAAACTGTGGTCTGCGTGGCCATGAAGGATTTAACGGGTTTTAGTTAAGGGAGCCTGGAAACAGTTTACTTTTTGTAGTTTTAAAGGGCAAATCCCTTTGGCAAAAAGCATAATGCAATTCTCAGATCTCATCCATTAATGGTTTGAACCATGCATCCTCATTTTGCAAGGAGCTTCTTATTTATTTCTCTGTGGCCAGGGGATGGAAGGAGAAAGGTCATGACAGAGAGGGTGAGTTAGCTGGTGTTGCTGATAGTTGCACAGTGCCAATAGTTGAATAAATCTATGAGAAGTTTGTGCGCTGCAAGAAAGGGGCCTGATGGGGGCAGCTGGCTTTGAGCTCTTGCAAGTCGGGCCTTGAGATGTCACAGAATCGTCTCGGGGCTGTTTGGGGCCTGAGGCCAGGGCACCGCCCTGTGGCCCCTCTCGTGGCTGTCAACATCAGCTTGCGGTCACCTGTTCTCAGAAGTAATCCCTCAACTACAGAATGAACACATTCCTAAGATATTTTTCAAATGGAGCTCAAAAATAAACTTTGTAATTTCTTCTCTTTTTTTTATAGGAAAATGAACCGTTAAATAAAAGGGAAGACATAGATGTGCATAGATTTCCCAAATCTATCTCAGGCATAACTCTAGGCCTAAACAGCCAGAATAACCATGAGAGGCAGACAGTTTGTCAAAAAGTGGGTCAGTTTAGTGAAAAACAAAAAGCCATAAAATCAATTTTTACTGCCTTGATAACAAACATTGATCAGACAGAGCGCCCAAACCACACGGCAGTTCAGAGCAAAGGAAGCAAATTCATAAATTTGCTTTTCAGCTTGTACTTTTACATTATATCTTATCTTCCAGGCCAGATCTGCGGTGCACTCATTAGAAGACCTGTAAGGCCTGTCCAGCTGACTTCAAGGCTGAACAATCACCAACACCATTTTATCACCAAGCTACTACAACTCCTGCTGCAATCTCAATACGGGGGGCTGTAACACCTACATTCAGTAACAAAATTAAATGGAGGTTTCATTTCTCTCAAATGAATTGATCCATTTTTCCCCTTTAACCTGGGGCCACTGATTACTTCAAGTCTATAAGCCGTCCGTTGTCACGCTCAATCCTAATCAAGGATGTAAAATAGCAGGCTTGGCAGCAGCAGGCAAGATCAAACATTCCACACAGCTTATGGCAGAAACGAGGAAATTGGTAATAAACACAAAGACAGTGCTTGGTGGTTTGAATAAATCTGTTTTACCTTGATCAATAACCCGCAGGTGGAGAGTGCCCAGGCCGGGTGCCTGGGAGCTGGGGTTTGTGGGACTCTCTGGCTTCCTTTGTTCTTAGCTGTACTTATGTTATGGCAACAGGGAACACAGAACAGGTTCCGGCACACAGGAAGGACATGACGGGGCCAGACAGGACATTTTCGAACAGCCTGAGAGTGAATCCTCAGCAGCTTCAGTGCTGACCACAAAACAACCCCTCTGGGGAAAAGTAAGCCCAGGATGGGACAGGGATTGTAGTGCTTTCTGCCCCACGGAAGGAATAAAACACAAAATTTCCCCCAGCACCTCGAAATTGTAGGTGATGCAATTTCTGACATCAACATGAAATGCTTAAGTTCACAAGGTCTCTTTACCAGCACACAAGGGAAAATGATGAATGTGGGCAAGAAAATTCTCAATAAGGGAATTTTTAACTGGGAGCTCAGGAAATGTCATCTTGGAGCCATCAAAAAGGACTATTTGGGGTTGTCCTGGCTATTCCAGGGCCTCCGGGATGGACACCATGGTGGTCTTTTGGCGAGGGAACCTGCATCATCTTTAAGTTTTAAATAAGAGACAGGCTGGGGGCAGCGTGGTCATTTTGCACATGGAACTACCATTTCAGAGTGGAACAGGGAGGAAATGAGACACTGGAAAGACCATCTGTATAGTTTATTTTTCTTTTTCAAACAGACCCCCCCCCCCATATTTGCCTATCTGTGCATTCCACAGGGCCTGACACATATTGGGTGCTCAGCATATTGATTCTGTTCAATGCTATGTCTTATCAATACAGAATCCAATGTTACGGTGGGAGAAGATGTACAATTTGAAGCAATATGGAACAGCTTAATGGCTCCAGTAGGCCACTTAAAAAAATTACAGCAGCTACGCTTTTAATTCAACAAATGGACTAAGCACTTACACGTCAGGTGCTTTCCCTTAAAGATAAATACAAAGAAGACCTAACCATGCCTTTTAAATCCTAAAGTTACTGAACTGCTGGAGCATTGCCATCTCCATCAAGTGCAACACAGTTATTACTACGGACGAGTTTTGAGAAGCGATCAAAACAGCCCTGCATTTTGCTCGATTCTGCTTCAGAGGAGAGTTTTGCTACACTAAACTTTCAAATAATTATATACCACTACCTCTCCTCTCAATATTAATTAGTTCTACTATTATGCTTAGTGATTCTAGTGAATATCGGTAACTTTGAATATATTTAACCTTCTCTTTCCTGATTACTCAATTTCTTCTCTACTGTGTAAAATGAGGACACTCACCCTTCTCTTCTTCCCCCCACCTTTTCTCTAACTCTCTCTCCCACCTCTCACAGCTATATCTTTTCTTTTATATAGCCAAGATTTAAAATATCTATATTCAGTTCAGTAATTATTAATGAATCATCTCATTAATATTAATTTAATTAATAATTTAATTTTTTAGAATTTCCTATAGGTCGATTAGGAAAGTATAAACCAATAACCATAATTTACAATATGATAATGATATAAATATTAATCACTATACAGGACAGTAGCAGCCTGGACCTGTAGTCGAAGGAAATGTCACTAAATCTGAATGAAGGCTGACAACATTCCCAGCCTTTATGCCAAATGAATTCTCATTCTTGCAGCCCATGGTGCCACAGTTTAGTTTGTCTCAAAGAAAGGCTATGCTTTTTCCAAAATATTGACAAATAAATTACACATATAATGTATATAAAATGCATATGAATATGCATAAGTATGCAAATGCTTGACATACTGTTTAAAAAATTAAAGTGAATACCTGTGAAAACACTTCCCAGGCCAAGAAATGGAGCACTGTCAGTAAAGAATCTAGAAGCTTCCTGTGTGCCTCCACCGGATTGCAGGGTTTTCCCTCCCTCCCAGCCATCAAGTATATGGGATTTTGTGTTAATTGTTGCCTTTCTTGATAGATTTTTACTACCCACATATGTATTAGTAAATCAAATCTGCTTTCGTTTTTCCTGGTTTCGAACTTCATATGAATGGAATCATATAGTATGCATTCTTCTATGACGTAGTTCTGTTATTATGAATTTTACTATGAATTTTAGGCCCAGCCCTAATGATGCATGTTGCTGATCCTCACTGCCAGGAGGTATTCTGCAATTTTCTTATTTATTCTACTCCTGATGGCCATTAGTTTTTTTTCATTATGAGCAGTGCTATTACAGATATTCATGAAAATCCTTCCTCATGCACATGCAGAGGAGTGTCTGGGTCTTAGGGTTCACACATGTCCAAGTTTCCCAAGAAACCCCTATTTGGTTTACAAGTTAGGATCCCACCAGCGGCATACGAGACGTCCCACTGAGCCTCATTCACACCAATACTTGTGATGATCAGTCTTTTCAATTTTCATTAATCTGATCCTGGACAAAGAAATCTCCTTGGGGCGTTTGCATGTCTCTGAGTAAGTACCAGTGAGCTGGATCATCTTTTCATGTTTATAGATATTTTGTGCCCGCTCTTCTGTGACATTCCTCATTTCGTATAAAACATTTTTGTAGCATAATTTTTTAATTCATAAAAACATTGTATTGTCTCAATACAAATTGTGTGTGTGTGTGTAAATCTCAAATAACTTTTCCCAGTGTGTCTTTTTACTTTTTTTTTCTGGTATCATTGGATAATTCTAAGTTCTTAATTTAATGTAGTTGAAAATATTGTTATTTTCCTTTATTTGACACTTTTTTGGGGTGTTTTCTGAAATTTGATAGATTTATTGTTCACATTTAGGTCTCTTAAAAGTCCTAAACTGGTTTTTGTATATGGTGTGAGGCAGGAATTAATTTCATTTTTCTCCTCCTAACCAAACATTCCAGTATTTTATTTATTGAAAAGGCCGTTTTTTTTCTCCACTGTTCTACATTATCTGCTCTTCCATGAACCCAAGTCTCATCTACCTGTGGGTCTGATCTGGCTCCTCTATTTTGTTACATTGTTCAATTTGTCTATTATTGTCTTCATAACTTAGCTTTAACATCTTCTTAAAATTACTGGTAAGGCAAGGCTCCAACCTCGTTCTTCTTCAACGGTGTCTTAGCTATACTTGACCCTTTCTTTCCCCACATAAATTTGAGAACCACCTTGTCAACCTCCACATACACAAATGTTGGGATTTTGGTTGGAAATGCACTGAATCCATAGATCAATTTGGAGATACCTTGTATCTTTACAATACTGTTTCTTCCAATCCAAGGATATAGTATACTTCTATTAATGTAGGGCATCTTTAATATCTTTCAATGACAATTTTCTCCATTGATGTCTTACACATCTTTTGTTAGCTTTATTGCTTGGTAAGTTATATTTTTATGCTTATGTTAAAAGCTGTTTTCCATTTTTTAAGCAGCATTTTCTAACTGTTGTTGATATAGAGACATGCAACTGATTATGCATACAGCAACTTTGCTAAATTTTCTTACTAATTTGAATTCGCCTGTTATATTCTTTTGGGTTTTCTACATAGACAATCATATAATTTGAGAAAATGAGTTTTGTTTTCTTCATTCGAATACACACACACACACACACGCATTCTTTCTCCCCCTGTCCCCCATGTTTTCTTATTTTACTGCCTAAAACAGAGAATTCCGTACGGTACAAGTAGAACTCATGTCTTGTTCCTAAGTTTTAGGGGAATGCTTTCAATATTTAAACATAAAGTAGGATACTTTGTTCTAAGTTCTTTGTGGATACCATTATCATGTTAACAGAGTGGCCTTCTATTTCTAATTTGCTAAGAATTTTCCCTTTAAAATATGAATAATGAATTTTATCAAATGCTTTTTCTGAACTTATTGAAATAATCATAACTTTTTCTCCTTTCATATGTTAATATGATGGATTAAATTAATTAATTTTCTAAAAGGAAACCAACGTTGAATTCCTGGAATAAACACAACTTCTAAACAATAAATTATCTTTAAAAACGTATTTTAAACTTTGCTAGATTCAATTTGCTAATATTTTGTTTAGGAGCTTTACATTTATGTTCATAAGTGAGACAGGCCTGTAACTTCTCTTTCTCATACTGTCCTTGCCAAGTTTTGTTATCAAGCTTTTGTTGACCTGACAGAATAATTGGGGATTGTTACCTCTTTTTCTATTTCCCATATGGAATTATTTCCTCCTTGTGTAAACTTTCTTCCTTCCTTGGTAAAATTTTCTAACCCTGGAGTTGTATAAGTGAAATGACTTTTTAAAAATTACTGAGCCAATTTCTAGAAGTGGCTATAAAATTATTTGAATATTATATATGCTACTTTTATCTAATAAAAATATTATCTTTTTAATTGGTGGCATCTGTAGTTTGTTCTCTTTTTCATTCCTAATTGTTTATCTGTGCCTTGTCTGTTTTTGTCTTGATCAATCTCATCAAAAAGTTTGCCAATTCTATTATTTTCCCAAAGAACAAACTTTTGGCTCTATTGAGGATTTCTATTTTACCTGTGTCATGTTTTTTTTTATTAATTTCTGCTTTTCTCTTTTTGTAAATCTCCTTTCTATTTGCTTTCAGTTTATTTTCTTCTTTGACTAACCTCTTAAGATGGATGCTTAGTATATTAATTCATTTAATTTAAGGCTGCAAATTCCCTGTTATTTAGTTACATCCCCTGTTTTGATATTAGGTATTTTATTACCTTCCATTTACAAATATGATGTGTTTCTTAATTTCCAAACTTAATCATCACATGCTCAGAGACAATGATCAGTCCAATAGTGATATTTTGCAATATGCTGAAGCTTGTTTTATGGCCAACTATGTTGTCAATTTTCATCAACGATTCCTGTATACTCAAAAATAAGGCATGTTCTGCAGCTGTTGATGATGTGTTCTTGCTAACTGTGTGGCTTATATCTTACATTTTCTTACAGAGTTTTTAAATTGTATTATGTAATAATTACTAAGTTACATACCAAAATGACGGACTTCTCTTTGTAATTTGGTTACTTTTTGCTTTATAAGTTTTGAGGGTATGTTACAGGAATTTACATGTTTAAAATTCTTCCGTCTATATGCTGAGTTGCACTTTTCATTGATATATAGTGACCATCTTTAACTAGTAATGTTTTTTGCTTAATGTTTATTTTTCTGTTATAAAAATAAAGCTGCCATTTTTGTTTTCATTAGTATTTGTCTGTTATAGCTTTTGCTACCCTTTTTCTTTCAATTTTTCTGTATCTTTAAGTTCAGAATGTGTCATAAATAGCATAGTGTTGGAATTTTAAAAATCCAGTTGGACAATATTTGTCACTGTCATTAAATTGTAGCACCTAATCTACTTGTTTAAATTACTGATTTAATTTTATTTATGCTACCATATTTTCTCACATAATCTGTTTCATTTTCTCCCTATTTTGCTTCTTTTGAACTAACTGATCATATATTCACAGTCCATTTTTTACTTAGTTTGCAGATATTTTCACATCTGGTTTGTTGGTTTTGTAGGTTAAGGACCCCTTTCCCATTGTTTGATGGATACCCTAAAAATTGCAGTATGGTCACTTAATCAATCAAAGTCCAATGTTAATTAATATTTTTACCCTTCTCCCAAATAATTACAGGAACTTGGAAGATTTTAATTCCAAATTCTCCTCCCCCTATTTTGTGTTATTGTTTTTGTGTTTTCTAATTCTATCGTATTTTCATCAACTGTTGTTCCATGTAATCAATATTTGTTCATAATTTCCACACATTTACTCTTTTATATTTTATCTGTTTTCACTTCAGAACTTCACCTCAGGAATTGTTTTGCCAGGTACACAATTCTGGGTTGACAATTATTTTCTCTCAGTGCAATGAAGTTATAATTCCAGTGTCTCCTGGCTTCCACTGCTGTGGCTGAGATGTCCGCTGGAAGTTTATTGCTTCTTTGAAAGCTTTGAAGGGTATTCTAAGATTTTTTTTTTCTTTATCTTATGTTTTGCAGTTTAACTACATTGTGTCTAGTGTGACTTTTCATACACCCTGCTTAGTATTTCTTGGGTTTCTTGAATCGTG
This sequence comes from Choloepus didactylus, assembly GCF_015220235.1. Taxonomy (NCBI): domain Eukaryota; kingdom Metazoa; phylum Chordata; class Mammalia; order Pilosa; family Megalonychidae; genus Choloepus; species Choloepus didactylus. Next base: position 72,848,051 of record NC_051323.1, on the reverse strand, counting down.
GTTTGGTGTCTGTCAATTCTGGAAAAGTCTCAGTCATTTTCTCCTTTAACATTGTTTCTGTTTGCTTAGACTTTCTCACTTTATCCCTCATGTTTCATAACTTCCATTTCACAATTTCCATTTCTATGTTTTTCTAGGCTGTATTCTAGATAATGTCTTCAGTTCATTTTTCCAATCTTTTAGTTCTTTCTTCAGCTGTGTCTATCTTCTGTTAAAGTTGCCCATGGAAATTGTCATTTCTATTATTATTATTATTATTATTATTATTATTATTATTTCTAGACATACTGTTCAATACTTCTTTACATTTTCTTGCTCTTTACCATATTTTTAATTCTCTATTTTACATCTGGAAATAAATTAACTAGTCTTATTTTATATTCTGGGCTTGCAAATTCAAATATCTGAATTTTTTGCAGGTCTAATTCTCTGCTGCCTACTGTTTCTCCCTGTTCTTGCACATGGTTCCTTGTTTTCTTAAATGTAAGTGTTTTAAACTGTGAGTTGCTCATTTACCTTGTAACTCCATTTATTTTTATTATTACTTCTTCCTCTCCATTTCCCTTGTTTTCCCTTTTTTGATATTCCTATTAGCTGGATTTCTACCCTCCTGCACTGATTAATCTTTCATAAATCTTTTCTTTCATATTTTCCATCTCTGTCTTTTGTTTTATATTCAGAAAAAATAGATTCAACTTTAACTTCCAAATCCCAGGCTTTAGCTGTTATCTATTCCATATATTAAATTTTTTATTTTGTCAGTCATATTTTAAATCCCCAAGTGATCTCCTGTTCTGTAATTACTTATTTTTCACAACAATTTCATTTTTTTTAAACAAATATTTCCACTTCTTTCTGAAGATAGTACATACACTTGAATTTTTTTTTCTCTTCCTTGAATTAGCTAGATTTATTTTGGGGTCAGTCCTTCTCTTCGGTGCTCACTGGTTATACATTCATATGTTTGAATGATAACAGACTAATGAAGGATAATTGCTGTGGATTTCCTGTACCAGTATATTGATCTATTTTCCTGACATCCCTGTCCCTTGCAGGAAAGGGCTGACTGGGTTCTGTTTAAGTGGACAAGATACGCTGACGGAAAGGACTCACTTAGAGTTCAAGGGAAGAGAGATCTCCAGGAGGACTGGGAAACACCTCCTTTTCCAGCAAAAAATGGAATGTGCTTCACTCCGGGTGTATAACATTTCTGTCTCCTTCCGGAGAAAAGCTGACTCTTCTTCCACCATTCATCTATGTCTGTTTTTAAAGTGTGGTGTTATCTCAGCATCTATTCTGCTTCTTTCTCAGGTATCAGTTCCCATCTGGGAGTTCCAGTCAACTGTTCAGTTTCTTCCTGTGGCTTCTGGTGTGTAGGCAAACCAGGCTAAAAGTTCTGTATGAGAGCCAGCTAGGATGGGCGTGGAGGGGTACTGGTTGACCCCGAAATAAATCTAGCTACCCAGTGTCCTATCACTGCTGGCAATCCACGTCTGTTCTCTGTTGGGGTCAAGTGAAAATCTGTAATCTTTCCTCAGGCTCCCTAGGGCAGAACCCACCACAGTTAAAACATTTCCCCATTGTTCTTCTCCTTCTTTTCTTTTTCTTGATCATGACCTTCCTACTCAGGATTATCTAAAAGTAGGGAACTGTCTACTTTCTGTTTTCCAGGAATTCAACTGAATTTTTGGTTTGTGGATCCATCCTTTCCTGTTCTCAGTGCTCTTATGGATTTACTTCCATAAGTATAGTTTTATGGCTTTTTAAACAGGGATCCTGAAGGGAAGAGAAGTATATATGCTCAGCCTGCCACTCTGAACAGAAAGCACTCCTAACTTTTAAAAACTGTAGACACACACCAACTATTTTAATATTTAAATCTACCAGTGCTTAATAAGCATCCATTTTATAACATTAAATTAAATTGATCAAGCATTCAGCAAAGTGACTAAGCTATCTATCTTTTAAAAGATTTGGATTGAAATCATTTTCTGTTTAATTTTTGTACTCTTTTTCTTTAGTATCTATATAACATAGTTTTTCTAATTTCAAGAAGAAGGAAAAAAGCACTTACCCAAAGGACTGAGGATTAATCAATCAATCCACATATATGCTAATAAGCACAAATTCAAGGGATTGGGTTTGGTTTTTCTGAAGTTCAGTGTTTCCCTCTTTCCTACATATTTACTTGAGTCATGGCTTAATGTCTCAAAACCAAGCAGAAGAAACAGCATGGGAAGTGCTGGTGGGATCAGCTCTCCTAACATTTCAAATATGCTATAATCTACAGAGAAGGTTCAGATTTTAAAATAGTGACATTACCTCTTTATTTCTGTGTTCAGCTTTTGGGAGATCTATTTGAAAAATACCAAAAAATTTCCTTTCCCCTAAAGAGTCAAAGCCAACCCAAAATTTTTCTAGACAATGAAATGCCAGAGGTTTCTGTACTATGCAAGGCAGGTGCCACGTCATGTTCCTTAGAAGATGGGTCTACTTACTTTTACCTATTCTAAATTGCAGTATAAACGTGGATATTATGACATGCCATTAAAATGTCCCAGATGCATGCAAAAGTCACAATATCTTAATTCTTGGACAAGGATTCAATCTCTCTGGGAAGCGAAAGACACAACCTTCTTGGGAGTCAAGGTAGTGGAATGGAAAGTCTTTGGGACAGATCCCTGAACTGAATCCTAGCTCTCATTTTTTAGCCATGTGCTCTTGGGCTAGTTACTTAACCTCACAGTTTCATTTTCTTCATGAGTAAAATTGGGATAATAACGTCTACCTTATATGGCTAGTATGAGGATTACATAAAATAACATACATCAAAGCACTGGCACATAGTAGGTGCAACAACTCTTTGCTTTGCTCTTTTTTTCTGTCAAAAACTCCAAGCTGAGAGGGGGTGCATTTATTCACCTATCAAATCCTCCCTCTTCCGTGAACTGTTTACATTCAAATGGAGAGAAAGCGGTGGGGAAAGCAATGGCAGCTTTTCCTATGTTGCTGATGCCTGCACACCTTGCAGGCTTAACTGTGCATTTCTTCTGATTCCTCTTCTGATTCCTGAATTTGCTGTTTCCTTCAGATTTCACGTCCCTTGACGTTTCACCTTTTGGCTGGCACCTGTGCTCCCAGACATCCCAAGAGAGGCTGGGATAATTGGGTGACATTGCCTGTGCATCCTGAGGGTATCATCTGCCTACATGACCTTTCTTTAGCTGTGCGCTGAAAGCCTCTGGTTTCCTAACACGTTTGCTCTGGATCTCTTTTCTACCCAATCCCTCTGCCCTCACAGATGCCCAGTGGGTGGGCATTCTGTTCTGAAGACACATCCGCTTGTTCAGGATGATTTTCATCTTCAAACACAGCTTTGTAATTGGCAAGGAGTGCTCTCAGCTGACTGACTGGTCATGAAACTAACAAGACCCCATCTTTGTGGGTGGGCTTTCATGACATGAGCAGGGTAGGTCTTGCATTTTTACTACCCATAGAACGTTAATACCAATTGGTAGTGCCAAACAAGCACACTGAAGCACTGCTTCACAGAATAAGATCCTCTATTTGGTGACAAAGCCCACATGCTTTATTAGCTGCTGAATTCAATAAGGATACGTACCCCTTCCTCAGTCTTCGTCTTTTTCTAGAAGAAAAAGATTTTATATGTACCCAGCAAGGTAGGACTTTTCTTCATGGATGCTAAGGCCATTTGTCTCAAGGTCTTTTGATTAGTTTTCTTTGCTCACTCATTTTCTTTCAATTTAGACAACTCTTTAGTTGCCTTAATGTTTTTTCCTCCACACTTACTAGGGACCAGCTGTAATACAGCATGCTGTTCTCTCTCAGGATTCTATGTGCTGGCCCTCCTTCCCTTGAATAAAGACAAATGAGCACTCAAAGTCACCATGAATCTAATCCGTTTGCAGAGTACTTGAATAAATGGCCATCCTTTCCCACTCAATTTTTTTTAGTGTATTTCTCATTAACCTGCTGTCTATTACGTGTGTATCCTCTCCACCCCCCATAGACACCTGTAGAGAGAAGCCTCACTTACTTGGATTATTGTGTCCAGAGGATGCAAGCTGAGAGTCCTAAAAGAACAAGAAATATCAATTAATTTTCTTATTTTACTTTCAAAACCCAGATTGAACATGGGACATATTACTAGTCATTCAGAACCTAATCGCTGATCATAATCTCTGCACAAGCACATTTGTGTTCTGGGCATACAGTTTACAACCCCTTCTATTTTGTATGATTGACTTTTGATCTAACTCACGTCCCTGTGAATGCACCTGATTGTCATCACCCGTCGGCAGACAAGGCTGGCAACCGCCCACTGGGACACTCTGTTGAAGAACTGTTGACAATCTCACTTTGGTGGATGAAAAAAAGATTACAGATTTCCATTTAATGGAAATGGCAGAGCCAGTAGTACATGGTATTTGAGGAGTTTGGTTATTGCTCAGGTAAACAGAGCTTGAGAATGATTTTATTTGTATTAAAAAGAAAAATACTATGCTAAAGTTGTCTTGAGAATTCACATCCTTTTGCCTTCCAAAATTCCCATTTAATATGAAATGTATGAGAGATTTATAAAAGAATGAATTATTGAAAAGGTTGGTATGTAAAAAAAAATAGTGCCAATACATAAAATCCACCAAAACTGGATTCTGGCGAGTAGAAAAAAATCCAAGGGAATGTCATTAACTGCTATTTTATGGCTTAATGTATTTTGCCAGATTTTTGCTCCATGCCGTATAGCTGTTATGGGGGTGGGCTTCACGCATGTTCAAGTCCATGTGATAATGCCTTTTTAAAGGGGGAATTCCAGTGAATAGCAGGCAGATGGGGGGTGGGAGTGGAGGGGTTCCCACTCTGTTAAGCCTAAAAATCTTCATCCAGCGTTGCTAATAATGAGCTACTCACCTGAAGAGAAAGAACAAGTTCAACTCTAACTTTGAGATTTAGTTTTTTGAAATAGTATATGAGATGAAATATTGTTCCTGAAATGATGGACTAAAAATATAATTTTCAAAAATCATTTTGGCCTAAATGCAATTACCAAGCAGACAGCCACAGTTAAATGCCCCAAGAAGACTGGGGAGCTTTCCTTCCTTTTAAAATAATGCAAAATTTTATATCTCAATCTACATTTTTTTCCTTTTAATTTTTTTATTAGAGAAGTTATAGGTTTACAGAAAATTCATGCATAAAATACAGAGTTCCCACATACCACCCTGTTATTAACGCTTTGCATTAGTGGGGTGTATTTGTTATAATTCATAGAAGAACATTTTTATAATTGTACTATTAACTATTGTCCTTCGTTTACAATAGGGTTCACTGTTAACCTAATTAGTTTTAGCTTTAATCCATTAAAAATACTGAGTCCCATTTATTGCATGAGTTGTGCCATCTGTGGATTTTGGCCCTTTAAAGGTGTTCTATACTAGAGAATTGGAGACTTAGTCCCCATCAAATGGGCAAGAAGGACAAAAGGAGAGTTTTTAACATTAAGATCATTCTTTTATACATAAAAAAAAGAATAGCAGGAATTTCTATAAGACTGTTTGCAGACATTGCTGAGAAATAGAATTTTTCATTTCCTGATGCACTTCAGATGTCCTAAAACCCAGAAGATATCTTTGATAGACTCTGCAGCAGAGGATCAAAAATGGGCTTACAGATGACTGCAATTATAGATCACACCCTTCCTACACAGCAAGCTTCACATTTTAAATAAAGCACCTGTGAATTAATGACTATCATTATTCCTCTTTTGTGGGGGGGGGGGGGTGAAAAGAAGCAGGAATGATGGAAGCAATTTTTAAAAAAGATCACTATAGAAGTCTGCTGCAGGAGAGGCAAGAAAAACATCAGACTCTGCCCCTAAGACGGAATCTCTTATTTCCCTCTGACGCCTCCCAAGTGGGGCATTGAACTAAGAACATCAGCTCAAAAATCCTGACTCCCACCCCAGTGTCCCAGACCTCACCGCTGGGTGGGTGGGAACGAGCCCCACTGTCATCCTTCCTGTGCCCGCCTGCCGCTGGTTGATTCACGGAGGGTGCCTGTGCCTTCAAGAGGCCCGGGGTCCCTGCTGGCCTGCCCAGGCTGTGCAAAACCCTGAGGCCTGCAGTGGGTGCAGGTTCTTTCATTCTTCCATAGGCCCAAGCAGAGCAGAAGGAGGCCCGGGCACCGAGGTCTTTCCGTTCTCTTGTCCCCTCCCTGCCCTGCACACCAGGCACCCACACACCTACAGACTCAGTCCCAAAGACCTTCACCCCTTGCAAATGTCTTCTGCAAATAGAGGTCTGGGGAGGTGCACCCACCATCTGCTCATTTCCTTGTAGCTTCCTCTGGAAGCACTCGAGCAGGCTGCAGGGTTCTCTGTGAGGCTGTTTAAGGGTTACAGAGGTGAGTATATAAAATCCCCTACCTCGAGGGATGGGGAGACCAGCGAGGGAGCCGTGGTGGTAACTCAGGGCTGCAAATGATGTCACAGCTGCTGAGCAAGGCGTCTCAGGCCTTCATGCCCTTTCCTTTCTCCCTTTCCTTGGAATGCGTGTCTCCCCTTCTCCTCCCTTCCCCCATCCTCCCAGCTTCCATCTTCTGCGTCATACCTCCATTACAGTCATTATCTTTTCAACTACGACTCTTATTTTTAAAAATAGCTTTATTGAGGGCATAAATGATATAAGTAAACTGCACATATTTAAAGTATACAATTTGAAAGTGTTATCAGAAGAATACTACCATTATTATTGATTTGACTCACAAATGGCTCACTTTAGTTAAGTAGCATTTACTATTTTTCTAAAAATATTTTTTTGTGAAATATTAACATATGCAGAAAAGTGATAAATTTCAAAGTACAGATTAACAAGTAGTTATAGAGCAAATTTCAAAGTATACTATGGGTTACAGTTCCTCAATTTCAGGAGTTTTCTTCTGGCTGGTCTAATAACTAGAAACTAAAAAGAATTATCTATATAATGTCTCCGTAGTCATAATCATTTGTTAAATCCTAACTGCTCTGTCACAGCTCCTTCCTCTCATTTGATCATTCTCTCAATCTTCAGGAATATTTAGGCAATGACCTTTCTAAGTTGCATTTACTATTTTTTAAAAAAATAAAAGTAATATCTGTTAATTAAAGAATATTCAGACAAAGTAAGGACGTACAACAGAGAAGTTGCCCATCATCCCACACCAGGGTCATTATGAAGTTAACCTGCCTCTATGGGGTTGCCGGGGTCAAGCCCCAGGTGTGTGACCCTCTGAGGGTTGGGTCACGGGCACCAGCTGCTCTGGAGCAGTGAACAGGGACCACTCCGGGTTACTCAGAACATCTACAAACAGAAATTTACCCTTCTCCATCTTTAAAACCTAACCTATTCTTTGGCACAGGGGAACCCTAAAACTCCTCTAAATGTGGTATTTAGCTGAGAAGTAAAGTTCATACAACCCTTTTTTCTGAAGACAGGAACACCAGGTGCACTGGTATCCCACAAAGTCCTTTGATGAAGCACCCTAATAAATGCCATATTTCACCAAGCGTAACATGCCATCAAAATCATCAGAGGCCACATCATCTCAGGCACTGCTATGGAAGAAAAATGCTGTCAATTTATTGTAAGTGGCTATCAACCATAAAACAAATCCTGATTTCAGAGACCTTAAAATGTGAAAAAGAAACATGCATCTTAGGTCAATGAAATACAGAAGTGTTAAGCCATGTTTCCGATGGAGGACCATATTTATATTGAGGGCATCACTTAAAAATGGCGTTTGTGAGTACTTGAGGACCGCTCCACTCACTCCCTCCTTGCTTGTCTACCAGTCCACTACCAGGATACAAAAGGGAAGAAATGGAAATATATCTCCTCTTGTTTTCAGAACTCCAGGTAAAGCCATTACTAGTGGAAAAAGAACCATCAGATTTGTCTGACTTTCTCTTCATTCCCACTAATCACTTTCTTCTCACTCTTATTCTCTAAAGCTCAAAAAAAGTTGAAATAGTATAACTTACAATTAATTTAAATGTTTGCCTTGAGATAACGCTAAACATGGAGTTTTAGTCAAAACACTCTTTGGTAGTTTTTGAGGCATACTAGAAACCCAAGAAGGAGATTTGGAACAAACTCTCCAAGTTCAAAGCCCTTTCACACTTGCTGGCTTTCATTCTCATTCTAGTATATAAAGAGAAAGGCAATAAGATTCTCATTTCTGTAATGATGCTCCAATTCTCCTGTATGATACTTTAAAAATCAATCAGCAAGAATAGTTTCAGACCAGGTCCAATCCCACCAGATTCAGCATCTGTTGCCACGTGAAATGCCTGTGAAATGCCATCAGACTTGGATTTATGCTTTCTGATGAAAAAAATTCTATAATTTTGAGTTCTTTATTTCATTTCAAAACTTATGAGACTGCTGCAGAAATGAAGCAAATGGGGCAAAGCAAATTTATTTCCTTCTCTTCTTTGTTGAAACACCTGATAATTGCAGCCAATTTAAAGGAGTCCTGCTTTTTTTTTTTTTTTCTTTACCAAACCCAATTACTTTTGAGATTTGAAGATGAAGCAGAAGTGTCCGGTATTGTATGTCTAGGACACTGTGACTCCAGAGTAAGTCCTCAGAGAAAAGAATAAATATCCATGTTCAGTATCAATTGACTTTACTACATCTTATGTCCTTCAATACTCAGACAAAATGGGGGAAATTCTCGTAAGTATTTAGCTAATTAATTCTGGGTCCTGGTAACTCAGAATGCAGTTAAATCAACTTTTCTTGTGAGGTCAAATTACCCCCTTAATCTTAATAAGGGTTTAATTTCGTTGTTTATTAGCCATTGTGGAGATTTTGCTCAAGTTCCATAACCGATTCTAGCCCATACACATTAGCAACCGCGTTTAGTCTGAAACATTAATGGTCCAATTAATAAACTGCAAGCCTCTAGCTGTCAAGATACTAATTAGTTGAGATACAGGTTAAAGGAAGCCTCCGTGTGTGAAAATTAATGGCAGTCTTTGTGGTAGGCGGAATAATGGTCCCTGAAAGATGTCTCCGTCCTAATCCCCGGGATCTGCCAGTGTGTGACCTTACAGGGTAAGGGGACTTGGGAGCTGTGATTATCTCTGTCCTGAGATGGGGCCATTATCGAGGATTATCTGCTTGGGCTCAATGTCATCCCAGGGCTTCTTATCAGGGCAGGCGGGGGCAGGAGGCCAAGGATGGAGACGTGACCGCAGAAGCAGAGGTTAGAGGATGGCAGTGCAGGAGTGCCACGGCCTCGAGAAGCTGGGGGAGGCAGGAGAGCGAGTCCTCCCTGGAGCTGCAGAAGGAAGGCAGCCCAGCTGACTCACTGATCTCCGCTCAGTGAAAGTGATTTCAGGTGTCTGACCTCCACGATCGTAAGTAACAAAATTGTGTTGCATTAGGCCACTAGGTTTGTGGTTATTTGTTACAGCAGGAAAAGAAAACTTAGTCCATCTTACTTCATTTGCACAGATTAAATTTTTAACAGTATTTATCGTGAGTTTTTTTTAAAGAAAAGCATTGTTAAATCATGCAATATTTCTATCCTTTGTAAAATCACTTATTCTTTCTTTCTTAGGCAAAGCAAAGGGATCTAGGGGTAAAATAGCTCCACACAAATCCTATAGTAGTCCTAAATAAGATACATTTTTAAAAAACTAAATTTGAAATTCTGTGCCCTCTATAACAGCTAATAATGCATCTTTAGGAGTGAAAAAAAAATAAGATATTTTTTACTTTATTTCTGCCTTGAAAAATGTATTTTTTGTGCTAATGATTTAAGTCTAAATTTCACCTCAGGAATTAAGTTACTGCTTAAAGTTAAGTTTCCACACTATAAACAGGACAAATTTGTACAGTTCTTTTGGGAAAGTCACAACCAAATATGTTTTGGTGTTTGCCCAATTATATCAGAAATTATATTTATACCATGGATGTGTTATATTACAAAAATGGTCATGTGATTATATTTTAGGTCAAGCCATTATTTTGGCCAAATAATGTGCAAAGATTATAAAAATTCTGCATTTTATTCTAAGTGTGACAAGATGGCATTGGAAAGTTTTGAATACAAGAGTGACAAGATCTGCTTTGCATTTCAAAATATTGCAGAGGCTATTGTGCAGTGAATAGACTGTGTGTGGGGTGCAAAAGCAAGTGACTGGAGAGCTGTGATTGTCCTCGTTGTCTGCGATCGTGGGCTGGAATAGGGCGGTGGTGGAGAAAGTGTGGCAACAAGTTAGGAAGCTGTTGAAGTAACAATGCAAGAGCTGATGGTGATTTTGACCAAAATGGTGGCAATGAAGGTGGGAGAGGCATTTGGATTCAGATATTCTGAAAATCTGTAAACAGGATTTAATGACGGGTCAGATGTGAGGTTTGCAAGAAGAAGAGAAGAGGGAGGCTCCAAGGCTTCTGGCCTGAACCAACTGCAGGAACAAAGATGCCACTTACTGGGACATCGTGGGATAGAAGAAGGTTTATGGGGTGGGGGTGGGGCAGAGCTACAAGTTCAATTTTAAATATCTCGCGCTTAGGGTGTTCGTTAGAGACCTAAGTGGAGAGGGTGAGTAAGAAATCAGAAGTGTAAATATGGAGTTTGGGAGAGAGGGAAGGGGCTAAAGAAATAGAAGTCACCAGCTCAGCATACAGAAAGTATTTAAAGCAATGGGTTTAGCTGAGATCATCTAAGGAGTGAACAAACAGAGAGAGCAAGAAAATCTATATTCACTGGGGAAGATCTCTAATACACTTAGTTAAACGAAATAAAATTCAACTTAGAAAAATGCTTCAGGATTATGCCTTTCACAATTAAAAAAAACTGCACATGTACATTTCTGTACATAATTGCACAGAAAAAATGAACTCCAACCTCTTGAGGGTAATCTGGGTGGGGAAAAAAATCCGGACAGGGTGTCAGGGATTTCCCCATTTCCATCTCTTTCCATTTGTAATTTGATCTTTTATAAGCAGTATGTGGCTATGTGTTGGTTGTACAAAAATCAAACAAAGCCTAGTAGACTCACGTATAGCAAATATATTCTGTGACTGATTTTTGTGATTTTTCTTACAAAATATGGACATCTTTTAGAGTCTTAGAAAATATTTTCCTTTTTTAAACAGATAGAGAGGAATTAAGTCCCACAAATCCTCAATTGTAAGACATTGATTTTAAGAGACATCATTAATTTAATTACAGCTTCTCAGGAAAAAACAAAACATACTACCATATTAAATGTATAAATGACTATAAGATGCATTTCAATTTTATAAATGCTAAAATGTTAAAAGTGCATTTAGAATCTAGGAAAAACAGTATATGTGTGTTTGTGTTTCAACATATACATGCATAGATGTTAATAAGATATATAGCTATGTAGCTACATATATATATAAATTATATAATCTAAACAAAAAATATAATTACTAATTGCCCCAAAAATCAATTCTATATATTGCTATTTAGCAAAACTTAAATAAGATCTAATCTTTATATATTAGCACAAGATAATTTTAAGTAATCCAAATTTCTCACATATAAGTGGAGAAAAATAAAATCTAAATATCAACATTAATGCCTAGTTCAGGTAAAAAATTCATGCGAGTCTACAAATACAGATTATCATATTTTCTTAAGAAAATCAATTTACTTGTAAGCAGTATTTCTTATATAGCATTTGAGGTTAAGTTTTAGATCTACAGGCAATGAAAGTATGCATCATAGTTTGCAGAGAATATGGAAGTATAGGTAAATAGGATTGCAAGCTCAATTTTCCTCCTTTGATGAGTAAATACACGCTTGCAAATTGATGAAGATCAGATTCATATGTCTTGGGAAGAATATTTATAGAGGAAATGACAATCAAGGGTAAATCTGTCCACCAAAAACATCTGCATGAGCAAAGCAGATTCCTCCTGAGTTATGCAAGAGCTCACCTTATTTGGAAATGGAAATTTGTTTGGTTCCACTTTCCCAGGTGCTTGAACGGCAGAAAGTGGTGGAAGCCAGGTCATCTCCTAAAGGGGGGAAAACACCAATATTGTGATATAGACAGTATTTAAAGTCAATAGTACATAAAACAGCTGTGTGAGCATGCCTTGTGTTGAATAAGGATGGAAAGGGATTTCTTTTTAATTCCCAAGATTTACTGAATGTTTATCACATGCATTGTGCCGAGAGCTTCTCGTGGATCATCTCAGAAAAGCCTCACCCTGTCCCATGTGACAGGTTCTGCAGTTACCCTTTAAATCTGCAGCGGGCACAGGTGGAATTTGAACCCAGGCTGCCTGGCTGCTCGGCCCACAGCTCTGCCCCCAAGGCGACGCTGAGCCCGGGGATTTTGTTTTTGAAAGATGTGAAATCTACTTTTATGATTTCCCAATTTTATCAATCATCACCCCCATCTCCCCCAAATTCACAGCTTAGCAAATCCAACCTTTATACCTTAACAAGATCTACAAGGCTGTCCTATTTTCACTTGATTTAAGCCCCTGAATAAAGGGACAACCCAGTAGTAAAAGTTCCATGGAAAATGCCATACAAAGGGGGCTGGGTCTCTTAGACTTGATCCCACAAAATTCACAGGGTGGTTCTGAAGGAATGCACAAAGTACATTCAATGTTCTGAAGGAACGCACAAAGTACTTTCAATGTAAAGAATCTTTATTAGGGGAGTTCTATTAGAAATAAAGTGTGAGTTTCCAATAAGCTCCATAAGTCACTTTGGTCTTCAAAAAAATGTCATTCACAGAGAAGATAAAAAAAAAAAAACATATCACACTTTGAAACAAGAGAGAGAATGGTGTCATTTTATGACATGGTATAAAGAACATGAATTTTGGCTTAACACATAATAATCTGTAAGACATTTTTTATATACTCCTTCATTTGGCTGTGAGAGAGGAAGAAAGGGTTGTTTTATTCACTTCCAGCTTTCTTCTTCTATTCTGTCCTCTGTAAGATGCATTCAATAAATGACTGTGGAATTAAATTGAATGGATTTCTGATTACCAGGAAGCCAACTTGGAATTTACAAATAGGTTCTGAATCCCGTTTCTTGATTTTCTTCCTCTTCCAAACCTAAGCAAGCAGAGAGGCAGCAGTTCGTCCATTTTAAGAAAAATGGGACCTTCTCTCTCTTCAGGTGAAGACCTGTCCTCACCTCTCTTTGGGAAATCTCTGCAGATTTCTGTAGATTTCTGAGGGGAAAGAGTTCCTTGCGGGTAGGTAGGCTTGTGATTTCCTTCCTTGGTAAATCTCCAACCCCAGCACCTCAGTGGGTGCAGAACCCACACAGGGCGGTGTGTTCACAGCCTCCGTGGGAGCTTTCCTGCCCCACACTATCTTGCCCCTTTTCCCTCCACATCTGCTCCTCCGGTACCTGCCAGTGCCCGCTGCCCCTTTCCAGAGGCTGTTCAGTTTGTGTCAGGAGGCATCTGACCTTGCCCACGGAGCCAAGCTCCCCGTCGTCACTCTAGTGTCCGGCCCGTCGGGTCTCCCTGGACGGCTGCTGGTTAACTAGGAGGCTCTGAAGACAATCGGTTTTTCCTTCCGCTTCCCAACCCTATCCTTTTCTACAACCTGCCTCTCCCACGGAGCCCTCTCTCCTCTTTTCTCTACAGAGTTTCCGAGTTTTCTCTTTGATCTAATTACTGGCTAGGACATGACCTCGAATCTTTTGTAGAAGGAAGTAGTTACTGATCACAAACACATAAATCCACTGGTCTTTTCCTCGGTTGCTGACCGTCTGCTGTGTCCCCACGTCCATTTCTCTTCCCTGCCTCCCACTAATAGTCACCCACTCAGCAGCTTCCTCTGAAATCACCTTGGCTTACACAATTTCAACTTTACAATCCTTAGAGGACAAAATTGATGAGCACAAATCAATTACTCAAGATTAGACATCAGACTTGCACATACAACCCCAATATGTCCTTGTTAACTTTGTATAAATTACATCACGATTCCACCTGTATAGCAGAATGGTTACACATACGGTTTGTGTCTGATGCTACCGAAAAACAAAAAGGATAGACTACAGTTTCTGCATGTCCTACTCAGGAACAAATGATATAAAAAGTGCACAAAAATATAAATAATAGTCCTTTCAAAACACTTCTTAGATCAACACCTTAATATAACTGACACTTTCCAGTTCAAATGTGTTTAATACACAGTTTATCCAAGAGCCAGACAGTGGACACGTTCTAAGAGGCCACCAGGCTGTGATGCTGAAGGGCAGAGGCTGTGTCCTCCTGATCGTGGGATCTTGTGCAGGGTCCAGCCCTTAGCACCCACTTGTTCCCTGCACAAACATTTACTAAAGACTCACCGTGGGCCAGGCACCGTGACTGCCTTATACACACGGGCTCAGGCTCAGGATCTATGACTGAAAGTTAGGAGAACAGGTCTGGCTGTGTCTACTACAATTCCTTCTTCTCTATCCCAGCTATACCCCCATACTTATAATCTCTCCATTTCTTTCTTTCTTTCCTTCCATTCAATCCATCCACCCACCATCTGTCATCCAGCCAACCTCACAAACAGTTGTCACAGAAGGCAGACGCCACATTCTGTTAGCGCCTTGTCCTGCAACTTCCCTTCTCCTTTGAGGCTTTGGCCATGTGCTTTTGGACCCCCAGTTCATTTCCTCATCTCCTTAAAGATGCGCTATCTTTTTGGTAGGCATCTTTCTCTCTGCCCACTCGACCCTTCAAACGAGCCTAATGGATCCCTCCCAAATCTCCCCTCTCAAACACAGATGACTTTTAAGGATGAACTTGTGGATACCCCAAGCATTTCACTAGACCTTCCGGACTTGGTGTTCTGAGCCTGTCTGCTCCACCTCAAATTTTGGCTCCAAAACCCTAACTTTAACTCTGATCTTTGGGCTTTATCTTTAAAAATTAGAAATTTGGCTCTCCCCAGTCTATTCTGAGATGGTTCACTCCTGGGGGTAATCAAGCCCTATTTCTCTTCAGGTAAAAAATGGCACACTAATCACCCTTGAAATCCAACTCCCAACACTAACCACCTACCACCTACAAGACATCTTAGCTGGGCTTATATTAGACCCTCCCACAAGATGGGAATCAGGTGCTCTTAGGTCCACTGCAAATCCCCAGTGTTGGATCACGCCCTCATTCTGCCTTCTCTGATCCTATGTCTGGTCCGCTCAGAAAGAGTCAACTGTGCACATTGGTAGTGACACGGAATTAAGATGCTGAATACCCTAAGTCTGGGCCCCCAGTGTCTTTGGGCAATCATTGCAACTGATCCTCATCTGTTCCGTCTTCCATATTTCTCAGATGTTATTCCCATATTTTGTGATTCTCCTTGAGCCTTACTTTGGTTCTTAAGTCTCACAACAGGTGACCCTGCCTCCTATGTCAGTGTGAAAACAAAGACTATTTATTGGGTTTGAATGTCCTTCCTGGACTGGGACGAATCTGTTGGTATTTGGGCCCTCAGGACTGACTGGAGGAGGTGTGTGTCACCTATCTGTGCCCTCAATCTTGTATATTCCCCGGTTCCTAGGCATCTACTGCGTCAATATCCCATTGGTCTCCTCTAACTTCAATCTCTCCTCCTCCACTGACTCCTTCCCGCAAGACCGATGAATGAATAATCTCAAGCCTCAAACTCTTCCTGACCTTATGCCCCTCTACTAACTGCTCTTTATTTCTATTTCACCTAATAACCAACATTCTCAGAGAAGTCTCAATATTAGCTGTTTTGACATCCTCAACTACTTTACTTTTTTGACGTATCATTTTTAAGTTTTTGTGTTGGGACCTATATATATTGGAGTGTATATAATATGTATATATGTGTGCATATAGTTTAAGAATAATTAAGATTAATAAAATGGATACCTGTGAACTTACTACCCACCTTATCATCTGCTTTTCAAAAGACCCAGCTCTGACAAACGGTCTTCCGATTGTGAAGTTCACTGGATTTTGTTGAATGCTCACTTCTTGAAACTTCCTCCTTCCTGGGCTCCCATGATATGGTGCCCCTCCTGGCTCACCTCCACTCTCTAAGATATTTCTTCCTCTTGCTTTTCCTTGAACATTTTGTTTTATATTCAACTTTCTTGTCACTACATTTCCTTTTCCTGGGTGATCCTGTCTACTCCCATAGCTTTAAAAACCTTCTAGTACGTGGTTGATGCCCACATGTATATCCAGCTCTTGGTATCCCTCTCTGTGTGTCTACTGAACCTCTCAACATTTGTGTTTAAAACTGGACTTTGATGCCATAAAACCTTCTCCTCTTCTTGTATTTTATGTCCTGGTTAATGGCACCAACATCTATTAACTCTTCAAGTCAGAAACCTTGGAGTCATCCTAGACTCCTTCTCTTTCACACCCCTCCCAATAATAACTGTAGCAATCATTTATTAAACGCTTAAAACATATACCATTCACTGTTTTAAATGTTTTATGTGTTTTATTTAATGTCATTCTCAAAGGGTAGGATTGATTATTTCACCATTTTATAGATGAGGAGATCAAGTCATTAAGAGGCCAAGAGATTTGCAGTCTGACTGACCACATCCTAGTCCTCTAAGATTTTTACAAGTGCATGAGAGACCTTCTCTGTTCTAGCCAAGGAAGGCTTACCCCCTTGCTGCTATTCCCTGCTGAGATCTGAATGTACAGAGCTTTGCATACGCCAGAAGTCTTCCCCAATCTCCTCTCTTTTTTTGCTAGGATGCTTAATCATTTGCCAAGTGCTGCTTCCATTTCCTCCTTCTCTATGAAGCCTTCTTTGGCCAACTGAAGCCGTGGTTGACTTGACCTTCTGTTGCACCACATTTCCCCTAAACAGGTCTTTATCAGAACACCTGTCCCTCAGTGGCACTGCCTTGTTTAGAAATCTGTCCCTTACACAGCCTGTGACGACCTCCTCAAGGGATGAAATGCGTAATTCGTCTGGGGGCCCCAGCACCTAACACAGAGCTTGGAACAGGGTGGGTGCTCAGTACATTTCTGAGTGAACCCCAAATTAAACAGCATCTGCAATGTCTCTGCCTTTCTTTCCTTTCCTGTAACCTGAGCGACTATCCTAATCACACCTTCATTACTTTTTACCTGGATTACTTTCAGAGCTTTCTAACTGGTCCTCTCTCTTCGGTCATGATCAATCCATCCTCCACACTGCTGCCAACTTAATTTTCCTAAATTGCAGATCCAACTGGAACCTCTGCTGCTCCCAAATCTTCATATATATATATAAACATTACATATCCATATGCAAGAACAACAACAATGATGACGATGACGGCAAGGCACTCGATAGACATGAGAAGGACACGTGTTTACAGTATGAGAGCTGGAACCAGAAGGCAGACTGTCACCTTGTTGGACCTCAGCTGGGAAACGGTGCGTTTGATAACACAAATCTCTGATGCTCTGCCCATGTCCACAAATGACTGTGAAGGTGCCATGGGTACTGATTTTGGGGTTACAAATGAATTTTAGCAAGTAAGTGAATTTGCACATTTGGAATCCGTGAATAAAGAGGATCTACTGTATCTCCATTTCCTCTTCTGTCACTTGGGCTCAGGGACTGCACGCAAGTCACAGCCTCATTAAAGTTTAGTGAATTCAAGCCACAGACTTTGGAGTTAATTAGATCTCAGCTTGTGGCATCTTAGAGCCAGAGAAAAGGAGGATATTAACTACGTTATGGCTTAGCCATGAGTTAAATGAGATAATACATATAAAGAGCACAGCATGGTTCGCTTCACACTTAAGCATTCAATAAAAGAAAGCAGTGATTACTAGCAAGCTAAGCTTCAGTTTTCTTGTCTCTAATATGAGAAATATAATTTCTCTCTGAGTTTAAGTTACTGGGAATTGGAGATAAGAAAATATACAGAAAACTGCTTTTATGAATGAATAAAGTATTGTGCAAATGTATGCTATAATTACGCTAGTAATTACTAATACAAACTATACTACTAAAACAGAAAGTTATTTAAAGAGATTATTATGATTTCCACGTAGGATTTGTACTCTAAATTGGAGAACACATCCCTCACTTTTCTCACGGAAATAGATCTCTGACATAATACTAGCAAGTGGTGGAAAGATAAAGGTACACAATAGAAAGGTATTTAATTTGTACTTTACTTTTGGTAATGACTTAAATTGTAAACAAAGGCAAATGTAGCAGGCCTAAAATTTCACTTAGCTTGCCTTGATATTTTCTTCATAGAAAAAGAATGCTATTCCACTGCCCGGACTCACCGTTCCCCATGCCTGCCCAGGCTGCAGAACCACCTGACTTCAGCCGCCCCCCATCACTGCTTTGTTTCTGTTTGCCCCTCCTTGGTCATAATTTAACCTCTTCCTGGGTCACATATAAGCCAAGAAGAGAAATGTAATGCTTAAAGCCATTTACTCCAAAATCTAGCTAGTTACCTCTGATTTTACAAATTCCCCTGCCACTTCTCCCCTGCCACTGTCGGCCTTCCTTCCTTTTTAAGTTTCTTGCCACTTAGGAATAAGATCATCTCTATTCCCGGCACTGAGAGATTTAAAACGTCCCTCAAGTTTGAACTCAGGTTCCTTAGCCTTTTAGCACACCAACTGATGGGATTAGAACTAACATCCCAGTCTTAAAACAGCCCAAGACCCCCATCTCCCTGAGCAGATGTCTACTTATCCAGTGGACATAGTTCAGGATGACTACTTCTCTCCTGGACAGGCTTAAAACACCAAGTCTCCTTATAGCAAGTACATTCACTTTTCTCTTAAAATGAAAGCACAGCTGTCCAAATGATAAAGGTATGGAATATTTCAGAATTTCATTAATTGTCTAACTTTTTCTTTGACCTCCATATACCAACTTTCGGGATGACTTGGGGCATGCAAGCCAGTTTCAATTTCCATGTCTATTGTAAAGCAAGACTGATCATGGGCCCCAAGAATCCACATCCTGATAGCGAGTAGATTTTCACGGGCTCGTTTTGGACAACGCCCCTCTCCCTCTGTGAGCTGCCCACCTATTTCTAGGCCACCCGCATCAGCCTGTCATCGGACAAATGGCAGGAGGTGTAAGGCATCCATTCATTAAGCAATGTAGCTCTTTCTTGTTATTAAAGGCGAGAAGAAAGAAACAAAAAAGAGATGAATTTTAGCCTGAAGTCTATACTTAGGGTTAAAAATGTACAACCATAAAGATCTGCAAAGTATATTTAGTTTGCAAACAGGTTAAAATAGAAAATTTTAAAACAGAGTATTTTAACTTTCCTATTAAAATAAACAGATAGGAAAGCACTCTCCCAGGTTTCTCCCTGTCTACTGTCTCCCCACTGCAATCTATCTTGGTCACCACCACATAAAGCATTTTGTCTCAAACAGTTACTGCTGCCCTTGCTCAAAAGATCCCAAAGGCTCCCGGCTGTTCAGAGGATAAAGTCCAGTCCTTCAAGACGTGCTGCCATACAGTTCCACCAAGAACTTTGCATGTCCCTGCCTGCTACTTTTCTAAATGGTCTTCCCCAAACTAGATGGGCCGACTTTCTAGCCTGTCCTAGATTTTCCTGCCTCCACATTTTTGCTTTTCCTTTCACATGATTTCAATGTCACTTCCTTTCTTAGCTGGTTCTCTCTGCCAAGACGACCACGGCTACCCTCAGCGAGGGCTACATCCTCTAACCTCCACTTACACATTCTCTGTGTCACCTAGGACTTACATGTTGCTGGGGACAGTGCGTTTTCTCTTCGTATGTTAAACCCCTACTAGATTATAAACTCTTTGAGGGAAGGGGTCATGTCTTAGAACTCTCTTGTAACTCCCTGAAGGCCTCACACAATGGATAAAAAATAATAGGAATGCATTCGGCCTCTCTGGGATTCTCTTTTCTTGCCTGCAAAATGATGGGAACGATAAATGACACTTGTCCTACCAAGCATGTAGAACCGTTGTCAGGATTAGGAGATTAAATTACTTCCTTCTCTTTCAGCAACATCTCAGTATTCGCTGCCAACTTAGAGGTCTGCAGGAAAGCGAAGCGAAGCCCATCTCCACAGGCCTGGCGAACGACCACAGTTCACTCCAGAGTTCTTTGTGTTGAGAAACTGATTCTTTTCTAAATAAAACAGTGGATTAATTTTGCCACTCTCAGGAATAAAAATGTAAAATGCCAGAGTCGATTTTTGTGTGTGGCAGTGGCTGCTGCAGATTAGAGCATTATTTTGTTTCCATTTCCCATATCTGAATAATCACTCAGCTTTCAGTTCTTTCACACATGGTATTCGTGTTATGACACACTGATCAGATAAGTGCGGCCAACAACAGAAGGTGGTCATTCTATTGCACTGCACAGCCTTTACCTGGGTTGGGGAAGTGGGGGACCCCGGGCAGGGCCGGGCCTGGGAGAATGAGGTAAGTGGGGAGGCACACTGCTTCCCTAAAAGGACCGCAGGGTAAATCCTAACTGTTGGCCTATCCCAGGCATTTGTGAAGAAAACCTCCAAACCACCGTTAAAGAGACCCCAGGGTCCGACTCGAAGGCTGGTTAGATTTTGGTTCAGAACAAGATGGTCACAGCTGAAACCTCTCGTTGAAGGGCTACCTTAATGAACAGAATTCCAAGAACATCTGTATTTTGCTATTCTACCATTGAGGATTTACAGTTTGAAAAATAACAACTATAGTGCATTCATGTCCATTCATAACAACTACTATTATTTTGATGGAAAACAGTGCTCACGGGAAGCTTTTGGAAAAACAGCTGCTGAAAAAAAGTACCCTCCTTATTAAGATTTCTTAAAATCAATTTTTTACATATAACCCTGGCTGTTGAAAAGCCAAAAACCAAATTTGCAGTTAATTCAAACACAGATTCAAATAAGATAATAACCAATTAAAATATCTGTACAAACAGGATTACCAAAAATCATAGTGAAATCTTATCTCTTTAAACTGAAAACCCAGGAATATGTCCAATTTGAACCCAGAGTGGCCTGAGAAGGGGATGCCTGGGAACTGTATATTATTTCCTGGTTAAGAGAGCTGATCTGTGTCTCACTCACATCCCAGATGAGAGGATCTGAGATGGGAACATCGACTAACGTAATTCATTGCAACACCAGAGCTTCTTAGTTTATCACTGTCCCCTTTCAATGAGGTTACTCAGCAATGGCTAAGCTGGAGGTGCCCCAGGTGGGTAAAGATGACTGGAATCGGCGTGAGAAGCAGCTTTCGATTCAGGTTTTGCAGACTGAGAAGGAGAAGGGGAAGCCTGCGTCAAGGCATGCACCAGCTAACGAGGCACACGGTGGGCACAGAAGAACACGGAAGCCTGCCCTCAGGCTGGCAACGTCGACGGGGCACAGACCCATGCATCACACTTGCTCGTTGGTCCCTAAGATTTACATCCACGTGGTGTCTGGCTCTCCATTATTTCCTTCACAGTAGAGTGGTATTTTAATTTTTTGTAGGAAAATCAATCCCGTGCCACTGGAGACCCCACCTCTGACCTCCCTGACTTTAGTTGTCCCTGGAATTTGGACTCTCCTGGAGAGGATAAGAACAGTGTCTCAAACCAAGACACAATCCACACCTTTTCTTTTCTGGGTTCAGTTTTGCTGTTTTACAGGAGGAAAATGGGAGTGGCTTGACTTACTCTTTTGTCCCTTTCATGTTAAGTGCATTCCTGTTTGGTCTATTTACTTCAAGCAATGGAACAATGAAACCATACATTTGGAACAATAAAAACTATACGTTTCTAAGTTTTGTTTTAGATTTACCTGGTTTTCAATCTGCATTTTATTATTGTGTCTAAAACACACATAATTCCCATTCTTTAATTTGGATCTATATTTTTAGAACTGAACATCGTATTAAAATGTTAAAAGTAGTGACATCTCTATCGCGTCATCAGAAAGTAAAGATGGTTTTGACATTGCGCGACCGAGCAGCTGCGTGAACTTCATGGCTCCTGTTAAATCCAGGTGACCACAATTTCTCCACTGGGTTCGGCTTCAGCACACACAGACACCTGCTAGCTACCAGCTCTCTGGCAAATCCTGTCCCCTAAAGGGAACCCGTTAATTGGTCTAATTTTAAATTCAGAAATACGCTTTCTTAAAAAACAGTAAAGCATTGAGGGGCATTGACAGCGTTTTCCAAATTCTGAATTTGGGACCAGTACATTCCTGTGTCATTTCTGAGAACAAATCATAAATCTAGGCTTATAAAAAGTGAGCCAAATTTCAGACTAGCTTGTGAGAAAAGGTCACCTTTTAAATTATGTCTCCATCAGTTTATTTCTGACTCACATAATGCCTTTCCATGGTAGCACAGACACCCAGAAATTAGCCTTCCAAATAGACATATAGATTACAATTAATCTTTGAACCAACTGTGGTTTGCAATAACCAACTCACTCTTCAATACACTCCAAGAGTGAAGATGACATTGTTTGGGACAGAGGCAGATTGTGGAGGCTAGAAGGCAGGTGACAGCTACACTCTTGGCCAAGTCTTCCACTGAACTTGTCCCTGTACCCCTTTCCAGAGACAGATGACCTGGAAATGAGCTTTGGACAAATTATGGAGAAGCAACGTGGCGTAACAAAGGCTTGGAGTTGGGAGTCCAAGAAACCTCATTTAACAGTGACTCCGCAGTAAACCCGTAAGAATAACCTTCAGCAAGTTTACTTGCCCCAACGGTGACGTCCTCATCTATAAATCAGTGTTAAAAACCCTATTTTGCAGGATTACTGAAAGAGTAAAAGATAAATATGCAATGTCCCTGGCATAATATCTGGCACACAGTAGGTGCACAATAAAAGGTGGTTACTGTGTCTTGTTCCCTTTCTAATCAGTATTGGTAGTTTTTGGCTTGGATCCTGTGTGGATGTGGGGGGTGGAATGGATGTGGGTGAAGGCTCTGATAAGTTTGTTTTTTAATCTATTTCACTTGGTTAATTATTTAATATTTAACTGGTTAATTATTCATAGTCAAATAGAAGGCATAATAAAAGTGTGTTTATTAAACAATAATTTGCTTCCCTAACTCCCTTTGCACCATACGTGCACAAAGGCAAGGGGGTGCCAACTGAATGGCTGCTATTTTTCTTAAAAGGGACGATCACTGGTAATCAGGGATCCATCTTCTTTCCAAAAACAGGTTGCGGGTCCTAAGGCATTTAGAAGCTTGGCCGTCTTGCCTACGTAGTTGGCCTCAGAACACAGCTGGCTGGCGCCCGGGCCCCAGGGCTCTTCTCCTTGGGTGATGTGAAGGACGCCATGGGGAGGACACAGGTGGGGTTGGAAAGCTACTGCCCTGTGTTGGCCTCAGGCAGGGAGCAGAGCTGGGCAGGCAAGCTCCAGCGACAATGAACGTGCAAACTGCTGGGGTGCGGGTAACAGTCCCAGGCCTGGTGGGGCTTCTGGTCTACCAGAGGGAAGGCAAGCCCCAGCTGCCATGGAGAGATCGGGCCCGTCCTGCCAAAGGGACTTGTCTCCCTCCCTTCCAAGCCCTTTCCCAGGCAAATGCCTTTTGAACACGCAGCTTCTGCCTGTTAACTGCACCCAAATTCGTCTTTTCCCTTTGAGAGATGATTTATCAGTCACTGAATGGAATTGCCAGGGTCCAGCCAGGAAGCTTCTGAGCCTTAACACGGTTGTGAAAAGCAGGATGACTTTACAAGCAACAGGAAATATCTACTGAAGTCCTCCAGGGACTGACAGCAAATCCAGTGCACAGGGAGGAAAGCCAGTTAGCCTTGGAGACACCATCTTTTTTTAAAACCCAGAGGTTAAAATCTCCTTAAAAAGGAGAAGCTGAAGATTAAAACGTTTCAGAGAAAAAGTTCATAGGTTTGCAAGGAAAGAGGCTAAAATAAAACCAGAATGACAATTATTTTTATTAGAAGAAAGTACAGCAAAGAAAACTGAATCAGGATAGCCCAATAAAGAGTGTATCCCTTGGGAAAGGATATTCTGCGAGAACAAAGAAATGAAGGTAAAAGATGAAGGGATCAAATTAACGATGCTTAAAGAAGAGGCGATTCTGAACTCAGTTGCTAAATGTGTCTTTAAAGAGGCAAAGGAAGGCAAGCACATTAGGCAATTAGGAAGAAATGAGGCTCTTGCAAAAGTCCCTTTGAGGGGATGGCGAGAGGAAGATTCAACATACCCGAGGGCAATCTGACACTCTACACATTTCAGACATGCTTTTATTCCTTAATCCTCTCTGGCAATGCAGATGAATTTCACTGCCTTGAGAAGACGTCTATAATCGTGCTGAAGAGTTTAGAGGACTTGGTAGAGTCAATCGACTCAGTTCCTAACTTGTGCATCCAGGCAGGCCTGCAACTGGATATATATTTCAGCACCCACTCGGTGCCAGATGGTTTTCTAGGTCTTGCTGACACAACACAGACAACAGACAATGACTTTATCCAGGAAATAGGACAGGGCCCCTGCTCTCAGGAAGCCTAAGTACCAGAGGGGGAAGACAGGCAGTAAACAACAGAAAAAAGAATGCAAAGTCAACAGATCCCCATTCCTCTGAAGTGCTGCGTTAGTGTTTTGTAAGAAAGAGCCATGAGAGGGGGCAAGCTGCTGTGTCATGGATCTGAGAGGATGACTTGACAAAAAGAGATTTCATGTGGTTATGGGAACAGGAGGCACCATGAGAGTCAACAGGTTGAAACCACAGAGAAGATTTTGGTTTTTAGTTTCTGGCAATAAATGTTTCTCATGAGCTTTGTGCTAAGTACCGTTTTAGATGCTGAGGATACAGCTGCAAACGAGGTGAAGTCTCTGCACTCAGAAGAGGTTATAGTCTGGTAAAATGAGACAAGTGGTAAACCTGCACAGAAATATTATCTAACATTATATAAAGAAGAACACAATGTAGTTTAATGGTATAATGTGATATAACATGGTAGCCATTAAAATGTTCCATCAATAAACTGACCATGTAATAAAATGTCGGGCTTCTTATCACGGGAAGTGTTCGGGATCACAAGCAGAGTGGGAAGTATCTGGGAAACCCATGTCCCCAGCAGGTGCTGCCTTCTGACCCTGCTGGAGCCACTCTGGTGGCCTGGGGCAAGCTCTGTCCCCTGCCTCCATTTGTCTCCATTCCTGACTCAGTGAAATTCTTAACTGCACATGTGTGCTCTAAGGGGATGGGGTGGGGGATACATGATACCATTTTAATTTTTAATTTAATTCAAAGAGTATCTTCATTGTTTTTTCTGCTTATATAAATTAAATTCACTTCTTGTTAAAAACTCAGACACTGCAAAAATACAAAATGTAGAGAAATGAAAGCCTCCCAAGATTCTGACACCTATAGATAATGGCCACAGTGAACAGAGTTAAACACTGGGTACTTATCCTACTTTTACATACATATACCGACATGGGGATTATACATATATTTTAAACAAGATCATACTGTTTGGTCACTTAACTTTTTTTCATTGCACATCATTCTCAATACAGCATACAGATTTATCTTCCATTTAAAGGTGACACAGACTACTACTTCACTGCCTACAGGTACTACAGTTTATCTAATCAAATGATGGAGATTTGAGTTGTTTCCATTCTTTCATTACTACAAAACACGACTTGGTGAAAATCCTTTTATATTCTCTCTGTTTTTCTGTAGGGTTAATTCTTTGAGTAGAATTTCCAGGTTAAATGGCATAAATATTCTAAATTTTAATATGTTGTCAAATTGTTCTCCAAAAAGGTTCTATCAATTTCCATCTCTTCCAGTGGTATATGAGAGTACCTATTTCTCAACACCTTTGCTAATATTGCTCTATGTATAGGTGAAAAATGATCTAACTGCTGTTTTAATTTCATTTCTTTATTAGTGAAGTATATTAAACATATTAATTTCCTATTCTTGAAATACATATTCATATTATTTGCCCATTTTTCTATCAGAATACTTACTTTTCATATTACTGGTTTAAGAGTGCTTTGGTTATTAACGAAATTAGCTCGTTAACTGTCTCATCTCCTAGTTTTTCATATAAATATACTTTCCATGTCCACATCTATAAGGAAAGATTATTAGATTCTTTCAATCAGGCTATTCACAGATAGGAAACAAGATAGACCAAAAACAGAACCATATCAAAAGTGATATATAAAACAGGCATGAGGGATTTTATTGGAGAGCTGAAAATGTTCTAAAACTATATTATAGTGATGGCTGCACAACTTGGTAAATTTACTAGAAATCATTGAACAGTACACTTGAAATGGGTTAACTTTTTGATATGTAAACTATATCGCAATAAAATTGTAAAAAAGACAGATAGATAGGTAGGTAGGTAGGTAGATAGATAGGAAGAGAGTGATAGCCAGGCTCAATTACACCCTAAAGAGCACAAGTAGAATAGTGGCTCTGGGAAGATGCAGACCCTCCTGACATAAGGCAAGGAGCCGATGGGGAAGGGGCAGTAGGTTTCT
This sequence comes from Choloepus didactylus, assembly GCF_015220235.1. Classification (NCBI taxonomy): domain Eukaryota; kingdom Metazoa; phylum Chordata; class Mammalia; order Pilosa; family Megalonychidae; genus Choloepus; species Choloepus didactylus. The sequence continues at coordinate 72,821,539 of NC_051323.1, read as the reverse complement.
GATGAAGAGCTAGAAGCCACCTAAGTGTGGCCCTCGGGGCAACGGCTGGGCGGGTGACGCTGGTGCCGGGGTGGAGAGCACCAGCGGGTAGGGCAGGGTAAGAGAAGACACTGGAATAGGGAGCGAGTGGCCAGACAGAGGCACTCTAAGACAGCTATTCACACACTACACAAGCCAGCAAAGACACCCAAGCCCGAGCTGTCACCCTGAGGGTGGTTCCAAAAAGGAGAAGGTGGGCACCAGGGAATGTATCATGTATCAACAAATGGCCAGAAATGGGAAACTCTAATGAAAAATTTGTAAATGTCACCTGGTTTACACAATATTTATTTTTAAAAACTACAATTCTTTCAGAGTCACCAGAGACAAAGAAGGTAACACTGTGGGAAGAAGTAGGAAAAGCATGGGACTATAGTAATCGAAGCTATTTCAAAAATACGGTACTTAATGTGAAACAACGCGCTTCAGCGGGTTTCTTACCGGCATTACTGGAGGCAAACTGGTCCTCTCACATCTCATTCAAGTCTGTCCCTCCTCTTTCCCCTTCCCCCATAGGAAATGAGAAAAGGGATGAAAGAGGAAAGGAGGGAAGAGGAAGAAAACAGCTGAGAAGGGCCCCAGGCAAGGGAGGGGGCGTGCGAGGCACTGAAGCCACGGACGACGGGAGTCAGTGCACCCTGTCCCCGGTCCCGTCCTTGACCAAAGACGGGTGCCCGGCCTGGCGGGGCCTCCAGCCTCTCCTCGACCCCACTGAAGGGAACACTGGGAGAAGAAATAGCTTATTTTATGTGTCAGATTAGCTAGGTTACAGCGTGCTGTTGTTTGCTCTAGCACTGGCCTAGTGGTTCCTGTGGAAGTATTTCGTAGATGAGATGAGCATCTACAATCAACTGACTTTAAGTAAAGAATATCAGCCTCCATTCTGTGGCTGGGTCTCATCCAGTGACTTGGAGGTCTTAGGAGTGAGAACTGAGGGTTCCCGGAGTCAGAAGGAATTCTGCCTGGAGAATGCCCCTCCACTCCTGCCTGGCCTCACCTACAGACGTCAACATCACTCCTCTCGGAATTTCCAGCCTCCACCCCGCCATATGGAATTTGGACCTCCAGTCCCTGCACCCCCAATCCTCTCTTTCTCGCTCCCCACTGTTGATTCTGTTTCTCTGAAGAAACTTGGCCCGATATATCAAGTATGTACCAAAAGAAGGAGTAAATCACATAGAACCATCCCATCCTACCCCAGAACAGCTGTGCACTATACATAGAATTCTTGCTGACGTTTACACAGAAATCACCCTGCTAGGCTTAACAATTCTGAGTGATAGAAAAGGAAAGTATTTACTCCAATAAGTTCATTTCAATTTATAACTGAGGTTTTAATGTTTTCAGATTCTCTGGCATTTGGCTCTTCCCTTCTCTAGCACTTACTATTTCTTCTGCATCTCCTCAAGAAGACAAGGTGGCAACTGTTTCAAAACAATTTATTCTGACAGGCCTTAAGTGATGTGGTTAAGCCAAGTACCATTTTCTCTTCAGAGTTAAACAACTGATTTAATTCTCAAATTGCATCCCCAAGCAGAGGAAGTAAATGACCAAGCTCCGGCATGTAATACTAGAACCATTGATCATTAAATGGAGTTGAGTGTAAGGGAGCTCGGGCGATGGCGGCTACAGGAGTCTCCGTCCGGGCTCGCAGGCCTCCCACAGCGGCTCACGGGAAGGAGACCCATGCATTCCCATCTGCCTTCCCTTCCCTTCCACAGCCAACCCTTTCATCACATCTTAGGTCAGCACTCAAATGTTCAGAAAGCATTTGCCGATTGCCCATTCCTTTGATGGAACGTCTAGAGCACTAATGATTATGCCCTCAATCCACCGCCTAATGCCACAGCTCAGCCTTCTGAGGGCAGACACCGCCCCCCAGCTCACTGCTCCATCCCCAGTATGGGGCTGAGTGCCATGCCCACAGAGGACCTCGGGAAATAACTGCTGAGTGCATGCAAGGTTACTACATGAGGTGACGAGGCTGATTCTAAAACACAGCACACATTCAACAATTGTTTCCCCTTCAAGGAGTCATCTAGGCAATGAGTCTTTTACTCCAGCAGTGCTGGGGAAGCACAACATGCTCTTTGGAATCCCTCTTTGGGAGCTATTCCAGCTCACTGTCCTTTGGATTTCTGTGGAGGTGGGGAATCTCAGCTTTAAGAGTGGATATGAAATGAGAAAAAGCCAAGAGTCACTGAGAGCCAGTCTCAGCTACAGGGGCTGATGATCCTCAGATAGCTGTTTTGGATCAAAATCCAGGTAAGGGGGCTGGTTCCTCTTTGTTCACTCTCACTGCTCTCCAGAAGAAAGGAGTTCTAGGAATGCTGGAGAGATGACAACATCACTGCAATGAGCATTTAGCTTCTCAAGATTATTTTGCAAGATAGCAATCACTTGAATGTCTAAAAAAAAATACCCTGACCATAAATATTTCTTTTTAAAAAAGAATCTAGCAACCAGCAGATAGAAGGAACTAAATCAATACCCACTGACCTAATCTGATTGATGGTTGTGACAGACCACTAGTTTGGTTCTGTGCAAATATAAGTTTAAAAGAGATTTGATGCTTTAAAAACACCATGCTTCTATAGAAGAACAATGAAATAATACAACCGTGGGAGACATGCAAAAATGCATGACTACCTCTCAGGAGGAAGGAAAGCATGGGGAAACTGACGATTCTCAGAGGGGTTTCAAACAACATAGAGAAAAAAGGAATGCACTAGATGTTTCTGGAGTCCTTTATAATAGGACTTTGGCTTCTAACAAAGAACCACCACCAGCAGCAGGATTATTTGGAGCAAGAAATTAAAACAAAGGTTTAAAAGAAAAAAAAAGAACAGGGGTCAGGCTGTTTACCTTGCACAGACAGATGGTTGTATTTATGTAGTTAGAGGAATAACGCAGAAAGACTCCAAAGTTCCATATGAGGCACATGTGCTGAGAAAATGCTTCAGGTTGGCAGAAGGTAGAAACCCCGTATTGGGTAAATATTTAGCAACAATAAAGAATTTTTACGCTAATATCTCATCTGCAGTAGAATATGCTTTATGTTCTAAAATCTCTTTCCCCATTCTGTTTTATAAGTGACGATAAAAATCAAAACATAATCACCTGTCAAGGATGAATCCTGCACCTGTGAAACTATTTCGAACAAGCCAACTTCCTAATTGCAATGGAGGGTGGGAACTGGCAGGAAGCCGCACGCTTTTTCCGCCATCCAGCTGCGGCTCCCGGCTCTCCGGAGGAGAGCTGCCGGCACAACCACAAAACACTGCAGCCGCGATCTTTTATGATTCCTGTCTGCACAGCAAATAGCTCAGTCCAAGGCTCGGAGGCAGACTCCAGCCAAAATTTAAGATGGCTCGGCCCTGAGACAACAATGGCAGCCTGGCCTGAGGCAGAAAATCAGACCCCACCAGATTCAGCATCGCTATGGTCAGTGTCCCTAGACGTCAGAGAGCAGCTCTGTGCAGGGCGCGGGGCTAAGCGTGCGGAGGGACAGAGAATATGGACCAGGGCTCTGTCCTGCAGCAGCAGACGGTGCGGTTGAGGTGGGGATCTACGAACACACGTGGGCAGAAGGGTCTCACACATTCCACATGGGTGGGGCAGGCGGCCAGGCTCTGGATGGAGGGTTTGGGGAGCCCTGACTGGGAGTGGGGTGGCCGAGCCCCTGAGGAAGGCAGGGCCTGAGCGAGCAAGTCAAAGAGGGTGTGGCTGAGATCACCCGGGGCAAAGGCCTGTGGAGGGCTGAGCAGGCCGGGGGACAGGTGGAAGGCAGCCTGGCTCGGGTGAAGGAGCGCTGAGGACAGCAGTGAGCTCGGTCACGTTGAGCTTTGACCTCCTGCCAGAGAAGCCACGAGGGGTGGGATGGCAGGAGGGGACTCCACGGGCTTGAACGCGGACAGACACACACTCCGGATGCTGCTTGGGCAGAGTGCCTTGGCAATGTGTGCAGCAAGGTGCAGCCGGGGGGACAACTAAAGGGCAGAAAAAGCATTTTAAAAAATGATTAAAAATATGATTACAATAGACTAGGAATGAGGAGGTGGCAGGAACTAGGAACAATTGTTTCAGTGTCCAGATGAGGAATTGTTTTGGGGGACAGAGAGGTGGTAGGGCGACTTCTGATCTTGGAAGAGGTTTCTTCGAAGGAAGTTTTCAGAGCCAAGCATGGCCAGGAGCAGACAGGTGCCAGACTAAGGGCCCCTGCCCCATGCTGAGCCCCAGGTCCCAGCCTGGCCCCATCCGACCCTGCCCTGGGGTGGCAAGAGCTCCTGGGCCTTTTGCACATCAGTTGAACTAAGAAACAAAAACTGTAAACCAGCCCACTCAAATTTCTTCAACCCCATTTGGGGCTTCCACGCGGCCTGTGCCCGGCTCTGGCCAGATGGAGGACACAGAGAAACCACGGTCCTCCCCTCAGGGGCACACTTTTAGACTTTGTCCCCACAACAAACATACAGCAGGCAGTAAGCATCACAAACAGTTGAAATTTAGAGCAACATTATGTGCTGTAGATCACAGCGGTTGTAGACGTTCAGAGACATTTAGCATCGAGGATCAAACAGTATTAAAAAAGCACAAACAGCCTGCAAACAAGCACAGCAGCAAAACTTAAGGTCTCTAAGTCTTTCTCCATTAAATGGAAGGCAGCGAGTGCTGGGCCTTGAAGGAGAGGGAAAATGCCTGGGTTGCTGGATAAAGAGTAAACACAGTAAAAAGAACAAGTCAGCTTTAACTGAAACTCCAGAGCACAGATCCTAACTAAGCGAGGGCCTGCCGTGCTGATTGTCCAGAGCCAGGTCTTTAAAAAGGTGCTGTGGGCTCAGCGGCGCCAGGTGCCAGGAGCCACGCCACGCGGGCCCCTCACGTCCACTCACACAGGCAGTGGAGCAACTGTGGGCAAGCGTTTCTGTTCCGTTTTAATTTAAAGCCCAGGATGCCGCGGCTCGGCCCTCAGCCCTGCTTCCCGGCATGACCCGCCTGTCCCTCTGTGGCTCCTTGTCTGAGATGTGGGGCCGTCCACCTCCCCCCCAGGCACCTCTTGCCACTGCCTGCACCCCTGGAGCAGGGTCATCGGGGGGTGTCTTCGTAGAGACCCCACTAAAATCCTAATTAAGTGAGGATATAATTACAATAGACTAGGAATGAGGAGATGGCAGGAACTAGGAAAAAATGTTTCAGTGTCCGGATGAGGAACTGTTTCAGGGGACAGAGAGGTGGTTAGGGCGACTTGTGATCTTGGATTTGAAGGCAGTTTTCAGAGCGGTGGGTGCTCCCTGAGGGCCTGCAGGCTCCACACTGCCTGTCGCCTTTGAAAAAATGAGGAATTTGACTTTTCCAGGGAAATCCGTGGTTCCAGAGCATGCTAGTTGCAGAAAACTAGGTCCCTCTGGATGCCGACTGCGGTAAGCAGTAGGTGTTGGGGCCGAGCCACACTGGCCCCCCATTCCTGCCAAGCAATCTGGCTTTCAGAGTAACGTGGAGCATGGGCGCTTCTATTTTTAAACTAACATTTACTGAGAACCTCCTGTGTGTGGAGCACCATGCAGAGTTCTTACATGTCATCTCATTTATCTTCTTCCTTCCCAGAAATATCTCGGGAGCGCGCCACTGGGAATCCGCGATTCTCTCTGCAGACAGGAAGCCTTCCATTCTTCTCCGAGCCTTGCCTCGGTACATGTCCCCCCTGGTGTTAAACCAGCTGACACCAGAGCAGTGGCTGGTGCCACTCGGAAGGTGGGGGTTCAGAGCAGCCAGGAGGAAAGCGACGGCACCAATGCCCGGGTGTGGGCCTTGCCAGGACAGACCATGGATGGGTCAAGTATTCCCAGCTGCCCGGCCTTGAAGGTTTCCTATCATTCTTAACTTCCTGGTTCCTCTTTCATGACGCTCTTAAACACCCCAGATAAGGGTTCCAAGCTCTGTGCCTTGGAACAGGATTTACCGTGACTTTCGGCCAGCACCCTGCAGACGTTCCACTCAGTTTCTTTCCTTTCTACATCCATCAACACGTCCCGAAGAGGTGGTATCAGTCAACCGCCCCCAGGCCCTGTGTTTGTGCCCACAAATGGGTCAGCAGCCTCCCCGCCAGCTCCCCAGGGCCCCGTGGAGCAGAACTCTGCCAGCTGTACCATGCCGGGGCCTGGCCCTGGCAGCACAAGTCCGGCCTGCAGAGTGTGACTGGAGCAGGCCCCAGGGTTACTTAAAAAAAAAACAAAAAACAAAAAACAGGCCCTGGGAAAATGAGTTCCAGCACTGCTGGTTCCAGTGGGCAGCCGACAGGCCCCTGTAGGACTGACGATGTATAGACAGTCAGTAGGTTTGTCCAGACCTAGAGCCAGAAGACAGAGCTGTCCCTGAGCTCCCAAAGCAGAGTGACCCCTGCACAGCGCGTACTGTCAGGGCCTGCTCGCCTTCCGCTGCCCAGGGCCCACTCTCACCCCTCCTCAGAAGTGTCCCTTCTTCCCTCCAGGCCCGGGCCCGGCCCCAGCACCTTACACAGCACCCGGCACGGGCACACAGTGATGCTCAACAAGCATCTGTTCAATGAAGGACCAAAGGAACCAGTGAAACAAGCAGTGGGTGCTGCAGAAAGGCAGCCACTGGCTGGAAGGCGAAGGAATCAGCAGGTGCAGAAAGCAACACAAGTGTTCACACACATACTATCCTACACGGAGATGCCCAGTTTCCAAAAGCAGCTGGCTGGAACAAGGCCTGTCTCCTCTCTCCTCCTCCCATCTCCATCTCCTCTTTCAGGTGAATATCAGAAGGAGGGGTGTGCATGCATGTGTGTGGGTGTGTGTGCGTATGACAGAGAGCTTCTGTGTGGGCATCTCTTTATATACGCACACACATGCATAAATACAGAAAAGGAGCTTAGGAAAGCCACTTCCATTTAAGCAGCTCCTCCCCAAACATCTCAATACAAGGACACCTTTCCAAAGTCAACATTTTGTGGGCCTGTAGTTTTAGAATTTGTGGACAAGGAACTGACAAGAAATCACACTGAATTCAGCAGCACCCTTAAATGAACATGCTATGTTTAATAATCAGGAAGAAAATGAATTTTTTCAAAGTATAGCCCCTCCTTAGGGATCAGCCTAGACTTAATGACAAGAGTAAGAGGCACTGAGAGAAGTTCTCATTGGAGTCTCATTTATGAAGCAATGAAATGAGTTATCCACAGTACTGGCAGCTAAATTCAGATGTCCAGTAGTGATGATGTTAAAAATCTTAAGCCATTTTCAATTCTAATAAATATAGGAAAACACATGGATTCAAGACTCCCAGAATTTGAAATTTAGACAGACTTTGGGGAAAACATGAGGATAATGAGTTTCTAAGACTAAATTCACCAATTACATCAAGTGGCACTTAACCACAGAATTTTACTTTATTTCCTATGTGAAAGCACTTTTTATTATTATTATTTTTTACCATCTAAACTGTTTACCTTCATATTTAACAGAACAACCGTAGGAAAGAAAAGACTTTTGGGGCTTGTGTGCATGAGTACATATGAGAGTGTGCATGTGTGCAGGACAGGCCCGGCACAGAGAACTTGGCCACTTCTCAACAAAGTGCACATCGCAGTTGTATTTTTTTCTGGCACCTCTGAGCCTGAAATCCCTACTGTCATTTTTTACCAGGAAGTAAAAAACAACATTCTTCAAAAAAAAAAAAAAAAAAAAAAGGTGAAAGTCACCACATTAATCACGTTAAGGCATACAATTCAGTGGTATTTAGCATATTTATGGAGTTTAGGGTATTTCATATTGTTCCTCCCAATTCTACTCTCCTCCCAGCCCCTAGTCTACTTTCTGACCATAGATTTGCCTATTTTGGACATTGCATATAAGTGGAACCATACAATTTGTGGCCTTTTGCATCTGGCTTCTTTTACTTAGCATAAGTTTTCAAGGTTCATCCATGTTCTATCATGCATCAATACTTCATTCTGTTTTATGGCTGAATAATATTCCAATGGGTGGATATGCTACATTTTGTTTATTGATTCACCAGTTGATAGAGATTTGGGTTGCTTCCACTTTTTGGCTATCATGAATAATGCTGCTGCGAACATTTGTGTATAACTTTCCAGGTAGAAATAGGTTTTCAATTCTTTTGGGTATATACCTAGGTGTAGAATTGCTGGGTCATATGGTAACTCTATATTTAACTTTCAGAGAATCTACCAAACTGTTTCCAAATTAGGGCCCCATCTTACATTCCCACCAGCAATGTATGAGGGCTGCAATTTCTCTATGTCATCACCAACACCTGTTATTTTTATGTTTTGTTTGTTATAGCTTCCTAGTGGGTGTGAAGTGACATCTCATTGTGGTTTGATTTGCATTTCCCTAGTGACTAACGATATTAAGCATATTTTCATGTGTTTAATTGGCCATTTGTATATCTTCTTTAGAGAAATGTCTATTCAAATACTTTGCCATTTTTGCATTGGGTTGGTTGTCTTTTTTATGGCTGAGTTGTAAGTGTCCTTTACATATTTGGATTCTAGACCCTTATCAAATCTATGATTTTCAAATATTGTCTCCCATTCTTTGGATTGTTTTTACACTTTCTTGATAGTGTTTTTTGAGGAACAAAAGTTTTAAATTTTGGTTTAGTTCAATTTATCTATATATATTTTGTTGCTTGTGCTTTTGTGATCATATTTAAGAACTCTTGATTTTCCCCACAAACCTGTTCTTTCCATAATCTTTCCCGTCTTGGTTAATGGCAACTTCATTCTTCTGGTTGCACTAATGAAAACCCTGGAGTCATTTTGACCCCTCTCTTTTTCTCACACTGCTCATCCTCTACTAGCAAATACTGTTGGCTCAATCTTTAAAATGCATCTTGAATCCAACCACTTATATCCTCCAAGGCTACCATCCAGTACAAGCCATTAGTATCTCTTTTTGACTTTTATTAAGGTCTTCTTGCTTCCTCCCTTATCTCCTGGCAAGGATCTTCTCCATAAAATAAGCAGAATACTCTTTTAAAAACACAAAACAGATCCTGTCACTCCTCTGCTCAAAAACTTTAGTGGATTTCTGGCTTCTGGAAAATACAACCCCAGGTCCTTACATCAGCTTATGAAGTCACACATGATCTGGCTGTGGACCCTCTAGGACTCACCTCCTTCCATTCTCCCCTCACCATCTGCACCCTAGCTACGATGGCCGCCATAACGCCGCCATGCTGTTTCTTCCAACAAGCCCAGAGGCTCCTGCCTCAGGGCCCTTGCACTTCCTGTCCACTCTGCCTGTCAACACTATTCCATGACTCCCCCCTTTTTCAGGGATCGCTCTTCAACTGTCAATTCAGTAGCAAGTCTTTCCCTGTCCATCCCATCGAAAAACAACACTTGCCCAGTCACTCTCTATTTCCTCACCCTGCCTCATTTTCCTTCTTAGCACTTATCACCACCTGGCATTTATATATTTATTTACGTGTTTATTGACTCTCTCCACTAATATGTAAACTTCACGAGAACAGGGAACTTTGTTTTGTTCACTGCTGTATCTTAGGGTAGGAGTCGACATACAACAGCCTGCAGGCCAAACTGGTCTGCTAATTGTTTCTGTAAATAAGGTTTAATTGGAATACAGCTAAGCCATTCTTCTACTACCATTGTCCAGAGATGATTTCTTGCTATAAAGGCAGAGTTGAGTAGTTCCAATAGAGACTAAAATATTAACATATAACCCTTTACAGAAAAAGTTCGCTGACCCATTTTGGGGCCTAGAAAGACATATGGTAGAAGCGCTGAACACACTTGTTCGTACAATGAATGAACACATGAAAGAAAGGAAGGAGGAAACAAAGGAGTGGGGTTAAAAAATATTACATCAAAAGGGCATCTGCATTTCTTACTAGGTCAACAAGTATAGCAAAATATAATAGCAGGGATGAACCGAACTTAATAAAACCCACATATAGATCAAAGATATTTTATAATTTTATTTCCTGCAAAGTTGAAAATACAATGTATTTTCTTTGATGTGATGTGAGGAAAATGCTGAGATGACTATCAGCTCACGTACAACTTTATTATCTGGGGCACTTTGGTCCAAATAAACAAATGTGCAATAGCCAAAAACGACTGCTGCAGAAACATGAAAGGAAAGGTTTGTTTTTTAATTCTTTAAGTTATTCAGGCCATTGTTTTGATTTTCCACTTCCCCTTGTGCGTGAAGGCAGGCTTCTTTTGGGATTTAGGGTACTCACACTGTAATAACTGTAAACAGAGGACACTAGAAAGGCTTAACGTAGATGTTACCAAAAGCCCTTTCGCCCAAACATCTGTAAACACTAGTGAAATTATAAAGTAAAGAAACAGGATTCCCTTTTTATGAAGTTGCTTTTTTTTTTTTTTTTTAATGGCACTAATTCTGCCAGCTTTGGGGGGTGGGGAAGAGAAACAGAACCCAGAAAGGACAAGGTAAGTGCTGGACCTGGGAAAGATGGCACCAGGTCGGCAGCCTCAGCCCCAGCCTCTCCTGCCGCTGCAGGATGAGTGGTCCACACTGACCCTGCACATGTTTTCGTGGTGATCCCCTCGAATCTGCTCTTGAAACTTTTCCTAACCTTGATCTGCAATGCTGGTTCTCAAGAGACCCAGCTTTAAAAGTTTTGAGAAAGTCTCTCTTGCCTTGCTGTTCGACAAAAGTTTCCACAGTTTCAGAGTTTAATGAGGAGCAAAGACAGTGAAAGGGCAGCTTGGAAACTCAGGCCCAAGTTGTCCTCTTCTCTTGGCAACTCTTTTGGATGGAAGGACAATGGTGTACAAAATCCCTTACTCTCCAAAGGAAAAAGTAATAATAAGCAGAGATTAAAATTAGAAAAATGTCATGATTCGCCTGGCTTCTAAACGACAATAAAGATTTTGCTCTCTCCCAAAGTCTGACGATGGCCATATATTGCCAGTCCCCACCTCCAAATCCTCTTTGATATCCTCCTCCAAATATGAGAGGAGGAAAATCACCCCGCCTCCGATTTTCAACAGGAGATTCTGAAAAGCTGTCACCTCCCATTCCCTCCTATGGAGCCCACGTGCTCTGCAGGGCGTGTGAGCTGTCAGTGCCCAGGGAACAGGGGTGGGCTGTGGGGAGGGGGGTAGTGAATGGATGTAAGCTCTGCACTTTGTCCTGGTAGCTACGCTGCCCTCCGCTGTGAGGACTCACAACTTAGGCCAGTTTCACTGGGACACTAGAGAGCCACTGACTAAAGACGCCACGTGAGAGCAAGGATCAAAGAACGTAAGAGGACCGACTTCAACCTCACCTCGTCCTAACGACTAACTAAATAAAGCTAGATCATGGATAAAACACGCGTTGTTTTCTTAAACAACCTCTTTGTTCAAATCATCTGTGGTAAATAGTTTAGCCTGTTTTTCTGGAATCCAGGCACAATGTGTGCTACGGGGGCTGTCATCAGCAGAAACTTCAAAAAATGGACAGAATGGTCGTGAGACCACCTTCAAGTTATAAACCAGCCACTTTTCCAAAATATTCTATTCTTGCTCTGGCAGTATATGAAAGGGTCCTGATGGAGAGGAAAGTGATTCAGGAGGGTCTCCCGAGCCTGCTGAGAAGCAGGAAGTCAGCACCGCTTCTGAGTACACACATCCTGCGCTCAGCACCAGTTTCTCGCTTCATAGGTGTTGGAGCATCCATTCAAGTCCCTTTGCAAGGTACACTAACTGTCTTTGATCAAGAGCTCCCTTCTCAAAAATCCATGTTTTAGGTGCACCCAGGCATTCCCTAATAGTATTCACAGAAAACAGTCACAGTAACCTTGGGTTTACCAGCTGCTGTGGCCCAAATGGTTAGCAAGGGGCTTATTTAATCCCAGGGCCCCTTGGGAATCTGATCCAGAGAACCTGCTCTCAGTATTCGTCATCAGAACCAGCCCACACACCCCAGAGCGCCAGGGACGTTGTCCCCAGGCCACTTCCCAGCATGGAAATGACGCTGGTGAGCTGCCACAGGACGTGGTCTCCGGTGCCCTCACGGATGGTCTGAGGGGAGCTTTTCAGTTTCCAGGTCTGTGTGCCAAACCTCCACCAGCTCCAGGGAGTCGTGTGAAGGGCCTATGGTGCTCGGCACAGAGGGCAGTGACGGACACAAGCCTGGGAGCTTCTCCCCGGCAGGGCCAGGGGCTCACAGGATCGAACAAAGGCAAATGGGCTGGCAGACATAATTGCATATACTAACAAATTCTACTAGTATAGCTGATACAATAGTTTGATGCTAGAATAGTGTAAACTGCTGTGACGGTTAGGTTCGTGTGTCAACTTGACCAGGTGATGGTGTCCAGTTGCCAAGCAATCAGCTGAAGGTTTTAACAAAAGTCAAGCTTTCAGAAGGGAGAATTTCCGTCTCTACCCCAGCCAGCCAGCTTCTCCTGGGGGATTCATCAAAAACCTTCATCCGAGTTTCCAGTTCACGGCCTGCTCTATGGAATTTGGACTCGTGCATTCCCAAGTCACATGAGACAATTTTTATAAAAATCTCATAATATTTACAGATATCTGCTGTCAGTTCTGTTTCCCTCGAGAACTCTGACTAATACAACTGCTTTGTGCAGTTTTAAAATATTCTGCTTCTATAGTTTAAAATCTTAGTCTATTAGCATGTGGGGAACAAGCTCTACATGGCTTTTAAACACGTGTGTTCTATTGAATAATGTGGACTTCAATTCTGTTAGCCACTTTTTATTTTAGGATCTAAAGCAAGAATATACCAAATGTATGTCCTAAAATGTAGTCCGCACCCTTTAAATTACATTTACAGCCTGTTTCTGTCACAAGCACATTGCAAGTGATTAGAGTTTAAAGATTCATCATAATGACCCGATAAGGAGGTTGTATTAGCTTTCCTCTTTGCAAACATGTTCTCACGACTCTCTTTTGCATGTTTCCTCACTCCTTAACTCCAGCTCTAAAATTATCTATAGGAAGAGTCCTAACCGTAGTTACTCCTGGTCGTTTGTTTCTTGTTGAGTGATGGTGCACAGCAGTGATCCCGGGGCCCTCCTGAGGTTCCATTCACTCTTTCTTCACCACCCCTGCTTGTCCTGGCCGTCAAGAGAAGAAGCAGAGGTGGAAAGAAAAGAAGTGCCAGAGGTACTGCAGGGCAGCCCTGAATTGGTTTGTCTGTTCCTAATCAAAGTGTAGCCAAGTCATTGCAAGTTCTAATTTATGTCGCCCTCTCCAACAGGAAGAGAGTGCAAGAGTGAGTAGAGAATTACAGTAATGGAGTCTGCAGGTAATGAAATGATGTATCACCACCTTGGCGCCACACTTGCATTAAACAGATATTCTTAAATCTAAAATAACAGCACAGAGGTGGTGTCTACATGCCTTTAAAAGGACAGCACTAGTTCAAAAATTATATCCAAATCTCAAAAATTACCTGTGAAGGTTACGACTAAAGATAGGAAGGCTAACTTAGGAAGAATAAAACTTTATTTTCTCCTTATTCCTTTTCTGTTTTCATGACTGAATCCCATCAGAAGTTCTAAAAGGGCAATAAAAGGGGACATTTTTATTTCACTTCAGGTTCTGTTAGGTATTGAAAATAAAAGTTCTACAAAATATTTTGCAGATGAAAGGCTTTTCTCCTGCCTCTTCTTCCACTGATTGAAAATTTGGAGAAGTTTAGAACTCTTCAGAAAACCCCCAACTATTTCCACGCACTCAAGGAATTATGGGAGTTGAGTCGGTACAAACTTAAAAATTATTTAAAAAGAAAACATGAACTCTAGCTCACCGAGTTCCGTGGAATTTACATATTCCATGTGATACATTCAACTTGCTCCCCGAGTGCCTACCTTTTCTCCTCTCCGAATCGTACTCACCCAGCCAAGTCCTGGAGGGTAATTCCAAAAAAACCGCACAAAGGTGAAGGCTTGGGCTCTGCAACCCAAAGGCTGGGGCTGAGCCCTGGCCCTGCCGCTTTTGGGCCACGACCCTGGGGAAGCCATTCAATCTCTCAGGCTCAGTTCCCTCAAAGGCAAATGGTGACTGGTAAGTGGACCCCACCCACGGGGCAATGTGGGGCTCCAAGGAGACAGTAAAGCCTGGGCTGCCATCAGCACTCTGCCTAGCCAAATGCTGGTCATGACAATGACAATTATTATTAAAGATTAACACGGTCCTAAAGTGAAGGATATAACATTGGGTAGCCAGATAAAATAATGTTTCACCTTCAAAATGACAAATGTTTAAAAAAACCAAGATTTTCCACACTATTTCTTGGTCACATGGGATAAACAGTAGTGTGTAGATCAGCCATGAGTAAGGAATCAGCCCGACACGTGTCTCTCAAATGACAGAGGTGGCTCAGCCCAGCAATCAGGGGCATGGGGGCAGTAAACAGAACAGAAAGGCATTTGTGTTTTTTTTAATGCCATAAGTGCTATAAAGTAAGAAATAAGCTATAACTTCAAATTAATCCTTTTATGCCAACTTACTGTAAAATATTTACAACATGCGGGCTGGTTTTAGTGATGGATTCAATGTGCCGCAGAGCTTTGTCCTTCACTGTGTTTTAGCTCCAGTGGCTGGATTTTCAGCACGCCATCTGTTTCTGACACTTGGTCTCATTAGTACGACTCTTTTTATTGATACACACAGTAATGCTTCCCATACGTCTTAGCTAAGCATTATTTATTGTGTCTCTACATACAACAATATTAACACGGTCGAGCACCACGATCCACACTTGGGGGCATCATTAAAATCAGCCCGTGCTCAACGAGAGATTTAATGATGGATTTAATAGTATTAAATGGGAAAAAATGCCCTTGGCCTTTCCAGTCTCATTTAAAAACATATAAAAGAGCAGTAATTCAGGCAGTTATACTTCTCTCAAAGATTTTGCTTTAAATCACAGATGGCAATGGGAGGCCATGGCTGTGTGCTCAGGCCCGTCATCCTGGCCAAGCCAGATGCACCTCATGGGTCACCGTTAGCAAACTGTCGGCAAACTGGACTCTTTAAATCAGAGGCCAGTGTGTGCAGGCTAAAGCCCAGAGAGTAGACAAGCCAAAAGGATTATCTAGGCATTCTCTGGGAGCTGTCTTCTCCGGACAGCTGTAATCCCACATTTCAACATCATTCGACAGCGGAACAACCCCAGGGTGCTGTGGGAAGTGTCACACTTTGCTTTCCAAGAACTTCTCATCGCAGTAAGCCAGCACACTGCCTCCTGCTCAGCAACTCCCTGACCCCTTGTCACAGGCAGGTCATAAATTTCTGTTTCAAAACACATCATTTAGCAACCAAGCATCAATTCCCTGTGATGTGTATCCCAAAGAGATCAGAACAGGGACTGCTGGTCTGAAAGTCTAAACATTTCTGATTGGAGACCATTAAGCTGGATTTCAAATTTGGGCAGAGATAGTTTTGGAAGAGCAGGAAAAAACCTTGGATTTTTGTCCACACCTGAGTTTGAATTTGCTTGTTTTTACTAGTTCAGCGAACTTGGGCCGACCACCCTCTTCGTCTGTTTCCTCATATATGGGTAATAAGAGCTGTCTCCTAGAGGTGCTAAGAGAATTAAATTAATAACACATCAACATGCTTACTGCAAAGCCTGGCATTAGTAATTGTGATAAGAAGTTGTCTAGAGCTCAGTCCACTGTCTTTGCCTTCTTTCCTGGAGAAGGAATGACCATATACCTGTCCTCTCCCTGAACTTCAACCAGGTCTCCCTGGGTCCCAGCTGGGATTAGGATGGGCTCTTCTTCTTCCAGCACCAAGAGAGACCCCCATTCTGGGGATGCTAAAAAGCCAGGCCTTCAGAACGGGTCACGTGAGAAAGCAGCTGGAAGAAATATTGTTCAAAGACCTGACGCTGCTTCTGTGAAGAAATCACAGCACTGAGTCCTTTCCACATTTTCGAGGGCCTGTCGGGAAAAATAAACATCAGTAGCAGAAGCACAAGCTCTGCAAATTAAAAGATAGCTCCAAAATGATCTTCTTTGCATTTTAAAGCAAATTACAGAATCATCCCACTAATTTCAACACTGAAAGGAATGTAGATCCAGTCGAAATTACATGTCCACGGACGTTGGTGATGATACCTAAAATTAGATCCTGGGTGGCAGCTCACGCAAAAATAAACGCAAAGTGATTGCTCATCGGAAAACATATACGTTCCATTTGAAATTCTCTTGCCTGTGATAAATCCTTCCAGCAAAATGACTATCAAGCATTTACCGACCTGCCTTAGAAAATACTGCAAGCCAATGTTTCTTGTCTAAAACTGTGTGTACAGCACAGACAAGGGAAAAAATCAGGCCACATCATCCTATTCTGAACCCTGTTAAGAGCCTATACAGTAAATGAAGTGCCACAAATCAGCCTAAAAATATCACCAAGAAACAGGTAAATGTGGAAACACAGTATTTAAAATAGCACCAAAACCAAAACCACCCAAAATTTGTTAACAAAACCACATATGCTTTCCAACATCTAGACATATTGGGCCCAATGATTTGGAATTTTTCAATGAAATACCTAAATAGAACCTTCTGTGAATGAATGAGAGATCTAAGATTTTCTTCTCTGAGAAGTATTTATGCATCTAAGGATAAAATGCTTCCTTTATGAGGACTGTTTCCTTTTACAATTTTCTTATCAACACTCCCTATGTGGCCACAGAACTCAACGTGGTTCTCAACTTGGGGCAATGTCTGGAGCCATTTTTGGTTGCACACTTAGGGTGCTACTGGCACCTAGTGGGTGAAGCCTGGAGGGCTGCTAAACATCCTGCAGGGCACAGAACAGTCCCTCACAACAAGGAATGATCTGGCTCAAGATGCCAGCAGTGCTGAGGTCGAGAAACCACAATAAATTTACAACCCAGCAATTCTGCTCCTAGGTATTTACCCAAGAGAAATAAAAGCATATGCACACACAAAGACTTGTCCACTAGAGCAGCTTTATTTATAACGGCCAAATGTTGGAAGTGCAACTATCCATTGACAAATTAATAATGGATAAACAAATGATGTATCCATTCAATGGACTATTACTCAGTAAGAAATATGCAAAACATGAATGAATCTCAAAAACATTTTGGTGACTGAAAAAAGTCACGTAGAGCACCTATTCTTTGATTCCATGTATGCGATCTTGTAGCAGTGGCAAAACTAATCTAGGGTGACTGCAAGCACATCAGTGGTTGCCTGGGGATGGGAGTGAAAGAGTTGAGGGTCCTGTTTTTTCATATGACTATCCAAATGTTCCAGCACTATTTTCTAAAAAGAGTACCTTTTGCCCATTAAATTACTTTGGGAAATGTGTTAAAATCAGTCAACCATACATACCTGGGTTTTTTTCTAGACCCTCTTCCACCTGGGCTCTTAATTCTACATCAGTGTGTACCTCCCTAAGCACCATAGAACCTCACCATTTGTTTAGATTTTCTTTAATTTCCCTCAGTAATATTTTTAAGTTTTCATTGTACAATCCTTTTAAGTATTTTGTTGAATCTATCAACAAGTACCTTACATTTTTTACATTACTGTAAATGGAATATTTTTGGATTGGCCACTGCTTGTACATAGACACTGGCAACAGTGCACATCCTTCCCTTGCTCGTTATCTTAGGAGGAGAGCATTTGTTCTTTTATCAGTAAGTACATCACTCTAGGTTTTTTTGGTGGATGCACCTTTATCAAACTGGAGAAGTTTCCTTATATTCCTGGTTGGATGAAAGTTAATATCTACTCAATTTTCTCAAATGCTTTTTCTACATCTACTGAAATGATCATGTTTTTCTTTTATTCTGTTAATATGAAATAAAATTACATTGACTGATTTTTTGTAAACTAAACCTTCCTTGAATACCTGGGTGTTGTGGTTTGAAGCTGTTATGTACCCCAGAAAAGCCCATGTTCATTTATCCATTCCTGTGGGTGCAGACTACTGTGGGTGGGACCTTTTGATTAGGTTATTTTGGTTGAGATGTGACCCCCTCATTCAGGCTGGGTCTTAATCCTTTACTGGAGTCCTTTATGAGAGGATAAAAGACACACAGAAAAAGCCAGAGAGCTCAGAGAAGCCCCAGAGATGCTGAGAGATGAAGACACATACACAGAAGCTGAGAGAGGAAGCCATCAAAGCCAGAAGCTAGAAGCAATGAAACCCAGGAGAGAAGGACCTGCAGACGCTGGCCACATCCCCTCCCAAGTGACAGAGGTGTCCCAGATGCCGGCAGCCTTTCTTTAGAGCAGGTATCATCCTGTTGAGGCCTTACGTTGGACATTTTCATGGCCTTAGAACTGTAAATGTGTAAACTAATAAATCCCATTATAAAAGCCAACCCATTTCTGGTATATTGCATTCCAGCAGCTTTAGCAAAACAGAACACTGGGATAATTTTTCCTTGATTACAGTATGACCCTTCTTATATATTTGTGGATCTGATTTACCAAAATTTGGGTAAGATTTTTGTGTCTGTGTAAATTGAAGGATACTAGTCTATAGTTTTCTTTGTTCAGTTCTGATCTCAGACTGATGCTGGTCTCATAAAAGTATTTGGGAAGTACATCTTCCTCTTTTGTTTTCTAAATATTTTTGTACATAATTAATATAATTTCTTCTTTCACTGATCAGCAAAATTTATCAGTGAAGCCATCTGAGCCCAAGTTTTCTTTGGGGATTTAAAAATTCAACTTCTTTAACACTGATAGATATGCAGATTTTCTACTGTCTTTTTTTTTTTTTTTTTTATGAGGGAAGAGGTCAGATTTGGTCCTTTTAATCTTCAAATAAATGTATACATTTCTTCTGATTGTTGAATCTACCGGCTTAAAGTTTCCCAGAAGCCAGTTATTCTCCTAACATCTGTAAGGTTGTCCTGATATCCCCCCTTTCATTGGTGATATAGTTTGTGTTTTTATCTTTTTTTCTCTTGGTTAGTCCACTTAGAATGTTATTAATTTTACTGATCATTTTAAATAACCAGCTTTAGATTTAATAAATTTTCATAGAGAAAATCCTTGTCCATTTTCTATTTCAATGAGTTTTGCTCTTACCATTAATATCTTCATTCTGGTTTGATTTTTCTTCTTTAGATTCTTAAGGTGGAAACTTAAGACATCAGATTTTCAGACTTTCTTCTTACTTAATATACACATTTGAAACTATAAATTTTCCTCTAAGCTCTGCTGTGGCACTTCATCCCTCAGATTTTTATACATTATATCTTCATTCAGTGTAATATATATTCTAATTTCTCCTGTGATTTCTTGAACCATGAGTTATTTAGAAAAATCTTGTTTAATTTCCTAATATTGGGGGATTTTTCATATATCTTTTTGCAGGTGATTTCTAAGTTAATTCCGTTGTGGTCATAGAGCATATTCTATATTATTTAAATCTTTCAAAATTTATTGAGAACTGTTTTACGGCCCAGAATATTGTCTATGTTAACAAATACTCCATGTGCACTTGACAAAAACTACTGGGTGAGGAACTGTTGGGTGTAACCTCCTATGAGATTAACTACAGAATTACTTAATGCAGAACTACTGGGTGCCGGGTCAATGAGGTTAAATTGGTTGATGGTATTTTAAGGCCATCTATGGTCCTATGGACTTTGTCTACTTGTTCTATCAAATAATGAGAGGGGAGCGTTGACTTCTCCAACTAAAATAATGAATTTGCTTATTTCTCCTAGTAGTTCTAGCAGTTTTTGTTTCATGTAAGTAAAGCTCATTTATTAAATATATTCATAC
Source organism: Choloepus didactylus (assembly GCF_015220235.1). NCBI lineage: Eukaryota > Metazoa > Chordata > Mammalia > Pilosa > Megalonychidae > Choloepus > Choloepus didactylus. Next base: position 72,801,724 of record NC_051323.1, on the reverse strand, counting down.
TTAGGACTGTTATGTAATTTTGATTACTTAACCATTTGATCATTGTAAAACGTATCCCTACATCTCTGGTGATGTTTGTCCTGAATTCTACTTTATCTGAGATTAATACAGCCCCTCTACCTTTCTTTCGGTTAATATTTGCATATGTTTTTCATCCTTTTACTTTACTTATCTCTATAGATTTAAAGTGGGTTTCTTATAGATGTGTATAGTTGATTTCTGATTTTATTGTACCTGTTCTAATGATTTTTTACTTTTAATAAGAGTAAATGTTTAGATCATTTATATTTAATGTAATTATTAATATGGTTGGGTTTAAGTCTATCCTCTTGATAAGTTGTTTTCTATTTGTCCTATCAGTTCTTTGTTCCTTTTCTTCTCTTTTCCTTCCTTCTTTTATATTAATTGAGTCTCTTCTGAATTTTATTTTTCTCCCTTATTGGCTTATTTGTGATGCCTCTCTAATTTTTAAGTGACTGCTCTTGGGTTTACAATATGCATCTTTATTTTATTACAGTCTTTATTATCAAGTAACATCATGTCACTCCATTTATAATGTAAGAACTTTATAAAGGTAAATTCTGTTTCCCTCTCAAGTCCTTTGTCTTATTGTTGTCATTCATCTTACTTCTGAGTATGTTATAAACCCTTAGTAACCTGCTATATCTTTGCCTTAGACTTCCAGTTATCTTTAAAATAAAACTAAAAATAAGAAAAACCATTTTATAGTCACTAATTTCTATACAATTCATGGAGCCCTTCATTCTTTTCTATAGCTCCAAGGCTCCACCTGGCATTATACACCTTGAGAAGGAAGGACTTCCTTTTAATATTTCTTTACTGAAATTTTTGGAAATGAAGTCTCTCACCTTTTGTTTATTTGGAAAAGTTTATTTTGCCTTTATTTTTGAAAGATATTTTTGTTGTATACAGATTTCTAGGTTGACAAACTTTATTCTTACAAACCCTAAAAATGCCATTCTATTGTGTTCTTATTTGAATTGTTTCTGGCCATAAGTCTGTAGTCATGTTTTTATGTTTCTTCCCTCTTGTGTAGTGTTTCCTTTTTTCTCTCTACTTGTTTTTAAAAGTTTCTCGTTGTGTATCATTATTACTTTTTTACATATTGCCTCCTATTATAGACTAGATTTTTGAGGAAGTGAGTGCAAAATCAGATTTACGTTTTAGAAAAATTAATCAAGAAGCAATATTTATGAAAATTAAATAAGGGATATGAGACAGAGGCAACTTAAGAGACTGTTTCAATACCTACCATCTTATTTAATATCTAGATTCAAAGCTAAATAAGCCCAAAGGCCTCTTAACCCCAAGTCATCTGGCTTCTTACTCTTAGATTCTCAACCAAAGTAAAACTCTATTTGCAAAATCAGGATTTTACAAAGTGAAAATCTCAGTATGGAGGTTCTCCATATTTTGTGATCCAAGCAAACCTGTCAAACGTTCTGGCATTCGACACTGGCAAACTACCTGCAATTCTCCCATTGAACTTTATTTGCTATCCTACTGTAGTGGTACCCAATGCAACTGACATACATGGACACTGTGCTCATGAACACAGCATTTGATATAAAGCTCTGCAATATAACATATGGGGTTGTGAATTTGTATTTCCTTTAAAGAACATATTTTTCAATTAAAAAAATTTCCTATTTAGGATTCTACTTCAGATCAACCTCGAGTAACAGGTAGCTATCTCATGTGAAATAGCTAAAAAAACAAACAAAAAAATCCACATTAAAAAAACAAAAGCAGCCCAGGAAAAATACGTGAAACTAAGGTTTTCAACACACTGGGCATCAGACAACCAAGAACACTGATTCCATGGAGGTGGAAAACAAATGTGGTCAGCCTTACTATTGCCCCAGGTTACCACACTGAGATATATAGAATACAGCTGTAATAACTGGCCAAGGGACAGGCAGGGTGAAAGCAGGTGGAGCTTAGTGGACTCCCTGGGCTGAGAGTCTGGGAGAACAGGTCAATTAGAGCTTGTAGGACAAATTACCATAGAGGAGATTGCTGCACAGAGAGAGAATCCTGGAGAGCTACAGAAGCTGTCCCTTGAGAACCAGCAGAGTCTTGGGTGGTGCATATGTGCGATGAAAACCCGATGCCAGGGAAAGAACCATCCAGAAGGACTAGAGGGAGAAACACCAGGTTCCCATCAAGATGACTGTTGGGTAGAGCACTCTAAAGCGTCTTGGCTCAGAGGTGGGGAGTAATTAGCCCTGGACTAAATGCTGCTATCTTCCTACCTAGGAAATTGTAAAAGCAAGACCCCAAAAAAATGTTTCCAAGTAACTTAACCGCATCACAGAATAAAACTCATTAAGATTCATAGAAATATAAAAAGGCAAAATTTGCACTGTTTGGAATCCAACCAAAGATTACCAGGCAGGCAAAGAAGCAAAAAAATGTGACCCATTATGAGGCGAACAATTTAATCAAAACCAAATTAGAACTGAAGCAGATGTTCGAATTAGCAGACAAGGATATTAAGCTAGTTATTACAGCTGTATTCTATATGTCCAAAAAATAGAGACACAGGATATATAAAAAAGGGCCAAACCAAACTTCTAGGGATGAAAACTACAATGTATGAAATGAAAAGAAACACTGGTCACATTAATGGCAGATTAGACATTGCAGAAGAAAAGATTAGTGAACTTCAAGTTACAGCAATAAAAACTATACAACATGTAATAGAGAGAGAGAAAAATAATTCAAAACTTAAAAGCATTGGTGAACTATGGGACAACTCGTGTTTCAGGAAAATGGGGGTCAGAAAATATATTTGAAAGAATAATTAAAGAAAAACTTACAAATTTGGTGAAAACTATAAATTCACAGATCCAAGGAGCTCAAAGAATTCCAAGCACAAGAAACATGAAGAAAACTATGGAAAGATACAGTATTATCAAATTTCTCAAAACCAGTGATAAAGAGAAAATATTAAAAGCAGCCAGAGTAAAAGGGAATGACAATAAATTATAGCAAATTGCTCGTAGGAAACAATGCACATGAGAAAACTGTAGAGCAACAGCTTTAAAATACTGAATGAAAGTAACATCAACTCAGAAATATACACCTAGAAAAAATAAAATCTTTCAAGAACTAAGATAAAATAAAGACATCGTTAGACATACACAAGCTGAGAGACAGCCTAACCAGCAGACATGCAGTAAAAGAAATATTACAGGAAGTCCTTCAGCAGAAGGAAAATGACAACATGGAAATGTGGATATACACAAAGGCAGAAACAGAACAGTAAGTGTTAACTACAGTGCTTGTGTATGTGTGTGTATATATATATGATTTTATTATTTAAATGTGTTTAAAAGATAATTGTTTAAACACAAAAATAACACTTTATGTGGAGTTCATAAGGGCTGTATAAGTAAAAAGTACAATAACAACAGCACAAAGGCTGTGAGTGGACAAATGGACATACGCTGTTTTATTTGAAGTGGTATAATACCACTTGAAAGTAGACTGTGGTAAGTTATAGACTCCTACTATAAATCCTAAAGCAACCAATAAAACAACAAAGCAAAGAGTTATAACTACTGAGATGATAAATAAGAAAATGGACTCATAAAACAATACAAAAAGAGGCAGTGAAGCAGAAAGGGCAACAAAAATGAGATGGGATGAACAGAAACAATTAACAAGACAACAGACTTAATTCTAACCATATCAATAATCACATTAAATGTAAATGCTCTGAAACTCCAATTAAAAGGGATAAATTATAAGACTGGACAAAAATATCAGGACTCAACTATATGCTGTTTATAAGAAACACACTTTAAGTATGAAAAACCAAATAGGTTAATAAAATGATAGAAATAGATATATCATGCTAAAATTAATAAAAAGAAAGCTGGAGTGGTTATATAAATATTAAAGATCTCAGAGCAAATAGGGATAAAAATGGTAATATCATAAAGTTCAAGAGGTCGATCCATCAATAGACCATAACAAAATAAATGTATGTCAACACATTTTTTTTTTTGAGCTGCAAAATACATGAAACAAAAACTGATACAACTGCGAGGAGAAACAGACAATCTCATAATTATAATCAGATATTTCAATATCCCTCTCTCAATATCTGATAGCACAGGTAGGAAGAAAATCAGTGAGAATGTAAAGGAGTGTAACAACACTATGACGTGATTGTCTATACAGAAAATCCAATGGAATCTACAAAAAAGTTACTAAAATTAATGTTTAGCAAAGTTGCAGGTTACAAGAGTGTTTTAGTTTGCTAATGCTGCCAGAATGCAAAACACCAGAAATGGATTGGCTTTTATAAAAGGGGGTTTATTTGGTTACACAGTTACAGTCTTAAGGCCATAAAATGTCCAAGTTAACACATCAGTAATCGGGTACCAATGGTGTCCGGACCGGAAAACCTCTGTTAGCTGGGAAGGCACACGGCTGGCGTCTGCTCCAAAGTTCTGGTTTCAAAATGGCTTTCTCCCAGGACGTTCCTCTCTGGGCTGCAGTTCCTCAAAAATGTCACTCTTAGTTGCACTTGGGATATTTGTCCTCTCTCAGCTTCTCTGGAGCAAGAGTCTGCTTTCAACGGCCGTTTTCAAACTCTCTCTCATCTGCAACTCCTGTGCTTTCTTCAAAGCATCCCTCTTGGCTGTAGCTCCTCTTCAAAACATCACTCTCAGCTGCACTGAGTTCCTTCTCCTTGTCAGCTCATTTATATGGCTCTACTGATCAAGGCCCACCCTGAATGGGTGGGACCATGCCTCCATGGGAGTATCTCATCAGAGTTATCACCCACAGTTGGGTGGGGCACATTTCTATGCAGAACTAATCAGCATCAAAACGTCTGCCCCACATGACTGCATCAAAGAATATGGCTTTTTCTGGGGGACATAATACATTCAAACCAGCACAAAGAGCAATACATAAAAATCAATTGTATATCTATATGCTAGTAATTAATAATTAGATATTGAAATTTAAAAACAAATATTATTTACAATAGTATAAAAATATGAAATACTTAAGGATAAATCTGACAAGAGATGTGCAAGTTCCATACACTAAAAGTTATGAAACATTGTGGGGGGAAATTAAAGGAGACGTAAATAAATGGAGAGACATGCCATGTTTCTGGTTGGGGATAATCACTATTGTTAAGATGTCAATTCTCCCTATGTTGACCTGGAGAGTCAATGAATCCAGATAAAAATCCCAACAGGCATTTTATTCGAAATTGACAAGCTAATTCTAAAATTCACATGGAACTACAAAGGCACTAAAATAGTCAAAATGAATTTGCAACATAGTTGGAAGACTAACACTACCTGATGGCAAATCTTATCATAGAGCTACAGAGTCCAAGATGGTGTGGTAATGGGATAAATATAGACAAACAGAAAAGAATAGAAAATACAGAAATAGATCCACACATATTTGGACAACTGATTTTCAACAAAGGTGTGAAGGCAATTCAGTGGAGTAAGGGCTGTCTTTTCAACAAATGGTGCTGAAACAACTGGATATCCAAATCCAAAAACTGACCTTCCATCCACGCCTCAAAACTTAAAACTATAAAACTTTTAGAGTCAAACAGGAAAAAAATCTTTGTCACCTTAGGTTAGGCAAAGATTTCTTAGTTACAATGCCAAAAACACAAACCATAAAACAAAATATCAACATATTGTATTTCATTGAATTTAAAATTAAAAATTAACTTAGAAAGCTGCGGGACACTGTTATCGAGTTCTGACTTGGCGGGCCTGGGCCAGGGGAACTGATCAGCCCCTAGGAAAGGTAGTGGGGCACGGGTGGTTGCGCCCTCCACGGCCCCCCGGGCCTGAGAAAGTGGAGCCGAATGCAGGCCCCATTTCCTCACCCCAAAGTAAAAACCATTGGGGAGGGCTTGCCGGAGAAAACCGCCCCCTTTACCTTGCCCACCCACTCCCCGTTACCGGAGCAACTCCCGCCCCTTTTCAATCAACCTCCGCGCCCTCTCAGAACCAATCCAAGCCTTTAACCCTTACAGCTACCCCGCCCTCTAAATGCCCGATATAAGCTTGTACTCTCCCCTAATAAACTCTCTTGGTTTCATCACCCTAAAAGAACCGTGTCCCGCCTGTTCCTTTCTCGCCGCCCTCCATACTTGCACGCCTCCCGCCAGGGACCTGGCCGAGTCCCCCGCCTCGCCCTCGCCTCCGGGAAAGAGCCCCCGCCGCCGGTACCCTCGGAGCAATCCTGGGAGCCTAGGATTTAGCAACCGGCCGCCACCCTCCCCCAGACGAATCAACTGCGACCGCAACTGGCGCCCAACGTGGGGCCCCTGGAATTAAAGGTCCTCTCCACGCAGCGGTCCAGTGGAACCGCCCGCTCGCCCGGACGCCTCTCCAGCTTCCCTTCTCCTCGCCTGCAAAGTAAGGGCCGCCTCTCCCTCGCCGCCCCGCGGAGCCGCCTCTCCCTCGCCGCTCCGCGCCCGGGCCGCTCTTCCTTTCCCGCGTTAACCTAACTTTTACCCCCGACTACCTTTCGTCTTCTCTTCCTATATCCCCCACATTCCTCCTAACACTCTTCCTCCAGTAGCTTTCCCTCTTCCCCTCCATTACTTTGCTGTGGTCCTCTGTGTCTTTGTTTCTTTGTTTCGCGCGGTGTGCCTCTTTGCAACCGCCCCCCCCCCCCAAACTGCTCTCGCTACTAGAGGCTCCTGCCTTCCATTCTCACCATCTCCTTCGGCCTCGCTGCCACAGTTTACCTCATTTTCTTTACTCAATAATCAACCCCCCTTTTTTCTCTTTTCTCACTCCGCTATGGGTAATCGTCTATCTGCACGCCAAGCACCCCAAGTTCGCGCTCTGGCGGGTCTCCTAGACACACATCGCTGTAAAGTGTCTGTCCGGCAGCTGCAGGTATACTGGGACCTCCTGCTGCCCTTTAACCCATGGCTCACCACTTGCCATCTTTGGGACCCTGTTACTTATGATCGCCTTATTGATCGGGTCACCAACGCCATGGAACATGAGAGCAAGCGCTTCCCTCCCGGCTTGCTCCCCACCTTAATAACCGTCCGCTCCTGCCTTCAAGGCTCCCTCCCCCCTGATCGAGGCCCCATTAAATCCAAGGAGGCCCTATCAACCCAGCCAACAGATTCAGACAGCGATACTAATGTAGACCACGATTCGGACACAGAATCCTTAGTCGAGCAAATTAACAACGCGCTCGAAGTCGCCCCCCAAAAACAAAGCAATACTAAGCCTCGCCAAGATGGCGAACTTCCTCCTTCTTCTTCCATCGAGGGGAGGAAGTGCTCCGGCGATGACGTCAGCCCTAAGCTGGGCCGGAAACCGCAAGCGCTTTACCCCGCCCTTTCACAGGGCGGAGCTAGTCCACCATCCTATGCCTTAGCCACTCCCACCGCGCCGCCGTCTTGCGACGCTTGGGGCCTCCCACTCCCGCCTCCCCCTTCGGCGAGCTCCCCCTTGGAGCCGCTACCGGCAGCTGCCGCCGCTCCTCCCACCCTGCCGACTAACAACCCCTGGCTGCCTTCTACACCTCAAGGCAACCCTTGGGGCAACGCTCCCCCTACCCCCACTCCCGCGCCAAGCCCTCTGCAAGCGCGTCCTCCTTTCTCTCGTGCCTTTCGCTGCTTTCCTCTTAACCTTACCCCCACACCACAGAAACCGTATGACTGGTATCCCATTGACTCTAATACTATTAAGCAGCTTCGCAGGGCCGTCAAGGAGGACAGGTTGGGTAGCCCATACGCTTCCCAAATACTGCAGGATCTCGGCATGGACTTTTGCATCCCCCAAGACTGGGCCTCGCTTGCCCGTTCCATTCTTAACCCCGGCCAGTTTATTGATTGGCGTGCTCACTTCCAGGCGGAAGCAGCTAAGCAAAGTGAGCAAGACGCAGCCACTGGAATCTATCATCCCCCCGAAGCCTATTTAGGCACGGGAGCGTTTCTAAATGCGTCTGCTTATATTAATGTCCCTGCCACCTTCTGGACTATCCTCAGAGGCATCGCCTTACGCGCGTTTGCCAACTGCTCTGCCCGTCGACCTGACAGCTTTACCAAGCTCCTCCAGGAGCCAAACGAACCTTTCGCCACCTTCGTATCCAGAGTCGAAGAAACCTGCGCTAGAAAAGTTAGCAACCCCCAAGCCCAGCTAGCTCTCACCCGAGAACTCATTCTAGAAGGGGCTAACCCCCCCTGTAAGCAAGCCATTCTCCCCTTGAGGGAAAAAAGTCTAGATGACTGGGTTCTCGCCTGCAGCGCCTTTGACCCAGCTGCCGCGTCACTAGCCCAGGCTGTCTCTGGCGCTGTCACTGCCGCCTTAGCCATCACCACCGGTTGTTTTAAGTGCGGGCAGAGCGGTCATTTTGCCCGGGAGTGCCCCAATGCAGAAATCAACCGCCCGCCTTTCATGCAGCACAATGGGCGCCCCCCTCCCACTCCTTGCCCACGCTGCCAGCGTGGCTATCACTGGGCGCGCGATTGCAAGAGCAGCCCCAGAGATCTTAGCAAGGATAGCTTAAAAAACCACTGCTATCCCTGGTGCCCTGATAGCAGTCGGCGCCAGGGCACTGAGCAAGCTTTAAACTCCAAATGGGGCAAGCCTCAGCCCCGCCCCTAAGAGGCAGCGTGCCGGCCGGTTCTAATAAAACTAATCACTTCACCGGCAGTAAAACGCTTCTCTGGACAGTCCCTATCACCCCAGAAAAGCCTACTCGTAAATTAAGAATAGAGGGGCAATGGTACACGGGCACGCTCGATTCAGGGGCAGAGGTCTCTTGCATGCCCGCTCAGTATGCCACCATGTGCATGGTTCTCGATGGTCCCTCAGTAGTGGGAGCCACTGGTACCTCCACCTCTCTTCAGGCCATAGGTCCCAACCAAGTCATTAACCCCCTTTTTCCACAGCTCTCCAGCCGCACCTCAGCTCCAACCAGCCGCACCTCAGCTGCAAACGGCGCGTTGCCAACACCACCACCCCAACCTCGTCCGCCCCCCGCCCGTTACTCCTCTCCCCTCCTCAGCCTTATCCAAGCGGCCTTCACCTCAGTGAATTCCTCCAACCCCAATCTTACCTCCTCCTGTTGGCTTTGCCTCTCCACCTCCTCCTCCCTGTATGAGCCAGTCGCCTCCAACCTCTCCTTTTCAGAAAACACAGAGGACAGCCCCTTGAAATGTATTTGGAATACCTCTGCCGTCCCCCTAACCTTTCATTCAGTCTCCTTTACAGGAAAGTGCATCCGCCCTCGCTCTAGTAACTCTCCCAGCCTCACTGCCTGTGCCAGCTACTCATCTCCCAGCAGCTCTGCCAAATTTCTCATTCCTCATAACTCCTCTCAATGGCTCTGCTCCTCTACAGGACTTACCCCCTGCCTTAACGTGCAAACCCTCAATACAACTAATGAAACTTGCCTCCTAATTGTCCTTATCCCTAGGGTCCTATACCACAGCGAGGAAGACTTCTTCCTCCGCCTGGAAAGAACTGCAGTTCCTGCCACTCAGCAAAAGCGAGAGCCCATCACCGTCCTCACGATTGCCTCCCTCCTAGGTCTTGCAGGCGCTGGCACCGGAATCGCTGCATTAGCCAGTCAAGGCTCCGCCCTAACTCACCTCCGGGCGGCTGTTGACGAGGACATTCGTCACCTACAAAACGCTATTTCCCATCTTAAAAATTCTGTCAATTCCCTCTCTGAGGTCGTGCTCCAAAACCGCCGAGGCCTCGACCTTCTCCTCCTCAAAGAAGGAGGCCTCTGCGCCGCCCTAGGAGAAGAGTGCTGCGTATATGCCAATTCCACAGGTCTCGCCGAGGACAGCCTAAAAAAGGTCCGAGAGGGACTGGAACAACGCAAAAAAGACCGTGAAGCCACCAGCTATTGGTCCCACATCTTTACCCCCCTCCTCCCATACCTCCTCCCTCTCCTCGGCCCCCTACTAATGATTATTCTAGCTCTCACCTTAGGACCCTGCATTATCCGCAGAATTGTCCAGCTTGTAAGGAAACAAACGGATGCTATTTTTTCCTCGTTCGTGCAAGTCCAGTACCAGCGACTCGCCACCTCTGACGCTCCCTACTCCGAGATGACAACCAACCCTCCGCGACCTCACCGCCACCGGTCAACCCGCCGACCGCGAGGCCCTTCTCGATCGCCTGAACATCGCACCAACCTCGAGCTCCAGCCTCTCTAACTACCATCTACCCCTATCCCTTCCCCCACCTCCCCTTTCCCTCATCCCTTGGCGGATCTCTCTGGTAAGCTTCTTCCTCTAATTAGAAAAGAAGGGGGAAATGCGGGACACTGTTATCGAGTTCTGACTTGGCGGGCCTGGGCCAGGGGAACTGATCAGCCCCTAGGAAAGGTAGTGGGGCACGGGTGGTTGCGCCCTCCACGGCCCCCCGGGCCTGAGAAAGTGGAGCCGAATGCAGGCCCCATTTCCTCACCCCAAAGTAAAAACCATTGGGGAGGGCTTGCCGGAGAAAACCGCCCCCTTTACCTTGCCCACCCACTCCCCGTTACCGGAGCAACTCCCGCCCCTTTTCAATCAACCTCCGCGCCCTCTCAGAACCAATCCAAGCCTTTAACCCTTACAGCTACCCCGCCCTCTAAATGCCCGATATAAGCTTGTACTCTCCCCTAATAAACTCTCTTGTTTTCATCACCCTAAAAGAACCGTGTCCCGCCTGTTCCTTTCTCGCCGCCCTCCATACTTGCACGCCTCCCGCCGGGGACCTGGCCGAGTCCCCCGCCTCGCCCTCGCCTCCGGGAAAGAGCCCCCACCGCTGGTACCCTCGGAGCAATCCTGGGAGCCTAGGATTTAGCAACCGGCCGCCACCCTCCCCCAGACAAATCAACTGCGACCGCAGAAAGCCACTGTTTGGGGAATGTAAAGACGAACCCCATACTGGGAGAAAATATTTGCAAAGGACTTGCATATTTTTTCAAAAATCAATATTAAGAAAAAAAAAACAATAAAGAAGGGCAAAAAATTTGGAAACCGTCTTAAACTTGCCAGGTCAAGAATTCACTGTATCACAGTTTTGCAGGCTAGAAGTCAAACTCATGGTGCTGTGCTTTCTCCAAAGTCTGTGGCTTCTGGCGGTGGCTTTCTGGAAATCCTCCAACCATGGAAATCTGTCTCCTTGCGTTCCTTGGGTTTCTACTTCTGTGCCCAATTTCTTCTGCTCACAAGGCCTCCTGCCATATTGCATTAAGGCCCCCGCTCATTCAGTGTGGACGCACCTTAATTAATAACATCTCCAAAGATCCTATTTACAATTGGGGTCACACCCACAGGACTGGGGATTAGGACCTGAGCATGCCTTTCATGAGGGATGATTCAATCTCCAACAGACACTTCACTAAAGAAGGTATACGGATGGCAAATAAGTGTATAAAAAGATGCTCAACATATTTACTCATTAAGGAAATTCAAATTAAAGCCACAATGTGCTACCACTACATGCCTATTAGAATGTCTAGAATTTAAAAAGACTAACCATCCTAAATGTTGCTGAGGATGTGGAGGAACTGGAACTCTCACACACTGCTGATGGGAATTGAAAATGATTCAAGCACTTCGAAGACAGTTTGCTAGGTTTTTTAAAAAGTTAAATATACTCCTACCATTTGATCCACACACTCCACTCCTGTTTACTCCAGAGAAAAGAAAGCACGGGTCCACACAAAGGGCTGTACATGAATGTTCACAGCAGCTTTATGTGTAGTCGCCAAAAGATGGAAACAACCCAGATGTCCTTCAGCAGGTGAATGGATGAACAAACTGTGGAATATCCATACCAGGGAACACTGCGGAGTAATCAAAAGGAATGACCATTGGCACATGCAACAACACGGATGAATCGTCAAATAATTAGCCTGAGTAAAAGAAGCCAGAGAAGAAAGAGCACGTAGTGTGTGATTCCATTTAAATTAAACTCTAGAAAGTGCCAGACAATCCATCAGATCTGCAATGGCCCGGGAATGGGTGGGGCATGTGGAGGAGGCAGGAACTGCAAAGGGGACCGAGAAAACTTGCGAGCGTGTGGCGATGATTTCACAGGTATAAACATATGTCAAACACATCAAGCTGTCAACTTAAATATGCAGTTTACTGTATATCAATTAAGCTGTTAAAAAAAGAAATGCAAAAATAACGTTTCCTATTTCCTCCTGTGACTCTAAGCACTATAGACTTCATACATCTCATACTTTTTGTAAGATCCCGATCTCTTTCATCTAGATCACCTAAACAATTCTGAGAAATGTAACCAAAGTTTTGAAGAATGCTAACTTCAATCACTTCTTATAATTTCATAGATCAATTTTCTTCTATAATCTTCATCCAAATGTGCAACATGACATTTACTTGTGTTTCCACGAACGTGGTCTTCAATGTTACAGATTTTGGTGGCTGCGGGTATTTTCTGAGACACGAAAGTGACGCCAGCAGCAGTGCCAGTGGGAAAGGAGGGGGTGGGTCCCTGAGCAAGTGACGAAGGGCCGTGTGGGAGGGCCTCGCAGATGCCTCCCCATTCTGGAACGAGTGGGAACTTCCCGCCAGGGAGACAGAGAACTCACACTTCCTATTTCATTCAGGAAATCTGGATTAAAAAGTTCCACACCAACTCCACTAGCTTAGCATCTAGTGACCGTCCCTCCGTTTCTTACTCAGACCCCTAAGTTCTGGCTCCTTAGCTCATTATTTGCCTCTGACCAGAAAACGTAAGTAGAAATTGTGAACATGAATGCTGTCACATCAGCATGGATATAAAACTGTATGCAAGCTCTCTATAGTCTTTCAAGTTATTAATTGGCCAAGTTCCTTAATTTTCTTTAAGTCAATCCTTTTACTTCTATTCCTATAACCACCTCCCTCAGAACTGTTTTCTTTGTTAAATATATGCTTATGCAGGTTTTTACATGTGTATTATGTATCAATTATCATATAATTACATAATTACTGTAATCGGATTTAACGACATAATTAGAATGGGTAATTACATAATTAAAACATGTAATTACCAAGTTTTAAAAAGTTATGGAAATTATTTTTTTTTTAATGAATAATGCATGTATGAGTAGGCAACTTTAAGTTCACTGCCTAGGCCTTCTAAAAATCATTTCGATGGGAAACAATTTAAAATCCAGTAAACCAGCTATTTCAGCTAAGACATTAAATGCCCTCAAAATTTTTCATGGATTTTTTTATTTTATTAAAATCCATCAAAAACTCAGCATCTGGAAGCAGGAGAAAGAGGCATGAGACAGTTAGATTATTAATTTATTATTAATCTATTTCCATACACATATTAAAAATTTCCTTAATGATGTTGATTGCAACTAATGATAGTTATGACTAGTTTGAAAAGCCGTTACACAGCTGGGGTTTTGGTGAATCCAGGAAACAGAGCTTCCGATTCTGCCAAAAAAAATTTACCCTTGGTCTCAAAGACTTAATGTTAGTTTTAAAAATAAATGTTGACTATTGGCTAAATACCTGTTTCATAAGAAGAAAAAACTGCCTCTGTTCATTTAATTTCAATTTACAGAGTTAAAAAAATGTAAAGAGTTAGATTAAATCAGTGATGTGGTTACGACAGTAGTTCAACTGTGCTAGAAGCTAGAGATGAAAGGAATCAGATATGTTTTCTGGCCTTATGTTATTCAGACAGACACATAGGCCAATAAATAAAACACAAGGAGATATGGGCTTAATAACATTCGAAAACTTTTGTTTCTTAGTCTAATACGTTATGATTGCTGTCTGAGTAAGTAATCCTCATTGTCTAAACCAGCAATCAGTTATTTATGTTCTGACTCGGATCCAGAGAACAGTTGATTACTCTCTGGGCAGAGCCCACACCTCTCCATTCCCACAGCACCTGTACATCCTTAGGAATATGGCACTTGTCACAGTATCTCATAATTACGTATACGTCTGCTTCGTTCTGAGAACGAGCTCTAGGAGGGCAGACGCTCCCTGCATGAAGCATTTTCTCACATGCAATGAGTGCCTGAAGGAATCTTCTTTACACGTTGTACACACACATGCCTTCACACACACACACACACACACACACACACACACACACACATTGAAGGAACACTTGTCTTCCCTCTTCACGGGAACAAAATGTGTGTCTCTTGACAACACATATAACCAGCACATCTTTCAGAACTCGACAGTTTAACATGCTAATATTCTTAAAGATCATTCTCAAATGACAACCTCCTCTTGGACAAAATAAACCCCAAACAGACAAACACACCCAAAATAGAAGAATACGGCTCGTAGAGATGGCAGAGAAAATAGCAGAAGTGTTATGATAAACCCAGGCTAAACCCTGATATTATGAATCGGATCAACTATGATAAATAAGGTCTGTGCAGCCAGATCCCATAAGCCTGGTTCCAGGTTAGCCCCGTTAGACAGCCCGTTCTGCTACTAATCATCCTACAGAGTCACCTGTAGCAGGTGCATTTTCAGTTCATTCATGAATTACTCCCATCAGCATTTATTGAGTTTCTGCCTGCTATGTGGGAAGCCATGTGCTGGATTTGGAAGATTTGACCAAGAGCATGAATCACCCCTGTCTTCATGGGGTTCAAGTTGCAGGAATGGGGCAGACATAAAAAGAAGCCAAAGGGCATATGTCTGAGCTCTGTGACGGGAGCACGCGCCAAGTGCTGGGGAACATGGAGGAAGAGGGTGATGGCTCCACTAAGCGAATTCATTGCACCAGGCATCCAGCTCCCCATATGCCTCTTCTCTGGGTGACCACTCCAGGCTTGGGGAGGAAACTCCAGCTGGACTTCATATCCTACAGCAAGTAACGTAGAACGACCCAGCATCTCAGAACCTGGAAGAGCCGACCCTGTCTCAGGAGCTTCATCCCTTCTAGACATCCATCCCTCATTCCAGATAAAACTTCATCAGCATTGCTTGTCATGCTTCTTTGATTGTCTGGCAAATGGTGAGCCCTCGATGTTGGACGCTGAATCCTTACACGAGTGACTCTTATAATCAGTGCTATAATACATGTCAGTGGCATTTTTTCCCCAATAAATTGAAGAAAGATACGTATTTATGGAGAGTGGTAGTACATGGAAACATGGTTTATCATGAAGTTTCCTGGGACTTTAGGGATTATGAAAGCCGTGTTTAAAAGCTCAAAGCTTGGCTGAGATTTTGGAGAGGAATGGAGACGGCTGGGGAAGTGGCGTGAAACCGCCTAGCCCCAGACACCCCCTGCTCTGTCTGTGTGGTATCACTCGCACCACCAAGGCTGTTCCTTGCAGAAATCAAGAAATACCAACAGAAGACCACTGTTAATACGTATGAAAGGAACTTGTCACCCATGAACACAGATTTGTTTCACCCGATTAATGGGTTGTCACCTCAGAAATGAGGAAACGGGGTCGTGGATGGAGGCAATGGAGTGTCGGACAAGTCAGAGAAAAACGCAGGGCTCTGGGTTGCCCCCTGGTCCTATGAAATCACAGAGCCACATTCTGGAAGGACCCTGCGGCAACCACGTGGCTGACACCTGAATCCCTGGCACCACCCCCAGCCGCGGTTCTGGGAGAGTCACAGCCGAGCAGACCACTCGGTTTTCTACCTCAGGTGGCAGCGGGTCTCCCCGACATGGAGCCCTGGCCCTGGCTCATGCCCTGAGGTCTGGAAAACCAGCCTCAGGTCTGATGCACCTGAGAAGGAGGCCCCAGGACCCTGGGAAGAGCGGGTGAGAGGGAGACCCGGAGAACGCTCACTACTCCGTGGGAATTTATGCATCGTCTTGCCTCACTCTTCCCCCCTCCTGCAAACACTGCGACGGAGTCTTCTTAGGAGAAATCAGTCGCTGATGATGTGACGCAACAGTAAGAACAGGGAAAAGGGGACAGGAGCAGAAACAAAGAATTGAGCTTCAGGAAAAAGAAAACAAAGAAATATTCTGGGGTGTCAGGCCACAGGTGACGAGGAGCATATCCTAAAAATATGCTAATTACTCATCTGAGTCACCAGTGACTCTGCCACATCTTGCCCTAGTTCTTTGGATACTGCATCCCAGGGGACAGAACTCTACCTGTCTATGTATGAAAACAAAGAGTGAGGAGCGGGGAAACGGATGATGGGCTGTAGTGCACACATTCCAGCTACAAACACAAACCCGTCCCACCTGCCCCCCCAGCTAGAACCTCAGTCAGTACACTTAGGAAAGACCACAGATCAATAACAGAGCTAATTTAACAGAATTAAGAAAAGGCTCTTTTTTTTTTTTAAACAAGGAAGCAGACACATTTGAAATAACCACATGCTTGTATGTTGCCTAGCAACAAGATATAAAAATGATGTACAATGTCAGTAACTTATTTTCACATACAAAAACAGCCCCCTGCCTTGGCAGTGCTATAATGTACTTTTTTCCAACTAGAACTCCACGGAGACTATTAATGCTTCCATTTTCCATAATACACTCTGTTAAACAATCATATGTTTTTGTTAGTGCATTAAAACACTGAATTTACTTAATGACTTCTCAGCGATGCAGCAGCTCCAGGAAAGGGAGTTTTTCTGTTTCCATTTTGAGCTCACAGGTTCACTCCCTGGGCAGGAGGACTCCACAGAGAGCAAAGGTAACGGATCAAAGCACTGGAGTCTGCTTACGAAAGGTGAGAGAACCTGGACAAAGTGGACCCGTGTGTGCTTTCGAGGGAAAACAGAAAGTGGCGTTCAAGTGTAGTGTTGGCGTTTCTTGATGATTTTTAATTTTTTTCTTTGGAATATGAAAGGAGTTGCAAGATATGTCCTGGGGCATGGTAGCAAAGGTGTGGCGGGAAGGGAAGGTGACAGCAGAGCGCTCTGGCCGAGGGGCTGGCCGGAACGAGGGCAGCTGTCGAGGCGTGCAGCTCGCAGGGACACCCACGGCCATGGCGGTCCTCGCTCTTTAATGTGACCCGCGGCTCCGGCAGGTGGGAGGGGGGCAAGCTGCCCGAGTTGCCGGCTTTACATACCTGATCTTATTTCATCCTCCTAGGACTTGAAGCCTGTTTAACAGAAGCCAAGAACAGTCTCCCTGAGGTTAAGTGACCTGCCCAGTATCACTCAGCTATGAAGTGGTGCCGCTGGGATTCAAATCCAGGCCTGTCTGTTTCCAAAGCCACCACACACCTTGGCCTCAACTGGCTGCCACTGATTTCCAGTTGTGGGGTTTGTTCCAGGGGCGGGGGTCACATGCGATGTGCCATGCCACCCTGCACCACACTGACGTGAAGCCTTGTTAACTGGCATGCTTCTGTGATCTTCCGCAAGTGTCTTAATCCCGTTATACAGGATGCTTAACTCCTTTAGTAGAGGGCATGCATTAGATTTTTATGAAAAGCATTTTCTGCTGAAGAGAGAAGGTAGTGACCGACAACTTGTGGGGCAAAGCACACCCAGTTTTATGAAAACCTTGGGGGGAAAGGGGTGGTCTTGTCCCCAGGCTACCTTCATCACCTGTGTCGCACACAGCAGTGCTCAGTCAATTCGTACTAAGATCAGCTTCGTGCCCTGAGGACTTCTGAGCTTTCCCTGGTGGGCTGACTGCCTGTGACTTTCACTTAGGGTCCTCTGGGGCTTGAATCAACGTTGGTACCTGTGAAACAGTCCAAAAGATGTGAGCAAAGAGAGGCATGGTGATTTGATGCCCATCTGAAGTGGAATGTGTTGTCAAGTGCCAAGGGCAGGGGATTAGAGACGGAGACGATGTGATTCAGCGGAGCAGTCTCCTGGTTGCCTGGCAACCCGGCAGGTTCCCTCTCCTTCTTACCCCTGGCTGCCCTCACCTCACACCTGTTTCCTCATCTAGGCAATAACCGTAACACTTGCACTGTCAGGCAGTCAACCAGCATTTACGGAATACCCACAAGACACCAAGCAACAGACTTTCACTTATTTAAGCTGAGAAATAAAGCTAAAGCAAAGCAGAGGATTAGTCCAAATACCTGGGAAAGTAGCAGCATTAGGCTCTTAAATTCTCTGGGTAATTGTGATCATATGCAGTCTTGGCTTCGGGTACTTTAAAGTGGCATCTGACAAACCCTGTCTACTCTCTCTAATCAAAATGTGTGTGTGCTGGTTTTCTATTACTGCTGTAACAAATTACCACAGACCTAAGGGTTTAAAACACACATTTATGATCCCACAGTCTATAGTTTAGAAGTCTGAGACGGGCTAAAGTCATGGTGTCAGCAAGGCTGCATTCCATTCTGGAAGCTGTAAGGGAGAATCTGCTCCTGCCCCTGGCCGTTTCTAGAGGCTGCTCATATTCCTTGGCTTGTGGTCCCAGTCCCCCATCTTCGAAGCCAGCAATGCCAGGCAAGCCTTTCTCACCTTCCATTTCTCTGGTTCTCCCTTCTCTGCCTCCCTCTTCCACTTATAATGATGCCTGTGATTACACCAGACCCTCCCAGATAATCCAGGATAATCTCCCCATCTCACGGTGAGCTGATTAGCAGCCTCAAGTCCACTGGCAACTTTAATTCCCCTTTGCTATGTGACCTAACATATTCACAGGTTCTGGGGTTAGGACCTGGCTGTCTTTAGGGGCTCATTCTTTGCCTACCTCCGTGCGTGTCTGGGTATCTGCTGAGAGCAAGGATGGGTAGTGAATTCTATGGGTGCAGTCCAGGAACCGTTGCATGACTGTCTGTGGCCTCAAGGACTTTATGTCCTAAAGAAGGTCATATACACATAACATATTAACTACACCCAAACAACCCTGACATTTACAGCATGAGATATAGTCTGCAAAGCCCTTTGACATACATCCTTCTGATTAGACCCTCATCACTGCTCTGTAAGACGGTAAGGAAACTATTACAATCTCTGATTTATATATGAGTAAACTGAGGCTCAGAGAGATTTTCTTAAGTCCACAAAAATAGCAGATTCATGCCCAGGTTTGTAAACTTCTAGCCTAGTCCTCTTTTCACTGCTCAAATGGCAATAACATTACAATACACATCATATCAACAGATATTGCCAAAAGAACGAAAACGAGATCATGCTTCTATTCCATGAAAGGGAAAATAGATGCCAAGTTGCTGAAAAACTTAATAAAGAACACGAAGTCTGCCTCTCCCTGGGCTGAGGAGAGGCAGCAGATTTTCTCCCCACCGGCTCAGTGCCTAGCCCTGCTCCATGCTGTGCCCAGCACACAATGCCCGGGTGACGTGAAGAACTGACGGCACAGACGGAGCCACTGCTGGGGAACAACGGACACTTGTGCACTTCTTGCCCACGGCTAGAAGAGATTGCTTGTTTTCTGTTGTATCAGTGGAAGAGTGCAGTGGAAGATGACTATGACCTTATGTGCACCTGCTAAAGATGTACAAAAAACAGAGACTCAGGGAAGTGGGGTAGTTGTGATAAAACATTTCACTTGTGTCTGCAAAAAGCTGCATCGTCTTCATGGAGAATCCCAAACCAGAACTTCACTTGTTCTACCCGTGACCTCACAGACGTGTCCTGATGTCTTACCTTCCTCTTCTCTGTCCAACCCAGAGAGATGCTCGGATGGTTAGTGAAACGTGGGCCACCTCGATGGGCACTGCTATCCCTGGCGAGTCAGGCACCACCCCTCGCTCACTCGCTCCTTCATCTCCTTTCCAGTGGCTGATCCTGTTTTCCTCCCGTGACCTCCAGGAGGTCTCTGAAGGTGAACCTCTAGAAGGCACAGCCACATGCTGGCAGTGCCCAGCCAGGCCCACGGGCATGAGAATCCTCACACGCTCACTCTACACTACATCGATGTGACTCTGATGTCACGCTGGCAAAAGATAAGGACAACTGGCAGTCACTGGCACCATATGGGCACATACACAAATATAAATGCAGAGAGGGAAGTCAAGTGTGACTCCTTTTCTTAATTGCCCAACGCAATTCCCACTAGAGGCATAAATTACAGTCCCTATTAGCAGCACTATGAATAATAATCAGTTTACATTTCGACTTGTATCCAAATATACTTTCTATATGATTTCATCTTTTATTCAGCTGTTTAAAAGCAGAACATCTAATTACAGTTCCTATTAGTCAACACTTTTTTTTTT
Source organism: Choloepus didactylus (assembly GCF_015220235.1). NCBI lineage: Eukaryota > Metazoa > Chordata > Mammalia > Pilosa > Megalonychidae > Choloepus > Choloepus didactylus. The sequence continues at coordinate 72,781,600 of NC_051323.1, read as the reverse complement.
TGCCATGGAGCATGTGTGATGACTGATTTTCTAAAAACAGAATTCTTTAGCATATGGAACAAATCATGTTATTATTAATGCATTCCCAGATGACTCTGCATTTCAATTCCCTTAATTATTTAGCCATTGCTGATTATGTCTTTTTACAATTCATTATCCCATTTCTTGCAGCTTGGGCATTTTAGTCATTAAGTGTCAAATTGAAGGGCTTGATACCCCTCCCCCCAAAAAAAAGATAATCAGGAAATACTGACATTTTTAAAAGTCTGTGTTTCCCTTATGTGATCACTTCTTTAGCATTTTCATTTCATGTGGTAACACACTCTAACCAACAAGGTTTTCAAGGACATTCTCACAGCCATGTTGGCAGAGGCTGGGGGAAGGTCAAAGAGGAGAGGAGGGGTCGTCCACAGGAGATGTCTCAAGGTTAGACAGCATCACATCCAACCTGAGTGCAGGGACACTGTGATGCTCTTCTTTTAAGCAGAAAAGACCATTTCTGTAGCAGACTGTTGTTCTAGTTTTATTCAAAAGCTAAAATACTATGTTTAAAATAGACCTTTAGGTACTACTGGGAAGCCAAGGGTAAGAAGCGTTTACTAAATTAAAAGTGAATTAGCTCTTAATAAGGCTCATTTTTTGTTCTCTGACTGATCCTACAGGAGTTATAAAGCCAGATCTGACCTGGAATATTTAATAAGGCCTCAGTTCTCCCATCTTCATTATCTCAGAGAGGTCTTGTGCACCTTGTCAGAGATCAAATTCTTTGTAAAAATAAAAAAGGCAAAGGGAAAATATGAAAGGACTAAGAAGGTTGAGCATGTACAGAAATTAAAAGAGAATAAACACACCTATTTCCACCTCGCTGAGGCCTTGTCTCTATCCAGGATGTCAGCTTGAGATGGGTAAAATCTTAGCAGAACTTTTTAGGCTTCCTCAACAACCGTGCTGTATTTGTAACCTCTATGGTAGATATTACAGCAAGACAGATTACAGTAGCAGAATACAACAGGACACCTTTTATCAAGTGCACCTTCCAGCTAAAAAAGTATATCCAGATTCTCCTAAGATTGAGTACTAAGAACATCCTAAGAACAGGCTGTTAAATGGGACTCTTTCTGTCTTTGCTTTTTTGGTTAAGAACAAAGAATAGATGCTGAATAATCCAAGAGAGGTATACTCAGGCAAGGCAAAGCTTGCAATAGAGGGGCTGAAAAGGAGTTTTATGGCCTTGAGTTCAATACCCACCTAAGGATGTACAAGGGTTAAGGCTGATGAGGCCCAGAAAGAGAATTTCTTTGGAAATTTACTGTAGTACTGTGACATTTTTCCTTCCCCATTAGAAGTAGGTGAGGGGAAGGAAGATATTTCTTCATTACCACAAGCCTAAGTGAAAGGGCTTCTGAAAGAACAACAAAAACAACTTAATCAATCTACATTTGCTTGGGGGTGCCAACATAAGCCTGCAAACCTCTAAGGGGAGAGGCTGTCCGAAAGGCCTGGGGCAATAGCATGGAAAGTTGTGCTGGATGTGAACCTTATTTACAACCACAGAGAGAAAAAATATACCACTGGGTGCAGAGGCTGGGTTGGGGGCAAGAACAGGGAGGGAAGAGGGTCATAAGTGCAAGGCCAAAAGAGAGGCCCTGCTCTCTTTTCAAAGGAGCCTGCAGCTGCTCTCGATGTCACAGTGGGGGAAATCTCTGTGGAACCATTTAACGCATCCCCAAAGAGAAACAGCCAGTGTTAACACCCGCCAATTCCAAACAGTGCCAAAGCCAGCTCATGACATAACTAGCCAAGAAAGTGGTCCCTCACAACTTTTTCATCACCCTAGCTCCAGCCTTGGAGCAGCCAGAAAACCTAACGAAAAAAAAGGTGGAGAAATGTAAGGTGCTTTTAGAGAAGCAGCCAACTATGTCCCTCTTTCTCTCTTAGGATTCCAGCTGAAAGGAAACCCAAACTGGGGGAAGAAAAAGCTTTAACTCTAAGAGAAGTTCAGAGCTCTGACTATGCTTGATGAGTGACCATTTTAATTGTCAAAAGGAGGATTTTTTTTTCCCACTTAGAGTAACTGGAAGGCATTTTAATTATCTAAAAGTATCTGGAAAAGCTATGGGAAATTAAATACTGGAAATTACATCCAGGGGCAGAGGAAGCAGCCAACAAAAAGAAAAAACAGAGTTGCTTTATGATTGTATCCTTTTGAATCTCACTCCTTGGATATAATGGTTGTAACTTAATGAGTGAATAAAAGAATACAGCGTAATGTCTGGCTCCTGACTCCAGCACTTACTACATTCTACTGTTGTTCTTCTACCTTTATTCCTTCTCTGATGCTCTCATTTTCTTTGTGTAGATCTGAGTTTCTGATTATATCATATTCCTTCTGGCCTAAGAACTTCCTTCAAGATTTCTTGTAGAGTAGGTCTACCGGCTATGAATTCCATTATTTTTGTTTGACTAAGTCTTTATTTCTTCTTCACTTTTGAAGAATATTTTTGCTAAGTATAGAATTCTGGGCTGGCAGTTTTTCTTTTTAATTTTAGCACCTTAAAGATGCCACACCACTGTCTTCTTGCTTGCCTGGTTTCTGGTAAGAAATCTGTGTTAACTCTTATCCTTGTTCTGTTGGTATTTTTTTCTCTGGCTGACTTCAAGATTTTCTCTTCATCTCTGGTTTTCATTGGTTTGAATATGATATGCCTGTGTGTGTGTGTGCATGTGTGTGTGTGTGTTTGTGTGTGTTGGTATTTATCCTGCTTGGTATTCTCTGAACTTAATATTCTTGAATATGTGTTTCAGTGTCTGCTAATAACTTTGGAAAATTATTAGCCATGATTTCTTCTGTCCTGTTATATATTTTGGGATTTTAATTACATATATGTTAGGCCATTTGATACAGTCCCGCAGCTTTCGGATGCTCTGTTCTGTTTTTAAACTTTTTTTTTTAATCACTTTGTGCCTCAGTTTAAGTGATTCCTATTGGTTTATCTTCAAGGTCATTGTTTCTTTCCTCAACTGGGTTGAGTCTACTGATGAAACCACTGAAGGCACTCTTCTTCTCTCATATTGAGTTTATCACTTCTTAAGCTTTTTCATTTGGTTTTTTCCTACAATTTTCATCTCTCTGGTGATCTTGCAAGTCATCTACCTCTTCCATAACAGCCATTAACATGTTAATTGTAGCTATCTTGAGTTCTCTGATAGTTCTAACATCTGTGCCATATCTGATTCTGACAATTGCTTTTTCCTTCAGGCTTTTTCTTGGTCTTTTTGTATGTCCCATAATATTTTGTTGAAAGCACATGTATAGAATAGGAGATTCTCAGGTAAATACTTGTTCTGCTTGGGGATGACAATGCCCTTCCTTCCCATATGTTTCCATAGTCAGGTGTGAAGTTTGCTCTCTGCTTGGCTCCTCTGCACATTCCTCAGAGTCTGTCCCCCGCTGCTATCCTCAGGGCATTGCACCACTGTCTTCACTCAACACTTGTTAGCATGGTGACTGGATGGAGAACGGAGGAGGAGACCTTCTCTGATGTTCCGATGAAGCCTCAGTCTTAGGTGGACACTGTGCACGAGGGTCTCGGTGAGCTTCCCATCTTTCCTCCTGATGTAACGTGAGGCAGCATACGCTCCTGCGGCTCCCCCAGAGGCAAGCACTTGGCTTGCTCTTGCTCGTCTCTCCCCAGCTGCAGGGGGCTCCCACCAGGACCCTCTAGATGCAGTTCTACGGCCCTTCTTCCTGCAGATCACAGACTTTATTCAATGGGAGAGATGGAGGAGATGGTTCTGGGTGTTTCAGCAGCACCCGTTACTCCCCTTACCCGGGCACCACACAGGAGAAGCTTTCTCAGGATTCTCTCAAGCCTTCCCTAGGAGAACCTGGAGGAAAAGTCCGCAAGAAGGTACAAACCTCCTTTTGTTTGTAGCCCCCGGGTATTTCACACTCTCAGGTGAGCCCACACTTGGTCTTTGCAATGCCTTAAAAATTCATTGGTTTGAATATGACATGCCTTTGGGTGTGTACCTGTCCCACCGAAAATCTAATGAGTTTAATAAAATAGTCAATTTGATGTTTGTCTGGCTTTTTTTTCTTGTTGTAAGAGCAGGAGAAGCGCTCTTTCTAGCTCTTTAACTTCTCCAAAACACTGCTGTTTTACATAGCACTTTTCAAGTTGTGAGCCATCCTTAATCTCATTTAAGCTACACAATCAGCCTGGGTCTGGGACGGAGAAGAAAATCAGTTACAAATCCTCCTATTTACCATGCCGGATATACTCTTCATTTTCAACTGCTCATAGGTATCATCATAAACCCCCAGTTCACTCAAGGGTGACTTCCTGCCTGAGGTAAAAACAAAATTTGTCATTTCAGATGCCTTCGATTTCCCATGAAGATATGAGTTTTCTGGATGCAAAATTTCAGCATTTACACATTTCTAGACCTAAAAAAAAAAAATAGTAAGAACTCTAGGCACTGAATACAATTTAACAAGTTATATGTTCCATAATTGAAATTATATAAAATGTCTTTAAATATGAAATGACTCCATCTTTTCATGAAGTTAGATTTTTCAATAAATCATCCAAGTACTTATTGAGTCTATTAGCTGGGTGCTACAAAAACATATTCACTCTAATTGACATGCAATGTGTACATCAATGAAATATGCAATACTGAAAAGAAACAGACAACCCTTCATTCATGGTACAGGAACACCAACCCATTTCCCCCCCATGTCTTCTTTTAAGGGTCTACGTGAATGCTGGGGATTTTCTGAAACTACTTCTTTGATACCTTCCACATTTTAATTCATTGTCCTTTCAAGTCCAGGTAGATTTCTGAGTTTTATGTTGTTCTTCTCAGTTGGATACATCTTTATGCAGAAAAGACTGATATTTAAGCAGGAGGGACTATGTCATTTGCCAATAAGTGAGACAGCTGTTCCAAGCCATCTACCTAGTGTATTTCCACTTGAAAATATTGCTATAAGTTAGAAGTTATGTATGGTTTTTAATCCTTTGTGAGCTCTCAAAAGGAATCTTTAGAAACATAGTAGACTAGAACATATATTATAAAAATTACTTTGCCTGGGTAATCTGCTTCATAATTAGGCATATAACCATATACTTGTTAAAGCAACTTACTGGCAAGCGCTGACATAAATGAACAGAGTTTTACAATCAACTAAGAAAGCAGAGAAATTTAAAGAAGCACTTTAACTGTACTTAGAGAGATAAAAAGCTATCAACCACCTATCAAACAAATGTTCCACCAGGGGGTGTAGTCTGCATTTATTCCCTTTGAGCCACTTTACACAGTGTATGAAAAGCTGTATTTTTGCAAAGTGATTTATAATGTCCCACTGGCTTTCATATTTATTCCGAGGAAGCTTTGTCTTTGTATTTTATTGTCTGCCAATCAAACTCAAAGTGATTTCCAACACTTTTGTTTTTCTATTAATGCCAAATTGTAAATAAACTTTAAGCGAATATCTAGATTATTTATGGGCTTTTGTTATTAATCTGAGGTTAATCCTTTCCTATAGTCAAGAACCCTTCAGCAAAGCAATTGTTTTTTAGGAATAAAAACGATCTCACAAATATTCTACAAGTGGATTTTGAAGATCCAGATTTCTTTAAGTGAACTCCATCTCTCACGAATCTGAAAATACTCAATTATCCTAACTACAAGAATAATAGCAGCTAACAGTCATCAGTTCCAAAACAAAATATTTATTTCAATCGCAGATTTACAAAATTGATTTACCTCCAGAACTGCATCTGATGAATGAAAACATTTTGTTAGACATGTTGATTCACTAGGACGTTTGTATTAAAAAATTTACCCAGCAATAGATGTTGCAACATATGAAATAATGAGTGAGAACAATAGCTTTTTTCCTTACAAAAAGTGCACCATATGAAATTTATATTGGCTGAATGTCACCAAAATAAATGAATGCAGGAGTGTCTGGTGGTGAAGCCCGACCTCTAGTGACTATCCATGTCCAGGGAAGCCAGTGGGGCTCACAGCCTACAACTGTGACTCTCCATCTTTACTGTCCCCCCCACCCCCAGAAGAGGATGGTGTGGACAGCTGCATCTTTATTAAGGGTAAGAGGACTCCACCAGGACGTGTAGGTCAACTCAAAGCTCCACAGGAAGCAGCATAACACGGGTTGATGCAAAAACAACCCAACATTTCAGGAATGTATTTCTCGGCAGCTGGGTTACACACAAATACATACTCAAACTCAGTTTGTAAGGAATCATCAGAGGAATTCTGCACACCCCTCGCGTCACACGGCATGCGCCCATCCTCTGTCTCTTTCCTTGCAAACTTTTGCAGCTTCTTACCCCTGACGAGACACACACAACCACAGTGCATCTCTTCCTTTCCTCAAAGTCTCAGAAAGAGGGGTACAAACCTAGGATTCTTGATGGAACACCCAAAGAAAGTCTTCTGCTTTGAAAGTGTTCAGAGGTTTAAAAATATTCCATATTGTGGTTAAGAACGTGGGCTGTGGAGTCTAGGAGATGGGAGTTTGAGTTAACGCTGTGTCGTCCTTGTTGATTGTTACCCTCTCTACCTCCCTGCCTCCTCCGTGAGACAGGATCAGAGCAGGTGGGGGTGTCTGTGAGGATGCCAAGAGGTAAGGATGTCCAGGGCGGAGTCAGCCATCAATGCCTGCCGAGCCACACGGCTGCTATCATCGTTTCTGTTGCTTTAATTCACGGAGCTTACTACAGTTCAAGGAGGCCATTCAGCTTCCTGCGCCTCAAAGAGAAGCTGTCATGAGATATTGATCGGATTGGCTCTTTATCATCTGTAGTGATGTGATGAGTTTTCCCAGTCCTGCTAAGGCATGGGGGCAGGGAAGGGAGGTGGAGGCGTGCATTTTCAAAACACTCAAACCAAAATTATTGCTGACCTGACTTCCTAAGCATTTGTTCTAGTTCACCAAATATTTTGCTCGCTGTGCTTTCATTTCGTTTTCCTCCAGTGGCATGTGCTTTGCTTTTGATGTGGCACACACTTTAAAATACATTATTAACCAGACAATCACGTCGCCCTGGAGCCAGCACTCTGTCCCCCGCTTATTCTCAACAAATCTCCTTTTGTGTTCTTTTGTGCTGAAGTGATTAATCATCTCGACTCTTCCAAGGGCTGCTGAGGGTCTTTCTAGATGACTCCAGCCACCATGACCCCCCATCTACACGGTTTTTAACATGTTAGGGATCTGCTCTTGGGTCTTTATTCATATCACAGTGGGTTCTCCGTTTCATGCAACAAAAACTAGCAAACCTCCAAAAAGGGCTCAGTTTTTACTTCTTGTCTTTTTTTTCCGAGTTTGGGGTTGGGGGTGGGTATGGAGGGGGTAGTGACAGACTTTAATGAAAAATAAGGTATTAGAAATTTAGAGTCAAATGACAAATGCTTATTTTGTGGACTAGAAGGGAAGTTTTTATCTCACTGTCTGGAGAGAACCTGTTGCTTCTAATTTTTCTTTGCAATATCATCTTCATTGCACTATGGATGGGGGTTTCTTTCTCCCTCTTTTTCTTCCCCTTGGTTGTTGACCATGGTTTTCAAACAGCTTTCATATCTGTATCCCAGTGTTTGACTCACCAGTTTCTTAATCTGTAGTTTGGTTACCAGAGAAGCAGCCTGGGTAGGTTCTGGGGAGCTGGTCATTTAAAATAAGCCATTACTAGCATTTTTAGCTAACTTTAAAGGTTCTGATTTTACAAAGCCTTTCCTTTTTATCCCCCTCACAGATATGTACTATATTAAGCTGAAGTCAGAACCATGTTCGAAAAATGGCTCAAAATATTGGTGGGTCTCTTAAAAGTTATTGCCAGAGAAGGTAAAGCTAAAATGATTTATAAAGTAAACATGCAGGATATGCATGTTTTAATAATGTTAAATTAATTAGCACAGAATCCCAGGGTGATTTTTAAAGAATATGTATTTTATATACATAAATAAATCTAGATTTGAGACTATTAAAAAGGTATTTACAAGTAGCTAAGAACAGAGTTTTAATGCATAATAAATCAATAAGCATAAGCAGGCTGATGTGAAGATTTTTTAATCAGGTTTCAGAAACCTAATCGATGTTCATAGAAAGATAATTTTTAAAAAGTAAGGAATAGAACATAAAATCCTTAATATTTTTAATTCCACAGAACCACAGATCTCTAATTGTTTAGTTACAATAAAAAAAATAAGGCACTAAAATGGAAATACAGTTCTAACAATATTCAATGACTGCCCATAGGGTGCAGTCGCTATAATTTTCTAAGAAATCCAGGCAAGAGTGAAAGATAAACATTTGCATATGTTTTTGGTGGGGGAAACTATAATAAAATAAATCAGCTAGTGGTAGCTTATGACAGTTATTTTCAAACTCAGTATCTGGGGAAGTCCACCTCTCCCGGACTATCATCAGAAACTGAAGGTGTTTAGGAGAATAGTACTTGGACAGTGGAGGGGTGGGGCAGTGCCACTGAGCACCGCACTCCACAGTGCTTCTGAGGTATGTGTGGTTCTGGAATGGAACTATGGGCAAACGGAAAGACTCCTCACCTTCAAAAAAATAGCTAATTCGGGAAGCCAAAGAACTCTGACACTGGGTTATGTATTATCAGACTTCAGACTTCATGGAGAGCTTTCAAAATCAGAAGAAAACAGCAAATAGATATGGGAGCATGTTCTGAAAATTCTCCAAAGTTTCTGAGTTCCAACTCCTACATTTTTTAAATACCTACATTTCACAGCGCATGAAAACAAAGGAATTGCACACCCACAAATCAAATTTATCAGAACTTATAAAACAATGTATAAATTCAATGGCAAAAGACAAATCAGGTTTCTAAGCTTGCCTTACTTTACAATAATCTAAATAATTAGAAGATTATAAGAACTACACATAATTATGTCATATTCAAAATCTATGATATTGTCTAGATGTTCTAAGTTTTTCGAGGCTTCCATCTCCTCAATTCTCAAATTATCATTTTCTAACTTGAAAATCATGTCAAACTTTCCTGTGTGTGTACAATCGTAATTTGCAGAAAATCAATGTAATTTCACAACCCCCAATTTGAAAAACTGATGGAGTATATACTGTGTGTGGTTTTCACAATAATCAATATGATTTTAAAATGCGTGTCTTGAGTCGATCACTTTGGATAGATGTATTTTACTTGTTCTAAAACTGCTTTACACAGAGTATATCAGCAGTGAAAACAGCTTTGACTTCCAGACCTTGATTCCACAAGCAGCACATGGTAATTAACCAAATTACCCCTGCAAATTTATCATCTTGATTTCTTCAACTTGTACATTACATTCATTACCTAGCAACATGAAAAGCTCGATCCCGTGAAAGATAATCAGAATACAAGTAGCAGATACGAAAGGTCTAGGCTTCCCTGAGGTGTGCACCAGCAGGAGCTGCTGGATTCCTTTTCACTTCCAACCTCAAGAGTTAATGGGTGACTTTTCATTTCTCTGGCGTTTGTGCTAATTGTCAAATGCACTCTGCAGCTCCAAGGTGACAGGACTTGCCTTGTCAGTCCTAGGAGAGCTGATGTTTTGGGGGGCAGCACCCCGTATTTCTGTTGCAGGACTGGAAAGACAACAAGGTGGAGAACAAGAGCAGACGTTGAGCAAAAGGTCAACGTTACTCATTCATTTAGTCAATATTTATTGAGTGCCCACTGTGTACCTGTCATGGTGTTGGCTCCTGGAGATAGAGCGTAACAGCCTAATGGGGATAGGACCACTATGACTCAATGTACTAACTGTTGTAATAAGGATAATGGGCACCTGGGCAACAAAGAATAAAAGGATCTCTCTCAGGATTTAGGAATCAGAGGGCTTCCGGAGGAATTCTGGGAAGATGGCGGAGTAGGTGAGGCGGAGCGGGCTTCTCCTCTGTGAAAGAAACTAGAGAGAGGCCAGAGGATGGTTGGAACACGGTTTTGAGTTGTGACTGCCCATAGACGGTCCCCCGCAGCACGTGGAGGGGATGTGGACAGAAACGCAAGAGACAGCGACTAGAGGGACAGGGTGAGTTACTTTGGCTGGGACTGCCTCCCGGAGCCACCTCCGGGCAAGGGAGTGAGCAGCGGTTCCCCACTCCTGCGCACCCACCTTGACAGTTTGCTGGGGGGTGACCCTCCACAGCCAGACACCCAGGAGTCCCCATGAGGGAACCTGGGAGGCAGCGTTTGCTCTCCACCCATGGAAGTCCAGGGGGTGCACTGGTGAGAGGAAGGGAAAGGAGAGGGCAGATACCAGCGCATCAGGAGCCCCTCCCACACCCCAGAGGCTTGCGAGCGCACGGCAAGCAGGGCGGGGCACGTGTGAGCAGGAGGGTGCCCTTGAGCGGACTCCCAGCCTAACTGCACAGGGCCCACACTGCACCCCCAGGGCACGCAGTCCCCGGTGCACATGAAGAACTGATGCACTGACTGGATTCCCACCTGGTTTGGACTCTGCCTGCCACACAGGAGAAGACTGGGAAAGACTGGCTTGAGAGCACCACCTGCTGGTAGGACAGGGAAACTGCACTCCAGTAAGCTGTAGCTCTGCCAAATTATGTATAAATGCTCAAATAATCCTGCATTTCCCCAAATACCTTATCAACACAAGAAAATATGCTGAAACCAACAGAAAATCATAAAGCACCTGAAGAATCTAGAAGATTTGGACAAGCCAAATGAACAAATTAAAAAGCTGGAGGACAAACAAAATTTGGATCAATTAAAGAAGTACACACAAATCTCCAAAACAATGTTGACAAGATGGCTAAAGACATAAAGGACATCAAGAAGACTCTAGAAGAGCATAAAGAAAAATGTGAAAGAGTAAATTAAAAATAGCAGATCTTATGGAAATAAAAGATACTGTTGATCAAATTAAAAATATACTAGTGACACACAACAGCATATTTGAAGAGGCAGAAAAAGAATAGGTGAACTAGAGGACAGTACAAATGAATGCGAAGCAAAGCTCTCCTTCAAAATTGAGGGAAAGCTTAAAATTTTCACAAACAAATGCTGTGAGAATTTGTTAACAAGAGACCTGCCCTGCAGGAAATACTAAAGGGAGCTCTACCAGCTGAGAAAAAGATAGGGGAGGGATGTATGGAGAAGGGCACAGAACTGAAGAGTATTAGTAAGGGTAACTTAAAAGGAAAAAGAGGTGGGGGGAATAGATATAACAACTAAAACCAAAGAATAAGATGGCTGGTTCAAGAACTCCCTAAACAGTAATAACTTTGAATGTGAATGGATTAAACTCTCCAACTGAAAGATACAGACTGGTAGAATGGATTAAAAAGCATGACCTATTGATGTGCTATTTACAAGAGACTCATCTTAGACCCTGCAACTCAAAGAGATTGAAAGTGAAAGGATGGAAAAAATATTCCACGCAAAGTGCATCCAAAAGAAAGCTGGGGTAGTTATAGTAAGATTGGAAAAAATAGACTTAAAAAAAACAGATGTCATAAGAGACAAAGAAGGACACTATATATTAATAAAAGAACAATTCACCAAGAAGAAGTAGCAATCACAAATGTTTATGCACCTAATAAAGGAGCTCGAAATACATGAGGAAAAAAGACTAAACTGAAGGGAGCAATGGACACATCTACAATAACAGTGGGAGACTTCAATACACCACTCTCTTCTATAGACTGAACATCAAGACAGAAGACCAATAAGGAAACTGAGAACTTGAACAATATGATAAATGAATTAGATTTAACAGACATACATAGATTGTTACATCCCGAAGTACCAGTATATACATTCTTCTCTAGTGCCAACAGAACATTCTCCAGGACAGATCTTATGCTGGGGCACAAACCAAGATTCAATAAATTTAAAAAGATTGGAATTATTCAAAGCACATTCTCTGACCATAATGAAATGCAACTAGAAATCAATAACTACCAAAGAACCAGATCTTTCAAAAATATATGGAGGTTATGGACTGATGCTGATGTTGTCACAAACATTGAGGATTGGCAGTTTGATGTGCTGAGCCCTCTATCATGGGACTTGCCCTTATGAAACTCGTTACTGCAAAGAAGAGTCTAAACCTGCATATAATTGTGCCTAAGAGTCTCCTCCTGAGAGCCTCTTTGTTGCTCAGATGTGGCCCTGTCTCTCTCTAGCTAAGCCAACTCGGCAGGTGAACTCACTGCCTTCCCCCCTACGTGGGACCTGACTCCCAGGGGTGTAAATCTCCCTGGCAATGCAGGATATGACTCCCAGGGATGAAACTGGACCTGGCATTGTGGGATTGAGAACATTTTCTTGATCAAAAGGGGGATGCGAAATGAAATGAAGTGGCTGAGAGATTTCAAATGGAGTCGAAAGGTCACTCTGGTGGACATTCTTATGCACTATACAGATAACACCTCTTAGGTTTTAATGCATTGGAATAGCTAGAATCAAATACCTGAAAGTATCAAACTCCAACCCAGTAGTCTGGACTCTTGAAGACGATTCTATAACAATGTAGCTTACAAGGGGTGACAGTGTGTTTGTGAAAACTTTGTGGATCACACTCCCTTTGTCCAGTGTATGGATGGATGAGTAGAAAAATGGGGACAAAAACTAGGTAGAAAAATAGGGTGGGATGGGGGGGATGATTTGGGTGTTCTTTTTTACTTTTATTTTTTATTCTTATTCTGATTCTTTCTGATATAAGGAAAATGTTCAAAAATACATTGGAGTGATGAATGCAGAACTATATGATGGTACTGTGAACAGTTGACTGTACACCATGGATGACTGTATGGTATGTGCATATATTTCAATAAAACTGAATTTAATTTAAAAAAATATATGGAGTTTAAAGAACACACTTATAAACAACCAGTAGGTCAAAGAAGAAATTTCAAGAGAAACAGGTAAACAAACATCTAGAGACGTATGAAAACAAGAACACAACATATCAAAACCTGTGGGATGTAGCGAACACAGGGCTGAGAAGGAAATTTATAGCTCTAAATGCATTTATCAATCAGCAAGAAAGAGCTAAAACCAAAGACCTAACTGCACAACTAAAGAGGCTAGAGAATGATCAGCAAACTAACCCTAAAGCAAGTAGAAGAAATAAAATAACAAAGATTAAAGCAGAAATAAATGAGCTTGAGAACAAAAAAAAAGAAAAAAAAAATAGAATAAATAACACCAAAAGTTGGTTCTTTGAGAAGATCAACAAGATTGACAGACCCTTAGCTACACTAACAAAGTCAAAAAGAAAAAAGACCTAAATAAACAGAATCAGAAATGAGAAGGGGATCCTGAAGAAATAAAAAAGAATCATAAGAGGATACTATGAACAACTGTATGCCGACAAACTAGACAATTTAGAGGAAATGGACAATTTCTTGGAAACACATAAACAACCTAGACTGACCCAAGAAGAAACAGAAGACCTCAACAAACCAATCACAAGCAAAGGGATCCAATCAGTCATCAAAAATCTACCTACAAATAAAAGCCCAGGGCTAGATGGCTTCACAGGGGAATCTTACCAAACTTTTCAAAAAGAATTGACACCATACCATTCCTGCACAAACTCCTTCAAAAAACTGAAAAAATAGGAACACTTCCTAACTCATTTTATGAAACTAATATCACTTTGATATCAAAACCAGATAAAGATACTACAAAAAAGGAAAACTATAGGCCAATCTTCCTAATGAATATAGAAGCAAAAATCCTAAACAAAATACTTGCAAATAGAATCCAAGAGCACATTAAAAGAATTATACACCACGACCAAGTGGGGTTCATTCCTGGCATGCAAGGGTGGTTCAATGCAGGAAAATCAATTAATGTAATACAACACACTAACAAACTGAAAGGGAACAATCAAATGATCATTTTGATAGAGGCTGAAAAAGCATTTGGCAAAATTCAACATCCCTTTTTGATAAAAACACTTCAAAAGGTAGGAATTGAGGGAACCTTCTCAATATGATAAAGGGCATATATGAAAAACCCACAGCCAGCACAGTACTCATTCAGCCTTCCCCCTAAGATCAGGAATGAGACAAGGATGCCCGCTGTCACCTCTATTATTCAACATTGTGCTAGAAGTTCTAGGCAGAGCACTTCATCAAGACAAAGAAATAAAAGGTAACAAAATTGTAAAGGAAGAAGTAAAACTGCCATTATTTACAGATGATATGATCTTACATTTAGAAAATCCTGAGAATTCAACAACAAAGCTACTTGAGCTAATAAAAAGATTCAGCAGAGTGGTGGAATGTAAGATTAATGCACATAAGCCAGTAACGTTCCAATACACTAGTAATGACCTAACTGAAAAGGCAATCAGAAAAAAATTGCATTCACAATAGCAACTAAAAAAAATCAAATACACAGGAATAAACTTAACCAAGGATGTAAAAGACCTCTACACAGAAAATTACAAAACTTTACTAAAAGAAATAAAAAGAACCTAAATAGGTGGAAAAATGTTCTGTGCTCATGGATAGGAAGACTAAACATCATTAAGATGTCAATTGTACCCAAACTGATCTATAGATTCAATACAATTCCAATAAAAATTCCAACAACCTACTTTGCAAACTTGGAAAAGCTAGTTATCAAATTTATTTGGAAGGGAAAAGGGTCTTGAATTGCCAAAAACTTCCTAAAAAAGAAGAAGGAAGTGGGAGAACTTACACTTCCAGACTTGGAAGCTTACTATAAAGCCACAGTGGTCAAAACAGCATGGTATTGGCACAAAGATAGACACATTGACTGACGGAATCAAACTGTCAGAAATAGACCTGCAGATCTTTGGTTGACTGATTTTTGATAAGGCCCCCAAATCCACAGAACTGGGACAGAAGTCTCTTCAACAAATGGTGCTGGGAGAACTGGGTAGCCATATCCAAAGGAATGAAAGAGGACCCCTACCTCACACTCTATAGAAAAATGAACTCAAAGTGGATCAAAGACCTCAATATAAGAGACAGCACCATAAAACTCTTAGAAGATAATATAAGGAAACATCTTCAAGACCTAACAGGAGGTCGCTTCTTAGACCTTACACCCAAAGCACAAGAAACTAAAGAAAAAAATAGATAAATGGTAACTCCTCAAAGTCAAAAGCTTCTGTGCCTCAAAAATCTTTGTCAAAAAGGTGAAGAGACAGCCAACCCAATGGGAGAAAATATTTGGAAACCACATATCTGATAAGAGACTGATATTCTGTGTATATAAAGAAATTCTACAACTCAACAATAGTACAAACAGCCCAATTATAAAATGGGCAACAGATGTGAAACAGTATTTCTCCAAAAAGGAAATACAAATGGCTAAAAAACACATGAAAAAGTGTTCATCTTCACTAGCTATTAGGGAGATGCAATCAAAACCACAATGAGATACCATCTCACACCGATAAGAATGGCTGCCATTAAACAAACAGGAAACAATAAATGCTGGAGAGGATGTAGAGAAATTGGGACTCATTCTTTGCTGGTGGGACTGCATAATGGTTCAGCCACTCTGGAACACAGTTTGGCAGTTTCTCAGAAAACTAGATATTGAATTACCCTATGATCTGGCAAGTCCACTTCTCAGCATATACCCAGAAGATTTGAAAGCAATGACACGAACAGACATTTGTACACCGATGATCACAGCAGCATTGTTCACAATTGCCAAGAGATGGGAACAATCCAAGTGCCCTTCAACAGATGAGTAGATAAACAAAATGTTGTATATACATACAATAGAATACAATGCAGCAATAAGAAGGAACAAGGTCCTAAAACATATGGCAACATGGATGAACCTTGAAGACATAATGCTGAGTGAAATAAGTCAGACACAAAGGGAGAGATATTGTATGTTACTACTTCTATGAACTCCCTGAACAATGTAAAATTATTGTCTTATAATGTAGGATATTGGGGACCTAGAGATAGACAGAAGACAGTAAGGGGGAATAATAATCTAAAATGTTCAGATTATGTTAATGATGGTGAATTCAAAGGTACGGGAATGGATAGGGGTGACGATTGTTTGTTAATGGGATTATAAGTATCAGAGTTGTATTGAAGGCAAATAGGATTGAAAGGGGTTGTCTAAAGGCATGTATCCCACAGATCAGCACTACAAATATAGATAGGTGCTTGTATGATGTATTTCTAAGGTGTGACACTAGCACAAAGAGTTGAAAACAGAACGGTAGATGGGAAAAATCTACTATTGCATACTAGGGACTACAATTAATAGGAATACCATACTAGGGCCACACAAATACTACGGACAAATAATTAAGGGCTGAAAAGAGCTATGAGGTGTTTTGGGTCATGAAAATTGTTTAAAATGGAGAGCAATGAGGATTGTACAACTAAGCGATGATAATGTTAGATATGGATGGGTTATTGTGGACATAACATATGCTATGTGAACTTAGGAACCCCCTACTTTGTAAGTCAAGCCCTCGATCTTGAGGCTTGCTCTTGTACAGCTTGTGGCTGTACAGGGGAGGGTAAGCCCACTGTGATTATGCCCAGAAGTGACCTCCAGAGAACCTCTTTTGTTGCTCAAATGTGGACTTTCTTTCTCTAACCCCAACTTTGCAAATAAATTCATCACCCTCCCCCCAGTGTGGGACAGGACCCTCCAAGTGAATGAGTCTCTCTGGTGATGTGGGAATTAGATTCTGGGAATGAGCCTGACCCTGGCATCACGGGGTTGAGAATGCCTTTTGACCAAAAGGGGGAAAGGAAAGGCAACAACATATGGTTTCAGTGGCTAAGAGATTTCAAGTAGAGTCAGGAGGCTGTCCTGGAGGTTACTCCTATGCAAGCTTCAGCTAGATATGCCAAATGACCACAGTATGATAAGCCAAAGTCAACAACAGTCCTGAAAACCCTAAAGAATACTTGGATCCCTATCTGGGACTCTATAAAAGTTTCACTCACTAAGTTTATTCTTCAGAAACTTAAATCCTCTAGAGAACTCCTATGCCAGCTAACTCCCAAAACCCAGAGGCAACAGTCTCTTCAAGAACATTAACCAGATGTGTCCCCTTTTCCCATAATGTTGACACCCCTTTTCAACAGGAACAAGTTAGGATAGTCATGGCCTAGACATCCCTGAAGATCGGGAAAGTGATTAAACTAGAAGAGGAAGCAACAGACAAGAAGGAATTTAACAAAGGATTATGAACACTGAATCTCTATACAATTTTCTTCTTCTTAGTTGCTAAGGTATTAGAATAGCTAGAAAGAAAGAACTGGAATGGTGGCACTGTAACCTATAGCATCCTTTAAATTTGTTCTATAGCTACTTGTTAAATTGCACTTGAAAGTCATCACTCCTGTAAGTTATATTCTACAATAAAAATATGATTAAATAAAAAAGAAAGAAAGAAAGAAAGGCTTCCGGAGGGAGTGATGAGGAGGAAAAGCAGGGGTCAGTGAGCTGAACTGGCGGGCAGGGTAGGGAGGGCGGGAGGGAAGGCCGGGGCTGCGGCCTGCGTGACGCTGCGGACCGTGTACAGGCTCCCGACCGTCCTGCTCCGGGGCCCCGCGGGGAGCAGACAGCAGGTCTCGGAAGCGTCCGGGGCAGGAGATGATGGCGGGCAACAGGGCAGCCCAGGGGTGGGGGGCTGTGAGCCGAGGTGAGGGGGTGAGTGGGGCGAGTCAATGCTGGGCTGGTGGACACAGGACGGTGACACGGGCTGGAGGGAAGGCAGGGGCTGGGCGCAAGGGGTTAGGGCCGGGGGCTGCACTGACTCCACGCAGCAGCTGGATCCATGTGAGGGAAACCTGGACAGGAGGTGGTCTAGGATCCACCCGACAGATGCCAACAGGAGTTGAGGTGCGGATGGAATTCCCTGGGAAAGTGCAGGCGGGAGAAGCCCAGGACAGAACCCTGCGGAACCCCCACAAAGGAGGCCGGGAGGAAGTGACTAGAAGTCGGGAATAAACCCAGGAGAGCGGGGGGTGGGACACCAGGGGCATTTTAGAGCAGGCGGTTCATCATCAGAATCAAATGCCCACCCAGGATCAACGTGGAGTGGTCTGCACCTGTGATAAGCGAGCTGGGCGTGGAGTCTCGGGGCTGGGGGGTGAGGGGTGGGGGGTGGGCGCCGGGCAGCAGCGGGGTGAGTGGGCAGTGGGTGTCGGTGCACCAGAGGTCTGCAGAGCAGGGGGAGAGAGCCACGGGATGCAGCTTTAAGAGACTTTTTTTTTAAGATGGGAATAATTTGTACCTGTCTACTTCTGAGGACAAGCAGCTGGTGGAGAGACGGAGGTTAGAGGAGACCTCAGAGAGGAGAGATCTGTGAGCTCCAGAGGAGACTGGAGTGTAGATGAGAGAGTTCAGGTGGAGGGATTAGCCTAAAGTAAGAGAGATGCTGCTTTAATTTTAGGGAAGATGGAGGGAAGCTTCTAAGTGTCTGCCCACTGGAGTGAAAGTGCTCTGGGAAGGCGGCGTCTACCCTCTCCTGGTCACTGCTGGCCCAGTTCCCAGAACAGTACGCGGCACACTGAATGAATGAAGCCAGCGGCACGAGGGACTCCCGCTGGGTTCCATCTGTCTTCTCAGGGACAAAGACGCTGTGGGCTAAGCGTGAGCTGGCATCAGAAGTTTGGGGCAAATGCGGGAGCTCTGATGAAGCCGTGCGTTCTCCACGAGGGCTCTATAAAACTGGATCTTTGAGGACCAAAAAATCATACTCTTTTTATATATAAAGCACAGATACACATGCAGTAAATAAACAGATACACAGTATGTCTGTGGGGGAGTGCCACTAGGAAAAAAATGTCTAAAAAGGTTCTGTAGGGGATGATGATGGAAAAACAGGGTTAAAAACACTGGACTAGGCAAAGGTTTTAAAAAAATCCCACAGGACACTCAAGTCAGCGATGCCTGGTGAAGGTCAAGTCGATGGTGAGCTCTGGAGGAAATAAGTCACCCTTGAAGGGAGGCAGCACAGGTGGCTACTGGGGGCCTGTCCTGGGAGTGGGGGTCAGCCTCGGTCGGGGGCTCAACTGGTCGACTGCCCCAAGTGGTCGACTGCGCTGGCCGCTAGAGAGGAGACAGCACTGCTGTATCCCAGGAACTCCCGGAGTGACGCAGGGCGGTGGAGACTCCGAGTGGAGTGCACAGGGGCAAGGTGGACGCATGCCCCGTTAGCAGAGGGCAAGCAAAGATACTACCAGCCACAGGCTGAACCTCGACAAGGTCTCAGGGAAGAAGGACAGCAGTGCCCTTACGGAATCTGATGGCGGTCCCAGGAGATCTTAGGTGACTTGTCCTCAAGGACCTGTGTGAAGCAGAGACTGCCCCACTGCCTGATAGGATTACGAGGTCAGGGTGAGAACAAAACTTGTGGGTAGAGGTGAAGGACACACGATCCTTCAAGTCAGAAATTTTCTGACACGTGGGTTACACACACACACTCACACTCAAAAAATACTTTTGCAAACAAGTAGAATTTCTTAATTGCCTTCAGATCTTAAGTGTTAACATCACTTCAGCAAATATTTTAATGTTTATATACTTCTTAATTAGCACTCAAAATTCTTTATTCTTCTCTACTCTCAGTTTTCTGTTGCTGAAACGAGACCCTGCAAACCACATTTCAAGGAAGTGATGGTACTGGAAGGCGTCCATCTAGAGTTTTTTTCTCCCCCACATCCTTCCTCAAACCCACCGAGCCCATAAGCACCTGCTGAGCACCTCCTGAATGCCTGACAGGTGTTCCAACGTAATGAGTAAATCTATGTGTTGTTTTTTTTTTCTTACTTTCAGATATCTCAATTCTTTGTTATGGACCTTGCAAGGCAAGGAGAACAGAGAACATTAAGAAATCAAGTATTTTAATGTCTTGATCCTCTAAAACTGTGCTGAACTTTTCCAAGTAAGGTCACAAGAAACGGAGGGACTGCTTCTGTGACCTTGGGAGAACCGGCCCCCTCGCTTCCTGGCTAGCTCACCTGCTTCCCTGGCGCCTCTCCTGGGCTCTACCAGCAGGAAGCTCCCAGCCCCAGTGGAGCTGTGCTATCCGAGGCATCGGACGCTCGTTAATGCTGTCTTCATGTAGCTCTTCCTTCATTCTGGACAGCACTTTCCCATTAAATATCAACAGACATCCCAGAGGAGATTCTGCCTGAGATATCAGAACTTACCCTTTATGTTAGGGCAGAAACTACGTCCTCACAGTTGTTCAGGAACTTCACCGCTGAACACTCTCGTTAGTATCCCGGTGACTCTGAATGCCTTTGTGGTTTTACTCATGGTGTGCACCAGGAGACAGGGATGTGTGGAAGACAAAGCCACTCACAACAGGAGCTTCCAGACCTCTGGGGCTCGGGGGCTGTCATCCCAAAGCCTCTGGGCCCAGAACAGATGTTGAAAGAGTGGGTCTCTCGCCCACCTTTGTGGGCAGCAGAACACCCAAGAGCCATCGCACAGTGGACAGAGCACAGCCAGACGGCTGGGAGAGATGGCCCTTGACACACCTCATGGGCACTTAGACTTCATTGGAGGTAGAAGCAGAGCCATTTAGGCAGGGCTTTCCGTTTCAGCCAAAAGGACTAATAGCTTCTTAATAGATGCAAAATAAGAAATGAGTGTAGTATTTCTGTCTCCAACCATTCACTTGGCTAAATGGAAAAAGAAAACAAAAAACACAGAACACTACATAGTGAAATTAATCTATCCTGGATAAGACTTAGAGGTTTTGCTTGGTGAATTTCTCTAGCCCTACGTCAGGTTTACTATTTTTTTTTTTTCATTTTACTCCAGTAAGCAATGTGATATATCAGTGGAGCTTGTCTACATTTATACCTGGATTGATTTTGCCATTTGTGGGCTTAACTTTGTCACTAATAAAATCTTTACTGTTTAAAACAAATGAAATGATTTACAGAAGAGTCTGAGCTATGGTCTGAAGCAGAGGAGATCTGATCTGGGTCCAGCTCTCCAAATGACCCAAATAGGTCACGTGAAACAAGTCATCTCTTTGTTCTCTATTTTCTGTAGACACAGAGTGCCCAATATATTTTCACTTGGGCTAAGAAGTATGCAGACGTTTATGCACATGACTTCTCTGGTCCCAGCACCCAGGATCTGAGCACATGGGGGTGGGTGGGGGGGCACGGTAAGCTGCATTTCGTATGACAGTGCTTTCAACCCTCCCTACTCACAAATCTCCCAGGCACATGTGGAAATCCAAGAGGCTCCTTACTTTCTGGAAAACCAAGAAAAAAAGAGTCCCCTTTATTTGCTGGAAGTGTGTTCAACTGTCAGGAAACTGATTTGGGTCTCTAGGATTTGCACACACGCTACTTACCCCTTCATATAAGCAGAAATGCAACTCTATGTAAATATTCACCATGAATATTTCACAGAAACCCAGAACTCAGTTATTGACTTCAGATGAAAGTCAAGAAGGGAATCTGCTCAGATGTTGCACAGAAATTGTCTCGACATTCATCCCGTGCGTTCAGACCAGACTCTCAAACCTTGGTATCTTATGACCAAAGCTCACTTGTTATAGGGAATGTCCTTCAAGAGATGCCATCCAAAGCCATCCTACATAAAACTTGTGCATTCAAGATTCCAGCCCTGTACAAGCCCATTAAGTTGTAAACAGATTTTATTTGCTGAACAAATGTTAAATCCATTCTATGTTAATGGATAATGCTACAGAAAGCTCCCAAGTATTACAGCACTGGAACCTTTAAGGATGAAATACAGTGTAACTTAGAAAACTGTCTGTTACCAACTTATGTCAGCCTTGAGGGTTTCCAGCTCTCACAGCCCATCTTCGTGGAACTCAGTTATAATTTCTCCCCTGGCTAAGTGAATTTTGCAGTAACACACAGATTTATTAGGTCCCAAGATTAAAATTCTCTAAGTAAGAATAAAAAATAATTATAATTTAGAACATAATGCAATATTCAAATGACTTGAAAGCAGTTACCTCAGCAAAAAATAAAAGAGGGGGGAGGAAGAAGTTAGGATGAGGTTGATAAAAGTGGCCATAAAATCTCTGTAATTTCAAGTGCACCAAAGCACGATCAGACACTTCCAAATCATAAACACATAACGGGAAATCTCCCTTTCGTGGCAAAATGCCTGAGTGGTTCCATTGATGAGCCAGGGGGGCTTCTCTATTTAATAAGACATTACGGTGGCTAAGGGAGAAGGCTCTGGTGCCAGGTTGCCTTCGTTAAAAGTCTAGCTTTACCACCTACCAGCTGGGCAACTTTGGATGAGTTGTGTTCAACTTCTCTGTGCCTCAGTTTCCTCATTTGTGAAATGGGGATAAGAGTGGCTCCCTCGTGGAGATGCCTGGAGGTTAAATGAGTGAATATATGCAAGGCACTCAGAGCCCCTCATGCACAATAAGGTTGCAATCAGGTTGGCTTTTCATTACTGGGGAGTTGCTATTGTCTACAGCAGTTACTGTAAATGTCAAGGGAACAGAATGGGAGACTCTAGCCTTTTCTCACAAGGGGTCTCCAAACTCACTGACACCATTTCCCTGATTTCTCTCATCTGGATTCTGTCCCCTCCATTCCATGGAAAGAGGACTCAGTAAGGTCACCAATGACCTTTCTGTTACCAGATCCATTGAGGGGCAGGGACATTTCTTGTCCTTTCTGCAACTCTGAACACTGCTGACCTCAAAACTCTCTTTCCTTGGAATCCATGATTTTCATTCTCATAATTTCCCCTCAACTTTTCTGGTCATCATCTTGCTTCCGTTTGCCAGTGGATCTTCTCCCTGGCCCTGAACTGTTGGAACTTAGGTTGTTTCTTGGTCTCTAATCTCTCCCCAGACAAATCTACCCATTTCCATGGTTTTATTATACATTACATGCCGATTAGTCTAAAATGTTGAGCTGCAGTTCAGACCCCTGCTCTGAGCTCTGAACCCACACATTTAAATACATATATTGTCAAAGACATTTCAAATTCAACATGTCCAAAATTTAATTTATGCCTCCCTCCTCACCCCCAAACCAGCATCTCCCCAGTGTTTCCCGTCTCGGCGAGGGCACCCATCCATGTCTCACCTGGATTCCTGCCACCCACTCCTGCTTCTTCCCCTCCTCCCACCCGGTCCATTCTCCACAGCAGCCAGAGTGGTGCATTTGCATTGCCAATATGATCACACCACCCCTGCTCAAGATTCTTCACCAGCTCCCCAGTGCTTTCAGCACCTTGAACATGGCTTTGAAGGAACGACATTTGGTTACTTCCTCCTCTCCTACTTGCCCTCTTCCGCCCACTCTCTGGCCACCCTGGCCTTCACTGGCCTCTAACAAGCCAAGCTCTTCCATTTCCTTTGCTTGGAACTCTTGTCATTCTCCCTCCTTGGTTGGTTGATTCCCACTCATCTTCCAACTATGGCTTCCTCAGAGAACCTGTTCTTGCCCCCAAACTAAGTCATGTGCCCTACAGTGATCTCTCAGAACACCCTGAGTACTTATCACAGTAACATTATACACCTATGTGATTAAAAAACCATAACTAATATCTATCAGGGGCAAGAGGACCAGGGGCCATGGCAGTTTGGCCCACCATTATTTTCCCAGTTTCTCCCACGCAGAGTATGCTAACTCTTGTTCAACGCGCACTCCGGTCTTAATCATCTCCAGGCATCTTCCATGACCCTCCCCCTCCTCCGCCACAAGAGAGCCATAATTTACACACTACGGCTGCGAGCAACAAGTACCCCCGGTGATCCCGACCACATCAGGTTTCCCCGAGGTAGTGACAAGGGGGAGAGACTGACAAGGACACCTGGCATGGAAAATACTGATCCATTCTGTCCGTGATTTGTAGCAAATGGCATTTGTTTGTGAGCCATCACCACGATGTTCATCATTCTCTTTGGAAGATGCTTTCTTTCTCTCACTCACTCACTCATTAAACAAAATTGCAAATTTCTGAAGTCCAACATTGGGGCCACAGTCTGGGAGGAACACTGACATGTGACACATACACAACAAATACAACAGGCTGTCACTGTGCAGGAGCCCCAGGCTGGTGTCTGGAGGAGAGGACATGCTTAGGGTAAGAGGGGAAGGTGAGTTTGGAGAACGGCTGATGTGAGTCAGACAGGGCATAGCCAGAAGAACCTTCCAGGCAAAATTAGGAATTCTGACACCATCCTCTAGGAGCTCCCCACGCCCCACCTGCTCCCACCAGCACCTCAGGCGAGGACGAGGGGGCAGGGAGTGAAGGGCTCGATCTGATGCTACGGGCACCAGTAGGACCACAGCTTCCTCTTTCCATCCCCAACCAACTCCTCAGCTGTTCTGTAATAAAGTCACCATCTCCACTACCATCTGGCATGCATCTAGACACTAACTTAGTATATGTGTATAAATCAACTCCCCCCTTGAGCCGCGTCTTCCCCTTGCTCCCTGCCTGCCCAGCTCGCTCTGGTTCAAGGTGGGATGTGGCGGTGGCAGCATCAGTGACACGGGTCACTGGGACTCGGTACGGTGGGAAAGTAGGAGGGGGGTCGGGGGCGTGAGGCTCTCAATGGCACTCCTTTGGAAAAAAAACAAAGCGCCAAACTCAGTTTTATTTTCTTGAATTATACTTTACCTAAACTATACCCTTTTGGTGTGTGAATTACTCAAGTCCTTATTTAAACTCCAAGCCCTTCTTTGAAAAGAAAGGTCAAACGACAGATTTCTTAAATATCCTCAGAAGGGCTAAAGAAGGAGAAGAAAAGGCAGGATTTTTCTAAATATCAAAACTAAAATGGGCTTTGGTATGTTCTCGTTATCATCTTACAGACATAAACATGATTATCAACCAAAAGAAGATGGCTTAAAAATGGGATATTTGGACCCAAAACATGAAAGCATGTTGGAAGATAAAAACAAAAAGGGTTATATCAGTATCTAACACATCTGTTGTTTAATCTGAAGCAAAACTCCAGAATAGAGATGATATAGATATAAAATACAATCTGTATTTTATTTAACATACGCCAAAATGCCAGAAATGAAGCAGGCTGTTTTGACAACTGTTTTCTATGTAAATCTCTTCCAGAAAATAAATCATTATTAATTTAATAAATCAAACTTAAATTAATTAATCTGGTCAATTTGAGAGTTAAAATATCCATTTAATGAACTAGCACTTTGCAGGAAAAAAACAGACCTGCTTTTGAAAACAGTTTGGTTGTTAAGGTATAAACCAAATAATTATATTACTCTAATGCAATAGCAGTTCAAGAAAAGTGTGTAGGATGTCCAAAAGTTGGGAACAAATTAAAATCAAGTGTTTGTTTTTTTTTTTTTAAACAGGGAATTGCCACACCATCTGGTCTAATTTGTCTTGGTATTTTGCCCAGTGTAATATCAGCTTTCTGAGAACTGTAAATTATTAGGTTACTCCCCTGAAAAAAATATGAGTGAAGAAGAAATAAGAGTTGAAGAAGACATCCTGATTATAAGTTTGAATACTCAAGAGAACACTGATCTAGCAGAAGAGCTCAATCTAAGTCAACCTGGGTGTGAAACTGGTTCACGGACAGAATCCAGACTGGAGATGGCAGTGATGAAAAGGACGAGTGAACAGAGAGTAACAGAGAAAGTAATAATATGTAAAAGAATATAGAAATAAACTTTCAGACACTGAGCATGACCTCCTTACTACAGTGCTTCCGATTCTAATTAAGTTTAGGAGAAAAATAACAAGGCAACTTCTGCTTGACTCGGAAAGTACAGACCATCAAAGGATGCTTTTAAATACTAGGATGATCAATGGGGCATCCACTTGTGAAGACAACCATATTTTTCATCTAAATTCTGTTCTTCTGTCTTCCAACTGATGACTTTAACACAGCGTCACCCCAGCCTGTGCAGAGACACCGGGAGCGGCTGTAGCTCAACTGGTGGTCTCTTAGATTGCTAAAGGAAGCGTTGTTTTGAAAAGGGCCACTTAGGCCAACTTACGATTACACTCATAAAACGTAAACACAAGGCAACAAACAATGGGTCTGCTTTCATAACGTAGCCATGAGCTTCTTCTGTATTTGGAATCTATGCCGAACATGTTAAGTTAAAAAGAATACCCTTACCCGAATTATTTCTTCAACACAGCTGTTGCTTTCTCCAGATCTGCTCTCCTGAAAGCAAAGAAAAAAAAAATAAGCCTGAGAGGACAGATTTATGGTCACAAAGAGGAGAGAGAGAGGGGATGGAGTTTGGGACTTCGGGAATGCCTAAACTGGGACTTACTGGGGAGGCCAGTTTTCAGGGTCCACGGTGGCTCCTATCTTGGCTCCTGTCCCCCACTTCCCCACCTCTGCTGCACTGCAAGCTCAGAGCCCCACATGCCCCACATGCTCAGCTCTGGGTCCTCCTGCCCACTCCCTAAGGGGGACAGGCTCCTGCAAATACAGAACATGGCTCCAGGTAGGAGCTGCGTCACCTGGGCTCCAGCAAAGTGTGGAAACCAAGGCCTCTGCTGCAAAAATGGACCCAGCTGCATGGTCCAGTTTACCCCCAAAATAGGTACACTCGGCCTAAGGCGTACGAGAGTGCTCCAGCCTGAGTACGAGCCTGGTAATTCCACAATCCTCAAAGCCCGATTCACTGGTTTGATGGGGAGAACTGAAAGCCCTAAAGGAGAAATCTCCTCAAAAAGTTCATCCGGTGTGCTGGGCATCACGGTCCAGAGCCGCCTGCTCTGTAAGCTGCTCTCCGTGGGCTGCGGAGAGGTTGGGGGGCGACTGGGTGGTGGCAGCAGGTCACAGCCAGCCCCAGGCAGCACTGGGCCTTCCAGAGATGCCGTTTGGTTACACTTGTTACACAGCCCAGAACTCAGGAGGTGATTCCGTGGGATACAAGAGCAGCGTTTGCAGGAGAAAGTGTCCATCTGTGGTCTCAGGAGGGTAACTTCTTTGGCCCTGTAATTCAAGGATGTCGACCACAACTCGGGGACATCGTGGATTGAGGCTTTCCATCACCATCTCCTCTCCAGGTCCTCCTGCCATCAGGAACGCGGCTGCACCTTCCCAGCCTTCCTTGTCCGTGCCGAGTCACCCTGGGGATGGCAGCTCCACTGGGGCTTGCTCAGAGTAGCCTCCGCTGACCCTTCCTCCTCTCCCATGGCCCTTCACCTCCTTTCCCCAGCACGCACCACACTGCCCTTCAACAATTATCCTTCAATAAGATCTCCTTCCTCTGCTCCACCCATACCACGGAGTCAGGGGCTCTGGGCTTCACACAGCACTTAGTGGGTGCAATAAATATTTGAGTGGACAGTGTAAGAAGAAACAAACGAATCTTGCAGTTCTCAGGAATGTGCAGCCTCTGAGCATCGGCTCTCAGGCTTTTAAATGTTACCGAGACTAAATGAAAGGCCGTACCTTCCCAGGCACCCACTCCCTTTCCCTGGTGGTAGAGACTTGTGCTTGAGTTATTCTACCCTTCACCCTGGACAAGGGGTCAGGGTGAAGGGAGATCCGTGAGGCTTGAAAAAGTCCTACACGTGACTGAGAATTTCTCCCACTAGATATAGGAGATTAAGCCAAGTCTCCCACCCAGGCCAGGAAGTTGACATGACTGGCCCAAGGCCACAGAACAGCAGAACCTGGACTAGAAAATGGGGCTCCTGATGCTCAGTCTGTACATTTTCCATTCCAGAAGCTTTCCCTAATCCCATACAGTCACCCCATGAGCACAGCTGAGCATATTTGCTTCATTACTGGAATTTCTGTAAGTTTTTTATAGTTTGGGAACTTTAAAGTGAAATGGGTTTCCTTATAGATTATTTAGGAAGTTGCAGTTAAAATAGGAACAATATCTTTGTATAAATCACTCTATTCTAGTCTCATCATTAAAAGGTCAGTAACAGCATATGTAAGGTGACATCACTGTTGCCAGTAATGCCTGAGCAAAATATTCATGTTTGTCCTTATAAACCAAGAAAAGTCCCATGGCAGGATCAGGAGACCCAAGTGCTTTTATAAATATCTCATTGCCTTTTCCCCATACTCATCCTTGCTTCTGTTTACCCCAAAGTTTCTCCAGTTTTGTAACTCAGTTTACAAGCCCCCCTCCCATCCACCATGACTTACTCCAGGTCTGCTTTGGAATCTTCGTCATTCTCAAGCTCCACTCACACTGGGCCAGGGAGCGCCTTTGGAACTCACCAGAAACCTGCTGCCTTTTCAGGGCAGCCTGAAGCCTCCATCACAAAGGCTTATGGTCAAGTCTCACTCAGCCTAGGCAGGGTCTGAGGGTTCCTTGGAACCATCTCCTTCAGTGTTCAGTGGTGGGAACGACGGTCTCAACTGGAAAACCCATCTTCAAACCCACAACCATTTATCTCACCCTACTTCCAAATCCCAACCCTTTCCCGTTGTGTAACCTGCCAGCAGAGCAAATGCTAAATTCTGAATATACTTTCTATTTCCCACCTTAAAAAAATGAGTCCCAGAGAACTTAACCTCATGCTGTTGTGGTGGAATTACCCAGGTATAGCAACATGCTAAAAAGCCTCTTCAAATTAAATTTTGGAGTTTGACTTTTAAAGCTAAGTTCCCCTGAATGTCCCACTTCAATTTCATTTGAAGTGATTCATATAACACCAGGCTTCTCTTATGACTATCTTCCCCTATAATCCTATACTCTTCCACGTCCCCTCTCTGGTAAGGGGATGCAAGGAGGGAGGAGTGCAGGATGGATGCCTGTTAAATACTTCTCTTGTCACTGGAGATGGCGGATGTAGGATGACAACATTGGGTTGCCTTGACGGCAGCTCCAATCACAAGCCCTGGTAGTCTCAACAGATACCAGGCCATTCTCTCCTGGGAAGACCCCTTGTCAAGTTGATGATGTGCCAGAGGCGAGGCAAGGACCAAGGGAGTCCTGGCCTTAAGTTACAGCATGGATAGCCTTTGGCAGAGGAGAATCTTGGGTCTGCTCTGCAACATTCCTGACTCCTGGAGGCGTGAGGTGGTACCACATTGGTTTGAATCTCCAGAACCCTGTTTGGATTGGAGTGGACCCATGTGGCACAACACTAGAAGGTTTGAGTTGGGAGTCATTTAGGCCAACTCAAAGACTTGAATGGATGGAGAAACCGTGGCCCAGAGAGGGGAGGCTTTGCCCACAGGCATTCTGGCAGGAAGACGCAGCAGGTCAGAACCCACATGCATTTCTTCAGCACCACTTCAGTGACTTTTCTACTGCCTCATGCTGTCTCTCTATGCTCAAGGTTTTCCCCTAAATTCAGTTCTTAGAACTGGCTCAGGTCAGGTGACCTTAATGCTTAACATAGGGAATTAAAAAGAATTCTGAAGGTATTTGGGGACATTTCCTTCTTCCTTCCCAGGCTGCAAATTATCCAACACTTAGTCACTGTCTCTCACTCACTGACATCTAATAGATGTGTAGAACAAATGAGGAAGAGATGGGAGCAGAAGTGGAAAGAACAGGTCAAAATTACCATCACTTCTGGAACATTTAACAAGGAAGCGAGAAGGATCTATGTCTTCAGATACTTCATCTCTCCATTCACAGAAAAACTTTTGTAGGGTGAAGTGGGGGTAGGTAGGGTTTGGGGTGGGGGCTGGGGGGTCTGTCAACTCCTGAAGGTCTCTCTCAAATCTGCTTTCAGCTACAGTTGAACGCTTTGATTATATTTACCTTCTTTTACACTTTCAATGTTTATGAAAAATTAAAACATGCATGTGATTTACATCTCCTTTCCTGAGAAAGGTGCCCACTGGGAAGGAGGGCTGTGCAATGCAAATTTTAATTACTTGGTATTTTTTGAGGGTTTGTAGCTGCTGTTTCATGCTGAGTTGCTGAGCTGTTGCTCCATATTTACTCCAACTTTGATGAACCCACCTCATTTTCCTATCATTACAATTTGAAACCTGTCATAACAGTCTCACCTCATTGAATCTCCAACTACACTTCAATTAAAAGCCAGCAACCCCAGCTAATTTTACTCCTCTCCCGCCTGCCTATCACCTCTTCCTTTCTCGCATAGCTGTTTTTCTCAAATCTTACCACTTAAACACACACACCACACACTCCGCCGGGCCAGGGTAAGGAACTAAGCCGTGGGTAAGGACAGCTCAAGAAATAGCCAGGAGCGTCATTTCACGGGAGCAGAAGTCCCTAATTACCATGCCAAGCACAGCGCGAGAGGCAGCAAGGCTGAGGGGAAAAGTGCCATCAAATCCGCGGACAATGGTACCTCACTGCAGAGGGAGGAAGCTGCACACAGTCCATTTTTCAAAACCAGGTTAACCCTTCCTCAGACACATTTAAGGTGGGACTTTTATTCTAAAATAATACTACTTTAAAGTCACAATGCTTTTGTTTGCAAATACTCAGAGGGCCCCTGAGCACTGAGACATTGTTTTCCACATGGACACTCCTACATACTTCCACAGAAGTACTTAAAAATAAATCTTAGTGTTGTTGATTTACAGAGAAACAGAGAGGTTAATAAAGTGGTTGAATGTAAGTGAAACAGTCAAATAATTGCTCTTCTGTGTAGCAGCAATAAACAACTTAAAAATACAAAAAAAAATCTAACCATGATATCAAGAAAAATGAGGAATAACCTTAACAAGAAATGTTTAAGACCTATAGGAAGGAAACTCAGAATTTCCCTGAAAGGTACAAAAAATTACCTGAAAGAGACTGGGCTAGCCTTCTCAAATATCTTCCAACTCTAACATTGAATAATACAAAGTCAAATAAATACACAGAGAAGAACAAACCACTGACAGCATTAACTTTTTAATAGGATTTTTACTGAATTAACAAATACTATGCAGAACTGAAAAGCACAAATTGAGAAAATCTGTCTTTACAGTGGATGTCATAGCTCTCTTTCTTGTGTTTTATGACAAGTCCCTAGGAGAGGACTCAGCACTATAACATGTTATGCACTTGAGGTCTGTTGAATGAATAAATAAATAAGTGGGCAGCATACTAAAAACAAAACAAAACAAAACACACAATTCACAAAGACTTTTTAAAATTAAAATCTTAAAGTAATAAGGCTGGTCATCTACATAATAAAAAGAGGTCTTTGCTTTATCCAAACAAACATCACAGAATCCCCTTAAAGACAACTTCCTAGAACATTGTACTTTATCTACTTCATTAAAATTAAGCTTCTACCATCAGAACAGAAACCATAAGCAAGTTATGTGTCTCCTCCTCCTCATGTGGGTGCCTGCAAATCAGAGGACTAGAGTTAGCCTTCCACAAACAGGCAATGTTGTCAGAGAGTTCATGATCAATTCTACCAGATCCTTGGACAGAGAAGGTCTTTCAATTACAATGATAATTTATGTAATGAAGATTAGTGATCTCCATTGGAGCTAATAGTTTTATAAGAGCATTTATTTTCATAACGTTAGGTAATCTGTCAGTGCTCTGGCCTTGCCAAAAACCTCCCGATGGCATGAAGAGGTAAGAACCAGAGAGAGTGGTTTTACATTCTGGTCACTCACTGGAATTGAGAGCTTTCCCACTGGGTCATGTCCCAAGAGCACCCACACACTGTGTGCTGGGTCACCGTCCGAGCTGTTCTGTCAACTCTGGATGAAGACACCATGTAACAGCGGTAAGGAAAATGTGCAGCCGCTTATCTGGCACTGAGCAGAACGCTTCTAGACTCCCACGATCTCGTACCTAAGCTGTTCAGGCACCACTTTGGGCTGGACGGAGTGAAGACGCTGAAATTCCTTACCCCTCCCGTGACACCAGACTTTCCTGAGACTTCTCACATGGGTTTCCTTGCGGACGCTTCCCTGAGTCTCACCCCACTCCCCATCTATTTTGTGACTTTCAGGTAGCGGAAGGCTTGCTGATGGGACATCACCTATAAAACTGTCCTCTTGTCCCTAAACAATGGGGGGGAGTGTACAGGCAAAACACAGTGGTTTGTCGTTTATAGTCAGGAACATGGTTTTCTTTCCTCTTTTCTAATTCATGAAATTCGGGACACAAAAATTCCAAGATGGGGAGAGTAATCTAGTCTGGTTGAAGAAATTAGCCAATTAAAGATGCTACAACTGCTCTAACTGGTGTCCCAGACTAGGGGAGAGAATTCTCTTTCAGCCATGAGTGGAAATGACCACTGCAAATGGGAAGAGTGGTGCTAAGTATCTGACAACGTTCTATGTGGTATATTTAGTTAATTTTACTTAAGCATCTTGCTAAAAGAAATAAGACGTAAGACACAGATTCACATATAACCCTTTCCATGCCAGGTTCCTCACGGGCTTTCCTGTTTCCACCTGGCATCAACTCTCTCCATATGCTCTCAGAGGAGAGATTCTATAAATAAGTGCTAAATAAATACATCCAGCTGAAATCAGCTGGGGGGAAGCCTGCCTGAAAGCTGGGAGCAGGTAGCACTGGAAAGCATGGGTGAGTACATATTTTTGTTGACTGGTGAGAATTTTTCAAGACTCAAAGTTTTATATTTTTAAAGAATTCTCTATACAAGGCCATATTTTAATGATGTGTCTATTTTAAAATCTGTGAACCTTTATAGGGTTTTTGTTCCTCACTCTGCTGGTGTGGCTTTACCATTAGTCTTGGAAAGGGTGTTGGGAGGAGTTTTCACAGTGGTAAAGGATTTTAACTTTTCCTTTCCATTCCCAGAAAATGCCGAGCGCCTTCAACGACGACGTGTATCCCGGTGGAAGGCAGGGAGAGTGTTTTGCTTGCGGAATTCGGTGGTTATCTGGGGGCTGAACCTGGGTAGTGAGCCATACATTTGCCCCTTCCCTAGGGTAAAGTGGAATGCCCCGGCAATGCCTTCTGACCACCGAATTTTCAGGTAAAACATCTCCACATAGAGCAACTCTCTGGTGATGTTTGTCTGTCAACTCTGGAAGAAATACTACAGCTCCTATGTCCCTCCCGTAAAGAGGGCAGAACCGCATTCTATAGCATTTCCTCCAGATGGAGTGGTACAGCCCCAAGCCCTCCCAGCAGGACACACAGAGGAGAGAATCTCTTTGTATCTTTATACTCTTACTTGTATCAAATCAAAAACTAAAAATAAAACAAAAAATATAACCAATCAACCAACCATGGGACTGTAATCAAAGGGGAAAAAAGTTTTACAAAACAAAAAAGTAGATTAAAAAAAAATCACATTTTAAATACGCTGAAATTATTATAGCAAGATTCTATTTGGACAGTATGTATACATTCTCTCTAGAATGTTAGTAAACATCACAGGTAAGATACTCCCAACACAGGGAAGCACTGGAGAGAAGAGCATTTGCATAAGTCACTTCTTGGTTTCACAACCTTTAGCTTCTTTGCCTTCTCTCAAGTGATTATTTGTTATGGAATTGAGCACAAAGCAAATTTCTGTGTCAAGATCCCCCTTTTCTAATAGAACACATTGTAACTGTGTTTCTTGAGAAAAATAAGAAGGCCTGAAGTCTAATTAAAAGACACTAAAGATTATGTTGGAATAATTTAACAAAAAATGATCATTTTGGGATAAATATCAAGA
This sequence comes from Choloepus didactylus, assembly GCF_015220235.1. Lineage (NCBI taxonomy): Eukaryota > Metazoa > Chordata > Mammalia > Pilosa > Megalonychidae > Choloepus > Choloepus didactylus. The sequence goes on along the minus strand of NC_051323.1, from coordinate 72,748,031 downwards.
ACAGTCAAACTAAGTCAAAAGAGTGAATGAAAATTAGTCAAGGTTATTTTCAGGCTAACACCTGAAATTAAACACCATAGATTAAAGGCCTACAGGAAAAGCAAAATAAAATAAAAAATAAAAACACATCACTCAGTTATCTATCAACCTTCCTCAACTTATATAATACTGAAGGATAACATTCCAAGTTTGATTTTGGACTCCATCTCTAGCACTGGGAAAGTTAGAAGACTTAGAAACTACTTCCTTTAGACTAAAGAAAAAGGACACCCAGAAATTCAGCAATAATAAAGGATTAAATGACGTACATTATTTAATGCAACATGCAACCAAAGGGGAGACTTGAAAAATCTGCAAGGTAGTCTAAAGGCTGGCCACAACTCAGGTAGCTGGTATTATGTGAAATGGCACAAAATCAACAGGTGACAGAAAAAAAAAACCTGGTTCAGCTTCTATTTTGCTTTTGCCTCCCTGCTAAGAATCATCTTCAAAGTTTAAGGGGTAGAACCAACGTAGGCCAGAGGGAATTCAAACCCCAGTTTAGAATGCTTCTAATCACTTTACTTGTCAGTCCTAGAAAAACTGCACTCCCAGAGCTACCACCTTAAATATACCATAGAGACATCAGGAAAAGGAAGAGGCTCTAGCTCTCTCTAAGGCAGAATCCCCAAACTACAGACTTCTAAGTCTGTAGCCAAGTCCTAACAATTACACCAGAGGCTCTAGGGTGTGGAAGCTAAGAGTATGGGCTTTTGCAAACCCAGTTGTGCCATCTGTTACACGTGTCCCCCCAAGGGACGTTACCTGACTTCACCTCTCGCATTCATAAAAGAGGGAAAATAACAGGCCTACTAAAAGTGAGCACTAAATGAGGCAACACATATAAAGCATTTAACAGGGTGCCCATGTGGCAGCCGATCAGTAAATATTAACAATTATTTTATTTTAGAATTAAATGGAGAGCATTTTGATACTTAAAAAGGAAGCAATAATTACTAGAAGCCAACTTGAGTTCACAAAGACGAGATGGCATTATCTCTACCACCTTCCACTGGTCTTAAATATAATATAACTGTATTTCTGCAAGATTATCTGTCAAGCTCTTATAATATCTCTTTGTGGGTGACAGAGATTTGTCTGAATTGGTTGTTATTAATATGGTTAGATGGACCAGCAGCTAGTTGAATAGCCACACCTAAAGAGTTTTATTCAACAAATATTCATCAAGTGTTTACTATGCATGCCACACGTTCTAGATGCCAGGGATCCATAACTGAGCAAAACAGACAAAAAATTCCTGCCCTCATGGAGTTTAGAGTCTCATGAGGGGAGAGAATAAAATAATAAAATATTATAAAGTACACTAGAAGATGAAATGTTATGGGGATTGGAAGTGAGGGTTGGGGACAGTGTTTGTAATTTATTCATTTGATGAGCATGCTATCTCCACCAACTAAGAGAGTTTAAGCACGTTTAAGACCTGGGATAATTTCACCGCCCTCCATACTTGTAAATCCAAAATAATTTTTCCTTGCCTTGTGAGAACCTCATTACTCTTGGCAATAATCGTGTGTTTAATGTGTACTTCTGTTCCTGAGCTGCAAGCTTCGTGAGTCCAGCAAAGGACAGCGAGGCTGATTGGAGGAACGACTGAGGAAGGGGGAGATATTTGTCAGGGGGACGAGAAGAGGTCAACAGGCCACACTGGAGGTCTAGAATGTTTAAAGAGCATAGTTGTAGAAGGTTAAAGCATATTCTGGCTCATTCTAGGCTTGGGAGCCTAGACCAGCGGGGAAGCACAGGGATTGTTTCAGCTTCCTGTAAGTTCTTTTTCACAAACAGAACCATCCAAATAGAGAATGGTGGGATTACATGTTCAATCAGAACTTAAACGACCATCTGAGTGATGAGTTATCCCTTATAAATTTAAGGCTATGCTTCGGGTCATTTCCAACGGATTTTTGATAAATAAAATGTTGACTGGTAAATTTTCATATTTTTTGGTTTAGTGGAGTACTGTAGTCTGTATGAGTTATTTTTGAAGAAGACCCTTAAAGAGAATAAAAGGAAGATTCTGAAAGTGCCAATCTTAAGAGTATGAAAACAGGAATTACAGGATCCTATAAATTAACTGTATGAATTGGGTAGTGGCTTTAATTAACAATAAGTCAGTAAAAGTCTTCAACATGAAAATCTGTTTTAGTTTCCAGTGGCTAAAACAGATACCATACAATGGGTTGGCTTCATCACAGGAATTTACTGGCTCAGGGTTTCAGAGGCTAGAAGGCTAGAAGGCTGGCTTTCCCCCGGGGTCAGTTATCTTCTGGCTGCTGGAGATCTTTGGGGTTCCTCAGCTTTTCTGTCACATGGCCATGCCCATGGCTTCTCTCTGTGTGGCCTTCTCCGTAACGCCTGCGGTAACAGGATTAAGACCCTTCCTGATTCACCTGGGCCCCACCTTAACTGAAGTAGCCTCATCCAAAGGTCCTACTCACAATAGGTTCACACCCACAGGAATGGATTAAGATTAAGAACATGTTTTTCTGGGGAACATAACTCCAAGTCACCACAGCCTTCAACATGAAAATCTATTACAATTCTGTTTATGTTATTTTACTTCAAGCACTTCCGTTCTGTGTGCTTACAACTAGCAAGCTATAAAAGATGTCATCCATAGGAACAAATGAGAAGAACTGTTCATAATGATAATTGGTATTATCCTCATAGGGTTGTAAACAAAGGGTTAAACCCACGATGGAGGAAAATACTACACTTGGGCACTATTTATTACAGAACCGTGTTATGCAAAGTCTTGCCTTAGAAAATACATCATAAATAATGCCTCAGACTAAAATGAGCAAGATTTTCCAGAGTGAAGTACAGGGATGCCAAGATATTCCATAAATATGCTGGATTTGACTAATCTTACTTGTACTGGTAATAACTAACCTCCAGCTGCTAACTTCCACGTCCTGTTCCTGTTTTCCCAAATCATATCAGGATAAATATTTTATTTAAAATATTTTGTGCATTGTGAAGTCCAGGAGTAAGCGCACACACACACACACTTTTATTCCCGCCTTCAGCCTGGAATTTGCCTTCTACAGCACTTTATCTCCTGCCCTGAGTATGTTTGAGGCTCCCCATGGGCTTGCCAGTGGCAAAATGTAGGCTCAGAAGTGGGAAATAAAAACCCACAGTATAAAGACCTTTGCTTTTTAGATCCTTTTGTAATTCCGGCTTTAGAAAATCAAAGTTTTCATTCAACAGAGATGAAGCTCCCGCCCCTTTCCACCAAAGCCCTAATAGCTATAAAGACCTACCCAGTGGAGCCTAAAAGGCTTTCTAGACACACGATTGTAGCCATAAAATGTGTCTTCACCCCCCACTGTACCTCTGAGCTGATAGATGAGATTTAAGTTACTCAACCGACAAAGACCCTGCCAACACTTTGCAATGATTTAAGCAAATGGTCCTTTTCTAGATACAGCATAGTACAGACTTCAATATTGAGATTTTTCCCACCATTTGTTCTATACACGAGCCCAGGGCCTGAACAAATCCTGGACTAAGCCCTCGGTGGAAGTCACGGAGTCAGGGGTGCACATTCCAGGAGGGCAGCAGCAGTGACGGAGAGCAAACCCGATCAAGATGGTGCAATGAGCCAGCAGTCGGACGTGCAGGGCCACCCCCTGCACCAGGCAGGCAGCTCAGTGGTCCTTATTTAAAAAGAGAAAACCAAAGGATATCGATAGAGATTTGGGTGGGCTTGGTTTTCAGCATCACGTGCCTTTAAAGGACAGGCCTAAGAGTCAGCTCTGATCAGTACAGCCTCTCCTGCTTCCTGGGTCTTTTCAATCCGTTAAGCAATAAAATACCTTTATGTTGGCCCTAATCCCTTCATGCCCAAGGGAACCAAGAAGCCCTTGGAGGGACTCTCTATTTCATATTTACACCGTCAGTTTTTAGGGAAGAAAATAACAACCTAAAGAAGTGATGACTGTCAGGAGAAAGCTACTAGAAAAACTGTCTTGCAAACATAGCTGGGTCCAACAAATGCAAAAAGAATAGAGAAAGCAGTTGTGTTCAGGGCACTCCTATTCTGCTTGTAAAACTTGTTCCAGTTTCTAGAAAGGTCCTTATTAACCAGTTCATTTGTTCATGCATTCATTCAACAGATTCCTATAGAGCACCAGCGTTGTTTCTAGAAAGTTCCTTATTAACCAGTTCATTTGTTCATGCATTCATTCAACAGATTTCTATAGAGCACCAGCGTTGTGCTCGATGAAAGAGACAGGACCCTAGTTTACATTCTATGGGGGGAGCCACACAATGAATAAAACAAACACAACAATTTCAGATAGTGACAAGTGCTTCCAAGAAACGTAAAGGACAATGTGAAAGAACTGGTATAGTCCATAAGATTCCTTTCAGCAGCAAAACCATATTATTTCCCCAATATCACAAAATTATAGTGAGGATGTTAGTCCTTTGGATAAAAGGGGCTGTTTAAGATGAGACATACAAAACCCCAAAATATAACAACGTAAAAATGAAAAGCAGCAGCAGTATACAATCCCAATTTCTACACTATACCCAGGACCCTGGAAGGAGATGATCCACAGTTTCATAGCAGCCATTGTGAAAAGGTAGAGAAAGAATCACAGGTTTTTGGAAAAGAAATTTTGCAAATAACATGGCACTATTGCAAAAATGTAAATGTAAGTGCTGCTGAACCATCTGTTCAATATTACGGCAACACTGGGAAAAGTCTCTGAAAGAAATGATGTTTGAAATCATTAAAAAAATAACATGTCAAGTTTAAAATACTCAAGAATCTTAAAACCAGCATCAACACATTCAGCAACCATATGGATCTACAGCAGGTTAAAGAAAAATTGCCCTGCTTGCATTTTCTACTTCAACCCAATGGTTTTTGAAACATGTTTCCTTTTCTCATCTGAGTACCTTTTTATTTTTTCTATTGAATTTCTTGGTGTTTACAGTGTCTTGAATTATACCTAGACTCATAATATATATTTAACTGTTTCTGAAGCAGGAGACAATATAGTGATAAAGATTAGGAGTGAACTGCTCCAGAAAAAGATGCACGTAGGTAAACAGTTATCACTTGTTGAACACATCTTGTTTTAGTTCTATTGATTTATCCATACTGACCTCAGAGCCTTAGTAATAATACCTAATTCCATTGAGTATCATAATTTTCCAGGTACTGTGCTAAATAAGTGCTTTATATTCTTCATAATATTGAATTTTCACAATTTTATAAAGTATACCACTATTACCCACATTTCGTAGAAAAGGAACTTCCTCAGGGTTATACAGTTGGCACATGACAGGGCTGTGCTCGAAACCCAACTGCGTAGGACCAAGTCTGTGTTTTCAACTGTTATTATATGGAACATCTCAGTGTTCAGATGTTTGTGTGGACAAACCTGGGTTAACTTTTCAAGGTTAAGAAATCTGAGCCTAATTTTTAAAATGACATTTTAAAAGCCATCATTACATTGCCATCGACACATGATTTTCCCTATAGCACAACCGAAAACATCCACCACCAGAGAAGCTGCTTAACTCAGTTACAGAAGCAGACTTTCCATGAGAGTCAATTTTTCAAGGATAAGTCAGTTGCACCTAACACGATGACTCGCCAGCACTGCAGAGAAAGTTGTCCGGAAACCAAGTGAAGAGTTTGTGCTAAATACTCAACCTGTGAAATGGGAAAGCAGCCTGAAGCCCAATGGCTGTACTATAGTTTACAACTCATTTCATAAGATACTTCTAATGTCTTGTTAAAATGACAAAATTACAAAATTTATAGAGGCCCAGATAATTAAAACTTTATAATGGCAAGTCTTGGGTTTCAAAATGAATTAAAAAACTAATTTCATTCAACTTAACAGCTTCATAGAGTGTCTTGTGGATACAGTGGGAACCCAGCATATATGCCAATTAGTTGGTGATATTAGTTCACATGTAAAAATCAGTATTACCAAAAATGCTCAGGGTCTAGTGTTTAATTTTTTTAAATTTAATTTTATTGAGATTGTTCACATACCATACAATTATCCAAAGATCCAAAGTGCACAATCAATTGCCCATGGTACCAACATACAGCTGTGCATCCTTCACCACAATTATTTTTTTTCAATTTTTAGAACATTTTCATTACTCCAGAAAAGAAATAAAGACAAAAAAAGAAAACTCAAATCCTCCCATACCTCTATCCAGCCCTCCTCCATTATTGACACATACTATTGGTATAGTACATTTGTTACTTTTGATGAGAGAATGTTAAAATACTACTAACTGTAGTATACAGTTTGCAATAGGTATATTTTTCCCTATATACCCCTCTATTATTACCTTCTAGTTATAGTGTCATACATTTGCTCTAGTTCATGAGAGAGATTTTTAATATCTGTACAGTTAATCACGGACATTGTCCACCACAAGATTCACTGTTTCATACATTCCCATTTTTTAACCTCCAACTTTCCTTCTGGTGACATACGTGACTCTAAGCTTCCCCTTTCCACCACATTTACACACCACTCAGCACTGTTAGTTATTCTCACAATAACATGCTGCCGTCACCTCTGCCCACTTCCAAACACTTAAGTTCAACCTAGTTGAACATTCTGCTCATGATAAGCAACCACTCCCCATTCTCTAACCTTGTTCTATATCCTGGTAACTTATATTTCATGTCTATGAGTTTACATATTATAATTAGTTCATATCAGTGAGACCCTGCAATATTTGTCCTTATGTGTCTGACTTATTTCACTCAATGTAGTGCCCTCAAGGTTTCTTCAACAATCCATTTTTTTTTAAAGACAGTTTTGTTTACCTACCATACTTTCCATCCTAAGTAAACAATCGATGGTTCCCTGTATAGTCATATATTTATGTATTCATCACCATCACCACTACCTATATAAGGACATCTCCATTTCTTCCACAAAGATGGAGGAAGAGTCAAAGAAAGCAGAGAGACAAAAGAAAAAGAAAAAAAAAAAAAAACATGACAGCTAAAAAGCAACGAAAGGAAAGATAGAGTTAACTTAATGTAGAATAAGAGTCAGACATCACCAATGCCAAGAGTCCCATACCCCTTCCTTATGTACCCCTCTTAAAGTCATTTAGCTTTGGTATATTGCCTTTATTACATTAAAGGAAGCATATTACAATGCCACAATGTTTCAGCTAACTATAGTCTCTAGTTTGCATTGATTTTATTTTTCCCCCAATACCACCTTGCAAGGTTGACATTCATTTGTTCTCCCTCATATAAAAACTTATTTGTACATTTTATCACAATTGTTGAGCACTCTAGGTTTCACTGAGTTATACAGTCCAGTCTTTATCTTTCCTCTTTCTTTCTGGTGTCCCACATGCTCCTAACCTTCTTCTTTCAACCATACTTACAGTCATCTTTGTTCAGTGTACTTACATTGTTGTGCTACTATCTCCCAAAATTGTGTTCCAAACCTATCACTCTTGTCTTTTCCTATCTATCTATAGTGCTCCCTTTAGTATTTCCTGTAGACCAGGTATCTTGTTCACAAACTCTCTCATTGTCTGTCTGTCAGAGAATACGTTAAGATCTCCCTCATATTCGAAGGACAGTTTTGCTGGATATAGGATTCTTGGTTGGTGGTTTTTCTCTTTCAGTATCTTAAATATATCACCCCACTTCCTTCTTGCCTCCATGGTTTCTACTCAGAAATCTGCACATAGTCTTATCATGCTTCCTTTGTATGTGATGGATCACTTTTCTCTGGCTGCTTTCAGGATTCTCTCTTTGTCTATGATGTTTGATAATCTGATTATTGTCTTGGCATAGGCCTATTTGGATCTAGTCTGTTTGGGGTATGCTGCGCCTCTTGGATCTGTAATTTTATGTCTTACATAAGAGATGGGAAATTTTCATTGATTACTTCCTCCATTATTGCTTCTATTATTGCTCATATTTTTCCATTCGTTTCCCTATCTGTTCTTTTGTGTGTACGATTTCAGGTGTCTTGTTCTCCAGTTTCTGAGTTTTTTCTTCTGCCTCTTGAGATTTGCTGTTGTATGTCTCCATTGTGTTTTTCATCTCTTGTGTTGTGCCTTTCATTTCCATAGATTCTGTCAGTTGTTTTTTCAAACTTTCAATTTCTACCTTATGTTCACCCAGTGTTTTCTTTATGGTCTTCATGTCTTTTGTTATATCTTCCCTGAACTCATTGATTTGGGTTTTTATTGGATTTAGCATATTTCTTTGAAAGTCTTTAATAGATTGTTTCATAAAAATGAAACAATATCTCATCTGTATCTTGATTGAGGTGTAAGTCTGTTCCTTTGACTGGGCCATATCTTCGTTTATCCTAGTGTAGATTGTAGTTTTCTGTTGTCTAGGCATCTGGTTTCCTTGGTTACCCCAGTCAGATTTTCCTAGACCAGAATGGGTTCAGGTCTCAGAATGGAGTTATATTCAGGTATAACTTAGAAGATTGACAGACTTTCCTGTGAGGTCTCCAGTTGCTGTGCTTTTCCTAACCTGTCCAGCAGGTGGAGCCTGTCAGCCTGTCGCTCCCAACTGGTGTAAGGAGATGTGGCGTCTTCAGTTGCTGTTTTTGCTGTTTTCCCCCAGGCTCTGGGATCTGGTTCTGAAGGGAAAGCTGGGCCCCACCTCCTTACTCTTAGGGAAGATACACCCCCCCTCGGGAGTTTTCATTTGCATTTGAATTGTTTTCTCTCTGACTCTGTTATCTCCTCCCTTGTCTGGGTCAGAGCACTGAGAACTGAAAATGGCTGTGGCTCTCTCACTGAGCCCCTCAGGATGAGAGAGAGGAAAAGGGACAGAAAGCCCCCTTTTAGAGCCAATTCACTGCCCCCTAGTTTCACTCATCAGCCAGAGGTAACACCTGGTCCTCTGGGCACCCCCTCCCAGGACAGATGAGTCTTCTGGTTCTTTAAGGTCAGTCGTCACTAAAAGCCTCTGCCTGCTCATTAGGGGTTTGTAGCTTGTATTCAGCAGTCCACATTTGTTAATTAAAACCCCAGTTGGAGCTCGGCTGAGCTATATTTGTGCTTGCTGGGAGAGTGCTGCTTTCTACCACAGCAAGGTTTTGCAGCTAAGCCTGCCATGGGGGGAGGAGGCTCCTGGCGTGGGTCCACAGCTTTTACTTACAGATTTTATGCTGTGATCTCAGCCATTCCTCCCAATCCAGGTTGGTGTACGATGTATGGACAGTCACGGTTATCCCCCAGCAGTTATTCCAAATTATTTACTAGTCGTTCCTGGTTGTTCATTAGCTGTTCCAGGGGACTAACTAAATTCCACTCCTCTCTATGCCACCATCTTGACCCCTCTGGTGTATAAATTTTAAATGGTAAAGTTGGTTCTTTATCAGGACACTAAACACTTCAAACATTTCAACAACTTGAATAATTTATGATGAACCCGAAGGAAGTCAAGCAGTAGGAATGCTGCCAAACACTTAGGTTCTCTAAATGTGGAGATATAAATGAAATACAAATGTAGCCACAACAAATGTGAAAACTGCAGAAGGAACAGATTTGCACATAGCCACTGATCTCAAAAATCTGTAAAGCTATATTGCACAAATCAGCCAGGGAAGGAGGTGCTGGTGAACACGGTCACAGGCTTCAGTCTCAGTGGAGAAAGTCATCCGGGCTTATAAAACCCTTCCCAAAACTTTTATTTCATATTCATCCATCTATTGCTCCTGACTACTGATGTTAGCACCTGACTGATTAACAATCTTGACTGTATTTCCCAACACTTTAAATTCCCCTTAGCCAAAACAGAAGAAAAGAACAACAAAGAACAACAAAGATGATGACAAAACTTGGGGGAAACAATTCAGCATGATAAGTAGTCATGGAGGTTTTTACAAACAATTTTATTATTGAAAAATCCATACAAACACACAAACATTAATTACAGCTCACAGCCTTCTACCACCTTTTCCTTTTGTTTCCTAATACAGGACATTTGGTAAATCACTAGCCTAGAGTGGCATTTTATTTTTGCAAAAGTCAGAGGTTAATGAGCCAAGAATAGTTGCCTGTTGCTAGAATTTGGTTCCTGCCTTCTCCCCTCACCAGTCCTTATAAAAAAGAGGCCGAGGTAGGGTTCAGAATGGGAAACATAAAAGGCATTTTATAATATTACCAAAAAAAAAGCTTAAGCGGAGGTTAAGAAATAGACCTACATACATACAGTTAACTGATTTTTTTGATGCATGTAATTTGTCAGAAAGCAATTCGGTGACAAAAAGATAATCTTTTCTATAAATAGTACTACAACCCTTGGATATCTACACACAGACCTTTGCCTCAAGCCACAGAAAAAAATTATCTCAAATTGGATCACAGGCTTAAATGTAAGAGCTGAAATACAAAATTTCTAGAAGAGAACACAGGAGGAAACCTTAATGACTTTGGGTTAGATAAATATTTCTTAAATACGACATAAGAAGCACAAACTACAAAAGAAAAATAATAAATAAGTCTTTGTTAAATTAAAAACTTTTCCTCTTTAAAACACACTCTTAGAAATGAAGAGATAAAGGATATAGAGTCTCTAAATTTTTCTAAAATTGATGCGGTAATGGTTGCACAACTTTGTGAATATACTAAAAACCACTGAATTGTGAATTGTATACCTTAAATAAGTGAGTTGTATGGCATATAAATTACATCTCAATAAAGCTGTAACCAAAAAAAAAATGAAGAGAAGCCAGAGTCTGGGAGAAAATATTTGCAAAACATATATCTGATAGAAGACTTGTAACGGGAATAAAGAAATAACTGTTACAACTTTAATAATAATAAGACAAATAACTCAATAAAAAAATGGGCATAAACATTTTAGATGGAGGGAGGTCAAACAGACCCAGGAGCCAACTGAAAGAACTCCCAGTGGCCAAAGCTGGAACAATTTGACCAATAAGATAAAGCAGTATTGGAATATAAATCAAAGTATAAACTACATATCCATGACTCAAAATTTATAAAAATAAATAATTGAATAAATAAATAAATAGACATGGGAGAATAGATAAATCTCCTATGCATAAGAATTACCAATAATTTATGTAACTACTTCACCTCTCAGGGTGGAGCATAACCCCCTGTGCCAGTTTGAATGTACTGTGTCCCCCAAATGCCATTATCTTTGTGGTCTTGTGGGACAGACGTTTTGGTGCTGGTTAGACTTGCTTGGAATGTGCCCCACCCAGCTGTGGGTGGTGACTTTGGTGGGATACTCCCATGGAGGTGTGACTCCACCCATTCAGGGTGGGCCTTGATCAGTGGAGCCATATAAAACATGCTGACTCAAAGAGACTTAATGGAGTGCAGCTGGGAGTGATGTTCTCAAGAGGAGCAAGCTTGCTAGAGAGGAGCGTCCTGGGAGAAAGCCGTTTTGAGGCCAGAGCTATGGAGCAGACGCCGGCTGCCTTCCCAGCTAGCAGAGGTTTTCCGGATGCCATTGGCCATCCTCAGGTGAAGGTGCCCGGTTGCTGATGTGTTACCTTGAATGCTTTGTGGCCTTAAGACTGTAACTGTGTAGTGAAATAAACCCCCGTTTTATAAAAGCCAATCCATCTCTGGTGTTTTGCATTCTGCAGCATTAGCAAACTAAGACACCCCCCACCACTTACAACTGGCCTGCACACAGTGACGTCCTTCCAAAGAGCCGAGCATGGGAAGGGAGGGGAGGAGGATACCTTTACAGTGGAGACACCCAACAAACACGACCTCAGCCACGTACCAAGCCATGCAGGCAGCACGACCTGTGACATGAGGCGATCTGCACGACCTCCTCCCCAAACCCCAGCCATGGTCTAATCATTAGAGAATCAGCAGATGACTCCCCACTGAGGGGCGTTGTACAAAATGCCTGGCCAGTGCCCCTCAAGGCCATGGAAAACAAGGAGAGTTTGAGAAACTGTCAAAGTCTAGAGGAGCCTAAGGGGACGTGACGACTAAATGCGAGGTGGTACCCTGGACAGGATCCTGGGGCAGGAAAGGCACACTAGGTAAAAACAAAATAAATCTGAACAATGTTTGGACTTGAGTTAGTAGTAACGTAACAATATTGGTTCATTAGTTGTGAAAAATGTACTACACAAAGTCAAGATGTTCACAACAGGGGAAGCTGGGTGTGGACACTGAGAACTCAATACTCTCTTGGCAACTTTTCTGTTATCTAAAACCACACGCAAATAAAGATTTGTACAAACACGCTGCCAAGGAAGATAATAGCAATAACAAGTAAACACATGAAAATATGCTCAATGTCACTGGCCATTAAGGGAATGCAAATTAAAACCACAATGAGATATCACCATGTAGCCACCAGAAAGGCTCAAATTAAATAGACAGACAGTCTGGTTTTGGGTTAAGATGGAGTGAGCACACTCTATTCTCTCTCACACACTGAATAAGCTACACAACCTCGACAAAATGCATAAATGACTGAAAATTAAACAGCAGCAGGCTGACTGACAAAGAACACCCAAACCCAAAGAAGCAGTGAACCATTTTCATTTTCCTGCAATATCCCTTGGTCTGTATTCAAAAAAAACCTGAAAGTGGATGTTGCTGTGTAGAGAGAGAGAGAGAGAAAGTCCAAGAGAGGCCCTCTAGCATGGCTCGAGGGGAGGAAGCAGATTCTCCTAACAAGTCTAGAGCATAGAGGGAATCACCCCTGTTCCCCTTTATTTTCTACAGCTTCTTGTACTCTAGTTCCCAACAAATCCCTTGTAAGTGATGGCAGCAGCAACAAGTGCTAGCAAGAACCTACACTCTGAAGGAGAAGACCCTTCCTCTCCAATTAGAGGGATGCCCAATCAACATTAAGATAAAAGAACGTAACATTGGAACAGTTGCCAGCTTGGAAGAGACTGATCTTCCCAAAGGAGAGGGGTCAAATCCCTGGGTACAATTGCAGGAGGTATGTGGCAAAGTAAGATAGATAAAGCCCCAGTGTTCTGCCTGGAGGTCTAAAAGGGGAGCCCTAGGACACCAGAAAGTACCAGGAAGTAGGTCGTGGAGAGGGAGGAGATGGGCAAATCGACCCCGTAAAGTTTTTATGAGCTCCTGTACTCACCCCAGAGGTGCACATGCTTGGATCTAACTCTAAACAGCACAGCACAGACTTTAAGATCTGAACTATGGGCTGGACACTGGATAGTGCACATGGGGGACCCCTCTGAATAGCATACGAGGGGTCTGAAAACAGAACTGACATTGAAACTGCACCCACAGAAGGTGCATCAGAACTTGCAACCTGAATCCAACCAAGTTGAATGCCTGCTAAAACAAAAATATCAACATTCTCCATAGGATTTAAACAAGATACAGAGTCTCATTATATAATATTCAGAATGTCCAAGACACAATCCAAAATTTGCAGCATACGAAGAACCAGGAAAATCTCAAGTGACATGGAAAGAGACAATGAACAGATATCAATGGTGAGAAGACAAAGATGTTGAATTGCTCATTTAAGATTGGTGAATTTTATTATATATAAATTATGACAATAAAAAATGAATAGAACAATAACAATTTTTTTCAAAAGGAGGTTAAAATTGAAATATGACATTAGCATTATTTTGGCTATACTGTGAGTTAAATTGATTCTTATAGACCATTCTGGAATTAAACCACTATCTAAAACATTATTTCTTTAAGAAATTATGTTCTACGTTTCAAACAATCAGCTTATAAAAGATTGTTTGGCACCTAGTCTTTTCAGAAGTTGATGACCAAGAATTTTAGAAAATGTGATACTTACATACCCCATCTTAAACCAGGAAAGTGAGACTTCTGATTACTTGGATACCAAATTATAGATAAGCATATCTTAATGCTATTAACATCCCTCAAATGATTTTGGAGAAAGTACATTTGGAGGAAGGGTAGATTTTAGAAAAGTCTCCAAATTATAATCCAACTGTTGTGCTGACCGGGGGCCTGCAAGAGAAAACTATTAAACTCCCTCCCTTCCTCTGGCATTAAAATTACTGTTAGCGATTAATTAATTCTACTTTTTTAGAGTACTGCTCATTAAAATCCTCAGTCTTTTCCTAGAAAGAGGCATGGAGACAAACAATCCTCTAATTTTTATCTTTACATATAACTATTGGGGTGGGGGGGAGGCTCCGTACGCATAGGTACATAGGTTTCAAGAAGATTGTCCAAGATGAATATTTATTTTCCAAAGGGCAAAATATGTGAAACTGATCATCTTTCACTTTAAATAAATGAATAGTCATAATTGGTATCTAGTCTGTGAGCTCATTTGCAAACTGTTCCTATAATTGTGCCACTCATTTACAGGCACAATAGAGCGAATCAGAACACAATACTGCATCCTGCTTATTTGCATTAATTGTGATAAAATTGTCACAGTTTGTTTATAAGACTGAATAATTTTTAATCCTAAAATAGTTATGCTGATTATCAAATTATTCTCTATTATTTAGATTTTAGAAAATGCTTACTATAACCATTGCATTCTCATATGTTGAACTACAGGGCTTCTTATTTCATTCTGTTTGCTAGAATTTCCAGAAATGTACGGGTTTTTCCAAGCCATTCTGTCAATACTCATTAGAAAAACAAACTAAGGTGAATATATGTTGTGATTTTTATGCACAATAAACACTGAGATACAGGAACATAACACTGGAACACACACATACACACAAACCCTGGCTTGGATCAGATTCACTTTCTGATTCTGAAGGCGAAAGATCCCACCCATCCTACAAACCTTACAATTCAACCTTCCTGGATGGTCCTAAAGATAATCATTACCTTTCATGTTTTCCGAAGGTGCTTCATCTGTCCCTCCATTTTCATATTTCTCCCAGCTGGCCTTTAACTAGATCTAGACTTGGACTTGCGAGTCTTTCTCCCCAAATTGACATTGAACCATGAAGACCAAGATCTCATTAGTGGCTTTTTTCTTGACATAAACTAAAGACAAATATCTCTAGTTCATTGTGCTAGTTTGGGTTATTGTTCAGAAAACATTCATTCTTCTCCCACATTCTTCCTTGGTCCTTGACTTTGGCTTGGCCCCGTGACTTGCTCTGGCTAATCGATGTGAGTGGGCATGATGTGAAAAGGGGCTAGAAGGTGCTTGCACTCCTGCTACCACCAAGAAAAGAATAAGCTCCAGGTAGTACCTGGTTGAGAGAGGATGAACACGCAGACCCAACCTTCAAGTTGGAGCTGGGCCCAGCCAATTCCAACCAAGATGGGCAGGCCCAGATATGGGAGCAAGAATCAATGACTGCCGTTTTATGTTACAAGTTTGGGAGTGGTTTCATCCTTGGTAATAGCTGACCAATATGCTGACCTATTAACACGGGGTTTCACCCCCCATGAATATGTCTAGGTTAGATCAAATTTCGGAGTAACCCCCAAATAAAACAGCCCTGCTTTTCATATGTCCAAAGTACAGTGCTAAATTGAGTTTGGACGGCTTTCCACTTGCCTACATTAAAGCTAATGTTTGTCTTTCTGCCCACCCTTTCTTTCACGCTTTCCCTGTGATTTCTCCTCACTACTTTGGTATAGCACTCTTCAGAAGAGTCACAGTCATCTGCAAACATGTTACTCTGTGTTCTGTCTTCCAGAATCACATCATTTTTCATATGAAATTTTTTTAAGGGTTGGGGAGAGTGATCCCAGAACCACCCATGGCACAGTCCCTTAGAACTGTTGTTAAAGATGCCAACGGCTGGGCCCACTCAAACAACCCGAATCAGAATCTCTGAGGTGGGGTCCAGGAATTTACATTTTTAACAAGCTCCCTAAAAAATCTGGTATTACAGCAAAGTTGGTGAAACACTGATTTATGAATATGTTAATTAACCAGATTCTGAGCCAATACCTAGTCCTAGAAGATTTAAATGATTATCTATCATCATCCAGAAAACATATTTGTTTATTCCTTCTGTTTTTTATGTTTATTATATATCTTTTACAAAACATTACTTTTGCTTTCTTCTACTTCTTTTAGTAGAAGAAGTAGAACCTTGATATAGAATATTTTCAAAGGCCTTTTGATAGATCAGTTATTTCAATGGCTTCTCTTATTAACAAATTTATATATTATCTCCAAAATGTGGCACTTTCCCTATAGAAACACCACTCCCTACCCATCAAAGCACTGTCCTTGCATCTTGTATTCTGTGACTGTCCCCTTTAATGGAGGTCTCTAGCTTGCCTCAGATGGAAGAGACTCAGAAATTGTAATTCATTGGATTCACTATGAAAGAAGTCTTACTGGTGGCAGACCAGACTTTCAGCGATGATGCTGGTTAAAATGATGAGTTCTAGCTGATAACTCCAGGGTTGTGGCTGCCACTGATTATTCCATTTGATCTGCAGCTTCCATCCTCTCTCACTGAAAAGACAATTTGATCCTTTCCGTGTAAGAACCAATGTTAAATTTTATTACTATATGGGTAATATGGAAATGTGGCCAAGAATATGGGTTTTGAAGCCAAACTGGCTGATTTGCACACTCTGTGTCTCGGTTTCCCCCACCGCATAAATGGGGATGATGATAATCTACCTTACAGACCTGTGGATTCAGGGAGTTATTACAATAAAAAGTGCTTAGGACAGTGTCTGGCTCATTAGAAGTTGTCAAGATTTGCTAGTTATTGTTATTCTGACTTTGTAATCCTTGGGTGTATTCTCTGCTCTGTGATGAACCTTCAGTCAGGCTCTTTTCTGTTTAACCACTCCCTATTTCAATGTTTTATTTCGAAATGTATCATATACACAGAAGAGTGTGCACAATGCACATGAATGTTTTAAATAACGATAGTGAAAGCAACATAGAATTATAACGAGAAAGTTTCAAACTCAGTGTGCGTGTCACTTATCCCACTGCCCTCTCTCCTGCACTATCCCAAAGGTTGTGTCTGTCTGCTTTTCTTAATAGTTTTACTACATATTTGTTTATTCCCTGTTTTAAAAGAAACTTTACAAGTTGCTCATAAATTTTTTTATGAACTATCTTCTTGTTAACACCCCATCTGCCATCTTTTCTCGGCTTTCCTGCTCTCCTCAACTGGAGGACTACCCCAATTTTTAAAGATGCTTTTCCCCACCATCTTTCACTGTTCAGGCTTCCAACACCCACCCACCCACCCACCCCAATACTCTATCTTCCTGAACTTGGACAGCTACTGGTAAGAGATTTTAAATTGTCCAGGCTTTCTTGTAATTTTTACACTTTCTACTTCTTCCCATTTTATTTTTCAAGCTGAATATCATTGCATTTGCGTTTTTTAAAAACCTCTGGAACCAACTGACGGACTTCTTTGGTTTTGCCAAGGCCACCAGAATGCCTGCACTCACTCCAGGGCCCTGCAGCCCATCTTCTCACCCACAGATAATTCCCAGCGGAGTTTTCTGCTGGCTGGGGCCGAGAAGCACCAATCTCAACAAGTTCTTCAGTTCACGTTTTAGGAAGCAATCTAAAACTGAAACACCTCACACGAGGTAGGGGGACTTTTCTCAGTCCCTGGAGTACAGAGACTCATCATTTTTACAGTCTCATCTAACTTCTTACTTTCTGCACTCATGTTTTCAGATAATACCCAGCCCTGTTGGTCTGGCCAAGTACTCTGTGGTGTGGCCCAAACACAAGCCTGCATTACTTGGGTACGGAATTTCCAAAGGCCTCTCTCTTTCCTTATGTGTTTGACCCTTCGTAAGAGCTGAATAAAAACACTGGATGTTTTACAAACATGAACGGGATCTGTGAAACCTATTTGGTGTGGCAGCATGCCAAAGGCTGTGGCATCATAAAAGGGACCAAATCAGGTTGTGATTCAATTTACTGAATTTTCTCTTCTAAACTGAAATCTAGTGCTAGACACGAAAGGTTTCCTCTTCCTGTCTTCTTCTAAGTAGTTGCAATGACAATTCTGAAGAGCCCGTGGGTCACTCGACACCACTGTCTATTCCAGTCACTCCCTATCATCTAACAATACGATTTTGACAAAGTAATACTGAAAGGATTTTTTAAGCAAAATAAATATGGTTTTAAATGAAAACACTCAATAAAATCCATCAACAACTGTTCTTCTGCAATGGCAATGACACCACAGAAACTCAGAACTAATTTATCTTTCTGGAGGGCTGCCCAGCTTGTTCAATAAGGACGACTGTTCATTCGTGACGGCCATTGATTTTTGCAGGTAATAACAGTAGCTGAGAAGAAGGCAAGTGTAAGCTTTTGTAAAGGAGCATGTTTCTGTCATTCACCAAAGAGTTTCTGTATTGTCTATTTCGGACAAAAAAGTAAAAATTTATCTTTTGTTATAAGGATAACTATTTCAGAGTAAAAGTAATATTTTTGTGCTATAAAGATAACTATTTCAGTGTTAATATAATATTTTCTTGTGGGCTGTGAAGTCAAATGATGACTGATTTGAATCCCACAAACATCAGGAGTCAGACTGCTCTACTACTTAAAAAAAAAAAAAAAATCCAGAGAAGAGTTCACATAACCTCAACCCTAATCCTTTAGCTAATAAAATAAAGTATCTTAAATAAATGAACACATGACTTAAAGACACTGGAAAATATTTATATTCACCCACTAATTTATATACTTACAAGCAATATTATAGAAGACACTTTTTAAAAAATCAGCTATTAATGTAAATTTTATACTTTTGATCCCAAGATATAATAATTATTATTTGAGAGACTAATTTATCCACATGGTAGACCCCTTCTTAAAAAGATTACCCAGAAGTTACTGGGAAGAGTGTGGCAAGAGCATATCAGTCAGTTGACAATTAACATTCTAACCAAACAGCCCCAAACCAGATTATGCTAGAAGCTTGGGATGAATTAATGTGACAAATGAAATCCATATGTTGCCCCTTGCACGTGCTAGAGTAAACTCTGAATTGTAAATGACAAACAAAGGGCAAAAGACAGATGTTATGAGGTCCTTCTAACCCATCAAGAATAGCAGGAAAGTGGAGTAGACACTTGGTACTTCAATCCCACAGGCTCACCTTCGGGAGGGAAGCCGAGAAGCTAGCTGTCACCGGGTCCTGACGGGTAGCACACCACCACTGGCAACACCTGACTGGACTAGCTGCTTCCTAACCATGCCCACTGTTATCCTAGACAGTGACAGTTCATATAGCTGCCCCTTGCTTTATGACACAAGGAGCCCAATTGATGGCTGCACAGAAAACAGATGGGGATAAAATCAAGGTCTCTGCTCTAGGCCTGTCAACTTTATCAACTTTCCCTGTCTGATACCACCGTTGGACAGGGACTCTGGACTTCTGGTAAGTTTATCTCTTGATAAAAGCCCACATATGTACCACCTGGTCTTTTCCACGATGACAAGGCCAGGAGTACAATCTCTGAAGAATTACCATCCCCACTGTGAGTGAGCAGAGCAGAGTTCCATTATGGCTGCCATTTTGTTTAACCTATTTTATAGTAATTTTAAAGATAACTATAAAGACAGATCTGAGGACAGTTATAGTTATGCACCCAGTCCTTTGAGAGAGTCTCTCTAGTTAACTGGCTACAAAGGTCATGAAAAGTCCCTCAGGCCTGCCATTCAGGAAGGGCTGCCTGCCACAACTGTTCTGAATGAAGCTCGCATTCCAGATGCACGGACCACTCTGCTGAGAATGCACTTTATGAACCAACAGTGAGCATTAAGAAGCTGAGGTTAATACGTTAGTCAATGCCAGGGAATACTGCAAGCAACCAAAGATTTTCATTGAGAAAGAGAATGGAAAGCTTTGTCTGAATTTTGCTTCATTGTCCAATGCATTCGTTGGGATCCCTGCTCAGGAAATGAAATATTAAGTAAAGTCTAATATGTTCTTTGGGGGCATGATAGACAGAGGTCACATCCACCCCAAATCAAATAAAAGGGCAAACAGTGATGCCTTCTCTGCAGCTGGAGACTTAGAGCTGACATGGATGTCACATGTTGCTTCTTGGGCATTTTAATTAGTATCCCCTATGAACCTTCTTTAGCATTAAGTATAAAGTAAAGAGATTTTGAAACACAGCCTGACAGCACTGGAACAACATATGTGGAACCCACACTGCTGATAACAGGTGGGGGGTGGATGGAAACCAACAGTTAAGCAACCACCATGTGAGATGCTGAATGGACAGAACATAAGCTAGATGGGTTGAAAAAAATGCTCTAAGGGCACAACTGCACAGCTCCAATTGCTGTTCGGGAAACCACAACAAGTGGCCATCCTGGGCAGTGGAAAGGGGAGAGCGCTTTTGAGCAGACTCTTTGGAAACCTTCAAGGAAAAAAGTGGGCAGCTCTGGCCTATAGCCAAAGGGCCCTGGAACAGAGAATGGTCAATGAGTAAATCAAAGAATAATTTACATGAGGATGGAAGATCCTATCTGTCAAACAGCTTATTTTAGTTGTGTCTAGCTCATGCGTTTGATGGCAATTAGATTCAGAAAGATCTCTGTAGGCTGGATAAGACAATCCTACAAAATGTAATTTAGTAGAGATAAATGAGTATTCTATTTAGGAAGGATTATACAACTCCAAGAACATAAGAGTTGCAGCTTAACAGTCACATGAGAATTAGACTTAAGAGTAGCAGTTGGGAGTCAACAATGAAGTGTGGTTGATAAAAAAAATTAATTTGATACATTATCTAGAACAAAGAAGGGGACAACCCTTTTCATAGACCAGGATGGTGCACTGGGCGATGGATGTCATCTTTTAGGAAGGTGTCCAAAGAAGAATACACCAAGTCTCTAAAAATGTTGACTCGGGGTTGTGAGAACTCACAGACATCATAAATCCCTCATAGTTTTGAAGGGTTATCACATGGACACGAGATGAGAGTTAGTCTATAAGGTATTATAGGCAAAATTAGAGCCAATGATGGATACCACAATCCAATATTTCATTCAACAAGTATTTGTGAAGCTCCTAATATGTGCCAGGTATAGTATTAGGCAGCAGAACTGCAAGATAAAGAGAAACTCTCAACATTCTGAGCTTTCCAAAATCAAACTGGGCTGCCCTCTGGAGACAGTGAGTGCATGGCCACTGAAGACAGTAAAGCAAACACTGGAAACTGTATTCAGTCTTAGACTGGATGGGAATGGAACAGATGAGCTTTCAGGTCCCTGCCTCAGAGAGGTTTATGATCTTCTGTGAGCTACAGTGCACACTTCTTCAACATTCTAAGCTCTTCGATATTCTAAGAAAGAAGCTAATTAACTCCAGAAGGTTTTCAGTGGAAAGTATCAAAAACCAACAATGGTAAAGTTAATTAGAAATGACATTTATGAAAGGGGATGTTAGGTTGCTTGCAGACTCACAGACTCTCCAGGAGACCTGTAAAGCTAGACTTGAAGACCTCATAGCCAGAAAAGTTGCCCAGGATGACACAGCAGAGCTGGTCTGGGGAGTCATCTCTGCTGTGACTATCAGTGGCTACGTGATGACACTGCCAGAAAAGAGCAGCCTGGAAACCAGAAGAAACCGCTGCTGTTGTCACCATACTCACTGGAATGAAGTTAGAGAAATCTGTCTCCCAATAGTCACTATGCTAAGCCCAGTAACTGAAACAGAAGGCAAAAGATGAGACAATTATTCAGCAAAATAACTTTTCTGACATCACAGGGACTATCTGCTTCTGGAGTCACTTTTTTGGGAAGCAGCTGGATAGTCACAGTCTCTCATGAGCAAGGTTAACATTCACTAGAAATCGTCATAGCAGGGTTGAGACGAGGCTACTCGCCACTGAAGGGAACTGATAACAGGAGAAAAACTGAGGAGAAACGAGAGCGTTTTGGGTGGTGTTATTTCAGAGGAGTCATGGAGCCATCCTCCTAGGAAACTAATGACCACAGCAGTGACCAAGAATTACCTCTTAGTGTCACAAGGCTGGAAGGAACCTCCAGCAGAGAAGTAACCCACCACCCAGTCCCCCCAGGGCGTGCGTGTGTGCATGTGTGTGCGTGTGTGTTCTCAAGATGGCTGGCACCACCCTTTCTTTAAAAGCCACTAGAGAAGGTCATTTGATAACCTCCCCAGATAACTGAGAACTGCAGGAGTCTTATATCTCACTGACAGATGTTCTTTGATGGTGTCTTATTCCATCCCTCCATTCCTCCCAATCCCTGTATGAAAACAGAGGAGGAGCTCACCAGCCTTTCCTTCCATTTCACTGTGGTTTCCAAAGGGTGTTGCTGGAGGGTCACAGCCAGAGTCACCTCAGATGCCACTCAGCGAAGCACCCACGGGGACGTTCTGAGCCCTGGGCGACACTTGGGAATGTCAGATTTCCTCCAGGAAGTGTGAGCGGGCGAATCGTGCCCCTGGGACAGGTGGCATCATGGAGAGAAAGGCTGGCTTTCTCCCACAGCTGCCAAGCTGTGCCCTCTCATTAACACCCACAGTTCTCTCCCTCTTTCTCTCTTTTTTTTTAGGTCCTTTGACTGCAGCTTGTATACTTGAAGTAAGTCATTGAAAAATGCACAGATGGGATCTACCAGATCATGAGAATGCTTTCACAGCTTTTTAAATTGTGCTGGGTTTCTTTTCTTAAGAAAAAAATCCTGTATTCTAATTTCTACCTATTTTCACTGTCCTCATTCTTTAGAAATAAATTGTTGCAGAAGCCAATGTTCCAAACAGTGATAACCAATAGGGCAATAATTTAAATCTAGTTCTTTTGATTTTTTCTTGTATCCTAAAGCAGCTAGTTGTATCTGCTAATCACGTCTTCCATAGTTCACGGAGAGGGCACAGCATCTGAAATATATTCAGCATGAGCTGCAACCTACTGAAATTCAACGTTGGGCCAGAAGGAGAGACAGCAGGGCGGGCGAGAGGGCATCTGACAGGTGGTGCCCTGAGGGAGGATGTGTCCCGACGCAAGGGGAAGTAGTTTGGAGGAGGGGTCCTCTATCTTGCTACTCAAGTTCTGGAAAAGGGTTGGGCATTCCAGTATTGAAGCCACAAGATAATGAGGAACGGGGGAAGATTACCCAGAGTTGTGAGTATTGCGTGTCTTGGATAACCATGTGGCTTCTCGAGCATTTTAATCAGCATCCTCCATGACCCTCTCTTAACAATGCAAACGAGGCAAAGAGGATAACGTTAGTACTCGAGGTGGATGGTGTGTTGTCTTTGTACGAAGCAAGGGAGCTATGCCAAGATCCAAGCCCTGTTTTAATATAACTTTCTAGTTCTGGATTTGTAGGTGGCCCCTAACACATCCACCTGACCCCAGGGCTCATATCTGACTCACCAAGCAATCTGACACCAAGCCAGGTTGGCCCCAGATAACCAGAGAGGGCTATAGTTTCTAAATTTAACACATGCCCGGGATTTGGAATGGATAATATTAGTAATCTTCTCAGACAGAAATAACCAACAGAATCGATTTAGCTGGTATATTACAGTGCCTCTTAAATCTCAGCAAGGGTCTTTCCATAAAAATATAAGAAAATATTCCCTCGATAAACATTTATGCAGCACCTACTGTGTCTGTGTGTCAAGAGCAGGGCTGGGTGGTGGGGATGGGAAGAGGAAAGGAAATCAAAGATGACCAGGATATACTCTTTACTATATGGAATCCCAAAATTTAAGACGTTACTGATATAACATTGGAAATTATAGCATCTGTCTTGAGGAAGTGTTGGGAATGACACGGTACTTTGTTGACTAATAAGAAATGTTGAAAAAGAAGACTTCAAATGTGTCTGTTTATCTCCAGCCCAGCAGGGCCACTGTTGTGTGTCCTTTCAAAGTGCCACATGTAGTGGGGTAACAGCTTACACTGGGGAACCCCCAGGATCAGCACCCCCATGTAAGCAGTGATATGCTAGTTGGCAATCAAAGCCAAAGCATAAATGATGGAACGTCATCCCAGAAGCTATGGGAAAGTCTAGGTGGGAAAGTTATGTTTTCTTTAAAAAGTGGTGATTGGTGAATGCACTCAAAATTCTGCTCTTCTCTGAGAGCTAATTTCTTGTTCCTGAAAACCCAGGTAGAGTAGAAAATCTTTATGTTCATTGAGAGACGGGGTGGATAGTGGACATCCTGAAGCCTGGTGCTGCAACCAGGTCAAAGAGAGATTGGCAAAGGTAAGAGGCCGCCACAGATTATGCTTGCCACACTGGTCTGCCACTTGTGATTCCTCAGCATTATCTGCAGGGACTTGAATAGGTAGTTTTTAAAACAATGAATGAGACTGCACATCCAGCAGTCCTCCAACCTCCTTTCCAGCAGCAGCCTCAGGGACCATCTTCTCGGTCATTCTCTGCTTACAGCAGCAGCTAATACCATTTTTTGGTTTCTATCTTGTCACTGACCAACCATGAATTCCCAGATCCAACAGAATTTTCCTATTGAAGTCAAGAACACATCAGCCAACTGGTCAACCTGCATCAACCTCCTACACCTCCCTTCCTCATGGCTGCCTCTTCCACCACAGCAGTGTGGGCCCTGGAGGGTGTGGGTCACTTCTCCTGCAGTTGGTGAGGCAAGAGCCAAAGCATGCCCTCTTCCACCGGACAGAAGCTGCCCTGAGACAAGGGGAGTTGTGCTGCCCTGCGAGTGCCCTGGTCTTAAGGAGAACTTGCACAAGGCCCTGCAGGATCTGCATGCTCAGGATTCTGTCTACACAGGCTCC
Source organism: Choloepus didactylus (assembly GCF_015220235.1). Classification (NCBI taxonomy): domain Eukaryota; kingdom Metazoa; phylum Chordata; class Mammalia; order Pilosa; family Megalonychidae; genus Choloepus; species Choloepus didactylus. The sequence continues at coordinate 72,723,281 of NC_051323.1, read as the reverse complement.
ATCTCTGGGACTTTCTGGAAAACCCTTTCTAGATGAGGAGGTGAAACTCATCAAGAAGATGGGGACCACCTGACCAACCTGCGGCAGGCTGAAGACCTCTGCAAAAGGCTCACTCTCAGGCGTGGCCAGGAGCTTCCCGAGCCTTCGAGATGCCCAGGCCTCTCCCTGGGCCCCGGGCTCCTGCTGCTGCAAGGCAGCGTTTGAACCACCCTGGTGCTCTTTCTTCCATCTGTGGAACAAATGGAAACAATAATGCTTCTTTTTGTAAAAAAAAAAAAAAAAAAAATTAATTGATAACCATAAGAAAAAGAATTTGAAAAAATCTTCAGTTACACAAAGAAGCCACACAGTCCCTCCAGCTGATCTGAATTCAATACAATGTAATTAAAAATTGGGGCTCTGGGATTAGACTGCCTTAGTTTGAATGCTGGCTTTACCACTTCATAGTCACTTAACCTCTTTGTTCCTGAGTTCTGCCTACAAAATGGGGAATACAAGACTACCCACCTTACAGGGAATTTGTAAGTAGTAAGTGCATGGCACTTAGTAAGCATTCACTTAATAAATGTTAGCCATTATTATTAATATGATTAAATGTGTCTTTGCATCACCACACTATGCTTTCCATTTCTCACCTCAATGAATTCTCTATGACCCACCTTGACACCAGATTAAAAACCTGAAAAAGTTGAATAAAATTACTATTCACTTTAATGATAAAGGAAGGCTTAAAATTTTGGATTATTTTGCAGATGTTCCTTCAAGGCTGACTCTCAAACAGCAACTAATTGTGAGGCACTATTGGGACTATTTTTACTAAACATGAAAAAATTTTTTGAGAAATAAGTGTTGGTCGTGGAGCAATATGATGTGGAAGATTATAAAAAGGCAGTATAGTCGAGCAGTTAATGAAGTCAAATGGACAGGTTCCCACTCTAGATCAGCCACTAACTAGCTTACTAGCTGTGCAACCTTTTGGTCTCAGGATCCATTTACAAAATTGAAAGCTTCTGAGAACCCTATAGTGCTTTTGTTTGTGATGGCTATGCCTATTGATATCTACCATATTAGAAATTAAACTGAGAAACTTTAAAAATATGTACTAATTTTAAAAACCATAATAAACCTACTACATAGAAACAGATTTACATTTTTATAAAAAAAAAACTGTACTTTCCCAAACAAAAAATATTTAGTGAGAAAAGTGGCATTGTTTTTGCAAGTTTTGCAATCTTGCCAACTTCTAGCTGGCGTTTCATCTCTGCTTCTGCATTCAACCTGTTGTGATATATTCATTTAGTTAAAGGAATACTTTAGCTGTTTTAGAAACTTGTGTATGTTCTTCAATGCCACACACCCAAAACTGACAAATGACAGTTCCTTAAAGGTTAGTTGTAATGGGGAATCTGAAATCACAGCATTAAACTTTTCGAGCTCTATTATATTAAAATCCATTGGTCTATCTTGAACATTAAATGAATCTTTAACACTGTATGATTTTGTAACATCACACATTGGTCATATGGAAAATACTGGTTCACTGAGTAGTCATGCAGATCTTCGAAATGTTAACACATTTCATTATACAACATCACAAAATCACATTTGTTAATATCACAAAGATCTCATCAGCAAAGTCTTTAAGTGTTTATGTGGATGCAGATGTCAAGCTCTTGGTGGCAGATACATGTTTTCTAAAATTCTAATTTTGCTTGAAAGCTCAAATTTTATCATTAGCAGCAAACACAGTCAGTTGTTTTCCTTGAAGTGACAATTTCACTTCATTCATTTTTAAGAACATGTCTGTCAAATATCCAAATTTGATAACCAGAGTTTACCTCTTTGCCATTCTTTCAAATAAAAAGTGTTTCATGAGAAAAAAAAGTGGTTTTTCTTAAGAAAACCATCTTACTTGGGTAGACAGTAGCAGTGCCTAATACTTATTTCCAATCTAGAGAGTATTACAAAGATGTGCATTCAACTGCTGAGATCTAACAAAATTCATAATTTTTACTGCTTCACTAAGGACCTTCTGGGGTGAAACTCTTGTTTAACTGCGAGGGCACGGCAGTGAAGAATCAATGACGACTAACACAGCTTGGTGGCCCTCTTTGATTCATGCGAAGGCACCTGCAGTTTTACCTCCTTTCCTTTGATGCCTTGTATAATGTCAACACAGCGAAAATGACAAATAATGTCTTAGTATTATTATGAAGATGGTTTTCATCTTGCAGACCCATTGTAAGGGTTCCTGGGACCATACTTGGAGAACTGCTGCCATAGGTAAATTTCTTCACCTCTCTAGACCTAGGTTTTCCCATCTGTGAAAGGGAGATAATTCATAGTATATATCTCATAGAGTTATTGTGGGGACTGAATTAAAAAATCAAGTGAAAAACAAAGACCAAAGCTAGCCTATGGTAAGTGCCATGTAAGGGTTAGCTACAAAGGGTCTGTGGATCACCTGAGACTCTCGGTTCACTCAGGTTAAAATGACCACCTCAGTGATGGGTCCAAAAAGGAGAACATTTATCAGTCATCTCCACTGAAAAACTTCGTTGCTGAGTATTTCCTTGCGAGTTAAAGGGACAGACTGGGGAGACTTTCAGGTCACCAGATGACAAACAGCTAGGCCTTTCTTTAAGAAACGCCAATCACTGTAACGTGCCCGACAGTGCCTGAGAACATCACCTACCCCACTTCTGCAGCGGTCTGAGCTTCTCCTAAAGGCTGCCTGGGAATCACTCAAAGCACTGGAGCAAAATAGCTGACATTGACATTCATATATTTATGTGAGTCTGGGTTCTCAAAATATTATGATGCCAAGAGAGTGGTGACAAATTGCCTGTCCCCTGAGCCTTATGGGCAGTGTCAGCTCTCTTCAGTTTAGCGTGGTTTTCAAAAACTGACAGATTTGGGACAAAAACATCTGTCCCTTTAGCCAACAAGAGAGAAAACTGATGGGGTGGGAGTAGGGGTGGGGGGATGTTTTTTCCTGATGGTACTAACTTGAAACTTTTCTTTAAATTAAAGCCGACATGGATGTATTATGCAATAAAATACAAATCGGCATGATATTTTAAGACAGCATCTTCAGCTTCAGCTGAGAGGACTCGGTGACACTGCTCACAGGTGATTTGCTTCAGCCTCATCTGGCACCACCCTCCCCGCCCCCCTCCTCCAGCCTCGGGCCATGTCACTGCTCTCTCCTCTGAACCTCAAATGTCCAGATATTCCTGCCTGAGGCCTGAGGCAGTGATGTTCCCTAGGCCTGAAACACCCTTCCCAGCTTTCCTTTCCCCAGGACCTGCTCCTCCAGAGCAGGAATCCCCTTAGGTGTCAAGTCCTCAGAGGCTGTTTCTGACTGTTCCGCTTAAAGGGTCTCCATCCCTCCCTCTCCACTCTCTACATCCACTACCCTGTTTTGTTTTATTTTTTTCATAACACATCCTGATCTGAAATTATTTATTTGCAGTTATCTATCTTCTTCCACTAGAATTATTCTCCCTGAGGGTCGAGTTATCATCTTTTTGGCCACTACTACTTTTCCAAGTCCTCAAACAGTGCCTAGAACATCAGAGACTCTCAGTCAGTATCTGTGGGCTGAACGAATAAACAGATGCCCTAAGACCTCCTGGTAGGAGACATTCAAATTCTTCCACCATTAGAGGTATCGGACATGGTAAGTACCCAGTATTTATCTGTTGCCTGAGTGACAATATGTGAATGAATGAATAAATTATAGAGTTTCTGGGAGGCTAATAACCTCACCAAGTACAGTCTGCCAGGCACTCTCTTTGACATTTACTATTCAACCACTCCAGTCTGAATTTCATCTCATCACTCCACAGAAGTCTCATGCTAAGGCCACTCACGAGCTCCACGTTGTCAAATCCAACAGGCTTTTTCAGTCTTCATCTCTCTCATCATTCTCAGCAGCACTGGACAGTCTGGGCCTGTCCTTCTTCAGTACCTATTCTGCCCATTTCCCTGGCACTAGATTTTCCCAAACGCTCAACTTTCTTTTGCCAGCTCCTCCCCAATCACTTACAATCCCTGGTGGTTACAAAGGACCCAGTCCCAGGCCTTCTTCACTTCTAAGCAATGCTGTGCACTTCTATGGCTTCAATTATAATTTATATGTTGATTCCCAAATTTATATCTCCAGGCCCACTGATTCAACTGCCTACCTGACACATCCACTCGGATATTCACAAACTCTCAAACTGAACAAGTCTAAAACTGAACCTGTGATCTTTGCTGCCAACCCTTCCTCCTTCCAATTCTCCCCTCAGAATGGCCACCACTAGGTGCTCTCTTACTACCACATCTACTTCGTCACTAAGGCATGTCGCTTCTACCTCCAAAAGCTGCTTTACATCCACAAACTGCAGCCATCTCAAATGCCATCATCACCTTATCCTAAGGTATCACAGTATCTCACCTCTTCTAACTGATTTCCCGGCTTTCTTTCTTGCCCAACTTCAGTCTTTGTTCAGAAATAGATCATGTCATTTCCTTGCTTGAAACCCTTCAGTTGCTTTTCATGACTTACAGGATAAAAAACAAATTCTTAACACAGCCTATTTGGTCCAATATGGTCCACCTTCTTCCTATTTCTCCACCCTCATTCCAAAATCCTCTCCCACGGCTCACTGAGCTCTAGTCGGACTGGTCTTCCTGCATTTTCTCTAGGGGATAAGGACGTTTCTCCTCCGAAGCCTTCGCACATGCTCTTTTCAGCCTGGAACTCTTTTCCTCCGTCTTTTCAGCTGCCTAAGTCAACCACGGGATCCCGGCTATAATGCAATTTATTGAAAGATTTTAAGTAGGAAAAGTGCTTCAAATCAAATTTGGGTTTTACAATGATCACTCTGGTAGGAGAACAGAAGATGTATTGGGATGGCACAGGATAAAACAGCAAGCAAGCAGAGCAGCTGGGGTATACTGAAGTTGTTCAAGGGGGAGGGTAAGAAGGCCTAACCTAACAGCATCTCCTGCACAGTGAGGAGGAAACAGATTCTCCTGAGAGACTTAAAAAGGAAGATAATGAGAATCCAGAGGAGAGGAAATGAGGATGTCATCTCAGTTTCTGGTTTGGGGGAGTGACTGGTTGGACAGCGACGCCACTGAGGTGGGGCATTTAGGAGGACGTATAATTGGTACATGGGGTGGGAAGATAATGAGCTCAGTTTGGGGCGTGTTTTTACAACATCTGGTAGAAATGTGTGCCACCTCCCATGATGGGGTCTTTGGAGAGTGCTGTTTGCAATCACCACGTCATAAATGAGAAAGAGAACTGACTGGAAATGTGAATTAAGACACACCGAGAGTCCATGGGTGGTAGAAGCCAGTACAGTTGAGTGGTATCACAGGAACTTTGTGATGCAACTAGCACTAGTGCTTTATTAAAAACCATGATCCTGCAGCTACACTTTTCATACCTTGTGCACAAAATACAGGAAGCCAGCCATGATTATTTTTTGGAATGTAAAGAAAATATTAAGTGAAAATGAAAAACTTTTTAATGAGCATATATTACTTGGTTTTGAAAGCAAGCTATAACGTTTGCTTGCAACTAGCATGAATGTTGCTAAAACAGATACTAGCTATTATTCTCTAGATATTAGGGGTTCATTTTCTCTTATTCTAAAGCAATGTAATTCACTAAAGAATGCACTCTTAATTCCTTAAGTAAATATTCACTGAGCACAACTGGGTGCTAGACAGTCTTCTCGATGCTGGATATAAAGTGGTGAGAAAGACAAAGACGACACTTAAAAAAAAAGTTGAATGAATGAATGAATCAATAAATCAAATCACATTACACCCTCAACACTGATTCCCAATTCCAACACAGAACTTAACTGATCGATACTTTAAAAGACTCCCAATAAAATGCAATTTTAGGTTAAGAAGTAGGAGAAAACAAGAAGCAGGGAGAGGAAGTTTGCATAACCTCTATGGCAACATTCCCCAGGGCAACCCTGAGTGTCGCTTGAATTGAAAGAAAAATCAAGGCAGGGCACTTTGGCCTCGAACAAAATACTTTAGGTTGAATTTTAAGTGGCTAAAATACAGCTTCTGGGAGAAGTAGTTCTTGTCCTGAAACACAGTTCCCCGTGTGATTAGACTTCACCTGGATTTGCGTACTTCAGATTCAGGGGCAAGTTCCAATCTACAATCACCAACTAAACGGACACAGTGTGGCTTCCCCATTCATGATGGAGTTTTAAGCTCTCATAGCCTTCCAAATTAATCCAAAGTCCCATGATTTCTTCCTTAAATATTTTAATTTACATTAAAGAAAGTTTAGTAAAAAATAAGGCAAACTATTTCCTGGAGTTCTGTCAATGGGCACTGAACTTGTGTTTCTTCCAAGTTTCATGCTCTCTGGGGGTAAACTTCTGTGAATATTGATAAAATCTAAAAAGAAAGGTTAGTAAGTTTAGAGTTGAGAATGTGTAAGCTCTTTCATCAATTACTTAAGAAAGCTATCATGAAACTTTTGTTTGGGAAACACAGTCTCTCAAATAAAAGGAAGGTTGGGTGGGAGCCTGTCAAAAACTTGTTTTAGAGCTCTTATTTAAAAGCGTCCCAGCCAATACACTTCATATGGATTAAAACAATAATCCTTTTTTAAACACCTTTATTCTTTAAGTCTATGGAATATTTTTCAAACTTCTGAATTTAAACATGGGCCGAGGTAAAGAAAACTTGACAACCTTAAGGTCACAAAATTAGGTCATGCTATAGGGAAGAGGTCAGATTTTCTTTGTGTGCACAAGACTGCTCTCAGGAGCAGCCTGGAAATCTGGTGGAAAGAAGCAATGAAGGGACAGCTCACGGGGCTGAAAAAAATCCCAGAGCTAGTCACGGTGATGGAAACATAAAACATGCAATAGTAATTCTAAAACTGTTTTCCAGATTGTATTCTTTAACAAAGATACCTATTATTTATGCTTTTGAAAAAGTCAGTGACTTCCCGACACACTCCATAATGACTTTTGCAGATTCATGGAATTCCTTTCTTGAAATCATTTCCTCTACCTGAATTTTTAAGTTTATATTTCCATCCCTGGGCTTATTTAAATTCAGATTGTGAACAGGGACCATATGCTTATGTATTCTGAGCTGTTCTCATCAACTTACTAGCGGCTTCATAAATATCTGTAACAGTATTAATGAAGTACTACGTGAAAACTTTGCAGCGTGTATTGATTTCTCTTCCATTTCCTTGAAGTGCCACAAGTCACCTTTGTAAAAATTCTCTATTATCTGACGGTGGGAGAGTGGCCAGAGGTTTCCTGTGAAGGTAATTCCAAATGTTTGGATAATTTACTCAGTGTCATCTGGGCATAAACAAGTGGTCTTTATACTCTTGTTTCTACCAAAGGCAGTAAAAGAAAGGGGTCGTCATTTCACTCGTGGCCAGGTTACCCTCTGCCTAGGAACCCGTCAGTGTCTTGGTCTTAAGATCCTCCCCTCTTTCTTGAGTTTTTATGTCCTTTTCAATTATTAATGTCCATAAGAACAGATAAAGTAGCTACACATTCTTTTCACAGGTACAGCCCATCATCAGTGCTCACAGTAACTTTCATTTCAATTTAAAATAGCTAAGGACCCAATAGAAATAGTATCACTTATTAATATTATTTTAAATAACAAAGAAAGTGGTAAGATGGTTTTATGTTCATTAAATTGCTAATGAAGCCAGACCAATGACTCAAAGCTGTATTCCCTGCAGAATATCAATTTAAAGTATTTGCAGCAAAGATCATTTGATAAGAGAGATTTAAAATTAGTATTAGGATTTTACTTCCCCCAAAATACATCCTCTTGCTGGCTGTTTTATTTCCAGCCTGCTAAGAAGGTAAGATCACTTAAGCAAGCAAGCAAGCAGGCGTGTCTCTAGAATAACGAGCGATATTGTCGTGAAACATTTGTAGATCGAGTTAAAGTGAATGGAACCAAGCCGCACATCGTCTGGTTTCATGTCATCTGGTTGTTTGTCCCGCACTCTAGAGAAGCCCAAGTGCGACCTGGGGCCGCTGAGACATCTCCCTAGGACACGCTCTCACTGCAGCCTCTGACTCACAGGGCCTGGGCTGTTTTTCCTCTTGGGAGAGACCTAACAGACACTTGCCCTTTTATAAAAACCTCCAAAATGAGTCACAGGTAAAATGAGTTGGCATTCTGAGGTGGTGGGTGGAAATTAAGGCTTGGAACGAGGCCATGTGACGGGCAGGGATGCTCGGCTGCTCCCCAGGCAGTGTGGGCTGGGGTGTGTGGCTGAGCCACGTGGAGAATCCCCGGCTCTAGAACTCCTGGTCTGGAGCTCATCACGCACACCAGACTCCCACTCAATCTCAAAAGGATGCTACCACCCTGGAAAAAAACCCAGCCCACTGCGTCGCTGTGAAAATACACAGCCAGGGAAACAGATGGCTCAGGAAGAAGCAATCTGGGATAATGGAGAGGGTGTGGGAGTGCAAGTGCAGGTTTGGTGAGATCAGAGAAGAGAGAATGGGCATCAGTATGTGGTGACAGATGACAGAGCAGCCAGAGGAGGCAAGGGAAATTGAAGTAATGTATTTATTCATAAGGACTGTATCATAATTAGGAAAATTTCCCTTCTGTCTCTCTGTGAGTCCCGCTTGGCTGAGACGGAGGCTATCAGCAGACAGCACTTGCTCTGCTGAGGAAGCAGAGGTTACCCGCTATTCCAACAGGCTTTCTATTTCTGATCGAAACAAATCCAAACTGAGCTAATTTGTGTACAGCTGCAGGCAATATAAACATGGCGGCTGTTTAGAATTCTTTATAGAGTACAGGCCTTTGTACTCCATACTTCACGGCAGTTAATAAGTAGGTGTCAAACTCAGAATTAAAATTCCCAGAAGAGGACACAGCACAAAGGACAATAAAAATGATTTTTAAATAATCATAGGGATAAATAGCATCCACTTCTGACAAATGTAAGTGCTGGCATAAAATGTTATTAGGCTACAGAGATCATCTTTTGTTCAGGAAGTCTGTTTTATTCTCCAGCCGCGTCATTCATCATCCTAATAAGCCCTCAAAATGTAAATTAAATAGCAGAGACGGATTCATTCCGAAAAGCATCTCTGTGCTAGGTGTTAAACCATTTTTCTAACTTTTATTCTTATATATTGGTTTACTTTTTCACTGAGGGAAAAAAAAAGCCTCAGTACTTGAACACTTCATGGGGTAAGTTCATGCAATTCATATTTTCTGTAAACAGTTCATTCATCCTCCAGTACTCTGGGGTCTGTGATTTCAAAAAAGAAAGAAAGAAAAAAAGAAATCTCACTTTTAAAATGTTGTGCTCTGTAAATTATGTTTGATCCTGAAAATCTGAGGAAACTGTGAGCACATTTTCTTTCTTGTTTTATTCAGAAGTTATTGGGTCCAGGGAAACCCTCAATGGGAAAGGATTAGTGAAAATTTCAAACAGCTTTAGTTTTCTGAACCAAATGCATTAATGGCTAAGCAAACATCATTTCAACCACTGATGATAAAAGAATAAGGTCATGAGCCAAATTAGTTATGATTTCTTGTTACGTATGGATAAGAACATTACCCGTTCTGATGATGAATAGAGAAATCAGGGTTTGGTACTTGGCCTGAATTTATGCATGAGCACAGACACCAGGAGTGACAGAAGGCTCAGCCAAGGAGGTGCCCAGGAAAAACACACTGAGAAGGGAGAACAGCAGCAAATCACACCTCATTTGCCTTGTTCCCGCTCCCTCTCTCTTTCTCTCTGTCTGTCTTTGCCCATAAATCATTTGGCTGTCCCTACCTGCAGAGAGCTCAGCTCGCCCCTGTGTCTCCCCAGCTCCTAGCCCAGTGAGAGTGCACATAAAATGAAGATAGAACTAATTGCAGTGATGAGGTTTGCCCGATGTCCAGGGAACAGCCAAGGGGGTTTTCAAAGCCCCGATCTGCAGAACAAATTATCATTAACAAACCTAGGTATTCTAGAGACATTATATTTTTATGAGGTCAAAATGTTGGAGAAATATCCCAGGTGGGAAGGCTGAAACCATCTGGCTGGGGAAGAAGTAAGCTGGTGAGCACCGTAAAGCCTGAGTTCTCACAATGGCTAGAGGCCAACTGCTGACCTGGCTCCAGGTAAATCCCCCAATCCCCTCTGATTCCCCAGAACAGCTCTGTTTGGGCAGCACCCAGCCCCTCGGTGGCAGTGCCCAATCACAACCCTGAAATGGCTGATGAAAGAGTGTATCATGGCAAGTGGGAGCCTGGAGTAAAGCCTGCCTAGCACCCCAGCCAGCAGGTTCTAGTGTATTCACCTATTTATTTCTAATGGAGGATTTTCTTTTGTAACGTGATCAACCTGAACTCTGTGCAAAGCTCAAAGCTGTCACCACAACAGTCGGTCACATGAAGAAATTCTGTAGTCTGAACCCAGGCCATGGCCACTCACCTCTCCCTATCAATTTTTTGATAATGCACATTTTGATAGGCACATTCATTGGTGTATGGCCTAATAATAACACTAAAAAGTGAGGGAGAAGCCAACGCCATGTGCAGGTGGAGCCTTTGAGATGAGTCAGTAAAAGGGAGATGGCAGGACGGGGGGTGGAGGGTGCTTATGACAGGAAGTGAATGTCTGACAGAGAAAAACAAGGTTTCACCATTGTCCGCAAACTCTGCTATGAAGAAGCCACACACAAGGAGAGGTATCAGCACGGAGCTTGAGCCTTGTCCAGAGTCGGGGAAGAGAACTGGTTCATATATAAATAAATTGTTCCAAATTTAACCCCAGACAGGAAAAACATCTAGCCCAGGGACAGGATGGTGCCCTACTGCAGAGAACGTGCACCTCAGCCTTTGCAATATGTTAATAATTAATATGAACTCACACCAATATGGTCTCCTCATAAAAGCACAGGACTCTCACACACAAAACCTTTCGAGTATAAAAGAAATAAGCTACCCCCTAATGGTTTTCTGAGAAAATTCCCAAATGAAGAAGGATCTCACGGTATGAATACACAGACTTTTGACCAGATCTAAAATTCCTGAGACTAGACCCCATGTTAAATGACTGACAGTACCACTAGGAACTCTATGAAATAAAATACATGCTTCATTAGTCCCCCAGCTGAACTCAGAATCCTCTGGCTAGGAATAAATCTCAGCCTTTAAAAATAAATTCTCTTCTGAATTAACATCTCAAAATCATTAATCTTCGGAGTGACCCTTCAATTTCACTTGGAAGAGAACGACTGCATTTCACAAAGCTCTTTTTTCTTTTGGCACACCACCGTTTCATGGGGAGAAGGAAAACAGCATGCTCTTTCTTTTCTCCTTTCTCCATTCTCACCCACAATGTGGCTTCTTTTTCCTTCTCGACTGAAATGTTTTAAGTCTAAAAACAACAGACAGCCATTTACTGAGTCAGGAAGGGGGCAAAATTTAGCTTTAGGTATATATGAAAATATAAACAAGGCTAGATTGAATTATTGTAAATTTCAGGAAGGAAGCTCCCTAGTTAATAAAATTTTGCCAAATTAAAAATGCTCAGGACTTTATTCTTCTTTGCAGGGGCCTGTTTACCAAGTGGACACAGAACTCAGCTTGATTCTTCTATGATCCAACCACAATACATTAATAAGGCTGATTTGTTTACCTGGCCAAACGAAAGCATGAAGTCTGTGTGGATACAGGATAAATGTTGCCTCGATTTACTGAATGTGTGTTACTAAAAGTACAGACATCATATTTTAGGTATATTAGGAGAGCTTGGTCTATTGTAATTCCTTCTAAAAACAGCCATTTTGTAAAGCAAATGAGTATTCCTTAATTTTCTTATTTACTACTCTAGACTTTCAGAGTCAGGCGTTTACTTAAGGCAGAATATGTCTATACTGTCTGCCACCTTTCACAAACCCAGCTGCCAGGGGCCCACTGTCCCCTCTGGGGTTGCCAAGCTCCCTATTAACTTTTCCTATCTATCCCCCGCCCCGTCCTTCCTTCTGTCCAAGCTGTTCACTGGAACAAACACGGTGCGTGCCCCCATTTTAGGCTTTCTCCAGCCAGAAATGACTCCCTAAAGCTTGCTTACCCCTCCCCCCTTCCAAACAACTTTACACTCTGCTACCAGGTTATCTTAAAACACAGCTTTCGTCACTCAGTTTCCAGGCGCACCAACCTTCAGTGGCTCCCCACTGCCTCCAGGATAAATCCAAGGTCCACGGAGCCCCAACTTAGCCTTCCTGACCCTCAGAACGCTCTACTGGGAGCGTCTGTCCTCCCTCACACTCTTACCACCCCCCCAATTCAGAATTCCTCCCCCCAGGGTCCCTTGGACCCTGCTTCACTTATGAAGGCCGTCCCTCCCCCTCCTCCTCGGAGCCCACTGGAGGTGCCCTCTTGGCGCCGCTCCCTCGCTCCCGTGCTGGCAGGTCCGTGTCTTACATGCTCAGGTAGGAATCCTGCATATTCCATAGTGCCTTTTCCATTGTAAGGAAAATACATATAGTTCATCACTTTTAAACTACTTTCCTGGTTCCACTTCAATCTGAGGAAACACACGTCTAAGGGGATACCCTGGGCTTCCGAAACTGTTTGTGCCCAGCAGTCGCTTGTTTCAGGGAAGGGGGCACAGGGAGCCTTCCAAGCTCTGAAAATTCCTCCGTGACCCCCTGAGAGTCTGAGGAAGTAAGGGGTCTGAAGCCTCGGAGTCCTTTTCAGGGGCCACAGGCTGCTTGTTGTGGATCCATCCACTGCTGCCGCGCGCTCATGGGTGGACGAGGAACTCAGCCACTCGCCTCGGCCGCCTGAATCGCTCCCTGGCTTGTCAGGGACAGCTCCGGGCTCTGTCCTGCCACAGGCCTTCTCCAGCCATCCTCTCCTGCTACATTATGGGGAAGGGGGCTTCTCTCTTACTGACTAGTTTTATCTCAGCCCCTGCTGTCCAGAGATGGCCGGGGTCCTGGAACAGGGAGCATTTAGACAGATTTTATGGATCCAATTCACTACTGGTGATTGATCAGAAGGAGGAGGGAATGTGCCCTGAACCAGGTGTGCACATCTCTCCTAAACCCTCAAACACATTATTAATACAAATCTCCCTTCAGCCTACTTCCCTTGGGCCCTCTACCTGCTACTCAACCGTGTTCACATTTTGTACTTGCCTTTCAGTTATACTGTACCTTTCTTACTTCAAAAAGGTTGGCATGACCCTATGGTGGGGGCTCGGCCTCAGCCAGCTGGGCCTCATCATTGCTTTCCACCTGCTCATTCCCAAATTGTGGAGCACACCTCTTGTCCCCGGCCAGCTCTTGCCGGGGAACCCTTTCTTCAGCTTGGCCCTTAGCCTGTTCCAACACACTGATGTCCCAAGATGCACACGGCTAAATTACAACTCAGACACTGGATTCATTAAAAAAAAATAAAATGAAATTCAGGAACAAACGCAGCACACGCAAGTGAGACCACCTCCATGAAGCAGGCTGGACACATTCCCCCGACACCAGGCACACGAGCAGAGCTATGCCGGGAAAATGCAAAGCATGCAACTTTGCCATCAGGAAAATCCTTAATTGCCTTTGGACTATTTTAACTTCTAGCACACTGAATTAAAGCTGTTTAAAAAGCTGAATACCATGCTCATGGAAGAAACTGTATTAACCAAACTGAAAAAGTTAGAAACAAGGAAGCAGACATATATTATATCAAAACGACTGCTGCTGAAGTAATTCCATTTCCATTACGACATTTGATTGGTAAATTTCTTGAACAGCAAAAGACCAACAGTATCAATGAATAATTTTTACTGTATTAATTTGGGATACTCTTCCAAATTTTAGTTTTTAAAAGACTGTTATTTAGAAAAACCATCTTTAGAATACACCTGACTGTAACTTGTACCTAATACTATTGGAAATAATAGATTCATTTCAGTTAGATTTTCAGTCACTCCTAATTTTTAAAACGTTATCACTTATCTCTCAACTTCCACTGACCGCCTGGCTGGACTATCTCATCACCCCTGGTTGCCCTCACGAGTCGCGGCCCCGCCCTGGCTCCAGCAGGGGCAGGGATCCTGGAAGCAGGACGGAAAAGAGCTGAGCTCGTCTGTCCAGCTGAGCTCGTCTGTCCAGCTGAGCCCCTCGTCACATTCAATTCAGCCTCAATCTCTAGAAACCCAATCTAAGAGGGACAAGGCAAACAGCACCCGCCTAATGCAGCCTCAAGTCAAAGGACTTTCCTTGAGTCCAAGACAGCTAAAAATATAGATTGTTGCTTGCCAATTTTTTTTTTGGAAAACTCAAAATCAGAAAAAAGAAAAAACCCTATTGTTAACAGGATCATTTTTAGGTAAGAAAGACAGTGAATTCTTCCGAGACACTAAGCCTTTCTGTAACTGGGCTTGCTGATTCAGACTCTGTTTAGTTTAGAAAGTTGATTTTTTTTTTTAAAGCAACACATTATCCCTGCTCACAAAATATCATAGTGAGTACTACTAGTAATGTGCTTATCATATTATATCACAATTATCACAAACATATGTGCCCTCACTTGAAAACATAAGCTCCTAAGTGGCAGAGATAATGACTTAATCATTTTTTAAAAATTCCAGTTCATAACATAGGAGCTGGCACATGGTTAGCACTCAATAAATATTTATTCTTAGTATGCTGTGGTTATTTTTAAGCTATGACAACCGTTATCAATCATGGAGTACTTGTTGTAAGAGGCCCTGGGTGAACCCTTCCCATGCGTGATCTGATTTAGTCCCGTACCCTGTGACTCAGGCACAACCATCCTCCTTTCACAGGTGAGGAAACGGGGCCTAGAAAGGTAGGCAGCTTGCCGCAGAACGCCCAGGTGTGGGGGCAGGACGCCAGCTTCAGTGTGGGGTCTGCCAAGCTCTGAGCAGGCACGTTCCCAACTGCCGCCTAAACGGCAGGGAACACTCCTGGCCCATTCTAGGATCCAGTTCCCCTGGGCAGCTACTAAGTGTAACGTCAAATTCAGCAAGCATTGTACCGGCAGCTTCACAAATACTGCCATACACAACCAAAACTTCACATCAGATGTTTTAGGTATGAAACTAATACTCAAAATAATACTTTAGACAATTCCCAAAAGAAGCCGAGAAAAATAGTCGTGCTACTCAAGAATATCAAAACTTCCCTTTAAGATCCTGGAATGGGAAGACACAACTCTAAAAATAACATTTAGTAAAACTTCAGTATAATTTGGGTCTCTGAAAATCAAAAGTAGGCATAAGCTAGACCTCTCAGAGAATGAGAAGGGAGTAATTGATGGGAGTATTGGGATAAGCATAGCTGTCAAGGACAGCAGTATATCTAATTTCAAGTGAATAAAAATTGTCAATTGAATAGAAGCATTTGTTTGCTCTTTGAACTTTGTCATTTTAAAACAGCATTTTGTTTTTGGTATATGTCAAGCTATACTTTACACACACTCAGAACTTTACAACTACAGGACTAGAAATGTTTATTCGAATTAACTGTGAAAATTACCATTACCCTGGTGTGTGTAGATACATATATTTTCTTTTCCTTACATTTCTTCCTACTTTTTGTTTTTTTTTTTTTTACATTGTATAAGCAGCACAGTCTTTGAAAATCACCAGCTTACAATGTCTTTTAAGTATTTCAGGGGGACACATAACCACCCAGTGTAACTTTAAGAAGTCTTTCACTTCCTTTTATTCTAATCAATCACTCTTACTTCCGAAAGACTAAAGCATGTACATCAGAACCATCTTTTTAAAGCAGGCAGCTGTCTTTGTCAAAGCATTGCATCGCTTCAAGAAAATGTCAGCAATGTTATTCTTGGGCGTCTTTGGCCCAAGAGGCCAATGAGGGCTGAACAATGAAGCCAACAAGACGGTTAATCAATAGCAGACACAGCGCTACTTTTTATCCTCCAGAATCTTCATTTTCAATGAGCGTTACATCATTAACGTAAGAAATCAGGATCGTCAATCTCCGTGGGTTTCAAGTAGTAGATGAAAGAATTAATTTGACTGTCATAAAAATAATGATGTACCTGCTTGCTCTAAGCCTTTAAAAATATATTTTTAGGTGTAAAACCTAGAAGAAGGAAAAACATAAGGCCTTAGAGATAAAACAGTGATAGAACAATTCTTTTTTTTCTAAAGTCCAAATGATTTCTAGCAGAGCTGAATCTTGTGAAAAAGAGAAAAAGCTTCCACTACAGGTCCTCTAAGGTGTCGTGAATAATATGTTTGAAGTATACTTATTAGCAGTGGTAGCAGTGCCCTTGTTTCTGAGGGTTGTTGACACATGTCCTCTCACCGTGTATTCTCATTAGGGCAGATTTAAATGAAAGGAGTAAAAACATCACATCTCAGGGGCAGAAGCAGGTTTCGTGGAGCAGGAATACTATGGAGTTCAAGGGGCTCTCTCTAAAAAACACAAAATTATGAATACAAAATTGGATATAGGGATTTGGAAGAGGGCTCTCCTGAGTAGGAGCCCTGATACTTAAGCTTGAAGGATTGAAGGGTAAAACCACGTGCCTCAACCACTGAAAGCACGAGTCATTTTGCTTGAGTGCAGGGAGTTTGCGATGGAGTGAAGCCTTACATCTTCGATTCCTAATTTTCCACAGCGTTCTCCACCGACGGCCAGCAGGTGTTCCCCGTTACTGATGCTCGGGCACCAGTGTCCACGAGGGTGAGGCCACGGGCCACGGGCTCAGCTCGGCCCGTCCACCACCCGGCCAGGCACCGAGCACTTCCTGTTTCCACCAGTTTAGGGAATTGAGAGGACTGTCAAAAGGTAGGCACTCCAGGTTTTAATAGCTCCCCTTCTACAGGCGAACGTTTTACTTTTCATCATTGGTTTTTAGCGTTAATTTTCAATTGAAAATTCAACAGAGATTTAATAAAGAATGACAAGGTAGCAAACGAAGCCAGTAAAAACACATAAATTTTAATAATACATTACAAAACACGCGTTGGCACCTCATTTTTAACGAAAATGAAAGCCAAACAAGCCCCGTCTCAGACTGATGTGCTGCCTGACCAGGCGAACCGGATGTATGTGGTTGATGAGTTGTTCTTTCCAACAGGTGCAATGCACTAGTCCCCCACCCCCCAAAGGTGTCACAGGAGGGGCCTGGGGGGCCCTGTCCTGCCTGGGGAGAAGTGACTTCCTGAACCCTTGGCCTACCAGGTGCAGGAACAAGGGCCCGTAGTCCAGATCACCCCCACCTCCACACGGGTAACCCCACACACTGGGAGTAGGTTTCCTGGCTCGCTGGGGCCTGCTTTCCCCGGGACTGATCTTCCTGGTGGCCAGACTGAGGGGTGGGGAGGAAGGAGCAGAGGGCAGGTTAAGTGAATCACATCCGAGAGCCCCCCACCCTCAGATTGCTGGGGATGCTGCGGCTGGAGGAAAAACACCTCCCCAAACCTTCCACCTGGCCAAGCCGCAAGCAAACACCTCCCCAACACCAAGAAAGCACACGCCACCTCACCGGGACAGGCATGTTACCCCCACTTTGCAGATGAAGACAGTGGGGTCTGGAGAGTTTGAAAGCACCTTTCCCGATGCCACAAGGCTGGGAAGCAGCAGACCCAGGGTTTGTACCTGGTGCCGGATCAACTGATCTCTTAGGCACAGGCTTAGTGCCCTCCAGCTTAAGGTTCCACAAAAATGTTTGAGACACAAAGAAGAGATATGGGGGCTCCAAAATAAAGAGAAAGCTAGAATGTCAAAATTGTAAATGTTTAATTAAGTGTCTAAAAACCAAAATAAGTCATTTTTATTCATTGTTACATTTAGCATTCATTAAGAAATTCACTGTAAGAATTCCTGAATTGGCCTGATGATTACAGAGAAACCAACTGTAAATTAAATGAACAGCTCACAGTCAAATGACTTTAAAGGGAAAATTATAAAACCCCTTCCAAAAAAACACAAAACCCCAAATGAGGTATTTAATGTGGGGAGGGGGTGTGTTTTAATGGGTTCGAGAGGCCTGGCTCAGTGGTGACGCAGGCCACCTGCTTGGAGGGTCTTCCCTGGTCCGTCAGCTCCCAATCCAGGCTCCGTCTGCTCACACGGGGGAGAGGAAAGCTCCAGAGGACCCACTCACTGCCGCGGTAAATGACCCCAAATGCTACAAGGGAGGTGAGAGCACTCACCGGATTCCAGGCGGAGGCTCCAGGGTGCCTGTCAAAGGCACCCGTGAGAGCTGGGAGTTGGGGGACCCAAGTTCTCCTCAGCTACTAGCTGTCCTTGGCTGGGTCTTATTTCCCTTATTTATGATTTATAAGACTTGAATTGTATCAGACTGAAGGTTCCCTGACCTTTAAAGTTCTTTCATTCTTTGCTAAAACCATACACATCTCTTGGCATGAGGGCATGATTCCTAGGGTGGAATGGTGCACTTCAATAAGCTGATAATAGAAACAGTATTTAGAGGCTGAATTTAAATACAGGCCGTACACGGCAGCCTTTAAGAACAGGTTCTGGAGCAAGACTTCTGGATTTGAATCTTAGCAGCTGCGACTCTAGGGTGACTAAGTCCCACCTTCCTCATCTGTAAAATGGGGTTAACAGCTCCTGCCTCTTGGGGTTGCTGCTATAATCAAACAGAAACATTTATATCAATGCCTGGCACACGGCAAACTCTAATGTTGATTTATTGTGTTTAATTTGAAAATCTGTGTTAAACTTTCACAAGTTCAATTGCCCCTAATAAGGCCTGTGTCACTGAACAGAAGATAAAAAATAAAGATTAAACCCAAAGACCCTTGATATCTGCAGACTACCTGATCAAAATCATTCAGAGATAGAAAGTAGATAAGTTTACCAGGGTCTGGGAGAGGCTAAAGAAGGGGTTACTGCTTAAGGGGTACAGAGTTTCTGTTTTGGGTGCTGAAAACATCTTGGTAATGGTAGGAAAACATTGTAGATCTTATTAATGCCACTAATTATACACTAAAATGGAAAAATTTTAAATATATATATATGTATATATATATATATATATATATATATATAAACACAGGTCAAAAAAAATGAGTATAAATAAGTATAAATTTAAAACTCCCTGGTCAGATTTGGCAACTAATTCCGTGCCTTCAAAATGCAACAATATTCTTTTAAGTATAAAACAATGTCATATTTCCTACCCAGAGTCAGAAAAATAAATGCAAAACTAGGGAAAAAATCTCATAGCACTGTCTGTATACATTATGATGTCTATCATAATTTTAAATGCATAAGAGCCTAAAAAAATTGAAAAAAATTACTGCAGTCTTTTTACTGGCCTTCTCTATCAGCATACCAAGGTTAGTGGGTCAAAAGCAGCCTGCTGCTTGCATTTGTAAATAAAGTTTTATTGGAACACTGCCATACTCATTCATATACGCTACTCGGCTGCAGCAGACAGAGATCCCATGGCCCACAGAGCCTAAGACATTTACTATCTGCCCCTTTATAGAAAAAGTTTTCCAGTGCCTTTCTATATCGTTTCTCTGCTATTTACATATTCACAGAATTGCCTGAAGCCCATTAGAGGCTGACTTTCACGCTTACTGATTTTAACCATGATCATTTTAATTCCAAGATTTAGGTTCTTTGGAATCATTTTTCTTAAGCCATTTTCCTCTCTGTTTTGAATGTCCTTTCAACCTCATCTGCTTAAAGAAAATGGGTGATGCCATCTCCCTGAGAAAGTTGTTTTGAAAAATGTTTTCATAACTTTACAAACACATTTTAAATTATCTATTTCCTCTTTTTTTTTTTTTAAGGGAAACTAACAAGATTTTATTATACCTCAGATGCTAACATTCTGAATTTAACACAATCTTAGGGTATAATACATTAGTCTAGGCAACTTAAAACAAGGATACTATTATTAAACAAATTCTCAAATAGACCAATTGTGTAGGAATGTAAATCTAAACAGGTAAGCTCTATATTATTTTATGAACTACATAAGGCTCTTTGAAGAGAATCCTTCCCTCATGGGCCTGGATGACCATGAGATAGCAGGTCACCGTCACTCCTCCATCCATCAGCAAGCACCTGCCAGGACCTCCGTCCCTCCGTGACCACAGTCCCTGCATATACACTGACATCTTGCAGGACTCTCCCACCTCAGCGGTGGCGGCTCAGCACTCAACGCTGAACAGCGGGGAGGGTGGGCGTAGGCTGTGGGGGACGGACACACGTGGCCAAGTGAAGGGGCCCCAGTCATGGACAGGAAGAAGACACCATCACCCAGTTCTCACCATCCCGAGACTGACACAACCCTTCTGAGACCCCTGAAGGAGAGGAACACTGCTCTTACCATGCAAACAGCCACCATGGATTGAACCGTGACCACTGCCAGCTATGCACATATACAAAACGCCCCTGTCACCCATGGCTGTGCCCACCACCCCTGGGCTACTTGGGTCTTCGGCTCAGACTAGGGTGTCCACGCCTTCTCCACGCCTTCTAGATGAGGGAGAATCCCTCTCACAAACATCTCTGCAGTACTTCACGGAGTGTGCTATGCAGTGCTATTATTTACTAAGGGTCACTGAGCGATTGAAGTTCCACAGTCTTCATCTAGATGATTATAGGGGCTGACGAAGAGATTCCGTTACCACTATTTGATTTTATACATTTAGACCAAGGATCTAGGCAAAAAGACACAGAAATTGCTAACTACCTTTATCATTATCCTTAGATCTTGACTTACAATTTTTATATATCAATATAACTCAGTAATTAAGGGACTCAGAAACTTAAGAGTCTGGTTCAGTCTGCCTAGTTCATATTCTGTTCTGCTGCTTTTTAATTTTTAAGCCTCCCCTTCTCTGAATCAGGTTCTTCTCATCTGTAAAATGAGGGTAATACTCAGACCCCCTCATGGGGCTGTTGTGAGGATTAAAAGAGGTTCATTTAAAGTGCCCAGAAAGGTGGGAGCTCTGTCTCTACACAGGAATATAAGGCAGCAGTTCTGGGACCTTAAATACCACATAGCTGCGGAAAACAAGAAAGAAGCTTCCACAAAAGGATCTCCTAGATAAGCTGGTGATTAAAAAAAAAAAAAAGACAATACATCTTAATGTGGTACGTTTCTGTAAAATTTTAGAAAGGAAGAAAAATAACAATATTTATTCCTAGGTGCTTGTATTTGCTTAAAGGAAACTCTGGAAGAAGACACATGATAATAAGCGAAGCTCTCCGGTGAGTTGAGAGTTGGGAGAAGGTGGAGTGGGACAAATAGGGATGGATGGGGTCACGGGTGAGAGTGAAATTTCACTGTATAGTTTTTTTTTACATTATTTAAATCTGAAACATTACTTTTAAGAAAGGAAGGGAGGGAGGGAGAGAGGGAAGGAGGGAAGATATAAACTACTTAATAAACATTCAATGTGAATTGGTACTTCTCTTGTTTGACTTTTTTTTCTGAAGAATGTCAGGAAAATGTCACAAAATGCTTAATTACATAATACATACGTATGTCAACACTTCACATGGTACAAAAGTACATGGATTTAGAAATGAAAGTACCTCTTCTTATTTCTGTACCAGTTTGTGCCTGTCTCTTAGAAACTAACTGATTATTTGTAATGTTGGGTGTAATTATTTAAAAATAAAAGTGGGATCATACCAAATATTAATTTTGCACCTGCTTTTCATCGACAATTTCTTGAAGCTCTTTCACTGTCGGCACACATAGATTTGCCTCATTTTTGGTAACTGATACAAGACACAATTTACAGAATTTCTTCCCTATAGGAAGACATTTGGGCTGTTGACAGTTTTTCCTCTATTGTGAGTTCTTTGTGCGTATGTGTGTGTATTTCTGTTGGAAATGCTTTTAGAAGTGGAACTGCCAGCTTGAAGGGTACATACTTTCAAATGTGCGTCAAAGAGCACTCACTCCGAAAGACAATGCCAATCTACAATCCCACCAACGGAGTATTTCCCACACTTCAGAAGGAATTTAATACAAAAATCAATTTAGAAATTAAAATGTTTTTGAAGTTAAATTTCATTTCAATAACAGTGTAGAAACATGCCTTTGATTTTAATTAAACAGACGACATTTTGAAATTCAGATATGCTAAAGAACAGAAATATTCTTGTGAAATAGGGATCTTGGCCTTCTCTTATCTATAATTCAATTGCCTCTTTTCACATAAGCTTTTGAAGTCAGTTTCATGAAGAGACACGATGCTTGCTGGAAGGGGAACCCTCAGCCTCTGAAACAGCCTGGCCTGTGCACTGCAGGCAGGAAGCCCTGGCCATGATGCCAACTGCAAAAACATCTGGGCCACGCGCTACTACGCCAACAAAACAGAAAGAGTCATATCAGTGCTTTAAAGTGAGATGACAAAAGTAACAAACCATATTTTTACCTCCTCAGTAGCTACTTCTACATTTATTTTTAAAAGTCTCTTTTCACCTTCTTTTTTCTTTTCTTTCTTCCTTTTTTTTAAGGGTGAAATCATTTTATTTAGGGGTATCTGGGGGGTCAAAGAAGAGGAGAGGACAATGAGGCCAGATGTCCACCAACCAGATGGATCTCACAGTTGCCAAAAGTTCATTCATTCATTGACTGACTAAATTTGATTGAGAAATCACCTGCTATACCGGTTTGGATGTACATAATAATGTCCCCCAAAATGCCATGTTCTTTAATGCAATCTTGTGGGGGCAGATGTATTAGTGTTGATTAGGTTGGAATCTTTTGATTGTTTCCATGGAAATGTGACTGGTAACACCTTTGATTAGGGTGTGACCTGTTGATGGGATTGTTTCCATGGAGGTGTAGCCCTGCCCATTCAGGGTGGGTCTTGATTTAATTACTGGAGCCCTATAAAAGCTCAGAAACAGAAGGACTTTAGAAAAGCTGCAACTTAGAGAGATATTTTGAAGACAGCCGTCGAAAGCTGATGTTTTGGAGAATACCACTTTGAATGCAACCAAGGAGCAAGTGGATGAAGCCATGTGCCTTCCCAGCCAACAGAGGTTTCCTGGATGCCAATAGCCTTTCTCCAGTGAAGGTACCCGATTGCTGATGCCTTACCATGGACACTTTATGGCCTTAAGACTGTAACTTTGTAACCAAATAAACCCCCTTTATAAAAATCAATCCATTTCTGGTGTTTCATAAAACGGCAGCATTAGCAAACCAGAACACCTGGCAGTATAAAACTCAAGAAAGCTGTTTACCTTAAGCTTTTGAATAAACAACTAGGGAGTCCTAAGTTGATGTATAATACAGTAAATACCGTAAATTACATGAAAATATAATGCTAAGGAATGATTCAGACACTCAGCATTAAGGAACTTCCCAGTAACACCAGGGGACTCTGAAACCTTCTCATTGAAAGAACTCACCTGACGGCTCCAAATCCCCGCAACAGAGCAAAGCCCGTCCCTTCACCTCCATGTCACCAAGCTGTGCCTGCAATACCATCCCTGCCACTTCCACAGCTGCCTCTGGTTCCAGCACTTTCCTGGGCTTTGTTTCCCAGGGCTTTACCCAAGAACATGACAGAAGTGCCCATCTGAAGCAAGCAGATTTCGGTCAGAGTACTTTCAATTGCTAGTCCAGATGTTTCATTTGGTCATTTTTCCCCTGTGAAAAATCCATTCTTATTTAACAGTTCTCTATCCCAGCTGTAAATGAATACTTTATTTTGGAAATACACTCTCTAAATTTTAAAGAAATGGTTCACATTTTTTTTTCAGTTGCATTGTGAAGGTTCATTAAAAAACTGAATATCAGTTTGGCTACTTTATTTACCAAAGTTAAAGGAAACAGACATTGATAAAGTCAAATTCAATACACTCATCTAGCAGATTCAGTTGTCATTTTAGGACAACAAAGACCAATATATAGAATGCATTTCAAAACATTATATCCTACAACAAATATAAGACATATTTAATTGTAAGTATATACAATTTTGAATTTTATTTTTAGTCATGTGAAATTAATTTACTTCGTGTTGAAAAAAGAACTCCACCCCCGCCCCCACCCTCACTAAAGCCATTCCAGTCAGATTCTCATGAGGAACTTAGGAATGAAACAGAGTCTCAGTGGACCTGAGAATGGCCCCTTGGGTCTTGGCAAAGACCCTCTAACCAAGTGGGTCCTCTCATCATTCTGTGAAGGTTCCCTGCTCAGGCCCAACCCCGTCCCCTCCTGCCATCGCCTGCCACTGCTCACACTTAGCTGCCTCTCCAGGGCCCAGCCGCATCTCCTTAGTGAAGCCTTTGCTGATGATATCGGCCCACATTTCCAAATTCTTTCATTTCTGGAGTGCTTATTGACCCCTTTTAGTCAATCATTCATTTACTTTTTTAGAGCATCATTCCATCATCTCATCTTTCCAATAAGATATCTTTTAGGAGGAAAATACACATCTTTTTTATTTGCCCAGTATAGTAATGAACACATAGTTGATAACTGTCAGTAAATACTGAATCAAAATGTGTGATTGAAAAAAATTATATAGGCACAGCAAATGGCTATTACGCATTTAAGAGCCTCTGAACCATAAAGCAGAATTATAATCTGCCAGCTTAATAAAAACACAGTAATAGTGAATTCGTAAGAAAAAAAAGGCCTCTCAAATTATTGACTTTTGAAAAACACTGGAGAACTTATCTGATGATCTGGGTTGACCAGTGTTAGGACTTCTCTCCTTCCAGCCGTCCCTACAGTGTCCACTAAGGACTCTACAAGGTTATATGCAGATCATTGGCCAACTGGACCCTCTTCTCCCTCCAGTTAACTGAGAAAAGTGTTTGCCCAGCAAGAGAAACCTTTAGCTCTCACTGCCTTAAGCTTTTGCTTGAGCTTCCCTAAGAACTAATTTTCCCTATATAATTTTCAAAATACTCACACTAATTGAGCACTGACCCTGTGTCCAGCATGAAAGCAGATGCTTGCCATTGTATCGTCTCATTTAACGTCACCGACTCTAAGAGAAAGGTGCTCCTTCAAGGACACTGAGGCACACAGAGGGTGAGTGTCACATCCAACGTCATCCTGGTTCTCGCCAGTGGCCAAGGCGCTCCACAACCTCCCTCACAGGACAAACTGTCATCTCAAGCCTCAGTGACAAAGACCCAGGAGGAGAGCTTCCGTAAGAATGCAGGCCTTGGATGCCTTCTCCATCTCCTCTCTCCCCCAGGCACTGTGTCACCCTCTGTCTGGTCCTCAGGCCTGTCCTCCCACCGACACCCGGGGCTGCCTCCAGCCGGCATTGCTGCACCCAGCTCCTGACAGAGCCCAGACCCCCGGGGGGCTCCTCCAGCCATCACTCCACCCACCTCCACCAGAGCAGCTCTTCAATCCGACATTTCCCTCTCAGCTTTCCTCAGCTGAAAATTCTAAAGCAGCGCTCTTAGGAGAAGTACATAGAAGGCTTAAGTGTTCAAGAAGCACGATGCATATAACCCCCTCTCACATGTTTAGAGAAGAGACAGACAGACACAGATGACAGAAGGATGGATGGAAGGATGGAAGGATGGACGGACAGACAGACGGACGGAGATATAGATAGAATGACATGGCAAATGCAGCAACATGTCAAAAGTAGGTGGATATGGGTATATGGGTGGGGGCATATTGGAGTTCTGTAGAGGTTTTGTATTATTTTTGCAACTATCCTGCAAGCTTGAAATTATTTCAAAATAATAAGTTTATACATTAAACAAACAAACAAATTTGAAAGCCCCTCCCGCTGCCTCGAGGCCTAAAATTCACGGCCCTGCACTGAGTGGCAGCCTCACCTTGGCAAACTTTGCCTCTTCCCCAAAAAGGGCACCCTCCCCCCTGCTCCTGCGCCCACTGCCCCCTGGCAGGCTGATCTCCCCCCTGCTCCAGTTCCGCTCCCCGTCCTCACTGCCTCCTCCTTCCCCAAGCCACTGCTTACGCTAATCTCATCTGCAAAACCAAGACCAATTCAAATGCCAACCCCCTCCAAGAGCCCTTCTCCCAGGGCTGGGCATGCCGGATATCCTTAATAAGTACCTGTAGATTTGACATGTATAGTTTGGGCAACACAAAACAGAATGAATAATGTTGAATGTTTAGGAAAACAAAAAAAGCCCACTTCTGAAAAAAATACCCTCTTGTTTTCCTTTCCTTCTTTCACCCCACATTCACAAATACACCCAGTCCTTCCCACTCCCCTAATCTCGGCAAGTTTCAACCGCAGTTTTCTGAAACAAGGGTCACTTGCTCAGCCACAGATAAATAAAAATTCACAAGCATCTCCAGGAAAATCAATACAGGTACTAAAAAATCTAAGTTGATAATAAATTTTAGTTCCCCTTTCACATAGCTCAGGAATGTCACTATTTACTGGAATCACTGTAATATCAGATATTTCAGAAGGGTATTGATTTTGCCACTGAAGTGTGACTAAAGGGATAAACTGCTCTTGAGGTCAATCGATCCATTTATCTTCACTGTTATTTTATAAAAAGTCAAAGTAGCATAAACTTTGATAAATAAATGTTACCATGAAAGAAATACTGCTGACATAAGGATTTGAGGGAAAAAAAGAACAATTCTGCTACCTGAAGGCCACAGTTTTAATAATAGCTACCAACATGGAAAATCCTTTTTCTATGGGGGTTCAGGTAAAATTTTTGAGCCACATGGCCAAGAAAAGTTGGGGCCACACATCATGTCCTCACGATATGTAACCAACTTTTTTTCCTGTTTAATTTGAAAGCAACTACTAGAGCCCCGGGGGTAGACAAATGTCTTCTGATAATTTGAAGGTATGCTTTGGAAACTGCAGAAGTATTTAGGCTTTAAAAACCAGAATGGGCTGCACCATGAAGCAGCCTGTTAGAGCTTTATTGGTAAACCATCCTTCACTAATAACCATGTAACTGCACCACAACAATCCTATAAAGATTTCAATGCAAGGCCATGGAGGACCCACACCCTCGTGGCTGTAATAGGATATTAAGTTTCCAAAAGAATCTTAATCCAGGTATAGGAAAAGTGGAAACCCTGGGATGACGCTATTACCCACCGTGAGAAATTATACCAGCAAGGAGATTTTACTGCGGTTGTGTGAAAACAGTATTACCGTCTCACGATGAAACAAAATGATGGTGATGAAAGTATGTGAGTTGATACTGTAATTTCACACAATAATGACTCCACTTAAATTACCAGGCCCCAGAGAAACATACAGCTTTCGTGATGCAGACACTGCTGAAAGAGTGGAAATTTTGTTTAGGTGACCTGTAAAGGAGCTGCCAAAGTTTAGACATTTTCCAGTCCAAACACATGGCTCTGGATACAAGCCCTCTCTGCATCTCTCCTTGACCCCCTGTGGCCACGGAAGAGCTCCTTATTTTCCTCCTTTCCTTCACACAGGCATTGTTGCCTTCAGAGGCCCCTGCCCAGAGAAACTCCTCCCCAAGGTCCTATTGGAGAAAAGCCTGCTCAGCATTTGGTGAGAACTAAAAAGCCGTGTCTCCTGCGGGCTGGTACGATGCCCAGCAGGACCCGGTGAGCACTGGATACGATGTTATTTACTCACTGAAAGTGTCCGGGTGGCCAGCCAGGCCTGGGATTTTCTGAAGGTCACAGGATGTTGGCAATGTGGCTCTAACAGCTGCTAGAGCTACCCTGGGCAGGAACACAGCCGTGGCCCTGGGTTCAGTCAAAGGGGGCAGGACCCATGACGAAAGGCTGTCTGGCAGCTTGGACCATCTCCACGAAACCAGTCTGGCACAGTCCTCTGACGCTGGGTCACTAGAAAGAGTCCGCAGAGTTTGCAATGCTAGTCCTTCTTCTCCTCTTAAAGAGCGAGGCGAGCAGGATGAGCCACGGATTCGAGGAAATGGGTGCCCCGTCAAAGGGTGGCACCTTTCCAGGTGACTCGAGGAAGCACAATTTGTGTGCACACATGCAATCCAGCTTTGTATTTATTGCAAAAAGTCTAACTGATATTATGGCCCTTAGGAAATAAGAGAAGGTTATCTTTGATGGGATTCTCCCCTCCTCTCTTCTGTTCCCCAATCCTTCGAAGTAGCCTGGACTTGTCTCCCCAGTGATTATTATCTCCAGTGATTATTCCCCAATTGGTTGAACTGGTTGTTCCTCGACCATAGATCTCATCTACTTGTGGGTTACAAGGTGTGGCTAGAGAAAACCTAAACAGAATCCAGCAAACTGGTGCTTCCTCTGGGCTCTTCGTCTGCACAGCGAAACCTTGTTGACACTGCTAAACCCCCGCTCTCCCCTCTTTCTCCACGGCAAATGGGACATCTCCATTTGGATGCGTAGTAGGTGGCAAACTCAACACACTCAAGAGTGGATGCATTACCTTGACACCCCCACCCCCAAACCTGCTTTTCTTCCTGTGCTCACTGTTTCAGGGAATGGCACAACAACCCCCAGTTTCCCAAGTCAGAATCTGGGCACCACCTTAGCACAGCCTTTGTTTGTCTGTTTCACCTCCCCATCCAGTTCATCGCCACATCCTTCTAAATCTCTCTCTTCTCTCTTTTCTGGACACTCACCTCTGTCCCTACAGCATCCAGTCTAGCTCACATCGCCGTTATTTCTGATCCTTCGTTGCAGCACCGCCCCAGGCATCTCCTTCTCCGTGGATTCTCCCACTGCAGCCACAGTGGTCTTTCTAAAACGCCCATCTGATCATGTCCCTCCCCTGCACGAGACACGCTGATGGCCATGCCCTTAGACTGAAAGGCCAGCTACTTGCCCCAGCTAAGAAGGCTCTGCAGGATCAGCCCAGATTTTCCTCTGTAACCTGCATCTCAGCTCCACGACATGACCTCTCTCAGTTCTTAACCTACAGGTCTCTGGACGCCTCGAGCTCCCAGAGAACCCACGTGTGGTGGTCGTTAAGACTGATCGCCAAATATGGACTCTGGGAGTATTAGGAAGTGTATTTGCTCACAACTCTTTAAGCTGTAGCCTTATGTACTAAATAAAAGCATACACTTCAATAAACAGTATAAACAATTTATGGTCCTATAAATAATTAAAATCTGGAATTTATATGCCTCAAAAAATGCTGAGTTGTTATATATATACACACACATACAAAAGAAGAAATACTTCTATTTTGGAGACAGAGAAACTGAGCTCAAAATCAATGAATGATAAATTCTAATTCCTTGTTAGTATTCAGACTATTCTGAATAATGTTTTAAATGCATCACTATTAAATGTCCTCATGAGCGTGCACCTTACTACTTATTTGAATATATTCATCTCAATTCAATTGTTGCGTCAGCTCAACAATGCAGGTGTACCTCATTTTACATGACAGTCATCTTTTTAAACTGCACGCAAACTGAATTTTCGTGAATCAGAGTTGATTTTAAGTGTTCCATTTGAGTAAATCCTATGGTAATTCCATGTTCAAAGGGAAGAATCGCCTCTTAATTTAACTTTCTTGAATAATCCAGATTTCCATAATTGGATTTACTTACAGCAATATCATAAAGTAATTAAATTGGTTTTACTCACAAAATAAAGCACAAAGAAAAACAGTGATATAAGATGTGTACACACACACAGCCAACATCCTACATAAACCGAACACTCAGACAATTAAGCTGTCAGCAAAACCCCTCACACATAATGAGAGGAGAAATACAGGAAAGTTTAGTATTTATATTCTTCTGAATCCCATTGTATCTACTAATGCCATTTTTTTTTCTCAATTTACAACTCCCAAGGACATACAGCACTCTATATTGGGAACATTTTTTCAGAGGCACAAAAATGAGTTTCTTGAAATACTTTTCATTTTCTAAACAAATATGAATAAATCAACATATATGTAGGCACATTGACATATATATGTATAATTATATTTGCTTTGTTACACCCTATTTTAACAAATCACAGATGCTATTGATTATAACACACAATGCTGTACGATGCACCACTTAGAAAACAATCTGCCAATTAAATTATGATATAATAGACTGTAAGACATGTTCCAATTTCAGGAATGAAAAAAAAATGTGAGGAAATGTGCATCTTGGAATCAATTATGTACAGTACTAGACTGTTTCCTGCTATATCCCCCAGCATTTCAAATAGCACTTGGCAATAATAGTAAACACTAAAAATATCTATTGAGTGGTTGAAGAACAGAATTAGTAAATACTTAACTATAATGAAAATAACTAAATACATTTCTCAGGGGAAAATAATGAGAACAGTGAGCACTGATCAAATATTTTTAAAAATTAGCAGGTGCTTTATATTCCCAAGTCTCGCTCTCTGTTTTTAAAAATTCTGCCCAGGAATTTGAATCTAAATAATAAAACCTGTTTACAAACATCCATTAAACAGAACTCTATCAGGTTTAACACATGCATATAAAATCATATATATATATGACAAGATTACTCTTCTTCAAAAACTGGATTTTAAAACAACTGTCCCGTCATGCCATTCTCACATGGCTTGCCATAGGTTTCCTCTCCAAGTTGTGCTTTAAGCTTATTACTTATGTCAGACTTTTCCGGCACATCTTGGGCATCTCACAGTGACTGAACACACTTCCCTCAGCCTCACATCTTGAGTTGCACCAATCTGAATGGAAAACACCCTCCTTTACAATCGCTAACAACCTGCTGATGCCAATTGCAAATCTGCTTTCTAAATACCCTACGTGAACAGTTCTTTCTTTATTACATTTCTCTTCTCTAGCTGACATCATTTCAAGAGTACTTTCATAAACAAAGAATTCCATAGCACTCTGTTCGTGGCTGAAACGTGTTAAGTTTTAGTCAATCGTCTAACACAACTTCTTTACTAATTTCATCCTTCATCTGAAAACTCTTCCCTTTTCCTCCTCACTTGCTCTGCCTTCATAGACTCATGATTATGAAACGGAAATTGGTTATGTCATTTCTGATCGGTTCTAACATCCGACACTCTCCTGGGAAAGGAAGTTACAACTTCCCCAAACCTTGATCTTCGTACATAAATGTCGGGTCTGCTGGGTCTGCGATAAATCCGTGTCCTCTCCAGATGCTCAATGCACAATGCAAAACAGGGTCCGCACCTCCAGAGGATAAGCAGGCAAGGGCACCGTGTTCTATCTTTACAATAAAATGCACATCTCCCATTAAATGGCAAATCCTTCATTTCTAAAGGTTGAACAGGACAGTACTTATAAACGAATTCCACCTTGGTTACATTTATAGTGCAGGAAAAAAAAGTCCTATCCAAAAATATACTCGGGCTTGAAGTCCTTTTCATCTAATTTTGCATTTATTTTACACCCTTTCCTCTCAGCATTTTGTGAGACAAAGAGCATTATCAAGCCCTGAAATCTGGAAAACTTTAATGATTGAATTTAGTCTTCTTGTACAGTTATTCATTAAAAAAGGGCTTTCTATTTACTGATAGGTTTTCAGTGCATGCAATACTGGCAGTACCATTTGTTTCCTACCTTGTTCATTGCTTTGTTTCTTCAACCATCTACTTTGTCTTTGCCTCTTTTCCCAGACTTCTCTGGAGCCCCTCTTCCCTCTTCCCACTTTGGAGAGGGAGAGAAGGTTCCAGAGGGGCACAGCCAGGTCTATGAGCCTGTCTGACTCTTTCAAGGCTCTGTCTGGGATACTAACCTGCTCTGTCTGGCCCTCTTTCCCAGGTGGCTGTCAGATCTAAGGTCATAGCTCTTCCCAAGGAGCCAGCGCCTACACAACTCAGTTCCTTGGGGATGACACTCAGGTCCCCAGGCCCCCACCACCCTGCCTTCCCTTCCCTCCACTCCCCCTTCTGCTGCGAGCTGGGGCTGGGCTCTGCCCACTCCCTTGCTTTCTCCTGTTATCCTCCCCGGGCCGTCACTCTCCTTCATTCCCTTCTCCCACCGCAACCCCCACATGGAGGCAGCCCAGAAAGCACGCCACCCAAACGGCAGCAATCTGGGGGCCTCTGATGATGTGCCACTGAGGCGGCGGCTGCTGCCCTTTCTCCCTGCTGCTGCCCAAACCTTCCCAGAGTTGCCCTGGAGACCCCGTTGACCTGACCCTGCCTGTATGGAGGAAAACTTCCATGAAGCCTTACGTGTGGTGACTTTCACACTCAAGGAAAGGACAGGCTCCCTGCTCCTGTCCCATTCTCTGCCCACCTGTGTCTCACCCACCCTTCCCTCTTAGAAGTTAAGAGCATGTCATCAGTTACAGCTTCTTTTCTTCGCTACCCATTGTTACAAAACTCAAAGAAGGAACCATGCCAGTTTGCTGTCCCCTTTGCTCTCCTGAATTTATCCTGAGCTTCAAAGGCACAAAGAGAGATGCTTCATGAATTTCAGCTCTTTGGTGCAAACAGTCATCTAAAGCTTTTGTTTCAATTTTATATTTTAGAAATGGTAACAGATATTCATGAGTTTAATTTAACTGTCTACTTACTAGCAGCCATGCTTGTTAAGGGCTGTAATAAAGCAACTGAGAAATTAAGCTCTCCACTTCCTTACATCCTAAGCTGTACATTATTTTAAGAGCCCTGTCATTACGAATTCTGCTGGCACTCAGGCCAGCGGTGCAGATCCTAATGAATCCATTTGGTATTCACACCGATGTTATAATGTATCACGTCCTCTGCTGCCATCCAAGAATCATCCTCAGTGTTTTTTATTCCCTGTGTTTGATAAATAAACTGATAATCTTTACTCTGCACAATAAAAGGATATTAAAACCAGGCTTGAATAATGTGTGACTGGAAATGTTAAGAGGAAAGGAACTATGATAAGTCTCTGAATATTCCAGAACACCAAAATATTCCCACCTCTTTCTTACTACTCCATCCGGCTGGTTTTTAGGCACCCTTACATCTCTGGATGCCATTTTAAATGCTGTGAAGAAAAAACCCCCTAATGTGCATCCTAAACTTCAGCTCCCCAACCATGACAGCTGCCCTTAACTGTGTCTCACACTGGATAGTCACTTGATCATCCTAGGAACCACCCTCCCCGCAAAGTTGCCATTATTAACCCCATTTTAAGCATGAGGAAACTGAAGCAGAGAGAGGTTAAGACATGGGTGCTATGATACAGAAATGAAAAGCTAGGAGTCAGGGAGGATGCTCAGGGAGGGAGAGGGAGAGGGAAAAATAAAGAGGGATAGATGGATGGATGGATGGATAGATAGATAGATAGATAGATAGATAGATAGATAGATAGATAGATAGATAAATGTTGATAGCCCACTGTTTCTGCTCCCTACCGGAGCCCTGACTGGTACACCATCTAAGAACTACATACTGCCTGAGCAGCTTCAGGTGCACTCTCACCTGTTCACGTACAACAAGTCTGTACTCACACTACACATCAGGCCAATCCTGGGTGTGCCATATGTCAATACACACAACTATCCCCTCATATCCTACATTCCTTCTTCCATAATTTAGGCCTCCTTTTATTCTTAATCGAGGGGGAAACAACCTTCTTTCCTCTTCATATATATGAAGTTGCTCATGTATTTATCATGTCACTGATAAAAAGATATTGGTAATTATGCAAAATCTGTGCAAGCTGCCTAATATCCAATTCTGTTGCATTGTGTACAATTTTACCATGTGACAGCATTAATGCATGCAAAACTCACTCATTCTACATGCAAGATTAAAGTGAAGTATTTCCAGTATTATCAAAATATTACTCCTTAGATAATAGTTTAGAAATGCCTATTCTTCTTTTCAGGTTAAACAACCCAAGCTTCCTTATTGCTTCACCGTGAATCATGCACCCCTCTTGCCTGCCTGGGGAGCTCTCAGTATTCAAGTTTTATTAACCTAAGTAGCTCAAACTGGGTTCATTCCTCTAATAAAAGATCCTGAAACACTGAGGAATTCTGATCTTAACATGAAACAAATATTACTTTTTACCAAGCACACTCAGTCATGTTTCACCATTTCTAACCACCCTCTCATTTTCCTCCTTCCAAGCAGAGGGAATCTTGATTCACTATCATCAGTCTTGATCCCGGTGGACAAGTGATGGCCCATGACCACGTGATGCTCACAGTTATCTCTGTCTTCCACAAACTGTCCATCCTACACTTGCTTTTATTCAGTGGCCGTCTTTATTCAATGGGCTGATGCTTGTCCATTTTCTCCCATTTCCTATTATACTTTTGAATCTGTGTTGGCTATTTTACCTCCTGCCTACTGGTGTACAACCAATAATAGTTCATCTATGACCCACAGAAGATGGTTTCCAACCCTTGGCTTGTCACACTGATCGGAAGGTTTAACAATCACCTTTCATGCATGGCAGCAATAAGTTTAATTCTGAGACAGACTTTGAAATTAAACGTGCAGATTTGGATTGAAAAGAGCATAACCACAATGCTCTTCTCTGCTACAGAAGAGGATTCTCTACATATTAATTACATTAAAATGACCATTCAGGAGAAAAACACTCAATGCTGATTGAGAAAAACCACGCGTCTGGTCAGATTGAAAACATCTTCCCGTTATTTATTCACTAAGCATTGGTAGTTAACATTTTTATTGTTCATTTGTTTTCAATCCTAAGCAGATTGTTAATGTAGACTTGATAAATAATTTAATATACTGGATTATGGAGCAGCATTTTGATATCGTGCTAAAGCATCACAGTAAGATCTAGATAGGGGAGAGGTGAAATAGCAGTGTGTTCCTCTTCCCCTGCCAATGTACATACTTTAGAATTCTGGTCACTGCATATTCAAAGGGATACAACAAAAACATCAGGATGAAACTTGCTAGCTATTGCGAGGACATTACAAACAATCTTATCTTCTACATCACTGTCTGTGGGGGCCAGCAGGAATAATATCTTTTGGACCACAGTGTGAGGGAAATCTTTGCTTCTCCTAAGCAGCTGATAAGTTTATATTTAAAGGCAACATGACTCTTGAAGTCATTCAACATTTCCTTTTTTGCTTTGGCTGCAAGGAAGCTCAGAGACAATTTACGGGCAGGCTACTTTTAATTATTAGGTAATAAAGGTATGCATTTTGGTAGATCACCTTATATCCTTTTCAGAATGAGATACATGCGTAACAGTGTGGCTTGGTGGACAGGGTTAAATGTGGTCATTTTAGGAGCTCTGGTTGACTTTGCTGTTTGGCTGGACAAATCGTTTAATTAGAGTTAACAGCACATATTTCTCCAAATACTGAGTAATGAATTCTACAATTTCTTCCTCCCTATCCTAGGTTACTCTGATGATTGGTGCAGTTTAATTGAAGCATCTTAAAAGAATGCTTTACATAAATGCTAAGGAAGGCATAAAAATGCTTTTGATTTATGGGAGCACTATATCCAGGGCTGGGCCTGAATTAGAGTTGCCAAGGTGTGGCTGCCTAGGGTGAAGCACATCAGCTCAGTTTTTCTGCCAGCTGTTGGATGCTTTATCTTGATGGGGGACTGGCCTGTATTCCGTGAGGGGTAGGCCTCCAGGGTCTAAGGCTTTGGGTGTGGCTCTCACATCCTGATCTCTTTCAACCACTGTTCATTCTGTTACTAATATATGTTATTTTTATGAGACTGAGCACATACCAAGATTTAGTCCGAAAAGAGGATTTTTGTAAGAAAAGAGTTCCTCTCAAAAACTCAGGAGAAACTGGAAATGACAGGCTAGCTGCCTCAATAGATCCAACTGCTTCTGCTGAATCTTTGGGCCCATATAAAGATTTACACTTTCCACGTGGACTCCGACCAGAAGGGCGAAGGCTCAGGATAGGGGTCTGGCCCTCAACTACAGGTGCAGACCCAGTGATCAGGCAAAATCCCACACAGGCAGGTTCAGGGGGTCACTCTAAGTTTCCTGTAGGAATAGCCCCAGAATTCATATCAAAGTCTATTGATGAACACTTGAACTGCATATCAAAGCAGATTGTAAATGCAGGTGTTAGGTATTATTTACAAAATATTCCTTAACGAAATAAGCTTCACGAAATAAGCAGCTGCCACCATCAACTGCACCGTGGCTCTGTGGTAACGAACGGGGTGAACTGAGTGACGGCAGCCGGGGCTGTGTCTTGTAGAGAACAGCTCAAGGCAGAATTTACAAACAAAATAACAGCTGGCAGGGAAAGTGCCCAAATGAAAGAGAGGAACAGAATCCATCCACAACCAGGAGAGCAAACCTCAGAAACAGGATTACCTGGCAGGTGGAAGTAATTCGGGATCAATGGGGGCAACGTATTGCTGTTTAGCTCAAAGAAGAACAAGGCTAAGCTCTGGTCACTGAGTTGCAGAGCATCCTGACTTCTCCAAGTGATTAGCATTTAAAAGGAGGACTTCTCTAGTTATTAACGTAAGAATCTAGCGTTATCAGAGGCTCAGGGCAAAAATCCACCGTGATCCAAGAGAAAATATTTGCCTGTGAAACTAATGATCAATAGTTCTACATTATGCTTGATGACAAACACAGTCCATAAATGTCAGGTGATAACTTGCACTGGTAAAAAATTATCAGCCAAAAGTCACACTTGGGGCATATGCATTTCCAACTACCACATAACTGGATACAACATGTCCTCAAATTTATACCCATCCTGTATGTTCCCATTAAGACCCAATAAATAACTTCTTTGCACTACTGATTATGAAGATTTTTCTTCATTAGGGTGCCTTCCGATCATAAAGAGCTTTCAAAAGGTCATGTTTTTAACCTGAATTGTATTTCTCACCAAATGAGCTCTCAAGATCAGAAATTGCTAGGGTATGAAAGAGACATGGAGCAACACATTCAAGCAGGAAACCATGTCTTTAATGAGAAGAAAAATCTCACAGGGTCATACAGTCCCAAAAGATAACATGGGGAAACAAATTCTTAGAGTATGGTTTCTTTATCAGAGATTGATTTTTGCCCTGCCAAAACTGCATATCAATGAGCAAAATAAATTATTATATAGGCATATCTCATTTTATTGTGTTTTGCTTTACTGTGCTTCACAGATACTGCGGTTTTTTGTTTTTGTTTTTGTTTTTTACAAATTGAAGGTTGTGGCAACCAAGCAATGAGCAAGACAATCCTCGCCACTTCTTCAAAAGCAGGTACTCATTTTGTGTCTCTGTGCCAATAATTTTGATAATTCTCACAGTATTTCAAACCTTTTCATTATTATTATATCTGTTTTGGTGATCTAGGATCTGGGATCTCTGATGTTACTATTGTAATTGTTTGGGCCACACCCATATAAGAGGTGAACTTAATCAATAATCGTTGTCTGTGTCCTGTCTGCTCCACTGACTGGTAACCCCAGTCTCTCCCTCTCCTCGGGCCCCCTCTTTCCTGAGACGCCACAATATTGAAATCAGGCCAATTAGTAACCCTGCAATGGCCTCTAAGTGTTTAAGTGAAAGGAAGAGTCACACATCTCTCATTTTAAATTAAAAGCTAGAAACGACTAAGCTCAGTGAGGGAAAGCTGAGACAGGCTGAAAGCTAGGCCTGTTGTACCAGTTAGCCAGGTTGTGAATGCAACGGAAAAGTTCTTGAAGGAAATTAAAAGTGCTACTCCAGTGAACACAGGAATGATAAGAAAGTGAAACAGCCTCATTGCTGATATGGACAAAGCTTTAGTGGTCTGGATAGAAGAGCAAAGCAGCCACAACATTCCCTTAAGCCAAAGCCTAGTCCAGAACTAGGCCCTAACTCGCTTCAATTCTGTGAAGGCTGAGAGAGGTGAGGAAGCTGCAGAAGGAAAGTTGGAAGCTAGTAGAGGTTGGTTTATGAGGTTTAAGGAAAAAAGCTGTTTCCATAACATAAAAATGCAAGGTGAAGCAGCAAGTGCTGATGTAGAAGCTGCAGAAAGTTATCCAGAAGATCTGGCTGAGATAACTGACGACGGTGGCAACACTGAACAGCAGATTTTCAACGTACTGTAGAAGAAACAGCTTATTTCAGAAGAAAATCCCATCTAGGACTTTCCTAGCTAGAGAGGAGTAGTCAATACCTGGCTTCAAAGCTTCAAAGGCCAGGCTGACTCTTGTTACTTGAAGTTGAAGCCAGTGCTCATTTAGCATTCCAAAAACCTTAGGGCCCTTAAGAATTATGCTAAACCTACTCTGCTTATGCCCTATAAAAGGAACAACAAAGCCTGGATGACAGCACGTCTCTTTACAACACAGTTTTCTGAATAATTTAAGCCCACTGTTGAGAGCTACTGCTCAGAAAATGATTCCTTCCAAAATATGACTGCTCACTGACAATGCCCCTGGCCACCCAAGATCTCTGATGAGATGTACAATGAGATGAGTGTTGTTTTCATGCCTGCTAACACAGTATCCATCCTCAGCCATGGATCAAGGAGTCATGAAGACTTTCAAGTCTAATTATTTAAGAAACATATTTTGTCAGGCTATAGCTGGCATAGCGATTCCTCTGATGGAAAAAAAGTCAATTGTAAACCTTTTGGAAAGGATTCACCATTCTAGATGCCATTAAGAACATTTGTGATTCATGAGAGGAAGTCAAAATATCAACATTAAGAGGACTTTGGAAGAAGCTGATTCCAACCCTTACAGATTACTTTTGAGGGGTTCAAGACTTCAGTGGAGTAAATAACTGCAGATATGGCAGAAATAGCAAGAGAACTAAATTAGAATGTGTAGCCCGAAGATGGGGCTGAACTGCTGCAATTTCATGATAAAACTTGAACAGAATTGCTTCTTATGGGTGAGCAAAGAAAATGGTTTCTTGAGATGGAATCTATTCTTAGTGAAGATGCTGTGAACATTGTCGAAATGAAAGAAATAATTTAAAATATTATTACATAAACTCAGTCAATAAAACAGCACAGGGTTTGAGAGGACTGACTCCAATTGTGAAAGAAGTTCTACTGCGGGCAAAGTGCTATCAAACAGCATCGCCTGCTACAGAGTAATCTTTTGGGAAAGGGAAACGCAACTGATGCAGCCAACTTCACTGCTGTCTTATTTCGAGGAATTGCCACAGCCCTTCCAGCCTTCAGCAGCCACCACCCATGATCAGTCAGCAGCGTCAGCACCGAGGCACGATCCTCCACCAGCAAAAAGGCTCAGAGGATGATTAGCATTTTTTAACAATAAAGTATTTTTAAATTAAGGTATAAAGATTGGTTTTTTAGACAAAATGCAACTGTACACTTACCAGACTGCATAGCGTAAACTTAAATTTTATATGTACTTGGAAACCAAAAAAATTTGTGTGACTCGCTTTATTGCAATATTTGGGTTATTGTGGTGGTCTGGAATCAAACCACAATCTCTCCGAGATTGCCTGTGGTTATTTTAAGCCACTAAATTT
Source organism: Choloepus didactylus (assembly GCF_015220235.1). Lineage (NCBI taxonomy): Eukaryota > Metazoa > Chordata > Mammalia > Pilosa > Megalonychidae > Choloepus > Choloepus didactylus. Next base: position 72,683,957 of record NC_051323.1, on the reverse strand, counting down.
TGGAGTGGTTTGTTATGGCAGCAGCAGCTAACCCAAACACTCCCCAGAGGAAGAGCACAAAGATGCATGCGAGAGTCTGAACTCTGCAGAAATAAAGAATAAGCAATACCAAAACAGGAAGAGAAAAGAAAATCTCCGTCTGCACTGCCTACACGTTATCCTCCTCCCCCTTACCCCTCAGCTCCATACATCATCATAGCCTGAACTCTCTAGTCCTTTCTACATTCTGTTAGACACTGAGGCAAAAACAATTCCATCTCACTCCTTCAGTTCAGAGAAGAGAAGAAAGAGGAAGAGTTTCAGTAATTTAATGACAAGACAATGTCTTATGCAGCTATACCTACTACTGTGCCTTACATGAAGTATAAAGAATTATATTAAACAGATATTGAATTCTAGATAGTAGCTTTGTTTTTTACACTTATATGTGTTACCTATTTTGTATCTACTTTTTGTGTCTTCTAATATGGTGCAAAGAAATAAATATATTGTGGATAATAGGAAAAAGCTTCTCACTATCAGAAAAGGGAGTTATACATACAGGTAAGAGAGAAGGAGAAGAGTACAATAAACCTGTGGAATTGGAATGGAATTGGAAATATCAGTAAGAACCCTGATTTTTGGTAGATGGATAGATGGATGGATAGAGATAGGTAGATATAGATGCACATTATATATCACTGTCCAATGAGAAGTCCTAGAAGCAATGATACCCAAGTAGCAATGAGCACACACAGAACCCAGTTCCTAGTTTCTAAATACCATTTCTGAACCAGGACTCGAAGCAACAGATGACTCCAGGTCTGGGGATGGGAAATCACAAAAGGAACCTAGAACATCTTGCTGTACCAGAAAAAGGAATAAGGGAGATGTGTCAAATGGAAGCAAGCCACTTTGAAAGGGAACCCACTGACCAAATATGCAAAAATTGCCACATCTGGCATAAAAATTAATGTTAATGATTGACTAAATCCATTGAAAAAAAATCCCTGGGTCCACACGGATTAAATAAATAAGGTAGAAGGAAAAGCTCTTCCTTAGATAGGAATGCCGATTAATCAATGCAGAAGTAATGATGGAATCAGGACATCACCATTCAACAAGCACCGTGGTAATAACTGATTCCTGCAAGAACCATTAATGGAGGCTAAAAGTTGTGAGTCAGAGTTTGATGAGAAATAGGACATTTACGCAGTCTCAAAGATACAAAGGGGAAAATGGTAGCTTTACAGAGCAGAAACCTGGCAGACATCATCGTTATCAAGGGATTGAAGATCACACCACAAATAATGCAACAAATTGATACATGCCTCTGCCTATGACCCACTGAGGACCAGCATCTCTCCTGCAGTATTTCTGTCAAAGATGCAAAATATGAATCTAAAATAACAGCCTCTGGTCCTCTTTAACATCAAGGTCATGAAAAGCAAAGGAAGGCCAAGCAACTGATTGATACAAAAGGAGCCTTAACAGACATGTCAAGTCAACTAAATGCAATGCATAATTCTGGACTGGAGCCTGGGCCAGGAAAAGGAAAGAAACAACACCAGGACAATTTGCAAAATTAAAGCAGGGTCTGCAGATTACAGTATTGCATTAACGTTAATTTTCTGATTTAGATGAATGCACTAGGTTATATAAGAGAATGCCCTTGCTTTTTAGGAAATACACACTAAAGTATTCAGAAATAAAGGAGCAGGTTGCCTGCAATTTACTCTCAAATAGTTCAGAAAAAAATTGGAGATATATGTACATGCAAATACTATTATTTTATAATATGTGCTTATATATATAGCAAGACAAGAGAAGAGAAGAAAAGAATAAAGCAACATGGTAAAATTTAACATGCGGGGGTCTGAATGAAAGACAAAGGGAGTTCTTTGACTTTTCTTGCAACTTAAGTATGAAATTATTTCAAAATAAAAGCTTAAATTATATTGACATGGGAAGATATTCATCCAATGATGAAATGAATAAATTAAAACATTACATATTATCTTCTAATAGCAATTAACATGGAAATGTACAGTGTCACATGTATCGATGGAGATAGATGCTGAAACGTGCTGAGTGACAATGTGCCAGACAGGACAATACCATTTATGTAATTTAAGATACACACATGAAACATTACCACATATTATTTTATATACACACAAATGTAGAAAATTTTATGCAGCCTGGATACCCATTACTTTGGCATAGCAGTGTTCTCTGGGGTGGGAAAGAAGGACATGTGAATGCAAAGGAAAAAGGAACAGGTGGGGTGAGGACTTCAAATGTCTCTGGAAGCCAGTTAGGACCCACATGGGTATGCTCTGCATGCACAGGGCCCCGTGCTCCATTTAATGCTCTGCTGCTGCAGTCCTGAGAGTCTTAAAATAATTTCTCACAAGAGGCCATATTTCCATTTTGCGCTGGGCCCCATACACCATGTAGCAAGTCCTGTTTGTAACATTCTATCTCTTTCATTAAGAAATAGCAGAAGCTGAGCCCTCGAGCATGGGACTTGCCCTTAGGAAGCTCATTACCACAAAGGAGATTCTAAATTTGCATGTAATGGTGCCTAAGAGTCTCCCCGAGTACCTCTTTGTTGCTCAGATGTGGCCCTTCTCTCTCTAACTGAGCCATCTCGACAGGTGAACTCCCTGCCCTCCCCCCTACATGGGACCCGACTCCCAGGGTGTAAATCTCCCTGGCAATGCAGAATATGACTCCCAGGGATGAATGTGGACCCGGCATCGTGGGACTGAGAGTATCTTCTTGACCAAAAGGGGGATGCAAAATGAGACGAAATAGTTTCAGTGGCTGAGAGATTTCAAATGGAGTCAAGAAGTCACTCTGGTGGACATTCTTATGCACTATATAGATAACACCTCTTAGGTTTTAATGTATTGGAATAGCTAGAAGTAAATACCTGAAACTACCAAACTCCAACCCAGCAGTCTGGACTCCTGAAGACAATTATATAATAATGTAGATTACAAGGAGTGACAGTATGATTGTGAAGACCTTGTGGATCACATCCCTTTTATCTAGTGCATGGATGAATAGAAAAATGGGGATAAAAACTAAAGGACAAATGGGGTGGGATGGGGGGATGATTTGGGTGTTCTTTTTTCACTTTTATTTTTTATTCTTGTTCTGGTTCTTTCTGATGTAAGGAAAATGTTCAGAGATAGATTGTGGTGATGAATGCATAACTATGTTATCATACTGTGGACAGTAGATTGTATACCATGGATGATTGTATGGTGTGTGAATGTATTTCAGTAAAACTGAATTTAATTTAAAAAAAAAAAGAAAAGAAAGAAATAGCAGAAGCTAATTAGTTATTTTGGGCTAGTTTATGTCCAGATGTTTAATATATTAACCAATGTGCTTTCTGTATTTCAATATACTTTTTTTTTCAATTAGAAACAGTCTTTTCTCAAATTCATCTTAAGATGTTAATATAGCCTGTGATGACAAAAGTGAAAGAAACAAACAAAAGATGAAATCCTGCACTTCAAGGCTGGGAAGCCCTAAAGTGGGATTCAGTCAGAAGAAAAGTTCTCTGCCTGGGAGAGATCCTTTGCACTTGGTTCTCTGCTGAAACTCCTCCTCTTCAGAAGTTTTCTTTGGCCACTCCATCTAAAATCCCCTTTCTGCCTAGACTATCACTCCATTCCCTACCCCTTTTTGTCACTGCATTTACTACTCCCTGAAATTATATTATTTATTCATGTATTTAGGTATTTTATACTCTCCTTCATTGTAATTGAAGCCCCGAGAGGTTAGAGGCTCTATCTGCCTTGTCCCCTGCTCCATCCCCAGCATCTCAAAAAGGAATCGGCACCTAATGCCCACTGGCAAAATGACACTGGCAAAGAGACAGGGCGAGAAAGACTGGAAGAGATGGAGTGACCATACTTCCGAAAAAAGCTCAGAGTCAGATTTTTCAAGAGGCTGTAGGATGCACGTGCAGCAAAACCCAGATATGGAGGAATCCTGGTTCTGGAAACTATCTTGTACAGTCACACCCTTTGCAAAGGCTTCAGGTCAGTACCGCGGAGCAGAACTGTGGGCTTCCCGTGCAGCAGCCTCCCTGGGCAAGCAATGCTGGTCTCCTCGAGACATCACAACTGGGGAGACGAGGAGAGAACCTCAGCCGGGGGAGGGCACACGGTAACGACACCTGCACAGGTGAGGCCCTGGCTCCTAAGGCCCGGGGCTGCCTGGAGGCTCCTCGGGAAGGTACAGCTGCCAGACTCACAGCCTTGCCCTCCCAGAGCCCCTGCTCTTGTTCACCTTCTCCCCATTCCTTAGAACTTCCCTCCCTCCAAGGCCTGAATGGAGCACCCCTCACCAAGACCTGCCGTAACTACTGGAGCCAATGGTTGGGGTCAGGGTCCTGCACCCCGGGCCAGCTGATGGGGTTTTCCATAAAGGGTGTATTTGCTACAATACTGCAGGATGTAGGGAGCCAAAGGGACAGCGCAGCACCCAGCCTGAGGTCAGGAGCTAAGCGGGAAGTTACCAGTCCCTGGTTTGAAGGGCCGGAGCCAGAGGCTATAAATATGGGGGGGGGGGGGCAGGGAGATGGGGACCTCACTGGGCTCCCCTCCCATCTCCTGATGAGGCTCCTCCGTGGCTGAGCTGAACCAGGAGCCAAGGGCAGGAGAGCAGAAGGCCATTCCTCCAGGTGCATGTCCCTGGCACCAAGCAGGGGGTGGGGGGCAGCAGATAGAAGAGACCCCACACACAACCACCTCCCCTGCTCTAAACTCTCAGGACAAGCAGCAGTTACACACCCTCACTCCAGCCCCACCCCGTTCACTGTGACCAGTCTTGCCTCCCTCAGCTGGACTCCAAGCTCTTCAGGAGAAGTGACTGCTTATCATTTTCCTTACAGCCTCTAAAGAGATTATCATATAATTATATACCATATCATAGAATCACAATTTAGTGATTATATGAATGATTCCTTAACAGGTCACCAGATTTTCTGATATTAAAAATGACCGTAAAGTATCCAAATTTACAATACTCTGGTTTATAAGTGATAGAATGGATATTTATCTCATTAGTAGTAGCCAGGATTCTATACCAATTAATTTACATTTCTACAGCAGAGACAGCACTACTAGTAAGAAAAGTAAATGATGAAAGTAATTTGCTATTTGACAAGAAAACTGCATTATCCACCCCACAAAAAGCACAAAAATATTTCTGTTGTAAAAAATACTTGGTCATTACATGAAAATATTATAGAAATAAAAACTGTAAGAGGAGAAAAAATCCTAACAAATACTTAGAGGACTGAATGGTAATACGCCAGTGCACAATTCTGATCTTACAAAGGGAAAAGGAAAAAAAACAACCAGCTTTTTTCTTTCAGCATAGTTTTCTAAGGGGAATAAATTATTTACTGTTCCTTCAACTAAGCAATTCTCTTCTATTACTTAAAAAATATATTCCTGTTGCAGTTGCAAAACAAAATATAGTTCATCTTTTTTTCCTGGCTCACCCTTTACTATTGTATATCTTTTGATTCTGAGTATAACACAAAAAAAGGTTTTCTGAAAACACCATCTTGCTTTGAAGACAATAAGGATGTAGTGATCATCAAAGTTTGAAATATCTTATGAATATCTTGGGCCATTTAAAATATAATTAAAAATAATTTAAATTAGACTACTCCAGAGTACATTTCCTGTTCTCAAAAACTGTACTAATAAATACGGTCATTATGCAGTTCCTAGTTCCTCAGATACTGTGGATATCAGAATCACTGATCCAGTCACCACATGCAATAGTCTGCTCCTGCCTTCCACAAAGATGGCGCCACAACCAAAAACACATCTGTCCTAGTGACAGTGTTCATAATACTAACTGGTCCAGTCTCTATTTCATAAACACCTTTAGAGTGTTCCATACTTTTACTTCATCCTTTCATTGTGATAAAAAAAATAGTGAGGTGAGGTGGACAGACAACACAAATTAATACAGTAAGTCAATAACTTATCATTAGTCACTATTAATCACTCACTATTGCCAACCTAAAATCACAAGCGTGGGACTTAAGCACAGGATGCAGGATGAGTACAAGCACTTATCTGAGACCAAAACTTAATAGAAGCAGCCTCCAGTGGCAAACCTTCCATGTTTTCCAGCTCATTTTCAAAGGTTGTTATGAAAAACAACAATAAAACTAAAGCCAGCAGAAAAGTTCCAGTATGAAGACTAAACTTGGACACCTTAACTCCCTCTTTGCCATCCAAAACCACTTTTTCAGAAAACCAGCATATCCCCCTCTGGCCCCACAGAAAAGATAATTTTCATCTGGACTGTGAAAATGCCTAGCTATCATGCTTTGGAAAGCAAGAAGTACTCTTAATACTAATCATTATTATTATTGGTTTATGGTACTGTCTGGATTTTATGAATACAGACAATAATCATTAATTCTGTTGAGTAGTAGGATAGAATCATTTCCCTCCACTGTCATGTTCTCCCTCATAAAGGACACAGATGAAAAACATTAGGGGCAACTCATTCTTCTTTTATGGATGATTCCTGGGCATAAAGCTATTAATGTTTATCTCTTAAGTATAACTACCATATTTCTCACATCAATGCCCACAGTTGAATGCATCAATTAAAACTGCATGTATAATTTTCACATTTTGAATGAAGATTAATCGTGTGACGAGGATCGTTGTCTGCCCTCCTTCATATATGGACATATTTCTAGAGGTGTTACTTTAACATTTCTGGAATGGCTAGTGGAATATGGGATGGTTCCTTCTATGAGTTAATCCAACTCTCCAAGGAGCTGCCATTAAAACAAGGGTAGCCAGGCCTGTTCAGGTTCTCTCTGGTCTAATAAGTGAAATTTGTTCTTATTTTAAAAAGCTGAGATCAAGTTCAATTTATACAATATTTTGTACAAAAACATTCCTTTTAAAAAGCATTTCATACTAATTATTTCTCCTTTTGTTTTCCCTTTACCAACCAACTAGTGGCCCCTTTAAGGCAAAGGTTACAAGTAATACAGTTCTCCAAATTAAACCCAAAGTAAAGTAGAAGAAAGAAAATAAAAACAAAAGAGAAAATCAGTGAAAGAGAAGCTGGCAAACAACAGAAAAAAATCAATGAAGCCAGAAGTTGGTTCTTTGAAAGGATTAATAAGACTGATAGCAACCCACCAATATACCATGAGCCAATAAATTTGACAACTTAGATGAAATAGATTCCTTAAAAAATGCAAGTTACCAAAACTGACACAAGAAGACAAGAAATCTAAGTAACTCTTTATTTGTAAAAGAAATTGAATTTTTAATTAAATGATTTCCTACTAAGAAAACTTCAGGACCAAGTATTTCCAATGGCAAATTCTTTCAAAAGTTAATAAAAGAAATAATACAAATCATACACATTCTTTCAGAAAAATAAAGGAGAGAATACTTTCCAACTCATCCTATAAAGTTATTATAATCCTGGCACCCAAATAAAGACATAATAGGAAAAGAAAATTATAGACAAAAATCCCTCATAAACATAGATGCGAAATCTTTAATAAAATATTCACACCTAGTAATACAGAAAGAGGATAATACACCATGATCAAGAAGAGCTTATTCCAGGGATTCAACATAATGAAATATATTAACAGAGTAAGAGGGAAAACTCATACGATCAGATCAGTAGCTGCAGAGAAAGCATTTGGCACACCCATTTATGTTAAACACCCAGCCCATTCATTCACACCACAAAACCTGTTTATCTCAGCAAACTAGAACAGGACTTTCTCAGCCTGTAATAAGCATCTGTGAAAAACTACAGTTAGCCGCATGTAACAACAGTAAAATAGTAAATATTTCCCTGAGATTGGGATTAAGGCAAACATGTCCACGCTCACCATTTCTATTCAACGTTGTATGAGAAGGTCGGCCAGTGGAATCAGACAAGCAAGAGAAACAAAAAAGTATAGAGATTGGAAAGGAAGAAGCAAAACTCTCTTTCTTCACCAATGACATGACTGTATACATAAAACTCTAAAGCAATCTACAAGAAAACTACAGGCTCTAATAAATGAATTTAGCAATGTCATAGGACAAAAAGTCAATATACTAACAATAACAATTGTTGAAAATACTATTTGAAAGGTATCAAAATACCAAATACACGGGGATAAATTTAACAAAAGATGTGCAAGATCTGCATACTGAAACTCTAAAACCTTGTTGAGAGAAACTAAAGAAGACCTAAGTAAATGGAGAAGCATTTCATGAATTTGTGAATTGGAAGATTCAATATGGTGAAGATATCATTTCTTCACAAATTGATCTAATGATTCAATACAATTCCAGTCAACATTCCAGGAGGCTTTTTTACCCTGGAAATTGACAAGGTGATTTGAAAATTTAGATGGAAAAGCAAAGATCCTAGAATAGCCACAATATTCTTACAAAAGAAGAAAAAAATGGAGAAATTACTATAAAGCTAAAGAAATCAAGACTGTAGTTCTAGTGAAAGGACAGATAAGCATATCAACTGAACAGAACAGAGGATCCAGAAATAAACTCACAGATATACAGTCACAGATTTTCAACATGGATGACAAAGCAATTTCATGGGGAAAGAAAAATATGTTCAATAAATGCTGGGGAAACAACTAGATATCCATATTACAGAAAGGGAAAAATAAAGACTCTCAACCCCTACTCCACATCATTCACAAAAATCAATTTGAGATGATCACAGACTAACCATAATGGCAAAAACAAAAAAAGTCATTAGAGTGAGAAGAGCCAGTCTCCTGGTAGTCTTCATTTTTGTGATAAATCCATAATCTCAGTCTAATCAGGTGAATCATTTCACACACACCCAAGTTTAGGCCCATTCTACAAAAATCCTGGAGGAATCTTCAAAAAGTGTTGAGGACAGAAAAGACAAAGACTGAGGAAGTATCACTGATTGGAGAAAACTAAGGACTTGTGACAACTAACTACAGCACAGCATCTTGGACTGGATCCTGGAGAACGAGGACATGAGGAAAAACTGGTGAAATCTGAATTAAAGTCTGCAGTTCAGCCAATGTATTGTATCAACATTAATTTTTTAGTTCTGACAATTATACCACAGTCAGGTAAGATGTTAAACTCAGGGGAGGCTGTGTGGTAGACACTCTGCTGTGTCTCTCTAACTCTTCTGAACATCTACGATTATTTCAAAATAATAGATTTTAAAAACTATTAGAGGAAAGAATAGAATATATTCAAGAAGTTGAAGTAGGCAAAGACTTCTTAGAGAAAACACAGAAAACAATAAACGTAAAAGAAAAAAGATGATAACTTGAACTTCATCACAATCAAAAACATCCGTTCATCAAAACATACCTTCACAAGAATAAAGAGGTAAGCCACAGACTGGGGGAAAATATTTGCAATGCATATATCTGACAAATGACTTGCATCCAGAATATACAGTGTACTCTGGGACTCAATTATAAAAACAAAACAACAACAGCAGAACAAAAAAATGGGCAAACAGCTTGAAGAGACACTTCACAAATGAAGATATACGAATGGTCAATAAACACATATAATAAATGCTCAACATCATTTCCACCCAGGAAATGAAAATAAAACCCACAGTGAAATGCCAATATTCACCCACCAGGTCGAGTAAATGAAAAAGACTGAAAATACCAAATGTTGGAGAGGACGTAGCACATCCAGACCTCTCCCACACTCTGGTCAAGCATGAAACGGCATGATCACTCTGGAGAACTGTCTGGCAGTTTCTTAAAAGTTAAACACACATCTAAACTATGACCTAACAATTCTACCTTTAGGTAGTTATCCAAAAGAAATGAAACCATAAGTCTACCAAAAGCCTTGTGCTAGAATGTCCAGAGCTATCTTATTCATAATAATCAAAACTGGAAATAGTCGTGAGCCCTAATGTAAGCCATGGACTACAGCTGAGAGCACAATTACAAAATATTCTTTCATCAGTTGTACCAAGGGTGTAACCCTGATGTAAGGTGTTCACAACAAAGGGGTATATGGGAATTCTGTATTTTCTGCATGATTTTTCTGTAAACCCACAACGTCCCTAATTAAAAAATATATACATTAAAAAAAAACCTGGAAATAGCCCAGATTTTCCATCAACAGGAGACCGGATCAACAAATGTAGTATATTCATAAAATGGATTACTACTCAGCAACTTTTTAATAAAGGAAGTACAGGCACGGGTAACATTATGGATGAATCTCAAAAATACTATGTTGAAAGCAACCAAGTCAGAAACAAAGAGTGCACATTGTATGATCCCATAGCTATGAAACTGTAGAGTTGGTTAAGGCAATAGATATCAGATCGGTGCTTGCTTCTGGGAGCAGGAACTGACTGGAGAGAGACATGTGGGAGCTTTTAGGGTTGATGGAAATGGTCTTTACCCTGATATATGTTCATCAAAACTGACTGAAAGGTACACTTAATATCTGAGCATTTCACTGCATGTACATTATACCACAAAAATTAAGAAAAAGCAGATACAGTTCCTAAGAATCAAAAACCCTTGTAAATCCTTCTCAAGTTAACATGTATTTTTCTTTGTGCCTAAAATCTTTCCTACCTCTGGGTCTGATGTAAGCCCTTTTCACATTCCAATCCTTTGGCTACTTCTTAGGAAATGATGGTAAAATTTTTTCACCTAGCTTTTTGGAGCTCTTGGCCATGTGACCCAGAAATGCTTCTCAAAATGCTATATACAACATTCACGCACATCCCATTCACTCCTGATGCACTCGTCCAGAGCAACGACCCCAAAAATGTTTCTCATTTTACAAACTTTCAAGAACAACAAAGATTCCTGCCACCTTGGGCAGAGTCTAAAACCACCATGCCAAATACAGTATGTTTTAAGCAAACTCTTTTCCTTCTCCCACAGGAAGCATGGCATACCCAAGCTTTCTAGAAGAGAGAACATGGGGGAATTTAAAGATGAGACAGAACTGGGGTTCTGTTTAACCTTGATCCACAGGGACCTTTCACAGCTGCCATCTCTGCAGACCAAATGCCAACTTGCTCAACATTAAATGGCCCCTTGAGGAGTTACTGGCTTGTGTACAGCAAGACAAGGACTTTGGTCTGAACTACATTTGTGATGCTTCTAAGAGTACAGATTGTCAATTTCTAGATTTAAGCTTTCAGTGCAGAAAAGCATATGGAGTAGCTGGAAGGAAATATGCTCCCAGCTTAAGAATCAGCAGGCACTTTACTTTACATACCATCCAAGTATTCTGAAGAGCTGCAATTACAAGTTGTGTAAACGTGAGAGCTCATTTGTACTTTTTCAAAAGAAAGAATGAAAGATAACTAAGCTCTTCTGAATTCTACCTGAGAAGAGAGTGAAGTCCAATGAATTTTCTCAAAACAGGTAAGAGCACAAAGTGACAGTGGTTTTTCAATTGGATATGAGTATAGCTACTTGTGAAAGTCATCTGAATCAGATACTTTTAGAAGACTTGTTCTATAGTTCTTTGGCAATAAAAATTCAATTTTGCTTTGGGGAAAAAAATTTCCAAAATAGAAAATTTCTGCTTCTTTGGTTTCTGACATTTATATAGTGTAGAAAAAGGAAAAAAAAAGAAAACATAAAGAGAAGGTGCTATGGCTGACCCCAGTATGCATGTACTAGCATAGTAAATGTATTTGTTGTCTCCACACAGTCACATCACAGAATTCATTTTTAACCCTGTAATTCTTACTTTGGTTAAACCAAGGGAGAGAATAAAATCAATAATAAATATCAAAGATGGGAAAGTCCTACATTAAAAACTGGAACTGATGGCTCAGTTCAGGTCTACTGGGATGAGCCTGTTGGAGAAGCAGCCTGCCACATGCCACTGTCCCAAGAAGTATCGGACACAAGCTCCTCCCCGTCAGGTCGCTGTGACACTCCCCCATGCCCTTCCTGCTCTTTCCTTCCTCCACCAAGGACCAAAGGGCAACCTCCTGTGCTCTCCACTGGCCTGGGGACTGAGGACCTCCGCCCCATTTCACGGCTTCCTGCCTCAGGGTTGTAAGTTCTTTTGGAAGGAAAAAACACACACACATAAAAACAGCAATGTATTTTTTCCACCTTCAGCTAAAGAAATCTTGCATGTCCTTCCAGGTTCAGTAGATGCCGGCTCCTTTGAGTGGCTTCTGGGAGCCCCCAAAGGAAACGACTGTGCTATCCCCATCGAGTCTGTATCTGTATTTTAGCTCTTACTTGATTCCACTGGGCTGACAGTTCATAGCTGAAGTGTGTGCAGTCCACTCGGAGCCCCTCTACTTCCAATGACTGCATTCTTCCCACAGTGCTTGGTACAATATCTTACACGTGGTCACTGCTCACTGAATAACGTTGAATTCCTGATCTTTCCATTTAAATATGGAATTTGTAAGAGGATGGTCACTGAGAGGAAAGTGGAGGAATGAAAATTCATCTTCTCATTACAGACTGTATCATTACTTAGAAAAACAGCCTTAGCCTGACCTCTGCTTATTGCTATGCAATCAACATTGATCCGGCAAAAAACAGCAATGTGCAATCACACGCCATGTTTCAGCTTTAGAAACGTGATGCATGAAACCCCAAATGCTACTTCATCAATTTAATTTTCCAGTGTCCACACTGGGAATTTCTATTTCGGAAATCCAGCATCAAACGCAAATGACTAAAATTCATTTACTTTTAATTACAGATTTTTTTCCTCTTGTTCATATAGATTCATTAATATTTCTTTCGGACGTGGCATGGAAGATCAATCCCCACTTTGCCAAGCTTCATAGTGGTATTTTTCCATAAAATAAGTTTATTATTATAGACGAATGCCAGTCCTTCTAAGGAATGATTCTCAAAGCCAGTGAGCACGATCTGGGAATTTATGTCTATTGCTCTGGAGCTCCTCAGGTCAAGGACCACATGTTAGTGCCTCTGTGTTCTCACACCTAGCACACCCAGCATACACACACCCAGCACACACACACACATACACCAGCACACACTGCACACCCAGCACACACACACACACCCAGCACACCCCTGCACATCCAGCACACATCTAGCACACCTAGCACACACACTCTCAGCACACTCAGCACACCCTGCAACCCAGCGCACACATGCACCACACCCATCACACCCTGCACACCCAGCACACACACACCCTGTGCACCCAGTACACCCTGTACTCACAGCGCACACACATACCCAGGACACCCTGCACACCCAGCACACACACAACAGCACATGCACACACCCTGCACATCCAGTACATCCTGTATGCACACCCAGTATACCCTGTACTCACAGCACACACACATACCCAGACCACCCTGCACACCCAGCACACACACAACAGCACATGCACACACCCTGCACATCCAGTACACCCTGTATGCACACCCAGTATACCCTGTACTCACAGCACACACACATACCCAGGACACCCTGCACACCAAGCACACACACAGTGGGTACTCAGGGAAAGCCTGTGGGATGAATGCCCTGGAATTACGCTTGGGCAGATGAAAGGACAACTCAAAGATGATGACAGGATGCTGAAGTCTGAGGCTTCCATGACCTCCAAGCAGCCTCCTGTGCTTCCTGGAGGTCAAGTCTGGGCCATCACTGACCCCGTGGAGGTAGAACAAGCAGGTTCAGAAGCCCAGGCCAGAGGACGGCAGGGAGTGCAGACATGGGATGTGACTGCAGCCCCCAGACCCTGGCATGGGCTCAGCACACAGAAGACCTTCGCTAAGTGTTTGCTCAGTTAAATTCCTTATACTGTGCCAACACCCACAAGCCAGGCTTCCATGTTCAGGGAGGTGCTTTGTTATCAAGGAATAAACCAAGCTCTCACAACTAAGGATCAGAAACACGAAAATGTTGGGATGCCAGCTGATGTTCCTTTTATGCTACGGGCAACTGTGCAGTCTTTGCAGACAGACATTTTGATGAATATCCAAAAAGGCTGCTCATGAGAAGATGAAGTCATGCACACATTTGGTAAACATTTATTGAGCACCAATTCAACTGTGCTGGGGTTGAGGATACAAAAATAAACAATTCACAGTCCTGAGGCCCCATGGGGCTCCCAGTCACGGGGTCACAGTAGTAACATAAACCAGTAAGTTCAAGACAAGAATCCACATACATAAGCCTAGAAAAGAAAAAGAGAAAGGGGCCATGCTAGGGAGAGAGGAAAGTGCAGACACAGGAGTGCAAGAGCACAAAACACATTTAAACAGTGCTACTGATTCCACCTGCCCTTCTCCTCAGTAAGCATATCTGCCCCGGGGTAAATCCGGAAGGGCAGCTGGGAATCTGCTGTTCCCAACACTGGCTTAGGCTTTTCATTTCCCCACACCGACCTGGACGCTATTGTTCAAAGATGCATATTTTTCATACGACAAATTCCCTAAACCCAAACTACTTTACACATTATTAATTTGTACATACATGCATATTATTATGCAGGATCGAATATACTAAAACATGCATAAATTCGTGTTTATGGGCAATTTAGGGCATCTCAACGGTAGTTTTGACTTAGTGCAATTTTTGCCTTGCACACCAACTGTGAACCTACTGGTTCCAGCGAATGTGCAAAGGGCTTCAGGCGCTAAGGACCTGGACAAATGGACACGCCATGGGCCTGGAGGGCTGGGGAGGATTAAATGCTCTATACTTGCAGCATCCAACAAAGTCTTCCAGGCCACCAATCCACTTAACAAGGCTTCCAACAACCTCCTTACTAGAAACGTGATTCCTTTCCTCTGCCTATACTAATAGACTACACAATTAAAAAAATAAACTTTCTGAAGTCAATCAGGATTTTGCTCCAAAAAAAATCTGAATAGAAGTGTGTTGGAGGCTGGGGTGCTAAACCTGGTCAGTTTCTACTGAGCCTGCCATCGGGTCCTGCTTCGAGCACAGGCTCAGAGCAGAAGCTCACGTGCAGGGTGCACTGGACCCCCGAGAGCGGACTCCCGCCTCCTTGGAGGAGAGGATTTGCAAGCTCTGCACCTGTCCTCTCCCTCCTTCTCATCATGCTCCCACTCGTGCAAGCCAACTCGTGCTTAGAAGTCAAAAGCTACAAGGAGAAGCACAATCCAACAATTTTCCAAAGGTTTCCAAATGAGTATGAAATAAATCCAGCCCCAGAGCCTCTCCAAGTGGCCCAATCCTTAAAAATACTAAGTGTTCCAATCAGAAAACAGTGAATGTATACAGAGAGCCCATGAGAAGATGGGGGAGGCTGTTTCATGCATCAGAGTCCACAAAGTTATTGTGGGATGGATTAATACGGAAAAGGAAACTAAAGTTTAAGGCTAAATAACTTCATGAAAACGTCAAAGTGGTAGACAAATAGCATTAGGTAAGTCACTGTAGTACACACAACATGGAGACAGGAATCTGTCCTAGAACACAAGTTCCCTAATGCTCTTTGTCCTTGTAGATATTCACCAGTGAAGGCTGATATTTATAGGTCACTCACAGCACACACTCATCTAACTATATTTATATAACTAGAACAAACTGGACTTTGTTTCCCAGTATCAGGTGGAATTTGACAGCGACTGATAAAAGAATCCTCCTTCAAAAGTTCAGTAACTGTATCTGCATAAACTAAGTGAGGTTACTCTTTTTCTCATATTGCTTCAGGCAAATAAGATCAGCCCAACTATTGTTCAACAGGCAATGCAGAGAGAAGCCAGAAAAGAAGATAACGTTGCTCAGGTAAGTCTTGGCAATTTGCTGGGTAAAGTCATAACGCTACTGTCATTTGCAATGGCCTCAACCTTGATTCATTTCAACAAAGAATTTTAGCATCTCAAACCTAAGGAACCAGTCAAGTTAGTCCAGAGTGGCTCAGACCCACTACTCTCTCAGAGCAACGATTGTCTTTGACTGTAAGAATTCCGATCACATAAAACAGCCTGCAGAAATGCCACAGACAAATCAAGTTAAGACATCTCAGGAGCCAAACTTAATGTTTAGAATTAAATGCTATATATCAAAGCTACCTTTTTTTAAAAATACACAAATATTTTAGATCAGTCTGATACATTTTGGGTTATGATTTAAGAAATGTCATGGGTAAATGAAAGTAAAAATTCCCATGATTATGAGAAAACTCACAACTAATTATGTTACAGGGTTGAAATTAATGTTAAAACTTCTGCAACAACTCAGTCCAAGGAGAAGAAAGGATATAGCACTCTATGTTCTCAATGAAAATAGCTATCTTCTTTGGTTTAAGTTTATGTTGACCTTGGTATTTTATGTGGAATGTATGTATGGGTGTGTGTGTGTGTTTTAAATGAATCTAGAATCTTGTTCCCCTGAACTTTTCTTATTAATCATCTGAAAAAAAAAAAAAAAACTCACTCAAAGCACATCTTATTACACAAAAATGCCTTCTTAGAACAAAGCATATTCTGACATCACATCGAGCTGTCTTCACTTGATTTAAATTCAAGTTCACAGTGTGATAAAGTAAAAATAAATTCATAAATTTTAAAATAAATATGTTTTGGTACAACATTTTACAACCAAAGTAGATTTAAAATAGAATTCCTAAACAATTAAAGAGGCTGAATGCCAAAACATACCTGATAATCAGCATAATTTTAAAACAACTTTGACATGTTTAATGAAGGAGAACCAGGGGTAAACGTTATACATTTAGAATTTTTAGTTTTTAAAATGGGCATCTGGCTTCTTTATATGTTTCAAATTCAGGAAAGCAGAAAATCTCAGGATATTAAAACGGATAGAGTAATTTCAGGATTAAACAGAGACTACTCACACCTTATCTAGCATCTGTCTAAACTTAGAGGGAATGCTGGCTTCTGGGCTGAGAGAGTGTGAAATGCACCGTGGGGTCTATAGGACAGGCTCCATTAGCCCAAACCCTGTGCATTTCATCCAAGAAATGATGATATCTGAAGAATGAAGTAAAACCTTACTCATCCTTCCCCAGTATTGCAATCTGTTTACAGGAAGACAAGCAGAGCTGAACCAACATCCAGCCCCCTAGGAAAGCCAGCCAGTGCCTGTGAAGATGTAGACTCGAAGGACAATGAGCCCCTGAAACACCTGCTCCGGAGCCCCACCTGGTCAGGGGTGTCTTAGATTTGTTACCTGCAGGCTGGCCCCTCAGTCTCCACTCCAGACCGAGCCCTGGCACCAGCCATCTATACCAGTGGACATTAAATGTATCCAGGGCTTGTATGGAGAAGGGAGAAGATGAGTCTCTGATAGGTGAGATACCATCTCTTCCCTCCCCTCCTCTCCCACCCCACCCCAGCCTTCCCCTCCCTCTCTCTTCTCTGCCTGTCCCTCTCTATCCCTCCCCCCCTCTCTTTCCCTTTGTCATCCTCTCCCTCCCTCTCTCTCTTTTACACAAATCCTACATTTCTGCACTCTGTGACAAACCAGGCTTCTGACCAAAGGCAATCTGTGACTTGAGTCCAAAGCTTTGATTAATGCTTATAGTTGTTATGCAGATCCTCTGTTAGGGTAGGAGGGAGGATACTAGCCTAAGGGCTTGCATATTTAGACTAATAATCAGCCACTAATAAGTTAAGTTTACCACTGGGAACAAGGCAGCTAGCTCCAAAACACAAGCCCAAATGCATTTATTTTCCAGTCTATGGTTTTCAAGGACATGCTCCATTTCTATGAGGCTTGAATGCGAACTGAGAAGTAAAATTTGTTTTAAAGCATACATGTACAATGGATCTCACAGCAGATTAGGGCACGATTTAGTAACTTGCCTAAGCTTTTACATAATAAAAATTCCAGCAACCACTGGCCTGAGATTTGAAATTGAAATTCATAGGGAAGAGGGTCACAGAATGAGTTTTTGCTTTTTAAATTTCCTGACCTTGTAGATGAATCATAGTTTTAAGATGTTAAATAATCTTGGAATATCATGATCCTAGTATCAGTTTGCTTTATAAAAAAGCCAACAAAATGATGAAATAAATATAATGCTGCTGTTGTAGTTTCCTGGCTGCTAAAATAAATACCATGCAAGGGCTTGGCTTAAACAACAGGAATTTATTGACTCATAGTTTTGAGGTAAGGAGAAGTCCAAAATCAAAGCATCAATGAGGCAATGCTTTTTCCCTGGAGATTATGGTGTTCTGGGTTTGGCTGCTGGCAATCCTGGGTCCTTGGATTTTCTGTCAAACGGCAACACACTTGGAGAAATCTCCTGGATGTTCTGGGTTCCGTTGACTTCAAGCTTCTTCCCAGGCTTTCCCTCTATGTATCTGAAAGTCATTCTGCTTATAAAGGACTCCAGTAATAGGATGAAGAACCATCCTGACTGAGCTGGGCCACACCTTCACTGAAGTCACCTCATCACAAGGTCCTATTTACAATGGGTTCACACCCACAGTGATGGGTTAACATTAGGAACATGTTTTTCCGGGGTACACAGCTCCAAGCCACCACAGGAGTCCCATTCTGCCCTCCCCCATTGGTTTATGCCCTGGGTACGATCAATCAGGACCTAAATGTGATCCATTCATTGAACAGGTATTGACTCTGGACCACTCACTGGAGACGTCAACAATGAGCTAGAAACTCCATCTTCATGAAGCTCTCGGTCCCTGGCACCCTAAGGAAGCCAAAGCATACAGTTCCTTTTCGAAGGAGAGAAAAGTATTAATCTGTATAGCCAAAAATAAACCGGGCCTCTCTGGGTATAAATCTGGCGGAACCAGGCTCAGAGCACTAATTAAAGTTATGGAGGAATACTGACAGGTTCATTTCTTTTTCTTCATTTTGTTGAGTATTTAAAACCATAGTTATTTATGGGGCACTGTTTAGAGACCACCGTGATACTTTTTCTGTGTGTGCTTTGATTTATATTAACACATTTTAAGTTTAAATAATTTGCATCACAAGGTTTGTTATGTTGATGTGCACCCTCTTCAGTCCTGGGGAACTCTGAAGATCAAGATGTTAAACAGCATCGTCTTTCTAACTAGAAACATTAGGTGTGTTTATTTTCCTAAATGTAACACTACAACCAGTGGCTGGATGGGAAAGCTCCATCTGCTCTTCTTTATCTTCGAGAAAGAGCCTTTCAGAAGATATTGCTCCTCCCTTCAGAATTTTTGCTGCTTAAAGAAATCAAGCTGTGGGAACAGAGCACCCTCCCGCCATCTGAGGGAGCAGCCACCACTGAGGGGTCCTTCTACTCGACAGCACAGCCGGACCACCGTGCTCAGAACCACTCAAGCAGGGCTGACCCTCCATGACGCCCTCCAGACTCCACTGCAGCTGTGTTACCTTCATCTGCCTGTTCAGCCGAACGGGAAGATGCTGAGCATGGGGATGGCAACTGGAATTCACCTGTGCCGGCAGGTTGACGATGCGCCTCGACGCGGGCTCCACACTCCTGGGATGAGAAGGCGCAAGTTCAAGGGCTTCAAGGGCTTCAAGGTCAGCCGGAGGCAGCAAGGTGAACACCTTCCACGTGACCCTGTGGACTTCTCAGGTGACCAGTTTCCAGTTAACTTTTCACCGTGCTTTACAGATCTTGCTCTACGTCTGATCATACTCATTCCAACAAGGTGGATTTTTTAATGATGAGAGATATGCTCCTAGAAGTTTCACTGCAGTGAAGTGATTTCATAGAAAGGAAAACTGGATGTATTTGTCAGATAATAAATATATATGTTCATAAAAAAAACAGATTTCCAGAAAGGAGCCTGAAGGAATGAAGAAAGTGGGGAAGACATCTGAGCCGTATCCCATTAGTGACACATTTTACCCAAGAGCTTTTTCTGACAACCCAACATTATGAAAACTAAAGGGCTTGGGATTAGGTGGAAAGAGTTCCTTTGAGGACAAGCTTAAACTAGATTGGTGGTATTTGGGTTAGATATTTGAAAGAATCTCTTAAACGTGGGACTGGAAGGCTGGTAGACCAGACAACTACAGGTGCCTGGAGACGTTTAGGCCAGGCTGCGCCAACCCCATTCGAGCACCCTACAGTGCTGGAGTCCCGGCCGCGAAGGGGCCACTGTGCAGCACAGGTTTGCTAACTTCTCTGGGTTGACCACTCCTTTCTCTACAAGAGTTGAGGCTGACAGCAGAAAGAACCGACAGGGCTCTCACATAGGAAACAATAAGGTGAGTAAGGAGCAGGAAGCATTGCCCAAAGCCAGCCCATCAGAAGCCAAGCTGGGCTTGAACTCAGACCCCTGATACCTCTTCCCACCGCACCACCGAGGTGACAGTTTCTAGATAGTGATTTCCAGATCGAGTATGAGATCTCTAAGTCCTATGAGTTTACATTTGACACTGACCTATCCATTAGGCATTTTCAGGTTTAGAAGGTGAATGTTATATACATTTCTATAAAGCTCTGAACATCAAAAAGTGTCTGAGAAGATGTCCTTGCCACCCCCATACCTCAGCACAAAAACGGATACAAGGGTCATTCCCTAAAACACAAGACAGGCCGACAGGGCCTCAGTGGTGCTGCACAGCATATCTCCTCACGTGCCTCTGAGGCAGCTGACAAAAGTTAAAGCAAATCTCCTCTCAGGGAGGCAGAAAAGTGGGGTAAGGAAAGGGAAGAAATGTCCTTCAAAATCTGCAACGACATGGTAGAGAAAAGGGTGCCTGGGACCAAACCCCATCAGGGAAGGCTGCTTGGGACCTGGAGAATGAGAGAATAGACACAGACGCACTTCCTAAACAACTTGCATTAGGATAGATGTTCCCAGATAACTGGTTACTGTTTTCCCCTCTTCTCACTTTACCCAGACAGGATTGGCCCCGCAGGAGAACCTGCAGTTGTTCAGCATTTCAAGAGAACTGCCCTAAGAATATTTGGTTCTGGGAAGAAGAAACACAGATGGAAGGCCACCTTCTCTACTCTGTTTAATGAGTACTAAGCTGAGGTTTCAGCCTACGTTTGACTGTCACTGATGTCTTATTTTTCAATTAGTTCTTAATTCATGAGGGGAAGAGAGGGATGTATTTAGGAGCCCCTAACACCTCAACACCTATGTATGTCTGAAAAGGGGAGCTGACCTGATGTTTAGCATTAAAACAAGGATGACAAGTCCCTGCTGCCACCAGTGCCTCCCAGCACCTGGCGCTCATTCCTCCATAGCCACGAGGTCACCCTGGAATCCATTCTCCACACGGGGCTCATTGCAGCAATCAACTGGCCTTGCAACACGAGATGCAACCCAGGAGTTATCTCCAACCTACACATACTGGACGTTGGCATGTGCTGCTTTTTGAAGAACTCTTTCTTATTATACTTAGCCAAAGGGGTTATCTGTGGCCATTATTCTCATTCATCCATTCATTCCACAAATATTTAACAGGCAGTTTAGAAGACTAAGTGGGGGAGAAGGAAGCAGGCATTTTCTTTAAGGAACTTTGAAATATTAAAGTAGTGAGAGTAAACCTCATGAACCCCACTGAGCAGACACATTCTTGGTACACTAGTGTGTACAGTTTGGAAAGAAAGGGATCAAAAACACAGACTCCCCAAAGATGGAAGGCCGTCCCCAACTAGGGCTACAATCTTAGGCTGCCATGGATGGCCAGGTGGTTCCTGAGATCCAAGGACCCCACAGACAGCTGCCATCAAAAGGCCTGTGGTCTGTCCTCAAACTCGATCACTACTCTCTATTCTGAAGACACTCACAGTTTGAACACCCTTCCGTTTTTCTCATTCCACATAAGGATGTTCAGAGAGCGAAGTATTGGATTCAGTGACTCAGAATAGCTGCTTGGGACAATGTATCTTCAAACAGTCTTTTGATAAGAAACCCAGTTATTCATCCTCAAAAGAGAAGATTAATCATGGGAATTGTATGACAAATCATTCAGTAAAAGCAAAAGGAAGAAATGGAAGGAGGTGGGAAAGAAGAAATCTGAATTCAAACAAAACCCCCCCGAACACCTCCACTGTTTACACTTCAAAATCAGAAGAGAAAAAACACCCACACTAATTGGCTGACGTTGATGCCTAGATAGATAGGTGGAGATGGAGAGAGAGAGAGAGCAAGAGAGAGAGAGAGAGAGAGAGAGAAGAGAGAGAATTCTCCAAGAAAATGCTTGCAAGTAGGCAAAGTGATGCAGCACTGTCAGGCATTTTCTTGCCCTGCCTCAGCTTCTCCCTGCCCCTCCCCAGAGATGGACGTCTTTGGAGAAATGGATCGAACTTGGCTGGCATGGAAAGATTCCTGACAGCTCAGCCACAAGGTGCTGGACTAGAAGCCACAGTGGCCTCCGGTGGCAAGGGCAGATCCTAAGGAGACCTAGAGGTTCGTTTCCCAACAACGTCATGTGCTGAGTGTCACCAACTGGCCTGTTCGGATGCGAGGTGTTGCCCTAATTAGACCACCCAGGACTGAAGGGACAGCACAGCTGAGTGTCAGGGAGACGTCTAAGAGGGTTACAGAATAAAGGCTTTCCTTTCCTCTGTCGCAGCCACATACATTCCTACACAGATGGAAGGAAATGCCTCTTGGGCCCACGTGTTTAGAGGTTATAGGCTACAACTTTGCCTTCTAATTTTTAAGAACACCAAGGAGGAATTGTGCAATACTAAAAGAACAATGTCCAACTTTAAACTCCAAAGTCTCCAGGGAGGAGAAAGAAATTAGGGCACATTCAATTTGTTTGGAGATACACATTCATGGGTAGACATTACTACATGTATGAAGAACACACAGACTTTGGCAGTACTAATGGCCTTCATCAAACAAAAAAAAAAAGGTTTCTTACTTCCATAATTGCTGGCATGAATTTTCTTCCCCCAGTCCAAACTCTAGCCAGGGTTGGGTCTGACTGTAGCATAATCTGTGATCAGTGTCATCAGATCAGGAAGGGCAGCCTTCAGACATCCAAATGAAATCTGAGGCCATCTAAGGTTCTTTCTTGGGTCCAAAGAGACAGAAAATAACATTTAAAAATGATTATTAATACTGAAGAAGAGAAGAGGACAAAACCACAGGGTCTTTCTTGATGGACAGGCATTGGAACCAGTGATGTCCCAGGTTGCAAGGCTGGGAGAGAAAGGAAGAAGCTGAGGGCAACACAGGGATCTCTGGGAGGTCAGCATACAAAGGACATACATAGGTAAAGGCTGCAGAATTTAAGTGAATTGGAGGGTTCTTAATAGAAAAAGATTAGAGAACAGTTTTAGACTTCAGGTAAGAATCCTAAGTCCAGTGACACATGGCCTAACAAACAGGGGAGCATTTGGGAGGTGTGGAGGTGGTTGTAATAGGGGAGACTGCCCTCAAATAGCCAGGATATGGGTCCCTGGATAACATGCAAAAGAAAATAAAGAGAAAGTAACTGGTCATTTACGTATTTTTAGAGCCAATTATACTTTAATATTGGCTTTATCCTTTTAATACCTGGTAAATTGTAGCAGTCATTCAGGAATCACAAAGACCTAAATGGGGCCCCTGGCTCCATCATCTGGAGTTCCATAACCTTGCCCAGGTTCCTTAACTTTTCAGAGCCTCCACAACAGTTAAAATACCTACCCTCCTTAGAGCACGGTGAAGATGGGAGTGCCAACCCCATCCCTAACATGCAGCAGCTGCTCAGAACAGGAGCCGCTACCATTCATTCAGAAAACAGTCACTGGGCACTTACAAAAGGGGAATCATACCAGCCCTATCTTCAAGGAAAATTCACAGGCAAGAAAGACATGCGTACAAGCAGCCTTGTGGCTGTGGGTGTGTTCTCTGAGCTATCATCTGTGAAACACACACCGTGCGAGTCTCTACTCAACAGCGTTGCAGTGGGGATTCACTGAGTTAATACATGCAAAGTGTTTAAAATAGCATTGGCGCACAGTAACTAGAAACACTAATAATGTTGTTATACGGTGAAGCGTGATGAGAAATCCGAAGGATTAACAGCACAAGCAAGATGTGAGCTTGATCGACTTTTCCTAAGTGGCCTGGTAAGGACCACCAAGTTTTGATCTTTGTCCTCTGTAAAACACAGGTGCAGTGTCACGCAGAGCATTCATTTACTTGAGACCTGGTCATTTCCTCTCTATTAGAAAATATACATAAGTGTTTACTTAGGATAAACTTACATAACATTTTACCTTCCTGATGACACTGTGGGGCAGCAGGTCCTACGCTCAGTTCACCTAATCGCAGCTACGTTCTCAGATTTCCAAGAGAGAAAAGCCTTCCACAGCCTCCTCGTCACCTTATCGAAGGACACTGAAGAACTTGCTTCAGTGTTGGCTGACACTACATGGAAGGGGCATTTAAACATTTGTGACAAGTTTAAACAAATTACTCAAGATGAAAAATCCAACCTCTACCTGTAGCTTTTGGAAGGCTATCTCATGTTCAGTAAAGACTAACAATTTTCTTTAATTTCTCTTAACTCCACACAGGACTAAATACAGGTATTTGTTAAAACTAAGCTTCCTGAAACATTTGCTATTCTGACCACTTCTGTGGGATTAATGAAACGCTTTAAACGTAAAACGCAAAATCTGTATTTCTCTCATTTGTTCATGGTGGTAATAAGAACTACTTTGCTAACTCCACTGTTTTAAGTTTTCTACTGGGATAATGTTACTCTGAGGTTTTCAGAATACACAAAAGCTTTATATTTAAGTCTTGTTTTTTTACATTTAAGTTTTGTTTCTTTATAATTAAGTCTTGTTTTTAATGATAACTTAATGGGCCTAACACATTAATATTATAGTTGGAGACGTTATACTGTATTGAGCTAAAGGCTAATTTAGGAAAAAAATTCCCCTCAACAAACACTGAGATCAGGCTAATTTAGGAAAAAAATTCTCCTCAACAAACACTGAGATCAGGCTAATTTAGGAAAAAAATTCTCCTCAACAAACACTGAGATCAGGCTAATTTAGGAAAAAAATTCTCCTCAACAAACATTGAGATCTTAGATTTCTTGATAACTTACCCCCAGATTTACTTGTCTGATGCAGCAAACGACTCTTAAATTAGGAAACCTGGATGTGTGTGGATGTGTGTGCAAGGTGTCTGCCCATCTACGTGGGCTTTCCTCTGTCGTTATAAAGCAACAGCAAGTGCACAGGTCCTGAGGAGGGATAAGGGTAGCCAGCTGCAGGATGGTGCTCAAGCTGCATCCAGCCCTGAATGGGGGGCAGGCAGAAGTCAAGAGAAGCTTCCCGAGTTGGCCTCAGCTGCAACCAAGTTCCCTCTCCTCTCTCGAGCCACAGGGATCTTCACAAAGGAAGGAGCACAGCAGACTGAACTCCCTGTCCACCCACCCCCTCATTCTGCCTCAGTGACACCACTGTCTGTGCCTCACTCCCAACAGACTTTCCTTTCCTGAGAATCACTCTTCTGAGACTTGGGGAAAAACCAGAGAAATGCCTCCTTCTCCTTCTGGATTGGAGGAGAACATTTTCAACAGTGCTGCCACCTCGAAAGCAGTTGTCAGGAATGAGACCCAGTCTGTCCCCAGATCAACGGCCACACGAGAGCTCTCTGAGACACGATCCCTACTCAAGGTTTACCTGGTACCTCAGTTTGCTGGCCATATTCCAAGCCATTGTCGAGGAGAAACAGCCCCAGTATCTCAAAGCGGTAGGGAGTACCAAAGGTAAGAGAAATCGATGCAGGGCAACCCCTCACTCTGGAACCCTAAGTTAGCACCAGGCGAGGCCCGTGGACACGCAGGAACGCACCAGACACACTGCAGTCCCAAGTACCCTTCAGTGGCTTCATGACGAACACCACAACACAGTAGCATTCCTAATCTTTCGGTTTAGTCAGGAATATTTAACTGTCGGGAAATGATAAACACGTCAGCCTCCTGACCCATCCTGAGAAGCCTTTGGAGGCAACACATCCAATTTCCAATAGACAGTGATGTTAAACGGACAATGAGCCTTTGATCAGTAAAAGAAAATGTGACACTGCCCTCCTCCCAACCCAGAAAGAGCTCTTTGCCTCTGAAAAATGAGGTTTTATCAAGCCAAAGGATTTTTTCTCATTTTAATGAAGAACCTTCCTCTCCTTTCATAGATCTACTACACTCGGTAATTGTCAAATTATTACCTGGTGATATATTGCTAATGAATTCTACTTGGTTAAAAGAAAAGTCAAACACGGAATAATAATTTCTCATCTGTTGTCCTTTATCTCTCTGCTCATGGTTCACAGTCCTTCAGTAATAAGGGAGCTGATCACAGTTTTGTGGATTCTTCTGGAGTCTTCCCTTTTGTGTGTTTCTCTCACATTTGTACTTCATTTAAAACTGGGACTAATAGATCATTTATCTCACTAAAGTCATTATTTGCAATTCTTGTCTGGATGGTCATCAGATTAGACTGAATTTAGGCTGTCAACAGAGTCCACTTCCATCTACCATGAGTTCTTAGTGTTTAAAATAAGCTATTTATATTGACTTTTTGTTCTAACTGCCCAAATTGGGTGTTTCTTGGATTGTAGTTGATTACAGTCATTCCATTTTGACACACGGTGGTTATTTTGCACTGAAAAATTAAAGCTATTTAAATGTATTACCTTTTCCACTATTGGAAATAACATTGGATCCAGGAATGTCCCTAATAAGTGGTGTGGGTGACTAGATAAAAACTCAGCTAAGGCCAAGCCGACCGTGAAAGTTGCTGATGGAAAACCTGGACCCCCACTTCTTCAGACACGTGGAGATTGGTCAAAGCATCCCATCTTCAGCAAATTCATACCAAATGCCAGGGGCTCCAGCACTGAATGAAACACAGCCTCTCCATTTTCGACAGATCAATAATTTTACATTGCAAGAAAGAGTCCACAATGCTCTACTACCTTGTTTTGCCCTTGAGTCTTCAACGCATGTATTTTATGAACCACGCTTGGCCCTGGAGGTACAAAGAAGGAAGAGACAAGGCTGCGGGTGACAGGTGGCCAAGGGGTCTCCCTCTAACAGGAGTGACACCTAACCAATGGGCACAGGGCCCATGCCCACAGAGAGCTTTCTTTTTCAAGCAAAGACGTAATCATCAGAATCTAAAATGTACCTTATTTTGCATTCAATTACAAAAAGAAATAGAACTTACATGAGTATTGGATTTTTTTAAAACAGACCTACAGAAAATGGAGCCATAAGGAGTATCTGTGACTCCTGACCAGGCTTCAACCATTTAAGAAGTCTGCACCTACTGGACCCCTGCGGCATCAAAGCTGGGATAATGAAGGTCTTGACCCCGCTCCCCAGGATGCCACATCCTCAGAGAGGGAGAACCTAAAGGAGTACTCTCAGTGCAGGATGATAAGGGCTGACAGAGACGAACTAGCAGAGCAGGTCACTGGAAAACCAATGCGGTTCCTGAGAATGAGCATGCTTTGATTCAAAATTACCTTGGAAATTCTACTCTTCTAAACAGCAGTGCCTCCTTCTCCCTTGTGCAGACAAAATCAGGCATGTAAAAGATACAAATGCATATGTCTCTACATGACTAATTATCCAAACAAGGGGAGAGAACCATCTTATTCTTGGCCCAGGTAAAACCACAAGACTAGTGGAACTGTGAAGTGAGCTTTTACACTTTTCTTGAAGACTTTCTCGGTTCCCATTGTACCTTCCCACCCAGGAAGCCAGGGGCCATGCCAGGACCTCCTGGAGGTACACACCCGAAGGTCTCATTGGGCCAGGCCCTTTTCTCCTTTCAGGAAGGCGACTTTTCCATTTCCTCAATTTTTGCTCCCTGCTGGGGAACTCTCCATCCTCTTCCCCATCATGGGGAAACTGGATGTGATCCACGTTATGCAAAACGATGTTCCTTCACACAGCTTCATGCTGCCTTTATCACATAATCAATAGGGATTTCTACAGATGGCTCAGCTCTAAACTCTGGGTTAAATAATTGTTATAGCAGCCTTATCCCCAGAAAGTAAGCCACATTTGTGGACAATGCTCGGTGCTAGAGAAGCACAGGCTGTCAACAAAAATCTTACCAACCACTCACTCCCTAAGAGGGAAACTGCAAAGGACACGTGCCACAGGAACCCACCAAGCACCAGCAGCAGTCTGGGGACCATTCAAATCATCCTTGCTGAGTGAGGGTGTATAAGTGACTGTTTACGTGCAAAGCCAATTAACCAGATTTTGAATAGATAGGAATTCTTCAGTGACCTATTTGATGGATTTTCTAAATGTTTCATAGAAAATTAAATTCAAGAATGTGTCTCACTTGTGCAGTGCTCCTCGAGGCCCTGTACCTAAGATACAGAGCCTCTACCTGAAGAGGCTGGACCTGCCAGGGAAACCAGGCAGGTAGCGACAGTGCACCTGAGACCAGGTAAAGGACAGCAGGATGGACAAGCATCCTTCCTGGCGTCTGCAAGAAGCAGAGAAGGTGAAACCAGGACATGAACTTCCCCGGCAGCCTGACAGTTTTCAAGAGTGGAGGACAGCAAATTAATTTGGGCCACCCTAATTTGAAATCAATAATAAATGAATAGGAATTAGGCCAAAGTTTACATCTTCACCACTTACATAAAAGGGGGTTAAAGAAATAAAGGCACCAAGAGATTGGAATACAGATAGATCACACTTAACCTACTTAAGAGGCTGAAATGTTTCAGGCGCTTTCAAATCCCCAATTATAATACAAATAATTAACAAACTAATTACAAACCATTAAGGCACTGACTCTATGTCTTCGCCCAAAGGGCCTTGCATTCTAGATAAAATGATCATTATTAAAAGATGTCACTTCTGGGCTTCTATTTGGCAACATTTTGTTCATTGCATGCAAGTGCATATATTATTGGTTTAGTCATACATTAAGTAAATATTTATTCAATACCTGTTCTGGGCAAAGCCCTATATTAGGTTCTATAATGGAATATAAAGATGAATACCATGTCTACATGAATGGAATATAAAGTTGAAAAGTGGAGACATGCTTTGAGATGTCACAGGAAGCGAGACTGCAGCTAACCCAGGAGGTGAAAAAGGAGGCATTTAGGAGCAGCGTGAGGAATGCACGGATCTGGACACACGGAGATGGGGGCAGGTTGGAAATCATCTCAGGAGAGGTGGGAAAGCACGTCACGAGGGGCACATGGTGCGAGGGCACATGGGAACACCAAAGTGTCCGTTTTTCAGCACCAGGGAACTAAAGAGGGGCTGGGGAGGATAAAATGGAGAAGAAGCACACGTGGCATGAGTCACCCTGCAGCCAAGACAAGGCCTTCCGATTCTGACAGTCCAGAGGGAGTTGCTGAACATTTTAAAGCAAGGAGCCCAAGATAATTGCGCTTAGGAGCAATAAAACCAAATTACTTTGCTAGTCCTCTCTATAATTCAGTCTCTGCTCTCATGCAGGTTGGTTGACTTCCCTCCCCAACTGCAGTCTGGATGAAGGAGATGCTTCCATACAGGCAGGTCATCGGTCTGGGCTGGCATCACAGCTCTCTGTGAGGCTAGAGGCTTGTCGTGACTGCCTGTACCCACCTCCACCCTGGAGCCAGGCCTGCCAGCTCTCTGTCTGCAGAGTTCACTTGCTGCTACCCTTCATGGAACTGCAGTTTGGGTAGAATCATACACTTAAATCGTGCAACGGTTCTCCATGCTGCCTCAAGTTCCACAAACCTGCCCTGGTAAGAATTTTCATTCTGCAGCACAGTTGGAGGGCCTCACTTGGCCTTATGTGCAAACTGCATGAATAATTTTCTTTGCTACTTTATTCTATCATATTGCATTTGGAACAGGAAAAGTCAAAGGAGATTAGTAGACAGCAAGGGCTTCCAGTAAAAGGACACATGCTTGCCCTGAAGCCCCATAACCTTCTCAGAGATTCTCCCCGTCCCCAAATGAGCCTCC
Source organism: Choloepus didactylus (assembly GCF_015220235.1). Lineage (NCBI taxonomy): Eukaryota > Metazoa > Chordata > Mammalia > Pilosa > Megalonychidae > Choloepus > Choloepus didactylus. The sequence continues at coordinate 72,654,049 of NC_051323.1, read as the reverse complement.
CTGCCTAATTCTGAGAATGCAAGTCCTAAAGACAGGGCCTAGGAAGTCCAAGGCAGACTCTAGACAAGTGCAGCCTCCTCTCACCGCAAACCAGCACCTCACACAGGAAAACATCTAACAACTAACAGAATTCTGCAAAAAAAAAAACAAACAAAACACTGTGTCTTCTACACCACTGGCTCTTGATGCTGTCCAAACTTCCCAACTAGAGCGTCACGAATTCCAGGAAAGACCCCTAGACGTGTCCTCAATTGAATCCCTCCTGAATATAATTTTAGTTGGAAAAATAAAAGTAAAGGCAACAGAGGACCTTTGTTTAAGCTGCCAACAGTATTGTCAACTAAGCTCCTATTCGTTCTGGTTTCAGGAAACAGATTTGAAACTTTGCATAGTTTCTACTTCCCTTAGGAGGCACGCAGGGGCGGCAAGCCCAGGATTTTGGGCATCAGCACAGCTCAGGATTTAAATTCCAGCTCTGCCCTTTTCAAGAGTGACCTTGAGCACGTTATGCAGGCTGCCGAGTCCCTGTCGGTTCTGTCAAGAGTCAAGTGAAATACTACACATAAAAGCACTTAACACCTCCAGTTAGAATGTTTTATTGCCGCTTACATTTATGTATCTCAACTGTCTTATTTATTTATTTGTTTCCATCTCCTTAAGTAAAACATTTGTTTCCTTTTGTTTCCCGTTGAAACATGGGAGGAAAGATGAACGTTTTAGGAAATGAATGAAACCTTTTTGGTGTACGGGTGTCCTAAGCACTCTTAGACTTCTAAATATGCCTTCCCCACCTCAAAACAGTGTTTCAAAGATCAAACAATGGAATAAAATGTCTTTTCACATTATCACACAATAACCATGAAATGATACTTTTCACTCTTCCTGGGTACTTTAGAAAAGCACGTCATCTGATACATGTTCCATGGTGATTACACATAAAATAAAAAATCAAATCTCTAACATAAGAAATTTGATTTGTAAGAGACAGATGACAAAATATTACTAGCAAAGTGATTTGCTAAATCTTAATTACATGTGCAACTACATCAATTCAGTTTTGATAAATAATTACATGATTAATCATGCAGAAAATATAACAGTAAGAAGAAATAGATTAGATCTCTACTCCTTCCTTAAACAAGTATTTCTGTGTCTGTGGTTGGGTGTGGGAAACTGTCTTCCATGTTGCCTGAGGCATATCTGGGGTGGTGGCTTAGAACGCTGAGCCCCAGGCCTGCATAGAATGCCATGCAGGCCCGCCCTGTAAAGATGTGTGTCTTGTGACTACCGTTGCCTTAAACCTAGATTGTATACACCTGATGTAAACATAGGTATCTGGCGGGCTCTCCCGAGCCTGAGGACCTGTAGCATATACACGTGATCTTCTGAAATAAATAGCTGGAGCAAGAGTGCATTGGCGTCCACTTAGCACGAGATGCAGTGGGCCCCCTGCTCCCTTAACTCTTAGCTTTGTGTCCGTGTCTCATTCCTGCATCGCCCTGTCAGCAATAGTTGGTTTCCTAGAGATTTTTTCTTTTAACCTGGCAAAAATGAGGGGGGAACAAGTTAGAGGGGAGTGGGCATGTGGCTGAATATATGACAGGGATTGCAGGAGAGGGAGAATGAAAATAAGTTTTGATTCTGAATATTCTGTGTGACAAAAGGGATATAAATTGGCTATATTCTGTTTCCCAGGGCCAGGAGCATGGTAGGGCATTAAAATGTTTGTTCTACAAATGAATTATCACGGTAATAATAATAATGAGAATATGTCCTAAAAAAAATTTGTGGGTTTTTTCTTTTTCAATGAACTATCTTATCCATGAACTCATTTTATCTTACAATCCCAAGACAAAAAAGGCAGGTTTTACCATTCCAATAGCAACTTGGAATTCAGTAGGTGGAAAATGTATCCATCCATTTAGTAAATAATTCTTAAACACCTACTATGCATAATTACAAAAGGAGAATCAGACTCAGATATTGATATGTTAACATTAAACAGTTTATTAGTTATATGTTTCCTGCCCTCCAGGTATCGTGGCAAACTACTGAAAAGTTTAAGAACATGCGCTGGTCTTGAAGGCAAATAAAATCTAATTTTCAGAGAGAAAACTCATGTTCAAGAAATCAGATAAAAATATGGTTATCTGAACCTCTGTGCACACACACACATGTGCACCTTATTATTTGATTTGGTGTCCCAAAGGGGCCAATTTAAATGAACCCACCAAAAATGGAGACCTAAGCTCTACATTAAATAGTATTTATTTCATCTAAAAATAAGGAAGACAATTTACTTAAAGCCTAAAATTTTTGTTATAATTGTAAATGTACACTCATTCTTACAGAATGAATTGAGTCATAATGATTCTCCAAAATACTTTTTTTCTGACAAAAATTGTCTGATTGACCTTGTGAATACCTTTCTGGCTTTTGTGGCACAATCATAGAGTAGATCGTTCTTACAAAGATAAGTGAGGGTTTCCCTGATTCTTTCAAGGGTTTCTCTTTTTTGAAATAACCTCCCACATCATTAAGCTAACTGTCAGATGCTCGTTTATCAATGGCATGTGACTCAAGCAGTTCTCTAACAACATTTTCATTGACATCCATGAAATCTCCTGTTTTTATAAGACTTGCACTTCAAATTTCCAAAATGAGATTTACTGAAATTTACAACATCCATTAATGAGAGACCAAAAACCTGTCTGGTAGGATAGGAGTCAGTTCATTAATAAATACCTTCACATCACAAGGACGTTTTGCTCCTCCCTGCAACCCTGGAAGTGACTGCATTTTCTGAGAGTGTTGGGAGAAGCAGGATAAACAATGAGACGCTCAGCTGCCTTGTTCAGTGAGCAAGAGTTGAGTTTGGTTTCTCTTTTTCTACTTCAAAAAAGTTCCTCTGCTTTCCAAATTTCCAAAGCCTCCCTGTTTCCTGCTGCCCGATCACCCCCACCCCACATGCCTCGCCTTGGCCTGCCCTCCTGTGTCTGCTTTTACCTTTCCCTCCTTCCCCGATTTCCCAGTCCTGTGTGTTATTATTTCTAAGCTTTATTAGGAAAATAGGTGATACATTAAAAATCCCCTCTGAACTAGACAATGTCTGACTAAAAAGGGTCCAACTGCAGACGCTCTCTCACACCACACGTCCTCCTTCACCAGGTCTGTCTGTCCCCTCATCACGGGGCTGGCTCAGGACAGGCGGCCGGGCTCCAGCAGCCAGGACCCGGCTCCAGAGAGCAGGCAGCTCTCCGACTTACTGGCTGCATGACTCAGGTGAGCCTGCTTCAGTTTCCTCACCTGTAAATCGGAGGTAATAACAGCACTCTCCTTACTCAAAAGAGTCAGTGAGAGCATTAAACAAGACACAACATGCAAAGGGCTTAAAATAGTGCCTGGTGCCCAGTAAGTGCTAAATAAGTGTTGGTCCTTATTGGGAACTTCAAGCAACATGCTAGAGCCTTGGATACCAAAAAAACAAAAACAAAAACACCCATTTCCTTGCCCTGAAATCTGCCAACGTTCTCTACTGAAGGAACTGCAGGGGCACAGCCACATTTACAGGCTGTGGGATTTGGGGGTGGGGTGGGGGCCTGGGACAGGCTTCAAATGCCACCTGGGCCTCTTAGCAGCTGCATGACTCGAGTCCGTTTGTCTGACATCTTTAAACCTCAGTTTCCTCCACTTTAAAAAAATGGAGATGATAACCCCTCACTCCCAAGGTTTCTGGAGTAATGAAAGAAGACACATTTGAGAAAATGCTTAGTGCAGACTCACTCAAAAACTGTTAATTTTCCTTGCCTTCTTTAGAAAAATGATAAATTAAATTTGCAAATATGAAGATGTGCCATTTAACCATAAAAGTCCTTTCTGATTAATTTTAAATCCTTCTATGTCCAAACTACTAGACTTAAAAGATTGAGCATTTTTTAGCTGAAACTTCTCAAATTCAGCAAAATGCATTCTTTCATCCTGGACAGAAGACACAAGCCAATGAGCTGAGAAAATTATATTGTAATAGCTTGTCTTGGGCTGTTTTATATTTTTATACAGAAGAGGAGAAAAAAATATGTTGTTAAAAATAAGCAGGAAGATTCTGTGAAAATGAGAGACGAAGTGATAGATGGTGAGAATTGTAGAGCCAACACGGCAGGCTGCAAACGTGGGATGGAGAGGGAAGGATGGTGTGGGTAGATCCAGGGAGGAGCTGGGCTTCCCTCCTCGCAGCTCCAACTGTCCAGCCCACCTCCCTGGGGCTTCTCTCATCCGCCCATCGATAACAGTCCACGGAAGGAGAAAACCCACGCTCAGCCACACAACCGGGGGAGTCGCCATGGAAACGCAACACACACTTGCACCTACAGAGCACCTGTGCTTAAAGGTGTATCGCCCGGCCGTGCACACTAACTGCAGGGTGTTTGGGGAATGTGAACAGATGCATATTCTTTATCACGAGAGGAAACAAACAAAAGACCCCTAAGAATAAGTCTTATTCAGAGTGGGTGAGTGATGTCATTTTGTAGACATTTGGCATCATATTAACAGGAAAATTAAAATGCTGTGGTACCCAAAAATACCCACTAAATTAATAATTTGCCATTCTGATTAATTATGCATAGAATGCATTGCTTAGGTTTTTCTATTTTTAGTCACATTTTAGGACTACTCTGACATACAACTTAAAGAAAAGATGGATTTCATATGTTTCTCCAGTTAAGTGAGGACTTACATATGCATAAATTTGAAACTTTGTAGAAACGTTAGCAAGGTAATAGTACATCCACACAAAATACTGTGCGGAAGTAGAGTGTTGAGAAACGCTTAGATTTTCATCAAGGTAAGACAGTAAAACGAGGATAATGAAATACAATTAAACATTAATTACAGAAACTATCAAAAATAATTGTCTTGTACAAAGCACAGCACTATTAAAAAATAAACTGATGGATAATAAAACATATATAGTATTCTCTCCTCTAGACATAATCATTTCTACGTAGCAATTAAATTTACAGAAAATTGTTAAGTGTCTTCTGTGCCTCTTTACTACCATGAACTCAAGACATTTGGACCAAGAATTGCTTCCAAAAAATTCTTATGGCTGCTTAACATGTTACTAGAAAAGACTACCATAAACTCAAAGACATGTGTTACAAATGAGTAAGCTGCTTTAACACACTGATGACTCTGCTGCACTGTCACAATTCATGGTGCCCACAACACAGACTCTGCTCCTATTAGAAATGTCTGACGCTCGTATGGCCGAGTTCCGTACACTGGGTCTGAGAACAGTTTAATATTCAGGACAAGTTTAACTTTAATGCAGAAATAATACTCTGCAAAAAGACTGGCAGAAAAATAGATCCTTACTAATAACTGTCATGCCAATTTTTCATTTCAGTTTGTTTCTTCATCATTTAAGGAAGTAAGACACTGTTACATGAAATCACTCCAGCATCCTTATGGGAAGCATTACATTCTTAAAAGGGTATAAAATCTCTCCTTGGGGTCTTTTTACAGCATATTCTGAGAGACTAGTCTTATCTCAGAGAATTCTCTACATATAGGTGGCCGTAAACACAAATTTCTCTAAGTTGTTGGGGATGTGGTTAGGATTTCAAATGTTTCTACACTGACAAACCTTTTTAGTCACTCAAAAATGAGTGTGTTTTAAGTCAAACTAGGAGTGTGTGGGCACATCAGTAGCCAAAATAAAGCAGTAAAGTAGAGAATTATATTTGGGTGTATAGAACAGTCTTCAAAATTCCAGTTGTATTTCATTTTTCCTCCTCATTTTATTATTTTTTTTTGTCCATAAAAGATGCTTTTAAAATTATACTGTTCTAGTCTCATGATGCCTTCAGCACAAGTAAAGATAAAACTACAGGGATGTTTGATTAAGACAATGAAGTATCAACTGACGCATGGCATGGAAAGAAGAACTGAATAGTGAGAGATGGGGAGCAAAGGAAGAATCCCTGTTGGCAAGCACCACGGTCCTCCTTTATCACCGTGGGAAGAAAAGCCTGAGCCCCGAAATGAGTATGATCCAAAGCAGAGCTGAAGTTGAACCACAACAGATGTTTAATTTAAACCACCACGTAAAAATCCACTAAATCAGGGGTTGTTTGTTACTGCAACATAACTTAGCTTAAGCTGACTGACACAAAGCCTAGCATCTAGACTTTACAATCAAGGTACTGCATTGACATTCTAATAGCCTAATAGTTAAGGCTTGAGGACCTGATTTTAAATGAGTTTTCCCTCCTCTGCAATGCACTGCTTTTGTATTAAAAGGAATTTACATGATTTGGTAACATTCCTCAAATATGTCTAACTTTTGATAACTCGAGACTATACCACTAAAAAATTTTCAGAGGCTCATGTGCGCATCATCAAACTCTATTCAGGACAGAATATTTCAGCATCACTGAACAATGAGCAATGTATTAAACCTGGTCTGTGGGGAGAGGCGATTTGGGAAAGGGGTTTCTGAGAATGGAGCAGGAAATGGAAAAGGAAATAAGGAACCCAATGATGTTATATGATAATTCACCCTTTGGCCTTTGAAGAGGAAATGGGAGAATCATAAGGATCACAAGGTAAAAGAAAGTTAAGTGTAAAACAAAGTAATATACACAAACACCTGTCCACAAAAATCACAAGTTACACCTGACAGCGGTGCGCAATAAACATCAGACCCTGTTTTAGAGCCTGGGGGTACACACATTCCCTGTGCCTGAAATCTGAAGGGGGGTCTACACTTGTACTTCAAGAACTACAAGGACACTCTAGCATTTATGGGCTATATAATACGCACACGCGCGCGCGCACACACACACACACACACACATTACTGCATCATCAGGTAGAGACCAGTTTCTCAACCTTGCCTAAAACTGGGGGGCAGGGGTCGGGGTGGGGGAGGAGCATTCCAGTGTTATTTTTAAACAAGTTATCAGCATATTATAGGGAAGAGAGCAACTCTCAGCATCTTAGGGTTTCATACAGAAATAGATTAAAATTGAAGTTTACCTCCACAGCCTGTCAAATTAGAAAATTTATTTACATATGTGCATGGGATGTGGAAGGTGGGGGAGAGGAGTAAAAGGAAGTGAGTCAATAGATTTCTTTATAGGGTGAAAAAGACACAGCACAGGAGCACAAAAACAATCCAGTCGGTGGCTGTGTTCAAAAGGCAGCACTGTCTCCAAAGATGGTGTGAGGTTTTCGTTTTAAAACGACCCACTGGGCTGCTCCAGGTTAGAAAGAGCTTTCAGATAACGCAGCATGCGACAGGTGATAAAGAAGCGAACTATCGGCCTGTCCAGATGTGAGAAAGATAAAGGGCAGTTCACGCTCTGTCTGAGGCGCTTTGAGCATCTACACAAGGCAAGCAAGTGAGGCTTTCAAAGATGAGCCCTCTCGGGAGCCGCGACTGGCCGGCCAGAGGCCTGAGAGCCTTGGGCCCATTAGCCGCTCCAAGAATTCCTGGTTGACCTGACTTTGCTACAATAATTAAAGCAAGATGACTCTCAGACGGGTGCACAGCTTTCCCCCAGAAGGAGGAAATGGGTAGCTGTACCTTCTTCTGCCCCAGTAAGAACACTATGTTCATTTCTAGAAACAATGGACGAGGGACAATCTCCAAACAAGAGCAAACAGAAAGAGGAAGGCTTGGGAAATCTTGGCAACCTTACGAGGCATGGAGACGTACAGCCTGGAAAAACCTGTGAACAGAATAACTGTCCTTGGGTATCTGAAGGCCCAGTATACAATTCCATTGAATAAATATTTACCGAACAACTTCCATGTGGACACTGCAATGCTGGGAAGCCCGGATGCACAAACAACCCCTGTCCTTAGGGAGTCTGCACGGTAGAGGGTTGGGGGTGGTAAACAGACAAGCAACTGTGACCCAAGAAGGCCACGGGGACGCTGAGTCCTCTCAGGCTTTCGTGGAGGAGAAGTTCCTGTTTCACCAGAGGACAGTGTTGAGGGTGGACAGGATTTCGATAGCCAGAGATTTTTTGAGGGTAGAACAGGAATAAGGACATTATTAGGAACAGTATGAACAAAGGGGTGGAAGTGGAAAATAAAATACCTGCAGTCAGGGGAAATACCAAGAAAAGCCCGATTTTGCCTGGAGAATATCGCATGAGGAGGAAAGCAACGGAAGATGGTATGTCTATTACATATTTCTAAACCATATTGTACTGGAAGAGAATTTTTATGACATTAATATAATGTTTTCATTTTATAGTTAGGAAAATGAAGCAAAAAAAATCTTCTTCAGAACTCCTTAGTCCCAAGTAATACTTTTTTTAAGTCCAGCACATTGTAAACACTCAAAATCAGATCACACTGGGACTGTCTAATGTAACGAATCCTAGAGTGGATGATGATGGTGGTTAATTGTACAAATATAAGACAGTTCTTATGTGAACTAGAACAAATGTACGTCACTATTATAAGGTATTGATAATAGGGCAGTATATGGGAAAAATACAATAAATGCAAATTAAGGTTGTAATATTCATTCTTTAATGATAACAAAGGCTAAATGTCAATAATAGGGGGATATATGGGCTATGGGATTTTTTTTTTTTTTTTCAGGAAAAATGAGAATGATCTCATAGTGACTGTGGTAGTGAACGCACAACTCTGGATTATACCAAGAGCCACTGGTACACTTAGGGTGGACTGTATGTGTGTGAATAAAACTGTTTAAAGAATATGTGGATGTACTTTATGGGTAACTGTGTATAATTTTTATATTCACAATAGATAATAAACAAAATGAAAAAAAGTCACTGATTTGAAAGGAAAAAATGAACTTATATTTTTTAAAATACTGTATAGCATAAATACATATGAGATTCTTAGCATTCTTCTTCTTAGATGAGTCATATATTTCCTCCCCTTTCTGTTTGTACACACAGCCCATTCTTGTTAAACGCATGCTATGTCCCCAGTTTTGTACTTCCTACCAGCTTCCTGCTGGCAGCCAGCACAGTTTTTGGCATCTCCTTACCACCACCAACCACACCCACACTCAAGCGAAAGACCACAATCACTTTAGGATTCGCCTAAATAGAATAAACAAGCACAGGGATTTTCGGGTATTTCATTCTCTGTTATATTCCCTGGACCTGAAACACAGTTTGTGATCAAAAAATACTTAATTGTTGAATAAATTAAATACATTTTCTAACTTATGCAGAATGAGACCAAATAAAATTGTGCATTTTTTTGTTTGTTTATATGCTACTTAAAGATTCTCCACGATACTAATGGAGTGGCATAATCAAGACTTTAGACAATGGTATTTGAAAATGCATGCGTTTGCCCTCTTCTTTCTTGGGTGGACACCAGTGTTGTTAACATCTGATCAATCAGTCTCCCAATACTCACCTTGAACTTTTTAATTGTGTTGAAATAACAACAGTAATAAAAATAATACAGGTTGTTCTCCACTCAACTAGAAATTTCTGGTCACACATAACTTCACACTTTCTTAACTGTTACAGGAAAGTAGTCTTTGTGATGCTTCCTTTAATATTTCTATCTACAGTTTTGGGTTTGTTTTCTTCACGTTTACTGAGGAAACCATATGGACTAAATCAGAGATATCCTGCTGGGATGCTGCATTTTATTAACAATATGCTAAATGCTATTATCCTTATTATAACCCACAAACACTTTCCCTTCTTCCAAGTCCAGTGTGTCATATTCCATGCAGCTTTGAAAAACATCAAGTCTGCTCTGCTGTGTTACGTTTCATCTCAGCCTCCTCCTGTTTTCCCCTCCTTTCCTCCCACGTGCTACCTAGGACAGGCAGCCTCCCTCCAAGGGACCAGGAACTTGAAGCAGTTTGGGAAGGGGCATTTGCAGATTCAAAGCAGGATGCATATTTGCAGCAGGACACATCAAAGCAAGAGCCTTCCAGCCCCCTGGGAGCTCTGTGATGTGCTAATCCCGGCTCTGGGCCTCCACCCTTTACCAGGCACCACGATGCTGTACTCTTTCCTTCCGAGCTGTCTTGATGCAGCTGCCAATTCAGTGACCTACTTTCATGCCGTCCTGTGCTCCTGGCTCTCACCACAGTCACACGCCTTTTCACGTGGTGGGCTTGCTACCTCGTCTTCTCAAAACCGGAAACCACACTGAGCCAGGCAGATATATTTTAGCTGTTTAGTCACTGCCTTTAGGGTTTTAGTCACCATGTGTAGGCTAGTTTGAAAGACATTCTCCCCAAGTTTCTCCATCGTCCCTTCCCCCTGATATCTCACCACCCTGCTTCCCACTCCCCCATATATGGATAAGAGGGACCAGATGCTTTGGGGAAAGGTATCTTGTTTTAAGATGTTACTTTGGAGCTTTCTGTTCCATACTACCAGCCAGAGGCCTCTTTAATCTGAAGATCATATCCAGTGGGCATCCCAGTGCTGAAAAACTGTGGTTATTAATTGTTCGGGTCAGGTGGGGAGAAAGATCGATCTTTTGTCTCTCCGAGTCCCCAGCATTTCTTGCAGAGATCACTCACTTGGCAATTAATCATGTTTTGCCTTGAGATGTCTGTGGTTTAACTCTTGCAATGTTCTTTTAGCTCTTTGTGGATTATTGCCTTGTGCTCCAGCTGGACGGTTAACCTTATACATCAAGGTTATATACAGTATGTGTTTCTTTTCCACACAACCTACATAAGCTGGGTCTCAAAAAACATTTGCGGACAGACCTGTGGACTTCATGTCCAGACAAGATGGTATAATCTTATTCGTCCCTGCTCCTCCTGCTATGGAAATAACACGAGCGATAACCAAAGGGAAACAGGAAGGTGGAAAGAGTAGATGAACCAGTTAGGGACCCCAGGACTGGAGGCAGGACAACATGTCAGGACATCTGTGCCCACTCTACTCAGTAGAAGAAGGTAGCCCAGACCAATTTTCCCAACCCACAACCCAGCAACTGGGAGTCCTACCAACAGGAGTCTCACCAGCAACACTGCGTGAGCCCTGAAGAACTGGCCAGGGGGTCAATCGGATGCCCCGAGAAAAAGTGGCCAGGAGAAGTGTTCCCCTACCTGGCCAGGCGCGAGACTCCCCACCCCCACCCAGAGACACCATGCAAGGGGGTCCCACACAGCAAGCACTCAGCCCAGGAAGTGCTCTCCTTCCCCACCTGTGACCTGTGACCCCCCCACCCCAATCCATCAACCTCCACCATCAACTGCCATCCACCACAAGGCCAAGGGCACCAGAAAAGGGATCCTGCCATAACAAGCACCTTGCCCAGGAAGCACCCTCCATCCCTGCTCTCCCACAGGTCAGAGACTCCCTCCTCCACCACAGGGGCCAAGGAACCCAGCCTGGGGCAACTCCTCTGCCCCTCAAGCAGCCCGAGAGGCAGAAGATAAACCAAAATAGCACCACAAGGGTCCTGAAAATTGTCATTGTAGCTGCAACCTACAAAAGTAGCCTATGTGCTAAACCTAAAAAGGGAGACTCTTAACATAATAACCAAAATGTCCACGATAAAATTTAAAACGCCCACCGTACCAAGAAACTGGAAAATTACAACTAGAGTAAGAAAAGAAAATTATGATGTCAACCCTGAGTCTAGAGAGGATTTTAAAGTAGTCATTGTAAAAATGCTTCAACGATCAATTATAAAATCTCTTGAAACAAGTGAAAACTAGAAAATCTCTACAAAAAAAAACACAAAAGTTACAAAAAATGGACAAAACAAATTAGGGAATTAAAAAATACTGTAACAAATAAAGTCTTGCTAGACTAAGCCACCTCGGCAGGTGAACACACTGCCCTCCCCGCTATGTGGGACCTGACTCCCGGGGTGTAAATCTCCCTGGCAATGCAGGATATGACTCCCGTAGATGAATCTGGACCCAGCATCATGGGATTGAGAACATCTTCTTGACCAAAAGGGGGATGTGAAATGAAACGAAATAAAGCTTCAGTGGCTGAGAGATTCCAAATGGAGTCGAGAGGTCACTCTGGTGGACATTCTTATGCACTATATAGATAACACCTTTTAGGTTTTAATGTATTGGAATAGCTAGAAGTAAATACCTGAAACTACCAAACTCCAACCCAGTAGCCTTGACGCTTGAAGACGATTGTATAACAATGTAGCTTACAATGGGTGACAGTGTGATTGTGAAAACTCTGTGGATCACACTCCCTTTATCCAGTATATGGATGGATGAGTAGAAAAATGGTTACAAAAACTAAATGAAAAATCGGGGGGATGAGGGGATGATCTGGGTGTTCTTTTTTACTTTTATTTTTTATTCTTACTCTGATTCTCTCTGGTGTAAGGAAAATGTTCAAAAATAGACTGGGGTGATTAATGCACAACTATATGATGGTACTGTGAACAGTTGATTGTACACCATAGTTGACTGTATGGTGTATGAATATATCTCAATAAAACTGAATTTAATTTAAAAAAATCTTGCGAGACAGGATCAACAGTAAAGTTGAGATGACAGAGGATAGAATCAGTGAAGGTGAGGAGAGGTCAGTAAAACATACTCAATGCAAACAACAGAGAGGAAACCAACTCATGGAGCAATGTATTTGTATCAACAGAGTACCAAGGAGAAGAGTGTTGTGAATGAAACAGTATTTTAAAAAAGTAATGGCCAAAAAGGCTCCACATTTGGTGAAAGGTATAAACCCACAAATTCGAGAAAATTAACTAAACCTTAATAGGATGAATCCAAAGAAACTCAAACCAAGAAATATCATAATTAGACTTTTGAAAACTGAAGACAACAGAAAGAATCTCGAAAGTGGCGACAGAAAAAAACCACATGACTTATGGAGGAACAACAATTCATACGAAAGTGAATGTATCATCTGAAACCGTGGACACCAGAAAGAAGAGGTATAACATTTTTCAAATACTGAAATAAGAACCTTCAAGTGTGAATTCTATACCCAGTGATGATATCATTCAGAAATAAAGGGTAGACAAAGAATTTTCAGATAAAGGAAAACAAAAAGAATTTGTTGCTAGCAAACCAACCTTTAAATAATGGCTAAAGGAAATTCTCTAAACAGAAAATAAAATAAAAGAAGATCTGGAACTTCAGAAAAGAAATAAGACTATCAGAATGGGCAAAATTAATGGATGAAGCAAAAATTATAATTATAAAATTATAACACCAGCCATGTGTTGCTCAATGAATATAGAGTAAATACTTACAATTATATATAAACAGAGGGGAGGGTAAAAATATCTAAGTGGAAGTAAGGTTTCTACATTTTACTTAAAGTATACCAGTAGACAGTATATTACATATTGTATATTACATACAGTATATTATATACATTACATATGTATATTGTAATACCTAGAGCAACCACTAAGAAAAATATACAAATAAATATACCCAAAAATGATATAAATAAATCAAGACAGAATCATAAAAAAAAGTTCAAATAATTCATAGTAAGTTAAAGAAGAGAAACAGAGGCTAACAAAGAGCACAAAAAAAAAATAATAATATGATGGAAAACAAACTCAAACACATAAATAATTACCTTAAATGTAAATGGTCTAAATACCCCAATTAAAAGACAGAGATTGTCACAGTGAATAAAATAACACAATCCAACAACATGCTGTCTACAAGAAACTCACTTTGCACACAACATTCTGGGAAGACTGAAAATAAAAGGATGGAAAAATACATATATCATGTAAACAGCAATTGGAAAAAAAGGAGAAGTGGCTATATTAATATCTGATAAAGCAGACTTCAGAGCAAAGAAAAAATACTAGAGACAAAAGGGAACAGTCCATAATTGTAAAACAATCAATCCTCTAGGAGGGCGTAACAATCCTAAATGTGTATGCGTTAAACAACAGAGCCTCAAAACACATGAAGCAAAAAGCCGGAAGAAGAAACAGACAAACACATGATTATAATTGGGGATTTAAAATACCCACAGACATAAAAGCAGCAAGAATACAGAAGAAACGAACCACACAATCAACCAGCAAGATCTAACTGATGTATACAGGCCACTCCCCTCTGCAATGGCAGGATAATACACAGTGTTTTTCATTCACCACGTTCACCAAGAGAGACTGTATCCTGGACCATAAAACAAATTTAAACCCATTTAAAAGAACTGAAATCATATAGAGCTTGTTCTCCAGCTCACAATAGAATCAAACTAGAAATCAGCAACAAAAAAGATGACAGGATAATCTCCAAACACTTGAAAATTAAACAGAACACTTCCAAATTAAAACTCCATAAAACTGAATGAAAATACAACAGATCAAAATGTGCAGCACACAGCTAAAACAGTGCTGAAAGGGAAAATTATCCCACCAAATGCTAACATTAGAAAAGAGGAAAGGCCTCACATACTTGGATTCTAAAATCCTCAGTAAAAAATAAGCATATCAAATCCAGCAATGCATACACGGAATTGTGAACCATGAGCAAATGGGATTTATTCCAGGGATGCTGACGGGACTCTTCTGTTTCTTGACTGTGTCAATGTCAATATCCTGGTGTGACATTGCCACCACAGTGCTGCAAGTTGTTAGCACTGTGGGAAAGTGTGTAAAGGGGACCCAGGGTCTCTCTGTATTATTTCTTACAATTCCATGTGGATCTGCAATGATCTCAAAATAAATAAAAAGTTTAATTAAAGAATCTGTGGATGCAAGAATGTAATTCCCCTCAGTCATTCATCTTTCTATTGCTCTTGTTACCTAAATAATACCTAACGACCATGCATTCGTTTTCTAATCAGAATAAAGAGTGGTAGAAAGCTATGAGGTTAAATCCTTTTTTTTTTTTTTCAATTATTCAGGTTTTTATTGCACAGTGTTTTCAAAAATGTTTTTTTTAAATACCATGACTTAAAACATTGTTTCTATAGAGTTCTCTCTGCACTTCGTGATCTAATCAGCTCAGAGTCCTGGCTTTATGAATAAGGAAATTCACAGAGTCAGAAACCAGAATACAGGTTATCAGGGGCCGGGGTGAGGAGCGAACGGGGAGGTAATGCTTCAGTGGTACAGTTTCAGTTTGGGCTGTCGGAAAAGTTTTGGTGATGGATGGTGGTGACACTAGCACACAACATTGTGAACGTAATTAATTCCACTGAATTATATATTTGAATGCAGTTAAAAAGGGGAAATAACAGATTATATATGTTTCTAGAATAAAATTTTTAAAATAGGATGGTACAACACAAACAGTGAATTCTAATGTAGACTACAGTTAATGGTAGACATACAATAATATTGCTTCATCAATTGTAATAAAAGTACAACACTAATACAAAGTGTTAATAGGGAAAACTGTGTGAGTGGGGGTGTACATGAGAACTCTGTATTTTCTCCATGATTTTTCCGTAACCCTACAACTTTTCCAATAAAAAATTAATTAAAAAATTCAAACTGATGAAATACTGCCTGAAGGCCATATGTTCTTAATAGGAAACAAAAAATGACCCAGGAAAACTGTACCCTGATGTAATGGTCTCAAAAGAAAATTAAGAATTGCAGAAACTATAATCAGTGAAATCCAATGGGGATTTTAGAAACTTATTGATAAATCTAATCATCATGATTTTTATGAGGAAAATAACTGATCCTGATTGAAATAATTTCATTAAGATAAATATGAAAATGGGAAAAATCCGAAACAGATTAACAGTATTCTATGGAGAACTGATTATGGGAAGGAATTAAATTGGCTTAATAATGTTCCCTCAGGAACTTCATGGAAATTAATTCATGCTGGGCCAATTCGGATAAAAGTGTTTATATTCATAAATTAGGAGTCAAAATATCCCATACCCCCATGCCATAATTCCGGTTCTTGGACTCCCTGCTGCTTCAGACACTGGAATGCTGTCTTCTCCCGAATCTGATCCTACCCTTTCCACTGTTCCCTCTTCCCGGGCCTTTCACTTCTGTCCTTGATCCACATCTTATCCCTTAGGTACCAGCATCCGCCAAGTTTCCCTCTCAGCCCACTTCTAAAATTCTGCCTCCTGCCTGTGAGAATGAGATTAAGTTTAGCTTACACACAGGACAGGTGTGCCTAGCAGGGTGGGGCAGTTAAGGAATTGGTAGAAGGTTAAAACGACAAACTGTAATCCAGTCAGCCCCCCTGCTTATCTGCCCACTATCCACAGTCAGTCCCCCTGCTTATCCACCCACTATCTATTATCCTTGCAGGGTGGAGCCTCGGAATAGAGGTTCTCAAAATAGCCTCATAACTTGTTACCAAACTAGCCCAGACTGGCTCTGAAGAGGCCTGGGCATACCCATTATGGTCAGGGGTGGAGATTTGTTCCAACGATTCTTAATGTTGCAAATGTGCGCAGAAAACGTATTTCAAATATTTTCAACTTGGGCGGGCTGCATGTTTCAAATTTGCGCGGGCTAGTTAGGCTTGTCAAATAGAATGTAACCTCTGGAGTATCCAGCCAATGGAAAAACAGGGGAGGGACTTGTGGTTAGGTTTAGGAAATAAATACTGCTGAATCTATTGTTCTGGGCGCCAACCTCCACATTTGGTTGGGTGCCCGTTCTTGCAAAATCGTGAATAAAGTCTTTTCTTCTCCACAATCGGGTGAGCGTTTGTTACCTTTTAGGAACACTGCTTGTTTCTCACATGCCTTCCTCCCTCTTTCCTCTCCCTCCCTCCTCCTCCCGCCACCCTCACTTGAACGCTGATGACTTCACTCTAGGTACTTGCGGTCCTTTCTCCTGGGCGCCAGCTATACGTTTCCAGTGGCTGCCAGGCTCTTTCCATGTGGATGTTCCATGGATGCACTCAACTCCAGCCATTCAAAGCTGGGCCTAGCATCCTTCTCCATAACCTCTGGGCACTGTGGGGGGCTGGCGTCAGCTCGTGAACCAACCGTGTGGGTCTCCTCCCAGCTCCACGTTCGGTGTAACTGTGTTGGGGGCTTGAAGTCAGCTTTGGTGGGAATACTTAGACCATGGAAACCGGCAAATGCTACAAATAGAACACTTTCTTCCTGAAAGAAAGAGCATACCCTGCTTGCAAGGTACACCAAACCTCGGCTGTACAGCATAGGAACTTGGAGTCATCTTCAACTCACCAACCCTCACCCTGCACATTAACTACCAAGTTCTCTGTATCCCACTTCTGAAACGCCTCTCAGAGCCACACTTTCTTTCCAAACTCAATGATCCAGCTTCAGTTCAAGCCATCACCACAGTGGCCGAGACTCTTACAACAGTTTCCTAATTGGTTTCCCCAACTTATCTTTCATTACACATTCTGCCCTTCACACAGGCACAGGATCCTCTCCCTTAAAATTCAGCTTACACACACCAGTCTGCTCACCATTTTCTAAGGAGTAAAATCCAAAATCTTTTTAGCCACAGCAGATTATTCTGTGTTCTCTGAACACAACCCATGCCCACACACATGCATCCGGGACTTTCCTCAAGTGACCTTACCCTCATTCTCCCCACAAGGATCCTTTGCTGGCCAAGAAATTTTCTCCTGACCCCCCAATAAAAATTAATTCTTCCTGCCTTCTTCCTTTCCTTCCTTTTTTGGGCATCCACTATTGTGTTCTTCTAGTCCATGCGTCAATGTCTTGCCCAATTGACTCTGTTTTCCTCCATTTTTAAAATCTCCTTTTGCCCTTAAGTGACAGAGATTCTATTTTCCTTTCAACCATGTATTTTCTTCATTTTGTTTCCCTGACCCAATTTTAATTATCCCCAAACCATAAGCATTTAGAGTGCTAAGAATGCCTTCTGTCACAATCGTGCGAGATGAAAGGCTATCTAACCCCGGGCTGGGTGCTCCGAGTGCCTGCAATTAAAGCAATCCCCAACCCCCGCCTCTTTGGTCGACTCTATGATTAAAAACGAAAATGATTTCATTAAAGGTAATTTAGCTGACATTTCTGCTTTGGTACAACTTGGAGCTGAGACTGCTTTCACCGCCCTGGAATAATTGAACGTGCAGTAACATCACAAAACAAGGAGCAAGAAAACCCTCGACACACATGAGCAATGGGTAAACCACGACAGGGCAGCAGGGAGATGCGGAGTCCAGGGGACGTTTGGTTTGTCAGAAACTACCTTGGGGAAGCCATGACTTCTGGCTGTTCTTTTACTATCTCCCTTCCCTTTCCAACCTTTACTTTCCTCTCCTTCTTTGCTCCACATCCTTAAAACAGCAGAAATGATATCAAAATTGTACCCAAATTCAGCCATGTGCCACTGCAAAGGAAGAGAATCACGGATTCAAAGGTCTCAAGGAAGATGAGAAGCAGAAGCATAAACCAGTGTGGCAGTAGAAAGGGCACTGGTTTTGGAGTTGGACAGAGTAAACCAACTGACTTCTACCCTACACCCTCGCTGTCTTCCAGGGAGCCAAGAAGAGGGTATGGAGCGTGGAGCAGTTTTCCGACTTCTGCTCGCCCCTTTTCTCTGGCACTAAGGTGAAGAGCTGGTGGAGGTGGAATCCTCATTGTGCAGAGACTCTGGTTCAGGGCTCTGGTGGATGTCAGGCCACAGGGCCAAACTCACACGCTCACTCCACTTAACGCCTTCAGAGATGATGCCGACACTCATTTCCTCTTTGGGTGACTAGTGACCTCTGTTCACCTTGAACAAAGCATACTGTTTGATGAAAGATCCAAGGCTGTGCACTTTCCCCTGCATATGGGGGATAGCATAAACTCCCTTGTCTATGAAGACAGATTGTTTATAAAAGGAAAGTGAACCACCTGAAAATCTGCCCCATTTCTACCAGATCATCTAGATCCAAATTTTCAAGTTAATAAATACCTAGCAATACAAATAATTCTAGGATTTCTAAGTCTGAACATCTATTTCTTATCATCTTCTACAATTAGGTCCTTTGAAATTCTACATATAATTATCATAAGAGCATTATAAGAAAACATCATAAAATGTTTTCTTCCTAAGAAACACGAAACATTTACGGGTATCATCTCGGTCTCATAACGGCTCTCTTTGTGCAGCTCTTTGGATCTGCACGAGAGAAGCACAATATCACCTAAGAGCAGACAAATGGTGCCTTGGTTCTGTGAGAGGTAAAGGACTTTTCTGATAAGGGATGAAAAGGAAGAAAATGGCAAATAACATACACATAAAAAGATGTGATCCCTGGTCTTCCTTTTGGACATTTACTCTATAAATGACAGTAATTTCTTACAGACCTGAAGGTGAGGACCTCGAGGGTAACCCCTCCTGCTGTGACCCAAACCATCCCTGCCCGCTCCTGTGCACCCCCACGACCCTCTTCCTTGCCAACACTTGCTTCCCATCCCCTTTAAAACAATCATGGATCTTCCATAGCTTGAAAACCCCACTGATTAACCCTGTTGATTTTCCAGAAACCATTCTTTTCCTTCCTTCCTTCCTTGCTTCCTTCCTTTCCAAACTTGGTTTAGACTCAAAATCTCTGTTATCATCATCCAGCAACTCGAACTCGCTTTGAAATCCTTTGCCACCTTTCTTACCTTCTTACCAAACTATTTTTACTGTTCTCACAAAAGTCAACGATGTCCTTCTTTTTGCCACAGAAATGAGACTTCTTCCTAACTTCTCAAGGCATTCACAGAGCTGGTCTCTGTTTCTCTCCTTGACACGCTCCCCTCCCTCCACGCCAAGACACTCACTGTCCTTTCTCTCCCACACACCCCAAACCACGTTCTCCAAGGCAAGAGTTCTTGGCCTCCTACTGTTCTTTCTCTAAATCTCTTTATCAAAGAAATTTGATTATTGTTTTATGGATTTGATGATCCTATCTACAAGTTTTGTTTCAAGCACCTTATCTTACATCTCCAAATTCTCCTTCAACATTCCACTTGGATGTTCCACTGTGAACTCAAATTCAACATAATTAGACGAGAATTTGTCACATTCTAAACCAGCCCCCAGAGGGCTTCGGCTCCATGACAGCTTCTCCACTTTAATTGGCCACGTTCCTTGAACTTTCTAAGCTTCAGCTTCTACTGTAACATGAGAGTCATATCTTTCCTGCCTGCTAGAGGGTTGTTGGAACCATCAAATGGTTTCTAAATCTAGAGAATGCTGTAAACATGTAACGTGTTGTCCTATCAATTCTAACATCCCCATCACTCTAAATGGCCATTTCAATAATGAAGTCACAAGATCAAAATCTTCTCATCTATTCTCCCCTTCATCTCCGGCAAATGATGGCTCTCCAGGTCCTATAACTTTTCCTCTGAAAGGTCTCAAAGGTTGATTCTTTCCGTTCTATTCCACGTTTCTCCACAATTCTCACCCAGGTCTTTATCTACTAGTGCTTGCTTCCTGCAGGAGTTTCCTAATTCAGACATTCCTTTCTCCTCAATCCATTCTACTTCCAGAACAATCTTCCTAAAACTTTTTATCACATCTCTTCCCTTTTCCAAAACTCATAATGGTTCCCATTTTGCCCAGGAAAATATCCAAACTCTCTGGCTGGCTTTCAAACCCTCCACAATCTAACCCTTTCTCTCTAGCCAAATTTATCTCCAACTAATCCAAAACCATAACCCACCACTAAATGGAAATGTCACATCTCCCCTCAAGGCTGAGAGCTTTTTGAATTTATTTTCTATAATTCACACTGAGAAATCCACTGCTGACTGAACATGTAGGGTTTGATAGACGCTCACATTGAGAACTACAGGGAGTGTAATATGATCTTAAAGTATATTTTGAAAGCCATTCCTACCTAAATAATAACTAATCATCTAGCCCCACACTGGGGAGTCAGGCTCAGGGCCAAACCAAAAAGTGAACAACCAAAGTCAATGCATTA
Source organism: Choloepus didactylus (assembly GCF_015220235.1). Taxonomy (NCBI): domain Eukaryota; kingdom Metazoa; phylum Chordata; class Mammalia; order Pilosa; family Megalonychidae; genus Choloepus; species Choloepus didactylus. Next base: position 72,633,195 of record NC_051323.1, on the reverse strand, counting down.
GTTGGAGGTCTCAGCTCAGTATGACTGATTGGGAAATGTATCCCGAGGCCCAGTTAACGAAGCTTTATGGTGGAAGAAAAAATTAAAAAAAAGATTTGGATTGATTTCCACTGTCTAAATCATGAGCAGCAAACCAAAAGAATTTGACACGTCTGTGCATTTTAGAGACAGAAGAATCTTAAATCCATGAACAGGTAAAACAACTTGAACTGGATCCATATCAAGCCCATGTCTTTCCCAGCGGTACAGCAACCTCCTGCCTAGGACCAGCTGAGCATTTGCCAGAACGCTGGCAGTCCTAACAAATCCACTGGGCAAGGAGCACATGGGACTACAATGCTGGGTATCACCCAGAACATATCCCCAGTCCTGGAACCGGGGTCAGTGAACTCTTGCTGCTGAGGCCACTGGAAGGTATCCCACGAGGAGGCCCAGGCTGGCTGCACAGACACCCCCAGGGTCTAACCTCTACCCCGGAGGACATGGTGAAAAAGACCCATCCAGCAAGATGATCTGGACAGGAGCAGATCCATAAGAATTACTGACATCCGTAGTTGCTACAGTGGATTCACTTTTGATCTGAGTAAGCCTCAGGCGATGTTCTTTCCTGCAGGGTCTGCTCAGGGGCAATCTTACAGGAATCACCTGGGAGTGTAAAGTAAATACAGAGCAGTGTGAGGAACAGGGCTTCATGGAACACATATTACCCTGCTTTTCATTATGGTGGGCATTTTACTCATTAGTTCATTCATGCAACGAAAAGTTACCTCTGCTGCATGGTAGGCACTGTTCTCAGTGCTGGGATTTGGCAGTAAACAAGGCAGACACAGTCCTCGATATCCTCAAGAGGCAGATATTAACTAGCAAACAAGTAAGAGAACTGCAGATGCTGATAAGTCATATGAAGAGTTTAAAATAGGCTAAAGAATGGAGAATGACTGCAGGGTGGCCAGGGGCTTGAAGCACCGTCCATGAGAAACGGGAAAAGGGCAAAGATTAGTTCCGAACCCCTCACCCACCTCTCAGAGGTGGTTCTAGCTCTCAGCACTTCTGCTGGATAGAAGTAACGCATTACTTTTTTATTCCTTTGTTGAGCCTGGCCCCACCTTAACAGAGCCAAGATTCACCAAGGGCAGCGTCTCAAAACCTATAAACGGTATAGCTTGTCTCCTCTGACAATTTTAGTTAGCAGATGGATCAGAAATGAACCCTAGAACCACACGCGATACCTTTACCTGTGTAATGTCCACTTAGCCTCATGTGACCCTCAGCTGTTCAACATTGAGCATTCACAGCAAAGTCTCCAGGAGCACGTGGCTCCTGCTGACCCAGTCCCTCATGTCTTGCTAGGCACGGATGCAGCTTCAAAGCTGTCCAGCCACCCCTACAAGAGCACTTCTTTGTTAAGATTCAATATGAGGCACAAAAACGTAGATTCTTAGTACTTCTATCTGTTGGAACCGTTTTCAGCAAGGTGGAAAACAGGAGCAGACAAGCAGGTGTTCTACTGACTCTACTTTCTCATCAGTAAGGTGGAAAACAGGAGCAGACAAGCAGGTGTTCTACTGACTCTATTTTCTCACCACCTACGTCTTTTCAGAATATTTCAGACACTAAAAACAGATGGCTATATGTTATTTCATGCACACAGGCAAAAAAGTCACTTAAAATTGACCCAAATTTCTCCAAAGTTTGACACCTCCAAATTTGGGCTGCATAGAACTGTCCTCACAAATTGAAGTTCCAGTGTGATAATTCTCACCATTTCAACTTGAGTATATAAAACTGCACTGCATACGCCCTAATTACCTAATTCTAATTCTCTGTTTTCACCTTTCTAGGTTGAGTCTTTTCCGCTTCTTATAAATGAGAACATTACGGGGAAATTATTGCTCCAGGTGCAAGTCCCCTATGTCAAGTCTGCCTGCACAGCTATCGTTTTAATTAGTCAGCCTCTCGCTCGCCGGCCCTCTGCTGTGGCCTGCTCCAGGCAGGGGTGCCCACTTCCTCTCCTGGATGTGCTAATGAGTTATTTTAGTATCAAAAGCCCTGTATCGAGCCAGGAACCAGAGCACCTTAGCCGCCCAAGGCAGCAGAAACATCCACGAATTTCTGAAGCTGCCTTTCTGATTTGCATTTAAACATAACTCCTGAAGAACAATCTCACCTGTGGTTTTCCAAGCTAGAGGGGTAAGGGAGGGTAAATGTTGAATATGTACAAATTTTGTTAATACAACAGAGGCAAATGAAAGTCAAATGCAATGTCACTTTAAATTTATATGTCTTATCTAAATGTCTATTTTTTGCCCAAGTGTGTTTTATTTTCCCCCCTCTGGTGAAACGTGATGGAGAAATTTTTAATTAAAATCAATCTTTATAATTCCCCTCTGACTGCCCCTCATTTTTCTGTAGCCTAGACTAGAAACCTTAGCATGGGCGGGGGGGTGGGGGGGGGATTAGTAGGCAACTTCATACAATGGATTGAAACCAATCTAATCTAACACCTGTGTGCTCGTCAATACGTGTACTCAAGCACAGGAGTGAGCACAGTGTTGAGGCATTTTGACACTGTCTGCGCGACAAGCACGGATTCTGTATCCAAACACTCACAGACAAGAAGCTAACTGCAGTGATGAAAGGCACACTGCTAAAAGTGTGCATAATTGCTGCCTTCATCCGAAGACTGGCTCTGCTTTCATGCCAGTTGGTGCCACACAGATCCAAAACCTGTCTCTACCCATGCTGACAACCTTTTGTCTCACTGGCCAATTTAAAGAGGAAATAATTCTTTTCATTATTGCTCCTGAAACAGAGAAGTGTTTCCTCCAAGCTCAGAGATTCAGTTCAGTAGTTGAATTTAAAACAAATGCACAAGCTGACATTTGTCATCACACCGCAGACATGAAAGACTCATTAATGGGATCTGTTTTGAATCCCTTCTCCCCAGTCCCCGCTTTGGTGCCCATGGAGATCACCAACACAGGCACAGCCTCCTTCCTGAGCTGAGTTGCGACACATGCAACAAACTCTTCCAGGCAGATGATGGTGTGGGGAATTTGTCACAATGCCGCAGTGCAGTGTGGTGACACAGAGGGAATGTATCATCAGGTTGCAATTCAAGGTAGTGGTACTTACTAATGTACCTCCTGAAATACGGAGCTCAGCCACCAAGGAAAGTTTCAGATTCAAGTAGAAACTTGATTTGAAACTTGAAATAACCAAGTGTACGTGCGCCAACCAAGAAGCCTGCTAAACTAGGAATCATATTAAGCATCTCTTAACACCACAGCAGACTTGATTTTGTGCTTCACAAAGCTCTTTGGGTTTTTTCTCTTGTCAACTATTTAGCTACTGAATGACACAGGGTCCAACTTGAAGCAGGAATCTACCCCAACCCACGGAACTATGGCTCTCTCATTTCAACCCAATGAATCGGGATTGGGGTAGAAGTGGGATATTCTAAAGTATCCCACAAGGGAGAAAAAATGCAAAATTTATCTAAATTACCCCTAACAATCTCAACTGAACAATTTTACTTGAAGAGGATATACTGCTTATGAAATACGAATAACAGAGGGAAGTCTTCCAATTTCAAAATCTATGGGGCCAACCTTCTTTGTACCATCATAGTAATATATGTGTAAACTATCTGTAAATCAAGTCATTTTCTACGGCATTTTTCTAATAAGCGGGAATGAAATTGAGAAAATTGTTTAGAAAATTGGGATTTTCACAAACCATTTTTCCCTAAAGTGGCATGGGGGTGGGGAGTGGGAGACACTGGAATGACCACTTGGCTGCAGCCGTGGTGAACCCGGCAGGCGGCAGCAGGTGACCGGCACACGTGCTTTGAGGCCCGTTGTGGACACAGCCCCTCGCACCAACATCTCATTGCAGCCCCACCCTCCACCCCACTCATTTTTTTGCCAAGCCATCCTGCTAGATTACAAAAGTATCACTTCAAGGAACATCTCACTAAACTCCTAAAAAGTCCAACCATGGAGATGGAAAAACAAAACATAAAAATCCAAAGCTAAGAAGCAGAGCCTGAATTCAGCAGAAAGGAGAACAGGCCCAGGTCTACCCAACCAGCTTGCAGATAAGCCAGGGGGAGAACCTGCTTTCCTGGAGCCCACCCAGGGTCCTTCTCCATCACAAGGAGGTTAACACCAACGCCTATTCAAAGTTAAATTCTGTTAAGATATGATGGATTTCTGATGGGAATACCTCAGAAATGAAAATGCATTTTCAATTTAAATTAAATTAAATTTCCAATTAAGTCACAGAGAACAGTACTTCAACAGGAATCTGTTTTACTTTACCCCTTTATAGAAAGCAATATTCACTTTTTTTCTCTGTGGCCATGTATGAAGAGTTTTCTGCAAAAGGATTCATTTTAACCTCTAATTAAAATGCAGCCTATTTTAGGTTTGGGAATTAGAATCTGAGGTCCAGGGAGCCAATGAAATTCTATGGAAAATCTCCTGTTATATGCATATACACATTTTTCTAGGATTTCCAAATGGGTCTACAACTCCTCCAAAAGATTAATAATTTCTGTCCCAAATAGGGCTAAGGTTTTGGTAAAAGCAAGGAATTCACTTACTCTGGAATCTTGTTTCTCTCAATAGCCCCTGAATCCCTTCAACCCAAATAACTGCTTTTAAATTCACAAAAGAAATCCATAAGATCTACAAAGAAAAATATATTCCAGTCCTCAATGAAAGAGAGATGGGCAGCAATTGATAAATTCTGCAGTGATAAAAATTTAATATAAAGCTTCTGACTTCATTTCAGGTAGCCTGAACTTCAGATAGGAAGTTGTCAGCAGTGAAACCATTTCCTTTTCTCTTTTTTTCCCCTTAAAAAAAAAAAAGCTTTCTAGCAAGCTTTCTCTACAGAATTCGGGTGACTAGAACTGAAATTATTCCACCTGAGGAGAAGAGAAAGCTGAAAGCTAATTTAATATCAGTTTTCAAACACAAGAAGGGAACTCAGAGAGGGAATGATAGCCAAAGGAAATGGTCTTTGAACTAAAGTATGAACTGGTTTGCTCTAAAGCTAAATTTCTTGCTGTAAAGAATTCATAACACTAAACTGAGAACCCGAGGATCTGGGGGGTTTTTGAGACTTTTAAAATACGATGGATTCTCAAGTGTCCGAGATGATTTGGAGCGGTCCTGCTTGAAGTCAGGAGGGTAATTTTACAGTCTGAGAGTATGACTGGTCTATCGAAGTTAGAGGACTGGCCCAGGACAGCCGGAAGTTGTCTTCCCCAGGCTGCCATTTCTCAGCTGCCTCTGCCACAGCGTAACGAGGGGCCTGTTTCTGTCTGAGACCGGGGAGGGGTTTCACGGGCTCTGCTCTCTAACACCACTCCCAGCCACCACCAACCCCTTGGAGATCTATGTTTTCAAGAAAAACAAAAACAGATCTCAGGGTTGGTAGTAGAAATTACATGAAGGCCACATTTTTAATCTGTACGTATTTAACTTTGCAGAACCCCTTGAGCTTCTCTTGAGGAAAGGTGATAGCTCAACTCTTGTTTCCAAACCAATAAGCTATAAGATTGGGCCACAATTTGCCTTCCCTTTTCCTGCCCCAACTTAGAATGAGGCGATATCCACAGCTTTGGACTTCCAGATGGGGCTCGAAAGTTCCCTGTGTGGATCCCAAGGGGGCCCTAGCGGACACCTGAGGTGCTGGAAGCTCGGGTCCCCCATCTCCCATCACTAGTGGGTGAAACTCCCCCTCAAAGGCCTAAATGAAGAGACTATCACCTGGTTAGCAAAGTCCAAAGGCCAGCTGCCTCACTCACTCCCTCTGAGGGTCAGGGACAGAATTCCCGTCAGTTTAGTGTCATTTCCTCTTTTTTAGAAACAAAATAATCTGAAAAGAATATCTGAATACACTTTACACAAGTGAAAGATTGCTCACACAACTCCAACCACAGGAACTTCAAATCTAAATTTAGTAAATGTGTGTATATCTGTATGTCTGTTATAAAGGGAAAAATCCAGCAGAAACCAAAAGAGGCTAAAATGCACAATAATAAAACTTGCATTATGGTTTTATTAATATCTCCAATGTCAAAATTACTTATTGTTCATAAAAAACCAAATGCATCAGTGAGAACTAAGTGAAAATGGACGTCGTTATCGATGTCTCTGAGAGAACGGGCCCAGCTGTTGACATGACAAATAGAAAAGCTGGACATCAACTAGAGAGCATCATCCTCCCCCCAGGCAAAGCCGTGGTGCCAGGTGTACGCAGGTCTCGTCACCATGTCAAGTAGGACACAGAGAGGAGAGGAACAACCAACACGGCCCTCGGACGGGCAGCACACAGACTAAGCACGGGCTCTCCAACTGAAGGAGATGCATGCAGTAAGGGAATATGATTTATTTTAAGTCTATCAAAAATCAGGAGGGGTATTTTATCAATAAGCACACTTGCCTCCCACAAGTCTCCTCGCAAAAGCTGGAACTCGGCTGTCCTCCTAGCACCAGAGACCCAGGCATGCCCTATCCACTGCAGGTGCTCAATGCTGATTTCCTCCGCTTCAGACTGCTCTTCTCCTCGGGGAAAGTCAGCGCCCGAGAACAAGCTCTCCTGGGAGAGAGGCTTTTGTGGGAAAGGGGGTGAGAGGGCTGACGGCAAGCTCAGACCAGCTCTGAGGCTGAGGAAGAACCTTTAAATTAGGAGAGGAGCCTCTGAAGTCATGAGTAGGGATCCCTCACAGCCCATGCAAAAGAGAACGCACAGTCTATTCTCTTTTAGTTTCTTTTTTCTTTATTCTATCCTCTACCTTTAAAAAAACCACTCCCTAGTTCTACTATCTCGCTATTCAACAATTTCTTTCTCACTGCAAATCCACTTTTTGAACTCGAGTGGCACTAAGAACTTGAATTTCATAAAGCACTGGCATTGCAGATAAGCAGGCACAGCTCCAAGTACCTTCTTGTCTATAGTTCTATCGGTGGTTTTAAACAACACTACTTACCATAATCATGCACTCTTAATTAAATATAAATTTCCAAACAATTTTTTTTAAACGTGAGCACCCGTGACAATGTCCTTGCGTTTACAGCATCCTTGTTGTCACAGTGTGCTGTTCAACCTCGGCTATTGCTCGGCCTGAGTTAACAGAGGATTTTGTTTTTCATGTTCCAAGCAGCAACATCCCTCATGGAAATAAATATTGTGCTGTGTGCCTTCCCCTGCCGCTCAGCAATCTCGTTTCAGCCCCGAGGGCTGTCTGGCACACTCGGCTCTTGTGACAGGACACAGGATGGGAGAAAAGCCCTTCCAGATGCTGTGTCAATATTTTCCTTCCTCTAACTGCAGATATAACGACGTGCGGGCACAAGCATGCGGGAGGTGCCATTAGAGATGGGTCCATCTCAGAACAACTGTACCTGAAGGACACAGAGAAAGGCAATGACTTCTCTTTCCCAACCTGTAGCAATTTTTAGATTTCAAAAGAATAGTAGATGGACCCACTCTAGGAAGGGACCAGATTTGTGGCAACTACATGATTCCATTCATGCCAAGTTTGTTGGCCTGAAGCACCTGGCCAGGTATTTCCTTCTCATTTTGTACTCCGAGTATCAATGTTCTTTTATCCATAGCCATTTGGTTTTCAAAATGCATCTTTTAGTCACTTTGTTTTATTCAACCCAATTATTTGTTGGCATAATATTCTTTTATAGTCGATCTAAGGGAACTTTAAATAACGGTTATTTTTAAATTACATGAGTTGTTTCTGATTATAAAGGTAATTCAGATTCATTATAAGAACAAGTCGGAAAAGCATAAAAAAATTCAATAATCTGTAATGACACAATCAAGTTTATCTCTGTTAATAGACTGTATTCATAAACTTGGGATCGTATTCTACATATACTATTTTATATACTGATTTTTCAGTTAACTTACCAGGAAAATTTTCTCATGACAACAAGCCCTCTTCAAAATCATCTTTTAATGCCATATAGGACATATGGATTTTTTCCCAATTCTTTGAGATTTTAGTCAAAAGTATGATACACACATTCCTATAAATAACATTTTAAATTTCTTCATTCAGACTCTAATTGCTCTTTAGAAAGTTAACAATTTAAACTTCTTTAAGGATAATATGAGAATGTCTGCTTCTCCAAGTCCTTTACAGTTTTAAAATTTTTGCCAATTTGATAGGGAACGCGTGATGCCATCTATTTTCACTGACATGTCTGTGACTCCTCTGTGTTCACTGTTCCTTGTTGGATATCTTCTTTTGCGAACTGTCTGCCCAGTTGTGGTGGTGTTTTTTATCTAATTGATTTTTAAGAGTCCTTCACATTTTAAGGCTATGAACAATCTGCAAATCCTTCCCAGTTTGCTAATAAGCTTTAAATTTGAGTTCGAGTTATAAGATTCAAGTAAATATGAACTCATGGCTGCATCATTTCTCATACTGACTTCAAGGTGTCATTGGAAATTACTCCATTTACAATAATCAGATGCATTTTATGAGCTTGTCCAGTGAATATTATCTACCTAAAATGCAAAAACTCTAAAACCTTTCAAAAAAGAGCCTTCAATCACCAACTATAGGAAAACAGAAAAAGCAGGACTTTCCATTGCTTATTTGCCGTTTGCTGTGCCTGGGCCCAGCCAAGCCCCAAGCTGCTCTCCCTGCCTGACAGCCTCAGCCCAGAAAAGCCACACACAGGCTCGACCACACTTCCATCTTCTTGACTCAGTTTGGAGTTCTAAGGTGACAGAACCAGGAAACATAAACATAACAGAAAAATGTGATCCAGCCTGTGCAACCACAAACACCCACGGAGTTATTTGAATTTCTGAGTCTCATCTTGGCATGCTAACTCCTGGAAATATTCCTTATGACCCACCCGGTCTAATGTTCCAACTTTCCTCACACTGTGGACCCAAGGTATTTAGTTTATGAGAAATTTATCTTTAAACATGGAGCATGTGACTCAAAATGAAACTGCAAACCAAGCAATTGAGAAGAGAGCAGGGAGGTAAAAGAAGACAGAAAACCAGAAAGGACGGGAAAAAAACATTTCAAAGTCAAAGACAGGGAGGGGTTCAACAGTGGGGAAAACAAAACACTCCCGGCTGAATAAGCCAGGTTCACTCACCTACATCGCTGACCATCATCCATATAACTTCCCTGATGGACAGGACATAACCTCTGTCACAACAGGTAAGTTCTCGTTCATCCTTCAGGTATGCAACCAGGCATACAAAGGATAATCCACCAAGAGTTTAATAAAAACAAAACTCCCAGCCCCTTAACAAATGATCCATGTGTCTATGGCTGATTGGACCTTAACCATAAGAGATCAGAAACAGAGTAGATGAAATCCACTTCATCAAAAGATGCCGGCACAAGTGGGTGGACTTAATTTACAGCTGTACTTGAGCAGAACGGCCTCATCGAACCATCAGTCAACAACGAGATCAATGTCCAAGGAAGGAGAACTGAAGGAAGCCACCGTTCACCTGGCCCATTTGCGTCACTGGGCTTTGAATGGGTTACAATGTCCCAATAACTCGTGTCCAGGATGCCCCCGTACATTTGATCACCTCCCTGCTTTTTCCTTAATCCAACATAATGAAATTCGTTTTCTGTGTATTACTTGTGTTTGAGCTTTTAAATAAGTCTTTATTATTACCATTACTATGATTGTATTACTATATCCTGAAACGTGAAATTCTTGGCAGAATCTCTGCTCGCCAGGCATGGACTTCACCTTCAAGGGCATCAGATGTTTTCTGCCATCTGAAGAGAAAGACTGAAGAGCCACAGGACCAGTTTCTTCTCATCTGTTGTCTTGAGAAGGGCCAGAAGGCAAACGCATAATTTCCTGGGCAATTCGGGTCAGAAAACTTACTTTTCCCTGAATGCTTGGTGTAAAAGCAGCTTTACTGGGCTGAATTACTCAGATAATTGTTCTGCACTGGTCTGAATTTAATTAAAATAAGAAAGGGAATAATGCTGTCAGGCAGCAGTTTTTCATAAGGTTTAGAGTCCTGAGTACTCCAAAGGTTTTGCAATAGCACATAGCTCCAAAAGTGCCAGCGCAGCATAAAATTAATTTAATCAACGTTAATTTTAATTTCACTGCTTTCAGAAGAAAGCCATGGCAATAGTGTATTATAAATCAAAAAAGGTTATACAACGCTGATTTTTGAGCATGAGGGTGGAAAAACGCTCTTTGCTGTTTTTCATAAAATAAAACAAAATATAAAAGTGATTTCCTTCGAGACCATATGAGTAAGCTTTGTTTTTGAATTTTTGTCTTTTATTTTTTAATTCTACAATGTGGTATAAATTGTCTTTAGAATTAAACATGTCAAACTTCAAGTGTTAAAACGATTGTGAGTACAGTGGAAATAATATGGATTCTGAACAACTGTACTCTTTAAAATCGACACACGGGTATCAATCACTTCCAATAAAACAATTCATTGGTTTCTGTATATGAAAGGAAAGCAGGAAGCTTTTAAATGCAGTCCTGAGTGGAAACTTGAATAACAAAAAATCCTCTTTATTCAGCTTCCGCTTATTTCTAATTGTATCCAAAGTCCGTATTTTCATATGCTATGATCTATCTAGAGAAAATAAATACAGTCCCCTTTGTGGGTGCCTGGATCAAGCATTCAGGTTGCTTAAGAACTAACCTGAAAGATCATCTAAACGCATTTTGCTCTGTTTGAGTAACCCACTTGCACATAAGCATAGCTCTATGGATGTAAAAATAACTAAGGAGAAACAAAATAGGAGTATTAGTAAATCTCCAAACCTAACAACAAAATAGCACATTAATACCATCTGTTCCAGTTCTGTAGGATCCAACTCTGTCCCTACCCCATCACAAGGACACAGTTAATTTAAATGGACTGCTCACTGCCTGAGATTCTTGCCAGAATCCTTAACAGCTCCCTCATTTGTTGGGTGGGTTTATAGGTCTCTGGTGTCAAGCAGAGGTAGGACAGCCTGCAGTGTGCAAGCAGGACAGATAAAACCACCCTGCTGGGCAGATTTAGTCAATTTGCACTGGCTCTCATACCAAAAACAAATCGCAACCTCTCACAAAGGGTCCCCTTTCTGCACTAGCAGCCCTGAAAAATTCAGGCAAAAATGAGTAAATTGGGCAACTTCACATCAGGAGGGGATAAAAATGGCTGCCACTCCAACAGCTGCTCTCGTAATTAACAACAGATTTCATCACTAAACTCTTGCTGGTTATGTCTGTAGCAAAACAAATACCCAGATGTGAGGCATTCATAGGCCGAAAATTTTGTTCTGGGTACCCAAACCGAACTCTCATTTTCTGCTTTAAAATATTCTCTTCAAAAGATGAGCTGGTCAATGGCACAGTGCTTAAGGCAATGCCCAGACCTAAGCACAACTGTATGTCTGTCATTATCTTGCAAGTGAACTCGTTTTGGCAGTCTACCAAATTCACTTTCTTTTTACATCTTCAGAACTGCAATGGACTGCCATTTCAAGTAATGAAAATGTGCTACCTGCGTCTTTTACTCATAAAATTTGCTACATTTATGGCTGCCTCATCTACTCATGTTTTAAAAGGTTGGATGGCAAATGCAGTAAAAGGTAAATTGGTGTGGAGTTAAATCAGAGAAATAAAAGTAATGAAATGAGAAAATTATAATAAAAATGATCGGCAAGGATAAATTAATGGAATGCTGCTACAATGAGAAAGCAATTGATGCTTCATACAATATGGATGATTTAACAAACATAATGCTGAACAAGAGAAACCAGTGATACAAAACATAAAATGATCAAACATAATTTTGCTTTGAGAAAGTAGGACCATGGTCACCCTTGGCAGGAGAGGGGGGCAGTAAGTGGAAGGGGGCAAGATGCATCCGGGGTCCGGAAATGCTCCATTTCTTGGAAGCACTGGTCACAGAGGTGGGTTCACTCTGGGAAAATTCTTCAAGATGAATCCTCAGAATCACTTCTCTATATATGTTACATGCCGTAAGAGGTAAAAAAAAATGAAATGAAATTGAATCAAATAGGGAGGGCCTGCCTTGAATGCCACATGCTCACCGTCAACCGAGCATCTGTGCAGCCTTTTTAGCAGAGCTCTGCAGGTGCACAGCCCACCACCCCCCCGCCCCACCCAGTGCTCAGAAACCTTCATGGTGCTGTGGAAATCGTTTCCTTAGTAACAATATTTATCAAGTCATAAGTCTTACTTTTAAATGACTAAATTGGCCAAGTGTTCAAGCTTAAATTAACAGCACAACATTCTACAACTGTCCCTTGTCTAACACTTTAATCTGATTATCATCCCAAAGGTTCAAAGGTTAAATAAATTTTTATTGTGTATGGCATTATCACTACTATAATTTAAAGCAAAGAAGCAGCTGTAAACTTGTAGTTTTCAGTAAAATGTGATTCTACATGCATTTTCAAAATGACATTATTATACTGTTTTATCCAAGGAACAATGACAATAATCCATATAGAAATTCACAGATATAAATAATCCAACACAAATAATACCTATTCAAGTGGACCTAGTATTTTCAAAGAGCCTGGGTACTTAAGAATAGACTTTAAACACTACCACCACCAAAATATCCAACGTGTAGTTCAGTAGTGTCTGACTGTAGGGGAAATGGTGGAGTTTAAATTCCAAATTGCACTTTCAGATGTTGAAATTATGTTATAAGTAAACACTAAGGCATTAGAGGACCTGGAAAAGAAAACTTATGGGAAAAAAAAAAAAGTTGTGGTTGTTGAGGATGATGGGGATGATAAAACATGTACACAGTGTTCTCCACCCTCTTTCATTCCAGCTAGATCTTTGGTGAACTAAAAGGCCAGTCATTACAAACATAATCACATACCCCTTACTTTAAGTGGCTTCGCAGCTGCACTTCTCCAATGGTGACCGTAAATGCATGCACCAGGGGTCAAAGGCATAAAGAGGCCGTCTTTCCCTAAAAGGAAAGCCTCTCTGACCTCTTTTGTGTTAATTCATCCATTTCAACATTGTTGCAAAGCCTCAATTCTCCTCTGATACTGCGAGATTCTACAGAGTAATTAAAGTTTAAACCATTAAACCTAAAAGAAAAGGGTCTGGGAAACTTTATCCATAGTCTCCGTATTAATTTATTTGAGGGTCCACATTTGTAAGTGAAATCCCTAAAACACCTGAACCTAGCACACAAACACTCCACAAATTGGTGTTTGTTGTACTGAACAGAACTAACTCAAAATTAGGTTTGGCTTTTCCGTGTGATGATCCCACATGAGATGGACATACCTGGAGCTGCCCGTTAAGCGAATGTTAGTTTAGATCCATCCACAGAACCTCCCATTAGCGGCAAAATGAGATCCAGCTGTGGATTTGGGCAGTGCAGGGGTCATTTAGCTTTAATTTCTTCTCGAATTTAGCTGTAATATGCACCATTATTCAGACTTTCACCAAACTCATGCCAGACTTTCGGCTTTTTCTTTCTTTCTTTTTCAAGGAAATCTTTTGTAGCCAGAATTTGAGGAAAGTAAGTCTGTATCTTTAATGAAATTATATGATTGTAACTTCCTAATTGCTCAGACTGTAGACACTTCTCTGGTTTTCATCTGCTACCCAAACAAAGGTTTTACCCATGATCTTCCTCTTGCAATACCAGAGCCTTTCAATAAGGTGTTCTCTGGTGTTTAAGAACCTCAGCCAGAGCCCGGGCAGGATGTAAGATGGGAAGAATATTATTTTCTCGGTCCCCCAAATGGGATAATGCTTTCTTTTAAAACACTACGAATCCTGTATGGAAGGAAGTACTATATGAGTTTTAAAGGTATTTGTAATTTAAATCAACATTAATTGATGAAGCAGTTGTGTATTAATCACTGTGCTCGGGGCCAAAGATATAAAGATGAACAGGACAGGACATCTGTGCTTCCCAAGGCCACAGACAAGTCAAAGAGACAGATACACGAGCTAATGAAAATAGGATACGATGTGTGGGTGGGTGGGTGTGTGGGTGGATAGATGGAGAGACAGATAGAAAAAGATAGAGATACAGAGATAGAAAGATAGAGAGAGCCAGGGAAAAAAGGAAAGAAGTGCTATTGAAAGAACATAGAAAGTGACTCATCCCATGGGGAGTAGAAAAGGTTTTGCAGAGGAAAGGAGAAGGAAGGTTTAGTATCAGGTCATCTTGATGGGGTGGGGAGGAGTAGATGCAGAAGACTTCTGGAATGGAAAAAATCATGGTAAAAATATGGAGGCATGAAAGTGCACGGCAGATGGGAAGACAGTAGCTAAGTGCTGAGTGGCTAAAGGGTAGTGTATCTAGTTCAGTGTAGTAAGGCTAAAGCTAGAGAGGCAAGCTGATGTCAGACTGAGAAAGATCTTTTACGCTAGGCCAAAGTATCTAGCTTTTTATCCTCTAGCTCAACATTTTCTAGCATATGTTCCTTAGAATACTAATTCCATGAGATGCTGTACAAAAATAGTTATATGATCAAGAGAATATGGGAAATGCTGTATTCTCGTCTTCTCTCAGAGACTCATAGGGTACAGCTGGTATGAAAGGAGCTGAGAGACGGCAGCAAAGAAACCAGTTTAACTTGAACACCATTTCACAGAACTATCAAACTCCCTCCCAAACAACATTCTGCAGAATACACCTGGGGAAGAGTGAAGCTGCTCTAGGAAAGTGGGCAACAAAGGTTTTAGAACATAGATGTAACATGCTCAGATTTATTTTTGCCTTTTTATTATTATAGAAATAAATATTTCAAGGCATATACATCTGGTAGGGATGTGGAGGTGAAGAGACAACTGGCAAGAAGCCAAGAGGTGATGGAAGTGAGGTGAGAAATCCCACCCAAGAGACTTTCTTAGATAAAATTAAAAGGAATTAATGATGGTGTAGAGAATGGTGGAAGCACAGCAAATGAGAAAGAAAATAAAAGTCTCTAGCCCTGACACAGGATTCAGAAGAAGCCTGATCTGCAGAAAAGGGAGTATGTTCAGTGCTGGTCATTTTGAGGGTGGGGTATCTAAAAAACATCCACATAGACACATCAAGAAAACAATGGGAAATACGGTTCCTTGGCTTAGAAGGAAGGTCGGGGCCAGAGATACACACGGTAATCATACAGACGGTATTATGAAATCATCAGCATGGCAAAAGAGCATCCCTCAAGGGCAAAAGAGCACAGAATCCAAGAGAATACCAACATTTCAATGTATAAAATACAAAATCACTCAGCTTTAGAGACATGCAATGTTTTTTTGTATTGTCATTTTCCGTTCTCCTATACATTATCCTGAACAGATTATAGCGCTGAGCTTGACAGCGTTGTACATCATATTTCTAGTACTGGTCATCAGTACAATGTTTAAAGGAATGAAAATATTTGGGGCACAATATAGGTCTAACTAAGTTCACCCAAAGGCCAGGGAGATGAAGACAGCTGACCAAATCTTGCAGCATGTCACCCTCATTTGCAACTAATCCATTAATTACAAATAAATTGGAAGAATCAAGGACTGAGGTACAGAAAGGTGCCCGAGAGGTCTATCTGTGAATTTTAATCAAAATTATGTATTTTAATCTCACAAAAAAGGTTGAAAATTAGTTCAAAATATGACGCTCCCATTCATTTAACTTGTTTCTCACACATTTGAGAATCAAATCAGATAATCCACATGAACGATAAGATGGCACATAGATATCAGGAAAGCATTTTACTACTTTGACATGTTCTCTTTTTTTATTTGAATTGCTATGATATGAGAGTGGTTAACAATATTAGCCTTTTTTGTTTTTTTGATGTACTTGAATTGTTTCATTGGAGCATCATGGGAATTAGTCTGTATTCTTGGAAGGGTGGTCAAGGAAAGCAGTATTTTAGGTCAACAATGGCCTCATCACCCCCCACATCCACCCCACAGCCACTTGACAAAGGTAACCAAGTTCCTAACTTGAGCACGGCACAGTCCTGTGTCAAAGGAACAGGGAGGGGCACAATCAGAATTGAGCTCAAGGAAGATTCCAGTGGCTGCAGCCTAACTGCATACAGCGCTTTCAGTTAACCTACTGGAAGTACTTAAACACTTTAGTATGTAATAGTTAATGACTCAGGATTTACAGGTCTCTTCATTGAGAAAAAAACTAAGAATTATTAAATTAAATTATCTTTAAACAAATTACATTTGGCCATAAAATGTTTGTTCTCCATCCTACAGATAATAGGGAGCTTGTTGATATTTGAACTGGGGAGAAGGAGGCAAACTAGGATGATTAAACAGAAAATACTGCTAGGGTTTATTAAATAGTAGTAGACTGGATGGACATTAAAAAGTTAGAAAAGCTGCAATAAGAAAGTTTCAAGTAGAGAGGTAACCCTTGGATTTGGAAGAATCTGAGAGATATGGTGTGGATATAGAAGAATCAAAGATGACTGATTCTAAGACGTCCAATTTAAGGGTGAACAGGGAGCCTGTTGGCGGAGTCAACTGGAGTTTATTAAACCATTAAAACAAAAATATCTAGGAAGCAGTTGGAAAAAGGAGACAGTTTCAAGGCTGTTTCACCAACGAGGCTCCTGAAGATAACAATCTGTGGTACGTGCCAGGAACTTCAACCAGGAAATCAGATGAACCCAAACTGAATCCAACTTTTACAAGAGCCATCACTTTTTTCTCACTACTTACTTATCCCTACATTTTCCTCACTTTTTACCTAGTAAGGAGAAGAGTTTAGCATAGAAAGGTATAAGTCACCTCATCTCAAATTTGATGAAACCAAATTTCATCACATTTCTGGAGGGCTAAAGCATATTTTCTAAAAATTTGCCTTGCTCTAGGGAGACAGACTAGAACTAAGAAAAATTAAACCCTTTACAAATTGTATGCCCTTCGGCAATCTGACAAGTGTTGAACTCCCTCCATTTCCGGCTCTCAGTATTACGAGCAGCTCAGAACTTTTCTTGCTCTGACCTGTACATAAGGTCATTTCGTTTTTCCAGATCAATCTCTGTGTTGTTCCTTTTACTAAAAAAGCAGATTAAATTAATCTGGGCTGTTGAACATTCACAAGGCCTGCAAGTACCTCCTTGCTGAGTCAGACTGTCATTATCCTGGAGCTGGGGATGTATAATATTAAAAAAGAAAAGAAAAATCAGGTTTTAAATTAAAACGTTCAGCACCTTATCACAAATGTTTCAGCCTCTGCAGTTCAAATGGAACTTTTCCACTTATAAGAAGCATAGTCAATTTCTAGGGGAGAAAAACAGTACTTGGAAGAGCAAAGCAGATTTATTTTCACTGAAATATATAGATTGAGAATATTTTACCCAGCTCTGTCATTTAAATTTAGCCTCAATATTTTATTTCATTTAAGAAGTGGGCATGTTTTAATTTCTAATCTAAGGACATTATGGTTTACTAAATAATTTTTTTTTTAACTTCTGATAGCTACTTAATACAGCTGTGAAATACAGCTCAGGAAAAAATTGCAGCTATAAAACCTGTTGGTACAAAGATAAGCAGTTTATTTAATATCTAATTAAATGTGGTCACCAGAGAAACCACAGTTTATGAAACTTTATCAGAAAAAGATTAATCCATTTCAGGCTTAACCCAAATGTCATAAGAGAACTCATGAATTTAGACAGGAATCCATTTATTATCCAAAGACATTTTCATATTGACGTAGGAGAGCAGATATTGCCAGCTATATTTATACTTACTTCAATCAAATTCATATGCTCTGTAGCTATCATTGATTTCACGGCAATTATCAAACTAGAATAATATAACAGGGAGCCTTTTACCATTTGTCAAGAAGTTTTAGAATATTCTAAAATACTTCATGATTTTATAGCCCACATGCTTTCAGAAATTCAAAAAAATTGTAAAGACTGTGTCATTTCAATTCAAATCCAACAAGTCAACAAATACCTACTGAACACCTTTCATATGTGGAACTCAAATAAGCACTGGGGAAAGCAGGATGGGAAAAAGGATTCCTGCCTTTGAAGGGCTCACTAAGCCCTGAGAGAGGTACACTGTGAAACAAACCACCGATATAAAAGCATATAAAACTACCAGAGAGCAGAGGCTGCTTGTTTTTCCCAGTATCTGTTCTTGTCTTCAACACAAACAATCATCTTCCTGGACAGACGGTGGCCTAGCATGTCCTAATCTTATCTGAGGCCAAGTACAGACAGGCGACTAATGCAAGCCAAGGGGGTGAGAGCTGGTGACCTGGGTTCCAGCTGCCCCTAAAAGGGCAGGATTTGCCCACCCCTTCCCCTTCCCTCTTCCTCAGGGCTGAAGAGAGACAGAGACCATCCTGGATCCTGCAGAAATTAGAGAACAGAACAGAAGGAGCCTGAGGCCATGGTGTGAGTCCACAGGACAGAACCAGCTCACCGCCTCAGATTTACAAGAAAGAAAAAAAGACTTTACTCTTGTTTCTAAGCCACTATCATTTGGAATCTGTCACATTCAGCAGAACCCTGCTCTAATATATATTAGAGATACTTCTTTTTCTAAGGGTTACTGGTACTGGAAAATGCCCCATAAAATGAATCATCTTAAAAGGAAGAACTAAAATTTGACAGCATTAAGTCAAGAAAAATTTGATTTGTAATTTTTTCATGAAAAATAAAACTCTGAATTGTGACAAATTAATCTTACTAAATTACTAGATTATAATTAAAATCATGTAACATCTTGGAAAGGACTGATTTAAGTACTCATTGGGGGGCATAATTTTTTCAACAAAACTGTATAATCGTGTGATAGCAATAATTTAAATAGAGACAATAAAAAACAGAATAGACCAGAAATTGAATCACTGACATATAGGAAAGGTTTACAAAAATAACAGTAAATGTACATTAAACACATACATACACACACACACAAATCAATTAGAGAAGAGCGAGAAGAGCTAGCAGAAATGAAAGACAAAAGCAATTCAACATAAGGATAATCAATGTTCCTTTAAGAGGCAAAACTAAAACATCGTGTGCAAACACTTAATATATTTAAAAAATCCCTGAACTAGAAAAGAACTGATCTGCACACTGAAAGTGCATGCCATGTTTCAGGAAATACCCAATACTGACACACATTTTGGTTAAGCTGCAGAAATTTAAAGATAAAGAAAAAATTCTTCAGGTATTCAAACAGAAAGAGCAAATCACCTAACAAGAAATAATGGGATAGGCAAATTAAAAGAGTATAATATCAATGATTAAGGGAGACTTCAAATTTTATGAAATTAAAGAAACAAAAAGAGAGAGGTGAAGAGAGAAAGAATGTTATCTGGAATGATATTCATCTCATGTTTGTGATGTGTTTTTTTCTGGATGGTGGGATTTAATTTAAGTTTCATTTTTCTGGATTATTTGAATTATTTAAATAAGCATGTACTGTATTCATAAAAACAATGAGTAATCAAACAGAAAAATATAAATAATAAGATAAAAAGCAAATATGCCAAGATATTAACAATGACCCATTCTGGGTGGTGACTTCCTAGTTTCAAAAATGATTATTATTTTTTATAAGAGGAACTGGCCTTGAAGGAAGAATTCCACAAACTGCAGAGGGCTCTACCAAGAAGTCTGGTAAGTAGAGGGAAACAAAGCCTAAATCAGAACGTATGCTATGGTTAAATTTCATTCTATTTTTTATTCTTTATTTTGTCATTGATCTAACTAATATCATTCAAACCAGTGAAGTAGATTCATCTCCCTACTTTTCAGATATAGAAATTCAATGCCCAGACCCCAGGGACAAAAACTGTTTTAAATTTTTTAAAAAAATCCGTACTAAACGTAAAAGGATTCTATTCTAGAAGGTGATGTACAAAGATGAATGGGTTCTTGTCCGTCCTCAAGTTGCTTATATTTGTGAGACCAGACAGATACAAAGAAAAGTAAATAATATATGGTAACATTACACATGTTCACACCAAAGGAATTTAAAAGAAAGGAAGCTCTTCGCTAGTTGGAACAAACTGAAGGGGTAGAACTTGAGCTACGTCTTGAAAGGATAGAGCATTTTGGTTTAGGATTTCTAGTTATGTGAGAATTACAGGATCCCAACCTATACTGTATCATAACCCCACAAATACTGTATATTTGCCCTTTTTTCTTACTGAAACAGTAAAGAAAAGATAGATCAATAAATTATGCTGGGATTTGACTATTTGAAAAAATAAACAAATATGTAAAGCCTTAGCTTATATCAACATAAATTCCAGATAGACAACTTTTTCATTTATTTTTTCTAGTTCCTTTATGATTTCCTCTTATTTTAGATTTAACATTCTCTCATACATCTATTGGAGCAGCTTTTCTAACCCTAATAACAAAGAAAGAGATTAAAAAGGTAGAGAGATACAAACTTTTAATTTCTCTGCTATATAGTAAACAAACTGGGGAAATTGCTTACAATATATTTAGGAAAGGTCAATTTTCTTAATATTTCAAGAGCTATTATAATTCAGTAAGAAAATGCAAATACTTCATTAGAAATGTGGGTAAAAGACATGAACAGAAAATTCACAAAAGAGTATACATGACAATCTTTTGCCCACTTTGGAAATATCAATGAGATGTCTAAGAATTTTTCTTCAGAAATAATCATATATTCATAATACTTATTTATAACGCTGTGCACTACAGAATAATTTACCATAGTGAAAAAAACTGTAAACAGCTCAGATGCCCAACAAAAAGATTGTGTAAATTAATTATGGTACTTCCATTGGATGATGATATTGACATTTCCCAACTACATGGCATGCAACCATTAGAGATCAGACTCTGAATGTTGCCAAAAACTGTTCCATGACATAGTGAAATGCTTATGATGTGTAAGGAAAACAAATAGGATCCTACTCAATAAAGAAGATATAAATATAGGGAAAAAGACCAGAAGGATCTGTACCAAAATGCTCATTATGACTATTTCCAGGTTGTAGTATGACAGATAATTTCTATTTTTTTATGCTTCTAATGTACCCAAATTGTTTTAATGAACACATACTACTTTCATAACCTTTGCTGTCCTTTGCAAGGAAAAAAAGTCTGTAAAAAGTCACCTTGAAAATGTAGTTTCTAATTCCTCTTCTTCCACTCCAGACCAGGCTAGAGCCTACTTATCACCTCCACTTAGATGTCAACAGACACCTCCCATTCAATAAGCCCAAATGAACTCCGGATCCTGCCCCCAAACAGCTTCTACCTGTAGCTTTCTCCATCTCAGTTGAGAGCAACTTTGTCCTTTCAGTTGCTCAGGCCAATAGCCTGCCCTCAAGTCCTCCCCTTCTGTCATCCAAGCTGTCAGCAAATCTTATTGGCTCTCCTTCAAAATACATCCAGAACCCCACCTTCTCACCAACTTCTCCACCACCCTGGTCCTAGCCACTATCATCC
This sequence comes from Choloepus didactylus, assembly GCF_015220235.1. NCBI lineage: Eukaryota > Metazoa > Chordata > Mammalia > Pilosa > Megalonychidae > Choloepus > Choloepus didactylus. The sequence continues at coordinate 72,611,729 of NC_051323.1, read as the reverse complement.
CTTCCCACACCCTAGCGCAATAATCCCCCACTGACCTCCCTGTTTCCACTCCCCGCCCCATTACAGGCTATTCCAGCACCACAGCCAGACACATCCGTTATGTACCTAAGTCAATCATGCAGCTCCTCTGCTCAAACCCTTCCACGAGTCCCCGTCCTCCAAGGAAAGCCAACGTCCCTCCTGTGGTTACAAGCCCTTCCACGATGAAGACTCCTCCCACGCCCCTCTCCTCGCACACGCTGCCCCAGCATGCTGGCCTTGCTGCTGCTCCTGGGCAAGGGTGCCTGTTCCTATCTGGGCCTTTGCTCTGCCATTTGGTCGACCTGAAACATCCTTTCTCCAGATATCTTCCCGGCTGACTCCCTCATGTCCTGGCCTTGCTCCTTCCTTGCTCAAATATTTGCTTAGTGAGGATTCCTCTAACCACCCTTTTAAGTACTGCAACCAGCTCCTACCCCATGTCCATCCTCTGTCCCCTTCCTCTGCTCTGCAGTTTCCTTTTTTTCCACAGTACTTATCACAAATGATAAAAGGGTAAAAATCAAGGCTGTAAAAGAGTATTTTAGACAGGCTATGATGAAGCGAGGAAGACCTCTCTAAAAACTCGTGCTTAAATGTACTTTGGCATCTATCTGGAAAAGGGTGTTAGGTGCTTTCTAGTAGGACACAATCAGGAGCTAGCCGGTAGGCATTAATAATCAAAGACAAACAAAAAATGAAATAGCCACCAGTTATGAAATCCCAGGGAGCACAGCTAAAGGTAAAATGCATAAGTCAGACAAAGGCTGATTTGTAGGTCCAGACAAGGAAGAGAGCTGGAGGCTGTGCAGGAGGGTGTGATTCCCCCTGAGCTGTGGGGTCTGAGCAGAGCAGGGATGAGCCTTTTTAGGGACATCACAGAGTGGAGTCAAACATCCCACATGGGCTTTGGATGAATGACCTTAACAGACCTTCCATCACTGATGCTCTATGTGCTTTTCAAGACATTCAAGAGTTGGGGGTGGAGGGAGGTCTAATCTGTACTTGTCCGGATTTACACAGATAAATAGCTAAATGACTGTTTTTTCTAGATTCCACTATGCATCGTTCTGTCATGAAGATAAAGGGTCAACCATTTTCTGTATATTAAAGGCATGCCAAGGACTATTTGGACCCAAATGCTATGTAATCCACAACAGTTTGGGAGAATATGTCTGTAAGACAACAAATAAACAGAACTCAGCATAAATATGTGGATTATGAGTGTACAAACTAGGAAACAATGCATGACCATGAGTAACTGAAATAGGAATCACGACAAAAACAGAATGCCTGACACACAAAGTAAAACAGGGAGGAGAAGGGCTGAGAGACGTCCTTGGCATCAGTATCCCATAGGATGGAGGGCTGCCTCTAAGAACTCCATGTATTCTATGCCATTTAAAATCCACTAAAACGTAATTCACGACAGCAAGTTTGAAAATTTGGACTGTCCCCTAAATCCCACCCCCCTTTTCCTCATCCCCACATCCTTCGACTAGAGCTCAAGGCATCTGGCCAGAGAACATAAGTATCTGCCTGCGGCACACACAACACACATGCACACACCACCCCCAAAGCAAGGGCTTCTGCTCATGAAAGCCAAACAAAGGAGAAAAAGGAAGAAGCTGCAGAGTGCACATCTTCCCTTTTGGAGCCCCTGCCTGCTTTGGCTGTTGTTTCTGAGGCAGCCTATAGTTCTATGGTTTATTTTATAGGTGCCGTGTTTACATACACCGATAAATACGGTTCCCATTTCTCTTCGTAACAGCAGCTATAAATTGTACGTTGGAAGTGTTTGGCTCCTCTTTTCCCATAAAAGTTTTGGCAGGAATTACTGAAGCCTCAGTGAGAGGAGATCAATGACAGAAGGAGAGTGGCTTCCTTCACCCATACCCTTAAACTAATTAACTAATTAACTAATTCCATAAAAATCTATTGAGCACAAACTGTGTGCAAAGCAGGAAGGGAAAAGCACTGCTTTTGTGCAATATTTAGTGAAACTTATCCACCTCACTTCTATTTCTGGATTCTTAACTGTGGAACAATCTAGGACTGGTCAGATTAAAAAGTGAAGACAAATAGAGCCACCATAGATAATTATAATAATTATTATCATGGGGACTTTTTATAAAGTGCTCACTATGTGCCAGCCACTGCTCTAAGCCCTGTGCAAGTATTAACTCACTTGACAGTCCTAAAAATGCTACCAATAGTTACTAACATGGATCCATTCCACAGAAAAAGCAAGCGAGGCACAAGGCCCCTTTGCTATTGGGATTCACATGCAGAGTAACTCCAGAAACCACCTTCTCAATTCTACTCTCGTCTCTCAAGCCAGTTACTAGGAGTAATTAGAAATCCTAGTCAGGTGGCTCTGGAGCCAGACCTTTGGTCAAAACAGACCTGGAAAGCGTCCAGGGTGATGGACTCTGGTGGCTTTTCCCAAGTGCAGTTACCGAATGGAGCTTGTAAATAACACCAGGGAGGCTCCACTTTCACCCACTCTAAAGGGATTGCTAAGGCTGGTTCATCATGTGGAGACAAGTGATTACACTGCGGGGCCCAATTAATCACGCTACTCAATACTTTGCGGCTGCAAACAGATCTGTTCCAGTGAGTCATTCCAAATACTCACTACCTGAAAATGTTACCAGTTTTCCTAAACCCAAGTCTTGTTGATTTGGCACATCATTCAAATGGCAATAAAGCTCACATGTGATACGTTCCACTAAGGTGATTATAGCTCAGAAAAACCAAATACACAGAAAGAGAGAGCAAATTTGATCCTGGACTTGGCAATAAAATCTCAGAAGGGGGCTAAGCGGTAAATAAGGGAGGGCCATGTCACTCTCTGCATTGATCCTGGCGAAGCTCAGTCTTCAAGGTTTCTGCTATTTCTAACAAATAATTACAGAGGAACTTTCAGAATTTCGTCATTCATTCTTTCTCTCTCTTTTGCTCTCCTTGTACATGCACATACCCTAAACCACCTCCAGTAGCATATCTATGTTTATTTTTTGTTTGCTTTTGTTGTTTCAGAGGTCTTCCTGATAACAGTAACGTAGTTAAGATTTACTGAATGCTTACCACATTGTAACTGTGCTAAGCATGTTACATACTTTATATCATTACTACTACTCCTCCAATAACTCGGTGAAGCAGGTATCATGTCGCTTTTTCCCCTTCACAGGAAAGGAAACTGAGGAGTAAGAGGCTGAGTCCGGGTTCAACCCCAGATCTTGCTCGTCTCCAAAGCCTGTGGCCATCCCACTGTGCCACCCGTCTCTGTGCATTGAAGACGGCACAGGGTGTGTGACCAGGAAAAGAAGTAATGCAGAAGAGGTTTTTCTCGTTGGACTCGATGGTGCCACTTTCCTCAGGGTGAGAGAGACGCCGGATCGTTTCAACCGACTCCAAACACAGAGCCTCGGGCTCCGGGTTAGCCCCAGGTGTAGAGTCCAAGGACACCAGCAGCACACGTAAGGTGGCAGCTCACGGAAAAGCAGCCCTGCATTTGTCCAGATGCTTTCCAGGGGAGAAAGCTTTATGAGGACTACGTAAACACGCCGGGAAAACAGAGTGGAGCTTGCTAATGACCAAGTTCCCCACACAGTGGCAACACTCTCAGTGGGTGTTTCCCACTCGTAAGGCAAAAGAACGTGGCTTTACAACATAAATCTTAAAGAGCCCGGAGAGGAAGGGGAAGGAAAAGGACACTGGCACTTTAACACAACAGGATACATTTTAATACGCTTTCTTCAAATTTTCCAGTGAAGGGTTAGGGAAACTGAAGTTATTTTACGTTAAGTGCTTTACCTTTTAGAGCCACGCTGGCTGAACACAAAAGCACCAAAAAATAGGGAAACATTTCCACTCGCCAGCTTTCATTTTGACTTTCAGAATGACCCATCTACCCTATGGAGAACAAGGGCTTTGATCCACCATCTGAGATCAAGGTTGTTAGTCTTTACTCTTCCGAGCAGACCCAGCACAAGCACTCCGAGTCCTCTAGACGAGAATGGGGGTTCTCCACGGGGAGCAGGGTGGAAGGTAACCTCCACGTTGCCCCAGAGGATGTGGCCTCTCCCTGCCGTGGGTGAGCAGGGCTGGAGGTGGGGTGGTGGGGAGGCTGCGACTAAGACAGAGAGGAAAACCGAGTCTCCCCACTCACCACACACCCTCATTTCATCAATGGACAACCGGATAGGACCCTGCGATTTGAAAACATCATGCATCTCAAATGTAAGTAAGAAATTCAGAGCAGCATGAATACGTGATGTACACACTGCTTTACAGAAACCTTTTTTCGCCCGACAGGCTGGTGCCAACTTTAATTTGGAAGAAATCCATTTTCATAAAAAGGTAACCAAGAGTGACAGGAAATAGGAAGCTGAAATCATTTATCTTCTGTAACTTAAAAAAAATAATAAGCTAATTGCTTTTCTGGGAATCTATTTTGTGGAATCATGATGCTTCATTTTCCACTCTTGTTTGTGGTGTAAATGGTGATTTTTAAATGCCCATTATGAAAACACTCTGATGTATCAATGCATCTTAAACTATCTCAATTACTTATTTCAACAAATAAAATTCCTGATCAACCAAAAATGGGTATCCAGTTCTTGTTGACAGATTATCAAGCACTACTCAAACTCCTAATTTATTTAGAGCCTATTAATTGATGTTCAAATTGAGCTGTCTCTTTCCTTATCACTGGCTAAGCTACGAGCCTCCGTCGCTGGTTTCCTTTCTTGCCTAGGTTTTCAAAGGTGTCCTATTCCAGCCATCAAGCTCTGTGCAATTGCAGTTTCATATCACTGCTATTTATTAAATTAAGAGGAAACAGAAACTAAAATGTATATGTTTTGGTACACCACTGCTGAAGCTGTAACTTGCCAAACAAACCAATTTCATAACTGCAAGAGACATTTTATTTCGAAGCACTGCATATTAGGCTTTTTCATAGTGTTCTATTTTTACTTTGCCCATATCATCTGGTGTATAAATATGTATATTTACATCCTACCAAGTTTTATTCTAATAAAAAGCATTTTTTTTCCAAATCTAAAATTATCATTTTAATAATAATTTCTTATCATGTCACAAGCCTGAGGCAGATAGACCATGAAGCTAATAATGATGCTTAAGTTTTAGGGCCTCCAACGGGGCAGGATTTCCCAGGCCCCAGAAGGAGCCCTGGTGACGTGGTAGCATGGGTGCATGCTTTTGTAGAAATTGCAAGCGTAAAATATCTTTCTATTGATTTTTCTTAAAGAGGGTCATGAAGATCACATGAATTTTAGGTCCCATGAAACCAGCATCTGTCCCTCTAGGTTAACAATCCCCGATGTCCAGATCTCAGATAACATTCTATGGACAAATCATTAATTTGTAAACCAAAACAGTGTACTGCAATTGGAAGTAAGATTTGGTGTGTCTGGTCCTGGAATGTTCCGGAATGCACGCTCTGGCCACTCGCTAATCCTGTGCCTCTCCCCTTCGGAGTGGCACTGCATGGGGGCTCCCTTAATGAGGGGTAGGATCCGGAATAAAAGACACTAGCTACAACAACGAGAATATGGTTTTCATTAAACACAAACGGGGGCTGGAAAAACCAGCCAAGAGGCAGGTGTATAAGTTAAAGGAATCCCCTTGAGGTCTTTAACTTTCACATCCGATTGCACTGAATTTTTCTACACTAATTACCTATTATTGAAGACTAAGGATTTATAACAAATAATATGCCATGGTAGCAGACAGAGTGCAGATGTTGTAACGGGAAGAATGAGGAATTTATGAAGTGTAAAATCAGGCAAAAGAGATTCACAGATTCTCAATTTTTAAAAAAAGCATTAAAAAATTTTCTACTACAAGAATAATGAATGTGATGGATTTTTTTCTAGTTCTAGAAGGCCAATTTTAAATTTAGTTTGGACTTTAAGTGAGAGAAACTGCAAATTAGAATCTAAGTGCTGGAGTCTTAATTTATTCAATTCATGCAAATTTCTTGGAGGCAGAGAACATGTCTTAAAATTTTAAAATTTTCTCCCATCACCATTGCAGCTAGTAATTGCTTTGATTTTCTTATGAGAATTGTGCCCACACAATACCATACAGCTATTCCCACACCTCCACCCCCTTCTTTATATCATTTCTACCAAGTGCGTCTTTTTAGCCCGTCCAAGTTGTCACATTGCCAGAAGTCCCACTCTCCAGCTCACATCCTGAAAAAGTGTCATCAAGGAATGTTAATTTCCCTAAAAAGCCCTTTAGTAAATTTCCCTAAAAACACATTCCCTACCTCACTGGAAACTGATGCCAGGACTACAGAGAGGACGTTTTCATACTGTTTATATATCTAAGCATTAATATTTTTAAAATTCTGTGCCATATTAAACTGTTAAATCCCTTCAAAAAATAACAAGTACTCTCTCAATCATGAAATCTGATTGAGTGATAAAATCCCTCACCTTCTATTTTATGATTGTGGATTTTACAGGAATGGCCCATAAATATAGGGCATTGTACCTGCAAAAGGTTATTCTTAATCTTCTTTGTCCCACTGTTCAAAAAACTCCCTTTGAGTCTAAAGGATGAGAAGAGTAATTTACAGAGACCACCCTGCTGCTACTTGGCAAAGATTCCTCTTCTTATTGTGATGGTGCACAGATTAAACAGACAAGTGCTACAAGAGTTACATTACAGTATCTTTCATTATACAGGCAGCTTCTTGCCAATATAAGAGCTGCACACAGCCCACCAAATCCAACAACTCTAACTTCGTTCCATGAATAACACCCCTTCCTACCTCTTTTCTGTCAGTGCAGGATGGCCGTCTTTGAAGTTTTCAGTGTCAGGAAGAAAGCAGGCTGACTGGTTCACTATCATTACATGTAAGGGAATGAAACACTTCCTGTATAAAGGCTCTACTTTCTCTCGGTTTGGCTCTGGTGCTTTCAGGAATTTCCTTCTTTCTGTAATTACTAAACACTAATACAGTGTTCCATTAACAATCTGGAGTCCTCGAAGGGCACCCTGAAAATGTCCAAGTCATTAAAGACATTCCCAAAAGCCTAATTAAAACTAGGGTTATCTGCATAACGCTGTACTGGGTATCGAAAATATTAATCCTTCCCCTTTAACCAGAAGATTGTAAACTCACTAGTCTCCAAAATAAATAAGCAAATCAAGGATTAGCTAATATATTTGAAGTTTCTTTGGCAGACAAAAATCATTATAACAAGGACTCAATTGGGATTAAAATTATACAGGGATTTTGGTGGTTGAAAGAGTTAGTCACCACTGTTTAAAGATAAACCATGCTTTCTGTGCTAGCTCACGCCATTTGACAATGATGACAGAAATCAAAGAGCTTGGCGAAATTCAGTCTTGTAAGGTGGGATCTATGTATGTTGCCTATAAACTTTTAAAAACATAAATGCTTGTAGAAATTTAAAGTTACAATTTGTCTCTGAATTCCTATAACACAATTTCTGTAATCCACCACAAATCAATAATCAAAAGAAGGTATTGGTTTACAAAACACTCAATTCCCTCATTAGAACTGGTAAACATCTCAGAGGGAAGAAAGATGTCTTCTTTAATGTTACTCTCCCAATTGGCCCATGGTGGTTTCTGAGATGATAGACCTCTTAAATATTTAAGCTCAGACTTGTCAGAAACCCAACAAGAAATGTCAAGTCATTTGTTTCATTTGATTATTAAATCAAATTAGGCTACAAAGAATATTTCTGACCACACTGCTACTCAGTCTTTAAAGAAGACTACGTCAAAAAGAAAAAAAGAGTTAATAACAGTTCCTACGTACAATGTTCTAGAACTCACTTTATTTTAGTTGATATACCATATCACAACAAAACAAAAAAATGTGTGCGCCGTCATATTTCTTCTTCATGTGCTTTTGACAACTATTGTCAATTTGGAACATCATATTAGATGTGCTTCTCTAAAACAAAACTTCATTTTCCATCCAGATTTACTGTTTAAGTGACAAGATTTCTTTGCCTCCTCTGAGATTGTATGACTTGCTTGTTTAGAATTCTAATCCTAAATACGTCCACATTATACATTGTGAAATCCAAGGAATAAATACTTATGATACAATCAAAATGCAGGCCAGATGGAGCTGACTAAAAGATTTCATTCCCCCCATAGAACCTAAGATCATTTTTACCGGACTTGGAGGATTCAAGTAAGAATTCTGATTAACACCACTGAACCTGTAACTTAAACATTATAATATGGACAGAACATAAGATCAATTGGAATATTCACCATATTCAGTACTAAATCACTTAAACAATTACCATAAAAGTTGTTGTGAGCTTTACCTTGTAAAGTTTCTCCAGAATGATTTCAAAACCGACAAAAATGTTCAAAAAGTTTCTGAAATCTTTCAATAAAAATTAACCTCTTTACATACTAAAAACTTCAGCCTTTCAAATACTAATATAATGTAATATGACATAATATCACATCATTTAATAAGGTATTTCAGCCAACACTGGCTTGGCCACACAAAAAATGCCTTGGATATGCTGAAGGGGACTGTCCTGCCCCAACCAACATATATGCACAGACACACATCCACAACTTCATTTGTTGGTACTTAATTTTTTTTATTATAATGCATTTGAGTTTAAGAAATCATTATTTATGTCTGCCTCTCCTATTAGTAACTGCTACAATTGCTACAAACCCTACCACATTAAGTCAGCCACTCCTTGAAAAAAAGAAATTTGGAGACTGAATTTATCCTTGCAAGCAGTCACGTGTGACCACTGAGCTGCAGGTAAGTGGTACTGAGAGGAGACTCACCTCGCCTTGTTTGGGGATGCTGAACTTTGAAAGCTTGGCCTTGGCTCTGGCGGACTCCGGCTTGGAGGACAGGACTCCCCTGTAGGATGCACAGTGCACACTGGTTTCCGTCGATGACTTCAGCTTTGGAGACTCGTCAGGAGCCTGATCTTGGCCGTCCATGGGCCGCACGTAGGCGGTTGGTTTCTGCTGAACCAGGCTGGGTTTGGTAGCCAGGGATGGAGGGAAGTTCTGAACACAGTGTCCACTGCTGCCATGCTTGGCAGGCATGGCAGGCGGCCTTTCCTGTGTCTGAAGGCCCACCTCCATGTTGCACACTTGTTTGGTCCGTGGCTGTTGTCTGCCAACACCGTCTCCAAGCAAGGACCTCAGAGAGCCCTGTGGTGCTGAGTTGGAAGAAAAAGAAGAGGAAGGTAAGGATGAGGGGCTCAACACACAAGGTTTAGGCTTTTTATGACTGTTCTTTGCAAATCAAGCAATCCGTGCCCGTGCTTACTTGCTCTCTGCTGGCCTTCGGGTGGCGGGTGACCGGCCTTCTGCCAGCCCAGGGTGACTCTCTTACTCTGGGGCACGGGGACAGCTGCTGGGGTGGAGGACGCAGAGCTACACACAGATGGGGGCTGGGGCTGGGCTCTCGACTCTGCAACAAAATGTTCATCGATCTTGTTCACGGGAGCCTGAGGAACCCCCGGTTTGGGAACGCCAACAAGATGACTCTGATTGGATCTATCAGTTAAAAAGTCTTTCATTTCATCATAATTGCCTAAAGTGTTCTGGATCCGGTTGGAGAGCTCATCCCCCTTGTTGGTCTGGAGAAAGAAAAACAAAACACCCACACTATGATTACAGATAACAGAAACTGACCTTAACGGAGAGGTGCCCTTACTGCTAACAGAACCAGGGCTGTCGTGTTCAGAAAAAGAACTGAGAGACGAAACCAAAACTCTCACAGTCTCCCAAGACACGTGTCAGTCCTCTACCTCTCACCGGAAGGGGAAAGTGGTAACACTTAGGGTCCATAAAAAGGGAATCTGTCTTTGGTATCATGTTGCAGCTGAAATGTGCTGCCTGGAAATCAGAAAATTGACTGCTGGGACGTCTCAAAATTGTTTGGATTAAATTTTTCCAGGATTAGCTTTTCTTTTCTATGTAGTTTCACTGGAAGCCTTTCTTGAAGACACAGATTTCATTCACAACTGTTCTGCTTCCAGTTTCTAAATATAAAATTATTTTCATCAGAAACCAAGCGTGACAGACAAGAGAAGTCAGGGTGAAGCTGAAAAAGAAACATGGGGGCCAAATGTGCAAGAAACTATCAGCTTGAGCCATCCACAGCTCCAAGAAGCCTAAAATGTGAGTGAAATCTGGGAAGAAATTTGTTTTTAGAAGAGAGATTATATTCCTGGCATTTGATATAAATGAGAAATAATACAACAATTTCTTTTTTATTTGCTCTAACAGGTACCCTGCTCCTAGAACGATCCATGCATGACAAACATGTAATCTAACCTCTTTTAAACAGCGTTTGTTTTCTAAGGGCTTAGAAATTAAAGCAATTTTAAAATTAATGCAAAAATGAAGCCTATGTTATAGATAAGAATCACCACACACAGATATGAGACCTCAATATTAAACAAAACTAAAATTTTACTGAGGGAGTAGCTATTAAAGACATGTGAACTATCAGGATTTGGGGGGTAGAGAGGTGGCCCCATACCTAGGGGCTGGGCCGTCTTCCTCGGGCTAAACAGGCAGAAACCTAACTGAAGTTGGCTGGTCACGTCTTCCAGGCAAGGCTGCCATACACAGGGTTAGAGGTACGTGTCATGGGTGCAGGTAAGCAACTGTAAACCATCTACCTTGTAAGGTTCACTGAAGAGGGAGTAGCTCGAATTAAACGTGCCATCATCCTGTTGAGTTTCTTGATTTCTTCTTTCTCGTTCTTTCCTCCGTAACACATTTCTATCTGGTTCATAGGCACTACATCAGGAGAAAGAAAAGAGAATAACCACACACAAAAAATTAATGGATAAAGCCCAATCTAACATCCGTCTAAGTGCAAAGGTCTGGTTCCATGGACAAATGGCAACGGTACAAGAACATGGATCAGATTAAAGCCAGTCTAACAGACTGTGTGAGCTCAGTGCCTGGTAATGACATTCTCTGCAGGGGAAAAAAATCCTGAGGACAAGTTCTAACCTGTATTTGACTTCTCTGCCTGATACGTGAAAGAGGAAATACCTAGACAACTTTGACGGGAGAAGACTGAAAGTAATCTTAAAGCAGACGGTAATTACAGCAATGTGTAAATAGAAATTATGAGCAGATTTCCTCTTATGACATAGCCTCTGAGTGTTATATGGGAATATTACTGTTTTTTTTTTCTTTTTCATGGCATAGCTGTGTTTCTGTAGTGATTCTTTCATTAACTAGCTCCCTAAAGAGCTGTTAAAACTCCATGCTGCAGTGGTTTTCACAATTACGAGCCTTCTTCTGATCCCTGTTAATCAGTCAAGCTGTCAAAGTACCAGTGAATCAATTCTTCCTTCTGATATATTTGACATTCTCACTCCTCCTAACTATGAAAAATGTGCCAGGAGGAAGAGGAGCAGGCAAGACAGGGAGAGAACAGAAAGTGAATTATGGTGTGTCATCAAGGAACTGGGTCTTTTCTTCAAGAAAATTAATATCTATTCTCCAAAAATACAATTATGAAGCGTCCAGACACCAGAAGACTGGAAGGACTAAGGAAGAAATGAAGTATTCCCTCCCTCTGTTGGGGAGAAAATAATGGGCCTAATTCAACTAATGATAAGGAAGTGAACTGTTTACTGAAGGAAGGAAATACACTTGTGCTTTCAGTTCCCTCGAAAAAGAAATCTGCTCTCTGTGTAGACCACAGAGCTGCTCTATCAATCCGATCGGAAAGAACAGACAGATCCCTCAAAGTGAGCATCATGTTCATTTCCTCGCAGAGCACCTAGTTCCAAAGACCTTGTCCAATTCTGCTTCGAGCTTCCACGTGGTGTAGTGGGCAGGATGCCTGAGCTGGGAGTCAGATACCTAGGTGTGCTTCTCCCCTAACTACTAAAGGATAACAGAAAAGCCACACCATTTCTCTATTTAACCCAGTGTCTTCATTTATAGAACAGGGATATTTTACGGTGTTATTATATGGTTTAAACGTGAAGGTAAAATATAAAGGGGCTTTGAACAGTTTTAGGTGCCATAAAATCCAATGTCTTGCTATTAAAACACTAATAATGAAAAGATCTGTGGATTCAAAGGAACCTATGAAGATGGTAATTTTTATTTTTTTTTTTAGCCAAACAGTTATCTTTAATAAAAGGAAGACTGTCTCCTAGCTGTAGAGAATACAAATAAAATAATCATAAAATAAATACCACTTCTCCTCCTGGCTCTGCCCCTTTGGTCAGAATATACTTTAAATTATCTGTTTACGGGCGATGCTGAACCTGCTTCTGGCAAGGCTGCTTCTGCACCTAAGGCATTTCATTTAAATTTAAGATCAGGGAATGTTAAAATACCCAGAACATGCAACCGATCAGCATTTTAATTCATCCTTAGTACATTACCCAAAGTTATTAGACTTGGAAGTCCAACCACGACCTTCATCTAAAGGCAGGCTGCAGCCTCTGCAATCTGTTACCAACTGAGAGCCAAGGCTCAGGCATCCCCACCCCTCAGAGCGGCATAAGGGAGGCAACGCGGTGGAAATGACACCCTTGTTCACGGAACCAAGCTGCACAGTCAAATGCTTACGGACATTTGTAGTAAGAAACCCAACATTCATGAACATTCCATGGATTTAAAATGGAAACTGCTCCGAGGACACACGATACATGCCGTGGAGAGAGGGATATGAAATGGGCTTTACGAAGAGGAAGATCCCAGTTTTACTTAGGATGAACATGTGTACTAGTTTTCAGACCAACATCGGCATTTGCAGTCAAAAAAAAAGCTTGTCTTGCATGCAAGGCACCTCTTATCCCCTCCAGTCCCTAAAATCATCCGTGTAGCACCCATTGACCAAATGCACGGAACATTATACACAGAGACTTCCACACACATGCGTATGCCCTTGGCCAGCGAAGGCCACTCAGACAGACAAGACCAGCATGATACATGAAGCAGCCTTGGGTACAGATGGAGCAGGCAGGTGTCATTGAGGATGATTTCGGCCTTCTGAGAATGCCCTCAAACCTGAAATAATACCTCCTGCATCTGCTGGTTGACGACTGAAATTCCACAGCTAGAGAGTCATTCCTCTGGTTTAAGATGTCTTCACCCCTGTAAGAAATGTAAACATCTCAAGAAGGGAAAACACTTTAAACCTTTATCAGCCTTCTGGATCTTGGTGTGACTGCGTTTGTCAGCATTTTTCCCAAAGGCCAAGGGGAAAGCACACACAGACACTTGAGTTCAAACCCTTGAAGAAAAAGACAATGCTCGAGTATAGTGATAAAACAATATATAAAAACTCTACCTATTTTGCAATGTGGCTTAGATGTTTAGGACAAAGACAGCAGTCAGCAAAAATCGATTAGGCAGAGACCAGGCTCACTGCATTTCCAGTGCCTGGGAATAAGGTTCACTCTATAATTTGGAGACGTTGTCACTAAGGGGGAAGCTGTTCCTCTTTAACTAAACCTGCCTCATTTGCCAACCCCTTTACGTGTGAAGATGACCTGTAGCGTTCCAAGATGCAGACCACTTCAAGATGAAGTTCTCCAACTTCTGGCTGAATAAGCAATCTATGGTTTTTTAATACTAATACTAATAAGGAATTGGGCACCCTCAGGACAACTTATGTATAATCTATAAATGAAAACATGTTAGCCATCTTTTACGGACAATCAAAATGCTTGTGCCATGCAGTAACTCCACACCAGAAGATGAAACCAGAACGACCTAAAATGACAATCATTTCCCCTTCTGCAGAGCACAGCAAAGGAAACCCAGAAAGAGAGGCAATCATTCTCTGACGCCTTTCGTTTGGGCAGCTCTGCAGCCTCCACTGAGTATTCAGCCTGTCTTTAAGGGAGCCCACCCACTCCTTCTCCTTCACTACAACCGCACCCCCCACATGGCATTTCGGTCCTGGGGAGCTAAAATGGCACCTGCTCAAAGCAACCCCCATCACAGGAGAAAGTCTGGATTTCCCATCTCCCAACTCTCCCTAAGCTTCTGAACTTTACCTCTTCTACCATCACTGAACTTTTCAACTCACAAAGACAGTACCTTCTCTATAGCAAATCTTCAAATCCACTAATTGCAAGGGAAATTCATGCAACCACTCACAAGCCGAAAGTGCCTTTCACTGACCTTGCACCATTAAAACTGGATCCTCTCCCCCCATATGCCATTCGGGAAACACAAGGTCCATGCCACAGGTTTTAGAAGCCAAGGAACCTTTCCCCTGACAACCTGAAGTCAGGTCAGCTTCCCTGGGGATAACCGTCTAAAGTGTCAGAGAATTCCGACTCCCGGCAGGCCGTTACACTCAGAAAGAATCACGTTACCAGCTATACTTCTTTATTACCAGTAGATGGTAAAATCTCTATCACCCGTAAAGTTGCTCCTTATTTTCATGAAAATTACAAGAATCACATTCCTCAAATGTATGTCACCAAATGTATTTATTTATTTTGCATGAAAGTGGAGGTAGCCAACTGCTACAATATTATTTATTGCAGATGCATAACATTCCCAGAAAATGAAACTTTTTAATCAACTCCCTTTTAAAGGCTTATTTATTTTTAGAATAACAAAAACAAGAAATGAAAAATGTACTAAAATCATTTCTGATCATTTCCCTTTTACTTGATTTTAATCTATGCTTTGAGAAATCTTGCTGGGCTCAGGCCAAAGCAAATTATGGTGCTTAAGTAGACATAGATGGCCACACATGAAATTATCATCATTTCCAAAATGAATTGATTTTTGATCATATGGTAGCAGCATGGAACTAAATAACCATCTGGTGCCTGGTGGTATCTCCCTGCACCGAGTTCAAAACATTTCATATAAATGAACCTTACTTAGCCTTACTATGTCCCTTGGAAAAAGAGAGTTGTGGCGAATATTAATAATTACTAAGTTAATTTTTTCAAGATCAAGGAAATTAGGATAAGAATTTAATCATTGTTAAGACATCTTACGGAGGGAAAAGCAAATGTTCAGAGTACTTTACCCATCTCAACCCAAAGAACTGGAGGCAACTAGCAGCCAAAGAGGAGGCTACAATTCCCAAAATCCTTATGTCTGCAAGCCCACTGCTAACAAACAGGACAAAGCAAACAAAGGGACGCTAATTTCCATTCGGAGAGACCTACAAGAATTTCAGAGTAAAAGCTTAGCTGTTTTAAGTGTTTATACCCCAAAAACAGCAAAACATAAAAATCGATCTTTTGCTACAGCACACAGGCACACACACACATAAGCCAAAGCACATCCACGTAATACAGAACTGTGGAAATGAGGACAGATGAGTGAATAAGGAAACTGGATTATAAACTGAGGCAGCGAGGGCCGATGGTATCACCCCTTTCCTCACACCCGACCCATCGTCAGCCTGCTCGGATCCTCGAGCCACCCTCCCGGAGGAAAAGGCGAGCACAGCCCCCCCAGCTGGGCCCCAGCCTCGACCCAGCAGACATGACTGCCCAGAGGCACCGTCACATCCTCCTGCACTGATCCACGACCTGAAGACTTGGTCAAACAGAACCATTTCCCATAGGGGAGACATCCAGCCAGGTGTATATGTAGCCAATTACACTCCCTCACTAAAATCATCAAAATCTTTTCTCTCTAAAAAAAAAAAAAATCCTCCTAATGGGTAGTACAGAGCTACATACCCCAGAAAAACACATTATTAAATGTAATCTAGTCCTGTAGGTGTGAACTCTTGCAAACAGGACTTTTAGATGAGGTGACTTCAGTTAAGGTGTGGCCCAGCTAAATCAGGATGGGTCTTCAACCTATGACTGAAGGTCTCACAGAGAAGGTCACAGAGGAAAACCCACAGGGAGCAGCAGAAGCTGGAAGTCAACAGAACCAAGAAGCCAGGAGCAGCCGCTGTGTGCTCTGCCATGTGACAGAAAAGCCAAGCACCGGAGACCGCCAGCAGCCAGCCCCAGAACGCAACAGTATTCTGGGAGAAAGCATCGCCTCGATGATGCCTTGGTTTCAGACTTCTAGCCTCGAAACCATGAGTCAATATATCCCCAGTGTCTCAGCTACCCCATTGCATGGGATCTGCTTTAGCAAAGAGGAAACTCAAACACCTAACTGCTGGTAAGTCTACAGGGTGGGATCCAGGAGACAAGCGAAGCAGAAGATGATAAATAACCCCTCATCTATGTTTTGAAGGAGTTATTTTATTCTCCATGTCTAAAAAACACTGTCCCTTTCAAATAGCAGAAATACCAGCCATTCTGGTCCAAGAGGATTTCCTAACCACCACTGAGTTGGGTGCTCGGGAGACAATTAGAGCTGCGATCTCTCCTGCTGCTGAGAAACTAACCATCCAGGGAAGAGGAGAGCAGGGCCCGTTTGTGGAAAATGCTGACATAATGTGGTCAGGGAATTGGTAAAGGGGAGCACAGAGAATCAGGGCTGACTTCCTGGAGGAAATCATTTTTGAGCTGAGTCTTGAGGAAAGGGCAGGTGGAGGAGAAGGAAGAGATAGAGATACATAAGTTACTTCTAAGGGTCTTTAACTGTATTCAAAGTAGGTGACCCTTGCCCTTCTTTACCAAACTGGAATTCCACATTTAAAGTTCACTGCTAAACTGCCATCTCTACTTCACTCTAAGGGTCTGTCTGGTCCCTTCCAGAAAGCAGGTGTGGTTTGGAGGTGTGGATGAGTGCAGGGAGGATGGAGGAGAGGAGTTTGGAGAGAGAGTCCAGAGACACGTCTCCACCCTCTACAATTTGCACCAGGCCAGCCCTGAGCAGCCTGGCCACAGAGGAGACCATATTTCCAGGCATTTAATGGTACTGGACAACATGCCAACATGCGCCCGGGGCTGGGACTGATGGTCACTGGGGACATTGGAAGAAGAAAAGGCAGAAAGTGGAGAGAAGATTGTTCTGCAGATGCCCCTGCTCTCTGGAATAGCAGCATCAGCTACTGTATGTAATTAAAGAAATTTAATCAAACGTCCCAAAATTATAACAATTTTTTAAATTTTATGAGTCAAACTAACATCGCTTGTTATTTACAAAGCAAATAAAAGGTCAGTAATCATTCCTTCAATTAGAGAAAGGAAGGCTACTTTAGTGTACGTGCACATTCCCTGTTTAGACCACACACAAGCTGGTGGACACAAGGCAGGAAGGTGCTCAGGGAGGGAGCAGGCGGGAGAAGCAATTCGGGCAGAGAGAGAAGACGGGGCGAGAGTTCCATCTTGGTAAAGAGGAGAGACTCCTCACAACCAGGTTCTTTCTACCCGTATTGTTGTGGTGGCAGTGGTGAGGGCACAGGTGGTAGGAAGGGTGGTTACGGATGAGCTGAGAAGGAAGACCCACCGTCAGCACTGTGCACCACAAACCTTAAATCCTGAACATCCTCACTCTGTCCCCTGCTCACCTACGCTGGCCTGTTCTTTTTGTGTCAAGTGATGTGAGTCCTGTGTCTGTCCCCTCTATTCTCCCCCAACAGCTACCAGTCTCGCCTCCAGCTTTGTACTGTGAGGCTCATGGACTATTTCTACCAAACCCAGCTTAAGAAAGCCAGTCCAGCTCCTTACCTGTCAGTCTCCGACCACAAAGGTGACCTCGATCTTAATCCAATCTTGAAAATACATCTGAGAGCACTTACAGACCTCTTCCTTGGGTTTTCCAACCAGTCCTACCAGGATGGGAATGGGATTGAGGGTAGTTTGTGCCATCATCACAACTTCTCCGGCACCACAGCTTTCGGGAAACGAGGACACAGAAGGGAGCCACAAAGTAACACACGCCAAGAGACAAATCTAGCCCACAACTATCCCAGAGAAAAACTGTCTTTCGGATGATCTGTGCCACCTTCTCAGACCCATCTGATCCATGTTAAATTGCACTAATAACAACCACAGTTTATTACTACATGCCAGCCACTGTACTGCACTTTACAGGCATTATTTCATTTAACGATCTTATGAACCCCAAGAGACATTATCTCCATTTAACCAGTAAAGAAACAGAGTCTCCAAGATTAACTATTTTTTCCAAATCACACAACCAGTAAGCAACAAAGTCTGGATTTGAAATGAAGGAGGCTGTCACCAGAGACCAAATTCTTAGGCTCTGCTCTGCAGCCTTCCCTGGGAACTTGCTCACTGACAAGCAGTAGCGGTTGTAACCCATCTTTTGTTAGTAAATGCTAGAAACAAGAGTATTAATTTCCAGATCAAAAAAATTTCAGTTTCTTCTAAGATTTGCTAAGCCTTCTATAAAATAAAACAAGGTTATGCAGTTCAAATGAGTGAGAACTTGCAATTAACTAACATTCTAATCTTTGTAAGCAGAAGATTTTAGGAGTTGTAAATCAACTAAGTCCCCTATTTCATCAGTTTTTTAAGTGTGGAATTCTGTACACTTAATCCCTTAGGAATTACAAATAGTCATAGTAAGGGCATTTTATAGCAAAAGTCACAGAGAAAAGCCACTGCTGCAGTCCAGTATTGGACTCATATCAATTCTTTACTGATCTTTTATGGAGTCCCAACTCCATTTCTAACTCGGTGGAAATGATGACTGTTTCAAATCTCTCTCGTAAATATGCTCCAGTGAGGCTTCAGAACGATGACAGATAAATGACAGTTCTGCCTTTCCAAGGGTTAAATGCTTTTCCTGGGGGACCCTAAGTCTTGGTGCCAAAGAGTGCAAATGTCAGGCTGTAATAGAACTATCCCGTGAGAAATAAAACACCAGGCTGCGTGACAGGCGGCTTTCAAAGAGGCTTTCCACACAGTATCAACAGCAGAAGTTAATTGGAGTTTCTTAACAGGACCTTTTTCCTTTACATTATAAAAGAGCCATGGGATGAAGCAATTACTCTGATTTACCATCTCCTCCTTGGTAGAATATAAAGATGCAGCAGAGCCTCACAGAAGCAGCAACTCACTGAACGAGGCCCACCGGCGAAGTCCCTACTACGCTGCCCCTAAGTGCTCACCTTGCAGGCGGCAGCCCAGAGCCGCCGTCAATCACGCGTCCCAGGTGAGAACCAGGCTTTCTCCACGTTAGGTCCAATAAATTACTTTCCTCCCACCAAATGCTCAGCTGAATTTCATTTTCACTTTACAGCACCAGTCCCAAAACTTCAAACCTTAGGCATTTTTACAGCCATATACACAGTGCATCATATTTGATAGCATGCTTAAGATTTTTGTTCTTATACAATGAAAGCAAACTAAGGACTCCAGTTAACAGTAAGACTGTAATATTCTTTCATCAATTGCAAAAAGGTACCAGACCAAACCAAGTGTCAATAACAGCAGGGTGTAAGGGGGGGTTGGGATTTTTTTTTTTTTTTTTTTTTTTTGGAGCAATGAGAATGTTCTCAAATTGATTGTTGTGGTGATTGCACAACTGTGTAATTATACCAAGAGCCACTGATTGTACACTTTGGATGGATTGTATGGCATGTGAATAAATCTGTAAAAAAAAAAAGTTTTGTTCTAACCAGGAAGCTCGGAATCTCGGGGTTTGGCACCCTAAGTCAGAGCACAGGTGGCTGGACCCTCTCCCACACTCCAGACACTTCACTTAGGCCAGGCTCCTGGACCCAGGAGGCCTGGAAAGACTAAAGCCTGCTCTTCCTGAATCCAACGCCTCAACTCCTTTTCTACCCAGAACCACTAATGAGATGCACAAACTGTCTGAAATGGGATTTCTGAAAAGGAGTAAGGGTCACCTTGGGTCACCTGAGTGAATTTACCCGTGCAGTACAGAACTAGCCCTAGGCAAGAACGAAAACAAACAGAACCGACTTCTCGGAAAGGTAAAAGTAAAGGGATGTGCCCCTGAAGGTCTCAGCCTGGTGGTGCTTCCCCCAACACCTGCCTTGGGCCACCTTCACAGACCCCCTGACCCCAGCCCCACCCACGCAGCACCACAAACTTCTCCCATAATCCCAGCTCTCAGGCTGCTTGTCAGAATCCTCCACTCAACTATTAGTTCTGTAAGAAGAGGGCCTGCGCCTTCTCTAACAGCTACCCACAGCACCCGAGACAGTACCTGGCACGTGCAGGAAGTGAAAAATACACTTTAAAATCCTCGCTAAATGAATGTATTGGTTTTTTTCTCCTTCATTTTCAAAATTTAGGTGGTTTACCTCTCACAATTTGAACAAACAGAACTAAAATCCATTAAGATCCTGGGTCTTAAAATGTTCTTAATGATTAGAGAATTAAATAACAATGAGAATCTAACAGTAGTCATTCTGAACAACTGTCCAGTACCAGAGACTTTATAAAGCAAGTTTATATGTGTTATTTATTCCTCTCAACAAACCTGGTATGTAGCCATTATTTATGCAAAATACAAAATTTTAATAACTGAACATACAAACATAAAAATGAAATAAAATCTGTGTGCCATAAACATTATTATGCTCACTTTTCAGATAAGGGCCTCTCAGAGATGAAAAAAGTGGGGCTTTTAAAACTTAAATGATTTGCCCAAAATCACGCAACTATTAGAATCAAGATTCTAATTCCAATTTCCATGGAAATTTTAGATACTGAAAAATTTCTAAATGTAATCCCTAACACAATAGAAGTTTTTAAAATGTTATACTTTGTTAATTCCAGAAATATTTACTTTACACTTACTATCTACAAGGCACTAGGCAGACAAGGAAAAATGTCCATGGCCAGCTCAGGCACAGGTACTCCAATTTCCCACAATGAAAACTCTGTAGTCAACTGCGCTTGACTTAGAAGACAACGTTGGGAATTATGAATTACCTGAACCCTATGGTTCTATAATTCCTTCTTGCTAGGGGCACTAAGGATGATTAATTCTAAATATCTGTACAACACAGTGACAGAAATCAAGGGATCCTCCTGTCGTTGACGCAACATCACAAGTTCCTTGTTTCAATTAGGCACACAGTCCATCACAAAAGTATTTTATTTGTTCATTAGAACATCAGGATTATTAGATTATATATTATGGGGCTGCCCACACATGGTGGTGATTAGAATTCTGTAAGAAATGTTGGAAAGATCACACCAAGTGTACTCTGAAAACATGTTTGCCTCATGCTATCAGACAATGTCTTCACCCCTCCTTCCTCTTTCCTTTTATGTCTCCCACCCCTTACTCTCTCTTTACATCTCCCATAAATCCCCAAATACACCAAATAGAATAAGCTTACAGTCACAGGTAATCTAGGCAGCTCTGCAATACTGAGACAAATTCATTAACATGAAGAAAGCCTACGAAGAAGGCTCTTCCACCTCAAAACACTATGCAGAGCAAAAAGATGGATGCAATCTAGGGTGGGTGGGGTTGGCTATTTAGGGGCACATAACACAGGGAGGGAGGGTGGAGGCATCACACTTTCCTGCACCATCTCTGATGTCTGCCAATTCAAAATCAATTAACCCTCTGCCGAGTTAGCAGAAGGACCCATCCTGTGGACGTCCCTCTTGACTTTTCAGTGTCCTGGGCTCTTTGGGTTCTCCTTCTGCTGGACGTCAGGGTTCAGAGCTCTCAGAATTAGGTGAGAACAGTGCCTGGTTCCCTGTCAGCACCCAATTACCACATAAAGAACGAATGGCCAATGTTCTTTGCAATTGGCCCCTACTTTCACTGAAAAGCCAATAATGAGCAGTACTGTGAATAGATATTTCTGCTCTTTCCAAGAAAGCACAACACATATTATGATAAATAAAAGTTTTTCAGGTACATTCTGAAAGCAGCAGCTGAAGGAATTGATCAAGCTGGGTTTTGCCAAATAGTTTTTTTATGACTGGCGCAAGGAGGAATATAAATGTCATGTCCTTATGCAATTAAAAAACTACATTCACTAATGAAGACACTGTAATATCCCAGTGGGAAAAATACTAGAAAATCGCTAAACCTGAAGATTTCCAACACAAGAAGCAAATGATTGAGAAGACATACCAAAGTATCCCACTGAACCAGAACATTTCCACCACTGGGCCTATAGCTCCTTTACTTTCAAAGATACTTGAAGGTAAATATCCCATCACTTTCCAAGAGGAACTGGTCCAGGAATGAGGAGACCCGGGTCCAAAACCAGCCATGGACAAGTGAGTAGCCACTCTATGCCTTTGGCCCTCATCCTAGCGAAGGACAGTAAAACCAATCCACATAGTGAACAGTGGTTGTAAGAAGCAAATGAAGTAAAGGACCCAGAAGTGTTTGAAAAGGACACAGTGTCTGCCAAGGTGAAATATTGATACCTATAGGGAAGGTGAGTAAAATACCCACAATGCAGAAAGAAATACCACTCTATCCATCTCAGGTAGAGGCCTGAGCAAGCCTATCCCTCAGTAATGATTCTGACGATTTCATATTTAAGAATATACCATTCAAATTTTAGGATCTCACAGAAGCAGTATTTAAAACCACAAAACAAAAACAAATGTAAAACCAATTAAATATCCATTCTTAAGAGTACTTCATACTATCAAAGACTATTTACCTATTGGATGGAACAGATCTAAATGTATAGATAGGGAAAAATGTCCAAGACTTACATATTAAATGCAAAGAATGAATTATAGAAGAATATAGATGATATCTCTTTTGCATAAAATTATATGTGTTCATAGATACATAAATTTTTTTAAAAAGGTATCTCTAACGTGAATTATGGAGTGGCATGGAGTGGGAAAGAATTCATATTCTTCTGATTGCTTGGATGTTTTACAAGCACATATTACTTTTCTAATACAAAGCATCATTTTTTAAAATATTGACAATGTAAAGTTTTACTCTGTTTTGTCCCTCTGAACGATCTATAAACATGTAAAGTTAAGGAAATGATCATTATATACAGCATGGGATTATGTGCTGCACTGTACCCAGATGCTCTACCCGGCCAGGCCTATTTTCTCTCCTCTTCTCCCCACCCTAGAAGGATGAACGGAACTAATCTCTCCACAACCTCACTTCCAGACTTGAATCCCAGCCAACTCCATGTGGCTCAATGACTTTCAGAATCTCTCAGTAATTCACCTATACTTGGGCATGCAAAAAAAAAAAAAAAAAAGAAAAGAAAAACCACTACATTTGTCCTGATTGTATCTAACTGCATCTACTCCACGTAACTGAGGTCTCGGACAAATTATCTGCATTTTCCCAAGGATGACTCAGAAGACAACAGGTCTTCTGAAAACAGGCCTGGGAGCTTCTCTTCATGAAGTTGACTTGTCTACTTCTTCCAAGGAATATACAACCTGAAGACTAAGAACCTGGGGACACAGGCATCTGGAACTTTCAATTTTTAGTGGGATAATAATTTACATCATAAAAGGTTTACTGAAATTCCCAGGTCCTCCAGGAATTGTACATCCCTTGCTACAGATTTACTACCTGTCCATTCCTGCCACTGTCAGCCCGACCCTCAAATATCTCCTACCTTTATAATTTAATCAGCAATTTTTCAGTTTTTGCATGAAACTGTCTCCTTAATTCCCATCTAGTCAAAATTTGTTTGTTGTTTGATAAATACTATTTATTGTTTCTTTTCAAAAACAATAAATAGTACAAAAAAAGGGAGTAAATATTGATGTTTTAGATAAAAACTAATTTCCCTTCTGATTATGGCTTGCATTTCCTCTGTTCTAAATATTGGTATTTTAAGCAGCTGTCTCAGATTAGAATGTACACACCTTACATGTCAAGGAAATCATCACTAACAAAAGCAACATCATACCTAATATTACTATTAAGTATATTACATTTTCTTAAACATTAAAATCCAACTGCTACAGATCACATCACATTTAGTCTAAGTCACCACATCTTTTTTTAACATTTCCAATTAATCTTTTAATGTTATATAGGTTATTCAAAGGGAGACCGGAGTTCATTCCCAGGAAGTAGTATGGCTTAACTCTTTTAAACATTCTTATTGATATATAATTCACATACCCTAAAATTCACCTTCATAAAGTGTAAAATCTAGTGGTTTTTACATGGGTGAGAACTTCAAGTGGATAATTTCCATGGAGGTGTTACCCTACCCAGTCAGGGTGGGTCTTAATTGAATCACTGGAGTCCTATAAAAGAGTTCACAGACAGAAGGAGGTGCTGCAGCCAAGACAGAAACTTTGAAGAATGCACAGGAGCTGAGAGTGGAGCCAGAACACAACCTGGGATCAGCAGACACCAGCCACCTGCCTTTCCAGCTAACAGAGGTTTTCCGGATACTACTGGCCTTCCTTTGGTGAAGGTATACTTGTGTTGATGCCTTCATTTGGACATTTTCATGGCCTTCAGACTGTAACTTTGTCACCAAATAAACCCCCTTTATAAAAGCCAAAAAAAAAAAAAAAAAATCTAGTGGTTTTTAGCAGATTCACAGTCATGCAACCATTACCACTAAGTTTAGAACATTTTCATCACCCCGAAAAGTAACCCTGTACCCATTAGCAGTCACTCCCCGTTTACCTTTCTCCCTCCACCCCCAGCTCTAGGCAATAATTCCTCTACTTCCTATTGTTATAAATTTGCCTATTCTGGACATTTCGTATAAATGGAATCATGCAATATGTGACCTTATGTGACTGGCTTCTTTCACTTAGCATCAGGTTAAAGTTTCATCCGTGTTGCATCATGTATCAGTACTTCATTCCTTTTTATTGCTGAATAAGATTCCATTGTGTAGATATTTATCTTACCACTGTGGCTTAACTCTTTTAAGTCAATATATTTGCTGAACTTACTATGAGTTGTGCTAATGCAAGGCAAGTAAGATTTGGTTCTCATTTTAAAGATGACCCCAGCATGAACACATACTGATGATAACACCAATTGCTTTCTGAATTAAATGTTTTTTGCCTGATAACTACATATGTGCTAATGCAGGCAATTTCTATTTTTAAAATATTGTGTCATTTTCCAGATTGAAAATGTAAGCACTTAATTATATTTTGGGAACTATAATAATGTATTTGTGCATTTAGACCAGTGGTTTTCAATCCTTCTGCTTGTTGAAACCGTCCGGGAAGCTTAATAAAATATAAGCCAGGAGCAACCCCCAACCAACCGAGTCAATGAGAATCTCTGCGGATGAAGCCCGGGCATCAGAATCCTGTAGATGCTTCCCTGGTCGTTCTAAAATGCAGCCAGGTTAAGAATCACAAATTGAAACCTTAGTTACTCACTGACAACCATTTTAAGTTTAGCTTCCATTTGTAAGATTAGAATTTATATAGTTCTGCTAAGCATAATTTTGTGGGCATTTCTCCTTTTAATCTTAGATCAAAATAGTAATATTATAACAACAAAAATATAAAGCTAGCTCAGTGATGTTTTGATCCTAAGTCATATGAAATACATATGAACCCTAATTTTTAAAGCTGCCAATATTAAGCAGAAAAAAAAATTGATCCAGTACCCGTTTAATGTCCAATCAATTCTCAACCATTATTTAAAAAAATCACCAGCCCTTTTCTCAATGATTTCATGTTAAAATGTCCCTCTGTTTATTTCATTTGGAAATTAGTTTTGTTCTTTTCAAACATTAACTAAAAAATAAATAAGTATATATTTATATATTTTATTTACAAAAATTTCAATAAGTCAGCTAGGAAAGTTATAACAGAATGAGAAAGTAAACAACTACTCTAATCTAAATGTTATTTTTAATTAAACTTTCCAAAGTTTAATATAGTGTCTATTTTTAATTAAAATTAGAAATTAAAGTATTATCATTTGACTAAGAAATATGAATCACCAAATTGAAAAATTAAATTAAACTTTCTTTAGAAAAAAACTTATAAACACAGAATTGGAAGAGAGAAAACTAAGAAACCAGAAGTGGAAATAATGTTTTCTGAGTATTCCTCTAAGCCCAATGATTAATAAACTGCAAGCACAGGGACTCAGCCCAATGTTTCCTTCTAGAGAAGGAAATTCTGCTAACCTACTTTAAGCCTCCACTAAATCTTTTTAAAATTATTACAATGCATTTTTTACTTATATTGTCCCTTGTTCTTCTCCTACATTTCTTTATCCTGCCAGTGTTTTTGTTATTAATTTTTAATTATACATAACCTTAATATAGTTTCCCTTTCTAAAGAAATAATATTATTGGATCCATTAGGGTCCAATCAGAAAAAGAGGAGCCACTGTGAGTAGCTGAGACAGAAGGAATTTAATGCAGGGTACTGGTTAAACCGTGCAGCCAAAGGGATGATGTGGCAACCCAGAGAGTCACATCAACAGGAAGCCGTTGCCACCCGTAAGCCTAAGGAATGTGGGACAGATGCTTCCAGTGTCCTGCCCGGATCTCCCCCAGCAGGACCAAGGCATCACCCCACCTGGTGCTGGGGTGTGGACTGCAGATGACTCGGCAGAAGGGAGCTGCCTGCCCAAGGTCATGCTCCATGCTCAAGGTCACCTACCCCTTCCCACGACCCCGTCTCACTTCTGACCAGTCCAGAGGGCCCTCCCAGCTCCAGATCCTCCCCAGAAGCTTGCCTGAGGCAGCGCCTGTTGCAGCTGCATCAGTTCGACTTCTCCTCTCCCTATCTGGTTGCCCTCCCTCCTTCACAGCTGTTATAGTCAGGAGCAATCCCCAACAGACTTCCTGAATGCAAATCCCTACCTCACAGTGCGTTTCCTGGGAAGTCAGTCCTAAAAAAAAGGACAAAGGTGTGGTACTGCTGGAGCACAGGGGCCAAGGTGTCCTGGCAGAATCTGGGTCCACCATGGGCCTGGCAGCAGGAGCTGGAACCACGAAGGAGACAAGGTGGCTGAGAAGCCTCAAGGCTAGAAAGGAAAAAGTAACCTCCCTCCAACCTCCAGCTTCTGCCCCGCACTGGCAAACACAGCAGAAGCTGGCACAGGGGCCTGAGAAATGCAGGAGTCAGCCTCCCCAGACAGAGGGGAGAAGGTGAGGGCAAAGAAGGAACTGAGGCAACCAGACCCAGGCACAGTGACAAACAAGGCTGAGTGACGCCTCCTCGGCCAACACTCCCAACAAGAGACCCTTCCACGGCCCAGAAGAAACCACATTTATCGGTTAATGGTGTGTCCTCCAAGACCTTTTCCCATGTACAGGAAGAAATAGAACTGGTTCCATTCACTGGTTTACCAATAACTAGTTATTGAATATTTACAATGTACCGAACACTGATCTGGGCATTTAGGAAATATCAGGGAACAAAATCCTTGCCTGCATGGATCTCACATTCTATCAAGGAAGCCAGCCAGAGACTTACAAATAAACCTAACAAATACAAATTTTATGACAGAAAACAAATGTCATGAAAAATGATATGAACAACACACATTGTGATAGAAGGTGAAAATGCTATTCGGTGCTATTCAACAGAACTTTCTATGATGACGGAAATGTCCTATACATGTTCTATCCAATACGGAAGCCACTAGACACAGGTGGCTGTCAAGCCCTGGAAATGTGGTTAGTACAACAGAGAAACTGAATTCTCCATTTATTTAATTTTAACTAATCAAAATTTAAACAGCCACACGTAGCTGGTATCTCCTATACTGGATAGGATAGTGTACAGAAAAACCAGAGATTAACAGAGATTGGGAATGCAGGGTGCGGGTGAAGGGTGAGGAACAGGTTAAAATTTAAGATGGTCAGGATAAGCCTCGTTCAGAAGGTGACAACTGAGCAAGGATTTGAAGGAGAGGAGGGATTTAGTGATACAGATATCTGAGGGAAAGAGTTCCAGGCATAAGGAACAATCCCTGAAAAATACGCAGAAATGCCTGGTGGGTTCCAGAGAGAGCAAGGAAGGCAGTGTGGCTGGAGAGGGAGAAAGAGAGAACCAGCAAGAGAGTCAAGGGGATGGAGGAAGGGTCCGAGGGGACAGAGGTAAACACAGACCCCTTGGGGCCTCTGTGCCTCTCTGGACAAAATGGGGAACCACTGCAAGGCATCAAGGAGGAGTGACATGGTCTGAATCAGTGTTTTTTTTCTGTAAAATTAAATGTCTTATTAAATCTTTCTTTTCTTCAGTTACCTTAAAAAGCTAGTATACAAGACATTATATTGGTTCTAAGGCACCACAACTGTAACAGAACATCAAGGATTTTAAAACAACGCTTCAGGAAAAAGAAAGGAAGAAAAGGAGGGAGGGACAAACAACCACACTGAAAGTAAGCACTCGTTACAAAAGCATTCTGCTTTAAGAAATGATTAAAAAAAAAAAAAAATACACCAATCTTAGATTTGAAGAAACATTAGAACTCAATACCCATAAGCTATCTAGACAAGAATATAATATACGATTCCTTCCCACATTAAGCACAAGCAGTTATAGCATCAGGAGCTAAAGTAAATGAAAAAGTATCAGTATCATTCCTATATTTCAAATGCAACTGCATTAGTATACACTGTTTCTTTTTAATTAAATATTGTATGGTATTCCTATTAATTATAGTCCCTAGTATGCAATAGGTAGATTTTTCCCATAAACCATTCTGTCATACTAGTGTCATTCCGTAGAAGTATATCATGCAAGCACCCATCTATATTTGTAGTGCTGATCTGTGGGAAACATGCCTTTAAACAACCCCTTTCAATCCTATCCACCTTCAGTACAGCTCTGATACTTATAATTAAGAGGCTGCTATAGTAGATGGTGCCTTGGCCAAGGCACCAAGGAGGTGGTAATCAGTAGTTGGTTCTGGGTGTATTTTGAAGGTAGATCCAAAAGATTTCCTGACTGGGTTGTGACAGAGAAAAATGAGGATGATTTCAGGGTTTTTGGCCCAGGTGACTAAGATGCAGAAGGCTGTGGGTAGGGCAGACTTTTGGAGAAAAAGCAAAAGTTCAGTTTTGTACACATCAGTTCTGAGATGTCAATTAGACATATAAGAAGAAACATCACATAGACAACTGGATAAACAAGTATAAAGTTCCGGAGAGAGGTCTGGGATAGAGATACATTTGGAAATCATTACCATAATCATAACATTTAAAGACAGTTTAAGTCTTAAGACTGGATAAAATCAAGGCAGTGAGTGTAGATAGAGAAGAGGGCAGAAGAGTGAGCCTTGGATCCTGCAAAATAAAGAGGCTGGGGAGAAGGAAAGGAACCAGCAAGGAAAACCAGGAGACTACGGCATCCCGAGAAGCAAGTGAAGAAGGCGTTCTGAAGGGGAGTGAACTGCTGGGTCAAGCACAATGGGGAGAGAGAAAGGACCACTGGATTTAACAACATGGAGGTCCGTGGTGCCCTTGATAAGAGCAGTTTGGGTGGGGTGGCAAAGGCTAAAGGCTGTCTGGAGTGGGTTTAAGAACAATCAGAAGAGGAATTAGAAACAGCAAGTATAGACAAAGCTTTGGAAGAGTTTTATAGAAGGGGTATCAGGGAAAAAAAAAGGGCAGTAATTGGTGGTGGTAGTGGAGTCAACAGAAAGAATGAATAAAATACGTTTATATGCTAGTTAAAATAACTGAGTTAAGAGGAGAGAGGGGAGAGAATTCCAGGATGATATCCTTGAGTATGCCAGAGAAGATGGGATTCGGGGTGCAGCAGGAGGGAATGGCACCCAGGAGCAGGACGGACAGCCGAGTGCATAGGGCAGAGGCTGGCGTGGGCAGAACTTTGCTTCTGGTTCCTTCAGTTTCCTTGGGGAAGCAGCAATGAGGCCAAAAGCTGAGAGTGAAGATGAAGAAGGAGGTGTTGAGATGCAAAGCAAGAGGAGGTGTGAATGAGTCACTCAGAAGAGGGAGACTGTAAACAGGCTGGGAAAACACAGGATAACTGCCAGGCAGCCTGAAAGCCCACCTGAGATTCACGGTCGTGGGCTGAAAGTAAGACAGTCAACATGGCTGTGGGCTGTCCTCCAGCACATGCCGCTGCAGGGCGCAGAAGCAGAGTCGGCGGGATATCAAATGTTCCCAGGGCTATGGTTCTGCCAAGCAAAAACAGTGACATGAGAGAGGAGAAGGGAATTAACAGTGTTTTAAGGAAGTGGTTGTTTCTGGTCATGGAACTGAAGCCAGGGAGAGGGCCAGTGAAAAGACAAACTGGTGGTCCCAGAGGGTCAAAGAATTGTTGGCGTCGGTCACTAAAGAGGGTAAGCCAGAAAGCCAAGCACTGGTGGTCAGAGAATGCCCAAGGTTGAGATGATGAAGGGGTTATTACTGATAATGACCAAGTCTTCTTGGAAAACCTGTCTGAGGGAGGACAGAACAATCATCGGAAAAGAAGAATTCAAGGAACAATTGGTACCTATTGATGCACCCAGCATTTTAACGGTTGCCCAGTATGATAACACCATGGTTAGTTCTGTCATTCTCCTCTGACAGGTATTTACCTTATCATTTTCTTTGTTATACAAAATGGTGCCATAAATAGCCTTGAACAAGCCTCTGTTCAGACGTGTTTCTCAAGGATAGATACTGAGATGAGAAACTCTTGTCATGCAGAATATGCATTTTAGAAATAAATATTGTAAAGCCTCCCTCCAAAGTTGCTGTCAGCCACCCACCCATCATCTTTGGAGCATAACCATTCCCACATCCTCCAGCTGACTGCAAACTGCCTTACGTGCAGCTTGTACCCACAAGCCTGTGTTTGGAACCAAGAAAGCCTGCTGGAAAGGGCCAGAAACTAAGGCCCACCCCCAGCAGCCCTCAACCAACGATGCTGAGGAGTCAGCACGCCCCACTTCCCCCAGCTGAGGTAATTCTGAGACTGATGTTTTATACTACCTCCCAAAGTTTCCCAATGGGACTAAGTTGCAACCCCCAACCGTAGTTAGCTAATAACACATCCTTGATGAGCTGCCTTCCCTTCCTGTGTCACTTCTCCACTCTCTACTAGTGGTCTCTGCAGCTCCAAAAATTAACTACTTGCACACAAATTCTTGTCTCAAAAGAGTAAGAGTCTGCTTCTGGAGAAACCCAAACTAGGACAAAAGCTCTAGCAACTCTGTAAAACAGCAACACACGCCTCTCAGCAGTAAACAGAAAGCACCCATTTCCCCACATTCTCATCAATACTTGAGACTAAATTTTAATTTTTGCACATGCGATTATGTGCAAAAGTTTAAAGTTTTTCACTGTACTCATCTAGTTTTTTCATCTGCTTATGTGGCCTACAGGCCACCACTGGAACATAGTGCCCTTCTCTTCTGCTGTCCTCTTCTGATCTAGGATCATAATTACGTTACCTTCTAAACGTGAGTTGGGGAGACTCCCTTTTTTATTTGCTCTCCTCTTGAACAATTAGCACAGATGGGGATTATCAGTTGTTGAATATTAGGAAACACTTACCCAATTGATCTGTGTAGCCTGGTGCCTTTGGCTATGAGAGCAACATAAAATGTCAGTAGATTTTTTGTAAATCAGTAATTGGCACTTTTTGATTTTTTTTTTCCTGGAAAAAGAGAAATCCACATCCACATAAATTTTTTTTTTAGTAACTAAGAAAGAGAAGGAAGGAAAAGGAGTGGAAGATGCATTCTCAAGCTGTGACTAATAGCATCACATTCTTTTATCATAAAAAATACTGGTAATTCTGCAAATTTGATGTGCCATTCCTATCCAGGTGAATTGTACATATGTGAACAAGAAGTACGTGAAAAACCATACATTCTTAGTAATCATCAAAAAATGCACGCCAAATCAAAGTGAGACCAGTTCTACATACCCAACTGGAAAAATGTTTTTTAAACTATTTTGAAAGATAATATTCAATACTGTTTGAAGACGGGTTGATGCAAAATTCCCCTACATGGCTGGTGGACATAGATATCAGTGGACATAGACATAAGTATATACTCCCTGAAAACAAATACTAAACATCAAAAGCATATGTAAACATAATATTCATTCACTCTAATTCAGACTCCTTATCATTAGAATTGTTCATTCTTTCAGTGAACAAATTAAAGCTGAGAAGACAAAACGTGTATATCTTATGTATCATAACTTTTCCTAACTGATATTGTCAAACCATTAGGGAAAAAGGACAAAAATCTTGAAACTGGATTTCACCAAAGAAGATACACAGTCAATGAACATATGAAAAGGTGCTCAACCTCTTTCCTCATTAGGGAAATGGAAAATACAATACAAGAAAGAATCACACCCGCACCAGAAGATGAAAACTGAAAAGCCTTCCAGTCCTGTCAAGGACGAGGAGCAACAAGATTCTTATGCAGTGTTGGTGGGAGTGAAAACTAGTACAACACTTTGTAAAATACTGCAGCATTTATTCCAAAAGTGAATTTAGGCATATAATATGTCCCAGTTATTCCACCCCTACTGTGCCAGTTTGGGTGTATTATGTCCCCCAAAATGCCATATTCTTTGATGCAATCTTGTGGAGGCAGACGTCTTAGTGTTGATTAGGTTGGAATCCTTTGGTTGAGCATTTCCATGGAGAAGTGACTCAATCAACTGTGGGTGAGACCTTTGACTGGATAATTTCCATGGAGGTGTTACCCTACCCATTCAGGGTGGGTCTTAATTGAATCACTGGAGTCCTATAAAATTGTTCACAGACAGAAAGAGGTGCTGCAGCTTAAAGAGACATTTTGAAGATGGCCGTTGAAAGCTGATGTTGACACTTTGGAGAATGCCATTTTGAAACACAACTTGGGAGCAAGCAGACACCAGCCATGTGCCTTCCCAGCTAATAGGTTTTCTGGATGCCAATGGCCTTTCTCCAGTGAAGGTACCCTTTGTTGATGCCTTACGTTGGACACTTTTATGGCCTTAAGGCTGTAATCTTGTAACCAAATAAACCACATTTATAAAAGCCAATCCATTTCTGGTATTTTGCATAAAAGCAGTATTAGCAAACCGGAACACCTACCAAGAGACACATGCACAAATGTTCAGAGCAGCAGAAGTAGCTGCATGTTCTTCAAAAAGAGACTGGATACACTGTCAACAGTCACATGATGAAGACTGTACAATGGTGAAAATAAATGAACCAGAGTGAGACACAATATAAATTAATGTCACCAACATACTGTTGAGTGAAAGATGAAATACAGGGAAAAATACCTACTGTACAATGATATTTGTATGATATACACAAACAAGCAAATGTAAACTTTGGTGTTAGAATTCAGGAGAGTAGCTGCCTCTGGAGAGCGGGGAATGAGTAATGCCTGGGAAGAACGATTGCCCAAAGATGATTTGGGGGGTTCTCACCATACTCTATTAAACCGATCAATGATCTAATTTCCAGTAATATTCTAATCAAGTTAATGAATTAAACTTGATCCCTCCCTCACACTATACACAAAATCAATTTCTGCTGGGGAAAAAAAAGAACTGAAATCGACTTTCATGTGAGACACGGATCACAATTAAAATGTTTCTATTCGGTGATCCAACTGACCCAGCACTATTAGTTGAAAAGACCATTATTTTTCCGTTGCTCTGTAGTGCCAATTTCTGCCGTAAGTCAAGTCTTCATATATGTGCGGTTCTGTTCCTGGACTCTGTCTTCAATTCCAATGTGTCTCTGCCTATCCTTATGCCAACACTCCATGTGTTAACTGCTATGGCTCTATAACAAGTCTTGATACACAACAGACGAAGTCCTAATGACCTTAATCTTTTCAAAATTGTCTTGGTATTCTTGGCCCTTTGCACTTTTCACACATACTTTAGAATCAGTTTGCCAATGTCCTCAAGTATGTACACACACATTCACACACAACTGTTGGAACTACTTTGCAAGATGCCGTATCCCTTTTCTGTCCCTTGGCAAAGGTGGACACCTGGAGATGGGGCTGCCTTTTACCTGGCCCCTTAGTGAGGCCAACATGACTCACAGTGGCTCCGACCCCGACCTACCCACTAACACATTGTGTACGTGTTTAGTGTGAGCAAGAAATAAACCTTTGTTACTAAAAAAAATTCTAGGGCCTTAAAACTTGAGGTAGGGGGGAGATTTGAGGTGAAAGAGTTTAAGATGAATTGCAGATTTATTTTAAATATCTGAGCTACAATAACCTTATATGCATGCAAATACTCACATATACACAAATGTGGGATACATGATCGTTAATTCAGTATGAAACATCTGAGTTACTTGCAACTCTCTGAAATTAACTCAAACCATTTGCCAGATGGTAAATTCTGGAAATAAATTTAAAATATGCAAAACAATACTATCCGACTTTTATATGAAGCACAGAGTATCTAACTGTAACTTCATATTTAAATTTTGAGAAGAAGAAACAATATGGAATTTTTATTTCTGATATTAGCTTGGAATGATGACTAATTTTGACTTGCAAAAAGGTCTATGTTTTGTTAACAAATCAGCATTTCCCACTTGCTACTTTTATTGGACAATAAAAGCCATATGGGCTAAGAATTCATCAGTATTAACAAAAAAAAAATGTAAATTCTTATAATACAAGGTTCCACTAAACTTTTAAGAACCTCTGCAACAGCTTTCTATGTATATCAAATTAAGATTTATCACATCATAAAATTACATAGTAATATACCACTTTTATCTAAAGTCATGTTCCTTCAACCTTTATCCAGTGCTATACTGTAGCACATAAATCATGCAAGAGAATTCATAAATACATACTATATATGGCATAGACTTATTGATTTAATTCTCAATAACAAGCAAAGCAGTTACTTGTTACTTTAGACTGGCAAATCAGTATCAAGTAGTTGTTCTAAGATCGGTTCTCACTCTAGTCAAGCAAGTAGCTTTGAAAAACTGACATATTAGCATTGACAAAGGGATTGCTCTATTTGTTTTCCAAAGGCTTTGCAGCATTACTCTATCCTTGGTTTTATGCCAAAGAAAATCAATTTCTTTATTCAACTTGTCAATCAGAAAACACATTGAAACAATGATTTTATTGTAACACATAAAACTACAATAAATAAGATTATCTATAAATATAAAATGGCATTATATACAAAATTTACAAATATTATAGAATTAACATAAATATGAATATAGACTTAAATGCAAAATCAGAATAAATATGGAAATTAAAACTAAACTGACAAAGCAAACAGCTGAATAGACGTATTCTCATCTTCAGTACTCATATACACCAATCTCTTTTCAGTTCATAATTTTAAACAAATCATCATTATAAAGACCAGCTTCTTCGAACATGATAAAAGTCCACAGAGACCTAATTTTCCTTTTTTTTTTTTTAATTTGCAAACACTAAACTTTCTAGAGGGATAATAATCCTTGCCTCTTTAAAACAAATATTTTGAGTGACTCTGAATTATTCTATATAACAAAGAACCAAGAAATGTAAATGTCTGCCTATAGATCTAATGCCTATACAAAGCACCCCCTCCCCACCAGAAGTATAGATTGAATACCAAGGTAGAACGCAACATAATACATTGATCTAACTACACCAGAGTTCCCTCACTCTAACAAGGTTACTCGAGCTCCTGGCACATGAGTATTAAATGTCATCCACATTAATTGCCTCGTGTGAGTTGCCTTTTATTTTAATAGATGGGTAATGTCAAGCCCCAGAGGCTGGCTCTAAAAAGTGAAGTTTGATTAAGGAAAGGAATCAGATCCTTCTTTGTGCCCCTGCCCACTCCCCTGGGGACCACCAGGCCCTCCCCTCCTCCCCCCCACCTCAGCGTGCAGCATCCTCAAGGCCACCTGCAAGGCAGGACATCGTCCCTACCACCAGGTCACCTTCTACAGCCTCCATCCAAATTTTAGCCTTCAGGAACCTGTGGAATCACATTCATGCACAAAGAAGAAAATGCTCTCAGGATGCTCAGGCCAAGAAGCAACCCTGGCAAAGCAAAGAGGTGTAGGAAGCAGATTTCATCCAAGTATCAGCCTTTTCCTATTCTAAAGGGATCCCTATCCAGGAATACTATCACTGTGCCTCCGGTGAGAATGGATCACATTTGCTGAATAGGAGTCACCAGACCACACCAACGATGAAAACAAACAATTGCTGGAGAGCACGATGGCTCTCAGTGGTCTAAGGAGGACACCATGTCCCTATAAATGAAGCAACCCAATCACTGATTAGTCAGTCTCGGCCGAGAAGCTCGCGGATACACATACCAGAAAGTATGATGCACCTGGAAGAGCACTGCACTTGGAGTCACAGCATCTGGGTTTAGTCCCAGCCCTGCCTCTTACGTGAAGAGCATGCACCTTCCTTTCCACCTGTGTGTCCTGGTCCCTAGCAGAGCCTGGCATACTGTGGGCCCTCAGTAAGTATTTGTTCAATGAAAGAATGAGAAGACATACATTATTTGGGTGACCTTGGGCACCTAAAGTCTTTAAGTACAAGTTTCTAGACTTTAAAAATAGGAAAATAATAGTGCATGCCTTCCCTTCTTCAATGGGTTGTTGTGAAAACCAAGTGAATGTCTATGAAAGTTATTTGTTACCCATGAAGCACTTTACAAAGGCAAGCTGTAAATAAAGATCAGAAAACACTCTTCCAATGGGGGTGGTGGTGGAATGAGGGCACGTCAAGGGACATGGCCTTCAGAAGCTACGTTTCACCTCTGTCCTTTGAACCAGGTAATCCACCTCTTGGCTGATAAAGATGTTCAATCCACTGAGACAGACAGATGATAAGACTCCAGCCAAAACTGAAAATCTGTGCCAAGCTCTGAAAGATATGCTGTTGAAAAACAATTTACCAAACTCTTTCCTAACAACAGCCTTCCCTGAGGAATCTCCCCACTGACATGGAAGGTGGAGCCGTATGTTTGAAGAGCTCTCCCTCCTCCCACCGTGGTGCCTTCTCAATAACCCTAGGATTGTCCCTTTCTTCACACACTTCTGTAGTCCATTATTATCCTACCACCTTTCCTAAAGTCTAGCTGCACTTCATTAAAAACCCACCCAAAAATAGGGTTATTCAATAAATGTACTTGAGAAAATGGGTAAAGTATTGAGCAAACAACATACATTTTGATCTCACTTCATAACATGTTCAAAATTAAATTCCAATGATTGAAGAATAAATTATTTTAAAATGAAGCCACAACAACAAGAAGAAAAAATAGGTAAACAATTATATGATCTTGGGAAGGTGCGGGATTCCTAAGCATTAATGACATGAAAAAATGCAGGAAAAAATTGATACACTTGACCCTACAAAAATTATACACATCTATCCATTATAAAGTGACCACAAAATTAAAAGATTAAGAATAAACTGGAGAAAAGATATATAATGTATGGATACCTAACAGGTTAATAGTCTGACTATATCTACAAAATTCTTACAAATAAAGAAAATAGTTTGAAAAAAAAGAGAGAGAGAGAGAACTAAAAATGGCCAAACATGAAGAAACATACCTGTGGGGACTGAAGCCTGGACTCCTCCTCCCTGATGGGGAATGAGGCCCCACAGCACATAGCAGCCTACGTGACCGGGACAGAAGTTGAAGGTCATCAAACCTCCTCAGGGAAGAAAGTACGTACAGATCGTATCGTAAACAGAGCATTGAAACTCCCCTCCCCTGATCACTGTTGATAACAAACACCCAGCCCCGTGCCAGGAGACCCTGCAGAAACTCTGTTCACACACCCTATGGAATGTCTTTGTCCTAACACTTGTAAGCTGCTATTTGCACTCCCCAACCTTGCAAAGTGCTAATTCCATTTCCAGCCATTGGCCACCAAGAAAAAGCTTCTCCTGACCATAAGTTCTAATAAACCCACGTCTGACTCTGTGCCTGGAGTATTCTTTGGTCTTAGGGCTACAACAACCCAAGCCCTTCAAGAGCTGGGTTGGAACAATATCTTACCAGTAATCAGAAGAAAAAAAGAAACAAACAATAAAGAAATACTGTTTTTACCTACCAAACAGGGAAAGAACTAAGAATTATTCTCAGTACAGACAGTCGTGCAGGCCTCTGGGTATCATATGCTCCTGCTGGTAGCAAAACAGGTAAGAATCATTCTGAAGAGAAATTTGGCAACATAGGAAAAGAAAACTTCATAAAAGTTCACATCCTCCCAACAGTAATTCCATTCCTAAGAATTTTTACTAAAGAAATTATCAACAATGTGCACAATGATTTCTGCAAAAGAATGTTCACTGTGCACATGTCTATGTGACTGTCAAAATACTTAGAGAAAATAATCTATATTGTCCAATAGACAAGTACCTTAAACAAGTAGTAAGGTATAGTACATTGTTGTAACTGCTTATCACGCAGTCTGTTTGCAAATAAAATTTAATGACATTTAATGATAAATGTTCACAGTGTTAGTGAAAAGGCAGGACCCAAACTTATACAGAGTACGATCAAACATGGAGGAAAGCGGCAAATAAGAACACACATTTTATACAGCTCTGTGAAAAGGTCAAAATCTATACCCTCAACTTCAACCTCGAGAGCTTTTCTGTTTTTTTGTCATTATTTGAATCAGGTCTCCTTAAACTCTGAAATGACATGGATAAAGGGAAGATTTTCAAAATCAGTAATTCAAATCAGAAAGCTCCTGGCTGGGCATCTTCCCCCTAAAATCGTCAAAAAGCCATGAAGGGAAGAGAAATAAAGGAGGAAAAACAAGGACAGTACAGCCATCAGCCCTCTGCATCAGAGCCCAGGGGACATAAGGAGGCAGCCTTGGACACGACAGCTGAGCGGAGCCCCCAAGCCCTGACAGCTCTCCCACCTCTCAAAATGGAGGGGTCACTAGCCCCTCCAGTCATCCAGGGGACTCAAGGAGGCGGCCTCGGACACCACAGCTGAGAGGAGCCCCCAAGCCCCGATGGCTCTCCCACCCCCCAAAGGGCAGGCTGTGGTCTTACTCCACAGAATTAAGCCCAGGAGACCTCCTGGCCCCTTATCTCACTCTCTCCAGGAGTCCACCATCAGTCAAGTTGATTTAAATTTTTCTCTAATTGAAAAACAATCTGGAGATATTCATATCCCCTCAAAATAACATACAAATGCTAATATATCAAAAAGGGTAGGGTTGCACTAAGCAAAAAGCATTTTATAGAAAGACACAGAAAAGGGGAAACAGGCTCACCCATTTTGCGAGCTAATAATACAAAGAGGGCTTTGATTTCATTTCTCATATATTTTATAAACACTGGAGAGTGGGAGCGAAAGACATCATGCAGCAGGCATTTGGGGGGAAAGAGGCTGGGCTCCAGTCCAAAACCTTCCCATGATTTTACCCATGACACACATACATGCACAGAAAAGACTGCAAGGTAACAAAACATTAAAATGATTTAATTTTTATCTATGAATCATGGGACTAGGCCGCATATCTATTTTCTGTTTCATGGTTTTTCTACTTTTTGAAATTTTCTGAAAAGGCTATATTTTACTTTTAGAATAAGAATTAGAATTATTATAAAAGTGTTTAAAATGTAATTAGTTAAATAAAATACCACCTTCATTACACCACTTTTCTGTTCAAAAATTTACAGTGGCTTCCTAGTAGCTCCATTTCAACTTCTTACTCCTTCACATATTTTCACCCAGTCCTGATGATGCCCAGAATCCTTAGCATAACTCACCAGCATCCCCCTGACCTAATGCCTCTCTCGTTAGCTCCACACAAGCCACTGGCCTCAAAAACATCTATACTCCAGGTGCACAGGACCCCCAGGCCCTGTGTTTCCTTACACTCAGTGCCTTTGGCCACCTTCTCTCATGGCTTGAAATCCTGCTTCTCTCTCTGCTCCCCGCATCCCACTCATCCTCTGACTCCGCTCCCAAAGGGGTCCCTAACACAACACACTGCTGCCTCATCCCTGCTTCCGGTGCTTTGTGTGCACACCCAGCACAGATGACATTTCATTTTCTTTCTCCCCCTAAGAGACTGCGAGTTCTTGGGCAGGGACTCATCTTTGTTCTCCTCAGCACCTAGCTCAATGCCTGGCTCATACAGGCTCTGAATAAATGTTGGTTAAATTGAATTTTCATCTTATTTATTTCTTATCAATCTCCAATACAGATTTACTACTCGAGCCTGGCAGATACCTGCCTCAGATGTTACGGACCCATTTCAACCCCAGTGACCATACATGCCACGCTTTCCAAGCGGAGCTTCACCTGCTCTAACAACCCATAACCTACCCTCTTTCCAAGACCCTCACTGCTCCTTGGCAGGAAGCCTTCTCTCCTTGACCACGCTCTCCACTGCCGCCGTATGTGCCTGCTGCCCTATTTTCTCTACTGGACCTTTCTGCATCTGTCATCATTTGACCCCTGATTTGCCCAGTGTTATAAAGTACTATGATAATTATTGTTTACATCCTCCCCCGTTAGACTGGAATCTCCTCAATAAAAGCAGTGTGACAAATTTATTGGAATTCCATTTCCCGTGAGACCCTGATACAGTGCTCCACCACAGAAAGACCTCCAGCCCCTGACCGCAGCATTCCTTTACTCCGGGAACAAGTTCATTCCAGCAGAGATGTGGTCATTTTACCAACTGCCGATATGCACCACTGAGTTTCAAGGCCTCCCAAAGCTTCTGGAGCTTTCACGCTTGCAAGTAAGGAGCAGAAGGAAACATAATGGATCCCTTTTCTGATCACTGGCAGGAGAAATAACAATGTCCAAGTCTTACATCCTCATCAGCCACATCAGGAGACCCACCCGAAGCCCCCTCGGGAGGAGACATGGCTGAGGCCAGGGTCTGTGGCACCTGCTTGGTGAGAGTGATTCAGCGCCGTGGTTCGGAAGCACCCATTTAGTTCATCTAATATTGGCATCTAATACTGTCTTCCATTAAAGAAGGTTCTTGTGGACCATCACAGTGAAAGCAGAGTTAGAAAACACAGTTTTCGGGTCTAGGGAAGTAGTGTCTGGTAAAAGTGATGGGAAAATCAGACTGAGCCATGATGGGGCAGACCTCCTTGAGAATGGAGAGCCCCCCCTTGCCGAACCCTCCAAGAAGAACAAGGAGGCAAGGCTAAATCAGTCTACTGTAAGATCTAAAGCTTCCTGTGCTGCCTCGACATCTTTGAGCCTCAGAAGGCCCCAGAGGCCTAAATGTGAGGTCCCCTGCCCCACCCTACCCCCAGGTGCTCCTCAACCAGCGGGAAAACCTCTCCAGGGCCAGCTCCCCATCAGCTGGGCCAGCTGCTTCCCATCGGTCCCCAACCTAACAGGTTCGCTTCCCCGCCAGCTCACAGAATTAGTCACGCAAGCCAGTCACATCCACCTGGGGAACCCGGGGGCACCCCCTCCTCTTGTTACCACAAGGCCCTGATCCTGCAGCCCCTGCCCATTCACTTGCTCCTGAGTGTGACCCTGTGTGGCCTGGCACAGAGAGCAGTCCCCACCCCACCCCGCGCTGGGGCTGCATGGACTGATGAACTTGTCTCTCTCGCCATCCGGGGTCGGGGTGGAGTGTTCCAACATCCCCCAAACCCCAAGGCAAGGGCTCCCCCCTCACTGCAGGTGGAGAGGAGGCACACAGAGCACTCAGCTTTATAACTGCATCCAATTACCTGTGTTCTCCCCACAGCCTGCCACATGCTGCGGCGAGTTTCTTGACCTTGTTGCTTTTTCCCCTTCTGTTAGAAATTTTTAAAGGAAAAGAAAACTGTGAGTTTTTAGGAAAAAAAAAGGAAAAAGAAAAAATACAGAGGTATGAGAAAAAAATATTTAACCTCTCTTCACCCTTCCCCTCTATTACCACCCCATGCAATCCAGCTGTCCTTCTATGTGTCCTGGATCCCATACAACACAAGATCTAAGTCCTATCAAATTCTGCTCTATGAATTCTAAAAACAATATGCTTCAAGCTCAATACCAATAGCTCCAAATCATCAAGAAGATATGCTTCTTGACCACCTTGAACTTGCTACATAAACCAACAGGAAAGAAATCTTGGAACATCTGGATTAATATTTAGTAATTCTGCATCTTCACTCTAAACTGGAAAGTCCTGAGCTCTGCTGACGCGGCCTCCAGCCATTTCTCCCTGCAAATCCTGAGCGGCGGGTGGGATGGCAGTGGGAAGTGCTTCAGGCCAGCACATCTGGGTTGGGGTCCAGTTCTACAACCTCCTATCCACCTTAGAAACACTTCCAGTGATGTCATCTGAAAACGGGTGCAAAAATACCTAGTCTGTGTGCTTTCTGGATTTTTCAAAAGACAAAGTAAGAAACTGCTCTGAGCTATAAAACACTATTCAAGTAAAAAAGTAATATAATCAGTTATACAATACAAGAAAAACTGGTAGTAAAATAAAATATTAAAATGTGGAGCACAGGTTCTTTCAGGGGCTGTATTTGTCTCGACTACCAAATTTTATTATTGAGCTTCTTAAAAGTCATCAACTTCAGTCACCAAATTTATTTCAAATAAAATAAATCTGAAAGCGTTAGGGGCATTTGAGTGGTGATCTTCCCAACGGTGGTGGGAGGGTCTGGATTACCAGGTAGGAACGTCCTGGAGCCAAAATGCCCAGATTTTATTTCTTTACTCCCTGGAGGTGAGGAGGGAATAGACTCGAACGCAGCTCTCCAGGCCAAAGGGCATCCCAGAGGGTCAGGTGGCACCCAGGCAAATGTCAGACAAGTCAAGCCATTGTCAGGGTTACAGCATCCCTCCTCATTGTCAGGGTTACAGCATCCCTCCTCATTGTCAGGGTTACAGCATCCCTCCTCATTCCCAGGGTTACAGCATCCCTCCACATTCCCAGGGTTACAGCATCCCTCCTCCTCACCTTGAAAGTTAAGCCAACCCAGGTCCCTGGTTTTCCAAAACAAGGCCAACAGAGAGCTAAAAATATGTGTAAACACATAATCTTATGAGGATAGCAGCTGTGTGCTCTACAAATAATATGTCAGCAAAGCAGTTCAGCAAGAGCCTCTTAAACACATGGAATGTTCCAATTCCATTAAAGTGGCAGATAAGTTCCTATAGAAACTGTGAAATGGGCCTTATCACAAAGGTGTGGCTTCAACCACAGCTGAAGGGAGCAGCAGGTCTTTGAAATGCAACTGGGAAAATAACTTGCTAGTAAGTAAAGCTTATATATGCAGGGACATGGTCAATCCTTATCTAAAGACAGTTGATACTAAGCAAAATATTCTGTTATCAGGCAGAGAAGTATCATGATTTTAATTCTAGAATGTTAAATCAACTTATCTTCCGTGTTCCGTGTCCAGATGACAGGCAGGCAGCTGAAGCTAGAGTTTATGCTTGTCCAGTTAATCAAATAACTTCCATGCCACTTATCCTTGGAACTGGCATTAGAAAAGCCCCTATGTGCCCCCAAATCATATAAATCCCATGGTTTCCTATTCATTAAATCCAGGTTGGCCAGGCTGATATGTCATATTTTGACACGTAGCCTCAAGGGATACACAATCAAAATTAAAAGAACTTCGCTAAAATTGACATGCCCTACTCAAATGAACAATTTATGCCCACATATGAATAAAAATGCATATATCATCTCCAAGTGATGAATATTAAACTGTTAGAAACACAAAGAGATATAATTCATTTATTCTTTTGCATAATTTTTTTTTAGCTTTCCACAAAATATTCAGAAGAGATACAGCACAGCGAGTACCCAGGCTATTATTACACATAATTACATACAACTCTTTCAATACTACCATCACAATTATTTATTGAATAAACCTATGATTTATTTAAATATCATTGCTATTTATTGAATGAACCTGTAGTTTATTTAAATAGCATCATTATTTATTGAGTTAACCTGCAGTGCTAACCAGCTCATATTTCCCCCGCCTCTCCTATGCACGTGAAATAAACTCCAAACTCCTCACCATTGCCTCCAGGGCTCCATAGGGTGCAGCCCGCAACTTTTTTCTGAGACTGCCCACCTCACCCTGCCCCCTCTCCAGCCCCCTGGCCTAGCACCCCCCTCCCCATCACCCCCCTGCCATAGTGGCCTTTGTTCTTTGTCTCCTGAACAACCTACAGGAAAGGCCCTGGTCCCTGC
Source organism: Choloepus didactylus (assembly GCF_015220235.1). Lineage (NCBI taxonomy): Eukaryota > Metazoa > Chordata > Mammalia > Pilosa > Megalonychidae > Choloepus > Choloepus didactylus. Next base: position 72,567,753 of record NC_051323.1, on the reverse strand, counting down.
TGTTTCCTTTGTTTGAAAGGCTTTACCCCAAGACCTCAGATCTCAGATCAAATGTCACCTCATCAGTGGGCCTCCCCCGGCCACCCTCACTAGCGCTCCCTCCACTTGCCCCTCTGTCACGTCACTGCCACAATCCTATACCAACCTGAAACTGATTGTTTAGTGATTATCCGGCCCAAGAAAATATAAGCTCCAATAAGAACAGGTCTCTTCTGTTTGCTTTCACCGAAGCTTACAGAACTGTGCCTGGCACACAGTAGGTCCACACGAAGCATGTGATATATAAATGAAGGCAGAGCATGTTACAGACATGGCGGCTGCCCCCTTGAAGCCACCCAATGACTGAGAAACCAAAGGACAGATAACTGCCAGGAAGGAACCCAGAAAACACACTGAGCAGTTAGCCTAAGTTATTATTAAGTAAGAAAAGGTAATCGAATGCACCCAATATGAACAAGGAATTTAATAAAATAAAGCAGGGCAGCATGGAAATGCAAGCAGCTGGGACTGGGAAGGCTCACCGAGGGTTAATAATGAGGGATGTGTTGAACGGGGTGGCACCTACCACCTGACACATCACAGTTGTGCAATAAAAATCTGCTCAATTTTGAAATGTCTAAGCTAAGAAAACCTTAAAAAGTCATTCGAGCTTTCTTAGTGAATATCTGTAAAGACCTCTTTCTCTCATTCCTATCATTTTCTTTCCAGCCTAAATACCATATTATGTTGATATTAAAACCAGGCAATAGAAAAGTCCTCCATGAATGTAGGTAAGATGACGTCAGAAGTTTTTGTTTTTGTTTTAGGTAGGGAGGATTTTTTTTTTAACCCTACAAGTTTCAAAGAGGCTTTGCAAGTGCAAGCAGACTTCTGCGCTTTAAATCTCTCTGGCCCAGAAACTGGGACATTAAAATGCCAGGAACCCTTTCAATATCTAAACCATGTGACACACACAGAAGAAACTCTCAGGCTACCAAGATAACTGTGGAGCTGCCAACAAGCCAGATGCTTCTTGCAAAAGAATATCGATTTGGCTTTGGAAAAAACCTATGGCCTCAGCCCCAAACAGGAAGGGCGGGTGGGAGGACAGGGTGTGAGCACGTTCCCAGTCGCCTTGCATCTTCTAACAGCACGTCGTCGTCACCACCAGGCCTGGAGGCCTGTGCACAACACAAGGCTCGGTTGCATATGAGGAAAGGAAATGAAAAGATTTGGTCTGGGGCCATGCAAAACGAACACTGCACATTTATAAGGGGAGAATGTGATATTGAAAAAAGATGCAAATAGCTTCTACAGCACTTGAAATTTTTATTGAAAGAAACTGAGCATAGTTGAAGGGGAAAAAGAGCTGTTATTTTTTTAAAGCTCTGTGACCCATGATACTTAAGAAAATAAAACTTAGTTTTTTTTAACCAATACATGCAACAAAGAGTAATTGTTTTTACTACTACCATCTACAAAACTATCGACTGGATGATCTTTCTCCTTAACCGTGGGCTTTTAAAAGGCCCTGTTCATGCTCATTCATTCTCACAACTCTTGTGAACCTAGCATGAGAACTTGGCTTAAAATAATAAATACAAAGGATTTTTGTTGTTTTGGAGGCTTTCTGTGTTTTTTATTTTTTTAAGAAAGCTTAGACTCCATTTCTGCATTTGTAACTCTGCATGGAGTTCATCCCAGTTTAAATTTGCTGCCAAAATTATTTTTTCAGTATCCTGAACACGGGCCGGCCTCTTGAGAGTATGTGTGCCCTGGGCTTGCTTAATTAGGCAGCCTGCACCTGAGCATATCTGAGTCTGGAAATTACATCTCCCCATGGTCGTTCCTGGCCATGCAGCCACTGGGCCCGGACTGGACATACTTGGGAGCTGTAACTGTGGGGGGCAACGGCCATGAGAGGCAGGTCCTCTAACAGTGGCATCGTAGCCAGGAGGGCAGGGACAGACATCCTCTGCGTCCATGTTCTGTGGGCTACAAGCAGAAACGCTCCCACGTGGAAGACGGCAGATGACACGTTCATTTACCGACAGTAACAATATCTATATATCCCTGAATAGCTGTATGTTTTTGAGTAAAGCAGCTCTTTCTGCTTCCATTTGCCATTGTCCACTGCGACACAAATATTGAATAGGGTACAAAGAGAAAAGCTCCAATGAAGATACTGAATTTTTATTCAGAATTATCCCTTCCCCTCCCCTCCTTTAAATTTAACTCTACCAATGACTCTCGATGTCTTTTTTCAAGAATTTTCTTGTTCTCGATACCCAACATGAGTTTCCTTTCCCAACCTTATGCAGTAGTCAACAGCTAAAAAAATAATAAGACGAAAATCTCCTAAGTAATAAAAAGAAACACAATAGCTCATTTTTTGGCCTGCCCTTTTCTGGTTCGTTGGCCAATGGATGTCAGGCATTACATTCAACTTTGGGTGAGCTGAGATTTAGTTCAGGGCTTGCTGATATATTTCTATCCCTTCACAAATAATCCGTAGATGAGCCTAAGTGGAAAAGGAAAACGGTAGTGTCCAGGCCACGTCAACCCTTTCCAAACCCTCGGGGTACCCCACTGCCATCCCGCTGGCAGCAGGGTCAGTGTACCACAGTCAGCAGCGAGGTGGAAGTGAAAAGACTGATCAGAACAAGCTGGGGGAGACCCGTACAAGGCGGCAATCTGCTTAGGGAGAAAGAAAGGGGGTGGAGGAGAATAAGCCACAGCCATCGTGCGGGGCGGAGGGCAGGAATTGGCTATTTTCATTAACAGCGTGGCCAGTGGTGGTCAGAGGAGACGGTGAAATGCCCTCAGAAAAGCAAACAACTGATGAGCTGTGGAGCAGCTGAATGGTAGAATTGACTATCTACCAGCGACAGTCATATTTCACAGGCACTTTCACCAGCGTTCTTATTCTGACGCTAAGAAGCACAGAACACAAACATGCAACTGAAGGCAAATTCACTTCTTGGTAATAAGAACCACAGCTATCATTATTGAGTTTGTGGCAGATACTCGGCTAAGAACTGCCTTCAATCGTCGCTTTAGGGGTATCAATGAATATTTCCTATTCTGGGCAACTTATACATACACTACACATATATGTGCACGCACACACACACACACACATATATTACATGGATGTATATACACTGCTTCTAACCTACAACTCTGCTACGATGGTATTATTGTCAAAATCTCCACTTTGTGGAAAAAAAAATAACAGGATCAGAAAAGTTAACTTGCTCAAGGTTCCACAGCTCATAAAAACTCACGGCAGAGTCAGGATTCGAGTCCACGACCGTCCACACTGAAGCCGTCTCTTTCCCTTCACTCTACCACGCTGTCTCAGGGCACCCATTCCCCATCAGGGACATGGGAAGGGCGGGATCAGGGTCGAGGGGTCCAAACCTGACACAGCCAGTCCCCGGGGGAGGCAGTACTGAGGAGAACTAGAACACGGGCTCTGGAAATACACACACTCCTGGGTTCAAAGGACAGTACGACCATCGACTGATCCCAGACCGAGGGCCATCACTCAGCCTCCAAAACCAAGCTGCTCCTGGGCTGTGAGACGGGGGAAACAGGATGAATGACGGTTACGACTCTAACAGCTATGAGCTATCTAATTCCGTACCACGGTTTCTACACAGCCGGGCCTGGCTCTGCAGACACACTAGCCCCCTTTAACCCCACGTGACAAGGCACAAGAGGGCTGGTAAGCTGCCCAATTTCACAGCTGGCAAGCGGCATCGTCAGGACTTGAACCCAGGCCATGTGGCCCCAGCACCCACAGTCTGCACCTCTACAGTGCACAGCCCCCCACCGATATCTGTAGGAAAAGGAAAGGGGAGAGGGGAAGAGAAGGGGATAGAAGCAGAGTGAGGGGAACCAGTCTAAGCCCGGGGCAGCTCTGTCATCTCACTACTGAGTCACTTCACAGAATCTCTCAGGGCTTCAATTTTCCCACCTATAAAATGTGGGTGGGGGTTATAGTTATCTAACAGGGTGGTTCTAAGGAATAAATACTCACATGTCAGCAATATCCAAGATCTGTTTATAGACAAATTATTTCCTAGATTTAACTATAAGTACTCAGTTATCAAGCTATTGCTGAAACTTCCGTAAGTTTAACTGTCTAAATTCTTAGTGGTCTTGAAATTATTTCAGAACAGGATTTCTCAGGGTGAAAACAAACAAATCCATCACTACTCTTAACATTTATATTGATTTTTAAAATAAAGACCTGTGGTTTCCATTACGGTCGCCAAGAGCTATACATGGCTATTTAAATTTCATTTAATTAAACTTCAATTAAATTAAAAACTCAATTCCCCATTTCAAATGTCCAATAGCAGGAGTAGCCAGTGGCCACCTGACTGGTCAGGGCAGATGTGGAACATCCCACTGCTGCAGAGTTTGATTAGACAACGCCGATACAGATGCTTTGTGGTCAAGTAAGTTTTCCCTTAAAATGTGCTCAATGTACTTTACTTAAAACATTAAGTTCTTATAATATTTGTTACTACTGCATTAGTTAAATAAAGACACCAGCATCCACTTCCCACCTGAGTGATCTCAAATCCCGTCATTTAGCCAGTTCTCGCCTTTGTCCCTTGGTTCGTCCACAGAACTGACCACAGAGGAAAGTGACCCCTGACTCAGGTCTGTCTCCCCCAACAAGACCGTGAGCTCCAGCACTCAGCAGGTGCGCAGTCCTGGCTTAGAATCTTCCAAGTATTATCCACCATCTTCTACGTGCCACTTAACAAGGCACAACACAGACTCCGCTCTTAATAAACCTCGCCATAAATAAGTTAAAAATGAAAAATATTCAAAAAATAATCCAGACTATAAGTATCTGGTTATCCTTGAATATTTTTAACATATCCAGTTAGAGTGATTAAAATCTTGAGTTAAAAAAAGAGTCCTCTTTAAAGCTCTAGGCTAATATTTATCAACGCAGTACTGCTTAAGTTCTTCCTTCAGTCATCTGGGCACTGATGAAATTCTCTGCAAGGGGTAAAGCGTCATGTCCTTTGTGACAAATTAAGCTGCAAAGCTGGTTTCTCTGCCCTCTGGTTTCCAGCTTATATTAACTAGCACCATAAAAGCCTTTAAGATCATATTTATTTGCAGAAACAAGCATCGATTCAAAGCACTTAGAGGCACATATGTGCACGGAGGGAGCCACTCAAGGGAATCCTGCCGTTTCATCCTGCCGTGGCTGTTATCGCCGTCATACATGCGTCTCTCCACGCTCAATCCACTCTCGATATTTCATGTCTGGCTGTGACCCAGCCAAAGCTGTTCTGGTGACATGCCTGCACATCGGCCACAATAACCACACCAGTGGATACGACATTGTATCCTATGTCAGAACTAAGACTACATAAACAGGACATATTTCAAGAGGGAACGCATCTCCGTCGTTTACAATTTAACAAAGATAAAGCCATGACAAATGTCACAAGCTATAAATAAAGACATCCACCATTGTACTGCACTGATTCATCTCCAGGTTGAACAAATGTTAATTATAGAGAATTCGAAAATGGGGCTGCTTAATGTCATTTTTAATTTAGCATGTTACAGTGTAAATGTTTTCCATTGTGTTAATTTACACCTGTTATCACAAGCTTCTTTATTAGGTTTACAGTGGAACAGCTCTGGGTGACTCTGAAATTTGCTTATAATGGCAGAAACAATTATAATTAGTAGGGCATGTTTACTTTAATTATATTTATTTCCTAGTCTAGTTTTATATGAAATGCACTATGGAAGTGTATGATTTAATTAGCAAGACCCATTTATCTCAAGCAATTTCTCAAATGAGTACTGGCTGCTTAAAAAATACAACAGATTCTTTCAGTGTGTCCTAAATTCTTTGGATGATATTTCTACAGACAGATACATCTACCTATATGGAGATCTCTCACTCAAGACCTCAGAGAATTTTCCCATTTCCAAATACTACAATAACTACCAATAATAAGATTCAATTTTAAGAATCTTTAATGCCAAGCTTAAGATACTATGTACAGAATTTAGGAATCTATAAGCACAGAAACCTATATTCAGAATTAACACAGGTTTTTATTTATTGATATTCAGACTCAAAGTTGTAAATCTCAGTTTTAAAATCTATTTTAAATATATAAAATCCAATTTCATTATTTTTCTTAAACAAGAAGATCTTTTTTTTATCCTCTCTGGAGTCATTTCTCTGGTACCGAAAGTACAATTGACTTTTTTTCCCCCAATACTGGGACACAGTAACCAACAGTGTGATAAATGATTCAGGCAAAGATCATCAATAAATGTTAAAACTCCTGGGAAAGACTGTTGGAGAACAGGATATTCACCTGGTCTCAAAAGATCACCCCACAGGGTATTCACTAACGACAAAAGGGCAGAAAAGCACATTTACAGTAGAGACGTCCGATAGCCACAACTTTCACCAAGTGGACAAACCCAACTTCCCCACCAAGGGGACAGACTGGCTTTGTTCCTGACGTGCTGCTGTGGGAAATCCGCTCCTGCCCTACGTGATGCTCTTGAATCTAACAGGACGAAACAAACGGGAAAAAATAGACTGTGGGGCATTCCACAAGACAACGAGCCTGGACTTTTCAAAGCTGTCAATATCACAAAAGATTCTGGAACAGCTGGGAGACCATTCTAGAGTAAAAAGAAACTAAAGAGACATGACAACCAAATACAATGTGTGATCCTTGACTGTATTCTGAATTTTAAAAATAAAAAGTACAAAACCCAAAACAGCTACAAGGAAAATTACTGAGAAAATCAGGGAAATTTGAATATGGACTGTATACTAGATACTATTATTATATCAAGGTTAAATTTTCCCAGTGTTGTAATGATTTTAGAGTATGTTAGAGACTAAACTAATTCTTAGGAGTAACACTGAACATGTTTAGGGATGAATTATGATTTGCAACACTCTTTCAAATGTTCAGAAAACAAACTGAGAGGGTTGAAGCCAACGTAGCAAAATGGTGAAAAGAATTCAGTAGTGTTTACTGCACCAACTTCCCAACATATCTATAAGCTTGACATTTCTTTTTAATAAAAACCTGGGGAAATATAAGTAATGCAATGAGCAGGGTGGGAGGCGAAATTATGAGAATTCTTCACACAGCTTCTTTTTTTCTTACGTTTTTAATTTTGAAACAATTTCCAAACGCAAAGGACAGTTGCAAAAATAATGCAAACCCCATCCAGAGAACTCCAACATACCTCCACACCCCCAGATACTGAGATCCACCAATTTTAACATTTTGTCACATTTGCCATATCATTCAATCCATCTATCATTCCATCCACCTACCTATCAATTTTCTAAATATTTGAGTTATACATGTTCATACAACTTCTAACACACAGATTTTCAAGAAACATTGCTGTGTGACTCTGGATTTAAGATGTTAGCGTTAATAATAAACCCGTTAAAATGGTAGTGAGTAGCTACACTTGCAAACAGCTTCACAGTGATTTAAAATACATACTCGCGATGCTCCCGTGAAGCACATTCTAGTGATCTCATGCTTTCAGACCCCAGAAAGAAATTGTGCCAGAATAGCCAAGACAATTCCCCATAAAGACTCTCTGGAAGAGAGTTCCAGTACATGTGGTTTAGAAAAGATATATCTATAGAGTCTGTTTTGTTTAATTTTAAGATGGTTACTGTAAGTTTCATGACATAGTATTCTACAGTTGTAAAAACACACTTTAAAAAAAAAAGGCAAAGAAAGAAAACGACCGTACATGTAGGATTTTGCCTGACAGACAGAGGTCCCAAGAACCCGAGAGGCTCAGCCCCGTTCCCCGGCAGTTACCGCCGCACCTACACAGCACGTCAGGCTGACCGCTCGGGCCAGCTGCCCGGTCACACGCAGGGCTGATGCTGAGAATGTCCCCGGGGGAGACCCCACAGCAGGGTGACCGCTGTGGACTCACGGCCGGGAGGGGACAATCTCATCCAGGGGGAAACCCCGCAGCAGGGTGACCGCTGTGGACTCACGGCCGGGAGGGGACAATCTCACCCGGGGGAGACCCCGCAGCAGGGTGACCGCTGTGGACTCGCGGCCAGGAGGGGACAGTCCCACCCAGGGGGAGACCTGCAGGAGAGTGCAGCCTCTGATCCCCTACTCAGAACAGAAGACCCACCAACCTGCTCGCTCTCCTCTGTGAGCATCACCAAGCTTTTCAGCACTCCTGTGATTCTTTTAGGTAGGTGGTAGTTTTTGTTTTTGTTTTTAATTAAATTTCTGATTTCTCTCCATGGCAGAGAGACTTTTTCTTCCAACTCAAACAGTCATTCCAGTAGTCTTATTTAAACATGGTTATCTTGGTGGTTAGGACAGATACAAAGGCCCTTTGTTTAATGTCCTCCTGCACCCACCCCAGCCCTGGCTTTTAGCCTGCAGTATAGACAAGTCTAACTAAGGAAGTGAGAAGGTGTCTGGAGAAGGAGCCAGAAGATCCAGCAGACACACTGGATTGGCTACTGGTTACCTGTAGAGGCTACTGGTTACCACAAGGAAGACCCTCCAATAAAGCTGCAGCCCATCTGCTTTCAACTCCACTCCCCAATAGGTACTGTAACTGCAGTGTTCCAGTACTGAAAACAGATCTTCTATCTTCAGAAAATGAAAGAATTAGGATGAGGCAAAACTTGTTATGAAAATCAAAAGAGGCTGACGTTGAACCTGACAGTAGCGTCTTCCCACTCTCCTTTACCAAGCTGTAAAAAGTTAAAAAGAAAAAACTAACATGGCTCACATTACTTACCTCCCATTTATTTACAGAGTCAAAATTAAAACCCAGGGAACTTTATGAGGATAGATTATCTGTGGGTGTCTGCAAGGGTCTGCACCTCTGAGTTTATATATGTGTAACACACACCATGTGTATGAGCATGTGTGTGTGTGAGCATGTGTGTGTTTCAAGGGAAAGCTGGAGTAAGAAAAGGTTGCTGAAGCAGGTAAGTTTCAGCAAATGTAACCATCGCCTTAGAAACCAGGAACCAGAGTAATTAGATTGCAATCTTTCCAGCACTGTGGGAGAGATTTGATCAATTAGAGCCAAGATCAGTTACATTATTTGGTTTACCTAAGTAATGGACCCCTAAATGCAATCAATACTTCTCCAGACGGCAGCAAGTCTTCGAGACCTGAGATGAATTCAACAAAAAAGACAAATGAATTTCCAAAGGGCCTTAGGATTTTCAGTCACCGAATGGGGAAGGGGATTGGAGAGGGTAGGGAAGAGGAAGGAAATACTTTTAAGCTTGCTATATGGACTCTTAATTTGCTTCCTTCCTGTGCTATTTGCACAGGTTGTGATTTTTGGTGATTTTGTTTGTGTTCAGCTTTTTTGGCAGAGGTGAGGGCGAGGGACACAGTTCACATATGAATTAAATTTGTTTTACCAAAGAGCCTTAATCCAACGATGAGCAGCCACACCATTCAATTTCTTCTTAAAATTTCAGCATTAGAGCTTACTTGGTAGGGGAAAGATTAAAGTTTCTATTCATAGTTTTTAAAAGTCCACAAAACTTAAGTTGTGAAGTTATGATGGAAAATTACAGAAATAGCCTCCAGCTTTCCCATCCTACCCCCTCCACATAACGGGCAATGGCGTGGGGGGTTAGACCCGGTTTGTTTGGGGCCTGCCTGGAGCTGACCACACTGCCTTGTGGGACTGCCCCAGCTTAGGACATTTCTCCAAGAGCCTCATGTGAACATCAAGCTTCCCGGCTGCCTTTGCTTGCTGAGCCCACGGGACTGCATCTCCAGGGCTACGATTATAGAGACGCGTTCCTCGGTGTGTCTAAAAATAATGGATGCGTGCATCCAAACAGAACACTCCCCAAAGTGCTTTTTTCCCCCTAAATTCATTCCCTATCATCCTAAATTAAACCTCGGGAAGGGGGGCAGGACAGGGATGACAGCACCTGCCAGGCCTCTCTCCACCAGCTGCCTGTCTGTGCGACTGGTGAGCGTGCACATCGGTAACACGCAAGACTCCTACCAGTGATTTAACACACTGGTAATAACTAGGAAGTTGAGCCACTAATTCCTAACTCCCACAAGAGAAGGGCTTCCCTTAAAAGGTATGGGGATGTGTGAAAAGAGAAGAAGTGGAGAGGGAGACATTTATCCTGGGTAGAGAAGGTGAAGTGATCTAAGACAATAGGCTATCAAAAAATCATTTCTATTTACCTTTCTCTTCCTCTTGGCAGCAGTTGAAAAAGTATGTTTTACTTAAAAATCAGACTGTTGACTATTTATGAAACACCTGAACTGGGCTGGATGGCACTGGGCTAGCCACCGCAGAATCTCGAATTCTGCTGATTGCCAGGGGCTGAGAGTTGACCCTGAAAGCAGACTTCTGAGTAACTTTATTTTTGTTCCCTAAAACCAGATGTTCTCCTGGCTACCACGTGGAAACACAGGGACACTCCATTATGTACTAGCATCTAGGCTGTGCATTCAAATTGTTTCCTTCCAAAATGGAGAAACCGCACCTGGAGCCAAGTCTTCTCGACGATGAAAATGGGGATAATAGCGTGTACTTTGCAGAGCCGTCTGTGTTTACTAGGAACAACGTGCATCCATCTGAAGCCTCGGGATGGTCCCTGACACGTGGTAGTGCTGGGCTTCCCAAGACGACCATCAGAAGCAAGAGCCTCGAGGAAGAGCTTCCCCTGAGTGTCCAACATCCTTCTGGCCAAATCGTCCACTGTTGCAGCAAGAGGAGGCCATCTGCTGAGAATGCAAAGGGAAATCCTCTGTGGAGCTTCAGCGGTGGCCTTCGGCTCACCAATCGTGTGCCAGCGTGGGATCCTGCCTGCTCCTCCTCTAGAGAGCCTGGAGGGACTGAATGCCATTTGGGGCAGGTGAAGAGGCCTAGAGGATGTTTATGTATAAAATGAAGAGCTTGAGAGTCAAGCACACGTGCCTATGGCTCACCTGGGGGCACTCCAACTGCCTCGGCACCTGGCTGGCAAATCGTCCCTCAGAATCGAACACCACAGCTGCCGGGCTGTTGGTCTTTATCCTGCATGAGGTCTCCCACTCTGCAACATTGTTTCTTTCACTTCTTTTAAGAGAGAGCACCATAAAGGTCACTAACAGAGACCTCTACACCTACTGAACAGCCTGGCAGGAGGAGCACGGGCTGCCAAGCAAGGAAAAACACATCTTGGAGCCACGGTGGCCAATGTCCACACTGGGGGACCCTGGACAAGTGATGGCCTCTGAGCCTTATCTGTGAAATGGGCAACCTGGACATGATCACCAGAGATGTTTCCCATGCAAACCTCTGCAAAACAGCCATCCGATCTCTGCACGGACACCTCCTGGAGATGACAGATCCTGCCTCACGTGGCAGTTCATCCTGCTTATGGAAGCAGAAGCCAGGCTCCAAAGCTGAACCACACAGATAGCCCCACCTGCAAGGGGCTTATACTCTAACAGGTGTGACCACACCTGAGCAGAGCAAAGAGATGCTCTTATCCTCGCTTTTCATTATGATTACTTATATAGGCTGCGATCACCTCAGATTTTTATTGTTGTTGTTTTATTTCATTGGGTTTTCCTGGTTATATCATTATATTGAGCAATACTGAGTCTGTAACTAACCCCCTGCTCATTTTCACATGAATTGTGGTGAGGTCAAATAATCATCACTGACTACTACTTCTGCTGTGGACATCTAGTATGCATACACACTCATTACTATATCCAACATCATCTCGTTAGCTTGGCACCAGAAAGACAATCTCTTTCTCTCGTGTCTGTGTCACCAGGAAATGGGATTATCTATCATTATCTCCACTAAAACACATTAGATGGCACCCAGCCCAGTGCACAGCTCCCAGTGACACCCTCCCTGCAGGACGGTGGTCTCCAGCTCTGGAGCTTTTTAAAAACACCCATGCCAGGCCCAACCTCAGCGGGTGCTAGGGATGGGGGTGGGCAGCAGGGGGTGGGTAGGAGCAAGCCAGGGCAGTAGCAAGAATCTCCCAGCTGATTCTAGCATGCAGACAGTGTTCTATCTAGGCCAGAGGTTCTATCTAGGCTGCAGAGAGCCAGACAGCCAATCTCTCAGGTTTTGTGAGCCAGATGGTTTCTGTCATAACTACTCAACTCTGCTAGTAGCATGGAAGCAGCCATAAACAATGTGTAAATGTATGGGCTTGACTGTGTTCTGATAAAACTTTATCTATAAAAATAGGCATGGGCTTATGGGCCACAGGTCAAAGTCTGCCAATCAATTCATTCATCATCCCAGTTTTAAAATGTATGTGGCATCAAATATAAAGTCACATACTGCATTATCTCCTGGCTCATATTTCTCCATCTTGTCCGTGTCACGACAGATTCTCAAGTGGCTTGTTGAAATCAATACTCGCTCTCTCATCTGGCATTCCCCTCATGTGTCAGACCAATAAGCCTATCCAAACAAGGAACGGACTTGTTCCTAGAAGATCCACTCTGTCTCCTAGTATCACTGCTTCTTTTTCACATCCACAAACATCTGCTTCATATTGCTTCTAGAATTTCATCAGAAACTGACTTAAGCACATCCATCTGTAGTTTCTAAACCATACTTTCCCCACTTGAAAACTGGAACATGTTCATTGAAATCATCTACAACCCTCTGGCATCTTATTCTCCTGATTCACAAAATATTATCTAAAGTGGTTCCACAATTACATCTGCAAGTTCTTTTCCGGGCCCAGGAGACCTAAATGCATTTTGTAGCAGCTCTCATTAGCTCTTCTATCATGGGCTTTAATTTCTCCTAACCATGTTTATTCTACCCTTTCCAATTTGAAGATCATTCTTCCTGATAAAAGACGATAAAATCAAAGCAGGCATCCAGCAGTTCTTTCTCCATGTCATCTGTTTACACGACACCATCTGTTCTGAATAGGGCTATGGTATTTTTTTTTTTTTTTTTGGCTCTAAATATAATTATTTGTAAACCCCTATATACAGGGGACAGTCTAGTATACATCTGTTGCCTCGGGCTACACGTTAAAACTTTCCATTCTTAAAAGTATCCAGTTTGGACAGCTGGTTCCGTAGGTAAAGCTGAAGAAACGGAGGTAGATGGCATTCCACCGGCTTGAGAGGCTCTCAGGTCTCTCACACACTTAAGGAAAAGAAGAAATTATCTCAATTGACGTCTCTAACCAAAATGGGTTCATTTCCTGGATCTGCCACTTACTAGCTCCATGACTTTACAATAAGTCACTTAATCGCTTTACCTCTCAGTGCTACTCTATAGAATTTTTGTACCTATTAAATGACTAAATGCTTGATGAAAGCACTCAGCATGGCACACGTACCACAGGATAAGTGCTCAATAATTACCTATTATTACTTGTATTGTTCCCAATGTCATTCACTCCCGCAAACCCCACCTCAGCCTGGCAGCATCTGTAACTCTGTTGGCACACTCCACCCTCCCTTTCCACTGTGCCACATCCCTTTTCTAATCCAGTCTCGCTACTGGGTCAAACTCAGCTCTACCTCCCCACAACTCCGCAAAGTGTCTCCCGTCTTGTCAAAGAAGCTGCATCTTCACCAGAAAGCTGGAAGTTTCTCCTCTGACAAAGCAGCAACCTGCACTGATAACCTACGTAATTTGCAAGCTGCTCTGGCAGGAAGGCAAACGTATTCCATGAACCCCTCAGCATCGACATTTCCTGGAGTCAAAGGTTAACTGCTATCCTTCACGGTTCCCTTGGGAACACACCCTGAAAAACGTGGGAGATTCTGCCTCTTAAATAGCTCTAGTAAATCACCCTAGGTACAAAATGAAAGGACTACATCAGCTTTCTGAGAAAAAGACTGACCTAAGGCATACTGAAACAGGGACATTAATAAAGGGATCATGGAAGAAAAAAATGGGTGATGGCTGGGGTTTTAGTACCAACCACAAAAGTAACAATCACTGCTGAGCGACTACTATGTGCCAAGAAATGACATACGAAGCATTTTATAAAAGTTATCTCAACAATTCTGCTAGAAATCAAGACTCAGAGGGAAGAAGTAAATTGCCCAAGAAACGTAACTAGTAAATGGCAGAGATGGGATTCACCCCAGGCCTTCTGCACCCAAAGTTCACACCCTTTCAGATCTACCATGCTGGTTTGAATTAAGAAGATACAAGCCTGTTTTGGTTTTTGACAGTTAAGAAATAACTACTAAAAAGATAAAAATACATAACATTTACATAAAATTTACAGAAATGTATGACTTATTGATTAATTGATTATCTGATCTCTAATCAGAGATTTTGGATGATGAGAGTCAGATATCCCCGGTTGCTTGTACAGAAGACATACGTAAAATACATGAAGACAATACCTTGAAACAGGTAGCTACAATGAAGTATGCTTTGAGAAAACTCAAAGAAGGGATCCTTCTGATTCATCCTGTGTACCAGAAAGAAAATGAGTAAAGACCATGAAGAGGCCCAGGATAAAGCATGTGGTTCCTGTATTTAGAAGATTCCTGAATCTTATCTTAGTCCATATACATGCTACATGTATGACCTTGCATAAGATATTTTGTGTCCCTAACTTTCAGGAGTTAAGTTCTCTTCAAAACTGTACATCTTCCTTCAACAAACAGTGCTGGAAAAACTGGCTATTCACATGCAGACAATGAAGTTGGCCCTTATTTTGGGATGCCCTAAAACTACCTCCTCACCAGGAGACTCACTAGAAGGGCTCATGGTACTTGTGGCTAAGACTTATCACGGCAACAGTCAGGACACACAGCTGGATCATACGGGAAAAGAGGCAGAGCCTGGGGGGACCCACATGCAGGCCTCCTTACGCCCCTCCTGGGCGACAGTCAAGACACACGGAGCACACGCCTCCCCAAGCAACGAAAACACACGTGTGTGGGGTTTCTGCCCAGGGAAGCCCAGAAGAGACTCCACACCCAGGTTTCTCCCTGGAGGGCCGGTCACAGAGGCATCCTCTGCCTCGTCCGTACCAAAACCACAGACCCCCAGAAGGAAACAACGTTCAGCATAAACCACACCATTTGCACAACCAGGAGTGATGCCTGTTATCTCTTCGGGAAAGTGGGAAGACCCATGAAATCTGAGTTCTCAGACCCCAGCCAGGGGCCCACCCTGCCAGCAGGCCTCCCCTAGGACAGCAGTCTCAGGCCTGCAGGGTTAATCCTTTTCTGCGTAGATCCCTTCCTCACACAATACACAAAAACTAACTCAAAATAGATCGCAGACCTAAATGTAAAAACCAAGACTATAAAATCTCAGAAAATATAGGAGTAAATCCTTGTGGCCTTGGTTAGTAGAGCCTTTTTAGATACGACACCAAAAGCACAAGCAACAAAAGAAAAACTAAGGAGACTTTGTAAAAATTAAAAACTTTTTGTTCTTCAAAGGGTATCATCAAGAAAGAGAAAGGACAACCCATAGAATAAGAAAAGATAGTTGCAGTCATCTGTCTGAGAATGGACTTCTGTCTACAAGTTATAAAAAACACTTACAAATCAATAATAAAAGAGATGTAACTCATTAAAAATGGGCAAAGGATTTAAATAAATATTTCTCCAGAGAAGATATACAAATGTCCAAAAAGCAATAAAAAGATGCTCAACATCATTGTTCATCAGGGAACTGAAAATCAAACCCACAATGAAAATCAAATTCACACCCACTAGGATGGTTAGAATCAAAAAGAAAGACAAATACCACGTGTTGGCAAAAGGGTGGAGAAATTGAAACTGTTATTCATTGCTGATGGGAAAGTAAAATAGTACAGTTGCTTTGGAAAACAGTCTGACATTGCCTCAACTGGTTAAACACATAGAGTCACCATATGAACTAGTAATTCCACTCCTAGCTACATACCAAAGAGAACAGAAATAAATTTCCATACAAAAACTCATATACAAATGTCCATAACAATATTATTCATAATAGCCAAAAAGTGGAAACAAGCAAAACACCTATCAACTGAAGAATGGAAAAACAAAATGTGGCATATGCACTCAATGGAATATTATTCAGCAATAAAAATGAATGAAGCATTGATACACGCTACAACATGCATGGACCTTGAAACATACTAAGTGAAATAAACCAGAAACAAAAATGTCACATATCATATGATTCCATTTACATAAAAGGCCAAGAATAGGCCAATTTATAGAGACAGAAAGTAGATTAGTAGTCACCTAGGGGAATAATTGCTAATGGGTATAGGTTTTCTTTGAGGAGTAAAAAAATGTTGTAAAATTGTGATGATGGTTGCACAACTCTGTGAATACATTTTTATGGGTGAAAATATAGGTGAATTGTATATATGAATTATATCTAAATAAAACTATTTTAAAAAAGAAAATTTTAATGTCCCCATCATTCCTTCTTAATCCAAGGTAAACAAGAAGACAATTAGAAAAAGAAGGCAAATTTTGGATCCAGAGGCCACATAGAGGCTCCCATTTGGCTGAAGAAACTGCCCAGAAACTAGATGTCAGGAGTAGAAGAATAATCCCAGGATCTGGCACTGAGGCCCTGCCAAAGCCTGTGAAAGAGAACAGCGGAGCTTATCGGGCATGAAACACAGCCGCTTCCAACGGACAAGCTTTGATGTTCCCAACCATATGATGTGTTCCTTATGATCATAAATAAATTAGGTTTTGCAACCAACACAAAAAGCATATGACTAAATATATTAATCAGATCCATCCATTAACATTTAGAAAGCACCGAGGGAAGCAGTTTTCACCAAACACACACTCTGTCTTGTTCAGTTCCACACTGGCCTCTGAGGACAGATAATTTCATACTAACTACCCAGCTTTGTGTTATCCACAAACCTGCCACCTTCACAGTCATTTGAGTGGTTAATAAAAATGGTGGGAAAATGGAGTGAAAGCCATGGTGTTACAACAGGGAGTGTTTGCTCTATTCCAGGCAAGCTTTACATTCATTATCCCGTTTAGTTCTCACGACCACTCAATGTGGGCAAAAACTTTACAGATGGGGAAACTAAGGCACAGGTCAAATTTGCCCAAGGTCACACAGCTGGAGGGAACAAAACTGGACTTCAAACTTAATCATTCTGGCTCCAAAGACTAGCCCTTCACCAATCTGCTAAGTGCTCTCTCCTTAACTGTGCTATGTTGACAGGCCACCATTTCTCATCGTGTCTAGAAGATGGGCAAACACAGATAACACTACATACATAATATTTCCCTGAGCAATTAGGGAAATTTTTTTAATTTGTATTTATTTATTTTTATTTTAGAACTTTTTATTTAAATAAACTTTTTATTTTAAAAGTTTTAGGTTTTCAGAAAAGTTGCAGAGATATAGTACAGAGGGTTCCTGAATACCCCTCACCCGGTGTCCCTCTTGTTAACTTCTCACATTACTATGCACCTTTGTCACAACTAAGGAACCAACGTCAGAACACTACAATTAAATCAACTCCACATGTTATTTGGATTTCACTCCTTTTTCCTAATGTGCATTTTCCATTCCAGGAGCCCATCACCTTACATTTAGTAGACCTGGCTCCTGAGCCTCCTCTGGAAACCTTCTCAGATTGTCCTTACTTTCTTATAATCTTGACTCTTGAGGAGTACTGATCAGGCATTTTATAGAATGTTCCTCAATTTGAGATTTTCTGATATTTTTCTCATGATTAGGCTGAAATTATGTGTTTGGGGTGGGGGGAGAACACAGAAGTAAAGTGTCTTGCGCCTCATATCATCTCAAGGGCATGTGCTAAGGACATGACATCCCTGTTGATGTGGACCCTGATCTGACTGGAGAAGTCTCTGCCAACCTTGTCTACTCCCAAGTCCGTTTCTCTCCATCACCATTCTCTACTCTTTGACAGTAAGCCACAAAGCACAGTCCACATTCAAGAGATGGAGAGTTAAGTTCTACCTCCTCAAGGGAAGAGAATTTACATAAATGCAACCTTACTTTTAATGAAGTTAATCTGGCGATATGCCTATCCCTTGTACAGTGATCCCACAGTGGCTCTGATAGTTCACAGTTCATCCTTCTCAGAATCACAGAGGGTAAAATGTACATTCCGCAAGGTAACAGGAAAGAGAACCAACTGGCTTGAACAGAAATGAGGAAATGCATCCTATTCTAGGAACAGTCAGAAGAATGGGAGGTCAGAAGAAGGAGAAAAATTATCCCATGATAGAGTATGTGTTTGTATGGACAGATATTAAATTGGAAACTTCAAAAGATTTACAACAGATAAAAAATTTCAAAATGAGGTGCCAGACTTTTCAGGGGAACTTCCAAAGGAAGCATGGCAAAACTCATTTCAGGCTCTTTATACTCTTCACCCACTCTGAGAGAAAGAAAAGGAGATCAAAGAGGATTCTGTATTTCTTCGAGGAAAAAAAAAACTGCAGTGTGACTGACACCACCAAAGAGTCTGGATGGAGTGTGGACCTCTGTAAAATCAGAAGATGCAAGAGCCAGGAGCAGCGGAAGCAAAAGGAAGAGCCCAGGAAAAGAGCCCAAAAAGTGCCTAGGGGAAAGTCACTTTAAAGTCAACTACGGCTTCTGAAGTATGGTAGACTAAATACTCTTGGGGTCTACCAACAAAAAACCAAATACCAAATAAAAAACAAGTATTATTGTTTTGCTGAGTTCAGAAGCAGCAAGAAAAATCTCCAAGGAGGCAAAAAAGGAAAAACTAAACAAACAAACACAACAACAAAATAAAACGGGAGCAGTGAACACAACAACGGGGACAAAGTCCTATGAGGTCAAGGGCCTGATTCAATGTGGCCTTTGGCAGACTGGGCCTTACATCTGCGGTCAGGTGGGAAAACCAAACTGAAATCTCTGGAAGGGGCTGAGGGGGTAGAATGGACTGAGGACCATTCTGCTTCTCCTAGAAGAAGCAAAAACAAATACTCTCTGAAGAAAAACATCCTTGAGTTAGGCCCTAAAGGCTTTTTCTATAGATTAAGATCTATCAAATATGAACCAATAATCAATGTTTACCAAACGCACAAGGAAACAAAACACAATGAGTGAGAGTAAGAAGAAATAACTAATGATGGATTTAGATTACTATGGACTTCAGAGGTTTCAATTATCACATGCAGAAGACAAAATAACTAAATGTGAAATAGGAAAGAAGCGAAAGATAGAATCACAAAATAAGCAAATAGCTAGTGACTATCAAAATGTCTAGGCATGCCCACCCCGATCAAGATGACAGAGCAAGAAGCTTCAGGGCCCCATGCCCCCACAGATGCTGTGAGCCACCAGCAAGAACGGGCAGAAACATCTTTCTCAAAGCTCCATAAAACAGTTAAAGAACTATAGTAACAGGAAGGAGAAGCATCAAATCAATTAAAAGGCATCCTAAGCACAGTAGGATCTCATGGTGTCGTGGCTGGCCCTCCCCTTGCCTCACTCACTTGGCACAGAGCCAGCCCACACTCCCAGTGCAGACAGATCCCTGGTCCCAGTTCCAGAGGAAGCAGAGGAACCCTCGTGCACACCCTGGGAGCACGGATGCCTCGCCCAATCTGCCCAGTAGTGTCCTGAAGGACCTGCTGCTGCAGACTTGCCCTGCACGTAGAAACTGGCTCACAGAGGCAAAGCTTTCTCCTACAGATGCTGTGGGAAAGCAGTCAAGTGGCTCCCTGGAGTAAGGGATTGATGGCTGTAGGACACACTGCACAGTTAATGTACGTTATTGAAATTAACTTGTATCAAAACAAATGAGGTTGTTATAGATTCAGGATGCTAAATTTAAGCTCTGTGATAACCACAAAGAAAATATCAGAAAATATGCAAACTCACAGAAACAGAAAGTAGAGTACATGTTACCAGGGGTTGGGGGCAGGGGCAATGGGTAATTAATGCCAAATGAGTATAGAGTTTCCATTTGGGTGAAAGGAAAGTTCTAGTAATGCATGGTGGTGAGGATACTTCAACATTGTGAATGTGCTCAATCCCACTGAATGGATGCTTGGGAGGAGTTGGGATGGGGAGATTTGTGTTGTACGTATGTCTTCACAATTTAAAAAAAGGAAAAAATAAAATACTAAAGAGATAATGATAACAGGCTCTAAAAATGGAAAAGTAAAGGCTCAAAAGGACATTATTGGGATATAAGAAAACACTGGAATACAGAATGTAAGCTTTATATCCATGTTAAATTTCTTGAACTTGATAACTGCAATTGAAGTGATTACATAAGTGAACATCTTTGCTCATAAGAAATGTACATTCAACGAAAATGTGTGCAACCTGTTCTCAAATATTCAGAAAACAGAGAGATAGAGATGATAGACAGACAGACAGACAGCATGATATGACAAATGTGGCAAAATGTTAAAACTGGTGAATCTGGGTATCTAGGGGGCAGGAATGTTGGAGTTCTCTGTATGGGATTTGTATTATTTTTGTAACTCTCCTGTAGGTTTGAAATTACTTCCAAATAAAAAGTTAAAAAATGAACAGGCAGATTTTAAAAGAACCAAATACAACTCTCAAAAACAAAAACTGTAATTATTGCAATAAAAAACTCACTAGCAAGACTGTACAGCATATTAGTCCAAGTTAAAAGGAGAATTAGTGAATTGGAAAAGAGATCTGAAGAAATTACCTGAAAGGAAATACAAAGAGCCAAGATGATGAAAAATATAAAAGAGATGTTACCCACTATGGAGAATAAAATAAGAAGGGCTCAGTTATGTCTAATCAGAGTCCTAGAAGAAAGGGAGAGAAAGAATGGAGGAAAGAGAATATTTAAGGAAATAATAACTGAGAATTTTCCAGAAGTGATAAAGGACATGAATCACAGATAAACCAATCGGAATACATACAAGAAAATCCAACCTGGGCATATTACAATAAAACTGAAAAACACCAGAAATAGAGATGTTTAACAGGGGCCAAATCCGAAAACACAAAATCAGCTTATAACCAGACCAGTAGAACTCCTCTCTACTTCTTTACAATTATCTGCCTTTCCTCAACTCCTTTTCTTCCACAACACTAACCGAATGAGAAAAAATAGCTAGAGTGAGGAGACAAAAATAAAAAGATACCAAACACACCTCCTCTCCCACCGCCAGGCTGAAAGTCGATGACAATGCCTCACGTGGGAGAGAAAGTCACCTCTGAATGCGTGAAGTTTGTGAAGTTTTCTTTAACCCATTAACATTCTTGATCAGGCATTCTAATTGCAACTAGACGGATACTGTGTGCTTTCAACTTAACACAACTTTCCGGTATAGGAAGAAAGAGACCCATGAGTTAGCCTTCCTATACAAAAAAAAGTCGACGATAAATTCCTGCTACTTATATATTGCAATCTGCAGAGGAAACCAAGAATACCTTCCACCATTTACTTTCCATGGGTCAGAAACCACAGTCAGCTTGATAAACACGGCCTATGCAAATACAAAAATATATCCTTATGAAGTGATCATGGTGATGCCCACCCTCCACCCCCATCAGTATTGTGCAAAGGATTTGTCTGCCAACTCACTGCAAAGAACACCTAGGAATTGTGCTCTCTTTTATAAACTCTATGGATACCTTACAATTAGATGCTCTTCTCAGACATCAGACATCCAGAAAAGAGGATGAGCTAATGAATAACACCCAAGGGGAGGAAAATCCCTTTTTCAGCTGGTTTAAGTCATGCCAATAATGTGCACACAACATTTTGCATTTACCATAAAGCTCTTCAATTAGTTCACAGACGAGTTAACATTCCAACTTCCAGAAAATATAATTCATGCACATTTTATACCATGTAGCATCGTGTTAACTATTATCCATCATTTACAAGTGTTATTTGTCTATAAAAATGACACTAAATTTTTGAAAAATGAGACTGCTCTGGCTGCTTCTGGCTGTCTCTAGCTGTGTTTTAACAAACGGTACCGATGCAAAAGGCTCTAAGTCACATAAGAAGCAATTAGTCAAAGAAGCCATAAATATTTTTTAAAAGGATATAAATGATTGCTTGTCCAGACAGCAAAATGTCGAAAGGCTGATACATGATAAAATAAGAGTTAACATAAAAGAGTACACTCATTATTTATTGTTAATAAAGTTAATCAAATTTAGTGCTTCCTACTCATGCATGCATTTAAATAGAAACATTAGCATGATGTGCATATTTATGGAAAATAGCCTGAAAGATCATTATCTCTAAAAGAAAATCCAGCAAAGAAAAGGATGCATAAAATGTAGCTGTTTTCCTCTCACAACATAAACTGTTTTGTTTCAAACACAAATATTTAATTAAATTATTAAGCTAATATTTCCACAATATTTTAGACAACCATGACAAAAACATGAATTCCAAAATTAAGTTAACAAATTTTCTGGAGCAAGATAAACAGATATTCAGAACCCTTCAGGTTTCCTTTTTCCAGTATCTTATTCACCTATCCTAGAGATTTTTGTTCTTCCACTCAAAAATCTATTCTCAACAGATACTTTAGGATCTTCTTAAAACAAAATTAGATAAGCATATGCTCATCAATCAGCAATTTCTAAATGCATTATCTCCAAGTGGCTTGGTCTTTTATGTCACTTAACTGCTTAAAATTAAGTGTAAGAGAGTTTATAAGAAAAGAAGATATAAAATTAACTTCATTTCATAATAAGTTCTCCAATCATGCTAGCAAACAGCTGACACTATTACAGCTCACACTTATAAATCAGTGATTATATACACTAGTTAAGCAAGGAAAGAAATGAAGAAGGCAATTATATAGTGGTAAAATTCCCAAGAAGCACATTTGCACTCAATGTTGTCAAACAAGAGTCCACTTGCAGTTAAGATAAAAGACCCCCCAGATCTTTTGGGGGCAGTGATTTCTGAGGAGGAGGAGGAGGACAATCTACGCAATCTGTGTTACATGCAAAAATCCAACAAGAAATTACTAAATTGTAACTTGCATTCATGCTATTGCTTAGTTTGAAATTGAATTCTAGAACTTACATGTGTCATTAAACAATAAAATAGTATTGAATCAAACTGGAAGTGGAATACTTTGGGGCAAGGGTGACAGATAAACTATCTGCAGACGCTGAGCAATGAATGAGCCAATGGAGAATGAGGACACAGGAGGTGCCCTGAGCTGGATGTCCAAGCCCCCTCCTCTCCCTGCTCCTTGAATAAGGACCGAAATGCCACTTCTCATCTTATTTTCCATTTCTTAGATGTATTTTATTAATGCTCTTTTATCGTACAGTTAAATATCCTGATTGGCACATCGTGGACCTGCAGCCACTAGATGTCAATTACACTTGAACATGTTTGTAATGGTCTGCAGTCTCACAGCTCCGGCAGACCCAGTGGGGGCCCATTTATGTCCTCATTTATAATTACTGTGTGACAATATAATCTAAAAAATGCATCCGAACTATGTAGTTAGTATGCCTGCAAAAATAGGAACTTTCTCTCCTCTTTTGTCTTTAAATTACTTTGAAGAAATGAGATATCCTTACTACTTTCTCCAAATGGAAAACAAACAATGACGGTCATTTCTGAAGTACCTTCTGATATTCAAAACATTTCATGGTGATCTATTAACCCACGGCACCTCAGCAAGGACAGTTAAAGGAAATATTGTCCAATGCTCACATTCACAGAGTAAAAACAGAGAATTTTACAGAGGTCTGAGAACTTCTCATATGGATCCTGGAGAAGATTTGACTTTCACCACATCTTCAGCCCGTGTTAGGGCCTGAAGGAAAGACTATTCATGATCACGTGCCACTGCAATTCACTGACCTGCTTTTTCTACTCAGCCGTCCTACCTGTAAGTATTTCCCTCAGTTATCACACTTAAGAAGGACTGTTCATAGTTCCACTTACTTAAAAAAAAAAAGGGCGGGGGGGAGGGTGTTGTACAAGGTCAGATGGACAGACAGCCCTAAACCCACCCCAGGGAGCTGTAAAAAGTTTATTTCTTAGAGTCCAATCTAAAGGCAAGGAAAGAGCTGGATAATCTACAGAGGGAAGTGCCTCTTATCTGCTTCCTTCCTGAGAACAAATGGAGCAAGCACTCAAATCCCACTGTGCACGTGTGCACACACGCCAAACCCCTCTCAGAGCTCATCTGAAGTCGATTACAAGAGTCGTTTCTGACTGTTTGGGCAGCTCCCTGAAAAGTCAGAATTTTCTGGTAAATGTTCTTGATAACTCCACCCTGTCTAAACCAACAGCAACAGCAAAATAAACAGCTAAATAGGATGTTAGAAAAAATTCTAGATTCTACTGATAAGGCGACAGTGGCACTAATAAAAGCAATTAATTCAGAATAGCATCGCTTGGTTTTATGTAACACATTTCTCCAGATAGCTCAAAACACAGAGCGGCCACTATTTTTAGTATTCCTCTCCACCAGGCAGGGCAAGGGTATTTATTAATCCTGTTTCACAAAAGAACCCTGGTCCAGAAAATGACAAGACTTGTCTAAGCTCTCAAGTGATGACAACGTAGAGACATGAGCTCAGGTCTCCCAATTCTCTGTCAACTAAATAATGGCCCAGAAGAGGCACAGCAAAGTCAACACAAATAGTGTCAGCTGTTATTTACACTGCCCACAATAAATGTTTGTTCCAGAAAAAACAGTTCAAACAAGATGGGAAATAGTTTAAACACAAAAGGCTGAAGGGTTCAATATAGAAGAAAAATATATTTGCTTTTAATACAACGGAGGAGCTGTTTGGGAACAGTTTGTTCTTCTATTGCAGAGGATGGCCTTGCACTACCGTGGGCTGCAAGAGCAGCTCTGTGGAATTGAGGTGACTGCCACTCATTTCGGCAGCCCCCCGACTTCTCTCATAACACTCTAGATTCCTGTCCTTTTAGAGTCTTCATATTTTTGACCTGGAACTTGAGTGATCTGTTTCAACAAACAAAATTTATACATACGTGTGTTATAAACAAGGACTGAGTGTCCTAAATCTGAGGTTGAGCTAAATAATAAAGAAGGAGAAAGAAAATTAAGTGGGAATCAAGGAAGCCAAGAAACAGCATGATGCTGGGGAGAACCAGCCAGAGCTGGCAGTTCTCGTGGCTGATGCTGTGGTCCTTTGTTGAGGTTGTGATGGGACTTCTGGCTTTTGGTGGGTTGGTGAGGAATCCTGTAAGTGATTCAAACCTGAACCAGACACAGTCCGCCTGGAGCTGGGGAGCCTCAGTAGAAAGAAGCCGTCAAAGGCTTCTTTGATGCGCAGATCAATACCCCAGAACTTCTAAAGCTTCACCTCCAGAGGTGGGGCCGAGAATCTCCATGCTGAGAAAGCTCCCCAGATGACATGTGGGCAGGCCAAATTGGGGAACCATTGATGAACTCACATCTTCATTTGTAAAACAGGGTTAAATGAGTCATGCAGATGTTTAAATAAGAAAACAAACATAAAATACTCTGCATGCTGCCTGTATCTAGGAAACACTCAGATTCCCTTAAAAAATGTGTTCTCTGCAGTACATAACCAGGCTCAAGAGTATCCAGTGGGCTTATGCTGGATAGTTCCAGAGGGCAAAACTGGTATGTTCCAGGCAGGAATACTTGTGCCAAGGTAGACGGAAGCTTGCTAATGCTTAGAGAACTGCTCAGCAATTGGAAAACCGGAGGCTCGTTTTCTCTGAACTGCTTCCGGGAGAAGCTCAGATGACCACTGTCAAGGATCTACGTGAGGAATCCCACACGGGGAAAGCATGAGGCAAGTTAAATGCCCGGATCCTTCCAAATGCTGGAATTCAGCAATGACTTTAAATTGCCTCTTCTCAGAGCCCACGAGGGCTCCTTACAGACGGTGCGAGCTGCGGAGTCACACAGAACTGAATCCCAATGCCAGCCCTAGCCTGTAGTAGCTGTGCAGTCAGATCTGCCAACCAAGCGTGCCCTCCATACCCAGATGCTTGTGAGAATCAGCTGGGGACACTACTTAACCATAAAGATGCTCAGATCAATACCCCAGAACTTCTGAAGCTTCACCTCCAGAGGTGGGGCCAAGAATCTCCATGTTGAGAAAGCTCCCCAGATGACTTGCAGGCAGGCCAATTTGGGGAACCATTGATGAACTCACATCTTCATTTGTAAAACAGGGTTAAATGAGTCATGGAGATGTTTAAATAACAAAACAAACATAAAATACTTTGCATGTTGCCTGTATCTAGGAAACACTCAGATTCCCTTAAAAAATGTATTCTCTGCAGTACATAACCAGGCTCAAGAGTATCCAATGATTAAAAATGAGTACAGTATGGCTTATGTAGAATTAATATCTAGCCACCTCTTATTTTCTTAACTGTTTCCATATCCCATGTTCTGCAGGCAACACAGACAAAATCTGATGTGATATAATTTGAATCCTTTGAAGAAAATTAATTACTATCTGAAAATTACCTTAAAATTAATTTAACAAAGAGATGACTTTAAAAATTGCATGTAGCACTACATAAAGCCTATGAATTCTTTCTCTTTTATATAAATAGAAGCTCCAGATAGAAACTCTTCAAAGTTTAAAATTCTTATTTATCCTTGTATGTGCAGGTAAAAGATAAAATTTCTCTTCTTCTCTGGACCAAGCAGGCACACTCGCTCATTTAAATTCCTGCAAGGAACTGAAGTGAAAGAATGATCCTGTTCTGACATTTATACCCCTGCAAATGGCTTCAATTCTTTAATAGTGAAGTTGCTCCTAGACACTAGGTAAGTGTTAAATACCCCAGGACAGAAATGAAGAAAGGAGGTAATCGAAGCAATTTATATTAAGTGAAAAAAAGTCTCCCGGATTTCTGTATTCCTAGTTGCAAGTTATCAGACTGTTTCTGTTTGGGTGGTTTTATACAAAAAAAAAACTGTAAAGCGCGTTGCTTAAGCACATCTAAAGGTTAAACCCCAAGCAGCTAATCTGCATGTGAGAACAATGAACTGTCAAACACTTAACCTTTTGCAGATTAAAACCGTCTGACTAACAGATGTGAAATCATCATGGCTGTAATCGTTCTAAGTAGAAATCCGAGCATTTTTAGAAGATAGATCACTTTTTGGAGCAATCATTTTATGCCTCAGGTCAACTTTCCTGTTCACAACTGAGATAAAATCACTTCCCTTCACTGATGCTTGCATTCTGGTGCCCTTGAATTACTCTGCAATTATTCATTTATTCCACAGAGGTGTTCTTGAAACACTGGTCTCGAAAGACTGTTCTACACACAATAATTTTAGAAATGCATTATCTTCTTTGCTGACTGATCCTAAGGGGCCACAGCTCCTAAGATCCTCTGCTACCTTCCACTTCTCTATGCTCACTTTTGTCTCAGAATTAGAAATGTCTACTCATAGATGGTGAATGAGTAATTACCTTTAACATCTAAAAGATTTATTCCCTGAAGACATTTTCTAGTACAGAACCAAGTCTTTTGAATTGTAAATTGTCATCTTCAATGAATGTGTTTGATAATTTTTAATTTTAATAAATGAGACTTTCTTACAATGGAATATACTGTTTCTACTTTTCAGTATTAAAGTTACTGACTGGAATGAACATTTTGTAACATATGAAAGTATATGATAGAATAAAATTGCAGTTATAGGCTTGTCCAGGACAGTGTAAGCAGCTAGATATTTTGGCAACATGGAACTCTACATTTTAGAAGCTATAGCATAAGAACAACATATGAAATACTGCAATTTCATAAATTTCTTCTTCTTATCAACACTAGTTGACCAGTAAATGACCCATTTCTGAAAAGAAAACAGAATGTGAGCAAAACTTTTAATTCTGAAATTGTCTTCATATAAAATAGATATTTTAAAATATAAAAAATGGCTGAAATGAGAAAAATCTGAGGCATCTTTGAGTGGAAGTATGAAATAGACAGGAAGCATTCAAGTCTCCATATTCTGAGTTTCTAGGTACATAGTGCATAAAACATGAACTATAAAATATACCATGACAGACCGAATCACGCCCCCCACAAACACCTGTTTAAGTCCAGCGCCAGCCCTGTGAGTGTGGACGCACGGTCGACAGAATCTTCAAAGATCCCACGTGGATGAGACCAAATGGAATGAGGGTGGCCTTAACCAACACGGCTGAGGTCCAGAAACTCGGACGCAGTTAGAGAAAAAACCAGAGGAGAGCGAGCGCACACGGTGGAGGTGGAGCTGCACCCACAAGCCAAGGACCCCCAAGGACCCCCAAGGACACCAGCAACAGGACACCTCCGGCTCCAGAAGAAAGCACACCCTTGACGATATCTCGATGTTGGACTTCGAGCCTCCAAAACAGTGAGACAATAAATGCTTGTTGTCAAAACGAACCTGTGTGTGCCATCTGTCACAGCAGCCCTGGCAGACTAAGACAGACACACCAGATCATCTGTGAGCAAAATAACTCCTAATGTCATGCTTTATAAAAATGTACTCAGGTTTTAACGAAACAGCAGGGTACAACAGAGCACGCGTCCCACTGTCTACACCTGAAGCATACCTGGACAGAGGAAGGATGCTTCAGGGATGCCCTGGTCTGAAGAAAGGAGCATCGAGCCCTGGCTCCTCCTGATTCTGGGCACAGGAGTTGCCTCAACCTTGGAGTCCTCCTTGAAAGGCGTTGGCATCTGCATGGATATCAGAAGGAACTGGAAGGAGTCGCTCTAAAAATGTTGAGCAAAACTGTACATAAATACTAAATGATGAAGTAAATGGCTAGTATTTTCCTGAAGAAACCACAGTCGCGGCTTGTGTCTCCCTTTTCTGTCGGCGAGTCACCTGTCTTTTCCTCGTGAAGATACCCCGTACGCGCCAGAGTTTCAGAGAGTATTTATTCAAGGCACATACTGAAGAGCAGATGTGGTTATCCGCAGGTAGTTGAGCTGTAAATCCAGCCTTGCTCAACTACACCGCACTCATCGTGCCTTTTTACGCCTTCTTATATCTGTTGCTAAATATAAATAAGGGGAGAGTCACTGAAAACTGGCGATTTCTACTCTACGGGTGGGACAGCTGACAAAGTACCTCCATTTCAACCAGCAGATGAAACATTTTGGCATCCCAGTGTCCAGAGTCCTTGGTTGTCCCCTAAATGACTCTTCGGCCTTTGAGCAGGACCCAACCACGAGGCCTCTTCATGAGCACCGCATCATCCTGCAGGGTGGGAGCTGGCCAGCTGCACGACAGGGGCCTCCCGCTGGTGCACCAGAAACCCGGGGAGCTGCCAGTCCCAGCCAGGAAGGGGGGTGCTCACGGTAAACCGAAACATCTCCCGAGTAACCCTAATGGCCGCACCTTGGTCTTCCTTGTTTATTTGGTATGGGATTGACACCCTGAGAGCTAAGAATCCACAGTGGCACAAACATCGGCCTGCTGAGCCTTATTAAATGCGTGTTTGGAATACTTCGTGGATTTTCTGCACCAAGAAAATCCATCTCCACATGCCCCAAAATAACCGTCATTGCTGTTTTCTTCTTTGTGTTTTCTTTGTCTTTGCCATCTTATGTTCGTTTCCCACTCTCATGCCACCCCATAACTGAGTTATTCTGATCCCTATTTCCATATCCACATTAACTGATTTGGCTAACAAATTTACAGATTCAAATATGAAGAAGTTATTGTTGGCCTTCACTAAAATGTCATTTTCAATACAAAGCAAAATAAAGTGCAGTACTTTAAGTCAGAATCTGAGGACAAATTCCCCAACTTCAATCTTTGTGAATCTTACTTGGCAGTAGTTTAACAGGCCATGTGTTTTCTCCATTCACCCAGCAGCTCACCAAAAGATCTCACTTTGGCCAAATAAAATGCAATATAGAGGAAAATAAATAAGATGCCAGCCTCTTTCCCAAATCAGTGCAAGTTCACATATCATGGTCAGGAGTTCAAAAATTAAAGAATAATTGTTGTTGCCTAGAGTTCAAAGGGGATGTTGCAAGCTCTGAGATGGCCACTGGATGGAAATCAGATTCACTCTTTGCCCTTAAACTGTGTTACACATAAGTAGAAAATTATAAATAAGCAGTTCAATGTGCAAAAAGCAACATTCTATTTCACAATAAGTATCTAATAAAGAGACTGCGAAAATGAGAACATTTTTATAATTAAAAAACACTGGGCCATCCTAGAGCACTGTTAAAAAGCCTGTCAGAGGAATCCGTCTCTCACGACGCATGTAGCAACCGAGCCGTAAACTCGCAGGAAGGCAAGATGCACACAATCATTCTGAGCTTTGGTTTGCTCGTGGCTCTGTCAGCTGTCTCAGGTGTGGCCACCCAGACCAACAGAGACCTTCCAGAGCTGATGTAGCTGAACGTTTCTGTTGCATTTTACTCTGTTGACCCTTGCTCTTTAGAATTTCCCACTTCCTGGGCTTCTGGGACTTTTCTCCCTCCCAGGTCGGCCCCCACCCCCCACCCCATTCCTCCTCCCCTCTGCCAAAGGCACCCCTGCGTTCTCTCTTGTTCTTGTCACCCCTGGTGCACTCCCCGAGAGAGCTGGCCCATTATTTCCAAACCAACACTAACCCCTCGCCTACCAAGCAGAAGCATCTAGGAAAACTGCTCTGTCAAAAATCATAATAATATGCCTTGCATTATAACACTTATATTTATTCTGGGCTCAACACTGACAGCTGATCCACACAGCAAGAACAGATAAAACAACCTGAAATCAGTTTATCAAAAACTGCCTGTCAGCAGTTTAATCCCTTAAAGAAAGTTAATACATCCCAGCCCCTGTTTTACAGTATTCTTTGGGTTAGCAGACGCATTTACCTCATTTTACCTGAGGGAAAGTTAAATTTAAGACCCAATTTTTCCATGAATTTTGAATTAGAGGGGTAAAAAGAATGGTGAAGTGTTTTCAACAACATCCGACATGAGTATCTGCAGGTTCTTGCCGAGACCAACCAGAAGCAAAGGACGGGGATCCCCGTAGAGCCTGTCTTTACCTTGTTTTTCCTGACTGGAGAACTAAGGAATATTTTGGAAAGGGTCGCTACCACTTGGAAGCAAACTGAAGTCAAGTTCAGTGTGAAAGGACAGTGGTAAGGAAAAGCAGCAGGGAGCCTGGATGGGTAAAAGTATACTAATTTAAATGCCCAAAAGGCCCACTACAGGATCTTAATTCCTTCCAGTAAACAGAATATTTAATTCTGTGGCAGTGGGCTATAACTATAACTCCTCTACAAAGGAAACATGGGGTCAAACTCTGCTCCAGAGAGCATCCTCAGCTTTCATAAGAAATCCTGGGCTAACTCCTTGTGTTTCTGGGTGGGTGTGCTGAGGCAGCTTGGGATAAAAGCCACGTGGGGGATAAGGGGCATGGGAAGCTGGCCACGGAGTAGATTAACATCTCAGGCCCCAGGCCAAACATGGCAAACTTCCCTGTCTTCACCTCTTCTAAAAACCCACTTAAGAAGCAGGATGGTCAAGGCCTCCCTTTTGTAAACCACCCCCCAAGAACCTGGGGCAGCAGCTCCATCCCTCTAGGGAGCGGGTCCTTCTTTACTGTAGAGCCCTGGGGACTAAAGAAACAGTGGATGAATGGTAAGAGCGACAAATTATTATGCAGGATCTTTGCTTCCCTTTTTCAAAATATCTCATCAAGGTTCTTCACTAGTAACATCCCTCCACACAGCATGACCAGGAGAAAGCTTGGAGAATAAGCACTAACATTTCCTAGAAGTTGTCAGAATAGAATAATCCTATTTCTAGACATGGCAACAACAGTGGCAAAAAACTGTTAATTAGGGAAATAATTAAGGGAATTTCACTATAATTAGGGAAACTCTCAAATTCTAAATTTTATAAATGTTTCCAGCTTTCACGTTTCCCTATAGGTCCTGGCTAAATTCCCAGCATGCATTTATCTGATGGTGTCTCAAGTGAAGGCAAACACAGAATATTATATTGCAAATGTTCCCACTGCTTGTTTCTCCACACGTCCCTCCTGTAAAAGATGGTTTGTGCCTTTGAGGGCTCTTGTCCTCCAAGAATGTCAGAGGCCTGCTCTGTGTTGTCCCATGCCACTGGATAACTGGACACGCCAGCATCCAAATCCAGCTCAGGCTCCTTCCCGAGTCACCAGTCAGTGTTTCTCTGACTCTCATCTGAGTTGGAGGCAGGTCAGCATGCTTCTATCAAAGCAAACTGGAAAGTGAAAACGGACCAGAGAAATGTAAATTTCCACAGCAACCAGGTGAGTTTCAGCTGATGACCCGAATGTCTGTCAAACTGGAGAATACATGCAAAATTCCTGGAGTTTATGGTGAAACAAAAGGGACTTAAGAGTCCCTGACTTGGTTCTCCAAACTCTGCCTTGTGCTCAAGTCAATTACGCCTCTAAACACAAACCAGGACAGCTTCTTGTCTAAAGCAATGACAATTAAAATGTCTCCCTTGGGATAATAAGGACACAGATTCTTCATGGCTTCTACCACAGGGAACTATAAACACTGTCACTGTCACATTCAGATTGAATACAGGAATTTCTTTCATTTAAGAAGATTGGATAACTTCTCAATGCTTTCAAAAAACCTCACAACTTGAAAGTAAACCTAAACATTGAATGCATGTGTCCAATGCAGCTGAACTCTCAGAGAATTTAAAAGCTGACATTCTGCCACATTTCCTAAGAGACAAGGCTCAAAATCCTCATGATTCTGGCCATTGGAACCCATTGTCTTTCCTCGGCACACAGAGCCAGAGCACACAGCACACTCTTCTCCTGAAAGACTCCATTTTGAGTTGGAAAAATTGCCTCCCAGCTGAGTAGCGCTTTTCCCATTTTCTCCCCTCTTCCCTTTTAATAAACTCCCTGCAGTGGCACAAGGGGCTGGAGCAGTGAGCCTTAGGTCCCTCCTGAATGGCAAAATGATTTAATCTGCCAGCAATATTTCCTTCAAGAGAGGAGAGTGGGGTCTCCTGAGCCAATGCAATATGACCGACATTATGTATGGGAAAAAAATATTGCCCACCCACCCAAAAATATCCCTGTCCTAATCCCCAAAACCTGTGCAAACTGACCTTACATGGCCAAAGGCACTCTGCAGATGCAATCAAGTTAAGCATCTTGAGATGGGAGATTATCCTGGATTACCCCAGTGGGTCCAATGCAGTCACCCGGGTCCTTATAAGGGAAAGAGGGAGGCAGGAGGGCGAGAGAAGGAAGCACAGGTCAAGCGACATGGTGTGAGAAAGACAACCTGCCCTTGCTGGCTGTGACAACGGGGAATGGACCACCAGTGAAGAAACGTGGGTAGCGTCTAGAACCTTGGAAAAACCAGACACAGATTCTCCCCTAAACCCTCGGGAAGGAACGCAGCCCTGCTAGCACCTTGATTTTAGCCCAGCAAAACCCATTTCAGCCTTCTGAACCCCAGAAATCTGAGATAAGAAGTATCTGTTGTTTAAGCCACTACGTTTGCCTCAATTTGTTATGGCAACCGTAGGAAATAAATATGTTACTTCCTCCCTCCTGATCTAATTCAATTTAAGAGCTTTGGGAAGCTGGAGGGAGCGGGGCGGGAGGGGGGATAGTTCTAGCTAATTCCCAGGCTAAAAAAAAAAAAATGTATTTTTTCTACCTCTTCAATTCCCTATTCCATTAATAGTACCATTAACAGAAACAAAGAAACTAACCAGGTAAAACTTCCTTTGTTTAAATAATGCACAGCATTGGAGAATCCGTAAGGCTGAAGACATTTAAGCCAAACCTCTAATTTTATCCAAGAGGAAAAAAAGAACTTACAGGGGTTCAAGGCCGATCGTGGCCACCCAGTTCATCGCTGACTCTTGCTGGCATTCTACTCCGGTTCTCTCAATTTCCCATCCGGTGTGTCTGCTGTTGATAATTCTGCCCTCCAAGAGGCACCTTCTTCCTTCCCTCTCTAAGAAAATTTTCCTTTAAAATTCAGACTAGGAAGGAGCACAGACCAGCCCACAAATTCATGCCGAAACAGGCTGGCTCAGAGAACTTTGGTTTATACCTCCACCCCCGTTCACGGGCTAAGACAAGGTACTACGTTGCCAAAGACTGAAATCTTGATGCCAGCTAAACTCAGCTTCTGCGGAAATGCAGAAGATATTAGAAATCAAAATCCAGGTTTGTCGAGGTGTCACTTCCATACACCCCAATCCAAAAATCCTAGGACAGTTTTTACCTCTCCCCCACCATATGCAAAGCTTTTACAAGGCTTGTTTGTGTTTATTATTTTAAACCAAAATCAAATATTTAGAGCTGAAGGAGACTGTAAAGACATTCAGTTCAATCCTTCATTCAGAGACTTCCTTCTATAAAAGAGGCTACGCAGGACAGCTCTGTGCTGACCCCCAAGCACGTAACACACCCCATCCCAGGGGGCTCTCTCCTGGCCACGACATCAGGTGGGGTTTTTAATCAGTGACTTGAGTGACGACACAGAGAACAGGCTCACCTGGCCACAGACTGAACTGAGTTAAATGGACCCACAAACATCTCCGAATGAAGGAATAAAAAATCAGATTAAGGAAAATACCGTCTCAAGTGGAATTAAGTCATTACAGGGAAGTATATTTAATCTAAAAAAAAAAAAAAGAAAACTAGAAAACAGACTTCAAGATTCTCATCTAGGTTGTAAACTCCTTGAGGGCAGACGCTGTCTGAACGTACTTCTCTTTCGTGCCTGTGCCACTGTATTTAATAATGGGTGCACAGCCAGCGTGTGAGTTGAATTCAACTGGAGCAGTCGGTCCAGTTTAGCTCTCAGACATGGTGAGAGCATCTAAAACAGTTGACAATCTGAACTGTATTTTATTCTAGCCCTTAAATGGAACTCACACTTCCCCAGTTTCATAAACACTTTTAGAAATAATTTAAACTGCCTTATAACCCAGGTTCCAATAGCTACACATGCTCTGGCTGAGTGCAGGCAACTGGAGGTGCTGTCAGGGTCACCGTAAGAAAAGATTACGATGTCAGACTCCCCTTTCCTTTGGAGCTCCCCAAGCTCCTCAAGAACATTATTTTCACTCTTGTCACTATCATTTAAAGAGTATATAACATGCTATGCACCCCAATCTTCTAGCACTCACCAGAAATGAGAACCAGAATTTACATAAACTATAAGAGAACAGCAATATCCTTTAAAAGAGAGACAGAGCACCTGCTTTGGCTTAAAAATCAGAAAGGCATAGGAGAGGACACTGGGCTTAAACCCAAGGATGCCTCGGTTTCCTCATCTGTTCAACAGCAGCGGTAACAACTGGAGGACTAGAGAGAATGCATATAAATGCTACTAATTATTAGCAGTTCTTAACTATTATTGCTAGTTGCACAGTATTACATACATGATTACTACAATATTTCTAGTTCCATCAAAGACTATATTTCTTGTAATCAAAACAATACAGTTCACCTTGAAGATTTTCTTTTCCTTTACACTTTTATCTGGAGCCTTAACCAAAGCTCAAAAGAGCCCTATGCACATTTGTCACCCCTCTTAGACATCATTTTCCTGAAATCTGAAGGGAAAAGTAAAGCCTTTTCTATCTGTAAGGAAGGAGGGAGGAAGGAGGGAGGGAAGTCAGTCTATATAGCAATGAAAAAAAGGTAAGATTAAAAAAAAAAAAAAAAAGCACAGGTATGCACCAAGCACTAACTAGTTTGCCCTTGAAAGAAATAATTTGTATTAAGGTCAAATGATCATTTTTAGATAAAGATTAAGAACCAGCGCATTCTGGAAGATTTTCAGGTAAATGTGTACTTCCGAGCAGAAGGGATTTGTTCTC
Source organism: Choloepus didactylus (assembly GCF_015220235.1). Lineage (NCBI taxonomy): Eukaryota > Metazoa > Chordata > Mammalia > Pilosa > Megalonychidae > Choloepus > Choloepus didactylus. The sequence continues at coordinate 72,531,935 of NC_051323.1, read as the reverse complement.
CTCCTCTGGGGACACAGAGAAGAAAAGCCTCCCTGCCTCTCAGACAGGGCCAGGACCAAACCCAACCCCACCCCTCGGGAGCTCCCTTCACCACAAACTGACCCCTTCAGTTCCCTGTGGTCCCCATCTGTCAAGCAGGGTGATGAGTGCCTACCAGACAGAGCTAGCGAGTGTACAATAGGTATTTGATAATTGTTAGTTATCATAATAATTGCTATTATATTGACAATCATAAACTATTTCATTCACCTACATCCTATCAGCCTGGGCCACCCATCCTTGGCTGCTAGGAAAACACATAAATGCAGCCCCCATGCCACCCTGGAGGGTGAACTCGACTGCTCCTAAAGAGAATGGCACCCAAAGGCAGGGGGCCTAGGACGACAGCCAAACAAGGCTGGGGCCAGACACGGGACCTACATGAGGCTGGGGGCAGACTAAGGGGGCCCCAGAATCGAGGAGGTGAGAAATTCAGGTGGACAATCGGGACCTGGGATCCACACCGAAGTGAAGAAAGAGCTGGTGCTCAGAAACGGGCATGAGCCCAGGCAGAGTCAGAAAGCCCCAACAACCAAATCTTATTCTCCTAAGTTTTCTGCTGAGGACAGGAGCCACCCACAAGGTAAGTGAAGCCCAGAATCTAAAGTGGAAACAGAAAAACCATCCTCAGAAAGTAAAGGGGTTAGGGTTAAAGGAAAGAAAGATCTTGACTTTCTCTGTTTCTGTTTTCTCTCTAACCACAAAGTGGTTTCCAAACTATAGCAAGTGGGTTCTTCCTAAAAGCAACTGTCTCCCTTTCATTCAGCTTTAGAGACAGGAAAGACTGTCTCGGGGCAGCCGCGTCAAAGCTGAGCAGGAAGGAAAATCCCCACAGCTCCAGCAGTCACCCGCTGACCTCCCAAGACCCCTAACAGCATTCTGGTGACCGTCCACCCCTGGCTCTGCCTTCCCAGATGCCCACGGCCTGCGCACCTGTCTCTCACCTGCCTTAGGAACTGTTTGGCCCCTGTTCCACCCATGTCCTAGATTCACAGATACAAAGAGAACAGGAAGAACTTCGATTAAGATGGCATGCTCCCTATCACTCATCGCTCCTTCTGATGCACAGAATCATTAGGGAAAGAGAGTTACGATTTATTGAGTGCTGAGTGTAAGGAGCTGCCCTGGGCATTCGCACGAATTAATTCAATTCTCACACAACCCTATGAAATAGATAGTACCACTGTCCCCATCTTGTAGACATGGAAACAAAAAATGAGTTTCTAATGAGTGGCATGGCCAGAAGTAAGCCAATATTTGGTCTCTCACTGACTAACAGCTCTCTCCTATTAGTCAGTAGTCTGCTTTGTATAAAGGAATTAAATGGTTTAGAAAAAAAATGAGAAGCAATCTCGCAGAAAGCTCTTTTTTAAAATTACTTTAAATAAAGAAATTCCTATTGATTATTTCTTTCCTTGGTGTAGTACGTTTTAATATCAGCTTCTCGAAAAACCTTTTAAGAAGGTTTTGCCAAAGTGCATAAGCACCTCTAATTTTTTCCTAACTTTAAATTTTCATTATGAGTTTTTCTTGTCAAAAATAATTCAGGGATTGTAATGCCTATCTCTAAACTTTGAGATGCTGATCCCCTAGCGTATAACCTGATTGGTCTCTGGAATAATGCATATTTCTGAGACACCTGAAACTCAGAGCTAGAGCTCGGCAGATGTGAATGCCAGTATTAGTGCATACAGCCACTGTCAAAAAAAAAAAAAAAAAAAAAGCTGAAAAAGAGCCCAGACTTCAATTAGTGATATGAATGAAGCAGGTCTGGATAAGACCAGGGCAAGCCAGGCCAAAGGGTAAAGGTTGAAACTGATTGTGTTTTAAAACTTCAACTTCCATATGAGACCAAGGGAATAGATATCTATTTGGTACAGGATCTAAATTTTCTAAATGGTACAACTCTACAGTTGATTTGTTGAAACACCACAATTGCATGGAACTTTGAATAGGAAGTGAGATACGGTAGGTTAGTATAGGCTGGAGTGAAATAGTGACACATCCCAGAATAATTTGGGCAGATAATAAAAAATATATTTACAGCCTCCCCCTCCCCAGCCCCGAGGATCTGGGGGAACGTGCAGATGTGTTGGACATCCTCACCTGGACTGGTGTTGATGTTGTCACAAACATTGGGACTGGTGGTTTGATGTGCAGAGCCCTCGAGCATGAGACTTGCCCTTATGAAGCTCATTACCACAAAGGAAAGTCTAAAGTTGTATGTAATGGTGCCTAAGAGTCTCCCCCTGAGTACCTCTTTGTTGCTCAGATGTGGCCCTCTCTCTCTCTCTAACTGAGCCATCTCGACAGTTGAACTCACTGCCCTTCCCCCTACATGGGACCCGACTACCAGGGGTGTAAATCTCCCTGGCAATGCAGAATATGACTCCCAGGGATGAATGTGGACCCGGCATCGTGGGACTGAGAGTATCTTCTTGACCAAAAGGGGGATGCAAAATGAGACAAAATAGTTTCAGTGGCTGAGAGATTTCAAATGGAGTCGAGAGGTCACTCTGGTGGACATTCTTATGCAATATATAGATAACACCTCTTAGGTTTTAATGTTTTGGAACAGCTAGAAGTAAATACCTGAAACTACCAAACTCCAACCCAGCAGTCTGGACTCCTGAAGACAATTATATAATAATGTAAATTACAAGGGGTGACCGCGTGATTGTGAAGACCTTGTGGATCACACCCCCTTTATCTAGTGCATGGATGAGTAGAAAAATGGGGATAAAAACTAAAGGACAAATGGGGTGGGATGGGGGGATGATTTGGGTGTTCTCTTTTCACTTTTATTTTTCATTCTTGTTCTGGTTCTTTCTGATGTAAAGAAAATGTTCAGAGATAGATTGTGGTGATGAATGCATAACTATGTTATCATACTGCGGACAGTGGAATACCATGGATGACTGTATGGTGTGTGAATGTATTTCAATAAAACTGAATTTAATAATAAAAAAAAAAAACAATTCAGGGAGCCTTATAAAAATGTTCTATAACTAAGTATAACATCCTTAAAAAGTGAGAAAATTTTGTTTGAACACAAAACACGAATGAATGAACAAAAGAACAAACTTCAGACAGACAGTGCCACTGCCCAATATGACTAAATTCTCTAATTTCAGCAAGCACTGTGACTGGAAAGTCCTCGCCGACGACAGCCTCGCCGTGGTTTCTGGATGTGAAATATAGGCCGGGTCCAAATTCCCAAGGTCCATCTCCAGATTATCACATTTGGCAAAAGAATGTTTCCCTGACCCAGGCCTCCTGTCTGGCCTGGACTGAAGGTTCCTACCAAGGACTGATCCCCCTGAGTGCCAAGGGAGAAACGGGTGGCCTCTGTACTCTCGGTGTCCAGCCAGGCAGACACACGAAAAGTCCGTGATCCTGCCATGAACACAGACGTGCACGGCCGTCAGTTCTGTCCAAGCTGCTGTGCAGTTCATGTGAATACTGCATAATGGAGGAAAAGATGGAGGCTCCACACAGCTATAAAAAGGAGGCGTGAAGCTCTTTGGTCACAATTTTAGCAAAGAGTGGTAACCTTCAGGATAACTCAAACTGCAACCAATACCCTTTGGAATCTAGTGTGACAGGCATTTTATAAAAAGGCTCTTGAAAGAGAATGCATTTAAATTCCCAAGTCAGTATACACAACACTGGCCCTCAATTTTTTTTTAAGCAAAGAACAACAGCATTTTCTTTTTAGAAGTTATGCCATACTACGAGAAAGTCAATCACTCCGTTTGCAATGAGGACAAATCTGAACCTCCTGACTTGCAGAACACCAGAAGGAAACCCTGCAGGCTCCGATGGTACTGGCTTCCTTTCTAAACTACAGTCTGCATGCATTATGCCCTCTTAACACTCTGGCTGTATGACCTCAACCTCCTGCAGTTCAGATGCTCAGGAATGGATTTGACAGTGTCTTCATGATAAAATCATTTCTGCCTGGCAGAACGGCTTTGCCGAGCTTCCCTGTAACTGCCCATCTTTTCCTGTGTACATGGAAACACGGACAAAGGAACGCTCCGAGCTCTACCTCAGCTTCTGCTCTCAGTGGAAAACTGCTGCTGCAGAGTTGCTTCAACCCTTAAGGAAGTGGGATCACAGATGCATTTGGGAGTGTGATGAAAGCTGTAGGCGCTGAGAAAAGACGAAGGAAGGAAGGGAAGGACAGAGTGACAGAGGGAGGGAAGGACAGAAGGATGGAGGGAAGGAGGGGGCACTATGCTGTGAAAGGGTCCCCTGACCTCCACGTTAAGAATCTTAGCTACACAAGGCCTAGAGGAAGAATGCAGAGTGTAAGGGAGGGAGGAGACGGACAGAGAGCACCAGGCCAACCTAAGGAACGCCAGAAAAAGCCCTTAAGAGAGAAGTGACTCTCCTCTTCCCTAGCCTGGGAATCAGGACAGTTTCTGCCCCAGGCTGTCATAACTTCCTGGTAATCTTGAGCAAGCTGTTAGAGTTAAGTCCCAATTTCTCAGTGTGCACACATCCCGATTTCTCAATGCGTACATCATCACTGAAGAGATGATCCCAAAGCTCCTTCAGATCTTGATCTATGATTATTTTATTTCCAGGGTTCTAAAACTACAAACAAAATTCTGTAACTTCACCAAAAAATGCTCTCCTGCCCAGAATGCCACTATCTATTCCATACGAACACACAAATCTTTGTGACCAAATATTCATTCTCATTGATTCTACTATTCTACGACAAATTTGATGACTTTAGGAAATATACATGATGGAAATAGCTTAGGGGAAAAAAGGAAAAATACTTTAACAAAACTTTACAGTAATTGGTCCATTCACTCATTCATTCAATGAATACTCAAGAACCACATGCAATGTGTAAGAAACTAAGTGAGATACAATTAGTGAGCACCTACTAAATCCTTTACACATGTTAACTCCTTTAATCCTTTGGAGTAGGTATTACTATTTCCCCAGTTCAAAGTTGACAAAAAAGAGTTCCCGTAGCTAACAAGTAATGCAGCAGGGATTGGAACTCAAACCGGCTGATTCCAAGTCCATGTTCTCAATTATTACTATGTATCTCCTGCCTTCAATAAATTTGCACACCTGGGAGAACTGTTACACTGCAAAAAAAGAAAGAAATTCTTGTTCTTGACAGTTTGACAGACAAATGAACATAATGAAAAATGTACATGCCCATAAAATGTTAGTATTTTTAAAAAAAGAAATTCTGTTTGGTATCTTACACGCACTGATTAAATACATTTATTTATTAAGAAGAATTTGTATAGACACAATGAAGTTATTGTCAAATTTCATATATCTTAGTAACAGTTAAAATGTCATAAAGATAACCTGCTTTCTTGAGAGAATAAAATTATTTTCAACAAAAGAATAGTTTAAAATGTTAATATTTTACTGGTTGTTCATAGTGCACTTCTTTCTCTGACACATTAGCACATTGCATATTAATTACTTTATTACCAAGAAATATAACAATTAGGCATACCAAATTCTGTTTCATAAGAATTTGGGGAAGGCATGGATGGCACTAACCATGAAGGTGGTAGATGAACTAGAAAAAAAAGCACACCTAGTCAAATACAATGAATTTGGGATTACAAAATTACTTGTTAATGAAATCAAATACTTTCTTAAAATCTTAAAATGAAGAAATAAAATATTGTCTATACGCAAATGACATGATCTTGTATAGATAAAATCCTAAGGAATTAACAACAACAGAAAAACACTATTAGGACTAATGAACGCATTCAGCAAGGTTGCAGAATACAAGATCAATATGCAAACAGTAAGTAAAAATGTCAATGATCCAGGCTTCCATCATTCCATAATTAATAGCACCTAAAAACTTGCTCTTTCACTTTCATTAGCCTCAATCTGAGATAAGGAAATTTAAAATTCAGAATTTACTTTCGCTTTTAAAAATACCTACAATATTCACTTAAGAAAAATGTTTCCTGGTATACACACAGCTCAGGAAAATGTGGAGGGAAAGATCCTTTTGTTTATAGCCAAGAAGGTTAAGTGATAAGAATTAGAAAAGACTCTGAAACAACAAAAAATCTGGTAGGTCCATTAAAGAACAGCTAATCGGTTCAAGTCTTAATTCTCTTCTAATGGGTTTTCTTCAAAGTACTTTACAGCAGTTGCAATCATTTCAAAATATTGCATCTTGATGCTTGTACAAACTCAAATGCAATGACTACGTTATCACTTACTCAGTCCATATTTTTGCTATGGCCCACTCTCCCAGAGATTTTAAACACCATTAAGTACTCCACAATATTGGTGTAAGATGAAGTTTGCTTCTCCAGTTTCATAAGAATTAACATAAAAGTGGGATCTTAGTCTAATAACACTAAACATGCTACTTAGGTAACATAAACCAAAAATACATATAAAGGAAAATTGTTCTACATTTTAGAAAAGCATTACATTTATTTCTTTTCCGAAGACTTGAATTCAGATCCTACTTACTCTAACACTCATGAGGCATTAAGTGGGTCAAGGATAAGCCCAGGCTCAGAGAATAAACATTGAGTTCCAGGAAATTCCTTCCTACCCTCTCTCCAAAGTCCTGGGGAAGGAAACTTCCACTCAATTTTGTCAATGGCTGAGTCTCATTTCCTACTTATTTGTAGGTTCAGATACCTTCTTTTGTTGTTTACAATTTTTCAAAAATCAAAAAGAAGTTAGAAGTAAAACTGTAGTTAAAGAAAGCATTAATGGAACTTCATTTTTCTGTGAATTAGATAATTGATTACCTGATTTCTTCCCAATTTATATGATTTTACTCTTCATTCATAATTTGACTCTAATTTGTCAGTGGCAAGCAAAATCAGGTTATTAATTTAAGAATCAGAACATAATAACTGCATATACAGTATTCTTAGATGATAAAGGAAAATTGTTTAGAGATAAAATAGTAAATAACCGTATATTATTAAAACAATTTCTCTAATGTTTTAAGCCTATAACACGGAAACTTTGAATTTTTGGATGAAAACATTTATCACCTTTAATCATCAATCCCTTTATTTGCCATGCATATTCAAAATAAGGAATAATCCCTGTGAAAAGAAAACTATAGACCAAAAGATGAGGAAAACATTCTGCCAGACAGTTCCTTAAGCTCTTTTGGGAATCTTGCTATTTTACTGTAACTTAAAAATATTTATTAACTGTGCAGCAGACTGTTCTCAGTTTTTCATTGCCTTCCCTGTAAAAGAATTTGCATCCCTGCTTGTCACCATGTGATATTTTGCCACCCAACTGATGTCAGGCTGGTCTATGACATATGCCACATCCAGCAGAAGCTCTTCTTTTTCCTCCACCAAGATAATGGAATGTTCCATAAAGGGGCTACTCTGTCAGCCTGGGTCCCGGGATGAGAAAAACACTAGCACAGAGCTGACCATCAACTGCCACATAATATGAATAAGAACTACTCCTTGAAATCGTAAGCCACTGAGATCTGAGGGGCTTTTATTAACCGAGTGTCACCGGGCAAAAGCTGACTCATACAAACTGCAATCCTAAATTTTAGCCCACTTTGTCATTTTAATTTATCCATAGGTTGGCAAACCTGATAGATGCCATGAACCCTTAGAGGAGGTTGATTTTACAATCACATGAGAAAGAAGTAAATAACGACTCATCTCCAGTTTTGCCAGAATACAGCAATTTGATGTTAGGCTATCCTATGATCTGTATCAGCTACGAATGCAGTGACAAGAGACGAGAAAATCAATGGAGCAGAAAGCACACAATTCTGAGTCTAGAGAAACACTCAAGACGCGGCTCAGGTTCACTGTACCTAGACCACAACGTGGCGTAATTCACCTGGAGAATCTGGGGTCATTCAAAATCCAGAGACTGGGTAGCATGCCGCAGGCTATGGCTCAAAGTGGAGATAGGAGGGAAAGCTGTGGTCATCCATCTCAAACAGGAGAAAGACCTCAGCCTCGTAATGACAGAAACAAATTACTAGAAATTATGGCATTTGGGCAATCAAAAGCCATTACTCCTTAAATTCACCTAAACTAAAGGAAACATTTTAATAATGTAATTGCTTCACTACTTTGCAAGGGCTGTGTTTTAGTTGCTTTTTGGTTTTAATTAAAAATATATATTAAAAAATCAGGTATTTTTAAGTACCTACAATGCATATGGCTCATTATATTAGCACTGAAGAGGATTAGGAAGTCATAAGAAAGACCCCTTGCTCTCAACTAAAGAAAACTATCAGACTATCTTTGAAACATGCCTGCAGTAGTCACTAAATCATCAAAGGTCCAGAACCTGGAAAAAAGAGATCAGTTAAAAAAAGATACAAATTGAAAAAGTGACTCACATTAAGTGCTTCTAAATATTTTTAAGCAACAGAACAGATACTGCCATTGAATATGATTGCTAATTACGACATTTAGTAACCATCAGAAGGAAAGGAAGAATTAATAATAGAGTCAGCATTTTCTTCTGAGGACCTACTGTGTGTCAGGATATTGACATAATGTTCTCTCATTTAATCCTCATAACAAATCAGCGCCTCCATATTATAGATGAGGTAACTTGCCTGAGATGGCACAGCTCGTAAATAGCAGGCAGAATTTGAACCTGGTACCTTCTGGCTCCAAACTCCTTGCCCATTACCAAATGATCTTTCTGGGATTTTGCCAGCCAAGTCAATATTTTTAGCCTACCCTAATATTTAGTTGTCTTATACAAAAAGATTTTGAAAAAAGAAGCTTAAAATTTAAAGTTTCTTTTGTCATCTGTTTGAATATCGCACAATCCCTGAAGCCAAAGAATCTCATTAATTTTTCTTTCCTCAAACAGCTCGTGACACAAATGAGGCCCATTTACTCTTCTCACAGAATCAGAGCCCTAGCACTGGAAGGGATAGACTGCCTTTACTTAGAGCCTAAGAAGAGACTGCAGGGTGACATATATGACAAAACCCACTTACACAATTTCAGATTATTCTCATAAGGGAGTTTTACTAATTTTATTGCTACACTGTCATTATTGTTATTAATAAAGCTACAATGAGGTGTTCAGGTAGATTTAACCAGCTGTGGCAAACAGTTGTTAGCATGTTCTGCATCCATAAAAGCTGTCAAATTAGTGGTTTTATGGGTATACATAATTAAGAGAAAATATGTAGACGGTGTATTTTTATACATTTTAAACACTTAACAAAAAAACAGTACCTAAATGACAATGAGTTACAGACAATCCACACACAGTAATACCTGGTTAATGAGAATCTCATGAGTCCAAAATACACTCAACCTGGACAAACATTCATTTTGAGTTAAAAAGTTCAAAATAAAGCCCAAGATGTTCTTCTATACATACCTCATTAAACCTATTGAAAGCAACCATTTATGTGTGAGTTGTTTACATATACATCAAATTGCAGCTATTTTACAGCTGGCATGGACCTCAGAACTCAAATCCTACGATTCTGTCAATGAGAGATTTATCAGAGCGTTTCCAGCTGTGGGACCCGAGGCAAGTTAAATTGTGCCTCTGTTTCCTTCTCTACAAGATGGAGAATAACAGAACCTACCTCACAGATTATGAAGATTAAATGAGACACTACAAGTGAAGGATTCACTCCACTTCCTTAAATAGTAAACACCAAACATTTCTGATGTCCCGATGAGCTAAGTGCTCATCCCAGAAAATACTGCTATTAAATGTCAGAACAACACCCAGGGGCTCCTGACTCCGTGAATCGTGTACGTTTGAAAGCAACTTTTAAAAATCCACTGAAATAGTCCACAATTAGAACATTTCACTCCTTTATCCTCACTATGTTGCCCTATCCAATTACTTCCAAATCAAAATTCTTCATAGAACACTCTAATTAAATTACAGATGATTGGATACAAATTTATGCTAACATGGTTAATGTGGACTTTTCATCAAGTCAATTATTTAAAAGTATTTATGAAGCCCCTATTATTTACATTTAACAGTCTAATATTCTTTTCTGTGGTTCCATTCTCTCAAACTTCCATTTCTCACCGACTTTTTTTTAAAGATTGAGTCTATCTCCATCTGTACCCCCTTGTATTCTTCCTCTTCTAGGCCTGCCCCCCCAACTTCCTCCTCCAAGACCTTCCTCCATCACTTCATCCCGTGTCCCCCCCAAGATTAAGACATTCAGAGTCTCCAATCCCCCACGGCCCATTCATTCTCTCCCCACCACTACCCACTCCCAAACCACTTCCTGCAACCTTGTGTGACCACTCTGAGGCACTTCACCCCAGAGCCTCTCTCTCATGGTCTCTACCTTCTCGGACCGTTTCTTTTCAATCTCCTGCTCACGCCGCTTTCCTTCCCACCGCACCTCAGTGTTCTGTCCTCAGCCTACTTCGTATTCTCTCCTCACTCCTCCTGGACAATCTTGTCCAATCCTATGGCTGTAAGCAGAATCCATATCCTGCTAAGTTCCAAATCTTTATTTCGGGCCTCACCATCTCCCTAAACGTCTATGTCATGCAGCAAACTTTCTCCAGGCAATTCTACCTGGATGGCCAACGGGCATGTCAAATGCAATGCACTGAAATCCTAACACTTCATCTTCCCCTGATCAACTTGCTCCTTGGCCTATATTCCCTGCCTCATGACCCAAGCCAGAAGTCCTAGAAGTATCTCTGGCCTTCCACCAGCACAGTCGATCATCGGTCTCGCCAACTGAATCCTCTCAACACCTCGAATTCATGTCTCCCTCCAGCCCCATCGGCCCAGCCCATCAGGTCCTGCCTCCAGACTTGGTGCTCACAGCCACCGGTTCCGCCACATCAGATGCCTGCTAGAGCAAACAATAAAATGCCAAAGCGACCAATTTACTCCCTTTGTCAAAGCCTTCAACAGCTGGCCATTACCTACTAGAATATGTTGAAATTCCTGGGAATATCACACAAGACCCTCCAAGGCTGGGCCTCTGCCCCACTCCCCAACTTTCTCTCCTGCTGCTCCCCACCTTGAATGCTACAGACCTGCAGCCACCTGCACCTGTCACTGCAGCTGCTCACACCGCGCTACCCGTCGCCTTTGCCTTTGCTTCCATTGTTGCACCTGCCACGCCCGCCGTGCTCTCAAACTGGTTAACTCCAATTCATCATTTAAGACTCAGATCTGATGTCACTTGCCCAGGAAACTGTCCCTAAAACTCCACGCTGGGTAAGGTACCCTTGCGTTTACTCTGCAGCATGCTCTCAGAGCATACGACGGCACTGCCACGACCCTGGTCCAGGCCCAGGTATGAAAACATCGAGGGCTGACCATGTCTGCCTCAGTAAATGGTTCTGCATCTGAATCCAGAAACCTACAAATCTAAAAGACTGAGGTTACCAAGATCAGCTTGATGCGTCCAGGCTGCGTTACGCTGTTATATATAACACCTTAGGGTTCTAAAATATTACTTTCTTCCTGCTGAGAGATAAGAGTAAGGAAAACGGAAATTAATTTATGTACCTAATTATCCACTTAGATATTAGAAACCAAAACACCATATTTCCTTTCAGACTATAAATATTTAATTTCCATACTTGGAATGTGTTAACTTAGTCTTGGAGTTTTAACTCAAGTTATGGGGAGTGGGGAGAGAATAAGAAGGTAAAATTCACCAGCCTTTCCACCAAAGACAGTTCATACAAAAAGATTAAACTCTGCTTATTTTTTTAAAACACCTTGAAGGAAAGTGACCCAAAATGTTTAGTTCTCAGAAGATACTGCACCACATTCTGGAGACGTTAATGAAAGGAACGCAAATAGGACACTCCACGTGGCACCATTGGAACTGCCTTCTCCTGCACGTGGGCATGAGTCTGACACAGGACTGGGAAGGCTCTGCGTGAAACATCTGCCCTGGCTCCAAAATATCCCGCGGCAGCAGGCGAGCAGTGGCGCTCAGACACAGCATCGGCTCTCTATGCAGCACCCTCATCAGAGGCCACGTATTGGGCCTACAAAGTCAACTGGTCAACCATGGTAAAATTTCAAACAGCTTGATTTTACTTCACAAAGGGAAAGATACTACATATAAATGTTCATTGTAATAGTATGGTTTTCCCATTTCTACTGATGCGGCAGTCTGATTCCTCAGGACAACACTTCTATAAATCTGCACCTCTCTTTACCTACCATCAGGTGACTCATTTCCACCACCTGCTACAGAATAGGAGAGGGGCAAGGCAGGGCATTTCAGAAAGTGGAGGGACCAAACATTCCCTATCCCGGGGCAACTGGGAAGGGCTGGGAGTGCGGGACACTGATTACGTGCTTCAACTTGGCGGGCCTGGGCTGGGGGACCTGATCAGCCCCTGGGGAGGGTGGTGGGCACGGGCGACAGCGCCCTCCGCAGCCCCCCGGGCCTGGGAAAGTGAGGCCGGAGGCAGGCCCCATTTCCTCACCCAAAATAACACTGTTAGGGGAGGCTTGCCGGAGGGAACCGCCTTTTCCCCACCCCCTTATCTTGCCCGGACACTCCCCGTTGCCAGTGCAACTCCCATCACCACCAGTGCGCATACATTGTTGCCAGACACCGTTACCGGAGCAACTCTCGCCCCTTTTCAATCAACCTCCGCACCCTCTCAGAACCAATCCAAGCCTTTAACCTCTACAGCTACCCCGCCCTCTAAACGCCCGATATAAGCTTGTACTCTCCCCTAATAAACTCTCTTGGTTTCTTCACCCTAAAAGAACCGTGTCCCGCCTGTTCCTTTCTCGCCGCCCTCCACACTTTGCACGCCTACGCCGGGGACCGGGCCCAGTCCCCCGCCTCGCCCTCGCCTCCGGGAAAGAGCTCCCGCCGCCGGTACCCTCCAAGCAATCCTGAGAGCCTAGGATTTGGCAACCGGCCGCCACCTCCCCCCCCCCAGACGAGTCAACTGCGACCGCAACTGGCGCCCAACGTGGGGCCCCTGGAATTAAAAGTCCTCTCCACGCAGCGGTCCAGTAAAACCACCCGCTCGCCCGGACGCCTCTCCAGCTCCCCTTCTCCTTGCCTGCAAAGTAAGGGCCGCCTCTCCCTCGCCGCCCCGCGGAGCCGCCTCTCCCTCGCCGCTCCACGTCCGGAGCCGCCTCTCCCACGCCGCTCCGCGCCCGGGCCGCTCTTCCTTTCCCGCGTTAACCTAACTCTTACCCCCGACTACCTTTCGTCTTCTCTTCCTATGTCCCCCCATTCCTCCTAACACTCTTCCTCCAGTAGCTTTCCCTCTTCCCCTCCATTACTTTGCTGTGGTCCTTTGTGTCTTTGTTTCTTTGTTTCGCGCGGTGTGCCTCTTTGCGACCGCCCCCCCCAAACTGCTCTCGCTACTAGAGGCTCCTGCCTTCTATTCTCGCCGTCTCCTTCGGCCTCGCGACCACAGTTTACCTCATTTTCTTTACTCAATAATCAACCCCCCTTTTTCTTTTCTCACTCCGCTATGGGTAATCGTCTATCTGCACGCCAAGCACCCCAAATTCGTGCTCTGGCTGGTCTCCTAGACACACATCGCTGTAAGGTGTCTGTCCGGCAGCTGCAAGTATACTGGGACCTCCTGCTGCCCTTTAACCCATGGCTCACCACTTGCCATCTTTGGGACCCTGTTACTTATGATCGCCTTATTGATCGGGTCACCAACGCCATGGAACATGAGAGCAAGCGCTTCCCTCCCGGCTTGCTCCCCACCTTAATAACCGTCCGCTCCTGCCTTCAAGGCTCCCTCCCCCCTGATCGAGGCCCCATTAAATCCAAGGAGGCCCTATCAACCCAGTCAACAGATTCAGACAGCGATACTAATGTAGACCACGATATGGACACAGAATCCTTAGTCGAGCAGATTAACAACGCGCTCGAAGTGACTCCCAAAAAACAAAATAACACTGAGCCTCGCCAAGATGGCGAACTTCCTCCTCCTCCTTCTTCTTCCATCGAGGGGAGGAAGTGCTCCGGCGATGACGTCAGCCCTAAGCTGGGCCGGAAACCGCAAGCGCTTTACCCCGCCCTTCCACAGGGCGGAGCTAGTCCGCCATCTTATGCCTTAGCCACTCCCACCGCGCCGCCATCTTGCGACGCTTGGGGCCTCCCACTTCCGCCTCCCCCTCCGTCAAGCTCCCCCTCGGAGCCGCTACCGGCAGCTGCCGCCGCTCCTCCCACCCTGCCAACTAACAACCCCTGGCTGCCTTCTACACCTCAAGGCAACCCTTGGGGCAACGCTCCCCCTACCCCCACTCCCGCGCCAAGCCCTCTGCAAGCGCGTCCTCCTTTCTCTCGTGCCTTTCGCTGCTTTCCTCTTAACCTTACCCCCACACCACAGAAACCGTATGACTGGTATCCCATTGACTCTGATACTATTAAGCAGCTTCGCAGGGCCGTCAAGGAGGACGGGTTAGGTAGCCCATACGCTTCCCAAATACTGCAGGATCTCGGCATGGACTTTTGCCTCCCCCAAGACTGGGGCTCGCTTGCCCGTTCCATTCTTAACCCCGGCCAGTTCGTTGATTGGCGTGCTCACTTCCAGGCAGAAGCAGCTAGGCAAAGTGAGCAAGACGCAGCCACTGGAGTCTGTTATCACCCCGAAGCTTACTTGGGCATGGGAGCGTTTATAAATGCATCTGCTTATATTAATGCACCTACCACCTTTTGGCCTATCCTTCGGGGAATCGCCTTGCGAGCTTTTGCCAACTGCTCCGCCTGTCGGCCTAATAAATTCACCAAGCTCTTCCAGGAGCCGAGTGAGCCTTTCGCCACCTTTGTCTCCAGAGTCAAAGAAACCTGCGCTCGAAAGAATTGTCCAGCTTGTAAGGAAACAAACGGATGCTATTTTCTCCTCGTTCGTGCAAGTCCAGTACCAGCGACTCGCCACCTCTAACGCTCCCTACTCCGAGATGACAACCAACCCTCCGCAACCTCACCACCACCAGTCAACCCACCGACCGCGAGGCCCTTCTCGATCGCCTGAACATCGCACCAACCTCGAGCTCCAGCTTCTCTGAACCTCCAACTTTAAACCCCCCACCCTCGTCCATCCCGCAAGCAGCAAGGCCCCTGTCGAGCGCCCGGGCGCCACACCAACACCGAACTCCAGCCTCGCTGAGCCACCGTCAACCCCTTTTTCCCCTCCCCGGCCTCCCCCTTCCCTCATCCCTTAGCGGGCCTCTCCGGTAAGCTTCTTCCTTTAATTAGAAAAGAAGGGGGAGATGCGGGACACTGATTACGTGCTTCAACTTGGCGGGCCTGGGCTGGGGGACCTGATCAGCCCCTGGGGAGGGTGGTGGGCACGGGCGACAGCGCCCTCCGCAGCCCCCCGGGCCTGGGAAAGTGAGGCCGGAGGCAGGCCCCATTTCCTCACCCAAAATACCACTGTTAGGGGAGGCTTGCCGGAGGGAACCGCCTTTTCCCCACCCCCTTATCTTGCCCGGACACTCCCCGTTGCCAGTGCAACTCCCATTACCACCAGTGCGCATACATTGTTGCCAGACACCGTTACCGGAGCAATTCTCGCCCCTTTTCAATCAACCTCCACGCCCTCTCAGAACCAATCCAAGCCTTTAACCTCTACAGCTACCCCGCCCTCTAAACGCCCAATATAAGCTTGTACTCTCCCCTAATAAACTCTCTTGGCTTCTTCACCCTAAAAGAACCGTGTCCCGCCTGTTCCTTTCTCGCCGCCCTCCACACTTTGCACGCCTACGCCGGGGACCGGGCCCAGTCCCCCGCCTCACCCTCGCCTCCGGGAAAGAGCTCCCGCCGCCGGTACCCTCCAAGCAATCCTGAGAGCCTAGGATTTGGCAACCGGCCGCCACCTCCCCCCCCCCAGACGAGTCAACTGCGACCGCAGGGAGGAAGGGTCCACTTGCCCCATTTCAGGAAACTCTGAGCTTCTATTTATATCAACTGCAGTGTCCGTGGCCAGTGAAGAGACCTGCCACTTAGCTTCTAGCTCAAGTCCTCATTCTCAAACAGCACTTCCCATCTCTGCAGTGCTGAGAAATGATACCACGGGGCTCCCACCATGGGACGTGGACAGTGTGAAAGGGGGTTGGCAGGCCTGGGCTGGCTACCCGTACTCAATCAAGGCAGGTGCCCACACCCAAAACTGAATGATGTAACCAAAGTTCATAGTTTAGCTGCCCATCGTCAGCTGCTTCTTTGTTCTTATGGAATTCTTGGATGTTTCGTTTCAGGACCCAAGAGAGCAATCCTCTGAGTCTGAGATCCTTATTTTTTTTTTTCTATCAAGAGTTATCTAAATCACCTGACCATCCCATTATTTGCTCCATATATTGAGAGCCAATAAATAACATCTTCTCCAATAAGAATTAAAAAAAAAACCAGTAACTTTGATGGCACTTGGACAAACTGAAGCAAAAAACAAACACTTGCTTCCCTTACTATAGGCCTTACCTAACACCGTACATGGGGCCTCCCCCCAATCTGAAAGAAAAGTTAATTAATAGAAAGTAACATGCATATTGCAAGGAATGTTTAAACACAATTAGTCCCATAAGAGAAAGGACCACGGTGTGTAAGACAGTATCATGACCACTGGGGGCATAATAAGAAACGTGCCTCCAAAAAATGGGCTAAGGCTCTTGCAAGCTGTACCACCGCCACCTCACATGTGCTCCAAGGCTGTCAGATTTAAGTGTCGCTACTGGTCCTGCAAATTCAGCTCTCTCTTCCAAGGCTGAAACAGTCAACCAGTTTTTTTAAACCCAATCTGGCTTTCTCTTATCCGCAGCAGGCTTCTATTCTGCTCTCCCCCATCAGCCGATATAGTTCAGAGAAGGAAAATTAATTTGCATGTGTTTAAGCAAACACTTATTAGGAAGGTAAAGTGCATAAACTTTCTGCCAATCTCACTGGCACAGTCAAAGTCAATTGCGCTACATTTTCTCACATAATCAGTCCTATCTGCACATATTTTTCTAAGAAAACAGTATTAGAAACTCAACACTGAAACTGCAGCTTATTTGGACAACCTAATGAGTGCCGGGACAGACGGTCCCCAACTGAGGTGTCTGAGCTCTATCCTTGGCTCTACTTGGGACCTGGGTTGCGATTTCTCCTAGGATTCTAGGAAAGTTGCAATTTGCGGTTATGGCCACAGGGTAGTGCACTAATTCTGCAACTAATTAACTGCCCCCCTTTCCCCACCATGCACTCAGACCCCCCAAGAAATTTCTTTGGAGAGAAATTTCGTGGCTAGAAGGGAACAGAGATATTAGGCCTGAGTCCTGGGCAAATGGGAGATTCCTGAGGAATCCAGAAATATTTATAACTACGCAGTTACTCTAGGCATTCACTCCCGAAGCTGCAGAGGCAGCAGGACCCAGATTTTGAAGGACTGGCAAGAACGGAAAGCTGTAAAAAGTGATTAGCCTATTTAGTACAAAATTTGTTTACTTAGCTTTTTATGTTGATTTCCCACTAGGATACAATTAACCACCCCCTCACTCATCAGAATTGTAGTTGAAAGCCTCGCAAAAATAAAATAAATGCTGCATCCAAATGTAACCTTCCAGCATTATGGAATTTTAATGTTACAAAAGCCTCCTCAAAATTAAGAGAAAAATATGCTTCTTTTCAAAGGAATTTTTATCCTTCTAGTCCTTGCCACTCAAAAAGTCTGGTCCTTAGACAAGCGGTATTTTCTGGGAGCTGGTTAGCTACCCTCCCCCTGGACCTTTTAAATCAGAATCTACATTTTAACAAGTTCCCCAGACGATCGGGTGCACAGTAAAGTCTCAGAAACACTAGCCTGTGTGCTAGTTAAGTTTACTGACCTATGTCTGCAAAGACATTTTCTTAGCCCTCTTCTTCCTCTATATGTTCTACATAAAAACAAATGCATTTAGAAATTTCAAACAAAACAGATTATTTCCCAGAACTGCTGGTCCACTACAGTAAGGTTCTTTTCCATCACAACTGCCAGGTAACTAATTAACATTTCACTGAACGTTGACAGAAAATCAGTTCTGTCACTTCATAGCTCAGGAAAATGGTACGGGTATGACAAAAATTTAAGACAAACAGACTCGCACTACAGCACTCCAGAGGATTTCTGAGAACTAATTTTCTGTCCATAAACGGGGAAAACTAAAATTATTTTCAATATCAAGTGGAAACTGAGTTGCTGGGTTAGAGTGGTCTCTGAATTACAGTCAGTTTTGTTTACCTCTGCCAACAATGAGCCTCCGGGGGAGAAATTACGTGAAGAAGTTTAAGAACCCGAACCCACTATGCCTTCCTCCACGTGTGAGTGGAGAAATTACAGAGGGGACAATACACAAGTGAATACAATTAATGACTTCTGCACTCTTTTGCCTCCTGATCTTCTCTGGTGGGAATGATTACAGATTTTAGAGTTGGAAGGAATCTCAAACACAGCCTATTATTCCTGGTCCACTTTCCCAGGAATCTTTTCCCACAAGGGGGTCCACAGCCTTCAGAGACAGGTAACTGCTCCCTCCTGACGCAGCCCACATCACATCACTGAGAGCAGATGCTCTCACACCTGCTTACTGAACTCATGCCCTTGAACGACCCAGAACCAGAACAATGCTGTTCCCACTTCCCAATGAGAGCCCTTCAAACAACCAAGGACCCCTAAACCCAGTCAGGTTTTTGGATGGGATTGTTTCCTCTTACACTGTATACTTGTGTTTTTGTTTCTATTGAAACTAAATTACAATTAGCATAACATATTAATGAGACCCACAGGGCCAAATGAAGTCATTTGATGTAACGGTTGGTAATGCAATACGTTCTCAGTGAAATATCAAAGATTATGTAATGGTTAATATATCTACATAAGCTGGTAGCAGAGCCGTAAGAGTGCATTTGTCTGCTAGACTGTGATATACAACTAAGAGAAACTACCAAGCTGTGCTCACAATGCTCACAAACGTCCCTGGGTCTCACCACCAGAGAAAACTTGCACTAGATGGATCGTGGCCTGATCCCACGTGGCTTTTCTGTTCCCCTGCTTGTTTACGAAAAAGAGAAGTTTTAAAAGAAGCAAATGGCATAAATGACCTGCATTTGGCATTCACAGAGCAACTGACACTTTTATTACTTAACATCACAACCTTATGAGGTAGACCAGTATAAGTGCTGTCATTTTATAAGTGATTAAACTAAGACTGAGAATAGGAAATGAGAAAAATTGTGAGCTGCCCAGGGCCAAACAGAACACAAGGCTGGAGCCAGCTGAATTCAGAAACCTCAATTAAATTCCCTGACAAAAGGGAACAGCCAACATTGAAAATAAGTTTTATGGGTTTCACTTTGAAATAAAACAAGGAAACATTATGTTACCATTAACGGATATTAAAATCATCTTTTATGGCCTCAATTTTGCCACCAAGGCTTTACTCCCAAAACACAGAAAATTTAAATGGACAAATGTATTCCAGGTAAAAAATCCATTTACCCACAAAAAATCTTGCATTCCATTTTCAAAGATTAATTTTGGGGATGGAGCTTAATTTGATTGTCATTGTAACCTGTATTATGCCAAAGGGCCTAGTTCAAGTTGCTCTGATTCACCAGGACATTCTCCCAAAGTAGATTCTTGGCATTTTATAACCCTCCTGCATTTGCACAAAAGAAAATCTGGAACACAGGAAGGAATCACTTCCCCACACTCATCTCCATCATCATCAAAAAGGATGTGGTTAGAACCACCTGTGCTGGCAAGGAACGTCCTCCCTGCACACCTGCGGCCCCACCCTAGCCTCAGTCCTCAACTTCTGGGCCCTTTGCTAACCAATTCCCCACTGGCTCTCTCCAAAACACACCACACTCCTCCAGGCTGATGCTCTCAAGGTGCACCATCACTCTGGTCCTGTCCCCAGAACTTCACTGCTCTCAGCGAGGCTTCCCCACCTCCTCCAGGCCTCAGGCCCCGCCACTCATCTCACTTTTCTTTATACCAGCACATGGTGAGGTATTTTCCCACGCTCTGGGCATCGTCTGGGGCTCTCGGCCAATGAGAGCCGCAGCAGTCAACCATCAGCCACTCTAAGCCAATGAGAGTGAGCGCAGCCAACAGCAGGGCTTCTCTCAACCAATCACGTTCGGAACACCTTGTGCTCAGCTCACTTCCCCTGCACCCCGGCGCACACGTGGTGAGTTCCTGCAGCAGCCCCTGCGCAACCTTTCCTCCTGCACTTTCTCTGTATTCTCATGATCAGCTTAGACGCATGAGGGCTCACAAAACGGGCAGTGCTAGACCTAAAAAATGTTGGTTTTTCTAGGGCTGGAGGAAATGGTCGAGGCACCTGTGGGTCCAGATCAGGAATCTGGGGATATTTCCCGGGAAGGCTAAGGACATCCGAGGCAGATCCCGGAATGGCTGAGCTGAAGAGAGCTCAGGGGGTGGGTGGGCACTTAGGGGAAGCTTCTCTGCTGAGACTAAATTATTGGGAGCCCTGCATGGCTCCGCGTGGCTCCACCCCCCAGCCTGCGTTAACACTTTTATTTTCACCCACCAAGCTCCATACTTTATTCCCTCCATATTTCTATTCATAGCCTTCCCTCCACGTGGAATTTCCTCCCTTTTATTTCCCTCTGCAGAAATTCTACTTTTCCAGGATCTTTTTCAACTGCCCTTCTGCCGCAAAGAGCTTTTAAGCGTTTACAGAATGCGCCCACGTCCTCTCCCAACACAGTGTGGACTGTGTATTGCAGTTATTTATTTGTATTGCTTATTTCCCTATAATTTCCCAGGAGACACTCTCTGCGGGTTTCAACCCATGGATGGGAAATTAGAAAGAAAGCGAGGAAGAAGGGGAAAAAAAAAAGAAGGAAGGAAACATCAAAGCAAATCACACATAGTAAAGTCATGTCATGAAACTTTTGTTTCAGTTGTGTGTGTGTGTGTACGAGTCTAATGGGCTGCAATGTTAAATGTATTTGTTTCTGTGGGTTATGATCTAAAAAAACTGAAAGCCACTGCTCTACAGCACCTATCCTATGGAGGGCTTTGTGAATGCTCACGCAGTTGAACAAATTGATGAGTACGAAACAATTCATTTATTATAACTTAACAAGAATCAGTTTGAAAGTATATAAGGTATTATATCTATCTGAACAAAAAGTAAATAAGATTCTGATTCATGTGCGAGGAGAGCAGAAGGTAACATCTGAATCTTAACTGTTGTATTTCAATAGACTTTCTCCCCAACAACTTAAATGGGTTCATATTTAAGGAAGACTAAATACAGTTTGGGTAAGTTTATTTTGGAAAATTTTTCTCATTCACTGACACCACTTTATGACTACAAAGTTCTGCATCTTTTAAATACCTGGTACAGGTAATTCCACCATGATTCATAAAAGGATCTTTCATGAAAGCCTTTGTTCAAGTTCTTTCTTTGCCCAAGATGCTGTTATGTCTTCTCAATAACCCCACCCCCACCATCTGTAAAATTCCCATTCATCTTCCAAGGCTTAGTTCAAAGGCCACCTTTTCCATGGAAGCCTTTTTTTCAAAGCTCACTTTTTCCTCTTTCCCTCCCCCACCAGCCCACTCCAATCTCAAATATGGTCTTTCTCTCTTCTGAATCACCAGTGTTGAAAACTTCTTTTTTTGTTTGTGTACTTGTCTCATTCTCCTACCAGACAATACTGCGCTTGACCCATGTTTCACTTATCCCTGTACCCCCTACTCATCTCTGCATCCCTTACAGCAACCAGCCCAGGGGCCTGTACTTAACAGATGATCAATAAACATTTAAGTGAATAAATGAAAGCCATGGTTAGCCTGTTATAAGGGAACGGTCATTATTTTAAAGGCCCTGAGGAATGGCTTATATGTCCACCAGCTGATTAAAGGCTGGTGAGAGGAGGAGTGGAGATGGATGTATTCTCTGAATTGCTGCCCCTGGAATTCACTGCATCTCTCAGCTCTACAGGGATTCCACTCTGAAGCATGAAACTAGGTGCAGAACGAGCATCTTCACCTCGTTCAAGTTCTGCATTCCTGCTACAAACCAGAAATGGGAAGTGGAATTAAGGTGGACATTCAGGCGATCCTTCCCTGGGTAATTCAAGCTCAAAATACCCATTTTAAGAAGTAAGTATGGGTGTTTTTGAGTGGGACAGGGCTGTGTGTGCAAGGAGGCAGAGGAGTGGATCTTGAGTGATCAGCTGATTGTCTACATTGGTTAGAGTCAACATTACTGAGCTTCCTCCCTTCATGTTGTCTATATAGACATTAGTGAGCATTTTTCTGTGGCCACTTGACTAACAAGATAGCTCTGGTTAAAAGTCACAGTCACAAACTACAATTTGTTTCACTGGAAAACAATGTCAAACAATTAGAAAAAGTTATTTGGGATTAAAATACAATTCTTTTACCTCCCGCAACACCTACCCCTCCATCCCGAAAGAAAAGGGATTATCTAAAATGAATTAAAGGAAAAACTTTTTAATGGTCTTTACTTCTTAAAATTTATTTTTCAGTTAATTCATATAGGACAAGCATAATTTCCTCCTAAATCATGGCATTTTGTTTTCAAATTTTTAATTTTAGATCAATGCAATCTCACCTTTTCTTTCTTTGATATTTTAACAGAACCTTAACTTCCAGTCCATCAAGGTTTTGTTTTGTAATTTCAGAGCTGCCCTCACAAACCAGGAGACATCTCTACTCTAGACATGCACTGAAAGTGAAGTCAGAAAACTGGGCCAACTGTTGGTTCCCATCCACTTCTATATGCGTGACCCTGGGCAGGTTACTGAACCTTTCTAACCCTTAATTTCCCTACCTATAAAATGGGAATAACAATAGTACTTGCTTCACAGGGTTTCTGTGAGGATTAAATGAGTTAAAACATGTCATGTACTTAGAGCAGTGTCCAGTAAATGTTAACATTCAAAAATGTTAGTTTTTTAAAACACTGCTGTCATTTGTTTTATGGCCTCAGAAAGTCATTTAACCATTTGAAGCCTCCATTTCTTCATGTATAAAATGGAAACAATACCACTCACTGCCTGCCGGACTGTTACAGTATTCCAATAAGAAAACAATAGGTACGAAAACATCAGGGACATTGAAAGTACTCAGATGTTAGCTGTGTTGGGTCACCTACAGGCTTAAAAGTAAACCACAAACTTAAAAACATATACACTTTTCTTGTAAGTAATAACACTGTTAGAAAACGCCATCCAAAAACTCATGCATTTAACTTAAAAAATGTCTGACTGTGCTGGAAGTACATACTTAAAGAGTTTAATCTCTAACTTGTCAGAAATATGCAAGCTTTTGTGAAATGTAAATTCTACATCTGCAAAACTAAGAATCCTCCTTCAGTCACGCCAAACTGTCCTACAATATTGTGTTCAGGAACCTGTACCCTTTCGTGGGCCGATAATAAATTAATGCATTAATTAAAATCTGGCTGCATGTACAGCAACTTTTCCTGAAAATGCTGAATTCTTTTCATTTTAAAAAATAAAAAATGCACCGTAGTCAATATAAATTTCAAGTTGATTGAACAGACATGTATTGAATGTCTGCTCCAGGTAACTCAGCCGAGCACTAAAGATGCAAAGGGAAATAAAGCTCAGATCTTGTGCTGCAAGAGCTCACAAACCATGGCTGACAATCTCAAAATATTACTTCTTCCATCACAAGGGGGGTTTCAGTTTGAGTCAGCAGGCAGAGACACAGCATAAAACACTAAGTTCTTCCCTTTGACTAAAAAACTGCCTTTTAAAAGCAAAAGTCATTCTTAAAGTACAGTTTCTATCTGAAAACCTATTGAACCTCTGCCCAAAACCAACATTTCTAATGGTAAACCTGTAAACTAATTGATACCTGCAAATGAAAGGCTGAAATAACCCCAGGAGCAGCAACACGGTAATTAGCAACTTTTATAGAGTAATAACATGTTTCATATTCTTTCTACATTGCCCTTTGAAGTTTCCAGTGTTAATACATAAAAGTTTTATTACGTTAGGGCCTTCCTCGTGTGTCTTAGAGGTGCCAGTATTATGCAGAGCAAGCTGTACTTATTTATCATCGAATTTTTTTATTAAAAACTGCTGGATAATGTGCTACCTTTGTGTCCAGTCTATTTTGTTACACCTGTCTTTAGAAAAACAAGTCACCGGAAGCCTAAGTCACCAGAAATATACACACATTGACCTATCATCTATGTGATCTATAAATCATAAACCATTTTAGCTCTAAAATCACACATTGTGTATTCAAGTGCACACTACTTGCCGTTTTAGACAAATGTGAACTCAACTGAATTAAAAGAAAGAAAAAAGCTCAATTCTACAAATAAGTGTTTTACAGAGGCAGAACAGAGTGCAGATAATACGTTGCTCCCAGATGTTCACGCTCATAAATATTAGACATAATACAAGTTCCTCCAGGAATATGCAGGCAGTAATTTTACCACCTGAATAGGGCTAGTTGGAAACATTTAAGAGATAGTGTGGGGTGGGGGGAGTGAAGGGAGGATTGATAAGGGATGGCGAAGCAGCCAATGGGATTTTTAAGACACCCGCAACTGGAATGAAACTGCTTCTAGCGGAGATTTACCTACAGCAGCTGCTCAACGTGAGAACCCGGGCTGCAGACCCAGGAGAGCTGCCCGGCCGCCCGCTCCCCAGGCTGCAGAGAGCGGCAGAAAGGGACACACACCGGGCGCCGGGGTGGGGCGGGGGGGCGAGGAGGAGGAGGAGCACCACCGTGGGAGGTGTGAAGACCGGGCCCAGAGGAATTGCGAACCTCGAGGAAACAAGTCTCCCCGATCCCAGGATCCCAGGCCTCTGGAATTCCCGCACGAAGGAGCACTAACCTCCCGCCCGGGGCTTCACTCTCCCTTCCCGGGTGGGTGGGTGAGACAGAAAGGATGCAGGCGCCCAGCCCCGGCGCGGCCAGCGAGGAGGCTGGAGCATCCTCGGAGGGCACTTCGCAGCAGCCGCAACTCCAGGGGGCCGCGGGTGTGAACCCCAGGCTCCCGGGGATAAGGGGGAGGGGGCGCGGCCGCAGGGCTGGGGGGCGAGGAGGGGTAGGGGGCCACGGGGTGGATCCCCCCGGCACGAGTGACACGTTCTAGAAATCGTTTCTTTTTCTCACCACGGCTGCGCTCCGCCTCTGGCTCCGCAGACCACCGGCCCCCCGGGCTGGGGCGGGCATCGCCGGGGGGAGGCGGCAGGCGAGGGGGTAAGACGACGCCAAGGCGGCGGTGCCTCCCCCCATCCCCCGGGGGTGGGCAGGAAGGAGCCGGCGAGGCGGGCGCCCCCGGCCCACCCCACCCCCACGGCGGCCGGGCGCCCGGAGCCCCCCAGGCCCAGGTGAGGGCGCGCGCAACGCCGCGGCCGCCCCCCGCCGCTCCCGCCGGCCCGGGGACTCACCACAGCGACTCGAGGTCCCATTCCTGGAGCAGGGCTAAGTCGAAGCTGTCCATGGTGGGAGGTGTCAGCGTCGCCGCCGCCGAAGCTCGGGCCGCCCGCGCGCTGCAACGAAAGGCGCCGCTCAAGGTGCAGCCCGGCCGCCCCCGACTCCCACCCCGCGCCCCGGCCCCCGGCCCCCGGCCCCCGACTCCGCGCCGGCCGGGCCCGCGCTCTCACCCGCTCGCCGGCTCGCGCGCAGCCACACTCCGGAGAGAGCGGGCGAGCTCGCCGCGCCGCCGCCGCCTCCGCGCTCCCCTCCCCCGGCCCTCCTCCCGGCCCTCCTCCCGGCCCTCCTCCCCTCCCGCCTCCTCCCCTCCCGCCTCCCGCCCCTCCCTCGCGGCCGCCGCCGCCGCCGCCCCTTTCTCCTCAGGGAGGCGCGGGGGCGCGGGCCAGGCCGAGGCGCGCGCGCGCCCTGAGCCCCGCGCCGCGCCCGCCCGGGGTGGTCCGCGGCGCTCGGAGGCCGCGCTGCATCTTCGTCCCACCCGCCCCGCGGCCCGCCTGACCCCCGGAGGCCGGAGGGGGCGCCGGGCCGGCCGGCCAGCGCGGGAGCGGAGAAAGGCGGCGGCGGCGGCGGGGATGCCGAGCCGGGCCGGGCCTGCCGCAGCTCCGCGCCCCGCGCCCTCGGCCCGCCCCACCCCGGCGCGGCCGCTCCTCACGCCCTCCGGGGCCGCACCTCGCCCGCTTGACCCCGGGAGGCGCCCGCTCGGGCCGGGTCGAGGCCCCAGACCAGGAGTGGGTGCCGGCAGGTTCCCTGGCGCGCGAGAGTTAATTGTAATGGTCTACACCCGCGCCCTGAGCAAATCGTTTGAAATGTCTGGAGTCAGTAAGTTCAGTGAAATGAAGAAGACGGAGGCAGTCGCTTCCAAAAGGACCTGCTCTCGAGCTGCAGTTTGGCGCCCCAGGTTTGGGGGGCGAGGGTCCCACCATCCGCCAGCTGTCAAGTCCCTGGCAACCAACCTCCTTTCTTCTTATTTCTTGCAAGGAAAGGGGATGAGGCCTCTGCAAACTTCCCGCCCCATCTCACGTCTGGATAGTAGCCTATTGTCAGCTGGAAGGATGCTAGAGTATCATTTTGACCTTTAAAAAAACCCAGTCATTATTATTTCCCAGATTTTAAAGAACATTTCTCCCCCTCGCCTACTCTTATGGCCGTGCTGAGAAGCCCACGTCTAGATCTTCTCTCCGGCTGCCCTAGAACCTGGAACCTCTTCTCGGTCCCCTGACTCTCCTTTTGGCCACAGCTCTGGCCCTGGCTCAGGATTTCAGAGAATCCCAGGAAAGAGCAGCACAGCATAAAGCAGGACAGAATAATGCATCATGCCCCACCACTTCCACCAAAACCCCCAATTCCCTGCCATAAGGGAGGTCTTCCCAATACTGGCCCCTTTGTTCCTTTTTTGGACAGGGAGATCCACAGACTGGAGCCATGGGATATTCAGACGCTTGGGTAAAAGTCACAGGTCCCCTCCAGGGCCCCATCTTCAAGCAGGAGGGCCACCTGCCTCACATCCCCAGCCCCTGAATAAAAATTAGCAAACTAAAGTCTGGTCTTCACTTAGAAGACAAAAAGACCACTGAGTATTCTTTCCTACCTGAGGTTGGATTACAAAATGCTCACCTCCCCTGTCCCCTACCCACCTTCCCCTATCTGATGTGGTCCTTCTTTTATTAGCATCCAAAACTAATGTGCAAAATGCAAAACACTGAAATAAGGCAGAGTCTGTAGAAACATAGTTTGAGGAAATGGAATTATTTTATAAGCTGACAACTCCCAGCCCCTAAAAACCTTCCTCATTAGTTGAAGAGTAACCAGGCTCCAGAGGAACAAAGGGGGTGTTAATATAGAGAAAGTACAGGTGCAGAGGGCTGGCTTCCCAAATCTCAGTCAACTCAACAGCACATTTGGAGAGAAGAAGAAAAAAAAAAACAAAAAAACTGTCTTCGTGATATCTCTTTAGCATAAGCCTTGTTGGAAGTGTTTGCTCTGGCAAAGTGAGATGCCTGAGACATCCAGGCAGCATTCCCGGGAACAAAGGATGGGGGTGGAGGGTGGAGGAGAGCGAAGGGAGCAGCTCTTCTCTGGAAGAACTGCAAGTTCCACTGCTTGAACAAGAAGGGTGTCCTGTTCCTGCGTTCAGGGCTGCAGCCGCGAAGCTCCTGGAGAGAGGAGACCTCCCTTCCCACCGCATCTGTTCATACAGAGCAGGGCTGCTGACGTGCAAACAGAACCATGTTTACTGCGAATCCCACTCTGGGCTTAATACTCAAGATACAGATTTGCCCTCACCTTGGAGGCCAAAGATAAACAGATAGCTGTGGAAACAGAAAGGGTTCAAACAAGCACCGGTGGATACAGAGTTAGTTGAGCGGTTTATTCATATGAGGGTCTCTCCAAAAATGCCACGGAGTAATGGGTAGATTTAGATCTGAATTTAAACACAGTGCCTCATCTTAATATACGAGTGTACCTCAGCCCAAAGCAATTTCACTGTGGGTTTTTAAAATGATCTTCAGGAATAGCTGTTATTTTCTGTTTAGGGCCGCTAGCATGGGGGGGGAGGGGGTAGCATTAAACGCTTTTATTTCCAGTGTATGATTTTGTGCATGGTGTCCATTTGGATAATGGGAGCTTTTGAGACAATACAATAATAGTTGTAGGTTCCATTTTACTAACATGTCATAGAAATAAATCCAAATTAATAGTTTTTACAAGTAAAATATTGAACAGTTATGACAGCCATTATGGGGAGATCTTTTTATTATTAATGATATTTATCTGGTTTATGAAGATGTTCCCCTTATCCTCCAGCCCCCAGGTACATGTAACTAAACAAGTGCTGCATCTAGCTAATCAAAAATACCAATCCTTAATCCAAAGCAAAAGGGCTTGCACATTCTAGGATTAGAATGCCAAAACTAAAAGAGAAGATTTTTTTATAAAAGAGTAACAGACTGACAATTAAAAAAAAAAAAATTATCAAAAGGTGTTTCCCATGAAGCCGATACAGGTTTTGTGCATACCAGAGACTTTACAACCAGAGGGAGCTTGTCCCTTGAGATGGGAGCAGGCAGTACTAGAGAGCTTAAACAAACCACCCAGCTCCGGAAAGGGCTGCCTGGGGAGGCAGCTAAAGGAGAAGAGCTGCTCTGCTTTCTAGTCCAGGATTGTTTGTTTATGCTAAATGCATGAAAGGAAAGGACTAAGAAATGGATCCTGCTCAATCTGGGGCAAGGGATATGAGTGCGGTTAGCAAGGGCCCCACTCACACTCTGCTGTCGAAAGACAAATCTGAGTCTGGTTTGCAGACTACAGCATTTTACTCAGGACACAAAAGTTTTGCTGCAGCAAAGGAAGCTAGGCCACTTACAAGAACAGAAGTAGCTTTGGGGTTCTAGGGATGGCAAACAATTTTTATACACATAAGGAGGAAGTTAGCTTGGCTCCTATTGATTGGATGAGGGTTTGTCTGTCCTGTAGGGGCAGGTTTAGGACAGATGGACTTTATTTTGCATTGCGTCAAATGTCATGAACTCGGGGCTTGATTGGCTATCTGGGTTAGGGTTATCTATTGCCTTTAAGGAATGGTATATTGACATATAGGGCTAATTGGGTATAAACTCCAAAAGGAGAATCATAACCATCATCTTCATTGTTATCTGATATCTTGGTCCATTTAATCAGCAATTTCTTCTTCCTGACCTTTTAGCCTACCAAAAATTTATGCCTTGAGTGGATTAAGTTCTTACATTACTAAAACCTTGGAGTGCTGGAAGAATAACAGCATTGGGTTCGAGGTAGGAATACGTAGAGGGGAAATAGGGTCTAAAAAGGAGATAGAAAAAAAATCATGGTGAAGGTATGGTATTGGGGATGGAGATTGGGCATTGTAAGGGTATAGGATGATTAAGAGTAATTTAGAAAGATGGTAAAAAGGAAGAGACAGAAAATAAGATAAGGAAATTCAAATATGTCTTGATCCATGATCTTGGCCATCTTCTGCTTGTTCTGTTATTGTGGGCAGAAGCTGTCTACACCAGATGCCCTCAGCTTGGGGAATCCTCATGTCCGTATTTGAGATCCCAAATGGGAGTAACCTCAAGGGCTTGGAGCATATTTCATTGTGGCGGGTGGGCCCAGGTGACTGTCCCCTGTAGTTTTAGCGCACCATGGGGTGGTCTGTAGGACTTGGTCAGGTCCTTCCATGCAGGTGCTAAAGCAGTCGGATTAGCAATTTCACACTATAGGTTGGAGTCGGTAAAGTA
Source organism: Choloepus didactylus (assembly GCF_015220235.1). Taxonomy (NCBI): domain Eukaryota; kingdom Metazoa; phylum Chordata; class Mammalia; order Pilosa; family Megalonychidae; genus Choloepus; species Choloepus didactylus. Next base: position 72,502,198 of record NC_051323.1, on the reverse strand, counting down.
GGAGAAATAATAAGCCTCATGGGTCTCCCCATTATGATTTCACAGGAGGTTAGCCCATGTCTTCCCAATGGGCTAGATCCCAATGGCCATGAAGGCTAAGGAAAGACCCCTAGGCCAAATAATTTAGCTAATTTAAGTTATAAGTTACCATTGTCCTTTCTCCCTTTGCTGGCAGTGGAGGATGGTAGGGACATGAAGCTTTTGGTGATGGGTGAGACCTTGCAAAGTTCCTGCGTTACAGTTCCAGCAAATTGGGAGCCTCTACCGCTTGAGAGAATGGCAGCAATTCCCCAGGTAGGGAAAACAAAGTCTTACCATTTTTTAGCTACTCTGAGGGCCGTAGCCTTGTGACAAGGAAAAGTTTCTATCTGCCCAGAAAATAGACAGACAATAACAAGGACATATTCATTTCTCACAGAAGGGGGTAGCTGTGTCAGATCCATTTCGAGATGTCCAAAAGGGCCCTGTCAGTCAAGGTATTTGACCCTGTCCCACCTTCACAGTATTAACAGGGTTATGTTAATTAACAGTTAGGACATAATTTATATACCCACCTTGTTTCTCTTTGAAGTCCCTTTTTTTTTTTTTTTTGGCTGAAGATGAAGCTCTGACCTGTAGCTGATGACAAGCACTTTCAGAGAAGCATCAGAGTAAGACAATGTAACTGACGAGGAAATTCCGTTGTTTCTATGGCATGTAGCATTTTTTTTAAAGAAAAACTAAAATTATGACCTGCAGATCAGTACCAGGACATAACAAACAGTGAAAACATTGTTAAATCTTTAAGAATTTTATATAATCTCCAAATATTTATCTGAATAAAATTTTACCCATACAAATTTAACCAACAGAAAGTTAGAAAATCCGTTTTAATTTGACATCACTTCCCATGCAACTCCTAACATATCAAATGAACCTATTTCTCTTTTTATAAGGTGAAAGAACAAATCCTTTGTGATCTTCCCGGGGCTCTCTGAAAAATCCCAAAGAGAGTAAAAGATATCCTTTAGGATTTAATTTTAAGAAGACAAAATGTCAAAAGTTGTACGGAGGTTTAAACACTTGGCTACATAGGATCATAGGTCACTGATATCAATAGTTGGCTACCTACTTAACCAAAGTGATAATAAAAGATTTTAAAAGATTGTTAAAAAAGAAAAAAAAAAGAAAGGAAACAAAAACTTAGTTCTTTTTAAAGTGATAAGACTTGTTCTCCTAAACATAAAGGATGATTAGGACAATATAAATATCAATGAGGCTAGTATTCTGATATGACATAAAATCTATGCCTGCTAGGCAGATTGCACAGATGGTTAAGGAAAATCCCTTATATAACCTTTCACTAAAAGAGACCAACAATCCAAGAAAATTTCATTATTTTAACAGAGAGAAAATCAAATTCTAGTTTTACAGGTATACTGTTTGATATGAAAGCTCTTTAAAAAATCTTATAAATAAGCCTATCAAATCTTAGCATGACTATGACAAATAAAATTCATTTCCACAAATGTTATACAACCTTCCATATCCATTTAGGTTTTGTCCTACACTTTCCTGTTTCTCATTCCACAATATCCAGTCAATTTACTTTAGGACAAAACTATTGGTTTTCCTTAACAAAAGCTCACTCTGCATACCTTACATATTTAAGTTCCCAAAAGGATCTGGGAAATTGTCTTCAAGCCAACATCCTACAAAACACAATAACTCTTGATATAAAGTTTGTCAGACTAATAAACCAACTTGGTTAAACACAAATTCACATTTTTCATCATTTTAAACATCTAATAGAAATACTACTAGCTTATTTGATCAGTAAACCTATATAAATTTAGGAAGAACATACCCAAGTAGAATTATATTGTATGCTTGTATTGTACTTACATTGATAACTCAGAAGACATGGCTGTCTTTATTTAACTAGCAATATTAAACTAGTCCTGTTTGCCAAAGATTTACTTAGAGTGAGTGCACTAGAATTTTTAAAACATTTGGGTTTAGTTCTACAAATGTATATTTTTTTACATTGGAAGTATTAAAAGTTTGGTTTCTTTAATTTCTGGGACTTTAGGAGTATTAATTTATATATGTGTTTATCTTTAAGCAATTTCAATAGAGCTCTTTTAAGGATTTTTATATATTAATTTGGAGTTACCATCGAGAGATAGAAAAATATAAATCAAACATACTGATAGACACAAATACAGAGCTTGTAGCTTCAGTTAAAAATTTTTCAGCCATGAGTCAAACAAAAACAAACAGAAACACAGAACTACAAAACTCACTAATTTATATTAAAGTGCTGACATTCTCTCCTTGCTCCACTCTTATATTCTTATCAGAATTTTTGTTCTTGGCAGATGGGACAAGTTGAGATGATTTATTTAATATGAGGGATAAAGTTTTCCCATCGTAATTTGTAGAGGACACTTTTAAGATTTTCTTTGTCCAGATTTGTAATCTTGCAGAAGCTTTGCCCTTTTTGTCAGGCCTATTTGACTCTCAGATTTATTGTGGAAAGAGAGATCTGTAGGTCCCTTTCCAAGTGAGTCCAACCAGCTTTTGCTCCCCAGGGGTTAGCACCGGAGGTTCCAGCCATCACATTTGGATTGTATGCACCCAAAAGAATTCTAGGTTCTTCCATGAATATTTGCCGGTCTTATGTGGGGAAATCTTTAATTATAGATCTTAAGTCAGTTTGGGTCCAAGGTTTAAATTGTGCTCTAGCAGGCAGCCAGGTTCCATGGCAGCCTTAATCTGTGAAGGAGTCTGGATTGGATCATTTTCCCTGAGGAGGACAGAGGAACTAACAATTAGGGCAGCTATGGGAAGGTGCAGGAAGATGGGGGAGCTATAGGTTTGGTTTGGAGCTTGTTCCCCTTTGTTCCGTTTTTGGTCTTTTCTTTTTCTAATGAACCTTTAAGTGAAGCTTTTAGGGTAATCTTTGATCCTTTAAAAAAAATTTCAGGGCGTCTCTCAAGTGCACAGTCTTGCTCCTATAAAGTTTCTCAGTGTGGCCCCTACTAAGACAAATTGTCCTTGTCAGACCTACCCACATACAGAAAGTCACAGGTCCCTAGTGCAAGTGGGTATAAGAAGCAGGAGTTTTAGCAGGAGGAGGGGAGGGAGATTTAGAGCCAGAAAAGCTGTGGTCGGGCAAAATGTCTCTGGGGCCCCAGGCCTTTGGGCTCAGCCGCTGGGATACCGTCTGAGCTTAGCAGAAGCCCCCATGAGTGGAGGTTCCAGAAACATGTCTGGCACTGAACACGGGCAGCGTAGTGGGTCAAAAGGGAGGCTCATTACTCAGGAGCATGAGGATGGCAAACTGCTTGCCAGGTGACCCAGGCCGGGGGTCGGTTTAGGGGGCCTCATGGATTCCCAGAGCCTGTCTCTGAGAGGGACGCTCAGAAAATGAGAACTGGAGGGAGAAATGAAAGAAAATCAGATAATTCCCAAAGCAAACTCAAACAAAGGGACCTAAGCCAAAGCAATAAAAGGCAATTGAACTCGACTCAAATTGAAGAGTTCAGATATAGAAAGGATGTGGGGTCTCGGTGATCGGACAGCAGATAAAAAGGGGTCTTTCTGTGGGTGCCTGGCCTGGCCTGTCCCTGGAGCCCACAGCCTCAGAGGGTGCACTGTTTATCTCACTGGGATCTCCAGACTTGTTGAAAGACAAGTCAGAGTCAAGTTTGCAGACTACAGCCCTTTCTCTGGGACATCAATGTTTTGCTGCAGAAAAGGAAGCCAGAATGGAAGTTGCCTTGGGGTTCTAGGGACGGCAACCGATTTTTATGGAAATGAAAAGGAAGTGAGTTTGGCTCCTATTGATTGGACAAGGGTTTGTGCGTCCTGTAGGGACAGGGTTAGTGGGGCAGGTGGGCTTTATTTTGCGTTAAGTCAAATGTCATGAACTCGGGGCTTGATGGACTATCTGGGTCAGCTGCCTTGGTGGGGATTTCAAATTTCAAAAGACATCAAGAGGAAACGCAAAAGAGAGTTCAAAGAGGAAGTAAGACATGGGATTTTTGGCTCTGGGGGTTCCCCAGAGCTTTCTTCATATAATTTTATCACTGCCAATGTGGAACTGGAAGCCTCTTAAATAGTCCAAGAAGCAAATCTGTGGCGTTAAACTAAGGAACTCTCCCGTTAGGTACAGATTGATAAAAGAGAACCCTCGTATGGCTTTACTCGTTAATGGCTTTATTCATTAATGCCTTATTCTGAACACAGCGCTGCAACGAGGAGGTCACTTTTGTGACAAGGTGGGATTTTTCCTCTCTTTGAAATCCCGAAATTCCCCTGGTAAAGCATGCCTGGTGGAAAGCCAGCTTGCAGGTGGTGTTGGAAGGTGATAGGTGCGCCACCAAGCTCCTGGCTCCCACACCATCTCCTCCAGCGTTCTTTGTAGCCATGCAATGCTGCTCCTTCCTCTTCCAGCAATGCACAGATGTGTCCCTCCGTCTGCTCTCTCTTCCACAGGCTTCTTGGGTGTTCATGACTGTATCTAGGGATTGTAGGCTAAGCCCTCTAGGCTTTCTGCTTGCAAATTACATGCTCATATTGGAGCCCCAGGACAGAATGGATTTTAAAGCCACCCAGAAGTTCCGGCATCTCTGGACCTTCCCCTCTTCTCAGGTGTCTCCGAGTGCGCCTATGCTGTGATCCCAGGTGCTTTCTCTCTCTGCGTTTCTCCTCATTTAACCAGGTCCCGAGCAGATGGTGTGGCTGTGCTGGCTACCGTCCCTCCTCCCCTGTTTCCATGGAAACGCAGGGCACAGGGACCATCTCTGACTGGGGCTCTGGCGGAGAACTCGGGCTCACTGCCGCCTTCCCTCCCGCCTGCTGCTGACAACCTGGGGTGCAACCTGGGGTGCTTGCAAACCTTCTGTAGCCCAGGAAGCCGGGGGCATTTCAGAGATCCTCTGCAGACGCGCTCCCCACAGCGAGTGGATCGGCTGGAAAAGGGGGGGAGGTGGAGGAGGTGGAGGAGGCGGCCACTGCCCAGCAGGTGGCTGAGGCCACTTCGTAATGGTGGCATATCAGATGGGCTGTCCCCTCAGCCAGCTTCCATATGGGCTGAGTATGGCTCGGGGGTCAAAAGAGATGCTCCTGAGGTTGTGTCTGCCCAGGCAACAAACATTTGTTGAGTATATGCATGCCGCTGACATTTTACACTCCTCCGACATTCCACTCCCCCATGTGCATTCCTCTTGGGTGTTTGTTTTTTGTTTTTTGGTGTTTTTTTTTTTGGTATAAAACCAGGTTTTCCTTAAGGAATGCATCTTTCTCAAAGTTTCCAACATCCTTCTGCCTACATAATTCACTTATACAGCCACTAAGACATTAATTAGATTCAGAAGTCCCTGGAAACATCAGAGCCAGGCAGGGTCAGAGGGCAGAGAAGGCAGAGAAGATAGAGGGAGAAATGACCCCTGGGAGAAGGTAAGGAAGTAGAGGAAAAATTTGCATGCCATTCAAGTGCCAAACAAGAGAAAGGTCATTTGATATGTGGTCAACCACCATAACATTATTTAGAAAATTAAAGAATTGTCAAATTAAAAATTTCTTTAAAAAAAAGATGATTTGGCCTAAGGATCCCATGCATATAGGTCTTTGGTATTAGTTGCCTACAAGGACATTTAAGTCAGAAATTAAACTGGTAAACAACCAGTGAGTGAAACTCTTACCACGTTTAAAAAGAGAAAAGGAAACAAAGTAGGCACATGTACTGAAGATGAAAATGCAGGTGGGAAAGTCATAGGCTATTCATAAAAGGGGATCAGAAAGTATTTTCTATCACAGCTTGCGTATTCTGAGCTACCCTGACTTATTTGGGGGATAATCCTGTTATTTTGTATTATGTGAAAATCCCTTGGTTCTGGTAACGAGAACCAACCACCCTGAATTAATGTCACAGCTGGCTCTTTGCAGTGCTTCTTCAGGATGTGCACAAACTGTTGGTGCAAACATTTCTATGTTACTATGTGCTGAATACTGTTCTGAGTATTTCCTTCATTTATTCTTTCTAAAATCATATGAGCTGCTATATTATTGTTTTTATTTTACAGGAGTAAACTGAGGAACATAAAAGTATCACAAAGTAAGCCATGTCAGAGCTGGGATTGCATCTGGCAAAAAAATATATAGCACTTCACTGTCCAGAACTTTTGCCATACTTATCTGTAGCATTTGTGCTTTCCCCTGCCCACAGGTGCTTAAATAATGAAAGTAATACAGACACCGAAAGAAGGTAGAGGGAACCTTCTACCCCATTCTGTCCAATCTTCCTTCCCTCAATTTCAACCCCAGGGTGCTGTCACGCCAATGTCTGGAGTGAAGCACTCCTTTTCTCATGGAGGCCTCTGTGTCTTCCTGTGCAACGAGAGAAGGCTGGATCGGATGCCCCGTGACAGTTCGGAATGTTAAAGTTCTGTTTCCAGTTGCTCTTCTTTGAGCACTGCCAGACAGGAATCCCTGGAGCACAACAGGAGAGCCGTAAACTTTTTCTTGTTTAAAGGCAGGTCCTCCTCCTTGGCTTAAACAAGTCTCAAGGTGTTGGTTTGTTCCACCCAGGTGTGCCTGCTGTTCTGGCAGGTGTGACAGACTGCAAGAGCGGCGTGCCCAGGAGGAGGGGGCTCAGCGTCGTCTGGGGGGCCTGTGGGAGAGACGTCACAGCACGACCGCGATGACAGGCTCTTTTCCCCCTGGCACCACAGAGTAATCAAGCATGGAGTCCAAGGAACCAAGCAGTCCCTGGAGGACACTGGCTTACAGTCTGAAGACAGAGACATTTCAAAATTCCATGTTGCTGGGTTAAAACTCATGGGCAAAGGGCAGTGGTGTGAGATCCTCACAGGGTCCCTCACTCCAAGGTGTCCCCCCTAGCTGAGTCCACTCGGGGAGTCCTCAAAGCCAGAGAAAGAAAAAGCTGAGAGCAGCATCCTCCTCAGCAGGTGCTTGAGACCAAGGAGGTTTGGTTGCTGGTTGCCCACCCGGAATCCATTCCTCTCTTCCTTTCCAAGAGAATTTGGGGAACAATGCGCCTGCCTGAAGGAACTATATTGTCCAGTCTTTCTTGCAGGAAGGGCTGGGCGTGTGACCCAGTATAGGCCACCGAGGCACACGCGGCAATTCCCGGGGATGTTTTGCTTTCCCGGGAAAGTTTTGCTTTCCTCTGGGTCACTTCCTTCTTCCTTCTTCTGTCCCTCGGGCTTCTGGAGCAGCCACCCGGACATGAGGGTGAAGGGGCAGACTCAAGATGGCAGTTCAGAAGCGAGAAACAGGCTGGCTAGGTCTTTGATGACTTTTCATTTAATTGCATCATCCTTGGGCCATCTTTATAGCTCTGGACTTTGGGGGACAAATAAGACCCTATTTGGCTGAGCCACTGTAGTCATGCTTTTGATTACTGCAGATAAACTTGATCCTAAATAATAAAAAAAGTCACAACCCCCAAGTGTGTGCTACACACTGCCACATTCCGTTGATCCTTCTGGATTTCCCAGCCGATATGCCCCAGCAGAGGTGACACTGCCAGAAGGACCGGCTGTGATTTAGAAGAGCCTGTGTTTGATTCCATAAATATAATCTTGCATTCTGGGTTCACTCCAATTGTAAGAAAGTCAATTAATAAGAAACCCATGTTTAATTGTCCAAACACTGGTTAATCTGGCTCCAGCATTTTTGAATATTCCATATAATAATCATTTCTTTACTTTCATGTTATTTATTATCTGGTTAATATATTACATCCTCCCAGGGATGCTAAAAGATTTCATGTCTGGAAAATAATGCAGGAATAATAACAGTCTGTCTTTCTTGTGTCCTTACCACATACACAGAAATATGTGTTTTTCAGGCTCTGACATTGTTTCTACCAATAAACTAATTACCACTGTATGAAGCTGATTTACTTCAGAAGGAGTTTAGAAAAACAGCTAATTAAGTATAGTATTTTGAAATATAAACTGCATTTCAGGGTTAGCACCCTATAATAAAATCACAGATACTTAAAAGTCAGAGAAAACATGGAGGCTTTATCTAAGCTTCTGCCTGCTACAGAAATTCCTTCCATCAGCACTGTACGTTCAGACTCCACGAGATCATTTCTAACAGTGGGTAGCTCACTCTGTCAGGAGGCTTCCTGATGCCATGTTTAAAGAGCTCGGGTCTGACTGCAGCAACGTTCTTCCTTATATGTACGGATCCCGGGTTGGTTTCCCCTTAAGTTCCTGGCATATTGCTGGTGTGCAGTAGACACACAATTAGTGCTCAGTGTCCTTGAATTCCATCTACGGCTCCTCCAAGCATTGAGACTCATGGGCTCAGGCAATTTCCTGAGCACCTGGGGCAGAGGGACGTCTTGCTCATTTGATGATCCTGCACAGAGACGGGGAGACATTTGGTTAAAAAAAAGCCCCAGCTTCTTCCAGCTGGTAGTGGGTCTCTTGGAAGAAGGATGCTTCAAAAAGAGGTTGGAGCTGGCCACAGGGAGGAAAGTATCCACCGCAAGACAGAGAGGGAGGAAACGTCCAGAGAGATGATAACCTCCCTGCCAATTCTCCAAGAAGCAGTAGCCCAATGAGAAGAAGAAAATGGGAGCCCAAGATCTCAGGAAGGGGATGAACCTGAGTTCTGGACGGAGTCCTGATTAAAGCTGAGGAACTTAAAGGTCAGCCCCCCCCTCACGTAAAGAGCAGCTCTTTCCAAGGATGGCCTCTGGTGTTTTTCCAAACTTCCAATGTTCCTGTGATGCTTATTATCATTCTATATCCTTGGCACAGACAGTTTCATTTTACGAATTTCACATTGCTTTCTGTTACCCTCTAGACAGAGGATAAGGCTGATTACAAGATAAAGGGAAGTTCATTCTGTTGGGCCTGTCAGCCCAAATCTCATGCTGTCGCCCTGTTATTGTCCCTTGAAGAAAGCCACCTCAAGTCCACAATGAAGTCATCGGGGCTAGTTCTCCAAGCCTGGGTCTCGGAGTCAGGCTGCAAGATGACAGTCTCAAGGGTCACATAAGTCACTTCAGATAATTATTTACTGAGCAGATATTATTGAACACCAAGGATGTGCCAATCAGTGTGTTAAGAAATGAGCGAAGTAAGAGAAGTAATAAAAGCCCGAAAGATCACAGGCTAGAGGATAATGCAGCTACATCGTCATTCGCATACTCACTCTTAAATTCAACAGGTATTGATTGTGCTTGTTATGTACTCAGCACTCTGCTAGGTACTGAGGTTAGCAGTGCGCGTGTGCCAGTTTGAATGTATTATGTCCCCCCAAACACCATTATCTTTGATGTAATCTTGTGTGGGCAGATGTTATCGGTGTTGGTTAGATTGTAATTCTTTGAGTGTTTCTTTGGAATGCACCCCACCCAGCTGTGGGTGATGACTCTGACTGGCTAATTCCCATGGAGGTGTTGCTCCGCCCATTCGGGGTGGGTCTAAGTTGATCACTGGAGCCACATAAATGAGCTGACGTAACAGAAGGAACTCAGTGCAGCTGAGAGTGAACTTTTGAAGAGAAGCTACAGCCAAGAGGGACACTTTGAAGAAAGCACAGGAGCTGTAGATGAGAGACAGTTTGAAGACAGCTGTTGAAAGCAGACTCTTGCTCCAGAGAAGCTAAAAGAGGACAAATACCCCAAGAGCAACTAAGAGTGACATTTTTGAGGAACTGCAGCCTTGAGAGAAACGTCCTGGGAGAAAGCCATTTCAAAACCAGAACTTTGGAGCAGACGCCAGCTGTGTGCCTTCCCAGCTAACAGAGGTTTTCTGGACACCATTGGCCATCCTCCGGTAAAGGTACCTGATTGCTGATGTGTTTTATGGCCTTAAGACTGTCACTGTGTAACCAAATAAACCCCCCTTTATAAAAGCCAATCCATCTCTGGTGTTTTGCATTCTGGCAGCACTAGCAAACTAGAACAGCGTGAAACAGAGGAGGCTCAGGGCCTCAAGGATGGATTATGCAGATTATGGCATAATGCTATTAGTGGTGGGATGAGGGAAGTGCCAGCCCTCTAGAGAGATCTGTTTCTAGAAAGGATGACTGACTTCTATTCCAAGTCAGGATGGGACTTATCCACTATGAGGAAGGCGGAGGAATGGAAAAGGGGAATAAACTGCTCTAACAAGTTCCCTGCTGCGCTGGAGGTGTTTACAGAGCTAGAGGGGCCAGAGCGAGCGGGTGAGTGCATCTACCTGATTCGCTCTTAAAGGGCTTAAAAAGTTGAGTCTAAAAGAATGAAATCTCGAGTGAGGGTGAGGTGGCAGTGAAGGAAGAGCTTCCAGCAGAAGGAGAAGCACGTGACCAAGCAGAGGCGAGAAGCATCAGGTCAAGCTCGGGAAACAGCGAAGGTTCTCTGTGGCCAGAGCATGGCCTGGGTGTGGGGAGGATCGCGGACGTCAGTGGGTCACGGGCGGAAAGAGGCAGAAGTTGAGTGAAGGGAGAAGAAAAGGAGCCCAGACCAGGTCAAGAGATGGGAGCCAGGCTATGAAGAACCTCATTCTGCTGTGGTGAAAGCATTTCAAGTGAGCAGGAAACAAATATCAGAGGCGCAGTAAAGCAGTGAGTGAACACCCAGCTGACAAGCCCAGGGGGACAGCTCAGAGTTGAAACGAGGAAATGGTTTCTGGGAAGTCAAGGCATTCAACCCAGAGATTTTACTTCTTTTTATGCTTTAAAATCAAGCAAGCCCATAAACCCCTTCCCTTGGCCCAGGACTGGATACAAAGTTTGTGGGGCACCAAGCGAAATGAAAATGTAGAGCCCCTTGTTCATAAATTAGGACAGTGGCAGCAAGCAAAAGTCCTAAGCCCGGGGCCCTGTGCAAGCGCACATCACATGTGTGTGAAGCCCACGTAGCCCAGGAAGCCCACCAGCCCCAGAGGTGTCTGTGCGGCCAGACACGTGCTCCCTGACAGAGCTGGTGGGAGCTTCTGGGCCTCCGGCCTGCCAGGACCGAGCGAGCCGCACAGCTGGACAGAACACTGCACTCAGACACTGCATCAGGCAAGGCTCCTGCACTTTACTTGGTTCCTTTTTCCTCTCCTGATTGTATGGATAATAAACATTCAGGAAGAAAATTCAAGCCAGGCACAGCAGTTACAGTCAGAGGAAAAACGTTAAATTATAAGTACTTTCAAGTTTTCTCTCCCCTTTTCCTAAGTATAGGTCTCCAAAAAGACTTCTGTTTGCTAAGCAAGGTGATGATAGAGCTGTAGGTTGGAGACGCTAAGAGAAGGGGGAAATTATTCTACAAAATAAAAAAATAACCAGGTATAGGAAGAGATGAGGAGATTGGCCATAGAAGGGAGGAGGGGGAGGGGAGGGGAAGGGAGAAGGGAAGGGAATGGGTGGGGGGAGTGAAATTTGGTGGAAAGACAAAAATATTTAAATGGGATCTTCAGAAAGTTTTGCAAAATAATGTCCCTCCATTTTCCATCCTCATAATGAACTTCACATAAAAAATTGCTTTGCTCATGAAAGTTCAGAGTCAGACTTCTGTGTGTAGATGTGTATGTGTGTGTGTTGGGGAGGTGATTTTCAAACCTAGCTGCAGGTTATGATAACTTCGGGTGTTTGTTTAAAATCCCACTGACCTCCGCCTTGCGGAGATACTGATTTAATTAGTGTGAAGTTGTTTAAGGAGCCCTGACTTAGGGGAAAGCATCAAACGGAAGGGGCCAGGTGAGTTGTCTCTTTTGGCCTGATCCAAGTCCTTTTCTTTTGTGACCCTCTCATTTTTCCACTGGTCTATTTATCTGACCTCGGGTCAGTTACACACTTGTAATTACTGTGGCTTTATCATAAATGTAGATCGCTGGTAGAGCCACTTACTCCCACCTTGTCCTTCCTGAGGATGATCTCACTAATCCTTTGTTTATCCTTGTAATTTTAGTATCACCTTCTTAATACACACACATGCATGTGCAAGAAAGCCTCTTGGCATTCTGTCTGAAATCCTTTTGAATATATTGATCAGTTTGGGGAGAACTGATACATACATTAACAATATTCAGTCCTCCAATCCCTAAACATGTAAATACCTTTATTTATTTATAGTTTCCTTTATTTACAAAATAATGTTTAATATTTTTCTGCATCAAAATCTTGCATATTCAGTTAGATTTTTTTCCCTGTGTTTGATTAAACTGACTTATTCATTCTGATAATTTGTCTTAAGTTTTACATTTGCTTTCTATGTATGCAATAATGCAATAATACCATCTGCAAATGATGGCTTTGTTTTCTTTCTTGGCAATCATTACACCTTTGTTTATTTCTTTTCTCAACTTTCCAGCTAGAATTCCAAATACAATGTTGAAAAGAAGTGGCATTTGTGAGCATCTGCGTCTTGAGCTCAAAACTGACAGATTTTGTTGTGGACCTTTTAACAGAATAAAGAATTTCTTAACTATACCTAGTTTGTTAAAATCTTATATCTATTTATTGTTTGTTGAAATCATAAATTGATGCTGAATTTTATAACTTTCTCTGGCTCATTGAGAGGATTACATTGTTCGACTCCTTTTTTCTATTAATGATTAGTGTGGTAAATTACATTGATTAATTTTCAAATCTTGTATTCAAGTAATAAACACAACATGGTTGTGATGAATTCCTCACTGTATATTTATTGCTAGATTCTATTTTTTGTTTTGTTTTATTTTAGGACTTTTGCACCAATGATCAAGAGAAAGATTGACCAATAAGAGAATACAATTTTCCTATTTTGAAGTGACTTGTCAGCTTTTGCTAAGAAAGTTCTGCTGGTCTGTGAAAATGAGTTGGGGAGTTTTACCTCATTTTTTAATTCTCTGGAAGAGTCTGTATAATTTTGGCATTATTTCTTCTTTAAAGATTTAGTAGCATTCACCAGTAAAGCCATCTGAGCCTGGAATTTTCTTTGAAAGGAAATTTGAAATTACAGGTTAAATTTTAAAAATAGTTTTAAGTAATTTTCTATAAATTTTTGTAAGTTATATTTTTCTAGAAATGCATCCAGGTCATCAAAATTTTCAGATTGATTGTCATAAGTGATATAAACCTATTATCTCCTTGATCTCTATAGGATCTGTAGTTATCCCCTTTTTCATTCCTTATTTTCATTGCTTATTTATGGCTTCCTTCCTTCTTTCATCTTTATCATTCTCACTAGGACTTAATCAACTTTATCAGCATTTTCGAAGAACCACCTTTTGGTCTTTTTGATCCTCACTACTGTGTATTTGTTTTCTGCTTCATTCATTTCTACTCTCATCTTTATCATTGCCTTCATTCTAAATTACTTGGTTTTGAGTTCCTGTTCTTTTTCTAAGATTTTGAACTGGAGGTTTGACTCATTGATATTCATCCTTCCTTCTTTTCTAATATATTCATTTAATGCTGTACATTTCCTCTAAGTGCAGCTTTAGCTGCATCCCATAAGTTTTGATGTGTAGAATTTTATCATTATCTTTCCGTTAAAAATATTTCCTAATTTCCATTGGTCCCTTCTGTGACCCATTAGTCATTTAGCTGTGTATTTCATAATTTCCATACATGTGATTTTATAGTTATCTTTTTGAAATTGACTTGTAGCTCAATCGTATTGTGATCACAGAACGTACTCTATCATTTTGATCCTTTGAAATGTGTTGAGACTTGCCCCATAGTCCCATGTATAGTCAACATTGTAAATATTCCATCTTCTGCTTGAAAAAATGCATATCTTGCTGTTGTTGGTATGGTGTTCTTTAAATATTCATCATACATGTTTTCTACTGGTATTATTCATCTTCTCCTTATTGATATTTGTCTGCTGGATCTATAGTTTCTAAGAGGTATACTAGCATTTTTCTACTATAAATTGCAATTCTTTCAAGGTTTATTTTATATATTGTAAGATCATATTATTAGATGCATAAAAATGTAGAATAGTTGTATCATCCTCATGAATTGACCCATTATAATTATGAAATATCCCTCTTAATCTCTAATGATGATTTTTGCCTTAAAATCTACTCTGTCTCATATAAATGTAACTACATCAGCTTTCCTTGGGTTACTTTTTGTAGAAAAATTATTTTTCCACATTTCTACTTTTAATCTCTCTATATCCTTATGTTTTAGGTATGTCTCTTGTAAATAGTATACCGCTCTATATTTTTAACCCAGTCTGACAAAATTTGCCTTTTAATTGGAGTATTTAATCCATTTACATTTAATGTAATTACATATGTATTGGGCTTTAAATCTACCATCTTGCAAGAAGCTTTCCATTTGTTCTGATTTCTCTGGTTCTTTTTATCTTTCTGTATTACCTTCATAGAATTATTTGAGTATAGTTTTATTATCCTATTTGCCCCCTCTATTAGCTTAGAAGTCACTTGTTATGTTTTTTACTGTTTGTATCGTTGATTTATCAAAGTCTGGTATTAATTGGCACTTTTATCCTTTTCTGTGAAAATGCAAGACACTTAGAACACTTTAACCCCATTTATGCCTCTTTTAATTTGTGTACCATTCTTGTCCTGAATTTAAATCTCATATACTAAGTCTCTAAAGACACTATTATTTTATATTGTCAATCTCTTTACTATTTTGCTTGCTCTTCATACATTTTTACATCTCTGAGCTTGCATTTAGGATAATTTTCATTTTGCTTAAATAATACTCTTTTGTATTTACTGTGTGTCTGTTGGTGACAAATTCTCAGCTTCTTTATGTTTTAAATTGTCTACTGTAACTTTATTATTGAAGGATTTTTGTTAGTTTAAATTTTTAGGTTAAAAATTATTTTCATTCAGCATTTTAAAGATATTATATCATTGTCTTCTGGCTTCTGTCATGTCTGTTAAAAAGTCAGCTGTCAATTTTACTCTTGCTCTTGAGAAGATAAAGCCTCTTGTACTTCCAGCTGCTTTTAAGATTTTCTTTTTATCTTTGATTTTCAGTAGTTTTACCATAATGTGCCTAGATATGGATTTCTTTTTATTTACTCTTCTTGGTGTTCATAGAGATTTTTATTGAAGTTTGGTATCTTTCATCAATTTTAGAAAATTCGTAGCCACTATCTTTTTAAGTATTGATTTCAACCAATTCTCTTTTACCTCTCCTTCTAAGACCCCAATTACATTTAGGTTAGTGTTTCTTACTGTCTTCTCTATCTATTACTCTTTCTTTTATAATTGAAATTTTTATGGTTTTAAAAACCTTCTTTCTGGATAGTTCCTCTAATTCTTTCTTCAGCTATATGTAAACTGCTGTTAAACCTATGTACTGAGTTAATTTGGAGTATCATATTTTTCAATTCTAGAATTTCCATTTGATTATTTTTTATATTTTCTAGTCCTTTGCCAAACTTTCCAACCTTACCTTTTCTCGAGTTGAACACTGTCAGCATAATTACTTTAAAGTTTGTGTCTAATCTCTTCATATCTATGTGTCTGTTTCTATTGTCTATTGTTTCTGCTGACAACATGTCATTCTTATTGTCTTATTTTCTTAAATCTAATTATTTTTTACTAGATGATGGACACTGTTTTTGCAAAATAGTTTACAGAAATAATTTGAAGACTAGGGTGAAGTTATCTTTCCCCAGAGAAGTATGTTCCACATTGCCAGACTCTTGAGGTCATTAGTAATTCAGTATCATTATACATACTGCAAGTATTTTAACCTATATTTAACTTCCCATATGGAAGTGTCTATTTTCAAGTCCCCATTTCTTCTGGAGTGTGTTCTTCAGGATTCCAATCTAAATAAGAGGACTTCACTATATTCTGTTTTTCCTTGGTGAGCCCTCACTTCATTGTCATCCTTCAAGCCCCAAAAGGCTGTCAAGAGCATGCCTTAGCCTCTCAACCACTCCTCCAAAACTGGAACAGGTCACCAGGGGAAAAGTGGTCCCAATCACCAAATTCACCTCCTTGAGTCTCTGTTCTCTCCTGGATTTGGATCTATAATTCTCCTACTTATTTGAATTTAAAAACTGCTTTTAGATGAACTGGATAGATGCATATATGCTGTGAAAACATTTGGATTTGAGTGACTTGCTCTTTCAGTGACCTCTACAGATGGCTACAATCTATTTTGTGTGTTGGTTAAGAGCACAGGCTTTGGACCCAGCAGATCTGGTTCAAATCCTAGCTCTGCTTCTGCTAGCAGTGTAATTTTAGGCAGCTTATTTAAACTTTCTTATCCCCACTTCCCTCACTGGTTATAGCTCTTTTGTTGAGGAATAAATAAAATAATATTTCCAAAGGATTTAATATAGTGTTGGCATGCAGTGTAAGTACCCAACAAATGGAAACTATTCTTTTGATAGGAACTATTTAAATGTTTAATAATGTCTGCCAAAGATAACTATTTTAAATTTAAAATGGTTAATATAATGGAATTCTTTCTGATGACGTATTTAAGGAATGAGCTCTTAGGTCCTGACTGTGGGGTCCTGGCAATACAAGCTTTGTAATTTTTTCATACCCAAATCCAGCAATATTTATACTGTAGAACTTAGGGAACTGGTGAAATACTTCCTTACGTTCTGGTGTAAACTTCAAACTCCAACTAAAGAAAATTCTGGCTCTGCCTAAGGGCTCACTTATTATACCTACAGGTGCCCTGTTTGTATGTCTCAGTTTCTACAAGTACCGCAGTTGTTTATTGCCCTTGATAGGACTTTCTTCACCCACAGGTAAGGGCCAAAGGCGTATTACTAGTAACAAGTTCCTACCTTTAGGAGATCTATTGCAATAGCCCCATCTTGAACCACTGGACCCTCCTTTTACATGTCTAGAGATTATCCTCTGTCCCGAGACCTCCCTGAAATTCTGAGTATTGGGCCTTTGGATGCAGGTTCCTGTAAACGTCAATAACTAGGAGTCTCCATTGACCTCATGCTGCTTAATTACTAACCTGATCTTGACTCCAGGGTCAAAACCCCGTGAAAAGTCAATAAAAGCAGTAAACAATGTTATATTATTCTTGGCAAAACAATGAAAGAGTTTAACAATAGTTAATTGTGGCTTAATAGTTGCTAACAAGGACCGAGTGTTTACAACACGGCTGGCAATGAGTGCACATTCTCAAATGAGGTCGCCACTGTCTTTAGCCCTGTTTTACGGAGTAGTAACTGTGGTTTATAGAGGGAAACTATTTAACCCAAGGCCACAAAACCATGACAGCAGCCACATTCAAGTCAGTTGTTCCTGTAGCCTGTGTGACCCCGTGTAGAATATCTGAGAAACTCAGACACTTGGTTTAATATGGTGGAAGCTGTCATGAAGATTTCAGGGAATGTCTAGCATATTAATAGTCTGTAGGTACTCTACAGAATTGCTGTTTGAATGGAGTGGATTATACTTTTAAAGACTACATTGAAGGGTGTGAAGCCTGAGGACCTCATTAAAACAAACAGGTCGGCGTTGTTCAGCACTAACTCATCAGAATAGGGAGAGTAACTTCTGGCAGCAAAGGGATTTCTACCAGTCATCGTGGTGATGGTGTTCAATAAAAGGAGGCATTATCAGGTCCTCAGAAGAAGCCCACAAGACGAAAGGCAGCACTCCTGATAGAGTAAACCTGTAAGAAATCAACCTCCGCATACCTGGAATGCAGGTTTCCACGAGCTCTCAGACCAGACACATTTAGTGGGTCACAGCATTTGCCTCCATTAATGATTCCAACAGCCTCACCCAGGTCGCCCACAGGGATCGTTGTGCTTGAAGTTCTTTTATGGAGGAAAAAGCAATTATAATAAGATTAAATTGGGCAGCTGGTCCTGTGAGTCCTCATCCAACCAGAGGGCTGGAGTGAGAAGCCCACATTTACCCAGATAGTTCTGGTTCTGAATATTGCTAATCGGAAGGTGGGAAATGGAGGGGGAAATAACTTCTTTGGGCAATTTAAATGGAGCTTCAGAACATTATCATGCGATTGAAGAGTCCTTCGCGCCACTACAGCCTTTTAACTCATCTTACCAAAGGGTGGATGACGAGGCCTGCCCATGGCAAGGTTTAGGTGGGGGATGGGGAAGATGGGTCAGTACCCAGAAAGCAAAACCTGTCCCCAGGTAACAGGTAGGCAGTCCTTGGGGAGCCACTGAGTGGGGGGGCAGGGCCGTGCTTGCTGTTGGCCCTAGGGATGCTGAGAACATCTCCTGCCACTGAAATTTTCTAGCTGCATCAGTAGCACAGTATTGTTGTACGAAAAGTGGGGGACTTCTGAACAATAATTTATATAAATGCAAACATTTTGAAATAAAAAAAATTAAAAACAAACAAAAAGAAAGGTGAAATGGTCCAACGTATCCTTCGTTTCAAAGATGATGGAAACGAAGGGGAACTAGTGCCATGGGCAACAGCAGTGGCCTCCATGGTGAAGATGTAGAAGTGAGGTTCCCCACGGGCTGCTCTTCACACTTCCACTGCGTAATCCTGGATTCTGCCTAGCATCCGAAGGACTCAATGAATAAACTGATTTCAGATGTGCCCGGTCTGCCGAGGCTCTGAGCTGGATCATCAAGAATGAGTCTGGCCAATGGAGAAGGGGTGAGTGGGAATCAGGGAGGAAAGCACTTGGCGGGGGTTGATTCCCAGCCTCATTCAGGCGGCTGCTATGGGAGATGATACCACGAACTCAACAAGAGGGTGGGCATAGGAGGAGGCTTCTGTCCAAGTAATAATGAGAACGTGATGTTTAGCTACAAGTTGGGGAAACCAGTCTTCCAGAGAACAGCGCATTGTGATGAGTGTCACTGTCTACGGTTATCCTTCTTGCATGTTTCACAACTTTTGGTCCATCCTAGAGTCTGACTCTTTTTAGACTCTCAATTTTTTTGCTTACCACAATGGTGTATGTTTCCTAAAGTTTGAAATGATCATGAGAGAACTCTCCAAAAGCAGGAAATTTATTTCAAATTTATTTATTATCACCAAAGCATGACTATCTTTCAGATAATAGGTAGGCTGTCATTTTTTCTTGAGCATTTCCCACTAAATGCTAATGTGTTTGTGTGTCAGCATGGTGTAGGCAAGGAAATGAAGGCATTAAAATATAGCATTGTTTAAGGATGTGGGGGGTGGGGAGGAAAACTAAGAAGTGGTCAAAGCAGAGAGGCAGAAAATGAAAAATATAATAGTGAAGTTGGAAAACTATATTGGCTGGGTGACATGGCCCAAGTGTGAATAATTGAGAACAAGCCTGTCTCTTAAGAGGAAAGGAAAGCAAAATGGCTTTTTAATAAATTAAGTCAAAGTTTTTCAAAATGTGAGTTTTCCAAATCAAGCATTTCTCACTCTCTGCGAGATTCACAATGCATATTAGCACTGAGGAGACCTGCAGTTAAGAAAACTATTTGGCTTCATTTAATTCATTCTTTACCAAACATGTTTGACCTCGGGATGCATTTTTCAGAGAACATCCATCACCACTCCCAGGAACATATGAGGAATATTGAATTAAGAAACCAATGTTAAATTTCTTAGTGTCTGGTATATACGAAATGATCAATACATGCTTATTTTTGAATTTTTAGAAGTAATTTTCTAATAACCAAATCATTATACGTTGTAAACATTTCTCAAAAAAGTAGATTTTTTATAAAAAGGAACATAGTCGTGACCTTCAGAATTATTAATAATATGGCTTTCATGACATCTACTGAAAATAATTGCAGAAATTTCCACCATCCCATGGCCTGCCCAATCCAAGGATAAATTATTTCTTCTAGTTCTTTGGCACATAGTTTCTCTGAAACTGTTAATTTTGCTTAGGTGCCTTCTGAGTGTGAGTGAAACTTAATTATTTTGTTTTCTTTAACAGCAGAGAGTGGATTAATTGCTTAAAAGGAAAAAAAATGGCTTGTCACATGGGTGGGGAGGTGCAGAGTCCCCACCGTGAAGGTAGAACCTTGAACTATATGGATTTGAAAGTCTATATTACAAAAAAAAAGAGAGAGGGCTACTTATTCACATTCCTTTCACTTGATATTGAAATTTGTTTGGATTTAGTGGCATGAGAAGAAATGATGGTTTAGCAGGTTCCAGTTCAGTTTTTCACTTCTTCACTTACTAGCTGTGTAACCACAGGCACATCCCTGAGCTTCAGTTTTCTCTTTGTAAAAATGGCATTATTGGGGCTGGAGTGCTAGAATAAAGCCCTCTGCATTTCAGCATTTAGAAATCCCCGGTGTGATTGTAGCTCACTATCACCCTACTCTAAAGCTTCCCCGCAGACACACCTCTTCCTGTCAGTTGCTATTCAAACTTTTCTGAGGGGAGAGATCAATAGACCTACTAACAATAAGTACATGAAACATACACAGTTGCTGAATCCTTCTGCCTTAAAAAGAAATGCAAAACCTGGATCACCAGGCATATGGGGAGAACCACAGCATGGAAGAGAAAAACTGAGAGAAACAGAAAAACAGATGCAGAAAAAAATTACAATTAGGGAAAAAAACAACATCTGAAACACTTTAATATGCCAAGGGAATTTTAGAGAATATGTTGCATACTTATAATTAGAGCAAAAGGCTAAGAAAAAGAAATAAATAAAGAATAAAAGTAAGTGCTCACAGATTAAAAAGAAAGACCAATTGCAAAAACGTTTTACAAAATCAAAGAAGGACTGGCAAACTCAAAGACTCTCTCCTACAGGATACAGTGAGCTGGGGGGAACAAAGAAATAGAAAATTATGAGAGAAATCCTAGAAGAAGTTCCAGGAGGTTTAACGGACGTGATTGGAGGTGAAGAAATTATCAAAGAAATACTTGAAGAAAAAATTTCCAAAGCTTAAGGACAAAATCCTTCAGATGTAAAAGGGCTCCCTGAGCACCCAGAAGAATTAATTAAAAGAGAGCCATATCCAGACACTTCCTTGATATGCCAGAGTACCTAGGATAGAAACTTCTAAAGTCTTCTATAACCAGTCAGTTATTGAACAAGTGTGAGAACAGAATATGATATTTTCAGACAGAAAGACTCCAGAAAGTTTCTTTCCCATCCATCATTTCCCTTGAAGATATTTCAAGATATACTCCAGAAAAACAAAGGGGTGATATAAAAAGGATGCTGTGGAGTTCGAGAAACTGTAGTTTGCAGTCCAGACTCCTGAGAGCAGAGGGGAAGGTTGCAACACGGCAGCTGCACAGCAGGCATGGAAGGCACCCAGTCCCTGCTGGAGGAAAAGGGGGGTGTAAGGTGGTGACAGAGCTCTCTAGGAAAAAGGGGAACGTAATGCAAAAAGACAGGCTTAGGGGAAAGTAATCACAAGGGCACAAAATACAAGAAAAACAACATCAACGGAATTTGCAGGGTTGAGGAAGAGTGGGGGAAGTGTAATACAGCCAATCATTCCTATTTGAAGCAAACCAAAATGCGATAACAATGGAGTATAATAGCAGAGAGAGAAATTCCATTGAGCCCTATTAGATTGGATACCCTCTTCACCCATGACTTGAGCCAATCTGTGGGTAAGCTACGGAGACTTGGTTGCAACTTCAGGACAAATTGGAAAGTAAACATTTTTCTGACAAAGTGGGACAAGGAAGGTAGGGATGGCAGGGTGCCGATGACTTTACCTTACAAAGTGGAGAATCGAGAGAGACATATCACAAGTTGATGGAAAAAGCAATTGAGACTTAGCATCATACTGTAAATTGCAAATAAAACCACAAGAAGAACAAAGATAACAATATACCTGCCAGCCGTTGGGGGTGTCCGGTATCCCGGGGGGCAGGAATGGTATTGCTGGGCTGAATCCTCACCTTTCACGCTGAGGAGTCTGTGAATATGATCTACTGTTGACAAATTTTTAAAAAAGGGGTATAAGCATGGTTCCCATATGGAAGCAACATGGGAAGAATTAAAAATGGAGACAACCCCTTAGAGCAGGGGCCTTGTCTATCTCCCTCATCCAACCTGGCACCCCCAGTGCCTTGAAAGTACCTGGTGCACCTGCTTCTTAAAGGTGTAGTGAAGAGAAGGGGACGCTGGGAAATGGTCCTGGGGTAGGGAGGGGCAGGGCCAGAGGCTGTTGCTCCCAGCATTGAATGGTTACCAGATGAAGGTATTATTTTGACTTTAAAAGTGTTATGATTGTGAAAGTGCAAAGAATAATGGAGCATGCTCTGAATGGAGGTGGTTTCCTTGGGGTGGTGGCATGAAAGACGAGAAGGGGAGAAGGAAGGGGGGTGGGGGAAGGAGGACTGAGCCAGGTGAGGGGAGAGAGTGCCCCAGGCTGAGGGAGCAGGTATGAAGACATTGAGGAGAAAGAAAAAGATCAGGATGTAAGAGAAGGACCCCAGGTGAGCCTGGTGAGGGGAAAGGGGCCGATTCCTGCAGGGCTTTCCCGGTTGCGTCAAGGGTGCTACTGAATCGTTCAGGAGGCGACCTGGAGCTGGTGACTCACCTGCCCTGAGCGACCACATGTGTGGCTGGCTGCTCCCTGGCTCTGCGCCTCCCCTTGGGTCCAGCGCTCCCACATCACGCTGCTCCTGCTCTATCAAGGGAATGAGGAGCAAATGCTTAATTGGTATAGAATTTCCATTTGGGGTGATGGAAAAGTTTTGGTGATGGGTGGTGGTGACGGTAGCACAACATTGTCAATGTAATTAACGACACTGACTGATGTCTTTGAATGTGGCTAAAGGGGAAATTTTAGATTGTATGTATGTCTTTACAATGAATTAAAAAAAATCCATAGGACTGTACAACAAAAACAGTGACCCTAATGTAAACTATGAACCATAGCTAATAGTGCAATTATAATATTCTTTCATCAGTGGGAACCAAGGTATCACACAAATGCAAGGGGTTAGTAATAGGAGAGAAGGTATATGGGATCCCTGTGTTTTCTGCATGATTTTTCTGTAAACCTACAACTTCTCTGATAATAATAATAAAAAGATGGAAGTTTAGTATCTAATACCTGTGAGCTACCAAAAAAGAAGAATAAAAAGCTACCTATTAGATAACTGAGTAGAATGTGATCAACTTGTGCAGAACATCTGGATTTCCTCCTCCTCAAGTTTCTGGAGCTTGTCACAAAGTTGCGATGCTGTTTTCATGGGGACAAAGAAAACCGTTCTGAGGACAATTGAGGCATTGATCACTGGCAAAGCCCGTTCTACCCTAGAAGCCGGAGGAGCGTTTTTGAGGCTCTCCGGAGCATGGGGCTGGGCCAGTTGCCAACGATAATTGTGGAGATATGGCCTGTCCCCTGAAGAAGTGCCCATTCTTCAAAGACAGAAATAGATATGGCTGAACCCAGATCCAGATTCTCACAGAGCCTGAGTGCTGCCTGGGGACCGGGCTGTGCTGTGGGAGAGGACTCGACTCTTCCAATCCGCCAGGGTCCTTGTTAGTGCTTCGGAGCAGTAATTTCCTCAATGACAAGAGTTCATGTCATTTTCCAAGGCACTTAACTCGCTCCCAAGATGTTGGTGCACACCAGGGGAATCCGCCTCGCTAATCTTTAACGCTTGTCATAATTATTTTTCTTTCAATAATACTATTTTCCCCCTGAGAAACTCAAAATTATTTCGTAAGAAATGTGGAAATATACGTATGTAATATTTTTAAATAAAACACAGTCAGTGGACCCAGGGAATTTTTTTTTTGTAGCAAAAGCCTCTCAAATCAATTATATTTTCTCATTTCTGGTTCCAATAATTGAATATTTTATTTCTATATTTATTTACGTTCTTTCAGAAATGAGCAGGTGGGGTTGTGTTGACACACTGAGAAAGGAGGGCATTATTAATTAAAGTTGTTTAAGGTCCAAGATGCAAACAGTGCCGCTGCATACAAATTTGCTTTGACGAGCGCTTGGGCTGCTCTGCGAGGTTGTAAGAATCCTGTTGGCAGTCCCGGGTGGTGGCCCCTGTCATCTCCAGGAGCTGCCTGCAATCACGGTTCATCCAGTCCGAGGACAAATAGATGCACCAGAGTTCAGCGCACATGACACAGCAACTTAGAAAACCCGAGGGGGCGTCACTCCTGTCCGCCGTCCCGGGGGATTCTCGGGTCCCCACTGGGGCGAGGACAGGGTGCTGCGGCTACTCCTCTGTAAGAGGGAGGGACCAGGGCTCAGAAAGACGGATGGCGCCTGCCCAGGGTCACGGGGCTGACCGGTGGTAGAGGCAGAACAGATTCCTCCCTGCCCCCTTGCCGACCCCCTGGCCCCAGGTCCTATTTTGCCTAACCTCTGACCTTTCCTCCACACCCTCCTCCTCCTCAAGGGCTCTGAGTAAACAAGGCCTGGGAAGAGCAGCCCCAAGAGGCTCCTTTTCCCAACGGGATGTTGAGGAGCTGCCCAGAGGCACGGCGGCTGGAGGGCTGCCCAAGCCCCATGAGTGACCACTCTTTCCTGCTGCCCCATCTTCCACCGGGGGCTCCTCTACCACAGCTAGGAGCCACACCATTCTCCCTCTCTCCATCTCCCGCTCTCCCTCTCTCCATCTCCCTTTCTTTCTTTCTCTCTCCTGCCCTCTCCCTCCCTCTCTTTCTCCTTCTCTCTCTCTGCCCCTCTCTCTCTGTCTCTCTCTTTCTCCCACTCAGCCCATTTTCATGATCAAAACTCTCGAGAGGCATCCGATGTTTTTTGTGGTTGCTTAAGGATGACCAGGGGTGACCCATTCAAGGAAGGTTAATTTCAGAGCTCAAGGGCTGAGTTTCCCAGAGTCTGTCTCTTCTAACCCTGCCACTGGAGGCTAATAAATGTCAGTTATTGTTATTTGGCTCAGAGGATGCCTTGAATACAGAGATCTATGATCTCTTTGCCTAAGTCATTCTCATATTCTTAGCTTTATCTAGGGTGACACCAAAAGGCAAACTGGAAACCAGGGTAGAGATGACAAAGAGGCTGATTTCAGTCTGAAATGAAGATTCTCAGTAATTAAAACTCATTGTAAAAGGAGGGTTTGTTTCAAGGGGCACTGAGGATTCTGTTGCCAGAGATAGTTAAACAGAATGATTACCACTAATCAACAAGTTGGAAAAGGAGAGTAACAGGCCAGATGGATGGTTAGAATAAAAACTCTAAGGTCTCAGCTCTGAGGTCCTTTGATTTGTTTATCCTTCCTTGGACACATTTCTGAAGCATAGTGGGAGGGGAGGGGTCAGAGGTTGGGGCCAAGGGTCCAGCTAGGAGGGCATGAGGGCAGCCGCTGGGCAGAATGCAAGTCCATAATTAATGGGGCCTGGCCTCTACTTCCAGCTCCATTGTCACCACGGACACAGTTAGCAGCAGCCACCTAAATGAACCAAAGTATTATTCTGACCAGAATCTGAAACAAGAATTCCTAATGATTTTTTTTTTTTTTACCCAGAATAGTTGGAAATGTGACAGGGATATTCCCATATCCTATGAATACACACCCGCTTGCCAATTACTCTGGATTGATGCTTCCAGATATATACAATCAGCTGAACATAAAATCTAAATCATGTGTCTGACATTTCATTCAAGAAAAGCAGGATTGGCTATCTCCCTAGTAGTTTTCCTGGCAAATGTGCTATAACTAAAATGGATATATACACACACACACACACACACACACACACACACACACACACACACACACACACACACATCCCACATTATGAGCATGTAATGGTCAGGCCATTCCAGTGGGTAATTCACTCTCTAGGAAACCAGCTGGGTCTGTGATACATGCAGACTTTTCTCCAGATTACTCAAGAGGCATTTAGAAAATTACTATTATGATTGACAAAATACGCCACCAATCTGAGGACTTAGCCCATCTCTCAACCTAATTTACTTGTTCTTCGTGTAGCCGGCATGCGCGAGTTGATGCAGTTCGTTGTCTAGCTGATAAAAGCCGGCCACCGTCTATTGAGTGCTTAGGAGTCCTGGGCACTCTAAATGCATGACATGCCACCTCATCCATCCTCAGGGGGACCTAGATGAGGGATGCATTAATATTAGCACCTCCTTTCTAACTGAAGAGTAACCTGGGTCTCCGAGAAACAAGTCTTTTGCCCAAGGTCAGGCAGTTACTGGGGCCTGGCACCCAGGAAGCCAGACACGGGTGATCACCAATATTGCTAACCTGGGACTTGAGCCAGGCCTGACACCTGTCAAACCCTTCGCACCATCCTCTGTGTGCTCTGCCTCGTACAACGGGTACTGTCTGTGAGAAGGTGTGTGTCCCGGCCCAGGGCCACTAAGGAATCCCTGTCGTCAGGGAGGCACGCTGAGTGTGTCACCCTTTCAGGAGCTCGCTACAGCCGTGTAAGGTCCAAGACGTGCAGCAAGTAAAATGATGATGAAGATGGTAGTCTCCAAACCTGGATGGGGCGACACAGAGCTTTTGAATGTTTTCTGAGCCATTTCTTGTTAGCGGAAGCTATTGCTAGGTTTTCCTTTCCTCGGACTGAGTTTTCTGAGAATGCTCCATGGGCAAGGCTCCTCGCCAGCTCCTTTCCCCACTCCTGGCACCACAAAATCCTGTCCCCCCATGCAGGCTGGTCCCTTGGCTAAGGGCTTGGGGAGATGCTGGAGCCTCTGAGAATTAGAGAAAAGGGGTCCCTTCCTTGGGGCTAAGGGGGCATGTGCTGGGCTTAGTGCACCCTTTGGGGAGCCACTGTCCACATAGATCTCACCAATGAGCAGGGTGTGTCCGCTGCCCCAGAAGGAGAAGTCCTCTGGGCATCCAAGGGTGTCTCAAACACCGATTTTCAGAACACTTCGGAGAACGAGTTTCCTGAAGTTCTTCTAGGAGTTCTGTAGCAAAATCATTTGCAGTCCCTGGGCTTAGATGAGGCAGGGTGGGTAACGGAATCACTGGGTCTCCATCACAGCCACCCAAGTAGGGACTGTCACTCAGGGTGACCCAGCGAGGCATGGACAGCGCTCCAGAAGGCATGTGCCACCCAAAAATGTTAACCATGGGCTATATTTCTAAACAAAGATTGTTGCATGTCTCCGAAAGTACAAAGATAGAACTGCAGGCCAGACAACAATAAAGATTGAAATGAAATTAATGGCCAGAAATTCCACAGCAACATTTACAGGCCTAAGTTCTCCTGACCCAGATTGTAAACGACCCTCACTCTACTTAAAAAACAAAAAGATGGATTCAGCGTGGCGGGCCCTCTTGAGGAGCAGCGCGGCTTGTCTAAGCCTGGGAACTTCAGACCCCAGGGACATACTTCATGCGTTTTTTTAACCAAACTGAGGGAGTATTGGCTCACATTGTGTTGTCTGGTGCTTTCTCAGGTCTTAAAGTACTTAAATGAGTATGATATTCAGGTGAGTATTATTGAGATGCTGTAAATGCAGTTTCCTAGGAGAGGCAGCCTTTTAAAATAGATTTCTCAGAAGCTGAGAGCTCCTGGCATACCCTCTTCATTGCACTTATGAGTCAAAGAGTGGACACAAGCTGAGTACTGCTTCTGAAGGTGCACCCAGGGCAGGCACGAATGAGCAAATGAAATAACGAAAAAGCACTTTAAAAGTTCCATCTGTGTGTCCTATGTGGCGTTAGGAGATAGTGATCATTCCATTGCACCTTCTAGATGCCAGGCACTGTTCTGAAGAATGAACATCCATTTGTGCATTGAATCTGCACAGCACCCCCTGCGACAGATGGAGAAACTGGGTGCCCGAGATCACTCAGCTGGAACCAGTGGAGACGGTTCCGGCCTCGAGGGGCTCACCTGCCCCCCACCTGCTCCAAGGGGAGGGCCTTCCAGCCACATGCCCTCCCTCCTTGGCAGAACGTTTTTCGGTCTACATCTTGGAGCACTCGTTCCCAATCTATGCCCTGCAGGTGCACCCAGGGTTCTGCCATTAAAATTGAATGATGCTGGTCTTTTCATAGTTGAAAGAAGAAATTAAGTTCATGGGTAGAATTTCTCAATTTTCTATTTGTCTCACATTTACTTTTCTTAAGCTTTTGGCCTCCACTCATACTTTCTAGCAGACAGCAAAGCAAATGATCAGATGGCAACAGATTTTTTTTTCCCTGAGTTTGCAGCAATATAGTCTTTTAAAACAAGGGAAGGCAAAAGAAAAAAAAAATGCACTCATCCAAATTTCCAGCACCAGAGATAATCAGTTTAATATTTGCATGTCTATCTTCAGTACATGTATTTTTTTTTCCAGAGTGGAATCATACTACACATACTACTTTTTTGAAAATTTCTTATTTTTTTTAATGTTTTTTTAAACAGTGTTTTTCACACACCATACAATTCATCCAAAGTGTACAATCAGTGGCTTTTGGTATAATCACAGAGTTGTGCATTCATCACCACAATCAATTTGAGAACATTCTCATTGCTCCAAAAAAAAAAAAAATTCCATACCTTTTATACGCCCCTATTATTGATATTTAGCTATGGTATAGTACCTTTGTTACAATTGATTGAAAAATGTTACACTGTTACTGTTAACTATAGTCCTTTGTTTGCATTAATTGTATCTTTTCCCATATACTGCCCTGTTTTTAACACCTTGTAATAGTGACGTACATTTGTTCTAGTTCTACATACTACTTTTTAACCAGCTTTTTTCACTTGGCAACATGAGGGGGTCATCTTTCCATCTCAAAAGAAAATAATCAACGTTTTATTTGACTGTGTAATATATCACTGGAACGATGTACTGTAATTTATTCAAGCCACCCTCTATCTCTGGGAATATAGCTTGTATCCAAGTTCTTGCTATGATCGTATACATTGCAATGAATATTCTTGTACATGCATACATTAGGAGAAATTTCGAGGAGTGAAAACTCTGGGCCAAATGCCGTTTTAAAGGTTTTTGATACCTACAGGAGACTGTCCATAGGAAAGTTTGTACCAAATTACATTCATTCAAACACTATACTAAAATGTGCATTTTCCAACACCAGTGCTCACATAAAAAATTTTGTCAGTCTTATAGTATTTCAATTTGTAGCTTTGGCTTACAGGAAGGTGGCATACTGTTTTTCAAATGCTTGTTAGGCAATTGTAGTTCTTCTTTACTGAATTTGACAGGGCTCTTTTTATGTTAAGAATAATATGCTCTCATGATATGTTAAAGTAGTTTTTCAAGTTTGTTGTTCATCTTTTTACTGTTTTGTGGTGTTTTTGACGGAGCCAAATCTAACCTGCCTTACATTTATATTTCATTTATTTGGTATCAAACTTAAAAGAAACCTTCCTTACCCCTCAATTATTTAATATTCAGCTGAATTTTCTCCAAGTAATTTTCAAACTTGATTCAATTACATCAAATTCCTTCTAGAATTTATTTGGATTTAATGTCTAAGGCATGCATCTAATTTTACTCTCCTCCTCTCTCTGCCAACAGTTAGACAGTGTCCTATTATCACTTACTGAAAAGTTATTCATTCATGCATTCATTTATTCAGGAAATAGTTATCCAGAACCTACTTTGAGCAGGCACTGTTTTAGGTACTGGGGATATAGCAGGAAACTTACATTCTTGTGGGGAGAGACAGATAATGGCAACTAAATATATCCTAGGTGAGGTGGTGATAAAGGCAGTGTACAGGTGCGTGCGGGAAGGCCTCTCTGAAATGGCGACAATTGTGCAGACCTGAAGCAAGTGGGATGTGACCCGGACATCCAGGGAGGAGCCTTCCGGGCTGAGGGAACAGTGCAGCCAGGCCATGGGGTAGGAGTGTGATTGGCACTTTCAAGGAATGGCCAAGGGGTCACTCTAGCAGGAGCAGAGGGACTGAGGGGGGAAAGGGTCGTGGGAGGAGGCTGGGGGATAGTGGGAGTCAGATCACATAGGGCCTTGGAGGCCACGGCGAGGCCCTGGATATTGCGCTAGGTACGTGTAGTGGATTGCTCCGTCTCTTCTGCGGTGTTCCATGGCTGTGCTTCCATCAGAGGTAGAGTCTATCTCTCTACCTGTTGCATCTGGACAGGCCCTGTGACTGCTGTGACCGGCAGGATATGGCAGAAGTGACGCTGTGCCAATTTTGAGAATAGCCCTTAACCAGCCCCGCAGCTTCTGCTTCCTTCTTCTTAGAAGCCTCCTGCAAGGGAGAAAGTCCGTCTACCCTGAGACCGCCTTTCTGTGGGGAACCCAGGCCACAGGAGGATGAGATGCCACCTGAAGAGAGAAAGAGGCCAAGGAGCACCAAGGCGCGGGTTATGGGGGTGAAGACGCCACCTTGGTAGTGGGTTCTCCAGCCCCCGCTCCCCCAGCTATCACTAAACTGCCCAAAGTCTTGACCCATGATATCTTGAGCAAAATCAAATGGTTGTTTAAAGCCACCAAATTCTGGAGTAGTTTGTTATGCAGCAGTAGGTAACCAGAGGAGTGAGGTGGGAAGGCATCCGAGTATTTTGAGCAATCATATGATTCGACTCATGTTGTACATTCAAGACTTTCAAGTAAAGGAGGCGAACGTGGAAAACAGAGCAGGGAGGAAGAGGTGGAAGTGGTGAGAAGGGACTCAATTCTAGATATTTTTCAGAGGAAATGTGGATGGGATTTGCTGATGGATTAGATAAGAGCTGTGAGAGAAAGCAGAGCAGGATGACACCCAGGTTTTGAACTGCCACCCGAGGAGCAGAGGGGCTGCTTGCTGAGATGTGAGAAAAGCTGCAGGAGAAGCAGAGTTGGAGTTGGAAAAATCGAGAATTTTGCTTTGGACATGTTAAGATTGTGAGACCACATAGCCATGCAAGGGGGATGCTGTGTGACGCTGGACAGCCGAATCTCCAGTCAGAAAAGACCTCAGAGCTCGGCAATGCACAAGAGTGGGAGAAGGCACCCCGAAAGGAGATTGAGAAGCAGCAGCCCAAGAGACAGAAAGAGAACCGAGAATGATGTTCTGGGAGCAAAGGAAGAAATTGTTTCAAGAAGGAAGGAGTGAATAAGTGCCAAACTGGCCAACAGATGATGCCAAGAGAAGACTAACCATTCTTGAGATTACTGATTTGAAAAGGCACTTTTATCATCTACCAAATTTGTACCTGTGTGAGTGGGTATGCATGGCCACTTCCTCGACTCCCATTGATCTGTTTATCCATTCCGGAACTAGGTGACCCCTGAACTTTTCATATCTGACTGGCCAAGCTCCCTCTCCCCGCACCCCCCGCAAACTCCAGCCACTTACTACTTTTCCCCCTTTTCAAAAACATCCTGGCTATTCTTATCTACAATTCCAGTTGAATCTTAGATATATTTTATCAGAGCCTCTCCCTACCCAAATATATTGGAATTTAAATTTTATTTTCTCTGCATAAATGAGCTTGGTGAGAATAAATGTTCAGTCTTCTTATCACATGGCATGTGTTTCTATTTACATGTTCTAGCTCCTTTAGTAGTTTCTGTAGTTTTTTGTTTTTTTCATGTAGGTCTTGTATGTTTCCTCTTACATTCATTTCTAGGTATGTACATTTCAGAGGCTTTTGTGCATTATATCCTTTTTTATTCCATTGTATTTTTTTTACAGGCTATTTTTGCTGAAAGAAATCTATTTACCTTTGTGTATTTTGTAACCAGATGTGAAAATTAATTATTTCATCATTTCTAGTGATTGTACAGTGGATGCAAACAGATTTCAACACCTTTGTTATCTCCATGGGCAGGGGGGCTCACAGCTATGGATTTATATAGTCACTTTATGAGGCAGTCCTAATCCCCGCTGCTAAAATCATTCCTAGTTTGGAGGATGGGATTTAACATCAGTATTTCAGGATGTTCAGGTGTTCTGGGAATGATCGTAGCCACACATCTCAAACTGTCCCAGATATTCCCACTTTCAAATATTCCTTCTTTTGTTACCCCATGAGTCAGACCAGATGTCCTTTGATCTTTGCTTCAGAAAATATTGTCACGGTATTTGGAAACAGGGACTGGTCAGGCAAAGCTTTAACATATGGGATGCTTTCCTCTGAGCCCCTAGCTTTCCTCTCAGAGTTCTCCCTGGCTGCCCATGTCTGGAGCACATGTGCACACACACACTACACACACACACAGAATGGTGTCCTGGAAGAAAGGATTTCATTCAGATAATACCACATGTGTTGGCTGCTGTCTTGCATCCTGAACTCAGAATAACCTCACAGCAACCTGGCGTAGAAGGTTCTAGAGTTGGGCAGCCTGTATTTGAACCCCACATCTAGCTGAGTGTACTTGAGCAGGTCTCCTTTACATACATTCACCCATACATAAAACCAGGGCATAATATCCACCTGGTAGAGCTGTTCTGGGGCCTTGGAAAACGTCTGTAAAATGCCTTGTGTAGAGCAGGAGCTGGCGAAACCATGCGGGAGTTCAACATTATAGCTCAGGGCCCTAGGAAAATTCCTTCTTGTCGCTCTCCGCTCCCAGCTGGGGAAGCAAAGCAACCGAGTGAGGATGGAGGAAGCAGTGGGCAGTGGGGAAGTCCTATCCCTAATTCTCTCTCTCTCTCTTTTTTTTTTTTTTTTGCAGTTCTACATGAAAGAACCTGCCAATGGCTGATCTCTTCCATTTACAATGAGCCAGCCTCCACTCAGAGACGGGGGAGCAGGGACCGGCTGTGCAAAAGACATTTGCCCCTTTTTGGCTGTCACCAGCCACCCGTCCGTCCCTTCCTATTCTGGAGAGGCCCCACTGTGCATAGTTTTGGGTGGTGGTGCCTGAAACCAAATGCACCGCTCTGGTTCTTCCCTTTCCCCGAGGGGCAGGCACATGATTGATTGGAGAAAAGTGAGAAAAGGAGGCTCATTCCTCTTAAGAAGAGCTCTCTCGTACATGGTCAACACCCAGGGATTCAGAGAAAGGTGAAATCTTAAAACATGTCACCAGTGGAACACCACAACTGAGTTGAGGTCACATGTCATCATGTGAAAGAGGATGCTGGAGAAGAATGCCTTCCGGTTTGTAAATGTGTCACTTGAAGGAGGCAAAAGGATGGGGGGATGGCAGGAGAGTGGTGAATATCAACTTACACAACTAACAACTCCAACACAATCTCTTTGGGTGCTTTTAAGAGAATTTGAAACAATTTCATTTTTGGGGAGAGGGGGTCATAAATACTCTATTTGCCCTTTCTTTCTTCAGTATCCATTGTCTCAGCATTGCTCGTGGGTCCTTAGAAAGTCCCCACAAAACCATTTTACTAGTTGTCTGCTTGTCACCCTACTTAGCACGTTCCATGGTCAGCTGGCTGATGGCAGTTTAAGCAGGATCTAATTGGTAACATATTGTCGACTGAATTAAGTGCCATATGATAGAGATTTAAACCGTGATAATTTTTCCAATAAAGAAAAAATCTGTCAATGGGCTACAGCAGAGAAACAGCAATAAATCAAATTGTCATGTTTATTAGTTATTGCAGGAGCCTAGTTGTCTTGTATTCATTATAACCTCCCTTTTTTAGCACCAATAAAAACTATAAAGAGGAGAATTTGTGCAAGGTGCTTTTTAATTGGTTTATATTTGTATACAAACACCTGCTTGTGTTTGAATCTTGAGAAAATGATGCTATTTCACTTTAAAAGGAACATGTATTTTGGCTGCTTTCTGGATGAGGTTTAATGTTTTTAGTCTTCTGCAGAGCTATGTCTTCAAACATTGAGAATCAACTCACTGATAACCAAAGAAAAGCAAATAAAAACAAAAATGAGATACCAATATTTGCTTATCAGAGTTTCAAAAATCCAAAGAACTGATGGATGACTGTACCAAAGGGTTTGTAGAACATTTGCTGCAGCTCAATTTGTAATATTCAACATTTGGAAATAAGCTAAATTTCTATATATGGAGAAAGGTTAAATAAATTATGAAGCATCAGTACAAGAGAATGCAAAATAGTCATTTAAGAGAATAAGTTAAATCATAGTTAATGACATGTTAAGTATCAAAATTCTAACCCCCATCCCTGTCCTTTTGGAGCTTATGGAACGGAAGATTAAATAAACTAGGAGAGGGATTGGAGACTGTGGAGTTTTACTCTAATACTTCTGTATTGTTGAAATTTCCATGTAATCCTTTTTTAATTTTAGTGTATTTTTAAAACTTTCATTAAGAACCAACATCATTTGTGCTTTTCCTTCCCCTTTAACTTGCCTTTACTGAATGTAGCTTGCAACATATTTTTCTTACATGAATCAGAAATCACATAATAGTATTTTACGTATGTAGCCTCATTCGAACCTCATAAAGCCCTGTGCACTATGTGGGGTGGGTTGTTATCTCCCACTTTACAGATAACAAAATTGAAGAGAGGGAGGTCAGGTCGCTTATTTGAGGGGTCCCAGCGCTGGCAGCCGTGGGACAGGATGTCAGCCTTGCGGTTGTCCTCTGGGCAGTAGCATACAGTCAAGGGTCTGGAAATTGGAGACCCCTCCCTACCGTGCCCTTCTCTGTCCCTGTAACCTTGAGCCAGTTTCTTAAATTCTCTGGGACTCACCATCCTTATCTAGAATATTCATATTCTAGAAGCAGCACATGGGTGTAAGGCTCAGAGGCATTGGAGCTAGAGTCTAAGTCTACCATTCCCCAGCTCTGCACTCTCAGGCCGTCTGTCAATCTCTCCCGCAAAATAGACCTAATCAGTGACTCTTACACAATCAAGCGTGTAAAACGCTGAGCACAATGCTCCACGCATGGGAAGTATGAAACACGTGTTGTTTACGACTACTTGGATGAGGCGAGTACACGTGTCTCTCTTCTACGTTGACGTGCACACGGATGTCCGAGGCGTGCATGAGCATGCATGCCGGAGCACACAGTCCCAGCAGCCCCGTCTCTGGCCGGTGAGCCTGGGAGCCAGGGGGATCCCAGCGATCCTTTCCCAGCCTCACGCTCCTGGAAGATCTGCAGGACAGGAACTAGGGCGGAGCCGCTCTGACCTCACCTCTGATAAGTCTCCTCCTAGACCCATTTAACACCCCCTTCAACCTTTCCTAACCTTCCTGCCTTCCCTGCAACTCTGACTGCTTCCTCAAACACAAGGTGGTGGTGACGATGATGATGATAGCAGCTAACATTTTTCTGGCCCTTTTGACATGCCAGGCTCTGTTGGAAGCACTTTACACCTCTTACTAGTTCATCTAACCCTTTTACAAGGTAGGGGCGATTACTCCGATTCAGAGATGTGAGAACTCTGATGCAGAGAGGGAGTGACTGCCCAAAGCCATACTAGTTGTTAAAGTTGGAATTTGGACCCCAAAGTCTAGTAAATGAGCAATGTGTAGTCTTCCGTTTTCCTAAATGTAAAGAAATATGGATATATGCATGATACAACTAAACGCTAAGTTTGGATAATGCCTGGAGCCAGGCACCAGCCACCGAGAGAAACAAAACCAAAATCCTGAGAACGTTGAGTGTTTGTGTCACTTTCACCTCAATATAGCTGAAGTGAGAAAGGAACCCTTGACCGCCCCTGAGTAAAGGAAAGTGTCCTTGTGGTTAGAGGCTCCTCCACTTTGCACCAAGGAGCAGAGGCTTTTGATAAAAGGCGAGACCACGACTTTTTTTTTTAATTCACTTTATTGAGATACAGTTACATACCATACAATCATCCATGCTGTACAATCAACTGTTCACAGTGCCATCATAGAGTTGTCCATTCATCACCCAAATCTATTTTTTGAACATTTTCCTTGTACCAGAAAAAGTGAAAATAAGAATAAAAAATAAAAGTAAAAAAGAACACCCAAATCATCCCCACCCTATTTTTCATTTAGTTTTTTGTCCCCATTTTTCTACTCATCCATACATACACGGATAAAGGGAGTATGATCCACAAGGCTTCCACAATCACACTGTCACCCCTTGTAATCTATATTGTTATACAGTCGTCTTCAAGAGTCAAGGTTACTGGGTTGCAGTTTGATAGTTTCAGGTATTTACTTCCAGCTATTCCAATACATTAAAACCTAAAATGTGTTATCTATATAGTGCATAAGAATGTCTACCAGAGTGACCTCTTGACTCCATTTGGAATCTCTCAGCTACTCAAACTTTATTTCATTTCATTTCTCATCCCCCTTTTGGTCAAGAAGATACTCTCAGTCCCACGATGCTGGGTCCACATTCATCCCCGGGAGTCATATCCTGTGTTGCCAGGAAGAGTTACACCCCTGGGAGTCAGGTCCCATGTAGGAGGGAGGGCAGTGAGTTCACCTTAGCTAGAGAGAGAGGCCACATCTGAGCAACAAAGAGGCACTCAGGGGAGACTCTTAGGCACAATTTTAAGCAGGTTTAGCCTCTCCTTTGCAGTAACAAGTTTCATAGGGGTAAGTCCCATGATAGAGGGCTCGGCATGTCAAGCTGTCAGTCCTTGATGTGACAATCCAGGTGAGGAAGTCCAACACCTCCACATCCTCCCCCAGCTCCTCAGGGGGGCCCTGCATATATATACATGTAATATGCTGTCCAAGGAATTCAGAGACAGCACTGTGGCCCCCTAACCCCTAACGAGGAGCTGCGGGCCGTGCACTCCGAGTCACCTCCGCAGGAGTTGTGTGAGTTTAGGGTGAGCCACGCACACTGCTCCTTCCTGTGACCAGGTGTCTGTGAGGTCGGGCACTTGGGTCCCCCCAGGGTCCAGTGTGTGGTCACGCCAAGGTGTGGTTCGGGCCTGTATCGGGGTTGGACAAGCTTTTAAGAAGGCCTGTAGAGCCCACTGTCATTGTAACTGTGTGTGAGCGTGTTCAGACCTGGGTGTGTCCTCTTCACCTCCTCTCCACGCCTGAGCCTGCGGCCTGTTCTGACCCCATTCTGTCTCTGCCGTCTCCCTCTGCCCGGCCGGTCACCCAGGGTGGGTTGTCTCTAGGGGACAGTTGGAGGGGCTCCCTGAC
The DNA here is from genome assembly GCF_015220235.1 of Choloepus didactylus. Lineage (NCBI taxonomy): Eukaryota > Metazoa > Chordata > Mammalia > Pilosa > Megalonychidae > Choloepus > Choloepus didactylus. The sequence continues at coordinate 72,465,406 of NC_051323.1, read as the reverse complement.
GAGCGTGGGCCAGGCCACTCTGAGCTCCAACCTGCAGGACGCAAAGTGGGGTTTACCTCCCTTCCACCCGAGTCAACCCCAGTGGGCCCAGGCCCCCTCAGGCACGGCCTTGCCTCCGAACTCACTCACTCCGTTCCTTTATCTCCCCCCAAAGCCGGTCAGCTTCTTTTTTTCTGAGGCTGAGTGTGGCACGCACTGGAAAGCCTTCTGAATGGCACTTCTGAGTAAACAGGAAGAGTGTGTGTGGTCACGACGGGAGCGTGCAGGTGTCGAGAGCGGATGTGAAAGTGTGGAGGCGGGTGGCGAGCAACAACCAGCCAAAGGTGTGGCCCCCCCAGGCCCACAGACCCCACAGGGCCAGGTCGGCCGGAGCGGGGAAGCAGGAGCCTGGGCCTCGCTGTGGGACACCTCCCCGGGCTGCCCAGCTCCCCGACCCTCAGCTCCTTAAAAGAATCCCAGGAAATGTTTGGAAGCCTTTACATATATCCTCCTCATCAGGCTGACTTAAATGGGCTGCTCGCCTTGTTCAGAGCTCTGCCAGTTCCCAAACTGCCTGGACCCCCAGGAGACCAGAAGCCCAGGCCTCACCCTGCCGGTGGACCGTGGTCAGTCTCCTCGACTTATTCTAGTTCGGAGCTGCACTGAGGGTGGAGAAAGCGCAGATGAAACAGCAGATGAGCCAGGGCTGCTCTACTTGAAGGATGTCAGCTCAGCCCCCTGCCGTCGGGATTCTTGCCCCATATCCTTCCCTGCCCCCCTTCATACTTGACATTACTTCTGCTACAGTCACCATGGACCTTATCCAAAGGACACTTGTCTGTCCCTGTCTCATTTGCCCTCCCTGTAGCATTTGACACCAATGGCCGTGTCTTTCTTTGGGGAACTTCTTTGTCCTCCGTGACTGCCCTCTCTGGGTTTTGTCACGTGAACCCTCTCTCATTGTCAGGCCCCCGTTCCTCTGCCAGCGTCTTCATCTTGTCCTTCTCCAGGGTGCTGTTTCCAGCCTGCTGCTCGTGGTAGCTGCTCTTCACGGGCCACCTCTCCGACCCTCGTGCTGCTGCCTCCCGACCCCACGTCCAAGCCACGTGGTCAGGGCTCTGCTGCCTCCCGGAGACGTCCCACAGGCCCTCGGACCAACCAGCCGAAAGGAAACCCTGGTCTGTGCGCCCAGCCGACTCACCCACTCACCACGAGCCCTGAGCGCTCCTTCCCGCCAGTGCCTGACTGCTGCCTGCTTCCCACACCCTTCAGAGTTTCCCTTTTCCTGTCCTCTTGCTTTTCCCTCTGCTTATAAACCATCTTCCAGTTTAACTCGCAGTTGTCCTCATCCAAATGGAGTTGTCCTTATCCTAGACTGGATTTGCTTCTGGATGTACCTGGAAGCTTCTCCACCCAATTCTTTCCCAACCACTGGGAACTTATCCCAGTATTAGCCTTGGCAGGTCCCCAAAAAGGGGGAAACCTTTCTCTATATCCAAGCCAGCAGAGCTCATTGCACCCCGTTATTATCGGTGGGAGCCGGCACTGAAGCCATTTGTCTCCATGTTGGATGGTACGATGGGCAATTTTGTAGCTAAGAGGGTGGGCTCTGACATCAGAAAGGCCTGGGTTTGAATCCTGCTTCTAGCTCTTACTAAGGGCACCTTGGGTATGTTACTTGAGTTTCCTCATCTGGGCAGTACCCACCTCACCAAGCAAATGAGAAATTAAATGAGACTGAATTTACGGCACCTAGGACATGTTCAGTAATCAGTGAGTCTTTTCATTATGGCTATTTTATTTACCTTCCTATATTGTAAATTCCTTAGGAAATTCGTAACTTTCCCACCAAGGAGGGATATTTTTGATGAGGCAGAGTGCCTTAATTATTTTTTTTAAAGAGGTTAATTAGTGTAAAATTATAATGGAAGCTCAAAGAAGGCATTTTCTCTCCAGCCACTTCTCCCCACTCTACCATCCGTTCACCTCCCACCACTCACCCAGCGGTGACCCTCCTTCTGAGTTCCCGAAGGCTCTGGACGGCGTCTTGTCACTGTGCTTTTGTGCGAGTTCTTGGCTGTCCTTGCCCGGCCAGGGAGGACTCCGGGGGGCCTCCTGGGCCTCTTGGGGGTGGGCGTTCAGACAGCTGAGCCCTGGGTGAGCTGCTGGTCGGGTGGAGAGAGTAGACGGAGCAGGAGCAGAAACAGGTCCCCAGGGTGGGACTGCTCCCAAGAGTCATTCACTCAAGTTTACTTACAGCCTCTGGTAAGGTCCCTGGTACAAGGTTTAATAAACGTACTTCCCCTGCTGTGGCACTCACCACACTTCATTATAATCAATTACTTAGCAGTGTCTTGTCTGAGCCACTGGAGGCTTCGTGAGGCAGAGATGGCACCTGCTGGCCCACTCCTCGGGGCCTGGTGCACAGAGCTGGCCCTCAGTCAAAGTTTGTTGAATGAATAAATGAAAGCAGTTGCGTAAAACCACTTCTGCCATGTGTTAATGGTGATGTTGGGCATGTTCTCTGACCTCCACTTTCCTTAATTGTAAAATGGAAGGCTCAGTGCCCTCCTCCCGTAGGAGCAGGGATGTTCCCAGAGCAGCCTGTAACCTTCAAAACCCTTTACAAGTGTGACGCTGCTGGGCACGCTTGGAGCTGGGAGCAGGAAGTGCTCCGGGACAGCGGAAGGGTCTGGGAAGGCCCTCCGCCCACCCCGCCTGACCTCGGCCTCAGGAAGGGCTGTGTTTGTGGGGCCACTGTCCCCTGGGCCATTTCCCTGGAGTGAAGAGGGTCACTGTGCAGCCCTGTCATGTCCTGTCGCAGGGAGGGGTCCACAGGCAACGCCTGCGTCATGACCGCGGGGGCCCGGGAGGAAGCCCACCCTGGGCTGAGCCCGCTGGGGTGTGAGACGCGGAGTGTCCAGTGGAGCCTCTTCGAGGCCGGGACCGAGACATGTGTAAGGAGATCCTGCAGTTTGCTGATGGGCAAAGGGAACACCCAAGGCCATGGGGTACGGCAGAGCTGGTTAGCAGGGGCCATTCCCAGCTCCCAACCAGGTGGGCATCGCCAGCCTACCTTGTCGAGGAACCAGGATGGGGTCCTCGCCCTAGAGGACAGTCCAGAATAGTCGATGCACACCTGAGGGTGGAGATCCCGGGGGCTCCAGCAAGGGAGCTGGCACTGGCAGGTGCGAGGATGCTGAGTGGGCGAATAGATGCGTCTGATCTGATGGATGTCTGCTGTGTATTTGTCTATATCTATTTATTATCCCATGCAATAATAAAAATAGCTGACATCCATTGAATTCTTTCTAAGCACTGGGAAGTGCTCTAGGAACTTTATATGTACAGATGTATTTAATTGTCACGGGGACCCCATGAGCTGGGTGCTGTGCTTATCCACATGTCACAGAGAAGGAGGAGGTACAGAGGTTCGCCCAGCCTCACACAGCTAATTCATGGGGTATCAAAGGTTCAAACACAGGCTTTGAATTCCCAGAGTCCCTGTCCACAACCACCACATCATATAACCTCTCTATTTTTCTCTCTCCAAACACACACACACACACACAGAGTACACACATACCCTTGTATGTATGTGTCAAGACAGATATTCACGTTGTGCTTATATTTGTATGTACATCTACATGTCTCATGTTTTATTCTTGGTGTGACTCTCCCACATGAACTCCCATTAGATTTCTCAGCCTGGCTGAGCAACCCAAGGTGCACACACGCATATAAAGTAATTTTCCCTCGTACTTAAGCGGGGCATAAATCAAACTGGGGCAGACAGTGAGAAGAGGCTAGATTAGTTAGTTGAACAACTTATCTCTGTTAGAACCAAATGACTTGTCGTTAAAAAGAAAAGAGAAATAAACAAAAGGTGAGAAGGGGAAAGCCTCCTAAATTCAGCTGAGAGAGATGCCTCCTGTAAGCGGGTACCGCACTTGGAGGAGGAAAATGGAGAGCACGCCCAGAATCCGTTAAGAAAAATTGCTGCAGGAGCCACTCTATGATTCATGGTGGCAACATAAAGCAGGGATAGCTGCAAGGATATAATAGGAAACAAACAGGGTAGACAGGATGGAACATAATTATGGAGACACTCAATCCGCTAGTAGCATTTACCAAAGAGTAAGATGTGCACAAGAGAATTTGCATACAAATGAGTTGCTGAGAACATGGTAACTGGATAGCAATAAGACCTCACACATGCTATTAAAGCATGTCAGAAAAAACACATTCAGTTGATTCCACATAGCTGTAACTGTTGATCATTAGCAAAATAAATTTTAAATGGCATGCTGAGTGTTAAAACAGGTGTTTGGGTTTCTAATTCTGAATGTTAACTAATATTTTTTCTGTGTGTCTCTTTATTTTTATTGTTTTGGGAGTATAACTTTAGGAACGAATTTTTCAAAAATAAATACTAAATTTTCAGGTTTTCTATAAGTTAAGTGTAATCATTCTTCTATTTTTATGAACATTACTTTTAATTCTCGTTACATACTAAGTACAATTCCTAGGCAAGACTTTTAAAAAACTTTTTATTTTGATGCAGCTTCAAACTTACAGGACAGTTGCAAAAACAATACAAAATCCAGACAGAGAATTCCAACATACTCCCCACCCAGATACCCAGATCCACCAACTTATAACATTTTGCCACATTTGCCGTATCTATTTGTCTATCCATCTATCCGTCTATCTATCTTTATCTATTTTCTGAACATTTGGGGAAAAGTTGTATGCATCACATTCCTTAAACAATTCTTTCTTATACATTTCCACCTTAAGTACAGTTATCAGTTCAAGAGATTCAGCATGGCTATAAAGCATACACTCTAGATTCCAATTTTTCATGTATCTCCCCACCCCACTGGCTACCATAGTAGCCAATGATAACTGGTCCTGAGGAAAGGCCACTTATGGAGTGAATCTACTTAAAGCAGTGCCCAACATTTCACACTCAATAGAGAAATAAATTTGATTGTGATTTGATCTTGAAAAATGTGAAAAAAAATGAAAGGAAATTTATTTTGCATTTATTAAAATGTAGGTTATAATTATAACTGTGTGCTAATTCTTAAAATAGCAGAAGACTAAATCAAGTACTATATGGTTGGCTTTTGGGTGCAATAATTCGTGACAAAATAGTAGGAGAGTGCATCAGGGCATTACTCACTTCACATGGAGTTTTAAAGCATAAGCATAAAGAAAGCTTTGCTTTTATTTAAAAAAAAGATGCAAAAGATTTATATATTTGCCTAAGGGCCTCTCTTAATCCTTTAACCTTAAAATCACTTTATTTTGAAGTCCCTAATTGTTGATTTTCTGCTCAGTTTTTAACTGCAGAAACTACCAACCCCCCTGAGTGAATGGTTTTGCGTGTGAGCTGAGCAGTTATCCAAACTCACTTTCATCAGCTTCGTGAAATCCTGTCTTTTGAGAGGTGTAATTTCACTTTGCATTTGACTTCCATTGCATTTCCATTACACTGCATTGCTTCCTGCTGCTCACGTCTGAGGCGTGAGGAGAGACCAACTGCACCAGTCTGGGGACCCCGCAGGAAACAGGCTGCAAAATTGGGAAGAGTTCAATAAAGAAACTTTTAAAAATGCTGTTGGCCAAGGTTAGGAGACCTCCAAAGGATGCTGAAGGATATCTGGGTTAGTGACATCACCCCCACATCCCACCTGTGAGCCACAGACCTGAGAGAAAGTCACACCACTGCCCCACTTGTCCCCTGGTCTCCTGCCCGTGATTCCCATTGGCCAAAACCAAATGGAATCCAGCAAGCAGGGGCCTCGCTGATTGTATTTATAAAGTTCTGGCTCCTAGGATTCAAAGCAGGGTGGAAAGGGAGAAATTTGATCTAGAGAGACAAACAAAATATCCATTACAATGACCAAAATCATGTTGATTGGTTGCCTCAGTAAAATCTGCTGTTAAGTGGAAAAGGATGTTTAAATGGGAACAAATTTAATAGGCTTCCAATTCATTATGGATTGTCTCGTTTTGCAACTTGTCTTTCCTACATTACCTTCTAAGAGTGTGGAAGGTTTCCCTTCTATTTGAAAGAGAGAGGAAATGGAATAACAGATAATTTACCGTGTGTGTATGTGTTTCCATGTGTGCACATGTGTTTGTGTAAGCATAATCGTACAGGCACACCACGTTACAGTGCGCTTCACTAATTGCATTTTGTGGATATTGCGTTTTTTACAAATTGAAGGTTTGCAGCAGCCCTGCGTCGAGCAAGTCTCCCGGTGCCATTTTTCCAGCAGTATGTGCTCATTTCATGTCTCTGTGTTGCATTCTCGTAATTCTTGTAACATTTCAAACTTCTTCCTTTTCTGTATCTGTTACGTTGGTCTGATTAGAGATCTTTGATGATACTATTGTAATTGTTTTGGGGTGCCATGAACCTGCCCGTATAAGATGGCGAACTGAATCGATAAACGTGTGTGTTCAATGTTCCCCCGACCGACCATTCCCCCATCTCTCTCCCTCTCTCGGGCCTCCCTAGTCCCTGAGACACAACGATATTGAAATTAGGCCAATTAATAGTCCTAAAATGGCCTCCAAGAGTTCAAGTGAAAGGAAGAGTCAATCTATGCAGCCAACTGCATTGCTGTCATATTTTAAGAAATTGCCACAGGTGCCCCAACCTTCGGGAGCTACCACCCCAATCAGATCAGCAAAACCCTCCACCAGCAAGAAGATTACAACTTGCCAAAGGCTCAGACGATGCTTAGCATTTTTTAGTAATAAAGTATTTGTCATTAAGGTATATAGATTTATTTTTAAACATAAGGATATTGCACCCTTAATAGTCCACAGTATAGTGCAAACATACTTTGTATGCACTGGGAAACCAAAAAATTTCATGTGATTCACTTTATTGCAATATTTGCTTTATTGTGGTGGTCTGGAACTGATCCTACAATATCTCTGAGGTATGTCTATATATATGTTTACACACAGAGGAAAAAGTCACCTATGCAGCATGAGTGAATTTGCTGAATTATCTGGCAATAACCTGGCAGCTCAGTTGCTAGACAGTGCTTGCCGGCATTCTAAAGCCAATAGCTCCTATCTGGGCCTTCAGTCCTTAACTACCAGTTTCACAATCTCATGTGACTTACAAGCTTTAATGAGCAAAGTGGAAGTTTCAGAAAAGAATTATGTTGTAAATGACTATTTTGTATCACACTTTTAATGGCTTAAGAATTAAAAAAAAAACGAAACAAAAAACAGAAAACCACTGTACTTCCTGGCTCTTTTTTGAGGTCTGTCAGAAGACCTGAAATGAATGTCAGCTAGAATAGTGATGAAAATCTATTTGCTTCTATACATTTAGAATAATTTCATTGGTTTTGAATATTCTGATGGTTAATCTGGGAAAAATAAGGTCAACGGGAGCAGAACATATCATCCTGATTTTTAGCTTAGTCTGCGCTGTGCTTGCAGAGAAAAGCATTTGTTGTTGACTGGCGGGGCAGTCACTGATTCTCAGGCTGTAGCACACACTTCCCCACCCACTAGGGAACAGAACCCTCGCAGGTGTAAAGGACCCTTTTACATTTAGCATCCTTAGAGGGAACATTCATGGGACTCTGCAAGGCTGCCCGTGACCCGGGGCCCATGGCCCTGACACACCATCATGTTTCATCCCTGGAGTCCCGTCATCTCTGGCTGTCATTTGGGGTCCAGGCCCCACTGCACCTGCACTAGCCTAGCCCTGCACCTCAGTTTGGGTCGCCTTACAAGTCGTTGCTGAGACAAGGATTCTAGGGCAAATAGTTTATTTGGGAGGTGAAGGAAACCCCCAGGGGACCCTGGGGAAGAAACAGGGAAGAGAAGGCAGTCGAGAAGGGTGTGTCATCAAGTGAGTTGCCATTGGCCAAATGGGGTGTAACCCTCTGGGAAAATGATCTGGGCACCAGTGTACAGCAGACGTCTCAGCGGTCCCCCTCCACTCCGAGGAGTTGGGGGCAGGAGTATTTACATACTGACTCCTATCCATCAGTGGGTGACGGCTGCTTGCTGGAGGTCTGAATTCCCTGGCACTTCCAGTGGGCCACAGATGAAGGCAATGTGGGATTTGGAAGCCGGGAGAAACCCTCCGGCAAAGACATGCAGGTATTTGTGGTTGGAAGTCAGACTGGCATACCCGAAAGTAGTTAGGACTAGGGGATAGAGGCCGGGCCCCCCCCAGCATCTGCTAAACCACAGCTCTCTCTCCCAGCACTCTCTCTCCTTGCATTGCCACCAACTCGGGGAATTGTCTCCTTGTGTTGGCGTAGGTAGACCTCTACCCTTTCCATCTTGCTTCTCTCAAACATTTTGCTGAGGTCTCAAATTTCTAAGTTCTCCTAAAGGCCTAGGCCTTTGGAACAGTAAAATCTGAGACATACAGGCCTTTTTGTTTTTCTGTTGTACATCACAGAACTATGCATATAAATGGATAAAAGGATAAGTGGAAATATTGCGAGATTTAATGTCTCAAAACTTCATCCTGTGGAATCTGCCATTGTTACTGCCAATATCACCATTAGTTATTTTGTTATTTGGTTATTTGTAATAACCATTAGTTATTTTGTTATTCTGAGCACAACAAAAAAAATGTTATAATGAAAACACAAAGTAGTACTAATAAATGTGAACTACTGTAGTCAAATCTATGACATCTGGGTGCTCACAATTTAAGCTTGTTTTTAATAAATCCTATAGATGTTTTTCTTCAAGCTATGATGGAATGACTTGTGGGAGACTAATGTTCCAGCTGAAAACAAGAAGAAAATCTGGAGTAAATACAAAATGCATTTGTTTGAGGGCTTTGGAGAGGTGCTGGGACAGTGCCAGGACTTGCGGAGCCATGGTCCCAGGGGAAAGAGAAGCTCATTGAGGTGAACTCAGCCATTTCCATCCCATTCTTTCTCTTAGGACATTTGCTGACTTCTGCACAGAGAGATAAAGATTGAAGGCAGGAGAAGGCTGCGAAGAATCAGATAATACAGGAGAGGTTTTGACATTCTCACAGGGCTGGAGAGGCTGGAAAGGAGTGTGGAGCTGCCAAGGCAGTCAAAACTTGAAGGGCCAAGAGAGTACAGGGAAGAGAAATTGAGAAAATGAAGCCTAACACTCCAACCAGTCTGTCCCTGGAGGCATTTGCTGATTCTCAAGAAGCTTAGAGACCTCTGAAAAATCCAGGTGGAAAATACGGCAGATATTTCAGTGGCTTTGCATTGCCAGGGAGGAGCCCTGGTAAACACTTAAATCCTCTGTTGATAGTCTGGATTATGTATAAAATATACGTGTGACTCAGAGATGGACTCAGTCTTCCAAAGGCTGAACCATAATTTAGAACCAGGGATTAAGGTAAACTGCCCATACTTCTGCTGGGAGATAAAGGGTTAACCCTCTCTGAAGCAAGATAAAATTATACTCTGTCTCTGTAATTTTTCATGCATAATATTTGACATTTAATTTAAAAATCAAGTATATAAGGAACAGGACCAAGCGTAAAAGTAGGCAATAGAAATAAACATAAAGGTGACAGAGATATTTAAGTTATCACACAGACACTCATATATCTATGATTAGAATGTTTGTGACATAGATGATAAGATATAGATTTAAAAAAAAACTAGTATGTTAATAGTGTTAAATGGAAATTCTAAAAATTAAAAACATAATTTGTAATTAAGAACACACACACAAAAAAATAGGATTAACAACAGAGTGCAGATAGCTGGAGGATTACTATACTAGAAGATAGACCAGTAGAAAAGAGCCACACAAGGAGAGAAAAATGGACAGATACTACTAGAAAAAAAGGTGTTGAGAGACATAACATTATAAATTCCTCCTGCAATTTCAGAAAAAGATAGACATTGAAGCAGAAGCAGTATTTACAAAGATAATGTCTGAGAGTTTTCCAAAACTGACAAAAGACATCATCCCACAGATCCAGAAATCACTCCAACTCCCAAGTGGTATAAATAAGGGGGAAAATTTTGCACATACCTTGTTATAGCACAGTAAAACTGAAGAAAGTTAAAGACAGAGAAAATCTCAAAAAACTGCCAGAAAGGGTGAGGGTGGGGGGACAAAGCACCTTCAAATGGGCAATGAGCAGGAAGGCTAACAGCTGACTTCTCAACAGAAACTTCAGAAGCCAGGAAAAAATGGAAGGATATTTTAAAGTGTCGAAAGAAAAGAATTGCCAAATGAGAATTTTATACCAGAACAGACATTCTTCAAAAATTAAGGCAAAATAAAGAAACTTTTGGGAAAACACAGAATTTATCACCAAAGTTCCCACCTAAAAAGGCAAAGATAAACAACAGCAAGTGGAGCAGAAGGGAAATGATCCCAGAGGGAAACAGAAATACAGAAATGCAGAAAGGAATGAAGAGCAAAGAAGATACACATAAGCAAATGAACATTGTAATAATCCTAAAAATCCTACCAGTTAATGAGAAACGCATGATAAAGTGTCCCAGTAAAATTGTGGATTTATTTATGTCTCCTTTTATATCTGTTCATTTTTGTGGTAACTCTGATTAAGTGCATGCAAATTTAAAATTTTTATTTATTTATTAAAGTTTGACATGTTTATCATTAAGAAAAGTATCTCTTTATCTCTAATAATGTTTCTTGCCTTAAAGCCTACTTTGTCAGTTGACAAGTAGCTGGCAGTTTAGCACACCTATTCCAGCTTTACTCTGATTTGTGTTTGCACAGTATATTGCTCCCATGCTTTAATTTTTAGCCATTTTTTTTGACCCTTATATTAAACTGTATCTGCTAACAAAAGAAAACTAGAAAATCCCAAAATGCTTGGAAGTTATACAATACATTTCTAAATAATTTATGGATCAAACAAGGAATTAGGATGGGAATTAGAAAATATGTTGGACTGAATGATAAGAGGTTCTGTTCCAGTAATGGTGGAGTAACCTGTATTGGATTAATCCTCCCACAAATAAAAGTTGTAAACTCTGAGCAAAACACTAAAACCTCCCTCCAAAAATATGATGTAATAAGTTACAACATAACCAAAGAGCTCAAAACCAGTGAAAAAAAATCATAAAAGGTGCCAGATAAAAAAAGACAGAATAGGCACAGAAAGAAAATATATAAAGAATACGCTGACTTTCAGTGGAAACAATGCAAATTACAACGCAGTGCAGCAACATCTTCAAAGTACTAAAAATTTTTTAAAAATCTGTTAATGTAGAATTCTTTACTCAGGGAAAATAAAGATATTTTTAGACATACCATGTTAACACTATTCCGAAGTAAATTTGAATGAGTATATCAATATCAGATGGAGTCAATTTTAGAGAAAAAAATTATCAGGTACAAAAAGGATCACTTCATAATGATAAAGGAATCAATTAATCATGAGGTTTAAACAATTCTACATTTTTATATCTAATAACATACTTTCAAAATATATGAAGCAAAATTAAAAGAACTAGACAAATCCACAATTATAGCAAAAGAGTTCACCACCCATCTCTCAATAACTGAGAAAATAAATATACAGAAAATCCAAATGTATATAAAATATTTGCACAATCCTATCAAAGTACCTGATCTAATTGACATTTACAGAACTTTCTACCCAACAACAGCAGAATGAACATTCTTTTCAAGTGTGCACAGAGCATTTACCAAGACTGACTATATTCTGAGCCATAAAACTACCCTCCTTAGAAAGGAATCATGTCATAAAGTATGCCTTCTAAGATGGAATTAAATTGAAAATAAGTAATAAAGTTCTCCAGAAAATTCCCAAATATTTGTAAACTAAACAATAAACTTCTAAATAACCTATGGATCTCAGAAAAAATCAAAAGGGAAATTAGAAAGCATTCTGAACGGAATGAAAATGAAAACACAACATATCAAAATTTGTAGGATGCAGTTAAAGCTGTATTTTAAAAAAATTATAGCACTAAACACTTGCATGAAAAAACAAGAAAGATTTCAAACCAAAGACTGAATCTTAAGAAACTAAAATAAGAGGAGCCACTGAAACCCACAGTTGGCAGAAGAAAGCAATGAATAAAGACCAAAGTGGAAATCAATAAAATAGAAAACAGAAAAGCAACAGAGAAATATTAATGAAATAAAAAGCTGGTTCTTTGAAAAGAGCAGCAAAATCAATGAACTTCTCGTGAAATGGCTTCACTGGTGATTTTGACCAAACTTTTTTTCCTGGGTTATCATTTCTTCATTGCATACGTGTTACATGCATTTCTTCCTTTCTCATTGTAGGCCTTTCTTCTTGTCCAAGCTCTCAGAACTTTTATTAAAACATCTTAATTAGGAGTCTTTCAAATCACAACTAGGAAATTTTCCTTGATACAATCTACTGGCCTTACTCAGATTTCATAAATCTTATATGCATTCATTTGCATGCATGTGTGTATTCAGATCTATTGAATTTCATCCATTATGACCACTTGTTCAGTTAGCTAAAATTGCTGTTACGTGAAATACCAGAAATGGATTGGCTTTAAAAAGGGGATTTACTGGGTTACAAATTTGCAGTTCTAAGGCCATAAAAGTGTCCAAACTAAGGCATCAACAAGATGATACCTTCACTGAAGAATGGCCAGTGGTGTCCAGGACACCTCTGCTAGCTGGGAAGCCATATGGCTGGCATTTGCTTGTCCTTTGCTCCAAGGTTCTGGTTTCAAAATGGCTTTCTCCAAAATGTCTCTGGGCTTCTGTCTCTCTCAGCCTCTGTCTCTCAGCTTCTGTGCATCCTTGCTTGTTCTCCCAGGGCGTTTCTCTCCAAGTGTTTGGGGAGTCCTCTCTTAGCTTCTCCAGGGAAAACTCTGGGTTTTGTCTCTTAGCTTAGCATCTCCAGATGTCCTTCTGTCTAAATCTCCCAATGTCTGCAAGCATCTGGATGTGTGTTAGCTCTTAGCTTCTCCCGGGGGCAAACTCTGGTTTACTTATCTTAGCTTCTCTCCAAAATGTCTTTCTCAGCTTCTCTGAGCAACTAATTTCTGTGAGCTCTCTTAAAGGACTCCAGTGATCTAACTGTGACTCGCCCAGAATGGGTGGGATCATATCTCCATGGAGGCACTCAATCAAAAAGTTCCACCCAACAAGATTGGATTAAAATATCATGGCTCCTCTGGGGTCCATAAATTTCAAACCAGCACACCACCACAACAATGAAGAGACAGAAGAGTTCAATTGCACAGCTCCGCCTGGCTACTCTTTTCTAGCCACAACCATTTCCCTCCTACCAGCCTCCATCCTGGATCCTGGCTCTATACCTTGGCAACCACTACTCTCTTCCATGTCTATTTAATTTTGTCATTTCAACAAAGTTATATAAAGGGATTCATAGAGTATATAACCTTTTGGGATTGGCTTTTTTCACTTAGCATAATTCCCTGGAGACCCTTCCAAGCCCTTGCATGTATCAATAGTTTGTTTCTATTTATTGCAGAGTAGTATTCTATGGTATGGACATACCACAGTGTGTTTAAACATTTCCTGTTGAAGGACTCCTTAGCTGTTTCCAATTTTGGTTATTATGAAGAAAGTTGCTATGAACATTTGTGCACAGGCTTTTGTATGGATGTAAATTTTCATTTCTCTGTGATAAATGCCCATGAGTGCAACTGCTGGATTGTATGATGGTTGCATGTTTAGTTTTATAAGAAAGTGCCTGCTTTAGTTTTCTGGGCTGCTCAAGCGAATACCACGCAGTGGGTTAGCTTAAACAATGGAGGAAATTTATTAGCTCATAGTTTTGAGGCCAAGAGAAAGTCCAAATCAAGGTATCATCAAGGAGATACTTTCTTCTCAAAGACCGGCTTTCTGGGGCTGGCTGTCAGTGACCCTGGGTCCTCTGTCACATGGCAGTGCACTTGGTGACCACCACTGGCTTCTCTGTTCTCTTCTGGTGCCACTAAATTTCAGCTTCTTGCTTTCAGTGGTTTTTCTCTGTCTGAATTTCATTCTGCTAAAAAGGACTCCAATAATAGGATTATGCCCCATCCTGATTGAAGTGAGCCACACCTTAACTGAGGTAACCTCAATGAAAGTTCCTACTTACAATGGGCTCACACCTACAGGAATGGATCAAGTTTAAGAGCATGTTTTTCTGCAGTACATAGAGCTCCAAACCAGCATTCTGGCCAACTGCCATATAAAAAAAATGAACACAAAATGATCATAGACCTAAACATAAAATCTAAGACAACAAATTTCTTGAAGAAAACATTGAAAAAAATCTTTGTCACCTTGAGTTAGGCAAAGATTTTTTTAGATACAACATGAAAAACATGATCCATAAAAAGAAAAAGTTGACAAATTGCGCATCATCAAATTTAAGAATTTTTTCCTTTCAAAATATACTTTTATGCAGACTAAAATTTCTCCTTTTACCACATCAAATATATAATGCAGTGCTGTTAATTATGTTCACAATGTTGTGCTACCATCACCACCATTCGTGACAAAAACTTTTCCGTCATTCCAAATAGAAGCTCTGTACATTTAAAGTCTTAAATCCTTTTCCCTACCTCCACCCTACACTTTTAAGAGAATGAAAAGACAAACCACAGACTAGGAGAAAATATTTGCAAATCCCATATCTGATTAAAGGGCATGAATCCAGAATATGTATAAAGAACTCTTAAAACTGTGCAATAAGGAAACAAAGGACCCAATATAAAATGGGTAAAAGATTTGAACAGACACTTCACCAAAGATGATATACAGGTGGAAAATAAACACATGAAAACATGTACATTATTAGTCATTCAGGAAATGTAAATTAAAACCATGAGATACCACTATACATAGATTAAAATGTCTAAATTAAAATGTCTGACCACACCAAGTGTGGGAGAGGATAATAAATAATAAATAACCTTTCATACACTGCTGGTAGGGATGTAAAATGGTATAGCCACTTTGGAAAATAGTTTGGCAGATTTTTAAAAAGTTAAACATATACCCACCATATGGTCTAGCCACTCTACTCCTAGATTTAAAAGAAGAAAAAATAAAACTTATATCTATACCAAGTATTGTAAACATTCATAGCAGCTTTGTTGTCATCAACCCCCTATTATAAACACCCTAAATGTCCATTAATAGGTGACTGGTTAAATAAAAACTACAAAATAGTGTATCGAGAAATTAAAGAAGATGGAGGGATATACCCTATTCATCTGTTATACTGTAAAAATGTCATTTATCCTCAAGTTGATCTATCCATTCAATGCATTTATAAGGGAATGCAAAGGGCCAAGAATAGTCAAGAAAAGTTTGAAGAATAAAAAGAAATCATAGATGAATTCTGTGATGGTTAAGTTCACGTGTCATCTTGGCTAGGTTTTGGTGTCTAGATGTTTGGTTAATCAAGCACTGGCCTGATTGTTACTGTACGGATATCTCATGGATTTAAAGCATTATTCAGTTGATTGCATCTATGGTTGATTACATCTACAACCAACAAAGGAGATTGCTTTCAGCCATGAGAGAAGTCTCCTCATCCAGTCAGTTGAAGGCCTTAAAGGGAGAACTGATGATTTCAACAGTCAGAAAGAAGAATTTCTGTCTCTACTTCAGCCAGCCAGCTTCTCCTGGGGAATTCATTGGAAAGTTCATTGGCATTCCCAACTTGCAGCCTGCCCTATGAAATCTGGATTTGCCAATCCTCACAGTCATGTGAGCCAATTCCTATAATAAATCTCATAATATTTGCATCCATACATATATCTATATCATCTATACATACATATATCTATATCATCTATCTGTCTATCTATCCTGTCAATTCTGTTTCCTTGGAGAGCCTTGACTAATACAAATTCTTATGGAACATAATAGTAAATCCAGGAAGAGATACTACAGTGCATTTGAGAAACAATTTTTTTTGTAAAACAGTGCTTAAATGATTAAAACTAAAAAGACTGACAATACCAAGTATTGGTAAGGATATGGAGCAACTGGAACTCTCAATCACTGCTGGTGCATGTGTAAATTTGCACAACTGCTTGGCAGAAAGTACCACTAAAGCTTAATATCTGCATATCTTATGCCCCAATAACTCCACCTCTGGTTATATGGCCAACAGATATGAGTACTCACGTGCACCAAAATACACGTACAAGAATTTTTATAGCAGCCCTGCGCTTGATTGCTAAAACCAGAAAACAACCCAAATGTCCGTCAACAATAGGATGAGTAAATAATTGTGGTATAGTCGCTACTCTACAGCAAGGAACAGCAAAATTTTTCTGTAAAGGGTCAGGAAAGGTCTGGGTTGCATATTCTTCTTTGTTATTTTTTTACAACCGTTTACAAACGTAAAAATCATTCTTAGCTCTCAGGGCAAACACGAGCAGACTAAGCCAGCTGTGGTCACCAGCCCTGGCTCTCCACCGATAGCAATTAATACACCTCCACTACAGGCGATGAAATGAATGAATTTCACAAACATACTTTTGCATGAGAGATGCCTAAGTCACAAAAGAGTGTGTGCTTGTAATTCTAGGCAAAATTATCATTGGTGACAGAAGTCATCATGGTGGCAACATTTGGGGTGAGAGATGGGGCACAAAGAGGGTTTCTGAGTTGCCCGCAGCGTTCTGTTTCTTGATCTGGTTTCACTTGCCTCTGTGCCTATGTGGTTACATGTGTATTCATTTTGTGGGAACTTGTTGAGTTATACACTTACGATTTGTATAATTTTCTGTATGGATATTATACTTCAATAATAATTTTACTTTAAAAATCCTATAAAGCTACAGAAGTCTAGGTTCCTTGCTCTTTTCCCCCCCACAATTTAATTGCTTTTTCTTACTGCCATTTTATAGCAGTTTCTTTCCAGCTCTCCTAATTAATAACAACTTTAGCCCACCAAAGTTTCTACTTCCATTTTTAAAGTTTGCCAGTGACCCAGAGGTTTGCATTTCTGACTCACAGGCACTGTGATATTATTAAATAACAGTAACCAAATGCTGACTTTCCTTGCCGCTGAGAGAGAGGGAGACAGAGAGAGAAAGAGAGAGAGAGAGAGAGGGAGATCCCTGAGGCTCTCAAGTAGGGCCGTACAATAGCTTCAGCATCTGGGCCTGCTGGGATCTCAACACATTTCAATAGGAGGGAATTAAGAGCACAGTTCAGTTAGAAACTAAAAGCCTAGTTGAACACGTTTTTCCCATTTGTGCTTATCCTGAACATTTGTAAAGATTTAGCAGCTCACCCAGGCAAGCCTGTTTTAATCCACATTCCAGTAACACAGATTTCATAAATGTTTCTCAAGGACGTTTTTATTTCCAGGCTTCAACCAAGCCAAGTTACTTCATTCCTTTAGGTTGTTCTGTGAAACCTCAAGGTTATGACCACCAAGACAGAAGGAAAGGGGGTTCCAGCGGGAGTGGTGCCCTCGTACTGGCCCAGAATCCCACCTCGGGGGCCTGGGACACGGAGGGCAGCCCCTGGGCCTGCGCCGGAGCAGAGACACAGACGTGGTACGGGTTGCCTTGCACTGGTAGGACATGTTGCTGTGTCTCAACGCTGGATGGAGAAACTGATGCAGACGACCTTTCCTTTCAACCTGTAGTTGAACTTGAGATGCAACAGGGTTAGGCTTCTTAGGAAAAATGAGGCTTTAAGAGAAGAAAGGGACCCCAGCATCAGGGCAGCTTGTGGTCCCAGGAGGATGGGAAGATGTGTCTGGGAGCGTGTGGGTTGGCAGAAAGAGGAAGGAGAGAACAGAGAAGCCAGATATGGGGAGAAAGAAAGAGAGAGTGAAACAGAGTGAAAGGGCAGAAATGAGGCAAAGCGGTGAAAGGGGGCCCGCTGAAACGGTTGTTTATCCATTTGGGGTATTTTGGGTTGTTTCCAAGTGTGGGCTGCTATGAGTAAAGCTGCTCTGATCATTCCAGTACAAGCTTGCTGTGTGGACCTGGGCCGGTGCACCTTGACCCGCTTTAGCCCCGAGCACAACTCAGCTGCTGGTGACACTTCAGACTAACCTCTCAAGGAAAGAATTTGCATTGCCTTGACCAAGTGGGCTGATCCCCTCCCCACATTTTATTTACACCATGAGGGAAACTCTGGAGGCAGAAAGGGAAGAAGTAAGACAATAACGTGTGGGAGCTGCAAGGAAACTGAGACGTAGTAATCTTACATGACCTGCTTGAGGTTATTCCTCAAGTAGTGGTGTGTTGGGGGACATTTTGGTCTTCAGATTCCAAAATAATTATATTCTACAGATCACCAAAATTGATGGGCTACTTATAAGGTCTTTTCCAAAACTGCCTCCATTCTGACTGCCATCGCCATCTAATTCTACCATAGAGACACACTCAAGTCAGATCTGTTGCAAAGAACTCTGTAAGGCTTAAGCCAGCGGTTCTCAAACTTCAGTGTGTGTAAGAGTCAAATGGGTGGGAGGGGGGAGCTATGACAAAGCAGATTCCCAGGCCCTGAGCAGGATTCTGATTCCCTGGGTCAGGGATGAGGTCAGTAGGAGCACCAGTCGATGATTTCTCACGGTAGCATGGGTTTAAGTAGGGGTTGGGAGCAGAGTTTTGAGAGATGGGGTGGCTGTGGCACTTAGCTGCTATGGCAATCATAGTGATTCTAAATGGGGCCAGATGACTGCTTTTGACAGCTCTAGGGAGTGCAGATAGGGAAAATAAAAAATTAAAAGCCTTGAATGCCCAACCCAGAATACACAGAAAATCAAAAAGCTGCCAGGCAGCAGTGAAGGATTCTTTAATCTCCTACAGCCGTAGGGTGGACATGGCTGAGAACCAAGGCTGGAATGGGATGTAGCAATTGCAGTAGTTCTGCATCAATGAAATGCTCAACCCCACCAGATCCCTTACACCAAGGACTTTTATGTCACTGTATTAGGGCCCTGTAGAGAATGAGAGGGACCCTAAGAAATGGGATGGGACATTTGGGCAGACTTGGAGAGGCTGATAATAATTTTGAACTCTCATGCCCCCTTAGTCCCTTGACAGTGGGGGCAGACTCATACCACATATCCCAACCACCTTTCGACTTTCAGTGACTACACCTGGGGCAGTTGCATCCCAAGACCCACTGCTGCCACCCCTGCTCACCCCTAGGCTGAGCTACATCCCAAGGTATCCCAAATGAAGATGCACAAGGGCTTCTCCGGGAGGCAATCACCTATACAGCAGAGTTGCAGATTTTTGCTGGGTTTTTCTGGCAAGACTCTAGGAAGTACATCTGCAAATGAATTGTGAGGGTGTTAAGGCCAAGGAAGAGGAAATATAAAGCATCATGAGGCCAAATTAATTAACATAGGTGTATTCATCCAGGATATGGATTTAAAGTGTTGGCTTGTTCACCTGAGAGCAGAGTTAATAGTTTATTAGGATTAATTAAAACCTGGACTCAAATCGTGGCCTACAGTCAATGAGGCTGAACTTCTTTGGTAATTCATTGCAAACTTTGTGTGCATAAGAATCACCTGGGGAGCTCCTTAAAACACAGTTTCGTGGGCCTCATCCACAGAGATGTTGATTCATTAGATCTGGGTTAGGGCCTGAGGAGCTGCACTTCTAAAATGCTCCCAGGTGATGTGATACTGCAGAGGAAAGAGTCTGAAGATTAAGGGAGATAAGAGTGATGGAATGGATCTGCTCAGGCATTCCCTAACTCTAAGCCCTGGGAGGACGTGGAGGAACCTCCCTTCCCCGACACCACAGAAATGCATTGAAGAGGGCCCTGGGACCACTGAAAAGCTCTGAGGTGACCGTCCGCTGAAAGTTGAGATGTTGGGTTTTCTGATCTCAGTGGGATCCTGCAGCATCGGGGCCAGGTGGGGGTATTTGACCTTCAGAAACAAGCTAAGTATAATGGTCACAATCAGAGGCAGAGCTGGAGCTGTTAGAATGTTTTGAACCACATCTGACGAGAGGCGGATCCTGGGAATGAAGCAGATGGATAGCCTTCTTGAGTGCTGCTTGACTTGACATCTACAGGTGAAAAATTCTAGGTCTAGTAGGCAGCCAGCTAACTCAGGTTGCCATGGTGGGAATGCAAGATCTTGTGCAATTCTCAGACGTAAGTCAGTTCATAGATGAAAAACTTCTCAGTTGAGGGGGTGGCTGGGGTCCCTAGAACCCAGGTATGGTAGACTGCAAATATTCTTTAGTCTAAAGGGAACTCAAGGCAAGACTACCAAGGACTCAGATTTGGTAGGAATAGAGTTTGAAATGCATGCTGAAGATGGACGCTGTGTTATCAGCTTAGACCTTGTGACCAGTTACAAAAGTGGGGACTAGAGTAGCTTGTTTTTGTCAATGAATCACTATTGCCCCCTTTTTCCCCCTTCATATGAAGAGTACTAATGGTGACTAACATTTTGGGTTTCAGAAGGAAGTATGACCAAAGTGACCATGATCCAGTAGCTGAAGGGATTTTTTCCTTGGTTGGGGACACAAATTGTTTCCTACACAAAACATAGGTGAGGGAGCTAAGAAGCAAAAGGGGTAAACTCTGCTGGGTATTTTCCACTGTCCTTCCAGATTCCCTCTCCACCCTTCTCTACCCTGCTCTGTGCCCTGGGAGGCTGAGCTGCATGAACTACAAAACTAGTCTGACTTGCCCTCTGCCTTCTGGTTGATTTGGCCAAGGAGAGAAGCCGACACGAGACTGGAGAGTGGGAGAAGAGTGGGGTCAAGGTGTTTATTCTACCCCCTCCCACCATACTGGATTGCCTCTGGTTGGTTGTAACTCTCTAAGGAAAGCCCATTTCTGCCAGGCAGCCCTCTCCATATACCTCCACCACCTCAGGTTCTACTTAGGCCTAGGGAAATGTGTGTGCTGCTAGCTCTGAGCACTGCCCTATATTCTTTTGATCTCCTTAAACTCTGTTTGCACCTTTGTCAATAACTCCTTTATTAAATTGTTCTCAGTTACCCAGTTTGAGTGCGCTATCTGAATTCTGCTAGGACCCTGACTATACAAAGAGTAACAGTTTTCAATCCCCTTTAGCAATTTCCATCACCCAGCAGGGGATGTTTAGGCCTTAGATAAGGAAGATGGGGAGGGGGCTGCAGCCACAAATGCCTGCCATCCTTTGTGTCTCCTTTCCTTCCAATCAGACCAAGGAGCTGGAGAACCAGGAGCATACCCCAGGAGTACCCCCTTCCCCTCCCATCTGGCCTCGAGCTTCTTTTTGTGGCCTGCTCCTTCCTCAGTCTCCCTCTATGACTAGCATCCTGCCTGGAATCAGCCCACCTGGCTTTAGTGTTCTATTTCTCTCCATCATCTTCTCCAGGGCAATGGCTCCTGTTCCCCAAGTATCCTCCTTCAGTTAGAGTGGGCACATCCCCTGGGGCCAGGACAGCAGCCTTCCTGCTGCTTTGCCCAGGCAGCCTTCTGTCCACTTGGAACTGATCACTCCTAAAATGAGAACCATTGTGCCGGGCAACCACGACCCCCGGACCAACTGTACTTTCTGAGCCAGGTCAGTCCTATTCCTTCTACTTCCATTTGAAACACCTTGACCTCTGCCCAGCCCCAAATATTTCACATTTAAGCTGCCCCTCAACCAGGCACCCCGAAGGTAGACAACTTCACCTAGTGCAGCCCGTTGTCCATGGATGTTCATCAATAAACGGCACACAAGGAAGCATTTCGTGAACTCTAAAGCCCTAGAGACAAATGATGCCATTTTGATTATTTGTTGAATAAATTAAATGACCAGCTTGTGCACATGAGTTTTGACATTTGAAATAGTCTTTCATATAATTGATATTGGTAATGTGACAGTGACAAAACCAGAAGTGCTGTCTTGTTTCTTCCTAAAGGTTCATAAGGGAAAGCCCCCACTTTGAACCATGTGGTAACATGGAAATAGTCAGCTGCTCTCTCTGGAAAGGGACAGCACCCAGGTACACGACTGGGGTGGGGGCACAGCCAGAGCCCCTGAGAGAGGTAGGAGGCTGCAGAGGCTCCAGATTCTCGCACTGCAGGTTAAGAAAGGAGCTTTGGCAGGAAGGATTGTTTGGAAGCTGACTGATGCCTTCTCTGAGCAGAATGAAACAGATGGGGCCAGAAGACGTGAAAAGGATCCAGGGAAGTGCAGAACCAAGGAGAAGAAAAATCACATTCTTTGGTATCAAAAAAGACAATATGTAATGAAATAGGGATTACAATAGTTATGTGATACTGTGAAGGCTTAACTTGTACTTAGGAGTTGTATTTATTTTAACCCTTGCTGTATCTGGAGGTACTTTGGAGCTTATGAAAAGATATATAATGATGAAGATGATGATGATGATGACTGTTTCTGTTTGCAAAAGCTGCCAGAATGCAATAGAGCAGAAATGGGTTGGCTTTACAATGGGGATTTATTAGTTTATAAATTTACAGTTCTAAGGCCATGAAAATGTCCCAGTGCAAGCATCAACAGAAGGACACCTGGGCTGTGAAGACAGGCTGCAGGCATCCGGGGATCCTCTGTCACATGGGAAGGCACATGGCCGGCGTCTGCTGGTTGCTTGCAGCTCCTGGCTTCAGCGGCTTTCTTAGCTCCTCCAGGGGCTTTCCTTCAAGGTTCTCTGGGTGTTTCTCTCTCTAAGCTCTCTCAATGTCCCTGACTTTTATCTTCTCATAAGGGATCCAGTAAAGGATTAAGCCCTACTTCGGATGGGCTGGGTCACGTCTCAATTGAAATAACCTAACCAAAAGGTCCCACCCACAACAGGTCTGCACCCACAGGGATGGATTAAAAGGACACGGCCTTTTCTGGGGTACATGACAGCTTCAAACCAGCACAATGACTAACAGGCACTGAGCATACACTATTGTGCCAGAGACTATTCTAAGCCCTTTGTATGGATTAGCCCATATAATCCTGATGATAACCCTCTGAGATATGTACTATTATTATCCCTACTTTACAGATAAAAAGAACTGAGGCACAGAGGGAATAAATGACAACTGGCCAAGGTTCACACAGGAGGTGGAGCCGGGACTCAAGTTCAAGTCATCTGGCTCCAGTCGGTGCAGCCTATTGGTGAAGCTGATGAGTGCGTTGTTTTAATAATTTAATTTCTGTAGATAAAAGCTAAGGGACTGGCTCATCTTTAATAGTTTCGTTTTCCAGATATGAAGACAAGTAATCTTTTATCTTATACTACGCTAAATCAACTATGCTGATATTAGCCAAAAATAGGGTGGGCAGCCAGCCTGTTTGCCCAGGACTGGAAGTTTCCCAGGACTCAGGATTTTTAGTGGGAAAACCAGGAAAGTCCCTGGCAAACTGGGATGACTGGTCACCCTAAAAGGTGTGATATTTAAAAAGAACTAGTTTACCTGTGTAGACTTTGACCAGTTTGCTTTGTTTTGGCAATGAAAGCATCACAAGGGCAATTTCTACATTTTTCTCTGGCATCAATTAATAGTTGAGATATAATGGCCCTCATTAGTTTTTCATTATGTGGCTCTCTTCCCAGAAATCCTGGATGATTTTGTTTTGCTGTTGTAGAAGGGAGTGGGGGAGGAACCCAGGCCCTTGAACCCACCGAAGGCGGTGGAGTGTAGGCACAGATGGGCGAAGGGCGAGCTCTCCCAGGGAAGTAAAGGGCCTCTCGGAATGGCAGAGTCTTCCGGGTTGCCCGTGGCTCTTCCTTCCAAGAGGTCCAACTTCTCTACTTGCAGAAACACCCCTTGCTGTGTGGCTCTCCCGTACAAGCCTGGAAGAGGGCACATCAGTAACGCCCCAGAGAGCCACCTCCGCCACCACACGTCCAATGTGCCATGCCTGCTGGGTGAGCCCTTCACTCCGCAAGTCACTCAAGCTGCACAGCCAGCGCCTTCGGCGTTTTCATAGTAACTGGGCCATTGTCTCTCCCACCATCCCACAGTGGAGTCTCAGGGCTTCTTCCCCACCAAGCCTGTGGTTTCTTTGTCACTAGCCTCCTGCCATCCTGCTAGAATCTTTCCCTTCACTTGAGTGACTCGGGAGACACATATTTATGCCATCTCTCTGGCAAGCTCTTACTGCCTCAACCCAGTGCACTGGCCCATTTGATTCAACAGTTCAATCATACTGGGAGGGAGAAAAGAAACCATTTTATCAGAGTAGGCAACAATGAAAGGAAAGTGACAAGATGGGAGTGTGCTAATTTCCTAAACCTCAGTTTGCACCCACAGCTGCACCACCTGGGCTGGGGCCAGTGGAACCCACAAAGCCAGCCAGTCAGAAAGGTGGTGCCCAGGGGGCACTAACTGTATGTACAGACTGAAACGAGGTGGCTTTTGAACTCAATTCTTGCTTAAAAGTGAACTAGAAACCATTGAGAAACTAACATCCTGGGATTTGGAGTAATTTGTGCAAAAGTTCTGTTTGCATTGAAAGGGCCTGTGTACCAGAACCAGAAACTCTGGTCGTATTAGCTGACTAAATCATCCCGAGTGGTGATCACAAAAATGGAACTCTGCATAATTTCCTGAGATTTCCATATCTCCTCTGCATGAGAAATCAGTTCTGAAATCCACATAGTTCCTCAGAAAGAAGTTTCATATTATATTTCTTATAAATACGAAACTAAGTACTATTTTTCTCCCCATTGCTCAAGTGGCACCACTTCAAAGGAGGCACAATTAAAATAGCTAAAAACCCCGAACTTAATCTATCTAGGGCCGTTATATCTAAACTATTAATTGATGCCAGAGAAAAATGTAGAAATTGCCCTTGTGTTGCTTTCATTGCCAAAACCCAGAATCGTACAATTCTTCCTGGGGTGAATTAAAACCTGGAGGTCCCTGCTTTTAGTATTTTACCATTAGAGGCACAACCAAATATCCCAAACCTGGTGTTTACTGTTGTGCTCTATTTGCTTCACTTCGAATCATCAGCTGGGTCCCAGTTACAAAGATGAGCCCGGAAGGAAATTAAGGCCTTTCTAAGAACTAATAAAAGACCATCTCCTCTGCAAGTGCTGTTTGTATTATGTTTGTCATCATTTGGCTGGAAGAGTCTAGGAAATGGAAAGGAGATTATTACACAAGAATACATATTGCAGGGAGGAAGAAAGATGTGCCCATCAATCCTGTCATATTCCAGAAACTGGGCGATGCAGATCCAAGATGCTCAGTGATGCTCATTTATTTGCTTTTACAGAGAGAGGGGCAGGGAGAGGGAGAGGGAGAGAAGAAGGGGGCAAGGAGAGAGGGGCTTCGTAGGATCACGCTGGGGGACAATTTGTGGGTTCAGGCCCCTTTGCTGATCCCCACTGCAGCACCTTCCTAAACCCCCCTCCAATCCTGCCCTGTGTGCCTGGGGCCTCCCAGCCAGGGGGCCTTGGCTCGAGGCTCAGCAGGCGGCTCAGATGGCTCCACTTCGAGCTGGGCCCTGGCATGGCGCTGAGGACAATCGTGTGGGAGCTCACAAATTAACTTAGGATTTAAAATGTGATTTTAAAAATCCTGGCATTGCCAGGCTGGCAGAATCTCCAATCGGAAACGGAGAGGGAGGGCTCCTTTCTGTCAAGTTTTGCTTAATGGCTGGAGAGAAACTGTGCACAGGTTCAAATCTAAGGAGTGTTTAAAATACATTGCTTAGTCACATGTTAACCCGCAGACTTATTCCTCGCTCCCTCCCTCCTCTTTCGTGAACGCTTCTCAGCTCTGCACAGGACCGGGAGGGTGGGGGGCAGCTGCGGGTGAGGGGACGGTGCTGTGAAGTCCCGGGGCTCCAGCGCCCCTTCCCTGACAGCAAACCCTGCCTCCGTGTGCAGCCTCCCAGCTGTCTCTCTGGATAGGGTCTCCCCAGCCTGGACCCGGGTCTCTGTCCCACGGCAGCCTCCCAGCTCCATAGACCACCGTCTCCTGACCTGGGCTCCGGCGACCGGGCTAGCTGAATCCTCTTCCCCTGCCACGTTGTCCTTAGGACAGTTCTCCCGCCCGTAGTGTTGACTTATTGGCTGTTTTATCGGGAGTCCAAACTCACGCCACCTTCAACCCCCAAACAAGGCAGCAGTGTTGCAGTCAACACCGAGGCCCCGCCTCCTGTAACCCCGCCTCCCCGTGGCCCCGCCTCCTGCAACCCTGCCTCCCCATGACCCCACCTCCTGTAACCCCTCCCCCTGTAGCCCTGCCTCCCATGACCCCGCCTCCTGTGGCCCCGCCTCCTGTGGCCCCGCCTCCTATAACCCCTCCCCCTGTAGCCCTGCCTCCCCATGACCCCGCCTCCTGTGGCCCCGCCTCCGTAGCCCCGCCTCCTATAACCCCTCCCCCTGTAGCCCTGCCTCCCCGTGGCCCCGCCTCCTGTGGCCCCGCCTCCTGTGGCCCCGCCTCCTATAACCCCTCCCCCTGTAGCCCTGCCTCCCCGTGGCCCCGCCTCCCACAGCCCCGCCTCTCCGCCGACCTGAGCCTTATCAGTGATTGATTTCCGTACTCTGGTCCCCGGAACCCTTCTCAACTGAGCCCTCCAGGTGGCTAGTGGCTACCGATGTGAGTTAGCAAGCACAACTGTTCAGCAAGGAAGTATTTGCTGAACTCTGTTATGTTCCAAGTACCTATCCTAGGTGCTGGGTACACAGCAGAGAACAAAACCAAGCCCATGTCCCCAAATATATAATTTAATTTAATGGGAAAATGATGTTATGAAGAAAAATTAAAGTAGGGTAAGGGGCAGAGTTTCCTGGGGGAACAAGTTTGCTAATGGTGGTCAGAGAAGGCCTTCTGAGGAGGGGACATTTGAGCAGAGAACTGAAAAGGAGTGGGGAGTGAGCCCTGCAGACGTCGGGGAGGGAGAACCTTGCAGACAGAGGCCCTGAGGTGGGAGCCCCCTGGAGATGTTTGCCACCCCTGCCCCAGAGCCTGTCCCAGTCTACTGCGCCAATCCCATTTTCCACTCTTGCTAAAGGCCCGTCACTGCACCACGCTGTTCACATGTTCAAGCTCTGTTAGTTCTCATCTTTGTCTCTGGGCCTGCGAATGCCTCAACACTCTTGTTTAGATCACTGAAATCTCCCCCAGAAGCTCCAGGAACCCAGAGGCTGGTAAGTAGATGAAGGTAAACAATCCCTTGTTTTGCTTTCTGGCTAAATGGTGACCCTTCTTACTTATGCAAGGAGATCAGCTGGTCATGGAGAAGGGGTCATCAGACATTCTGGATGCTTTCTTCAAAACCATTTAGGGAGGAGTGAAGAATTGCTCTTTACTTAGGATTTTGAACAAGCTTCTGTCTACTGAGTCAAGTCAATGTTTCTTCCTTTTCTTCTCCAGTGACCCCATTTTGGGTTGGTGGATCCCAGCTGTGCTTGGTGGAGGTGGCACCTCGGGGCTCCTAGGCTGCCTGCTAACTGCCCAGTGGGTGGGGAGGGGGCTCTAGACTTCATCCTGGCCTCCTTCTTGGGAGGACCCTAGCAGGACTCACCTTTGGGATTTCCTTCACCCTTGTCTAGTCCCTGCTTCTCATCCTCTTCTCAACCCAGGTTTGCTACCTTATATAATTGAAGACCCACCATGGTTGAGCTTCCTCAGTCAGCATCTGCCCCATCAGTATGCCCGGGCTGTACACTGCGTTGGCTTCTTTACAGTGATGCATATTTTGTTTCCACATTACTGGATCCATCCAGAGTTATTTGCAGATTTTCTGGTGATACTAATGGACTAATGGAGAATCTTTGGATGGATGGAGAAAAGAGTGGTGTGGAAGTGGCTTATAACATCAAATATTCATTTCCAGCTCCCAGAACAAACCAAATCCACATCTCCAAATTCTGAACCCTGATGCTACTGCCGGGACTGGAAGTTCTCCTTTTTCCTTTTTGCCTGTGACTTTAGGGCCATGTCACTGACCTTTCACGTCTTGGATTTCTTATTGAACTTAACGCTTTGCTTTTTGTTTCATTCAGGGTAGGATAACTATTCAAATAAAAACAAAACAAAATCTGAGCAACTTAAAACGATGACAATTCAATTCTTGCTGGCATCACAGTCACAGTGGGTCTGGCTGTCCCTCTCCAAGCCATGACCCAGGAACCAAGCACTTTCCCTCTTCAACGTGAGTCCTCCAAGTGCACATGGAAGGGCAAAGAGAACGGAGGACCCCACTGGGATACTTCAGGCGCCAGGCCTGCAAGTGGCACACGTAATTTCTGACCACGTTTCCTCGGCCTGGAATCTGTGCTCTAGCCTGCTTCTCTGCAGGGGACGCTGGGAAATGTAGTTGACTCTTTGCCTGGAGAAATAGGGACCCATTTGGCAGGTGCATAAGCAATCTCTCTGCTACATCAGTTGATGCCTCCCCTCGATTATATTTTGTCTAATTATTTTCACTGATGTAGAAAAGTGGAAAGGGACCTCAGAGTTTTAATTCATACATCTCATTTTATGGATGAGGCCCAGAGAAGTGACGAGATTTGCCCCCTGCTGTGTTCAGACTAGAACCCTGATATCCAGACTCCTACTTCAGAGCTTGTCTTTCTCCCTAAGCATTCTGCATTATTTTTCTGTGACTCAGTGAGCTCAGAGATTAGGTCTCTAACCCCAGCTCCTGGAAGAGTGCAGGGCATGGAGTAAATCCTAACAATTGATCACGGGTGAAGTTGCTAGACCAGCTCTTCCTCTTAAAAGTTGAGCCCCTCCCAAAGCATAAAGGACAATATTGACTGTGTTTTAAAACTTCAAATTCCATGTGAGGCCAAGGGAAGAGATGGTTAGTTGGTGCAAGATCTATATTTCCTAAACAATTTAACTCGTACAGTTTGTTCAAATACCATAATTGCATGGAACTTTTAATAGGAAGTGAGACCTGGTAGGTTTGCATAGGTTAGTGTAAAATAGCAACACATCCCAAAGTAATTTGGGCAGAGAATAAAAATATTTGGGCAGAGAATAAAAATATTCTCAGGGCCCCCCTGAGGAGCTGGGGGGAAATGCAGAGGTGTTGGGCTTCCTCACCTGGATTGTTGCTGATGTTCTCACAAACACTGAGGACTGATTGTTTGATGTGCCGAGCCCTTTATCATGGGACTTGCCCTTATGAAGCTCGTTGCTGCAAAGGAGAGGCTAAACTTGCATATAATTGTGCCTAAGGGTCTCCCCACTGAGTACCCCTTTGTTGCTCAGATGTGGCCTTCTCTCTCTCTCTAGCTAAGCCACCTTGGCAAGTGAACTCATTGCCCTCCCCTCTACATGGGATCCAACTCCTAGAGGTGTAAATCTCCCTGGCAACGCAGGATATGACTCCCAGGGATGAATCTGGACCTGACATCGTGGGATTGAGAACATCTTCTTGACCAAAAGGGGAATGCAAAATGAAATAAAGTTTCAGAGGCTGAAAGATTCCAAATGGAGTCAAGAGGTCACTCTGGTGGACATTCTTACGCACTATATAGATAACACTTTTTAGGCTTTAATGCACTGGAATAGCTAGAAGTAAATACCTGAAACTATCAGACTCCAACTCAGTAGTCTGGACTCCTGAAGACGATTGTATAACAATGTAGCTTACAAGGGGTGACAGTGTGATTGTGAAAACCTTGTGGATCACACTCCCTTTATCCAGTGTATGGATGGATGAGTAGAAAAATGGGGACAAAAAACTAAAGGAAAAATAGGATGGGGAGGGGGGGATGGTTTGGGTGTTCTTTTTTACTTTTCTTTTTTATTCTTATTTTCACTTTTTCTGGTACAAGGAAAATGTTCAAAAATTGATTGTGGTGATGAATGCACAACTATATGATGGTACTGTGAACAATTGATTGTGCACGTGGATGACTGTATGGTATGTGAATAATCTCAATAAAACGGAATTAAGAAAACAACAAAAAAAAAACTGTACAAAAAACCAAACCAACAAACAAAAAAAAACTGAGCCCCTCAAACGGGCCTTTTTTATATGGCAGGAGAGAGGGAAGGAGCCATAGGACCATATTTCAGAAATCTAGGGAGTCATTGACTTAAAGATGCACCATTACTGTCTACACCACTAAGAAAAATGCTGCCAATTAACGATGACAAAATACTTTCTTATCTTAGAACTATTTTATACTTATTAATAGAGCTTTTATAGGTTAATTAGACATAATTTTTTAAACCATATGTCATTCTTGCACATTCATAAGAAGGAAAATACAAGTGAGATAGTTTTCCTGAAATGTCTCCACATGCAGTCTGACCTGCTGGAATCACCGTCTGACTTAGAGAGGCTGATGTCTTCCCATCCACGTCTCGCTCTGCACTGCTGATGCAGCATTTTTTAAGAGGCATAAAAACCACGGGCCTGGGCCCCTCAGCTGACGTAGCGTCCACGGAATCAGCCCGATTTCGCCTCCTTCTTTGAGAACGCTGTTGAGTGAGTCTGATTTACAACCTCACCCAGCACAGCCTGGCGACCGCTAAGTGCCTGAGAGTTGAGCCTGCTCCGCTGGGATCCCTACTGTCCATGTTTTGACGCATCGATCCCTGCACGGGCGATGGCGACGGTGACATGATGCTGACAGACAGCGGAAGATGTGATTGACTGCAAGGCACGTTCAGAAAAGCTAAAATAAGAGGAAAAATATGTGTGTCTTAGAATCGATGCCATGTGTTGATGACATGTAATGGGTAGGTGTTATGTTTTGAGTGTGGATCACTTGATAAAACTCTGCCATTGTCCAGCCCCCTCATTTCATAATTACCATTTAATAACTCACTTAGCTGGGTAAGAAGGACACAACCCAGTCTACAAATGCGAGCAGAGCCCTTTTCATCCTGGGTCCGGATAGGCAGGAGGAGGAAGGGCCCTGGGTTCACAAGAGGTGGGGTGCACATCCTGCCCTCGGGGTGACTGCCAGCCCTGGTTCTCTTGGAGAGGGAAGTGGTACTTGTCCTTCACTGAAAACCGAGGCCCATATGGAACAAACCCTGAGGGTCTCTTTCAGCCATCTGGGGCAGAATGGACATTGCTTGAGCACTGAAAAGACTTGCTTGTGCCTTCTGAGGTGTGATACAGTTTTTCCATGGCCTGTCAGTGCTTTTTGGAAAATGTTAATCCTTTTATTCATCCCTGAATGCTGATCTGGGTTTGCTTACTCTGCTATGGGTCCATAAAGAAGTGTGTGACCGGGGACGTGTGGGTCTGAATTCCTCCTGGGAAATTAGTGCCCAGGTAGAAGGGAATGAATGAGAAGGTAGAAGTATCCAAGGTAATCATGGAAACAAAGAAAAAGATCCCAGGAGAGGGAAATTTAGAAAATTCATTAGACCTGAGATAAAGTAATCATTATCATTCAGTTAAATTTTTATAACTGGAAAATATAGTATATATAGATAAAAGTGCATAAAACTATGATCCATAATTATGAAACCCTCAGGTCATTAATTAGAATGTTGTCAGCACCTTGGAAACCCACCCCTGAGTGCCCCTCTCTGTTCCCTCCCCACTTATCTTCCTGTAGACCTCTCAGCTTGGAGCTCTTGGCCCCAGGCAGGGCTGGCGACGTGGCACGTGGGGCACACAACCTGCGCCATCCCTCAGAGCTCATGGTCAGATGGACACCAGGCTTGGGATTGAATACTCTGCTGTCACCATCTTTAAATTCTTATGTTATCTTTAAACTTGTGTTGTAAGTGGAATGCAGTGGGATAGTGGAGCCTGCAGGTGAGCACAGGAGATGTGTGCAATCAAGATGAAAGCTTTGCATTTTCGTAACTTCCAGGCCACCTTTTCCTTCTTTTTCGAACAAGAAGTTCCATGTATTCAGTTTTCACTGGAAACCATACTTCGTGTAACCCGTTCTAGCTACAAGAATATTGTGCACCTTTTAAAAAAAAAGTTAACTGGCAATTCTTGGCAAGAAACCTATAAATATTTTCTATATGGCAGCTGGGGGCTGACTTCCAGCTATTCCTGTACTATGGAACGGGGTAACCAATCAGCAAGCTATCTCATGCACTGAGTAAATGTTGAGTGCCAACCATATGAAAGGTTTGTGACAGATTAATGAAACATGATTCCTACCCTCAAGGAACTCAGAGTGTCTCGGGGAAAGGGGGTGCCCATGTTTCCCCTTGCTTCTCATCTTGCCCACCTCTAATCACTTACTCTCCCTGCAGCCAGAATGATCTTTCTAAAACTTAAATCTGAATATGGCAATTCTCTCCTTAAAACCCTGCAGTGGCTTCCCAGGGACCTCAGGGTAAAATTCCAAACTCTAACCAGGGAATCACTTCATACACTTCCTGTAGCAATCATCAGACCATACAACTCACCATGGGCCAACAATAAGAAAACACAATACCTAATGTAACAAGAAGTCTCAGTTTTGTGTTATGATAATTGTTTAAAATTGAGCAATAAGATTGTACAATTAAGTGAAGATAATGTGAGATACTGATTTTTATCTTGGACAGAATATATGCTATGTGAAATTAGGAACCCCTTGCTTAATAAGTCAAGCCCTCACTCCTGAGACTTGCTCTTGTGAAACGGCTGTCAATGGGAGGCTGAGCCCTCCTATAATTATGCCTAAGAGACACCTCCAGAGAACTCTTTTGTTGCTCAGATGTGGCCTTTCTCCTTCTAAGCCCAACTCAGCAAATAAATTCTTTAACCGCCCCCCTGCATGGGACATGACTGCCAGGGGAGTGAATCTCCCTGGTGATGTGGGACACAACTCCCAGGAATGAGCTGGCCCTAGCATCAAGGTATTGAAAATGCCTACTTGACCAAAACAGGGGAAAGAAAGGTAACAAAATAAGGTTACAGTAGCTAAGAGATTTCAAATAGATTCAAGAGGCTGTCCTGCAGGTCACTCTCATCCCAAATGGCCACAGTATGCCAAGCCCTAACCAACAGCAGTCCTGAAATACCTCTGTTCCTATCTGAGAGTCTATGAAAGTTTCACTCACAAAGTTCCTATGCCAGACAAGTCCTAAAACCCGAGGCAACAGCCTCTTTAAGAACATCATCCAGGTGCAGCCCCCTTCCCCATAATGTCAACACCCTTTTTTAATATGAACAAGTTAGGGTGGTCACTGCCTAGACACCCCTGAAGATAGAGAAAGTGATTAAACCAGAGGAAGGGGCAGCAGCAGACAAGATGGGATTTAACAAAGGCTTTCGAATACTGAACCTTTATATACATATATACACATGCACACACACATACATACATACATACATATATATTTTTTGGATTCTGGGGTATTAGAACAGCTAGTAGAAAATAAGTGAAGTAGTGGAACTGCAACCCATAATATTCTTTGACATTTGCTCTAAAGCTACTCATTAGATTGTGCTTTGAAAGTTACCACCTTTCTGTTTATATCTTATATTTCACAGCGAGGAAACAACCAGCTGTGGAACTGTGACCCATAACATTCCTTGAAATTACCTATATAACTACTTGTTAAATTGTACTTTGAAGGTTATCACCGTTCTGTAATTACATTATATATCACAATAAGGAAATAACTGAAATTGCGGAACAGTAACCCATAACGTTCTTTGAAATTTGCTCTCTGACTACTTGTTGGATCGTAGTTTGAAATTTATCACTGTTCTGTATATGTTTTAAATTTCACAGTGGAAAATGTATAAAAAACAAACAAACAAACAAAAAACCAAGAAGCCCCTAATGACGAGAGGCTTTCAGCAGCCCAGTGACATCAGTATGGGTGCAGGTGTCTCAGCTGCCTGCTCTACCTTCCGGCACGTTGACTTGTCCTCTGAGGTCAGTGGTTCTTTTGATACAAAGGTGGCAGCCAGGATATGTCCCCAGAAAATAGAGGAGGTGTTTGCTCCTATGTGACTCTTTTAATCACCAGGAAAACCATCTTAGAAAGCACTCTTTCCCCACTGTCACACGGTCAAGTTCTGCTTTTTTGCCAATGCTAACCTAATCCCTGGAAAGGTGATGGGATTACATGCCTGTTAGTTAAACCACCTGGAGATGCCATTGGCAACGAAGGATGGCACATGAGAAGGCAACCAGCAACACCCACCATGCCTGGCCTACAAAACTCTCCATCATCTGTTCTGCTTACCCATCCAGCCTCATCTATGACTGTCTGCCCCTCAAATTTGACAAATCATCGGCTATGCTAATTTTCTCTTCATTTCTCAACCTAACAGGATCTGGCTTTCCTTCGGGCATCTATTCATGCTACTCCCTCAGTGTTTTTATATATCTGAATTAGTTCTGGACATTTAAAATTAAAACCCCAAATTTGTGACTTCTCTTGCAAAATGGGGACAGACTCTGGCCCCACATGGCCACAGGATTCCCTGCACTGAAGGTGTAGACTAGGCTACTGTCTCCGATCTCCGTCGCTTCCACCTGGCTGGATTAACTCACTTATATTGCCTGGCCCTGCAAGCATTTGAGAGTACAGAGCCTGGCTCAGACTGTCCCCAGCTGCCCACTCCCAATCCGGGTTGGGTTCTTCTGGATGTTGATGGAGCATCCTGTCCCTCCCCAGTGAAGATACTTATGCTCTACTGTCCCCACACATTTTCTGGCTGGTTACCCAGTGCTCTCCTAGATTACCCCTGAGTGTGTCTGTTTTGTTCATGGTTCTATCCCTATCACCTCACACACTGTCTGGCTCACAGTAGGTGCTTAATGGATTTGCAGACAAATGTGAAAAGTGAGGGGTGTGTTGTTTTTGTCTCCAAAGAGCATTCAGACCTTGTTTATTTAACCTACACTTGCGTATTCATTCAAGAAATATTGATTTCTTATTGAAATATTGATTCTTTCATTCAAGTGATACTGAAACTGTATGCGATAGTTCTGATAGTTTGCTAGATCCTGGGGTTGAGAGGTGAGGGTCAGGTTTTGCCCTCTGTGAGCCCATGTCTAATGGCAGACGAACAGAAATGCCATGATTACAGAGGAGGTGATAGATGCTCTCAGAGAAGAAAGTGGACGAGGCAGTGGCGGCCAGCTGATTAACTTATGCTGGGCAGCAAAGCCCATCTGTATCTGTCTGGGTCCCAGCCGGAAACAGAATTCGGGCTTGTTGGTTCAAGTGAAGAGGTTTGGGTGACAGGACCAGATACAAAGCTGTGGGCGGGTTAAGGAACCAACAAGGGATGTTGTTACAACATTGGGAAGCCATCACCTCTCCTGGGGCTAAGGGGACAAGAAGAGAAGACAGTGCCGAGGGAGCCAGGTGAGAGCTGGACATGTGGGACCCAGTTATACTGTTAGAGGCTCTAAAGTACAAAGGATGTGGAGGAAATACCTCAACCTCTCTCTCTCTCTCTCTTCCTTCCTGCCCATCTCCTGCCAGTCTGTCCCGTTGGCCAAACCCAACTAGAAGCCAGACAGACAGGGTCCCGGGGCAACCTGATTTTTGGGAATCAGCCTCCTGGGGACAGCATAGGGCAGAGGAGTGGAGAGAAGGGATCTGGACGGGGGCATGGGGTGGGTGGCAAACAGACAACAGCCAGTGCAGTCTTTCCAAGAAATGATCACTGGAACTGAGGCTGAAGTCTGGACAAAAAAGTGTTGTTTTCAAGAGTTTTAGTTTCGTTTCATTTGGCACTGCTTGCTTTGGTTTGGCTCATGCATTGGTCATTATTTTCTCATATGTAGTTGGAAGCTTCTGCCTGATTGGAAGTTATCCTCACATATAAACATATTTTTGCTGAGCCACCTACCCTTTTAAACCACAGATACATTTTCATTCACTAAGGCAGGAGATCTTCACTTGAACAATTGGAATAAAAATCTAAATAAAACTGTGTGGTAGTTTTGGGGATTCGTTTTCATCAATCACCGAGTGCACTGGTGGCGTTTGGGCATTAGCAAGAGCACATGGATCATGGTGTTTTCAGTATGGTTTTCAGGAATGGGCAGAAATTTCTTTTGTCATCAACCTGGATTTCCCTGTAGCTCTGCATTAAACAGAAAATTTGCATAAATATCATCTCAGAATATAATTCTCTTAAAATGTTAGATTTGGATTGGCATGGCTCTTCTATTTGCTCGTATAAAAGAAGGAGCATTGGTGAAGGATTTGGTTCTTGACACACTATCAGAAGGACAGTAGGGGGCCGGTTTCTTCCCTTAGGGGAAAGACAATGGTGGTAGAATGAAAGGGACTCAGGTGCTCGTTGTTATTTAAATCATGAAGGTTTAGAAGGGGAAATTTGGAGCTGCTTCCTCGCTGTGATTCAGTCAGGAAAATATCAACACTTATGTCTACCCTACAAGCACCAAAACACGAGGCTAAGACACCAGCTGTGCAGCTTGTCACCTCCCCAGTAAACACCTGGGGGTCAGGTGTGGTGCCACACCTGGTGCCCACGTCAAGGGGTCGGGTGGCGCTCCTCAGGCTTCAAGTGAGAAGATAAAAGGTGTTTAAAGAACTTGAAGGTAGCAAAGGTCCTTTGGAAAAGGCTATAAGGGAACCTTAAACTAAAGTGCTTCAACTTGGCATATTGAATAGTTTCTGATTCTCTTGTCAGTCTGTGCTGGCAGGAAGGTGCATTGTCCTGGAGGATAGTCTCCATATATTGTAATTTTTAAGTTCATGGGGATAAAAAATCAGGACTTCTCTATGTCCATGCAGGGTGCATTTCAAAGGACAATTTTTAAGTCGCTCCCATGGGCAGAGTGGGCCACAGCAAGGCCTTTGGGGCAGTGGAGGGATCGATGTTGAGGGCAAGGGCTTTGACCCTGAGCGAATGGCTGAGGTTCTGCGGGGCGTGATCTCTCCGTGAGTAAACTAAGAGTAACGTCCCGGCCTCACTTGCCTCCCCAAGGGACAAGGAGGGAGAACGGAATGAGGAAAAGTTCAGGCATGTCGGGAAGCTCAGAGCATCACCCCAAAGCCCAGCACCATGTGTCCGCCTTCCCGGCTCCACCGGGCACTGGGGGTATGGCACAGTTTGGCTCCCGTGCACAGGGCATGGGAGAGGCCGGGGCTGTTTGCCAGCTGGCAGGGGGCATTGGCTGCGTTTACTGCAGCAGCTGTGGGTGGATGTCAGAGGAGGTGACCTGCGGGGACGCTTCCTAAATAGTAACATCAGCACCTCCCTGGTCGGAGAGGTGGCACGTGGGAGGAACCAGAAAGACCTCTGCCCTGCGGACCTCCTGTGCTGCAAGGCTTTTCTCTCCTCCTGATTTTGTGGCCCCAGTGGCATGGCTCTTGAGCCTCAGTGACCTGCAAGGTGTGTTCGGGGGATGCTGGTCCCCTGGGTCCTTGGCCACCTGCCCCCCACCCCACACTCAAGGTCCTGCAACGTCCCCGGCAGGGCTCTGAGGTTATTCACGTTTGCCCCTTCCTGGGACATTCGTCTCTGAAGACAAGGACACTCCACTTGCCTGGTCGCTTCTCCAGCCCCGGTGCTTCCTGAGGAAACTGGCAATGTGGGGTGCCCCTTGTGTAACCTTGGGGTGGACCATGGCCTTGACATTCACTTTATGGACGTGCTCTCGTCTCTCCTCTGACCACCGAGGCCGAGTCCCCCTCTCTCGTGCTGCATAATCCTTGTCATGCCACCTTTGGTAGGGAAGGGCTCTCTTCAAACTGGGTTGAGACTGTAAAAAAATTATATCCTCAAATAGGGAGGATTTGAGTTTTTCAGTGGCCCTAGTGCTGTAGCTCTTCTTTTTCTCCATCTTTCATTTCTATATGGCCACCCCCCCCAACTCCCTCCAGCCTTCCTTTAAATTCCCTGGGGGCTTAATGCAAAATCCTCCCCTGCCATCTGTCCTTACTGGACTTTGGAACTGATGTTCCCAGGCCCTCCGTAGGAATTTTGTACCCATCTGGCCTGTTTCCTGGAAAGCTGAGCTTTCTCACCCCTCGGTGGATCTGGGGGGGGGGTCCCAGTTCTGGTGCTGCCCCGAACCCCCAAGGCCCCATAAAGCTCTCTCCTCACTTGGGCAGCCTCAATGCATAGCGTTGGACAAATATGCTGTCCTTTAAACTTATCCTGTAGATTTAACTTCAGACCAAGACAAATATGGAGTTTGAGCTCAAACCTATTAAAGGGATTTATGCGTGACTAAAAATAGAGCTAAATTCATTACATTCTTTCCTTGTAAGAAACTGGATTTACTTTGCCAAGTGTCTCAGAATGTGCCTCATGCTTTTTTTTCCCTGTCAATAGTTATATTTGCTGCCATTCCCAGCAGGGCAGATTGTCCATTAAATAATCACAATATAAGGGCATCCTCCATAAAACACAATTGTAGCTCAGGAAGACACAGGATACCTTGCTTTAAAGAATAGAGGTAGTCTTCAAAGGGAGTTTTCTGTAAAGCATTTAAGAAATCCCAGAAATGCATCATAAGGGAAATTTTTAAAACTGTGGCTCTGACTCCAGAGTGGGGGCTGGAGGCTGTGGGGGCAGCAGCCTGGGGGTGGGGGGTGGGGTACAGTTGGAGCTGTCTGTGGTTGCAGGAAGCTGAGGCCCCCGCCGGCCCGGCCAGGAGCTCCCCCACCTCCTCCTCCTCCCCTGTCTCTCCCCCACGTCCCCTGGCCCCCCTGCCGCCTTGCACACTGTCCGCCCCGGGTAGAAACAGTACAGAGGGGAAGATGCATTCGAGATGACCGTAAAGCCAACAGGGAAACGGCCTTTGCTTCGTGGACAATTTACAGCGGCTGTCTGAAGACAACTGCTTCTGTAATGCAAGGTACAATGGGCACAGCTCAGAGGAAGGCATTTTATGTACTAGAAACATTCCGTGCTGAGCCTGAGAAAGCTGCTTTTCATGCACACAAATTGCTTATATGATCAGATGTCAGCTGCAGCCACTCTGCCCTTGGAGTTGGGGTGAACGTGGCTTCCCCAACCCTGCATTTCCCAGCCTGGAGAGCCCTGCAGCTCCTGGCGACGCCTGCAAAGCTCAGGTTTCCTGGGAATTGGGTCCTACACATCTTGGGCTCCTGGGTCCTCTGCCCACACTGCTGGGGATCAGATGTGATCCCTTTTGGGTTCCTTTAATGAAATCCACTTACCCAAAAGCAATCCCGAGCTGCCAGGAGGACTCGTCTGGGGTGGGGAGGGATAGGGAGGGGAGGGGGATACATATGACACACTTCACAGCTCACCACTTCCAAATCTCCCATCACGGGGTAACAAAAATGGTCTGGAAGCAGATAGGGGCGATGGTAGCACAATATTGTTGCCATACAAAATGCCACTGGGTTGTGCATAACAAAAAGGTTGATCTTAATTAAAAAAAAAACAAAACACTCAATTAGAAACAAAACCTGAAACCCTCAGGCAGAGCACAGTCTCCCACCCCATCAGTCCTCCTCCCCTGTGTCTGGGGCCCACACTTGCACACACAAACCCCTCAGGAGGATCAGCTTCTTGGGGCAGGCTGTGGATGTGATCCACCCTCCACAAAGAGCAGACAGAGTGAATGAGTGAGTTTCATTGGCTTACATGAGGGGAGTGAGGGGTAGGTGGGGTGCAGAGGCAGGGCTGGTTCTCTGTGAGTGGGTAGATCTGTGCCATGGCCATACCCCATAGAGCTGGGTCCCAGCAGGTGGGATACACAGCCCTGCAAAGCGACTACCACTTTCTGCAAGTACAGCGAGGCAGGCCACAGAACCTGCAGCCTGGCAGTCGGGTGTGTGGCGCTGGAGGTGGACTGGACTCGATGGTGTCCTGCTTTGGCTGCTTACTTGCTGTGATGTGGAGAGAGCCCCGTGGACTCTATGCACGTCCATAAAATGAGGATAAAATTGGGCTCACCTCACCTGGTCATGAGATGTGCTTGAACACGTGGCCAGCACACAGTGATGGTGAGAGATGGTGGCTCCTGCCATCTTGGAATGGGAGCCAGCAGAATTTTTCGGCTGTGTGGCATTTTGACTTGGAGTTCCTGTAATATTTCCAAATCGCCTTTATCTCAGCATTCCCAGGGAACCTGCCCCATATGGGCTCAGAACCGGGGGTCCTGGGATGGCCAGGATTCCCAGCCTGGATCTGGAGAATGGTGGCTACAGGTCTCTGGGACCAGGCAATTCATTTCAACTGGAACTTGCTTAATTGCTTATATTTGTATTAATTACAGTTTACAAAACACTTTCACAATAATTTTCTCACTTGTTTTCACAACAACCACAGGAAGCAGATTTCATCCCATCATTAGAGATGAGGAAGTCGAGGCTCAAAGAGGTTAGGGGACTTGCCTGAAGTGACTCAGAAGAGAGCAGAGCCAAGAGTCGGAACCAGGTGTTTTGGCTCCCAGAGTGAGCCTCCAGGCTGGTGTGCTGTCACCCAGCCAAGGTCTTCCTCCGCTGAGCATGGGCTGGGGGCTAGCTGGGGAGGAGCCATGGGGAGCTTGCAGTCTGCATGGAGACGGCCAAAGTTCTGCGATCGCCAACATGAGTTCCCTGAACTCCAGGGCCTATTCGAATGATGGGTCCTTTTCTGGAAGACATCCTGAGGATGAGCTGTGCTCTCTGGTGAGCGAGCATCTGGCTGCAGGGAGGAGAGGAGCTTGGGTGACTCGGCAGGTGAGGCAGGATGGCCCCATGAAGAGGAGCCAGGGGCCCAGGTCAAGTAGAAGCCGGGGTCTCTGGGCCTCTGCTCAGGCTTCTCATCCATCAAACGAGGAGCATTACATATTTAGCACAGTGTCCAAAACTATCATCATCTACTTAAGCAAGCTCTGCTCTACCTTGACCATCTTCAGTAATGAGCAAATTTGACATTAGCTGATCCCACTTATTTTGTGCAATGATTGTGTATTACGAGATTAATGACTTCACGTACAATGAACTGCTCAAAGTTGGACCTCCTTTATTCTTATATATGCATCTATGCATAGATCAGAAATCTACAGAATGATGGAAACCCCATCCTAATGAATGGCAGGCACCAAAATTATATTTTGAGAGTTTTTCAACCTTCAGGCATAAAAGAAATTTGAGGGAGAAGAAACTAATCATAAGGACTTTTTAAAAATTTACTATTTCATTTAAACGCCACATTGGGGAATAGACCTTAATTATAGTTTTTATTATGTATACTTGACCTGTGTTTCATATCTACATGTAAAAAATTATACAGTAAAATGGACTTAGAAGGTGGAATAACATATTCCGTTTAATGGAAGGTATTGAATATATAAGGACTGACAGCCTCTCACTGTCATCTTTTTGTATAAATGAAGATAAAATGATTTTTAAAAGACAGTCGTCCCCAAACAAATACCAAAGGTAAACCACCTTTACGTGTAATGACAAGTTGGGCCAGTGACCATTTTTAATAATACGGATTAATGACTAAGTGTGAACACAATAGAGAAGTGGGTAATCAGGTAGAATTTATGTTATCCTAAAGCTGGAATAAAAGTCTATGAGATGGAAAAAAAAGCCTTTGGGGGCTTGGCCAGGTTCTTAAATAGTCAGAGGCTGCTCTCAGGAGTCGGTATCCAGCTGCACAGACAAAGCCTATTAAAAATTAACAAAATAGTTTGAGATCACTATTTTAAGCATTATGAATTGAAAAATGGCAAATGCCTCCATAACAGATGACTGGTCTTGATTCTGAATAGCCAGTCGTGAAGGAGCTGGACCACACAGGCTCTCAGACAGAAGTGGCCGTCAGCACCAAGACGGAGCTCTAAGGATCGACAGTTCCCCCAGGAGCAAACATGAAAAGTCCGGTCCAGTTTCCCATCAGTCGCTGAGCCCTTCCTGGTCAACTCAAGGGTAAATCTGGGCTGGGGGTGGGAGTGGGGGGAGAGCCTTCCTTGGAGTAAGTCTTAGGAGTGGAGAAGTGCAGCAACGGGGTGCAGCTGCCCATTTTAGGCATTATTTAATAGTTTAATGATTGTTTTGATCCATGTCAAAATGTCCCTGGCATCAAAGAAGCCCCATTAAAATGCCACGTCAGAGAAATCGAGGCCAAGAAAGTGAGTTTGGGCTCCATAATGCAAGGTCTCATGCACCTGCTCAAGGTACGTGTACTTCGTTCTGGACAGTGGGGAACGTCGGTCAACTCCCGAGCACAGCTGCACCCACCGCAGGTCTGTGGGGTGCACAAGCCCGGGGAGGAGGCTGGCGGAGCTGCCCAGGCAGGAGGTCCAGGCCAGGGTCGTGGCGGAGGGGCTACAAGGGACCCCGTAGATTGGAATGGACAAGACATCCCAGCTGAGGGGATGTGGGCAGCAGTGTGGGAAAGAAGCCCGTGACCCCAAGCTGCCACGCAGGCCTCTGAGGGAGCCCAGGCCACCAAAGGGGCGATGGAAGGATGAGAAGTTTTGGAAGCAAGGGTGTACCCAACTTCGCTTCCTCTTTTCCACCCGGAGTGTTATCATCATCCCGGCACCTCTGTATTTGCAGAGGGCATGCCGGGCCCTGTCCTAGGTGCTGAGGGTGTGTGTTGTGCCAACAGAACCAGAACGGCCCGCTTGCACAGAGCTTATGTTCCAGTGGGGCAGATGTTTAAAAAGTGGCTTTTTCTTTAGAGAACATGGTCACCCAGAGACTCACCCACAGACCCATCTCTAGCCACTTTCTGTTCCTTCCATCCTACCTCACCAACCTCGGTCATGCCGGTGCACAGCTGGCATCCGCACTTTTAGCAGACAAGCTGGAGTCAGTCCTCACCAACCTAGACATCCATATTTATATATCTTCCCTTCTGTTTACAAATAAATGTTAATAAAAAGAAGCAAAGGAGTCATATGAGTACAAGGCAAGTGTGAGAGCCTCTCCTGGCAAAGGAAAGTGATTTTTCAGGGGTTCCCTGTTCCTGGCACCGAGGCTGAGAAGCACTCTGGCCTGGCTCTGAGGACCTGAGCTCATTCCTAAGGAGATGATTTTCCTTCTGCCTGCAGAATAAGCATCTCATTTCTGATTCCTTCTCCCATGCAAAGCCTAGGAGGCACAGGCCATCAGCAAAAACCCCAGGTTAGGAACAAAGAGAAATCCATGTAAAGAGTACTGACATACGCTGAGCGCTTTCCCAAATGGTCATCTTACCTCTGTCCTCTGGGGTGGTGGCCAGCCCGTCTTTTCTGGCTCTGGGTAAAAGCTGCTGTATCCCCTCATTGGCCTGATGTCGTAGATCGGCCGCCCAGCTTTTCTCGGTAGGGAAGTTTGGTAGATTAGAGCTGGAAAACACACACACACACACACACACACACACACACAAACTAAAACACCAAGCAGAAGGTAAAAGGTTTTCATTGCTTAATAATTCCAATTTTATCATCACTTAGCATAACTTCCTTCTGCCAATTTTATCATCACTTACAATAACTTCCATTAGGATAATAAGGCATTAAGTGTATGTTGATTGCAAATAATCTGGTTACATTGACTAATTACATGGAGACTTTTTTTTTTCCTGTTTAAAATGTAATTTCAAAACATTTCTACTTCCTAAAAATGAGATG
This sequence comes from Choloepus didactylus, assembly GCF_015220235.1. Lineage (NCBI taxonomy): Eukaryota > Metazoa > Chordata > Mammalia > Pilosa > Megalonychidae > Choloepus > Choloepus didactylus. The sequence goes on along the minus strand of NC_051323.1, from coordinate 72,422,054 downwards.
TATTGAAGTAAGGAGACACTATGCTGTAGAGATAGAAAGTGAGATCTTTGTATATTTGGCAAGTGCCTGATTAGAAGATGAAAATAAATGGAAAATTCCTCTTCAGAAATAAAGAATGTAAATGGCTCACTCTCGTTGATTTGCTCTCACTTTCTCTCCTTTGGGGTCAAATTAATGTGTTTACTACTGATAAGCCATTCGATACAGCTGAAGATTTTGATGCTCAAATACCATCTCACAGAATGAGGATCTCCTGTGAACATTCAGACTTTGAAGAGATTAAGTATCAATTGCCAGATTCTGAATTTTGTGAGTCTTCCATAACTGTAAAGTGTGGTTTAAGTAAAGAAAAGAAAACCGTTGGATGCATTATATTGTCATTTAGGGCCACTATAAAGTTTTGTTAGGTTGTCCACTATAACCCTTTCAGGTGGCTTTCACAACTCAATGGAAATAATAATAATAATGAAGAAGAAGAAGCTGCCACTTGAATCTTGGCATTCATGGACTCGATTCAAATGATTTGTTTCTACTTTCATAAAGCACCCTTTGGCTGTTTTCAAGTTTATAAGATTATAATTGCCCTGAGCACCCAAATCACGGCTGATTGTCAGACATGCCCTCTTTGGTATTTCCGGAATGAAACATGATTTCCTTTCATTCACAGAAATTGTCTAACCTATTTTTCAGTAAAATGTTCAGATCTCTCTGACTGAGAGGAAATAAAAAAAATAACTCAGATTTCAGATTCATGATGCTGATAATTTGCACTCTGTAGCATTTTCAACTATTTAAAAACAACTCCATGGGTATTACTCTTTCTTTAGAACACCCCGACTGGTAGGAGAGCAGGTGTTGTTTATTGTGCTTTATAGATTCAGCAGGTACTTGCCCATTTGACAGATCAGGAACAGAGGCCTAACCACAGGGGATGCTCAGTGTCACACCTCACGGGAGTGTCAGCGGGAGAGAAGGATCCGGAGCCACCAGCAGTCTTGCCCCCATATGATGGGAAATGCACACTACTCCACTGGCTAACTGTCTTTTATAAAAACATACTTTCCCTGCTCTCTCCCTGGGCATGGGTCTTCCACGGATGTGTGACTTTTAATGTTAGATCTGGACCTGTTTTGTCAGATGTGGAGGGGCTGGCTGATTGCACAGAGTCTATATCTTTTCATATTACCTCCAGAGCAAATGTGAAGAGGTGGCCAAGGCAATGAGACCACCTGCTCAAGCGTGTGGGGAGTGGGGGTACTTGAAGTGGCTGCAGAGGTCCCAGATGCACCCTTCCCCATCGCCGGACTGGCCGTGAGGGCCATCTGCTCCCCGACACCTCTCGGGGAGCTCAGTCATTCTGCTCTTCCTTCCTAAAAGTAATTAAAGGTGGGCAGAAGTTCTGCTCCCTGAAGGATTCCAAAGAGCACGTAAAAAAAGGAGAAAAATGTAACATGACTCAAATTCTAATGCACCCTGAACTATGAGCATGTTTCTTCTGCTTGCAAACTGCTGCCCCAAGAATGGGTTAAATCCCACTCAAAGTGGGAATTAATATCGAGTGCTGCCACACTCGATATTTTACCGGGAAAGGAAAAGGTCGAGAAAGTTTATGCTAAATGCAAGAGTTTTTCTCTCATTTTGGCCTCTCCCATCTGTATGTACACCCCACAATTGCAATCATACCTCCTAAATCCCTGGAACATTCCAGAGCCAAGGGCAGCAAGCTTTGGCTGGGAAGAGTGCCCCCAACCTGCATTTTAACGTGCTTCCTGCCATCACAGTCTAGTCCTGTAGACTGCAAGTTGCATTTCTTAAGTGATAGCAAGGAATTGCTGGGCTTCCCTAAGTGTAACATCACCAAGGTGAGATTTTTCCTCTTGCCGTGTTTTGTCCTGGGGAGTTTAAATGTTGTGGTCCTGCCGCCATCACTACCCCATCAATTTACCGAGCATGCTTTGCAAGATGCCTTGTGATGTGGGGTTCAAATGCAATCCCAGCACCAACAATCTTTAGATCAACAAGAACATAGGTCTAATTATTCCCCGTTCTGCTAAAATTAGACCCAAATGTTCAATTTTCCACGTGTTCCTCTTAATTAAAAATAAAACCAAAGAGAAAAAGAAGGCATCACAATTGTATAAATATAAGCAGATGGGATGCAATGTTGGAAGCTCTCTTTTATAATAACATCCCCTTTAATAAAATCCATGGGTTAATTTGGTTGATAAAAGCAGTGTTGAAATTAAATAAGAATTAGCATACACTCGGGTAAATATTTGTCGTTTCCTTCATGTGTCGCTATGATAAAGGTAATTTAGCTTAAGGCAGTCATCGTCTTTCTCCATAGCTGATAAAACATTACTAATTGTGTGTGTTAATATGGTACAATATGGAATTGAATTGAGATTTTATCTTAATAACATCCCCCATTAAATTAAAGACAGTGTTGAATGACAGGGAAGATAAGTGTTTATTCCAAACTAATGTATCAAAGGAACAACTGTGGGGAGATGATGAGGTCACGAACATTTTCTATACTATTCTAGCTAGTGCTGGTATATTTATAGCTGTTGTTGTAAACAACACTTTTTTGGGGGGGATAATCTAGATAGTATTTCATTGAGAAAAGTGATACTTTAATTACGGTGTTAAGGATACTAATCTTTTCCTTTCTGTGTCTGATAGGATATTTCTATTAACAAGATGCTGGGTGGTGAATAATCTGACTTGGCTGCCTTAAAATAACCATCGTTGCAGCTATTTCACCTCCCCCTCAGTCTCTGTTGGCATGGACAAGAGTGGCTAGAGATTGCCAACAGGAGAACCCGTCTCCCTTTGGTGGGAATAAATAAGAACACTTAGCTGAAAGAAGGATGGCACCATGGTCACAGGTCTTCTCCAGACTCCGAGGAGCCTGTTGTCTCCTGAGGCCACAGTGTGCAAGCCCCACTTGCCTTCGCCAGGTTGCAAGGCCAGGAGGAAGCTGGCGCTCAGCCCCGAGGGAGGTGGACGGTCAGATCAGCAGCCCAGCTCCCCGTCCCACGGGGGTCTGAGCAAGTTCACCCTGATGAACACACCACCACCGTGGCAAGGGCTGCCCTGGGGGACCAGGAGACCTGTCTCTTTACTGCCAGCTTTGACCACACACGTGTCACATGGACAGCTCTGGTAAGACACAGCATTAGCTTGAACAGCCGGGGTAGAGAGTAAGGATTGGCTGAGAAGGAAAGCAATTTGGAAATCATTATGAATCTCCCCCCAAAATATCCTGTTCAAAAAGTCAGTCTGCCGAAGCGAATGCCAACCCTATTTTTATACCAACCTGATTGAATTCTTAATACCAGGCCAAAAAGAAAATCATAGCTTCACAGAAAGGAGGAGATGTAATAAATAATGAGCTGCTCTAACAGCTTAGCAGCATTCGGAGGCAGATGGAAAACTTCCCTCCAGAGCTCTTTGCTTCCAGAATTAGAGGAAGGGCTTCTGGATGTGTTGAGAGTGGATAGTTCAAGCCTGAATTACAATGCGGTGGGAAGAGTTTTTACTATAAATGCAAGATTTTCATGTCTCCCTTTTAGAAAATACAGAGATTCTGGCCTTCCTGTTTCACCCAGGATCTGGAAGGCGGAACTCCGAACCTCAGACCCTTCCAGCATGTCTGATTCAATTAAAGAAGGTAAGAGGCAGCTGCGGCTTTGTTTCCTACAGAAGGGCTGCGATGCCATCATCTGTCCAGGAAGAGAAAGGAACACTCATCCGTGTGCTACAAGTTATCAGAAAACTGGAATGTTAGGAGTAAAGGAATTATTTCCACCAGAAAGTCACAACTAGTCAGTGGCTTGTGATGGGCTAAAAGGCCAGTGACCTCTTCTTGCGGACTCAGAAGGCCCGATGGCTGCGGCCCAGGGCTGCAGGTGAATCAACGTGGTCGCATCAAAGAGCAGGAGTGAGATTGGGTGACAGTGCCCTGCCAGGCTCTGGTTCCATTGCCTGGGAAAGGCACAGCCTCCTCATTTAGTCTCCATTCCCTTTCTAGGAAAGAGGCCACCTGTAGATGGACATATTGAGGCACAGGTAATCTTGGGGAGCTCATTTAAACACAAAATCCTGGAACCCCTGCTTTCTTGGTTGCCACCATCACTGAAGTTACCTGACCGTGTTTCTTTTTAAGAGGTAGGTGTGTGCCTCTGGCATTCTGGGAGCCCACCATCTGGGCTCCAGCCCCCTCTGCCTCAACTCCACCAACAAAGGGGGTTCTTCTTTAGACTTTTGCAACTCAACTTTTATTTCCCTGTTTCAGACGTCCTCTGCCGGTATACTCATCATCTTGCCAATATGGCTCTCCTATTGGCATGGCTCTGGGCAGTCCTCAAGAGCAAAATTTGCATAAATAGGTGATAAAAAATACTCTGATTGGGGCATGGGGACATCCAGAGCAAGTCTGGTGGATTGCTTCCTCTGGGGTACCTGACAGCTGAATCTTTACCACAATTACAGGCCATCCAATCAAATAGTTCAAATCCTCCCCAAACTGATGGACTCTACAGGAATAATGCCATCTTCTCTTTGGAGCACTGGAAATAATGGGGTGCTCCAGTTTTGGGTTTTTTTGTGTTTTTTTTTTTTTTTTAACATATCAGTTATTTAATTAGGTGCTTTGCAAGAAGTTTAGAACACAAATTTGTGAGTGAGAACATAGAACGCATGTAGTTTTGGAGCTGAGGAACAGTTTTGATTTTTGGCATAGGTTGTGAGTCCACAGTTTTCTGGTCAACCTTGCGCTGCTCTGTAAGCTCATATTTCTCTTTCTCTGTGTCAAAGATCTCACCTTCCTGATGTCGGGGCTTATGTAGCTTCTTCTTCTTAAAGTCAGCATCAGTGAGATGTTTCGGGATTTTCATACCACTTATGTCAATTTTGGTGGTGGTGGCAATGACGAACTTCACAGTGCCTCAGATTAGCTTTTCAATCTACAACCCTTAAGCACAAATGAATAGGAGCATGGACTGCCAAGGGCAAATCAAGTTCAAAATGTCAGAAAATAGGAGATCAGGAATGAGACAAACTTACTACTTAATTGCCATAAAGGATAGGAAATAATGAAATAAAAGGCACATTTTTCAAACTCAACACCAACACATACAAAATGTTAAAAAGCAAGATTATGATTGTGCGAGTTATTTCCAAAGTTGGGCTGTGAGAAAGCATGGTCGGGTCTATAAGAGACCAAAAACAAACTGCTGTAAGTCTCCTCATTATCTGATATTTCCAATAAGATAGCATATGGATAGGTCATAGAACATGATGGTGCTCAGGAAATAGGTTATGTGACCATAAGAGAGCTTTTCTATTTTTAAACTTACTACTTTGAAAAATTTCACACTTGTTGAAAATTTACTCCCATATCTCCTTTATCTAGAGTCACCAAATACTAACATTTTGCCACACTTGCTTTATTTTTCTGTATAAGACCATGAAAGATTTGTTATATTTTTTCTGAGACTTTTCAGAGTAAGTTGTACATATGATGACACCCTAATTTCTTCAACATATACCTCCCATGTATAAGGACATTCTTTTAACAACCCATATGCATTAGTTTTCTATTGCTATGTAATGCTCTACCACAAAATTTGCAGCTTGAAACAACACACATTTAAGATCTCTTGGTTTCATAGGTTAGGAGCTTAGGCATGGCTTAGCTGCGTTTTCAGCTTGGGTTACACAAGGCTGCAACCAGGGTTTGAGCCAGGGCTGTGGTCTCATCTGATGCCCAACTGGGGGAGACTCTGCTTTTGTTGGAAGAGTTCAGGTCCTTGCAGTTTTGGACAGAGGGCTTCAGTTTTTTGCTAACTACCAATTGGAAGCTCCCCCCCCCAACTCCCGGAGATCACCCTCAGTCTCCTGGTACACGGGTTTCCCAACATAAGTGACCCACAACATGACAGCTTGCTTCTTCAAAGCCAGCAGGGGAGGAGAAACCCACAAAAGATGGGGCTGAACCTTATGTAACACAATCCTGTAATGGGGTACACATAATCAGATACCTCCAGTCACTTTTGCTGTATTCTCTTGGTTTTGCCATATTCTCAAGTCACAAGTCCTGCCCACTCTCAAGGGAATGGGATCACACAAAGCAGAACACCAGGAAGTGGGGATCGGGGGACACCTTAAGGTTCTGTCCCCCATAACCTACTATTGCCAAGTTCAAGAAATTGAATATTGATTAATACCTCCTTTTCAGTGTATCAGCTTATCCTTATGTCACTTTGCTCCATTACCGGTGATATTAACTACGATCACTTGGTCAAGGAGGTGTCTGCCAGGATTCTTATTTATAAATTAAAAAATTTTCCCTTTGTAATTATTAAGTTATTTCCTGTTCCTCATTAAATTTTCACCCAATAATTTTTAGCAAAATTGATGATTGTTTGCCTGAAACAATCATTACCATGATGGTTGCAAAATGGTGATTTTTTAAAAAAAAGTCATTATTTTTTCTATATTCATTGGTTGGCATTCTGCAATAAGAGCAAGCTTTCTTATTTCCTTTATATAGATAAAGTTAGAGATAGAGATGTAGATGTAGATGTATGTATTTATATAGGTATGGGCTCATGGATTCTTCTTATTTTAATGGATTAAAATCTATAACTGTCATTATTTATTTTGATGCTAAAAATGCCCTATATTTGGTCAGGGTGAACCTCTTCAACTTGGCTTCTGTGTTGTTTTTAAATTCTTTTTTACTTGAGATTGTTCACATACCATACAATTATCCAAAGATCCAAAGTGTACAGTCAATTGCCCACAGCACCATCATACAGCTGTGCATTCACCACCACAGTTAATTTTTTTTCAATTTTTAGAACATTTTCATTACTCCAGAAAAGAAAGAAAGACACACACAAAAAAGGAAACTCAAATCCTTCCATACCCCTAACCACCCCCTCCCTCCATTATTGATTCATATTATTGGTACAGTACATTCGTTAGTGTTGATGAAAGAATGTTAAGATACTACTAACTGTAGTATATAGTTTGCAATAGGTATATATTTTTTCCCTCTATACCCCTCTATTATTAGCTTCTAGTTATAGTGTCATACATTTGTTCTAGTTCATGAGAAAGATTTCTAATATTTGTACAGTTAATCATGGACATTGTCCATCACAAGGTTCACTGTTTTATACATTCCCATATTTTAACCTCCAAGTTTCCTTCTGGTGACATACGTGACTCTGAGCTTCCCCTTTCCACCACATTCACACACCACTCAGCACTGTTAGTTATTCTCGCAACGTGCTACCATCACCTCTGTCCATTTCCAAACGTTTAAGTTCACCCTAGTTGAACATTCTGCTCATAATAAGCAACCGCTCCCCACTCTTTAGCCTTGTTCTATATCCTGATCTTACATTTCATGTCTGTGAGTTTACGTATTATAATTAGTTCATATCAGTGAGAACCTGCAATATTTGTCCTTATGTGTCTCTTAATTCACTCAATATAGTGCCCTCAAAGTTTCTCCATCAATCCATTTTTTTAAGATGGTTTTGTTCACACACCATACAATCCATCCTAAGTAAACAATCGATGGTTCCCTGTATAGTCACATATTTATGTATTTACCACCATTGCCACTATCTGTATAAGGAATTTCCATTTCTCCCACAAAGGAGGAGGAAAAGTCAAAGAAAGAAGAGAGACAGGAAAAAAAGAAAGAAAGAAAAAAAACTTGACAGCTAGGAAGCAACAAAAGGAAAGATAGCATTAAACTAAAGTAGAATAAAGAGTCAGACAACATCACCAATGCCAAGAGTCCCACACCCTTCCCCTATGTCCCCACCCCCCAAATGCATTTAGCTTTGGTATATTGCCTATGTTATATTAAAGGAAGCATAATACAATGTTTCTATTAACTGTAGTGTCTAGTTTGCATTGATTGTATTTTCCCCCATCCCACCCCATTTTTAACACCTTGCAATGTTGATATTCATTTGTTCTCCATCATGTAAAAACATATTTGTACCTTTATCACAATCATTGAGCATCTTAGGTTTCACTGAGTTATACAGTCCCAGTCTTTATCTTTCCTCCTTCCTTCTGGTGTCCCACATGCTCCTAACCTTCCTCTTTCAACCATACTCACAGTCATCTTTGTTCAGTGTACTTACATTGCTGTGCTACTATCTCCCAAAATTGTGTTCCAAACCTCTCACTCCTGTCTTTTCCTTTCAGTCTGTAGTGCTCCCTTTAGTGTTTTCTGTAGAGCAGGTATCTTGTTCACAAACTCTATCATTGTCTGTTTGTCAGAGAATATTTTAAGCTCTCCCTCATATTTGAAGGATAGTTTTGCTGGATATAGGATTCTTGGTTGGTGGCTTTTCTCTTTCAGTATCTTAAATATATCACCTCACTTCCTTCTTGCCTCCATGGTTTCTATTGAGAAATCTGCACATAGTCTTATCAAGCTTCCATTGTATGTGATGGATCGCTTTTCTCTTGCTGCTTTTGGGATTCTCTTTTTATCTTTGATGTTTGATAATCTGATTATTAAGTGTCTTGGCATAGGCCTATTCGGATCTAGTCTGTTTGGGGTATGCTGTGCGCTTCTTGGATCTGTAATTTTACATCTTTCATAAGAGATGGGAAATTTTCATTGATGATTTCCTCTATTATTGCTTCTGCCCCTTTTCCCTTCTCTTCTCCTTCTGGGACACCTATGACACATACATTCCTGTCTTTTGTACTGTTCTTAAGTTCCTGGAGACATTGCTCATATTTTTCCATTCTTTTCTCTATGTGTTCTTTTGTGTGTAGGTTTTCAGGTGCCTTGTTCTCCAGTTCCTGAGTGTTTTCTTCTGCCTCTTGTGACCTGCTGTTGTATGTCTCCATTGTGTCTTTCATCTCTTGTGTTGTGCCTTTCATTTCCATAGACTCTGCCAGTTGTTTTTTCAAACTTTCGATTTCTACCTTATGTACGCCCAGTGTTTTCATTATATGCTTCATCTCTTTTGCCATATCTTCCCTAAACTTTCTGAATTGACCCAGCACTAGTTGTTTAAATTCCTGTATCTCAGTTGAAGTTTGTTCCTTTGACAGGGCCATAACTTTGTCCCTCCTAGTGTAGGTTGTAGTTTTCTGTTGTCTAGGCATCTAGCTTCCTTTGTTACCCCAATCAGGTTTTCCTAGACCAGAACAGGCTCAGGTCTAGTAGGAGGCAATAGTTTCAGGTCTCCCTGAGGGTGTGTCTTAGAAGATTGGTACACACTGTGAGGCCTCAAGTCACTGTGCTTTTCTGTCCAGCAGGTGGTGCCTGTTAGCCTGTCACTCCCAACTGGTTTAAGGGGGTGTGGCCCATGGCTGCTTTCCCCCAGGCTCTGAGGTCTGGTTCTGAATGGAAGGCGGGTAGTAGAGCTTGGCACTGCCTCTTTCCTCTTAGGGATGATTTATCCCCTGGGGAGAGGTCATTTGCATTTCTATATTCTCTGACTCTGCTATCTCCACCCCTGTCTGGGTCTGAGTGCTGGCAACTGAAAAGGACTGAGGCTTTCTCCACTGATCCAAAAAAGGGACAGAAAGACCCCCTTTAGGGTCAGTCTGCAGCCACCACCCTCTGGCTCTCCAAGATCAGTCATCACCAAAAGCCTCTGTCTGCTTGTTGGGGATTCATAGCTTGTATTGAGCAGACCATGTTTCTAATTAAAACCCCAGTTGGAGCTCAGCTGAGCTATATTTGCTTGCTGGGAGAGAGCTGCTCTCTAGCACCATGAGGTTTTGCAGTTTGGGCTGTGGGGGGAGGGGGCTCCCGGCTTGGATCTGCAGTTTACTTACAGATTTTATGCTGCAATTTTGGACATTCTTCCCAAATCAGGTTGGTATGTGATGAGTGGACAGTCATGTTTGTCCCCCTGCAGTTATTCCAGATTATTTACTAGTTGTTCCTGATTGTTTATTAGTTGTTCTAGGGGGACTGACTAGCTTCCACTCCTCTCTATGCTGCCATCTTCTTCTGTCTTCCTGGCTCCTGTGTTGTTAACTCGTCCCCATCATTCTTTGAGTATTTCTTTACTCTTTGGCATAACAAAATGACCCAGGTATATCTTATATTTTCCCTGCCCCAGCCCTGGAATCAGCCATTTCTCTTAAGATCCCTGGTTCCTTGTAGTGGATCTTGTAGTGGATAGTGGCATTTGGATGCCAAGATCAGTGTGCATGAAAGGGATTCAAACAAAGACATGGGTGATAGAATTTGCAGAGGCCATTGCAGTAGATGGGACATTGGATACCAGCTTTGCTGTGGGTTCTTCAGAGGCTGAGAGTTAAACTGCAGGCAAAGTTTCTCTTGAATGCTCCAAACTGTTTAGAACCAAGCTAGACTCTTAATCGGTCCTCTATAAATATTTGGTTTATTGATGCATTGATTGACTGACTACGTTACTCAGTAATAAAGCCCAAGTATAGTTTATTAGATGTATTTTCAGGGACTATTGCAATAGGTAAAATAAAGTGCATAAGCAGCTTGGAGATCATCCAGGCCATGCCTCCATTTGGTGAATGTGGCTTCTTGGACCTCAGTGAGGTTAATGCCATCCCCAGGTCACCCAGTGGGCCAACAGCAGAGCCAACCCTGGACCCCAGTACTCCTGGCTTGCTCCTATAAGTCGTGCACCTCTCTTCAGGGCCATTTGTAATGAGGTATCAAAAATATTCCTTTCAACAGAAATGCTTTCTGACACATCACTCATGACTTCCTAGGCATGGCTTGGCAGGAGGAGCCATCCATTCTGCCCACACTAGCAAACATTCCCCAATACCACTATTTATGGGCTTTCATTAAAGGCCAACAGCTCAGTGTTGCTGGATGCCGGGCCCTCTGGTAGCAGTCACACCTGAGACTGGCTCTCTTGAGTCCTAAGCATGTGTACTGCAGGTTCAAATCAGATCTGCAACAGCAATGCTCTCTTGGTCATTAACTATTTGCAAGGCACTGTGCTCTAGGGGCTGTGGTGATTCAGGGAGGGGCGAGGTATCCATCTCTGCCCTAAGATTCTCGGTGTCAATTTCCTTGTAAGAGTAAGCAGTATTATCCCTTACTCATTATAAGTAATAAAAATAATAAGTAAATAAAAAAATTTTTAAAGACTAGTTGCACCCCCTGTCAAGATGGTGGACTGGGAAGCTTAAGGGTCCCACCCCCCACTTAAACTTTGAACAACCAGCAAGAACTGGCAGAAACATCTTTCTCAAAGCTCCAGAAAATAGTTAAAAGATTGCAGTAACAGGGTGAGCACCAAATCAAGAAAAAGGCAACTAAACAGCAGTAGAATCTCACAGCACCCTGGCTGGCCCTCCCCTACCCCTCTCTGGCTCAGTTTGGAGGCTGACCATGTTCCCAGAGCAGATCCCTGGCCCTGGTTCTGGGGTAGCATTGTAAACTTCATGCACACACTGGGAGCATCTATGTCTGGTCCAGTCTCTCTGGTGATAGCCTGAGGGGACTGAACCAGGACACTCACTGCAAGTTTGCCATCTCAGAACTTGCTCTGCATGTTGAAGGCAGCTCTCAGAGCTCCCCTACAGAACACTGTGAGAGCAGTCACATGGTGGCTGCCTGGGGCAAGGGATTGCTGGCTGCAGGACACATAGTGCTGTACCTGGATTGTGAGGAAACTGTCCTAGGGAAGAGGGGGAATCCGTATCCTTGTAAATTGTGGAATCACTCACTAGAACCACATGTGCATAGAAAGAATTAAGGAGGACCCTATGCTTTGGCCTGGAGCTATTCTCTAAACTCATCATATGGATAAGCCCTGAAGGAGAACACTCCCACAGGTCAATCTGCAAAGACTGGGGAAATAAGGGTTTTGTTCCATTTTTTTCTCTTAGCTCCTGGCATTCAAAGAATGCTCTGTCATAACACTAGCTGGATGCAAGCTTAAGGAACAGATGCCTCCAATTCTAAACTCCGGTAATACAGTATTAAAATAGCAACGTTTCCAGGTGTCAAAAAAAGATTACAAAACATACAAAGAAACAGGACAAGATGGTCCAGGCAAAGGAGATGACTAAAGCATTAGAAACCATCAGTGAGGAGGATCAGACCTGGGGCATTCCGGATAATGACTTTGAAATGATTGTCCTGAATGTGCTCAAAGAGCTAAAGGAAAACATGGACAAAGAACTAAAGGCAATCAGAAAAATGATGAAAACAAAACAGAATATCAGTATAGAAATGGAAACTATAAAAAGGAACCAAACTGAGCTGAATACCACAGAAAGAGAAATTTAAAATTCCCTAAAGCAGTTCAACAGCAGATTAGAGCTGGCAGAAGAAAGAATCAGTGAACTTGAAGATAAGAACATTGAAATCATCCAGTCTAAGGGAAAAAATGGAGAAAGAATGAAGAAAAGTGAACAGTGCCTGAGGAACCTGAGGGACCCCATCAAGCACCCCAATATTTGCATTGTGGGAGTCTCAGAAGGAGAAGAGAGAAAGGCAGAGAGAATATTCAAAGAAATAATAGCTGAAAACTTCCCAAATTTAACCAAAGACATGAATATACCTCATGTTCGACAAACGCCAAACAGGGTAAACCCAATTAGTCCCACAAAGCTCCATGTTATAATCAAACTGTCAAATGACAAAAATATACAGAGGATTCTGAAAGCCTTATATTGACAGGGGCCAGGGGGAGGAAGGGAATGAAGAGCTAATGCTAATTGTTACAGAGTTTCTCTTTGGGATGATGGCAGAGTTTTGGTAATGGATAGTGGTGATGATAACACAACTTTGTGAATGTAATTAACACCATTCAATTATATATTTGAATGTAGATAAAGGGGGAGATTTTAGGCCATATATATGTTACTAGAATAAAATCTTTATTCTAGTTTTATATTCACGTTTTTAAAAAACCAACCACATAGGACTGTACAACACAAATAATGAACTCTAAGGCAAACCATGGACTATAGTTGATAGTACAATTATAATAATATTCTTCACCAACTGTGACAAATATACCACACTAAAGCATGGTGTTAATAATAGAGAGGATATATGGGAATTCTGTATTTTCTACATGACTTTTCTGTAAACCTACAACCTCTCTAATTAAAAAAAAATTTTTTTAATTAAAAAAAAGAGAGAAGCAACATGTTACGTTCAACGGAGTCTCAATAAGATTAAGTGCCAATTTCTCATTGGAAACCATGGTGGCAAGAAGGCAGTGGGAAGACATATTTAAAGTGCTGAAAGCAACAAATTGCCAACCAAAATTCTATATCTGGCAAAACTGTCTTTCAAACCTGAGGGACTGTCATCATTCTGCAGGCTAAAAGAGGTTCTGCAAGTTGAAAGGAAAGGACATTCGACAGTTGACTGACATCGCAGGAAGAAATAAAGATCTCCAGTAAGAGTACTGACATGGGTAAATATAAATACCAGTACAATTGTATTTTTGATTTGTACTCCATTTTTAATTATTATAGGATATAAAAGGCAAATGCATAAAATGTAATGATAAATCAGTGGGTTTGGACTCATGATGTATAAAAATGCAATTTGTGACAATAAAATACATAAATGTGGGGGATGGAAGGGTATAGGAACATAGTTTGTGTATGCCGTGGAAGTTAAGTGTCAAAGCAAGCAAGATTGTTGGAGATCCAGGATGTTAAATTTAAGCCCCATGGTAACTACAAAGGAAATACTGGAGAATCTGCAAGCTCATAGAGATAGAAATTAGAGTTGCCAGAAGCTGGGGCGCTAGTGCATAATGGGTGTAGGGTTTCTGTTTGGGAGATGGGAAAGTTTTAGTAATGGGTATGGTGAGGGCCCCGCAACATTGTGAGTGTGATTATTACCCCTGAATGGTGTGCTTGGGAGGGCTTGTGATGAGAAAGTTTGTGTTGTATATATCTTCCCACAATTTAAAAAGAAAAAGAAAGAACAGCTAAATAGACTATGATAATTAAATGTAATACATGATCCAGGACAGAATCTAACAAGGGAGGAAAAAAGTCTCAAAAGGACATTATTAGGACACATGAAAAAATTGGGATATAGACTGCAAGCTTTATATCAATGTCAAATTTCTTGAACTGATAACTGCACTTCAGGTAGTTACCTAATTGAATATCCTTTTCCTTAGGAAATGTGCATAGCAGCATTCAGTGTTCAAGGAGCAAGATATATACAACCTACACTCAAGTGTTCAGAAAATGGGTTGTTTGGTGGATGGTAGATGGATAGATGCATAGAATGATAAGGCAAAGGTTGCAAAATGTTAAAACTGGTGGATCTGGGTATCTGGGGGTGGTAGTTAGGGATGTATTAGGATTCTCTGTATGGGATTTCTATTGTTTTTTTTTAACTGTCTGGTAAGTTGGAAAGTATTTCCAAGTAAAAAGTTTATAAAAACGAAGCTAGTTGCGAGTATAGCTGCAAGTTACTGAGGCTTTCTTTAGTTCGGCCAAATCCCTGCATAGTCCATCTCTAATCATCACAACAATATTGCAAAGGGGCTATAATTCTCTCTCCATTTTTCAGATGAAACACCTGGGGCAAAAGAGATCCGCAGGCTTCTCTAAACTCAACCACTGTGTGCAACCCAGACAGCTGGGGTTGGGCCCTGGGCCATGGCTCCAGAGCACAGACCTCCCTCGAAGGGAGGCCAGGAGGTTGAGGTGGGGTCCCTGGGCCCTTGTCTTCTGCTCCCCATCACCCAGGTTAGCTGTGTTCCCAGGAAGCAGAGACCCCTGTGCTCCCTGCCAACCAGATTCTCCACCTGCGTCCCTCTCTCCCATCCTCCAGCCTCAGGTCAGGCTCAGCCCCTCTTCTGGCCAGGAGCAACGTCCTCATTGGCTTCCCCCCTACAAGGACTTAGTTCCAGTTCTCAGTTTTTAAATCCCAGACAATTTCCTGGCAGGGCCAACCTGTAAATGTCCTTAGTTTGGCTGGAGGCAGAGAGGGAGCTGGCGCCAGAGATCTCCCTTGCATGCTTTGGAACTTTGCTTGGGGGCCACTTTTTTTTTGGTGGGGGGGCTTGGGGTTTAGATACAAGTGCTGGGCCGTGGCAGACTATTTCTGGCATCCTTTCTGGGAAACACTTATGGGACAGTCCCTTCTGACAGAACCAGAAACTACCACTCACAATTCATGGAGGGGCCTGTTCAGGGCATTTCTCTATAAAACTATGAACAAGCAATAATTTCCACTATGGGGCCAACATTCAAATAAGAAAGGTTTTAGTGACTCAAAATGGGGCCAACACCAGGGTTTAGAGTGGTGATGAAGTGGTTCCGGTGATGGCCCTGGGTTAAGGTGCTAGTTCTACATTTTAATAGCTGTGGGACCTTGGGCTCAGTTATCCAACCCGATAAGGGGCTGAAGATATTAGTCACCCCCTGCCAGGGGCTGGCCTATCCCAAAGCTAATAAGCTTCAGCTTTTTATATTGCCATTTTGTATTCATTAGTTTAAAGAGGCACCCTCAAATCATATAAATTCCAAAAACCTGGATCCATTGCTGCCCATTTCCAAGGGTTCTTTCCCTGTTTTAAAAGACCATTCTGTCTCCCTAAGGTAGAACTAATGGCACAATGGATTGATAGATGGTAGATGGATGGATGGATAGATGCATAGAATGATATGGCAAAGTTTGCAAAATGTTAAAACTGGTGGATCTGGGTATCTGGGGTGGTGGCTAAAGGTATATTAGGGTTCTCTGTATGGGATTTCTATTGTGTGTTTCTTTTTTTAATTGTCTGGCAAGCAATCACAGAGCAATTACTCTGTGGAATGAAACATCACTGAGCAGACCGGCCTGCAGCCTGTGCTCAAACTCTTTCTTTTCTCCCTACCTGACTAGTGCTCATGAAACCTGGCAGGTGAAAGTTCTTGGAAACTGCAAATGGGCTGCTCAAAGCAGACGAATAGCCCTGCTTTTTTTAGATCTTGCTTGCATGCCTCCAGAACAGCAGAGCCCCAGCTGTTTGCACCTTGGAATCAACTGAGAAATTGTGAAAATGCCAAACGCCAAGTGCTACCACATCTGAGTCCTGGGGCAACCTGGCCCCAACCACAGAGAATGTGTTTGGGTCCAAGGCCAGAGGGCAGTTTAAGAGCCCAGTAAGCAGCTGGAAAGCCACGATTTGGATTTTTCACTACACGAGTTCTTCATGATTCATAGTCATTTTGTGCGGCCAAGGTTAGAACAGAATGACTGGCTCAGCTACAAAACTTGGGTACTTTCCTGAGTTCCTGATGAAATAAATTAATAATGAGATGATCTATGAATATTTAATAGTCAATTAGAATTTTTTTTTGCTTTTTTGGATGGCAATCAACATCCTTTGATAATTGCATTTGAAAGTTGCAAATAATCCCTGACCCCCATGCTTTTCAATAAAACCTGTGTAAATTGCCTCTCCAAAAAAAAAAAAAGAAGCTATTTGGAGAAACAGACTGGGCAGGAAATACGAATAGCAAAACCAGTCAAAGTGAAAGAACTGGGGCCATTTTACTCTGATGGTGAGAGTACAGCCTGCAGGACAAAGAAGGAGCAGGCAGTGAGTGCTATATTTTATCTTAAAGGGGTTGATACAGAGCAAATTACATCCCCCACCAAGACACGTCAAGTCCTAACTCCTGGTCCTATGAGTGTGAACTTAATTGTAAATCTCCGCACTTTGGAGATATTGCAGGTTCAGTTCCACACCACTGCAATAAAGTGAATATTGCAATAAAGCAAGTCACATGAAATTTTTGTTTACCCTATACTGTATGTAGTACATTAAGTGTGCAATAGCATTAGGTCTAAGAATGTACACACCTCAGTGAAAAAATACTTTATTGCTAAAAAACGCTAACCATCATCTGAGCCTTCAGCCCATCATAATCTTTTTGATAGTGGAGGGTCTTGCCTCAATGTTGATGGCTGCCAAATGTTCAGGGTGATGGTTGCTGAAGGTTGGGGCATATTCTTAAAGTAAGATAACAAGGAAGTTTGCTGCATCGATTGACTCTTCCTTTCATGAAAGATTCTCTGTAGCATGCTAAGCTGTTTGACAGCATTTTACCCATTGTATAATTTCTTTCAAAATTGGAGCCAGTCCTCTCAAACCCTGCCACTGCATTATCACCAAAGTTTATATAATATTTCTAGGTCCTTCATTGTTATTTCAACAATGTTTAAGAGTAGATTCCATCTTAAGAAACCACTTTCTTTGCTCATCCATAAGAAGCAACTCCTCATCCATTCAAGTTTTATCATGAGATTGCAGCAATTCGGTCACATATTTAGGTTCCACTTCTAATTCTCTTGCTCTTTCCACCACATCTGCAGTTACTTCCTCCACTGAAGTCTTGAACTCTCAAAGTCACCCATGAGGGTTAGAATCAACTTCTCCCCAACTCCCATTAATGTTGATATTTGACCTCCTCCCATGAATCATGAATGTTCTTAGTATCACCTAGAATGGCAAATCCTTTCCAGAAGGTTTCAGTTTTGCCCAGCTCTGTAAGAGGAATCATTGTCTATGGCAGCTATAGACTTACAAAATGTATTTCTTAAATATAAGAACTGAAGGTTGACATTATTCTTGGATCCATGGGTTGAGGAATGGATACTGAGTGAACGGCCATGAACATTCATCTTGTGGTACATCATCAGAGCTCTTGGGTGACCAGGGGCATTGTCTGTGAGCAGACATATTATGAAAAGAATCTTTTTTTCTGAGCAGGTCTTAACAGTGGGCTTAAAATATTCAGTAGACTGTGTTGTAAACAGATGTGCTCTCGTCCAGACTTTGTTGTTCCATTTACAGAGCACAGGCAGAGTAGACTTAGCATAATTTTTAAGGGCCCTAGGATTTTGAGAATGCTAAAGAGCATGGCTTCAACTTAAAGTCACCAGGTGCATTAGCACCTAACAAGAGTCAGCCTGTCCTTTGAAGCTTTGAAGCCAGGCATTGACTTCTCTCCGGCTGCAAGTCCTAATCTTTTTCCAATATGAGGCTGTTTCATCTACACTGAGAATCTGTTGTTTAGTGTCACTACCTTCATCGATTATCTCAGCTAGATCTTCTGGCTAACTTGCTGCAGCTTCTACATTAGCACTGGCTGCTTCACCTTGCACTTCCATGTTATGAAGACAGCTTCTTCCCTTAAACCTCATGAACCAACCTCTTCTAGCCTCAAACTTTCCTTCTGCAGCTTCCTCACGTCTCTCAGCCTTTATAGAATTGAAGAGAGTTAGGACCTTGCTCTGGATTAGGTTTTGGCTTAAGGGAATGTTGTGGCTTGTTTGATTTTCTCTCCAGACCACGAAAACTTTCTCCGTATCAGCAATGAGGCTGTTTTGCTCTCTTATCATTCCTGTGTTCAGTGGAGCAACACTTTAAATTTCCTTCAAGAACCTTTCCTTTGCATTCACAACTTTCTAACAGCTTTCTGCCTGTCTCGGCTTTCCACATGCCTCCCTCACCAAGCTTAATCATTTCTAACTTTTGATTAAAAGCGAGAGACATACGACTCTTCCTTTCACTTGAACACTTAGAGGCCACTGCAGGGTTATTAACTGGCCTAATTTCAATATTAGGTGTTTCAGTGAAGAGGGGGCCCGAGGAGAGGGAGAGAGATGGGGGTCTACTGGTTAGTGGAGCAGACAGGACACAAACGATTATCGATCAAGTTCACCGTCTTATATGGGTGTGGCTCATAGTGCCCCAAAACAATTACAATAGTAACTGTTACAATAGTAACATCCAAGATCACTGACCACAGATCACTATAACAGATACAATAATAATGAAAAGATTGGAAATATTGTGAGAATTACCTAAATGAGACAGAGAGACCCAAAATGAGCATATGCTGTTGGAAAAATGAATTGCTCGATGCAGAGTTGCCATAAATGTGCAATTTTTTAAAAATGCAGTATCTGCAAAGCATAATAAAGCAAAGCACAGTAAAATGAGGCTCGCTTGCATTGGTTAAGTGAGGCCGGACAGGACTGGGGTGAGCCCTAATCCAACGTGACTGGTGTCCCTACGAGGAGAGGATGTTTGCAGCCAGAGAGACAGAACGAGGGCCACGTGGCAGGGGGAGGATGAGTTATGTGCCACAACCCAAGGACACCATGGACTTCTGGAAGTGACCAGAAGCCAGGGGAGAGGCGAGGAGTGGAGTCGCCCTCTAAGAGGAAGCCTGGCCCTGCTGACACTTGATTTCAGACTTCAGAACTGTGTGGTGATAAATTTCCATTGTTTAAGCCAACTGCTACAGCAGCCCCGGCAGACTGAGACCGGAGTATTGTCATCTTTTAAAGACATATCCCCAGACTGTCCCCATCCTCTTCCTCCACACCCAGGAAACAGTCAGCCGAGTCCCGCCCTGACCGTGGATGACCCTGGAGGAATTAATCTGCCTTGTGTATGTTGCTGGAGTTGAAGCCCAAGTTGCACCTTGTAAGGTCGTTGCTTTCCCTTAGTGACTGGACGAATGGACCTGGGAGCTCCTTCAAGACGCATGGCGGCGAGTCGGCCTCGAGGGGCCTGGGCTGAGGGCTCGGCGGGTTAGTGGACGTGCCCGAACACCCTGGGGCCGTGACCAGGCGCAACTCAGACGTAGCGTCACAGACTCCGGACACCTCAGAGGTAACCCAGCCCCTCCTCCTCTCTGTTGGACCCCAATCCCTCCCCCACCAGTGGGGTCCCCTGGACTTCTCTCACAGATTGGGGTCCGGGGAAGCAGACTCTGATGTGGAGATCACCGTGCAGGACGCAGGAAAGGAGTGGGCCCGGGAAGAGAGCGCGCTGAGTTGCAGTGCAGTCTCAGTGAAGCCTCGGCCAACCCCGCAGGGAGCTCTGGCTCGGGGTGGCTCTTCTGAGGTGTCCCGAGGTGAGCTGAGGGGCCTTTGCCTGTATCTGCCTGCACTGGTCAGTTACTGGATGCAGCTGCCCCGAGAAGGGGAGTGACTGGGGCCAGGCTGTTTTCCGACAGCAGCACTCCCAGCAGTTGGGGGCATCGTCCCTTCACTCCTGAAGGTGACCTCTGGTGCCCCATCCCAGTGTCCGCCGTGCCTCTCCTGACCACCCAGCTCTCACCCCATTCCAGGGCTTTTCCCCATGAAGTACAGTGGCCTTTCCGGGTGCTAAGAGAACACTCACCCAGGGAAATCCATGGCTGGTCCTTTCCAGCAGTCTCACTCCAACCCCTGAAGGGACAGAGGGGTCTACTGATCCTCCCCTATAATGGACACGCAGGTATTTGCAGGTGGGGCCTTCATACCCAGCCTTGGCCAAGACTTGCCCGAGGCCGTCCCGCCGGCCTCTTCTATTGAAGGTCGCTGTTAAAACCATCATTTATTGAACACATTTCCATATGCCAGGCACTCTGCTTAGAAAGTTTCCACACATTTAAAGCTCACAGCCAACACAGGAAGTAGAATCAACAAAATGATCATTCCCATTTTACCGACCAAAGAAATTTAGAGATGCTCAGAGGAATTAAGTGACCCTTGGGGTCGGTGGTAGAGCCTGAAGGCAAACCCGGGCCCTCTGACCCCAGGGTTGCTCCCAAGTATTAGAAACAATTCACTTTGGAAGCCAGTTCCAGGCCCAGCCTGTGAAAGGAGGACCAAGTGCAGTAAACCAAGCTCTCATTTCAGAGTCAGCATTAGAGAAACCCACACCTGGGGGCCGGGACGCTGGACGTCGCCCTGTTGGACCGGAGCCTTCAAGAGCAAAAATATGGAACGCCTCAGCAGAAGGTCTCGGCCATTCTCCCTCTGACATCCTCACACTCCACGCTTTCCTCAGCAGAAGAGCCCTCAGAGAATCCTTCAGATTTTATATCAAACAGCCCAGATCTTCCTCCTTTCCTAATGGAGAACCTGGGCTGGAGAAACAAGATCACGGGGCCAAGGTTCTTCAAGCAAATTTCCTCTTCCGCTCCTTGGAAGAATAACTGTTTTAAGGTGTAAATTGAAAAAGATCCCGGAGGCTTCCATAAAAACACAGGCCACACATCCCTTTGTCTCCCAGAAAGGCTTTTCTCTGACTTGAACTTTTAATAGAAGCAGGCAGGAAATCCCAAGATCACAGAGAAGCTAATTAGCAGGCGTGGAGGGGACGTCCTTTATCCCCATCTGGTGTCCTCATCTCCAGAGCCCTGACTAGGGGTGGGGGTTGGAGGTGGGGACCCCAGGCTTCACCTCAGGGCTCCAATACCCAGAAGGTGCCAAGATCCCAAACGAGAGTTCTAAATAATGGTGCACCCCACCCACCGCCTTGGGCATATCTCTCTTGAGGTTGGGGAGGGCCTGCTCCTGGCCCTGGGGCTCCTCCTGGGCAGCCAGACTAGAAGGACAGAGGGGTGATCAAGGCCTCCCGTGACAGGAGGGTGCAGTTTGTATTTGCTGGTGAAGGCGTCAGAGGTTCCCCGTTTCTTAACCCCACTCCCCCCACCACACCCCACACCCCGTGCTTGCCCTGCAGTGTCTTCCATGGCCACTGCTTGTCACAGAGGGGACAGGGACAGTGATGCCTTGCTCTGTGCTTTCTCCCGTCCTGCTCCACCCCCTGCAACCCCCACCTCCTGGATGAAATGGGGTCACTTGCTCAGCCACCAAAACGCAGTGCAACAGAAACATAGGCAATTCTGACTCTTTCGGCTTCAATATCAACTGAGCCCTCAGGCAGGCAATGACCCACGTGGTGTTTAATATGAATACAAAAGAATGTTTATCTTATAGTAATAATTTTAAAAAAGCCCTGACCCCCTTTTAGGCCACAGACACAGGTACTCCTGGGAAAGGCCGGTGTTGACCCTGCACAGCACAAATGCCAGCAGAGGTTGCTTTTCTCCTGGGAGTTAGAGCAATGCCAGCAGAGCCCCTCCCCCAGCGAGGGCCAGTTCCGGAACTTGCCTTAATGCATTTGTCAGAACATGGCAGCTGCATCAAGGGCCTGGATTAAAAGAGCAAATCCTCAAACACAGGCTCAGGGCACAGCAATTTTATACGTCCTCTGCAGAACGTGGCTGTTTGGGGCAAGAAATGAGCAGAAGTACTCTAATGAATTGCAACGGGGATGCTTGTCATTTGTCTTCCCTTAATTCTTCAGTTGATACAAGAAACTCCTTTAAGATTATTTTTAAAGGATTATTGTGTTGTATTAAAGGGTATGAGCTGGGATTTAAAATCTCTGTCTAGGGAAAGTACAGAAAGGCCTTCCACATTAGTGTAGTTAGAAAAGCACACGATTTGGAGTTCGGAGACCTGGGCTTCAGTTTGACCGCCACCATGGAAAGGGAAGCCGTCCTTGGGTGATTGTCATCTCCATGTTCTCCCTTCTTCCCTTGAAAATGGGAATCGCATCCATGTCTACTTCACCGAGTTATTTATCAAGACCAAACCATACTATGTATGTGTTTTGTCAACTATAAAACTTCATCCAAGGATAAGGGCTCTTCCTTTATTTTTGCCTCTGTTGGAGGAATCAGAGTCAACACTGAGAATCAAGAAAAGTTTATTTTCATCCTACTTTGCCTCCAGTTTATGTCTTGGTCCCTGGGAGTATCCAGTCTCCACCTTCATCTGCGTGGACGAAAGTGTAAATGTCTCTCTAGAGGACATGTTGGTTACAGGAAACAGAACTTCAGTCTGAAGTGCTGAAGGCCATCAAGTGAGGGATTGGGGGAATAATTTGGGAGCAGGGATGCATGTTGGATCCCCTAAATTCTACCAATAGGTGCATGCCTGCTTTGCAGATATTTAAGGTGACAGGGGTGGGATCAGAAAGGAGGAGTTTTCCACAAGAATCCAGGCAACTTTCCTCAACCTCTGACCCCCTTCTCACCTCAGACACCCTGTCCCATTCTTCAGGACCCGCCTGCTGGGGGTGAGCGCATCATTACCTGAAAGGGGTAAAGAGTGGGAGGCTCTTTATTTGGTGCCATCACAAGCTCAGTTGTTTTAGTTTCATTTTTCGGCTGCTCATTGCAAGTGTGTAGGAATTCCACCAAAGCTTATATATTGATCTTTAATCCTGCAGCCTTGTTGAAGTCATTTATTAGTTTTTTAGTGGATTCCTTAGGATTTCCTATATGCAAGTTCATGTCATCAGCAAAAAGAGAGTTTTACTTCTTCCTTTCTAATATGGATGCTTTTATTTCATTTTAGTGTCTAATCTCCCCGGCTAGAACCTGCAGTACAATGTTGAAAAGAAGGGGAAAAAGCAGACATCATTGTTTTGTTCCTGAACCTAGAGGAAAGCTACAGTCTTTTACCATTAAGTATGATTGTGGTTGTGGGTTTTTTATAGATGCCCTTTATCAAGTTGAGGATTTTCCCATATACTGCTAGACTGTTGAGTTTTTAAGTAATGAATCTGTGTTGAATTTGGTCAAGTGCTTTTTCTGCATTTATTGGGGCAATCAGGGTTTTTGTGCTTTTTTTCTATTTATATGGTGTATTACATTGATTGATTTTTGGATGTTAAATCAACCTTGCATTCCTAGGAAAAATCCCATTTGGTCATGATAAACAATCTTTTTTCCCCTAGTGGTTATAACGTTATTTACACATTCAAGAAATCTTAGATAAATTTTCCCTCCAAAGATTTTTTTAAAATTATTTTTTGGTTTACAGAAAAATCTTGCAGAAAGTACAGCGTCCCCATTTTTCTCCTTCTCCAAAGAGTATTCCCCATTATTTACACTTTGCCTTAGTATGGTAACTTTGTTAAGTTGATGAAACAATATTACTATAGTTATGATATTAACTATAGTACATACTTTACATTAGGGTTCACTCTTTGTGTTCTACAGATTTTTTAAAATTCTTCTAACATATACAACCTAAAATTTCACCTTTTAACCTCATTCAAATATATAATTGAGTTATGTTAATTACATTCATAATGCTGTGCTACCATCACGACCATCCATTACCAAAACTTTTCTGTCACTCCAAACAGAACTCAGTAACTATTAAGCATTAATTCCTCATTTCCTACATGCACCCCAACTCCTGCTTTCCTGTATTCTAGTTTCTGCCTCTATGGATTATTTTATTCTATTTATTTCATCAGTGTGTCCAGCTTATTTCACTTAACATGTCTTCAAGTTTCATCCATGTTGTCTCATATACCAGAACTTCTTCCCTTTTTACAGATGAATAATATTCCACTCCACTTACACCACATTTTGTTTATCCGTTCAAGTTGATGGACACTTGTGTTGCTTCCATCTTTTGGCAATTGTGAATAATGCTGCTATGAACATTGGTGTGCAAATACCTCTTCCAGTCCCTGCTTTCAACTCTTTGGGGCATATACTTTAGAGCGGAATTCCAGATCATATGAGAATTCTTTACTTAACTTTTTGAGGACCCGCCAAACTGTTTTTTATAGTGACTCCACCATTTTACACACCCTTAAACAATGAATGAGGGTTCCTATTTCTCCACATCCTCTTCAACACGTGTTAATTATTTTTAACAGTAGCTATTCTAGTGGGTATGAAATGCTATCTCATTGTGGTTTTGATTTGCATTTCCCAAATGGCTAATGATGTGGAGCATCTTTTCATGCACTTTTTGGCTATTTGTGTATCTTCTTCAGAGAAATGTCTATTCAAATCTTTTGCCCATTTTAAGACTTTAAATGTGTGTATTTTAGCTCTTTCTATATTCTGGAAATTAAAACTTTATAGTATATGCTTTCTAAATATTTTCTCTATACAGTAGGTTGTCTTTTTACTTTCATGTTAAAATTACATGATGCACAAAAGTTTTTAATTTTGATTAAGCCCTATTTTCTATTTTTCTTCTATTTCTTGTGCTTTTGGTGTAAAGTCTAAGAAACCATTGCCAACCACATTGTCCTGAAGTTGCTTCCCTGTGTTTTCTTCTAGGAGTCTTATAGTTTGGGTTCTTCTATTTAGGTCTCTGATCCATTTTGAATTTATTTTTGCATATGGTATTAGGTAGGGGTCCACCTTCATTCTTTTGCATATGGATATCCAGTTTTCCCAGCACAAGTACTTCACATTTATTCCTAGATATTTGGTGGTTTTAGTTGCTATTATAGTGGGGTTTTTTCTTAAATACATTTTCAGATTGTTCATTACCAGTGTATAAAAACACTACTCATTTTTGTGTGTTGATATTGTACTTTGCTGAATTTGTTTATTAGTACCACTAATTTTGTTGTGGATTTTTCAGGATTTTCTATACATAGGATCATATCGTCTATGAGTAGGGAAAGTTTTGCTCCTTCCTTTCCATTTTCGATGCCTTTTGTTTCTTTTTCTTGTCTAACTGCTCTGGCTAGAACTTACAGTACACTGTTGAATAACAGAGTTGAAGATGGTCCTCCTTGTCTTGTACTTGATCTAAGGGGAAAGCATTCAGTCTTTCCCTATTGAGTAGGATGTTAGCATTTGGATTTTTCATATATGTCTTTTATCATGTTGAGGAAATTTCTTTCTATTCCTACTGTTCTAAGTGCTTTTATCATGAAAGGTGTATTTTATCAAATGCCATTTCTGCATCAATCAGGATGATCATGATCATGTGCATATTTTTCTTTCATTCTGTTAATGTGGTGCATTACATTAATTGATTTTCTTATGTTGAACCACCCTTGCATATCCTGAATAAATCCCACTTGATGATGGTGTATAATTCTTTTAATATGCTGTTGGATTCAGTTTGTTAGTACTTTGTTGAGTATTTTTGTGTCTACATTCATAAGGGATATTGGTCTGTAATTTCCTTTTTCTTGTGGTATCTTTAAATGGCTTTGGTGTTAGGGCAATTTTGGCCTCATGGAATGAGTTAGGAAGTGTTACCTCCTCTTCAATGTTTTGTGAGAGTTTAAGTAGGATTGGTGTTAATTCTTCTTTGATTATTCAGTAAAATTAACCAGTGAGGCCATCTGGTTCTGACCTTTCTTTCTTGGGAGGTTTTTGATGACCGATTCAATCTCTTTACTTCTTAGAGGTCCTTTGAGATCTTCTATTTCGTCTTTCTTGTGTGTTTCTAGGAATTCGTCCATTTTATGTAAGTTATTTAATTTGTTGGTATAGAATTGTTCATAGTATCCTCTTATAATCCTTTTTACTTACATGGTGTTGCTAGTCACGTTGCTCCATTTGTTTCTTATTTTAGTTATTTGTGTCCACTCTCTTTGTCAATCTAGCTAAAGGTGTTGATTTTATTATCTTTTCAATGAAACAACTGTTAGTCTCATTGATTCTATTGTTTTGGGATATCTTCTGAGGTGAGGTTCCAAAATGGAACACTTGAGCATTCCCCCAAACTTGCAGTTTCCCACATCTAAATGAATCTCACTTTAAGCCAAAAAAAATGTTATCATCCTTGACTTCTCTCTCTCACATCCCATATCCAACCCAGCAGTCAATTCTTCAAAATATGTCTAAAATCCAACCATTTTTCACTATCTCCGTCACAACTTCACCTGCTATAATGGGTCTCCCTCTTCCCCATGCACCCCTCCTCCTCCCCCAGTAATCTGTTCTCTACATAGCAGCCAGAGTAGGCCTTTAAAAATTACAAGCCAGATCAGGCCACTTCTATATTCAAATCCTGCAATGGCTTCCCGTCTTACAGTAAAGTCCGACCCCTGGAGCTCTCTATGACCTCATCTCCTCTCATCTCCTTTTAACCTTTAATTGGCTGCACACCAGTGCTGGCCTCCTTGTCCTTTCTGGAGCACCTGCCTCAGGCCCTTTGCATTTGCTATTCCCCCTGCCTCAATGTTTTCCCTGGCTTGCTCTCTAAAGGCTCTCTGGTCTCCCATTAGTCAGGCCTTCTGTGAACTCTCTCCATAAAATAGGATAGACCCCACCAAGTCCTCTACCCCCGTCTCCTCCCCTTACCTGTTTATTTTCCTTCATAGCACTTCTAACTTGCTGACGTATTATTTGTGTATATGTTTAGGGCCTGTCTCCCCTATAGAGAGATGCAACTTCTTTTGTCTTCTGGGTTCACTGCTACATAAACAGCGACTGACACGTAGAAGCCACCTTTTAAACATTTGTTGAATGAACAAAAGAATTAATTTGTAATAGTATAATTTATAAACAACCCATGTCCAACAGCAGAAAAAGAATTAAATATATTATCATCTGGCTTCTTGATGGAATTTTACAGAGAAAGTAAAATTGATGGAATTGCTCTACATATTACTCAAAGGACGTGAACAATTTTCAAAAAAGACTTCAAATTGTTAACAGACACACAGGGGAAAAGTATTTCCCACTTAGCAATCAAGGAAAAACAAATTAAAAGAACTATGGAATACCATTCTCCTGTTACTAAATTAGCATGTTTTTCTTTAAAATTACATTGCCAGATTCTGGAAATATTTTCCTGTGTCTGGAAAGACCTTCTTCTAGGGAAAGTAAATTTACACACCACCTTTGGAAAGTAATTGGGGAAAAAATGCATCATGTTACATCAAGATGTTTTCTTTTAGAGCTGGTAATTCTTCTGGGAGTATCACCTAACGACTTAATAAATACCATGGATGTGTTTTTTAAAGGGCAGATAACCTATCTGATGGTTAAGAAAATGATGATGTTTCTATTCAACTGGATATTATATAGCCACTAAAATTAGATTTGCTAAGAGTTTTACTGACTTGGGGAAATGTTTATAACATAATAAAAGTTTTAAAAAAAATCAGCCCTGTGTGAGTTGCCAGATTGTCCACAAGGGGAAGTGGAAGGCACACACAAAATTCCTTTGGGATCCTGGAGAATTTTGACTTCTGCATGAAATTACTGACATGATGTTTTCTATTTGGGTTTCCAAAGGTTTAACTTAGTTTCTCTTCAGATAGTGCTTTGACCAGACTCTTTTCAGTTCAGAATAAACATGAAAGATTTCTCTATGCAATCCTACTACCACCCTTCTCCGTTAGTATCACACATAATTTTTTTTATTATGTTAGAGGTTTTATGTTTAATTTTAAACCCTGAAGCATTATTACCATATTAGTAAGTAATAACATCTGGTAACAAATATTAAGATAAATAAACTTTTTGATTTTCTATCATTATGCATCCATTTTTCTCATTAAAAAGCAGCTGCAACAACTGAAAGTATTACTGACAGGAAAAGTCTCACCTAGAACACATTCTCTCTTTATAGGATTGATATTAAGGACTGAGGGGAGTTTTAGAAGAACAAATAAACTGAAAAAAAAAATTGAATAGAACTTTGTGGATGTGTAGGACAATAACAAAGGATCCAACATTTGTAACATGAGATCTGAGAAGAAAAAGGGAGAGAGGATCCAAAGAAATTATGCCTGAAAACTATTCAAATTTGGCAAAAGACATAAACCTACAGATTCAAAAAGCAAGCAGAGTGTACTTCACACAGGATAAATCCAAAGAATCCCATGCTGTTCTAGTTTGCTAATGCTGCTGGAATGCAAAACACCAGAAATGGATTGGCTTTCTTAAAAGGGGGTTTATTTGGTTGGTTACACAGTTACAGTCTTAAGGCCATAAAGTGTCCATGGTAATGCATCGACAATTGGATACCTTTACTGGAGGATGGCCAATGGCGTCTGGGAAACCTCTGTTAGCTGGGAAGGCACATAGCTGGCGTCTGCTTGCTCACCGGTTGCATTTCAAAATGGCATCCTCCAAAATGTCTGCATCAGCTTCCAATGGCAGTCTTCAAAATGTCTGTCTCTGCTATCGCTAGCTGTGAGCTCCTTTTGTCTGAGCTTTTATAGAGCTCCAGTGAACTAATCAAGGCCCATGCTGAATGGGCGGGACCATGCCTCCACGGAAATCATCCAATCAGAGTTATCACCTACAGCTGGGTGGACACAATCTAATCCAAAGTTTCCAACTTAATCAACACTAATATGTCTGCCCCCACAAGAGCACATCAAAGAATATGGCTTTTTCTGGGGGACATAACACACACAAACTAGCACACATGCCAAGACATATCACAATTAAACTTCTGCAAACTAAAGACAAAGAAAAAATTTGTGCAAGCAGCCAGAGGGAAATGATCCATTACTTACTTATAGGGGAACACCAATTTGTAGGACAGCAGATTTCTCATCTGAGGCCACAGAGGCCAGAAAGAAGTGACAACAAGTGTTTTCAAGTGCTGAAAGAAAAGGACTGCCGACCACAAATTCTCTATCTGGCAGGAGTATATCCTTCAGGAATCAAGGGGAAATAAAAATATTGTTAGATGACAAAAAATTGAAAGAATTTGTTGTTGGTAGACCTATTCTTAAAGAACGGTTAAAGCACATTCTTTAAATAGAAAGGTGATGATAAAAGAAAGAATCTTGAAGCATCAAGAAAGAAGAATGGAAAGAGAACATATAAAGATACATACAGTAGATTATCATTCTCCTCACAAGTTACATAAATTATGCTTGATGATGGCAACAAACTTATGATACTATGTGATGCTTAAGGCAACGTGGGAAATATAAAGGAATATAAATGGAAGTAAGGTTTTCACACTTCACTCAAAGTGGTAAAATGTTGATGATAGTAGGCTGTGATAAGTCCCATATGTTTACTGTAATATACAGAATAAATACTAAAAATGCCATTCAAAGAGATATACTCAAAAATATTATAAATGAATTAGGACAGAATCCTAAAAATTGTGCAAGTAATCTACAGGAAGTCAAGAAAAGATAAACAGAAGAACAAGAAACAGGGGAAAGAAACAGGAAATAAACAATAAAATGGCAGCTTTTAGCCCTAACATTTCAATAATCACCTTAAATGTAAATAGTCTAAATACCCTAATTAAAAGGCAGAGATTGGTGTTGTGGATAAACACACATACACACACACACACACACACACACAACACACACACAACAACTCAACTTCATGCTGTTTATAAGAAACTTCAAATTCAATGACATAAAGTAAGTTGAAAATAAAAGTATGGAAAATAGATATGTCATGCAAGCATCAATAATAAAAAGCAGGAGTAGCTATATTCATATCTTATAAAGTAGATTTCAGAACAAAGAAAATAACTGGGAACAAAGAGGCACATTACACAATGATAAAAGGATTAATCCCCTGGGAAGACATAATGATTCTAAATGCGTATTTACCACACAACAGAGTCCAAAACTCATGGAATAAAACTGACAGAACTGAAAGGAGAAAAATACAAATCCAGTTACTGCCAGGGACTTTACATCCTCCTCTAAGCAACTGATAGAATTTCTAGAAAGAAAATCAGAAAGAATAGAGATCTGAACAACACAGCCAACCAACAGGGTCTGGGAGACACATATAGAACAACATATTGGTTACAACAAAAGCATAAAATACACAATTTTTTTCAATATGGAACATTCACCCGGATAGACCATTTCCAATGCCATAAGACAAACCTCAACAAATTTAAAGGAATTGAAATCATCCAGATTATGTTCTCTGATCATAATGGAGTCCTCTGGGAATCAATAAGAGAAAGAAAACAGGAAAATCTCTAAACACCTGAAAATTAAACAACACACCTAAGTAATCCATTGGTCAAAAGTGTTAAAGGAAATTAAAAAAAAAATACATAGAACTGCATGAAAATGCTCACCAACCTTCAAAAACACCTCCTCAATATAAAATGTTTTTATTATGTAGAATTATAAAATGATTCAAATATGTTTTGTCATTTAAATATTGCATTGTCAATATTTAGCAAGCAAACTCATCATCTTTTAAATCAAAATTGTAGAATGCTGCCTTGACTTTCACAATTGTAAGAGGTTCTAAATGATTTTACAACATATTCCCTACTAAAAATGGCATGGCCTTCTTTTTTGAGAGACTGTCTCATATTTCCCATACTCCCCATTCTGTTGGGGAGCAGCTGGAGTCTGGGCCATGGGACTCCTTTTCTACTTAATGTCTAACAGATAGGGTATGTTTTTGTGGGACCTTTCTCTTCTCCATTCACCCTCTTTCCTTTGCTGATCTCATACAATTTCATAGCTTTAAATACCATCCATGTGTCAATGACTCTCAGTTTTAGACATCTCTGGCTCTGAACTCCTGACTCATCCATCCAACAGCAAACTCAACAGATCCACCTGGATGTTGACCAGGCATCTCGCTGGTCCTCAGTGGACTCTTACTTTCTCCTCCAACCTGCTTCTCCGAGACGTCTCTCCTCTGAAATCAGCACCCTCTTTGCCTGGTCACTCAACCAGAATTCTAGGAGTCATCCTGGATTCCTCTTTGCCTCACACCCAGGACACATCCAGACACAGATCAGCAAACTTGTAGGCCCAACTGCCTCAACTTCCCTCTCCTCTTCCTTCTACTACTGAGCCACTATCACTGTTCATCTGGATTTCTGCAATAACGTCCTAGCTGCTTTCCTTGTTTCTGCGCTTCTCTCCTTACAATCCATTCTCCACATGGAAGAAAACCATTAACAAACATTAAATCAGATTGTGCTATACTCTCTGCTTACGAATTTCCAGTGGCATCCCAACACACGACATTCATTTACTCATTTATTATGTATCCTTCAACGATACTGCGTATTTTATGAAGGATAATACCTTCTGTTTTGTTCCCTCCGGTAATCCTAGGACCTGGAACTCAATGACAGACTCTGTAAATATCTGTTGAATGACTAACTGCCTGAAAGAATGAATGGGGTTTCAGCAGGGCAAAAGCAGCCATCATCATAAAACCAGTTGTCTTGGGACTCCGCATCAGAGTACCTTGACATGACTTTTATACATGCATAGAATCCAATGACAGCAATGTAATAACAACATGTACTGAAAGGCTGGGTAGAAATAAAAAAGTCAACAATGGTTGTCTTTGGATGATTTTCCTCTTCCTTAACTGAATTTTCCATATTTTCCAGAATTCTCATGACTATTTCCTTAATGGAAAGAACTTAAATGAGTTTATTTTTTTACGTCACCCACTGAGGTTTTTCTTGCCCAGTGTCTCTGAGCATTCCATTTCCATGCCCTTCAATCATCTGTCAGTCCCTTTGCAAAATCACCAGTCACAACCCTCAACAAATGTTTATTCACACTTCAGTCACAATAGTTTTCTGCAGGTATAAGAACTCAAGGTAGGGAATTTTTCCTGTCCCAGAACGTGTCATAGCAAATGTGTTCAAAGTGGTAAGAAAGTACGGATTTTAAGAATAGCTCCTAAAGAGAACTGGAAAGGTTCTCTTGGGATATAAAAACTGGCAATTAATCCCTGAATGAATGCCTGAGAAACTCTAATGAGCTTTGCATGTTTCCTCTTTTGATAAGTGGAGTTGAATGAGTTATGTCACTCACACTATTCAAGTGTGAATCTTAGCCAAAGTAGGCTTAATTATGTTTAGGCAAAGTCTTACGAAGGCAACCTGGTACTCAAAAGCTAATCCATGGAAATTAAAGAAATATATGTAGTGCTACAAAAGTAAGCATTTTTCTTTTTTAAAAAAATCAACTCTAATTGCTGGGTGCATGAGCATGTGTTGTCTTGCCATCCATCAGGCAGCGACTCCATCGAGGGTGCTGACATGTTCATTTCAAGAATACGCGTCTGAGAGTAGAAACACAGAACATGCTTTATGAGACGCTTCCCTCGGGGCAAGGGTCCAAGCTGACTTTCGGGGTGGTCTTGGGGTCACCTGAATAAGTCAGGTTTCCTGCCGGTGCTGGAATTGGCTCATTTCCAGGCATCACTAGACGAGGTGAAAATGCAGCGGGTGGCAGGAAGGGAAGGTCACGGCACTTGGGGACTCAGGACACACACCGGAGCCCTTCAGATCCAGGGTGGAGCCAGAGCCCATCGGCCCTGCAGCCTCCTTCTCATCACCAGGACGCCGGCCAGCGGGGCACCGGGTGAGGAGGAGATCTGCCCTCTGCCCTCTGCCCCCAGGAATGTCTTAGTCTTATGGGTGAGGGAGACACACAGCTGAAAAAGAAACCATTTCCACCAGTTCTAGGTCTGTGCTGAGCTGAGTGATTTAAGAGGTCACAGGGGGAGTCGGATGGTAAAGGACGGAGGTGCTGGCTGACTGGCAGAGCCGCGGCCCCCTGGCCAAGCCTTTGTCCCTGACAGTTTGACCGGACGTGGGACATCCTGCTCTGAATGCTTTAGAGACGACTGCCCACCAAGATCTCTGGTGAAAAGACATCTTTCTACAGAACAGAACCTTCCTTTAGTGCTCTCATCCCATTTACTATAATTCCTATTATGTTCAAACAGCCAGAAAGTTCTCACATGTGTTTTACATATGGTTTACTGGCAACTGGCCGGGCTGATGAAGCGTGTGGTGCAGCCTCTAGCCCGCAGGTTACTTACTCGCCTCCAAACTGCAGTGTGTGCATTTGCCTCTGGTTTGCCTTTCCGGTTGAGCTTTGCTGAAGCTTCCGTTAAACTAACTAGATGCTTCCCGTTCATGTGTCCCTTAATGGTGGGCCTGGAAGGACACTGCCTCCTGCTTTCCTGAAAGGACAATCAAGAAATGCAAATTAAACAACAATGACACGTTGTTCCATCTATCCAACCGGCAAAGATAAAAAGAGCTGACGAAGTTCAGCACTGGTGAGGGTGTGGGAGATAAATGTACACGATCGGTGCAAGTGTAGATCAGTGCCCCTTTTGGCTTACAAATTAGCAAAATCTACAAACATGTTTTAAGTTCATACCTTTGACCCAGCTTTTCCACTTCTAAGAGATAAGCCTCCACAACTCTCCTATAAGTGCACAAAGACTAAAGAATGTTCCTTGTGGCATTGTTTTAAAACTTAAAAGTCTTAAATACTTAGAAGTAATCAGAATGAATGCTGAAGAAGATTAAATAAATGTCAGTATATCCACACAATGGAATACCATCCACATTTTAATAAGAAGGGGTTTGATCTGTTTGCCCTGACAGTGACGGTGAGTCCATATCCAAGTAATCAATAACAATAATAGAGCTAATATTGGAATGAAAAAGAAGATGGAGAACTATGCACAGATCTCCGGCTGTGTGTCTCTAGAAGTGAGATTATGTACATTTCCGTAAAGCTTGGAGTTTTCTATAACCTTGTGCCATGTAATCAGAAAAAAGGCGGGGCCCATTTCAGTGTAGTTCTGAAATATATTTCCATTCAGCCGATATTTGGTTGTTTGTGGCATCTATAAACATGTGGGCACAGGAAGGAATACTTCACAGAGGACTTGGGGACATATTTCCTGAGTGAAGACGCTAGAGGCGACGTGGGAAAGTCTGCGTGGTAACGTTTATTTAGATGCCCACAGCAAATTGTGGCTGGCTGTATGCTTTAAACGAGCAATTCTGAAGTCTCCTGAAGCCTCCATTTCCTCATCCGTAACTGAGGGTGGGCACGGCGTCCCTTTGAAGGCCCAGCTGGGATGGGTTCTGCAGCCAGGTGGGTGGAATGGGCGTAAATGGAAATTCCAGCCACGGCAGGTGCTCAGCGCTCAGGTCTGGTAGGCCCGGAGCTGGGAGAGTGGACAAGCCTCTTCCGAGTTAACCAAACAGACGTCCCAGGTTGACCGTGGGGGCCTTTCCCTCTCATTCTTCCCAGACCTTCTGCTTCTGGCTTCTCCATCTCTACTCTGTGGAAGGAAAAAAGAGAGACAGAGAAACATATTTGGAAGAAGAAAACCTGAATGGTACGGGGCACTGGTGCCAGCTCTCAACAGGGTCAGTTCGGCGAGAGGACGTTTCAAGGTGAGTTACTGGACGTGTCACACCAACAAAAGTTTGCAAAACAAACCAAGCGCTGGGGGGGAGGCCCTGCGAGGCAGCCCGCAGAGGCTGGTGGTCCGGGCCGCCCCTGAGCCCGGGCTCCACAAGGAGACCATCGAAGGGCCAGTGTTTCAGCCTCGGCCGCTCGCATTTCCCCTTCCCGCCCACGGAGGCCCCTCCTGGCCTCCCTGCGGCTTGGGGCTGGAGGCCGCTGCGGCTCAGGAAGCCGTGCAGCCCTGGCTGTGGGTGCAGAACTTGCCAGCTGGTCAGGAGCCCCGGGGGGCAGGGGCCGTTCTCACTGTAACAGCAAGTTTGTGGCAGAGGCCGGGTCGCGGCCCTCGAGGCCCTCGGAGCAGCCTTGCAGAGCTCACCTGCCAGCCCGGGCAGGGCCCAGGGAGGATGACATGGGTAATGGCATTAGGGCACTTCCGCTGCCTTCCTCTCTGTCCTCAGTTCATTGCCTCGAGGCAGGGGCTGCATTTCACGGTGCACAGTTGGGAGGCCAGAAGGGTCAGGCGACTTGTCCAGTGGCAGTCGGGATATAAACCCAGGCCTGCGGGCTTCTCCTGCCCTGACGCTGCCTTCAATTGCGGCCATTGGATCTTTCCAGGCGTATCTCCCGTCCCTCCCTCCGGCCACGGGCCTGCGTCTCAGGCAGCCTGACAGGGCCGTACCCGCCTGGTGGGCCGTCGGCTTGGACACAGGGCCTGAGGAGGCCAGGGTGCTCTGTCTTCTCTGTCTTCTCCGTCCCTGGAGCACTTTAGAATGCACTGAAAGGGGCATCTTTGTAGATGTTCAAAATCAATCAGAAAGCCCCACAGTACGCACAGAGCAATCACTACCACTTTGTGAAGGTGCCCCAAAGAGCGTCTGCGGTTACTCAGCTCTCGGCTGCTACACACTGGGAGGGCTGGCGTGCCTGGCACTGTCTCGTGCCACTCGACTCTCGCCCCCTGTAAGTTCACCCAGCTCCCACCCCGCACGGGGCCCGACCCGATAGACGGTAGGGTCATGGGATGTGTGCTCACTGTCATCAACAGTGACTTCTCCATGTTGCGCGAAATGTGGCAAGGAAGGTCTGTGGCCCCCAGGTTGAGAGCCCCGCGCAGGAGAGTTAACCGGAAAAGGCTCGTCGCTGCCAATCCACGCAGTGGTTAAGTGTGTGGTGATTACATTTCCCCGTGTGTTAGTCCCGTACCAAAGTACCAATTGGAAATCTATGCACCTGGCAGAATGACCCATGTTCACTCACCATACTTACATTTTTATACCATAGTGGAAAAAAATATATCTGTGGTATAAACTATATGTGCTTCAAAACAAATAGACTCAAACCAAGTTAAAGAATGAATGCATTTTGAATTAGAGCCATGAGAACAGTCATAATTTTGTGGTCATTTTGCAAAATATGATTTACCTGGCTGACTTTATGAAATAATTTTATATTTTACCCACAGATGTCCTAATTTTTCAGTAATCTGATATGCATTTTGCTGGGTGAAAGTATCAACATGAGTTTTTTGTTTTGTATTGTTTTTCCATCACTGTTATATTTCAAACAATACCCAACACAAAGTCAGGATGCGAGCTTCCCAAAGGTGAGCTGCAGGCTTAACTTACTCAGTGCAGCCACACATCATGGTGCCATGCACACAGACACTGCATATGTTCTTTCAGTCATTCAACAAACACACACTGCCCTCCATTACTGTATTTGGCACTCAGTATGGTTGGGAATTGTGCAGGATGAAAAACATGACTCTTAGAAGGAAAGCAACAATGAGTTGCTTTGTTCCATATAAGTAGAGATAGTCTATATATGTACTGTATCTATATACCCTAAAAGGCCAGTTTTCTATTTGTTCTCTGAGCATCCTGTAGGGTCAGGATTGGTGGCAGTGGTCCACAATCAGGTCTTGTTGGGTCTTTCCTAAGGATCCTGGCCCTAGAACAGAGGAAAGCTGTAATACAGAATGTCTTTTCCAGTTTACTGCTTTTGACTAAAATATAACACTCACCCTGACCTAACGACTTCGCCAATTAGACTGAGCCAAAGAAAAAGATCTGTTGGAATAAATTTAGTTGTGGGAATGGAAACTGCTTCAGGAGTCCCTGCAGTAATTATCTGGATCCTCTCGGGGAAAGAGGGACAGGAGTGGTGGAGAGCAGATGTCTCTGCAGAGGCCCGTGCGTCACTGAGTGGCTGGCCTGTTCCTCCATGACACCTTCCAGAAACACCAGCAAGGAGCTGCAGTCCCTGCTCGCTGTTGCCCTTTCTCTCCTACGTGGCCCACCCAGTGTAGCCTATGGAGGGCCCAGCGGGGACGGCTGAGACGGGCCCAGCTGCAGGCAAGCCCAGGGATCCACAGGCCGCAGAGCCCGGAAGACGGCAGGGCCTGGCACTCTCCAGCTGTGCATGTGGCAGCCACGCGTTGGACAGAAGAATGGCAGATCCAGTCTCAGGGACCTCAAAAACCAGTTTTATGACAGCTCAGGTCCCTCCTGCAGTCTGAGGGCCTTCCTCCAAGGCCACCCCACTTTGGTCTCTTGGGTACTGAATTATAAATCAGTTGACTCTAGGCATTTTCCAGGGAGACTTTAAAAACCAACAAAATGAAATGGAGGTTCAATAAGAGGTAATTTTGAATAATTGTTTAAAAATACAAATGTCACTCTACCATGGGCAACAGAAACAGGTTTTATTATTTTTTTTTTTTAAATGAAACCATCAGCCAAGTTAAAAAATTCTTTTCATCCTGGATGCTGCCTATGAGGATGAACGGGGCAAGGTGTGCAACCCTGGCATGCATTTGGCAAAGCTGCAGGCCCTCCCCGGGGAAGCTAGTGGGGCCCCGGGTTCCTGTAAGGAGAAGGAGACACGAGAAGCTGACTGCACTATTCCACTCAGCAGGAAGCCCAGGCACTCTGGGAACTGGCATTGCCAGGTGAATAAAAGGGCGTTCACCATAGGCTGAGCCGGTTCTTAAGTCCTGTCACAGAAAAACCATATCGCTGCACCCACAGCCATCTCGTGAAAAATGACTCCAGTCCCCCCAATGCAGGGGGTATGCGTTGTGCATGACGTCATTCATTATTTCACATTTCTCTGCGTCCCTACTGTCCCCAACATCCTTTAGCAACCCAAGTCTGGGGCCTATTTGGACCTAGCATTGAGGAGTATTGCTCCCACATTCATTTCCTTGGTGACAGCAGCTGCCCCTCTCTTTAGGGGGCTAGTGTCCGCTTGTCAGTAATGACCTGTATCACCAGCATCAGCAAAGCCACTGGCTCAGTGGCTTAAACGAAATTAATGACCTGTATCACCAACATCAGCAAAGCCACTGGCTCAGTGGCTTAAACGAAATTAACTCAGATGACCTTCTAATAAGAGCTAACACTTATCGAGCTCTTTCTCAGTGCCGGGGATTGTGCTTAATATTTATTCATAATTTCCTACCAGCCTTTTGAGGTTGTCATCCTGAGGCACAGGGAGGTTAAGTAATCTGCCCAAGGTCACACAGCCAGTAAGCAAGGGAGCCAGGAATTATATCTCGGGGTTTTTTCTGACTCCAAAGCCTCGCTATAGACCAAGCATCTAAATCATCAGATCGTACATTGGTTTCTTTCCCCTCACTTCCCTCCACCCCCTTATAAGCACAGTCCACCAAGTTGTGCAAAGTGGTTTCTCAGTCACACACAAATTCACTTTTCCTTAGGCATCAACTCAATGCTATCTAACAACCCATCGGAAGGGCGGCCTGCAGGAGACTGACGGGGCTGTGTAAACACAAGGGGCTCGGGGCCTCCCCTGGGAATTCCCACAGGAAGGCTGAACCATGCCACATAAATCTATTTTTCGGGAACAGAGAAGTACCTGGGTGATGTGGGGGTAGGGTCCCGCGACGGCTCCCAGACTCAGGAAGGGAGCCAGGGCCTCTGGTTCCTGGCCCAGAGAGTGGGGTTTAGAGGGAACTGCTCGGGTTTCCAAAGAGGAATGGCTCCCAGCGGGGGAGTATGAATTCCTTCTGTCTGTCTGCACGGGCGTGGGTCCTTGGATAACGCGGGGGCAGCAGATGGGGGTAAGAGTCAGACTCCTTTCTCCCCTCTCAACACTCTGCAGGGACTCAGAAAAGGCAAGGTCACCCCAGGGTCATCTTGGGAGGCTAGTGACCGAAGCCAACATCTGTGTCCCACCCCAGCCTCAGCCTGTTCAGCCGCAGCTCCCTCTGCCTCTCAGTGCAAGCAGATTTAATAAAACATGGATATTGTACAATAAATACTGCCTTTTCATAAATCTGTCTGTGAGATCAAGTGGTATGCTAGAAAATATTATGAAATGCATATCAAAATCTATTATAGCTGCCTCTGCACATTTTATATAAATCTTCTTTACCTGTGAGAACATCTCAGGGATAGAATCTGGCTGCCTCAGAAGACCCAAAGCTTTTTCCCCATTGCACTGAGAGTCACATAAGATGTTTTTAAATGCAAGTTAACCATCAGGTTTCCACTCTCCCTGTAGCGTCCCTAGGAAACCTGCTTTGCATCCACAGGAACAATTACTGCACCTGCCTCCCACCCCATTCCATGGCTCCTCATCCGTCACAAGGCGACCCAGCTCTCCTGGGTCAACCGCGCCTCCCAGGACCAGTTCCAGAAAGTTCTCTTTCTCACCACTTCTAGGTGACCCTCGGAGAAGGTCCGTACATGCTGTGCACATCTGTCCTTTGTCCTGCTCCCGTGAGCCTTTTGTCTTTATGGTCAAAAATTATGCTCATATAGAACTAAATTCTCCCATGGACACGAACGTCCAGACTCTCTAGTCTCTGTCTCTTCACTCTCTTGCAACTCATAGGCGTTTCTCCAGCAAAATCTCCATCCATCTCTCTACCCCTCTCTCCATTTCAGTTGGGAGCCAACGTTACTCCAAATTAGGGGTGAAGAAAGTGAAAGTGGTGTTGGGGTGCAAGCGTACTGAGGACAAGGACCAGCCTGGGGTTTGCAGTGGAGGGAAAAGCCACGGAGCTCCGGGGCCCGGCGTTTCTAAAGCTCTTGAAAGGACCAGGGGCCCCTTTCAGTCTCTGGGGTGTCTCCAACCACCTCATTCTACTTCTCCGGTGAAACCTGCTGTTTTCCAAGCACTGGCATTCTAGGTGATAATTTAGAATACTATTTTCCTCAGTAGGATTGCTTTTCTGTTGTCTTCAATGGCAAGGGCCTTTTGGTTTTGGTTGCTGTGGTTATTTTTCCCAGTGTATCTCATCCAGCTTGGTTTGTGGAGAGTCTCCAGGGGGAGCCACCACCATTTAGGTGTTGCTCCTGTGGTGGAGAATTGTGGTCTGACTGGCACTGCTCGAGCACACCTGTGTACGGGCGCCTCCTCAGGTCCCGTCCGCCTCAGGTCCCGTCCGCCGCACCCCTGCCACCAGCCTCTGCTGCGGGAACCAGGTCAGGCGTGAACTGGCCGCACCTCCCACACCTGCTGCAGGGCTCCCCTCTGATGCTGAGGCGTGGGACACCTGTGGGGACTCGGGAGGGGTAGGGGCTGTGCGGCGAGCTCGACCCGAGGCATGAGAGGGGGAGTCAGTGCCCCCACCTTCCTTTCTCAGGTGGGGGCTCCCAGACTTGATTGGGAAGACTGTTTGGAGTCCCAGGGAGCAGTGCTGGCTGCCCACCGTGGTGTCCTAATGGATGGCGTGTCTCCGCCTGCTGTCCCTCATGCTCACTCCCTGGGACTGCGTCACTGAATAAACCCCAGTCACATCAGCCCTTGGCTCAGACTGTACGTTTTGAGACAAGCAGGCCAAGACCTGTTTGTAGAGTTCCCTGCTGCATACATGTAATTCCTGGAGACTCAGACTCTTTCCGTAAGTGCGACCATCGCTCACCTGTGTCCTCTGGGCCCCACTTTCGCCCACAATGCCAGCTGAGGGGCCCTAGAGCGAGAAATATGTTTGTGAGAAAACCCAGACGAGTTTCATTTAATACGGGTTTCTATAAAGACAATTGAAGGAATCGTTGCTCCTTGTTCTAGAATAGGATAACATAGAGTTTATTATACAGTTAGCTTAAGCATAACCACGTAAAGCTATCTCTAGATCACACAGAAAGATTCTGGGAACAACTTCAATCAGATGTTGGGAAGAGACTGCATCTGCTCTGATCTGGTCCAGATTTGTTGTCTTTTTCCATTGTCCTCTCCTGCTTTTTCTCTTGTCTGGATTTTGTTTCCCACGAAGTCTGGGCTGGGATGCCATTCCTAGGGTCCAGTCCAGAGCTGGGCCTCTAAGGTTCTCCTTGGGAAGTGCCCTCCTGCGTTGGGATCTGCCCGGCGGTGCCCTCTGGGTCTGACGACTCCGGGCTGTGGGTGCTGGCCTGTGGCCCAGACCGGGGTGGGGTCAGCTCCCCATGCTGGCAGAGTCCCTTCCTGACCGGGGTCAGGGCTGAAAGGGATCCCCACTGAGCAGAAACAGGGCCCCTTTCCTGCCTTTTGCGCTCCAGCACCCTCTCTCCTTGCATTAGCCGGCGGGATTCACGGGGAACCATTTCCTGCCTGAAGCAGGTGGGCTTCCCGAGCGTCCCGGCTGCCTGCTCAGGCCGCAGGCCATCAGCCATGGCCATGGCCCTGGCCCCGAAGGGAGCCTTCGGTCCACGGAGTACAGAACGGGAAGGGGAGGGCGGAGCAAAGCGACGCTCCGCAGGCCTGACCCTTGGATAAATATCCTAGTTCCACTGACCAGAAGGTGAATGACGGGAATGATTTCACTTCCAGAAAAGAAAGACATGAAATGCAAAACTTCGGTCGTGGTCCCTGCCTTGAGGCGAGCAGGGAGCCTTCTGACCCGTCTTCCCCACCTCAGGCCTGGCGAGCTTCGCCAGGGTGCGCGGGAGACCCCTGGCCCGGGCCTGTCCCAGCGGCTGGAAAGGTACGGAAGTAAGATGGCGGCCGCACAGCGCCACCTGCCGGCTGGAAAGGAGGAGCAAGATGGCGGCCGCGCAGTGCCACCTGCCGGCTGGAAAGGAGGAGCAAGATGGCAGCCGCGCAGCGCCACCTGCCTGCTGGAAAGGAGCAGGAGCAAGATGGCGGCCGCGCAGCGCCACCTGCCGGCTGGAAAGGAGGAGCAAGATGGCGGCCGCGCAGCGCCACCTGCCGGCTGGAAAGGAGGAGCAAGATGGCGGCCGCGCAGCGCCACCTGCCGGCTGGAAAGGAGGAGCAAGATGGCGGCCGCGCAGCGCCACCTGCCGGCTGGAAAGGAGCAGGAGCAAGATGGCGGCCGCGCAGCGCCACCTGCCGGCTGGAAAGGAGGAGCAAGATGGCGGCCGCGCAGCGCCACCTGCCGGCTGGAAAGGAGGAGCAAGATGGCGGCCGCGCAGCGCCACCTGCCGGCTGGAAAGGAGCAGGAGCAAGATGGCGGCCGCGCAGCGCCACCTGCCTGCTGGAAAGGAGAAGCAAGATGGCGGCCGCGCAGCGCCACCTGCCGGCTGGAAAGGAGCAGGAGCAAGATGGCGGCCGCGCAGCGCCACCTGCCTGCTGGAAAGGAGGAGCAAGATGGCGGCCGCGCAGCGCCACCTGCCGGCGGAGGCGGCCGCGCTCCCACCTGCGCTCGGGTGCAGCCAGGCCAGGGAGCCCCGACCTCACAGCCCCAGCCCTGCATGGGCTCCGGACGGCCAGGGTCCTGCACTCACGACCCCTCCCCACCCACTGCGATCTGTTCAGAGGGAGAAGCCACCAGATCCCAGGGTTCCGCCAGCTGCTTCTGTTATTTTTCG
The DNA here is from genome assembly GCF_015220235.1 of Choloepus didactylus. Classification (NCBI taxonomy): domain Eukaryota; kingdom Metazoa; phylum Chordata; class Mammalia; order Pilosa; family Megalonychidae; genus Choloepus; species Choloepus didactylus. The sequence goes on along the minus strand of NC_051323.1, from coordinate 72,379,510 downwards.
TTTGTTTGTTATTCTTTCTTCTCAGTCTTCCCATTGTATTCCAACCCTACAGGCTTCCAGAGCTCAAGGGGAAATGTTCATTTTTACGAACAACATCGATGTAGGATAAGTGAAAACTCCACACTTCTTGACCCAAATGCGATTGCTTTCTTTGATTTTTTTTTTTTTTTTTTTTTTTTTTTAAAGATCTGCTGTGTCCCAACTAGGAGTGTGTCTCATTAGTTTCCCACATAATGCTGTCTCGGTTAGAAAGCACTTTTTTGAGAATCTGAAACATCACCCTTTGTTCTTAGAAAGAGCTCTCAGACCCCTCTTGAAACTGATGGACCCTCTCCCAGGAAAAGCTTAATGCGCCCGTAGCCAAGCTAACAATTCCAAGGGGTGTGTGAACCTCCCCCCCACCAGCGTGGATCCATGGCTGAGTTAAGGATCCCTGTGTTGAAGGTCAAGTCCCACAGTTGGCCCTGAGGAGCTGGTTCTGTGATCGGTTTAAAACCACGCTCTCTAAAGACAGCGCAGCTTTGCACACTCTCTGCCTGGAACTTTCTTCTACTCCTGAATCCAGCTATTACTGTGTAACAAATCACCCCAAAACTTAGCATCTTAAAGCAATAGTTTATTATTTTTCACACTTCTGTGGGTTGACGGGGTTCCTACGGGCTGTTCTTGCTCAGGGGTTCTCATGTCAGCCGAGGGTTTGTCACTCACCTGCTGTAAGAACCAGAGACTGATGGGCTCCCTCTCTGCACGGCCCTTCCATGAGGAAAGCCCCGGCTTCCTTACGGCGGGTGGTCTCAGGGTATGTGAACTTCTTACATGTCCTCCGGCTTCCCCCAGAGCACGTATTCCAAATAGCCTGGGCAGAAGCCACAAAGCTTCTTAGGACCTGGCCTCAGGAGACCAGAGTGTTACTTCTGCCACATTCCATAGGTCAAACTCAGGCCAGCCTGGATTCAAGGGGAGGAGAACTAGACTCCATTTTTCAATTAATTTGCGACTGTCTTTAATCTACCGTACATCCTGTTTATCCGACTGAGCATCGTAGATGCTTGAAGTTCCAGATGCCCTTTCCTTAGGGAGGTCTTTTCTGACCCCCTGTACTCGGATAATTCCCCCTTTGTATATGTTCCCGTTGCTCTAAATCACACACACACACACACACACACACACACACGCATGCAGACTTTGCATTTTTCCGTACTTGTTTAATACTCACCTTCCTCGTAGTCTATAAATTCTATGAGGGCAGAGGCCACGTCTATTTATTCACTACTGGTCCCAGGCATGTATACAGTGTCTGGCTCAGTGTTCACTTTCTGAATTGAACTGAATTGATACTGAGTTGTCAGTTAATAGAGGGAAGGAACAAAGAAGGGCACGCAGGAGGGTTAAACTAAATTAGGTTGTATCTTCCCATGGTTCCCCCATCCTTTTCTTGTCATCTCCCTGATCCTGCCCCTTCTTGAGCTCCCCAAAAGAAAGACCTTCGTGTTTGAAGCTTCTGCTGGGCATGTGGGTGGACCCCCACATACTGGGAGGACTCAGAACTTTGGGATGGGACAAATCTTGGGGATAGACCCATTTGCAGTGGCTAGAAGGAAAATCCAGTCCCCCAGAGAGACCACAGCACTAGGTGCATAGGCACGGACGATAGGTGACCAGGTGTCCAGAGCAAGTGTCAGATCAGGAAGGCTCAACAGCTGGCCATGGTGTCCTGACAGATGGGCAGAGCAGGAGAACAGGGGATTCAGGACAGACCCTTTTCAGAAATTGAGTCTCTGAGGGCCTCAGGGGATGTGGCCAACAGAAGGCAAGACCTCATCCACCAGCTGTTGGGGAACGGGGTGACTAGGTAAGACCCCAGTCTCTGGGTAGGGGGCTGTGCCAGTTTGAATGTATTATGTCCCCCAAATGCCATTATCTTTCATGTAATCTTGTGTGGGCAGACATATCAGTGTTGATTAGATTGCAATTCTTTGAATGTTTGCACGGAGGTGCACCCCACCCAATTGTAGGTGATAACTCTGATGGGATATTTCCATGGAGGTGTGGCCCCACCCATTCAGGGTGGGCCTTGATCAGTGGAGTCATATAAATGGGCTGACTGGCAGAGGGAACTCAGTGCAGCTGTGAGTGACATTTTGAAGAGGACCCACAGCCAAGAGGGACACTTTGAAGAAAGTACAGGAGCTGCAGATGAGAGACAGTTTGAAGATGGCCATTGAAAGCAGACCCTTGCTCCAGAGAAGCTAAGAGAGGACAAATATCCCAATTGCAACTAAGAGTGACATTTTTGAGGAACTGCAGCCTAGAAAGGAACGTCCTGGGAGAAAGCCATTTTGAAACCAGAACTTTGGAACAGACACCAGCCGAGTGCCTTCCCAGCTAACAGAGGTTTTCCGGAAGGTACCCAATTGCTGATGTGTTACCTTGGACACTTTATGGCCTTAAGACTGTAACTGTGTAACCAAATAAACCCCCTTTTATAAAAGCCAATCCATTTCTGGTGTTTTGCATTGGCAGCATTAGCAAACTAGAACAGGGGCTAAGAAGAACAAGTCTCTACTCTTACAGACCCGGGAGTCCTAGATAGGGTACCAAGACAGAGATGGGGGCACAGGAAACAAGACAGGCATCCATTTTCCACCATCGAGATGCAATGGGCATGATGCAAAAGCCAGCCCCCAGTTAGCACCACTCCTCAGAAGACACAACTTTCTGGTCATCCAGAGTTGTTTAAATTCCTCCTGCTAAGCTCAGGCTATACATATGTGGTAGCCAGTAGAGTTTTTGCCAAACGTTGCTCTCCATCTTTTGGAACATGATAGAGTTGCACTGGCCTCCTTGTGGTTGGGTCATGTGACTAGTCCTGGACAATGAGTTGTGAGGGGTCATGTGACTAATCCTGTCCAATGAGTTGTGAGAGCAAGTGACATGTGTCACTTCAGGTCAGAGCCTTATTTACTGGCGTGAGACCCTCTGGAACTCTCCATGGCACAAGGCCCAGCCTGGCAGCATTGGAGGTGGCTGCCCCACTCACCTGGGTCCCCAAGTAACTTATGACAAACAGTGTCCCCATTGCCTACCTGTTACAGACGTGTAGCTGGCAGGGCATGACAATCTGTGTTGTTTTAAGCCTGTGAGACTTTGGAGTTGTTTGTTACCATAGCACACAGCACATTGGCCACACAATAAAATCATCTAGGAGCTGTAAGCGGTTCTCGTGCCAGCCTCCCACACCCAGATGTTCTGATTAATTAGATGGGTGTGGCCTGGGATTTAAAAACAGATGTTTAATTTTAGAATGGTTTTAGATGTACAGAAAAGTTGCAGAGGTAGTCGTTTTAGTTTCCCAGCTGCTGAAACTGTACCATTCATTGGGTTGGCGTAAACAAAGGGAATTTATTGGCTTGTGATTTTGAGTCTAGGAAAAGAGCAAAATCAAGGTGTCATCAAGGCAAGGCTTTCCCCCAGAAGACTTGGCGTTTCTGGGGCTGGCTGCTGGCAATCCTTGGTCCTTGGCTTTTCTGTCACGTGGCAATGCACATGGCAGCTGCTCTTGGCTTCTCTGGGTTCCCTTGACTTCCGGCTTCTTACTGTGGCTTTCACTCTCTGTGGCCTTCCCTGAAAGCCCTTCAGTTATAGGAGGAAGACCCTTCCGGATTCAGTTAGGCCACCGCTTAACTGAAGTAACCTCATCACAAGGTCCTGTTTACAGGGTTCACACCCCAAGGAATGGATTACATTTAAGAACACATTTTTCTGGGGTACATAGCTCCAAGTTGCCACAGCAGTACAGAGTCCGCAAAAACCGCACATCCAGTTTCCTCTGTGGTTAACATCTTAAATTAGTGGGGCTCATTTGTCACAACTAATGAACCATGCTGATTCATCATTATTAACCAAAGTCCACACTTTATGCAGATTTCCTTAATTTTCCCCTAATGCCCTTTTCCTGTTCAGGAGCTCATCCAGGACAGCACACGGCATTCAGTCATCATGTCTCCGTGGACTGCTCTTGGCTGTGACAGTTTCTCCTTTTTCCTACCGTATTCCTTGGAGGGAAGTCATTAGGTGCAGTCCCCATGCAAGGGGTGTGGAGTCAGGCTTCATCTTGGGGTGGGGGGTGGGCAGGCGGTATCTGCATAACTTATTTGGAATTCTTCTCTATGGGAAATTTGTCTATTCTCCCCCATTTATTTATTCATTCAGTCATTTATTTGTATTGGTATGGACCTGTGGATATTTATTTTATATACTGGTTTATGAGCCAATGCTAGGTTATTTATTTCATTGCTTAAATTGTCCCAGGCTTCACAGTTGGAAGCTCTTTAAGTTGGCTTCTGTGTCCTCTTGACATTCCCCTTCACTTTGTTGCTCGAGTACTTCCTTTTTCTGTGGGAAGCAAGATGCCCCAGGCCCATCTTGTACCTTCCCTGCCCCAGTCTGAGAATCAACCACTTCTCCAAGGAGCTCAGTTCCTTTTATCAGAGGATGGTGTTAGAAACAAAGATCTGGGTACTTGAATGGGCATTGAGATTTTTAATGCGCAGCGAAGGTTGGGTTTGACTCACTGTGGTTCTCTACCATGATTGCACGTGAGAACCCTGGAGAGCTTTTAGAAAACCAATGTGGGGCTCATACCCAAAGGCTTCACTGTTCTGAGCAAGTGTATTTTTTCAAGGACTCCTGGTGATTCTGATATGTGGCTGGAATCGGGAGTCATCGTCCCTGTCCTCAGCTGAGTAGAGGCTGCAGAAGTAGGTTGAGAACCCGGGGACCGTGGCAGGGCTGGGATCAGGTTGAAGAAAGTGAGGCACTCACTTCCTAAACACTTCCTAAAATGCACCGATCGAAAGGAACATATGTCCAATTAAAATGAAAAACTTAACCATCAAGGGAAAACTATCCATAAAAAAAAGAACTCACTTATGCCATCTACTACTATGAACAAGCCCGTGAATAGGAAACCAAGGAAATTACAGCTGATCTGAAAGTGAAATACATTTATTAGCCACTTACAAAATGCTTTTGACACTTAAGCCCATGTCTACGTGGCTCTGTGCCTAGAGACATCAGCCCACACACAACCTGTGCACTCCAGGAGCTTACAGTCTCCAAAAACCCCAGGCACTGGCCAAAGCTACCCAGCATGCTGAACTAAAAAGGACCTTGTTTTAAAAATAGAATTAAATCAATATAGGGGTCTATTTAATTTTCTTGTATCACAATCTTTGTTTTCCTCCCGAGACAGTGCCTCGCTCGTCTCACCTTTATCCCATCACTGGACCAAGAAGCCTGGGTGGATGGGGCCTCGTTTCTCTTTCCCTCACTGCTCCCCTGTCCCCCACCCCTGCCAGGGCACTCAGCACAAAAAACCAGGGCCTCTGCATCTCGTGGCTGTTTTTATTTTGTTTGCTGTTGGTGGTGAGAGCCATTTCTTCTTGATTTGTTTCTTTAAATTTGGGTAAGAATCCTGGATTCTTGAAAATAACCAGGGAACCAAAAAATACATCTGAGTCACATTCCTTGGGGCAATGCCATGACCGCTTCATGGGAGCAAGAGTGGCTGCGTCGGGTCTGTTGCTGTCACAGTCAGGGGTTTGTTCAGTGCCTGTTTAAATGAAGACGAGCTGCTCACTGAGGAGGCAGAATCCAAGCTACTGGAAGGCAGAGGACAGGTGAGCAAGCCACCAGGGCACCCTTCTGTTCTTCTGTGATTCTCTTCTACTCCTGTCACAGCTCGGCTCAGTACTTTTTTCAGCCAGGCAATGCATCCTGCTCCTGTGACCTCAGAAAGACAGGCTTCCCAACCACCCCCTGCCCCAGCCCTCCCCACACCCGCAGGCACTTGCCCACGGTTGAACTTTCCCCGTTGAAAGTGCCAGCTTTCAAGCCTGTAGAAAATTCATTCCTTCCTTCCTCGGAGATGGGATGCCCGGCTTTCCCATCTGCAGTATTCTGTGCCCTTATGGCCCTGAAACTAAACTGTGCATTTGCAAAGGTTTTGCTTTTCTCTGTCTTTGCCTCCCCCTGCACCCAGTGCCCAGAGGCCAAGGGTCATCTGCAGTGGGGCAGCGGCTCTTCGGGCTTCCTGAGGCTCCAGCCCACACACACCAGGACTCAGATCACAAATGATTTGCCAGATAAGGTAGGTGTGCACATGGATTCACACGGATTCGTTTGAAATGTTCTTCTTTGCAGTAATTTCCAAGAAGCACTCATACCAGCATCTAGAATTTAAGGCTCTTAATGGAATGTATGCCCTGGTGCTAGCATTCTCTCTCACACCTCCTGGAGTTCAGGCCTTTTCCCAAAGTCCAGAGAATGTACAAGGTAGGAAATTTGCCCTCTGGAGGTACGGAAGTCAGTGTAGGATTTTCCCCAATGCATCTGAATCCACATTGTCTTGAAGCAAGTGTGTGTGTGTGTGTGTGTGTGAGTAAGTGTGGAAGCAGATAAGAGTACTGTGTGTGTGAATTGTGTGTGTGAGGGTGTATGTAAGTGAATGTGTGTGTAAGTGTGTATGAATGGGTATGTGCATTGTGAGTGTGTGTGACCAGGCAAATATGTGTGTTTCAGAGTGAGTGTGAGTGTGTATGTGAGTGAATTGTGTAAGTGTGTGTGAACGAGTGTGTGTGACTGTGGTGCGTGAGCTTGAGGGTGTGTGAATCTGTGGAATTTAAGTGTATGTTACTGATGTGCATTTGCTAATGTGTGTGAGCGTCGTGTGTGAGCTTGGGTGTGTGAGGGACTGCGTGCATGTATGTGAGTGTAAGAGGGTGTGTTAGTGAGTGTGTATGTGATATGTGTGAGTGTGGTGTGTCCGCCTGGCTGTGTGCGTGTTTAGGGTGGACCTGAGCTTCCGGGGACAGCAGCTGCTGTGCGCCCACACCACCGCGCGCCTCCCCGCCGCCCGCCTCCGGGCCTCGCGCTCAGGAGAGGAGAAGGGTGTCTCCGGGGGCACCACGCGTGGCGCCGTGCCAAGCCTCACCTCCCGCCTCCTCCGGAGAACCCGGGTGCAGCACAAAGAAGTCAAATATTTTCCTTTTCTGTCACCACTAACTATAGCTCCACAAGTTGCCCCTTCGCTGCAGTAGCGCCTTGCCATAATAAGCAATTTTCTGATACCGTGCTAACCCTGGTTAATTATCCCCTGGGCGGCAGAGCAGATTCGTGGGCTGCTACCCGTACACCGATAAATTCTGCTCAGAGAGAAGCGCAGATGCTCGTGGTTCATCACACTGCAGTGTGGCCCAGGAGATGCCCAGTGACCCGGAGCGGGGCCGCCAGACAGGACTTGGCCAAGGGAAGGCGGGAAGGCCTGGCGGTCACTGCAGCCGGCCTTGCTTGCCCTCTGCCTCAGAAGCCCTGGAAGCTTCGGGAATCTGCCCTCCTGCCAGCCCTTCACAATGCTGTGAACGTGTCCATGGCAGCCCCAGCCCGAGGCCCCGGTGGGCGGGAGGGAAGCCCGTCCTCTCCTTCCTCCTGGAGCTGCCCCTGCACCCCGACAGCACCCACCCTCACTGTGCTCCCGCAAAACCACCCTGTCTCCAGCCCCTTATCCCCCAGGCCGGCCCGGGCCTGCCCCTGACTAATTGGGTAAATGCACCAATTGTGACTCGCTGCTCCCCTCAAGGATACAGCAGTCTTCTAACAAGGCAGCGTGTGATTGCTGCAGCAGGGCCTTGGGGCGGGCCTGAGACGCAGGGAAGGATGAGGAGGCGCCTGGGGACAGGGTGGCTTCCCCGCCCCCCCCTCTGAGCAGGTGGTCTCCTGTCTTCCCAAGGCGCCCTGCTCCCCAGTGAGTGTGAGAACGGGGAACCGAGAGTTCCGTGCACACGTCGTTACGCGGGGCAGACCGCAAACCCTCCTGGAGACTCATTTGGTGGAAAGAAGAGAAAAACAACCCACAAGACTATTTTTTGCCTGAGCTATTCTGGTGAGTGAAGTAGACATTGGATTTCCTTGCCTGAATGACTCAAATAATTTCCCCAGTTGTGTCTTCCTTTCTTGGGTGAGAAAGTCCCTTCTCGGTGGAAAGTTGAGGCTTGCGGGCCTTTACACACAGCCTCTTCCTGATTCCCCAAGTGGAGGGAGGGCTGCAGCAGTGCTGGGATGGGGTGCCCAGGGCGGTGCAGCTCCCACTTTCAGGCTGCCTTCCCGTCTCCGGATTGGGAGTTCCTTTTGTTGAGTCTGTTGGGTTTGGATTACCCATGTCAGTGAGCTTTGCACCCCAAAACCCCTCTCGAATGTCATTACCTGCATCTGTATCATGGGCGGCCACATCGGGCTGTGGTTTGATTTGTGCTACGGTCTCACCAGCTGCTCAGTCACAGGGTGGCCATGTGTCCCGGTTTGCTGGGACACTCCCGGATCACACTTCTTGTCCTGACTTAATTGTCAGCAACTTCCCAATGTGTCTGGACTTGGACAAACAAATCTGGTCACACTACTTGGTCAAGACCATTCAAGGGCCAGCCCCATCTCCTTGGCCTCGGAAGTCTGGCCTGTCCGAATCGTCTCCTGCCCTGCAGGATGGAGGCCAGCTCACTCTCCTGCAGCCCTGGGAAAGCCAGTGCTTTCGTGAGGTCCCAGGTGAGAGGAGCATGAAATGATGAACTTCTGGGAAGAGCAGGCTGCCCTGCCTCTGGGGAGAGCCCTTGAAGGCTCTCACTTCACACTAAAATGCAGCCACCAGCTCCCAGACACCTTCCTGCATGTCTCCAACCAGAGCTATTGTCTTTCTTTGAGCCCTCAAATCTATCCTGAGCTTCTTCCAGTGCCTTTGACATGTTTCTTCTGAAACGTCAGAGAGGTGGCGTAGGGGACTTGGTAGCAAATCCCAGCTCTAACATGTGGCAGCCGTGTGACTGTGGGCAGGTGACTTTCCTCTCTAAGCCTCCATTTCCCCGTCTGTAAAATAAGAATAATTATGTCTCTATGAGGATTAAACAAGTCACACAAAATGAGCTTAGAACTAGGTTGGACAATGAGTACCATATATGTGTTGGCTCTTATTTTAAGTATTGCATCTTATCTTCCTCTTTAGATTGTAAGTATCTTTCCTTTAAAGAGCAAAAATCAAAGTTGTTGGGTAACGACCCCTTGCCAGGTGGTTTCACAGTCCTCCTGCCAACTGAGAGCTGGGGGTCATGGGCTCAGTTATCAAGTGCAGGGTTACGAAGAGGAGCCTCAGAAAGGTTAGCCAACTGGCCCCCGTCACACAGCTCAGCAGCCAGGAGATCCAGAATGATTTCAAACTCGGGCTCGTCTCACCCTCAATCCCTCCCCACGAAAATCTCCTAATGAAAAGTAAACCTTTATTCTGAGACGTATTGCCAGCTTAGCCATAGAGTTTCATGACATAGAAGGTGTTTGAAACCAGCTGTGCTATTCAAGAGAGACGAAATGGGCTCCGGCCATTAATTTAAGAGATGGACAGTCGTCTACATGACCCAAGAAGTGTTGAGTGTTGGCCAGAATTGATGGGTGAGCAGGGATCTGTAAGATGTGACTTACAGCGTGGCCCTCGTTCCCTGGCTGGGGGCTGCCCGGCATGGGGTCCGGCACACGCATGTTTCCTGATGCCGAGGCGGCAAGGCCCCGGCCCCCGGGGTGCTGGTCTGGATGGGGCACTGGGCTCGGGGCGTGTGGTGGGGGGGCTGTGCGGGAGGAAGCATGGAGGAAAGAAAAGAACGGCGGTGGTGGGAGAGAAACCCACCTCACGGCACCAGAGTTTAGATTTCAGACTAGTCTGAATTTTTAGATTTCAGAAATATTTGGGGAGGTGCTCATGGGATTGCAAACTTTTTGTCACTTAAGGATGGTGAAAGACTGCCAGCAGCATTCCATAAGAGAAAGGACATTTTTTGTTTGTTTTATTGTGCATATATATATATAATGAAATTGGCTATTTTAACCATTTTAGTGTATACTCACTCACTCTTATAATGTTACCTTCACCACTGTTTGACATAAGTTGGATTTTAAATTTGGGTCTGGGTGGCACTCAGGTGTGGCACAGTGGGAAACCGAGGTACGAGAAAGGATAGTTTGTTGTTCACAGGCACCGGTGGGGGGGTGGGCATGAAGGGTCGACGGGACGCGCCGTCAGCTCGGGGGGCTCAGCAGCGGGTGGGGAGCACACAGGCAGAGCGAGGGGAACCCGTGGGCTTGTGCCTTTGCTGTGGTCTGGGGCCGTGGGGTGGGGGGAAGTTAGGAGATTTCCGGGGGAGTCAGGGATTGGTCAGTTTAAAGCAAACACGTGAGAAAAGGGAAAGGACTGGGAGTCCGAGGGTGGTGGGGCTGGTGGGCCTGTCATTTGGGACCAGCCCTGGGTTCTGGGTGAGGTGTGTGGGTGGTGGACGCAGATGTGGGTTTGGGCTCTGGGAAATTTATGCCCCAGGGCTGGAAGGCTGCTGAATAACGAGGCCAAAGGTCAGCGTTGAGCAAGGGCTTGGCCAAAGTAAGATGGAGGCTGAGGCAACAAACGAAAAATTTGATAGTTAGGACACACACCGTTCGTTGCCAAACATTCTCATCACCCAAAACAGAAACTCTTAGCTCATTATGCAACAGCTTCCCCTCTCCCCAACCCCTAGTAACTTCTAATCTTCTTTCTGTGGATTTGCTTTTATAGATATTTCATAGATGTAGAATCACACAATATTTGTCCTTTTGTGTCTGGATTATTACACATAGCACAATGTTTCCAAGATTTATCCATGAAGTAGCATGCATCATTCCTTTTTATGGCTGAATAATATCCTGTTTCCAGTTGTATGGTTTCTGTTTGGGGTGATGGGACAATTCTGGTAATGGATGGTGGTGAGGGTAGTGCAATATTGTGACTGGACCGTGTGCATGGGGGGTGGGGGTTGAGGTGGGAAAGTTTACGTCGTCTATACATCCCCACAATTTTTTTAAAAAAGAGCAACTAAAGAGACAATGACAATTAGATACAATCCATGATCCTGGACTAGAACTAATAATGGAGGTGAAAAAGCTTGAAAAGATATTATTGGGACACGTGAAAAAAATGGAATATAGACTATAAGATTTATATAATTGTTAAATTTCTTAAGAACTGCACTTACAGTGGTTACATAAGTGAGTATCTTTATTCTTAGGAAATGTACGTGGCATGATGAAGTGTTCAAGGAGCATGAAACACACGTCCTACTCTCAAATGTTTAGAAACAGATAAATAGACAAAGATGATAGATAGATAGAAAGAAAAAGTATGATGTGGCAAATGTGACTAAATGTTAAAATTGGTAGACCTATGTATCTAGGAGGGTATGTTATGTCGGAGTTCTCTGTATGGGTTTTATATTATTTTTGCAGGTTTGAAATTATTTCAAAATAAAAAGTTTAAGAAAATAAATATTCAATTGTATGGATATACCACATTTTAAAAATCCATCCATCCATCAATACTCACTTGGGTTGTTTCCATCTTTTGCCAGTGTGAATAATGCTGCTGTGTGCAGGTATCTGTGAGTCCCTGCTTTCAGTTCTTTGAGGTATATACCGGGGAGTGGAATTGCTTGATCATATGTTAATTCTGTGTTTGACTTTTTGAGGAATTGGCAAACTGTTTTCCACAGTGGCTGCACCATTTTACATCCCCACCAACAATGCACAAGAGGCTCAATTTCTCCGCATCCTCGACAACACTAGCTAGTTTCCATTTTCAAAATAATAGGCATCCTAGTGGGGGTGAATGATGTCTCATTACGGTTTTGATTTGCATTTCCCTGGTGATTAATGATGTCGAACGGCTTTTCATGTGCTTGCTGGTCATTCGTTTATCTCCTTTGGAGAAATGTCTCTTCAAGTCCTTTGTCCATTTTTATATTGTGCTGTTTGTCTTTTGTTGTTGAGTTGTGGGCATTCTTTACATATTCTGGATATTAAACCTTTATCAGATGTATAATTTGCAAGCATTTCCGCCTGTAGGCTTTTTCACTTCCTTGACAATGTCCTTTGATGTACAAAGTTTCTAATTTCAATTTTGAGGAAGCCCAGTTTATCTATATTTGCTTTTGCTGCTCATGCATTTGGTGTCATATCTAATACAAGTTTCTGCAGATTTCCTGTATGTTTTCTTTGGAGAGTTTTATGGTTTTAGATTTTCTATTTACTTTTTCGATCCATTTTGTGTTAATATTTTACATATGGTATTAGGTTGGGGTCCATTTTCATTCTTTTTACATGTGGATATCCAGTTTTCCCGGCACCACTGGATGAAGACACTATTTTTTCCCAACTGAGTAGACTTAGCATCATTGTTGGAAATCAGTTGGCCATAGATGCATTTATTTCTGAACTCTCAGTTCTATTCCTTTGGTCTATATGTCTGTCCTTATGCCAGTACCACACTGTTTTGATTATTGGAGCTTTGCAGTAAAGCTTTGAAATTGGAAAGTGTGGGTGGGACATCTTTTTCAAGATGGTTTTGACTACTTGGGGACCATTGCCATCCATATGCATTTGGTGATTGGCTTTTCCACAAGAAAGAACATTTTCAACACCAAAATTTAGTGAGGATTTCTGAAAAAGAAAATAAGGACTATCTTTTCTTTAAAAAGTCATTAGGTATAGAATACACACAGAGACGCACACATACATGCATACATTTTTTTCTGGCCTCCTTCTGCAATATACACCCTCCTGGCATTTGGAACACTCAGTGGTAGTGCTGGAGCATTTTCACTTCATTTATTTGGTGGTGGTTTGTGTGTGCTGGTGCATGATTTATTTACAGGACGTTCAACTATGTTTAAGGCCATTCCACCTGTAAAGCCTAACAAATTGGACTGAAGTATTTATCTAGAACATGACATTGGGTTGCAGGCTTGATTGCCACCACCTGTGCCCTGCAACAATGCATCTGCTCATTGCGCACATCTGGCTGGATTCACTCAGTCCCACGAGCAGAGAGGCAATGCCCGGGCTTCACATGGCCTTGCCCCAGCGTGTTTGTGCACAGCCATGATCAAAATGCACGCGCTTCCTGATGAACTGAAAAACGAGAAGTGCCCAAGTTGGCATCTGGTAATAAATCATACTGTTGTACTCAACCCTGGAATACATGTGCCAAGATGTATGAATTGGAATCAGATTTTGCAAAACCAGCAAGAATCAATGAGTGGATGACCTCCAGTGTATGCATCTTGCTCTGGGTGGCCTGCACCTCCAGCCTCATTAGCTCTAGAACTGGGATGTTCCCTATCATCGGATGGTGGGGGCTGGGCAGGGAGGGGTTCCACACCAGGGACAGTGCAGCTGTGGGGCCCAGTTTCTAAAGGATGGCCTTTTGGAGATTCCCAGGCATCATTCATTTTCCCCAGACCTCTCTCCCTGGATTGTTGGGAGAACAAAATAAAATTGCAGCTGGAATGCAGCTGCTGTATGTCCCCAAGCTCTGCATTAATGCTGGGGTGCAGGACCTGGCCTGCTCAAAGCAAGGATGGTAGACTAGTCCTCCCCCCATTCCCTGGCTCCATGAGTCAGTCAGAAACCTGTGGTAAGGCCCTACTCTAAGCCCCCAACCCTGGCCTGCTTTTCCTCCCCACTACCACTCCCCTCACGCCAATGTCCAGGCTACACTCCCATCTCCCAGGACAACGGTGGCCATGACCTGATCGTGCAGGGAAGACATCCCAGTCAATGCCCACCCATCTGCTGGGCAAGCTGAGCCCCAGGACAGTGGAGGCTGAGCTGTAAGAGATGGGGTCAGCCCACCCAGGGGCCAGCACAGATCCCGTCTCCCTCTGGCTCTGCCGTGAGGAGCTGGAGCCTGGGCTCGTGGAAGGTGTCAGATCCAGGGGTAGAGACTGGAAACACTGGGTTAACCCCACAGCCTCCAGCTCAGGGAAACGGATGTGGCTTTCCTTGGTTTGTGCTCACAGTCGTGGACCTCAAGGGTAATGGTGAGGCCCGCAAGCCTGCAGGGTGTGGGGCCGGCACCGGGCACCCCAGGGAGGGGAAGATGGCTCCGTGCCTGCCCCAGTCGAGTTCACAGTCTGGTTGAGACCCTAACAGCTAGACGCCTCGCTCTTGCTAAATGCCTTATGTCCATTATCTTAAAGCCTCACAGTCACCCTAGAAAGCAGATACTATTAATTATCCCCATTTTACAGAAGAGGAAACTGAGGCATAAGAGGTGAAGAAACTGCCTCGTGTGACTCCGCAGCGTAACTCAGCATATGGATTGCCTCCTGAAAATGATAGGGAAACTCACAGCTGACCTTGGCTCCTTCCACCACCTGAGGATTTGGGAGGCTGCTCCTGGGACATTGTACCTCGAAAATTTCAGGTCTGTAGACCTGGTCAGCCTCAAGGAAGTGTCATCCAAACAAGCTGCCCTCTGAGCACTGCGGCTTCAGGGTCTCCCCGTGCAGCCCGGCGGGCAGGAGCTGGGGGGGAAGGGCAGTGTGCGTTGGGTGGGAAACCTGCCCCCCTGCTCCAGGGGGTGCCTGTAGGCCAGGCTGCTCAGCCCACCCCAGTTGACTTTCCTTCTCCAGAAAATGAGACAATAGTTGTGTGGAGCTCATGGGCCAGCTTTGAGAATCGAGTGAGTTGATATGGAGCAGCGCCGCGTGCCCTGAAAGGTTCCCCAATCTCAGCTGCTGGGGCTGGGGTCTTGTTGCCGTTTTTGTTACGACTATTATGGTGGCTCAGCAGGTGGTGGCCACGCTTGGCCAGCCGAGGGGCATCCGAAGGCCGCGAAGAGCCCAGAACCCACCCCTGGGCCTGCAGTTCTCACTTTCGTTGCCGGGTTAAGGACGTGTGCCCTGTGGCAGGTGGACATCGGGGAGGGCACCTCACCTTCCACCGTTCAGGAAGCAGGTGCACCCGTTAACCCCTCACACTCTGCAGCCAAATGCCAGAGCGGGAGCAGAGAGGTGTGTGTAGATTTTGAAGAGGAAGGTGGGAAGGGGCGAGGGGGTAGTGGGAGGTTCCAAAGGGGAAAGGGCTTGGTCAATGCACAAACTTCGCCAACAGAAGGATGGCCGAGGCCCGGGCACACGGCCCACGCTTCCCGAGACGGTGCGTCTCGGATGTCACAGGGCATCAGAATCACCAGCGGGGCCGGGTGACACAGACTGATGGGTGCCATCCCCGAGTTCCTGGTTCAGTGGGGCTGGGGAGGGGACCCAAAATTTGCATGTCTAACAAGCTCCCAGGTGATGCTGACTTCACTGGTCCAGGGAACACCTGTGGAGAACCACGGCTTTAGGTCAACGATCTTCAGAAGTTTCAAAGCCAGGGCACCCTTTGGTCAAAGGAAACCCTTTGGAGGAAAAAACAAAGCAAGAGTAAATGGGGTGGGATTGGGTGGGGGTGGGAACGGCCCATTTCCAAACCTCCTGGAGAATCTGAAATCCGACCCCTGCTCAAGACCAACAGCAGTGAGAGAGGGGAGGGGAGATCCTTTAAGCCCACCACCCCCCAGGCCTTTATTAGCCTCCTCTCTGCTTTGAGTGCTGTGACGGGCTGATGGCCACACGAATAGAGCCCAGCGCCCTTCCCTCAGCCACCTGCCCCTCTCTCCAGATCTACGCAGGACACGGCTAGGAGCTCCCAGAGCCACGCTCGTGTCTGTGCACACCTCAGATGTGACCAGTGGGGGACGGCCCGGAGCAGATAGCTGGACACTCCCCTCTCCTGGGTCCCAGGCAGACAATTCGGCCACACATTCTGCAGAATTGCTAAGAAAATTCCCACTGGGATTGAGCCGGTCAAATGACTTTGAAGCTGAACCGTCTACAGGGAGAGGTGCCCAGGCAGGTGGGGGGTGAGGAAGGCACCTGTTCTGCCCGTGGCCGGACTCCTTGCTAAGCAAGTGGGGGGAGGGACTGTGGGGGGCTCGGGTGTGTTCATGTGGACACACGTCTCCGTCCCGTTCCTCCACGCCACACACCCGGCCCTGTGGAGCAGCTGCCCCCCCCACTCCTGCCCCAGCCTCTTCTGACCCCACTCTGGCTGCAGCCAGGCCCGGCGGTACCTGACCTTCAGCTGCTCGTCGTGGCTCGGAGCCCCTGGCTCTGGAGAGTGAGGCCATGCCTGCCGGGCCTCGCGGTGTTTGTGCCGATGAAGCACTACTCGTCTCTAGTTCACACATTTGTGAAACCCCACTACATGCTGGTATTTATTCTGGGGACTGTATTTTGTCAGAACTGAATGTGTCATGACCATTCCAGGCTTCCCCTCTCGCTCCGTCCCTTAATTTCCACTGACCCACAGGCCTCCATGTGCGCCCCTCTCATTCTCAGTCCTTATTCCCTGCCTCTTCCTGGGGGTCCTCAGACCAAAAGCTTCATCACCACCAGGGGTCGGGTTAGAAAGTTCTTGAGTCATCCCAGGTGCACGGATCAGAATCTCCAGTTTATCAGGATCCCCAGGTGCTTCCTGTGTACATTCAAGTTCTAGAAGTGCCTCTCGACACTGTGGTTCTCAAATTGTCCTGGATGCAGCAGACTCAGCATCACCTGGGTACTCATTAGAGATGCAAAGTCAGCCCCCACGCCAGAGCTACTGACTCAGACACCGGGAGGTGGGGGCGAGAGGGCTGGTCCTGCAATTTGTGTTCCAACAAGTGCTCCAGATGATTCTGGTGCTTGTTCAAGTTTGAGGATCACTGACCTACGTCATCAGTACTTCAGTTAGTGCCCCACACACCGCATCCCATCCCAGACGGCAGGCTCAGCTCTCTGAGCTCCCGCCTCTCCCAGACCACTGGGCACTTAGGTCCAAACCTACGTCCAAACCCACCACCACCCCACCCTGTCACCCTCCCAGGCCTGCGCTGCTTCTCGCACCCTCTGGGTCGGGAGTGACCCTTCCATTATATCTCCCCGTGCGCCTAGAGACAATAGGTGCTTCACACGCGTTAACCCAAACTAAAGTCGATGTTAGAATTCCCATTTTCTAAATGAGAAAAGCAGGGCTCGGGGAAGGAAAGCAGCCCGCCCGAGCGCAGCAGCCGGGGACGGAGCCGGGCCGCGGGGCGGTGTGCTCAGCAGCTGGAGGGACAGCGTCGCTCAGGGCCCGCGGCCTGGCCTCACCGTGTGGGGCGAGCAGGAGCACATGGACAGGTTCCTTCTCAGAGACAGGATCCAGCTAGGAACCAAAACAGATCAAGTGGGAACTCCAAAATCTTAAAGTTAAAAATACCAATGTCTGCAGGCTCCTTTCTGGGCCACCGCTGTGCTGACTCCTCCTTCTCGCCTGCAGGGACTTGGGCACGTCAGACAAGCAGCTTCTTTCCCAGATCAGGGCCTCGGGCAGCGTCCCCTGGACCCTGAGGGTGCAGTGACCCCGTGTGGCCACCGTCAAGTGTAGCCCTCGCTGGACCCTGGGCTGCGACTGCTAACTTTGTTTCTTCATTGTCTGAAAATTATCAGATGGAAGCCTTTTGTTAGAAGTTTTGCTTTTGGCCACGGAAGAGAGGGGCAAAAGAAGGTGCCCTGCCTGGGAAGAGGTGGGCTGAACCTGTGGGACAATTTTGCTGCCCACGTTGGTCCTTGAGCTCAGAAAGTGGCCCGAGCGCCTCCCCTCAGGCGACACTGGGCGGAGGGGGTCCGCCCGCTCCGCAGAAGACAGAGAAGACGGGAACAGTGCACGCTCCCGGGAGTCTGCTGTGACCTGAGAAAATCTGCCTTCGCCTCACCTCCAGAACCGGGAGGTGGAAATGAACCTCTGTCCTATACAGTGAGGGGCTCCAAAAGAGCTTTCTAAGCCATCCCCTTATTTTATAAAGGAAAGGGAGGGTCGGAAGTCTTAGGAGGTCTCTCCTTGGAGTCACCCAGCTAATATGTGTAAGTCAATCAGGAATTGCACATGGCTGCTACCAACAAATGCCAAGTTATGGTGGTTTAAGCAGGTGGGAGTTGTACATGTCTCACATAGCTTGAAGTCCCTCAGAGGTGGGTGGTCTAGGCTGCTAGGGTGGCCCCACAATGTCATCTGGGACCCCAGTTCCTTCCAGCTTCTGTTCCAGCAACCCTAAAGCATGGCTTCTAGCCACAAGGTTACCTTTTGGCCTCTCTGTGGTTGCTGGAGCCCCAGCCATCACTTCTGAGTTCCAGGCAGAAAAAACAAAGAAGAGGGAAAGGCAAAAGGTCATTTGCCTGAGGAACAAGTTCCTCCTTATTTAGCTTTCCTTGAGGTTTTACCTAATAACTCCCCTTATGTCTTGTTGGGATCCCTACCTGCAGGGGAGGTTAGGGAAGGTAGTTTTGTAAGCTGCGCAACTTCTTAAGAAAGAAGCAGGAGAATGAAGATACAAAGGAGTCTCACCCATAACAAGTGGTAATAACAATAGCTACTATTTCTTCAGTGCTCACTATTTTTAAATGCATTATCTCACTTATCCTCACAACACTCCCTTTTCACAGGTGATGAAAAGGGTTTCGTGAGGTTGTGTTACCTTGTGTTATCTGTACTGCAGTCAGTGCACAGTGGAGACAAAATCTGGACCTAGATCTGATCCCAAACCCCATGGTCTTCCCCTTACCTGGCCATCAGCGGGGTGGAGCTGCAGGACTCCTCCCTGTTTTATTGAGCTAATAGAGAAAATTTCTCTTCAATGAAACTTCATGACCTGGGAGACTACTGATGCGCTAATGAATGCTTTTCATTGGTTAGGAATGTAATGTTTTTCTCTTATAAGCTAAAATGATTTCAATACAATTGAAAAGTTTTTCTAGATATTAAAAAATAATAAAATAAAATCATAGTTGAAGGTATTTTCCTTTTTTTTTTTTTTTTTTTAGTTTTTAATTTTTATTGAAATTGTTCAGATACCATACCATTATCCAAAGATCCAAAGTGGACAATCAGTTGCCCCTGGTACCCTCATACAGCTGTGCATCCATCACCACACTTAATTTCTGTTCAATTTTTAGAACCTGTCATTATTCCAGACAAGAAATAGAGTGAAAGAAGAAAAAAAATAAAAAAGAAAAGGAAACTCGAATCCTCCCATATCCCTAACCAACCCCCCTCCATTGTTGACTCACAGTATTGGTATAGCACATTTGTTACTGTTTATGAATGAACGTTGAAATATGACTAACCGTAGTATATAGTTTGCAATAGGTATATATTTTTTCCCTATATGCCTCTCTATTATTAACTTCTAGTTATAGTGTCATACATTTGTTCTGGTTCATGGAAGAGATTTCTAATATTTGTACAGTTAATCATGGACATTGCCCACCATAGGATTCAGTTTTATACATTCCTGTCTTTTGACCTCTAGCTTTCCTTCTGGTGACATATATGACTCTGAGCTTCCCCTTTCCACCTCATTCACACACTATTCGGCACTGTTAGTTATTCTCACGTCTTGCTACTGACACCCCTGTTCATTTCCAAACATTTAAGTTCATCCTAGTTGAACATTCTGCTCATACTAAGAAACCGCTCCCCATTCTTTAGCCTCGTTCTATATCTTGGTACCTTATATTTCATGTCTATGAGTTTACATATTATTAGTTTTTATCAGTGAGACCCTGCAATATTTGTCCTTATGTTTCTGGCTTATTTCACTCAGTATATTGCCCTCAAGGTTTCGTCATCAACCCATTTTTTTTTTTTTAAGACGGTTTTGTTCACACACCATACATTCCAACCTAAGTAAACAATTGATGGTTCCCTGAATAGTCACATATTTATGTGTTCACCATCATAGCCACTATCTATATAAGGGCATCTTCATTTCTTCCACAAGGCAGGAGGGAGAGTCAAAGAAGGTAGAGAGGCAAAAGAAAAAGAAAAAGAAAAAAAAAAAGACAGCTAGGAAGCAGTAAAAGGAAAGAGAACCTTAAATCAAAGTAGAATAAAAAGTCAGACAACATCACCAATATCAAGTGTCTCACACCCCTCCCGTATCCTCCCCTCTTATCTGCATTTACCTTGGTATATCACCTTTGTTATATTAAAGGGAGCATAATACAATGATTCTGTTAGTTACAGTCTCTAGTTTATGTTGATTGCATCCCTCCCCCAATGCCTCCCCATTTTTAACACCTTGCAAGGTTGACATTCACTTGTTCTCCCTCGTGAAAGAACATATTTGTACATTTTATCACAATTGTTGAACACTCTAGATTTCACTGTGTTACACAATCCCAGTCTTTATCTTTCTTCCTTTCTTCTGGTGTCTCACATGCTCCCAACCTTCCTCTCTCAACCGTATTTATAGTTACCTTTGTTCAGTGTACTTACATTGCTGTGTTACCATCTCCCAAAATTGTGTTCCAAACCTCTCACTCCTGTCTTCTTCTGTCATTCTGTAGTGCTCCCTTTAGTATTTCCTGTAGGGTGGATGTCTTGTTCACAAAGTCTCTTGTCTGTTTGTTGGAAAATATTTTGAGCTCTCCCTCATATTTGAAGGACAGTTTTGCTGGATATAGGATTCTTGGTTGGCGGTTTTTCTCTTTCAGTATCTTAAATATATCACACCACTTCCTTCTTGCCTCCATGGTTTCTGCTGAGAGATCCGCACATAGTCTTATTAAGCTTCCTTTGTATGTAATGGATTGCTTTTCTCTTGCTGCTTTCAGGATTCTCTTTGTCTTTGACATTTGATAATCTGATTATTAAGTGTCTTGGTGTAGGCCTATTCAGATCTATTCTGTTTGGAGTACGCTGAGCTTTTTGGATCTGTAATTTTATGTCTTTCAGAAGAGATGGAAATTTTCATTGATTATTTCCTCTATTATTGCTTCTGCCCCTTTTCCCTTCTCTTCTCCTTCTGGGACACCAATGATATGTACATTGTTTTATTTCATTTCATCCTTAAGTTCCTGGAGACATTGCTCATGTTTTTTCATTCTTTTCTCCATCTGCTCCTTTGCGTGTAGGCTTTCAGTTGTTTTGTTCTCCAGTTCCTGAGTGTTTTCTTCTGCCTCTTGAGATCTGCTGTTTTATGTTTCCGTTGTGTCTTTCATCTCTTGTGTTGTGCCTTTCATTTCCATAGATTCTGCCAGTTGTTTTTTTGAACTTTCGATTTCTGCCTCATGTATGCTCAGTGTTTTCTTTATAGCCTTTATCTCTTTTGCCATATCTTCTCTAAACTTTTGAATTGATTTAGCATTAGTTGTTTAAATTCCTGTATCTCAGTTGAAGTGTAAGTTTGTTCCTCTGACTGGGCCATAACTTCATTTTTCCTAGCGTAGGTTGTAGTTTTTTTTTGTTTGTTTATGCATCTGACCTCCTAAGCCACCCCAATCAGGTTTTCCCAGAGGAGAACAGGCTTAAGTCACAGAAGGAGGATATATTCAGTGTCCGGTTTCCTTGAAGGTTTTTCTTAGAGGATTGACACACCCTGTGCTTTTCTGCCTAGCAGGTGCACCTGTCAGCCTGTCACCGGCTGGTGTAAGAGGGCGTGGCCTGTGGCTCTCCTCCCCCAGGCTTTGGGGTCTGGTGCTAGTAAGGCAGGTAGTAGAGCTGGGCCCCTCCCTTTCCTCTTGGGAAGCTATGCCCCCTCCAGAGGGGTCATTTGCATATAAATAGATTCTTTGTTTCTCTGACTCAGAGTGCTGAGATTTTAAAATGGCTGAGGCTTTTTCTACTGAGAAGAGCTGTGAGCTGAAAACGGCTGAGGCTTTCTGCTCTGAGCTGCCCAGGTTGAGAGAGAGAGAAAGGGTCAGAAAGCTCCCAGATTCACCTGTCAGCCAGAGATAGCACCCGATCCTCTGGGCTCCCCGTCCTGAGACAGATATGCCCCCTGACTCTCCCAAGGTCAGTTGTCACCAAAAGCCTCTGTCTGCTTGTTGGGGATTCACTGTCTGTATTGAGCAGTTAACATTAAAACCCCAGTGGAGGCTGGGCTGAGGTCCACTAGCTTGTTTGGAGAGTGCTGCCCTCTGGCACCGTGAGGCTTCTGTGAGGGAGGGGCTCTCGGCACTGGTCCACAGTTTTTACTTACAGATTTTATGCTGCGATCTCGGGCATTCCTCACAATTCAGGTTGGTGTATTATGAGTGGACGGTCACGTTTGTGTCTCTACAGTTATTCCAGGTTATTTACTAGTTTTTTGGTAGTTTATAAATTGTTCCAAGGGGACTAACTGGCTTCCACTCCTCTCTATGCTACCATTTTAGCTCCCCCGTCCCAGCATTGATTCTTAACTGTAAATGGAGAGAAATAATATGAAAGCTCTTTTTGAAAAGGAGAGTGTGGCAGCGGCTGCCACTGTTGGAAAAGGCAGAACGGTGACTATTTTAAGTTTCTGCCCCCGGCTCTCTGATGTGGTGGGAACCCCCCATAGGACCTGAGGCTGTTGGGGTTTAGCATCTGCTCAGTCTGTCATCTTTATTACTATATAGCTGTGTCCAGGATTTTTAAAAAATCATATAAATATACAAAACAGAGAAATCCTTTTACATTGTTAAGAGGGTTCTTAGCTTCATAAAGGACTCACTGCAGGGTTCCTGTAAGTGGAGGCCTGGGGTGTAGAGTATTTTTAAGTATTAACTACTTGACAAAGAAGCCCAAGGGTAGGGATGAAAGATAGGGACCCAGAGCCGATGACAGCTCACCCAAACATTACGATCCATCACAACATGGATCGCTGGGGAAGTGGAGTCGCTTTTAACCCAGAATTTCCCAACTGCTTCCTGGTAAAGGGAAGTCAGACTGCCCAGGGCTTCTGGTGCTGGAGAGAAATGGGCGCGCCTCAGGAAACACTGGGCTCCAGCATCAGCTGGCCTGTGCGAGGCTGATGGTGCTTTTTTTCCCTTGAAGCCTTTGTCGTGGGATTGCAACCAAGGCTTGTCAACATCTCTGGTCCTAAATGTTTGGAAAACCATCAGGGGAGGGCAGAGGGTCTGAGTGGACCCCAGCCTGGGGCACGCACCCCTCGCCCCCATCTCCTACAGTACGGCAGGGTTGCCAGCAGAGGGTGCAAGACGTGCCGCCTCCACCCACCCCTCCCGGGGGGAACGTGACCAACATGGCTGCTCCCTCCCTCCCATCACCCCATCCCCCCACCTCGTTCCCTCCCCTTTCCTCGCTTCTCCCCCTCCTGCCCGAGCCTAATAAAGACTAAAACACAGGAGGCTGGCAGGGGAGCAGCCTCGCTCTCGAGCGGCACTGGCTCAGTTTGGGTTTGAAGGGCCTGAGGTCCCAAGTCCACCAAACTAACTGAACTTGTGCAGGTGAGCAGACTTATTGCCCACGAAGCTTCCATGAAGTTGGAATAAGGAGTGAATGAGTTAATACACATAAGGCACTCAACTCATACAATTCCCTCAAATGTTACTTTAAACAGTGAAAGGATCGAAACCTACCCAGGTCTGAACTAGTGAAAATCAGCTTGGAGGGGACAGGGCTGCCCCCCAGCTAGTCAGGCCAGGGGACAGACTCAGATAACGCTGGCTGCAAACCTCACCGCAAACATCGTTTCTCCAAGGTTTCTGCCGCTGCTAAATGCCATAACCACCCCCTCTTTGAGTGACTGGTGATGCCCCCAGGGGGACTTTTCTGGTCCCATCTTTTGCTAGGAACACCCAAGTGCTAAGCCAGCTTTGCCTCATAACAGCAGCCCGTCCCCCGTTAGGCCTGGTTCCCCCTAATACTGCCTCAGAAACTGCAGCCAGACCCCAGCTTCTCTCGGACCCTCCTGTCTGATGAGACCCTCCTGAGAAGCCCAAACCTTACACGGGGCACTTTCATCCCCTGCTCGCTGAGCGACATTCCACGGCCCCCCGAAGTGTCCTCCCTCCTGCATCAAGTCACGGCTGCCTTTGTCAGGCCACGGGGCGTGGTGCTTGGTCCTCGGCTGATCAGGCTTTCACACCAGAAAACTCTCTTCTGTCCCTGGCCCTGGGGCCGGGGACAGGCAATGACCTAGTCCAGCTACTCAGACACCCCCTGTGAGGCTTGAGCAGGGGCAGTGAGGGACAGGCGGTAGGGGGCCTCCCACATGGAACCCCTGCTTCGGCAAACGGGGTGGGGGACACCCAAGGCTTCTCGGGAGCAGCCCCGACAGAGCGGCTGGTGTCCGGCCCTGAGCACCCCTGACCCTCTTGGGCGAGCTACGGTGTTCAGCATGATGTCGAGGCTGTCACTGAGCGTGATGGGCAGCTCTTCACCGGAACAGGCTTGGAACGAGGCTGGGGTTGGGGATGGCTCCCGCCTGCTGGCCTGCTGAGCGTGACTTTCAGCCCCTCCTGGAGATACCGAAATTTTCCTTTCTTTTCTTTTAGATCAGTTGTAGGTTTATGGACGCATCATGCAGAAAGTGCACAGTTCCCATATGCCCCCTCTCCCTAACAGTTTTCCCTAACATTTTGCATTAGTGTTGTACCTTTGTTATAACTGATGAAACAATATTATAATTACACTGTTAACTATAGTCCATATTTACATTAGGGTTCATAATTTGTATTGTATAGTTCTATGGGTTTTTAAGAAACCTTTTTTATAATATATAACCTAAAACTTCCCATTTTAACCACTTGCAAATATAAGATTCAGTGATGTTAATTACAGTCACGATGATAGACTATCATCACCAAAACTTTGCCGTTACCCGAACAGAAATTGAACCAATTAAGCACCAACTCCCCATACCCCAGGCCCTGATAACTTGTATTCTAGTTTTGAATCTAAGAAATTGCATATTCTAATCATTTCATGTAAGTGAAATCATACAAGATTTATCCTTATTTCATTCAACATGATGTCTTTAAGGTTCATCCACGTTGTTGCATGTATCTGAACTTCATTCCTTTTCATGGCCAAACAGTATTCCATCGTATGTATCTACCACATTGTGTTTATCCGCTTATCTGTCTGTGGACACATGGGTTGCTTCTATCTTTTGGCAGTTGTGGATAATGCCACCATGAACATCCATGTGTGAATATCTGCTTGCATCCCTGCTTTCAATTCTTTTGAGTATATACCTAGAAGTAGGATAGGCAGGTCATATTGTAAGTCTATATATAATGTTCTGAGGAACTGTCAGACTGTTTTCCACAGTGGCAGTGCCATTTTACATTCCCACCAACAATGCACAAGTGCTCCTACTTTTCCACATCCTCTCCAACACACACTTTCCATTCTGGTAGGTGTGAATGGTATCTCATATTGGTTTGATTTGCATTTCCCTAATGGCTAATGATATTGAGCATCTTTTGATATGCTTATTGGCCATTTGTATATCATCTTTGGAGAAATGTCTATTTACCCCATTTTTAAATTGGGTTGTCTTTTTGTTGTTGCAATTCTTTATATATTTTGTATGTTAAACCCTTAACAGATATACGGTTTCCAAATATTTTCTCCCATTCTGTAGGTTGTCTTTTTACTTTTTTAAGGCCTGTGATGTACAAAAGTTTTTTATTTGGATGAAATCCTATCCATCTATTTTTTTTTTCTTTTGTTATTTGTGCTTCTGGTGTGAAGTCTAAGAAACTATTGCCTAAAAAAATGTCCTCAAGATGTTTCCCTATGTTTTCTTCCAGGAGTTTTATAGTTTTGATTCTCATATTTAGATGTTTGATCCATTTTGAGTTAATTTTTATATATGGTGTGAGGTAGGAGTCAACTCCATTCTTCTGCATATGGATATCCAGTTTTCCCAGCACCATTCCCCAGTGAGTGGACGTGGCAGTCTTGTCAAAAATCAACTGGTCATAGATGTGAGGGTTTGTTTCTGAACTCTCAGTTCAGCTCCATTGGTCTTTATGTCTGTTATTGTGCCAGTACCATTTTTTTTATTACTGTAGCTTTGTAATAAGTTTTAAATTGGGATTGTGTGAGTCCTCAAAATTTGTTATTTTCCAAGGTTTTGGCTATGCATGACCCCTTACCCTTCTGCATAATTTCTTTTATTTGAGTAATCATCAGTTTACAGAAAAATCATGCATAAAATATAAGATTCCTGTACACCATCCTATCACCAACACCTTGCATTGGTATAGAACATTTGTTAATGTTAATGATAGCACTTTTTAAAAATAAATTGTATATATTTTTTAACAGTGGTAGCTTTGTTAAAATTGAAGAGATTATTAAAATTGTTCTGTCATCCATTATTTACACTGGATATTTTCTCCCATATGCCACCCTATTATCATCTTGTATTTGTATTATACATTTGTTATAATTCATGAAAGAACATGCTTATAGTCCATCATCTATAACAGGGTTTACTGTGTTGTACAGTCCTATCTTTTATCTTTTAATTTTTATTCTAATAATATACACATACTAAAGTTCCCGCTTTTAACCACATTCACCTATTCCATTCAGTTTTGTTGATTTCACCCACAATAATGTGCTACCATCACCACTAGCCATTTCTAAACCTTCACCATCAGCCTAAATAGAAATTCTGTACACATTAAGCATCAACTTCCTATTCTCTAACCCCAGTCTATCTCCTGGGAACCTATATTATAGATTCTAACTCTAAGAGTTTGCTTATTATAATTAGTTCATAAGAGTAAAATCATACAATATTTGTGCTTTTATGTCTGGCTTATTTCACTCAACATAATGCCCTCAAGTTTCACCCACGTTGTCGCATGCATCAAGACTTCATTCCTTCTTACGGCTGAAGAACAGCCCATCATATGTATATATCACATTTTGTTTATCCATTCCTCAGTTGATGGACACTTGGGTTGCTTCCATCTTTTGGCAATTGTGAATAATACCACTATGAACGTTGGTGTGCAAATATCTGTTCGAGTCTGTTTTCAGTTCTTCTGGATATGTATCTATTAGCGGGATTGCTGGATCATATGGTAATTCACTACTTAGCTGCCTGAGGAATTGCCAAACTGTCTTCCACAGCAGCCACACCATTTTACATTGCTACCAGTGGTGAATGAGTGTTCCTGTTTCTCCACATCCTCTCCAACACTTGTAGTTTTCTGTTTTTTCAATAGTGGCGATTCTAGTAGGTGTGAAATGATAACCTCATTTTGGTTTTCATTTGCATTACCCAGTGATCTAGTGATTTTGGGCGTCTTTTCATGTGCTTTTTAGCCATTTGTATTTCCTCTTTGGAGAAATGTCTATTCAAGTCTTTTGGCCCTTTTCTAATTGGGTGGTTTGTCTTTTTATTGCTGAGTTGTGGGAGTTCTTTATATATTCTAGATATTAAACCTTTATCAGATAAGTGGTTTGCAAATACTTTTTCCCATTGAGTAGGTTGCCTTTAACTTTCTTGACAAAATCCTTTGCAAAAAAGTTTTTACTTTTGAGTAGGTCCCATTTATCTATTTTTATTTTCATTGCTTGTGCTTTGGGTGTAAAATCCAAGAAACCATCGTCTACCACAAGATCTTGAAGATGCTTCCCTACATTTTCTTTTAGAAGTGTTATAGTACTCATTCTTATAGTTAGGCCTTTGACACATTTTAAATTGATTTTTATATGGTGTGAGATAGGGGTCTTCTTTCATTGTTTGGGATATCCATTTCTCCCAGTACCATTTGTTGAAGAGACTATTCTTTCCCCATTGAATGGACTTGGCAGCCTTGTCAAAAATCAATTAACCAAAGACGTAAGGGTCTATTTCTGAATTTTCAATTAAATCCCATTGGTCAATAAATCTATCCTTATGTCAGTACCATGCTGTTTTGAGCACTGTTGCTTTGTAATATGCTTTAAAGTCACAAAGTGTGAATCCTCCAACTTCATTCTTTTTCAAGATGTTTTTGGCTATTTGGGGCACTTTACCCTTCCAAATAAACATGACAATTGGCTTTTCCATTTCTGCAAAGCAGGCTAATGGAATTTTGATTGGAATTGCATTGAATCTATAAATCAATTCTGTAGAATTGACATCTTAACAATATTGAGTCTTCCATTCCATGAATATGGAATGTCCTTCCATTAGTTTAGGTCTTTGATTTCTTTTATCAATGTTTTGTAGTTTTCTGTGTATAAGTCCTTTATGTCCGTGGTTAAATTTATTCCAAGAAATTTGATTCTTTTAGTTGCTACTCTAAATGGAATTTGTTTATTGATTTCCTCCTCGGATTGCTCATTGGCAGTTATGGAAAGCCTACTGATTTTTTTCATGTTGACCTTGTATCTACCACTTTGCTGCTCTCATTTATTAGCTCTAATAGTTTTGTTGTAGGTTTTTCATGTCATCTGCAAATAGTGAATGTTTTACTTCTTCCTTTCCAATTTGGATGCCTTTTATTTCTTTTCTTGCCTAACTGCTCTGGCTAGAATGTGTAGCACAATGTTGAATAACAGTGGTGACAGTGGGCATCCTTGTCTTGTTCCAGATCTTAGAGGGAAAGCTTTCAATCAGTCACCATTGAGAACAATGTTAGCTGTAGTTTTTTTCATATATGCCCTTTAGCATGTTGAGGAAGCTTACTTCTATTCCTATTTTTTGAAGTGTTTTTATCAAGAAAGGATGCTATATTTTGTCAAATGTCTTTTTCTGCATCAATCAAGATGATGTAGTTTTTCCCCTTCACCTTGTTAATGTGGTGCATTACATTGATTGATTTTCCTGTGTTAAACCACCCTTGTATACCTGGAATAAAACCCACTTGATCATGAGGCATAATTTTTTTAATGTGCACTTGGATTCAATTTGCAGGTGTTTTGTTGAGAATTTTCGCATCTATATCCATGAGGGACACTGGTCTATAATATTTTTTTCTTGTAATACCTTGATCTAGCTTTGGTATTAGGGTGATGGTAGCCTCATAAAATAGTCTTCCCTCCTCTTCAACTTTTTGGAAGATTTTGAGCAGGATAGGTGTTAACTCTTCTTGGAATGATTGGTAGAATTCACCTCTGAATCCATCCGGTCCCGGGCTTTTCTTGGTAGGAGGATTTTGAGTACTGATTCAATGTCTTTGTTTGTAATTGGACTGTTGAGGTCTTCTATTTCTTCTAGAGTCAGTGTAGATTGTTCATTTGTTTCTAGGAATTTGTCCATTTCATTTAAATTGTCTAATTTATTGGCATACAGTCATTCATAGTATCCTCTTATCCTTTTTATTTCTGTGGCTTCAGTAGTAATGCCCCCTCTTATTTATTATTTTATTTCTATCTTCTCTCTTTTTTTTTTTGCCAGCCTAGCTAAGGAGTTGTCAATTTTATTGATCTTCCCAAAGAACCAACTTTTGGAGGTTTTGTTAATTCTATTATTGTTTACTCTCAATTTCATTTATTTTTGCTGTAGTCTTTATTTTTTTTCTTCTGCTTGATTTGGGATTAGTTTGCTGATTTTTTTTTCTTGTTCTTCCAGGTGTGCAGTAATATCTTTAGTTCTATTTTCTTTTTTAATGTAAGTGTTTAGGGCTATAAATTTCTCTCTCAGCACTGCCATCACTGCATCTCATAAGTTTTGATACTTTGTATTCTTGTTTTCATTCATCTCAAGATATTTACTGATTTCTCTTGAAATTTCTTCTTTGACCCACTAATTGTTTGAGTATGTTGTTTAACTTACATATATTTGTGAATTTTCCAGTTCTCCACCTGTTATTGATTTCCAGCTTCATTCCATTGTGGTCAGAGAAGATGCTTTGTATAATTTCAATCTTTTAAAATGTATTTAGACTTATTTTGTGGCCCAACACATGGTCTATCCTGGAGAATGATCTATCAGCACTTGAGAAGAATGTATATCCTGCTGTTTTGGGGTGCAGTGTTTTGTATATGTCTGCTAGGTCTAGTTCATTTATCATATTTCAAGTTCTCTGTTTTATTATTGATTCTCTCTATATATGTTCTATCTATTGATGACAGTGAAGACAGTGGTGTATCGAAGTCTCCAACTATTATTGTAGAGACATCTATTTCTTCCTTCTGTTCTGCCAGTGTTTGCCTTGTGTGTTTTGGGCCACCATGGTTAGCTGGATAAATACTTACAATTGCCATTTCTTCTTAATGGATTGCTCCTTTTATTAATATATAGTGTCTCCTTTTATAACAGTTATGCATTTAAAGTCTATTTTGTCCAATATTAGTATAGCAACCCCAGCTTGTTTTGGTTATGGTTTGCATGGAATATCTTTTTCCAACCTTTCACTTTCAACCTTTGGGTCAAAGGTGGGTCTCTTGTAAACAACACATAATTGGATCTTTCTTTTTTATCCATCCTGCCAATCTGTGTCTCTTAATTGGAGAATTTAAACATTCAGTGTTATCACTGTAAAAACAGTGCTTCCTTCAACCATTTTATCCTTTAGTTTTTATATGTCATCTTTCTTTGTCTCTGTTTTTACCCTTTTAGTTACCCATCTTCATTTCTTTACTCTGCTTCAAGCCTCCTCCTGTCTTTTCCTTTCAGCCTGCAGAACTACCTTTAGTATTTCTTTTAGGGCAGATCTCATGTTGGCAAACTGTCTCAGTTTCCGTTTATCTGTAAATATTTTAAACTCTCCCTAATTCTTGAAAGACAGTTTTGCCAGATAAAGGAATATTAGCTGGCAGTTTTTCTCTTTCAGTAACTTAAATATATCATACCACTGCCTTCTCACCTCATGGTTTCTGATAAGAAATTGTCACTTAGTCTTATAGATAATCCTTTGTATATGATAAATTGCTTCTCTACTTTGTCTTTGGCATTTAATATTCTGATTAGTATGCATCTCAGAGTAGGTCTATTAGGATTTATTCTGTTTGGAGTACATCATGCCTGTTGGACATGTATATGTATGTCTTTCATGAGAGTTGGGAAATGTTGGCCATTATTTCCTCATATTTTCTTTCTGTCCCCTTTCCCTTCTCTTTCCTTCCAGGCCACCCATGACTTGCATGTCTGTGTGCTTCATGCTGTCACTCAAATCCCTGAGACCCTGCTCAGTTTGTTCCATTCTTTTCTCTATCTGTTATCTGTCTGTAATATTTCCATTGTCCTGTCTTTTAGTTCACTGATTCTTTTTCTTGCTGTTCAAATCTGCTGTTGTATGCCTCTAGTGTATTTTTAATCTCTTCTATTGTGACTTTCCTCCCAGAATTTGTTATGTTTCTTATTATACTTTAAAATTCATCTTTATGCTCACATGGTGTCTTCTTAATATCCTTTATCTCTTTAACCATATTTTCTTTCATCTCCTTGAATCAGTTTAGGAAATTTGTTTGAGCATCTTTGATTCATTGTTCCAAATTCTGTGTCTCCTTTGAAGTTTTAAATTGTTCCCTTGCCTGGGCCACATCTTCCTGTTTCTTAGTATGGCTTGTAATTTTTTGAAGTCTAGGCATCTGATTATCTTGATGAATTTGAAGGTCAGTTTTCAGTAACTCCCAGCAAAAACAGGGCCAGGAACCCATGAAGGGGATTCAGACATGCTTCAAGATGCCCTGGGGAGGGGATCAGGAAAGATGCCAAAAGGCTCTTTGATGGCTCCCTGAAGCTGTGATTTCCTGGCCTTCCCAGCAGATGGCACCCTTTGGCAAACTGTTGCCCACAGTCCTGTGGATGCACTGTCTGTTTAAGTCTCTACTGCCTCTGTGCCTGTCAGGGGTGGGGTTGAAACAATGGCTGTAGCTGGTTCAGGATGGTTGAAACAGGATCTCAGAGCCAGGAGCCAACAATCTGAATTCACTAATAATAAGGCATGATCAGTGCTTGGCTATGCCAACTATTTCTTGGGGAAGAGGATTTTTGTGTCCCTTACTGCTGCAGCAGCCAGCCAGGGACCGGAACCCGACGCACCCCACCTGAGAGTAGGATGGGTGCTAACAGCTGCTGCATGAGAAGTTACTCACTGTTCTTAACCATAGTTCATTAGCCTCTTCCCCCCACTTCTCCCTTGATGCTGCACTGTGTTCTCCTAGACTCCAGAGCCCCAGGACAGTTGTTTCAGGCAGTCCCTGCCTGTTTAATAGGTACTTTGGAGGGAAGACTAAGTCCTGGAGCTCCCTACTCTGCCATCTTCCCTGAAGTCCACCAGAAAAATATTCTTCAAGCAGCCTCTGAGTAGGAAACACACAGCTACACCAGAGCTGTCTACTTCCACAGCTCTCATGCAAGGGTTACCAGTAACTGGCCTTACAGAATTTTTACCAGCTTTTAGAGAAGTTACATTTCTAACATCTGAAGTCAGCTCAGAATGTTCCTGAAACTTCAGGAACTGCTCTCTAGAGTCTACCACACAGAAACATTCCTCTACCACTCTCTTGTCCTGCCACAGAAATGCAGGTAACTACCTCTCATGTGATGATAACAGAAACAGAAACTGATGTCTGACCTCATTCCCCAGTGTTGCAAAACTGAGGAATAGAAGAAGGAGCCCTGCATTTCCTACAGGCACTTGCATTTATAAGAACAGGAAACTGACCCTTCCATATAAATTTGAGGACTGATTTTTCCATTTCTAGAAAGAAGACTGTTGAGCTTTTTGATTGGGATTACACTGAATCTGTAAATTGTTTTGGGTAAAATTGGCATTTTAACAATATTTAGTCTTTCAATCCATGAACACATAATGTCCTCCCATTTATTTATGCCTTCTCTGATTTCTTTTACAAATGCTTTATAGTTTTCCATGTACAATTCCTTTACATCGTTGGTTAACTTTATTCCAAGATTTCTGATTCTATTAATTGCTATTGTAAATGGATTTTTCTTGATTTCCTCCTCAGATTGTTAATTAGTTATGTATAGAAATGCCACAGATGTTTTCATGTTAATCTTCTACCCCATCACTTTGCTGAATATGTTTATTAGCTCTAGAAGCTTTGTTGTGGGTTTTGGGGATTTTCTTACATGGGATCATGTAGTCTGTAAATATGGAAAGTTCTACTTCTTTCTTTCCTGTTTGGATGCCTTTTCTTTTTCTTGCCTAATTGTTCTGGCAAGAACTTCCAGCACAATGTTGAATAATACTGGTGACAGTGGTCATCCTTGTCTTGTAACAGATCTTGGGAAAGATTTCAGTCTTTCACCATTAAGTTTGATTTTAGCTGTGGGTTTTTCATATGCCCCCTTTATCATATTAAGGATGTCTCCTTCTATTCCTAGTTTTCTGAGTACTTTTATCAAGAAAGGTTCTGGATTTTGTCAACTGTCTTTTCTACACCAATTGAGATGTTCCTGTGTTTTTTTCCCCTTAGTTTTATTAATGTGGGGTATATATTAAATGAAGTCCTTATGTTGAACCACCCTTGCATTCCTGGGATAATTCTTTTAATGTGCTTTTGGATTCAGTTTGCTAATATTCTGTTGAGGATTTTGCATCTATATTCATAATGGATATTGGCCCATAATTTCCTTTTCTTGTGGTATCATTATCTGGCTTTGGTATTAGACTGATACTGGCTTTATAGGATGAGTTAGGTAGTGGACCCTCTTCTTCAGATTTTTGAAAGGGTTTGGTCAGGATTGGAATGATTGGTAAAATTCACCAGTGAAGCCATCTTTTGGGGGAGGTTTTTGAGTAGTAATTCAATCTCTTTACTTGTTATTGGTATGTTAAGATCTTCTATTTCTTCTTGAATCAGTGTATGTAGTTTTTGTGTTTCTAGGAATTTGTTCCTTTAATCTAGGTTATCTTATTTTTTGGCATACAATTTCATAATATCCTCTTCTAATTTTGTTCCATGGGGTCAGTAGTAATGCCCCCATTTTCATTTCTTATTTATTTGTGTCCTTTCTCATTTTTTCTTTCAATCTAGCTAAAGGTTTGTCAATTTTATTGATCTTTTCAGCAAACCACCTTTTAGTTTCATTGATTCTCTTTCTGTTGTTTTCTTATTGTCTCATTTATCTCCACGCTAATCTTTATTTCCTTCCTTCTGATCACTTTGGGTTTTGTTTACTTTTGTTTTTCTAACTTCTCTAGGTGTGAGGTTAGGTCTCTGATTTGAGATCTTTATTCTTTTTTTAATGTGTACATTTAGAGGTATAAATTTCCCTCTGAGCCCTGCCTTTGCTGCATTCTATTAGTTTTTGGTATGCTGTGTTTTCATTGTCATTCTGTGAGAAACAAACACTGTTTTTAATAGGGAATAAACGCTTACTTGACTGTGGAGAAGAAAAGACTTTATTCACGATTTTGCAAGAATGGGCGCCTAACCAAATGTGGAGGTTGGCG
Organism: Choloepus didactylus; assembly: GCF_015220235.1. Classification (NCBI taxonomy): domain Eukaryota; kingdom Metazoa; phylum Chordata; class Mammalia; order Pilosa; family Megalonychidae; genus Choloepus; species Choloepus didactylus. The sequence goes on along the minus strand of NC_051323.1, from coordinate 72,345,455 downwards.
CCCAGAACAATAGATTCAGCAGTATTTATTCCCTAAACCTAGCCGCGAGTCCCTCCCCTGTTTTTCCATTGGCTGGATACTCCAGAGGTTACATTTTATTCGACAAGCCTAACTAGCCCGCGCAAATTTGAAACATGCAGCCCGCCCAAATTGAAAATATTTGAAATACGTTTCCCGTGCAAATTTGCAACATTAGGAACCGTTGGAACAAATCTCCACCCCTGACTATAATGGGTATGCCCAGGCCTCTTTAGAGCCAGTCTGGGCTAGTTTGGTAACAAGTTATGAGGCTATTTTGAGAACCTCTATTCCGAGGCTCCACCCTGCAAGGATAGTGGATAGTGGGTGGATAAGCAGGGTGACTGACTGGATTGCAGTTTATTAACCTTCTACCAAGTCCGTAACTGCCCCACCCTGCTAGGCACACCTGTCCTGTGTGAAAGCTAAACTTAATCTCATTCTCACAATTCACTTCAAGATCTTCTAATTTCCCTTGTGAATTCTTCTTTGACCCACTAGTAGCATAAGAATGTGATGTTTAATTTACATATATGTGTGAATTTTCAAGTTCTCCCTCATTGATATCTAGCTTCATTCCACTGCAGTCAGAGAAGATAAATTGTATGAAGTTCATATTTTCAACTTTATTGAGACTTGTTTTGTGACCTAACATATTTTCTATCCTGGAGAATGATCCATGAGCATTTGAGAATATGTATTCTGCTACTGTTGGATGAAGTGTTCTATATGTCTTAAGTCTACTTGGTTTACACTTTCATTCAAGTCTTCTATTTCCTAACTGATCTAGCTTTTCTCTCCATTATTGAACGTGGTGTATTGAAGTTTTCTCCTATTAATGTAGAAATATCTATTTCTCCCTTCATATCTGTCAATATTTGCTTCATATATTTTGGGGCTCTGCCATTAGGTGCATATATATTTATAATTGTTATGTTTTCTTGTCGAATTGATCCCTTTTTTAGCAGTCACTGAATTTCTTGGCCTCCTTTATAACTGTTTTTTACTTAAATTCTATTTTATCTGGTATTAATATAGCCTCCTCAGCTTTTACTACGTGCATGATGTGTTTTTTTCCCATCCCTTCACTTTCAGCCTTACCTGTGCCTTTGAATTTAAGGTGAGTCTCTTGTAAGCAGCACTTAGTTGCGTCCTGCTTTTTTAATCCATTCTGCCAATACCTGCTTTTTAACTGGAGAGTTCATCTGTTTACTTTTAAAGTAACTTCTGATAATGCAGGACTCTCTTCTACTATTTTACTACATAGTCTTTCTAAGTCTCATACTTTTTTTTTTTTTTGCCCCCCCCCCCAGTTCTTCTGTTAATGCCTCCTTTTGTGTTTATTTGATTTTTTTGTATTGTACCATTTTGAGTTCCTTCTCATTTCTTTCTGCATGTATTTTTCATATGTTTTCTTTTGTGGTTACCATGAGACTAAAATTTAACAGCCTAAATCTATAAAAATCACAGTTGATTTAATACCAGCTTAACTTCAATATCATAAACCTACCCTGTTCCAATGCCATGTCTGCCCCCCACCCCCACCACCTTCTTTGTTGTACTAGTTACAACACCCCCAGCGTTCCATTTCCAAGGCCTGGGCCAACAAGTTGGCCTGGATCTTTGCAGGAAAATGAGGTGGTAATTCTGGCTCAGCTGGCACCTATGCAGTCCCAGGAAGTGGTGTGTGCCCTGCTGGGCAGGCCACAGAGGGTGCACCCAAGGCTGTGTTAGGAGCCTCACGTCTAACAGGTCCCCCAGATGCCAGGGCCTGCGGCAGTCAGGCTGGGTGAGGGTCCTAACTCGGTGTGTATGGAGGCACTCTCTTCTTCCTAGTTGGGCTGTAGGGACCTCCTCCTCCTCCTTCAGAAGTGGGGGCACAGCATGCATGATGCTAAGGAGTAGCACAGTGTCCCAAACTCAGACCCTCCACTCCAGTATTGGGTAGAGAAGGAAGGGCACCTCAGAATGGACTATGGCCCGGGTGCCTGGGAGGAGGGCCACCAGGACAAGGCAAGAGTGCACACACAGGCACACACACGTACCCACGCCCTCATCCTTCTGTCCCAGCCCAGGGGCTCTGAAGACCCTCGGGCTACTCCCTCTCCAGCACCAGCTGCATGCCAGGAGCTCGTTCCACAGATGCTGTTCATATCCCAGAAGTTGCCGTGCACAGCATAGCCCTGTGTCCCACCCTTTGGGGGCCACGCTCTCTGTTGAATGGCAGTGGCTGAAATTATGTTCATCTGGTGAAGTGACCCTGCCTGAGGCTGTGACCGAGGCCAGAGGAAGGCTCTAGGAGACCTGGGGTCCAGTTCAGATCCAACTCAGGCCTGAGTCAGCTCCTTAGCAATTCATTCCACACTTTGGGCTCAAGTGACCTGACGATTTCAAACTTTTTTGGTCATGACCCCAACAAGAAATACATCTTACCTTACAACCTGTGTTATGCCCATAGTCAGGACTGAAACAAAAGGTGGGCGAAATGGAACTTGTCCTCACTCTATGTGACTCATTCTGCAGTTTTCTGTTCTCTCCCATTTTTTGGAAACACTGATTGCAATCTGCTAAACTGATATCATGACACAGATGGTCATGCCCCCAGAACCAGTCAGCCGTGGATGCTCCCCAGTGACTTGGTGGGTGCCTTGGGCCAGGCAGCCACAAATTTTTAACTTTGTTAAAATGCACACAGATCCAGTAGAGCTCGGGGGGGGGGGGCATTTTGGGGGTCTGGGTGGTATTGAGAAATTCCTGATCCCTCTCCTTACACCGATCTTGACTGGGACAGGTGCAGGGTGTGCCAAAGGGGTAGAGCACCTGGCAGCATAAAGTGAACTCTGCAGAGCACTGCTCTGGACTAACTCTTTGCTTTCCACCCGGGAGAGGACCCTGCCCTGCCACTGGAGGCTGCTGGTCCTGGGCCCAAGCTCCAGTTCTTGATTAGTCAACCAGCCTGCCTGGGCACCCAGGAAGCTAGAGTTCTTTTTCCACCTGGCCTTGCTCCTCAGCCACCTTGGTGTCCGCTGTGATGCAGGATGACATATTAGAGCTGTGCCTGCTAGCTCAGGCAAATGCAGCCTCTCTGCAGCAGCTGTGCTTATCAGTAATGCATGCAAAAAATGGCTCAGAATGCTACATGTTAAGAGTAAAAAACAGACCAATCATATAACAATTTATTTGGGTCTTTATTTTGCTTCTATGTAGCTTTATTTATGAATTTATTTTAGTTGTGACTAGGGCCTCTCTCTTCCTCTCAGAGCCTCCTCCCTTGTTAGCAGCAGCTGAGGGGTCCCCTGCCCTGTCCAGGGGTGGGCAGCAGGAAAGCACCATGGAAACCAGCTCTGGGTGCAAACAAGGTATTTTCCCATCTGCCCCAAAGCCCTGACTCCAGCCATGTATGTTGTTCTGTTCCGGAAAAAAAGCCAAACAAAACACACAAAAAATTATAATCTGCAGCAGCAATTTGGTGACTCTCAGTTCTGAGCTGAGCTGCTTATTACTGGGCTCCATTTATGCTAATTGCTTGCTCTGCTCCTCAGGATTTTAGTGGAAATAAGACCTCTCCTTAAAAACGCATTTCTGAAATGTCTTTAAGTGGTAAAGAAACAAAGGAAGAAGGATCTGGAAATTACCTTGTGTTTATGTGCTAGTGCACACGTTGTGCCCGTGGTGAACCTGTGGCCCGTGGCGAAACTGGCCCGTGGCACTTGGTAGCTGACGTACAGCTTCACGCTCAGCAAGGAGACAGATGAGGTTGCTGCTGCGTGTGGCAGAAAGCTGTTATTTGCTTCTGATTCTTGTCAGTGACTCGCAGTTTTTCTTATTTCTGAAACAACGGCCCACATTTGCTGTTTCCAAGACTGGCCTCTGAGGGTCTGATGAAACACAGGCCCCCGCGGTGTCAAATGTGATTCACATCTCCGGGACAGCCTTTGGCTGGAGGAGCCAAGGGGTCACTGTCTCTCCCAACAGAGCCATCACTCTCTTCCTGCCGAAGAGGATCAGGTCCTGGGTAAACAGCCCTCTGGGGCCATCGGTTTTCGATTGCTGCTGTAAAAGGCTGCCACCAACCAGGTAGCAGCAGGGCTGCGTTCCTTCTGCTGGAGGCATGGGAGGGTCTGTTTCCAGAGGCCGCCTGCATTCCACGGCTCACGGCCCCTTCCTCCCTCTTCACAGGCTGCAGTTGCATCACTCCCACCTCAGTTCCCACCATCACCCCTGGTTCTCTGACACTCCTGCCTCCCTCTCTCACTTGTTAGAGCCCTGGCGTGTGCACTGGGCCCACCCGGATAATCCAAGATCCTCGCCCATCTTGAGGTCCCCAGCTTAGTCACAGCTGCAAAGTTCCTTCTGCCACGTGACACAGTTCTTAGCATTAGGAGATGGGTGTGTTTGGAGAGAGCATTTATTCCGCCTTCCATACGTGGCCTCGATGCCGAGTCAGTTGGTCAGCGGGTTCCTCCTGCCACCAGACGTGGGGCAGGTGCTGAGCTCTCGGGCTCCAAGTAATGAGGAGGACGTGGACCTTAGCAAGGTCTCCTGCGTGGCCCAGCCTGTCCCCAGGCTTTGGGTCCTTTTCTCTGCCGGTGGTTCAGGGCCTCTTCTATGGGATGTGCCCGGTGAGTAGTGACGATGCATCATCATGCTTTGTACCTACCCCTCCCCGCGTCTGACCACGTGCCTCCACCCCAGGCCACCTTGCCCCTGACCCTCCAGTCTTCTTCCTTCCAGGCTCCTGGAGCCACTCCCCGTGAGACCTCTAGATCCCAGTTCAGGGCTGCTGTTCCTCCCACACAGCGTGGACGGACGACAAGGAGCTCTGCCCGTCGGGCGGCCTCCCCTCACTGCTCCTTCACGGCCCCCTTCGGCCGAGGCTGTCAGAAGCTGTCTCTCTTCAGCCTGCACACTCACCCCGAGCCAACCCCGCCACGAGCTCAGCTTGGGCCTTCTCTCCTTCCCCTGGTCATCCAGAACTCCTCACGCAGCCGGAGGATTGAGCTAATGAAATGTCCTGGGACAGGAACAGGGAGACGTCAGAGGGAAGAGGGAAGCCTGTGACCACCGCCAAGGGATAGTCTCACCGCAAAGAGCAGCCATGCCTGCCGGCAGGATCCAGATCTGAGGCCCCAGCTCCGGGGTCCCATGGATGGCAGGTGCTGGGGTCGCCAGCAAAAGCCCAGCTCCCACAGGCACTGGGTGGAACGACATTTACTCACAGGGAAGAGACAACGTGAGGCCGGCCTACTCGTGGGCTCGCTTGGGGAGCCATGGCTCGGGAGGTGGTACAAGTGCACCCCTCTTGTGCTGCAAAACAAAGGACCCTGCTCCTCCCCATGGGGAACAGACGCAGCAGGGGGGAGGGTGCAGGTGGCGGAAAGCTTCTGTACTTCAGCCGGGCTGTCTCCGGCTTCACACCTGCTCGGGGGAAGGGGAGGGAGCCTACCGGTGGGCCACCATCTGTAGGGGGTGAGCTTCACCCCAAGGGAGTCCCGAGAAGGGAGTCGGCCACGCTCCTCACCTGTCCTGGACGCCAGGCGGACACACCTGGTCCCCAGGGCGGGGTCTGTTTGTGGACCACGGGAAAGTGGCTGCGCCGGGTGGAGAGCGCTGAGCCACGTGGTTGCAGTTGGCCGGGGCCCGGCTGTGGCTGCTCGGCTTCCACCTTTGGACAGATCCTGGCTGGGCCCACCCGACCTGACCACTTGGGGGTTCTGTGAGAGCCCCCCTCATCACGGGCAGCTGTGGCTGCCGGGCCATCTTGTGTCCCAACATCAAGTGATCTGCCTCTGCCAGGGCCCGGGACTAGGGCAGGAGTGTTTTCAAAAGGTGTGTAACTTTCTGCTGGAGACGGCACATGGGGTCTGCATTGCGGTTCTCTCCACGTGCTTTGCCGTAAGCTCCTCCCCGCTCCTTTCTGTGCCAATGGCCCCTCTGAGGCTGTGGAGTCTGCAGGTTGTGTGGCCCACCTGGCACAGGTCCCTGGTCTCCTCGGGGCCCCAGGAGTGGGCACAGTCTTGTTTCACCTGGTGTACAGACAGGGAAGTGTTCCCAGAGATGTAATAAGCCGCCTCCAAAACCTACAGGCACTTGCAAAGCACTGTGCTTCTTTCTTCGTGGCACAGAGCAGAAGATGCAAGGTGCGAAGTGCAAGAGGCTTCTGTTTCAGACGGAACGTTCTGTATGAGCCTCATACTGGGCCCCCAAACACTTGACCGTGGCAAGCTCGTGAGTCTTCAAAGGCTCTATCTCCCGTCCTCTGGAGGGCAAGCATTTTACCCAGGCCTCTGCCGTGCTTGCCGCTTCTGCTCGTCCTGTCTGATGAGCGTGGTGTCCGTGACGCGGTGGTTAATGTGATGTTCGGCAGAACTTCCAGATGGCCCAGATCTCTTCAGACCATATTACGACAAAGGGCAGGAGATTCAACTTTAGCCCTGGGACAAAAACTGTAAATGTATACATTATTGGTTTCATATGAATGCAAACGATTTCGGTTCTCTTTCCTCATAGGAAATGCATCTGTTAAATCAATGTCTGTACACCATTTGCCTCAGCTCAAGTTAATATGTTCTAAGATAGAACATCTGGTATGGCAGACTGTGATCAGGGCTAATGGTGGAATTTATAGAGTCTACTCTCATTTTCCAGGATCCGAGAGGATTTTGAAAGTGCCAGACTGCTAAACTAAATGGGGAAATAATGAAGCAAATACCTCTGCATCCTTTAGATATTTAATAGTGATACTAACTTCTGCCACCCGCCTTGGGATATGTTGTTCTAACTTCCCATCGTGGTTAAGGGGAGGGTGGCAGCTACAGAGGCTCCCACGTTACCCTCCCCACTGTGCTCACTCTGACCACTCAGGCCGAGAAACCTAAAGTACGTGTACTCTGATTACATCTTCAGGGACTGCGGAAGTGACCTCTGGGTGGCCAGTGAACCAGCAGATCCATGGTGAGCTGGAGCTTGTCCAGGATGTGTTTATTTCGTGGTCCTCATGTACGCCACTCTGCTAGGGTGCCCTCATGAAGACACGCTGCCTGGAGAGCAAAGTCGACTGGGTCCCTGTGTCCAAGAGTCCTTGTCGTGTGGACAAGGACTCTTATCCCCCTTGCCCCCCACTGCACTAGTACTGGAGAACGACTAGGAAATTATTCCCATGCACGGTCACCAAGGGCTGCATGACCTTCCTCCTGGGAATCTGCTCTCTTCTGGGTCTGAAACTGGCTCAGCTTTGGAAACTGGGCAAGAGAACATGAATTTTTATTGGGGCAACTCCCGCTGGTCCCCTAATCACTGGTCCTTGGTCTCTCTTAGTGATACAGGTTGAGAAGCTCCCCTGTTGGCTGCCCATCTACCATGTTGCTCCCAGGGTGCCTTGTAGTAATCATCTTAGTAACAGCCCTGGGTCAGCAGCCGCCCACACCCCACCACAGTGACTGCAGCTCCTGGCCTGGCAGCGAAGGGTTGCCACGCAGCCTCTACTGTTCTGTAACTCCAGCACGCCGGCTGTCATCAGGGGGCTGTCTTGTGATGGCCTTTCCTGTCATCTTAGGGTTGCTGGTGGCCCCCTCACCAGGACACTCTGCCACCTCCTGGGGTCCATGTGTGTCAGACACTGAATCCTAGGAGGGTGCTGCCTGACGGAGAAGCTCCCCCTTATCCAACCTCAAACAAGCACCCTCAGGATCCCTGGCTTCTGCTGGTGCCTGTTGGTGGGTCCCTTAGCTCCTCTGGAAGTCGGGCTTTATTCCCCCCACCTTCCACCAGACTGGGAATCCCCCTAGGTGGGTTTTGTGATTTAACCCTAGTTTCAAGCCTAGTGGCCAGGAGAGGGGATGAGGTAGCTCCTATAGGACACCTGTTGTCAGCCCTGCAGGAGGGAGGCTTGGTTTGCTCTCCAAGCTACTTCTGGAGGTTCTGAAGGTTCGGGGGAACCTGACTACTCAAAGTTTTAAGGTGCACCAACCCAAAAGGCCCCCTCTCCTGAGGCCGAGTCCTCTCCTTTCTCGGCTGGGCCCTGACCATGCAGAGTAGACTTGCCTTAGCTGAGCGCAACCTCCCTGACAACAGTCCCATGCCTGTCCTCAGCGCTCTCTCCCTCTGCTTCAGGAGCTGAGAGCCTCTTCACAGGAAACCAGGGGGTTCTTGGGCTTTCATACTTAGCTTTTGATTGGCAATAGTTGTTCATAGCTTATTATCTTCTTCCAGAGCGTCAATCTTGACAATGGCCACCCAATTCCATCCTCCTTCTAGTTATTTACTCCATCTTCTGTATTTCATAGGCTAGTGCATTTCCTTCTATGGGCAATTCACCCAATTCACCACCACCCCAGTTCACCACCAGTGGAAGTTTTAGAAATTGGACCATCGTCTCATGCCAGGAGCTGTGTTCCACCCACCACGAGTAATGGAGTCCTTATTGCCAAAAAGTGGTGAATGATCCAGCTCCAAAGTCTCACTTTACTGCCTGATTTCTGGGCCCACTCTGGTACTAATTGTTGCAGATTGGCTCTAGGGAAGCACCCGCTGAGACAGAGTTTAGCGTGTGGGATGGTTATTTAGGAGGCCCTGTGGGATTCGTACCTGATGAAGGATGCAGCAGTGGACAAGGGGCTAATCAGCTGCACTTCAGGCCCAGCAGCAGCCTCAGCTGAGCTCACAGAGAGGCCAGAGCTAAAATGGTCCTTCAGAGTTACCCCAAGTTAGGCCCACATGTCCAGGCCTTTATCGTATCACTTTGATTAGTCATCAGATGTGAGCTTCCCCAGAAAGACATGTGACTTTGGGGGAGGCGGCTGGGGGAGGAGGTCATCCTGGAAGGCACTGACATCCAGAAGTTGCTTGCTGACAATCTTCCCGGCAGCTAGGACAATCACCCTCCATGGACGGGGATCTCGGCCGCCTTGCCTGCCATGCCCAGGCCCCTTTCAGACCCCGGCTTTGTCTCCGTGAGCCTGGCTGAGGGAGTCGGCCTCGGGGACCTCAGTGGTCTGCAAACAAGGGGCCCTAGTGGTCTCAGTGCAGGCAGGCTGCTTCTCCACCGACGCCCAGGCCTCGTGTGAGAGAGAGCTGGAGCTGAGTGTTCCAGGAAGTCCTTCAACCGCAGACTGACGCCACACAGCCTGTCCTCCAAGCCTGAGGCACAGAGGCCATGCAGTATCTAACTCTTTGGCCAAGAACCAAACTCTGCCTGCACATGGACCTGTGTTCTGAGCAGACACCTGCCGGGTCCTGAGGCCGAGGGAGGGACGGAGGCAGAACGTGGAGGCGAGGAGCAGAGCTGGGGGAAGGAGGGTGGCGGGGTCCCAAAAGGCTGGTGGGCTGTCTCTGTAAACTGTGACGTGCCCTACAAATGGAAAATACTAGTATTGCTAATTTTCCAGGTTAGGTCTCCCTGTCTAGGGCAAGGATGGGTAGGCCAGGTATCAAAAACAAAACGAAAACAACCAAACAAAAAAACCCAAAGCCAGCAGAATTTCAGAATTTCAAATGCAGTTTCTTGTGACTCCACTTGGTGTCTGGACCCACTGAATTTTTTTTTTGGTGAGAGACAATTACAGGTTTTCTTTGACAGCATCACAAAATCTGCTCTGAAAAGCTGGCCTTAGACGAGGAAGCAAAACTTCCCAAATCCCTTCTCCTTTCAGCTTCCTTCCTTCCATGGCCTCCTCACCTGCCCTTCTGCACACCTGGCCCATCTGGCTGCGGCACCAAGGAGGTGATGCCCTTTAGGTGAGTGCTGGAGCCATCTCCTCCCCCCTGCAGGTGAGGGGGCTGGCAACTTGCTCATCTGTGTGGAGTCGGGGTGGCCCCATCATCTCACAGCATTTGTCTCTGGCTTTCAGGTGGATTCCAACTCGGTGGCTATGTCTGGACCCACTGAATTTGAGATTCACAGAGGAACTGGATCATGGCATTTTAGAACAGCTGTGATGCTGAGCCGGGTGAGAGAAGCCCACTGCGCTGGGATTTGCTGAGCCCCTCTGCCTGCGCCTCATTCAGCTCTCTCAGTGGCCTTTGAGAGATGAAGATGCCAAGGCTTGGCTGGGGCTCATAATGTGGCAGTAAGCAGTGTTGAAGGCACCCAATTATTTTCCTTAACTGGAGTGTCAAAGCCGAAACCAGACAGGTCTGAAGTCTTGGAAGCCGGAGGGGGCTGACCCCACACACGATGTTCAGGTCAAGTCTGAAGGAAGGCGTCTGAGCCACTGAGGAAGAAGCCAGGAAGTGAAGCAGTAACAGAGGACAGATCTAAATTGTAGTTTGAAACTAGCCAGGTCCCGGCCACCCTGATATATGCATCTGTACTAAAGGGTTATGGCGGCTAATTCGTGGCCCCACCAACCATGCCTCAGTTTCCCCTCCACTTTATTCCAGTGCCCTTGACCAGAAGCGGCGTCCGTTCCCCTCCAGGATGGACACTTAGTGTCGGGAGGGGGTGCACGGGCAGAGCACGCTTCTCCTGGGGTCTGCATGAGGATGGATGCCCCCCCCCACTCCCGGAGCAGGGGTCTTCGCCGGCACCGTGGGGGCTCTTGGCCAAGTCTTCTGGGACAGTGGGGAGTTGGAACCTGGTTTCCTTCTGGGTTGGGGCAGACAGGAAGGGCTCCCTGTTACTTCACGTCCCCCATCCATTCAAAACACTGAGAAGAAAACTGCATATTTAGTCCTTTCCAACTTTAAGATAAACAGTGGTATTCTTAATCCTTTCTTGGCTGTGTAGACATGTTGGTGTTCTGTTTCTTTGGCTGAGAGTGGGTCCATTTCACACTGCCTCATCTTTCTCACTGTGTAGGTAGGAAAGGGTGGACAAAGAGAGCCTGGGTGCAAGACAGTCTTGGGGAGAGGTGCAGAACTACACCAAGAACAGGCAGCACGACCAGCCCCAGTGATTTTAGCCAATAAAACCCAACAGAAAGGGGGACCACGGGGTATGGCAAGATGAGGGCTTGGCCAGCTCAAGAGGAACACTGCGCTTCAACTCCTCACTCCCCAGGAGTTGGGCCCCAGGGTCTGAGTGGACCCCCCTCTAGAGCATCCGGGCAGCCTTGCGGTGGAGGAGCTGAGCCCCGAGAGCCCGGGCCTGCCCGCCCACTCCGCCCCGTCCACCGCACTGGTCCATCGTGTTGGCCAGAAGTAAACCCGCCCATGTGGAGCCACTGAGCTCTGGTGGGTTGTTTGTTTCCACAGCTCTACTGTGGCTCATGCACCCAGATGACTCAGTGTCCGGTTAAAGGAAAGCAAGCGGGTAATACCAACCCCAGCCTTCCCGAGACCAGAAGGGAGGGAAAATAATAGCCAGTGTACACTGTGCTCTTAGCAAACAGCCAAGATGCTTGGTGTGTATTCACCAAGTGCTTTACATGTAGGTGGTCATTTAGTCCTCACAGTAATCCTGAAAAATAAATACTGTGGTTAATTTTACTCACTTTATAAATGAAGAAACTAAGGCACAGAGGGGTTAAGTAACAACCAAGTACACAAAGCTGATAAATGGCATAACAACAGATTTAAACCCAGAAAGCCAGTAATCTGGCTCTAGGGCCTCGGATCCTAACCAGAGGGCCCCACGAGAGAGGACCCCCGGCTGGAGAGGGACATAGGGGTTACAGGGCTCATCGCTGGGGGCAGGGAGTGGCTGGGGCCAAGGCCAGCAGTGGAGAGCCTTGTCCTCACGTGCTGTGTGGCATCAAGAAAACCGAGTCCGTCCTCACGCAGCCAGGGAGTTTGCCATGTCCCTCGTGGGGACCCAGCAGGGGCAGCACGAGTGGCCCAGACGGTTGCCCCAGGCTGTCAAGGAGAGGATTGTGGGGCTAACAGGAACATTCTGTGGATATCGATAGGAAGCAAGCCCAAAACGGGCTGAGCACTGCAGACTGGCGTCCATCAGAGACCCATTTCTGAGAGAGGGTAACGTGGGCGGTCTGCGCAGGGCTGCAGCCGGTTATGGGCTCTTCGGGAACACAACACTCGGTGAGCCTACAGGTAAAGTTCCTGCTGCCCGGGCTAATACATATAACTGGAAAGTGACATGCTGCAAGTAGGATGGTGGGACAGCAATCTGTCTCTTAAGACTTGATAAAGTGCTAGTTATTTGGGGCTTGGGTTGGCTCAAGATGACTGCATTTGTAGATGTATGGTGGGTTTAACCCTTGAAAATCAATTATTAACAGTCTGAAAAATACCATATGGTCATGTCGATTGATGCAGAAAAAGCATTTGACAAAGTCCAACATCTATTTCTGGCAAAAACAAAAACCACCTCTGTATCTGTTAATATGATCATATGGTTTTTCTTCCTTTGCCTGTTATGGTGGATTACACTGATTTCCAAATGCTGAAATAGTCCTGCATACATGCAAAAAATCCCACTTGGTCATGGTATATGTCATATTTTGCATTGCTAGATTTGGTTTGCTCATGTGTTGCTGAGGGTTTTAGTATCAGAGTAATAGTGCCTCAAAAAATGAGTTAGGACGTGATCTCTGTTCTATTTTCTGAAAGATTTTACTTAATATTGGTGTTAACTCTTCTTCAATTGTTTGGTATAATTCTGCTGTGACCCATTAGGACCTGGAGATTTCTTTCTGTGGAGTTTTTAAATTACAAATTCAATGTTTTAATGGCTGTCAGACTATTCAGATTATCTATTTACTCTTGGTTGAGTTTGGGAGTTTGTTGTTTTTGATAAACTGGTCCGTTTCTTCTAAGTTGTCATGTTAATGAGCATAAATTTGTTTGCAATATTCCATTATTATACTTTTATAGGCTTCAGGCTTTGTAGTGATATCCTGTTTATTTCCTGAGGTTGGTGATTTGTAGCTTCTCTTTTCATCTTTCAGTTTTACCAGAATTTTTTTTTTTTAACGAACCAGCTTTTTATTCCACTGATTTTTTTTTTTTTTAATTTCACTGATTCTTGCTCTTTATTTAGTTCCTTTTGATTGCTTTCAAGTTTATTTTACTCCTTTCATTTCAGTTTCATTTAGGAGCTTAGATTGTTCATTTCAAAACTTTCCTTGTTACAGCATTTTAATGCTACCAATTTTCTTCTCAGCACTGATTTATCTGCACCTCACTTATTTTGGTGTGTTATATTTTAATTTACACTCAGTTCTATTTATTTCTTATAACTTTTCATTGACTTTCTCTTTGATCAATGTATTATTTGTGTTGTTTAATATCCATATGTTTGGAAATTTTCCTGTTGTATTTGTTACTGATTTCTAGTTTGACTCTGTACAGTTAGAGAACATACTCTGTGTAATTCCAATTCTTTAAATTTGTTGAGGTTTATTTCACAGCCCAGGATATTCTCTATCTTGATGAATGTTCTGTAGGTACTTGAAGGAATTTTTATTCTGCTTTTGCTGAAGGAGATTTCTTGTAGGTGAAATTGATCCTCTTGGTTGTGGGGTTCAGTTCTTCCATATTCTTGCCAGCTTTTGCTAGTAGTTCTATCAATTGATGATAGTGGGGTATTAAAGAACCCAAATGTAATTTCAAATTTTGTCTCCTCCTCCCTTCAGCTCCATCAACTTCTGATTTGTGCATTTTGAGTGACTGTTGAAGCATATGCTTTTAGGCTCCTTATAGCTGCTTGCTGAATTCACCTCTTTTCATTATGTAACGTGTCCAATCTTTGTCCCCAGTAACTTTATTTGCTCTGAAGCCCTCTTTATCCAATATTAATAGAGCTACTCTTGCTCCTTTTTGATTGTTAGTATGTAATATCTTTTTCCATCTCTTATTTTCTACCTACCTATGGCCTACCCCTCCCAGTGTTTTTCAAAATCATGCTCCTCAAGGGCAGAGAGCAAGAGGCTCGATTAGGTTAGTAGCAGAGGCCCCCACTCTCCTCCCTGGGCTGCGTTTTGACTTTTGTGGGATCTAGAACTTCTGCTTTTATTGGCCCTTTCCCTCATTTAAACACTTTAAAAACATATATTTTACATCTGTTTTGGTATAAAGATTAACAGAATCTAAGCCAGATTCATTGTTGCATCTTCACTGTAATTTCATTCATTCCTTTCTTCTGAATGAAAATTAAAACATTTCATGGACCCCTAAAAGAATTGTGGGGTTGTGCCTACTGTGCCCAATAGATAATCCAGCCCAGCCCACTGCCTCCCCGAGTGGATGGATCCAGGGCACGCCTTTAGAAGCTACTCTAGTTTGGGGGACACTTACCTTAACTAAAATCCATGGGCCAAGATGGGCCCAGAAGAAAGCCACTACCTACGGCTTTCATTGAGTCAGAGAAGTTCCGGGTAGGAAGCAAGGCCTGGGCAGGTGCACGGTATACCTGTGAGGTGCTGGTCAGCCTGCTCAGATGGTTTGCTGCCCCAGGGTGGGGTGAAGGGCGGGGCCTGGGATATTTGCAGTGGTGCACACGAGTTGTCTGATTCTGTGTTCTGTTGCTGAAGCCCACGTGAGAGGTGACAGTGGCTTAGTCTATGATGATCGGAATGAAGATGGGGAGAAGGATGCGAATTCAGTGTCCTTTGGGGGTAGAGTTGATGGGCTTGGATTAAATGAGATACAACATGCTTCTAGCACCAGCAAGAGCTCTCAGAAAGCCCTTATGGGTTCTTTTCTATCCCTTAGCAGCAGCAAAACGCATTAATTTTTAAAATTGCTTCTATAAGGATTACTACCTTATTTTGAAGATAAAAGTTGCCTCCAAAATCTTCCATGTCTATAATGTTACCAATGTCAGCCAGCTACATACATACAGAACAGATCCCCCCCTTACAAGATGCTTTTCAAATAGCATATTATAAATGTTTATTTTTTCACCTACCCTCCTTTTTTAATAGTTTCACCTTTTCTAAGGTAAATATGTCCATGAGGCACATGTAGAACACAAGGTTCTTAACCCAAGGATGTATGGACCCTCCAGGAGTGAGAGGTTGATGGACAGAGGTGTGTGTCTATGTGCTTCTCATCTAGGAGGGGGTCTATAGTTTCCATCAGATTCTCAAAAGGGTTTGAATTCAAGGTTAAGAACTCCCAATCTACACAAAACTCGGGGAGAAGGCTGTTCCAGCGGTGTGGTCTCGATGCCCTCCTCCTTCCTCTATGATCTTTCTCCCTCTGTGCCTTGTCGACGTTTCTGCCATGAATTGGAACGCTCCTTCCGCCATCTTTACTTACCCAACCGTATTCCTGTATAAAGGCTGAGCTCACACCCTCATCTCTCCCTAATGTTTCACTCTTAAAACCTCCTCCAACCTTCCCAACTCATACTAACTGCTCCCTTTTCTAAGTTCTTACAGCGTTTATTTTATAGTCAAACCTCAGAGCTTAGGGCTCAACATTCACTTCGTCTGCCCTTTCTCTGATACATGAATCATCTCTACTGTGACATCTGCCGCTTCACTTGCTGAAGTAACCCATCCCACAGATAATTAGCACCAAATGGGTATCTTCCCTTATATTATGTGGAGATCAGCTCACTGCCTTACCACTGATCACTGCTCTGAAGTCACAGAGAACAACTAATCCTTCCTTTCTTAGGACAGTCGTTCATATATGTGAAGATATGCAGTCGTCGTTTATCTGTCTGAGGGGGGGGGGCGGCCGGTTGCTGAACCCTCGGCTCTCGGCGTTGCTCAGAGGGTACCGGCGGCGGGGGCTCTTTCCCGGAGGCGAGGGCGAGGCGGGGGACTGGGCCCTAGTCCCCGGCGGAGGCGTGCAAGGAGGGCGGCGAGAAGGAGCAGGCGGGACACGGTTCTTTGAGGGATGATGAAACCAAGAGAGCTTTATTAGGGGAGAACACCAGCTTATATTGGGCGCTTAGGGGGCGGGGTAGCTGTAGAGGTCAAAGGCTTGGATTGGTTCAGAGAGGGCGCGGAGGTTGATAGACAAGGGGCGGGAGTAGTTCCGGTGACTGTGCATGCGCACTGGCGGTGGGGGAGTTGCTCCGGCAACGGGGAGTGTCCAGGCGAGATAAGGGGGTGGGGAAAAGGCGGTTCCCTCCGGCAAGCCTCTCCCAACAGTAGTATTTTGGGTGAGGAAATGGGGCCTGCCTCCGGCCTCACTTTCCCAGGCCCGGGGGGCTGTGGAGGGCGCTGTCGCCCGTGCCCACCACCCTCCCCAGGGGCTGATCAGGTCCTCCAGCCCAGGCCCGCCAAGTCAAAGCACGTGATCAGTGTCCCGCAAAGATACAGATCGTGCCCACTAAAATCCCAAACTTCTCCTCTGACCATTTCAAGGTAGAGTGTTCATATCATTCTCCACAGCCTTGATGCCTCTGTTGGGCAACGCTAGGGCAGTATGGGGGAATCACAGCAGAGAGGACTTTGCTGATAGAATCCTGAACCTGGAATTTCTCTCCATAATTAATCACAGAGTCCCTTGGAGATTTCCTCATCTCTAAATTGGAGTCAATAGTATCTATCGCCCAAATTGACAGTGAGAATCGCATACAATAAATTAAGGGGCTTTGTAAATGATATGACTCAGAATAATCCAACCATAACTAACATTTATTGAGCACTTAGAAAAGTCTGAGCCTCTATTAAGTGTTTTACACGCATCTCTAACTTAATCCTGTGATATAAAGATGGTGTTTGTTTTAAACATCTTTACTGAGATATAACTCACATCCCATAGAATTTTCCCATTTAAAGAGTGTAATTCGTATTTTTTTAGAATATTCAGAGTTGCGTATCCACTGTCACAATTTTAGAACATTTCCCTCACTCCAAAAAGGAACTGTACCCATTATCAGACACTCCCCATTCCCTCCTCCCCCAGCCCTAGGCAACACTAATTCCTTTCTGACTCTATATTATAGATTTCCCTATTCTGGATGCTTCACAGAAATGGAATCATACAATATGTGGTCTTTTGTGGCTGGCTTCTTATACTTAGCATAATGTTTTCAAGCTTCATGCTGTAGCCTAAATCAGTACTTCATTCTTTTTAATTGGTGAATATTTCTTTTTATTTACCTGTTCCTTGGTTAATGACATTTATTTCTACTTTTTGACTATTATGAATAATGCTGCTATAAACATTCACATAAAAGTTTTTGTGTGAACACGTTTTTATTTCTCTTGAGTATGTATCTAGGAGGGGATCGCTGGGACCTATGTTTACTCTGTGCTTACTATTTTGAGGCACCACCAGTTTCCCAAAGCAAGTGCACCACTTTACAGCCCTACCAGCAATGTATATGAGTTGCAATTTCTCCACATCCTCACCAACAATTATCTGTCTTTTTAATTGTAGCCATCCTAGTGGGTGTGAAGTGGCATCTTGTAGTTTTGTTTGCGTATTCTTAATGGTTAATGATGCTGAGCATTTTTTTTTTTCAAGTGCTTATTAGCCCTTTGTATATCTTCTTTGGTGAAATTTCTATTCAGATCTTTTGCTCATTTTCAAATTGAGTTCTATGAGCCTATGAGTATACATATACACATGCACACACTTTCTGGACACAAGTCCTTTCTCAGAGAGATGATTTGCAAAAACACCACAATTACATGAAACCGTGAATAGGAAGTGAGATATGGTAGGTTAGTATAGGTGAGAGTGGAATAGTGACACCTCCCAAAGTAATTTGGGCAGAGAACAAAAATATATTTACAAGGCCCCCCTGAGAGCTGGGGAAATGGGCGGAAGTGTTGGACTTCCTCACCTGGATTAGTGTTGATGTTGTCACAAACACTGGGACTGGTGGTTTGATGTGCCGAGCCCTCTATCGTGGGACTTTCCCTTATGAAGCTCATTACTGCAAAGGAGAGGCTAAACTTGCGTATAATTGTGCCAAGAGTCTCCCTGAGTACCTCTTTGTTGCTCAGATGTGGCCCTCGCTCTCTCTAACTGAGCCACCTCGGCCGGTGAATTCACTGCCCTCCCCGCTACGTGGGACCCGACTCCCAGGGGTGTAAATCTCCCTGGCAAGGCAGGATATGACTCCCAGGGATGAATGTGGACCCAGCATCGTGGGACTGAGAGTATCTTCTTGACCAAAAGGGGGATGCAAAATGAGACGAAATAAAGTTTCAGTGGCTGAGAGATTTTAAATGGAGTCGAGAGGTCACTCTGGTGGACATTCTTATGCACTATATAGATAACACCTCTTAGGTTTTAATGTATCAGAATAGCTAGAAGTAAATACCTGAAACTATCAAACTCCAACCCAGTAGTCTGGACTCCTGAAGATGACTGTGTAACAATGCAGATTACAAGGGGTGACAATGTGATTGTGAAAACCTTGTGGATCACACTCCCTGTATCTAGTGTATGGATGGATGAGTAGAAAAATGAAAACTAGGGTGGGATGGGGGGATGATTTGGGTGTTATTTTTTACTGTTATTTTTTATTCTTATTCTGATTCTTTCTGATGTTAAGGAAATGTTCAGAAATAGATTGTGATGCATGCATAACTATATGATGGTACTGTGAACAGTTGATTGTACACCATGGATGATTCTATAGTATGTGAATACATTTCAATAAAACTCAACTTAACTAAAAAATGTTCTGTCAGTTGTCATTTCATTTTATTGATACCCTTTGAAACACAAAAAGTTTTTAATTTTGATGAGGATTTATTTATCTATTTTTTCTTTTGCCCCTTCTACTTTGAGTCATATCTACGGTTTTGCCTGACCCAAAGTCATGAAGATTTACTCCTATGTTTTCATCTGAGAATTCTGTAGTCTTAGCTCTGAGATTCAGGTCTTTGAGCCATTTGGAATTAATTTTCACATATAGTGTAAGGAAAGGTTCCAACTTCAATCTTTTGCATGCAGAGATCCAGTCGTCCCAGCACCATTTTTTGAAAAGACTGTTCTTTCCCCATTGAATGGTCTTAGCACCTTCATCACCAATCAATTGACCAAAAATGTTTGGGTTTATATATGGACTCTCAATTCTTTTCCATTGATCTATATGTCTATTCTTACCCCAGTACCACACTCTTTTGATTACTGTAGCTTTGTACTAAGTTTTGAAATAGGGTCCCTGGAATTCCCATATGAATTTTAGGATCAGCATGGCAATTTCTGCAAAAAAAAAATAGACTTGGGATTTTGATAGGGATTGAATTTTATCTCTAGAATAATTTATGTAGTATTGTCATTTTAACAATATTAAGTCTTCCAATACATGAATATGTGATGTTTCCATTTACGTCTTAATTTCCTTAATTTCTTTCAACGTTTTGTAGTTTTTGATGTCTTGCATCTTTTAAACTTATTCATATTTTATTCTTTTTCATATTATCATTAAATGAAATTCTTGTCCCAACTTTCTTTTTGGATTGTTCATTGCTGCTGTGTAGAAGCAGAATTGATTTTTGTGTGTTGATCTTGTACCCTGAAACTTTACTGGTTTATTAGCCCTATTAGATTTTGTGTGTGGATTTTTTTATACAGGATATCATCTGCAAATAGATAATTTTGCTTAAATTTTCCAATTGGGATATGTTTTTTTTATTTTTCTTGCCTAAATGTTTTGGCTAGAACTTCCAGTAAGATTAATAGAGAGGTGAAAATGGCATTCTTGTCTTGTTCTTTATTTGTGGGGAAAGCATTCAGTCTTTCATCAGGTATGATGTTTTTTTGTGTTTTTTTCCTCAATTTTTTTGTTTTTGTTTTTTGTAAACGCCCCTTAGCAGGTTGGAGAAGTTCCCTTCTATTCATCTGTTGGATGTTTTTATCATGAAAGTGTTGGATTTTTCCAGTTCTTTTTAAATATCTATTGAGATAACCAGGTTTTTTGTTCCTTATTCTGTATATATGGTATGTTACATTAATTGACTTTCAGATGTTTTAACAACCTTGCTTTCTTTGCATAAATCCCAACTGGTTGAGTTGTAAAATCCTTTTTATATGTTGCAGGGCTCAGTGTGCTGGTCTTCTTTTGCATCTATATTCGTAAGAGACACTAGTGTGTGCGTGTGTGTGTTTTCTCGCTATGTCTTTGGTTTTCGTATAACGGCAATGCTGGCCTCATAGGAGAAGACAGGAATGTTTCCTCCTCCTCAAATTTTTTTGGAAGAGTTTGTGAAAAATTTGTGTGCTTCTTTAAATGGTTGTTAGAAATCACCAATGAAGCCATTTGGGCCTGGGCTTTTCTTTGTGGGAAGTTTTAAAATTATTAATTCAATGTCTTTTAGTTAAATCTCTACTTAGATTTTCTATTTTTCTTGAGTCAGTTCCAGTTTTTGTCTTCCTAGAAATGTGTCCATTTCGTCTAAGTTATCTAATTTCTTGGCATACGGTAGTTGATGGCATGCCCTTATAATTCTTGTTATTTCTGTAATGTCAGTAGTGATATCTTCTCCATCACTACTGATTTTAATCATCTGAGTCACCTCTTTTATTCTCTTGGTCAATCTAGCTAAAGATTTTTCAATTTTGTTGTTCTTTTAAAAAAAATTTTTGGTTTTATTGTTTTTCTTTTTTTCTGTTCTCTATTTCATTCATTTCCACTCTATTCTTTATAATTTGTTTCTTAAGTTTAGTTTGCACTTTTTCTAGTGTCTTAGTAATCTTAGTTAATTTCTTGAGTTGAGATCTTTTTCTTTATTAATATAGGCATTTGAAGCTATAAATTTCTAAGGATAACTTTACTGCATACTATAACCTTAAATTTTTTTCATTTATATTCATCTCTAGATTTTTTCTGGATTTTCTTGTGATTTCTTCTTTGACCCGTTGATTATTTAGGAGTGTTTTAATTTCCACATGTGCGAACTTACCAAGCTTTTGTTATTGGTTTCTAATTTAATTCCATTGTGGTCAGAGAACATTTTTGTATGATTTTAATACTTTTAAATGTATTGAGGTTTATTTTATGGCTTAGCATACTGTCTATCCTAAAAGAATGTTCCTTTGAGAGTAGTGTGTATTTGGCTAAGTGGGGTGCTCCTATAGATCTGTTAGGTCTAGTTGATCTATTATGTCTTTGTTTTCTGTTTATTGCTCTTCAGCCTAGTTTTTCTATCCATTATTTACAGTGGATCATTGCAGTCTCCAACTATTATTGTTGAACTGTCTCTTTTTCCCTCCAATTCTTTCAGTTTTTGCTCACGTATTTTATAGATCTGTTGTTAGGCATTTTATATATATATAAAATAAAGCCGGTTCTTTTATCCCTACCTTACTCATGAGAAACTGAGGCACAAATCCTTGTCCAAATTACAAAAGTGGATGAACTTGTATTTGAACTAAGGCAGTTTCACTCCAGAATTTGGGCAACTACCACACTAACTAAACTAACTAAATATGTTTGACAGTTTTAAAAGTCATGTATGTCACAAAGAGAACAAATCTTAAGTAAGTGCTGATGAGCGCTGATGAAGTTTTTACAAGCATATACCCACGTAGCCAATGTCTAGATTAAGATGTAGCACACTTCCCGTACTCCCAAAGGCTACTCGTGCTTTCTCCTAATCAATAATCCCCACCTCAAGGAAATCCTGTTTGGACTACTTTAGGTTTTGCCTGATCTTGAGCTTCATATAAATGACACTACAGAGTTGTGTCTGGCTTCTTTCTCTCAGTATTAGGCTTGTCAGATTCATTCACAAGGTTTCCTACAGCAGCAATTATTTTATTATTGCTGTGTAGTTCTCAGTTGTACCATATACGAGTTTATCTATACTACAGTTTCTGTACATTTGGGTTGTTTCAAGTGGGTTGGCTATTCTGAATCCAGCTATTATGAACATTCACATACGTATCTTTTGCTGGACGTATGCATTTGTTTCCCATGGATATATTTCTGGGAGCTGAACTGCTGGGTCAGAGTAAAGTTTACTGAACTTTCATTGATATAGACAGTTTTGCAAAGTGATTGCTAGAATTACATTCCTACCAGCAATCTATCAGAGTTCTGATTGCTCTGCATCCTTGCCAACACTTGTTTTCTGTTTTACTTTTTAAATTTTAGCTATTCTGTTGGGTGAATATGAACACTAATCTTATTTTTGTTTACACTGAGTTTACAGGAGACCTTTAATTCTTTCGCCACTTGAGCAGCTTTCAAGGCATGTTCTCTCCATCCCGTATCTGTGCAGTTGACTTTGTACGCCTTCAATTTCAAATATTTCATTTATCTCAGTTAAATTTTAACTTGGATTCAGTCCACAATCCCAGCTGTCATGAAATCTTGTATTTCCCAGATTTATATCACTGTTTTGTCCCAACAATCTTCCCTATTTTATATCATCTGCACATCTCACTGGTCTGGCATTATTATTATCCAAGGCACTGATTAAAAATTTTGGTTGGTGAAAAACTAACAATGGCACACATCCAGTTCCACCTACAAACTGACACTGAAACTTCAACCACAATTTCTAGAAGATGGTCACCAACATGTAATAAATTCACCTAATGCTGCTCTTACCCAGACCACGTTCTCCCAGGGTACTTTATATACACCATCTTGCATTTTTATATTCCCTGAGTGCAAACAAGGAAGCTCCTCAAAAATTAGAAACACACCTTACCTTTCTTTAATTTTGTCCAGTGTCCAGAGTACTAAATATTTTTAAATGTAAGCCACTTAAGAACTATTTTTTGTAGTAAAATGAAAATGTGATTAAGAAAACTGAGTAATTAATAATGAATTAGATTATCACCTGAATGTAGGGACAGAACAGAAATAAATTTAGCAATAAATGTAAGCACCAACCAAATTGTTTCTAAGGCGCTTTCATGAAAGGTGGGGGATGAAGAGGAAATCTGGCATTAGGTGAGTTTTGCTATCTATAAGCACACTTCCAAAGATGAATTCAGATAGGAGAACTAACTTGTTAAAATGAGATAGAAGTTAGACTTACCTTTTTTGTATCATGTAATGATTCTTCAGCAATTCATGCTCAAGGGTAAAAATAGAAATACAAACGCTACTAAAAAAATAAATTCAGCAAACCTCCCAGATTCCACCTTCTGTAATGTACTTCAGCCTAAGGGTTCCAACCAGTTTTCAAAGATGTCTAAACACAGAGTTTATGATCCTGCACATTTATGAGAGATCAAACTGATTTCTCTCTCTTCGAAACGAGCAAGGCCTGGTCCAAATTCTTCCAACTGCTTCAACAGCACTTCAAGAGACTGGGTACAAACGTAGGATTGAAGAAAAACTTGAAGGCTCACATTAGTCCCCAAGGATTTAAAAGGAACTGAGGAGTGGTTGATGAAGAAGAAAAATGGGTACTGCAAATAAAACACTTTGCCCAAAAGAAACATTTTGCTGTTTCAGATCAGAAAATACATCAGAAGTCATCTTCATGAGCACGGAGAATCAGAATAGTGTTATTAAAACTCAGATATGTGCACCGTTGGCCAAAATAAAAAAAAAAAAAGGTGGGAAGGAATTGTAGGAAATGGATAGAAAAGCCACTTTCTATGCCTCTCATTTAATACGTTCACCAGGACCTTAGATGTAAATTGCACCACCATAAATTATTAATATTTTAAAGCATTGTACCAATTCCCAGGCAAATGACTAATGTATTATTTATGGGCTTATTAAAAATCTGTTCCTTTTCAAAAGTCTACACATCCAAGGAAGCTTAAATGAAAGAAACACCTTTATGTTTGAAATGTTGTGCTCTAAAATCTCATTTTAAGTTTGTGCAAGGACCAGAGACAGACTTACTGTGAGCTGAGGAAGCTTAGGTTTTGGGCCCTTCACGTGCACAGCCCCTTCCAAGGCTGGGGTGGAGGGCAGCTTTGTGCTCCACGGTCATATATTTGGGTAAAATCTGCAATTGATGAAGACTTCTCTCCATCACACCTTCCTTCATGTTAGGGGGCATCTGAGGACCTAACTAAGGAAAAAGGGAGTTTTGGATACTTGAATTTAGGCTCAGTGGGATATATTTTTGTTTGATAGTCACTTTTACGTTAAGGGCCTTGTGTCCTGGGGAGGAATGACTTCCAAGAATACAACCACCAATGAATGAGATGCGAATCACATGAACACAATGAGAAATACTTAAAATTCTTGTTGATTTGTCATGAAATATTAATGGACTAAGAGGCCATAAAGCTTAGGCCCTTACAAAGACCTTGTCAACAAACTGATGAGTGTTAACAATATTGAGCTGTGCTATCCAATATGGTGGCCACAAGCCACAAGTGGCCATTTAAATTAAATTTAAAATTCCATTTCTCAGCCACACTAGCCACATTTTAAATATCCAATACCCACATGTGGCTAGTGGCTGCTACATGGGGTGGCCCAGATACAGAATTTTCCATCATCTCCTGGACAGCACTGATGGACTTAAGATTAGTCACTGCATGGAAAACCTTGAGAAATGCTCATATATACAAGAAACTAATTCGTAGTTACCCAAATCTGACAAAAGTCCTAATACTTCAAATCAAATTATCAGTAATGAATTTCTGAAAGAAACTGCTAAACTATCAATTTTTTTCCCAACAATCATGCTACAGAAAGAACTTAATAATCATTCTCTCTTGGGAAACTAAAAAGTCATTGCCCTAGCAAGAGGTGGTCAATGTGTGTGCAGCCAAAAAAGGGGAGAAAAGTTTCATAAAGAAGTCAGGCAGTTAATAAAAAGTTTTCTATATTCTGTGACGTGTAGTATGTCAGCTTTTAAAAACGTCAATTTGCCCCATTTAAAATTCTAAATATATACTTTCACAGATAATTCTGTATTTGTAATTTTGCATTTCTTTTCTAAAGAACCAATGCCTTTCCGCAGAACAAAACAAATACCAAAAAAACTTCACAAGCCTCAGTTCCTATAAAATCTGTATCTGCCATGGACAAGATGTATCTTAAAAACTAATTTTGCTTTTTAAGGCGAAGACACTGACAGCCATTTCCCTTATTTTTATTTTGAAGTTGCAAGAGTTCTATATCCAACACAAGAGTTCTATAGCCTATCAAATTTCTGGTCATTCTAACCTTTTACTTGGGTGTAATTACTTATTTAAAATAAACATTTACAACACTGTAAATTCACTTATTCCAACATCACATTAGATATACAATTCCAATAAGTTAAAATGAATAGTACAATTATACATGAAACAGATATTGCAACATTTAAGTTTGGCCTCACTGAAGCAATAAGAAATGCCTAATATTACATTTTGAACCCTGCCTGGATCTTAGAAAATAAGAAGGTCAGATGAACAATCTGTTACATGAATATGATAACAAGCTGCTTATCCCTAAACACAGATAAAAACAAAATTTTTAGGTTGACCAACATTAACTTATTTTTTCAAACCTGCTCTTCTAATTGTACAGGAAAAATTTCTTAACTGGCAAAAATAACTTCACAACTATGAAATTAAGACGCTAACAAAACCACCTCCAGTACCCTGAGAAGGGCATATATGAAGAAAGCATACAGCTTTCCAACCTATTAACAGTTTTTTTTTCCCAGAGTGCAGTGGAAAATTGTGTGGGGGTTTGTTCCGGTTTGCTAATGCTGCCGTTTGCAAAACACCAGAGATGGATTGGCTTTTATAAAAGGGGTTTATTTAGTTACACAGTTACAGTCTTAAGGCCATAAAGTGTTCAAGGTAACACATCAGCAATCGGGCACCCTCACTGGGTAAAGGCCCATTGGCATCCGGAAAACCTCTGTTAGCTAGGAAGGCACAGGGCTGGTGTCTTCTGATCTCAGGTAGCATTTCAAAATGACGTTCTCTAAAATGTTGCTCTGTATCAGCCGCTTGGGGCAAACTCTGGGCTAGTACCTCCAAAGTGTCAGCAAAACTCTGCTTTCAATGGCCATCTTCAAAATGTCTCTGTAAGCTGCAGCTCCTCTTCAAAATGTCACTCTCACTTGCTCTAAACTCCTTGTGTTTGACAACTCATTTATATGGCCCCAGTGATTTAATTCAGACCCACCATGAATGGGTGGGGTAACATCTCCATGGAAATTATCCAATCAAAGTCTTGCCCACAGCTGACTGAGTCACATCTCCATGGAAACAATCAATAGGTTCCAACCTAATAAACACTAATACGTCTGCCTCCAGAAGATTGCATCAAAGAACATGGCATTTTGGGGGACATAATACATCCAAACTGGCACAGGGTTAGTGATATCCATTAGAGCTAAAACAGTGTGGTAAATAACAAAGGCCCAAACACAATGTTTAAAAATGATCCTGAAAAGCAAAAGGTTAGAGACTCTTGTTGCCAACTCCTTCTCCACCCATGAAGACCTCATCTGCTGACCCAGCTCCAGGATGTGGGCAACCCTGTGCAGTGCGTTCCATCACCTTTATGCCCCATCATCTGGTGTTGCTGTGGCACTGAAGACACCTCAGGAGGCTGCTTGGCCCCGCCCTGCTCTGCAGGGCTTCTCCTTGACTGCAGGAGGTTCTGCTCTGAGCTTCTGCACACACAGGGGTGTGGAGGTCGAAGTCCACACCTCTGCAGGGAAAACCTGGAGTACACACCTTTTCCAGGTGTGAGCCTGGAAGGCTAGTATGGGCTTGTGTTCCCAACTCTGCCAACGGCAATGGTGGCACTTTCATTCTTTCATGCTACTGCAGTGTCCTACTATTCAGGCGCACTTAAAAGCATAACTAGGGCCAGAAGGTTATTTTACAGGATTCTGAAGATTCTGGTAGCAATTTTTTAGCAGTGAATTCCAGGCGAAAAGGTGAATTTAGATGAAAAGACGTTCTCCTGGGCTTCAGAAGTCAATGGCTCAGCATTAAATATCCAGCACCAGCGGAGGAGGAGGTGATAATTCAGCAACATTCAGGGTCCGTGTTTTCTCCCTGTTGGCGGCTCTCCAGCTGAGAACTGCCCAGCCCCTCGTTCAGACCTGGCTCCCCTGGGAGTTCAGTGTGGATGGACACAGCCCTGGACCAGGGACATGCTAAAGGGGAAGCAGCCCCCTTCTGCCAGCGCCACCACTGTCTATGTTTAAAGAACAGACTCGGGGCTCCCCATCCGACACCTTAGCTGCATTTGGGGGGGGGGACCCAACATGCTTTAAACACAAAGAAATTACCCATGTTCGTTTTTCTTCCAATTTGCTGGTATCTTTTTCTTCCTATATTTCATTAATTCTTCTTTCTTGGGACTCATGAGCATCTAAATTAAAAGAGTGGCATATATCCAAGTAATTTAAGTGGTGAGGAAAAAACACAAAAGGAGAAGGTAAGAAGACGGGTATTTTTTTTTAAAATATTCATTTTATTGAGATATATTCACATACCGCACAGTCATACAAAACAAATCGTACATTCAATTGTTCACAGTACCATTACACAGTTGTACATTCATCACCAAAATCAATCCCTGACGCCTTCATTAGCACACACACAAGAATAACAAGAATAATAATTAAAGTGAAAAAGAGCAATTGAAGTAAAAAAGAACACTGGGTGCCTTTGTCTGTCTGTTTCCTTCCCCTATTTTTCTACACATCCATCCATAAACTAGACAAAGGGGAGTGTGATCCTTATGGCTTTCCCAATCCCATTGTCACCCTTTATAAGCTACATTTTTATACAATTGTCTTCAAGATTCATGGGTTCTGGGTTGTAGTTTGATAGTTTCAGGTATTTACCACGAGCTACCCTAATTCATTAGAACCTAAAAAGGGTTGTCTAAATTGTGCGTAAGAGTGCCCACCAGAGTGACCTCTCGGCTCCTTTTGGAATCTCTCTGCCACTGAAGCTTATTTCACTTCCTTTCACATCCCCTTTTAGGTCAAGAAGATGTTCTCCATCCCAAGATGCCGGGTCTACATTCCTCCCCGGGAGTCATATTCCACGTTGCCAGGGAGATTCACTCCCCTGGGTGTCTGATCCCACGTAGAGGGGAGGGCAGTGATTTCACCTTTCAAGTTGGCTTAGCCAGAGAGAGAGGGCCACATCTGAGCAACAAAGAGGCATTCGGGAGGAGGCTGTTAGGCACAATTATAGGGAGGCCTAGCCTCTCCTTTGCAGCAACAGTCTTCCCAAGGGCAAGTCCTGTGGTAGAGGGCTCAACCCATCAAACCACCAGTCCCCAATGTCTGTGAGCACTTTAGAAGATGGGTACTTCTAAAAAAAAAAAAAAGTTAGAAATTATAATGAATTCTTTGTAATCTGCTAGGCAAGGCAATGGAATATTTTGATTGTTACAACTGCCAATTTTCAAACAATTTTATCTTAAAATGATAGTATCAGAACTATTGTTCTACCATCTGAGAGTTTAATGCTTCCTCAATGATTCAAAAATCCTGTGGAAATAACAGGTATATGTAAGAGTTGAGCTGCAGATTATTAAACAGTCTTGGTGTCTTTTGGTGGCTGGGGGTGTTTGAGCATAAAGAACACCTTTGTGATCATAAAAATGGGATAACCTTGCAATATCTGGTAAATAAACTGGTTAAAAATTATTGTCGCATAGCTAAGCTTTAAAATTTCAAATTATTTTCCCCACGTGGAACTGCTGAAAATATTCTAACTTTTGTTTCTGAGGTTGGGGATGTGGACGTGTGGGGGAGGTAACATCCCACGAATGTCACAGGCTTTCAGAATGCTGCCCGTGAGGGTCTCAGCTGCATTTCACAAAACAGGCAGATACGGGGTTAGGAGTCAAACCACCAAGGAGTGTCACTGGGAAAATACCCAACAGGGTGGACTGGACTGCACTTCAAGAAGAAAAAAATTCCTCCCCCAAGCAATGTCATTACTGTATTTAGAATCCGTCTCTATTCTGATGTAACCAGAGCATTCGTGTTAGAGATTTTCAGTAAAACTAAACTGGAATGCCCAGACTGTGAATGCAAGAAGAGAAGACATTGGTTGCTAAGAAATCCTTAGAAATGACATTTCTCTGATACAAAAAAAGGGGACAGGGAACAAGGGATGAACAGTTCTGCTTTATTTAAATTTGTAGCAAACTGGAGTTTATACTTCTTTCTTTTTGTTTCTGGTTCCAAGAACTGCATGAGCTATGAGATACAAAGAGGGAAGAGCAGAAGGCAATTACTTCCAAATGTCGTGGGGAAAGCCCCAATGCTCTGAGTGAAAGAGCTTCAGGAAGGTTCCTGAAGGAGTTGCAGTCACTCCGTGGTTAATCAGATGCCCTCAAAGGGAAAGAGCAATTATTACTCTTCAGATACAGTATTGTGTAGGAAAAGATTTTCCAAAAGAGAGAGAGAATGGCCAATGTGTACCAATTTTCACGAACCACTTCCAACAAAGGCTGTCTGGCATATTAGATGCGGTTTTCCTTGAAATGATCAAATTAGGATTATAAAGCCTAAGAGAATTGAACGCTGTTGGTACTAAGAAGTGGGGTGCTGCTGAGCTTGCAAATACCAAACACGCTGGAACAGCTTTTTAAACGGATAAGGGAAGATTCTGGAAGAAGTGCAAGGAGCTTGATAGAAAAGGCCTAGAGTGCTTTGAAGAGACTGTTGGTAGAAATATGGACTCTATAAAGATAGCTCTGATGAGGCCTTAGACAGAAATGATGAATGTGTCATTGCAAACAGGAAGAAAGGCAGCCGTTGTTTTAAAGTGGCAGACCACTTGGCAAAATTGAGTCCTGGTATTGGATGGAGGGCAGAATTTGGAAGGGATGAGCTAAGATTCTTAGATGAAGAGATCTCCAAGATGAATATGGAAAATGCAGCCTAGCTTCTCCTTGCAGCTTATAGTAAAATGCGAGAGAAAAGAGGCAGAGCACTAACTCCCATCTTTCCTGGCCCACCGCCATGGAATAAGCCGTCTCCTGTAAGGAACTCCCGTGAAACTCAAGTCTGACTCTGTGCCTGGCATTTTCTACGGTTAAGCTGGGTTGTTGACTACTGGGCGAGTACAGCCGGGGGCTCAAAGGGCCACCAGCCATGGCAGGCATGGTTTCTATAGGAAGGGAGAGTCCATTGGGGGGGATCCTAAATTGTCCTATATCATCCACTTGGAGAGGGGTGCTGGCCTCCTGGACAAATGGGGACTGCTGTGAGAGTGTGGGGATGGCTTGAAAACTCCGGTGGAGGTGCTAAGTGTTTTGCAACAGAAAGCACAGTGTTTAGAAGAGAAGCAAAACTAGAGAGAGAGCTATGTGCCTTGCCCAGGCTGAAATGAAGGACTCTGATTGCCCCGAGTGGACGATCAGCTGGAGACTCCAGCATGCAGATACGCACGAGTCAAAGGCCATAAGTTGCCTTGGACTCGAGTCCAGAGAAGTTTAGCTGCTCTGGGATGGGACCCCAAAGTGTAGGACCCCATAGACTACTCCTCAGAAGAGGAAGGGGAGGAAGAATGGGAACTTCTTGATTGAATTTTTTTTTAAAAGTTAAGATTTTAGTTATAAGCCTATGAGAAAAACGTTTATTTCTATAACACAATCTGGCTTCCACATGGTTTAAAATCAGGAGAGAAACAGCTCTATGGAAAGAACATGGTTTTATAACCCAAAGGCTGTGTACACAGCAGCACCATCTGCCATGGTCTTGTGGCCAAGAACTTGGCAAAGTGGAGAAGTCCCGCAAGTGCAACTCTGTGGCAAGCCATGGCCTCAGCAAAACAGGCCTGCAGATCTTTGGTGCACAGCAGTCTGCATGACCAAGGCAGCTAATTGTTTAACCTATTGTCTCTGTAAGCCAGTAAGGAGAAAAAGGGTAAACTGACCTTCAAATGTAACTGTATGAGAAGCAGGCAGGAAGCGAGAGGCTCTTAGTCTCACAAAAAGAGCAAAACATAATTGTTCAAGTGTTATTCTAGTCCTTCCTGCACCAACCCTCACTTCAGAGTGACCTGTTCCTGCATCTATGCTCCCCCCACCCTTAGGAATGTCTTTGTCTAAAACCCTTAGAAAAGGGCTTGCTGTTCTCTGAATCGCGCGGCCGGTTTTCCCTGCAAAAGTGGTACCTGCCCAGCGAGAGAAAAGCCGTTTAAATTCTGCCTCCCTATGGGTAGGCCCCAAATAAAGGTCAAGTATCAGCAAATGCTGGGCGTTCTCTTTGGTCTTTTGACTGGTAAAGCCCCCTTGGGCTGTGACAATTGGCGAGCCAGCCAGGAGACCAAAGGGGCCCCCACTTCTGCAGGCATGAACCTGGGGAAGGGAGAGACTCTGGGGGGGATACCAGGGTGGCCTGAGACTTCAATGTGGGGAGGGGTACCTACCCTCCTGGATGAATGGGGCCCACCGAGGGACTATGGAGGCATGTGCACCTCCCTGGTGAGACTATTAGATATCCTACAGCAAGCGGCAGATGACTTGGGAATCCAGAAAGAGAAAAGGGGCCACTAGATTGCAGCTGCAGTGGGACGGCCATTGTTAGAAGCCTTATGTGCCGCTACTGAGGAAGGTCTGGAAGCAAAGGCAGTCTGAAGGATAAACTAAAACTGGAAAAGGATACGAGGCTGGCACAAGCCGAGCTGAGGGATGCTTTCAGTGAAAGGTTAAAGTGAGTAGATGAAAATTTAGCTACGCTTGCATGCCGTCATGCTAAAGTGAAAGGGCGCAAGCTGCACAAAATGCAAGTCAGACACATTCTATCCTCGCCTGACTGGGATCCTAAGGTTTGGAACCCTGTGGATTTCTCTTCAGAGGAAGAGTCACAGTCAGAATGGGAGGTTGAAGAAGAGCATGAGCTTGTCTGTCCTCTGGTCCGGCACAAAATTAAATCAGAACGGCCAGTAGGCTCTACTGAAGGAGGGGAGGGTGAGGCAGAGCGGGCCCCTGATGAGCCAAAGGTGCTTGTTACATCACGGGAATTCTCCCCAGCAGCATTAAGGGATATTGGGAATCAATACTGACAAAAGCCTAGAGAGCCATTAGTAAACTGGTGGCTACGGCTGTGGGATGACAGTGCAGACAGCACTCTGCTCACTGGGTGGGAAATGAGTAAGTTAGCCACCATTTCCACTCACCCCTCCCTACGCCAATGATTGTACTCGCTTGGAACTACCACAGAGACCCATTCACTTTTTTAGTGGCTAGTCAAACAATGTAAAATTGTGTGGCCACAGGAAGGGGACTTACCCCACACCCCGCTACAGTGGAACAGCACAGAGGAGCTTCAGGATTTATTTCGGGGTTTAGGCATGAAACATCCAATTTACGCTAATGAAACTGTGGGACCAGATGATGTCACTTTCACTCGAGGTTTGTGTGCAACAATTCTGCACACGGCCCCTAATCAATGGTATGGAACTTCAATGCCCCTCCTCAAGCCCCTAATAGGAAAGCCTCTTGTGGAAGTTGCCCAAGAGATCATGGAGTTGGGAGAACCGGACCGTCTGTGGAAAAACAAGGCTGGGGTTAGAGCAACGAGGCAAGTCCCCAGAGAGCATGACGGGCCAAATAGGGTGTCAGGTAAGCAAATGTGGGCAGATCTCATAGCAGCTGGAACAGAAATAGAAGAAATTGATGAGCAGCCAAATCCTGTACTAGTTAAACTGTGGAGTAAATTGCCCAAAGAGCAGAGGGTTACTACGCAGGAAATTAAACCTTCAGAAAAAAAAGCTGCATTAATCTATCAGGCACGTGGTACACGAGCAGAGCCCTCTGCTCCACCAGCAGAGGTGGTCTGGGAGGCCCCATTTCCCCTGGATGAGGGGCGAGGCTGAGATCCTGTGGGAAAATAGCCTGAGCTTGGAATGTGTCCTTGACATACTTAAGGGTATGGACATCGGAACACCAAGTCCTGCCTGGAAGGAACACTGTCCAGGGCAGCCCCCGCACTGTTGACACAAGAAGCGTGCAAGTCTCGAATGGCCTGTCCCTGACTTCCCTACCTTACTAACTTCTCTATCTTGCCTTCTCCGGTCTGTCACTAACTCCCCTATTTCTTGTGATAAAATAAAGCTAATAAATACGATGTGGAGCAAGCGGAGGCACTCGTCAACTAGGCTCCGAGTCCCCTGCTCCTTTAACTTTATATTTTGTGTCTGTGTTTCATTTCTTTGCCATCCTGTCAGCAACAAGATCCCCAGATAAGAGCAATTTATGGGAGCACTGGGGATCGGAGGCCACAGATTGAACTAACTATTTTTTGGTCTCCTGTTAATGAACATAGAGTTTTAGCCCTTGTAGACACAGGAGCGGAATGTACCCTAACACATGGGAGGAAACCACAAAGTGGAGGCCCCACACTAACAACTGCCGGTTATGGGGGCTAAGGAGTTAAAACTCAAAAACAGGTTTTAATGCAAACTGGTCGGCTACCTCCCCAAACTTACACAGCACATATATCCCCTATTCCGGAATATATACTGGGGATTGATATTCTGCAGAATATCACCCTGCAAACCACTATAGGGTAATTCCGCCTCCAGTGTCAAGTTGTAAAAGCAGCCCTGAGAGGACACGCTAAACGGTCACCAGTAAAGGTGCCTCCTCCTAGGCGCACAGTTGCCATTCGCCGGTACAAGCTACCTGGAGGGCACCAGGAAACTACAGCTACGATAAAGGAGTTAAAAAGGGTGGGTATTATTATTCCCAATCATAGCCCCTTCAACAGTCCGGTCTGGCCAGTAAAGAAGTCTGATGGCTCTTGGAGAATGACTGTTGATTACAGAGAGCTAAATAAGGTAACCCCTCATTTGTCTGCAGCAGTGCCGAATATCACCACATTGCTGCAGGATATTAGCACAAAATTAGGCTTGTTTCATTTTGTGTTAGATCTTGCTAATGCCTTCTTCAGCATTCCTCTAGATTCTTCCAGTCAACCTGTGCTCACCTTCACGTGGGAAGGACAACAGTGGACTTTCAGTGTTGCCACAAGGGTGTATTCACAGCCCCACTACTTGCCACAGCCTAGTGGCTACAGGTTCAACAAAATGGACACCTCCTGATGCTGTCACTGTGTTCCATTATATTGATGACATAATGTTAACTAGCAATTCTCTTCCAGACCTGGAAGAGGCTGCTAAAACAGTGGTGACCCACCTTGAGAGTAGAGGATGGGTGATAAATCGAGAAAAAATGCAAGGACCTGGGAGTTCTATTAAATTTTTGGGTGTTGTCTGGTAGGGTAAGACAAGAACTATTCCTTCTGCTGTTATTGATAAAGTGCAGAACTACCCTACCCCATATACCCCCAAACAATTAATGGTTTATTTAGGGCTATTGGGTTATTGGAGGTCTTTTATAACTCACCTGGCACAAATTCTTAAACCTTCGTATTTCTTAGTTCAAAAGGGAAAAACGTGGGACTGGGACATTCCCCCACAGGCTGCTTTTGAGACATCAAAGCGTGCTGTGGTGCAGGCACAAGCCTTAAGGGGGGTGGACCCGGATGTGCCTCGTGAATTGGATGTGGTCAGTACTGCCATTGACTTTGGGTGGGGTTTGTGGCAAAGGCAACAGGCTAAACGTGTACCTATCGGATTTTGGTCACAATTATGGAAAGGTGCAGAGTTTCGATGCAGTCCTTTAGAGAAGCAATTGTGTGCTGCTTATACTGCCCTATTACAAGTAGAAGGACTAACTCAAAAATGTCCAGTGACTTTACGAACAGCCGTACCTATACAGGGGTGGATCTGTGACACCATAAGCAAGCCACGTTCTGGGAGTGCTCAGTTGAGCACATTAACAAACTGGAAAGCTTACCTCCTACAATGCAATGTTTTCAACAACAGCCCTTTAAGTACAGAAATGCATGAAATCCTGGGACCAGTCTCCTATATAGGTAGCTCCTCCCCCAATGCCCACCGCTGATGGACAGGGAGGTACACCTGACTCTCCCTGGTATACAGATGGGTCGGCACACGGGCAGCAAACTAACTGGACAGCAGTGGCTGTCCAGCTGAGCACTGATACCATCTGGTGGGAAATGGAAACTCTGCAAAGCAGCCAATGGGCAGAGTTACAGGCGGTGTGGATGGTGATTGCCCATGAGCCGGGGGATGCTTCAACTGTTTGTACAGATAACTGGGCTGTTTACCAAGGCCTGACGGTATGGATGGCTACATGGAAACAAGAACAATGGACAGTGATCGGTCGCCCCTTATGGGGGAAAGAAATGTGGGGCTCTTGCCTGTGCCACAAACACTAGAAACTGGGGAGAATAAGGTCGATTGGCCCCGGTCCTGGCCTATGCAGCCTCATCGGCTGGGCATCCTAAGCCCATGGGGGATTGGGGTTGCCCAAAACTTAAATATTCGACCACAATTTATTCAAAAAATGCCTAAAGTGTATATTGTTAATCCTGGGTCCCCCATACCCCAGGGGACGATGTGTATTACTATGTGGACTCTCATGCCCAGGTTAACTTTAGATCTAACCCCTGAAAGCCTTACACAACCTCAGGGGGTAAAGGTGTGGTATCTCAAACTCCCACACAATGCTCCTTTGCCTGGAACACTGTTGTCTACGGATGGAAATGTAGCTTGTGTATTGTTAGATCACCAAGATTTACCGCTAATTGTACCCCACAAACATCTTTCTTTTCGCCCATAGCACTGCAAGGAATACATTTCTACGGTGGGCTTCTGCTGTAACCTTAGCCCACAATAGGTACCAGTGCTGGGTATGTGCTGAACTGCCATCACTGGGCATCACTGGCCTTCCGTGGACTATCACTCTGGCCATCCAAACCACCTGGGATGCCACGCTGGGCTGGCAGAATACCCACCAATGGCAGGCATGCAAGGAAAACTAGATGTAGAATAAAGCAGAATGCCTGGTAGTATTATCCTTTAGCTATTTTAGCAGGCAGTACTTGTGCTAAATGGTAGAACTCGTTAACCTGGCCATAGCACCGCTTGCTAGCAGGTTTATCATCTCTCTGTACCAGTATATTATTACTATGTTGTTTAGTGTGCTGTTGTAAATTATGAATGTAAAGACTGTCCTATGATAAATGCAAACTGTTATGCAGGGGTGGACTGTGGCAACCCGTGGCCCGAGCAAAACAGGCCTGCAGATCTTTGGTGCACAGCAGTCTGTGTGACAAAGGCAGCTAAATGTTTAACCTATTGTCTTTCTAAAGCCAGTAGGGAAAAAAAGGGTAAATTTACCTTCAAATGTAATTTTATGGGAAGCAGGCAGGAAGTAAGAGACTCTTAGTCTCACAAAAAGAGCAAAATGTAATTGTTCAAGTGTTATTCTAGTCCTTCCTGCACCACCCCCCAGGTGAGAGTGACCTGTTCCTGCATCTATGCTCCACTCACCCTTAGGAATGTCTTTGTCTAAAACCCTTACAAAAGGGCTTGCTGATCTCTGAATCGCGTGGCCGGTTTTCCCTGCGAAAGCGGTACCTGCCCAGCGAGAGAAAAGCCGTTTGAATTCTGCCTCCCTGTGAGTAAGCCCCAAATAAAGTTCATGTTTCAGCAAATGCTGGGTGCTCTCTTTGGTCTTTTGACTGGTAAAGCCCCCTCGGGCTGTGACAGGGTAAAAGATAATATTTTCTGTATTTTAAAACTAACTTCTATGTGAAACCAAAAGAAGAGATATTTATTTTTTCCCCAAATTTCAATATTCTGTAGCACATTATCTAATTTAACCTGCCTAGTCAGTTTATTTAAACAACCTAATTCAGCTTTATTTGACATAGAACCTAGAATAAGGAATAAAATCTTGATAGTCTGTACAAGTTACTGTTATACCCTGATCCATTTCAAAGTATTTTATGCAAAAAAATGAGAAAGTATTCGCAAGGTCCCTTGAGGAACATCAGAAAAAACGGGACTGTTAAACTTCCCCACTGGGGAACTCTTGATGTTCTCGTATGCACTGGGGGCTCCCAGTTTGATGGCCAGGCCCTCGATCTCGAGCCTTGCCCTTCTGGAACTTATTTCTGTAATAGGAAGGCTAAGCCTACTTATAAATAGTGCCTAAGAGTCACCCCTGAAAACCTCTTTTATTACTCAAATATGGTCTCTCTCTCTAAGCCAAACTCTGCAAAAAACTCAGTACCCCCCCCCATGTGGGACATGATTCCCAGGGGTGTAAATCCCCCTGGCAACGTGGGTCATGACTCCCAGGGATGAGCCTGGCCCTGGCATCGTGGAAATGGATGACGAAAAGGGGGAAAAGAAGTCAACAGAGTTTCAGTGGCTAAGAGATTTCAAGTCAAGCTGAGAGGTCATTCTGGAGGTTACTCTTAACGCAAATTTTCAGCCAGACATTACAAACTGCCGCCATATGGCAAGCGCCAACCAACAGTGTTCCTGAAAACCCTAAAGGATACCCAGGGCTCTACAAAAGGTTTACTCATTGAGTTTGTTTTTCAGAGACTCAAAGCCTCCAGATTGTTCCTATGCCAGATAAGCTCTGAAACTAGAATATCAATCTCTCCAAGAACCACCACCAATTTCTTCCCTCTGCCCCATGTCGATGCTGCTTTCATAGCACGAAGCAGTTAGAAGAGTCATCACCCACATAGCTCTCAAGATTGAGGGAAAATTATCAAATGAGAGGGAGGAGTTGTAGCCGAAAAGTTAGGATTTAAGGGATGATAATGATTACTAAATCATTATATAGATACTTCTTTTCACTTTCTGGTATATTAGACAGAGGGAAATACCTGAAACCTGAACTGTAAACCAGCTGCCTTCATCTCTGATACTGATGGTAGAGCCTTTTATCTTGTGCCCTTGTGACTGTAAAGACCTTGTGACTAACCTTCACTTGTACCTGTTTTTCCTGGAGGACCGGGACTGGAGGGTCCGGGTGGGGGTGCTTGCTGCCGATGGACACCATGCACGTCTGGGTGAAGGTGACTTTGCAATCGAGACCTTCCCTGCGCTGGATAAGCGTGTGATCTGTTTGTTGTGTTCACTTTGCTTCCTTTTGTTTCACTTGGCCTATTGTATGAAAAGGCTGATTGAGTTAATCCAGGGGTCGTGCATGTGGACTTGTGTGGAGAGCCGTCTCCCGGGACTTGGGGCGGGGCGGAGAGAGCGCCGGACAAGTGGTGGCCCGTACGGGGAACTTCGAACCCGCAACCTCATTTGCGTTCCCCTCGCCCCGACGGAGACGTGCTCCCGGGATCCGTGGTTTGACCTCCGCGACTGATCACCGCGAGAAGGTAAGCACCCCCTTTCCATACGAGGACTAGGGCCCGTGGGCGTTCAGGTAGCCCCGGGGACTCGGAAGAGCTCTCCGAGTGATTAAGAGATAGTGCCGACTGCAAGCATGGGGCAGTCTGGGAGTTCACCCCTATTAACCCCCTTAAAGACCCTTTTGAAACAGCGGGGTATCTCAGTTAAGAAAAGTTCTCTCCAACGATTCCTTGATGATGTGGCCACTTTTGCCCCCTGGTTTCCCTGCTCTGGCAGCCTCAACCTGCCCTCTTGGATGAAACTTGGTCGTGATATAGACCGAGCGCGCCAAACGGGTGTCTGTTTGGACCCGATTCTAGTCCTTATATGGGAGACTGTTAAGGGCCATATCGCTCCCTCCACGTCACAGTGGAAAAGCCCTGACCCGGTGCTCGGCTGGGCCGGAGGCTCTGTTTGTGTTTTTCCCCAGGAACCAGGACGTCAACCAGTGTGGGTTCCGGAAAGACTGGTGGGAACCGTGGCATCACCTGGGGAGGCCGGGGAGCAGCTGTCAGAAACGCCAACGAATATACGGCCTGGGCCATTGGACCAAGCCTCCGGCCTTCAGGGACTTGAGAACATTAGGGAATTGAAGCCTGTTAGTTTCGACCTTTCCACACTGGGCGAGACTGTAAAAAATCTGTGGGACCAAGTCACCTCTTGGTTCTCTTGGCCCAATTTGACTAATTGGATTCTCTTGATGGTGGGACTATTGGTGGGATTAGTCATTGTTAAATCTTTGCTAGAACGCCTGTTTCAAGCGCGGCAGTACCGTGTTACCACTATGATGGCTATGTCCTCCACCTTTGATACCCCCAACAGCGACCATTCTGATGGCCATACCCCATCCTGGCCGCCTCGGGCGGGGCACTCGGGAGCGAGGTTTGTAGCTAAGCGCGCAGCTGTGTCCCGGGTATAACGGGCGACGCCAGCAGTCATAATTTTTGTCTCAGGTAGGTCCCTAAGGCAGAGTCATAGTTGTGGCCAGACTTGACTCTAGCCAATGCATAGGGACGCCTAGTGACGCCTCCGACTCTGGTTAATGCTATCCCTGCCCCCGCCTTTGTCCCCCAGTTGCAAGGCAAAGCACTGCAGGGAGAGTCATGTTGTTTCCAGCTCACGGACTCTCCTGTCTCCATATGAGGTGAGCATTCTGGTCGGTGCTAGAGGCTCCGCCGCTAAATGGCTGAGACCTAGTCCAGACTCCCCAAAGCACCGGAACAAATTGTGAGCCATCTGGGTTCACGGGAGCACACTCATCACTGGGGACACTGGGTCGATATAAATAATAAAGGGGGAGATGTGGAGAGCCGTCTCCCGGGACGGGCATAGCGCATGCGCTGTAAACCTGCTCCAAAGTCCCCCCGCCCATCGAGTGGTGCCAAGATGGCGCCCACATCCTGCTTCCGGCTTCTGATGTATGTAACCACCCGCTGTATTCACCAATCATGCTTGTGTGCGTGGCGTTAGCCCATTGGATACACGCAAGGTTTATAAGAAAGTTCCCGGGCAAAGCTCGGGGAGACAGCCCACAAGGAGCCGCGCCTGACGGCCGCATCGAGGTTGTTCTCCCCCGAGGCGTCTTGCCCCGGGCGGAACCTGTAAAGAGGATGATTGCCTAGTTCCATTAAAAGCCTACATGCTTCACTGCTGCGAGTCCAGAGTGATCACGAGTGCGTCGGGTAAGACATTGTCCGCACCCTCTCTCCCCTTATCTCTCTGGTCCCCATCGCCGGCCGACCGGGGACTTGGGGCGGGGCGGAGAGAGCGCCGGACAGACTTGGTGGGTTTGAGCCCCACTCTCCGTGACCCCGGATTTGTGGTTCTCCTTTTGAATTTTGTGCAGTTTGCGCAGTTTGCATTTGTGTGGGGAGCCAGTTGTATCTGAGGAGCTCCTGCTCAGATGTTCTGTCTTCATGATTTCTGCTGGGAAACTCCCAAAGTGTGCCAGTTACCTCTCCCTTGGGAACTATTCTTAATGACTGGTCTAAATGTGGAGAGAGCCATTTACAAAAAAATTGTTAGTACATCATTGCAACTCTGTGTGGCCACAATATAAATTAAGTGAAGGGGCAGAGTGGCTAGAAGATGGGATTCTGACCTTCAGATAACTATCCAATTAAAAATGTATTACAAGAACAGAAGATTATGAAATTTAATAAAAATAACAGATCAGCTGCAGCTGCAGTCAGTTGGCCATTATGTGCTACACGGCTAGCTATAGCAGACTGTCTCAACAAAGAGAAATCTGCAAGTTAAAGGGAAAGTTACAGTTAAAAAAAGATATGCAAACTTCCACCTCTGTGCTAATATCAGGCCTTCCAGGGCAATTAGATAAGAGAAATAATGATCTAGAAGTGCTGGCTGTTAGATCCCAGAAGAAGAAACTAACATGTAGGAGTTTCTAACTTAGGGGACCCATAGCTTATCTCACAGAAAACAGGTGCCCCATAGACTAAAGAATGAGGCTGTTCAAAGCTGGTCAAGGCCGTTCCAGCCACAGTGGCCCCTCGAAGGTGGGTAAGGCACGGTCAGATATGCCCGTAAGACAAACAACCAAAAAGGCCTGCTCTCCCCAGTTAGATAACGCAGCTGCTTTCCTAAAAAGGATATTGTCTCAGAATTCCACCAACCAATCAGCCCAAATAGATAGGCCCTCACCCAATCGAGGCACAGAACATCACAGCAGACACCCTACCCAACGTGGGTTCCTTTTATCGTTAAAAAACACTGCTCTCAGATAGACAGCGGGAGCCAATATCTTTTTTCTTCTTTTCTGCTGGCTCCCACCTGCTTTCTTCCTCTAATAAATCTTAAACTTTATACTTAAACTTGATAACTCGCTGCATTGTGTGGATTCTTGAATGGCTCTGAACCTAACATATGGTGCCGAAACCCGGGATGGGGGTTTGACTGGGATGTAAGTTTCCTGGCCCCTCAGGGCAATGGGGCAGCCTCCCAGTCGACTCCATTCCCTAAACTACAAGGCTGTTCAGGTTTCCATGCATTAAGCGGCTTGAGTCTATCAACTCAGACCACCTTGACATGATGCCAGCCCACCCTCACAGCTCTCAAATATCTACAACTAATTTGGCCCTAGGGAGGTAAGTGACGTCTTTCTGCCCAGATCCCCCCTCGAGAGTTTTGTTCGGTGTCCCGGGGACACCCCGGCCCACTTCTGGGTGGTGCCTCGGCTCGCTCTAACGTGACGCCTGGCTTCGTAAGCCTAGGAAAACCTGAGCGCTCAGTCAAAACTCTCCGACGCTCCGGGAGCGTCTTTCCCCATTGCAGCAAAGTAACCTGGGGGACGCCTTGGGCAAAAGACTGCACGCATTTCCTGACCCTCAATGACAAACTGGGGATGCCTGCTTTGTTGTTGCAGCGGTCGTGTGGATCTGGGCCGTTAGTCTCACTTGAGCAACGTTTTGGGTGGCCTCTGTAAGCCTCTAAAGGAGCAGGGGGACTGTGGGGGTCTCACGGGGGATCTCCGTAAGCCTCTGACGAGCAAAATTCCCTACAGGGAAACCGTAAGCCTCTAAAGGAGTGGGAGGGGAGTGAGTCTCCCACAGGCGGTCTCCGTAAGCCACTGATGAGCATAGCCCCAATTCGTGTCAGTCTCATTCAGGGAGACCATAAGCCTCTAAAGGAGCAGAAGGACCGTGGGGGTCTCACGGGGGATCTCCTCAAGCCTCTGACAAGCAAAAGTCCCTACAAGGAAACCGTAAGCCTCTAAAGGAGTGGGGGGGCCGTGAGTCTCCCACAGGCGATCTCCGTAAGCCTCTGACAAGCAAAGTTCCCTAACAAACATCAAGCCTTTCAAATTTCCTAAATAATCATGGGTAACATACAGTCACTTTTCAGTGACTCCAAAACTGAATTTCCTCCTAAATCTACTCCCCTCAGATGTTTAATCTGCAATCTTAGTAAACTTCAATTAAAAGGGGAAATAAAAGCAAAAAAACTCATCCACTTTTGCAATACAATTTGGCCGCAATATCCTTTAGAACAACAAAAATGTTGGCTAGAAAATGGCACTTTTGATTGGCAAATTCTCACTGAACTTAATAATTTTATTCGGCACAACGACAAGCGGTCTGTAGCTTCTAATCTTAAACTGTTCCGTCCTGGCTATCTTTATGCCACTCTGTTGCCCCCTACCAAATCCTCCTCCTTCACAAAAAAGCCTTCTAAGTCTTCTGCTTTCCTTTCTACAGAAGTTAACCCTGAAAAGCTTTTAAACAGCTTCGACTTCTTAAACCTTGCAAACCATCCCCCTCATAACTATACTCCCCCTCCCAATTCCTCTCCAACCCCTTCCACTCCCCTTCCCTCGCCCTTAACCCCTTCCGCTCCCCT
Source organism: Choloepus didactylus (assembly GCF_015220235.1). Lineage (NCBI taxonomy): Eukaryota > Metazoa > Chordata > Mammalia > Pilosa > Megalonychidae > Choloepus > Choloepus didactylus. The sequence continues at coordinate 72,303,110 of NC_051323.1, read as the reverse complement.
CTCCTTGTCCTTAACCCTTTCCCTCCCTTCTCATCCCGTCGCGGCCCCCCCACCTCACCCTGCCCGCGCGCAGTCTCCCCCCATCTCCCACTCAGCCCTCCTCTCCCAGGCAGGGAGGTGCAACACTAGCCTGGAGCGTGCACCTGGCGCAACCAGAAGATAAATGAATAAGGCAAAAACTCCTCAAGTTACTGTCTCCTGCTGGTTTACTATTAACCCCTTCCTTTCCCAAACCTACCCCCATCCCTAACAACGTTTAACCTCTGATTTACAAACACTAAATTTACATCTCAGTAAGCTGCTTCAATATGTAAATAACCTCCTACTATGCAGCTCCCCTAAAATCTTACCGCAAAAACAGTCACTCTCCTTAACTACCTCCAACAGAAAGAATATAAAGTTTCCAAAAGTAAAAAACAATTTTCTAAGCCACAAGTCACTTACTTAGAAATTTCCCTCTCCCCTAACAAAAAAAAAATTTTTTTTCTCTATTTAATGCAACATCAGGTAAGCCTAACTATTTAAAACCGTGTTTTCAAATGTCCTAATCCATGTCTCGTGGGCTGTAAAGCTTCCCTCGGCTGTCCAGAAATTTTTCCTAGAGTACCGGGACTAGAAAGTACAGGTGGAAGCACCCGCCGCAGACAAACACCAAATGCATCTGAGTTAAGGTAGCATGGCAATTAAAACTTTCCCTGTGCTGGGTAAGTGTGTAATTTTTTGTTTATTGTCTTCACTTTACTTTCTTTTGCTTCAATTAGTCTACTGTGTACTGAGGCTAATTAAGTTAATCCAAAAGTCGTGCATGCAAACTCAGTGGATTTAAGCCTTGCTAAATGTAATCCCAAATCTGTAGTTCTCCTTTTAAATTTTGTGCAGTTTGCACAATTTGCATTTGTGTGAAAAACCAGTTACATTTAAACAGCTCCTACTCCTATATTTTGTCTTTATAATTTCTTTTGCTATTGCTCAGCTGTGGGAAACTTAAAATATGCCAGCTATATCTTTCTTAAAAACTATTCTTAATAATTAGTCTAAATTTACAAAGTATCATTAAAATTGTTAATGAGCTATAGCTGCAGCCAGCTGGCCTTTATGTGTGGTATGGCTAGCTACAGCAAACTGTCTCAAGAAAGACAAAGAAATCTGTAAATTAAAAGTTGCAGTTTAAAAAAATATGTGGACTTTCACCTCTGCTTTAACATCAAAACTTCCAAAGCAATTAAATAAAAAAATAATAATGTAAATGTGCTAGCCTATCAGTTTTTAAAATTAAAAAGTCAAAAGACCTAGTCAAAAGGGTCCTTGCAAAAACCTACAATTGCTAGAAAGACATCAAAAGTAACTAATACAATTTAAAAAACAGCAAAAGTGCAAACTGTCAAACCAGTATCAGAAAATAATATCTCTACTAAGGAATCTGATAATGAAAACTTTAACTTCGTCTCTCTGTAACGAATGCTTTGTTTTAAAAATATTTAGCATCATTCTAACAAGTCTGATTTTAGTGGTAATAGCATGTTGTATGGAAGGTATAAAGAATGTTTTTCTAATTAAGGGAAAAAGGCAAGTAGCTTTGTCCTAAATGACTGATTGTTTAAGGATAGGAATGTGGGATAAAGCTTAGATGGATACAGAAAGTTGAAGGTTTGTAGAGTGGAAAATTTATTTCTGTAGTCAAGGCTGAAAGATAGATACAGAAGGCTGTAAAAAGTTTGTGAAAACAATTATTTCTGTGGTCAAAGTTAAAGAATGGTAAAAACTAGTAATTACATTGCTTAAAAATAGAGCCTCACAACTTAAAGAAAAAAGTTTTGTAAAACAAAATAGCATTGAATAATATTTTGGCCACCACCCAAAGCAGTAATTAATATCAGTGCTGTAATAAATACCTAATAATTCATACAATATAAACATTCCTCACTGTACTGCAAGCTCCTCACATTAAGGTCTCCTGCTGCTTTTATTAAAAAAAAAAGTTTCCTTAAATTATTGAGGTGTTATTTCTTAATAAAAGGTTATAAAAGTGTTTTTCTAAGTAATCAGCATAGGATGCAAAAAGTCTCTTTTATCAAAATAACTTCTTGCACTTTATGTTAACATTATTATGTCCTTGACTGTTTATTTAAATTCTTGTATTAAGCACTCTTTACTTTTAAATTATTATCCGTCCCTATACTCTTATTTGAATGGCAGGTTACTTAATGAAGCCCAAACTGGCTAAACGACAACCTAATAAGGCTCAGACCTTTTCTAATAAAAACTATAGGTTTAAAGTGTAACAAACAAACCTGTAACACTAACACAAAGTCCCTCTAACTGCCTTGTTTAGCCAATAAATAAAACTATGTTTACTCATTTTATATTAAATAAAACTTTGTAAATGTATAAAAATATTATTTGTTTTCTAAACTACCCATGCCTCAAATAAATGTATCCATCAATTACTTAGTAATCACTGTAGTAAACCTGGAATATAAACAGAAAACTTAATATCTTCACTTCAACTTGTCATCAAACCTCAAATACTTAACAGTATTGTTAGCACGCTACATTAAAAATAATAATACTTTGCCAAGTAGTTAAGTTAAAAAATATATATACTGCTTCAAACCTAATAATTTTTAACATTTTACTTTCTCAAGGTCAAACCTTAAACAATATCTTTTTATTCCCAACAGTTACAAAGAATTTGTACTTTCACCTTGGGAAAAAAATATAAACAAACTACTAAGAAATAATTAAATTCATATAATATAAGTTGCATAAGAAATATTTATAGACAATGTTATAAAAATTAGAAACTTCTAACCTTTTGGTTATTAATGTACATAACATCAAACAACAATGTTGTACTGCTAGTCATAATTTCAGTTATTTTTAAAGTGTTATCTGTCACAAAAACAGCCAAATTTCCTTATAAGTTACATTTACTCTGTTGCTTCTCTGAAAGTGCTTGCAGTTAGCTACAAGTCAAAGCTTCATCCTCAACAACAAAGAAACACCTTTTAAAAAAGAAGCAAGGCAAGTATATAAATTATGTTCTACCCATTACCTAACATAACCCTAGTAAAAGTGTAAAGAAAAACTAGACCTCTGTTTTAATTAAAGTGCTTGCATGTTTAAACCAAGCTCCTAATACTGTGCCTGCATGCTCTCTCCCCATCAGTTACTGGTAAGACCCATTTCTGTGGTCCCTAAAGCTATAAGGTGTCGGAAATAAAGTGGTACCTGTAAGGGAATAAACGCTCTCTCGGTTCTGGAGGAGAAAAGAATTTATTTACGATCTTGCAAGATGGGGCGTCCAGCCAAACACGCGGAAGGCTGGCGCGCCAGAGGAAGAGAATGGCGATGTTTAAATCTCCTACTCCTAATTCGCAAGTCCCTCCCCTGTTTCCCCATTGACTGGGTACTACAGAGGTTACAGCCTATCCGAGAACACTAACTAATTCATCTTTTGAGATTTTAATTTGTACAGCCAATCCCAGAGAGCCAACTAGCTCATTATTGAGATTTTGAACTGATTAGCCAATGCCCCCCCCCAAATTTTTATTTTTTTGCTGCGAGTTCCCGCCTCTGATACTACCTCATGTCTCTTTACATCAGGCAGATTCTCTCTTCTCTTTGTCTGGGGCTTGTTTAAACTGGTTTTGCCTCCATTTCCCTTATTCCATGCTGTCTCTATGTGAAAACGAAACTTATTCCTTTCTTACAGATTCCCTCCTCTTTTTTTTAAACACTTTTAGTTTTCACATTTTAGATTCTCAAATTTGCTAAGGGCTTTTTTACATTCCTCATCATAGGGATCTTTCTTATTTTTGATTCTAGTGGTTTTGATGGCTTTTTGAACTAGCCTTTGAGCACACGGGATTATGTAGCACCCAGCTGTTATAAACATTTTGGCTGGAATGATAAGGAAAATTAAAATAGATGTTGCAATTCCTTTCCATTTCTCGAACCAATTTTCCAACCATTCTATGAGTGGGTTGTTAATGCTAGAATTCTTTTCTAGTTTCTGAAATAAGGCTGTTAAGCCTTGTAGGGCTTTGGTGATAGTTCCATTAGGTGCAGTATTATTGGGGATGAATGTGCGACAATTTCCCCCAACTATAGCACAGATGCCTCCTTTTTCAGCTAGCATTATGTCTAGGGCCATTCTGTTCTCCCATGCCATTCGGCTAGTGGCATCTAACTGTTCTGCTATTTTTTTTTTAATGACATTCCTGGTATAGTTGATAAATTTTAGCTGATGATTGACATTTTTATTGATGGTGACCCACCAGAATAAGGACGATTTAAATTCTGCAGCTAATTGATTTTTAGCTTTAAACTCATTAGGAACTTTCTGGGGAACCCCTATACTATCTACAAACATTTTTTTTATTGAAGGAACTAGGTACACTTTGTACATTTTTCTTTTCTCCTTTGCCTTGGGTTGGTACTTTATTACTTTCAAATGCCAGGGTAAATGAGATAGCCAATTGAACCAGAGCACAGGTTCCTCCCCACCTTTCAGGTAGTGTTGGCCAGAGGATGCCCTTCCCACAGTGCCACCAGAGGTCTGCTCGGGGTATAGTTAGGCTGGAGAAGTTGCCAGTACTATCCTTGCTCACATTCCACACCTGTGTACACAAAGCCATCGTACCAAGATCCTGGAGCCCTTCTTCCCATCTGGAGAGACAGGCAGAGTGGTTTCCGGGACCAAGGTGAGACGCTGGTATGGCTTTGACACTTCCCTCCTGGACTGGAGGGAAAAGGGAGGACAACGTACTACAACTTTCACCAGGAGTAGCATTTTGAAAGAGGAGTGTTATACATTTAAACTCCCTTTCATGCTTTTTCATCCCCAAGGGGAAGGGCATAATCTGAACAGTGGGTTGTTTGGTTGCACAAGCAAACAGTTACTGCTGTTTAGACTCTGGGTGGTATGTTTGCCCCATTCTACCCAGGCATTTGTATTTCCATAACCTGTCTCTATTTCTGTGGTTTGCTTTAAGTCTTTGGCCTTAAGTATTCTAATGACCTTGGGGTCAATTTGTACTGGAGAGTTAAATTCCAGCCAAGTTTCCCTTAATGGTTTTTCCTCCAACCTGGGTTAAGACCCATCCCTCATACTGTGTGGTCCACCAAGCAGTGTTCCAAGGATAACAGGGGTTAGGTGTCTCATAAGTTGTACTCTCAAATGTTCGCCCCCCAACAATCTTGCTTTCTATTTGAACAGTCTGCTTACATAAATGCTTATATTCCTCTCTCAGTTGTTGCTGACGTTTTAGATTTTTACAGCTCATTACTTGACAAACATCAAATTGTACAGTTTGAGACTTTAAGCCTTTGACTACACTTATAACCAGCTTAGCAGAACCTGTTACTCCTTGAATATAGAACATTATGATCAGCATAAGCAATTTCATCATTAAGCTATACACAGAGCACAATGCAAACATAGGGTTTAATCCAGCCCTTTCTCCCTTCTAATATGTTCCTTTAACTGTTGCCTATTTAAAGTGATCCTTAGGGGATCTGAGGTAGGAGTCACTTTCCAGGATTCAGGTTGAGTTGCTGGATACTTATCGTCTGGTTCAGGCACCGGTCCCTTCACTCGTGTGTAATGAGTTCAGCCTCTTTCTGCCGTTCGGACTGCCGTCTTAGTTGTCAGCAAGACTTGATAGGGTCCTTCTCAGATCGGTTGAAGTTTGGATTCTTTCCACGACTGGATCAGAACCCAGCTGCCAGGCTGATGTCAATGGGCAGCAAATTCAAGAGGCAGGGTCTGAGCCAGCAGTCCACGGTGCCTGAGAGATGATAAAGTAGAAGACAAGGCCAGTATATAATTCTTAAGAAAAAGATCTTTTGTGTCTAGGGAGGGGAGCTCTCCAGTCCTCCTGGGGAAAGGCAAACCAAAAACCAAAGGCCTACACCTTGTAATTGCCTAAGTACTAAATTACACATGGCTTGCACCCCTCTAATGACTCCCCTAGTGTAAAACTGCTAATACCTGCTTTAGGTACAGACACTCCTGAAGTCATGTGCATGAAGAGCAGCAAGAACTTACCAACATTTCAGGCTAGAACAATTAGACTAAAGGACAACAATAATTTACAATAACCTAAGATTAATGAACACAAAAAGGCTTACCACTCTTAAATGCTAAATTAAAATTCAGTTTTTAGTACACCTAGTTTAGTGATGCTTGAATATACGTGATTCACATATATGCATACCTTGAACATACACACAAGTTTTGCTGTTAGATGAGTAAAAACCCACTCTCCAGGGAGAGGAGGACAAGCCTTGGTGTGTAGTATTTGACAATATATGTGGTGTCTTTATTCCTATTAGACTTAATGTTAAGATAGCAATCTGGCATTACCAAATGGAGACCTGGGAAGAGATATGAACCATTCACTGTTCTAAGTTTGTTTAATTCAGCTTTAGTGAACCTTAAACCCTTTTATAGGAACATTTACTTGCACTTTGAGTATGGACTTTTTGCTTTTGCCCAAAATATATCAGAAAAATTATTCTGCTTTTTACAAGAATACACAGTCTCATATATCTGGAATACAGACACATATAACTTATATACACACTCATAATCATAAGAAACAGACATACATTCCCATTTACAAGCATGTATAGCCAATACACTACTGTTACACATACATAGAAAACTTTTACACAGTTTTTCTCACCTTTTTTTTTTTCATTTTTCACACTATTGTGAAACTGCACACAATTGCCCAGCTTTAGAGTACACACAAACTAGTATACGCTATAAAGACACAAAGAAATAGCTTCAGTTTACTATAGATGAGTACACAGGAAATTTTTGCCAAGCTTTAAATTACACACTGACAAACTTTCACAGTTTGAAAGACTCTTACGTAATTGTATTACATGCTTTTATTACATACAAATACAACTATCCCACATTCCTGTGTAAACATACAACTTAAACTCCCATTAGATTCATGAAGTTTTAACTCTCAGAATGCATCCAAATACAGTCCTAAAAAATGTGCATATAACTTTCTATATACCCTGATACACACATTAAGGGACTTTAAATGTAGCTTCCACATGCCTTAGACTTAATTACACAGCACACTAAAATATGTAAATGTATTTATTAATACCTGTTTAGCCCCACATAAGTATATGAATAGAGAATCACACAAACCCCATGCTACAAATTTCCTTCCTCCTTTTTTTTTTTTTTTTTTTTTAAACTGCTCCAATTACTTCTCTATCTCACTTTTGTCTGTTTCCTCCCTGGCTTGTTGACTCTCTGAATATTTCCTCTAATGGCTTATTCAGCCATTCATCGATTTTTGGATCTTCTCTGAATATTAGGCTAAAATTCCTTTATATAACTGACCTTTTAAAGTCTGAGTTATTAACAGAATGACATTGTATTCTTGGGGCTTGAGGGAGTGGGAGTCCAACCCTTTTTAGAGGCTTTTGTGGCAGCCCTTTTCTTTTCGAAGTCTGGGGTGATGTTGGGGAGATTACCTTTTTTGCCCCACCCTTCTTAAACATCGGGGTGCCACCCAGACTCTGCCTCTTCGGGGTAAAGGCTCTACCTTCTCTGAACAGTGGGGTGGCAGCCAGGCTTTTCACATTCCCCTGGGAATGTGCTCCACCCTCTGGGTCCTGAGGCGGCAAAACTTTTCTAGAGCATTGAGGCGGAAGGCCCACCCTCAACCCCCAGGGCAAACTCACCCTTTTCATGCATGTGGGCCACTCCACTCTCCCAGCCTGAGACCACTTGACTTCAGACCTCAACTTTCATCGTTCTTTGGGGATATGGGTACAGCCAATTTTATTTTAGGTGGATGCAGTCTCTCTCTTTCTCTCATAGCCGCCCTCTTTCCCATTTCCCTTTCTTCTCCCAAGAAAGGGATATTTACATAAACCAGAGTTTAAGAATCAAGTTAATTGTTATTCAGCTAGCCTTGCTAGGCTTTTTATTAATGATTCTTACCTTTCTTTCTTTAAGAGCCTTTAGAAACAGAAACTTTTGGAAATTTCTCCATTTTTTTTTTTTTTTCTTAACTTTTGGTGGGTTGTAATTACTGGAGCAGTCAGCATTAACTGGCTCTCCAATTGCCTGGGGGCATAGACTGCTTCCACCAAAACCCCAGGCTTTAATGGTTCCCGCCCCAGTGGGGGAGGGGAAACCATAAGGTGGGGGAATGCTTATCCCAGGTTTTAGTTTCTTTTTTCCCTGCAGCCACCACATGGCACAGTTCAATTCTGCCTTGGAAAAAGGTTTATTTTTATTAACATGACACACGAGGTCAGCACAAAGCCAACTCTTATCTGCCTTATATTTTGGCCAGAATATATTTGGCAGCAAAATGACTTTTTTTTTTTTTTTTTTTGTCTAAACATAACAATAATATTTGATCATTTTCTTTTACCCTTTCCCTTGGTCCAATTACTTTTAGCCCAATGTTTTAACATGTTTCCCAATGGATTATTTAGAGGAATGTTCCCCGGGGACCCTAAAGGTACCCCCTTCCCTTTATTCCCAGCCGGCTGACTGCCTCTATTCCCCATTCTGAGTCTTGCCTGAGCATCTTTCCCTTAGGATCAGCTCTAGGCTCATCAGAATGTCCCCATTCTGAGTCTTGTTTGGGCATCTTTCCCTCAGGATCAGCCCCAGACTTTCAGAATGCTTTAACCACCAAGGTAATATAATATTTCTTTCCTTACCTTGGTCCGTGCACGGAGTTGCCTGGTTAACCAGAGGCAGGCCTTTTCTTTTTCCCCCTTTTCTCATCCACAACCGGCAGATCCAAGCATCTGGTCTCGGGCCCTTTAGCTGCCGGAGATGGGCCCCCAATGGCGGAGTCCGAGACCGCTCAATCAGCGGGGCGCGCCTTCCCTTTGTCCACCTCGGGGGTCCCCCTCCGAAGCTTTGGATCCCGGACGAGCCCCCAAGTTGTCGGAAATAAAGTGGTACCTGTAAGGGAATAAACGCTCTCTCGGTTCTGGAGGAGAAAAGAATTTATTTACGATCTTGCAAGATGGGGCGTCCAGCCAAACACGCGGAAGGCTGGCGCGCCAGAGGAAGAGAATGGCGATGTTTAAATCTCCTACTCCTAATTCGCAAGTCCCTCCCGTTTCCCCATTGACTGGGTACTACAGAGGTTACAGACTATCCGAGAACACTAACTAATTCATCTTTTGAGATTTTAATTTGTACAGCCAATCCCAGAGAGCCAACTAGCTCATTATTGAGATTTTGAACTGATTAGCCAATGCCCCCCCCCAAATTTTTATTTTTTTGCTGTGAGTTCCCGCCTCTGATACTACCTCATGTCTCTTTACATCAGGCAGATTCTCTCTTCTCTTTGTCTGGGGCTTGTTTAAACTGGTTTTGCCTCCATTTCCCTTATTCCATGCTGTCTCTACGTGAAAACGAAACTTATTCCTTTCTTACATAAGGGTGTCAGCCACATCACATGGACGTGCTCCAGAAGTAAATGCTGTTACTGCAAACACCTTTTACTACGGACACCTTTGCCTCTGCCTACCACAAAAGACTCACTTCGGCTTTTCAGTGAACACTGCCTCCAGACTGACTCTGCTGCATAGTGTCACAGGGCACTATGAAACAGCCCAATGGAACCCTAAAACCCACCGTCCTGTTTCCCAGAAGACCAACGATGCTGCGCTACAACAACTGTACAAAGAAGATACCTCCCGAAGCTGTAATTGCCAGTGTGATGTGGTTAAAACCTAAAAACAATTAATAATTAACATTAAAGCCTGCTCCTATGAGGGGACAGCATGTTTGGTACCGTAAACTTAACACCCAATGCAGCTCAGGAAAAAACTTAAGCATTCATTAGCATTAAGTGCTATACATATATACCAAATAAATATAATAGTGTCTCTTCAATATTGAATCATATGCAAAATAATGATAATGTTAAAATTATAATAAACTGGGTACATTTTCTAAGTGGTTAATAAATTTACCATAAAATAGAAAATAGCCCTTATTACCCATAATTTTTATCCTGCTTGTCATTTACTTATCTTATTATTGCCTATATTGTATCTGTTAGTTTATATCCAAAACATTTTCCAAATTAATATAAAAACCTCTTCACCCTTGCTCAGCAAAAAGCACTTACAAGAAAAAACCTCCGCCCACTTTCCCTTTTATAAGAGATGCTCACAAGATAGTGTTTCTTAAGAATAACAAAATGTCTCATAAAAAGGGGGGATTTGATAGCTGGATAAGTAGAAATATTCAATATAATTCTTTAGCTGGAAAATGCTTAGTATTGTCTTCAATAGCCAATAGAGAAAAAATGCCTTTTATTAAGATCACTTCACTCAAGCAGCCTTGAGTTATTCTAAGCCTAACAAGTCCTTGTTAAAATAACTTGCTGTTGCTCTAATCTCAACAACAAAACTTATTCTCTGTTCCCAGGAACTTTCCCAGCATTGCCTGCAGTAGGATACAAGGGATGTCACCATATGGTCTCGCAGTCAGTACCTTCTTGAAAAGCAAGCCTGCATGAAGGGAGGACTTCAAGATAACGGGAGATGCTGACCAAAAGCTTTCTCTATTTTTCTCTCCCTTCTGCTTTCTTATGGATTCTGCCCATTTCTTTGTCTGTTTGGGGTTACAAAAGCCCAAACAATTCTTCTCACTTTGAACTGGTCTAGGGAAGCTTTTTTTTTTTTTTAACCTCCAGTTCTTTGTTGATGCATCTTTAATAAACTCACCTTCTCACCAAAGCACAGAGACATGTTTCTCTGTTTGATGTGGGATCAGGTGAGCCTATTTAGAACCATGTTTTCTGCCGGCATCAACAGCACAACTAAGTGATGATACCATGAGACGCTGATTGTAGATTTCGGATGGAATATATGGTATGTGAATAGATCTCAATAACATCCGTACATTAAGAAAAAATGCAAGAGGAAAGAGATAAGCTGAGAACTGACCTCTTGGGTACAAAGAAACCAGAAACTGATGGTCTAGAAAACTGGGGGCTTCCAGACAGTGAAACCCCAGAGGATACAGCCTCACGTGAGGATTTAACGAAACCTGGAACCAGCTAGCACAAGCCAGGATTGGAGATGGAGTTATCCAGAAAGGATGTGTGAAAAGTCCTACTGTCTGACAGTTTTGATCCTTGTAGGCTACATGCCAAGCCAACAAATTTTTTGTGAGATCAGTACAGATGGAACCACTGCCAGTCTGAAATAAACAGGACAGAAAAGGGACAGATTAAAGGAAAAATTTCTTCAGAAAAGGCAGAACCATGTAAGCCAAGGTCTGAAGCCAAGAAATCTCAGGCAAGGAGAGCAGAGCAACCCATGCACGTGGAGCGGGTGAGTTTGCCCCGGAGGCAGAGGGCGGGCCTTCCGCCTCGAAGCTGAGGAAGAGAGCTGCCAACCCGGGCCTCAGACACGGCAGAACACATTCCCCGGGGAGAGCCTGGCCACCACCCCACTGTTTTGAAGGCGTTGAGCATGTACCCCGGAGATGGAAGGGAGTCCAGGTGCTGCCCCGATGTTTGAGGAGGGTGGGGCCAGGAAGAAGGTGGTCTCTCCAATGCATGGGTATGTTGGAGCACTCACCCCAGCATTTGGAGAAAAGGGCACCGCAAAGGCCCTTCGAAAGGGTGGGACTCCCGCTCTCTCAAGCCTCGAAAATAAAACATCATACTGTAAGTGATTCGCAGACTTGGAAATTAATAGAGTTTGCCCTGCAGGTTTTAGAAACTGTTTTGGACCTTTGATCCCTGTTTTGGACCTTTGAACCCTGATTTCCTTCCCATTTCTCCCTATGGGCAATGGGAATGTTTATCCTATGACTGTCCCTACTTTGTATATAGGAAGCAGATAACTCATTCAAAGTTTCACAGCCAGAGGAGAATTCTGCCTTAGGACAGACGTCTGTAACGATTTTGGTAAGACTTGTAGTTATCTATTGTTACTGAAACGGTTTAAGTTTTTGTGACATTGTGATGGAATGAATGTATTTTTGCATTTGGAAAGAACATGTCTTTTTGGGGTCCAGGGGGTGGAATGTGCCAGTTTGAAACTGTTATGGACCCCAAAGAGCCATGATCTTTTAATCCAATCTTGTGGGGTGGCATCTTTTGGTTTCCATGGAGATGTGACTCACCCAACTGTGGGTGAGATCTCTGATGAAATTATTTCCATGTAGGTGTGGACCCTGCCCATTCAGAGTGGGTCTTGATCAGTTCACTGGAGTCCCCAAGAGAGCCCAGAATCTGATGCAGATGCTGACACTTGGAGATGCAGACAGAAGGGCATTTGGGGATGCTAAGCTAAGAGATGAAGCCCAGAGTTCACCCAGGAGAAGCTAAGAGAGGATCCCAGATGCTTACAGAGAAACATCCTGGGAGAAACAAGCAAGGATGCACAGGAGCTGAGAGAGAGGAGTTAGGAGAAACCCGGAGACATTTTGGAGAATGACATTTTGAAACCAGAACCTGGGAGCAAAAGACCAGCAGACACCAGCCACGTGCCTTCCCAGCTGACAAGAGGTGTTCTAGACACCACTGGCCTTTCTTCAGTGAAGGTAACCTCTTGTTGATGCCTTAGCTTGGACACTTCTATGACCTTCGAACTATAAATCTGTAACCAAATAAACCCCCTTTATAAAAGCCAATCCAATTCTGGTATTTTGCATCCCGGCAGCATTAGCAAACAGAACAGTCATGCATGAATTAATGCAATCTTTTAAAATCACTTGACCAAACTGCCTTTAAACCATGTTTAATTTTTGAGATTTCATATTCAAAATAAATGAGGCACTTGAAACATTTGGGAAAACACTTCCAAATTTTCTTTTTTGTAACTAAGTCATATAACTATAGTAACTTCTCATTCTCACCATGGGAGTTAGTTTTAGCAAATGGAAACCCTGATGGAAAAAAAAAAAAAACTAATAATTATCGTGTCTTTCTTACTGAAACACTTGTATTGACAAACCGCCCCATCTGGTATTATGAAATATATTTCTTAAACCTCAGGAATCACATATAATGAATGAATAAAGTAAAACTTGCCCTTGTGATTTGCTTTTCAGTCCAAACCACAACATTTTTCAGGTTAAGAACATCCACTTAAAGACTCGGAAAGAATCCAACCACATAAACCATCTGGCTGAGTCAGATGGTTCAAGACCTCAGTTTAAAAGTTTTTCTAACCAATTATACCAATATGCATGAGGAGTTAGAACTTATATGCATTTTTCTTTAATAGATAACATCTGATCTGATAATTGTAAAGCCACCGGTTAAAAAAAAGTAATAATTCTTGGGCTAGTCTTAGAGAAAAACTTTCTGAGTATTTAAATCCCATACCATCCACCCTTTCCTTACATATTCTCCTGATATATTTTCCTGGAATAAAGTCCCAGTTCATAAGCAGCTTTTTATCTTCATATATTAGTGGATGGATAATAAATTCAACTTTACTGACAAACCTAATTTCTAATGCAAATACTGGTAGAAAAGTTACATATTTCCTAAATATTTAGTATCCACTGAATCAATGAGACAGGGTTATACTTTCAAGGTGTTCAATGGACTAGTTTGGTTGCATGTTTGACATCCCAATGCATGTACAATTTTAACTCACTTTTGTTCACTCATTGCATGTGCATAAATATATATATCCTTAGATCAAACACACTATTCAATGTTTTTCTACATCCGTGGTCCCTCTTGCATTCTGACATTCATTTAATCACATGCAATGTCCACTCCTGGGCCTGCCCCAGGACACTAGAGACGGTTCTGTCCACCAACCAGTACAGCTCGGGTAAGGACTAACTATGGCTCACCATCACCCCTGGACAATGAATGGTTTCATTTCTCAATTTCACAGACAACTTCACAGTAACAGAAAAGCATACCAGCATTTTCTGTTAGTCTGAGCTCTGATACATCTGCTTCCAGATGAGTATGTGGTTTCCCTTTCACTGCCTAGCCACTGAGACATGTTTTCAACAACAGAGCAAGATGTCTCCTGGGAATGGAGCTCTTTGCTGCAAACCCCAGACCACAGTAAACCACGTGAGGTGTTCCAGTGCCTTCAGTGACCTGAGGGCGAGAGTATCTGCTGCAAAGAGATTTTCTTAAGGTGTTTTCCAACTGCGGGCTCCGTTCAGACTTCAAACTCATCTCGCAGAGGGTCAGAGTCCGCCAGGTGCTGTCTTGTAAGCAGCAGTCAATGTTTGGTAAGTGTTTCATTTTGTGACCCTATCAAAAAGCATTTTCCAAAGCAGAAGGGGATGGCTACACACCCGAGCTTGAGTAGCCATCCCGACGCTTCCCCACGGGTGTCCAGCAGCCTTGCGAGAGAGAGAAAATCACTGATCTCCCTACCTGGCATTAGCCACCCCTTGGCGACTGCTTGTCTCTGCATAACGATGACTAACATTCGTCGGGGGGCGAGCAGGCGCTCTTTCAGCGGGGTCACGCCCAGGATGGCTGGCTGAGCTCCGCGTTCTAAGGGCAGCACGGCGAGGATCTGTCAGGACCAAGCAGGACCATGAGAGTTACTCTGCAAAAGCAGCCAGGTGAAGATGCAAAATTATTTACTCTTTTGTTCAAACAACAGCCACGTGGGCAAGAATCAAACGCCATGTTCTATTTCAGGTGTGCATCACCACTCCTTCAGTCCTCAGAGCATGTACTTTACTTTTATGTTAGGCATTTAAAGGTGGGGGAAACTCACAAGAGGAAAAGGGAAATTCTATGAGTTAGCTCCTTCTGTTTCTCAAGGCTCTATTTAAGAGTATATCACAGTCAGAAGACGTCATCATAATTTTTTACTTCTATTTTCCTTTGTTCTGTGTTAATGATTTTTAAGACTTGAGCATGCTATATAAAGCAAAATATTATAAAGCCTAAAAGTATGTGCACAAGTTTGTGTTATAATAAATCTTACAGTCAATAGGAAAAGTATATATATATATAGACACATACATACACACACATATAACATATACATGTTTTTATGTGGGAGTTATGTTATGTTACATGATACATATTTCACACAACCAAATGGGCACTTAAGTGCTAAACAAAAGTCGATCATAGTTATTCTCAATGTTCCTGATACTGGAACCGAGATATCCAGGCTCCTTACTTCCAGGATCTTGGCCTTTCCTCCATTCCCACTCTGGAAGCAGGGGGAACCCCCAGTTAGGAACTTGGGGTAGAGTCTGGAGTCACCTTATTCTCGGGTGAGACAGGCTCCTATCAGAATAATCCTGAGGCCAAAGACCCCCGGGGGCAGCCACAGCCACTCGTGAGGGAGGAAGGCTCAGAGGCTGGAAATAATGACTTTCTATATGGCTTCCTCCCCTCCTTTTCCCCCATTTCACTGAGTGGAGAAAGTGGAGTCGCATGTTTAACGGGAAGGGAAGGGCTTCAGCATAACTATCTCCCAGGTAGGACCTAAATTCTACATGTGGATAGACACCCCCCCCATGTCCACACCCTCATCCCGGGAACCCTTGTCACCTTACATCAAATAAAAGGGACTGAGAGGATGTGAGTACTTTAGGGATGGTGAGACGCGGGATTATTCTGGTGGACTCAACCGAATCCCACAGGTCCTTCAAACAGGAGGACTTTCCCCAGGTGTGGTCAGGAGATATGAGCCCTGAAGATGGCCAGAGAGAGGAAGGTGGGTGGCTGGGGAGGGGGCGGATGGGACCACCCGACACTGGGAAAGGCACAGAAACAGATTCTCCCTGGAGGAAGGAATGCAGCCCTGCTGGCCACCTGCAGATCAGACTTCTCCAAGCCAGTCAATTTGCGCTGCCTGAAGACAGTAAGATGACAGTAATTCGTCACAGCAGCAACAGAAAACTAAAACACCTACTACCAGTTAAGAGGGTAATTTGGTTTAAAAATGCAAAAATGACTAGGAGAAAGAAAAGATTCATATCCAAGCATGAGTTAGCCCAATCATCTTGCTCTCGGAATCTGAGCTACGGTACAGTACACCAAGAGGGGTTAGTTCTCAGAATGGGGGGTAAAGAAGGACTCAGACGCAAATTTTGACTTTTGCGAGGTTGAAAGAGACAGGACTCAGGTGAGAATAAAAGCTAGAAGGCCTCGTGGGACAGGAAAAGAAGATAAAAATGGGTGAGAAAAGACGCCACCATTTCTTCTTACCCAAAAACCTGCCTAGAACTGGTCCTGCCCCTTCCCTTTGTCCAAGACAGGTACACAGTGTGCAGGTGGGGAACCATATACCCTCCGTCACAGTCCGACACCATCCTGGTCCGGCTCTCACACCCAAGGGCAGAGGAGAGGACTCACTTCCACTTGCAAATGAGCCACAAATCCGAAGCCCATGCATGGCTTAGAAGACCAGGTTCACGGAGAGCACTTCTGGGGAGCACCAGAGAAAACCCATAGTGACTGGAGAGAAGAGAGCCATGAAGGACAAGGAAATTAACTCTTCTGGTTTAATAAGGGCTATGGGATCTTCTCTACATCGATTCCATGCCTATTTGTCAAGTGAAAGGCAACATTATGTGCAAAACACGTGTTCACGCCAATACACTGACATCACTATTTAGATCTTATGATGATAGCCAATCAGAATAAATGTACTTTTGATAGAAAAGAAATTTTCTACACATATTATTAGTCAGAAGGCATTTATTTTTTTTGCTCCAAAAGGCACAGCTACTTTGGGATGTTAAACGAACCAGCTCATAAAGTACCATAATGGAGCAAACAGCTGAGTACTAATAAATTCTCCATCAGAATGTGTCTTATTAGCACATTACAGCAGGAGATAATAGCAAAACAAAAGAGAAAGGGGTATACCTGTGCCTTGGAGTCCCTGTCTGGCATTAACCCAAAATGACTTAAATTTTGTTCTTTCAGGTGATCCAGATGAGAAGTGAACTAGGACAGAGGCTGCTGATTAACAGAATCATGGAGACTTTAAGTTCTTCATGCTCTGTACCAGCTGCCTTATCAGGGAGAAGAGGAAAACATTTTAACAGTTCATTACTGTAGTGAAATAATCAATGACCTCCGCCACCTACGCTAAGTGGATTCTCTGCAATTGTTATTTCGATAACTGATCGATTTTACAGAAGTAATATATGCTTAATATAGACATTTGCACTTTTTTTCCATAGCTGAGATCTAGCTAAGGTATCCTGTTTTTAATCTTAACACCATAATATAAGCATAGCTCCCATAATATTATAATTCTCAATGGCTGCATGCAATTACATATATTTGAGATATACCATAACTTAACCATTCACACAGGGTATATTTAGAATGTTTATAACTTTAAAATTTTTCAAATAGCACCCTAATATACATATGGTTTTTTGGAAGGACAATTACCAAGTCAAGCAGTTAGACATTTTTGAAGTTCTTGCTTTAAAATTGTATTCTATGCCACCAAATTATATTCCCAATAACACATTACAACACAGACACATTCACTGCGTTTTCCTGACAGACTTCAGCTGGACGTGGGCCCTGACACCTTAGAGTTCCCCTTCTTGGCTCCTGTGTACCTACTTCATTGCGGTGTATACTCTCAGCCCTACTCAGGGAAACTGAGGAGAGGGAAAAGAGAGCTTAACTGGGGACTCAGGGAACCCGGGTTTAATTCCGGCTTCACCACTGACTGTGTGTGAATTTTAGCAAGCTGCACAGCCTCATTAGGATAGAATCTTCTCATCTCCAAAGTGAGAATAAACCACTATGGTCCCTTCTGGTTGTAAAATATCAGTACGTGAAACCTTTCATAACCTCAGAATTATATTGTAAAGCATATGATCAACGTCAATTTGTTTTATTCAAATAGTCACACGTAGTGGAGGATTTTAAAACAACACATCATTTCACGTCATAGCTATGTAAGTCACTCATTTTAAAATAAATAAATAACATTGAAAGTCCTCTCATCAGATTTGTAATCAATCAAGCAGAGGGAGCCTGAGAACCGCCATGCTCATCCACAGCCTTTACACCCAACACTCTGGTCCAAGACCCCGGTCTGAGGCCTGGTTCAGCCTCCCTGCACCATGTTCTGAGCTCACAGGGCAGAGGGCACCGGAAACAGCAGCTGCAGACGGACAGAGCCCAGTTGCCTGGGCCCGACTCCACTAACAGGGGTCACGAATGTACATCGCTGTCACCAGAGTGACTTCTAATGTGAGGCGGAAGGCTAAATACTCACCTTCACATTCCCACAGGTGAACCAAAGACTTTAACAGAGGGATACGACAACACCAAGGTTTCTAATACTAATTCTAAATATACTTCTTAAGTCTTTTCATTGCAGTATAATTTACAAAGAGTTTTGACGACTGTACAGTCATGTAACCATCACCCTAAACTATTAGAGGACATTTCTATCACCCAGAAGGTCTCCTCAGCTGCTTTCCAGCCAATTGCAGTGCCCACCCCCACAACCATTTTCTGACTTCCGTCACCAGAGAAGGGTTTCGCCTGTTCTCGGGAGACATAAATGCAGTCTTACAGTGTGCACTTTCTGTGTGTCTGGCTTCTCCTGCTCAGCGTTAAATCTGGGAGATTCATCCATGTTGTTCAGGAGCTCGTTCCTTTCTACTGCCAAGCAGTATCCTGTCGTATGAATATGTCGCAGTTTGCTCATCCTTTCCCCTGCTGAGGGATGTCTGGGTGGTTTTTAAGGAGTGAGACTGCAGTGGACATTCAGGGACAGCTCTGAGAATCCTTCAACACAGTGTGTTAATGTCTCAGATGATCTGTCCTGATAATTCCTAAGAGGCTCAAGACCCTTTTATCTTTCGTTGGGAATGTACCGTTGTTTTCTATGAAGTCTCATTCTGCACCAACACCAACATCTAGAACAGGATCTGCAGACGACTGCTCAGGGTCGAGTCCTCCTCACAAACCAGTCAGGCCACCGGTTCACACACTGCCCACAGCTGTTTCCAGCTACAGCAGAGTCGAGTCGTCACAACAGGGACTCCCAGCCCACAGGCCTCAGATACATACTATCCTGACTTCTGTAGAAAACGTTTGCCAACCTCTAGACTAGAGCATCCCAACAATGAACCACCATTCATTCTGACACGTGCAGGTTTATACCTTCCCTAAGGCAGTAAGTGATTATTTCAGGAGAGAATTTCTCTTTCAGCTCCAGTCAGTTGAAAACTCACTGGCAATCAAGGAACTAAGTAATACCATCAATAAAAATCTGACAAAGTTTTTCCACTGTGCAGGGGAAACCGGTGGCCAACGCCTATGAAACGCCTTGGTAGAATAAGCGTTACCTCCTCATCCTCGAGATCTTCGGTGTCAGCGGCGGTGGCTCAGGACTCTGAACTGACTGATTCCAATCGTGTCCATGACCGAACTGCCAGCGGGGAAGGTTCTGGAGTCCCTGCTCTCCAGCTGCAGCCACACGCTGAAATCCTGAGAGGACAGCGGGGAGCTGCCCACGACATCCAGAGGGCCTGGGGTCTCTGTTTCTCCCGAAATGAAGAGAGCAGAAAGCGAATGGCATGGCCACTCAGACCAGCGTGCTGCTCTCTCAGGGGGACTGCTCACAGCTGCTCCTGGCTGCGGGGAAGACGCGGTGTCCCAGCAGCTCAGACAAGCTGGTCTTCGGAAGGACCAGGCAGAGGGGGAGCCAGAAAATGGTAAAGGGGGCTCCTCGGTCCCCCCACCAGGCACCCTCAGGGGTCACAGCACAGAGCCTGCGTGGTCCCGGCGCCAGTGCCTCTCCCAGCCCCAGGGGACCTGTTCCCACAGTGCCAGCCAGCTCCTCCTTCCTCAAACAACCTGCTGGTGCCCTCGTCCCCCACTCCCTCCTCACCACCCCATCCTTTGGCTTCATCACCGCCCCACCGAAAGGACTCCAGGTGACGTCAAATGACTTTCCAACCAACAAAAATCAACAAAGCTTCGCTACTGCTTCTCTACTGCCGTGTCATCGAAGCAGCTCCCTGTCGTGGCTCTCTCTCACCCTCTCCATCCTCGGCCTTGTCCTTACACACCACCTTGAATTTATTCTTTATGGAACAGGAACCACTGGCGATTTTCAAGCTTCGTCCTCAATCGTGCAGCTAACCAGCCAATCTGAACACTGACCACTCTTGCCCACCGTGTTCAGTAGACAGACACATGCCAAACCACTCGGTGCCCGTTTCCAGGCATCTTCGAATCATAAGCTGATACCAAGTTCAAAAACATGGAGTGGACAAGAGATGGTGGGAAGGTCATGGCATGCACAAAGATGGGGACATCTCAGGTCAGACAGTAAAGCAAGGAAAGCTGTTAACTTAGATGTACAAGCTCTTAGGAATGCAGAAGAGATGCTACTCATCGGGAAACAACAAAAGCTGGGCAACCTCAGTTCCCTCCATTTACAAAATAAAATGCTGGTACCTGAGTGTTAAGTGGGAAAAACAACTCAGGAACTGTAGTGTAAGAAAATTCTCAGTTTATCTGGGTTTCCTGCCAAGTCTGTCTTACTTATTTGATAAGAGAGAGCATGTTGAATATAAGAATTCTGAAAAACTATGTTACTTTACTTAGGAAAGTTGTGGCTTATGACCATCATAATTTTGTTAGACCTCTTATGAAATATTTCCTACCACTTTTTGCATTTAAACTTCCATAAACTTTTCATAATGAACTTTTTTCCATTTAGAGGCTTTCTAATTTCTCTGCCAACAAAAAGAAATTGAGGTAAAGCTATGAGGTGAACAAGGATTTTCTTCTTTAATCTGAACTCAAGACCCAGTACACACAACAAGCACTTACTTTGGTAGTCCCATCATTTCTTCATCATAAACTTCCTGTCGGACAACTCATCTGACAAATATCGAAATATCAATACTTCGGCCAGAGTAATTATATTGAAATTTGTGCTTGCCAACAACTGTAACAGAAGAAAATATCAACTAGTATCGTATGGTAGGTAATGCTAAACTAAAGCACCCTCCTCCCAATCTGAAAGCTCAGCAAGGAGCCAGAGGTGGAGCTCGGAGAAGCCAAGGGATGGGAGAGAGCAGAAGGGACGGCCTGGGGAGGGACGGGGCAGCTCCTCCGACGTGGGAAAAGGGGAGAAGGTACGAGCACCTCGGGGAAGGGGAGGCAATTCTGATCTTTATGGCGTCTACATTTGCAATCAAGAATTAAATGTCAGTGAGGGGAGAGCAGGTAGAGTCAAGAATGCCGGGAGAGAAGAGAAACACGACAGTCATCTTGGAGAAAAACTGAGGCCATACGAGAAAGCAGCGAGAATGCCTAACAATGTTCTGAGTCTGGGTTGGATGCTTGGGGAGTTAAACTGAAACCAACCTTCCCTATTTTGTATTTTTTCCTGGCTTTGTGAAGTTACTTATGCGGGCATGTGCAAAAGGCACGGAGCTGACTTCATCTAGGACTGAGGAAGGGCGTAAAGGAGCCCTGGAGGCTGGATATGCTGGGAGGGCAGGTGGAGACTGAGCAAGGATGTTCTAGGCTCAATGGGTCACAACAGGCTGAAGAACTTGGGGTGTGTGTGTGTGTGCACGCGCACACATGCGGACATCTGCACAGTTTCACCTCAGGCACACAAATCAGCAAACAGCTGATTTGTATCACATGTAGCTCACATGTATCAGGCATCGTGGAAGGTGCTTCATGTAAACTGGGTTATTCCTGAAAGCAGCAGAGCCGAGGTCGTATCCACAGGTCACCAATAAGGAGGCGGGGTCTCAGCGAGGGTAGGGGACGAACGAGAGCCGACATGACCAGGCTAGGACCCCGGCCTGGCCGGCCTCGAGGCCCTGCTCTGCTAACTCGCTCACGTTCTGGACTCGAGCTGGCTCCACGTGCTTCTAACACGCTGACACCTGAGCAAGCCGTGGACATGCAGTGGGGTTTCCACTTCACAGAAGACCCACGTATCACGGTGACTGAGGACCAGGAGTTCAACCCTTGAGAGGACTTTTTGAGAACTGCAGTAACAAAATTACTGGTGGAAACAAGCTTTTACTTACTCATGATACTGCCTCAAATTGTTAGCTTATTATATCCCTTTATTGAAGAGTAACACAAAATTTGTTTTACTTGGCATTACATGTGTGTGGAAGTCTAAGCTCTTGGAGTGGCTTCTGAATTAAAGAAAAATCAAATGATGATTTTGGATTTCAGTTCCTTTTGTTATGTTCTAATTTCTGGGGCAATGGCACTCCATGTGTAGTCTGTACGTAACCATTCATCCAACAAAGACGTCTTAAACCTCTACTATGTGTTCTGGTCCCTGGAGATACAATGACAAGAAGATGGATGACACCCCTGGCCTAAAGGAGCCAACATTCCAGCACCAATCTCCAACACCACTTCATCCTGCAGCCCTTTACAAGGCAGAGCTGAGCACGGAAGAGAATACAAGATTCTGGGTTAAAGAGATGCGCGTTTCACTCTCAAGAGAACAGGCGAGCCATTCCTAGGCCCTATACTCCAGACAAGCTGGTATGTAGCAAGACAGCAGAAGAAAAGCAAACAGCATAGACGGGGCACACCCAAGAACCACAAGAGGCAATTGCTATGAAGACTCAAAGAGTACAGCCTTGTCTAACTGCCATCACAAGAGAAGAGCACAGCACAAAACTGATGGCTGTAAGGAATAGTGTAGAAAGGTTGGTACGAAATTTAACAAAGCAAGTACAGACTTAAAACATTTTAGAAATGCTTGTTACAATTACTTATTTTAATAAATAAATACAGGAAAAGTAGTTTTAACAGTAAAGGCGAAATTTTTACAATCATTTAAATGTTCACTTAAGGTGTAATATCTCTTCTCACCGTGTCGGATTAAAAAAAATTACTATATATTTGTAAAAACAAAAAACAAAAAATCTTTATCCTACTTAAAATGCATTCATGGAATTTAATCTCTAGGAGGTAATTACGGCAAATATTATTGGTCTCATTTCATGGGTGAAAAAAAAAAAGAACCCAAGAGGAAAGTTAGTGGCACCAGAAGGAGCAGAATCCAATAGAGTTAACAGATTCACTATTTGAGAAATTCATCATAAAGCCTTAAGCTTTTAAGTGTTGTTTACAGCATTTACCATGCCTGATGTAAAAGGACTGAATAGTTCATATTTACATTTGGGTTAAATATAATTAAACCATTTCTCCACAGTACCTAAGTTTACTGGTTTTTATTTCAGATCAAACAAAAAAACAACTGACAGTGCACGAAGGGACCTACTGGTCCTTAGAAATTATCTAGTTTTCAACCCCGGGCAAAGCAGAGTAGTGTAATACGTCCCCACCGCGAGATGAGATGAAGGAAAGACTACCTGGCACACAGTGAGCGTGCCACGGTGTTCACTCAAGCACTTAGAATTAGCATAAGGGCTCAGTAATGTTCTCCCATCTAATTATATTAATGCAGAGTAGGAACTCAATGTTCACAATTTTCAACACACCCCAACTAAAATTTCTACCTGAAAATTCCTTGCAATTTAGTTATTTCTGTATGTAAACCTTTCATGTACTTTTAGAGAAATCAGAGAGATGGGAAAACAAACCTATATTTGGTTGGTGAAACCTGACTTAACTGGGTAGAAGCAAAGCCAAGACGTGAACTGAGCATCTACCAAGGGCTGGGAAGAGGCGTCCCCAGGTGGTCTCACAAAGCACACTCTCTTCAGAAAGTTCGTTTGCACAATGGACAACGTGGGCATGATCCAGGCATTTCAGGCAAAATGTGTGTCCACAGGGTGCTGTGACAGCTCAAAGAGCAACCTCGGGGGAAAAACCTGTATTCAGTGACCAATGTTCAGAAGGAACTTTCAAATCACCTATTTCTTTAACATGGGTTCCTCCTACAGTTTCCTTACTATTCTAGAAACCACTTGCAGCCTTTTCCATTTTATACCTTCCTTGCCAAATTTTTAGAGACTAACTTGTTACAGAGGCGTATGTAATGGATTGTAGAGTAAAAAAAAAAGTCCATTACCTTTAGGTACAAAATTTAGAAAGACTGAATTTTTAAGAGTTGCACAGATTCTATGCCATCCTACCTCATGTAAAGAGAACGCTCAGTCTCGAGACCCCTGGACTTTCTCCTAGGTTAGATCTCATGTTCCTTTGAGGTAAGGAATCTGCATCTGGAAAAATTTTAAAATGCTATAATTAACACTTGAACAGGTGAATAGTAACATGTAGTAAGTGTACTTCCTCTGGATAAAACATGTTAAATCGATGTGAGAAATCATTCCGGGTAGAAAAAGTTCCTGTCCGGTTTACAATATTTAGCAATAATCTATCTGGATGGTAAGTATGAACAAGTTGAAATTATACCTAAATTTTCTCTGCTATTTTTGACTCTGAAGTCACTGCATATATATTATTTAAAATAATCTATAATCTCAAAGCTGACAGATTCATCTCGTTTTAATGAACATCTCTATTATTGGACAGACGACAGATAGTAAAGGAATCAAGTCAATTCACTGTAGTTCTGATAAATGCTCTGATGGCCCTTTGAAAAATAAACATAATCTTGTAATAAATACTGTGATTTCTTAGCTCTTAATATAGTTCAATACTTCCAATAAGTATATATGATAAAAACTGTACATATATCTTATACAAAACAAAGTTACTCAGAAAACATATTTACATCCTATAAATCTATAAATTGTACAAAGGACTGTGCTAATGGACTAATTCCTATGTAGTTTATTACATTTGCCAAAGTATTAACACAGTCTTTAACAGTTACATACCATATGATAAAATTTTAATTCATAAAAAATCAAGTTGATGGTGCTAGGTGTCTCTCCTCTCCCTTTTTTCCAACCTTTTCAACTTTCATAATCCCATACTTCCCTCCACTTTCCAAATACCAGGCTTTGCATTCTCATAGAAGGAACCATGAACAAAAAAATCAGGCTTTTTCAGTTTTTTCTTCTAATTTTTCTCCTCCTGGTCTTTCCACCCTCCTTCCTTTTTTTATGAGCGCACAAAAATGAAGCATCTTATTCCTTAGTGCCTACTGTGAGTATGTTAAAAAAAATTTAAACCACCTGTGTAAAATACAAAACCATATCTTGATTACTAGCTAACATCCTATCACTCTGGAGTCACAATACTATGACAAGGAGTTTACTGACCTCTCTAGGGAATTTTTTCAGGGGTGGTGAAGTCATGGCTATCCTCCAAATCATTCAGAAACTCTCTCTTCAAAGCAGAGCCGCATGCTATTGAAAGGATACTTCTTGACTTTTTTTATCCTCTTCAAGGTGTAGACCCAGTATAAAATATAAAACTGAAGAATTGGGATTTCTAAACCCATCAGCTTTCTTGGGTGAATTCTAGTTAAGTAGGAAAAAAGAATTTTGAATATTAAAGGAATCAGAGCAGAAGAGAAAAAAAATTAAAAATTGTGCTGTAGCCCTTCTTAGAAATCTTTGGAAAAAAGCAGGCTTATATTCTGCCTTTGTAATTAGTTTCATCTATTAACTTCTAAGACAGGCTTTATCCTTTGCAGGGTAATTTTTCTGAGACAGAGCAAGTGAACATATATTCAACATCACCCCTTTGCTTTCTTCAAGCCAAGATAATTTCAGGTCTCTTGACATTGGGGTTGTTTTGAGATGTTCTACAAATTCTTTCTTTTACTCTTTCAATCACTGTCATTGTTTCCATTGACTGCCTTGAAAATGTTCAATTCAGGTTGAGGAGCTACAAATTTGTTTTAAGAAATACTTCTAACTAGCGTAATGCCACAATGTCTGAATAACTCGTAAAACATTTCAAATGAAGGAATTACAATCAGATTAATCGCATTTATATTGACAACCACGGGCACCCTGTACTGGAGAACTCCGTGCATTACCACCTCCTTCCGCAGGAGCCTGGGTGTTTCCATGGCCGGGGCACTGAGGCTTTAATCTGGGGTCCAACATTCTGCCTTGGATGGAAGATGTCAAACTTTGACACACATTTTCTGAAGCTGGAAATATCACCTCATACATCATCTGTAAAATTGCAAAGAAGAAAAAATATATAAATATTAAAAGACTTTTGGAAAAATACATAATAGGCTTTAAAGATCCAGGGGCAACTATGGGCCAAGTAGGCCCCCAAAACTGAAAAGACTCATGACCATCTCCTATTTGCCAACATTTTAAAATTCAAAAGTTTTTGAAACCACAGTCAATGTTTCAGGTAAGCATTCAGTTCCCAATCTCTTTTCATTTCAGTCTTACCAAATTATAAAATATGAGTATCGCAAATCCCTTGTCTGGTCCTCACATATCTGCTACATGAAATGTCCCAACATCCTCCCAGATAAGAGAGAAAAGTGTGGGTGGTAGAGGTTGCAGGGGGTCCCAGGTTGAAGCTGAGCTGTGATCACCCAGAAGGCTGAGCTATTTCTAGAGGAACCAGAAGCCACCAGCAAGGAAGAGAAGGTTCTGGTCAAGAACGATGGAGCAGCGACTGGGAAGATGGGAGGGTAGTGGTGACCAGTCAGGCATTCTGGCCGTCACTCGGGTGGGTCCTGCCAACCTTCCCGGGATCAGCCAAATCCAAGGGCTTGAGGGAGGAAAAAAGGAGTGGCTAAAACCCAAAAAAGGCTTATCCCCCACTTCCAGGTGACAACGTGAGTGCCCCGGGATCCGTGACCTCTGTAGAAACAGCCAACAACATCCTCAGCCCAGATGTCAAGCGTCCCCAGCAAGGCTACACGCAGCTTCAGCAGAGCTACTGGTGGCTGACGGTGCAGTGTTTCAGGCTGACAGCTGCTCTCACGTATCTACAAACATCTGAAATGTAGAAAGAGGAACCTGTATTTTCTCTGTTGCTCCCGAAAATAAAACGAAGTGATAAGTGGAAATTCAGGATAAGTGCATGGTAGAAGTTGATGATGAATAGTGTTAAAACACGAAAACCACACAAACAAAAACCCCTGGTTCCTGAAGTGCTAAGTGAAGGCTGGATATGATGTGGGCTTTTTTTATAGGAGACACTCCTGCATCAAGTGTGACTCAAAGGGCTAAAGACAGGCATAAAAAGGCAGGTAACTCTGCATCACGCTGGTGAGGCCGGGCTGAAAATTTCAATTTAGTCCATACAGCAGAACTGATATATTTTGCATATATCACAGTGTCTTTCATGGAGTTCCCACACACACTATACTACTTGAAAGTACGAACTCTAGCGAAAAACACTTTGCCTCCCCAGCTTTACACATCAATCTCGTCTCACTTCTTGTGTTTCATTATTTCAACAGAATTGAGATGTGCAGGCTGTCCCATGAAATGTTCTGTTTATCTGTAATTGAAAATATACTGTCTATTAAACGCATGAACCTTATCATTATTACCATGTGTGTTTCTAATATTCAGAATTCGATTTCTTATTTAATTTTACGTGCAAGGGTTACTCAGCATGAAAACAAAAGACTGTAACTAAGACTTGAATAAAATCATTTAAAGGAAGTCGCACCTTCTGGGCTCCTTCGCAACTGAGATATATTCAGGATTTATGGCAGCAGAGAAACTCCTTCAACATGTCCTTGGTTCTTCCCAGTCCAGAAAGAGCCTGAGCTTTGACCTGATGTCCCCAAAGAGAAGGTGCAGTGGAGGACAGTGAGATGCACTACTGCATACAAATAGCCCGGACAAAATCACTGGAACTCTTTGTTTTGATTTCACATTAAGGAGAATAAACAAAAACCCATGGAAGGTGGCTCTAGCTCTAACACGTATTCCTGCCTTGGAAATGTATCAGACTTCGATGTCTCACAAATGCCATCTACAATGAGAGCTCAGGAGCCGCTGCTCTATCTGGATTTCACTGCCCAAAGCAGCTAATCCTGCCTACCAGGATGTGTTTACAGTCTCGTGATGTAACGTGGACACATTTTGGTATAACTATCATAAAAAGCATAATATCCTAAGTACCATAAGAGACATGAACGAAATGCCAAAAGCGTTTTGTTTTACGGATTTTTTTTCTAACTAGTTCACAAATCGTACTTCCAGTGGGGCTGGTTGTTCTGATCATTTATTACGATATTTCTCTTCTGTGCCATGGAACTGTCTGCTCACATGTAAGACAGATGGACTGTTTTGTACAGATGGACACGTTTCCTCTGCGACTGAGGCCATGAGGCTATTTTCAAAGGCCTCCCTGCTGAAAGGGAAGACTGACTGGGCCTTTGGCCACGTGGGTGAGACCTACCGGGGGGTTCTACCTCAGCTGTGCGGGGTCTGGACGGCTTCTCTCTGGGGCACGAGCTCTCACGGGCAGCCACGCTCGCCCTCACAGTCCGCAGGGGAGCCCATGGCTCTCCACTGCTGCTCTGCGCAGGGCACTGACTGGCACTGCCAAGGAAACCCCATTTCTTACCTATCCTCAAAGCCTGCATCCCCCCTGCAGTTTCTACCCCGACACGAGATCAGTTCCCTCTGAACTTCCTCTGGTCCTTTATCCATTTACATGTCCACAAGCCAAACTCTTGCTGAATTCTCAAATCCAATAAACACTCCCTTCTCTTCAGTTATGAACTTGATCTTGTTTATAATTCCTTACAGTTATATTTTTACAGAGGTATAATTTACGTACCTTAAAATTCACCAGTTTTAAATGTACAAGGTGAGTTTTGACAAATGCATACAGATATATAACAGCCCCCACAATCACGATTCAGCACATTTCCAGCCCCCCCAAGTTCTCTCGTGCCCCCCTGAAGCAGTCGCTCCCGTTCCCTCAGGCCCAGGAACCAACGATCTCCTCTGCCACTACAGTTTCCCCTTTTGAGGCTTTCACATGAATGGAATCACATAGGATGCAGGCTCCCGTGTGCCTAACTCTGCTCAGCGTTATTTATTTGTGATTTGCCGAGGGCTGGCCTAACCCTCAGCAACGGGCAGGGTCCTGATGGGGGGGCTGGAGTCGGCGAAAAAACGAGACAGACCCCTTGTTGTGTCCGGGTACAAAGATGGAATCTCCGACCAAGCAGAGCATCAGAACTTTCTATAATTTTCTGTAACATACGCACTAGCATTCAGGCAAGCAATACTAGAATAGTTTGGCTAAATCTCAGACATTATTTACCCTTACACAGTGATCAATGGGTTTGCAGGGACAGACTCCCTGAAGCGCAGCAAGACACAGTGTCTGGGAACAGGCAGAGCAGTTCCTGTTATTTAGCACCAAGCAACCTATAACTATTTTTTGTGTTCATGTTTTAGAGTCTGCTAATCATTACCTTTTTGTTTCTTCTAGCTAACTCTTTCAAAGCTTGGGAAGGGGGCTTTTGAGGAGAAAGGGTGACCTATTGTCTTCTAAGAAAGGAGCAGGCATTTTCACTACGCTGACGCTAATGCAGGGTAAGCTGCTGGCTCATTGATGTAGCTCGGTGTGGGAGCATTCCACCACCACAGAGCCCAGAAGACGCCAACTGAGAAAAAGAGGCAGTATGAATATAAGAAACAGCAGCAAGAAACAAATTCCTTTTAGGCAGGAGTCATAGGTGCCACTCGATGCTCCGCCTTGCGGAACAGTCACCACGACATGTTCTGAAGGCCCAGGGACCGTGCCACGAGGCCGACTGCCGGGTGCTGAGTTGGCTGCCCACAGTGATTCTTCCACGTTGTTGCATGTATCGATGCCTCATCCTTTCCCCTCACCAAGGAGTTCTCCACTGCATGGACGTGTCACCAGGTGTTTATTCATTTTCCTGCTGTTCAACATTTGAGTTATTTTTAAATCTTTGCCTATAATACAACAATCCAATACCCGGGTCACTCAGAGACAACTTATATTGACTTTTATCCTGAGCATGGGTCACACTTTCCTGATTTTCTGCAGGTCTAGTATTTTTCGTTGAAACCGGACACCGTGGAAGATGTTGTATCTACTCTGTGTTTTGCTGTGTTCTTCTGAGGATTATTGGCTTTTGTGTTAATGAGCAGTTCACTTGGCTAGATTCAACTGCAACCTCTGTCTCACCTGTGGTTTGAAGCCACTTATGGATCCGCTCTGTTACATAAGTGACTCCACTGCTGACGTTCAAGCCTTGCCCCTTGTGTTCTCCCCCACCCATGGCCACGAAATTTAGCAGTAAGCCAGGGTTTGGGCAGTGAGGGGTTTACCACTCTATAATTTACTTGCTTTTAGGGATTCCTCTAAATTTCCAGCTGTTTGTCAACCTTGGGCTCTGTGCTCCGGCACTCCGAGCTTTCTGCTGCATGAGCTGTGCACTGTTGGAGAATTTCTTAAGTGAATACTTAAGAAAGCATGAACTCAAACAGATCTGGGATCCTGTCACTCCACATTTTAAGAGGAGTTAACTCTCTGGGTTTTGTCGGCTTTTTTGCTATACCCTCAGGTCTCCCCAACACATGTACAGTTTAGCTGTGAGTCAGGGATTTGGACAATTTATGTTCAGAATTTGTATGTCTCACTCCTTCAGTGGTTTCTGTGCTGCCAAGAGTTCCCCTTTGTGGTGGTTTGAAGCTGTATGTACCCCAGAAAATCAAGTTCTTAAATTCAGTCCCTTCCTGCAGGTGTGGACATGTTTTAAGTAGGGTCTTTGGTGAGGCTACTTGAGATGAGGAATGACCCACTTCACTCAGGGTGGGTCTTAATCCTTTCACTGGAGTCCTTTATAAATGGATTAATACAAAGAGGGACAGAAAAAGGCCAGGAAGAAAAAAAGCTGAAAGCAAAGAAACCCAGGGGAGAAGCAAGAGGCCAGCAGACGTCACCAAGTGCCTGGCCATGTGACAGAGGAGGCCAAGATCGCCGGCAGCCAAAGCTTTTATAATATTTATCTCCTGCAGGTTCACACAACCACTTCACTCCTCTGCCATTACCAGAAGTTGGCTCTCCTCCCTCCACCTACTGTCATTTTAATTGGGTCCCTTCATAGGGAAAAGAATAATGCATGTGCTCCAGTGTTATCTGGAAACAAAACTCTTGTTTTTGCTTAATCCTCCCAAGCTCCTGTCCTTACCTCTGTAGTAAAAATGCTCCAAAAGCATGAATGGCCACATGGAAAGGTCTATTTCCAGATCGCCACCTCACCAGACTTCTTTTAGATACCGTGAACACGCTAATGTGACCAGTTTCTATCTCCAGAACCCGTATCTCTGGCATTTGCTAACTCCCTCCTCATTACCTCACTTATCTTCCAGCTTTTGGGGAGAGCAGCCATTTCCAAAGACAAGACAAACATTTTGGAGAACATCTCACCAATTTCATCCTTGAGTTCCCTGAAAAGTGTCAGATGTAATTTAGGCCATGGGTGATTCATGCACGGAACTCTTAATTTTTGATGAACACTCGAAATTTTACTTTCTTCTTTTCCTTACAAAGGTGGATCCAGGTTTGTGAAGCCTGAAGCTTATACAATTTTGAAGGTCATCTTTGGTCATCTTTAAGAAAAAGTACAAAATTATGAATACAAACAACAGCTATGGTAGGGCCCCACCTCAATCACGATGGTGGAGTGAGACGCTTCAGGGCTCTGTCAGCCAACGAAGCTTTGCACCACCAGCAAGAACTTGTAGAAACATCTTTCTAAAAGCTCCAGAAAACAAAGGATTGCAGTAACAGGGCAAGTTCTGAATCCAGAAAAAAGTCAATATAAAAGCAGTAGGATCTTGTAGGGCCCTGACCAGCCCCTCTCATACCCCACCGTGGTGAGAGCGGACCCAGCCTGAGCACCCAGTGCAGATCCCGGCTCCCATCCCACAAGAAGCAGAGCAACCTTCACGCACACACTAGGAGTACGTGTGTCGGCCCAGTCTGTCTGGTGGTGGCCTGAGGGACTCAACATGCAGGCAACTCACTGAGCTCTCCTACAGAACGCCGTGGGTGAGCAGTCAAGTAGCTGCCTGGGGTAAGGGACTGCTGGCTGTACGACATGCATTTCAGTATCCTGCACCATAAGGAAACTGCTTCCTAGAAGAGGGACATTTGTATCTGTGTAAACAACAGGGGAATTCTTAGGACCACACGCGCATGCCTAAGACATGTGCAAAGGATAGGAGGTCCATATACTTTGGCCTCGAGTGATTCTCTAAATTCACACAGGTCAATCTGAAAAGACTGGTAAAGGCATTTTCTCTTTTTACTATATCTTATTTTTTATTTTTTTTTTTTAGCTCCTGGCATCTGAGGAAAGCTCTGTCATAACACTGGCTGCATACAAGCTTAAGGATCAGACACCTCAGAGTCTAAATTCCATCTATAACACACTAAAATATCACAATGTCCAGGTTTTAACAAAAGATTATAAAACATACAAAGAAAGAGGAAGTGAATGGCCCAAAGGAGAAGATTAAAGCATAAGAAACCATCAACAAGGAGGGTCAGATCTTGAACACTCTAGACAAAGACTTTTTAAAAATGGTCCTAAATATGCTCAAAGAGCTAAAGGAAAACATGGAAAAAGAACTAATGGAAATCAGGAAAATGACAGATGAACACAAAAAGAAAATCAATAGAGATTATGGGAAGGAACCAAACAGAGCTGAAGACCACAGTTACAGAAACCAAAAATTTCCTAGAGGGTTTCAACAGCAGATTGGAGCTGGAAGAAGAAAGAATCAGTGAACTTGAAGTTAAGGACACTGAAATCATCCAGTCTGAGGAGCTGGAAGAGGAAAGAATGAAGACAATAGAACAGAGCCTGAGGAACCTGTGGGACACCATCAAGTTATACCAATATACAGATTTGGATGTCCCAGAAGGAGAAGAAAGGAAGGAGCAGAGAGAGTATTCAAAGAAATAATGGCTGAAAACTTCCCAAACTTAGTGAAAGACATGAACATACACATTCAAGATGCTCCAAAAACTCCAAACAGGATAAACCCAAATAGCCCCACATTGTACCATGTTATAATCAAACTGTCCAATGTCAAAAATGAGGGAAATTCTGAAAGCTGCAAGAGAGAAGCACTGTGTCAAATACAAGGGAGCCTCAGTAAGATTAAAGTGTTTATTTCTCATGGGAATCCATGGAGGCAAGAAAGTAGTGGGAAGACATATTTAAAGTGCTGACAGCAAAAAAATTGCCAAACAAGAATTCTGTAACCAGCAAAATTGTCTTTCAATGATGAGGGAGGAATTAAGACATCTCCCAGATAAACAAAAGCTGAGGGACTTTGTCATCAATAGACCAGCCCTACAAAAAATG
Organism: Choloepus didactylus; assembly: GCF_015220235.1. Classification (NCBI taxonomy): domain Eukaryota; kingdom Metazoa; phylum Chordata; class Mammalia; order Pilosa; family Megalonychidae; genus Choloepus; species Choloepus didactylus. Next base: position 72,269,897 of record NC_051323.1, on the reverse strand, counting down.
CTAAAGGGAGTTCTGCAGGTTACAAGGACAGGACACTAGACAGTTGCCCAAGGTACATGAAGAAATAGGCTCCCTGGTGAAGATACTGGCATGCATAAAGATAAATACCAGTACTGCAGTAGTTGTCATTCGTAACTATACTTTTTACTTCCCACAGGATCTAAAAGGTAAATGCATAAAATGTAATGATAAATTAATGGTTTTGGACTCAGAATGTATAAATATGTAATCTGTGAGAAGAACTACATAAAGGCAGGGGGTGGAGGGGTACTGGAACATCATGTATGTATGCTATTGAAGTTGTTCAGTTAGTCCCAATGCAAATGAGATTGTTACAGATAGGATGGTAGGCTTATGCCCCATGGTAACCACAAAGAAAATATCAGAGAATAAGAGAACTCATAGGGACAAAAACTAGAGTACAGGTTACCAGGGGTGGGGGTGGGCAGGGGCAATAGAGAGTGAGAACAAAATGAGTGTAGGGCTTCTGTTTGGTGAAAGGAAAGTTACAGTAACTGGTGAAGGTGAAGGTGAGGGCTCTGCAACACTATGAGTGTGCTCATCCCACTGAACGGTGGGCTTTGAGGGGTCAGGGTGGAAAGATTTCTGTTGTATATGTTTCCACAATTGAAAAATCAAAAAGAGAGAGAAACTAAAGAGATAATGACAATTAAATGTAATACATGATACTGGATGGGATCTAAGAATGGAGGAAAAGGGCTCAAAAGGATCTTACTGGAACACAGGAAAAACTGTAATATAAAATACAAGCTTTCTATCAACACTAAATCTCTTCGACTTGCCCACTGTCACCTCTATTATTCAACATTGTGCTAGAAGTTCCAGGCAGAGCAACTCACCAAGATAAAGATATAAAAGGTATACAAATTGGACAGGAAGAAGTAAAACGATCAGTATTTGCAGATGACATAATCTTATATTTGAAAAATTCTGAGACTTCGACCTCAAAGTTACTTAAGTTAATAAACAAACTCAGCAGAGTGGTGGGATATAAGATTAATGCACATAACTCAGTAATGTTCCTATACACTAGTAATGACCTAATGGAAGAGGCAATCAAAAACAAAAAATTCCATTCACAATAGCAACTAAAAAAATCAAGTACCTAGGAATAAACTTAACCAAGGACGTAAAAGACCTCTACGTAGAAAATTACAAAATTTTACTAAAAGAAATAAAAAAAGGACCTAAATAGGTCAAAAAATATTCCATGCTCATGAACAGGAAGACTAAATATTGTTAAGATGTCAATTCTACCCAAACTAATCTACAGATTCAATGCAATCCCAATGCAAATTCTAACAACCTACTTTGCAGACTTGGAAAAGCTGATTATCAAATTTATTTGGAAGTGAAAGGGGCTTGAATTGCCAAAAACATCCTAAACAAGAAGAACAACGTGGGAGGACTTACATGTCCAGATTTTGAAGCCCACTATAAAGCTACAGTGGTCAAAACAGCATGGTGTTGGCATAAAGAGAGACATACTAATCAATGGAATTGAATTTAGAGTTCAGAAACAGATCCCCAGATATACAGTTGATGATTTTTGATAAGGCCCCCAAATCCACTGAACTGGGACATAACAGTCTCTTCAACAAATGGGGCTGGGAGAACTGGATATCCATATTCTTCAAAAGAATGAAACAGGACCCCCACCTCACATCCTACACAAAAATTAACTCAAAGTGGATCAAAAACCTCAATGTAAGAGACAGTACCATAAAACTCCTAAAAGATAATGTAGGGAAACATTTTTAAGACCTAGTATTAGGAGATCGCTTCTTAGACCTTACACCCAAAGCACAAGCAATGAAAGATAAAATAGATAAATGGGAACTCCTCAAAATCAAAAGTTTCTGTACCTCAAAGGAATCTGTCAAAAAGGTGAAGGGGCACCAACTCAATGGAAGAAAATATTTGGAAACCATGTATCTGATAAGAGACTAATATCTTACATATATAAAGAAAACCTACAACTCAATGACAATAGTACAAACAGCCCAATTATAAAATGGGCAAAAAATATGAAAAGACATTTCTCCAAAGAGGAAATACAAATGGCTAAAAAACACATGAAAAAAATCTTCACTAGCTATTAGGGAGATGGAAATCAAGACTACAATGAGATATCATCCCACACCAGTAAGAATGGCTGCCATCAAACAAACAAGAAACTACAAATGCTGGAGAGGATGTGGAGAAATTGGAACACTTATTCATTGTTGGTGGGACTGTATAATGGTACAGCCACTATGGAAGACAGTTTGGTGGTTTCTCAGAAAAACTAGATATTGAATTAACCTTTGACCTGGCAATTCCACTTCTCGGTATATACCCAGAAGATTTGAAAGCAGTGACACGAACAGACATTTGTACACCAATGTTCATAGCAGCATTGTGCACAATTGCCAAGAGATGGGAACAGTCCAGTGTCCTTCAAGACAAATGGATAAACAAAATGTAGTATATACATATGATGGAATACTACGCAGCAGTAAGAAGGAACACAGTCTTGAAACATACGACAACATGGATAAATCTTGAAGACATGATCCTGACTAAAATAACTCAGATGCAAAAGGAGAGATACAGTATGTTACCACTACTATGAACCATCTGAACAATGTAAAATCAATGTCTTATAATTAAGAATACTGGGGACCTAGTGACAGATAGTAGCTAGTGAGGGGGAATGACAATCTAATGTGTTCAGAAATGTTAAAGATGATGAAATCAAAGGTGTAGTAATGGATAGGGTGATGACTGTTTGTTAATGGGATTATAAGTAGCAGAGCTGTACTGAAGGTGAATAGGAATGAAAGGGGTTGTTTAAAGGCATGTTTCCCAGAGATAAGCACCACAAATATAGATAGGTGCTTGCATAATATACTTCTAAGCTATGACACTGGCCCAGAGAGTTGACACACCAAGTTTATTCGTCAGAAAGTTAAATCCTTCAGAGTGCCCCTATGCCAGCTAAGTCCTGAAACCCAGAGGCAATAGCTTCTTCAAGAACATCAACTAGATGTGTCCCCTTTGCTCATAAAATTGACACCGCTTTTCAACATGAACAGGTTAGGGTGGTCACTGCCTAGAGATCAGTGAAGATCAGGAAAGTGATTAAACTAGGAAGGGTATCAACAGACAAGATGGAATTTAACAAAGGATTATGAATACTGAATCTTTATACAATTTTCTTTTTCTTAGTTGCTAGGGTATTAGAATAGTTAGAAGAACTGAAATGGTGGAACTATAACCCATAGCATCCTTTGAAATTTGTTCTATAGCTACTTGTTAAATTGTAATTTGAAAGCTATACCTTTTTCACAATAGGAAATAACTGAAACTATGATACTATACACATAATAACTTTGGAAATTTCCTATGTATCTACTTGTTAAATCATACTTTGAAAGATAATACCTTTTTGTATATGTTATATTTCATAATAAGAAAATAACTGAAACTGTGGAATCGTAACCTGTAATATTCTTTGAAATTTGCTCTCTACTTGTTAAATTGCACTTGGAAAATTATCACTTTTATGTAAATATGTTATACTCTACAATAAAAAGAATGATTGAAAAAAGATACATGTTTTTCTAAGCACTAAGCCTTAACACTAATAAAACTAAGGAAATTAATTCAGAAGTCAGCAAAAAACGAGTGGAAGAGGAAAAGCAACTTAAAATTCAGAGCGGCGAAAGCATATGGAAGAAAAAATGCACATGTAATATTTCAAAGGACTGACACAAAATTTCAGAAGGTTCAGCTATCGCCAAGTTAGCAACCCATCTCCAGGGCACTCAGAAGAGGCCCCCTGAGGACTGGGCTTTGGGGGGAAGAGGAGAGCTGCGTCCACTGTCCCCACCTCAAAGACCCACCTCCTGCCCCTGCAGCAGGAGCCACAGCTGTGCTGGGAGCTCAGTTAGGACCAGAGCCATGGGGGACGGAGACCCGGAGTGTCCACTAAAAAGGGCTGAATGACCTTAAACTCTGAAACCTGGTTCCTGTTCCAGTGAACAGAAAGAATTCAGGGCTAATACACCTCCTAGGCAATCTGTTCACTCTGAAGTAGAATTTACCAAGTCAGGTCTCATATCTTGAATTGGTACCTGTGGATGCACCTGGGTAATCCCGCCCAGATCGTTTCCTGCACCACCAAAGGTCCCATGTGCACCTCCCGGACAGCACGCCCTGCCCAAGGCTGACCGCCACTCTGACCTCTATCGCCATAAAAGAAGTCCGCCTGCTCCTGAACCTCTCATCAATAGAACTGGACAAACAGAATGTAGCCCTGTTGTCGCTGACTTTTCACTATCATTCTGTGAGATTCCACCAGTGGTTTTTTATATGTAAATTTCTGTGATATATTATATTGTATGACTACACCAAGATTTATTTACTCATTCTACTGGTGATGGACATTTGGGTTGTTCCCAGTATTTACCAAATATAAAGTCACAAATAACATTCTCGTACGTGTCATTTGTGGACACAAGCACTCATTTCTCTTGGGTATATATTCAAGACTGGAAATGCTGGCTCAGAAGACATATGCATGTTCATCTTTATTAGGTACTCTTAAACATATTTCTTAAGTGGTTGTACCAATTTATACTTCCCACCAGCAAAGATTCCAAAACTTCAAATAGTTTCCAAAATGAGGTATTTCAGTCTGTTGCATTTTAGCCTTTATGGTGGGTAGGTAGCAGTATGCTATTGTAATTTTATTTTGCATTTAATGTTCAATTCTTTGAGTAACTTTTCATATTTACAGTCCCTTTTGATATCGGATTTTATACATTGCCTGTTCAAGTCTTTTGCCTATTATTTAGATTGCTGTTTTTCTTTTTGCATTGTAGGCATTCTTTTAATATTCTGGATGTGGATTCTTTGTAAGATACATGTATTACAAATGTACATCACTGTTTCACTCTCTTTAGAGTGATGAACAGAAGTTCTTAATTATAATTAAATCCAATTTATCTTTCTTTTAAGGCTATGTTTTTTGTCTTATTTACAAAATAACTGCCTACCCCAAGGTCATGAAAATATTCTATTTCTTCTAGATACTTGAGTGCAATTTTGAATTATATCAGGTAGAGGTACAGGTTCAACTTTTTCCATATGGATAGGCAACTGGCTCAGTAAAATCTTTCAAATCTTTATTTAAAAGATTTTCCTTTCTCCACTGAAAGCTTTGTAGTAAATCAAGTGACTGTATACATGAGAGTTAGTTTCTGTGTGTCTCTCCTTGGGCCCATACAACTATGTCCTAATTACTGTTGTCTTGCCATCTACTAGCATAAAGTCCTCCAGTTTGTTGTTTTTATTCAATACTGTCTTGGCCATTTACCAATTTCCACCAGCACCACCCCAAAATTGGCTGAAATTCTGATTGAGATGGAACTGAATCCATAGTTCAATCTGTATTTTCAAACCCTTAAATGTCTGGTTGAAACGTTTTATTTTCAGTGTGAAGGTATCACAAACCCTTTAGGATTTATTCCAAAGTATGGATTTTGGAATTATATAAACGGGTTGTTTTAAATGTTTGTTTTCTACTTGTTTGTCACTAAGTATGTACAACTGTCATTGATTATTTTCGACACTGACCATGTATTCAGTATTTTTGATAATTCACTTCTAATACTTCACAGATTCTTTTAGACTTTCTACATACAACATCACATCATCCACAAATGATGACAGTGTTCTTTCCCCCCACCCCACTCCCAATTTTAATACCTTTTTATTTCCTCCTCATTGCACTGGCTAGAACCTTCAGTCCACTGCTTAAAGCAAGCGATGACAACAAACATCTATGTCACCTTTTCCCTCAGCAGGAAAACATTCACTATTTCATCATTAATTATGATGGTAACTGTGTTTTTTAACATATCCCTGAAAAAACTGAGGAAGTTCCCTTAATCCTAGTTTCCTGAGAGTTTTTAACACTGCCATATGGTTTTACTCCTTTATTCTGTACATGCAATGAATTACATTGGTTGATTTATAATGGTTAAATAAAATTAACATTCTACTTGAATACGATGTGTTGTCCTTTCAATGTATCACTGGACTCCATTTGCTAATATTTAATTTAGGGTTTTTGCATCTATACTCCTAAGAAACACTGGACTGTATTTTTCCTTTCTAGTACTTGACTTCTGCTCTTACCTTTATTTCCTTCTTTCTCTTTCCTCTGTGTGGTCGCAGTTGACTCGTCTGGGGGGGGGAGGTGGCGGCCGGTTGCCAAATCCTAGGCTCTCAGGATTGCTTGGAGGGTACCGGCGGCGGGGGCTCTTTCCCGGAGGCGAGGGCGAGGCGGGGGACTGGGCCCGGTCCCCGGCGTAGGCGTGCAAAGTATGGAGGGCGGCGAGAAAGGAACAGGCGGGACACGGTTCTTTTAGGGTGAAGAAGCCAAGAGAGTTTATTAGGGGAGAGTACAAGCTTATATCGGGCGTTTAGAGGGCGGGGTAGCTGTAGAGGTTAAAGGCTTGGATTGGTTCTGAGAGGGCGCGGAGGTTGATTGAAAAGGGGCGAGAGTTGCTCCGGTAACGGTGTCTGGCAACAATGTATGCGCACTGGTGGTAATGGGAGTTGCACTGGCAACGGGGAGTGTCCGGGCAAGATAAGGGGGTGGGGAAAAGGCGGTTCCCTCCGGCAAGCCTCCCCTAACAGTGGTATTTTGGGTGAGGAAATGGGGCCTGCCTCCGGCCTCACTTTCCCAGGCCCGGGGGGCTGCGGAGGGCGCTGTCGCCCGTGCCCACCACCCTCCCCAGGGGCTGATCAGGTCCCCCAGCCCAGGCCCGCCAAGTTGAAGCACGTAATCAGTGTCCCGCACCTCTGGGTCCAAATGGCTTTTATTTCTCTAGAATCTTGAAATAATAGTCTGGAGAATGCTGATATTCAACTGTTCTTTTGTAATACAGGTATTTAAAACTACGTATTTCCCTCTAGGCACGGTCACCGTGGCGTGCCAACATTTCTGATACCTGTATTTTCATTATCACTCCGCTTAAATATTTTCTAACTTCCACTGTGATTCCCTTGACCAATGAGTTATTTAAAAATATGGTGCTTAATTTCCAAATGTATGAAGTTATTCTAGTTACCTACTATTGAACTTTTGTTTAATTCCATAGTGTTCAGAGAACATACACTATCTGATTTCAATCTTTTAATATTTGTTAAGACTTGTTTTATGTCCTGACCTGAGGGTCAGCAAACACAACCACAGGCCAAATCCAGCCCCCTGCCTGTGGTCACGTGAACCCGAGCAGGTGGTCTCTGCAGTCACTGCACGTAGGAACATATTAATTAAATCAGTGTGCTTTAATTACATTGTTTCAGTCTACATCCTTATTTATTTTCCTATCCTTATATCAGTTACTGAGAGAGTTATTTAAAATTTCCAATTATCTCTCCTTTTAGTTTTGTCATCTTTCACTACAAATATTTGAAGCTCTGTTGCCATGTGCATACAAACATAGGAATGTGATACTCTCCTGTTGAATTGACCCTTTTATCATTAGGAAATGTCTCTCCCATGATACTACTTACCTTAAAGAATCTTTTATCTGATTTTAATTATGCCACATCAGGCTTCTTTAGGTAAATTTTTGTAGAGTATCTTTTTCCATACTATTAATTTCAACCTTTCTGTGTTCTCATACCTAAATTTTATTTCATGTGTAAATAGCATGTAGCTGTGTTTTTGTTTAATCCAGGCCGTCAATGTTTGTCTTTTAATTGGACTATTTAGACCATTTACATTTAATGTAATGTAAGTTACCACTTTTCTATTTCTCTTGTATTTGTTCCATTTTTCTCTGCTGCTCTTTTCCTCTTTCTCATTTTCTTCTGAATTAATCAAATATTTATTATTCCATTTTATCATTGCACCATAGCTTTATGATCATGCCTTCTTTTATTATTCTTTTGGTGGATATCATAGAGTTTAAAATATGTAAACTTGATTTATCAGTCTACTTTAACTTAGTACTTTCGTCACATCCAAAACAATGCACCCATTTTAATGTGACTGCTGTAAAAGTACATATGGCTCATGCAATATTTTTATTGGACAATGCTGCTCTATACTACATATGTGTAAGCAAAATAGCTAAAACTTAAAAATACACAGCTGTATCTCCAAATTCTGAGATGCTGATCTCTTTGTGTATAACCTGATTGATCCCTGGAACTTTGGGTATCTGCATGATACCTGATATTCAGAGCTAGAGCGCAGCAGATATGAATGTCACTATTACCTCAGACAGCAACTATTAAAAAAGCTGAAAAAGAGTCCAGACTTCAATTAGAGATACTAATGAAGCAGATCTAGTTAGCACTAGGGCAATTCCGGCCAAAGGGTAAAGGATGATACTGACTGTGTTTTGAAACTTCAACTTCCAGGTGAGACCAAGGGAAGGGAAGTTTATTTGGTAACAGGAGCTATACTTCCTAAACAATATAACTCGTATAGTTTGTTCAAATACCTTAATTACACGGAACTTTGAATAGGAAGCGAGACCTGGTAGTTTTGTACAGGTTAGTGTGAAATAGCGGCACATCCCAAAGTAATTTGGGCAGAGAATAAAAATACATATGCAGGACACCCCTGAGGAGCTGGGGGAAAATGAGGAAGTGTTTTGACTTCCTCACCTGGATTGCTGCTGTTATTCTCACAAACATTGAGGACTGGCAGTTTGGTATACCAAGCCTCTATCATGGGACTTGCCCTTATGGAGCTTGTTACTGCAAAGGAGAGGCTAAACCTGCTTATAATTCTGCCTAAGAGTCTCCCCCTGAGTACCTCTTTGTTGCTCAGATGTGGCCCTCTCTCTCTAGCTAACCCAACTCAACAGGTGTACTCACTGCCCTCCCCTCTACATGGGACCTGACTCCCATGGGTGTAAATCTCCCTGGCAACACAGGATATGACTCTCGAGGATGAATCTGGACCTGACACCATGGGATTAAGAACATCTTGTTGACCAAAAGGGAATACGACATGAAACAAAATAAAGTTTCACTGGCCGAGAGATTCACTCTCAGAGTTGAGAAGTCACTCTGGTGGGCATTCTTACACACTATATAGATACCCCTTTTTAGGTTTTAACATATTGGAATAGCTAGAAGTAAATATCTGAAATTATCAAACCCCAACCCAACAGCCTTGACTCTTAAAGATGACTGTATAACAATGTAGGTAACAAGGGGTAACGGTATGATTGTGAAAGCCTTGTGGATCACACTCCCCTTAACTAGTTATGGATGGATGAGCAGGGAAAGGGGGACAAAAACTAAATGAAAAATAGGTTGGGGGAGGATGATTCATATATTCTTTTTTACTTTTATTTGTTATTTTTACTTTTTTCTGGTAAAAGGAAAATGTTCAAAAAACAGACTGGGGTGATAATGCACAACTATATGATGGTACTGTGAACAGCTGACTGTACACCAGGGATGACTGTATGGTATGTGAATATATCTCAATAAAACTGAATTTAAACAAATACACAGCCTGTTAAAGTATAGATATGTTGGTTGAAAAAGCTGCACCTCCTATTTGTTATAAAAAGCAATTTCCCTGTTCTATTCCAGCAGAGAACCCCCCAATTTTAATATAGATATGGTCCAGCTATTTAATTAGTGAATCACTTTCTTTCGATATAAAGCAAAACAGAACTTTAGTCACTTTGAAGTAGTGTACTCCTTGTAAAAAAAAAAAAAAAAAAAAAAAAAAAAAAAAAAGAACCTCAACCCTAAATTTAAAATAAAATGTCTTTTGATTCTAGTCCACAAGGAGACTTTTTTGGTAGCAAAAGATTAAGCCAAGTTTTCCCAAATAGTGATTTAAATCCTATGTACCCTACTACAAAACCAGTGAATTCAGAAAACAAACAACTCTTTACACACACATACCTCTCCACACAAAACAACTACTAACACATCATGCTCATTTAGAGTCAAGCACATTTATAGAAGTCTGGTTTTCCTTTAAATTACAGCTCTTAGCAGGTGTCAGTTGGGGGGAAGGGAAAAGGGGAGAGAGGCTGGGGCTAGGCCAGACATAGGTTTAAAAAAACAAAACAAAACAACAACAACAACAACAAAAAACTAAAATAACAAAAAGACTCGCTAGTCGGTATAATGAGCCTGGTAAGCGAAACACACCATGACAAAACCGAATGCCTTTTGAGGCAGAAAAGAAGCACAAAGGCAGACAGTGGGAAAAGCCATGCAGAGTGCAGGGGTTCCTTCCTGGATGCCTTTGCTGAAACCCCCAAAGCAACTCCCGACCCTCCTCCGGTCCGCTAGCAGCTCGGTTCGGCCCCACCAGCACGTGGCAAGTCAGGTGCATTTTCCTGGCCGGTGCGCAAAGGCCTCCTGTCACCCCCATTCCTCAACAGCCGGGACCCGGAGGAAAGGAGACGGGGCGTCCTCCCCTGGTTCAGGGGGGCCGCGGAACCCCTACCTGGGTCCCGGCCCAGACGCTGCCGGCGGCGCAGCACTTCCCACCGGTGCTGCGAAACCCCAGGCCCCTGAGCCCGGGCGGCGCGGGCAGCAGCGAGGGCCCGGCGCCGCCGCGACACTTACCTGAGCAGCTCGATCTCCGGCCGCCAGCGTGCGCCCGGGGCCCTCGGCCGGGAAGCCGCGCCCCAGCAGGCCGCTCGGCACCACGTCGAAGCACCGCCCCTGCGGCCGCGCAGCCCCGGCTCCACGCAGCGCTGGCTCCCGGTGAGCCCGCAGCCAGGGTCCCCGGCTGGCAGAGCAGCCGTCGGCAGCGCGAGCGGCCGAACAGGTAGCGGGGAGCGTCCGGGTGGCCGGCACCCGCCACTCCTGCGTGTGGACGGCGCGCGCGAGGCCGCCCCCCTGCTCGGCCAGCGCCGCGGGACGCGACCAGGGCCTCGGGGACGCGGCCCGCGCGGGCCAGCGCGTTCTCCAGGCGCAGGCACAGGGCGCGGTGGGGCTGCGCCAGGCCGGCCAGCGAGGAGCGGGAGAGCGCGGCGGCCCTCGCGTACTCGCCGTCGCAGAAGGCCCGCTCGCCCCTCTCCATCCGCTGGGGGAAGGGCTCCCCGCACTCACAGCCCGGACGCGGCGGCGGCGGCGGCGGCACCGGCTAGGCTGGCCCGGGCGTGGGACACCTGGTCGCGGGGCTCCCGCGAGGCGCGCACAGCGGGAACACGCGCAGGCGGAGCCCGGGGCGCAACAAACGCCCACCCGGGCGCGGAGGCGGAGCCAGGTACGCGGACGCCCCCCAACCCACGCCAAGCCGCTCCCCCAACGCACTCGTGTCTCCCACCCCCGGCTGCTGCACCCGCGCCCCTGCTCACGGGACGCACCGTCCTCGTTGCACTTGCTTTGATGGCTCGCGTGGTCTAATCTTGGCGACCCCCTCTCTCCGTGCGCTTCCCCACCCAAGCTCTCTCTCTCCGGGTCCCGGGTGGTCCCGGAGTGTGTGCGCGCGCGCATAGCTACCCACGCGCCCTTCTCCCCGCGCAGCCGCCGCCCGCTGACCCCAGGCGGCTTCCCCGGGGAGCGCGCCCTGCTCGCCCGCGCGGCGCTCTGAGCCTTCCTGCGCCTGGAGGCCTGGCGGCCCTGAAGACCTGAGGCTCCGGTTAAAAGAGATCCGAGGAAAAGTTACAAGCGCATCACGAATCCCGAGCCGGGTTTTAGGAACCTATCCCAAATGAGTGGGAAGATTGGGGCGGACACTGAACAGACCTCATCAGCAAGCTTCTCTTAACGGCACTCTAGAATTTAGACAGATTTTAGAACTCTACTTCAGGACAACACTGAATTTTAACAGAATTTGAGAAAATAGCAAACCCAGGTTCTGGGAGGAGGTGGGATTTGAGAAAGGGGTCACTGTAGTGTGCCCTTGATTAGGAAGCAGAAATAGAGTTTTCTCCTCAGGTGGAGTAGACAGAAGTTGCTAGAGGGAAGGAGTTGAAAGCTGCATTTGTGCATAAAGGCGATCCTTCTGTATGTATATTAGACAGTTTTTGGAATTTCTCACTATATAACCGCTCCTTTCCCTATTGCTCCACCATTGGTTTTATCCTATGTATTTGGATGCAATATAATGCATTAAAATACTCTAGAAGCCATACTGTTCATTATATCAAACATCTTTTTATTTAAATTCAAGGGGGGCTTTAATGTCTAAGACTCCTGGCTAAAGAAAATAGAGAATACTGGGATCAGATCCAGCTTTGGGGAAGGGGAAATTCTCAGTGAGAACTGCCTCAATACTTCAGGAGAGAACATTTTAGACCAGCCTGGAAGAGAGAAAAAGAGGCAGCTTTGGCCAGCTTTCTAGTCCTATGATAAAGAAACACATGCAGAGGAAACCATGTTCTTTTTAAACATGTTTTTTTTTTTTTTTTCCTCTCCAGTTGTCTATTTTGACTGATAACAGATACAGTAAAAGTAGGTATTGACCTGTTTCTTATTACTGAATTCCTCCAACTCCCTTTTTAATTACTCTGGGTTATTTTCTTTAGGGTTTTTACTTTACAGAGTAAAAATTCACTTGTATTTGAAGGAAATTCACAACCAACAACCAGAAGGCAAGGGGGTAAAAGAGCTATTGAGAGTTAAAATTGGTGCAACAAAGAAAAACACTAGAGATTATAAAACCTTATGATCTCTGAACCTATTTATTCTTATTTTAGACAAATTTCTAGCAAGAGAACAGGAAGGAGAAGCATGCTGGGGGGATGCCTGCTGAGAGCAAGGAGTGTTTAAAGCAAAAATATTAATGTATTGTGAGGGCTATAACATGTGGAAATAAAAAGTATGATAAAAATATCACAGAGGTCAGGAGGAAGAAAATGAGAGTATGTGATTGTAAGGTTCTCATCCTACATGTGAAATGGTATAAAATCATTTGAAGAAGGAAAGTGTTAAGTATACTCTAAACCCTATAATAACCACGTAAATAACACCAGAACTATAGCTAAAGAGCCAGCAAGGGAAATAAAAGAAAACTGTTATATACATACATACATACATATATATATATCAATCCAAAGAAAGGCAGAAAAAGAGAAAGGGAACAAAAACAGATGAGACAAATAGAAAACAAATAGCAAGATAGTAGATTTAAAATCTGCCATACATATCAATTAATGTTAATCAAATAGCATTGCCAAATTGGATTAAAAAAGGACACAAATATACACTGTCCACAAGAAAACCACTTTAAATATGAAGATACAAATAAGTTAAAGTTAAAAGGATGAAAAAAGAGGTTTGAAGTTAACCTTAATCAAAATAAATCTGGGGTGACTATAATGATATCTGATTAAGTTGATTTCATAGGCAAGAATATTATCAAAGAAAAGAAAACCACTTCATAATGACAAGGGCCAATTCATCAAGAAGATAGACAATCCTAAATATTTTGTCACCTAATAACTTCAAAATACATGAAGAAAACACTGATAGAACTGTAAGGTGAAATAGATAAATCCACAATTATAGTTGGAGATTTCAATAACCCTCTCCAAACAATCAATAGAAAAAGTATACTGACTATCAGTTAGGATACAGGAGACTTGAACACTACTGGCCAGCCTGATCTGATTGACATTTATATAGACACTGCACTCCACAGCAGCGGCATACACATTCTTTTCAAGTGCACATGGAACATTTACCAATATAGTACACATCTGGGCCATAAAACAATCTCAATATATTTAAAAGGATTCATGAATTCAAGTATGTTCTCTCACCTCAATGGAATTAAAATAGGAATAAGTAATAGAAAAGTATTTAGAAATCCCTCAAACATTTGGAAATGAACTAACATGCTTCTAAATATTCTAGGGGTTATTTGATAGGATTTGCTAAGATACTGAATTTCTGTATCCTGGCAATAAGAAGAAATTGAAATTTAAAAATCAATACCACTTACAATATCATAAAAATATGAAAAACCTAAGGATAAATATGACAAATGATGTGAAAGACTTAGACACAGAAAACTACAAATCATCACTGAAAGAAATTTTCAAAAGCCTAAATAAATGGAGAGAGAGAACACATTCAAGGATTGGAAGACTCAATTTTGTTATGATGTCAGTTCTCCCCAAATCAATCTATGGATTCGACTGCATTCCAGTCAAAATCCCAGCATGCTTTTTTTTGTAGAAATTGACAAGTTGATTCTAAAATTCATATGAAAATCCACAGGACCTAAAATAGCCAAAACAACTTTGAAAAAGAACAAAATAGGGCACTTGCAATGCCTGTCTGCAAAACTTATATAACTACAGTAGTTAAGACAGTGTGGTTTTGTTGTCAAAAATAAAGAAATCAATGGTAAAGAATACAGATTTAAAATCTAGTCCCACTCATACATATAGGTATGGTGGTTTGGAGTTATGTACCCTCAGAAAAACATGCTGTAAAACTTAATCCATTCCTATGGGTGTGAACCTGTTGTAAGTAGGACATTTTGATGAAGTTACTTTGGGTAAGGTGTGGCCCAACCCAATGAGCATGGTGGGTCTTAATCCCATTACTGGAATCCTTCCTAAGTAGAATGAAATTCAAAGAGAGAGAGAGAGAGAAAGCCACAGAGGGAGCCGCCAAAAGCTGACAGCAAAAGCTAAGGATCAAGTTGAGCAGGCAGTCAGCCCCAGAAAGCCACAGTCTTCTGGGAGAAAGCATCACCTTCATGATGCCTTGATTTGAAATATTTCTAGCCTCAAAACTGTGAGCCAATAAATTCCCATTGTTTAAGCCATTGTGTGGTATTTGCTCAAGCAGCCGAGGAAACTAAGACAACAGGCAGTTGATTTTCAACCCAAGTATAAAGGCAATTCAGTGGAGAAAAGACAGTTTTTTTTCAGCAAATGGTGCTGGCTAATTGGATATCCATATTTAAAAAAATAAGAAGAACTTGGATTGTTATCTAGGAACATGTACATAAATTCAAAAAGGATCACTGACCTAAATGTAAAACTGAAAACCATACAACTTCTAGGAAAGAGAATTTTTGGGATCTTGGGTCATAGATATGACAGCAAAAAGATCTATAAAAGAAAAAATTAAGAAAGGAAAAAGCAGCCCCTGACATCTGGGAATTGTTCTGAGACTCACAGCTAGACCTTAGCTTTATTACAAAGCTGGCCTGGTGTTCATGGCTAAGTTGTGTCGGTCAGCAGTTAAGATGTAAACAATCTCACAGAGCACCAATGTCATACAAGGTCTCTCGAAGCTCATGATAAAATGAGACAAAAACAAGGTCACTGTGCAATCCACAAAATACCAAACATCCTCCTCTCACAGCTAAAATGAGTGGCTGCTACTTCTTTACCAATTACAGCTTTATCCTCTCTACTATGCCTTCCTTATAAATAAGATTTTTTGAGATACCCACTGGTAGAATTGACCTACTATTTAACAGCACCCAATCTAGAACTAATTCCCACTTCCTTAAACCTTCTCCCAAATTACCCAACCACAGTCCAAATCCATTAATAGGTTCTAACACCCCTTCACTAGACTCCCCATGGTTTTCTATGATGAGAATTCTCCCTCACTGAAACAAGGAAATATGCACA
The DNA here is from genome assembly GCF_015220235.1 of Choloepus didactylus. Lineage (NCBI taxonomy): Eukaryota > Metazoa > Chordata > Mammalia > Pilosa > Megalonychidae > Choloepus > Choloepus didactylus. The sequence goes on along the minus strand of NC_051323.1, from coordinate 72,254,280 downwards.
ACCAATATGTCAACTAATGTTTTCCTGGTGGTCTTTGACCTGAGGCATTTACAAATTGATGAACTGGATGCATCAAAATTAAGAACTACTGCTCTTCAAAAGACACTGTTAAGGCATAGCATGCAATTGGAGAAAATACTTGCAAACCATATCAAGGCCTTGTGTCAAGAATATACAAAGAACTCTCAGAACTCAATAATACAAAAGCAAATGACTGAATTAAAATTGGGCAAAAGTCACTTCACTACAGAAGATATATTATTGGCAAATAAGCACATGAAAAGATTGTCGGCATCATTAGTCATTAGGGAAATACAACTCAAACCAAACATCACTTATTAGAATTTTACAATTAAAAAGACATAAATACCAAGTTTTGACAAATACATGGAAGAACTGCAACTCTTATACACCGCTGGTAGGGAATATAAAATTGTGCCAACACTTTGGAAAACAGTTTGACAGTTTCTTTAAACCTTAAATTTGCAGCTACCATATTATCTAGCCATTCTATTCCTAGATATTTATCTAAGAGAAATGAAATCATATGGCCACTCAAAAACTTGTACACAAATGTTTGTAGCAGCTTTATTTCTAATAGCCCCAAATTGGAAAAACTCAGATGTCTATCAAGAGGTGAATGGGTAAACAAACTGGCTTACAGCTCCACAATGGAATACTACCCAGCAATAAAAAGAAATGAACTACTGATACATTCAACCGCATGGACGAAACCCAAACTAATTATGCTGAGTGGGAGAAGCCAGAAAAGAAAGAGTATATTCTGTATCACTCTATTTATATAAAAATCTGAGACATACAAGCTAATCTACAGTAATAGAAAGCTGATCAGTACTCATGTAGGAATGCACGGGGGATTTTAAAGGTGCACAAGGAAGTTTCATGCACTGGGGAGGATTATCATCTTGATGGTGGTGATGGTCTCGTGGGGACATTCATGTGTCCAATCCTATCAAATTGTGCACTTTAGGTACCTGCACCTCATTGTATTTCAATTATACCTCAGTAGGAATGTTTTCAAACTGTATAGATTTAAAGAGAAACACTAAAATGTTTTTTAATTAAAATATGTAGGATGCACCTAATTGTTAAGCTATATTAGAGGAAGAGAAGCCTTAAATATTTATATTAGGAAAGAATAAAGACTGAAAAGCGATGTGCTAAGTATCCAACACAAAAAAGTAGTAAGAAGATAATGATACAGATCAGAGTGGAAAGTAGTGAATAGTCATCTTGTTAAGAAGATATAAATTCAAAAAGTAAGAAAAAATAAAGGAATAAAATGAAACACTGAAACTAATTACAGAAGGCAGAATCAAATCTAAACATATCAATAATTACCATAATGTAAAAGTACTGAACTCACTACTTAATGTCTGAAATGTATAAGATTGGCTAAAATCCAATCCAACTATATGTTGTTTTAAAGAGACACACCTAAATTATAAGGACAAATATAAGTTGAGAATAAAAAGATGGAAAAAGACATATAAGGCAAATAGTAGTAAATGGAAAGCTAAGATGACTATATTAATAGCAGATAACATGGATTTTAAGATAAAATGTACCATTAGTAATAGTCAGTTCTAATGATCAAAAAGGCTTAACTCACGATGAAGATGTTAAATTCTAAGCAGGTATGTAAGTCATAAAAGGGCCTCATAACATAAAGAAGAAAAGTGATGGAACTATTTGGGTTGATAAGAGGTGGCAAGGGAGAGTGAAATTTTACCTATTTTAAAGGAAACACTTTTTGGTTTAAAAATCACCATTTATTATAGAAGATTTGCAGCATATGCAAAAGTAGAGATGACAATAATAATAAAACCCATGTATCCATCACTCAGCTTCAACAACTCGTGGCTGATATTGTTTCCCACCTTCTTCCTCTCCTGCATTTTTCAACAGAAATCCATGTGTCACGTCATTTATCTGTAAGTAACTCAGGAGGTATCTTTAAAACAGAAGGAATCTTTAAAAAGGTAACTACCATATTGTCCTCTCACTTAAAACGAGTAATTAATCAGTCACTTAATATTCTCAAATATCCAGTCAGTTCGTAATTCCCTGGTTGTCTTATAATATTTTCAATTTGTTCAAATTAGAATTCAAATGAGGTCCATACATCCCTACTGGTTGACATATCTTTTAGGTTTCTTTTAATACATAAGATCTTCCTCATTGTTTTTTCCTTTCAATTTTTTGAGAAAGGAACCAGATCATTTGTTCTAAAGAATTTGCCATAGTCTGGATTTTGATTAACTGTATTCTTGTGATGACTTCAACCTGTTCCTGTACTTCATTTTAAGTTAACAAGTAGATCTAGATAGAGGTTTGATCAAATTCAGGTTCATTTTTTTATATAAGACTACTTCATAGGTGACCGTGTACTTCCATCAGCAGACAAGAAATGTCCATTTGTCTCTTTTTGTTGTGATCTAGCATCCACTGATACTGTTGCCTAGATGCAATTTAATACATTGGGAGTTGCCAGAATGTGATATTTTAATTCTATCAGTCCATCTTCACTTATTTGCTGGAATATTTCGGTAAGGAAAAACTTACTTTCGTTAGTTATTTACCAGAAGGTACAATTCAATAAGGAATTCTTTCCTTTTATTTACCAGTTTTCAAAATAAGATGGTTTCCTGGCATCCTCTAAAAGTGAATAGTTTCATTATTACATGTTAAGAACCCATGGATTTAAACGTATTTGATATATTTTTGTTCAATTGCAGTTATTACCCTTGTTGATGTTCAAATTGTCCCCAGTTTCTACGAGATGGATCCCAAGTCTCCTTGACATGACCTTGGTAGTCTTTGAAAGCTTCCTTACATTCTGGAATGACAAGATTTTATAAGCTCCTTCTGGTATATTTTCTGTCCTGGATTTGGAACCACCTATTTCTTCAGAGAGCTCTGGTTCCTTTTAGTGGGAAATGTTATTCGGAAAACAGTGTGGCCCTAGGGCTGCTTGTTCTTCTAGGTGGGTTATTGGTTCTTGGCATTTTCAGTGGACAGTGCTTTTCGGTTTATGTGCTATCTTTTTGAAAATACATGCATGTTTTGCATCTTTTCAATTTTAGGAGTTATCTAGATTTCAGGATTATGCTTTTATATTGAAATGTGTTTAAAAATACATAAGATATTCAAATATGATATTTAATACTGTTAAATAAACATATATTTATATATATATGGTACCCAACTTAATCCTAGTTCCCTAAAATGAAAAAAAAATGTTAATCTTGCATAATTCTAGTCCTGAGAGATTGCATTTCAAACAAAGCAATAAACATCTATCACTCATCTGGCACTCAATCTCTTTAAGAATAAATGTAAAATAAGCAAATAAGAATTTCTGGGACTCTGTCATTTCACTTAGAGGTTTTTTTTAAAGAACTGATAGTTATAAAATACTTGATATGAAGAAGACCACTTACCTTTGTAATTAATTCCAGATAATTTGCAAGCAGCATTATTTTCACGGTCACAAATAACAATGTCCCCGTGCCTGAGATGTGTCGTGTTTAATGGCGATGTAATGAAAGATAAATGCCACAAAGAGAAGGCGCTCGTTCCCAGCAGCATCTCCACAACACGTTTGAAGAAACATCCAGGAAATGTCATGTTTACATATATGGTAACTAATAAAATATGCAAAACTCCTGTTATGATTTAATGGTGAGAAGCAGCAGAGGTTTTTTTTCCCACCTGTGAGCTTCTGCCTCGCAGCTCCTTTCTGAACAGTTACACCCCATGGACGACCTCTCTGTGCCCTGGTTCCATACCATGTAAAAACAGAGTAACAATCTAACATGCGTTCCTTATAGTGCTGTTGGGAAAATTCAACAGGAAATGATGCATGAGGCCTTTGATGACATAACCCAAGAAAATGTAATTTCCATCTTCTTCTTGCACATACTGAAGGCTGGTGGAGGGTTTGTACCCTGAGAAGTGTTGGAAGGTAGCAGGGTAGGAGTTCTACATCCGAAAGGGCCCAGTAATTTGCTAGAGCAGAGGATGCAGGTCCATTGGGAATTTCCCCAACTCCACCCCCTTTCAGGGTGCTGCTTCTTTCTGCAGAAACTAGCGAGACCACCTTGGCATGACTAATTTTCACATCACAAGATCCTCTATGACAGAGGTTCCCAGTCTTGTTTCACTAGTGAGCATCTTCCATGGAAATATGGAACCTCATGAACTTCTTTACAGCCTCTTAAAATCATATCATAATATTTGCAAAATACATCAGCCACAGATGATTTCAGGTTAAAATTTTTAAGAGTAGAATATTATTTAAATGGCACTATAAAATTTATCTTAATACCATCTATAAAGCCATATGTAAAGAAAAATTTTGTTGCCCAATATTAAAGACATCCATATCATCTTATATTAATTATACAAGAAAAGAATGATATGACAAATTTTAAGATGCACATTGCTCTTATTGTCAGAAATTAATGTGTGCTAAAGTGTAGATTGAAACTGAATTATATTAGGGCCTAAACATATACAAAAATTGCTTTTATTCCTTAATGTTTGGAATTCTTCAATTGTGTGCAAGATAAAATCAGCAGGTTTTTTCTTTATGAATTTTATGCTGTAACTAACCAATTAGTTAAGAGAAATTTAAGACTTTTTTTAACAAGAACTTTTATCCAAGGAACAAGGCTGACGTACATGTTTCTCCCCAATAAAGCAAATTAGAAATAACTGTCACTATATTTTGCCTTTACTCAGGTCGACTTTTCCGATATTAGAGACAGCTTGATGTTCTGTGTTTTTTGATGAGATGAACACAATTTACTGATCTGACGCAGGTCTTGACACAAATTTTAAAGTTACTAACTTTTTATATTTTAACATCACTCTTTCCTGTGCGTGTGTCTTTAACCAACAATCCATTACAGGAATGGATTAAACAATATACTCCTAAGAGGAAAAGCAGTTGAGGAATGTGCAGCAGTCAGGAATCATGCATAAAGTTGGGAACTTAACCAAACACTCTCTAAAATCAACCAATTAGAGATTCCGAGAATTAACATTCAAATTCCCCAGGGAGGGTAAGGGAGGAAAGCAAAGGAGTGCATGCATATCAACCATGTCAAACTGATTAATCTGCATGAAGAGAATGGAAATTTTGCTGGGGGGTGGGATGGGGTGGGGATTTCTCTAAATCAGTGTTTGTCAAATTATCTCTTAATTTCCCATTCATTGCAGACCGATGCTTTTTATAAAATACAATAAAGTGAATTGCTAGGAAAGTGAAAGGAAAATAAATGAAAGTACATAAATACAAGGCCAAATTTTTATTAATACAACCAACAGATTCTATTTATTAGATTCAACACAAAACTGGGTTTCAATTAATATAATCAGTGCAAACATAACACTGGAAAAAAAAGAATTACAAAACTGTACATATCCATTGAAAGTCTGCATTTTTTAAAAGTAGTTAATCTACGCATTTGCTCCAGGAGGGCTCAGCTGAGACCCCGAGTCACGTGAACCCGCCTCCAGGGGGCCCTCACTGCCGCGCATGCGTACTACACCCGCTCTCGGAGACAGGCGGCGCCGTTTTAGATGGTAAAACACGCACAACCATTGTTTCCTCTATTAATTTTTAGAACAAGAAATGGAAACCGACGGTATTACCACCTTTAAGAATCTGAGTCGCCTGGAACACCTTTGCAAGCTGTGGGCGCCGTGGCTGGGAGACAGCGCCCCAGGAGAATCAAACGTGGTGCGAGCAGCATCACGCTGCCGCTCTGCGTCGTTAGTTGACCCCAAACTGTTTCCCCGTCTACGGTGTGAGCTGCGTTCTGATGCTGGTTGCAGAATTGTGGAGCTGGACGGGATCGTGAGCTTCCTGCAGTTCACCCATCTGTTTGTTGTATTAATTATTTATCTTATCGTAGGTCCTCTGAGGTTTTGCAGGTTAAGTGATTGGTTCGAAGTCGCACATCTGTTCAATGACATAACTAGGGGCGGACCCCAATTCTCCTGACCGAGAGCCCCGCAGTCTTCTCGTGGATCCAGCGTGTTCTTCTGAGAGAAATGTTCCATGGGTTTCTGACAACTATTTATTGGGTGCACATAAGATCACCTCTCAGAATTATAATGGGGTTAGAGACCCTTTTTAAGAAACTAAATCTAAGGGTAAATAAGCAAATCCTTTTGGGCCACAAGCTAAATTCTCACATTCTATCAATTTCTCTCAAATTTATGTCTTTATGACTTTATGTCTCCTGAGTAATATGACATATTGGATGCATAAGAGCTGGGGTTTCTTTTGGCTGGTGACAAAGGTTAACCCCACTGCACAATCCCACTGTAGGGACAACCCATCTATGGAACCTTCCCCCCAGTACGTTTGCACTTGCCTTCTACTCACAGAAACATGTATTTTCCCCTTCACCTAATTTCCACTACGACCGGTGCATTGGCTATTAGTAAGACAGAAGGCCCTGCTAAAGGATTAGAAAGAACAAATAAGTGTCATTAACTCTACGTATGAGAAATATGAGGTATATTGCTATTTCATTTAACAAATATTGTGGGGAATAAAATGAAAACCAACATACATGCAGTCAAAATTTATAAATTACAAAAATCAAGCTTGCTTATATCTGACAGAACAAGTAAGTAGAACTCACACATGGCTACTGAGGCAAAAATACTTCACCTTTTTCCTTTATGTGTTCATACATAGTTGAAGACTGAGCAGTGAAACTTGGATAAATTACAAAATTGGTGAATTAGCCTTTGAAATCTGTGCTTTCCCCTCCCTTGGTGCCCCTTCCTTGGTGTTTCTGTAGGAATTGGTGGTGGGCTGGTGGAGTGGGTATGATCTATACTAAGTAGAAACATCGGAAAGGTCAACACACGCCTAACTAGTTCCCAAGCAAAAGACGTTCACATAGTTAACTGGAAAGCAAATGCATAGATTAACTACTTTTAAAAAATGCAGACTTTCAATGGATATGTACAGTTTTGTAATTCTTTTTTTCCAGTGTTATGTTTGCACTGATTATATTAATTGAAACCCAGTTTTATGTTGAATCTAATAAACAGAATCTGTTGGTTGTATTAATAAAAATTTGGCCTTGTATTTATGTACTTTCATTTATTTTCCTTTCACTTTCCTAGCAATTCACTTTATTGTATTTTATAAAAAGCATTGGTCTGCAATGAATGGGAAATTAAGAGATAATTTGACAAACACTGATTTAGAGAAATCCCCACCCCATCCCACCCCCCAGCAAAATTTCCATTCTCTTCATGTAGATTAATCAGTTTGACATGGTTGATATGCATGCACTCCTTTCCTTTCCTCCCCTACCCTCCCTGGGGAATTTGAATGTTAATTCTTGGAATCTCTAATTGGTTGATTTTAGAGAGTGTGTGGTTAAGTTCCCAACTTTGTCTCTGAGACAGAGGAGGGAATAGAGGCAGCACTGTTGGGTGAATTATTTGGTGAATCCTGTTTTTATGACTTTGTTCAAAATATTTCACTTATGGGAACAGCTGGCCACATCATGGCCAATGCCTCCTCTCCAAATCTCCAAATTTCAAAGTATTTTTAGCTGTGCTTTGAGAAGTGCTGGATGATTATTTAATTGCAGTGATTTAAGCCTATTAATGGACTTAATTAGTGCTCCTATTTTAAAAATGAAACTAGTTAACTCAAGTGAATGTGTGCTGCTCCAGAATTTAGAACCTCATTTGTGCCCATGTTTCTGCAGCCCACCCTCTTTAATTACCTTCGTTGGGCAGTAAAGTACATGAACTCTGTAGCTACCACCTGTGCGAAACAAGCACTATACCTAAGAAGGAATAAAGCTCACATGATCATGAAGAAGAAAAGAATTTATTCACCATCTTGCAAGAACCGGTGCACAGCCAAAATGTGGGCGGTTGCTGCGCAGAACAATTGACCCAGCACTATTTATTCCCTACACCTAACTCACAAGTCCCTCCCCTGTTTCTCCAGTGGCTGGATACTTCAGAGGTTATATTCTATTCAAGCCTAACTAGCCCCAGCAAATTTGAAACATGAAGAATGTGCAAATTGGAAACATTTGAAAAAAGTCTCCTACACCAACTTGAAACATTTGAAACAAGGAACATTTGAAACCAGTCTACACCCCGCCTTCCTTTGTTCTTTAACTGCAGAGCCAGTCTGAGCTAGTTTGGTAACAAGTTATGAAGCTATTTTAGGAAACTGTACCCCGGGTCTCCACCTTGCAAGGATAGTGGGTGGATAAACAGGAGGACCGGCCACTTACAGCTTGGCTGCTTGACCCTCTGCCATCCCCCAGAGCTTGCCCCTACCCTTTCTGAAAGCTAAACTTAATTCAATTCTCACACACCTATACCTACTCAAATCTAATTCTCTTCATGTAAAAACAAAACTCAAATAAAGCAACCCAAAAACCAAAATAGGGACTTTCTATAGTTTAACCCTAGAATCAGTGTATGCTCTTTGAGATTGAACACCCAGTACATGGAAGCTGGCCCATGCTTACTGATGGGGATGAATTTTGGACAAATCAATATCCTAAGACTGCTTAAATATCTTAAAAAAGATAAATGAAGCATGCCCCATCTGCACAGGTGCCCACTTAGAAAGCAGAGCTGTGATTCTGGTCCTGTGACACCCATTTGCCCCATGGGCAGGTATCTTTTTGTGTTTGTCTCCCTCACAGTAAGGTGCTGACGTATTTCCCCAATAATTCCTAGCATGGAGTCTAGCAGGTCCTTTCTGCCCAATTAACCTTTGCAGGAGGAATGCATCTCACCTTTTCTAAACCCACAAAGCCTGGGTGACTGGAGCTGCATGGCTACATTTGAAAGAATACTGCTGGCCAGCCTCAGACCTTTGGATGGGAAACACAGAGGCTTGCCCCTGAACAGTGGCCACACTGGGGGATTTTCTTCATCAACCTACCTCTGACACCCCACAAAACACACACACACACACACCAGAATGTTCTGTGCATCAGACTTTGAAGTCTTAAAGGACAATGAAGAAATCAGTTATCCAAGTGCAGTGAGTCTACTGATCCAAAAAGAAACACTGGTTGTCAATTATCTGGTATGTTTAACATGATAAGTAAACAATGTGAAGCCACAGCTCCACATGCTCTGGCACCAAGTGAGTGGAAAATGCTGCTCCCCATCACCCTAGCCAAGCTGCCTGGCTCTCCCTCTTTGACAGCTGTCAAGGATCCAGCCAGATCTCAGAGCCTGGCTGGCAGCATGGGCTGGCGATCCCAGCATGCCATAGCGTCAGCACACCAGCTCTACACGCAGCTGGACACCAGGGGCCAAGGCAAACCAACCTCATGGCCGGGACCACAGAAAGGACCCTGCAGATCCTGCCGTGAGCAGGTGGGACAGGACAGCATCTGTCAGCTTCCTTCATAATTCCAAAGCCCTTACCCCAAATGAGGAATGTTTGTGCATCCACTGTGCTCATCAAGTGCTGAGATGTTTCATCTCCTAATTAAAGAATAAGATCAAGGTCATGCCCCTACTGCTCTCCATTAACAAAAAGTAGCAACTTCCCAGATTTATCCTTTACTTCTCTTATTTTGTGAAAAAAAAAAAAAAAAAAAAATTGAAATGAGGAAACTGAGGCAAAGGGAGTTTTGGTTACTCACTTGAGAGGCCCAGTAAAAACCAGTGCTGACACTAAATAATTTAACTTGTACAGTCACTTTATTTAAACACCATAATTATATGGAACTTTGAATAGGATGTGAGATCTGGTAGGTTTGTACAGGTTAGTATGAAATACCAATACATCCCAAAGTAATTTGGGCAGAGAATAAAAATGTATTTGCAGGGACCCCTGAGGAACTGGGGGGAAAATGCAGAAAAATTATTAAACTTCCCTACCTGGGTTATTACTGATGTTCTTGCAAGCACTGGGGACTACCAATTTAGAAGGCAGAGCCCTAGATCTTTGGGGCTTGCTATTATGAAGCTTGTTATTGCAAAGGAGAGGCTAAGCCCTTATAATTATGCTTAAGAGAACCCCCAGAGAACCTCTTCGTTGCTTAGATGTGGCCTCTCTCTCTAAGCCAACTCTGCAGGTAAACTCACTGCCCTCCCCACTATGTGGGACATGACTCCCAGGGGTGTAAATCTCCCTGGCAATGTGGGACATGACTCCTGGGAATGAGCCTGGACCTGGCAATGTGGGATTGAGAAAATCTCCTTGACCAGAAGGGGGAAGCAAAATGAAACAAAATAAAGTTTCAGTGCCTGAGATATTTCAAATGGAGTCAAGAGGTCACTCTGGAGGGCATTCTTATGCACTTTTTAGTACATAAGAATGTACTAAAATAAAGGGATACTAAAAATATCCCTTTTTAGGTTTTAGCATTTTGGAATAGCTAGAAGGAAATACCTGAAACTATTGAACTGCAACCCAGTAACTTTGATTCTTGAAGATGAATGTATAACTATGTAGCTTACGTGGAGTGACTTTGTGATTGTGAAAACCTTGTGGCTCACACTCCCTTTATCCAGTGTATAGACAGCTGAGTAGAAAAATGGGTACAAAAATTAAATAAAAAATAGGGTAGGATGGGGGATGGAATGTTTTGGATGTTCTTTTATATTTTTATTTTTATTCTTATTTCTATCTTTTTTCTTGGAGCAATTAAAATATTTAGAAATTGATTGTGGTGATGAATGCACAACTGTATGATGGTACTGTGAACAATTGATGTACACTGTGGATGACTGTAGGGTATATGAATATATCTCAATAAAATTGATTAAAAAAAAAACAGTACTGAGATGTGAATCCAGGCAAACTGGTTCTACAGTCCACTGTTTATAACCCCTACTAGATGTCCTGCTACCATTACTCTCATTTCCAGGTCTCGGACATTTGCAGCCCCATATGTAGTGGGGCTGTTTCATGTTCCAGTTGTTGGGACGTTTCTCTGACCCTGACCTTCCTCCATTCACCTTTGGCCTGAAATGTACTTCTGTGAAAAGATTTTTACAACTGCTTTCTTTTCATACATTATTTGGATACTCTAGACTAACCTTATCATCACCTACACAAAGAATCCCATTTACTTCTGGCAACATTCACTTAATGTCTTCATGTATGATATTTTCACAGGGGTGACAACTTGGTTACTGTAAATGAAAAAGAATGGCTCTTACTTCATGATTTAATGTGGACCAATAAGACTGAAATGTGAAGCCAATGTGTTTAATACAAGAATGCTACCCCACATTCAGTTAGAAACAAAGTTGGAGATTTTAAGAAATGTTATGTTGGAATATTTTCAAAGAACACATGTTAATTACAGTAGTTGCTATAAAATTTAGGAACTTCCCTTAGTGTTCTAAGTATTAGAACTTTGTGCTTAAGTATAAAGTGAGTTTGAGAGTGGGTTTGAATGTTCTTGGCTAAGACGCTTCAGGGTGCCATTCCCCAATAGCATCGTTGAACAACTAGCAAAAACTGGTAGAGCCAGCTTCCTAAGGACTCCAGAAAACAGTTAAAGGGCTGCAGTAACTGGCAAGTGCCAAAACCCTCCCACAAAAATCACAGCATTAAAAATGGTAGAAGCTCATGAGAACTTGGATGGCCCCTTTCCCACCCCTTCCCAGCATGGTGTAGAGCCAGCCTGCACTCCCACCGTGGGTCCCTGGCCCTGTTTCTGAGGGAGCAGAGTAACCCCTATGGAGATCCTGCAGTGTCTGCATGTTAGTGCCAATCTATCAGGTGGCAGCCTGAAAGACTGAGCCAGGACACTGTCTCTGGCTCACACTCCCAGAACTTGCCCTGCAGGCAGAAGCAGCTTGAGGAAAGCTAAAACAGTTTAAGCCAAAAGGAATTAAGTCAAAAAGACCTGGGGCAAAGGATCCCCTGCTTTAAATATACAAGAGAACACCTGAGAGAAGATGAAAGTCTATTTTTTAGAGAGTAGAGGGGACATTCAGATTCCTGTAACCAGGGGAGTTCCTAAAGCCAAGAGCAAGGACAAGCCCAGGATAAGACATGGGCTCAGAAAGGATGGAAAAGACCCTGAACTTCAAATTCACCTCAGGCTGATCTTGATAGGAGAGCTAAACTCCGAAGGAGAGCACCAGCCAACACAGAGCCAATTTGCAAAGAATGTGAAAGGTGTTTACTGCATTGGTTGGCTTGCTTTTGTAAGCTCCTGGTACTCAAGGAAATTTCTGTCATATCATATCTGGATACAAACTTAAGGAACAGACAGCTCAGGGACTAAATCCCCAAGTTAACATTTTAAAATATTAAAATGGACAGTGCACAACAAAATATTACAAGACAAAGAAACAGGAAATGATGGGCCATCCAAAGGAATAAGACAAATACAGAAACCATCAATGAAGAAGCCCAGACTTCGGAAATACCAGACAAAGACTTTAAAAAACAATGAGCCTCACACCAGAACCTAAGACGGCAGCAAGAGACAGGGCAAAAAAATACCTCTGTGAAAAATACTAGATATAAGCCAGAAAGTGACCCAGAACACCAGTTCCAGCAAAGCACCAGCTGGACAATGTTTGCTAAATCCACAGGGACCATGCACTTGGTGAAACCAGGAGTCTGCATTCTGAAATGAGTAAGCCTGATGAATGTCCAGCAGCCATGCTGCGGTGTGGGGAAACCATGGGTTGGCATTTGGAGGCGGACTAGTTCTTTTTTAAAAAACCAAAAGCAGCTGCAGATACAGCAGTGAGAACCACACAGTGAAGTGCAGCAGGAATGGCCTGTGCGAACACCTCAATATCTGGCGTGGAAGATAGCCTTTCACACACCCACCGCTAATTGTCTCAGAGCGAAAAAGGCAGAGGTGAGCCAAAAGGGGAAAATAACCACACCTCTTACAGCCATCTTCCCAGTGGGCTGGGAATGCTCCTGCCCAGTGCTGGAGCCACAGCCCAGAGCCACACCAAAAAACCCAGTGTGACAGGAAGTATTTCCAGCAACACACACACATGCCACAATATCGGGTGTGGACAATAGCCTTTCGTGCACCCACAGCTAATTGTCCCAGAGCTGGGAAGGCAGAGCTGTGTGAAAAGGGGGAAATTAATATGCCCCATTCAGCCATCCTTCCAGTGGGCTGGGAACGCCCCTACATGGCCTGGCAGCCCAGAACTTCCCTTGAGGGGGCACGCACTTGTGATGTCACACAGCCTTCCCTCAGCAGAGGCCCTAGAAGGGCATGGATTGGAAGAGGGACCCACTCAGAAATCCCAGGGTCCATACACCAATACCAAGGACTTGTGGGTCAGCGACAGAGGCAATCTGTGGTGAGACTGAAATGAAGGTTTAGACTCTTGCTACAGCCTTAAATCTTCAGGAACACCTGGGAGGTTTGATTATTAAAGCTGCCCTCCCTCCCTAACTGCTCAGACACATGCCCCACATTCAGGGCGGACAGCACCAACAACACACCCAAACTGGGTGCACAATTGGACCCCACAAGAATCAGACCCCCACACACCACAAAGACAAAGTTGGGGAGAACTCACTTGAGGGGAATAGGTGACTTGTGGACCCCGTCTGCTGGTTAGTTAGAGAAAGTGTAAGCCACCAAGCTGTAGATCTGACAAATTAGAGATAAGTCTGTGAATAATCCTACATATCCTAAAAGAACCCTATCAAGTAAAGTAAATGCCAAGAGACCAAAAACAACAGAAAATTTTAAAGCATATGAAAAAACCAGATGCTATGGAGAGCCCAAACCCAAACACCCAAATCAAAAGATCAGAGGAGACACAGTACTTGGAGCAGTTAATCAAAGAACTAAAGGCAAACAATGAGAGCATGGCACAGGGTATAAAGGACATGAAGAAGACCCTAAAAGAGCATAAAGAAGAAATTGCAAGAGTAAATAAAAAAATAGATTATCTTATGGAAATAAAAGAAACTGTTGACCAAATTAAAAAGATTCTGGATACTCATAGTACAAGAGCAGAGGAAGCTGAACAACAAATCAGCAACCTCAAGGACCACAGAATGGAAAATGAAAGAACAAAAGAAAGAATGGGGAAAAAAATCGAAAAAATCGAAATGGAGCTCAGGGATATGACAGATAAAATAAAATGTCCAAATATAAGACACATTGGTGTCCCAGAAGGGGAAGAGAAGGGTAAAGGTCTAGAAAGAGTATTCAAAGAAATTGTTGAGGAAAACTTCCCAAACCATCTACACAATATAAATACACAAAGCATAAATGCCCAGCGAACTCCAAATAGAATAAATTCAAACAAACCCACTCCAAGACACATTATGATCAGACTGACAACTACTGAAGAGAAGGAGCAAGTTCCAAAAGCAGCAAGAGAAAAGCAGTTAACCACATACAAAGGAAACAACATAAGACTAAGTAGTGACTACTCAGCAGCCACCATAGAGGCGAGAAGGCAGTGCCATGACATATTTAAAATTCTGAGAGAGAAAAATTGCCAACCAAGAATTCTTTATCCAGCAAAGTTCTCCTTCAAATTTGAGGGAGAGCTTAAATTTTTCACAGACAAAGGCTGAGAGAATTTGCTAACAAGAGACCTGCTCTACTTCAGATACGAAAGGGAGCCCTACCAACAGAGAAACAAAGAAAGGAGAGAGAGAAATGGAGAAAGTTTCAGTACTAAAGAGATTCAGTATGGATACGTTAAAGGACATTAAGAGAGAGAGGGAAAAAATATATATGACGGACATAAACCAAAGGATAAGATGGCTGATTCAAGAAATGCCTTCACAGTAATAATGTTGAATGTAAATGGATTAAACACCCCAATCAAAAGATATAGATTGGCAGAATGGATAAAAAAAAATGAACCATCAATATGTTGCATACAAGAGACTCATCTTAGACATAGGGACACAAAGAAATTGAAGGTGAAAAGATGGAAAAAAATATTTCATGCAAGCTACAGCCAAAAGAAAGCAGAAGAAGCAATATTAATCTCAGATAAAACAGACTTTAAATGCAAGGATGTTGTGAGAGACAAAGAAGGCACTACATACCAATAAAACGGGCAATTTAACAAGAAGAAATAACAATCATAAATGTTTATGCACCCAATCAAGGTGCCACAAAATATATGAAGACAAACACTGGCAAAACTAAGGGAAGCAATGGATGTTTCCACAAAAATTGTGGGAGACTTCAACACATCACTCTCTCCTATAGATAGATCAGCCAGACAGAAGACCAATAAGGAAATTGAAAACCTAAACAATCTGATAAATGAATTGGATTTAACAGACATATCTAGAAGAGTACATCCCAAATCACCAGGATACATTCTTCTCTAGTGCTCACAGAACTTTCTCCAGAACAGATCAAATGCTGGGACATAAAACAAGCCTCAATAAATTTTAAAAAAAATTGAAATTATTCAAAGCACAGTATCTGACCACAATGGAATACAATTAGAAGTCAATAACCATCAGAGACTTAGAAAATTCACAAATACGTGGAGGTTAAAGAACACACTCCTAAACAATCATATGGGTTAAAGAAGAAATAGCAAGAAAAATTGCTAAATATAGAGAGACAAATGAAAATGAGAACAGAACATACAAAACCTATGGGATGCAGCAAAAGCAGTACTGAGGGGGAAATTTATAGCACTAAACGTATACATTAAAAAGGAAGAAAGAACTAAAATCAAAGAACTAATGGATCATCTGAAGAAGCTAGAAAATGAATAGCAAACCAATCCTAGACCAAGTAGAAGAAAAGAAATAACAAGGATTAAAGCAGAAATAAATGACATAGAGAACAAAAAACAATAGAGAGGATAAATAACACCAAAAGTTGGTTCTTTGAGAAGAGCAACAAGATTGACAAGCCCCTAGCTAGACTGACAAAATCAAAAAGAGAGAAGACCCATATAAACAAAATAATGAATGAGAAAGGTGACATTACTGCAGATCCCGAAGAAATTAAAAAAATTGTAAGAGGATACTATGGACAACTGTATGCCAACAAACTGGATAATGTATAGGAAAAGGACAATTTCCTGGAAACATATGAACAACCTAGACTTACCAGAGAAGAAACAGAAGACCTCAACCAACCCATCACAAGCAAAGAGATCCAATCAGTCATCAAAAAGCTTCCCACAAATAAATGCCCAGGGCCAGATGGCTTCACAGGGGAATTCTACCAAACTTTCCAGAAAGAACTGACACCAATCTTACTTAAACTCTTTCAAAACATCGAAGAAAATGGAACACCACCTAACTCATTTTATGACGATAACATCAATCTAATACCAAAACCAGGCAAAGATGCTACAAAAAAGGAAGACTACAGGCCTATCTCCCTAATGAATATAGATGCAAAAATTCTCAACTAAATACTTGCAAATCAAATCCAAAGACACATTAACAAAATCATACACCATGACCAAGTGGGGTTCATTCCAGGCATGCAAGGATGATTCAACATAAGAAAATCAATGAATGTATTTCAACACATTAACAAATCAAATGATCATCTCAATAGATGCTGAAAAAGCATTCGACAAAATCCAACATCCCCTTTTGATAAAAACACTTCAAAAGGTAGGAATTAAACGAAACTTCCTCAATATTATAAAGAGCATATATGAAAAACCCACAGCCAGCATAGTACTCAATGGTGAGAGACTGAAAGCCTTCCCTCTAAGATCAGGAACAAGACAAGGATGCCCGCTGTCACCACTGTTATTCAACATTGTGCTGGAAGTGCTAGCCAGGGCAATCCGGCAAGACAAAGAAATGAAAGGCATCCAAATTAGAAAGGAAGAAGTAGAACTGTCATTGTTTGCAGATGATATGATCTTATATCTGGAAAACCCTGAGAAATCGATGATACAGCTACTAGAGCTAATAAACAAATTTAGCAATGTAGCGGGATACAAGATTAATGCACATAAGTCAGTAATGTTTCTATATGCTAGAAATGAACAAACCAAAGAGACACTCAAGAAAAAGATACCGTTTTCAAAAGCAACTAAAAAAATCAAGTACCTAGGAATAAACTTAACCAAAGATGTAAAAGACCTATACAAAGAAAACTACATAACTCTACTAAAAGAAATAGAAGGGGACCGTAAAAGATGGAAAAATATTCCATGTTCCTGGATAGGAAGGCTAAATGTCATTAAGATGTCAATTCTACCCAAACTCATCTACAGATTCAATGCAATTCTAATCAAAATTCCAACAACCAACTTTGCAGACTTGGAAAAGCTAGTTATCAAATTTATTTGGAAAGGGAAGATGCCTCGAATTGCTAAAAACACTCTAAAAAAGAAAAATGAAGCGGGCGGACTTACACTCCCTGACTTTGAAGCTTTTTAAAAAGCCACAGTTGTCAAAACAGCATAGTACTGGCACAAAGATAGACATACTGATCAATGGAATCAAATTGAGAATTCAGAGATAGACTCCCAGATCCATGGCCAACTGATCTTTGATAAGGCCCCCAAAGCCACTGAACTGGGGCATAACAGTATTTTCAACAAACGGGGCTGGGAGAGTTAGATGTCCATATCCAAAAGAATGAAAGAGGACCCCTACCTCACAAGCTACACAAAAATTAACTCAAAGTGGATCAAAGATCTCAATATAAAAGACAGTACCATAAAACTCCTAGAAGATAACGTAGGGAAACATCTTCAAGACATTGTATTAGGTGGACACTTCCTAGACTTTATAACCAAAGCACAAGCAACAAAAGAAAAAATAGATAAATGGGAACTCCTGAAGCTTAGAATTCTGTACCTTAAAGGAATTTGTCAAAAAGGTGAAGAGGCAGCCAATTCAATGGGAAAAAAATTTTGGAAACCATGTATCTGACAAAAGACTGATATCTTGCATATATAAAGAAATCTTACAATTCAATGACAATAGTACAGACAGCCCAATTATAAAATGGGCAAAAGATATGAAAACACAGTTCTCTGAAGAGGAAATACAAATGGCCAAGAAACACATGAAAAAATGTTGAGCTTCACTAGTTATTAGAGAGATGCAAATTAAGACCACAATGAGATACCATCTCACACCAATTAGAATGGCTGCCATTAAACAAACAGGAAACTACAAATGCTGGAGAGGATGTGGAGAAATTGGAACTCTTATTCATTGTTGGTTGGACTGTATAATGGTTCAGCCACTCTGGAAGTCAGTCTGGCAGTTACTTAGAAAACTAGATATAGAGTTACCATTCAACCAAGCGATTGCACTTCTCAGTATATACTTGGAAGATCGGAAAGCAGTGACACGAACAGATATCTGCACGCCAATGTTCATAGCAGCATTATTCACAATTGCCAAGAGATGGAAACAACCCAAATGTCCTTCAACAGATGAGTGGATAAATGTGATATATACACGATGGAATACTACACAGCAGTAAGAAGGAACGATTTCGTGAAACATATGACAACATCGATGAACCTTGAAGACATAATGCTGAGTGAAATAAGCCAGGCACAAAAAGAGAAATAGTATATGCTACCACTAATGTGAACATTGAAAAATGTAAAACAAATGGTTTATAATGTAGAATGTAGGGGAACTAGTGATGGAGCGCAATTAAGGAAGGGGGAACAATAATCCAAGAAGAACAGATAAGCTATCGTGGGTAAATAACGCTCTGGGAATGCCCAGAAATGACTATGATCTGTTAATTTCTGATGGGTATGGTAGGAACAAGTTCACAAAAATGTTGCTATATTAGGTTATTTTCTTGGGGTAGAGTAGAAACATGTTGGAAGTAAAGTAGTTATCTTAGGTTAGTTGTCTGTTTCTTACTCTCTTGTTATGGTTTGTTTGAAATGTTTAAAAAAATTTTTTTTCATATAGTTGATTTAAAAAAAAGTTAATTAAAAAAAAAAGCAATGAAAAAAATATGCAGAGCCCCCTTGAGGAGCTGGTGGAGAATACAGGGGTATTGGGCTTCTCCACCTCAATGGTTGCTGATGTGCTCACAGACATAGGGGACTGGTGGTTTGATGGGTTGAGCCCTCTACCACAGGATTTACCCTTGGGAAGACTGTTGCTGCAAAGGAGAGGCTAGGCCTCCCTATAACTGTGCCTAAGAGCCTCCTCCCGAATGCCTCTTTGTTGCTCAGATGTGGCCCTCTCTCTCTGCCTAAGCCAACTTGGCAGGTGAAATCACTGCCCTCTCCCCTGTGTGGGATCAGACACCCAGGGGAGTGAATCTCCCTGGCAACGTGGAATATGGCTCCCGGGGAGGAATGTAGACCCGGCATTGTGGGATGGAGAACATCTTCTTGACCAAAAGGGGGATGTGAAAGGAAATGAAACAAGCTTCAGTGGCAGAGAGATTCCAAAAGGAGCCGAGAGGTCACTCTGGTGGGCACTCTTACGCACAATTTAGACAACCCTTTTTAGGCTCTAATGAATTGGAATAGCTAGAAGTAAATACCTGAAACTATCAAACCACAACACAGAACCTATGAATCTTGAAGACAATTGTATAAAAATGTTGCTTATGAGGGGTGACAATGTGATTGGGAAAGCCACATGGACCACACTCCCCTTTGTCTAGTTTATGGATGGATGAGGAGAAAAATGGAGGAAAGAAAAACAAAAGAAAACAAAACAGAAAAAGGCACCCAGTGTTCTATTTCACTTTAATTGCTCTTTTTCACCTTAATTTTTATTCTTATTATTTTTGTGTGTGTGGTAATGTAAATGTCAAAAATTAATTTTGGTGATGAATGCACAACTATATAATGGTACTGTAAACAATTGAATGTACACTTTGTTTTGTATGACTGTATGGTATGTGAATATGTCTCAGTAAAATGAATTAAAAAAAAACAGAATGACATATTTTCAAATGGCCATACCATTTTAATCATTTTGATGGTGGAAGCTTTATATCAAGTATTGTAATAAAGAAAAATGTGAATAAATGAAATTCAAGTAATAAAAAAAATGTCTCTGCCTTTTATCCTCTCATAGAGGATGCCAGTAAACTAATTAAGACCCACCTTGAATGGGTGGGGTTACATCTCCATGGAAACAATCTAATCAAAAGGTCCCATCCTCAATTGAGTGGGTCACATCTCAGTGAAACAACCTAATCAAAAAGTCCCAACCACAATGAGTCTGAACCCATAAGACTAGGTCAAAAGAACAAGGCTCTCCTGGGGTACATAATAGATTCAAACCAGCAGAGCCACCCACCCACCGGAAGCTTGGTTTCTTTCTTCTATGGTGACAAACAGAAATCCAGTCTAATTAACTGCTGCCTAATCATCAAGCCCCTAATTAGGGATACCTGCTAGGGAGAGCAGCCCCTTCTGTTCCAGGTTCCTGCTGAACCTATCACGGTTAATTAGTTCCTAGATAATGAACGGCTGACTGTTCTCTTGTTTACCCCATGAAGCTTGATTCTCTGTGAGTTGGTTCTCACTCCATCATCTGGATCCATGGGAGTAGCCTGTGCTATTGGGGGCAGGGGGTGAGAGGGTGGGCAACAAGGTGGACTGCCAACCAGCAGCATCAGCATCACCTGGTTGCGGGTTAGAAATGAAATACCCCACATCCTGTTCCAGAGCCATTAAATCAGAGTCTGAGTTTGAGAAGGAGATGAGCGGTTGGGAAGCACTGCTCCAGACCAGGCTGGAGCCCCCAGTGAGCAGTGGAGAGTGGCCGGAGGCATCTCCTCTGGGTTGAAGAGGAGACCAGGTGAGCAGCGACCAAATTGGAGGGATGAAGGGGAATATAATTACCACCTGGAAGATGCGGAAGGCACTGGATCTCTTTCCAGGGCTGAGGTTTCTGATTCCCTGCTGGAGAAGCTCCTCTCATCAACAGTGGAGCAGCAGCCATCTGAGCAGGGCAGCGCTCAGCACCCCCTAACCCACGATGACGTTGGGTCTTGGCAGGGCATGGGGTCGGCTGCAGCTGGGAGGAAGGGGCTGCACTCTGGGGCTCCAAGAGGCTGGGGTACAAACCTTCCCTTCCAGTGGGATCAAACATTCTCTTTCAGGGAAGAGACATTTTCAGGTGTTTTGGTGGAACTTCTGGTGCATGGGCCCAAGACGGGGAACCTATCCCAGTCTTTGCACTGGCAGGAAAGACCCAAGACAAATGAGAATCATCTCTCCTAGCCGATTTTGAAAGACATGAACCTCCCTCAGTGTTTTCCATGCAGGGATTTATATTTTCTGCATTTTTGCTTAATATGCAGAGCTTTCCTTTGCTTAGGTCAAAGTAGCTTAGATATCCTCCTCCCAATTATAGTTTGCAGATAACTTGATCATGTTAAAATTCATGGAAATCAGAGTATTCTGATATATAGAAAGCCCCAGCAGAAAGGCAGAGAAGAAAATTTTTTTAAAATCAAGTATATGAAATAGGTTGAGAATTTTTATGTTATTTTCCACCTTGAATAAAGTGAAAAGGAGGAAGGATAAGCTGGAAGGAAAGAGGGTGAATAAAATAGTTGAGAGGCATTTTGGTTATAAAACAAGCCTTTTAGATGGCAGATTTTATAAACCTACAGGCTGAACCACGTGAATACTCAGTCACGCAGCACATAATGTAACAGCAGAGTGAGGAAGGCAGAAGCCACGAATGAATGAGGCATTAAAAAAACATTAGAAGCTTCCCCTCACTGGATTTTCAGCACAAGATTTGTTGAAGCATAAATATTTTCAATTTAATCAATACCATGGCAAAACAAGTGACAAGAGCACTTAAATCCACCTGAATTGCGTGAAGATACTGGTAAAAGATATTATGAAATGCCTTGGAAAATAATATACTGATCTACTCAGAGATTGGTGGGCAATTTCGTACTGATTTATAGCTTTAAATTAGTTTCTCATCTTCAAATCTTTCACTTTACTTTTTAAAAAATGGTTGGAAGAGAAATGCTGGGTGGGGCGAAGTAACACAAGCGTGGGGGTGGGGTTGAGGGATCACACGAAAAAAAAGGAAGGGAAGGAAGAGCAAAGCAGTAAGGGGTCATAGTGAACCATGGACAGAATTCAAGTCAACATTATTGCCATGACTAAGAACAGGAGTAGAGAGTATTTTGGAAAGAGTACGGTCCCGGGATTGGAAGTTTCTAGAAGTGACTACCATGCACATTGTATTCAGAAGGATTCTGCAGCTGTGTTTAAGCTCAGTGGGAAAGATGCAGGGCTTGTGATCCATTTCTGCCAGAGGATACAGGTATATAGTAGATAAACTCATGGGTTAGTTCATGTTGCTACAACAACAACTCTTGAGACTTTGGGTATTTTCCCTAATTTATTTAGGCCTATGTTTCTTCATCTCTGAAACAAGGAGGATGGGTAAGATGATTTTCTACAGGTTGGCTTCTCTTCCCTGCAGCTGGAAGAGAAGCTGGAAGGGTAGCAGGACTGGGGCAGGGGCAGGTCAAGTATCTCTACTTGGGAATGGCCACATTCAGACTCTGGAAAGGCCGATAGAAACACTGTGTCTGAAGGTCCAGAACTAGGAGGAAGTTTTGAATCTCAGAGTCAAGAACTCCAAGACTGAACTCAGAGATAAGTTTGGAGAAGAAATATAAGGGGGAATTTCTAGATTTCTAGTTGGGGCAAAATCCCCTGCTAAAATTGGACAGGAAAATCAGGACAACCAAAGAAAAGCTTGTGGACATCTTCGGTAAAACTAAGCAACAAGATACTCCCTGAAGACCCAAAACATGGATAAATGGGCCAAACAGCAGGACCTCCACATGTCCCTGTCTCAGGCAGGTGTGGGAAGGAGGTGAGAGAAGAGCCAAAAAACATTTATTCTCCAAGGAGAGCACCCTGATTTGAATGGAAACCTGCAGTGGATCTGAGAACAACTGACAAAATGGGAGACGTCCCCACAGGCTCTGATTTGGTTGTGAGTTCAGAAAGACCACAGGGACTTCCCCAAAAGGCAGCGAGGAGATCAGAGGGATGGCCTAAACCTCGAACAGAATCTCCCTTCCAGAGAAAGAAAGATGCACCATGAGGAAAGACTGCTAGTAGTAGATCCAAATTGAGCCGAGCAAGAATCGGGTCACTGATACTAAAAAATGGAGGGCTCAGAGGAGGCAGACTTTTAGAGAGAGGCTTTTTAAAAAAATTATTTCATGGTAACAACAGAGGAAGGGGCCTTTGAGCAAAGAAGCTAAGAAAGCAACCCTAGCCCATTCCTACCATGTACACAAGAATCTGTTCCTGAAAGGACAAGAAAATACTTGTAATTTAAACATGCAAAAAAAAAGAATTATGATTTAATTCTATATAAGAACTTACAAGTAAAAATATAAAATAACATGACAGTACTGAGATAGCAAGTTTTATGTAGTCTATATGTCTAATTAAAATAAATGAGAACAAAGAAAATGTAGTAAACAAAACTAAGATATTATAATATCATTGCATAGTAAGGGAAACAAAAAAAGTTATAATTAAAAATATACTGTCTTTCAGTCCAGATGAGATGATGAAGATTCAGTTCTCCTTGTTTCTACTCACTAAGCATGACTACAAACCTTTGAAACAGCACAAGAGGCAACTAGAGGTGATATCTGAAGTGTGGTAAGAAGAAGACAAGCTGGTCTGGGAGTCCAGGGCTGAGGGTCTTACATCCCCCTACATAGCAGAAGGTGACCCAGGTCTGGCCCCAGGTCTAGCAACAGATGACAGCCCATTTAGGCTCATTATTACCTGCATTGAACAGGAGTCCTGCTGACAATTCCAGGTGAGCCTGACGCCAGCAGCAAAGGGGATGATCAGGAGGTCTGTCAACAATGAGCTACCAGGGAAAGCCCTTGGTCTGGTTTCCTAAGGCTGCCGGAATGCAAAACACTAGAATGGATTGGCTTTTATAAAAGGGGGTTTATTTGGCTACACAGTTACAGTCTTAAGGCCATTAAGTGTCCAGGGTAAGGCATCAGCAATCGGGTACCTTCACTGGAGGATGGCCAATGGTGTCCGGAAAACCTCTGTTAGCTGGGAAGGCACGTGGCTGGCATCTGCTCCAAAGTTCTGGTTTCAAAATGGCTTTCTCCCAGGACGTTCCTCTCTAGGCATCGCTTCCTCAAAAATGTCACTTTTAGTTGCTTTTGGGGCATTTGTCCTCCCTTAGCTTCTCCAGAGCAAAAGTCTGCTTTCAAAGGCCGTCTCCAAAATGTCTCCGTAAGCTGCAGCTCCTCTCTCAGCTCCAGTGCGATATTCAAAGTGTCCCTCTTGGCTGTAGAAAGCTCGCTCCTTCTGTCTGAGCGTATATAGTGCTCCAGTAAACTAATCAAGGCCCATGCTGAATGGGCGGGGCCACACCTCCATGGGAATTATCCAATCAGAGTCATCACCCACAGCTGGGTAGGGCACATCTCCCTGGAAACACTCAAAGAATTACAATCTAATCAACACTGATACATCTGCCCACACAAGATTACATCAAAGATAATGGCATTTTGGGGGACATAATACATTCAAACTGACACATTCCACCCCCTGGACCCCAAAATGACATGATCTTTCCTTATAGAGAATACATTTATCCCATCACAATATCACAGAAACTTAAATCATTTCAGTAACAATAGTTAAGTACAAGATCCCATCAAAATCAGTTATAGCCGTGGTCTGTCCTAATACAAATTCCCCTCTACCTGTGGACCTGTGAAACTTAGAACAAGTTATCTGCTTCCAATATACAAAGGAGGGACAGTCATAGGATAAACATTCCATTATCATAAGGAGAAACTGAAAGGAAAAGAGGGTTTAAGGGACCAAAACATTTCCTAAGACCCTCAGGGCAAACTCCATTAGATTTCAAAGTCTGAGAGTTATTAACAGAACAACATTGTATACTTGGGGCTTGAGAGAGCAGGAGTCCAACCCTTCCTAAGGGCCTACGTGGCAGCCCTTTTCTCTCCAAATGCTGGGGAGAGTGTTCCAACATATCCACACATTGGGGAGATCACCTTTTCAGCTCCACTCTCCTGAAACATCGGGGCAGCACCCAGATTCTCTTCCATCTCTGGGGCACATGTTCAACCCCTTCAGAACAGTGGGGTGGTGGCCAGGCTCTCCCCAGTCCCCTGGGAATGTGCTCCACCCTCCCTGAGGCCTGGGGTGAAAGCACTCTTTCTGAACATCGAGGTGAAGGTTCACCCTCGACCTCCGGGGCAAACTCACCCTTTCCATGCATGTGGGCCACTCCACTCTCCCAGCCCGAGACCTCCTGACTCCAGACCTCAACCTCCATGGCTCTGTCTATGAAGAAATTTTTCCTTCAATTTGTTCCTTGTCTGTCTCCTCCAGTCTAGACTGGCAGCAGCTCCATCTATAAAGATCTCGCAAAAATTCTGCTGGCTTCACATGAGGCACACAGGGGTCAAAGCCGTCAGACAAATCCTTTCTGGATAACTCCATCTCCAATCTCGGCTTGCACTGAAATGGCAGTCGGGTTCCACGTTTGGTTAAATTGTCGCGTGGGGCTGTAACTTCTGGGGTTCCACTCCCTGGAAGCCTGGAATTTTCCAAACCATCAGTTTCTGGTTTCTTTGAACCTAAGAGTTCAGTTCTAAGTTTATCTCTCTCTACTCACATTTTGCTGCAAGGAGAAGCCATGCTAAGTCTGCAACTTTTAGTTTTGAAATCTCATCAGCCAAGTATCCCAGCTTGTCGCTCTCACATTCTTCCTTCCATCTGACACCAGGACTCAATTTTGCCAAATTCTCTGCCACTTTAAAACAAGGTTGCCTTACTTCCAGTTTGCAACAACATATTCATCATTTCTGCTCAAGGCCTCATCAGAAGCATCTTTACAGTCCAAAGCAGTTAGGCCTTTTCTATCAAGCTCATCATAATTCTTCCAGAACCTTCCCCTTATCCATTTAAAAAGCCATTCCAATATGTTTGTTATTTGCAAACTCAGCACTACCCCACTTCTCCTGTATCAAATTCTGTTCCAGTTTCTTAAGGCTGCCAGAATGCAAAACACCAGAAAAGGATTGGCTTTTATAAAGGGGGTTTATTTGGTTACCAAGTTAGTCTTAAGGCCATAAAGTATCCAAGGTAATGCATCAACAATCGGGTACCTTCACTGGAGGATGCCCAATGGCATCTGGAAAACCTCTGTTAGCTGGGAAGGCACGTGGCTGGCATCTGCTCCAAGTTCTGGTTTCAAAATGGCTTTCTCCCAGGACATTCCTCTCTAGGCTTCAGCTCCTCAAAAATGTCACTCTTAGTTGCTCTTGGGGCGTTTGTCCTCTCTTAGCTTCTCTGGAGCAAAAGTCTGTTTTCAAAGGCCATCTCCAAAATGTCTCTGTAAGCTGAAGCTCCTCTCTCAGCTCCTGTGCGTTTTTCAGAGTGTCCTTCTTGGCTGTAGCAAGCTCTCTCCTTCTGTTTGAGCTTACATCGTGCCCCAGTGAACTAATCAAGGCCCATGCTGAATGGGCGGGGCCACACCTCCATGGCAACTATCCAATCAGAGTCATTACCCACAGTTGGGTGGGGCACATCTCCATGGAAACACTCAAAAAATTACAATCTAATCAACCCTAATATGTCTGCCCATAGAAGATTATCTCAAAGATAATGGCATTTTGGGAGACTTGATACATTCAAACCGGCACAGCCCTCTACTTCCCTGCTGTACCTGAGATCACCGTCCTCCACCAGGGAGACACCTGGATGATGGGCCTGAAAAACTCCTTTTGCCTCCTCAGGCAGCACCAGCAGGAACCAGTGGGAGCCTCAGCAGCACCAGATACTCAGGCAAACCAAAACAGCACCACAAAGGTTCTAAAATTTAAACTTTCATTGGAATCATAGCCAATAAAAGTTGGGCAGTGTCTGCATGCTAATCTGAAACAGGGTGATTTCCTATTAAAATAAAAGATTTAAAAGGAACCAGGGTCTCCTAACATAACAGTGAAAATGCCCAGGATACAACAAATCATCTGTCAGAGACAGAATCAAGAGATTCTCAAATGAGAAAAGACAATCAATTGACACCAACACTGAGATGAATCAGATGTTGGCAATTATCTGATGAGGATTTTAAAGCAGCCCTCATAAAAGTGCTTCAACAATCAATTGCTATATTTTCTAGAAACAAATGAAAATATAGAAAATCCCAGCAAAGAAATAGAAGTTATTAAAAAGAAAGAGATATGGTAGAACTGAAAAAATAGAATAAAAGAAAATCTAAAAAATTGGCCATCCTCCAGTGAAGGTACCTGATTGTTGATGCCTTACCTTGGACACTTTTGGGCTGAACAGTAGAGTATAGATGACAGGAGATAGAATCAGTGAATCTGAGGCCAGATTAATAGAATTCGTGCAATTTGAACAAAAGAGAATGAGATAAAGAATGAACAGAGCCTCACAGAACTCTGATAAGTAACAAAATACATGATATTTTTATCATTGGGATCTCAAAAGGAGACAAGATAGAAAATGGAGCTGAAAGAATATTCAAAAAATTATGGCTGGAAAATGGCAAATTTCGTAAAAAACACAAATCTACAGATTTAAGAAAAAGTGAACCACAAATAGAATAAATCCAAAGAAAATGATGTCAGGACACATTGTATTAGTTTTCTATTGCTGCCATAACAAATTACCATGATCTTGTTGACCTAACACGTCACGAATTTATTATCTTATAGTTCTGTAGTTCACAAGCCCAAAACAGGTCTCACCAGGCTAAAATCAGGGTGTCCGCAGGGCTGCGTTCCTTTCAGGGGGCTCTGGGGAGAATGTGTTTCCTTGCCTTTTCCAGCTGCTAGAGGCTCCCTGAGTCTCGTGGTTTGTGCCCCCTTCCTCCATCTTCAAAGCCAGCAATGCTGCATCTCTCTGGCCCTTCTTAGGTGGTCACATCACCCTCTGACCACAGCTGGGAAGTTTAAATGACTCATGTGATTAGACTGGGTTCACCTGTACTAGTTTGTATATATCATGTCCCCCAGGAAAAGCCATGTTCTTTGATGCAGTCTTGTGTGGGTAGACATATTAGTGTTGATTAGGTTGTAATTCTTTGATTGTTTCCATGGAGATGTGACCTACCCAACTGTGGGTGATAACTGATGAGATAATTTCCATGGAGGTGTGGCCCCACGGATTCAGCACGGGCCTTATTAGTTCACTGGGGCACTATATAAACTCAGACAGAAGGAGAGAGCTTGCTACAGCCAAGAGGGACACTCTAAAGAACGCACTGGAGCTGAGAGAGGAGCTTCAAGCTAACAGAGACATTTTGGAGATGGCCTTTAAAAGCAGACTTTTGCTCCAGAGAAACTAAGAGAGGACAAACGCCCCAAGAACAACTAAGAGTGACATTTTTGAGGAGCTGAAACCTAGAGAGGAACGTCCTGGGAGAAAGCCATTTTGAAACCAGAACTCTGGAGCAGACACCGGCCATGTGCCTTCCCAGCTAACTGAGGTTTCTGGACGCCATTGGTCATGCTCCAGTGAAGGTACCCAATTGCTGATGCCTCACTTTGGACACTTTAGGCCTTAAGACTGTAACTTTGTAACCAAATAAACCCCCTTTATAAAAACTGATCCATTTCTGGTGTTTTGCGAAAAGGCAGCATTAGCAAACCGGAACACCACCCAAGTAATTCTGAAAACTAAATGTAGAGAAAAATAATCTTGAAAGCAGCAAGAGATAAATGACACATTACCTATAGGGAAATACTGATTCACATGACAGTCAGTGGATCTCATCTGACACTACAGAGGCCAGAAGGAAATGCACAACATTGTTCAAGTACTGAAAAATAAGTACTGTCAACTGAAACTTCAATATCTGATGAGACTATGCTTGAAAATAAGGGGAAAATAGAGACATTTTCAAATGAAAGAAAGTAGAAAAATTTGTCACTAGTAAACCTACCATTAAAGACTGGCTAAAAAAATTTCTTCAAACAAAGAAGAAATGATAAAAGAAGGAATCTTGGACCATCCTTCTTTTGGAGCAGCCTTCCTTCCAGGAAGGAAGAAGGAACAATGAAAAGAGCAGAAATTTGGGTATACAATAGACTATCCTTTTCCTAATGAATTTAAAAAATCATATTTGATGATTGAAACAAAAAGTATAACACTTGTATTTTATTTTTAAATGGGGAGAGTAAAGGGACCTAAATGGAAGTGAGGTTTCCATACCTCATTCAAAGTGGTTAAATGTTGATATTAGTAGAATGTGAAAAGTTGCACATTACTACGCACACACCATAATACCCAGAACAGCCACTATGTAAACAGATACAGTCAAAGGCACTATAAATAAATCAAGACGGAATTCTAAAAAATGTTCAAGTAATCCACAGGAAGACAAGAAAAGAGAAGCAGAAGAATAAGAAGCCAATAATTACCTTAAATGGAAACAGTCTAAATAAACCAATCAAAAGACAGAGATTGGCAGAGTTTTTGATTAAAAAAAAAAAGGAACCAATTGCATGTGTTTAAAAGAAACTCAATTCAAAGTCAATGAATAGGTAGATTTACAGTAAAAGGATGGAAAAATATATACCACAAAAGCAATGGTTTTTAAAATTTAAAATCTTTTTCATTATTAAAATTATTAACAATTTAAATTTATAGTGCTATCCATTATTTCATTCTTCTCCCTCTCTGCTTTTATTTTTAAAATGCTATATTAGTATCTTATAAAGTAGACTTAGAGTAAAGGAAATTGCTAGAGTCAAAGAGGGATATTACCTGAAGTTAAACAAATTAATTTGCCAGGAAGATAAAATGATCCTAAATATGTATGCACTAAACAACAGAGACTCAAAATACATAAAAAACTGATAGAGGTAAAAATAGAAATAGGCAAATCCACAGTTATAGTTGGGGACTTCAACATTCCCCTCTCAGCCACTGATAGAACGATAGACTTCAAACCAGCAAGATGTAGAATATCAGAACAACATAATCAACCAACAAATCTAATTGGCTACATAGAACACTCCAACCGAGAACAGAAGAATACACATATTTTTTCTAAGCATCCATGAAACATTCACCAAGACAGACCATATCCAGGGGTTATAAGACAGACTTCACCAATTTAAAATAAATGGAATCATACAGAATATGTTTTCTGACAATAATGGAATCCAACTAGAAATCAAAAACAGAAATACAAAATAAATTGCTAAACGTGGAAATTAAACAATATGCTTCTAAATAACCCAAGGCTCAAAGGGGAAATCTTAAAGAAAAATTTTCAAAAAACATACATAGAATAGAATGGAAATTAATACAACATATCAAAATATGTGCAATGAAACTAGTAGTGCTGAGAGAAAAATTTATAGCATTAAGTGTTTACATTGGAAAAGAGGACATGAACACTAGGAGAGGATAGAAAGGAGCAGAAAAAATACTCAAAGAAATAATAGCTAAAAATTTCCCAAACTTATTGAAAAGCATTGATCTATAAATCCAGGAAGCTTAATGAACTCCAAGTATAACAGACAGACATCAGAGATCCAGAAATAGACTCATCATAGTAAAGATGCTGAATGCCAAAGAAAGCGAGAATATCTTGAAGACAGGAGAAAAATGACTCATCACTTACAGGAGAACCCCAATAAAATCAACAGATGACTTCACAACAGAAAAATGGAAGCCAGAAGACAGTGGTAAAACATATTCAAAACACTCAAAGAAAGAACTGTCAACCAAGAATTCTATAACCCACAAAGCTACCTTTCAAAAAGAAGGTGAAATGAAGACATTCACAGAAACAGAATTTGAGAGAATTTGTTGCTAGCAGTACTTCCAACTGAAAGCACGTGCCCTAAGGACAGCAATTTGAATCCATATGATAAAACAGAGTACTGGTAAAGGTAATAATGTAATTATTAAATACAGTACAAACATATTTTTCTCCTTTCTTCTGTTAACTGATTTTTAAAACAACTGTATAAAATAATGTGACACAATGTATTATTGGGCCTATAACACATGGGAATGTAATATGTTTGCCAATAATAGGATAAAGGAGGTGGGTAGGAGAAAAGTTGTATTGGGCTGAGAAAATGACTCCAGATGGTAAGTTAAATCCACAGGAACAAGTGAAAAGAACCAGAAATAATATATAAGAAGGTCAATAATATAAAAGCTATGAATATATACCTTTCTTTTCTTAGCTATTTTAAAAGACATAAAATTATTTTAAATAATTTTATAAATTTATTGTTGAGGCTTTAACTTTTATAGATGTAATATGTATAACAATAATCCCACAAAAATTGGGAAAAGTGAATAGATCTGTATAAGAGTTACATTTATATATCTCGCTGGAATTAAGTTAGTATAAGTCTGAAGCTGCTTCTGATAAGTTGAGAAGTATATGGAAGCCGTAGAACAATTCTGCGGGACACTGATTACGTGCCTTAACTTGGCGGGCCTGGGCTGGGGGACCGGATCCACCCCTGGGGAGGGTAGTGGGTACGGGTGAGTGCGCCCTCTACAGCCCCCCGGGCCTGGGAAAGTGAGGCCGGAGGCAGGCCCCATTTCCTCACCCAAAATATACCAAATGTTAGGAGAGGCTTGCCGGAGGGAACCGCCTTTTCCCCACCCCCTTATCTTGCCCGGACACTCCCCGTTGCCAGCGCAACTCCCATCACCACCGGTGCGCATACATTGTTGCCGGACACCGTTACGGGAGCAACTCTCGCCCCTTTTCAATCAACCTCCGCGCCCTCTCAGAACCAATCCAAGCCTTTAACCCTTGCAGCTACCCCGCCCTCTAAATGCCCGATATAAACTTGTACTCTCCCCTAATAAAGCTCTCTCTCTCTTGGTTTTCATCATCCTAAAAGAAACGTGTCCCGCCTGTTCCTTTCTCGCCGCCCTCCATACTTGCACGCCTCCCGCCGGGGACCTGGCCAAGTCCCCCGCCTCGCCCTCGCCTCCGGGAAAGAGCCCCCGCCGCCGGTACCCTCGGAGCAATCCTGGGAGCCTAGAATTTAGCAACCGGCCGCCACCCTCCCCCAGACGAATCAACTGCGACCGCACAATTCCTAAAGAAAAAACACAAAAACATATAGTGAAAAAGTCACTGAAGAAATTAAAATACTACATTAGAAAATACACACTAAATGAAAAAGACAGCAGTAAAGAAGGAATAGAGGAAGAAAGCAAGACATGAGACCTATAGAAAACAAAATGTAAAATGGTAGACATAAATCGAGCTATGTTAGTAACAACATTAATTGTGAATAGATTGAACAATCCATTCAGAAGGCAGAGATTGTCAGACTGGATGAAAACCAAAAACAAGATCCAGAGTATATGCCATCTACAGGGGACACACTTTGGATTCAGAGATAAAATAGGTTGAAAGTAAAGGATGGAAAATATATCATGCAAATAACAACCACAAGAAATGTGGAGAGGCTATCCTAATTGGACTAAAAATGTTTCTAGAGACAAAAAGGGAAGGATGTATCATTTTATGATGATAAGATGGCCAATCCATTAGGAATATATAACAATTATAAGCATATATGTACCTAAAAACAGACCACTGAAATTCATGAAGCAAAATCTGACAGAAATGAAGGGAGAAATAGACAATTCAACAGTAACAGCCGGAGACTTTAAGATCCCACTTTGAATAATGCATAGGACAACTAGAAGGACAATCAACAAGGAAACAGAAGACTTGAGCAACACCATAAACCAACTAGACCTAACAAATATCTGTAGAATATTCCACTCCACAACAGTGGAACACACATTCTTCTCAAGTGCACATGGAACATTCTCCAGGACGGACTGTAAGCTAGCACACGAAACAAACCTGAACATTTAAAACAAAAGAAATAGTGCAAAGTGTGATCTATGACCACAATAGACTAAAATAGAAATCACTAACAGAAGGAAATTTGGAAACTTCACAAAAACATGGAAATTAAACAACATATGCCTAAATAATTAGAGTCAAAGAACACATCAAATGTGGAATTAGAAAATATCTTAAGATGAATGAAAATGAAGACACAATGTATTACAACTTATGGGAGCCAGCTAAAGGAGGGCTTAGAAGGAAACTCATAGCCATATATGCCTATATTTAAAAAAGAAGAAAGATCTCAATATAATATTCTAACCATCTACCTTAAGACACTGGAAAAAGGAAGAGAAAACTAAACCTACACCAATGGAAGGAAATGATAAAGATTAGAGCAGAAAGTACTAGAAAAGAGAGTAAAAAAAACAATAGAGAAAAATCAATGAAATAAAAAAGTCGTTCTTTAAAATGATCAATGAAATTGACAAATCCTTAGCTAGCTTGACCAAGGGGAAAAAAAAAAAAGAAAAACTCAAGTTACTAGAATAAGAAATAAAAAGGACATTACTAAAAACCTTATAGAAATAAAGAGGATTATGAGGGAGTATTGTGAACATCTACATGCCAAAAAATTAGATAACTTACAAGAAACGGATATATTTCTAGAAAGATAGATTACTGAATCCCACTCAAAAAGAAATGAAAAATCAGAATAGAAATAAAACAAAGAGATTGAATTAGTAATTTTTAAACTTCCCCAAAGAATATTACAGCCCCAGATAGTTTCAGTGGTGAACTCTACCAAACATTTAAAGAAGAATTAATACCAACATTCACAAACTCTTCCAAAAAGTAAAAAAGGAGGGAACACTTCTGTTCCGGTTTACTAATGCTACCTTTTCGCAAAACACCAGAAATGGATTGGTTTTTACAGAGGGGGTTTATTTGGTTACAAAGTTACAGTCTCAAGGCCATAAAGTGTCCAAGGTAACACATCAGCAATCGGGTACCTTCACTGGAGGATGGCCGATGGTGTCTGGAAAACCTCTGTTAGCTGGGAAGGCACATGGCCAGTGTCCACTCCAGAGTTCTGGTTTCAAAATGGCTTTCTCCCAGGACGTTCCTCTCTAGGCTGCAGCTCCTCAAAAAATGTCACTCTTAGTTAATCTTAGGGCATTTGTCTGCTTTCAAAGGCTGTCTCCAAAATGTCTCTGTAAGCTGCAGCTCCTCTCTTAGCTCCTGTGCATTCTTCAACATGTCTCTCTTGGCTGTAGGAAGCTGGCTTCTTCCATCTGAGCTTATATAGTGCCCCAGTAAACTCATCAAGGCCCATGTTGAATGGGC
Source organism: Choloepus didactylus (assembly GCF_015220235.1). Taxonomy (NCBI): domain Eukaryota; kingdom Metazoa; phylum Chordata; class Mammalia; order Pilosa; family Megalonychidae; genus Choloepus; species Choloepus didactylus. The sequence continues at coordinate 72,220,088 of NC_051323.1, read as the reverse complement.
GGGGCCACACCTCCATGGAAGTCATCCAATCAGAGTTATCACCTAAAGTTGGGTGGGTCACATCTCCACGGAAACACTCAATCAAAGAATTACAATTTAATCAACTCTAATACATCTGCCCACAAAAGACTGCATCAAAGATAATGGTGTCTGGGGGGACATAACACATTCAAACTGGCACAACTTCCCAGCTCAATCTGTGAGGCCAGTATAACTCTGATACCAAAACCAGACAAAGACATTACAAGAAAAAAAAAACAAAAAACAAAAAACAAAAAACTCTTATAAATACAGATGCAAAAATCCTCAAAAACAAAACAAAACAAAACAAAACCAAAAAAACCCTAGTAAACCAAATCCAGCAACATTTATAAAGGATTGTTCACCATGACCACATGGGACTTAACCCAGGATTCGAGGCTGATTTAACATCTGAAAATCAATTACTGTAATACACCATATCAACAGAACAGCAAACAAAACCACATGATCATCTAAATAGACACAGAAAAAGCATTTGAAAAAATCTAATACTCCTTCATGACAAAAACATTCAACAAACTATGAACAGAAGGGAACTTCCTCAATCTAATAAAAGGCATCCACAAAACCCCACAGGTAACATCATACTTAACAGTGAAAGACAGGATGTTCTCCCCCTAAATCAGGAACAAGGCAAGGATGACACCCTTTGACGTTGTACCACAGCTCTAGCCAGGGCAATAGGGCAAGAAAAGAAAGGAAAACGCACCCACATTGGAAACAAAGAAGTACAACTATCTTTTTTTGCAGATGATCTTGCATATAGAATATCCTAATGAATCCACCAAAATATTAGAACTAATAAACAAGCTCAGGAAGGTTGCAGGGTACGTGATGAATATACAAAACTTAATTATAATTCAATACACTTACAATGAACAATCCAAAAGGAAATTAAGGAAACAATTTAATGTACAGTAGCCTCAGAAAAGAATAAAATATTTAGGAATAAATGTAACAAAAAATAGTTTAAACTTTGAAAATTACAAAACTTTGTTGAAAAGAGTTAAAGAAGATACAAAGAAATGGAGAAATAATCTAAGTTCATGGTTCAAAAGACTTAATACTGTTAAGATGGCAACACTACCCAAATGAACACATAGATTCAATGCAATCCCCACCAGGATCCCAACTGGCTTCTTTGAAGATATTGACAAGCAGATCCTAAAATTCATATGGATTTCAAAGGACTCAGAACAGCCAAAACCATCTTCAAAAACAACACAATTGGGCTCCTAGTTCCCAATTTTAAAACTTATTACCAAAAAAGAGCCCAGTAATTAAGGCAGTGTAGTACTAGCATAGGATAGACATATACGTCAATTAATGCAATCAAGAGTTTGGAAATAAACTCATGTGTCTATCTACAGTCAACTGATTCTTGTCAAGGGTGTCAAGACCATTCAATGGGGAATAGTGTTTCCAACAAATGGTGCAAGGACAACTGAGCAGCCACATGCAAAAGAATGAATTTGGCCACCTGTCTCACACCATATACAGAAATTGCCCAAAAATGTATCAAATATCTAAATATAACTAACTATAAGAGATAAAACTAGAAGTTTTTAGGAGAAAATAGAGGCATAAATATTTGTGATCTTTGATTAGCCAATGGTTTCTTAGCTATGACACCAAAAGTACTAGCAACAAAAGAAAAAACAGATAAATTGGACTTCATCTAAATTATAAACTTCTGTGCTTCCAAGGCCACTATCAACAAAGCAAAAAGACACAGAATTGGTGCAAGTATCTGCAAATTGTATATGTGGCATCTTGGTCCAACCTCTATATCCATTCTAATTCCAGCTACCTTAACCTCGTCCCTGGCACTCAAACAGCAAATTAACTATCTTGGGTTAGTAAAATAGATGCTTATAGTGCCTTACCCAAACAATAGTAATACTCCCAATGTTATTACAGCTTGCCCCTTGTAACCCAGCTGTTGGCTGGGTTCACCCTACACCCTAAAGATCTACCTCTATCTTTTTTCTCCTCTCTTACATGAAGCAGTAAGTGCTGTGCTCATGTTCTCTTCTGTCAAATCAGCACCAGATCCCTTTGCACATCCAATCCAAGATTCTCAATGGAATGACAAGGCAATTCTGAGATCACTTCCTATAAGAGGCTCAACTTCTTTAAAAATATGCTCATTTTACTTTACATTTTTCTCATCTACCCAAGAACACACTGAACAATTGTTTTTAGAGTGTGTAGTCCCAAGAGATATGCAGTTCCACATCACTAGATTATAAGCTTTTTGTGCATCACATATTGAGCACTGCAAAGTACTTGTTAGTTGATGGTGATGATGATGGGATCGTGGTGAACTCCATTAAATGCATCTGATAGGGGCACTGGGTGATGGTGTTTTAGAAAGCCTGGTGGTCGCCATTACATCAACCTCTAAGTGAAGAGTAAAACCAAAATATTCAACTTTCATAATTATATAGCTTCATTATTTATTAAAATATCTAAGCCCTTCTTGATCTTATATGTATAGCCTGTATCACCTTCTAAATACTAAAATTTGAGGAAATATCATTAGGTTATGTAGCATATCATTAAACAGTGACAAGTGATGTCATAATTTCTACCAAAAAAATATAACCTAAGGAAACAACAAATGACCCAAGACAGTGAAGTAATTAATCATATGCCAAGATGGTGCAAGAACCCAAATGAGATGTTTTGCATGTGAAAACCCCAGTACTCCCCAGGGGATTTTGATTCCAGACATTGATGAATAGTGGAGTGTGCTGTTCCTTCTTTTCATAATTATACTTACACTACAATCACACTGAGAAAAAAGTACATCATAATTGTACTTACACTACAATCACACTGAGAAAACCCCTGAGTGAGGGCTTATGAGTTCATAAAGCACAGTGCTGTGAAAGTGTTTCATGGTTCCCATCACTGACTGCCGCTACCACACTGCCCCTTGGCAGACAGCTTTTTAAAATCAGGCACAGACTTTACAGGATCCATGGAGTATAAAAATGAACTATCAGAAACATTCAAACAGTCTTAACTGAAGCGTAGTGAACAGGAGATGACTTCGATTTCTGTATTAAGCGACCATCAGCCATTCTACACACTCAGAACTTGTTTCCAAAGTGGAAACAAACCGTCATTAGCATTAACGGATTATTGGCTGAGTGGTAACAAGACTATTGATTTGGCAAAACCTCTGCGGTTCTTTTCCCCCTAGGACTTCCTGAACCTGTGCATGGACAACATTTAAATGGAAATGGTCTTTCTTTCCAAAGTAGTCCTTAAATACAAATTTGGTTTCATATACCTCAGAGCTTTTGGGTTTCACTCCCCAGAACTACCTGGTAAAAAAAGCAAGCAAGTAAGCTAAAAATAAACTAAGAAGTAAAACAGTCCTGCCCACTTCTACTTTGTCTGCACCTCCTGCTCTTTCTGGGCCCAGGACCCATCTCTCAGCTCCCTCACTGCACACTGTCCCGCCTTATACATGGAATTGAAGGATTGGACCCACCAAGTTGTCCCACAGGCAGCTGCATTCGTGTGCAGGTTCCCACGAGCATTTTTAAAACCATGGTGCATTCATCCTGGAATGAGGAGTCAGCAAGGTTCGGGGGTTTCTCTGTACAGGAGAGAAATAGCTCCAGCGATGGGCTGGCAGTGAGGCGCCTACGTGATAACGGGAAGCAAGAAACCAATGAATGGATGGAGCACAAAGCTTTTTAAAGAAGGCAAACCCCTGTAAGTCACATAAGTATACATTTTATATCTGTTTGCCAAGAATGGTGGAAGCTGTGGGCTTACTAAAATCCACCTACATTGCATATAGATGGAAATGTGTGTGAGTGTGTGTGTATGTGTGGTGTACAGACACATACAGAGAAACATATCATATAAAGTGTTTTCTGCATATCTTGATTTTACCATGTTTGCCGTATTTCTACTCCGGACACAGGAAAGTCTTCCTGTAGAATAACCAATTTATCGGCAAGTCTGAGTAACTGTTAAAGAGGAAAATTGATCCCGAGTCCCACAGCCTAACTGTTGACTGGTTTTGTTGGCTGGGCCTGTTTGATGCATGATGAAGTTTCCTTTTCTGAAACCTCCACTAAAACCCTGTAGGACTGTAGGAGCATCGTCCAGGCAAATGTGGGAAATGGTTGCTTTCTTTACTGTGAGTGAAGTAGCCCTTCATGAACCGCTGGTACCTGTTCCTTTCAGAGCAAGACAGACAGAGTTAGCCTGACTTGCCCCACCCGGGCTAGCCCCAGCACAGATAAAATCCTACAAAGGCCACAGTGAGGACCTGGCCGACAAAGATGGCAGTGAAGAACGTCCTGGTAATGCTCCCCCTTAGAAACAGCAAAATAGACGGGCAAAGTCAATTGTCTCAAATGGAGACTAGAGAACAACTCAGTGAATGCTCAATCAGAAGGAGAAAAAAAGAAAAAATCCACCTGAACACAGTAGGTGCGTGTGGGACAAACGTACTGGTCCGGGCCTCTCCTCCACGGATTTGCACAGCAGTTTGTGCAACTCACCATGGGGCTCTGCAGCTGGGGCGCCTTCTGCCGCGGCCCCTGACCATCCGTCCACTCATGTGGCAACCCACGTGCATTCACACGAGGCCCTGAGGGCCTTAGACCCACGGCCGCCGTCCACAGTGCATTCGAGTGCAACAAATCAAGAAAAGGCTTCTTAAAGTGGTGGGACCTCGTGGCCCCCTGCCTGGCCCTCCCAAGCCCCTCACCAGCTCAGTGCGGAGCCGGCCCACGCGTCCAACGTGGGTGCTGGGTCCCAGTTCCAGAGGCAGCCGGGTGGCCCTCATGCGCGTGCTGGGAGAACAGGTGTCTGCCCAGTCCTTCTGTGGTGGCCTGAGGGACTCAGGCTTGGAGGGGAAGAGGAACACAGTTTATTTACACTACAGTTAAACTGGTGTCAAAACAAATGAGACTGTTATAGATTCAGGATGTTAAATTCAAGCCCCATGGTAACTATTAAAAAAATCAGAACATGCAAGCTTATGGAGACAGAAAGAAGAGTATGGGTTGCCAAGGGTGGAAAACGGGGAAGGGGGAGTTAGTACATAATGGGTGCAGGGCTTCTGTTTGGGGAGATGGGAAAATTTAGTAACAGAAGGTGGTAAGGGTGCTTAACACTGTGAATGTGATTAACCCCACTGACTGGCGGGCTTGGGAGAGGACAAGATGGGAAAGTTTATGTTGTATATATGTTCCCACAATTAAAAAAAAAAAGTGCAACTAAAAGGACAATGACAATTAAATGCCATACATGATCCTGGATGGGATCAAATAAGAGAGGGGAAAAGGCTCAAAAGGACATGACTGGGGCATGTGAAAGGATTGGAATATAGACTGTAAGCTTTGTATCATTAAGTTTCTTGAATTTGATAACTGTATGTAAGGTGGTTACATAAATGAATATCCTTGTCCTTAGGAAATGTACATGGCAGTGTTATGTGTTTGAGAATCAAGATGTACACAACCTAGACTCAAGTATTCAGAAAATTGATTGAAAAAAAAAGACAGATAGATGGACCAATAGATGTATAGATAGATAGAAGGATACAGCAAACATAGCAAAATTTAATATTGGTCGATCTGGGTATTTGTGGGGATAGAGGTATGTTGGAGTTCTCTGTGTGGCATTTATATTATTTTTGTTACTGACCTGTAAGTTTAAAAGTATTTCAAGATAAAAAGTTAAAAAAATATGTGGGATGAAGCTAACAGTGCCAAGAGGAATATTTATAGCATTAAATGTATCCATTATAAATGAAGAAAGGTCTCAAATCATCTAATTTCTACCTCAGGAAACTAGAAAAAGCAATGCAATGTAATTCACCACATTAACATGCTAAAGAACAAAATTCATATGGTCATATCAATTAATGCAGAAAAATAATTTGACAAAATCCAACATCCATTCAAACTGGGAATAGAGAGAAACTGTCGATCTCTACTTGGTTTAAAAAAAAAACAAAAACAAACAAACCAAAAAAACCCATACTAAGATCAGGAACTAGGCAAGAATGTCTGTTGTCACCACTCTTATTCAGTGTAATGCTGGAATTATTACCCAGGGCTATAAGTAAAGAAAGAGAAAGAATTGGCATACCTACAGATTGGAAATGAAGAAATAAAACTGTCCATATTTGCAGATGACGTGACTGTAAACAAAGAAAATCTACCAAAGTATCTACAAAAACACTCCTAGAACAATTAAATGAGTTCAGAAAGTATGCAAATACACAATTTATACACCAAATAATTCACATTTCTATATTACTAAAAACAAACAGGTGGAAACCAAAATTTAAAATGCAGCACCATGTATAATTTATCTGAATAAAATTAAATTCTTAGTTAAAAATCTAGAAAACATGTATAGGATCTGTAACCTGAAAATTACAAAATGCTGATGAAAGAATTCAAAGAATGGTGAGAGACAACGTGTTCCTGGATTGTAAGACTCACCAAAGTAAATACGTCAATTCTCCTCCAAACTGGTCTATAGGTTTAATGCAATTCCTATCTAAATCCCAGCAAGATTTTTTTTCTGTAGAAATAGATAAGTTTATTCTAAAATTTATAGGGAAAGGCACAGAACCTAGAAACGGTGAAGTAATTTTGACGAAGAAGAAAGTGGGAGAACTCACCCTACCCAATGTGAAGGTTTACTACTTAGTGACAGTAGTCAAGAAGTGTGGGGTTGGCAAAGGGCCAAATGCACAGATACGTGGTACAGAATATGGAACCTAGAAAAAGACCTACACGAATATCCCCAACTGATTTTTGACAAAAGTGGAAAAGCAAATTCAATGGAGGAGGGTCAGCTTTTTCAACAAATGGTCCTGAAGCAATTGGACGTTTGTTGGCAAAAAGGAAAAAAAAAAAAAAGAAAGGTGATCTAAACAATACATTTTATACAAAAATTAACAAAAATTGGGATCATGGACTTAAATGTAAAATGTAAAACTATAAAACTTTTAGAAAGAAATGTAGGGCAAAATCTGCAGGATCAAGGGTTAGACAAAGAGTTCTTACACTTGACACCAAAAGCACAACCCAAATTAACCAGCTGGGCCTTGTGAAAATTGAAAACTTTTGTTCTCTGCAAGACTCTCTGAAGAGCACAAAGAGACAAATCCCAGATTATGGGAAAATATTTGTAAATTACATAGCTGACAAAAGATTTGTATCTAGAATATATAAGGAACTTTCAAAATTCAACAGTAAAAGAACAAAAAATCCAATGAGAAAGTGGGCAAAAGGCATAAATAGGCATCTCACAGAACAGGATATTCAAATGGCCAGTAAGTACATGCAAAGATGTTCAACATCATTAACCATAGGGCTAATTAAAATCACAATGAGCTCTAACTGCACACCTATCCAAGTGGTGAAAATGAAAAATAGTGATAACACCAAGTACGGGTGAGGAAGTGAAGAAACTGGGTCACTCACACATTGGTGGTGGGAATGTAAAATTGTACAAACAATCTGGAAAGTAGTTTGGCAGTTTCTAAGAAAACTAAGCATGCAACTACCCCAGGACCCAGCAATTGTACTACTGGGTATTTACCCAGAGAAATGAAAACTTAGGTTCACACAAAAACCTTTACAAAAGACTTATAGTAACTTTACTCACAGTAGGTGCGAACTGGAAATAACACAGATACCCTTCAATGGGATGATGAAAAATACTGTGATGCATCTGTAACAGGGACTATACAGCAATAGATAAAAAGAAGTGAACTACTAATACACACAACTTGTATGAACCTTGAGAGAAATTATGCTGAATGAAAAACACTAATCTCAAAAGGTTGTATTTTGTATGATTCCTTTTACATGATAGTCTCAAAATGACAAAATTATAGAGATGGAGAACAGATCAACATTACCAGAGATGGGGGTGGAGGTTAACTTTGGCTGCTGGGGATCCTTGTGAAACAACTTTTCATTATTTTTACTGTGATTGTGGCCATGAGCCCACAAGTGGTGGACTGCATAGAACCAAGTTCACACACACACATGCATGGATATGTGTGTGTAAAATGGCTAAGATCTGAATGAGGTCAGTGGATTGCTCATGTGACTTTCCCGGCTTTGCTGATGAACTATAGTTAGTCAAGATGTCCCCACTGGGAGAAACCTGGTGAGGAGCAAATGTGATCTGTCTGGATTATACCTTATAATTGTATGTGAATCTATAATGATCTCAAAATAAGAATTTAAAAATAGAGAAAAAATGGAATAGTCAGCAGAGCAGATGCTGCTGAGTCCAGCTATTCAGGGTCTGAAAACATCCACTGGCTTTAGCAGCAAGGAGGACACTGGTGACCTGGGGTAACTCTGTAGGTAGAGCGGAGCAGGCAGGAGCCCGGGGGTCGTGGACTGAGAGGTGAATGGGAGATGAAGGTATGAAGACAATGAGGGCAGAGGATGCTTGTGAGAAGCTGGGTGGGTGAGGGCTGTAGAGATAGGGCAACACTCCATCCCGGATGAGGGACTGCCAAGGAAGGGTGGCTTTAAGATTAGAGAGGCTTAAATATGTTTAACTGCTGGTGGCAAGAGCCGGGTTGGAGAGAAGAGCTGGAGCTGGACACAGAACAAAAAGAGGAAAATTCGAGGAGGGCAGGAGATACAAAGCAAAGGTGGGGAGCGAGAGGAGAACCCGCTTGCATTGTATTAGACAACGCTGAAGGTGGAAGGGAGGTGTGCGGGAGCAGAAAACGGTGGGTTTAAGCCAGGATGCTGAAGAACTGCTCTCTCCTATTTTCTCTGTAGGGAGGGGACAAGATCACCTGCTGGCAGTAAGTGGGGAAGACTGGGGTGGAAGGTGGAGAAACCCCTCGCCTGGGCTCCTACTGTAACCCCAGCAGACCCCAGGGCAGTTGGCAAGGTGCCGCGCCCCTGAACGCGCCCACACCCATGGATGTCCTCCCCACTCGAGTTCCAGCTGCACCATCATCTTTGCCAGATGCCATCCCGGCTCACACCCGGGCTGGCAGCGCACCCTTGCACGCCCCCCAGCTCGCCTCTCTCGTGGGCCTGAGGTCTCTGCCCTTCAGGCCGCCACCCGGGAACGGGGCTTGGCATGTCCTGCTTCAGACTTGTACACTGACCTGAACAGAATCAAGACGACGCTGAGGCTGCCTTCATCGGGTTTTTATTATTTTTTCCCTCTCCTCCTCCAGGCTCCTGCTGTCTCCTGCTGCTGGAGATCCGGGTTCAGCAGGCCAGGCTGGGGCTCAGACTGGGGAGCAGGGAGGGCCTCATCTTGCCAGTCCTTCTCCAGGAGGCCCATTCTCCCAGCACCCTGAGGAAGAGGCCGCTGGGTCCCTGGCAGGGGGCAATGGGCAGCACCCACGGGCACCCGCAGCCACGGGAGATCAAATCTAACCTTGACGCTGGGCGTCTCGCTGTAATGGTTTTCAACGTTAAACCAATAAAACTAACATTTAAGGAGAGAGATCCAATAAGAGAAAAGCAATTGAATTTAAGACACAAGTCCATTGAGTCAGCCTAATATTAAGACTTTAAATTTAGGAATTGTCCTCTAAACCTCAGAACCCCTTCTGGGAGGGGGAGAGCAGCTTCTGCTGCTTTTCACGTCAAGGCTTAATGTTACCTGAGTTCTGCCCTCTCGGCTGCGCCCACAGCACCTCCTTCCCTTGCACCTCCGCCTGCAAACGAGCTGCTGCCCAGCCCCTGCCCCACACGGCACCCAAGGGAGCAGCAGAGAGGCCCTAACGCAGGGGCAGGGACGGCTCCTGGAGCGAGCCTGAGCCCACGGCTGAGGGGCCACCCCGGAGGGATGTGCAAGGCTGCCCGGAGAGGGGAGGTCCGGAGCCCAGGGCAGGGAACAGCAACGGGGCTGTGGGAAGGACATCAGGTGGGCTGTACTCAGGGGTGGCTTCACGTTTGCATCTGGAAAGCAGGGTCGGGAAAGTGTTGGAGGCAGCTGGAGCAGGTGTGGCAGGGGCTCAGGTGATGAAAAGGAGGATTCTGGAGATTCAGAGTTGGAGCCACCGGCCCTCAGGGAGTGTGTGACAGCAGGGCTGCCTGCCCTGGGGGTGGGCGTGGGCCAGGAGCTGCAACGGTTTGCGGCAGTGGCCGAGAAGTGTGATTTTGGATGCACAGAGATAGCAGTGTTAGGAAAATGACCCAAGTGCCAGATTTTTCATCACTTAGAAGAAAAAAACAAAAGCAGCCATAATAAACAACAGGTGGCCCACCTTTTTGTTCGGGAGAGAAAATGCTATTTTTTTTTTTAATTAGGACTAACTGTAAGGCCTTAAATTCACATACAGTATTCACACTGTTACATTTCAAATGGGAAAGAGGTTATCAGTCAGCTCACCAGGTCCGAAATGATTTTAACAAGGCTCGTGTAAAACTTGACATAAAAACAACTTGTGTCCCATCCTTGGTGTGTCCGCTGGGGACTCAAGGCTACGGCACCAATGGCTGCTCCGTCAGGGCTGCTGCGCTTCCTGGAGGAGGTCTGTCACCTGCAGCCTTGGTGCACCTTTCTCTGAAGCTGCAGCACATGTCAGGTTTGGCACACGTTTTAAATTTTATTTGACTTTCACATTTACAAACTCAGGAAGCTTCTCTTCCCACTGCCACTTTGCAAGGAGGTGGGGGCTGCCCGGAAGAAAGTCCCTGGGCTCGTCTGTGCTGCACGTGCTCAGAGCTGGGCACTAGGGACTTTTCCCTGGGACTCCCCCACATCTCGGGGGCCTGCACTGTCGGGGAACGTCACTGGGGGCTGCCTCGGCCCAGGATTTTATTGCTGGTGAGCTCAATGAGCCAACCTCCAGCCATATGGCCCAGGGCTGAGCAGCTCACTGAGATGAAGGAAACTGAGACGTGTAAGCTGTATTGACTTCCACTGGGCTGGCATGGTGCCCCTGCTTGCCTCCCACCCTGGGGGACAGGGGTGGGGAACGCCCCTGCTCCCCCACCTAGGGGACAGCGACAAGAGGCCAGACCACAGTCAGGATGGACGTGCCAAATCCACAGCAGACTGGGCATCCGGGGCTAACCAGGTCACCGTGTCATTGTACCACGTGCCCCTTAAGACCCCCAAAAGTGTTCCTTTCTCAGGTGGAAAGAATTTACACCCCCTCCTTACTTTCCAAAACGGTATCTCTTGGGCTGATGGGACTTGCTTGGCAGACAGGTTTGGAAATCTGAGCTAGCGTAGCACAGGTTATGTGTTCTGAAAAGATGGATGGCCTGAGACTGCCCTTTGGTCATCACTAAATTTCACAGGAAAAAAATCATGGAAAAAACACAGTTTGCCTCCGTGAGTACAGCAGCGCCAAAACGAAAGCCAGAGGTACAGTTTAGTACTCAAACTTGGTCCCGGAGTAGCCCCTGCAATCTCTGCAGTCCGTTAGCTCCTCCTTTCCTCCTGGGCGTGCTGGGAGCTGCTCCTGGGGTTCTCTGAGACGACACCCTCCTGACCACGGAGCGAGGCTTCAGTCGAGTGGGGGGGCTCCCTGTGGACGGCTGGGGAGAAGGACTCCTAAGGCTCTGGGACCCTTCCTCCAGTTTGTCAGCCTGTGAATCTTTAGGCTCTTACCCTCCAAGGTGACTGAAAAGCAGGTGGCCCCTCAGGAAGCCGGTGGGGCTGGGGGTGGGGGGCTCTTCAGTGCACCTCACGTCCATACTGGGCAGTCACCGTCAGGGTCCAAATGCGCAAGCTGAAGCACCAGCTAGGCACTGACCCATCCCCGGCAGCTGCGGGCGTCTTAAAAAATGTCATCGAGGGGACATCACGTCTGCACTCGGCTCTCCACCTGGTTAGCTCCGGGTCCAGCAAAGATATTCAAACACACAGGTCCTGGGCATCAGTTTAGCAAAAACTCTGGCTTCTGATACCCAAAGAGCTTGAAGTCCCCTTGGAAGCGTGCGTACAGGCGCCGGATGTCCCGCTTGCTGATGCCCAGGAAGTAGCGCTCCACCTTGGTCCTGTTGTAGGCGGTGATGCCCGGCGGGATGGTCGGGTACGTCACCAGGTGATCGACCCCAGCCTCCCTCAAGATGTGGGGGGCGTCCTCCTCCAGGGTCTCGTGGTGCCCGATGATGCTGTACGTGATCTCGCAGGGGGCACAGAGCTCCGCGTAGGGCAGCCAGTGGATGACGTGGTCCCCGAACTGGAGGTCGAGCCACCTGTGGTTCGGATCGCCCAGGTAACGCACAAAGTCCTCGAACTGGATGCCCCTGGTCTCCGTGCGGTTCCTGCGGTATTTTCTGATGATGCCGGGGGCGATCTCGAGCTTGTACCAGGGCTCGAACCGAGGGTTGTGCACAAACTTATCCTTGAAGGCAGAAATAAGCCTTTCAAAGGGATCTCTGACAATGAAAAACTTGAAGTATGTTTTCAATCTAAGGGAAAAGATGGAAATGGGTAAGTGGTTAACGAGATGCTGCTAGTGACAGTGGTGTTCAGGAGGGAGAAGCCAAGAGTGCAGTGTCTGTTAGTGGCTGCAGCTGGCACCTCCCAGCACCCACGCACGCTGGCTCGTGCCACACGCGGGCACTGAGCACTCCACGGGGATCTCTCACTTCCTCCACGCCACAGCCGCAGGAAGCAGGACCCGTCACTGACCCATTTTACAGGCTGGAAACAGAGGCCTGGAAATCTTTCCCTGCCCAAGCACAGAATTCACACTAGGGGGACACAGTGAAGAAATCGATGGAGACTGTCCATATTCTTTTACTTGACTATGTCAGAAATTCAAGAATGTTTAATCGTTCTGCTCCCGGGCAGGAAACTTTAAGACAAAGAACGCCAGGTGATTTAGGGACAGTGGAGGCCAGAGGAAGTTACTTTAAGGGTGTATCTTTAAGAACCAAATTCAGAATTGCAGGGGAAGGACAAATATGAAAAGGGGGAGGTAAGAGAAAATGAGACGCGAGAGGCATGTGCCGCGCCTGGCAGGGAAGGCGGCCGGGACTGCTGCCGGCTGTGGCGGGTGCAGGTGTTTGGCTGTGGCAGTGGCCGTGGTACCCAGGAGGCTGTTTCAGCGGCCACGCAGAGCTGCTGACACCCCAGGAACTGCTCTCTACGCGTCATGGGTCCTAACCCCTTTCAATCTCACGAAATTCCCACCAGGTGAGTGCTTAGGGGCAACAGAGAGTCCTTCCCCAGGAGGAGCTCTGTCCTGGGGTTTCAAACCTGCATTTTGAAGATTTTGTACAAAGACACAAGAATAGGCTAACCAGGACCGGGATATAGGGAAAGCTAGGGAGGCCCAAGTTCAGCTGGTGACCTGGTGTTTACTTGCTGCTATGCATTCTTATTTCTTTTAAACCTTGCTCTCCTGGGCCAGTGCGTACCTAATGGAGAACTTCTCGATCTACTCACTAAGGGGATTTATCCTGAGCTCTCCACCCCTGCTGCGATCTGTGGGCTCTGCCCTCCGCTCTGCCGATGCTAGACCCGGTCGACACCACCACTCCCGGGGGCAGCTAAGGGAGGTGGACATTTTTTTCTTTGGAAAAGAATGAAAAACTGAGTGGGGCTTCCATGCAACCCAAATCCCTTTTTTTATGGAGAGAAAATCATATTCAGTAAGGAATCTTTAAAACTTAATGAAAACAAAGCAAAAGGAAAACAGCCAATCATTTCTATTGATACAATCACGTAGTCTTCACGTGAAGGGACTGCGGAAAGACTGGAGGAGCTGTCTGAAATTCCTGTGCTCGGCTGCCTCTCCCCAGCACAAACCAAACCAGCAGCCAGCCCCAGGGTCCTTGGAACAATCTGGAATGTGTGGCGTGTATAGAACTGATAGCCTTGGGCTTTATCAAAGTTTCTTCTCAGGGTTTTAAAAGAGCTCCTCCCTTTGGAGAGACCTGCTCTTACCGCTTCTGAATCTCTGCATCGCTGAAGGAAGACAGACGCGGGAGGCCATTCTTCTCATGGTCGTGAACCACATTTTCAGGGATCTCTTCAATGGAAGAAAATGCTCCTGGGAAGTAAACAAATGACAAGGACCACCGACATCCTCCGTGCCATCCTGAAAGGCTCCCCACACACATTCAACAAACCCATCCCCAACTGATCTGAGTTTAGGTCTTCGAAGAGCAACAGCTTCTTCCAGCGGGATGAAAGAGGGGAGAAAAGTGTTTGGTAACTCACAAGCCAACTAGAGAAGAAGATGAGTCAGGAGGAGAAGCACAGAGGGAAAAAGGGGCAGAAATACTGGAAAAACCAATACCTCTAGTGAAGCATCTAAATGGGGTTAAATCCGCCATTAAAGAAGACAGATCACTGCATGCAAACCAAACGTCTAAAACTAGCAATATCTACCCTATTCTGAAATTGGGGCAAACCTGCTAGCATGCCGGCAAGACTGCCAAACACACTTTCTGACCAGCACTGTCAAGGTCGGCGTCTCTACTGACCGACCAAACTCTCCCAGGCCTCAGGCGGTGCTTAGATAACATCACAGCTTCCCAAACTGGCATGTGGCAAAGATGACTGATGCTGGAAAAACCAGGCTCGGGTCCCGGGAACCGCGTGACGCATGTGAAACAGGATTTTCAGGAGGACAAGGGAGCGTCTACAGAGAAGGCAGGTCAGTATAAAAAGCCACAGTCTGTCTGTCGAAGCCAAAGTGCCTGAGGCTGGTGGACTATGCAGGTTTTTCTCTCTAAACCTCACAAACAGGCAGGAGCTGTCATCGTGTTAAGCAGGTGTGAGCCAGCACCTACAGACCCCGGCACTCATCTTTGTGATAATCCTTCGTGTGACACCCCCACCTCTGGGAAGGCAGAATCTCCATTCAGCCATCTAAGTGTGGCCACAGCCTTGTCGTTTCTATTCCTTCCTTCCAAAAGTATTTCAGCACAAGGAGAGACACTGTGCTAAGTGCGGTGGGGAGGGCTGCACGAATGGGGGAGGGGAGCTCTTCGCTCTCAGGGGGCTGGGGAAGAACGAGCTCTGAGGATTCGTACCTGGACCTGCTCACGTACCTGCCCGTGGTTCAGGTGCACCTGGGCACGGCTGAAGACAGCCGCAGGGACTGCTCCTGTTTCTGGGACACCTGCTCCCATGTTTACCCTGACCTTGTGAGCAGGTGTTTACTTCTTTAAAAGAGGCTGCTTCATGCTGCAAACCTGCGAGACATTTTTTTATATGCCGGTTTTGAACTTTGCTTGTCACCTCATTCTGATTTTAAAAATCCAACATACTGCAAATGACTCAAGAAGGCTCTAATGCAATCTGCTCTGTATGCTAATTTTAAGCCTGACAACCAGTGAAGAGGCCAAATGACAACGACAGCAAACATTAACCACCAATTCCGCAAACAGCATCCATGAAGGCGGGGTGCAGGGTGGGGAAGCCAGGTCCACTCCCCACCCCCGGAGCTCCCGAGGTCTGACCCTCCTGATCCCGGAGCCACGCAGCTGCCAACGTGAACTATTCCATCTGAGGTTGAATTCAGTAGACAGAGGCCATAATTACCTTGGCTTATGCACAATAATTGGGATTTAAACATGCAAACACGGTGGCTGAAAAGAGTGACGAGTGGTCAGAAAACGTAGTGTAGGAGGTCACTTTTCAATGACCTTATTTGTTCCCGAGTCAACACCCGATTTCCTGAAGCAAGCAGATTAAATCCTCTGAATACAGATGCACAGTGTAACGTGGGGACAGCTCCCTTCTCCCTGACTGGGACAGAGGACTTGGTCTGCAGATGAAGAAGTGCTGGCTTTGGCCGAGGCCCTCACACCCCGACGGCCAGGGTTCCCCTTCCAAGGCCTGGGGTGTGGCCCCTTCTCCCCACAGAAAGGGCAAATCTGAGTGGCAGCTTCCTGGTGGCCCAGAGTGACTGGGCTTGACTTACTGTGGCTAGAACATGGCCCAGTAAGAATCAGCGCAATGAATCTGATGAGAAGAAGAAAAGGGATCGATGGGGGCAGGACAAGCTGCCCGAGGGGGCTTCTACTGTGAAAAGCAAGGAAATCCTGACTTTGGCTACAACCCCTTTAAAAAAATCAGTATCTAAATTAATCCCACTGACTTTTAAGATACAACACTAACAGGAAATGAAAAAGCTCAGAAATGCCTTAAGGATTAGCAGTCCCTTCAGGAGCACCCATTCCGTGCGGGGCCTTCTCGTCGACGTCTTCCATTGCCCCCCACCCAGGCACAGAAACCCTTCGCTGGGGAAACCACCGGCTCCCACAGGGTCCACCCCAGGCACAGCACCCACCGTTTAAGACGATCAGCACTTTCTTCCACTGGGTGTTGCCCACTTTTGGAGTCTGGCAGAAAAGAATTTTGTGCTTGTCGCAGACAAATATTCGGTCCAGAACAAACTTGGAGATCGCAGTATGTGAGAGGTTCTTCAGTGCTTCGTCCCTGCAGACGTTTCTGACGAGTTCCAGACGCTCCATGTAGACCAGGGGCTGGGCCAGCCGGCTGCCAGACAGCATCCTTCCGGTCGGCTGGGAGCGAGAGAACAGGGAGCAGGGCGGGCACGAGGGCCTGTTAGCCGGGGAGCAGCACAGGCCACAGCAAGCCTCGCCCAGGAGGCCCTGCACCCTCCCGTGTGCCAGCAAGCCCTGGGCGAGAACCACCAGGCAGCATGGCCGTGCGTGTGCATGAGTGTGAGGGTCACCGTCGGGAGTGGGGGGCTTGCGACTCAGGACGGGGGTACCTGCAGGACCACAACTTAATCACACACAAAGGTACCCTGCGCCGCTCCATCCTCGGCGCGGACAAGCAGAGGCAGGTCCTGTGCTCATCACTTGGCTGGCGGCATTACAGCTCGTGGTTTCCCGGAAACAGCAGGAAACCTTTCACTTGGGAATCGTGGTGAAAATGAGTTTCCACCCTGTTTACTCTCCTTAGCATTTCTCTTTCAGGCAACTCAGAGTTTCTGTATTTAGAATGTATAGATGGGGTCTGTTCTGAACATTCTCTGGTATACAGGACAAACCCCATCGTAATCACTATGTCTAAAACCACACGACTTCTCAGCCCCAGCTGCTGGCCTATGGGCTGAAGTCACATTTGATACAATAAAACAAGCAAAGCAAGGGAAAAAATGGAATCTGATCCCTATTTAATTCCGCTTCCTCAGCTCAAGCTTCCATACTATAAGGCCCCAGATGGAAGACTCTTTTGTCTACTTATGTTCTCAAGAGCTCTGCAGTTGAGGTTAACACGAGGCTGCCCCAAACCCACCCCCCACCCCCCGGCAGTCTCCAGGGCACTGGGATGACGAAGTCGGCACGATACTTCACCATCAGCAACGTGCCTTGGTGGAAGGGTCGCAGCCTCAATTCCCAGCAGGGCTGGGCTTTTCCTTTCTCACCTAGAACCTGTCATAGGTTCTCCTCTTTCCTTCCTTCCTTCCTGACAGTAAAACCACTGCTTCCAGTCCCTTCCTGGAACCTTTCTCAGAGCCTCTCCCCTGACCGGGTGAATCAGGGCTATGAATCCATCCAGTTGGCAAGGAAAGTGACGACTTGGTTCATCTGACTTTCCTTTATTGCCTCGAGGGAAGCTGACTTAAAAATCAAAAAAGGTGACAAGCTCAAGCACAAAATGACAGCACACTTTGGGGATGTTTCAGAACCTAAGAGCATATGTGCAGCCCAAGAGACCTCTGTTAATATTCAGTTCTCCGTTAGAAGGCAGAACTGTTCATTTCAAACACTCATCGGGTATTTCCTCGGTGCTTGGAACCGGTGGCGGCACCCTGCGGAGACCTGGGAGAGCCCCAGCGGGGTGACAGCCCGTGGTGGAGGCAGGGGCTGACTCGCGGGCACACTCGGCAGGGGTTCAGGGGCTCAGTCCCCAGTGGCTTCACCCAGGTGCAGGCTGCAGCGTTTGCCACAGACGTCTCCCAGCTCTCCAGGAGAGCCTAGCACGGTGATTCTAAATGGGGGGTAGGGGGATGGGGGGGGCTGTTCCATTCGCCTCACTCCTTGAGCCACCTCTAGCTGTGGTCCTGGTTCCGGGCATTTTGAAACGCTTCTGCTTCCAAGAACAGACTGTCTCTTTACTCTCATAAAGCTACACTGGACTCCTTCCTGAGATTTCAAAGTGGATGGTCCCTCTAAATTAACCTTA
Organism: Choloepus didactylus; assembly: GCF_015220235.1. Taxonomy (NCBI): domain Eukaryota; kingdom Metazoa; phylum Chordata; class Mammalia; order Pilosa; family Megalonychidae; genus Choloepus; species Choloepus didactylus. The sequence continues at coordinate 72,201,923 of NC_051323.1, read as the reverse complement.
TCAAATGAACCAAAATAACCTCATCTTATCTTTTAAAATGCACTAAGCCTGTCAGGCAATCAAATCATGGTGCAGGTGCAGCAGCCTGTCCTCCCTGAGGGCTGCATCAGTTACACGATGGGAGAGGGAAGTCAGCCTTCTGAAGCCCCTAAAACGAGGGTGTTAGGAAATCAGCCTCTGAAACCCCTGAAACGAGGACGTGGGCAGAACCAGGGCAGCAGGGGCTTCCACCCCAGCACACTCCCTGCTGTCCTGTCATGGATCAGACATAAACTCCCTGATGCTCAACATTTGCCAGGACGCTTAGTCCCTCTTGTGCTTAACTGAAGCCTGGCTGTCTCCCGAGGAAGGGAGGAAAGGCTTGGAGGTTCCTAAGGGGAAGACAACGCCTTGCAAAGGTTTTGGAAGTGAGAGCAGACCTGCCCCACCCCATCCACGGCAGGTCACCTCCAGCCCCCGCACATGCGGCATTGGCACGGCCCTGCCCCACCTCTGCAGAGGCCCAGGGAACCACACAGGGTGGGGGTGTGGGGGCAGCATCCTCCTTGCTTTCAGGGTCTAATTTAACCTCATTCCCAACTCTCTCTCACTTCTCCCAAGACAGTCTCCCTCCCTCTTCACCCTGATCTGATTTTTTAAAACATCAGATCTAACCCCAATCATGGATGACACTCAGAGCAACACCCAGGGGACAGCCACCTCTAAACCAGCTCTCATGACAAAATGCAGAAAAGCCTCCACCTACTTTGTCATTTTCGAGTTTTGCTTTATTTCAAGCTGAAGCATGAAATAAAGAGAAAAACAATTTCTCGTTCGATTGTTTTGCTTTAATTCTGTGTACTGCCTTGCACTGTTTTCTACTTTTTCTCTCAGGAAATAAACAATATCAATTGTAATTACTGATATTATTTTATGGTATTCTTCATCCAAACATTCATCATATACACAAAATAAACTTTATAAAGGTAGGTTATGGAACCTGACCGTATTTATGAAGCACCTTTCATACATGCCGAATTTTACGTCACCTAATGATTCACGGCCTCGGAAGGTACTCCTGACCGTCATACCCCTCACTTCCTTCCCCTGGCATCCGTGTTCTAGGATAATCCATACGACACGGTGGGAAGAGAAGGGGACGGAGAGAGCATGAAGTTCAAACTCCAGGACCACCCCTCGCTGGTCGGGGCTCGCTGGGCTGGTGAACAAAGGCCCCTGAGCCTCCTGTTTCCCAACTGCAAAATGAGTACAAACATTTACCCCTCAGAGGTCTACTATGAGGACAAAATGGGACTAAAACCCAGGAAAGGGCTTTGTAAACTGCTCCTTCAGGCCACCAGTTTTTACAGAAATGACATCCTGTACCCCCTAAGGAGAGTGACCACACACTGGTGTGTTTTCCTTTTAGCAGCATTTTGATGGCACCCTTGACTCAGAGCACTTTATTCCTCTTGGAAAATCTTACAGGTGTAAGCCCCTTCCTTTGTGTCATTATTTACCTTCGTAACCAGATAATCGTTTCCTTAACTCTATGAAAGCCACCCTCCGATTTTCTGTAAGATTCTTGTTTCTGTCTCTGTGTCCATCCAAATTCTTTGAGGTGCCAAAGGGTCTGAACAAAAAGCAATGTTCCAGGGACATTTCAGAGTTCTGCACACTTGAACTCTAGTACACCAATGTCCTGTGAAAAGTAAAACTGGGAAAGCACGAGACTCTGACCTGGCGTACACTTTCTGCATTTTACTTGGTTCTAATTCCTGGTCCCTGTACTGGGAACCACAGGCAGGACCTGCCCCTTCTCTACAGTTCAATCCTGGGCTGAGAAACACCCTTAGAGCTGCTCCACCCATTTCCTTCTGTCCACAAAACGCAACCTAAACTTTCCAGACCCAGATGGGGATTAGCAAGAGAGAGGATCCTTCCCTCAGGGTGTTTCCCTCATCCCTGGTAGGGAACTATCAGGAGTTTAAGTACAGAAGGAATCCGAGGAGAAAGACTTGGAATCAGCATGGCAAGCAAGGCCAGTGCTGGGTACAAGTGAGCAGCTTGTGCTCCGCTGGGAACTCCCACCGATACTGGGTGACAACCCTCATTTCTAGACTCGGTTCTCTCAGGCATAACTTTGGGAGGTTGGATCAGCTGCTCAGCTGAGCAAGGCTCCTTCTCGCTCTAAAATTCCAGTCTCTTCCCACTCCCCTGCGTTGCTCCTGACCTTGTCCAGCACACTCCACTCCCCTAGTCAAGTGACTCCTCAGCCATCTAGAAATTCGACACAAACGGTATATACAGAGCATCCATGATGTGCAAAGCATTGTGAGAAACCTAAAAGTAAGCATCACCTTGTGTCTCCCCAAAACAGAAGCTCCAAAGATGAACAGAAATGTGCAGCACTAACCAAAGCAGCTACCATGAAACTGCCAACGAAAGCACAGAGGAAGCTAATGGGGGGGAAGCCGCATCTGCACCGGGGTCAGTGGGTGCTCGGGGCAGGTCTCGGGGGACACTTTAGTTGAGAAAAAGAGGCAGCAGCGGCCGGCCAGACTGCAGCCCGGCAACCACTGAGCCCCACTGGAATCTGCGGGGGAGTTTGCATTTGGAAAGCGGTAACCGGTGGAATTGCATACTACCTTGGGAAGATAATTTGGGGAAGGGGGAAGTGTCCTAGTGACGTGCAGAAACAGGGAAACCTGTTTGAGTCTGGAACTTCATGGAGCCAAGAAGCAGTTTGGTGCCACCTCCCAGGTCTCCTCTTCCCTCTGAGGGTGGCCCCCAGGGTCGGTCCTCTGGCTGAGCCCCCAGGGGAGGTAGCTCCCATGCCCAGGTGAGGCTGGTGCTTGCTGCCCACCACACATACCCCCATCTCCAGCCCCAGGCCTGTCTTCATGCAAAAGGAAGGGTGCCACGGAGAGTGGCTGGACCAACTCCTCCCCAGGCCACCGACTAGTCCTGGCTTTCCGCTGCTGCTACACGGTCATCTTCTCTGTGTAGCCCAAACCTCCCTACTTTGCCCTCCTCACCCTCAGCCATACTCCAAGACTAGCACAGGGAGACAAATCAATGAAATAACTGTCCTCTTGGAATTTGGCAACCAGAGTTAAGCACATGTTCCCTTTTCCTCATGTGCTCCTTTTATCTTTGCGGCTACAGTACACATAGGAGAAGACAGAGATCATGTCGTATACCTCTTTTGTATTTCCCAAAGATCTTGGCACAGCTGATGAAATATGTAACTGAGTGATTGGTGGGTATCAGTCTGTTCTGCTTGCAATTGCTTACTTGTGAGACATGATCTTGCTTTTTGGTGGCCCCTCCTTCTCTTTCACACCCATGTCCCTCCCTGTTAGATACTGTGATGGTTAACATCGTGTTGTCAGCTTGGCTGGGTTCCGGTGGGCAGTGATTTGGTCAAGCCCTGCCATGCTTGTCAGGGTGAGGTTACTGCAAGATGGGATTTGCATCTATCATCAGAGGATTGCATCTATGATCGATAAAGGAGACACCTCAGCAATGTGGAATCTCCCCTCATCCAATCAGGATCTCAGAGGACAGAAGAGGAATTCAATCTCAACTCCTGTATTGGCTTTTGCCCGAGTTTCCAGGCAGCCAGCTTCCCCTGGGGAATACAGACTAGGGTTTACAGCATCATCTTTATTGGAGTTTCCAGCTTGCGGCTTGCCCTACAGTCTGGACTTACCAGCCTCTGTGGTGTTTTATATTCTGTCGGTTCTGTTTTTCTGGGGAACCCTGCCTAATCTCGATGTGTTCCTTCAAAGAGGTACACTTAAATTATAATATTAAAATAAATACGTTTAATTTCTGAAGGGGGACTTGTTTCTGGAGGGAATCTCTCCCAAATCCTCCATGAAAGCACAGTACATCTGTAAGTGATAATGGCCTGTGCCCGCCTCCAGGCTGAGGGCCTCTCAGTAGCGCACACGATGGCGGCCTGACTGCCCCTCTGCAAGAGGGCACCCCATAAACAAGCACTGCAGTGCGGGCTCACAGCCCTCTCAGTGCCGAAACAGCACAGCCACATTGCACCTCATCTCGGGGATCCCACCCGCAAGCACCTCCCCAAGCCGGGCTCCACCTGAGGCCCAGGCCCTCCCTGGCTTTCCACATTACCCACATCATCAACCGCTGCCCAGGACCTGCCACCAGGCAGACCCAGGCCCCTGCAGACGTCGTCCTTCCTCGGGAGCCCCCAGCAGTCCTGCTCCTCTGCTGGCCAGGGTCGGAGGGCACCAGGGGCCCCTGCCCTGCTTGTGCCCACCTTCAGTTCCTCAGGAACACGCGTCTCTTCCGGCAACTTCCCCGCCTCTGGCATGGTTGTCAGGAGCAGAAGCTCGTGCTTGGCGCTGTACACTGGAAGACAGAGAGGTTAAAAGTTCTTCTCGTGTAGGAAACACACACAGATCAGTGGAGCAGAATAGAAAAACCAGAGACAGACCCACACAAACATGCCGAACGGATTACTGACAAAGGGCAAAAGCAATTCAGCGGCAGAAAAACAGCCTTTTCAACAAAGAGTGCTGGAGAAACCGGACATCCATAGGCAAAAAAAACGAACCTTGACTTAAACCTTACACCTTATACAAAAACTAACCCAAAATGAATCATGGATCATGGACTTAAATGGAAAACACAGAACTATCAAACCTTTAGAATAAAACACTGGAGAAAACCTTCAGCATCTAAGGGTAGAAAAAGAATTCTTACTTGACAGCGAAAGCACAATTCAACTAATAAACTGGACCTCATCATAATTAAAAATTTTTGCTCTGTGAAAGACCCTGTGAAAAGAATGAAAAGACAAAGAACTAGTATCTAGAATATAGAAATATAGAACTCTCAAAACTCTACAGTAAACATAAGCCATCCAATCAGAAGGAGATGGGCAAAAGATGCACAGACATGTCACTGCAGGGGACGCACAAATGGTATCAAGCCCTTGAAAGGACGTTCAACATCACAAGCCACTAGGGAAATGCAAACGGAAACCCCAACGGGAAATCACCGCGCACCTATCAGAACAGCTACGATAAAAAAGAGCACACCTCTGAGTACTGGCAAGGAAGCGGGGCGAGTGGATCACTCACACGGCGGGCAGCGTGGGAAACGGTGCAGTGACTCCGGAACGGTTTGGCAGTTCCCGAGGAAACTAAGTGTGCAACTAGCACACGGCCCAGCAATGGCCCTCCTGGGCCTGTATCCCAGGGAAATGAAGACTCGTGTTCACCCAAAAATCTGCACACAGATGTCTGCAGCAGCTTCATCTGTCACAGCCCCAAACTGCAAGAATCCAGAAGCCCTTCAATGGGTAAATGGTCAAGCGAACCGTGGCACACCCGTACCATGGGATGCTGTCCAGCAATAAAAAGGGACAAAGTACCGATACAGGAAGACAACTTGGAGGCATCTCCAGGGCATTATGCTGAGTGATAAATGCCGATCCCAAAAGGTCACATGCTGGAGGATTCATCTATATGACATTTTTGAAGTGACAAAATTATAGAAATTTAGAGTAGATCAGTGGTTGTGGTGGACAGGGACGGGGGTGGGGCTGGGAGAGGAGGGAAGTGGGTTTGGCTACAAAAGGGCAACAACTGTGGTGCTGGAAGTGTCTGTATTTAGGTCAATATCAACATACCCTGGTAGAGACGGTGCACGACAGTTGTACAGGACGGAACCTGTGGGGAGACCGGGTAAAGCCTGCACAAAACTTTTCTGTTACTTGTTACAAGGACATGTGACTCTATGATTATTTCAAAATAAGACTTAAGGAAAAGAAAAGTCTCCTCAGCAGTCAGGTCGGCGCTTACACAGCAGTAAAACAGCCCTGGGAACCCAGGGTAGGCGACAGGACTCTTACAAAGGCTGGTCCAGAAGAATCATTGACAATGAACTGTTTACTTTGAAACCTTGGGTGCAGAATTTAAATTTCAACCTTTCAAGGCTTCTCAAAATCTAACTAACAATTAGGAAGAAAGGGTAAATACCAAACAGAAGCATAAAAGTCAATTATACACAGGCATGTTTAACTTTTTTCAGGAATCAAAACCTGGTCCTCTTGGGATGCTACTTCCAACAACCCTCTCCCACCCCCTGCTGCGGCCCCGTGCAGCTGGCAGGTTGTCTGCAAATCCCCGACCTCCAGCCCGAAGGGGACGTGAGCGCCAGCGGCCTGCAGGGCCCTCCCTCCTGCCAGCGGAGGACAGCGTTACGGGGTCTCGCAGTGCCCTGCCCACGAGGACAACCCCACTCCCCAGCTCTTACACTTGAGAGCTATTTGATTCCAATGCAATCTCTTTGCCGTACGCCTTTAGGAGTCCCACTAAAATCTTTTTCCCTATCGACCTTTGAATCAAAACATAATTCTAACCAGGGCTGTGTGTCAGAGCCGTTCTGTTCCTACATTAAGGACAAAGAACACTACGGATCACGTAAACGTGGACAAAGCAGCAGTGCCCCAGCCTCAAGCGCCTCCAAAGGCACCACCCCGAGGGCTCCCGGAGGCTGAGGCCCGCCGTCCTCCTTTGTCATAACTTGGCCACCTGTGAGCGCTGGCACGCTATTTTAAAAGAAATTCATGTTCTCCTCTGCTCAGGTGACTCCTAGGGTTCCAACAACGGTTTCCACTGCTCAATGCAAACGTGTAGCTCTGTCACCCGTTTAAGGGTTTTAGAGACAGTTTACATAGGGAGATAGATCCCAAATTCTAAGCAATGGACGGATAAGTGAACTCTTGGAGAGCAACCTTTCTCCCCCACTAGGAAGTGCATGGAAATGGGCTTTGGCAGCTGCGGGGCAGCTCACCTTCCAACCACACGCGCTGGACTAGTCAGCCACTGGTTTTAACATTTTTATGATTTTAAACTTCCTGGCATTTGCTCCCCACCTCCTACCCGATTCGGCTACATTCAAGTAAGGTTAGTAGCATCATTTACATTTTGTTTTCTTTCTCGGTTGATTAACAGACGACTGTTATGTTCAGCACAAGGTTGTTATCACTGCTTGATCAGAGAGGTCTCTCCTCATAATGTAGCATGTCTCCATGATATATTAGCCTGTTTTTCTTGCGGACGTCATTGTACTCATACTATTGTCATTATACTTAGTTTTCTTACAAAATGTTTTGTCGTGCATTGCTTTATTTTTCTGAAAGTGACCACGTCCACTCATCTTCCCGGCAATGCTTCGTATCCTGCCCATGAGTGTTACCAACCTACACGCGCATCCCCTTGCCCAGCATGTGCTGGCTGGTGGGCGTCAAAGACTTGACATCACAGGTCTGTCTCCAAGGCCCTCCATCGAGTTGAGGAGCTGAGACAAGGCAGAAGATTGTCAGGGGAAGTAAAACAGAAGCGAGAAGAAGAACCAGTGTTTGCACACATGCACACTCTTGCAAGGAGGCTGTTCCGTATTTAGAGGATCAACATGTCATGCTACCATCCCCATAACTGAAAGGCACCTTTCCCCTACAACGGGGTCCAGTTACAACATCCAATCCTAGTACAACATGATGCAGATTTGTTAACCAGTGATTAATAACTGCGACAAACACCATCACGGTTCCATAGCTGAACTGCAGAGAAACTGTAATGCTATAAAAAGGTAAGTGTTGCACTGAATAGCGGTTTAAGAAAAATCTGCTCTTCCTATCCGCTCTAAGGGTGGAGAGCATCATACAAACCAGGCGGGTGAGAACACAGTGTCCAGTGTCCACCAGACGGGACTCTGCAGCAGACCCCGATAGTGCGGCCCCATGGAAACCCGGGCACAGCAGACTGGCTCCCTGGCCCCCTTAACGCTGCAGCCAGCATTCTCATCTGCCCCATAGGAGATGGAATTTCATTGCATGGATGCCACTGGGTTATGAGGTCAGTTCTGTGCAGAGACTTCAAAATGGGCTTCTGGTTCAAAAGCAGAAACACTGAGATTACAAGTGAAATATGCTCCAACACACGAGAGGACCCCTTGCAGCCACAGACGTACAGACCCGTTTTGGCGTCCCACCCAGCTCCAGGACTCCCCCATGGGTTGTGTCCTCCGACAGAGGAGGGTACCCAAGGCCCCGTGGCTACACTCACGCAGCACAGTGCTTGGGGACGGGGACAAAGCCTTGGAACCTGCCTCGCCTGGGGCAGGGCACACCTGAACCTCCTTCTGGCCCTGCAGGGGTGGTGACCGTCTGGCTTCTCGTGGATGCTCCATCCAGGGCTTAACCCTCCAGGTTGGCGAGAAACCCTGTGATGGAAGCTCAGTTCCCTCTGTTCAAAACTCACCCCGTGAACAGACAACCCTCTCGGCGATCCGAGCCACCTGCTTAGGGATAAGGGCGTAAGATCCTGCGTGAGTCAGGATGGGCTGGGCTGGGCTGCACTGCAGTAACTCTCACCCCAAGTTCACTGTGCACCTCAGGGCCGCAGCCTCCCACAGCACCCGGCCTGGGGGTGCTTTCCCTGCCTTCCTCCGGCTGGAAACAGGCCCGAGGGGCGAATCGTGCTCAGGCCGTACCCACCACGGTGGCCAGCAGCCACACCCAGCCAGGGGGTGCAAAGCAGCAGCTCCACAACCCGCCTTGAGGGACACAGCCAGGGGGGCATAGAGAACACCCCTAAAGCCTCCCACAGGACTTTCCTCCAGGTTTAAAGCCCTAAACCCTTTCTTCTTTCTTCATAGGTTTTACTTTTTATTCTGCTACTTCTTTTCTCCCTTTTACAAAATCCTCTCGAGCTTCTATACTTTTCTGAGAACATTCGGCATAAACTTTGCCACATCATAACAGAGCAACACCGGGTTTACCTAACATCGTAGAGGAGTGTGGCGTTCTTCAGAGGTTATTCTGTCAGATAACATTAAAACCCAAAGGGACACATTTTATTAACTATTTCTGATGGCATTCTAAAATACACATATATACACTCCTACCTCATATAAACAAAATATATCTAAATAACTTAACCTCCTGACCTCAGACTGACATGCCTTTTGACAGCGTTCCTCATCCGGAGGTGAAATGTAAGGGAATCGTGAGTAAAATGTGCAAACTCGTCATAACATCTATTCCGTCTTCGCAGCAGCTCTGTATTTATCTTTCCATTTCCCAGCTGACTTCTACACTTGTGGTCTTGGCCCTGGCGGCACATTAGACTAATCTGCAGAGTTGTATAAAGTTGTAGATACCTGGGCCCCACCTCTCCAGACTCTGATTCACTTGTTCTCAGGTGGGGCCAATAGTTGAATTAATTAGTTTAAAAAGTCCCCAGATTCTGTTAATTTCTGATGGTTGTAGTAGGAACAAGTTCACTGAAATGTTGCTATATTATGTAACTTTCTTGGGGTAAAGTAGGAACATGTTGGAAGTTAAGCAGTTATCTTAGGTTAGTTGTCTTTTTCTTACTCCCTTGCTATGGTCTCTTTGAAATGCTCTTTTATTGTATGTTTGTTTTCTTTTTAACTTTTTTTTTCATACAGGTGATTTGAAAAAAGAAGGGAAAGTTAAAAAAAAAAAAAGAAAAAAGACAAACAAGGGAAAAAAAAAAAAAAAAAAGATGCAGTGCCCCCTTGAGGAGCCTGTGGAGAATGCAGGGGTATTCGCCTACCCCACCTCCATGGTTGCTAACATGACCACAGACATAGGGGACTGGTGGTTTGATGGGTTGAGCCCTCTACCATAAGTTTTACCCTTGGGAAGACGGTTTGCTGCAAAGGAGAGGCTAGGCCTCCCTGTATTTGTGCCTAAGAGTCTCCTCCTGAATGCCTCTTTGTTGCTCAGATGTGGCCCTCTCTCTCTGGCTAAGCCAACTTGAAAGGTGAAATCACTGCCCTCCCCCCTACGTGGGATCAGACACCCAGGGAAGTGAATCTCCCTGGCAACGTGGAATATGACTCCCAGGGAGGAATGTAGACCTGGCACCGTGGGACGGAGAACATCTTCTTGACCAAAAGGGGGATGTGAAAGGAAATGAAATAAGCTTCAGTGGCAGAGAGATTCCAAAAGGAGCCGAGAGGTCACTCTGGTGGGCACTCTTATGCACACTTTAGACAACCCTTTTTAGGTTCTAAAGAATTGGGGTAGCTGGTGGTGGATACCTGAAACTATCAAACTACAACCCAGAACCCATGAATCTCGAAGACAGTTGTATAAAAATGTAGCTTATGAGGGGTGACAATGGGATTGGGAAAGCCATAAGGACCAAACACCACTTTGTCTAGTTTATGGATGGATGTGTAGAAAAGTAGGGGAAGGAAACAAACAGACAAAGGTACCCAGTGTTCTTTTTTACTTCAATTGCTCTTTTTCACTCTAATTATTATTCTTGTTATTTTTGTGTGTGTGCTAATGAAGGTGTCAGGGATTGATTTAGGTGATGAATGTACAACTATGTAATGGTACTGTAAACAATCGAAAGTACAATTTGTTTTGTATGACTGCGTGGTATGTGAATCTATCTCAATAAAATGATGATTAAAAAAAAAAAAAAAAAAAAAAAAAAAAAAAAAAAAAGTCCCCAGATGGACACAGATCCCAGGAATGAGCCGACCACGGCTTCGAGGGGCAGAGAATGTCTTCTCAACCAAAAGAGAGAAAAGAAAGGTAAAAAAATGAGGTTTCAGTGGCTAAGAGATTTCAAGTGGAGTTGAGAGGCTGTCCTGGAGGTTACTCCTGTGCAGGCTCCACCGAGATACACTAAATAACCACAGTACGACAAGTCCAAGTCAACAGTAGCCCCAAAACCCTAAAGAATACCTGGAGCCCTATCTGAGTCCCTATAAAAGTTTCACTCACTAAGTCTATTCTTCAGAAACTCAAACCCTCCAGAGAACTCCTGTGCCAGCTAAGTCCCAAAACCCAGAGGCGATAGCCTCTCCAAGAACATCAATGAGATGCATCCCTTTTTCCCATAATGTTGACACCCCTTTTCAACATGAACAAGTTAGGGTGGGCATTGCCTAGACATCCCTGGAGATCAGGAAGGTGATTAAATGAGAGGAAGGGGTAGCAACAGACAAGAAGGAATATAACAAAGGATTATGAATACTGGATCTTTATATTATTTTATTTTACTTTTTTATTTATATACATATTTTATTTACTTTTTTTTTTTAGTTGTTAGGGTATTAGAATAGTTAGAAGGAAATAACTGAAATGGTGGATCTATAATCCATAACATTCTTTGAAATTTCCTCTATAGCTATTTGTTAAATTGTACTTTGAAAGTTATCTCCTTTCTGTTAGGTTCGGAGCCATTCAAGAATCCACACAATGCAGCGAGTCAAAGTTTAAGTATAAAGTTTAAGATTTATTAGAGAAGAAAGCAGGTGGGAGCCAGCAGAAAAGAAGAAAAAGATAATGGCTCCTGCTCTCTATCCGAGAGCAGCATTTTTTAATCAAAAAAGGAACCCATGTTGGGTAGGGTGTCTGCTGTGATGTTCTGTGTCTTGACTGGGTGAGGGCCTATCTACTTGGGCTGATTGGTTGGTAGAATTCTGAGACAATATTCTTTTTAGGAAAGCAGCTGTGTTATCTAACTGGGGAGAGCAGGCCTTTTTGGTTGGTTGTCTTACGGGCATATCTGACCTTGGCTTACCCGCCTTCGAGGGGCCACTGTGACTGAGACAGCCTTGACCAGCTTTGAACAGCCTCATCCTTTAGTCTATGGGGCACCTGTTTTCTGTGAGATAAGCTGCGGGGCCCCTGGGTTAGAAACTCCTTCTACATGTTAGTTTCTTCTTCTGGGATCTAACATTCTCTGTATGTGTTATATTTCACAATAAGGAAATAACTGAAATTGTGGAACTGTAACCCACAATATTCCTTGAAATTTGCTACTTATTAAATCATACTTTAAAAGTTATCACTTTTCTGTATGTATGTTACATTTCACAATAACAAAATGTAAAAAAAGAAAAGAATATTTGTGACAGCATTATTTATAATAATAAAACACTGTTTGCTTTCACATGGTCTAATAGGGTAGAAGCTAAATTATGGTACATCCATAATGTAAATGTTACAAGCAAAGTTTTCAGAGTTTTAATTTGGAAAAAAAAAAAAAAAGGCCCCAGACGGTTCTGAAGGGCAGCCGGAGAAGAGAACCCCCGTTCTAAAACTAAGGGATCCCCGTTATGACTAATGCATAATTGTGCTGAGGTAACTGGAGATATTTCCAAATCATCAGACTGACACCATCTCCAACTCTTAACAGCCCCACAAGATCCAACTCGCTCTCCCACGAGCCACTGGCCCTCGGTGCCATGACTTTCTGGGGTGCTCCTGGCCACCAGGACGCCTGTAGGTGTGATGGCACCTTTTCAAGGCTGTGATAACCACACAGGTTTTCTCACTAGGGCTCCTGGAAGAGGGCAGTTTTGATGAAAGCCAGTTGGGGACCCAGGCACTGAAACCCTAATAAATGTTACTGGTGTAAACTGCAAAGCCGAGAACCACCACTCGTGCTTTCCTCTTCTCCCTGCAGCACTGACTTCCGATCTTGTTGCTCCGGATCAGCCGGGATGGGGAACAGCGGGGTTGGGAGGTGTGAGGTGGACACGCTCAGGCACTTCCTAAGGTGCAGAGCAGTCCTCCGTCCACATGGCATCCAGGTGGCGCAGGTGTGGGCAGCTGCAGGAGTCAACAGGGAAGGCCACCAGTGCAGATGCATTTCCAATGCCCTCTTTCTAAAAGCCACAACCAGCAGGAGGCTGCACAAAGCACTGAGCAGGATAGACACCCACACTTGGCCACATTCTCGGGCATCCTTCCCATGAGGCAGAAGCCTTCAGGCGAACCCACAACTGCTCCCAAGCCACCTTCCGGACCCCCGAGCACTGTGCCTGCTGAAGTTTGCCATTAAAACAGCCACGCCGCTGGGCCCAAGCTCACCACCACACCTCCTAGCACAAACCCAGCCCTTTACAGGTTAAGAGCACCTCGCTGAACTCACGGCAGCCTCGCGAGGCTGTCAGAGCAGGTCCTCTGTCCCCTGCACAGAGAAAACACTAAGGCTTAGGTAGCAGAAGACAAGAGCACGAACCAAAGTCAGCTCTCTTCTGAGGCCTGGTTTGTTGCTCTTTACATGCCCTCATTCAAATGCTTACATTCAGTAAAGGGGAATTAAAGAATCCTCCATGGCAACATGACACACGTGTATTTAAGGGGCCTGACCACACTGAGGGTGACCCTGGACATGTGGCAACCAGCGCGGCACGGCTGCAGGCACCCAGGCACGCTCATCAATCGTGTCTCACGACGGCATGGAGCAGGTCCCCACACAGCAGCCCCCAGACGCCCTGACGAGGGGCACTGGGTGTCGCTGGGGCAGACCCTGCTCCTCTGGCCACACCTGGCTTCCCTCGGCCCTCGAGGGGAGCTGCTGGGGGAGAAGTGACCCTCCCTCCCCACAGCCTCTCCGCTCCCATCTCCAACAGGACGTGGACACCAGACCTCAAAAGTCTTGGATTCCGTGACAAGAGGCCACCTGTGCATATATCGAAGAACAAAATTGCAGCAAAGCCTTGGTGGACCAAAACCCATCTCGGGACAAAGAACACCTACCATCTGGGTCTTTAAAGGTCAGCGTGATGAACTTGCTCGCCACCATGAACATGAAGATCACCCAAAAACAGGCGGCCAGCAGAAGCCACTGGTGCTGCATGTTGTCAAACGCCAGCCATTCAACGACCCTCCCTGGAAAACATAAGCAAAACCTCCTGCCACTTAAAAACAAATCGGTAACAAAACAACTGGCAAGGTCAGTTAACAGTATCAATAACAAATACTTAAATTTTTTCCATTGGTACATTGGTATTTTCACTGGCTATTTAACATTTTATTTTTAATTAATAATACTAAGTTGTCAATTTAATAATTAAATCAAATTTCAAAGGAACCATCATGAGATAATATCTTTCTATTTGCTTTGGGGATATAAGACTTTACTTTTGCTCATCTACCTTCTGATTCCTTTCCAGCCTGGGTGACAAAGTGAGTTTTCAGGGCACGCCAGGCCTGGCAGCAGGGGGCAGGAGAAGGCCTGCAAAGGATTAGCTTTTTGCTGTAATTCTCAGAGGGCAGATGCCTTCCTTAGCCAACGGGCTTAACATCTGACTTGCTGACACCTAGAGAATCTCTAAAGGAAGCAGCCAACACTTGAGCGCCTCTGTCCCCGCTAGCCCACCTGCAAAGCCCTGGGCAGAACCCTGGTGGTGGACACCTCTCATGCTCTCTCCGGCCCCTGCAGGGACACAGGGCACATCCAGTCCCCGGCAGGTCACGGGAGCCACGCTCTGCTGCAGGAGACACATGAAGAACCAGGAGATCTCGATCGATTCTTGGCAAGAAACACAACACAGTGTTTCCGTGTTCTCTTTAATCCAGTGCTTCTTCAAGCCAAACCAAACCATTCGGAGAGACGCTGCCAGTCTGGGTTGGTTTCCACCAGCCGCCCGAGGCCATCCCTCACTCCAGGCAGGGGAACACGGTCGTCCCAACACAGCGCCGACCGCACGTGGTTTCAGGGAGAGCTTCTGAGGTCTGGAAGGGACAGAGCTGAGAGGGGACGTGGGTGGGCACGTCTCCTTTCCCAACAGTGCCCCTTTCCTCGAGTGTCACTGCAACCAGCCTCCCAGGCCTGGATTCCCTCCAACACCCCCAGCAGGGGGTATCCAGCTGACACAGGGAAGGGCAGCAACGGGGAACGTGCCACCTGCCAAGTGTGGCCCAGTGTGGTTTCGGGGCTCCCAGGCAGGCCTGCCAGGTGTAACAAGTAAAAATACAGACACCCAGTTAAGTCTGAATTTCAGAGAAACAATAAATAACAAGTTAGTGTAATTGGGTCCCAAATATTGCACGGGACATACTTTCACTAAGAAACCACTTGTTGTTTGACTGAAATTCAAGTTTAAACTGCATGTCCTGTCCTTTATCTGGCAACCCCCGTCTCCTAGGGGCACTGGGAATCCCTCCTCTGGTTTGGAGCCAGCAGTTTGTCTTCCGAGAATCTTCCCTTCCCCATCTGTCATACCTCGCAGTAGGCAGCACGGCACAAAAAGAGCACTCGACTCGGTCAAACCCTCGCTCCAGTTGACACTCGCTGGCTCCACGACTCGCCGGTCACTGAACCTAAGCCATGATTTCCCTGGCTGGGCCAGGGTGGTGGCGAGGATTAAATGAAAACGTCCATAAAAGGACCAACCCGTCTGAGGGCAGACCCTCGATCAACATAAGGCAGCCGATCCCTCAGCGCCCTTGGTGACTTTCCGGTTTAATCTCTGCCCTTCTAAGTGTGGTGGCCTGGTGTGGGCTGCCAGGAGAGGGAAAGGAACGACAGCCTTCCAAGCCCAGACTGCACCAGCCCCCAACCCTTCCCTTCCAGAGACCCGTGAGTCACAGCCTGTGCCCAGGGGCACGAGCACTGCAGCTCCCAGCCCACGGAGCTGTCCCCAAGACAGGGACACCCAGAGGGGCCCATCCCTATCAGTGTGGGCCGGGGAGTAACGAGAAAGGGCCATGCAGTGTGCCAGCGGAGCAGAGAGGCACACGCTGCCGTGCACTATTGCTCACCAGGAGTTAGTGTCCCAGGAAGAGGCTGCCGGGTTCCATGTGGCCTGGTGCTGGCCATGCACGCTGTCCCTGTGCTGGGGCGAGTGACAGATTGGGGACACAGCTGCCCTCTGCCTGCCTTGCACCCACAGACCCACGGGAGAACCTCCTGGCGCCGGCCCCTGTCCCCTGCCCTGCTCACCCCTCAACACCTCACGGTCCCCCAGGCTTCCAGGCCCTGCAGCACCTTCACTGGGCCTCAGGCTGATTTCTGAGCAGTTTTTATGGCCTAAGAATCTAATCCTTCCAAAGGGAACTAGTTTTCTGAAGGGGATGTAATTTGAGACCCACCCACCTCCAGATAAAGTAGGAAGATAACAAATGGCCTTCAGGGAAAGGAGGGTCACACCATCAGCACTCCAGGAAGCCAGGTGGCTTGGGGGTAGGATTTCAACACCTGGGCTTGTGCAAAAGTGAGACCTGAACTATTCTGAAGCTACATCTGCCTTCCCAAATTTGGATTTTCATTTACAGTCAGGATCAGGCTGGGGGAAGGATTTTCATTTGCAGTCAGGACCAGGCTGGGGGACGAGATCGGTCCACACTCCTCCCCACCCACCTGAGCGGCCTAGGGTTAGTGCCCTGTTACCTGCGAGGGTAACAGCAGCCACCTGCAGCCACACCTGTGAGGTGAGGCGCCAACAGGGTGATGTCTGCCGAAGTACCTCCCTGACAACCACACCACTTACAGTCTAGCATCCAGGGGGAATTTTATTTTCAGATGGGAATTTTTAATTTTCAGAAGGGGCCCATGAGAAGTTCGATTTTTAAGGTGACTGTGGCTAAACTCCTAATGTAAGAAATTCAGAACATTCTTCTCCTTGCGAGCCTGGCCACTGCATCAGGGTGGGGAGAAGCGCAGGCGAGAAGGCTCCCTCCCTCCTCCCCCTTCCCTCGTAGCCCACCTGCTGCTTCCCTGCCACTGCATCGGGCGGGGATGGTGCCCAGATCATGGGGCAACTCCCACGGGGGCTGCAGATCTGGAAACCTTCACGTAAGCAAACATCCTTCTCCCTCTCCTGCCAAAACCCCCAAAGAAGAGGACCAAGTCCCACACCCTCGCCGGTGTCTTGAGCGATGTTCAGACTGGGTTTACGCCAGCCGATGAGCCCCTGCGTCCGGCTGCCGACCCCCTCGCCGGCCGTGGAACCCGTAGGCAGCCGCTGTGGAATGCCTGTGCCCGGGGACACTGGGCCTCTGCACACACTGTGCGGGCAGGAGGGACACAGCTCTCTCCTCAGCGTCACCCGCCTGCTCTCCATCACCTTCACTGCACCCATCACAGTCCGGAGGCGTTCGCTGGTTTACCATCTAAAACCCTCCCAGAGCATGAGCTCATTCACCAAGGACAAGAACAGTGCCTGGCACCCAGCAAGTCAACAGTAATTGTTTGCTGAATGACAAGTCAAAGAAGCAATTTGTTATGAAACCTATGAGAGCTGGACGGTGCTTTAGAAGGCAGCTTGTCCAACTCTCTACTCGAGAGTTTTCAAATTTTTTACAGTATGAGGTCCCCTTTCAACCTCAGAACATTTCTCTGGTCTCCACATAAGAGTAGTTTTACAGTTGATATCCATTAACTGAGATTACTAGAAAACAACCAAAAGCTACTAGGAATACAGTATTACTTGAAAAAAATTTATTTTATGGGCCACAACATTTATATGCATTTGAAGAAATAATTAAAAATACTGGTTGGGTGTTAAGTCAACCTAGAGTTCAAAAAATGTTTTTAATTTAAATAAAACTCTATACTGAAAGGCAAACCACCTACGTAGATCTAAACCACCTACATAGATCCAAAGTGTCAAGACAAAAAAAGTCTTGTTGCAGAATTGTACGTATAATTATTTGTTTAAAAAATTACATATATGTGAACGTACACATACGTAAACACACACAGGTAATGCACAGAAAAATGTCATGAGAGGATGGGGGTTGTTTCTTCGTACAATTTTGTATTTTAAATACCTTCTGCATGAGCATGTATTCCTTTTAGAATAAAAGTAAAAACATACAAAATATCACCTACACACATGTATAACCTGTTTGGGTTTTTAAATGCTGTTGGATGTTTTCTACCTCACCGCTACCAGCTGCAGTGTCCTTACCTCTTTGTGCAGTGTGGAAAAGGATGGTAAATATTTCCTAGCCAGGAAAAAAATGTGGTGAACTGATAAAGTCAATGAATATCTGAATATTCAGTAAATACACATCTGTTTTCATTAGTGAGTTCTTAGTTTTTAAAAATGAGTAAATATTTGAAACAAAGAAAAGCACAGAGAAAATGTAACAAACATCTATTCACACACACTCAGCTCTAACTTTCACCATGCTACCTTGGTTTTGATTTTTGTTTTAAGGAAACAGAAGTGCTACCAGTGTGGTTGGAGCCCCTCCCTCCACCTCCCCAGATACCCCGCTCATCCTGGGGATTATAGGTAACTGCCTAAAAC
This sequence comes from Choloepus didactylus, assembly GCF_015220235.1. NCBI lineage: Eukaryota > Metazoa > Chordata > Mammalia > Pilosa > Megalonychidae > Choloepus > Choloepus didactylus. Next base: position 72,183,860 of record NC_051323.1, on the reverse strand, counting down.
ACAACTCCTCGGACAGACGCAGCAGCAGGGGCTTTTGGAAGCTGTCCTACCTGCCCAGGTAAGGGCTGGCAGGTGGAGAAGGCGAGTGTGGTAGGCTGAATTCTATACCCCAGTTACAAGTTCTTCCTCCTAATCTGGGTCCCTGGGGGTGTGAACCCATTGTCAACAGGACCCTTTGAAGATGTTGTTTTTAGTTGGGTGTGGCCAACCGAATCAGAGTGTGTCTCAGTCCCCATTACTGGGGCGTTCTAAAAAGAAGATGCCAGAAGCCAGAGAAGACCACAAGGAGAAGCCAATGTCAGCAGGAACGGGAAAGGGAGACTCATGGAGAGACGGCCACGGGATGGGAGGCAGGGGGCCCAGACCAGGATGCTACAGGCCGTGCAGCTACCCCGACTCTGCATGACTTCTAGCCTCAAAACCCCTAGCCAAGATGCTCCTGCCGTACCAGGCCTGTGCGCGGTATTAGTCACAGCAGCCTGGCAAACGCAGAGCGCCTCCGTGCTTCCCCAAGGCCTGCAGGGAAGTGGCACACTGCGTGCCGGGCGGAAGCCCTGCATAGACGATGCACAATTAGGAAGAAACTTTTATTCCCACGGTCTAAAATGAGAAAACTCTCAAATCACACGTGAAAAGGCTGTCAAGGTATCCTGCCTAAAAATTTAGATAAACCGTGACTTATTCTCCAAGGCATGAGCTCTATGAGCAACCGTAACTGGTGAGAACACGTGGCCTTTCTCAAAACGTCCACCCCCAGGTCCAGTATCCATAACGTTTTCAACTTATGACCCACAAACACGATGAGATTTATATTTGTATATACTTTTGGGTAAAAAGTAACCTAGAAATAATTACGTATCCTGTTCATCATGAAAAGTTGTATTTATTCATCCAATGAAATAGGTGCCAGGAACACAAAACAGGTGAGCCCCAAACCATGCACGCACGCGCACACACACACATTCTCGTCCTCACAGCGCTTGCAGTTGTGTGGAGAGACCCACAAGTCAGAGAATCTGAGAAGTCGGATAAGGGAGAGGGCTGCGAGGTTGTCAGAGGGAGACCGGGGACAGGTGGGAAGAGCCAAGCTACCGACCAGGGGAGGATGGTTCCCCAGGCAGAGCACAGCATCTCGCAGGGGCCCTGGCAGGAGTGGGAGTGGGCTCGGGGCCCCTGAGTAACTGAAGGAAGGTGGGGGAGCACGACTGGTCAGACCACACAGGCCTCCCAAGCTGTTAAGGTACTTAATCTCTACAGAAAGAGCAGTGGATAGCCACTCAAGAGTTTTAAATGAGAAGCGTGAGGCAGGATCCTGATCTGATTTACATGTTGAAGCTACTTCTCTGGCAGCAGAGTCAAAGATGTAAAGGGCAACTGTCCAGTCAGCAAAACCCCAGCCTCAAGGTCATCTTCATTGGTGGAGGAGAGAGAGTTCTAATCAGGTACCACAAGATCAGATCATTAACTCTGCCTCTTAAGGACAAGCACACCAACTAGTGAGCTCCACATATCTGATCTGCTGGGCTTTTATGAATCCTGGGAGATGCTTTGAATTGCACGCATCCTGAATCAGGACATCCACCTGAAGACGTCCCACTCTGTGTTCAGGGCAGTGGTTCCCAGGGCTGGCTGCGCATCAGAATCACCTGGGAAGCTTGGAAGATACTTGACCTGAGCCCAGAAATACCTGAGCCAAGAAAACAAAAATCTCTGGAGGTGGAGCCTGGACATATTTAAAAGCTCTGCAGATGATTCTAAGGAGAAGTCAGGACTGAGAACTGCAGGTCCAGGGACAGTTATCCCCAACCCCTTCTCAAATTTTTATGGCCACCCAAAATATCCTGGGGAGCTTGTAAAATGCAGATTCCAGGCATTCTAGCCTAATAGCCACTCTCTCTACAGCCTCCTCTCATTTTAGGAAGGAGGGGAAATCAGCAGCAAAAGAGCATCTGGTCAACTAGAAACTAAGAGGCTCTGGATTACGTGTGTTCTGAATAAACAGCTTAAAGAGGCTTAATTGGAATCTAAGAAGTCTCATCACAGTTGCCATTTCACTCTCTTCAACCGTCACTAGGTACTAATTCGCAGAATTAGAATTCTGACCTTGGGGGGAAAAATCAGTGATAATTTGCCCCACTTGTTAAACAACAACAAAAAAGCATTCCAACTCGCCCCAGTTCCTGCATTGTTTCCGTGAATACAGACGCTACTCCTGGGGTCTGCCTCCTGTCCACAGAGGACACTGTCAAGGCACATATTTTTGCCTGCAGGACTGGGGGCCTGACACCAACAAACAGTCCTCGTTCCACGGCTCTGCTAAGGCCACTGGGCTCCCTGCAGCCAGGTGACAAATGGCCTTTACAAAGCCTGACACGTTCTGTAATTAACTCCCTTTTGTTCAAGGAGCCAAGACAACTCCCCAAGTGCCTCTTCTAGCTAACGGAGCAGGGCTCAGTGCCCCGTGTGCAGCCCTGAACAGCACAGCCAACCACTGGCTCAGCACTTCCGTCCTCAGGGCGTTCCTATTTCCATTCATTAAAGGGGAGTTTCACATGTTAAGATGTCAGGATCTGAAACCAAGCCATAGGGTCTGGCTCGTTGAAAACCCTCAAGGCAGAAATGATGGTTAAGGAACTTTAGACTTAATGGCGGAATCAGGGTTCGGGAAGCAAGACATAACGGAACCTATAAGAAACCCTCACCATTAAAAAAGAAAACCTATAAAATGAAAGACAGGCAGCACATATTTTATGTTTTTAATTACTAACCATGAGTATGGTACTATCACCACTTGTGATGTGAATTCTCCCTCCCCTGAATTTTCAAAAAAGAGGCTGCTAAACTCATTTTACTCATATGCAAGTAGCATCCTGCCAAGTCACCCACCTGCCGCCATGTTGGAGTTGTCTTCCAAAAGTACAAAGCCTTTCCTGCTTTGTGCTCAGGAGTTTGACTCCTACCCGCCATGTCCTACTTTTAATACACACATTAGCTTACTAAACGTTCTGGAAAGTCCTGTAGTAAATAAGCCCATTTAGCTCTATCTTAAAACAGCTTTTTCCAAATATCATTCATTCAGCAAATATTTACCAAGTGTCCACTCAGAACCAGGGGCCGTTGCAGGCCCTGGGGAGGAGGCCAGACACGTGCTTTCTTGGTGCTTCTTTCTAATAGAGGCGGATGGGCCATACGCAAATAGAGTGGTGGAGGGCTACGGTCACGCCAGGTGGTAAGTGTCATGATTAGTGATAAAGTAGGGTAAGGGGCCAGAGGCAAGGACCTCTGGGAGCCAATGACACAGAGAAGAGGCCAGAGTAAGGAAGCAAGACCTGCAGATGCCCAGGCCAAGAGCTTGGTCTCGAAAGCATCAGGAGACCAGAATGTCCAGATGAGGACGGGAGCTCACCAGCAGCCAGGTCCAGATGTGGGAAAGAAACTGAGGCCCCTTCCTGGGGGCAGGGGGCTGCTGTGAGTGGGGGAGAAATGAGGGGACAAGTGGGGCTGGGAGCAGACACATGATGCAAACTTTGTGGGCCTACAGCAGACCAGTTAAAAAAAGTTAGATCGATTTCTCCATTACAATCTTTTGTCAGTATGACCTCGTCCCAATCACATACATTTAGGCACATTCAGTAGTATGTAAACATACCTCGAGAAATTCTGCTCTGAGGTTTCAACCCTACCCCTGTGTGCTTTCACTGACTCCCCACAGGCTCACTCCAATGGAATGTGAATTTTCCTTCCATATCCCTTCCTTCAAGGTCAGAAAACCTCAGCCTTCTTCAGCCTGGGCTCCTGTCGACCGCCCCTGAGATGAAAACTCCTCAATTTCCAACCCCGAAACACTCTCACCCCCTAGGGAAAGGATCATGTCTCCAGGGTTCGATTTTTAACAGCTTTTACCATTCTTTCAAACACGCCCACACACCAAAAGGAAACTTCACAGCAAAAATCTGGTGATGCATAAGGAACTGTTAACCCCGAGAAGGTGACAAACAAGAAGGGAGGCTAGTGGCTGGGGGCTGGAGTAACAGGGGACACTTCACCACCCACCCCCACCCACATCCATTACAAAGTTCAAAATCATCAATAAAACGATCCAGCCACAACTTCAGTAATAAAATATGGTACATGCATTTGTTTTGTAAAGTTCTATTACATTGTCACTGACATTTTTATATTCCTAGTAAGTTTCTCTCAATCTAAATTCAGAAAAGTTACCAGAATGAAAAGACACTGCTAACTCGGTCCCGCTGAGGTTAGGATAGGTTCTCATGAATAATAATAATGAATTGCAAACACCTGTATGGAGTGGGTGGGGCACTGCTCCTGGCAGACAGCAGGTACGAACTCACCTAATCCCCACCTGGCCTGAGCGGGTTCTCCTATTATGTTTAAGAAAACATTTCCATACATTTCCACGTATCTATGCATGTACTCCCATTCAAGTTCAAGTTTCCTAAAATCTCCACAGGAACACCGAAGGAGAAAGTACGAATGCCAAATGACATGGAGCTCAATGACTCCTTCACATACCTTCTGAGGCCTGGGCTTCACAGCTCCTTCTTGAAGTATTTGCCACACCTGAAGTTCTCAGTTCCTCTTGTCACTGTACAGGATAATTAAAAAGAGAAACTATTAAGAATCATTAAAAGTTTAAAGATCAACTTATTTAACACAACTTGGTTTATACTTTGGAAATAGTTAACTACTTTGATTATATGAGTACATTTTACAAAACAGGTCTTTTATAGAGGTGGATTATATTTGGATTTCTTGGTAAATGAAAAACTATTCTAAATGTGCTAAAAGAACCTAAAAGACTTTTCCGTGTAACTTATTATGAAAAAAAAATGACCTGGTAACAAAAACAATCCAATCCTATTTCAAATGTTTGAGAGTGAGTAAAGGACCCCCCTAGGAAACTCTTCCAAGGCAAGATGCTCTCCAGGTTTTGCATTCCTGCATTCAGTCTTTAGCACCCGGCAAAGTCTAGTCAAATGTCATCTAACGAATGAATAAGTGGAAACAAGCCAACCTCTTGGAATTGGAGCAACTGGAGTGACTGCAGATGCCACAGAGTTAGCTGGAAAAATAAACATACAACTCTTTTAACAAGGCCCAGCCCAGGCTGTCCTGGCGGCACAGAACACGGTCTAGCCGAGCATCCCTTGGCCAAAGAACCCACAGAAACACCTCCGTCTCCCCTGTGAACCTTCATAGGAGGCAGACTGAACGCTTAAGCTTTGGGGACTCACATTCAGATTTGTCCAGACCCGGAACAGGAGAAAACGGACTTCTTGCAGGACTTCTGTCAGGTTCTGAGCTCACCTCTCTCCAAAACCTCCTCCAGCAATTGAAAAATGATTTGAATTTGACTGCAAATTGCCCAGGATAGCCACTACTTCTTTCCTTTCTCTTGGTTCAGTTCTGCAGTTTGCATTCCAGGACTTCTCCTCTTAGGTGTGTCTCTCAAGACGCTACTCTTCAGGGTCAAGGCAAAGATGGAAAGACTTTTCTGTCCATCTGGAAACTCCAATTCTGAGCCAAGAAGGACTATGCCCTAATTATAACAGGGGAAGGGAGAGACCATATCTCTCTCTCTTTTTTAACCCACTCGCTGGAAAGCGTGAATAAGCAGGGGTTGAGGCCCAGCCATAGTACCCCTTTAGAAATCCAGAGCTATACGGAGCTGCCTGATTTTCTAAAAAAAAAATCGGAGACATTTTTCACTCTGGCTTTTAAAACCAACAAACGCCGATACCCAACTCCTCATCGCCCAAAGCTACGGACTTAGGGTGCCTGGGGCCCAACGCCCCTTCGGACAGTCCTCCCGCTCGGCTGGCAGCACCCGGCTGGCCCCTCACCGCCCGGCCCCTTCCTGCCTCGAGCAGACGTGGAAGGCAAAGGTGACAGCGTCTGGAAAGCCTGGTTCCTCCCCCAGCCCCAACCGCAGACATTTACGCCTCAGCCTCCACCTTCTGAAGGGGCCTCCCCCCTCCAGGACAGAGGCTGAGGGCCCCCGGGGGCCATCGTGCAGGGGCCCCGGGTCGCGCTCACCCACCCGAGCCGGCTGTGCCTGCGCGCAGAGGGGTCGCACGTCCCTTCGTCCCCGTCCTCTGACGGGCTCCTCGGGGCCAAGGGGGACCCTGTCTCCATTTTCCGCCCCAATTACAAAGGGAAACCCTCAGCCAAGGGTGGGAGGGGGCCATGGTCGAAGACCCGACGAGGGCTCGTTCCCCCGACCACCGCCTCCCCCCCGCCGTGATGCGCAGTGAACGCGGCGGCGGTTTGTGCCCCCGTCCGCGGCCCCTTGAAGCTCGCCATCCGCGCCGGCCCGGAGGCCACTCGCCCCGCCAAGCCGCGCGCCCCGGGGTCCCGGAACCCCCTCTCCGCCCCGGCCCGCCGCGCTCACCCTCGGTGCGGCCCGAGCTGCCGGGCCCGGGCTCCTCCCTCGGCCTCCGGGCGGCGCGCGCGGGGGCCTCGCCGGGGCTGGCAGCGGGGCGCGGGGCGCGCGGGGCCCGGGGAGGCCGACCCCGGCCGCCTCCTCGCCGCGGCCCGCCCGGCTCCCGGGATGAAGCGGCGCCGGCGGCCGGAAGGAGGGAAGGCGGCGCGCGAGGCTGGCTCCGGGGGCGCCGCCCGCCCCTCGCCCGCCCCTCGCCCTCCCCGCCCGCGCGCGCCGCCGCCCGCCCCTGGGCCGCGGGGAAGGCGGGGGACCCGGGCAGAAACCGGGGCGCGGCGTCCGGGGGGCCGAGCAGCCAGGCTCCAGGCCCGGGTCTCCGCCGCCGCACCCTCCTCCGCCCCCCGCTCGCGCCCGGGCTTCCTCCCCCACCTCGAACACTCGTGACCTCCCAGAAAATGACTGGAAGACGCTCGGCCAGACCAAACCCCAGGAGACCCCTACCCAGAAAACAGGTTTGGGTTTGGGAAAGAACAACAAAAACCCCCAACCTGGAAAAAGGCAAAATGATGATTGCTCTGGGACACCTGCCAGCACCTTCCAATAAGCCCACCTGAGTGAAAGCCGGGCCTTGGGTTCCACGGAGAGAGCCCCCTCCTCGGGCATGTCCGTCTGCTGTCAGAGTGCAGGTGACTAACAGGCCACCGCTGATGAGGCCTCAACCATCTTCACCTCAGGGGTGATCAGGTGCGAAGATTTCAGAGCCCCCTGGAGAGGCCGACCCCAGGGGTATTGTGGTTTTGTTGCTCAGAAGAAAGGAAACTGGTTTCGTTTTGCCCTAACCTACCATGTTTAACTAACTATATTTATATTTCACAAATGCATGAAATAGGTATGTATGGTTTGTATGTGTATGTCTGTACATATATTCATATATACACATGTACACAGAATTTTTCCTTATATTTTCAAGAAACCAGCTTTTTTTGTTGTCTTCCCTATTGGTTCCCTCAGAATGAATTAAATATAGTATGGAGGGTTCACTGAGAATTTCACTTTTAACATGATTACTTATAACCATGGTTTAAAGATGTGCCGTTCACTCTGTCTTTTCATCACACACTTGAAAGGTGTTTATTGAGCCCTTCTCTGGGGATATGGTTTCTCCTTGAAGGTTTGACCAGACACATACATGGGAGAAAAGCAATAAATATATTTGGAGCTAAGAAGTGACAGAATATAATGCCGGGCTTAAGAGTAAAAGCTCAGGAATCAGACCACATGGGTTTAAGTCCTTATTCCCCCACTTACAGCTGTAACCTTTTCAAGTTCTTTCATCTCTCTGTGCCCCAGTTTCCTCATCTATAAAATGGGGATGTTATATAGTATTTGCCTCAGAGTTTAGTACAAAGAACAAGGGAGAGAGTGCACTTCAAGTACACAGCACAGTTCTTGTACCCAGGAGTAAACATTGCAATAAACGTCAGCTATTGCCATTTTTATGTTTATTGTATATTATATTTCTAAGATGCTTTACAAAATATTCAAAGGTAAAGTTTTTCTAGGGGATTACACATTGGCAACTGAGGTAACAAAATATTTCTTGTAGTTTTACAAAATTATTCTAGTTCCTCTTTTTGTTTCTATAAATGAACTTCCAGGAAAGTGGTATTTGGTCTTAGAGAAATCTCTTCTAAAGCAGCTGTTCTCAAAGTGTGCTCTGTGGTCCCTTGGAGGTCTCCAAGATCCTTTTGAGAGGTCTGCAGTGTCAAAACTGTGTTGCAATGTGAAAACTGTGTGGCAACTATCACTGTTTTGTGTGTGCTGCCTCAGCATCCAACTTAACTGGGCTAAGCCGCTTGCCTCAATGCTGATCTTTGACCTAGTTACTAAGCAGCTTTCCAGCCCTGGGGTATAAATTTCCCCAGGACCCAAACCCACATCACGGACCACCACCCACACACCTCACCAAAACCCAGGGTGGATCCCCACCATCCTTGGACCCCACACCCCCATCCCCAGTCCCTCTACCTTTTCATGTGCATTTGCTTTAAACTAACCAATCTCTGACTCTCACCGGAAATCTATCTTCCACCCATGGACCACAATAAAGACACAAGCCCACAGGCCCCTCTTGCTCCACCTGCTGGTGAGCCCCCCGAGCTGATCTGCACGTCCCATCAACCCCTCATGGCCCTCCTGTCTCTCTAGGGCCTGGGAGTAACAAACTATCTTTTCTGATGCAGTATGGCCTCGGTTTCCATTTCCATCACACCTGACCTCCACCCGGACCCACATTTAAAATCCAATTTTACATAATTTGGAACATACTAAGACTTACATTCACTGTGTAGATATTTGCTCTGATGGTGTAAAAGTAATGTGTAAAACTGATGATGCTTAGCATGAATCCAGGCAATGGAACAGATCTGTACTAGCAGCACTGCATTCTTCACCATCATGCACTTGAAGTTGAAACGGTTTCACTGAAGAATGTCCTCCACGAAGCAGCCATACTCTTTGTGAAGAAGTGGGAGTGCCCAAGAAACACTTTGCCTGTGTATCTGTGTGTGTGGAGGCTGTCTCCACACAAAGCATTGGGGGATGTTTGCATAGCAAAGAAAGACTTTTTTCCACTGAAAGAACAACTGAAAGACAAACTAGGGTTACTTGGATTTGGGTATTTGGCAGACATTTTCTCAAAAACGAAAGAAGTGGGCCTGTCACTTCAAGGAAAACAACTGATAGTATTTGTTACCAATGATAAAACTCATACTCTCAAGGGAAAACTGCACTTTGGAAAACCTGTATCCACCACTGTGAGTCTGACAGCATCACAATATTTAAAGATTTTTCTGATGAGGCTAACAAGTATGATTTTTTAAATGTAGCATAACAAAATGGGCCAACATCTGAGAGATCTGCGTAACTCAGTGAGCCAATATTTTCCAAATACCTAAAGGCTGTGTTAAAAAATCATGCATGTAAAAAAGATCGATTCAAAGTGCAAGTTAGACCAGTGAGTTTTAATGTCACAGAATATGAAAAGTTCATTGATAGGTTTCAGATTCCAAATTCTACTAACCTTTAAGAAACTACCACTCATTGAGTTTTGGTGTAGTATCAAAGAAAAATGCCCAAAACTGTCTGAAAAGCTTGTTAAAATACTTCTTTTCTCTACTTGTTTGTGTGATAATGGATTTTCTTCATATTCTTCAATCAACATAATATTGCAACATATTGAATGCAGAAGCAAATGTAATGATCCAGCTATCCTCTACTAAGCCAAACATTAAAGAGATTAAAGGTAAATGTTATTACTATCAAATTTTTTCATATGCTGCCTCAGCATCCATCTTACTTTGGCCAAGCCCTTGCCTCAACACTGACCTTTGGCCTAGTTAATAAGCAGCTTTCCAGCCCTGGGGTGTAAATTTCCCAAGAGCCCAAACCCACATCACCAGCCACCACCCACACACCTCACCCAGAACCCACATTAGGTGCTAAACGATCAGCTCACCATCCCCGCCCCCTCGGACCGCCAGTCCCTCTCACCTTTCATGCATGTTTGCTTTAAGCTGACCAATTCCTGACTACCACGGGAAATCTCCTAACCCCCACCCCGGACCACAACAAAGGCACAAGCCCATGGATCCCTCTTGCTCTGCTTGTGTGCTCCCCACCTGCTGGTTGAGCCTCCGGAGCTGAGAACTGATCGTGCTTCCTGTCAGATCCCTCAGGCCACCCCTCTCTGTCTGGGACCTGTGAGTGTCAAACTACCTTTTCTCATGCACAAAGGCCTTAGTTTCCCATTGCACTGCACCTAACCTCCATGTGAACACAAATTTAAAATCCAACTTAAACAATTTGGAACAATAAACAATGCTACATTTTTTGTTTTAGAAAAATATGTTTATTTTCTTAAAATATGTTACTATTATTTTAGTGAATTAATAAATAGTTGAAATTTCTGTTTTAATTTCTGATAGTATAAGTATAGGTAGACATAATTCACATCAACAAAAGCTCTTTGAGATTCTCAGTAATTTTCAAGGGTGTCAATGGCCCTTAGACCAAGAAGTTTGAGAAATGCTGTTCTAAAAGGAACCCAAATTCTTAACATTAATAGAAAAATGTACCAAATTCTTTTGCCCTTCATAACTACCACATGTGTGTATATTTCTAAAGTCAAGGTTGGAGTGCCTTGGCTGGAGGTGACACTGGGAGATGACACAGTTAACCCCTGAGCAAAACCCACTGTCATTCATTTGAACCAAGCCAAGGCCGTTTCTGAAAGCGCAATAACAGAACAGGTGTATCCAGAGAAACCCAGATGTCCCTGATGGGTGACAGTTGGAGCATCACCACTCTATGCAAGTGGGAATTTGCCAGTTCTTCTGAGCATTCTGTGGAATTAAGACTATACGTCTCTCTCCTAGTCTTCATCTGGGGTTAAACATGAATGAATTCATGGTCCTTTTGTGCTGGGTGCTAGAAACAGACATTATTTTCCTTCTCGCCTCTTCCTCAATTTCTAACTATGCAATGGAGAAGCTCCCACAGGCCCCACGTCAGGCAGGACAGGGGGTGATTCCCAAAATACCAGTCTCCTGATTCCTGAGCTCTCATCTCAGGAATACACCATGGATATCAGTCACCAACAGGCTTCCTTGGGGTTCCCAGAAAAGAAGTGAGTTTGGAAATTACTTCTTAGCCACTCTGGGCTGGAAAGGTCATGTCAAATGGCTTACAGAGAGGGCATATCCCAATTCCTTTCCTGAAGGCCACAGAAAAGATACCCTTGTTCTGCCCGGTGGGTATTTGCAGATTAGCAAAGAGAGTTTTTTTGACTAAAAGCTTTAGGAGAGTTGTAATAGCTGCAACCAGGCATCTCCATGTAGTTCCAGAACTGTTTGGTGAGTGAAACGTGAAATGTTCAGTAAGTCCTAGGGTTCTTTTCAGCAGACAGTGTTGTACGCAGGAATGACACAAACCCACGCAATTTGATTTCCCTTTCCTATTTGTAGAGTTCATGGAGTTCAAAGATTTTTGACCAGGACCTGGCTAAATGAAACACACTGAATTCCAGTCTCAGCCCTCAGAAAACCTCTAATGAATTTATGATGGTCTTTATAGGGCCTGTTTTTTCTTATTAAGAACTTCTCCTGAATTACCTAAAATATGGTATGGCTGAACATTTGGAGAAATTCACTAAGAGGATTTATTTCATATTTTAAGTCTAATAGGCATTTTCAAGACCTTTGGTATGAATTGTTGAAAATACATTTTAAAAACTGCCAAAATGAGAGAACCCAACTTGATCACAGATACGCCCCACTGTCAGGTTTACATTCCTAATGTAATTGGCCAAGAAGACAAAATGTTATCAGAAGCAAGGTGGACACAGGTAGGTTTAGGCCACATGACTAGGTTCTGGCTGCCTCTGGGGCTGCCTCTTAAGAACATGCTAGATGGACCTGCAGTCTTCTTCCGCGGACATTGTTTCATGTGTTTTAGAAGGCAGACACACAAAATGGAAGCAGCTTTGATCCCCAAGACACCACCTGGAGCAGAGTTGCACGACCTACATAGAATGACATGAGCAAGAAGTAAACATTCATTGTGTTAAGCCACAGATAGTTCAGGATATATATGTTACACAGTGAAGTCTATCCTATTCTGACTAATACAGCATTCTAGTGCAGTGACGAGAACACCGGGCTGAAAGTCAGGAGACTTAGGTTCTACAAAGCTGGATTATAAGAAATTGCTGAAAGTCAACAATTTATGATCTTCAAGCACGGAAGTTTCATATGATCCACTCTACTAGTTTCATCTGCTGGATAGAAGATGTAGAATAATCCACTAACCCCATTTGAATCTTGTCTTTCTCATTTGTAAAAATCAGACCTAGTGGATATTTATAGAACTCCACCCCACAAGAGCAGAATATACATTCTTCTCAAGGACACATAGAACATTCTGTAGGGTAGACCATAAACTAAGCCATAAACCAAACCTCAATAAATTTAAAAGGACTGAAATCATGCAAAGTATGTTCTCTAACCACAATGGAATTAAATTAGAAATGAAAAACAGAAAATATTTGGGAAATACCACACTCCGTAAATACCTAATGGGCCAAAGGGAGAAATCACAAGTGAAATTAGAAAATACTTTGAGATCAATGAAATGAAAACACAAGACACCAAAACTTTTGAGATGCAGTGAAAGCACTGTTCAGAAATTTGTAGCTGTAAATACCTACATTATAAAAGAAATAAAAATCTCAAATCTGTAACCTAAGCTTTCACCTTCAGAAACTAGAAAAAGAGCAAACTAAACCCAAAACAAACTGAAGAAAGGAAATGATAAAGATTAGAGAAAAAATACATGAAAGAATAGAAAACAATAGAGAAAATCAATAAAACCAAAAGTCAGTGCTTTGAAAAGATCAACAAAATTGACAAATATTTAGATTGATTAACCAGGAAAAAAAGGAAGAAGACTCAAATTTTAAAATAATGAAAAAGAGAAGTGATCATAGTGTGAAGGCGTCAGGTCATTAAACCAATCAGGTCTCCCAGCAAAAAACAAAACAAAACAAAACAACAACAAAAATCAGGAAAGGGCCCTGTCCTGACGAAGATGGTAGAATGAGACATTTCAGGGCTCCATAAAACAGAAGTTTTGAACAACAGCAACCAGGAAAAGACTTTTAAAGAAATGGTACTAAATTCACTCAAAGAGCTAAAGGAAACAGGGACAAAGAAGCATTTTTTTTTAAAAGCTCCAGAAAACAGTTAAAGGGTTGCAATAACAAGGTGAGCGCTCAATCACGAAAAAGACCACTTACAAGTGGTGGGATCTCCTGGTCTCCCGGCCGGCCACTCTCCCACCCCTCACCACCTCAGTGTGGAGCCAGCCCCTGCTCCGAGTCTAGATCCCTGGCTCTGGTTGCGGAGGGAGCAGGGCAACAATCATGCACATACTGGGAGCTTGTATGTCTGCCTCAATTTCCCTGGTGGTGCCCTGAGGGACTCGCCCTCCCAGAACTTGCTCTGCATGTAGACAGCAAATCACCGAGCTCCCCAACAGAACCCTGTGGGACAGCAGTCAGGTAATGCTGCCTGGGACAAGGGATTGCTGGCTGTGGACACACAGTGTAGTGCACAGACTGTAGGAAACTTTCCTAGGAAGAGAGGACATTCAGAGCCCTGTAAATGGCAGCTATGATTGTCAGCATTACCCCATACAGCAAATGTTAAAGAAGCTGAAAAAGAGATCAGACTATAATTAGAGATATGAACAAAATGGACTTGGTTAGGACTAAGGTAAACTAGACCAAAGGGAAAAGGATGATATTGACTGTGTTACAACTTTTAACTTCTATGTGTGACCAAAGGAATTGATGTTTATTTGCTGGAAAATCTATATTTTCTGTAGCATGCTATATAATTTAACTTGTATCGTCAGTTTATTTAAACACCAAAATTACATGGAACCATAAATAGGGGGTGAGATCTGGTTGGCTTGTACAGGTTAGCATGAAGCCCTGATACATCCCAGAGTGATTTCGACTGAGAATAAAAATGTAGTTGCAAAGCCCCCTTGAGGGACTGGGGAAAAATTGGAAATATTAAACTTTCCCATCTGGGGAATTCCTGATATTCTTGTAAGCATTGGAGAATACCACTGTAGTAGGCCAAGCCCTTGATCTTGGGGCTTGCCCTTATGAAGCTTGTTACTGCAAAGGAGAGGCTAAGCCCACTTATAATTGTGCTTAAGAGTCTCCCCCAGAGAACCTCTTTCATTGCTCAGCTGTGGCCTCTCTCTCTAAGCCAACACTGCAGGTAAACTCACTGCCCTCCCCCCTACATGGGATATGACTCCCAGTGGTGTAAATCTCCCTGGCAACATGGAACATGACTCCTGGGGAGGAACCTGGACTTGGCATCATGTGATTGAGAAAGGCTTCTTGACCAAAAAGGGGAAGAGAAATGAAACAAAATAAAGTTTCAGTGCTGAGAGATTTCAGATGGAGTCAAGAGGTCATTCTGGAGGTTATTCTTATCCATTTTATAGATTCCCTTTTTAGTTATTAGTATATTAGAATAGCTAGAAGGAAATACCTGAAACTGTTGAACTGCAACCCAGTAGCCTTTATTCTTGAAGATGATTGTATAACTATGTAGCTTATATGGCGTGACTGTGTGATTGTGAAAACCTTGTGACTCACATTCCCTTTATCCAGTGTATGGACAGATGAACAGAAAAACAGGGGACAAAAAGTAAATAAATTATGGGGGCAGGGGTAAAGGAGTGTGAGATGTTTTCAGTGTTCTTTTGCACTTTTATTTTTATTCTTACTCTTACTTTCATTTTTGTTTCTTGGAGTAATAAAAATGTTCAAAAAATTGATTGTGGTGATGATTGCACTACTATATGATGATACTATGAACAAATGATTGTATACTTTGGATGACTGTATGGAACCAAGTAAATGGGGAAATTCCTTGGGCCACACACACATGCCCAAAGCAAGACACATTCATAGGAAGGATCAGGGAGGACCCTATGCTTTGGTCTGGAGCTATTCTGTCAACTCATCATATGGATAGCACTCCAACACGTCAATCTGCAAAGGCTGGGAAAGGTGTTTTCTTCCCTCCTCCTCCTCCTCCTCATCTTCTTCCTCTTGTTTTTGTTAAAAACCTGTCATAACACTAGCTTAATACAAGCTTAAGGAACAGATGCCTCAGAGTCTCAATTCCAGCAAAAACACACAAAAATATCAAAATTTCCAGGTTTCAACAAAAGATTACAAAACATTTAAAGAAACAGGATTTGATGGCCCAGGCAAAGGCTAAGATTAAGGCATTAGAAACCTCAATGAGGAGAATCACACCTTCCAGATAAAGACTTTTAAAAAATGGTACTAAACACACTCAAAGAACTAAAGGAAATAGGGACAAAGAACTAATAAAAATCAGGAAAATGAAAAATGAACACAAAGAGAATATCAGAAGAGATATGAAAATTATGAAAATGAACCAAACAGGGCTGAAGACCACAGTAACAGAAATTTAAAAATTCCCTAGAGGGTTTCAGCAGTGATTGGAGCTGGCGGAAGAAAGAATCAGTGAACTTGAAGTCAAGACACTTGAAATCATCCAGTCTGAGGAGCAAAAAGAGGAAAGAATGAAGAAAAGTGAACAGAGACTGAGGAACCTGTGGGACACCATCAAGTGTATCAATCATTGTGAGAATCCCAGGAGAAGGAAAAGAGAAAGGGGCAGAGGGAATATTCAAAAGAAATAATGGGTGAAAACTTCCCAAATTTTACAAAAGACATGAATATACACATCCAAGATGCTCAACAAAATCCAAACAGTGTTAACCTCAAACCGAAACCACACTGTGTTGTAATCAAACTGTTGAGTGCCAAAGATAAAGACAGAATTCTGTAAGTGGCAAGAGAGAAGCAATGTATCACATACAAGGGAGCCTGAATAAGATGAAATGTTGATTTCTCATCAGAAACCCAGGTGGCAAGAAGGCAGTGAGAAGACATATTTAAAGTGTCAAGAGCAAAAAAAAAAAAAAAAAAAGAAAGAAAGAAAGAAAGAAATTGCCAACAAAGAATTCTGCATCTGGCAAAACAGTCTTCAAATATGAGGGAGGAAATAAGACAGTCCCTGGTTAAAATAAAAAAAATAAAAAATAAAAAGCTGAGGGACTTCATCACCAGTAGGCCGGCCTATAAGAAAAGCTAAAGGAAGTTCTGCAGGTTGAAAGGAAAAGACACAAGACAATTGACTGAAGCCACATGAAGAAATAAAGATCTACAGCCTGGGTAAACATAAATACCAATGCTATTGTATTTTTTATTTGCAGCTCCACTTTTTACTTCCTACAGGACCTAAGAGGTAAATGCATAAAATGTAATGATTAATCAATGGTTCTAGACCCATAATGTATAAACATGGAATTTGTGACAAGAGCTACACAGAGGGATATGGGAACATAATTTATGTATGTATTTTGAGTTATTAAGTTGGTATCAAGAAAAAGAGATTATTATAGATTTAGGGCATTAAATTTAAACCCCACGGTCACCACAAAGAAAGTATTGGAGAATATGCAAACTCATAGGGACAGAAAGTAGAATACAGAATACGAGCAGTGGGGGATGGTAGCAAATGAATGTGGGGTTTCTTTTGGGGTGAAGGGAAACTTATAGTGGTGAGGTTTCCGCAATATTGTGAATATGATCAATCCCATTGAATGGTATGCTTGGGAGGGGGTGGGAAACACCTTTTGAACCTGTGTTAGACCACAGTTTCTTTGACTTTAAGCCAAAAGAACAAGCAACAAAAGAAAAAATAGAAAATTGGAACTTCATCAAAATTAAAAACCTTTGTTCATCAGAGGACTTTATCAAGAAAGTAAAAAGACAGCCTACAGAATGGGAATATTTAGAAATCATGTATCTGATAGGGGCTTAATATCCAATATATATGAAAACTCCTACAACTCAACAACAAAAAGGCCATCAACCCAATTTAAAAATGAGGAAAAGCCTTGGAGAATAGACATTTCTCCAAAGAAGAGATACAAATGGCCAATAAATACATGAAAAGATACTCAATGTCATTAGCCATCAGGGAATTGCAAATCAAAACCACAGTTAGGTGGATACCATTTCACACTCACTTAGAGTGGTTACTACTAAAAGAACAGAAAATAACAATTGGAGATGTAGGGACCCTTGTGCATTGTTGATGGGACTATAAAATGATGCAGCTGTAACGTATTTGCAATTCCTCAGAAAATTCTAGAACTATCATATGACCCATCAACCCCACTTCTAGATACATGCCAAAAAGAACTGGAAAAAAAAATACCCTTATAGGTGGGAAGATTGCTCAGCCTACAGGGCTACAGGGAAGGTGGGTTCTATTTTGGCTTTGCTGTGGGCCCTGGTAAATCACTTAAATTCTAGACCTCAATTTTCTAAAATCGGTCTGCTATTTTGAATATCCGCAGTGTTCCCTTCCAGTGCTAACGGCTTATTATTCTCTGGAAGCTAGACCTGAATCTGTGCAGAGTAACTGTAGGGAAAATACATTTACATATGGGTTTAAATCCTGTAACAAAATACCAAAGTGTGGGAAGAGAAATGTACAAGTTGGAAATATTTATCTCAGAAGAAAAAATAGAAAATGAGTGAGTAAATCTGTGTGTGTGTCAAATAGGTAACTAACAATCCATCCAGTTGGTTGAAAGTATAATTACTATTTTCTCTCCAATCATGGAAAAATAGGGTCTATTTTTGTAAGTCTGTTAACTTATGATAAGGGCCATGTTGATTAAAATAAAGTTGCTGTTAACTTTTTTCGTGCAGCCTGTTGCTCAGAATGCATCACTTATGCTAAAGCAATACAGTGCTAGCTTGACACTTTGAAAAATTGGTCCCATCTCTCTTCGAATATTGAGTTCACATAGCATGGAAAAACATATTCCTCTCAGATAAGACCTAATTATAATAAAGCATAAATAGACTGTGAATATCAAGGAATACTGTGAAGCCATAAACCGGAGAAGCCATAAATTCAGATAAGGCAAAACAAAACAAAACAAAACAAAACAAAAAACGCCTTGTAGGTGCATCTTGAAGTGTATGTGCACATTCCTAAGCACGACAGTTCTCTGCCCTAAACTACTCCTGCTATATGTATCAGTAACTTCAAAGAAACATGTTCACAATTTTGCAAATCCTGACTGGCTCTGTGCCTTCCTTGTTCTTGTCCATATCACCCACTATTTCCTGCCGGGGGGCAGTGAGTGCTACTCAATGTCCTAAACCACCCAGGACAAGCTTCCCAGTTGGTAAGTTCCCCAATAAACAGCTACCATTTGGCTACATGGAGTGCCTGCTTTGTTTTTTGGTCTTAAGTGTCCACCGAACTTTGGCGGAACCTATTCGGTAGGTTCACGGCCAAATACCAACTCCTGCTGTCTTTTTGCTAAAGAGTTTTTGGAATAGCTATCGGAAGAGCTCAGTGCCAAGTAGAAAATTGGAAACTCACCATGCATATGCTCTATTTTCTTTACCATCCAAATCTCTCTCTAGTAGTAAGTTAACTGGGCTGAAGTGCAGTGATTCGTTCAGACCCCTTGGTTCCCACCTGCTATAGATTCTCAAACCTGGCTGATCATCAGGGGAGTGTGGAGGTAAAAGGCAGCTCTGCAGGCTCTGTCCCCTGGAAAGTCTCACTCACGATGGTCCAGGTGAAGCCAGGAGATCCTCATTTCTAAAAACTCCCCAGATGATTCCAACGGGCAATAAGGTTTGGGAACACTGATTTAGTCAAGGCCCTAAATTATTGGATAGTCTCAGTTCTTGGACACCACTAACCATAAGGTACTATGTTAAATTAGAAACAGCTTTTGTAGGGAGAGGGCAGAGAAACACTACATTAATTGTACTGAAACTCTTTCAGTGAAGTGAAAATAGTAATCATTAGCCATTCAATTCCACAACCTTTATCAGAACCGCACTCAGAGTTGTGTCCTGTCTTCTTTGCTTTAAGAGTCAGAGACCCCGGAGTCCCTGGTGAATATGCACAGCATCTTGGAAACAAGCTGCTGGTGGTACCCTGAGCCCATGGCCTTGATGGCTTCAGAACTCCTGGGACAGAAAGAGTGATTCTGAAGCACATAAAGATTCTAGCATTCTGTATTTTCCATTTGGTCAAAATCTATTTAATGTCCCTCTCCTTAACTGAATCCCTTATTACTAGGTGTACAACAGCTCTTCTTCAAAGTTGGATGGAGGCTTTTGGCAGAGGGTAGATCCTTGCATTGGAATAGATCTTTGAAACTCTATATTGGCTGCGATAACCTCTCCTAGCTTTGGAAATTCTGTAATCTTAGAGGGTTGATAATTCCCCTTACAGTCACCTTTAATTATGTTGCTTGGTAGATCCAATGACCCTGTTTCAATGCTGCATGGTGGCTGTAAGCCTTTTCTTTGTTATTACATTTTAAGTGAAAATTAGTGATCCAAATTCAAGTTAAAATCCACCCACATATGGGGTGAGCAGAGTAATTTTCCCAACTGAGGTGACAATGGGATGAACAGATGCTTTCCCTGCATGAGCGAGTTTGCACGTGTGCAGTCGACCACTATGTTAGAGGCTTCTCTTCCTTCTGGTAGCTGCAAATTCCTTTTGCTATCTATTGTAAGAAGCAAGCATCTGATGTAGGTGATGCCCTAGTTCTGAGAAAGAGTCAAGAGGAGCTACTACTCACAACCCTTTTTTGGAACCACTCTCTTAAAGTCCATTGACAAATTCATTCATTCATAGACTTATTAAATGCTTACTACATGCCAAGTATTGCACAAGATGCTGGAGATACATAGATGAACAATAATATAAATAGCAAATACTTATATATATTTATATAACACTATATACAACCAGTGTTTTTCAAACTACACACAGAATCCTCTTAGTGCATCACAAAATCCATTTATTGCTTCACAACTGTTAATTAAAAGAACAGAAAGGAACTGAATGGGAAATAGAGTGCTTCCTTCCTAGCAAGGGCAAGAATTATTTCATAAAACTTTTATTTCATGCACACATACATTCACACATCTATGTGCACTGGGAGGCAATATCAAATGAATTACCTGTCGTCTTGGTCAAAACAGTTTGTACTTCACTGATCTAGAACATTATGACAAGAAATATTAATGTGCATTTCTTCACATTTTTAACTCTTCTCAAATCAGTATGTATATTACATTACAAGATAGGAAAACTATAGATCATTATGTCTTAAAAACACAGTTATAAATATCCTAAGTAAAATCAAACAGCACCCAGCAGTACATAAAAAGGATAATGCATCATAAGCAAGTGAACTTTATTCAGGGAATGCAAGGTGGGTTTGATTATTTAAAATCAATCAGTATCATTCACCACATTAAACAGCATGAAGAAGGAAAATAATATGATCCTCTCAATACCTGCAGAAAAGGCATTTAAAAAAATTCAACACCTATTCCTGGTAAACCTCTTGGCAAATTAGTTATAGAAAGGACTTTCCATAATATGATAAAGGGCAGCTACAAACAAACAAAAACCATCTTTATTCACAGATGGTAAGACTGGGGATATAGAAACTCCAAAGGATTGCTACATGAACACATTTACTCCTCCCAACACCCTATGAGGGAGGTAGAGATTCTGTGAGATTGATATTATTTCTTTCTGAAATGTCTGGAAGTCCTCACCAGTGACACCATTTGTGACTGGAGTTTTCTTAGTGGGAAATGTTTAAATTATGGACTCAGTTTCCTTAACAGATGTAGGGATATTCTGAATTTTTATTTTCTTTTATGTACGTTTGGATATGTTGAGTTTGTGAGGAAATTTGTCCATTTCATCCATGTTTTCAAATCTATTTGCATAAAGTTATTCATATTATCTTAGCATATTTTTTAATCACTGTGGAATCTAGCAATATCCCTCCTTTCATTCCCAATATTGGTCATTTGTATTTTCTCTTTTTTTCTTGTGCAGTCCTGCTAAGTTTTATCATTTATTAATATTTTTCAAAAAACTGACTTTCGGTTTTGTTGATTTTCTCTGTCGCATGTCTGCTTTCTATTTTATTGATTTCTGCTTTCATTTTTATTATTTTCTCTCTCCTGTTCCTTTGATTTATTTGCTATTCTTTTTGAGATAAAAGCTTAAATCATTTATTTACAGCCTTTCTCTTTTCCAATATTTGCATTGAAAGCCATAAATTTCCTTCTCAGTACTGGCTGCATCTCATAAGTTTTGACACATCGGCATCCCAGGTCCTAAGTCAATGCCCATTCTGTTTAATTTGACTAGCTCTTTCTGTCAACGCCCAATTAGTGTTTCTTTCCTTTCATCTTGGGGAGTTCAGAGGCAGGGAGCATAATTTTACTCCCAACAGAGCAATATTCATATAGTTTCACAAATAATTTTTCTTTATAATATCATATCTAATAGAACATCATTTGGCATTGAATCTTTTGGAATGGTTTTGAGCAGGAGAGCACATTTGATTCTTTCCTACTTCTATAAAGTCTGTGAGAAAGTGTCAAACTCTTTTTAAATATGAACTATTAAATGTTATTTGTTTTTAACTTCTCTGCATTTGGGCAAACAAGGAAGTGACAATGATCCTCTTCTGTTTGAACAAATAAAACTTAAAGTATTTAAACTTTCCAGAAAATGGAGATATGAATTTAAATATAATCAGGGTAACACTTTATTAAGACAACCAATGGGAATTATAGACTTTTTAGATATGAAAATTTATTTTTTCAGTAACATTATCTGAAGTCCAGCAGGAATAGTTTTAGTATGCAAAACAGACTCTTTTTCCCAGAGGTGTGGAGGAAAACAAGACGTTTTCTTCTTTTCTTGCTGAGATTTCTTCCACCGAGTGGAAGGGCCTGCAGGTTCAAGGCTCAGCACCAGAACTCATTAGCACTGAGAGAAAACGGCAGGCCCAGGAGGCTCAGAACTTCCACTATGCAAGCAGGGCAGGATAGGATTGTCAACAAAAGGCATGTGGGCTGGGGATGTTTTCCATCTACAGTTCTGAGCATTTTCTCATGTATGGAATGTCTGGTAAAAGTGCATTTGGCCTCACAACGAAGAGACTGCTAGACTCGTGTGCAACGGTGAAAAAACCGGCCTAGTTAATCACAATACCGGGTTTTCCGGAAGGAGCAGGAAATTGTTTTGGTGGTTGAAATTGGAAAATTTGCTTCAGAGATCTTAACACTTTGCATATCCTTTGATCCAGCAATTCCACCTCTAGGATTTTTTTTCTAAGGAAATAACTATTTCTATGTGTGAAGATTTAACTACAAGGACGTATATCACAATGTTGCTTATAATTGTACAAAACTGCAAAAAGCCTAAGAATGTGTCCTACAATTAGGTAAGATAAATTCATCACACTGGAATATAACAGAGTCATAAAAATGATGCTACAGTTGAATATTTGATTATACAGAAAAACACTAATGGTGCATTTGTAAGTTAAAAATTATTGTATATGATACTATTCGGTTTTTATTTTTTTTAATAAAGCATTTAAGGTCTATCCTACATGTATGCATCGATAAAAGATCCAGAGGGATAAATACCAAATATCGACAGTGGTTATCTCTTGGAGTTGGCTTGATAGGTGATTTTATTTTCTTATTTACTTTTGGCTTATCTGCAGTTTAAAATAGTTTGTAAAAAAAGTCTGTGCCTTAGGTTTGCAATGTTGAAAAAGAGAAACAGTTGTTTTGTAAATTGCTTTAGGGCCATTGAAAGATGAATGAATAATGTATCCTCGCTGGGAGAACTTCCGGATACCTGATGTTTGGGCAGCTTGTTTTTCTTTTGCCCTCTGCAGCCCCTGGATGTCATCTTGCTTCCCCCATCTCTCCCTGGCTCAGGGGGTGACTGAGGCTTGGGCAACGTCAAGACAGTGACCGTGACAGACAACCAGGCCAGGGGATGTCCATCACGGCCACGGCTACCCGTCATCTTCTGTCTCACCTTTAAATCCCTTTCACTCATGAAAAAGTCAGAATTCCCAGGCTTCCTTACGCGGGGAAGCAGGGTTGGCAGCAATCAGACAGCCCTGAGCAAAACGTCAATCCACACTCAACCACATGAGGCCACAGGCTCTCCACGCAGCTTCTGTGTCGCTGGCACAGGTGACGGCAGAGGTACCCATACTGAAGATAACTGAGGAGCACAAGTGGCATCTACTTCACCTCCGTGCTCCAACACGTGCCAAGAATCCCTCTGTGGCCCATCTCAACAGGAACAGGAATTCTAGGAAATGCAGTTCAGCCAAGCAGATGGCAAAGGGGAGTTACCACAGGGGACTGGCCAGCCACAGGCCAGGAGGCCCAGAGGGGAAGGCTTTTGGAGAGAGGGGAGAAGTGATGGGGTAAGACCAGGGAATGACCTGAGCAGAGCCGGGATAAGAGCCCAGGGAGGAGAGGCTGGGTGGTATGGTTCTCTAAGCAGAAAGTTCAAATGTCCGGTCCTGAGTAGTTGGTTGATGTTGTAGGGGAGCTGGGCAAGGACCCCTCAGGACCCCTCCTGTGTTGAGGGCAGGTACACTGACCTGGTTAGGGGTAGGAAAAGGGTGGGGCACCCCTCAGAAGGCAGTCGGTGATATGGAGGCCTCGGGTTCAGTGCTCTCCCAAGAAAAGCACCTGGTGATTTAGCTGCAAGCTTTACGTTGTTGATGACATAAAAGAGTTAGGGAAAGCCTAAATGTTCAGTTAAGGGGAGCAGTTCTGTATGTTATGGTACAGCCATAAAACGGAAAACCATGAAGCCATTGAAAGTGGCACCCAGGGAAGAATATTTTAAAACAAAAGAAGGATTCCAGGAAAATGGGGGTCGTGGGTGAGAAAACAAAGAAACCCAAAGAAGTGATTACCTTAAAAGTCAGGATCCTGTATATGGATGTCCAGGGCCCAGGCATCTCCCTGATACCCTATGAAATCCAAAAAGCACACAGCAGCCTGCGTGACCCGGGTCGGCTTATGTTTCAGCTAACATCCCTACGGAGGGAGGGTATGCAGATGGTCAGGGTAAGCTGGGCCCCAGGCTCTGCTCTGCGTAGATGCCAGCCTGTGCCTTGCACTTCTCCGGAGCCCTTGAGGTGTTATCTGACACTCTGAAGAAAGTTACTCTTTCCCCTATGTCACAAGACCCCCTTTCACGTATCTATGTCCTCATGCTCTTTGGAATGCTTTTGTTTCGAGCCTCTGTAACTGGTTGTGCCTGTTTGTGTATTTATGTCCCCCAGAAAAAGCCATATTCTTTAATGCATTCTTGTGGGGGCAGATATATTAGTGTGGATTGGTTGGAACTTATTGGTTCAGTGTCCATGGAGATGTGCCCCACCCAACTGTGGGTGATAACTCTGATTGGATAATTTCCATGGAGGTGTGGCCCCACCCATTCAGCATGGGCCTTGATTAGTTTACTGGAGCACTATATACACTCAGACAGAAGGAGCTCAGAGCGAGTTGGAGCTGAGACAGACATTTTGAAGACAGCCATTGGAAGCTGATGCAGACATTCCGGAGAACGCCATTTTGACATGCAAACTAGGAGCAAGCAGATGTCAGCCATGTGCCTTCCCAGCTGACACAGATTTTTCCAGATGCCAATGGCCTTTCTCCAGTGAAGGTACCCTTTGTTGATGGATGCTTTATGGCCTTAAGACTGTAACTGTGTAACCAAATAAACCCCCTTTTATAAAAGCCAATCCACTACTGGTGTTTTGCATTCTGGCAGTACTAGCAAACTAGAACTCTGGCCTCGCTTATTCTTGCCTATTTACAGATTGCTTTCACACTGAGCTCTGAACTGGCTGTCATCAGAGCAACTTGACTGACTGCTCGGATCACTCCTGTAAGTAAGTTTCCTTAATAAAGTTTTTGTCTTACTTCGGTTCTGGTGTTTCCTTTCTTCTCCCTGCCAGACCAACCCCTGTAAATCATGCGGTGCAGGGAGACTGTAGTCAGGATGGAGCACAGGACTTCTGGGGTGACTGGGAAAGTTCTACTTCTTGACTTGGCTGGTGTTTCTCTTGTAACAATTCATTAAGCTATACATTAGATATGTATGATTTTCTGTATCTGTTTTATTTTATAATAAAAAAATTTAAAAAACAACGCAATGAATTCTTATTTTTAACATTTAACAATGAATATTGGTAAAAATGCAAGATCCTGAATGGCGTGTATCTGTCGAAAAAAAAAAAAAACAGTGAACATCTTCCCTTGTTCATGTGGAAACCCACACAAACACACACACACTTCAAAACAGTATATATGATATATTCATAGTATGATCCCACTTGTGTTAAGGAATAAAGAAGAACTGAACTTTCAAAATTGTATCACTCAAGTGATAGACAAAAGTGAGGCTTTTGTAGGAATATCAAAAGACCTATCGTTGGTGCCACCTTGTGCCAGTTTGAATGTATTGTGTCCCCCAAACGCCATTATCTTTGATGTAGTCTTGTGGGGCAGACGTTTTGGTGCTGATTAGATTTGCTTGGAATGTGCCCCACCCAGCTGTGGGTGATGACTGATGAGATGTTCCCATGGAGGCGTGGCCCCACCCATTCAGGGTGGGCCTTCATCAGTGGAGCCATATAAATGAACTGACTCAAAGAGAAGGAACTCAGTGCCGCTGTGAGTGACGTTTTGAAGAGGAGCAAGCTTGCTAGAGAGGAACATCCTGGGAGAAAGCCATTTTGAAACCAGAACATTGGAGCAGATGACAGCCACGTGCCTTCCCAGCTAACAGAGGTTTTCCGGACGCCACTGGCCATCCTCCAGTGAAGGTACCTGATTACTGATGTGTAACCTGGGACACTTTATGACCTTAAGACTGTAACTGTGTAGCCAAATAAACCCCCTTTTTATAAAAGCCAATCCATCTCTGATGTTTTGCATTCTGCAGCATCAGCAAACTAGAACACACCTCTTCTGACAGCCTTTCAGAAGTGAAGGAGTGCACTGAGGAAGACATTTGAACTATTAACAGAGAATCTGAGAAGGATTTACCACCAGATAACACAAAAGCCATGCAGTGAGCAATTGTAGAATTATAGGAAAAACTGTGACAATTTCTTTATAAATTGTTTTTTGCTACATATTTGTATATAGCTTATTTACTGAGTAATATCATCTTGAAAGGGTTCAATTCTTTTTCAATTATCTTGTGTATAGGCATAGAATAGAAAGCTATTCAACAAAATGCTAACCACAATTATATATGAGTGGTAGGATTGAATTACTTTGATTATTTTCTTTCAACTTAAGAATTTCTAAAATTTCTTTGGAAAATTTAATGCAAGAAGCAATAATATCAAAGTTGTACACTTAAAAATGTTGATGCATTTTGGTAAATTTTTAAATGTTGATATGTTTAGTTGCTCTGGTAAATTTTCCCGATTTTACAAAAATGGCATATAAGTATCTCTCCATTGGATGATCTCTGAACGTCCCAAGGTTTGCACTTCTCTGTTCTAATGGCTCTGCCTTGAGGCTGTTATTTAGAAGGCCAAGGCAAAATCTGGATACTTCCCCCTATTACAACAGAGATCAATCAAAGAAGCATAACTGCCAAGAGTGATACAGAATAAGGGATTTATTATGGGGATTTGCCTTATGCAATTGTCTGAGCTGGGTAAACAGTTTTTGTTCAGGATTTGCTTCCACATTTGGTGCTGAGCCTGAAGTCAGTCTGGTGCACAGTCAGGAAGGAAATATGGACGCACCATAGGGGAGAGCAAGGAGAAACCAGAACCTGCAAGGACAAACATCCATCCTTCAACACGGATGATGCGGGTGACCTGCAGAAGAAGCTGGTGCCCTTTGTCACAGAGCTGAACATGCATCTGACCCAAGGGGCAGAGAAACCTAAGGAGGCAGTTCAGCCGGAGCAGGAGGAGCTGCGGGCCGGCCGCTGCCGCACCCCAAGGTGAGCCGGCAGGTGTGCAGCAGCTGCAGGAGCTGCATCCGAGCCTGACTGCACAGCCATGTCCGAGCATAATCGTGGTTGCTGATGTGGACACAAAGGAAGGGAGACTCCAGCCACACAGCCTATGGGGACCCAGCACTCTGGCCCTTGGACAAATGAGCCATCCTCTAGGGTTCCCCAAACCTCTCCCATATAAAAAAGGTGAAAGTGGCACTTCCTCCCTTCGCCCTTTGTATACACAGGATAAAGAGGAGAAAGATCAGGCTTGTAAAATTAGTTGGTGAATATTACAATTAATTTTGTATCATCTGTTTAGGTTGTTTTGTGTTCACTGGTTGTTCTCTGAAATAGGCCTCCCTGTGGATGTGCTGCTCAACTCTTAAGTCAACTATAAAAATACATCAAAAAAATGTTATGATCCAACAGAAAGAAGCACATGTGTAGGTGCCAAATAATAACCCGTTAGGGTGAGTTTGTTACCCCTAAAGAGCAAATGAATTCCTTGAGACTCTTCCCCACGACAGGAAAAATGATAATGTTTCTCTCCACTAAATTAAAGCAATAACTCAGAACTTCCTCCTCCACAAGCTACAAATGCATAGCAAGGAGACGATCTTTCATAACAGGTGCACCCGTTTACCCCAAATAATACCCACTGTCACTTGTTGAGTGCCTGTTATGTGGAAAGCCCAGAGCCAAATCGATTTTAATCCATAATTTCTAACCTTCACACCAAATCTGCAAAGTAAGTATTACTTAAGCTTCCATTTTATTGGTGAGAAAACTGAGTTTCAGAGAGGTTAAGTGATTTTCCCAAGGCCACAAAACTAGTAAGTTGTCTCTGTGGAATTCGAACTGCTGCGGCTGCCGAATCCCATCCTATGCTCCTGACTCAGGTGTGGTCCTCAGACCAGCAGCCCCAGCTCCTGGGAGCTGGTAGAAACCCAGGATCTCAGGCCCCATCCAGACCCACTGGATCAGATTCTACAGCTCAACAAGACCTTAAAGTAATTTGTGTGTGCACTGAAGTCTGAGAAGCACTGTCACGTACTCAGTACCACGCCATCCACAAAATGGGGTGGGAGAGCAGAGAATACAATTATTGCTAGACTTGATGAGAAGGTGACTTAGTTGACCTTTGATATTTAAGCTTCCAGAACAAGATCTATTTCCCTGCGTGCATACCTATTACACAAATTTATGTTGAAGTTACATAACTAATAGTGCTAGTGGACATGGAAACCACACGGTGATTGCATCTCCCTTTAGAAAGAGATGTTTCTGATCTTTATGTTACCTTTTAATCTGATAAATTATCTAAATATTTGCAAATGTAACAGGCTACTATACAGACATCTGGTCAAAGAACATAAAGCATGACTCCAAAAATTATTGAACTCACCCTCCTTCCAATCCCACCCTTCTGAGTGTGTTTGCATTTTAAAAGAGGAGCTTGGAAATCCAAATGACTCTAGAATAGATAGATTATCTGATGGAGCAGGTATTTTTTTTCAGAAAGTGAATGTATCTTCCTTGTGTCCTTAGCTTTCCTCAACTAGTAATTACACAGAAAGCATTTAGTCTTTCATCATTAAGAAAGATGTTAGCTATAGGGTTTTTTAGAAGCTCTTTTATCTCTGGAGGAAGTTCCCCACTATACCTATTTTACCGACAGTTTATATTTCATGAATGGGGGTTGAATTTGGTCAAATGTTTTTTTTTTTTTGCATTGATTGACATGATCATGTGACTTTTCTTTAGCATGTTAATGAGATGGATTACACTGATTGATTTTCAAATGTTGAACCAGCCTTGCATACCTAGAATAAATCACACTTAGTCTAATAATTCTTTTTAGACATTGTTGGATATGTTGTTCAGGACTTTTTCACCCAAGTTCATGGGAGATGTTGATCTGTCGTTTCCTTTTTTGTAACCTCTCTCTCTCTGGTTTTCATATTAGGGTAATACTTGCTTCATAAAATGAATTGGGACGTGTTCTTTCCTTTTCGATTATCTGAAGTGATTATGTCGAATTGGTGTTAATTCCTTAAATGTTTGGTAGAATTCTCCAGTGAAGCCATCTGGGCCAGGAGATATCAATTTTGGGGAATTTAAAATGATGAATTCAATACCCTTAATAGTTACAGAACTATCCAAATTATCTATTTCATATTGAGTGAGTTTTGGGAGTTTGTGGTTTTTGAGAAATTTGTTCATTTCATCCAAGTTGTCCAATTTGTATGTGTAGAGTTGTTTCCAGTATTCCGTTATTATCCTTTTAATTGCTGCAGTATCTGTAGATATTCCGTTTCATTCCTGAAATTGGTACTTTCTGTATTCTATCTTTTTTCCTTATTCAGTCTTATTAGAGGTCTGTCAATATTAGTGATCTTTTCAAAGAAAAGCTCTTTCATCGATTTTCTTTTTTTCCCCTTGTCTTCAACTTCATGGATTTCTGCTTGTATTTCCTTCTCTTGTTATTTACTCTTCTCTTCTAGGTCACTGAGGTGCAAACACAGATTATTGATGTGAGGCTTTTCCTCTTTTCTAATGAATGCCCTTGGTCTAGACATTTTCTTCTCATCACTGCTTTCGTTGTCTCTCACAAACTTTGCATGCTGTATTTTTGTTTTTATTGTATCCAATGTATTTTTAAATTTCCTTTGACATTTTCTTTGTTCCATAGATTTTTCAGAAGTATGTTGTTGAGTTTCCAAGTGTTCGGAGACTATTCTGCTCTCTTTCTATTCAGTGTAAACCTGGGCATATTGGGTATTATGTTCTGAGATTCTGGATCTTGGTGAACCTTTTATTTTAGCCAGCTCCCTCTGGCCTTGCTCTGGCAGGGGAAGCAGGAGCACCCCGTTACTGCTGGGGGTGGGGTCTGGGTTCCCTCCTTGGTCCCTGTTGACATCTGAGTGGGGACAGCTCCTCATTTCTGCTGGGGGGTTTGGAGTCTGGCTCCCCTCGGGGTCTCCTCTGCCACGTCCCGGGCTGGGAGAAGCAGGGGCGCTTTGTTACTACCCACCATGTCGCCTCTGCTGGTACTATGGGGAGGGTGGTGTGGGAACGGCTTCCTTACTGCGGGGCCTGGTGAAAGCCCTGACCCTGCACTAGAACGCCTCTGACACATCCCAACGGGGACAGGGAGGTGTTCTCCTTACTTCTGGGTGGAGACAGTGAGTTGGAAATCCCAAGTCCTCCTGTGGTCTCCACGGACACCACGTGGGTGGGTGTTTTAGTTTGCGAAAAGTTGCCAAAATGCAATATACCAGAAATGGGTTGGCTTTTACAATTGGGATTTATTAACTTACAAGTTTGCAGTTCCTAGGCCGTGCAAATGTCCAAATCAAGGCATCAACAGGTGACGCTTTCTCCCTAAAGTCTGCTACCAGCGACCCTCAGCTCCTCTGTCACACGCCAGGCACAGGGCGGCATCTGCTCATCTCGCCCTTCTCTCCCGGGTTTCATTGCTTCTGGCTTCTGTCTCCAGAGGCTTCCTCTCTGTTTCTGTGTGTCCTTGTCTCTCAGCTTCTCTGTGTGCTTCTCTGAATTTCATCTCTTACATAGGACCCCCGTAAGAGGATTAAGACCCACCTGGGGCAGACCTCAACTGAAATAACCAAATCAGCAATAGGTCTAACCCACAGGAGTGCATTAGCTTTAAGAACATGATCTTTTCTGGGGTACAGACAGCTTCAGACCGTCACAGTGGGGTTGGTGTCTCCTGGTGGACAGGAAAGTCCCAACTCCCTGTTTGGCCTTCTCTGACATCACCCTGGTGAGGGTGACAGGACTCTGTAACAGCCTAGAGAGTCACTTGGCCTTTGTGGGGGGGGAGTGAGGTGGGGGCCACAGTGTTTTCAGTGATGTTTTGCTGTGGCAAAATGGTTATTTTCTAGAAGTTTCTGTCTTGCTAAGCTTCTCCTTTCTTGGTTCTTTGGATAGAGACAGGAGGCTTTCATTGGGGTACTTCCATTTGCCCCCAGTGGTGTTTCTGGCTTCCCCAGCACCCAGTCTGGGACGTATGAGGCAAAAACAAAATCCAGGGAACTCAGCACCATGTCATTCTTTAGACTCCAAGGTCCCTAATCTGTCTTCTCTCCACCTTTCATAGTCTTTTTTTTCCTACATTTGTCCAGTGTTTCAGTTGTACTTCCTGGGAAGAATAGGGGAAAGTACCTGAGTTACATCTTCCTGGAAGTGGAAAGCATAACTTACCTTTTTCACTCAAAATTGTGCTTTTAAGATGCACTTATAAGGATAAACTTAGAATGAGCTCCTGTGTAGCATTGTATTACATGATGAACTCTTGTTTTAATTATCTATTCCCATAATGATGGACATTTATGTTGTTTCTAATATTTTTGTTGTAATGGAGCTTATTGAATATCCTTTTACACGTCTCCTTGCACTCATGTGAAAGAATTTCTCTGTCGTACATACCTACATATGTTATTGCTGAGGCATAGGATATGTCCATTTTCAATTTCACTAGATTTTCCAAAACTGCTTCCAAGGAGATGGTACTGATTTATTTACACACAACTTCTTTGCTACACTTGGGTATTGTCAGACTTTTAAATTCTTAACAATAATATGTATGTGAAATAATATTCATTTTAATAATCATTTCTATAATGCTAGTTTACTGGTCATTAGATCTCTTCTTCTATGAATTGCTTGTTCATATCCTTTGACAAATCCTGGCTCAGGCCCTTTCCAGCTGCGTGATATCGAACAGGTTACATAACTTCTTTGTGCCTAAGTTTCCTCATCTACAGAATGCAAATATATAATAGGACTTACTTTATAACTGAAGAGTGATTTTTATGATTAAGTGCCTTTACATATGTTCAAAATTGTGCCCAATGCATAGTATTAATTAATAATTCATAGCCTATATGTGAATTTATATTCTGGATATAAATTCCTAATTTGTTCTGCTATATATATGTTCTTACAGTCTGCGCATGTGTTTAAACTTAGTTTATGGCAAATTTTATCATATACAAGTTTAATAATTTTTATAATAAAATATATCAATATTTAATGATTTCTTCTTTTTAAAGAAATCATTTCTTTCCCTAAAGTAATTAAGTATTCTTGTGTATTTTCTTCCAATTATTTTTAAATTTTGAATTTCACAGTTAGATGTTTATCTGGAGTTTATTTCCTATATGGTGTGAGGGAGTATAAATCTAATTTAATGTTTGTTCACAAGGGAAGCTAGGCTGGGCCAGACCACAAGTGCTGGTACAGGTAGAGGATGGTGAGAATGGTGACCTGTACTTGGCTTGGATGACTTTCACGGTCGTTTACTAGTGAGCCATCGGATACCAGCACAAAGGATCACCGGAAGTTAAGGGCACATGTGCGGGGAAATAGCTCTCAGCACTTTCCTTTGTTATCACGAGGCACACCCAAATACTTGGTGGTCTCAGCAGTTCTTGTGGGGAGAGAAATCTCCCAGAATCTGCAGAATCAAGACAGGCTGCCTTTTATATCATTTTGGAAGTTGGGGGAAAGGAATCACCTCAACAATGAGGGATGATGACCTTGTGATCTCACAGAGATGTTGGTACAACACGTACCTCCCCATTTGGTTTCTCATTGTCTAATTGGGCTTAGTTGGGGTTTCAGTGTGAGTTGTCAAAATAACTGTCCCAGATCCATTTATTGGCTAGTCCACTTTTTCCCAATGTTTGGTAACATCTGTATCAACGACCCCTAAAGTCTAGTGTTTACCTATGAAAACAACATCTAATACAATCATCTATGTGAAATAGATGACTTCAAACTTTGGCCATTAGAATTTTGGTTTGTGGATTCCAGATGTCCCAAGGAAACAGAAGTCCAAATGTTACAGAGATGAAGTGAAAGAAAAACTTATTTTCCCTTTGATGACACGTAACAGTTCTTAAAGATTCATAAGAAAGCCCAGGGTCTTTTCATACAGATGCCTAATGGTGTGACATGGACTTGGGATTTGGATTTCTGCCTTCTGATGAATATGGTAGTGTCAAATATAGCTGAATAATTACAGTTGCAAGAATCCTGTGGCCTTCACACAGCAGAAAACTGAGTCAGTCCACGAACTGGCCTGTGAACGCTCCAAAAAGAAAATCACTAACATGAGAAGTGGGGGAATAAGTCGTCCTCAAGGTCCAGTGCTACTTCCTGTGACCCAATTGCTTGCTCAGTGGTGGGTGATGAATGTGCTTCAATGCATTATGGGATTCTGAGGAAGAACATTTCTAAATGGCATTAAAGTATGGCCCCGGGATGAAAAAATGAGTTAGTGACATCTGACTAATAGCAAAATGGAGAGTTGAGAGAATTACTCATGGTGAGTCTTAAAATGAAGAGGCCAGGATAGTCCCAGAGTGTAACAGCCAGCAATACTTGGGTATTGCATCCGGCTTCTTTAAACCACAAATCCTAATCATAAAAGCCTTCTCAAAACTTCCCATCCACCAGGGCATTGGGGGAGGGATGCAATCGGTGAAAACTAGAGACTGTAACTAATAGAATCATTGTATTATGCTTCCTTTAATGTAACAAAGGTGATATACCAAGGTAAATGCAGATGGGGGGGGGATAGGGGAGGCATGTTGGACACTTGACATTGGTGGTGTTGTCTGATTCTTTGCTCTACTTTGATTTGGGGTTATTTTTCCTTTTGCTGCTTCCTAGCTGTCATTTTTTTTTCCTCTTTCTTTTGCCTCTCTACCTTCTTTGACTCTCCCTCCTGCCTTGAGGAAGAAATGTAGATGCCCTTATACAGATAGTGGTGAAGGTGGTGAACACATAAATATATGACCATACAGAGAACCATCAATTATTTACTTAGGATGGAATGTATGGTGAGTGAACAAAACCGTATTAAAAAAAAAAAAAATGAGTTTATGACAAAACCTCGAGGGCAATATACTGAGTGAAAGAAGCCAGACACATAAGGACAATTATTGCAGGGTCTCACTGATAGGAACTGATTATAATATGTAAACTCATAGAGATGAAATATAAAGTACCAAGATATAGGACGAGGCTTAAGAATGGGGAGCAGTTGCTTAGTATGAGCAGAATTTTCAACTAGGATGAACTTAAATGTTTGGAAATGAACAGAGGTGTCGGTAGCAAGATGTGAGAATAACTAACAGTGCTGAATGGTGTGTGGATGAGGTGGAAAGGGGAAGCTCAGAGTCATGTATGTCACCAGAAGGAAAGCTAGAGGTCAAAAGATGGGAATGTATAAAACTGAATCCTATGGTGGGCAATGTCCATGATCAACTGTACAAATACTAGAAATCGCTTCCATTAATCAGAACAAATGTATGACAATACAATTAGAAGTTAATAATAGAGGGGCATATAGGGAAGAACTATATACCTATTACAAACTATATACTACAGTTAGTAGTATTTCAACATTTTTTTCATAAACAGTAACAAGTGTACTATATCAATACTACGAGTCAACAATTGAGGGGGGTTGGTTAGGGATAGGGTAGGATTAGAGTTTCCTTTTCTTTTTTTCTTTTTTCATCTTTCACTTTATTTCTTGTCTGAAGTAATGAAAAGTTTCTAAAAATTGAACAAAAATTAAGTGTGGTGACGGATGCACAGCTGTATGAAGGTACCCAGGGGCAAGTGATTGTACACTTTGGATCTTTGGATAATTGTATGGTATCTGAACAATCCCAATAAAAATGTAAAAAAAAAAAAAAAAAAAAAAGGTATCAGAGAATAATTCAATCCACACATACCTTAAAGGTAATTGTGTACATAATTATCGAAGACAATATCATTGCATATTTCTTCCCTTCTTTACTTAGTCGATTAAAAAAGTTACTGCATAAAATATTATGTATATAATTGCATTGCTGGGTTAATAGCATACAGAAATGTAGTATATTTGGCAATACGACCACAAAGGAGCAGATGGGAGCAAAGCTCTACTGGAGTAAGGATGTGACACCAGAGGGTAAACTGAACCCTGAGGAAGAAACAAGGAGAATCAGAAATGGAAAATAAGCAAGTTAATATAACAAGCTCTAGTAATATATACTTGCTCTCCTTTATTCTCCCAGCTTCTTTAAAAGCATGTCATTATATAAGGTAATGATTATGACACTGAATTGCTGGGTTTACAGCATAGAGATAATATGTATAACAATAATAGCACAAAAAAAAAAGGAGGGGAAAGGATGGCGCTATGTGGGAATGTACAGCTTATTTCACTGGAATTCAGTTAGTATAAATATGAGGCAGAGATGAGTCAAAATGTATCCTATAAGCCTGAAAATATAATTATAAAATTATTACGGGAATTATAATATTACACCAGAAAATCTCCAGTTCATGCACAAGAAGACAACAAACGAGGAATGGAGACATGAACAAGTCATGAGAGATATAGAAAACAAATAGCAAAATGGCAAATGCAAATCCAATTATATCAATACTAACATCAAATGTGAAAGGATTAAACAATCCAATGGCAGAGATTAACAGATTAGGTAACAAAACAAAACAAGATCCAACCTCATGGTATTGACAGAAGACACACTTTAGATCCAAGGACACATAGGGTGAAAGTAAAGGGATGGAAAAGGATACACGGTGCACACAGCAAGTATGAGAAAGCTTGTGTACCTATACTCATACCTGATGAAACAGACTTTAAGACAGAATTATTCCCAGAGATAATGAGGGACATTGCCTGGTGATAGAAAGGTAAATCCATCAGGAAGATATAACAATTATAAATTGCACCTAACAACAGAACCGCATAATACAAGCAGCAATCTCTGAAACAGGAAAACAAAACAAACAAATAGACAATTCATCAATAAATGCTGGAGACTTCAATGTTCAACTTTCAATCATGTATAGAACATCCAGCCAGAAGACTTGAGCAATACTATAAGCCAGCAGACATTTATAGAACACTTCATCAAATAGTAAAATACACATTCTTAGCAGATGTACACGGAACATTCTTCAGGATCAACCATATGCTAGATCATGAAACAAGCCTCAATAAATTAAAAGGGATTGAAATCACACAAGTATGTTCTATAACCACAATGGAATGCAATTAGAAACCAACAACAGACTGAAAAATTAGAAATTTACAAATGTGTGGAAATTAAACACCGCACTCCTAAATAACCTATTGGTCAAAGAACTTATAAGGGGAATTAGAAAATCCTCTGAGATTAATGAAAACAAGAACAAAGTATACCAAAACCTTTGGGATGCAGATGAGCAATTCTCAGGGGAAATTTATAGCTATAAGTGCCTATATTATAAAAGAAGATCTCAAATCAATCCCATCATCTTACACCATAAGAAACTAGAAAAAGAGCAAACTAAACCCAAAGCAAGCACAAGGAAGGCAATAATAAAAACTAAAGCAAAAATAAGGAAAATAAAGGAAAGAAAAACAATAGAGAAAAATCAATGAAACAAAGAGTTTGTTCTTTGGAGAGATCAACAAAATTGACAAACTTTTAGCCAGACTAAGAGAAAACACAAACCTTTACCTAAACTAAGAAAAAAAAAAAAAAAATTCAGATTACCAAAATCAGGAAAAATGGGGACATCACCACTGACCATATAGAAATAAAAATGTTTTAAGGGAGTACTAGGGACAACAATATGCCAAACTTAGAATAAATGGTCAAACTCCTAGAAAGACACAAACTAACAATATTGATTCAGAAAAAATTAAAAAAACTAAATAGACATCTATTAAGAGATTGAATTAATGATTTAAAAATTTTCCACCAAGAAAAAAAGCCCAGGACTAAATGGCTTCACTGGCAAATTCTTCCAAGCATTTAAAGAAGAATTCATACCAATACCACAAAAACTCTGACAAAAATAGAAGAGAAGGGGGTACTTTCCAACATTCTATGAAACCAGTGTTATCCTGATACCAAAACCAGGCAAAGACATCACAAGAAATCTATAGACCAAAATTCCTTATGAATACAAACGCAAATATCCTCAACAAAATAATAGCAAGCTAAATCAGCAACATAGAAAAATAAGTATGCACCGTAACCAAGTGGGACTTAACCCAAGAATGCAAGGTTGGTTTAACATACAGAAATCAATCAATGTATCATACCATACTAATAGAATAAAGGACAAAATCACATGGATATCTTAATAGACACAGAAAACGTATTTGACAAAATCCAACAAACCTTTATGAGGAAAATACCGAACAAACTAAGAACAGAAGAACATTTCCTCAGCCTTCTAAGTGTTATTTAGGAAAAACCCAGAGCATTATTTATACTTAACGGTGAAAGCCTGAACGTTTCCCCCTAAGATCAGGAATGAGACAAGGATATCCTCTCTTGTAACTTCTATTGGAGATGTACTGGGGTTTCCAGCCAGGACCATTAGACAAGAAAAAAAATAAAAGTCTTCAAGATTTGAAAGGATGGAGTCAAACTGTCTCTATTCTCAGATGACATGATCTTCTACACAGAAAACCCTAAGGAATCCACTAAAAACAAACAAACAAAAACTAATAAATGAATTCAACAAAATTTCAGGAAACAAGATCCATATACAAAAACCACCAGTATTTCTATACACCAGCAATAAACATTCTGAAATGAAATTAAGAAAACAACTCCACTCACAATAGCATCAAAAAGAGTAAAATACTTAGGAATAAAATTAACAAAATTAGTGCAAGCTCTGTATGCTGAATATTACAAAACACTGCTGAAGGAAATTGAAGATGTAAATGAATGGGAAGACACCTCATGTTCAAGGACTGGAAGACAATCCTGTTAAGATAGCAACACTCCCCAAAGTGGTCTAAATTCAACACAATGCCTATCAAATCCCAGCTGTGTTTTTTCCTCCCAGAAATTGGTAAGTTAATTCTAAAATTCATATGGAAATGTAAAGGACCCAAAGTAGCCAAAAGAATTTTGAAAAAGAACAGTGTTGGAAGA
Source organism: Choloepus didactylus (assembly GCF_015220235.1). NCBI lineage: Eukaryota > Metazoa > Chordata > Mammalia > Pilosa > Megalonychidae > Choloepus > Choloepus didactylus. The sequence goes on along the minus strand of NC_051323.1, from coordinate 72,145,893 downwards.
CTCACGTTTCCGATTTCAAAATTTACCAATGTTGTTGTAATCAAGACAGGTTGCTCCTGGCACAAACATGGACAAAAATCAATGGAATAAAATTAGGAGTCCAGAACTGAAACCCTAACCATTTATGGCCAATTCATTTTTGACAAGGATGTTACTGGGGATTGAATCATGTCCTCCACAAGAGGCAGGTTCTGTGGTGTGAACCCACTTGTAAACAGGATCTTTGAAGATGTTTTTAGGTAAGGTGTGCCCAGAGTGAAAGAGGGGGGCCTTCATCCCACATGGCTGAAGTCCTCAGAAGCAAAAGGAACTAGACACAGGAAGAGAAGCCACAGGCAGCAGCCAGAAGCTGGAAGTCGACGGAACCTGGAAGAAAAAGGAGAAGATGCTGTCATGTGCATCACCATGTGACAAAAAAGCCAAGGAACCCCAAAAATTGCCAGCCAGCGAGCAGAGACCAACCCTGGGAAGAAGCCAGCCTTCCAGCCCCTGAAACTGTGAGCCAGTGAATTCCTGTTGTTAAACCAACCCACTGTGTGCAAAAGAATGAAGAAAGGAATGCAAATGAAGTTGGGCCCTTCCTTACATCAGAGCAAAATTAATTCAAAGTGAACCACAGACCTGAATTTCAGAGCTAAAACTACAAAACTCTTGGAAGAAAACCAGAAAAAATTTCTGTGACCTTGGATTAGGCAATGGTATCTTAGATATGACACTAAAAGCATATTCAACAAAAGAAAAAAAGTAAATAAACTGCACTGCATCACAATTAAAAACATTTGTCCTGCATATGATACCAACTCACTAAAAATGTAAAATTTTAAAAAGAACTAATAAATGAGTTCATCAAGAAATTGAAAATCAATCCACAAGGTAGGGGAAAAAAATTACAAATCATACACTTGGTAAGAGACTGGTATCCAGAATATATAAAGAACTCTTACTACTCAGTAATAATAAGACAATCCAATTTTTTTAAATGGACAAAAGATTTGAATAGATACTTCTCCAAAGATATACAAATGACCATCATACTGAGGGGAGGAATGTGAAATGGAGCAACTGTTTTGGAGAACAGAATGGCTTTCATCAAAAGGTTAAACCCAGTCACCATTTGAACTGGGAATTCCACCCCAAAAGAATGAAAATGTCCATACAAAAGCTTGTACATGAATGTTTATAATGGCATTATTCATAGTATTTAATAGCAAAAAAAGGTTGTTGATGGAAACAACCCAAATGCTCATCAACTGATGAATGGATAAAAAAATATGGTATAGCCCTGTGATGGACTATTTAGCCATAAAAAGGAATGAAGTACTGATATACACCACAACATGGATGAGTCTTGAAAACATGATACTGAGTGAAAGAAAAGTCACAAAAGACCTTATATTGTATGGCTCGATTTATAGAAATGTCCAGAATAGACAAATCCATAGAGAAAGTAGCTTGGTAGTCGCCTGGGGCTAGAGGGTGGGCAGAGGGGGGAGTGAGGAGCTGTGGGGGGGGGTGACTGCTATGGGGTACAGAGTTTCTTTTTAGGTTGATAAAAATGTTATAAACTTATGGCTGCACAATGTGCATATACTAAAACTATGGAACTGTATACTCTAAATGGATGGATTTTATGATGGTTTTTTTCTTTTTTTAAAGAATGAATTACTTCATAATTGGAATTGGAACAACCAACTGGTCGTTTGGGAAAAAAAAGTTGGAAGATTACCCTTCACCTTATACAAGTATAATTCCAAATAGATTTAAGGTTTGTATGTAAAAAGGAAAAAAAAAAAAGAAAGAAAGAAAAATCCGAGAAGTTAAATGATGGGTCCAGTTATATACAACACGCCAAATACTGGCGTATCCTGTTCATTTTCTTCTGCTGTCTGCTTAAACATTCCTAGGAGCCTGTTCTAATCAGGCAAATACATGAAGGAAATCAGAAGACTGACAAAAATGTGGGTGAAGTTGAAAATCTTGGCTTATGTTGTAGTTTGCTCAGCTACAGGAATGCAAAATACCAGAAATGGATTGGAATGGGGTTTTATTAGTTCACAAATTTACAGTTCTAAGGCCATGAAAATGTTCCAGTTAAGGCATCAACAGGACAAAATCTTCTCTGAAGAAAGGCCGATGGCACCTGGGGTTCCTCTGTCACATGGGAAGGCGCCTGGCCAGAGTCTGCTGGGCCTCTCCCGGGATTAGCTTCTGGTTTCCGTGGCTTTCTCCAAAATGTCCCTGGGCTTGTTTTAGCTTCTCTCTCTCAGCTCCTGTGCATTCTTGCTTGTTTCTCCCAGTGGTTTCTCTCTAAGTGTCTGGGGGTCCTCTCTTAGCTTCTTGTCCAGGGCAAACTGGTGATTGCATACATTTCTTAAACTTCTCTCCTGACTGTGATTTCAATGGCTATCTCCAAAATGCCTCTGAGTGTTTCTCTCTAAGAGTCTCTGTGAGCTCTCTTAAGGACTCCAGTAAATGAATCAAGACCCACCTCCAATGGGTGGGGTCACACCTCCATGGAAATAATCTAATCCAAAAGTCCCACTGACAATTGGGTGGGTCAGATCTCCATGGAAACAACCCAATCAAAAGATCCCACCCGCAGTAAGTCTATACCCACCAGAGTGGTTCAGAAGAACACAGTCTTTCCTGGGGTACACAATGGTCTCAAACTGGCATGGCCTGGTTGAGAGGGAAGAGGGGAAACTGCCTCATATGCCGTCTCCTTTGCAGAGGGAGCCCCACCCCCGGCAGCTGTCACGTTACTGCTCACCCCCTCTCTAAGACCCGGCCCAGCCTCTCAGCTAACTACTCTCTGCACCCACAGAGGCCCTGGGCACAGGGGACCATGAGTGGGGGGATGGTACATTCTCCCGGGAGGTCAGGGCCCTGTGTGTCCTCCCTCAGTCCATCTGCTGGACTTTCAATATGGACATTTGATGATATTTTTTAAAAAGAAAAAAAGAAATGGGGTGGGGGCAGGCAGGCATGGGATTTGGAATCTGAAGATCTGACCTTGACCTAGTCACCTGTGTCCAAGCCTTGGCGCATTTAGGGACAGCCTCCCTCGCAGTGCTGGTGCGCGATGAGACAGGCGAGCAGTTAGCAGCAGGCCTAGAGGGGCAGACCTGGGCCACAGAGCACTCGCTGCAGGACTGTACAAGTAGAAAGTGCTCAAGAACACTATCCCAGGATTTCATTCTACATACTGCGGACATTTTACAGATGCTGCCGGAGACGACTGGTGACTTAAGTCCAGCTCCGCTTGCCTCCCGGGGCCCTGGGCTGTGGTCATTTCAGCCTGTTCAAGTGCATGGCACAGCAAACTGGCATCTGAGCACAGCTGGCACCACCCTGTGAAGGCTCATGAGCAAGCCCAGGGGAGCTCAACTCCCAGGGACCAGGAAAAGTGGGTGGACTGTGCAGGTCCCCACCCTCAAGAAGTTCTCATCTGGTTGAGGACAGAGCCAGGCTCCAGCAGGAGGCCACAGGGAGGCAGCCTGGGTTAAGGACAAAAAGTCTCGTCCAGGAGACTGCATTCCTTCAGACCTGGGCACCAGGCCTTGTTTTCGTCTCCCCAGAGCCCAGCACTGGGCTTGACCTGTACAAGGTGCTTAATAAGTGCACAACGAATTCTACATGGTAGCATTGTTTCCAACAGCAAAAAGTGAAAACCTAAAAGTGTAAAAGCAGGGAAATGGCTAAATAAAATAGGGAATAGCCACCGGTTGGAATTTTAATATGTTCTTGAAAATGTGTGGATATGCAAAAATGCTAACAACAAATCAAGTGGCAAAGGTTACAAAACAATTTAAACATGATCTCAATTTTTTAAATGGAAAAAAGATACACTGAAAAAAGATCATAAGGAAATACATCAAGAAGTTAACTGTAGTCTGTCTGTTGGCGGTGGTTCTGGTTTGCTAATGCTGCCAAAATGCAAAACACCAGAAATGGATTGGCTTTTATAAAGGGGGTTTATCTGGTTACAAAGTTACAGTCTTAAGGCCATAAAGTGTCCAAGGTGTGGTATCAACAATCTTCACTGGAGGATGGCCAATGTTGTCCAGAAAACCTCTGTTAGCTGGGAAGGCATGTGGCTGGCTTCTGCTCCAGAGTTCTGGTTTCAAAATGGCTTTCTCCCAGGACGTTCCTCTAGGCTTCAGCTCCTCTTCAAAATGTCACTCTCAGCTGCACTCAGTTCCTTCTGTTTGTCAGCTCATTTATATGGCTCCAGTGATTTAATTTATACCCACCCTGAATGGGGGGGGGGTAACACTTCCATGGAAATTATCCAATTAGAGTCTTCACTCACAGTTGGGTGGGGTACACTTCCATGCAAACAACCTAATCCAAACATTGCAACTTAATCCCCACTAATATGTCTGCCCCACAAGATTGCATCAAAGAATATGGCTTTTTCTGGGGGACATAATACATTCAAACAGGCACAGTGGTCAAATTATGGTCATATAATTTTCGAAATTTTCTATCATGAGTATGAGTTATTTTTTTATAATAAAAAAGGAAGCTGTGGTTCCACAGGAAGCTAAACATGGGATCACCATATGGTCCTGCAACTCGGTTCCTGGGTATATACTTGGAAGAACTGAAAAACTGAAAAGATGGACTTCGAATGGACACTTGCACAGTGGGTTTTATGGTGGCAGTATTCACGATTTGCAGTGGATGGAGGTGGCCTAAGGGTACACTGACTGATGAATGGAATGGTGAACTGTGGTGTAGATATACAATGGAATACTGAGCTGCTAGAAGGAGTGAAGCTATGAGGTAAATGGACATTGAGGACAGTATGTTGAGTGAAATAAACCAGAAATGAAAAGACAAAACATTATAATGCCTCACTAATATGGACTAACTATAATGTGTACACTCTGAGAATTGAGTCTGAGACTAAGGGTTATCAGGGAAAGTGTTACTGTAAAGGTGCCTAGACTGTGAGCTCTTATAGCAGTCACATCTATTCATGATTTGTAATGGCTATTTCTAAATTCTGAGATGCTAGCTCTTTGTGTATCATCTGGTCAGTCCCTGGAACTTTGGGTATCTGTGTGACACCTGAGACTCAGAGCCAGAATCTGGCAGCTGTGAATGTCAGCGTTACCCCATAGAGCAACTGTTATAGAGTCTGAAAAAGGGATCGGACTTTAATTAGAGATATGAACAGAACGGACTTGGTTAGGACAAAGGTAAACCAGACTAAAGGGAAAAGGCTGATATTGACTATGATCTAAAACCTCAACTTCTGTGAGACCAAGGAAGAGATGTTTATTAGATGCAAAACCTATATTTTTTGTAACCAACTACATAATTTAACTTGTATGGTCAGTTTTATCCAAACACCATAATTACATGGAATGTTGAATAGGGAGTGAAATCTGGTTGGTTTGTACAGGTTGGTGTGAAGCTCCAATACATCCAAGAGTAATGGGATGGGGGGATGGGATGCTTTGCTTTTTTACTTTAACTTTGATTCTTCTTTTTTGTGTGTGGAAATGAAACTGTTCAAAAACTGATTGTGGTGATAAATGCACAACTATATAATGGTACTGTGAACAACTGATTGTACACTGTGGATGACTGTATGATAAGTAAATGTATCTCAATAAAATTGGATTTTAAAAAAAAGCTAGTTTTTATGAGATGAAAGAGCAGTAAGTGGGGCCAGTGTAGAGAGGCAGGCCTTCTGGATAAGGTAGACCGGGTTCCCCGAGGGACAAGCAGGAAACCTGAGCTGTGCCCCCATGCTGGCTGAGGTCTTGGTGAGAGGGAAGCCAAGCAAGCCAAGCTCCCTCTGCCTGGAACTCTGCGATGGCTTCCAACCGCACCCTCAATGAAACCCAAACCCCTCACCACTGCCTGAGAGGCTTGCCACTGTCAGGCCCGCACCCATCTTCCACCCACTCCTCTCCCCCAACTGACCCAGCCTGCAATACGCCACACCTTCCTACCTCAGGACCCAGACCATTACCAGACTGGTTCCTTCTCGCCCTCCAGACCCAGGTAAGCTCCAGTCCTCAGAGGAGCTGTACCTGACACCCAGTTCGCACAGGATAGTATCTCTATGCAGGAATCTGATAATGAGAAAGCTGATTCCTTCTCTCCATGCTGCTCCCATAGACCACCTGATGTTTTCTGCTATGATAGTGAAGAACCAGTTATTCCTTCTGATATAGAAGCATATTTAACAGAACTTGTAGCTAAAAACACTCAAGTACCATTTCCAAAAGATAAAAAGTGGAAAGGCCTTACTATAATAACTGGGACAGATGATTCATATCCTTCAAGTCCTATATTAGAAGATTATACTAAAGGAGAAGCTAAGTGGTTATAAAAAACCGTGAGTATTTTCAAGAAAGCAGAAAGGCCCTTTCAACCTTCTTAGACATAGATAACATGTAATCTCCTAGTCCTCTGTGAAAACAGGATGGGCTGCAGCTGTTACTTTAACCATAGAGAAGTCGTAAATAATGTAGCAAGGTTGAATACACTCCCAACCAAATGTACGTTTACCAATATAATGTAATGGCTAAACTAATCATAGAATAAAATGAAAAAACTATATCAACAAGTTAGAGACAAGGAACAGTAATCTCTTTTCTAATTTTTAGTCTTTATACAAGTAAAAGTATGTTATATTGCTCTTACAGAAATCATAGCTTCACTAATAAAAATATTATCAGTAGAGTTTTACAGGCATTCAAGGCTAGGTCTCCGATAACATGGATACCCTCCTTTGATCTTGAACCACTCATGGATTGAGATGCTTTGCTTCATGAAACATTTGTGCTCGTGAAGCATCATTTAATGTAAAAATAGAATATGACTTAACTAAAGTCACTCTAAATCAAGATGCTGTAAATTTCCTGTAACTCAGACAAGAGGGAGCCCTCTGATCTCATGTCCAGCTGCGTCTGGAGGAGTGGGGGCTCCCAGGCTTGGTGATGTATCACTTAATTTTTACATTGTAAACCTGTTCCTTTTACCTTAAGTGCTCGTTTAGTAAAAGTGTGCTAAAGGCGAATTCTTGTCTTCAGTGCTCTTTACTTTAAACTATTCTGTCCCCATACTTTTTTTTTCATGTGTTTTTTTTTTTTTTTGAGATAAATTCAAAGTTACATGAATAGTTACAAAAACAATACTAGCCCCATACACAGAATTCCATCATACCCTGACCCCCCTCCTCCGATAGCTCAATCCACCAACTTTAACATGCTGTCACATCACTATTTCTTTCCCTCCCTCCCTCCCTCCCTATCATCCATCATATATTTCTCTGTCTTCTGAACATATGAGAGTTAGCTGCACACATCCTTGAACATACACTATAATTCACGTATGTACTTCCCATGAACAAGAACATTCTTTTATGTAATTCCATTAAGCACAGCTAAGTATAAGAGATTCAACAATGATACAATGCTTACATTCTATATTTCCTTATCCTTATGTCTCAACTGTGTCCCTTCGAGCCACCTGTCCTCCACCCTCCAATCCCATCCAAGCTCATCCTTAGCATTCAATTGTCATCTAGTCAGACTGTCTTTTTTTTTTCCTTTTTTCAATTGTGGAAACATATATACAGCCTAAATCTTCCCATTCCACCCCCTCCCTAGCCTTCCATGAGTGGGATTAATCACATTTAGAATGATGTTATGCTCTTTCCCACCATCCATTACTAGAAATTTCCCTTCACCTCAAACAGCAACCCTATACTCCTTTCTTAACTCCCCATTGCCCCTTCCCCCATTTCTCTTAACCCAAACTCTACTTTTCATCTCTATGGTTATATCCTCTGATAATTTCTTTGTGTTTACTGTGGGGCTTAAAATTAACCTCTTAAATCCCTATCAATCTTGTTTTTCTTTGATACCACCTTCACTCAATAGGACACATAAACTATGTTTCTATACTCCTTCATTCCCCCACCTTTATATAGTTGTCTAAAATTACATGTTTTACGTTGAGTTCAAAACCACTGATTTGTCCTGAGAGTTTGTGTATTTTTTATCATGTAGGAAGTAAATAGTGGAGTTATAGTTCAAAAATTATTGACTTCTATTTATATTCCACTGTGTTTGGAGAATGTCCTTTGTGTATATTCAAATTTTTTTTTTTTTTTTAATTTCTTGAGGCTTGTTTTATGTCCCATTTTATGGTCCCTTCTGGAGAAAGATCTGTGATCACTAGAGAAAAATGAGTGTCCTGGTGATTTGGGATGTAAGGTACTATATATGTCTGTTAAAATTCTCTATATCTCTTTCTCCTTTCCCTGTCTCTCCTCCAGCAGGGCTCCCCTCAGAATCTGAAGTAGGGCAGGTCTTTCATCGGCAAAGTCTCTCAGCATTTGTTTGTCTGTGAAAAATTGAAGCTCTCCCTCAAATTTGAAGGAGAGTTTTGCTGGATAAAGTATTCTTGGCTGGAAATTTTTCTCTCTCAGAATTTTAAATATGTCATGCCCACTGCCTTCTCGCCTCCATAGTGGCCACTGAGTAGTCACTACTTAGTCTTACATTGTTTCCTTTGTATGTGGTGAATTGCTTTTCTCTTGCCTGCTTTCAGAACTTGCTCCTTCTCTTCAGTATTTGAGAGTCTGATCAGAATGTCTTGGGGTGGGTTTATTTGGATTTATTCTATTTGGAGTTTGCTGGGCATTTATGCTTTGTGTGTTTATATTGTGTAGAAGGTTGGGGAAGTTTTCCCCAACAATTTCTTTGAATACTCTTTCTAGACCTTTACCCTTCTCTTTCCCTTCTGGGCCACCAATGAGTCTTAAATTTGGACGTTTTATTTTATCTATCGTAT